>NC_136068.1:1761980378-1764812757 GCF_964261635.1 Lissotriton helveticus
AGTTCACATTTTTACTTTTAGTGTCCAAGGGAATATATCTTCCATTTATCAGCACGCTAAGAGTCATTACCGAAGCTAGCCAAAGCAGAAAGAAGAATATTCCAGAAATAATCCATAGTTCAATCCAAGGTAAAACTAGACAGGAAATAAAAAAAGTCTTGCACTTGAACTTTGAAAGTTCTTTTTGCTGGCGTCGTTTCAGGTATGCTTGGATCCTCAGAAAAGGTATCAAAGTTAATGAAAGAGCCAGCGGCAGTTCTGTCAATGGTTAGAATTGCATCAGGATTCATTGAAATCGCTGGCACCAGTTGATCACGTGTTACATTGGTGTAGACAGCGGTATCAGGACGAACTGTTATTTGGTTTTCAAGAGGAATGAGGTCCATAGCATTGTTGCTTAGTCTTTCATTTCTTACTGCTGAATTCTTGATGGTGATGAGTCTTTCAGTCTGAACCTCTTGGATAGTAGCTAGAGGAGTGCGTCAGAGTCCACAAGGCCTACTGGTTAGTATTGGCCAAATAGAGTGGTTTGATGAGGTTTATTTACATAAATCTTTTCTCCTTTTTTCCAGCAATGGGCGGCAAAAGAACTCTTCTTGTTCAGTGGATGGCTAGGATAGGTACAGGTTGCCTGTAAGAAGGCCCAAATTCCTTCTTGTCTGCAATCTTCTCTCTGACTGTATCCCCAAGCTTTGAGATCTAGACAGGCCTTGCTGGGACGGCTGGTTTTGACCCAGTGGAGGTTGGCTTCAGAAACGTGTTGCTTTGTTTCGATCTTAGTACATTTAAGTCCTGTAAAATAGCAAAAAGATCATTGATATCAAACGGTTTATTTTCCATCACTGTGCCTTTACATTCGAGATCTGGTACCCACATTCTTGTCCCTAATAGGACCTCATATGGAGTGAACCCCCTAGAGAACTTTTGGAAAATTGTTTAATGAGCAGTGGACCCCATAAAATATTTGACCCATCCATCACCCGAACCTAATAATCTAGCTGGCATAGACAACTTTATGTCTCTGTTTTTCCTTTCCACAACTGAATTTCTCTGAGGATGGAATAGAGAGGAGTAACGCAATGCTATACCCAAACTGGATATGGCTTCTTTGTAAGCCCTAGAGCTAAACGCAGGGCCCTGGTCAGAATGTAATGTGCAAATTGCGTATGTGCCGATAAAGACTCACAAATCTTTTATAACAGTTTGAGCGTCAGCCGAGTGCTGAGGCCACATCCATAGGAAATCTTGACTTAGTGTTTGTGGGACAGCAATTGTCCAAAAGGACGCCTGCGTGTAGATAGTCTAATGCTGTCTAACAATGGTATCTGTACTGGGCAGGCTACTGGGTAGTCTGGTGGCGTTCTGCACTACACTGTCTATTGCAGTCTATGCAGTCATTAATGAAGATGTGAATTAGTGTATTCATTCCAGGCCACCAGTACATCTCTTTTAATGTTAATATTGTTTTAGAGATCCCCTGATGTGACAGACCCTCTCCCAGATGTGCTTCATAAATCAAACCTGCTCTTCGTTCCACGTTTGGAATTACACTATCCCCCTGTTATATGCTGCTTGCGTGCGTTCCAGCACGCGAGCTTCTGGAATATAGAATGTTCCACTCAGCTCTGGTGAGTTGGAGCTGGACTGTCCGTGTGGGCAGTTGGTGGTTGTCTAAGCTGTTTCCCTATCTTGGAATAAACCTATCTGAAGACTACGCCTGGTGTGAAGGACTCATCATTTATTACATACTGGCGACGTTGGGAGCAACCTAAAAGAAAAACGAGTCTTCGAGGAGAACAGCGTTCACATGATTCCAGCGGGAAGTAAGACGTTTAAATTACAATTACTATAAGCGCATTGATAGCGCCAGCGGCGGGTTAAGGAAGGCAGTATGTGCATTGATAGCACCTGCGGCAGCGTTAGTTGTTCGTGACGGAATTGTAGAGCGAGCGCCTGTGTTCGTGCTCAAAGCGGGTGTTTGTGTCAGCGGCTGTAAACAATCTGTGCACGTGATGGCACCCGCGGCTGGTATTTGAGCGTAAACCACACAAAAAAGAGAATAGTTAACGACAAGGGCAGTGCGCAAATGAAGAGGAATAGAATTTAGGCGGTTAAGGCTACTCACATATTTTGACTGCGCAGTAGAACGTTGACTCCTCCATTCTCTCCCACACGTCAGCATCAGCTCTCCGGATGATCGTCTATGTCGAAAAGCATTCTGGGAGTGAAGTTTCTATTGTTCTTCGGCCATTTTAGATTGGGAGAGTTTGAGAAGCACACCGTGCAGCTTTGAATTACACTGTCAAAGGGGTGTTTTTGTGTCTTATTCTGCAAATTCGAGTTAAACAATGCAGTAGTGCTTAATAAGAAATACTTATTTACATTTAGGAAAATAATTTTGTTGTTAAAAAAAAAAAAAAAAAAACAAACTCATTTAATTATTTTGGTTAATAACTTAAAAAAGCAATGTCTAATATTATGGTTCCACCACATTTTTTACCAGTGGCAGGAGACCCAAAAATGGATTGGGATTTGTGGTATCCCATGTTTTTGGCCTACGTCAACGTTTTAGAGGAGGAAGGCTGTTCGGCAAAAAGGAAATTAGATTTATTACGCCTGTCTCTAGGGGGACAAGGACTAAAGGAGTTATCTGATTTACCTCCCTTGGAAGACTCTGACTCTGAAACAGATGTTTTTGAAATTGCAGTCAAGCAACTTACCATTAGATTTGGGAAAAAGGTGAACACAGTAATGGAACGTTTCAAATTTTACTCAAGGGCACAAAAGGATAACGAAACCATAGAGAATTATATTTCTGCGTTACGTGCCCTTGCTGGTTCCTGTGCCTTCGAAACAATTAATTACGAACAAGTGCTTAGGGACCAGATAATGATGAAGACAAAGAGCAAGAAGATACAGGAAAGGTTGTGGTTAGGGACGGAGACTTCACTAAAAGCAGTAGTCAATATAGCCAAAGGGATCGAACAGTCAGAAAAGTTCGTGTCTGAAATAAGAGGTCAGAGTCAAAGCATGTCAGTCAAGATCCAAGAAGCCGTACCTGAAGTTTCCGTTGTCAGAGGTCAAGCATTTCAAAAGAAACCTGTTGTTTCCAATTTTAAAAGGGAAGGTTTCACGAGAGATAACAGGTTCAATGAAGGCTTCACGAAAGAAAATAGGTTCAACAATAGACGCTCTTTTATAATCTGTTACAGATGTGGAAGTTTTGAGCATGTGGGGAATTTTAAAAGCTGTCCCGCCTTAAACAAGATCTGTGTAAAATGTAAAAAGACTGGCCATTTTGGGAAAATGTGTCGTTCACCACAAAAAGTTAATTGTATTTCTGTAGATGAAGAAGAGTTTGATGCAGAATTTAGTGAGTTTAACTGTATATCTTGTGTATCCTCTGACGAATGCAAAAGTTTTCCTTCTGCATTATTTTATGTAGACGGTAAAGAGATCTCCATGCTAGTAGATTCCTGTGCTTGGTATTCCATAATTGGGAAAGATGTGTTTGAAGAATTGTGGCCCAATAGGGAATTCACGAGTCCTGATATCAAACCTGGCAGCTATTCTGGCCATAAGATTGAATTAATTGGGTTCTTCTGGGCGAAGGTTGAATTTAAAGACAGGTTCACTCAAGCCAAAATATATATTGCCAATAAAGGGGAATCGCTTCTAGGCTGGCCCCATCAGAAAGAGATGGGCATTAAGCTAGATCCCAATGCCTCACCCCCTGTATATATTGACCCAACTATTCCATGGCCAGTTTGCATGATAGCCCCTAATGACAGTGAGTTTGTAGAAAGCATCAAGAAGGAATTCCCAAAAGTGTTTAATGAGAAGTTAGGCGAGTACGCCCAATTCAAACATAAGATTATTCTTAAGGACAATGCGTTACCTGTAAGGCATAGGGTTAGGAATGTACCCTTAGCCTATCGTAGTAAAATGAAAGGGATTCTTGATGACCTAGTTAAATCCAATATCATTGAACCTATTGAGTCTTCTCCTTGGGTTTCCCCTATTGTTTTATCTTTAAAAGCTAATGGCGAGCTCCGCTTATGTGTGGACCTTAGAAGCCTTAATAAAGAGATATGGTCTGACATGCATCCCCTACCCAAAATCAATGAGCTCATTTCCACCCTCTCTGGTGCAAGCGTATTCTCAACATTAGATCTTGCTAGTGCATACCACCAGGTTGTCTTGCATGAGGATTCGAGGAATTTAACAGCTTTTGTAACGCCTGAGGGTATGTTTCGCTACTTACGGATGCCATTTGGCCTTGCCAGTGCTGCATCAGTGTTTCAGCGCCTAATGAAGGAGGTGTTGAATGAATGTGAAGGGGCTATTGCATTCCAGGACGACATCTTGGTCTTTGGCAGCAATGTTCTGGAACATGATAAGAATCTCAAAGCTGTGTTGGGAGGGATACAATCTAAAGGTTTGACCCTCAAGTTGACTAAGTGCAAATTCAGACAGGAAAAGGTAGATTATTTGGGACATGAGATTTCCAAGGAAGGAATAAGACCCAAATTTGATCATATTTCCAGTATTTCAAAGGCTCCCCCCCCTACCAATAGGGATCAACTATTTTCTTTCCTTGGTTTAACTGAATATTTTAGCAAGTTTGTGAGGAATTATGCTTCCAAAGTAGCTGCTCTTCGATTGTTACTTAAAAAAGGTGCAAAGTTTGTGTGGGGAAATGAACAGCAACTGCAATTTGACGTGTTAAAAAAGGAAATTTGTTCTGCTCCTTTCTTGAAGCCATTTGTTGTGGGTCAAGAATGTATTGTTTCTGTTGATGCATGCAATACTGGTTTGGGTGCAGTTCTGATGCAGAAAGGTATGGGTGAAGAAAGCATTGTCTCTTATGCTTCAAGGACATTGAAAGGTGCTGAGTGTAACTATTCCACGATTGAAAAAGAGCTATTAGCGTGCACCTGGGCAGCTCAGCATTTCCGACAGTTTTTGTGGGGTACAAAATTTGTGCTTAGAACTGACCACAAGCCGTTAGTGAGTAGCAACGAGGAACGTTCTTCGCATCAATTATATACGAGTATTTGAGTGGCAATTTTTTAGGTAACGCTGCACCACTGCCTTTGCTTGAAGCATTGACACCCAACAATATCTCACTGTCTATTCTCGTTTTGGAACGAGTGATCGCAGCTACGGAAGCCGTTTTCACAGGCTCCTTTGCGGTTTCGTCAGTCAATGAATTCCCTGCAATGTGAACGCCATCACATTGATGACTCAGCATGTGTATCACGTGAGTGTTTTGTAGTCCGTTTCGCAACTGAACTACTTGTTCCCAAAGCGTTTTATGCTTGTTTGTGCCACCTTTTGCATCTTTGAAACCATGTTGAAGGCAATTCTGTTAATATTCAGTATATGATTGAACACAGTAAAAAGAATCACACACTATAAGAGTTGAGAATACGCGATTTGTATTTTTGTTGCAAGGATTCTGCTCCTACACAGAACTGGTACAAAAGGGGGGGGTGATGGACAGAGCATCTGAACCAATCAAACACTCACACCCAGTCAACAGATCTGGGTTTAATCCATCACTGTTCTTTAGCCCACTCTGCCACCCCAGTTCAGACATGGCCATATGCAAATCAGTCTGACCCCGTGCCTCATGGGAACAGTCCAGCCCGAACTGCCAAGCCATGCCTTCCCTGGACCGGAAACAAGCTTCCTAGGACCGGTTCTGGCATTACAGCCGTCTTCAGCCAGGCTTGCTTGAATCCAGTGGCAAAGTGAACAAGGGACTCACGTCTGAGCATACCCTGCCAAATTATGGCGAACAAAGCGGTACAAAAGGGGGTGGTGATGGACGGAGCATCTGAACCAATGAAACACTCACAACCAGTCAACAGATCTGGGTTTAATCCATCACCATTCTTTAGCCCACTCTGCCACCCCAGTTCAGACATGGCCATATGCAAATCAGTCTGACCCTGTGTCTCATGGGAACAGGCCAGCCCGAACTGCCAATCCATGCCTTCCCTGGACCGGAAACAAGCTTCTTAGGACCGGTTTCTGGCATTACCGCCCTCTTCAGCAGGCTTGCTTGAATCCAGTGCCAAAGTGAGTAAGGGACTCACGTCTGAGCATACCCTGCCGACTCATGGCGAACAAAGCGGTACAAAAGGGGGTGGTGATGGACGGAGCATCTGAACCAATCAAACATTCACACCCAGTCAACAGATCTGGGTTTAATCCATCACCGTTCTTTAGCCCACTCTGCCACCCCAGTTCAGACATAGCCATATGCAAATCAGTCTGACCCTGTGCCTCATGGGAACAGTCCAGCCCGAACTGCCAAGCCATGCCTTCCCTGGACCGGAAACAAGCTTCCTAGGACCGGTTTCTGGCATTACATCAGTCTTCAGCCAGGCTTGCTTGAATCCAGTGGCAAAGTGAGCAAGGGACTCCCGTCTGAGCATACCCTGCCAACTTATGGTGAACAAAGCGATACAAAAGGGGGTGGTGATGATCGGAGCATCTGAACCAATCAAACACTCACACCCAGTCAACAGATCTGGGTTTAATCCATCACCGTTCTTTAGTCCACTCTGCCACCCCAGTTCAGACGTGGCCATATGCAAATCAGTCTGACTCGGTGCCTCATGGGAACAGTCAAGCCCGAACTGCCAAGCCATGACTTCCCTGGACCGGAAACAAGCAAGTTTAATTATATTGGCAAAAACTGTTGATTTGTAACGGCACACCCAGAATAGCAAAACAAAGGGACGAGAGCAGGAAGGGGCTAATTGGCACCTTAGATGCCTATTTATTAAGAGCTGAAAATGCCACGATTCATAAAATTAAGCAAGCTGAGCGCAGATTGTCCCTGGACTCTCAAATGCCACAAATACCCCAAAATGGCAATATTATCTCAAGTTCTAACACCATTGATCATCCCATTAATGAAAGGTTACAAACCAATGGGTGTATCTTATCATCGCCCAAATCACCAAGCATTCGGGAGATTCCAGATTCTGTAGATTCTTCCATCGTTTCCATTGATAAACCCTGCGTAGTGACAAGGGCACAAAAAACCAAGCAAACAAATGGAAATTGCCATGCCCAGATTGTTAAAAAATGAAAGGGCCAAGCACATAAAAAAACGCAGAAACCAATACAGCATATGCCAAGACCTTTAGTAAGGAAGGCCTCAAAGGAAATCCCAGATCCTTTAATCGATCTGGCCCCTGAAATAGGTGAAGAAATAGCTCTGGAAGACTCACAAATAACACTTATACCACCAATTATAGAACATGGTTTGGAGGGGGAGTTTTGGGCTAAACTGGAAGCGGTAATCTGTTCTCATCTAAAACCGGTGCTTCAAAAACTGACAACCATTGATAACAGATTGTCGTGTTTAGAGAATCAATATTCTAGCACTTGTGTTTCACATGCCGAAATGAGACCCAGCATAAATCGACCCAAAGGAAACTCTGATAATATGGATGTAGATAAATCTGACCCCCGGGGGAAAAACATGATACACGATGGGAACGGGAGGGGAAATCCCGGGATTGCAGGTCCCGTCTTAAATACTGCTCTGATAACATCGGAGGACCGGACCAAGGATGTCCCCCAGGCTCTTAGTATTAATAAATCCATACAGGATCGAAACATTCAAAATAAAAAGACAGTAAATACGCCCTCAAGTGCGGAACACCATCCACGCTACTCGTCCCAGAATAGCCCTGATTCGACTCCTAATTTACCCCCACCAACTACTCCTTACATTATTGTTCTATCAAATGTTCCTACTTTAGCTCCAGGAAAAAATTAAGGCTGGCCCTCTCTGAGGAATAAGTCCATATATTTCATAAATACTAAAACAGGTATAAGCCAAAACACACTGTTCTCAGAACTTAAGATGGCCCGTAGGGTTAGATGGGTTGGCCCAGCCAAGAAAACAATGGAGGTAGATTGTATTGTTTTTACTTTCAGGCCCACTGGTTTGGTAAGAGCCATAATTGACAGGGTAAACAAGCAGAATATGCACAAATCTGGGGTTTTGATACTTCCTCTGTTTTTTTTTTTAATCGACATCTAGAGGGACGATCAAGTCAAATAGAATCTGTATTTCAAAAAGGGCAAAAGTTATCTCCGTTGTTGCCCTCATGGTATCATACGAATCATTTTGACCCTTTGAGTTCTTTGGCTGAGGTAGATTGACTTCAACCAGAGAAGGGTGATGAAAATACTAATATAGAAATTATTCTCTCTCTCCCTGATCCCCTGGCTAAAAATAGCGACTGTCAGATGAATTTTGGTACTATTGATAAAATCAATAGTTTACTAATAGACAGCGAGGAAGATTGGAATGTGATCCAAGTTGACCATTTAATAGAAAGAAATCAGTCGACTGAATCCACTAGTTTAGCAAATAGACAGCCAACTGGTGGCACTATTCGCCTGATTGAGTGGAATGTAGCAGGTATTTTAACTAGGCTATCAGATGAGGCATGGATAGAATACATCAAATCCTTTAACATAATTTGCCTCCAAGAAACGTGGAGTAGAGAACCTTTTCTTAGATGGTTATAATACATTGTCTGTTGCTGCTGAACCCTCCCCCTCTGGAAGGGCAAAGGGTGGCCTAATGACCTCAATCTCAATACGTAATATGTCATTAAGGACAGAAAAAAAATGTTCTTCTCCATGGTATCAATTGATCTTGTGCACTAATTTGACTGTTGTACCTCTGCTTATGGTTAACTGGTATTATAATATCTTTGATACACACGTGTCGCTTGTCATTGACACTTTGCAGGTGGAAATCACTAAAGTGACTGGAAAAATTTCACGCTTATGCATTATGTGGATTGGGGATTTTAATTGTAATCTATACCCATTTAGTGGGAGCCACGCCTGTGGGTTATTGAACATCGATGAACAACCCCTGGACCATGTTAAGCACACTACACAGGGAGATGCTTTAAATAACATCATTGTTGTAAATGACCTCTGTATACTTAATACCCCTACCGATAGGTCAATGGCCCCCATACCAACTTTACAGGGAGCCAGAGAGTCGACGAGTATAATAGATTTTATCTTAATTTCTAGTAGTTATGATTATTTAGTTGATGACTTTAGGGTAGAACCGAACCCGGCTAGTGATCATAACCCCCTCACGTTATCAATGTGTACAGTGACACCAAGGACAATGCCCCTAGAACAATCAGCAACATATAATCATAACCGAGGGGTTAGAATAAAATGTGACAAGATAGGTCCCAAGAAAATGGAGGAACGGATCCTTGAAGCTAATTCATTAGAAATAATGACATGCCTAACTGCCACTTCTGAACCTGAGAAGATAGTTAAAAGTTTTGAGGCCCTGTGTAAAAGTGTGGCCACAAATCTACTTAAACCAGTTAAGAAAGGTGTCACTAAAGACAAGAAATGATTTAATGGGGAATGTTCCAAAGCACAAACAGTGCTGGGGATGGCTCTCCATGTGGTACCACGAGATAAAGAAATGGTCAGGAATGCAAGCAAATGTACAGAAAGGCAGTTGAGAAGATAAAAATGGAACTAAAGGTGAAGGCCTGGGATGATTTGGAAAAAGCCAGTGACCTGCAAGATAGTAGGTTGTTTTGGGAGGTCATAAACCGCCCACTTTTTATTAGTGAAGAGAGGTCTATGATATCGCATATAACCGGGGAGGTTTGAGAGACCCACTACTCAAAGGGTATTCTAATAGCAAATGATTGTGAGGATGATGTTCCCTTAAATGTTGAGTCTGCACGGCAGCTCAGCTTATCGCTTTCCCTGGAGGAAGTGGAAAAGGCTTTAAGAAAAGGTATTGCTCTGAAGGCCCCAGGGCCTGATGCCGTACCATTGGACTTGTTTAAAAATAATCCTCAACGTTGGGCACCCCTCCTGCTAAATTTATTTTAAAGCAACTATTGTGGGACGCATCCCATCATCCTGAAAAGAGGCGGTAATTGTCCCCATCTTTAAGAAGGGAGAAAAAGATGACCCCCGTTGCTATAGGCCGATCTCCCTAATAGATGCCCCCTGCACACTATTGGGGAGAGTAATATTGGCACAACATGGGCGGGTGTATCTGGTATTATTGTGGACTCCCAATACGGCTTTAGAAGAGGTAGGGGGACCACAGAACAGTGCCTAAATTTAGCAATGATCATGGGTAAGTACATGAAGGACAGGGGTGTTTCAATCCATTTGGCCTTCATGGACTTATCCAGTGCTTTTGATACTGTTTGTAGGGGAAAGCTCTGGTCATTAATGGAGTCTATGGGGTTCGAGGAGCCACTGGTCACCCTGTTACGTAGATTGCATGCTGAAACTTCTGTTGCTGTACATTATGGAACAGTTTTTATTGCAAAAATGTTTAGATTTTCCCAAGATAAACGGCAATTATGTACCGCTGCTGTCATATGTGGATGATACCGTTTTGATGGCTCTAACGGCTAACAGCATGCAGAAATGTCTGGATGCCTTTAATGAATTCATGTTGGGCTTAGAGCTCAGAGTCAATTTTAATCAATCATATGCTATGGCCTGTGGCCCAGGCCGAATTAAGACCTGTAAATATACTGTGGACAATATGGTCATTGAAAAAGTCACAAATTTTAATTATTTAAGAAATCTTTTTACTAGAACATTGAATTGGGATGACTTGATAAACACTCGGATCCAAAAAACATCTAGATCTGTAGAGGCCCTTTTCCGCTTTGCTAGTAAATTGGGGCAAAAACCAATAGGTCATAAAAGCGAAAAGATCCAAATTATGGAAAATACATTTTTAAAGCGCTTATTATCAATTCCCAACAGTTCAGAGGTGGGATTGCAACCTGTGAAGGACAGAATTCATGTGTCACCTTTACTCTTCTGGGGGAAAATATGGACCTCTGAGGATTTGTCATTCTCAAAAGAAATTTTAAAGGATTGCATGAACCTCGATAAGGCCATGTCGATACCCTGGCTACGCTATGTAAAGGAAACTTTCTATAAAATAGGGTTAGAAAGTTTTTATGATGATCCGGCCTCTATTAATTTGAACATGAAGAAGTTCATTAAGAATGCTTATTGCACTGTTGAAGGATCGCATAGGCAAGAAATATTAACATATAATCAAGCGGTCATATCACACCAACAGTTTTATTTGTCTTTTACCACGCACACACAATGGCGTTTCAATTTGACTAGATTTCGGTTGCAAATACTGCACTTTTAGGCTGCTCTCCTGAAACAAGGGGGCTGGTGTGAGAGACTGCCCCCTTGCCCATGTAATAATGCAGCCCAACAAAGCACAGTGCACTTTGTTCTCTTCTGTTCACTTTATAAAGTTCCAAGAGATCGATTTATCAAACCCCTTCTGAAGAACATTAGACCTTGTACACATACGGAAGGCTTTGAGTATCTGAGATCATTGTCATCTGTTGCTATATGTAGCTCTATGCTCAGTTTTATCAGATCTGCACTATCGATTATGAATAGTTATGAACTATGAATTTTTATTGATTCTATGTCTTTTTAAATATGATATTTTTTATATTGTGAAAGCACTGCACTTTAAAAACTTTTTCAGTGACTATGGGAGGTCAACGTGAAAGATTATAACTAGTACTATTCAACGATCTACCTCATTAATGTATAGTCCTTCAGTGTTTATTGTTCGTGAATTTTGAACATGATCTGTGAAATACCATCTGTGATTGAATGTATGATACTTGTCATTTTAATAGTATACTTTTATGATTCTTTTTTTTTTAATCGAATAAAGTTATTTGAACTGAGTCCTCATCCCATCCTACATGATTTTTATATAATGCTGGGGCCTAGGCAACTGCCAATTTCCTGGCATAAGTATACTATAAATGTATTGGAACATGGTTGGAGAAGGCTGGCATAATGATGTACTCGCCATGTGAGCACTCCCTGACAAATTCTGGTGGCCAGTCCTGTTCTGCTAGAAGTATATCATAACCCCTAGAAAGTTTTTCCCAAAAGAGTCCTTTCACTTTTCTTGGTATGTCTCCCTCCATCCGAAGTGTTATTTCATATAACTTTTGTGGAGAACTAACTCTGATGTCTACAGCCTAAACTGTGATATACTCATTCAAGTCCACTTTCTCCAGAAGTTCCTTCAGGTTCTGTGAGCTATTGTTACTTCTGCTGCACTGTCCAACATTGTCTGAGCCCATTCTATGTTCTTGAGTGGTGTTCTCAGAATTCTCGGCATGTCTGATCTTCAGACCTGCTACCTTCTTCTCGGTGAATTGTGGTTTTGGTTTGGTTTTCTGAACGTGTTGATCGTCTTTGGACTCCACACGTTCTTCCCTGTGATCTGACCGTCCTCTTCTTTCGGATGGCTGTGATAATGTCTGAAAGGTATGAGAGGAACGTGTATCAGTATCCTGATACCTATCAGGTTTTTTCAAATTATCCCTATTCCTGAGGTAATACCTTCTTTCAGAGGGCTCCTTTTGAGAAGACCTATCTCAGGATTGAGAACATTTCTCTTTTGAACGTTGTTTGTTATTTTAGCACTTCTTTTTAAAAGATGTAGGATTTTGTTTAATAGAGTCCTTCTCAGGCCCTTCAGACAATTGTGGTTTAACTGGATTTTCCCCAAAACTGTCTCTGCCTAATTCTTCATAGGATTTTTCTATTATTCTGGGTAGTTCTTGTTGATGTTCTGTTACATCAAATTCCCTTAAGCGTTGGCGGATCGCCACTGATACTGCCTCCTCTTTAATATTAGATAATATTATGGTTGAGACCTGGTCAAGGTTTTTCAGTAATTTCATACCTAAATTCAGAGCAGGCTCTACCCCATATTTATTTTGAATTTGTTTCAGGACATCAGGTATTACTGCAATAGACAGAACACCATGGCAGGAGAGACTGTGCCCCAAGTGGTGCAGTCTTCCAGATGTGGTATGATCTCCATTAGTAAACAAATTGTTAGGATTCTGTGTTTCTCATAAGGGCTAGTATTAGGAAATACTGCTTCGATTTGAGTAATGTTTTAGCAATCCCGAATAGAATGTGTTCACTTTTTGTGGGCATTTTACCCATGACGTACTTACTTTGTGTGCCAGCTACCTCAGAGGCCACTAGAAACTCCTTGACTAAACAAGAAGGGAGTAGTTTATTGCAACTGCAAAACATGACAACTTTGTTTCCCTTAGAATCAGAACATGTCTCAGAATCGTGGAAACAATAGATAACAGTTTCACTCAGTCAATCGTACATGGTTAGTTTCTTCAGAGTTACACAAAATAGAATGACGGGCATTTCAATAAAAAGCATGTAATATATACAGTGTAAGCAGTAAGAAGAAATAATACTGCAAGAGCATATTCATATACATAAATAACACAGGCTAAAATGTGGATACTCGTCTAATGCTTCTAAATAGTTCTACCCAAGTGTACCTAACCTAAAGTGGAGTACAAGGTAAGAAGTAGGTGCTGTATTCTATAGTATGGAAAGCTATTGTTTGTATGTGCCAAGAGTCCCTCTAGGTTCTGGTCAGCTCCATAACTTAGAATGGGAGAGGTGGGAATCTCTTTCCGGATCTCAAACTCTAACACCCGTGAAGGGAGTCAGAACACTGGAAGCTGGATTCTCTGTGAGCAGTGATGCAGGGATGACAGCACCTGGTCAGTGCGTCAGACGGGGACTCAAATTCCTTCAGTACTTGCCGTTGTGAGCCGTATTGAGCTGTGCAGCTGAGCCATGGTTTGACATGGTAAGGGAAGGTATATTTGGTGGCCAAGCTGCATGGCCGACAGGACGTGAGCTCCTTCGGCAACCTGCCGGCTGCCGCTATAATCCTGAAGATAAGATCCTTCCAGCCCACCTCGGCGCTTGGTTGAGGGTCCCACGATACTGGAATCTGCTGGAGTCCCCCCAGACCCGTTTTGAGGCGGAGGACGGGCGGATTTCGGGAGTGATCTGACCGGCGGAGCTGATGCCCGAACTATTTGAAATTGAGGCCAGGGACTGCGGCCTTGCCCGGGCATCAGCCTGCTCCTGACGCGAGAGGACCCACTGCCACTGGGGCCTCCCGTTGTCACCGGGGCGCCAGAGTGGCGTTGGGATCCTCTGGGGACGAGGAGTCCAGACGCGCCGTCCTTGCTGCCCGTCGACTGGCCTGTGGCAAGTGAAGTGGCCAGCCCCTACGCGATCGCATATGGCAAATTGAGTGAGGCCGCAGATCGGTCATGGTCGCGGCCGGGGTCGGACGGTTCCTGGGGAGCCCGCTGCCATCGGGGACCCCCCGGCCTGCAGGAGCTGGTGAGCTGAGATCGGGCGGCGCTGCGGGGAGTTGATTGCTCCGGAGGCGGCGCTGGGTCGCGGGGAGAGACACGCTTGGTGCGGGGGAGCCCACTGCCATTGGGGCCCACCGCAGTAGCTGGACCGCCGCAGCGCCTGGAGCCCATTGAAGACCTGGGGCCCGGTATTCGTGCCCTGCTTGAACCCTGTGCTGGTGCTGTGGCGGCGGCCTGTCCGCTTTGGGACGGGGCCGCGCCGACTTGTAGCCCGGAGTTGTGCCTACGAATTAAGCCTGTTAGAGTGCCTGGCCCAGCTGGCCCACCGCCAGACCCCCTTGAACTGAGACCGGGGGCTGCGGATTGGCTCCGAGCACTGGCCGCCTCCGGTTGATGGGGGAGGCCACTGTCATCGGGACCTCCCGCTGTCACCGGGGCACCGGAGTGGCGTCGGGGCCTCCTGGAGACGGGGGGCCCGTATGGATTGAATTTCCTGCTGCCTGCCGGCCGCCCTGCTTTGCGGGGGCGTTACTTGCCACTTAAGGCCGCGGAACGGGCCTGGTCTCGAACTTGACCGGCGGGTTTCGGGGGGCCCACTGCCATCCACAGCCCCCCTGGGCTCGGAAGAGAACAACAGAGGAGGGCTTGGCGAGCGGAATGGCTCTCTGAGAGGCTAACTAGATTGGAGCTGGCGCCGGGCCACAGAGACGCTGACCTCCTGGTACGGAGTGGCCCATTGACACCAAGGCCCTCCGCAGTGACTGGGGGGTCGCAGAGTGCAGATCTATTCAGTTACTCTGGCTGACTCTTGGCCCAGGGGTGGAGCAGCGGCCTGTCCGGTGTGGGACGGGGCCGCGCAGCTTGAGGCTGGGAACTGAGCCTGCCTGTGAAGATTGGGAGTGGAGTAAACACGGAAGGCCCGCCGCCGTTGAGGCCCCTCCCCCCTGCATGTAAGCGTAACGCAGTACGGCGGCTCGGTCAAGGACTGGGTCTTGGTTGCCCGGACCGGGGGCTGCATCCTGGGCCTGAGTGGCACGTCCACCTGGCGAGAGGAGACCTACTGCTGCAGGGACCTTCAGCTGAATCTGGGGAGCAGGTCTTGGGCGGAAGTGTCCGGACACGCGCTGGCCGGAGTGAGTACCTCGAGAACAGAGTCCTGCGGTGGTGTGGAGGAGGCGACTACCTGTACTTGGATTGGGCTGCCCCTCCCCGTTTAGACTGGGCCTGGCTTGGCGTTCAACATAGCTGACGGATTGGAGCCTGGATATTGAGATTGTGGACTGAATTTCCCGGTGCCTGGTACGTGTGGGACATCTAGGTGCTCTGCTGTGTGGAGACTCTAGTGGGAGAAAGACCTCTGAGGAGACCCCTGTCACAACTCATGATGCGCAAGGACAGAACGCCTCGGGCTACTCAGCCCAATACCATAACGCAATGTACCACGCAAAGGCTCACTTCGCAGAGGCTCACGCTCCAGTCGGGGCAGGAATAGGGGGATCCAGCCTCCGAGGAGCCATCGCGGGCGGAATTGTTGAAAGCGATACAGGGGTCTCACTCGGCCTTGGAGCGACAGATCGAGACGGTGTCCATTAACGTGAACCTCCTAAGGACTGACCTGCGCAAGGTGGCCGATAAAGTCACGGATGCGGAGGGAAACATTACTCAATTGCAAGGGGAGGTCGCGTCCCTCAAGAAGACGGTCTCACAACTATGTGCCACGACGGAGGCCTTGGAGCAGAGGGCGGAAGATGCGGAAGGGAGAGCGCGCCGCAGTAACATATGTGTGCTGGGTGTTCCTGAACGAGCGGAGGCGGGTAACCCGGAACTCTTTCTTGAGCATTGGATTCGAATGGTATTGTGCCCTGAAGGTCTGTTGGACGTCTTTGTGATAGAAAGGGCCCACAGAGCGTTAGTCCCGCCCCCGAGGCCTGGAGTCCCTCCATGGGCTCCCATTGCCAAAATCCTAAACTACCGTGACAGGGACTGCATCCTAAAAGCGGTGAGAGAGTGCAAAGACTTTACATTTGAGAATTCAAAGGTATCCATTTATCCAGCCTATACACAATTGGTTCAGGAACAGCGCAAGTCCTTTCTGGCAGTCAAACAAAAGCTTAGGGCGATGCAGCTACAGTACATGCTACTCTACCCAGCGAAACTCAAGGTTATGTCACAAGGGAAGGCCCACTTCTTTGAAACCCCCGCGGAAGTATGGGAGTGGCTCGATATTCGGGGGGATGCCCTCCCTCCCGGAGAACAGGCGTGTGCCTGTAGTACTTGGGGGACCAGGCCACGGAGGCGGCGCAGCCGGAGAAGACGTCGAGGGTCCCGTACAGATGAGAGTGTGGAGAGCAACCGAGTCACGGTGGGAGAAGACGGCTCCCTTCGCATGGATTTGCCGGAGTCGAATCGATTGCAGGAAGCATCTCGACCTACTTCTCCGGGGGTGATCCTGGTACCAGATACTTTGCTGCCCACTGCGGAGGTGGTCTCCCTGACGAGTGCAACGATCCCGGAGACGGACAGGGCGCAGGGGCAGGACCCGGACTGACTGCCGTGAGGAGGAGCCGCGGCCCTACATCATTGTTGGACGCTGGTCATGATGCTGGACACTTGCTGGACAGTAAGGGGGTTATGGCTGATGGGGAGGGGTGCTGTCAGTTGCTGAAGCTTGGGGGAGGGGGGAGAGGGTGAGGCTCAAGGGGCTGTGTGAATGGCGTTCTCCTTTATTGTAAGAGCCAGGGAGGGGGGTTTAGTTTTAGGTCCTGATGGGCGGCCTGGTGGGGAGTCGAGAGTGGGGGGGGGGTAGTTGTCTTCCCTTTTTTCCTTTTTGGTTTTATGCGTAGGCTAGTAAGGGAGACTGATGGGGAAGCTGTGTACGTCCTGGCACCAGCGTGGGAAGGGAATGTCAGCAGTTGAGGTTGTTGCTAGTATATTGCTCGTGGGTGGGGTTGGGGTTGTGAAGGCGTTGGTTGTTAGAGGTAGTTGTAGGCATTGCATGTATGACACATTGGGCAAGGGACTGGGGAAACACAGAGTGTAGTATGGGGGAGGTGGGACACATAGTAGACAATGAGTTACAAGTTTGTGAGTTGGAATGTGAGAGGGCTTGGTACTTGCACAAAACAATACAGAGTATTATCTTGGCTTCGAAGACATAAGGTGTCAATTGCATGTCTGCAGGAGACTCATCTTACCGAGGAAGGGGCACAGAAGTTGGGTAGGAAATGGCGGGGTCAGGTGTTCCATTACTCTTATTCCTCATACGCTAGGGGGGTGTTGATTTGGGTGGCGCCCGGGGTCCTGTTTGCACCCCAGTATGTAGAGGCAGATATTCAGGGCAGGTATTTACTCCTCAGGACTAAGCTAGATGGCAGGGATGTTACCCTTTTAAATACTTATGCACCGAATGTGGATGATCCCGGATTTTTCCAGGCCCTGCAGGATATTCTGATTGACGACCTAGAGGGACCACTACTCTGGTTAGGAGACTTTAATTGTGTCCTGGACCCGGTCCTGGACAGATCTCCGCCCCGGGAGGGCACGAAACCCCGTATGATGAAACAGCTTCACGAGGTTATGGAGAAAGTAGGAGCTGTGGATATCTGGCATCAGGCCAATCCGACGCTGCAGGTATATACCTGCTTTTCCCCCACTCATAATACACACAGTCGCCTCGATAGGGTACTGGTTGCTAACGCAGAGAGCAGCATGACTATGCAAGTGACACATCAGGCGCGCTACCTGTCCGACCACTCCCCGGTGGTTTGTCTGGTGGGATGGGGAGCTCCGGTTTCCCGTCCGCGTGGTTGGAGATTCCCAGTGGACGTTCTCCGTGACTCCTTGGGCAGAGCACAGGTGGAGAAGGCCCTAACGGATTATGTGGACCTTAATTGGGGGCTGGAGGAAATGTCGTTGGCTACAAATGGGAAGCCCTGAAGGCCGTGGTGAGGGAAGCTTGTATGGGATTGTCGTATGGCGTCCGCAGACAGCTTATTAAGAACTTGCAGTCAGCGGAAGGCGAGCTATTGAGTGTTCAGACCGCCGGGTCTCCTGACGACCTGCAGCGTACGGACGAACGGGTGGCCCAAGGGAAACTCCACGACATACTAGATCGTTTGGATAAGTACACCCTCGGCCAATATAGGCATAGGCTCCATAGAGAAGGAGATAAATCAGGGCGACTGCTAGCCTGGATCCTCCGTAAGGAGCAAACCCCGGAACGTATAGTGGCTCTGCGAGACGCCCATGGCAAGGTGGTCCACTCGGAAAGGGAGATTCTTGAGACTCTTAGTTCCCACCTTCAGCAGGTATATACCGCGGACCCAGGCGTATCCGAGGCCTCCTACTCCGCTTATTTGCAGGGGCTGACCCTTCCTTCTATTTCCGCATCCGGGCAGAAATATCTGGATGCAGTACTATCGGCGGAGGAGGTGCGGGCGGCTCTCGCCGCCTGCAGCGCGCAAAGTCGGCGGGTAGTGACGGCTATCCACTGGAGTTTTATCAGGAGTTCGGAGGCACGATGGAGCGTCTTTTGGTACAGGTCTATGCAGAAGCTTTTGAGACCTGATCTCTCCCTCGGAGAAGGTCCAGTGGAGAAATGTGTATGATCTTGAAACCAGGAGGCGATAAGCTGGCCACCCGCTTGGTCCCGCTTATGACGCACTTGGTCCACCTGGACCAATGCGGCTTTATTCCGGGGAGTAACACTGCCATGAACCTGAGGCGTTTGAACCATATCATGCATGAGGTTCAGGGGTTGGATGAGCAGATGGTGCTCGTATCTATTGACCTGGCCAAAGCGTTCGACACCGTGGACTGGGCTTACCTACAGGAGGTTCTCCGGGCGATGGGTCTGGGCCCGGGCTTTTGCCGATGGGTCTGTATCCTCTACGACTCCCCCAGAGCTCAGGTGCAATTGGGGACTGCGCATTCGGAGGAGTGGCAGTTGGGGCGGGGTACTCGACAGGGGTGTCCCCTCTCACCACTTCCCTTTGCTCTAGCGATTGAGCCTCTGGCCGTCCGGGTCCGGCTGGATATGTCGCAATGGAGTATACAAGTGGGAGACACGTGTAATATTGTCTCCTTGTATGCAGACGATGCCTTGTTTTATTTGAGGGTGCCGAGAGAGGCGCTTCCCATGTTACTCACTCAGCTGGACAGATTTGGAGACGCGTCGGGATTGCGGCTCAATAAGCGTAAGTCTTTGATTTATCCGTTGTCAGGATTCGACTCGGTACCTGAGGACGATTTGCTGGAGCTCGGGCTCCGGTGGGAGATGGATTCCTTTCGGTACTTGGGGATTCAGGTGGCATCTACGGAGGCGAGATCCTTGGCCTGTAATATTGATAAGGTGATTCAATCCCTGCTTAGATCCGTGTCCTTTTGGAACACCCTCCCACTGTCCCTGATGGGCCGACTTGCTGTCGCGAAGATGGTGATGTTGCCCAGGACGCTGTATGTCCTACAAAATACGTTGTGTCCCCTCCCCACCAGGGTCTTTCGCACACTGAACGCACACCTTACATCCCTGCTTTGGGCGAACCGACGTAGTCAGGTTGCCCTTCACACAGTGGTGAGAACCTTCGAGGAGGGTGGCCTAGAGGCCCCACGCTTTGACCTGTACTATTATGCCGCGCAGTTGATGCCGGCCGCTAGATGGTTTGCAGACACGGACGTCTGGGAGACACAATTGCTGGCGGGTAAGGTGACCTACAGGAGCTCCAAGTGGCACTGCTGCGGGGAAGGGGGGCAAGCAAGACTCTGCCCTACATCATGAGACATACAGCGAATGTTTGGCACCGCTTGGTTGAGAGGGTGCTCCGGGCGGCGCCCTTCCACAGGGACCTGTCGTTCTGGATCATGGCACCCATGGTATCGTTGAAGGAGCAGATGTCCTTCCGGGCCTGGCGGGAGGGAGGCTGTGATACCTTGGCAGATCTGTACCCAACTGAAACCTTCTTGACATATGAACAGGCGGAGGAGGCTTTCACCCTGGGTAGAGGACAGTTCCTGCATTACCAGGGACGTCGCTATGGGTACAGTACTTAGAGATCCCCCCAATGACCTACACCCTGGACGTAATACTGTCATGTGGTAGAGGCCGTCGACTTGTCTCCCTGCTGTATGCGGCCATGCGTAGGGACTCTACCCCGCCGGTCCCTCCGGCGTGGGCGGCTTGGGAGGAGGATTTGGGCGCCTCAGTGGAGCAAGAGCAACGCAAGCGTACTGGTGCCCTTACGAAGAAGGTCTCTTGTAATGCGCGCTTTAAGTTAATACATTTCAATTTCCTGCACCGCACCTATCTCACCCCGATCTTGCTACATCGTTACTCCCCGGGCAGGAGGGATGATTGCCTCAGATGTGGCGTATGGGGACCGGAGTTCCTACACTTGGCCTGGGGATGTCCAATGGTCCAGAGCTGTCGGGGGACGGTGGTGGAATATATTATTACCGCAACAGGGATGCGCATTACGCTAACACCTTTGCACTGCTTGCTTGCATTGGTACCTAGGCCAAAGAAACGGAAATTGTCTTATAAATTGATGCAATTGATGCTAGTGTTGGACAGGCGCAGAGTGGCTACCACTTGGATTGGTCAGAGGGCTCCGGAGATTTCTAAGTGGCTGAGTGATGTGCGGGAATGGTCCCTAGCAGAAGAGACACTTTTGCAGAGCTGTAGAAGGGACGAGAAGCTACAGGAGGACCTGCTGGCTTGGCGCGTACAGTGTTCCACGATAGGGGTCCTAGACCAAGCCTCCCATAGTGAGTCAGAGGGGATGAGTGGAGAATTGTTCTCACCGATGGGTTCAGGCGCTGAGGAAGATAATGGGGATGCCCCCGGAGTCATGGTAAAGGTGCAGTGCGGTGTAGGGACTGGCCCAGCACTCACAGAATGCTAACTGGTATCTGATACTTTGAAGTGTGTCATGAGTAACTATGTATCTCAATGTGACCTCTGGTCCGCCAGCCATGCCTTAATGAGTCTGTCAATGTGCATATATGATGTTTTGATGCTGATGGGGGGGACCTTGTTGTTTGTTTATTGTCTTAAAAAAATGACAAAAATAAAGTTTATAAAAAAAAGGGAAGGTATATTTATGTAAGTTAGACCTAAAGGTGCTTAGGAATAAAAGCATGGACATAAAATCGGGCAGAGGAAAACGTCATGAATGAACCCCTAAGGAATAGTAGTTCATGCATAATAGATGAGTTCTTGGAGAAATCAGTAATCCTAGACTAGGGAAAGTCCCAGTGGCTTAAGGGTCTCGTTTCTAAAAACTCGTTGTGACATTGGGGTTGACAGGTGAAGGTGACCATGCCAGTATTTGGATAGCATGGCTAATGCCTAAATAAGGACTGGGATTCTATGCCTAAATAAGGGCAATGCGAATTGAGCCTATATAAGGACATGATTCAGGAAAACCTATATATTGACATCTAAATCAAAACACAATACTATACTGGCTAACAGTACTCGGGACACTGACAAAACCACTTGTACTTTATCATTATATACCCAGGTTCTGATGGATGCAGGGCAACCCCATTATAGTTAATGGCTAACAATACTCCATCACTGTCAAGTCGGCAGGCTTGCACCAAGCCTATTTAGATGTTCCCGTTGTGTGGTGTTGTCCTAGTTCCTGTTTGCTGACACAGTAAGTCCCTGGTGGAATGGAGACTGTTAAGTACTAATTATTAATGTATCAATACACCTATATACTGTGATTGCTTCTAAAATATATGTAGGTAATCTGTTAGGCCCCTTTTATTTACAAATTGCATAGCACACAAACAACACACACTATTGAATGTACATCTACAAGCACCACAATATATTTTTTTCTTTCAGTGTCAATACAGGTGTGTTCATTTTACTTGAGAAGTTGTAAAATGAACACTACTGCATTACACATGAGACAACATTGCATGTAAGAGCAGGGGTGGCTCCTCCACTAAGGCAGAGGAGCATCGCCCCACTGGCTTTCAGCACAAAAATAAAATGATAATAATGCGATGTTACTAAAAAAAATTATATATGTGCTGGAGCAGTTTTTTTTGGGGGGGTGGTCTCAGTGCGCATAAATATTTGGTCGGCCCTCTTGTTCAGGCCAAACATTCATGTGCACTTTGCCAGTTCTCCACCCAGGCTGCATTACAGCCTGGGTGTAGAACATGCCCAGGCTCCCATTTCACAGCTGAGCACCAAAGTATGGTGCTCAGACCAATCACAACACTCCATTACAGCCTTGTGATTGGCTTAGGGGAGCCTTTCCTGCTTCCAGTTTGAAAATAAACCAGGAAGAGGATGGAGTAGATGGAAGAGAGGCGGCGGCCAGCCAGCTGACACATAGTCTATCTCTCTCCCTCAGTCTCCCTCCCTCTGTCTCCCTCCCTCTGTCTCCCTCTCTCTGTCTCCCTCTCTCTGTCTCCCTCTCTCTGTCTCCCTCTCTCTGTCTCCCTCTCTCTGTCTCCCTCTGTCTGTCTCCCCCTGTCTCCCTCCCCCTGTCTCCCTCCCCCTGTCTCCCTCTGTCTCTCTCCCTCTGTCTCCCACTCTCTGTCTCCCACTCTCCCTGCCTCCCACTCTCCCTGCCTCCCTTTGTCTCCCTCTGTCTCCTTCCCTCTGTCTCCCTCTCCCTCCCTCTGTCTCCCCCTGACTCCAGCCCTATGTCTCCCTCTGCCTCCCTCTCTCTCTGTCTCCCTCTCTCTGTCTCCCTCTATCTCCCTCCGTCTCCCTCTCTCTCTGTCTCCATCTCCGTCTCTCTGTCTGTGTCTGTGTCTGTGTCTGTCTCTGCCTCTGTGTCAGCCCCTGTGTCTGTCTCTGCCTCTATCTGTCTCTGTGTGTCCCTGTCTGTCTTTCTCTGGCTCTAGCTCTGTCTGTCTCTCTCTGTCTCTCTCTCTCTCGCTCTCTCTCTCCGTTTCTCTCCCTCTCTCTCTCCATCGCTCTCTCCATCGCTCTCCCTCGATCTCTCTGTCTCCCTCTGTCTCACTCACTCTGTCTGTCTCCCTCTCTCTCTGTGTCTCCTTCTCTCTGTCTCCCTCCCTCTCTCTCCCTCTTTCTCCTTCCCTCCTTCTCTCTCCCTCTGGCTCCCTCCCTTCCTCTGGCTGTCTCTGTCTCCCTTTGTCTGTCTCCCTCTCTCTGTCGCCCTCCTCCCTCTGTCTGTCTCCCTCTGTCTCCGTCCCTCTGTCCCCTCCCACTGTCTCCCTCTATCTTGTTGCGGAGATTCTGCTCATACACAGAACTGTGCACAGAGACCCAGGACCTCAGTGAATTGCGGTGGACCAAAACACTCACCTCAGTACCTAGAACCCCTAACTGTCTAGCATCAGTGTCTCATTAGCTCTTTGTCCTTTAGAAAAGGTACCAATGATTATACAACCCAGAACATGCGACTTAGGTTACTCTCAGGAATGGTAGGAATCAAGAACACTCTTTTGTTTGTTACTCTAATACCAGTCCACAACATGAGTAAATAGAGACACAGAAAAGTTTCAAATGTTTATTTTAAAGACGTGCTCTAAGATGCAGTATTTTTGCTAAAATAAGCCGGCATATGATTAAAAATAATACGATCAGCATTGTTCCACAATTCCATAAAACACAAAGGGAGAAATCTTATTATAATGATAGTGGAAACAGGTCCTATAGTGCCTTGTGTACCACCCGCCCTTGCTAAGGACTAGGTTTTATATTAATAGAAGGTCTCTTAGGCTTGAAAGGGAAACCCCATACCTCCAAGATCAGTAATTTTTTTAGCTATCCAGAATGGAATTTGTTCACATTTTGTGGGCATTTTACCCATGACTGTGTGTAAAGTCTGTGGAGTAATTTTTTGTATATTCCCCTGGTGAGGGGTTTGATTTGGAATGGTTAATCGTGGTTGGACTGTGAAAGTCTGCATGACATATTGGACTAACTGTCTGTAAATTTGTATTAACTCTTTGAGTGGAGTAAGTAATTCCCTGTCTGACATTGTTTTAATGTAAGGATGAGGTGTGTAGCCGGCTAAAATCGGCCATGTTCTCTTGGTCTTCCTAGTGGACCGAGCCTGGTGATGAGATTGTAATGTTTTAGGGTGCATTTAAACCAGAGATTATGCTCCTGGTATGTGAGTGGAATTTCAACA
Source organism: Lissotriton helveticus (assembly GCF_964261635.1). NCBI lineage: Eukaryota > Metazoa > Chordata > Amphibia > Caudata > Salamandridae > Lissotriton > Lissotriton helveticus. The sequence goes on from NC_136068.1 coordinate 1,762,004,779, forward strand.
TCCTCGAAAGGAATATGATCCTCAGGTGGTTCATCTTCTTTGTAGAAGTGAAACACTTTTGTTACTGGATGTGATTCTGGGAATACAATCCATGAATGGAATACATCTGTCTGAAAAGATTCATGTGCCTCTATCACGAAAACTGCTCTACCACCTCTTGGTGTTAGGCCATATTTTATAAGGTTTAAAGTAATGTCTCTCCTTAAATTTGGAGGGTTTAATTTAATCCTGTATGATTAAAAGCTGTTATGACTGGGTCAGCCGCAGCTCCACCCTGCTTGGTGTTAGTGTCCCCGAGTCTGTCTCCCTCTCTCTCTCTCTCTCCCTCTGTCTCCCTCTGTCTGCCTCCCTCTATATCACTCTATCTGTCGCCCTCTGTCTCTCTCCCTCTGTCTCCCTCTCTCTCTGTCTCCAGCTCTCTCCCTCTCTCTCTGTCTCCAGCTCTCTCGGTCTCCCTCAGTCTGTCTCCCTCTGTCTGTCTCCCTCTGTCTGTCTCCCTCTGTCTGTCTCCCTCTCCCTGACTCCCTCCCTATGTCTCCCTCTGCCTCCCTCTGTCTCTCTCTCTCTGTCTCCCTCTGTCTCCCTCTCTCTGTCTCCCTCTATCTCCCTCTTTCTCTGTCTCCCTCTCTGTTTCTCTGTCTCTGTCTCTGCCTCTGTCTGCCTCTATCTGTCTGCCCCTGTTCTGCCTCTATCTGTCTTTGTCTGTCCCTGTCTCTGCCTGTCTCCGTCTCTAGCTCTGTCTGTCTCCCTCCCTCCCTCTCTCTCTGACTCCCTCCCTCTCTCTCTGTCTCCCTCCCTCTCTCTCCCTATCTCTCTCTCTCCCTCTCTCTCCTTCTATCTCTCTTTCTTCCTCTGTCTCACTCCCTCTGTCTCTCTCAATCTCTCTCTGTCTCCCTCTCTTTGTCTCCCTCAGTCTCTCTCCCTCGGTCTCCCTCCCTCCCTATGTCTCTCTCTCTCTGGCTGTCTCCTTCTGTCTCCCTTCCTCTGTCGCCCTCCTCCCTCTGTTTGTCTCCCTCTTTCTCCCTCTGTCTGTCTCCTCCCTCTGTCTGTCTCCCTCTGTCTGTTTCCCTCTGTCTCCCTCTGTCTGTCACCCTCTGTCTGTCACCCTCTGTCTCCCTCTGTCTCTGTCCCTCTGTCTCCCGCTCTGTCTCACTCCCACTGTCTCCCTCTGCGTGTCTCCCTCTGCGTGTCTCCCTCTGCGTGTCTCCCTCTGCGTGTCTCCCTCTGCGTGTCTCCCTCTGCGTGTCTCCCTCTGCGTGTCTCCCTCTGCGTGTCTCCCTCTGCGTGTCTCCCTCTGCGTGTCTCCCTCTGCGTGTCTCCCTCTGCGTGTCTCCCTCTGCGTGTCTCCCTCTGCGTGTCTCCCTCTGCGTGTCTCCCTCTGCGTGTCTCCCTCTGCGTGTCTCCCTCTGCGTGTCTCCCTCTGCGTGTCTCCCTCTGCGTGTCTCCCTCTGCGTGTCTCCCTCTGCGTGTCTCCCTCTGCGTGTCTCCCTCTGCGTGTCTCCCTCTGCGTGTCTCCCTCTGCGTGTCTCCCTCTGCGTGTCTCCCTCTGCGTGTCTCCCTCTGCGTGTCTCCCTCTGCGTGTCTCCCTCTGCGTGTCTCCCTCTGCGTGTCTCCCTCTCTCTGTCTCCCTCTCTCTGTCTCCCTCTGCGTGTCTCCCTCTCTCTGTCTCCCTCTCTCTGTCTCCCTCTCTCTGTCTCCCTCTCTCTGTCTCCCTCTCTCTGTCTCCCTCTCTCTGTCTCCCTCTCTCTGTCTCCCTCTCTCTGTCTCCCTCTCTCTGTCTCCCTCTCTCTGTCTCCCTCTCTCTGTCTCCCTCTCTCTGTCTCCCTCTCTCTGTCTCCCTCTCTCTGTCTCCCTCTCTCTGTCTCCCTCTCTCTGTCTCCCTCTCTCTGTCTCCCTCTCTCTGTCTCCCTCTCTCTGTCTCCCTCTCTCTGTCTCCCTCTCTCTGTCTCCCTCTCTCTGTCTCCCTCTCTCTGTCTCCCTCTCTCTGTCTCCCTCTCTCTGTCTCCCTCTCTCTGTCTCCCTCTCTCTGTCTCCCTCTCTCTGTCTCCCTCTCTCTGTCTCCCTCTCTCTGTCTCCCTCTCTCTGTCTCCCTCTCTCTGTCTCCCTCTCTCTGTCTCCCTCTCTCTGTCTCCCTCTCTCTGTCTCCCTCTCTCTGTCTCCCTCTCTCTGTCTCCCTCTCTCTGTCTCCCTCTCTCTGTCTCCCTCTCTCTGTCTCCCTCTCTCTGTCTCCCTCTCTCTGTCTCCCTCTCTCTGTCTCCCTCTCTCTGTCTCCCTCTCTCTGTCTCCCTCTCTCCGTCTCCCTCTCTCCGTCTCCCTCTCTCCGTCTCCCTCTCTCCGTCTCCCTCTCTCTGTCTCCCTCTCTCTGTCTCCCTCTCTCTGTCTCCCTCTCTCTGTCTCCCTCTCTCTGTCTCCCTCTCTCTGTCTCCCCCTCTCTGTCTCCCCCTCTCTGTCTCCCCCTCTCTGTCTCCCCCTCTCTGTCTCCCCCTCTCCCTCCCTCTGTCTCCCTCTCTCTGTCTCCCTCTCTCTTTCTCCCTCTGTGTACCTCTATACTGTTTACCTCCCTCTCACTCCCTCTGTCTGTCTCTGTCTGTCGTCCTCTGTCTCCCGCCCTCTGTCTCCCTCAATCTCTCTCCCTCCCTCTGTCTGTCTCCCTCTATCTGTCTCCCCCTCTCTGTCTGTCTCCCTCCCTCTCTCCCTCCCTCTCTCTCCCTCTCTCTCTCTCATTCTGTCTCCCACAGTCTCTCTCCCTCCGTCTACCTCCCTCCCTATGTCTCTCGCTGGCTGTCTCCGTCTGTCTCTCTCCCTCTGTTGCCCTCCTCCCTCTGTTTGTCTCCCTCTTTCTCCCTCTGTCTGTCTCCCTCCGTCTGTTTCCCTCTGTCTCCCTCTCTCTGTCTCCCTCTGTCTCTATCCCTGTCCCTGTCTCCCGCTCTCTGTCTCCCTCCCACTGTCTCCCTCTGCGTGTCTCCCTCTCTCTGTCTCCCCCTCTCATTCTCCCTCTCTCTGTCTCCCTCTCTCTCTCTCCCTTTCTCTTTCTCCCTCTGTGTACCTCTATCTCTGTCTCCCTCCCTCTCACGCCATCTGTCTCCGTCTGTCGCCCTCTGTCTCCCGCCCTTTGTCTCCCTCAATCTCTCTCCCTCCCTCTGTCTGTCTCCCTCTATCTGTCTCCCTCTCTTTGTCGGTCTCCCTCCCTCTGTTGCCCTCCTCCCTCTGTCTGCCTCCATCTGTCTGCCTCCCTCTGTTTGTTGCCCTCTGTCTGTCGCCCTCTGTCTCCCTCCCTCTGTCTACCTCCCTGTCTCCCTTTCTCTCCCTCAATCTCTCTCTGTCTCCCTCTCTTTGTCACCCTCCTCCCTCTGTTAGTCTCCCTCTTTCTCCCTCTGTCTGTCTCCTCCCTCTGTCTGTCTCCCTCTGTCTGTTTCCCTCAGTCTGTCACACTCTGTCTCCCTCTCTCTGTCTCCCTTTGTCTCTGTCCCTCTGTCTCCCGCTCTCTGTCTCCCTCCCACTGTCTCCCTCTGCGTGTCTCCCTCTCACTGTCTCCCCCTCTCTGTCTCCCTCTGTCTCCCTCTCGCTCTCTGTCTCCCTCTCTCTTTCTCCCTCTGTGTACCTCTATCTCTGTCTCCCTCCCTCTCACTCCCTCTGTCTGTCGCCCTCTGTCTGCCTCTCTGTCTTCCTCTGTCTCCATCCCTCTGTCTCCCTCCCTCTCTTTCTCCCTGTCTGTCTCCCTCTCTGTCTCCCTCCCTCTGTCCATCTCTCTGTCTCCCTCTCTCTCCCTCTCTCTCTCTGTCTCCCTCTCATTCTGTCTCCCTCTGTCTGTCTCCCTCCCTCTGTCTTCCTCCCTCTGTCTCCCTCTGTTTGTCACCCTCTGTCTGTCACCCTCCGACACCTCACCCCAGCTTCCCTGGTACACACACAGCCACACCCGAGTACTTCACAGGTCTTTAAAAGACCATTTACTTGTTAATGAGGCTTTGTTGTGAATCGCCTGTCCCCCATAGAGCAGAGTGTCTCCGAGTCCGCACTGCTGCGGCGGTGTTTGCTGACACTCTTTAAAAATGCTTTAGAAAAACAGAGTTACAATGTCTGCAAGGTCTGTGGGCCGCCAAGGAAGGCTTGCCGGGCCGCTGACGGCCCGCGGGCTGTACTATGAGTACCTGTGGTATAGACGGTGTGTTCATGTCTTTGATCTTGGCTACGTGTCATTCAAAAACAATCTTTGCTGGGGGATGATACAGGCTCTAAACAAAGCTTCTATCCCTGCACTTGTCAATTTTTTGTACCCCAGACAGATTTTGTGTCAATTGTGTTTTTCCAAAAGTCGAAACCCTGTCTAGACAGTTGGGCAATAAAGGCTGCAGAAGAAATCTGTTTTGCATTGGTTAACATATTTTTCGTTCCTGTTTTGTTCACATTTTTAAAGAAAAACGTTTCTGGATTGGATGTATTTTACCCTGAAAAATATGGAAACTTATTTGCGAACGTTTTTGATCTACCCCTTGGTGGTGTAGGACAATGTTCCCATTGGTTATACATAAATACATTTCTAGGTGTTGCAGATTTATGCACAAATGATGATCATAGTGGTTATAATAATAAAGTTGTTCATTGTCTGCTGAACCATCTACGTATTCATGATTAGAGAATGCAGCAGATTTTTCTAGCTTAGACATCATGTTGTTAATAGTCTCGAAGTCACACTCATCAGAATAGGTACTAGAGGTAATCTGGGGCCAGATGTAGGTAAATGTGAAATACCGATTTCTTAATACCAAATTTTACCGATTCGGTATTAAGAAATCAGTGTTTCCGATGTAGGTAAAAATTCGGTAATTTTTACCGAATCTGTAAAATTCGGGAAAAAAATATCGAATACTTAATACCGACCAGCAATGCATTATGGGAGATGTAGTCAGTGTAACACTTATCATAAAAGTCAGCACATTGAACCCAAAGGCATGTGATGCACATCAGCGATAAGCAAGCAGAGGACAGTCAGACTTATTGGCAGACATGAAATTTATTTGTATTCAAATGTTGCCAGACAAGCGAACTAATATACAATCTGTCTTCACAGATGAGACATCGGCAGGGCTGCAACAGGCAAGGCAGGAAAGGCACCCCAGAGAGACAGAGCGGAGGCGGAGGATGTAACTTCGCCTGCGGGCCACACCACAACACCACCACCATCAACACCACCACCACCGGCATCAACGCAGGCATCACCAGCAGCAACACCAAAGCCATCATCTCCAAGACTCAGGAGGCATGCAGTTGCCAGCCTCCAACAGATGGAGTTGTCCGATGAGGACTGCAGTGGGGAAGAACAGCCAACGGTGCCAGACGATGGCAATAATGCCGGTACACAGTCCCCCACAGAGCGACCACACACAGGTGCCAGACGCCGCAGGGCTAGGGCACACAGTCCACCTTCGCAGGGCAAGGATCAGAGTGTCTACGCAGGACTGGAGGTGAACATGTTGAAGGTGCAGCGCCGGAAAGGCAATCAAATCAGTTCAGCGGCAGATGGGGCACATGACAGCACACTTGCAGTGCATAGAGAAGGGCATCTGCACAATGAACACAACACTGGCTGAGGGAATGAGTGACATGGCTGAGGGCATGAGGGACATGTATGACTCAGTGAGGCTCCTGTGCAGCAAGATGGACGATGACAGAATGGCAAGGCGCAGGGAGAGGCAGAAAATGGAGAACTACACCAAGGCGGTGAACCGCCTCTCCACTGCCACTTCTCTGCTCTGCAGGCACTCAGTGGCCATGCAGGAGGAGATGGCACACTGCAGCCGGGATGTGGCAAGTGTGCTGGTGACAGTGACCACTGCACTTGAAGTGCTACAAAATAATCAGACTGCCAATACGGGTGCAGGTGATGTGGCGGACAGTGAGGAGCCAAATAGCCGCAGTAGTGAAACGGCCCCTGTTACAGAGTCCAGGAGGCACAGCGGACGGCAAACTGGTGGCACAGGACAGATCGCCAGTGAGGACAGTGTACACAGAGGAAGCAGCAATGTTGTGCGTGGGCGCAGGAGGTAATGCCAGGCACACTTGTTTTTGATACATGGGTGAATTAACCTATGACGGCTTTGTAGGCTGTTTGGAATTGGGACTGATATGTTAAGCCCTTCATGATGTGGCATAGTGACATGCTATTAAACTACGTCACTCACACACAATTACTGACTGTGTCTCCTTACTTACATAGAAATAGGTCAGTGTAATCTCAGCCCGTCTTTGTCTCCCATTTAGGTGCTGGTGCCGCTCCTGCTGCGCTGGGCTCTGGCTGTGGACATTCATCGTTCTCAGAGTCGGCCAAATCATCTGCTGTCCCTTCTTAGTTGCCAGGTCATGTAGCATAGCACATGTAGCGATGATCTTGCAGCAGATGATGGGTCGGTACTGACGGGCGCCTCCCCTTTTGTGGAGGCAGCGGAACCTTCTCTTCTACAGTCCAAATGTCTGCTCCACCACGTTGCGTGTTAATTTGTGCGCAGCATTATATCGTCTCTCACTTGGGGTTGATGGGTTCAGGTAAGGAGTGAGGATGAATGCCGGCATGGCATATACGCTATCATCTAGGTGAGAAAGAAAGTGCCATTAATAACAAACACCAACACATTCATCAGCAGTATACATCAGGGTGTGTCACAGTGATTTACCTAGCAGGTATCCTTCTCCAAATTCTCCCCCAGCCAAACGTGTGTATATCCCACTGTTGCGGAATATGGTAGGAGTCATGGGTGCTCCCAGTAAATGTTGCCACGATGTCGGTGATGATGTTGGCCGCATTGCAGATGACCTGCACGCTGATGGAGTGGGTGGATTTTCTGTTACGGTAGATGTACTTGTTGGCTGCAGATGGGCAGATAGGTATGTGTGTCCCATCAATGCTCCCTATAACATGCGGGAACTGTGCCTTTTAGTAGAAGTCTGTTTTTGTTTTCTGCAGTTCGGCCTGTGTGGTGGGGAAGCATATGTAGTGATGCATCCTTTGCATTATGGCATCCAGGAAATTGTTAAGGAACCGAGACAGGCAGCTCTGTGACACACCACCTGCCACGGCCATCACCCCCTGGTAACTTTCTGATGCTAATAGGAGGAGGAGGCTATAGAGCACCTGGACATGTGGTGGTATAACGTGCGCCCTTGGTGTAAGATGCTCCAGTAGAGGGTGCAGGTCCCGTATCAGGGCCAGGATAGTTTGGGGGTCTAGCCTGTACCTTTCATGAATTTCTGCCTCAGTGAGTTGAAATAGTGTAATGCGCTGTCTGTATATGCATCCTCCCTTCTCCAGATCCTCATTCCTGCTGCCTGTAGTCGTAGCCGCCTTGCAAGAATGTAGAGGGCCGCCGTTGTGTTGAGACTGTTGCATTTTGGGACTGTTTAAATGCTGTGCACATGATTACCACCTGCTTTGAGTCAGTGGTAATAACGGACTCTTAAATACCGAATTTCATGAAATTCGGTATTACCGATTTTTGGTACATCTCTTTTACCGATTCTCATTTACCGAATCAGTATTTGGGGTTTTCGGAATCTCCGATTTGGTAATAAGGAATCGGTAACTGGTTTTCCTTATTTTACCGATTCCTTATTACCGAATCCATTCGGTATTACAAAAATTGCAATTGGCTAAATACCGGTTGGTAACAGTGAAATTTACCGAATTACACTGTTACCGACCAGTATTTGTGTGGAATCTTCAAATGTTCCGACGGACTGAATATATCATAATCTGTTTTGTCCCAAACTATACCATCTTGTATAAAAACGGCTGTGATGTTCACTGATGACAAGTCTCTTGCTTCATGATGAGATGATTTGTGTGGTTTCAAAAGTAAGTTCACATTTTTACTTTCAGTGTCCAAGCAAGTGAAAATATCTTCCATTCATCAGCACGCTAAGTGTCATCACTAAAGCTAGCCAAAGCAGAAAGTAGAATATTCCATAAATAATCCATAGTTCAATCCAAGGTGAAACTAGATAAGTCTTTTTCAGGAAATGAAAAAAGTCTTGTACTTGATCTTTGAAAGTTTTTTTTGCTGGCGTCGTTTCAGGTTCGCTTGGATCCTCAGAAAACATATCAAAGTTAATGAAATAGCCAGAGGCAGTAATCCTGTCAATGGTTGGAATTACATCTGGATTCGTTAATATCACTGGCACCAGTTGATCACGTGTTACGTTGGTGTAGACAGGTGTATCAGGACAAACTGTTATTTGGGTTTCAAGAGGAATGAGTTCCATAGCATTGTTGTTTAGTCCTTCATTTCTTACTGCTGAATTCTCGATGGTGATGAGTCTTTCAGTTTGAACCTCTTGGATAGTAGCTAGAGGAGCGCGTCTGCTACTTGGTTGGAGTCCGCAAGGCCTTCTGCTTAGTATTGGCCACATAGTGTGGTTTGATGAGGTCGATGGACACAAATCTTTTCTCCTTTTTTCCAGCAAGGGGCGGCAGAAGTACTATTCTTGTTCCGTGGATGGCAAGGACAGGTGCTGGTTGTCTGTAAGAAGGCCCAAATTCCTTCTTGTCCGCAATCTTCTCTCTGACTAGATCCTCAAGCTTTGGGAATATAGACAGGCCTTGCTGGGACGTCTGGTTTTTCCCCAGTGGTGGTTGGCTTCAGGAACACGTTGCTTTGTTACAATCTAAGTTCATTTAAGTCCTGTAAAAGAGCCAAACGATCTTTGATATCAACCGTTTTATTTTCCACCATTGTGCCTTTACAATTGAGATCTGGTACCCACATTCTTGTCCCAAATAGGACCTCATTTGGAGTGCCCCCCTAGAGATCTTCTTGGCAAATTGTTTAATGAGCATTGGACACCATAAAGATGTTAGACCCACCCATCACCCAAACCTAATACTCTAGCTGTTATAGACTGCTTTATGTCCCTATTTTTTGTTTCCACAACAGAATTTCCCTCAGGATGGAATGGAGAGGAGTAACGCAATGCTACGCCCAAACTGGCCATGGCTTTTTTTAAAGCCTGAGACGTAAATGCAGGGCCCTGGTCAGAATGTAGTGTGCCATTTGTGTATGTGCCGATAAAGACTCGCAAATCTTTTATAACAGTTCGAGCGTCAGCCGAGTGCTGAGGCCACATCCATAGAAACTTTGACTTAGAGTTTGTGGGATTGCATTTGTCCAAAAGGACGCCTGAGCGTAGATAGTCTAATGCTGTCTAACAATGGTATCTGTACTGGGCAGGCTACTTCGTAGTCTGGTGTCTGGTGGGGTTCTGCACTACGCTGTCTATTGCAGTCTATGCAGTCATTGATGAAGATGTGAATTAGAGTATTCATTCCAGGCCACCAGGACATCTCTTTTAATGTTGGTATTGTTTTAGAGTTCCCCTGATGTGACAGACCCTCTCCCAGATGTGCTTCATAAATCAAAACCGGTCTTTTGTCCACGTTTGGAATTACCCTATGCCCCACTCCAGGGATTCAAGCAAACTGAGCATTTTTCGCATCAACTATATACGACTATTTGAGTGGACATTTTTTAGGTAACGCTACACCACTGCCTTTGCTTGAAGCATTTACAGCCAACAATTTCTCACTGCCTATTCTCGTTTTTGAACAAGTGATCGCAGGTACGGAAGCCGTTTACACAGCCTCCTTCGCTGCTTCGTCAGCCAATGGATTCTCTGCAACGTGAACGCCATCACATTGATGACTCAGCGTGTGTATCACATGAGTGTTTTGTAGTTTCGCAACTGAACTACTTGTTCCCAAACTCTTTTATGCTTGAATGTGCCACCTTTTGCATCTTTGAAACCATTTTGAAACCAATTTGTAATATGATTGAACACAGTAAAAAGAATCGCACACTATAAGTGTGGGGAATTCGCGATCCGTATTTTCATGTGCCAATTTGAATGCTTGTATTTCAGCTCGCTGAGCTGTACAATCTCCTATAGATTGTGTTTTTGTGACCATTGGTTGGAATTTACCATCTCGTATGAGACCTTTAACGATTGTGCACGCTGCACTATAAGCTTGCTTACATTCCGTAGCGGGTTGTGCTGATCCGTCAGTATAAATTATAAATTCGTACTGATCAAGAGGGAGAATCTCAATAGGCAGAGGACATTCGTACTGCAGAAATGCTTGTGTTGTTATATAAGGATCAAAACCATACTCAACATCTGTTGCAGCAAGATAATTAACCCATTGCATCGATCTTGGATGTATAACTTTAGCATTTGGAATGCTCGCTTTTGTAACTGCCTCTAAGGCTGGCACTGGAGTCACGACAATTATATGTTTCTCCTGAGCTATAGCTCCTTCTTTTGCTACAGCGGTTTGGATTGCAGTCAGATTTTTTTCTTTTGAAGTGAATCGCATTTCCGCTTGTGTATGCAAATGGTACTTTTTCACCTTCATTAAAAGTTGAGTAGGTGAATCCGTATTGACCCGAAATTATTTTGATCACTAAATTGCATGTATTTACTCGTGTTTTTGTAAGTGATTTGTTGCTAACATGTCAGCTCGTAGTGAACGCAGGATATCGGTGTGTTCCTGTATCCAATTTTTGATTTTAACATTAGGTTTGATTAATTCGTAGAGAGGTTTTATCCTTTCAGCATAACTTAGAATGTAAGTTCTTCAAAAATGTAGGAAACCTTGAATCGACGTAAGTTTTTGGCATTTTTGGAGGTTGGAGCAGCGCAAAATGTTCTAAAAAGTTAGCTGCCAGGCTTTTGCCTTCACTTGAAAGGTCATATCCTAGGAAAAGGACATTGAAATAGGCAATTCTTGATTTTTTAAAGTTGAATTTGTAGCCCTCGAAGGTGAAGCCCATATAATGGTATTCACCCTGTTCAAGTGCCTATCAAGGTCAAGTCTGTCAGATAGATGTCATCGAAGTATGACAATGCCTTGTCATCATACATTTGTAGTAACTCTGTTACTCTTGCTGAGAATAACCGCGGGCTGTTCTTGAACACATGAGGAAGTCGACAATATTGACTCTGGGTTCCCATTATTGAGAAAGCTGTTAAGTACCTACTTTCAGGTGCTATGTTTTGACAAAAGAAACCATTTGAAATGTCTATTGTTGTTTTATATTTTTTAAACACAATGTTATTCATTAATGCTGTACTATGTGATTTTTGCACTGCAAATGTCATAGAGTAAGTGTTCAGGTGTCTGTAACCCAAAACTAGACGATATGTATTGTCTGGTTTGGAAACAGGAAACAAAGGATTGATCATTGAGGAGGTGCATGTTTCAATCACCCCTTGGTATTAAAGTTGATCTAAGATCTCCCTGACCTGTTTTTAGCTTCTTGCTTAATTGGGCACTGCCTTTGTGCAGTAGGTTTATTTTTTTAACTGGATCTTGTGGTGAGGTGAGTCTTTATCCCATCCTACATGATTTTTATATAATGCTGGGGCCTAGGCAACTGCCCATTTCCTGGCATAAGTATAATTTAAATGTATTGGAACATGGTTGGAGAAGGCTGGCATAATGATGTCTCCACCATATGAGCACTCCCTGACAAATTCTGGTGGCCAGTCCTGTTCTGCTAGAAGTATACCATAACCCCTTGAAAGTTTTTCCCAAAAGAGTGCTTTCACTGTTCTTGGTATGTCTCCCTCCATCCGGAGTTTTATTTAATATAACTTTTGTGGAGAACTAACTCTGGTGTCTACAGTCTCAACTGTGATATACTCTTTCAAGTCCACTATCTCCAGAAGTTTCTTCAGGTTCTGGCGAGCCATTGTTACTTCTGCTGCACTATCCAGCATTTTCTGAGCCCATTCTACGTTCTTGAGTTATGTTCTCAGAATTCTCGGCATGTCTGATCTTCAGACCTGCTACCTTCTTCCTGGTGAATTGAGGTTTTGGTTTGTTTTTCTGAACGTGTTGATCATCTTTGGACTTCACCCGTTCTTCCTTGTGATATGACCGTCCTCTTCTTTCGGATGTCTCAGACGGTGTCTGAAAGGTACGAGAGGAACGTGCATCAGTATCCTGATACCTATCCGATTTTTTCAAATGATCCCTATTCCTAAGGTTATACCTCCTTTCAGAGGGCTCCTTTTGAAGAGACTTACCACGGGATTGAGAATGTTTCTCTTTTAAATGTTGTTTGTTATTTTCCCACTTCTTTTTAGAAGATGTAGGATTTTGTTTATTAAAGTCCTTCTCAGGGCTTTCAGACAGTTGTAGGTTAACTGGATTTCCCCCCAGACTGTCTCTGCCTAATTCTTCATAGATTTTTCTAATATTCCGGGTAGATCTTGTTGATGTTCTGTTACATCAAATTCCCATAAGCATTGGCGATCACCACTGATGCTGCCTCCCCTTTAATATTGGATAATATTAAGGTTGAGACCTGGTCGAAGTATTTCATACCTAATTTCAGAGCAGGCTCTGCCCTGTATTCATTTTGAATTTGTTTCAGGACATCAGGTATTACCGCAATAGACGGAACAATATGTGTTTTAGTATAGATGGCAGCAAAGACTGTCCCCCAAGTGGTGCAGTCTTCCAGATGTGGTGTGATCACCACTGGTAAACAGATCGTTAGAATTCTGTGTTTCTCATAAGGACTAGTATTAGGAAGTACTGCTTCGATTTGAGCAATTTTTTGAGCTATCCAGAATGGATTTTGTTCACGTTTGTGGGCATTTTACCCATGACTGCAAGTAAAGTCTGTGGGGTCATCTTTAGTGTTTTCCCCTGGTGAGGGGTTTGATTTGGAATGGTTAATGGTGGTTGGAACGTGAAAGTCTGCATGACATATTGGACTAACCGTCTGTAAAGTTTTATTAACTCTTTGAGTTGGGTAAGTAATTCCTCGTTTGACATTATTTCAATGTCAGGATGAGGTGTGTAGACGCCTAAAATCGGCCACCTAGTGGACCAAGCCTGGTAATGAGATTGTAATGTTTTAGGGCGCTTTTAAACCAGAGATTATGCTCCTGGTATGTGAGTGGAATTTCAGCATCCTCGAAAGGAATGTATTCCTCAGGTAGTTCATCTTCTTTGTAGAAGAGAAACACTTTTGTTACTGGATTTGATTCTGGTAAAACTATCCATGAATAGAATACCTCTGTCTGAAAAGATTCAGGTGCCTCTACCAAGAAAACTGCTCTACCACCTCTTTGTGTTAGGCCATAATTTATAGGTTTTAGAGTAATGGCTCTCCTTAAATTTGGAGGGATGTTTATAACATCCTCATCAGTTCCATTTAAACCTGTATGATTAAAAGCTGTTACGTCTGGGTCAGCCGCAGCTCCACCGTGCTTGGTGTTAGTGTCCCCGTTATTAGACATTGTTTTAAAAAAAATGTAGAACACGTTTCAAGGAAACAAGATAAGGTGCACAATATTTTGGAACACTGAATCCTTCAACGTTGAACACATCAAACAGCTAATACATAGCATTTACTTCCTATTCAGCTATGGCGTATATTAACCCTACCCACTCCAGACGACTTAAAGAGTATTACGAGTAGGAGTCTCTGAGAAAAGCACGACTGAGTTACTTCAGAATCAAACGTTAAATTAGTGCCTTACCAAACCATTGGGCGCCATGTAGTGTAGTTCCTATTTCTCTTATAGACTCTGCGCATTGGAACAATATACTCTATAGTTTTGGCATAGGACTGAGGTCAGTATGCCTCTATCAAGTACATTAAATGTAAATACTTTGTGTGCCAGCTAACTCAGAGGCCACTAGAAACTCCTTGACTAAACAAGAAAGGAGTAATTTCTGGCAACCGCAAAACAGGACAACTTTGTTTCCCTTAGAATCGGAACATGTCTCAGAATTGTGGAAACAATATATAACAGTTTCACTCAGTCAATCGTGCATGCTTAGTTTGTTCAGAGTTACACAGAAATAGATAGACAGGCATATCAATAAAAGGGTTTATTGAACAGTCTTGTTTCTCGTGTAAGAGATATGACCTGTTACAAACGCAAGACAGTATGCGAGATATAATACGTAAAGCGTAAGCAGTAAGAATAAATAATACTGCAAGAGCATTGTCTTTTAGCTATAACACATATTTAAATACATATACATAAATAACACAGGCTAAAATGTGGCTACTCGTCTGATGCTTCTAAATAGTTCTACCCAAGTGTACCTAACCTAAAGTGTAGTACAAGGTAAGAAGTAGGTGCTGTATTCTATAGTATGGAATGCTATAGTTTGTATGTGCCAATAGTCCCTCTAGGTTCTAGTCAGCTCCATACCTTAGAATGAGAGAGGTGGGAATCTCTTTCCGGATCTCAAAGTCTAACATCCCGCGAAGGGAGTCAGAACACTGGAAGCTGGATTATGTGCGAGCAGGGATGACAGCGTCTTGTCAGTGTGTAAGGCGGGGACTCAAATTCCTTCCAATCATGCTGTGGCAAGCCGTATCGAGTGCAGCTGAGCCGTGGTTTGCCATGGTAACTGAAGGCATATTTATACCTGGAAGGTGCTTAGGAATGAAAGAATTGACGTAAAGTTGAGCAGAGGAAGACGTCATGAATGAAACCTTAAGGAATATTAGTTTATGCATAATAGATGAGTTCTTGGAGAAATCAATAATCCTAGGCTAGGGAATGTCCCAATGGTTTAAGGGTGTCGTTTCTAAGTACTCATTGTGACGTTGGGGTGGACGGATGTAGGCGACCATGCCTGTATTTGGATAGCATGGTTAGTGCCTAAATAAGGACTGGGATTCTATGCCTAAATAAGGGCAATGCGAATTGTGCCTATATAAGGACATGATTCAGGAAAACCTATATACGGACATCTAAATCTAAACACAACACTTTATTGTCTAACAGTACTCCGGACACTGACAAAACCACTTGTACTTTATAATTATATACCCAGGTACTAATAGATACAGGGGAACCCCATTATACTTAATGGCTAACAGTACTCCATTGCTGCCAAGTCGGCAGGCTTGTACCAAGCCTATTTAGATGTCCCCGTTGTGCTGGTGTTGTCCTAGTGGCTGTTTGTTGACACAGTGATTCCTTGGTGGAATGGAGACTGTTAAGTACTAATTATTAATGTATCAATACACCTATATACTGTGATTGCTCCTAAAATACATGTAGGCAATATGTTAGGCCCTTTTGGTTTACAAATTGCATAGCTCACAAACAACACACACACTATTGAATGCACAAGCACCACAATATATTTTTTCTGTAAGTGTCAATACAGGTATGTTCATTTTACCTTGAGAAGTTGTAAAATGAACAGTACTGCATTACACATAAGAAACAATTACATGTAAGAGCAGGGGCAGCTCCTCCGCTAAGGCAGAGTCGCCCCACTGCCTTTCAGCAGAAAAATAAAAGTAAAATAATAATGCCAAGTTAGTAGCATTTTTTTATTCATGAGCTGGAGCAGTTTTTTTGGGGGGTGGTCTGCATGGGGCAGGAGTGGTGGCACCCTCCTAAGTGTGTATAAATGTTTTGTTGGGCCTCTTGGGCCGGCCAAACATTTATGTGCACATTGCCTGTTCTCCACCCAGGCTGCATTACAGCCTGGGTGTAGAACTTGCCCAGGCACCTATTTCCCATCTGAGCACCAAACCATGGCACTCATACCAATAGCAATACTCCATTACAGCCTTGTGATTGGCTTAGGGGAGCCTATCCTGCTTCCAGTTTGAAAAAAAGCCAGGAAGAGGATGGAGAGGATGGAAGAGAGGCAGCGGCCGGCCAGCCAACAGAGAGTCTGTCTCCCTCCTTCTGTCTCCCTCCCTCTGTCTCCCTCCCTCTGTCTCCCTCCCTCTGTCTCCCTCCCTCTCTCTCTCTCCCTCTCTCTCTCTCCCCCCCCCCCTCTGTCTCCCTCTATCTCCCTCACTATATCTCCCTCTATCTGTCTCCCTCTGTCTCTCTCCCTCTGTCTCCCTCTTTCTCTGTCTCCCGCTCTCTCTGTCTCTCTCAGTCTCCCTCTTTTTACCTCTGTCTCCCTCCCTCTGTCTGTCTCCCTCTGTCTGTCTCCCTCTGTCTGTCTCCCACTGACTCCCTCCCTATGTCTCCCTCTGCCTCCCTCTGTCTCCCTCTCTCTGTCTCCCTCTATCTCCCTCTGGCTACCTCTCTCTCTGTCTCCCTCTCTGTTTCTCTGTCTGTCTCTGCCTCTATCTGTCTGCCTCTATCTATCTGCCCCTCTCTCTGCCTCTATCTGTCTTCCTGTCCCTGTCTCATAGTATTTTATTACCCTAGTATAATTTTCCAGATTCATGTCCATATATAGGTATAAATCAACTTGTCCTTATATAGGCAGAGAAATCATGACCATATTTAGACTTAGCCCATGCAGTCCAAATCCGGCTGAAAGAACTTGACATTACTGAGCAACCGAATAAACTTGCTAGAATTGTACACAAAGAACACAAAGAAGAACGCGTGAAGTCCAAAGACGATCAGCACGTTCCAAAAAATAAGAAAACTCAATTCACCAAGAAGAAGGTAGCAAGTGTAAAAATCAGACATGCTGAGGATCTTGAGGGCACAACTCAAGAACGGGGAATGGGCCCAGACAATGCTAGACAGCGCAGCAGAAGCCACCATAGCTCGTAAGATCCTGAAGGATCATCTAGAGACAGAGGACTTGAATGAATGCATTCAAGTTGAAACTGCCGATACCAGGGTTAGTATACCCCATAAGTTATATGAAGTAACACTCCGGATGGAGGGGGACATAACTGGTAAACTCAAAGCACTCTTTTGGGAGAAGCTATCTAAGGGTTATGACATTCTTCTAGATGAAAAAGACTGGCCATCTGAATTTGTAAGGGCGGGCCCACATGGCGATGACATCATTATGCCAGCCTTCTCAAAACCCATTCCAATCCATAAAAAATACACCTATGCCAGAAAATGGGTTATAGCCCAGGCTCCATCATTATATAAAAATCACGTAGGATGGGATGAGGACTCTCCTCTCCATAAAAGCCAATTAAAAACTCAACTGACAATGCAAAGGCAATATCCTGTTAAGCAGGAAGCTAAAAGACAGGTCAGGGAGATATTAAATCAACTTGAATACCAAGAGGTGATTGAAACATGCACCTTGTCCATGAACAATCCTTTGTTTCATGTCTCCAAACCAGACAATACATATCGTCTAGTTTTGGACTACAGACATTTAAACTCTTGTTGCAAAACATTTGCAGTACAAAATGCACACAGTGCAGCACTGATGAATAACATTGTGCGTAAAAAATATAAAACAACATTAGATATTTCTAACGGTTTCTTCTGTCAAAACATTGCACCAGAAAGCAGGTACTTGACAGCTTTCTCAATTATGGGGACGAGCGACAATTTAGCCGTCTCCCCCAGGGATTCAAGAATAGTCCAGGGTTATTTTCAGCCAGAGTAACAGAGTTACTACAAACATATGATGATGAGGCAATATCTTATGTCAATGACATCTCTCTTACAGACGATTATTTAGACAGGCACTTGAACAGACTAAACACCATTATACTTGGGTTCGCCTCTGAAGGGTACAAATTCAATTTTAAGAAATCACGAATTGCCCACCTCAACGTCCTATTCTTAGGATACAAACTTTCAAGTGAAGGCAAAAGCCTGGCAGCCAACTTTTTAGAACAGTGTGCGATGCTCCAACCTCCAAAAACGCTGAAAAACGTAGTCAATTCTAGGTTTCCTGAATTTCGGGAGAACTTACATTCTAAACTACGCAGAAAGGGTCAAACCTCTCTACAAACTAATCAAACTGATTTCAAGCCAACTACTTGGACTCAAAAACACACAGAAATTTTGCGTTCAGTGTAAACAGACATATTAGCAACAACACATTTACAGACACGCGACAACGTACGCAATCTTGTAATCCGAAGGTGAAAAGGTACCAATAGCTTATAAATCACACTTGTACACACAAGCTGAAATGAAATTCACTTCAACAGAAAAAATTCTGACAGCGGTTCAAACTGCAGTAGCAAACGAGAGAGCCCTCGCACAGGGAAAACGCATAATGGTTGTTACACCTGTACCTGCCTTAGAGGCAGTGACAAAAGCGAGCATTCCAAATGTTAAGGCTTTACATCCGAGATGGATACAATGGGTTAATTCTCTTGCTGCAACAGACGATGAATATGTTTTTGACTCTTACTTAAAAACTCAAGAATTTCTACAACACGAACAGGAATGTCCTCTGCCCATTGAAATTCTACCTCTAGAACAGTTCGGATGTATAATCTATACAGATGGATCAGCACAGCCCGCAATTGGGGGTAAACAAGCTTATTGTGCTGCGTCCGCGATTGTTAAAGGTCGCTGGCGAGATGGTAAATTCAGACCTATGGACACAATAATTCAATCTCTCGGAGCCTGCACAGCTCAGCGAGCTGAACTACAGGCTTTCAAGATGGTGCTTGAAAATACTGATCGCGAATTCCCCACACTCATAGTGTGCGATTCTTATTACTGCGTTCAATCTTACAACAAATACTTGCAGAACTGGGTTCAAACCGGTTTTAAAGGTGGCACAATCAAGCATACGTTGCTTTGGGAACAAGTAGTCCTATTACAGAAAGAACTACAAAAGACTCACGTGATCCATACACTGAGTCATCAACGTGATGGCGTTCACGTTGCAGGGAATTCATTGGCTGATGAAGCCGCAAAGGCAGCTGTGCAAACGGCTTCCGTAGCTGCAATCACTTGTTCAAAAACAAAAATAGACAGCGAAATAATGCAAGCTGTCACTACTGCAGTAAAAGACAGTGGTAAAACACTCCCAAAAGGCTTTCCACTCAAGTACTCATATATAACTGATGCAAATAATGTTCCTTTTGCTCGAATCCCTGGAGTGGGGGATAGAGTAATTCCAAACATGGAACATAGATTAGGCCTAATCTTAGCAGCACATGAAGGGCCGCCTCTGCACACGCAGGTGTTTCCGCCACAGTGTCGTTATTAAAACAGAGATACTGGTGGCCACGCATGACGAAACAAACTAGAAAGTATGTTCTAGAATGTGAAATCTGCCATGAAATGAAGGCTATCATCAGTGAAACATCCTGCGCAGAAGCCCCTTTTGATTTCGGATAAACCATTAGCGTGCGTTTACCTGGACCACTGTGGTCCCTTACAAAGGGATGGCAACTATAAATATATCATGGTCGCTGTGGATTCATGCTCAATATTTATTTGGATGTGGCCTCAGCGCTCGGCTGACGCCCGAACTGTTATAAAAGATTTGCAAGTCTTTATCGGCACATACGCAATCGGCATGTTACATTCTGACCAGGGTCCTGCGTTTAGCTCTCACGCTTACAAAGAGGCCATGGCGAGCTTGGGCGTTGCATTGTGGTACTCAAGTCCATTCCATCCTGAGGTAAATGCGGTAGTGGAAAGAAAAAACCGGGACATAAAGCAATCTATAACAGCTAGGGTATTAGGCTCGGGTGACGGGTGGGTCAAACATCTAATAAGTATCCAACGTAGTCTTAACAATCTGCCAAGAAATTCTCTGGGTGGAATCACTCCATATGAAATACTTTTTGGTACTAGAAAGCTTATTCAGGATCTTGATCGTCACACTTCAGTGACGGAACAAAAGCTTTTTGATATCAAAGACCGTTTGGCTGTTTTGTAGGACTTAAATGAAACAAGAAAAAGTCTGAGCAACACACTACAGAAGCCAACGACCACTGAAGAACAACCACCTGTCACAGCAAGGCCTGTCTGGAATCCAAAGATTGGGGATCTAGTCAGAGAAAAGATTGCGGATAAGAAGGAATTTGGGCCTTCCTACAGAAAACCAGTACCTGTACTAGCAATCCACGGATCAAGAACAGTGTTACTGCCGCCCCTTGCTGGAAGAAAGGAGAACAGGTCCGTATCCATCGACCTGGTAAAACCACATCATGTGGCCGATAATAAGTAGTAGGCCCAGTGGACTCCGAAGATGTAGCAGCCAACCAAATCTTGCTATAATCCAAGAGGTTCAAACTGAGAGACTCATCACCTTTGATAAGCCTGCAGGAGGAAAAGAAGGACTATGCAATAAAGCAATGGAACTTGTGCCTCATGAGACCCAAATAACAGTTCGTCAAGACTCCTGTCTACAATGATTAGGAAAGCTGATAGATGGAAAATATAGTAAAATGAACACAGCTAGTAAGAACATGAACTTGCTCCTGAAGCCACACAAATCATCTCATCGTGAACAAAGAGACCTGTCATCAGTGAACATCACAGCCGTTCCTAAACCTGGTGGTATAGCTTGGGACAGAACTGATTATGACATTTATGGTCCGGTGGAGCTGTTGAAGATTCCACACCAATTTAAGGTTTCCTTGAGTGACTTTGTTTCACCCAGCACATTTTCTGATGATTGGGACTTGAGACTGTTAATAATA
This sequence comes from Lissotriton helveticus, assembly GCF_964261635.1. NCBI lineage: Eukaryota > Metazoa > Chordata > Amphibia > Caudata > Salamandridae > Lissotriton > Lissotriton helveticus. The sequence continues at coordinate 1,762,025,160 of NC_136068.1, forward strand.
TGTCAGACTTAGAGATGTCTGCAAAATTCACAAAATATGAATACTTAGAAGGTTCATCAGATTATGAACAGATGTATTCTTTTAATCATTATGGTCATCATTATTTGCACAAATCTGCAAACCCTAGAAATGTTTTTACATATAATCAATGGGAACATTGTCCGACGCCACCGAAGAGTAGCTCGAAAACATTCTATGAAAAGTTTCCATACTTCTCAGGTTTTAATGTCACAAATCCAGAAATGTTTTACTTTAGAAATGTGAATAAGACAGGAATGAAAAGTATGTTGACTAATACTAAGCAAATCTATTCTGCGGCCTTTTATGCTCAATTGTCTACATTAGGTTTTGACTTTTGGAGAGACAGCATTGAGACAAAAACTGTCTGGGGCACAAAAGACTGGCAGGTGCAGGGATTGGAAGCCTTATTCAGAGCCTGCATTATCACAGAGCAAATAATGTTTTAAATGACCCTGTTCAACAAACATCATGTCTTGGCATAGCTAAGATAAAAGATTTAAACAAACCGTCCATACCTAAACCCACACCTGATAGTAATAGTACTACAGATGAGGAGGTAGACGTAAAACAGATTTTACAAAACAACAGAACTAATCCTGATTGGAAAAAATGGTTAATCTGACCTACAGACACGAATAACTGTCAAGATAGATTCCTGAATAAATCACAAGGGTTTACAGTGAATAGGCCAGATCCAAGATATCCCCAGAGACAACATCCAGGGATAGTTACAACATACAGTGTAGGAAAACTACAGAAATCCACACGTCCAGAAATAAAACAACACTTAACTTTACTTAAAGATGGCGTTGATTTGAGAGACTTCTTACTAGGGCCTCGTAAACCACGTCATAAGCGTTTCATATACGCCGCTTATAATGAAGCATGGAAGTCACACAAATGGAAACTGCAGAAAGAATACGAGAAATTTATCGTATTAATTTAGAGAAAGCTCTCTCTGTAGTGGACAATGGGTTAACAACTCTGTCCTCTAGAATTTAGTCTTTGGACAGCATTGTATCCTCTGCCATAGATATAATAGAACAAGACTTGCTCATGCTGCAACATGGACAGTCTCAATTACGTTCTATAATGCTGTTAGGCTGGTTGTTACAAAATCTCCGTTCAGGCTACATGCTATGGCATCTAATCAACACCACGTCATTGTTTGCTGGATTTAACCTTTACAGATAAACAAATCTCTTTGGCAGAGAGGGAGCAGACTATACGGTGCTGAGCATAGAAAAACTGGAAAAATTACCGTTAACTGTTTCTGAGAAGCCAGTCGGGGAATGGATAATACATGGCACCATCACGATACCAGTGACGATTTTCCAGTTTCAGTATTGCTTAAAACACATACCAGCAGGCCTGTATGAAAGTTTGGGTTTAGAGTACATAAAGTCGTCCTGGGATTTACCATACACACACAAATGTTGGAGTGGGGGAAAGGAGGTATTTCTTAGTGGTAAAAATGGCAAACACGCACTAAGCGGTACACTTTTGTGTCAAGGTATTAATTTACACGGAGCCTGCGATGGTTCTTCGACCAACCTATCTTGCCACCTGCAGGGTTCCTGGGCAGCAGTGATAGATCCAGTTTTTAGGCAGCTATCGAATGGTAGCTGCATAATGTTGAATGATCACAGCTGTTGATGCCAGGAATAGCCTATCTCGTTAGTGTGTCAGCCAGGGTCACTTGTTGTATGCAAGTATTGTTTCCTAAATCTAAGACAGATGGGGAGTCGCTGCTATGGCCTTCACTAAACATCTCTTCTATACGAATTGATACTTTAAGCAGAATGAAAGCCATTCTTTTACAGAAAACTGTGCCTCTGACCTCGTCCAGAGAGACCTATGATCTGCAAGGTTCTCTGCAGAGATACATGCCCTATTATCAACAAATTGTCCCATACATTTCGTAGAAATGTTAGGTCGTATCTTAAACATGTCTGATACCAGTGGTGTTGTACATGATTTAAGGCAGTTTTTTCAGGACTGTTAGCACCCTTTGAAGCAGTCCTAGGCCTTTTCCCAAACTTCATGTACTCTGTGTTCGGCGGCCTGCCTCTCATTTTGGCACTTGTAGCAGGAATTCTATTTTTATTTCTTCTGCTCTGATATGGCAAGACCAGTCACCAGTGATACCCAGACTACCATGGAGACCGCTCTCCTGTCATTGCAGTATCGAGAACGAATTACACAGATTCTTGGCTTGGCTTTTTTGAGAGATCTAAATACCACTTGGTTCCTTTCATTCAGAACAATCTGGCAAGATTGCATCTTACCTGTTATACCATGCCTGCTTTGCGGAGAGGAATGCGTGTTGGAAGTTTGTCTGACACTTCCATCAGCACTGCCAACAGATTTTGACACTTTGCTTGGTTCGGTAACGGCTCATGCATTGTGTTGTCCCCAACGGCTACCAATTCTGATGACGGCATTCATTGAGGTCTCACCGGCAATTCCAGCTGAGGGTGAGATACTACATGGACCAACAGGCACACAGGTACCATCTACTGCGAACATTGCTAATGCGGATGACGCTGTCGGCGATGCTTCTCATCTGTGTACGATTGATCTACTTAATGAAGTAGTCCAACTTTCACCTACTGTGGTAGACGATTTCTTTGCCAGCTTAGAAGATGTAATATTTTCTCCTGACAGCGAGAATAACTTTTGAAATTAGCACACAGCGTTATGTCAACTGTGAATTCAACCTTCGCTTTTCAAAACAACACTTCTAACTTGGGAACTCTATTTTTCTACAATTTTGATTTGACTTTTTTCCAAAATTGAACCTTTTTGGCACAGAGTAATCTGCTTAAAGTAGAACTATTCTTAGAGAACAAGAATTCTTTGACTACTTCCTAGTGACAATATTTGACCTTGTCCTCAAACCAAAACACTTTATATATTCTGCTATGGGATGGTCTCGAGCTTTTATTCTGTAATTAAGAGCCATTTCATGAATGCAATTTTCATCATTCATTCATGCATTGTGTTGTCCCCAACGGCTACCAATTCTGATGACGGCATTCATTGAGGTCTCACCGGCAATTCCAGCTGAGGGTGAGATACTACATGGACCAACAGGCACACAGGTACCATCTACTGCGAACATTGCTAATGCGGATGACGCTGTCGGCGATGCTTCTCATCTGTGTACGATTGATCTACTTAATGAAGTAGTCCAACTTTCACCTACTGTGGTAGACGATTTCTTTGCCAGCTTAGAAGATGTAATATTTTCTCCTGACAGCGAGAATAACTTTTGAAATTAGCACACAGCGTTATGTCAACTGTGAATTCAACCTTCGCTTTTCAAAACAACACTTCTAACTTGGGAACTCTATTTTTCTACAATTTTGATTTGACTTTTTTCCAAAATTGAACCTTTTTGGCACAGAGTAATCTGCTTAAAGTAGAACTATTCTTAGAGAACAAGAATTCTTTGACTACTTCCTAGTGACAATATTTGACCTTGTCCTCAAACCAAAACACTTTATATATTCTGCTATGGGATGGTCTCGAGCTTTTATTCTGTAATTAAGAGCCATTTCATGAATGCAATTTTCATCATTCATTCAGTTAGCACTGCCTGTTTTATACTATATGCTTAACATGAAATCATTGCTTTCAAATGCTCATTTTCGTGTGCAACCATTTCGAATGCATTTTATGTACTTTGGGTGGGATTGTAAACACATGCTTTAGATATGTTGTAAATGCTTAGAATTTAGTAATATTACACACAATAAAGTGGAGTGGGTGTTGTATAGTATTTTAGGACCCTAGTGTAGTTTTCCCAATTCATGCCCATATATAGGTATAAATCACCTTGTCCTTATATAGGCATAGAAATCATAACCATATTTAGACTTAGCCCATGCAGTCCAAATACAACATGGCTACTTCCACTAGTTCCGAAAATGCACAACGATTTCTTGGAAAATCTCACCTTCAGCTGTAGGTACTTCCCCTTGCTTGAATATTAATTTGTCCAAGAACTCATGGAGTTTTCAAAGAACTGCGAGTCTTTGATGACGTTATTATGTCCAACCTTACGTCAAACTCGGCACCTTCAAGGTATAAATATGCCCACACTTGCCCTAGCAAACACACAGTGGTTTGGAGCAGTTCGACTATCTACCTACCCGACACAGCTCGCCGCAGCAAGTGCTGAAGGAAGCCGACCCTCCAGAAGACACACTGAGAAAGACGCTGTCTTTTTCTCTTGCCAAGAAATCCAGCTCCAGTGTTTCCAAGCTCCCCTTCGGGGGCGTTGGGAAATCAAGTCCTGATGAGACAGAGACACCAGCACTCTCTCAATCAAAACCAAGGTACGGAGCTGATTAGACACTAAGAGAAATCTTGGCAAAAGAATACTAAAACCTATGTTACACCTCACTTACTTCTTCCCTCGTACTAGACCTAAGTTAGGTACATCTGGGTAGGCGTATGTAAGTATCATTTTTTATTCATGTGCTGGAGTAGTTTTTTGGGGGTGTGTGCATGGGGCAGGAGTGGTGGCACCCTCCTAAGTGCATATAAATGTTTCGTCGGCCCTCTTGGGCCGGCCAAACATGTATGTGCACTTTGCCTGTTCTCCACCCAGGCTGCATTACAGCCTGGGTGTAGAACATGCCCTGGCTCCCATTTCCCATCTGAGCACCAAACCATGGCGCTCGGACCAATCACAACACTCCATTAAAGCCTTGTGATAGGCTTAGGGGAGCCTATCCTGCTTCCAGTTTGAAAAAAAGCCAGGAAGAAGATGGAGAGGATGGAAGAGAGGCAGCGGCCGGCCAGCCAACAGAGAGTCTGTCTCCCTCCTTCTGTCTCCCTCCCTCTGCCTCTCTCTCTCTCTCTCTCTCTCTCTCCCTCCGTCTCCCTCTATCTTCCTCCCTCTGTCTCCCTCTATCTCCCTCCGTCACTCTCCCTCTGTTTCCCTTTCTCTCTGTCTCCCACTCTCTCTGTCTCCCTCCCTCTCTCTGCCTCTGTCTCCCTCTCTCTGTCTCCCCCTGACTCCCTCCCTATGTCTCCCTCTGCCTCCCTAGTCTCCCTCTCTGTCTCCCTCTATCTCCCTCTGTCTACTTCTCTCTCTGTCTCCCTCTCTGTTTCTCTGTCTGTCTCTAACTCTGTCTGCCTCTACCTGTCTGTCTATCTCCGTCTCTAGCTCTGTCTGTCTCCCTCCCTCCCTCTCTCTCTCTCTCTCTCCTCTGACTACCTCCCTCTCTCTCTGTCTCCCTCTCTCTCTCTATCTATCTCTCTCTCTCTCTGACCGGTGACCATCCTGAAGCCTTCAGAAGCTGCTCCCTGTGGTATCGTAGAGCTTCACTGCCTGATTGCTTTCTGAAAGCTCGCATTGCTCCTGCAATTATTAGTGCCTGTTTGCTGTTAATTTTGGTATCGTAGCGCTATATTGCAAAAGCGCACATTCACTAGCATTCCATTGTGCTTTGCTGCCTTTGCCTGAATAATTCTTTTGTGCCTGATTGTGCCGGCTCCACTGCCCACTACATAGCGCTTATTAAGGTTGTGCCCCAATCCAGTTTCGCTTTTGGCTTGCTGCCATTTTGTTGGTGTGCCTCCCTGCCCGGCTCTCTGCCCGGCTCTCCACCCCGCTCCCGCCTCCCAGCTGCTCCTCCCTCCCACTGATACTCTAGGCTCTACCCTCCTGTAGTAGCGCTGTGACCGTACTGAAGCCTTCAGAAGCGGTCGCTCCTCACGCTGCTCCCTGTGGTATCGTAGCGCTTCACTGCCTGATTGCTTTCTGAAAGCTCGCATTGCTCCTGCAATTATTAGTGCCTGTTTGCTGTTAATTTTTGTATCGTAGCGCTATATTGCGAAAGCGCGCATTCACTAGCATTCTATTGTGCTTTGCTGCCTTTGCCTGAATAATTCTTTTGTGCCTGATTGTGCCGGCTCCACTGCCCACTACATAGCGCTTAAGGTTGTGCCCCAATCCAGTTTCGCTTTTGGCTTGCTGCCATTTTGTTGTTTGTTGGTGTGCCTCCCTGCCCGGCTCTCCACCCCGCTCCCGCCTCCCAGCTGCTCCTCCCTCGCCCCTCCCCCCTCCACTATCCACTTATGACATATGCTTTTGCGCGCAGCGGTCGCGACCCATGCGTGCCAAAGGTAAGCCCGTCTACGCCTGTCCGCGCCTGGACCGCGCCCAGCGCCAAACCCCCTGGCCCTCGCAAAACCCACCCCACCCGCATAACATACGACGCCGCAACCCTATCAGCACTTAATCCCGGCAGACTCCAAAACTGCAACCTAGCCGCCCCAGGACAAACCCATGGACCCTTCACCTGCCTCTCCTGCAAGTTCAACTGCATCAGGATCCACACCAAACCCACAGACTCCACACAGAACTCCGACACTAACCACCTGAAGTGCATCCTACTCAACACCCGCTCGATCCACAGACACGCCATTGAACTTTGGAACCTACTCGACACCACATCACCGGACGTCGCCTTTCTTACCGAAACATGGATGAACGCCTCATCAACGCCCGACATCGCCGTAGCCATTCCGGAAGGCTACAAGATCATCCGAAAGGACCGCATCAACCAAACTGGAGGAGGCATCGCCATCGTCCACAAGAACACTATCCGCATCACGACCAGTTCCGATGACAACCTCACATCCGCTGAGCACCTTCACTTCCAGATCCACAACGACCCCAAGACCACACTCAGAGGCACCCTCATCTACAGGCCACCAGGACCCCGCACACATTTCAGCGAAGACATCACTGACTTCATCAGCCCACACGCCCTCCCCTCCGAAGACTACATTCTACTGGGAGACCTCAACTTCCACTTGGAAAAGAAAAACGACAGCAACACCACCACCCTTCTAGACAACCTGGCCAACTTTGGACTCTAACAACTGGTTGATACTCCCACCCACTATGCCGGGCACACGCTCGACCCAATCTTCACCTCCAGCAAGCACATCTCCTTCAACCACACCACAACTCTCCATTGGACGGACCACAGCTGCGTTCACTTCAACTTCAAAAAGACCACGACCCACAACCTCCCACAACCAATTCCCCGAAGATACTGGAACAAAATTTCTACCGACCAGCTCTTCACATCGCTTCACCAAAACCCTCCTGCCAAATCATCGGACCCAAACCAAGCAGCCACCAACCTCACACAATGGATCACCCACAGGGCCGACGAACTAGCACCCTTGAAAAACCATCAAATCAAGCAAGGTAGCAAAAAAGCCCCCTGGTTCAACGATGAACTTAAGAAATCCAAGAAGTCCTGTCGCACCCTCGAGAAAGCCTGCAGAAAAACCCAACCACTGATAACCTGACCACCTTCAAGAACGCCACCCGCCACCCGCAAACACCACCAAATGATCCGATCCACCAAGAAATCAGCATTCAAGGATCGACTTGACAATAACGCCAATAACAGCAAGGAACTATTCAACATAGTCAAAGAATTTACCAACCCCACCGCCGGCACCAACGAGATCACTCCCTCTCAAGACCTCTGCGACTCCCTAGCCTCATTCTTTCACAACAAAATCACTGACATACAGCTTTGAAAACCAGTCTGGAGACCAGTCCAATCCACCCACCTCCGACTCAAAACCCCCCTCTAACAACCTTTGCGCCTGGAACTCAATCACCACCGATGACACCATCCACCTGATGAACTCCATCCACTCAGGATCGCCAACTGACCCATGTCCCCACCACATCTTCAACAAAGCAGACTCCATTATCGCACCCCATCTCCGAGACGTCATCAACTGCTCCCTCAACTCCGCGACCTTCCCGGAAAGCTGGAAACATGCCGAACTCAGCGCCCTTCTGAAGAAACCCACAGCAGACCCCACTGAACTTAAGAACTACCGCCCCATCTCGCTCCTCCCATTCCCTGCCAAAGTCATTGAGAAAGCCGTCAACAGTCAGCTCGCCGCCTTCCTCGAATCCAACAAATCCCTCGACCCCTCACAGTCCGGCTTTCGAACCAAACACAGCACCGAAACTGCCCTCATTGCAGTGACAGACGACATTCGAACACTACTGGACAACGGAGAAACAGTTGCCCTCATCCTACTTGACCTCTCCGCAGCCTTCGACACAGTCTGTCATAGCACCCTCATACAACGCCTCAGCAACGTCGGAATACAAGGAAAAGCATTAGACTGGATCATCTCGTTCCTCGCCGGAAGAACCCAGAGAGTCCGCCTTCCTCCTTTTAGATCAGAGGCCACCAAAGTCATCTGCGGCATACCACAAGGATCATCACTCAGTCCCACCCTCTTCAACGTATACATGAGTCCCCTCACATCCATCGCGCGCCAACACAACCTCAACATCATCTCCTACGCAGATGATACCCAGCTGATCCTCTCCCTCACCAAAGACCCAAACACCGCCAAAACCAACCTACACGAAGGGATGAAAGAAGTAGCCGAGTGGATGAAGAACAGCCGTTTAAAACAGAACTCGGACAAAACGGAAGTCCTCATCTTAGGATCATCCCCCTCTGCCTGGGACGACTCATGGTGGCCACCGGCCCTGGGAACCGCACCCATACCTACGGACCACGCACGTAACCTGGGCTTCATCCTGGACTCCTCCCTCTCGATGACCAGACAAATCAACGCCGTCTCATCATCATGCTTCAACATCCTACGCATGCTCAAAAAAATCTTCCGTTGGATCCCCACCGAAACAAGAAAGACGGTCACCCACGCACTGGTCACAAGCCGACTGGATTACGGAAACACCCTGTACGCCGTAACCACAGCCAAACTACAGAAAAAACTCCAACGCATCCAAAACACTTCAGCCAGACTCATACTAGACATCCCCCGCCAAGCTCACATTTCCGGTCACCTGAAAGACCTCCACTGGCTCCCCGTCAACAAGAGAATAACGTTCCGTCTCCTCACCCACGCACACAAAGCCCTCTACGATCTAGGACCCGAATGCCTCAACACGCGCCTGTCCTTTTACACCCCCACCCGCCAACTACGATCGTCCAACCAAGCCCTCGCCGCAATTCCGCGCTTCCATAAATCCACCATGGGGGGGGAGATCCTTCTCCTACTTAGCGTCCAAAACCTGGAACTCTCTCCCCACCCACCTCCGCCTTACACAGAACCACCTCTCCTTCAGAAAGCAACTAAAAACTTGGATATTCGATAAGTAAAGTACCCCCCCTCCCTTGAGACCCTCTGGGTGAGTAGTGCGCTATACAAATTACTGAACTTGAACTTGAACTCTCTCTCTCTCCTTCTATCTCTCTTTCTCCCTCTGTTTCACTCGCTCTGTCTGTCTCCCTCAATCTCTCTCTGTCTCCCTCTCTCTGTCACCCTCAGTCTCCCTCCCTCTGTCGCCCTCCTCTCCCTGTTTGTCTCCCTCTTTCTGTCTCTCTCTGTTTTCCTCTGTCTCCCTCCGTCTGTTGCCCTCTATCTCCCTCTCTCTGTCTCCTTGTGTCTCTGTCCCTCTGTCTCCCTCTCTCTATCTCCCTCCCTCTGTCTCCCCCGGACTTCCTCCCTCTGTCTCCCTCTCTCTCTGTCTCCCTCTCTTTTTCTCCCTCTGTGTACCTCTCTCTCCGTCTCCCAACCTCTCACTCCATCTGTCTGTCTCCGTCTGTCGCCCTCTGTCTCCTGCCCTCTGCCTCCCTTCCTCTGTCTCCCTCTGTCTCCCTCTCTATCTCCCTCCCTCTGTCTCTCTCTCTGTCTCCCTCTCATTCTGTTTTTTTCAGAGCCTCAAAAAAAATAAAAAATGTCCAATGTCAAAGGCAGTTAGCAGGACTTTGTCCTGCTTCTTGGAAGAGAATTTTTTAGTGGATAAAGACCAGTTTGGTTTTCGTCCGGGGCATGGAACGGAGTCCGCCTTGACCACCATGATGGATGACCTACGCAGGCAGGCCGACAGCGGGAACGTTAAGATCCTAGTACTTCTCGATATGTCAGCCGCCTTTGATACTGTAAACCATCTCTTATTGGTGGACAGGCTGAAGAGGTTGGGAGTGAGAGGGCGGGCCTTGCAGTGGTTACAGTTCTATTTGGAGGGCCGTCAGCAGGTAGTAACTCTTGCACCCTTTTCCTCTGCTAAATCCCCTGTTGCTCTTGGAGTGCCGCAGGGCTCTGCAATTAGCCCCATCTTATTTAATGTCTATTTGCAGCCCCTGTTCTCCATTATAAAGTCTTTTGGAGTCAGTTTAGTTAATTACGCCGACGATACGCAGCTGACTTTCTCCTTGGAGGGAGACCACGCAGTATCGATAGACACCTTCCAGCACTGCATGCGGCAAACGTCGGACTGGCTCAAAAGGAACTCCCTCCAATTCAACAGCGGGAAGACAGAGGTGATGTTCTGCTCTGCAGGCAGGATATCTAAACAGCTACCTTGCGACTTTAGACTCCTACCAGAGGATGAGGTGCTTATCCCGGTTAGGAAAGTTCGCAACCTGGGGGTGATGTTCGATGCAGACCTTCAGATGGAATCTCAAGCAAATAAAACAGCGGGTGTCTGTTTTACCCTCATCCGCATGCTGCGCAAGATACTTCCTCTTCAACCTAAAGAGAGACGCCCTCTGGTGGTTAGCAGCTTAGTGGGCAGCAGGATGGACTACTGCAATGCTCTTTACTTGGGAGCCCCTGGGTACATCTTTCAGGGTTTGCAGAGAATCCAGTCTGCCGCAGCTAAACTGGCTTTGGGCAGGCCACGGGGCTCTTCATCTACCATGGCGCTCAGGGAGCTCCACTGGTTGCGGGTCAGGGAGAGAGTCCACTTTAAAGCCTTATGTATGGTTTTCCGAGCGCTGCATGAGGCCGGTCCGATACCCCTGCAGGAAAGGTTTGTACGCTATCTCCCTGCAAGGCAGCTCCGCTCCTCCAGCACTGGTCTGTTGCTGATTCCTCGGTTCAAGAGGACCAGGCTTGGTGGTAGGGCCTTTAGTAGGGTTGGTCCGCGACTGTGGAATGGGCTCCCCCAGAATCTAAGACTGACCAATTCTTTGTTAGAATTCCGCAGTAATTTAAAGACGTGGCTCTATCCCACGACCTAGCCTGCAGCTGTTCCCTCATGTGACGACTCTGTGGTGACCTTGTTCCATTCTGGCCATGGCCTGTTCCTGGTCTTGAAGCGCCAGGATGCCCATTGGGTGACAGCTTGCGCTATATAAGAGCTATAATCAATCAATCAATAAAGGCATCGACAGACCTCAGCCTAGCACTGAATATGCAAAATAAGCAGCAACAGCTTCCAAAAGGAAGTCACTGTTCTCATCCGAAAATAATTCAGCCATCCAATTAAATAGTGGGAAAGAACACACATGCTCTTCAATTACCGGAGCCTCTAGCACCATCTGAGGACAACTCGGTGGGTTCTCGATGAAGCTGTGCGCCAAGAATTCTTGCGCCGCTGCGAATATATTCCAATGACCCAGTATTCCATGCATCGCTGCAAAGGCCATAATCCCTCCGTCAGAACAAAGCAACTCATGAGTTGATTAAAATCCACTTCAGGAGACACCACATTGCAGAGACACAAATTCAGGGCCCAGTCGAAATCGCAACTCAGGCAATGAAAGACAGGCTGGACACATGTAAAATAGGAAAATCGAAACGATAATCCATAAGCTGCACTTAAGGTGGGGAGCGGCAGCGTCCCATAGTATTCAAGCATCCTGATGCGAAACAGTGCCAGCCGCGACAGCTCGTCTTGGAACACAGGATGTGCATCCATTTTGAATAAAAACAAAACAGCAAAAGAATGCCTGCAGCCAGCGCCAGTAAAACGGGAAAACCACCAAATAGGCTGGTAAAGATCAAATGGAAGAAAGCAGGAATGACCCCAAATATACTTTGAAATGAAGTCACAAGACCGCTGGTAACTACTTTAAAAAAGAGCGCCAGCCCCGTTGTGGAGGATGCATTGAAGATTGTGTGAATCAGTTAGCTACGTGAATGACAATTTTTCACGAGCAGATGTATGGGCAACTTCTTTTTGGGACAATAGAGCTCTTATGCGACTCATCTTATTGCACTCTGCTTTCAAGGTCGGAATCCTCGGCCAGATGGAAACATCCAGTTTCCCATGCGTGGGTGGATACATCACATTTTTACAGCAAACCACACGTTCACGGACTGTAACGACATAAGCAACGCCTTTTTTTAACCCACAGCAATACTCATTGTTTAATAGTAAATAACTCCCATTTGCCAGTAATGTGAATGTGGAACGATAGCGGGCACGGGGGTACCTTTCAAAACACAGGCTAAATTAGGCTTGTTTTGATTACAAGAGCTGTGTAATTGGATATGTCTACACATTGAGTGATCCGGTGTTTCAGTACATTCTTCATCTTTCAGATAAACTTCCTTGCCCTCCCTAAGGCATCTGTATGTAAAAGGAAGCGACCAGGCTTCATGGAGATAGGAGCTACCAAGAGGCTCGTATCTACCAATGGGAAAATACTTTTTTTTTAATTCGAAAAGAGCAAATCGGTAGAGTTATTAATGCGTGGATAAGCCACGTTGCAGTAGTGGCCTCTGCCACAGAAAATGGTAAAGATTCCAAACGTTCAATATGTAACATGGAAAAAGAAGCATCCTTCATTGAAAGTAAACGTTGCTTATCAGTCAAATTAAACGCGGCTAACAGAGAAGAGGTATTCATGTAATGCCATGGAACTTTCCCGGCCATGAGTTTCTGCAGGGTCCAAGCAAACTGCATAACAGAACGCAATTGATTTTGACCATGGTACAACACAGACACTTCATCTTGCACAATATCGACTACAGATGACACAATATTGTCCATTATCCTCCACTGCAAGCACTTTTTCTAAATTAGCCTGATCTATAGCCCTAAGGCGGGTAGTCGCCTCAATCTGGGATGTTTTCCAGAGTTCGTTATAAACAGCATATATCCATCTTTTAGATCTAGCTTTAGCCGGGACTTTTATGAAATCATTCAGATCAACATCGTCAGTCAGTTTAGATAAATGCAGTTTAACGGACGCCAAGGTAGAATGTTTGAGCCAACTCTGACATAATTTGCCTACAGAATAGGTAGTTACAGAATGGTCATTTTCAAAACGGGGATCTACCCTGACCTGTGTAAAGCCTTGAGCCAAACCCAGAAAACGATGTTGGCACGAGTCAGCACTTATGTGCCAGAGCAACCAGCCATTGGGATCCAAACTGGATATGTTAAAGGACGAATTTAGCAGCAGAGCTAGCAACTCTCTGATCAAAAATTTCGTAGTATTACCCCAACCTGAATATTCTTCCAAATCAGGGATGGAAGGAGTATTTAATTTTTTAGAAGTAGCCAATCTAAAGCATGTTGTCTGTGAAATGGTAGAATTAAAAAACAACATATGATTCGGGATGAATGAGACATGCCCAGCGCAAAGCCTCAGTGCCTTGTACCTGCCAACTTTAAGAACCCCAAACAGATTTAAGGTCAATTGTTTCCTTCCACAACTCGTAGCCTCCAACAGCTAGCTGGTCTAGAAAGGACTTCGAGTACAATAATTTAGTATCGGTAAGTCTAACCTTGGACATGGACTATTCTGCCATTTTAAAATAAAATTATGTGGGATTAGACTGATTAAAATCAGTAAAATAAGTGTACTTTTTCAAAAAGGTACTTGAACTGCCTTGTATCGGAGCCGGACAATGTGCCCACTGTGTATAATTCACAGTGCTCCTCCTGGAATTAGTTTTATGTAGGTAGTGGTTACCAAAATGTTGGTAACAAAATAAATTCTAAATACAAATCTTCAGCATCAAAGGCAGCATAATATTTCAAATCAGAAAACAACGCATCTACGGCCTAAACATCCCAATCATCAGAACGTATGTTTTGTTTAACTACATACCCCATGTTAACTCTAAGCACATTAGGGACATTGATAACCTCAGTGGGGCCATGTATTTGAAATTTAACAGCATCCCATACAATCCCATCCAGGATAGGCCAAGCAGTGATGTTAACAAAAGCCAAGTCTCTCTTTAGTCTGTGTGCTGTATGCGAGGAGGAATTGGGTGCCAATGTTCCATTGAGATGTCGAATGCATGTTCTCTCTTCGACATAGTGTCCATTGACGATTCGGAATAAATAAAATACAAAACCAATTGACATAAAAAGGTAAATCGAAAAAAGCACCAGCCAAATATATGTCCAAGGGGGAATCAAAACATGTTTTAAAAAAAAACCTTGCATAGACTGTAATCTGTGAAGGCTTTCCTGATGTGTGCGAAACAGTGTCAAATGAAAATCTAGATTCTGTGGCCAAACGTGTTTGTAAATCAGGCATCGATAAGTCAGTTGGGTAAGTGTAGTCAGTTTCATCAAGTTGAGTACCAGGCAATATACTCAGTAAAGGTCTAGAAATTGCAGGCATCTCGAGGGCAACCTCAAGTTCAGGATTCGAAGTTGAGGCCAACACAGAATTTCTCACTATCGAAGGACATCAGACTGCCGGTGTCATACTAAGAAGAATCGGCCACTCTGTGTATCTTGAAATTGTCAATGGAGATATACCTGTTTTCCTTACGACCAGGAAATGGTGGTAAAAGGACTGTTCTTGTGCCCTTCACACCGAGCACTGGAACTGGAGCTCGATAAGAGGGACCAAATTCTTTCTTGTTTTCGATCTTCTCTCGAACCAATTCTCCAACTTGGGGTAGCCAGCCAACTACCGGGATCTGCAACGCATCATCCGAGGTGGAGGGCAAATGTTCCTTTGCAAGACTGTCTCTCGTCTCTTGTAGATTCTGTAAAACATTGCAATGTTCATCTACGTCAAAGGAGGCAGCAACAGCCACCGAGTCTAGACCGTCAAGGTCCGGTACATACATCTTGATACCAAAGAGCTTTTCGTATGGGGTCCGCCCACCCAGAGAGCTTCTAGAGAGATTATTAAGAGCACGCTGCAAGCCATTGAGGTGGGCCAGCCAGTTCCTGCCAGTGCCTATAACTCGAGCTGTCAATGATTTCTTTAAGTCACGGTTCATTCGTTCCACAACACTATTACCCTCAGGCCTGTATGGAGACGAAAACTTGACTTGGACCCCCAGCGAAGCCATGGCATCCTCATACGCCTCAGAGGCGAAAGCAGGACCCTGATCCGAATGGAAGGTACCACAGGCAAAAATCCCTACAAAGACATGCAAATCTCTTATGACAGTCCGTGAATCAGCGCTGCGGTGAGGCCATACCCACACAAAGTGTTTGCATGAATCAACTGCTACTAAGATATACTTATATGCAGTATCAGAAGAAAAAGGACAGCAGTGATCTAAATAAACACACCAAAGTGGTTTATTAGAAATGAACAACTGTGTTTGGGGCGGACGCGCAGCAGTTGAAGGCTTAATCTGCTGGCAAATGTCACATTGAAGGACATAATCACGCGTCTGTTTGTACAGTCCCAGCCACCAAAAACGCTGTTGTAACTGAGCCACAGTGGCTGAAACGCCTGCATGCGCAGACGCAACCCCTTCATGGGCTGCTGTGATCAATGTATTTCTGCGATCCGAGTTGGGAATCAATCTGTTCCCAACATCAGGTATTTTCACATAAGGAACCTTATCGGGACTTAAGTGGTATGAATACTTCAAAGGGAACCCCTTAGGATATTTACTTCCCTTCTCAGTAACAGCTGCCAAGATATCATCATCAATCTTACTTTTGGACCGTTTAACTGCTGCAACTAAATATGTCGATACTGCTGATTTTGCTGCCCATCGGCAAGCGAATTGCCAACAGCATGGACTCCCACGCGCTGATGACCAAGAGTGTGAATTACAAACACGAGTGGCAACTGCTCTTTAAGCTCAGCCACTCGGACCCATATCATTTTATGTTTTATTGTGCTACCCTAGGAATCCCGAAAATCATTCTGAATCCAAAAGAACAAGTTTTCATTGTAAGACTGGACACAGTAGTAAGAATCACTTACAATAAGAGTGGTCACACTAGGATCAGCGTACTCCGACGCAAGCATCAGAGCACGAAGTTCTGCCAATTGTGCGGTGCAGTCCCCTAGAGTCTGCGTGTGCATGACCCTGGACTTGAACTCATCGTTCACCATGGCAGATACCACAATGGCGCAAGCGGAAACATATGCGTGTTTAGACCCATGCGCAACCTGCGCCGAACCATCAGTGTATATGATGCAATGGAAATCCTCCAAAGGCCGCATAGCTAAAGGTGCAGGATGAACGAATTCATATTGCAAAAACTCCTGCGACTGTAAGGAGGCATCAAAAATAAACGTGACATTCGGAGATGTCAATGATGCTGCCCATTGTATCCACCGAGAGTGCAAAGCTTTAGAATTTGGTACACTGGCTTTCGTAACTGCTTCCAATGCAGGAAACAAAATTACCACCAACATGCGTTTTCCCTGTGACAGAGCACGTTCCTTAGGAATCGCCATCTGTACTGCCGTTAAAACTTTCTCCACAGAGGGAAATCGCATTTCAGCCGAAGTGTACAAGTGTGACTTGTAGGCAATAGGTACTGTGTCTCCTTTGTTAAAAGTAAGGTAAGTGAAACCCACCACCCCAGGGATGATTCTTATCACCTGGTTGGTGTGGTTATCACGAGTCAGTAGGTATTTAGATTCGAGCAGATCAGTCTGCAAAGATTGCCGAATGGCTGAGTGGTCTGGTAGCCAGCATGATTTGGTAAAAGTAGGTTGTATCAAAGCATACAAAGGCTTAATACGCTGGGCATATTCAGGAATGTGTCTCCTCCCGAAATTAAAAAAATCCCAGCAAAGACTGTAATTTTATCAGAGTTGTCGGAGCGCACAGTTGTGCGCATTTCTGCAAGAAGTGAGGAGCCAATCCTCGACCTTCATTGTTCAGCTCGTAGCCCAGGAACAACACTGTGTACTCTGCAATGTGCGATTTTGCAAAGTTGAATTTGTAACCGAAGTCTGCAAAGCTACAAATTAAGCGGTCAACTCGACACAGATGCTCCCAAAGTTCGTCGTCCATGAGATAAATATCATCCACATACGAACAAGCATCTGGGTCTACTCTCTCCAAGAGAGAGACTATGCGGGCAGCAAACACCCCAGGACTATTCTTATAGCCCATTGGTAAACGTTTGAACTGTTTTTGTACGCCGCCGCAAGTAAAACTGGTCTATTGGGAACTCAGACCATCCAAATGGTGGGCATAAAAACTGTTGGAAATGACAAGCGTGGTTCTAAACCGCTTACGCACAAGACTATCCACTAAGGCAGAGCCGTGAGTATTCTGTACTGCACAGGTACGGCAATGCGAGTTTAAATGTCGGTAATCCAATACCAAACAATATGATCCGTCAGGCTTGGTCACAGTAAAAAGAGGGTTATTCATCGGTGACACACATGTTTCAACCACTCCTTGATATTCCAATTGCTCAAGGATTTCCGCAACAGAAGACTTAGCTTCACGCCTAATGGGTTATTGAGGTTGAGGCTGTGGCATAGACCGCAAAGGAATCTCGTGGTGTGGGGAACATTTATCCCAACCACAGTGTGTATGGTACAGAGCCAGCACAAGGGCTTTAGCCCACTCTTCTGCAAAATTCAGCGCATGCTCCTTCGAGACTGTGTGCGCTAAACTAGGGAGGATCACCTCCTCCCCTCTTGGAGCCACGTGCACAAAAGGTGGGGGCCAGTCAGCCTCCCCTAACAAAATGTCATAGGTAGTCGTAAGATTTTCCCAAAATACCCTTTTTATGGTACGTTGTATGTCACCTTCAATGAACAGGACTATTTCATAAAGTCTATCAGGGGGAGCTACTCTAGTGTCAGCTGTCTCCACAACAACATAACGGTCAGTCGCTGTCACCTTCAGTAGTGGACGCAGGGCCTCTCGCACGATGGTAATCTCCGCCTTGCTGTCCAGTAAGGTCACAGCCCATGTCTGATTCCGATACTGGGTTCTCACTATCTGTGGCATATCTCGCTGTTAATGCGGCGACTTTATTTCTGAAACTGGGGTCTTTTCGGTGTAGATTCGTCCTGTTTGCCTTTACCGTATTTTGGGCGGTGCTGGTGGCGTCCCTGCTGGCCACCCCGACCCCTGCCGCCTCCTCCACCACCGGTTGACGAGGCCAATGAGTCCTGAAAAGAATGAGGAGAGCGTTAATCAGAAATTTGAAAACGATCAGATGGTTTTATAGTCGTGCGATCGCGCAAGTCATAAATACGTTCTGGGGAGCAGGCAATGGAGACGCATGACGAGACTCCTGTCTCTGTTGTTGTTGCTTACCCTGTTTTTGTTTTTTCGGCTAATTTTGTTTTTTGGTCTTGGGCTGTTCGTCAGTTTCTGACTTCTGCCCTTGGGGTTGTTTTTTCTCTTTAGTAGAAAATGGCTTGAGACCCACACTATTGCGGCCCACGGTTTTATAAGCCGCCACAATAATCCTTGCTAACTGCCGGGGTTTTTCGACATCGGGAATCACCTGAAAAGCATTGGACACCTGAAAGTTAACCGCATCCCCCTTGACATTCGCAAGTATGAGATTGGAAACCACATCAAAGGAGCCACATAGGAGCATACCCAATTCAACAGCAGCCTCAGGTCCGTGCTCTGCCTGAACATGCTTAAGGACCGTTGGCAGGACAGTCATAGACGGAGTGCCGTAACACCTCGCATAGACTGCCGCAAATGTTTTACCCCATGACTCACAGTCACCAATTTCTGGGGTCAAGTCTTTTGGCATGCTAATTGTCAGAATCCTGTGTTTTTCACCAGGAGTCGTGTTAGGAAATACTGCTTCCAGCTGGTCAAACTTTTCGGCGAGCCAGAAAGGAAAATCAAACTTATCCTGGGGGCGCTTGCCCATCACAGCGTTGACCATTACAGGACAAAGATTCATTCCGCCCTGTCTGGCAGGAAGCGCTGCACCACCTGGGGCCCCGCCCGGGACATTACGGGTTATGTATTGCACTAACGACCTAATCACGCTAATTGCGACTACATGTAGTCGTCTTAACTCAACAACGGTACACGCCCCGTGTTGAGGATGAGGAGTAAATCCAGCCAAAACAGGCCAAGTCGCGCCTGGAATGGACAAAGGACCTAACCTCGGAGCTGTCAAAGAGTGGGGTAGGGCCCATCAAACCAAACGCGGTGCTGCCAAGCATCAATAGGAACTTCCTGTGCCTTATACGGAGCATATTCCTGTGGCACAGCAGTGGGAGTGTACGTGTCGAACACAGTAGTATTTGCGTTCACAGCTGGGAAGGTCACCCACGAGTAAAAGATTTCGTAAGGGTAAGCCACCTCTGCACTCACCACCATTATCACGGCCATGCCATCCACGGGAACATTATAAGTCTGCAAATTATTGCGCACCGCAATGCGACTATGTTGCGGAATGTTCACCGCGGCCATAGTGACACAGAAAGTAAGAGGTGCAAATTAAACTGTGTAGCACAACTGGGTAGTAATTCAAGGAAACCGTTTTGAAAGATTCAAGCTTGAAAAGACCTATACAAATATAGGTAGGTTTGTCTGACACCACCGTTAACCGGAAACAATAGTGAAGGGGTTAAGGACCGAACATTGCACTATTCAAGTGTCATGTAATAAGACCACCAACGGTTGGGCGCCTTGTCGCAGGGATTCCGTTCTCACACAGAACTGTGCATAGAGACTTGGAACCTCAGTGAATTAGGGTGTGCCAAAACTCACCTTAGTACCCCAAATCCCCTACCAGAATAGCTACAGTGTCTCATTGGTTATTACAAACTCCCAATGTTTAGACAAACCAGAACATGGACTTAGAACACCTCAGGTAACGTGGAACACATGAACACTCTCTATCGTTATACAATCATTTCAATCCAGAACAAGGAGTAAATGAGGACGCGTGCACATTTGAAATGTTTATTTTCTAATGCAGTGTTCTCAAGCGCAGTATCTTAGCTAATACAAGCAAACATAATATAAGAAACAAAGTAATCAGCATAGTTACTAGTCCATGGAATACAAAGGGTGAAAGCATGTTAAAATGCTAGAGGGAAGGAGGCTAAAAGTCACCTAATTCTCGCCCTCCCTTGCTAGTATATTATATTATATCTAAGAAGGTCTCTTTGGGTTTTAGCAGGGCGGACCCATACCTCAGATCCTAGTGGTAAGGGATCACATCATCTTCCACCAGCTCTCTGCATGCGAAGCACCATCAAGTGTGTGTGTGTGTGCTCTGTGTAATGCAATATAAAACGCGCCTAAAGCCAGAGTTTGGCCGCAGCTGCATGTATGTTATGTCTAGGAACGTGCGAAGATCAGACCTCACAACAACCACTGTGTTGAGATATCCTTGAAGGCTTCAACACTTACTGTACAGACACAGCTCACCAAGCCAAGCTGATATCAGAGCAACAACATATTATTCTCATGTGAAGCAAAACATAGGCTCAAAGCTAAAGTAACAATTATGTGTCGTGTGCAGAAGCAGCAGAAAGGTAAAATGGAGTTTAAACTCCTAATAAGCTCATGCTACTTAACACAGCGGGTTGGCAAAGCATATCTATATGACAAACCCAAGGCAAGACGTTTGTTGGACAGTGTCTTTCAAAAACATTCTTTGCTGTGGGATGATACAGGCTCTAAACTAAGCTTCTATCCCCTGCACTTGTCAATCGTTTGCACACCAGACAGATTTTGTGTCAATTGTGTTTTTCCAAAAGTCGAAACCCTGTCTAGACAGTTGGGCAATAAAGGCTGCAGAATAAATCTGTTTTGTATTGGGCAACATATTTTTCGTTCCTGTTTTGTTCCCATTTTTAAAGAAAAACATTTCTGTATTGGATTTATTGTACCCTGAAAAATATGGAAACTTATTTACAAACGTTTTTGAACTACCCCTTTTTTGGTGTAGGACAATGTTCCCATTGGTTATACATAAATAAATTTCTAGGTGTTGCTGATTTATGCACGAAATGATGACCATAGTGGTTATAATAATAAAGCTGTTCATAGTCTGCTGAACCGTCAAAGTATTCATGATTAGAGAATGCAGCAGATTTTTCTAGATCAGACATCATTTTATTAACTGTATCGAAGTCCCACTCATCAGAATAGGTACTAGAGGTAATCTGGGGCCAGATGTAGGTAAATGTGAACTACTGATTTCTTAATACCGAATTTTTCCGATTCAGTATTTAGAAACCGGAATTTCCTATGTAGGTAGAAATTCAGTAATTTTTACCGAATCTGTAAAATTCGGAAAAAAAAATACTGAATCCTTAATACCGATCGGTATTACCGAATCGGTAAATGACGAATCGGTAATTCAAAATTCCTGCAATTGAGGAATCAGCCAATCCTGTGCATCCTATTTACTCCCAACAAGGAAGTGGCCACACCCAAGCAACTGCACTGAACCAGAAGCTGTTGGAGAGGCAGGCAGCAGGGAAAGAAACAGGAGCAACTTTACTACCTGACATCAAACACCAGAATGGACAGCCAGGACAGGGAAACTGATGGTGCAAAAAGGAAAAGAAAAATTCAATTTAGTGAGAGGGAGCTAGAGATCTTAATTGAGGAGGTGGCAATGGAACACACGAAGCTATTTGGTAAAAAATCACTACAAGTGCCCGAGTCACAAAAAAGAAAAATATGGTTTGGAATCCAGGACCTCATTAATTCCATAGGTGTGACCCACCGTGACATGGACGACCTAAAAAAGAGGTGGTATGACCTCAGGAGTATGGCGAAGAAGAGGATGTCTGAAAGGAAAAAGCAAGCAAACCTGACAGGTGGAGGAAAAAATAGAGCACCTGCACCGACTGCCCTGGAACTGCTTGTGGAATCCACCATTTTGCCTGAGAGTTTCAGCGGCATCGGAGATGCAGACAGCTCAGCCGAGCTGCA
This sequence comes from Lissotriton helveticus, assembly GCF_964261635.1. Taxonomy (NCBI): domain Eukaryota; kingdom Metazoa; phylum Chordata; class Amphibia; order Caudata; family Salamandridae; genus Lissotriton; species Lissotriton helveticus. The sequence continues at coordinate 1,762,047,075 of NC_136068.1, forward strand.
ACCAAACAATGTAAGATGCATGGACACCAAGCTGCGCCCCCACTCCCTAACCCCATTCCCCAATGAGGCAGTATGAATCCAACTCCAGTACAGGTTTTACTAAACACCATCAATGCATTATGGGAGATGTATAGTCAGTTTAACACCTATCATAACAGTCAGCCCACTGAACCCAAAGGCATGTGACGCACATCAGCGATAAGCAAGCAGAGGACAGTCAGATTTATTGGCAGACATGACATTTATTTGTATGCAAATGCTGCCAGACAAGTGAACTAATTTTCAATCTGTCTCCACAGGCGAGACATTGCGCAGGGCTTCGCCAGGCATGGCAGGAAAGGCACCCCAGAGAGACAGAGCGGAGGAGGAGGATGTCATTGCGCCTGTGGGCCACACCACTACACCACCACCGTCAACACCACCATAAACACCACCACCATCAACACCACCACCACCGGCATCAACACTAGCATCACGACCGGCATCACCACCAGCGTCACCAATGCCATCATCTCGAAGACCCAGGAGGCATGCAGTTGTCAGCCTCCAACAGATGGAGTTGCCCGATAAGGACTGTAGTGGGGAAGAACAGCCAACGGTGCCAGACGATGGCAAAAATGCTGGTACACAGTCCCCCACAAAGCGACCACACACAGGTGCCAGACGCCGCAGGGCTAGGGCACACAGCCCACCTTTGCAGGGCGAGGATCAGTGTCTATGCAGGTCTGGAGGTGAACATGTTGAAGGTGCAGCACCTGCAAGGAAAGGTAATCACATCAGTTCAGCGGCAGATGGGGCACATGACAGTACACTTGCAGTGCATAGAGAAGGGCATCTGCACAATGAACACAACACTGGCTGAGGGAATGAGTGACATGGCTGAGGGCATGAGGGACATGTATGACTCAGTGAGGCTCCTGTGCAGCAAGATGGACAATGACAGAATGGCAAGGCGTTGGGAGAGGCAGAAAATGGAGAACTACACCAAGGCGGAGAACCGCCTCTCCACTGCCACTTCTCTGCTCTGCAGGTGCTCGGTGGCCATGCAGGAGGAGATGGCACACTGCAACCGGGATGTGGCAAGGGGGCTGGGGACAGTGGCCACTGCACTTGAAGTGCTACAAAATAATCAGACTGCCAATACTGGTGCAGGTGATGTGGCGGACAATGAGGAGACAAATAGCCGCAGTAGTGAAACGCCCCCTGTTACAGAGTCCAGGTGGTGCAGCGGACGGCAAAGTGGTGGCACAGGACAGATTGCCAGTGAGGACAGTGTGCACAGAGGAAGCAGCAATGTTGTGTGCGGGCGCAGGAGGTAATGCCAGGCACACTTGTTTTTGATACATGGATGAATTAACCCATGACTGCATTGTAGGCTGTTTGGAATTGGGACTATGTTAAGCCCTTCATGATGTGGCATAGTGACATGCTATTAAACTATGTCACTTACACACAATTACTGGCTGTGTCTCCTTACTTACCTAGAAATAGTTCAGTGTAATCTCAGCCGGTCTTTGTCTCCCATCTGGTGCTGGTGCCGCTCCTGCTGCGCTGGGCTCTGGCTGTGGACAGTCATCGTCATCAGTCAGTCAAATCGACTGCTGTCCCTTTCTTAGTTGCCAGGTTATGCAGCATAGCACATGTAGCGATGATCTTGCAGCAGATGAATGGTCGGTACGGACGGGTGCCGCTGCTTTTGTGGAGGCAGCGGAACCTTCTCTTCAACAGTCCAAACGACCACTCCACCACGTTGAATGTTGATTTGTGCCCAGCATTATATCGTCTCTCACTTGGGGTTGATGGGTAAGGAGTGCGGATGAATGCCCAAACGGCATATGCGCTATCACCTAGGTGAGAAAGAAAGTGCCATTAATAACAAACACCAACACATTCATCAGCAGTATATATCAGGGTGTGTCACAGTGATTTACCTAGCAGGTATCCTTCTCCAAATTCTCCCCCAGCCAAAGGTGTGTATATCCCACTGTTGCGAAATATGTAGGAGTCATGGGTGCTCCCAAGAAATGTTGCCACAATGTCGGTGATGATGTTGGCCGCATCGTAGATGACCTGCACGTTGATGGAGTGGGTGGATTTTCTGTTACAGTAGATGTACTCGTTGGCTGCAGGTGGGCAAATAGGTATGTGTATCCCATCAATGCACCCTATAACATGCGGGAACTGTGCCTTTTGGTAGATGTCTGTTGTTTTTTTTCTGCAGTTCGGCCTGTGTTGTGGGGAAGCGTATGTAGTGATGCATCCTTTGCATCATGGCATCCAGGAAATTGTTAAGGAAACGAGACAGGCAGCTCTGCAACACACAACCTGCCGCGGCTATCACCCCCTGGTAACTTCCTGATGCTCATAGTTGGAGGCTACAGAGCACCTGGACATGTGGTGGTATAGCGTGCGCCCTTGGTGTAGGATGCCCCAGGAGTGGGTGCAGGTCCTGTATCAGGTCCAGGAAAGTTTGGGGGGGGTAGACTTTACCTTTCATGAATTTCTGCCTCAGTGAGTTGAAACAGTGTGATGCGCTGTCTGTATATGCGCTCCTCCCTTCTCCAGATCCTCATTCCTGCTGCCTGTAGTCGTAGCCGCCTTGCAAGAACGTAGAGGGCTGCCCTTGTGTTGAGACTGTTTTATTTTGGGGCTGTTTAAATGCTGTGCACATGATTACCACCTGCTGTGAGTCACTGGAAATTACAGACTCTTAAATACCGAATTTCATGAAATTCGGTATTACCGATTTTTGGTACATCTCTTTTACCGATTCTTATTTACCGAATCGGTATTTGGGGTTTTCGGTATCTCCGATTCGGTAATAAGGAATCAGTAACTGTTTTTCCTTATTTTACCGATTCCTTATTACCGAATCCATTTGGTATTACAAAAATTGCAATTGGCTGAATACCGGTCGCTAACGATGAATTTTACCGAATTTCACCGTTACCGAACGGTATTTAGCAACCTACATCGGGCCCAAAGTCACTTAATTAAATTTGTGTGCAATCTTCAAAAGTTCCGATGGATCGAATATATCATAATCTGTTTTGTCCCAAACTATACCATCTTGTATAAGAACGGCTGTGTTGTTCACTGATGACAAGTCTCTTGCTTCACGAAGGGATGATTTGTGTGGTTTAAAAAGTAAGTTCACATTTTTACTTTCAGTGTCCAAGCAAGTGAATATATCTTCCATTCATCAGCACGCTAAGAGTCATTACTAAAGCTAGCCAAAGCAGAAAGAAGAATATTCCAGAAATAATCCATAGTTCAATCCAAGGTGAAGTCTTTTTCAGGAAAGTTTCTTTGAAAGTTCTTTTTGCTGGCGTCGTTTCAGGTTCGCTTGGATCCTCAGAATACAAATAAAAGTTAATGAAATAGCCAGCGGCAGTTCTGTCAATGGTTGGAATTGCATCTGGACATGTTAAAATCACAGGCACCAGTTGATCATGTGTTAGGTTGGTGTAGATAGGTGTTTCTGGACGAACAGTTATTTGGGTTTCAAGAGGAATTAGTTCCCAGCATTGTTGCTTAGTCCTTCATTTCTTACTGATGAATTCTGGATGGTGAGGAGTCTTTCAGTTTGAACCTCTTGGATAGTAGCTAGAGGAGTGCGTCTGCTATTTGGTTGGAGTCTGCAAGGCCTTCTGCATAGTATTGGCCACATAGTGTGGATTGATCAGGTCGTAGGACACAAATCGTTTCTCCTTTTTTCCAGCAAGTGGCAGCAGAAGTACTGTTCTTGTTCCGTGGATGGCGAGGACAGGTACTGGTTGTCTGTAAGAAGGCCCAAATTCCTTCTTGTCCGCAATCTTCTCTCTGACTAGATCCTCAAGCTTTGGGATCCAGACAGGCCTTGCTGGGCTGTCTGTTTTTTTCCCCAGTGGTGGTTGGCTTCAGAAACACGTTGCTTTGTTTCGATCTAAGTTCATTTAAGGCCTGTAAAAGAGCCAAACGATATTTGATATCAAACGTTTTATTTTGCACCACTGTGCTTTTATATTTGAGATCTGGTACCCACATTCTTGTCCCAAATAGGACCTCATACGGAGTGACCCCCTCTAGAGAACTTCTTGGCAAATTGTTTAATGAACATTGGACCCCATAAACATGTTTGACCCACCCATCACCCGAACCTAATACTCTAGCTGTTATAGACTGCTTTATGTCCCTATTTTTCCTTTCCACAACGGAATTTCCCTCAGGATGGAATGGAGAGGAGTAACGCAATGCTACGCCCAAACTGGCCATGTCTTTTTTGTAAGCCTGAGAGGTAATCGCAGGGCTCTGGTCAGAATGTAGTGTGTCAATTGCGTATGTACCGATAAAGACTCACAAATCTTTTATAACAGTTCAAGCATCAGCCGAGTGCTGAGGCCACATCCATAGGAACCTTGACTTAGAGTTTGTGGGATTGCATTTGTCCAAAAGGACGCCTGCTCGTAGATCGTCTAATGCGGTCTAACAATGGTATCTGTACTGGGCAGGCTACTTCTATACCGTAACCAGTTGGAAGTTTTCCCCAAAAGAGTGCTTTCACTGTTCTTGGTATGTCTCCCTTCATCCGGAGTTGTATTTAATATAACTTTTGTGGAGAGCTAACTCTGGTGTCTACAGTCTGAACTGTAATATACTCATTCAAGTCGACTATCTCCAGAAGTTCCTTCAGGTTCTGGCGAGCTATAGTTACTTCTGCTGCACTATCCAGCATTTTCTGAGCCCATTCAACGTTCTTGAGTTATGTTCTCAGAATTCTCGGCATGTCTGATCTTTAGACCTGCTACCTTCTTCTTGGTGAATTGAGGTTTTGGATTGTTGTTCTGAACGTGTTGATCGTCTTTGGACTTCACCGGTTCTTCCTTGTGATATGACCGTCCTCTTCTTTTGGATGTCTCAGACGATGTCTGAAAGGTATGTGAGGAATGTGCATTAATATCCGGATACCTATCAGATTTTTTCAAATGATCCCTATTCCTGAGGTTATACCTCCTTTCAGAGGGCTCCTTTTGAAGAGACCTACCACGGGATTGAGAACGTTCCTCTTTTGAATGTTGTTTGTTATTTTCCCACTTCTTTTTAGAAGATGTAGGATTTTGTTTAGTAGAGTCCTTCTCAGGCCCTTCAGACAGTTGTGGTTTAACTGGTTTTCCCCCCAAACTGTCTCTGCCTAATTCTTGATAGGATTTTTCTAATATTCTGGGTAGATCTTGTTGCTGTTCTGTTACATCAAATTCCCTTAAGCGTTGGCGGGTCGCCACTGATGCTGCCTCCCCTTTAATATTGGATAATATTATGGTTGAAACCTGTTCGAAGTATTTCAGTAATTTCATACCTAATTTCAGAGCAGGATCTGCCCCATATTCATTTTTACTTTGTTTTAGGATATCAGGTATTACCGCAATAGACGGAACACCATGTGTTTTAGTATAGATATCAGCAAAGACTGTGCCCCAAGTGGTGCAGTCTTCTAGATGTGGTGTGATCCCCATTGGTAAACAGATTGTTAGGTTTCTGTGTTTCTCATAAAGACTAGTATTAGGAAATACTGATTCGATTTGAGTCATTTTTTGAGCCATCCAGAATGGAATTTGTTCACGTTTTGTGGGCATTTTACACATGACTGCATTTAAAGTCTGTGGAGTAATTTTTAGTGTATTCCCCTAGTGAGGGGTTTGATTTGGAATTGTTCATGGTGGTTGGACTGTGAAAGTCTGCATGACATATTGGACTACCTGTCTCTAAAATTGTATTAACTCTTTGAGTTGAGTAAGTAATTCCTCGTCTGACATTGTTTCAATGTCAGGATGAGGTGTGTAGCCGCCTAAAATCAGCCATGTTGCTCCTGGTCTACCTAGTGGACCGAGCCTGGTAATGAGATTGTAATGTTGTAGGGGGCCTTTAAACCAGAGATTATGCTCTTGGTATGTCAGTGGAATTTCAGCATCCTCGAAAGGAATATATTCCTCAGGTGGTTCATCTTCTTTGAAGAAGTGAAACACTTTTGTTACTGGATTTGATTCTGTTAATACTATCCATGAATAGAATACCTCTGTCTGAAAAGATTCATATGCCTCTATCACGAAAACTGCTCTACCACCTAATTTATACGTTTTAGAGTGATGGCTCTCCTTAAATTTGGAGGGATGTTTACAACATCCTCATCGGTTTCATTTAAACCTGTATGATTAAAAGCTGTTACGACTGGTTCAGCCGCAGCTCCACCATGCTTGGTGTCAGTGCCCCCGTTAGTAGACATTGTTTTTTGAAAAATGTATAACAAGTTTCAAGTAAACAAAGATAAGGTGCACAATATTTTGCAACACTGAATCCTTCAACGTTGAACAAACCCAACAGCTAATACATAGGATTTACGTCCTACTCAGCTATGGCAAATATTAACCCTACCCACTCCAGACGTCTGATGGAGTATTACGAGTAGGGGTCTCTGAGAAAAGCACGACTGAGTTACTTCAGTATCTAGCGTTAAATTAGTGCCTTACCAAACAGTTGGACGCCATGTAGTGTAGTTCCTATTTCTCTTATAGGCTCTGCGCATTGGAATAATATACACTATAGTTTTGGCATAGGACTGAGGTCAGTATGCATCTATCGAGTACATTAAACGTAAATACTTTGTGTACCAGCTAACTCAGTGGCCACTAGCAACTCTTTCACTAAACAAGAAAGGAGTAGTTTCTGGCAACCGCAAAACATGACAACTTTGTTTCCTTTAGAATCGGAACATGTCTCAGAATTGTGGAAACAATATATAACAGTTTCACTCAGTCAATCATGCATGTCCAGTAGTCAATCATTCATGTTTAGTTTGTTCAGAGTTACACAGAAATAGATAGGCGGGCATTTCAATAAAAGGGTTTATTGAACAGTCTTGTTTCTCGTGTAAGAGATATGACCTGTTACAATCGCAAGACAGTATGCGAGATATAATACGTAAAGCGTAAGCAGTAAGAAGAAATAAAACTGCAAGAGCATTGTCTTTTAGCTATGACACATTCATATACATAAATAACACGGGATAAAATGTGGCTACTCATCTGATGCTTCTAAATAGTTCTACCCAAGTGTACCTAACCTAAAGTGTAGTACAAGGTAAGAAGTAGGTGCTGTATTCTATAGTATGGAAAGCTATAGTTTGTATGTGCCAGTACTCCCTCTAGGTTCTAGTCAGCTCCATACCTTAGAATGAGAGAGGTGGGAATCTCTTTCCGGATCTCAAAGTCTAACATTCCGCAGAGGGAGTCAGAACACTGGAAGCTGGATTCTGTGCGAGCAGGGATGACATCGTCTTGTCAGTGCGTCAGGCGGGAACTCAAATTCTTTCCACATTTGATGTGGTGAGCCCTATCGAGCTGTGCAACTGAGCCGTGGTTTGCCATGGTAAGGGAAGGTATATTTATACCTAGGTGCTTAGGAATGAAAGCATTGACGTAAAGTTGAGCAGAGAAAGACGTCATGAATGAACCCTTAAGGAATAGTAGTTCATGCATAATAGATGAGTTCTTGGAGAAATCAAAAATCCTAGGCTAGGGAAAGTCCCAATAGCTTAAGGGTGTGGTTTCTAAGAACTCGTTGTGATGTTGGGGTGGACGGATGTAGGTGACTATGCCTGTATTTGGATAGCATGGCTAATGCCTAAATAAGGACTAGGATTCTATTCCTAAATAAGGGCAATGCGAATTGTGCCTATATAAGGACATGATTCAGGAAAACCTATATACGGACATCTGAATCGAAACAGAACACTCTACTGACTAACAGTACTCCGGACACTGACAAAACCACTTGTACTTTATAATTATATACCCAGGTTCTGATGGATACAGGGCAACCCCATTGAGAGGTGTGGCGCCGCGGCCAGGGCGACTGACGCTGGAATCTGGGGATCAGGGTTCGATCCCCGGCTCCGGCGGCAGGTTAGCCCAGCACCATGCGACTCTGGGCAATAGCTTGCTTAATGTTCCCGACGGCCCCCAGCGCCTAGAGACCCTAACAGGTGATTGTGCGCTATACAAATGTGGATTATTATTATTATTATTACTTAATGGCTAACAGTACTCCATCGCTGTCAAGTCGGCAGGCTTGTATCAAGCCTATTTAGATGTCTCCATTGTGCTGGTGTTGTCCTAGTGGCTGTTTGCTGACACAGTGATTCCCTGGTGGAATGGAGACTGTTAAGTACTAATTATTAATGTATCAATACACATATATACTGTGATTGCTTCTAAAATATATGTAGGTAATATGTTAGGCCCCTTTTTTTTACATATTGCATAGCACACATACAACACAAATACTATTGAATGCACAAGCACCACAAAATCTTTTTTCTGTAAGTGTCAATACAGGTGTGTTAATTTTACCTTGAGAAGTTGTAAAATGAACACTACTGCATTACACATAAGAAATAAATTACATGTAAGAGCAGGGGCAGCTCCTCCGCTAAGGCAGAGGAGCATTGCCCCACTGCCTTTCAGCAGAAAAATAAAAATAAAATGATAATAATGCGATGTTAGTTTTATTTTTTATTTCTGTGCTGGAGCAGTTTATTTGTTAGGGGCGGTGGTCTCCATGGGGCAGGAGTGGTGGTACTCTCCTAAGTGTGCATAAATGTTTGGTCGGCCCTCTTGGGCCGGCCAAACATTTATGTGCACTTTACCTGTTCTGCACCCAGGCTGCATTACAGCCTGGGTGTAGAACATGCCCAGGCTCCCATTTCCCATCTGAGCACCAAACCATGGCACACAGACCAATCACAACACTCCATTACAGCCTGGTGATTGGCTATGGGGGGCCTATCCTTCTTCCTGTTTGAAACAAAGCCAGGAAGAAGATGGAGAGAATGGAAGAAAGGCGGCGGCCGTCCAGCCGACAGAGAGGTAAGGCAGAGAGGTAAATGAACTTTTTAAATGTATTTTTCTTCCCTCCCCTTTTCCCTCCTCCCTGCCCCACTACTGCTGTGCGGGATCATCTGCAACTGTGTAAGAGCAATGTAAAAATACACAATGTTAAAGCAATTGTCAAAACACGATTCACATTAAGACAAATGTAAAAGAAGCTCTCCTTAAATCTTGGCAACAACGGAGTTGAATAGAGTCATGGTCAATGCAGGAGAAAGAATCTGGCAAAGTCAGCAGCACTCAGACGATCTTTCATCCATGGACCCACCAACATCTAAATAGAGTGGGGGTACCACCAAATAGGCAGACGGTAAAACCATCAAAAAAGCGATGGTGGGACTAGATTCACCAATATCCAAATCAGGCCCTAAGTGCCTAACGTCCTCAATGAATAAAGAGGCGCTTTAAGTTACAGTCCAGACATATGGACTTTGCCAGTGCTTGTTTGTATTCATACTGATGTATTTATATGGTAACAGCATAAGAATGTAGGCATCATAGAATTTGTATCTGTTTGACAACTTTGTAGTTTGAAAGAGAATATCTCAAAGCTGGGTTAAGAGACATATAGCAACATCTACGCCTGCTCTAAGCATTATTTAACTAATAACGAGAGCCAACAGGGATACTAGCACAGGCAAGGTCCAACACAGAACACCTCTCAAGAGGATGTTTTGCTGCAAACCTCACACATCACTCTTCCCACCACAAGATGTGAGTGTAAAGCATTCCAGGATTTACCTATAGGTATTGTATCTTGAACAAATATTGTCAACTACAGGACCCGTTTACTGCTCTACCAGAAGTGCTGATATCATTTAAATTGTAAAAAAGTATTACCCACCTCTGATGACCAGCTGCCAAATGGCCATTAATTTAACACGTTAGAACACAATTGAGATGCAACAAAAAAAGTACAAATATATGTACATAGAACACCAAGAGAAAATTAAACAGGAAAATCCTTTAGTTGATTCTGTGTATCTTTATTCAATTTCTCCTTCACTGAATACACATAAGTGCAGCCAATGCAATTCGCCTGGTTAAAGGCTTCCTCAGGGTAAGATGCTGTGTCAGGGCAAGCATGCATGTAAAAGCTTATACAGAGCTGCAATTGACACAAAAGTATTCCACAAAAGCTCTTCTAGCAGCAATCATTTTTGTGCGCTGCAGGTAAACAAATTAAACAAGTCTTTGTGTCATTTGAGTGGGAAATGAGATATGTCATTGACAACATTAATGATCTAAACTTTGAAAAAACACAGACATTCATAGCTATAGCTAAGCTATAACGTGTGCCCCCTCCATGCATTGCTGAAGACCTCACATATTACATCACTCATGACATGTTCCATAACAAAATTGTTGACATCACTGATGATCACTTACCAGTTTATACGGTTTGGGATGAGTAAAAGAAAGGATAGAGGAGTTAACACAGTAAGTGAGCCAGCCCAGTGGATGGGGTCCCTGGAGCCTTTAAAGGGTCATGGATAAAGAGATCCTCCCCCTTTTTTCACATTTTTTTTAAAATTTCAGCCCTGGGGGATTGGGGTCCCTGGGGCTTAGGTAAGCTAGGGGAGTGGGGCTGCGCTGCTGCAATCCCCTTTTTTAACAAATTCAGCATCAGGACATGTTGTTCCTGAGGATACCATTGGCTCAGGGAAAGGGGCTGCTTGCACCCATCCTCTTTATTAATATATGCAGCCAGAGAGATAAGGTACTTATGACAGCCTGCCATATGCCGGCACTGTTTGCCTAATTTAGAACTCCTGTCAGCCTTTGGGCACCTTGGAACTGAGCAGCAGACATTTATTGTTACACAGCTCATTGGTGCTTATATTATTAACTTCAGAACGATGAAAGGCTGAGTGGACCATGGGGTCACACACAGACTCTTTGAGTAGGTGGATTAGTCGGGAGAATCACCACACCAGATTAGTCCATATTTTAGAGGCATATGTCAAACTCTGAGACAGCTGATTGGAGCTCATATTACCATGGGCACTGAAACAATAGCAAGCCACAGATTTACCTGAGCAAGTCGAAAACACTTTGAGTAAAAGCCACGCTCCTGATGCTAAACACTTGCTTGAGTTTCACGATTTAATTAAATAAGGTAATGCTCAATAATAGAGGGAGACAGATATCCGGATTTTAACTGACATTTCTGACATTTAACTGACTGCTCATCTACCTTCTTCTGCAAAATCACTCGATGCTTTTGAAGAATAAAACCAGAGGCAGTGGAGTGTCGATCAGCAACCATTAAGCTATAACATGCTCAGAAATCTGATATTAAAGCTAAAATGTATGGGAGCTTGCAAATCATGTATGAAAGCCTATCTCTGAATTACTTGTTACAGTCAAATTGAGATGTCTCCAGTCACCTATAATAATGAAATGATATGTTTGCCTTTTCTTATTACAGTCCAGTTGAGATGTCTCTAGTCACTTGACATAATAAAGTGATATAACTGCTCTGTAGGACTCTAGGAAATATGCGTTTTCTGCATTTTCACCTTGGATTTTTTGCCTTTTGCTGGACACAATATTTTCTGCTCCCGGTGGAGCTCTGTGAATTTTACCCTTGCTAACCAGTAATAAAGTGTTTGTGATTCTCCTTTAAACATGGTAAAATTGAGATAATCCTAACTGGCATATTGTACTTACAGATGAGTCCCTATTATATATTACAATGTGTACCTGGGTCTGTAAGTTAAATGCCACAAGTGGACTGAGCACCCATTGTGGCATCCACTACAGGTACAGTGTAAACATGACTGCAGGCCTACCCTCTGAAGCGTGGCTGGGCAGTTTTAAAATGCTAATTTGGCCAGTCAAAAAACATTTTATGGGCCTAAACCTACCTTTTAAATATTTATAGCTCCCCCCCAAAGTTGGCCCTATTGCCCATATTGCACAGTGCATGGTATTTGAAAGTAGGGTATGTAAACGTTTAATGTTACACATGTACTTGGAGAGAAAAGGCACTGAAAGCTATTTTCACTGAAGCAAGGCTGCCTGTTCCAAAATCAAACAACAATACTGCATATTGGGAATGAGACCAGTTAAAAGACATAATTAAACAACTATTTTTACTAGCTCTTAAAAACCCAATTCAATGGTGAAGTCAGATATTTACTAAATATTAAGGAAAAGTAACTTTATGAAATCTACCTTTTCCCTGTCTAAAATTCCCAGATGCTAAACTGCATTTATATCTTCTACTTCTGCCAGTCATTAATTACTATTTTTAAAACCACATGATGAGATGTGAACGGGCTACCAGCATTGAGATAAAGTCTTATTTTCTAGTCAGGTGTTGTTCGGACCTTAATCTGTGGCTGGGCCCAGAAATGTGATTAACTTCAAAGAGGCCTACCCTGTCACCAGCAGTTCTAGCTAACACCCAGGCCGGCCCCTTCCCTTTTCTCACTAGCCAAGTAGGCTTCAATCACAGCAGCCCTCCTGGAATGTCAAAATTGCGTGAAAAGACTTCTGGCATTCTTCATGCAACACTTGGAGTCAACTTCAAATGAAGGAAAGAGGATGCCAAAACAATCCTTTTGCATCCAGTTTGTTTGCTGATAACTATAATTTTGGTATATCAGTCTTCTGTCTCTGGTTTTATTGGGGTGTACAATGGCTGCCTCAAATTGGATTTTAGTGCTAGATTTGGGAGGACACAAGGATTACCATAGAACACTCCCCATGCGCACCACTAGCCCTCAGAATCCAGATCAGCATGGCCAAAGGCTTTCCCCATCTCCAAAATGCACAAAGTGGGTAAAGTGAGACCCAGGAACCTTTACATCATTGGTTAGGGGTTTTCCAGGGGAAATTGCCAGCCACTAGGTCATGCCAGCCATAAATGTGGCATGTCCAGGTACCCACTTTAGAATACTTGTGGGCCTATAGAATGAGGACTGAACCTGCTGTCTGTGACCTAAGAAGAGCAAAGAAGACTCACACTGTTTTCCTTCTGGTACACAGGTCAGAGAAGTGGACTCCAAGGGTCATATGGCTGACCTCTTGATTCAGCTACATGGCCACAACTAGCCACAAGAGGCCGTTTCCTGTGCCTACCCAGCTTACCATCGGCAAATGAACATAAACTGGAACCTCTTGTGGGCCTCTGCCTCTCACCCTGTGAATTTCTAAGTGCCTCCCCTGAGGTCCCGAGGGGTTTTAGAAGTGTACTTTGGTGGGTGGTGGGACTTAAAGGAATAACATCAGCATGTAAAGACTTTGACCAGGATGACCTGGTACGTGTATCAGACCAGTCCTCTGTTGCGGTCACCTTCAAATTATACCTAGATCTTGTTCTACCATGGTCATTGACTGTCATTGGCAAATTGTGTTTCTTGGTGCTTTTTCTACTTCAAAATCTAAAATCATATCTCTAATTCCCCTCATTAGATAGTTGTCAATTGTGTAATTTTATGTGTGAAATGTATTCTATGTTTATAATTCAGTTTGGTATTTATATTATTAAGAATTTAAGCTTTTTACTGTTTAGTACTTTATAAATACTTTGCACATTGCCTCTAACTTAAACCTGTCTGTTCTGTGCCATAGCTACCAAAGGGTGGAGTCCAGGTTAGTTTAGTAACTGTAGTGATTCACCAGAACACAGATTGCGATTATTTCTTGAGGTGCATAACTAACCTCTCAACTAATAGCCCAATTTCTTTACCTGCCCCTTTCAATATTACAATTGAGCTGTGACATCATATTGCCTGCAAGTACAGTCAGCAGCCCAGGTAAAAGGTAGGTCATGGAGCATTGTTAGATCTGGCATCATTGGTGTGGTTTCCCCTGTATTTTTGATATTGCCTCCTGTGTTTTGACTGTGTTGGACTTCATTTTGCTGGTCTAGATGGTTTGGGGACTTTGCCACTGCTGTTCAGTGCCAGAGTGCTCCCTTTGTGAATTGTTGTTAGGGGTTGGTATTTCCATAATTAGCCTATATGATTTACTAGTCTGTCCCTAGTACAGTCCACTGTATGTGCCCAGAGCCTGTACAACAAATGCTGCTAGGAGGCCTGCAGCACTGGTTGTGCCATCCACATAAGCAGTATGCAAATGTAACTCAGGCCTGCCATTGCAGTACCTGTGGACAGACTAGTACTGCCATGTTAGCTTGGCAAGTGCACCCACTTGCCAGGCCCTAATGTTCCCTTTTCTTACATGTTAGTCTCACCTAGGGTAGGCTCAAGGTACCTCTGTACGCAGGGTGCGGTGTATGTGACAGGTAGGACATGCCCTGATGTGTGTGCCATGTCCTGATAGTCAAATACTGCCAAATTAATTTTTCACTACTGCAAAGCTACCTGTTCCCATAGGATAGAAGAGAGAGTTTGTTTATAACATCCTTTAAGCTTAACTACCCCTGGGAACATGGTATGAAAATAAAGTTTAGTATGCCTAAACTCAGAATGTTAAAATGCACCTTTAGGGAGGGTGATTTTAACATTATGGGTTTGAGAATACCACTTTTAGAAAGTAGGTATTTTCTTGCTTAGCCATCCAGTGTGCCTCTTCTAGGACGTGTATTGACTGTCTGGCTTTGGGTGACAGGAGCTGGGGAGGTGCAGTGTGTGAGAAGTTAGCCTGGCATATGATGTTCACTATTCTAGTGGGCACCTTGTACCAGTCTAATCGACCCTTATTGATGGTGGTTGTAAAGTGAACCTTATAGACAAGCTATCCTAGTGGTAGCATGGACCAGTAGTCTTAGCTTAAGACTTCAGAGAGCATGTGAAGCAAGCTATTTTACCAATTATAATCCCTTGAATACCAAATGAAAGGACACCACACAAGGTATATATCAAATATATATGTAGTTATTTCTAACACAACCCCTCAGCACTCTTTATGAAGTCAGAGGTCAAAGTACATCACAAGTTACTCAATTAGCATACGATAAGTTGCACAAATACAGTTATGCCCTAGAGGCCTCGCAAACCATATACTAAGGAAGTGGCATAAGAACCACGTGAGAGTTAGACAGCAGGTCTAGGGCCTGTAGAATCGCTGGGACTACACTAAACAACCAAATGTTAGGAAGTAGGTGGCCCACGGGAGACGTGTGCAGTGTCTAAACACAGTCGTGAGTTACCATGGACTTATAATGGGAAACAAAGAAGTTACAAAGTTACTGTTTAAGGGCACTTCCGGTTGGACTACGACAAAACCCCTTTAGATTAAGACATTTCGAGAGTCAAGACCCACGGGAGCACTGGAGTACTCGTGTTACCTCACCCAGGGAAGCCGTGTGCATAGGTGCCTTTTGGTGTGGGGTTTCGTCGTCTTTTTATATGGAGATCTGCAAAGAAGTGCTGCAGGCGACCAGAGGAAAAGTGGTTTCCTATCAAGGGAGGTGCCGGCACCTCCCCAGACAGGGGTTTTGTGTATTGGGGCAGGGAGGGCTGCATTCAGTGAATGCATCTAGACATTGCCTGGGGCACACAAGGTGCTCCATGCATAGCCCGGTTCAAACCAGTTGCTGGGGCACTTTAGCCCCAGCTCTGGCCCAAAACTGGACAAAGGGAAAGGGTGTAACCACCCTCTTCTCCGGTCCACCCATAGGAGGGACCTAGGCAGGTAATCCAGCCCCTTAGCTGACTATAAGTATAGGACCTGTGACCCCAGGACTTTAGATTATCCTGGAATTAAACTCTGATACAGAACTCTTGGACCTTGATGTTCTATTCCGACTGGACGACTGAGGACATCTCCCTTGTGGTGAAGTAGTGACAACCCTGTGCACACATGCACCATCAGTAACTTGCCAGTCTGCTTTGTCGACGCTCCCTCTGGAACCCGAAGACTCAGCGACACAGGAACTGGACTTCCGGACTTCTCCAACTCCGATCCACAGCAAAGCTGAGGCCCGGGGCGGACACGAGAGACGTTGGACCGGACACCCTGGACATCCTGCATTTTGCTAACAGCTCTACTACCAAGGTACCCTCGCAGTTTTGCATTGGGGTACGAGAAGCCCCAGACCCGAGCACCATTGGCTAGTGAGCCCCCTGAAGGCTTTTCTTTTGAACTAAACTGCTTTCCTGGTTGCTCCAGGCTTGCTCCCGCTTCCCTTCAAAGGAGAAGCGCCACAGACCTTGCTGGTCTGCAACAGAGCCAATCTTGACATCCTGCGTGGGTTGCAGTTGCCAAGGCTTTTTGGGTCCAATCCGGATACCGACATCACAGTCAAATAGATCCATTGTGGGACAGCTCGCATCCATCTCCTGATCATCGTCGATGCCTCCTGGACCTCTTGGCTGAAGAGACAAACTCATCTTCTTCACCTTAAAGCACGCCGCCAGCCTATTTCTTCTAGCCACTAACATCAACATATCCTCTCGTAGTGGTAGGACCCTGCCTTGATTTCCTACGCAAAATCGTTTCCAACCCATACTTGATGCCACAGTCAAGTTAAACATCGCAATTCCTTTATTTTCAGGCACGTTATCTGAGAGAAGCCCGTTCTCACCATCCAAGACTTACCCCCTTGTGACCAGATCACCGTTATCTTGTTGGTAAGTATTTAGTAAAGTGCAGTGTCAATTAAGGAGCAGTGACAATCCCCAGGACGCCAAATCTAGGATAGATGTTCTTTAAATCTACCGTGTTCTTGAATACATCTTGTCCCTAGTAGGGTTATCATTAGAACAGGCGATTCCCATAGAGTTACAATTAAATTGGAGCCTCAGCCTATGACAGGTGTTTTGCATACAAGCGAGACTCTTGATGTGTTTTTTCAACAAACTGCCCGTTTCACGGCAGAGATCCACTAATTGTATTTCTTTTAATTCTCTCTTCTGAAAACTCTTTTCCATGTTTTTTTCTCTCTCCACATTGCAGTGTTTGAGGCCCTGATGAGAATCCCTCACAAATAGACGGGGATTTGAAACGCGTAGGCCATGTCTCAGCTGGTCTGCTTGAGCATCTAGGAGATATTGCTACTCTTGGATCCCTTATATTCTTTTGTACATTACCTAACATTGAATCAATCTTATTGAATGGTGTAAAATTCGAAAGATTTACTGGATTGTACGGTTTCAAAAAAAATTGTAGTGAACTAGTGTATAATCAATGCAGACCCAGCTTGTATTTCATTATCATTTTTATTGTAGTTTGTCAGTATGTGGTATATGTGACAATAATCAGGTATGAGTGTGCTGAATGTTCTTGACTGTGATATGATTGAGGTTTCGGATGATTGAAGTTTCAAATGAATATAGTATGGTGTGTTCATGATTTTTCTAATGCTTCTCACTTTTTTATGAAAAAACAAACTATGTTATGATCATTGAATTTCTATAAAATAAAACTGCGATTAAGTAGCAACACCCTATCTTGAATTATTTTTCTTGATGTGGATGACGAATGTATTTACTGAAATGATGTTATCAGTACTGGCAACTCTTTTTGTTATGTGATATGTAGGCTCAGCCTTGCTGATTAGAGCCAACCCTATTTTGTTTTACAAAGCTCATGCTAAGGCACCCTCTCACATAAAACCAAGCACTCTGCCTCCAGGATTGTTGAGGCCTACCATGGGAGTGGCTTATAGGTGTATATGTGTCTATATGTAAAGGTAGATATAGGTATACTATATCTAAGTAGGGGGTGATTACGCCACCTTACCCAGGCTGTGTGAACAGACCTGTGGCGTCAGTTTGGAAGGCAAAGCAGGGGTGGCACAATACATGCTGCAGCCCCTGGTAGGCCTAGGGTACACCTATGCCCTGGGTACCTATTGTACACTATACAGGGGCTCACAAGAGTGACCCAGTAACCAATCGGGTATGCACCTAAAGTGCATGGTATCAATTTAGAGAGAGAACAGCTGGGCTGTGGGTCTGATTAGTCACATTAAAGTCGAAAAACCAGAGAATCACAGCAAAAAGTGGGGGTGACCATAGGTGGCTGACCCTACTCTCCTACAGTGTTTATCTGAAGATGACTGGGAAGGCAGCAGGAATACACATTCTGACATGTTGCACTGAAAGTAAAGTTGCACTGAGGGTATTGTACCTTGAGACTATATCCACTCTATTTTTCTGTGCAGACCACATTTGGTCCTTTTTCGAAATTTTACTCTGCTGGGTGGATTTCATGGAATTTCACTGTATTAGTGTAATTGTGGGGCCTTTCCACTCTCTTTTACCCCAACTTAACCTCTACAAAACACTATAAGCAAATCGCAAAATGTTGTGGAACCGGAAAACATTTTTTTATTGCATATTGTCCTTCGTATTTTGCAAAAACAAAAAATAATAATCAGACCTGGCCTATTTATAGTCACACAGTGGGTCCAAGCATTACTCAGCATGTCTGTGAAGCATTTGCTGAGGCTGTGGTCAAGCCTGCGCCTTCCAAAGAGCCTGGTGGCTTTTGTAGAGGGGAAGTGGCAGTCTGCCTCAACAGTCACTGTGCTGTGGACCAGAAAGATCTGGTGACACAGGGTTGAGTTGCTTTTATCCAATACAAGATGGTGCTCAACAGTGAAGCACAAAGGAAATTACTGCATCCCAGCATTCTGTTAGGAGTTTGTGTCTCGTGTAAGTCAGTTTTAGGCCACTATGACCCTCTTTCTAAACACTGAGGTATCGTTTATAATCTACCAGAAACCGCGTCTGTGTCTGGATTGGGTGTAAGAGTTGTGCAAATGCAACTCACTTTCTCAGTTTTTCCTGACAAATTTCCTCCAGTAGTTAAAGGACAGTAATGTGTGAATTATGCGGATTTCAAGGACCGCAAAACTGCATCCGCACATTATTCCCCATTCCGACCTGTCAAATTTTACTCAAATTTTACACAACTTAATATGTCCAACATACTCTGAATTGGTTATATCACAATATATTATATCCAGAAATATTGTCTGCCATAAACATTTTGTCCTAAATATTGTTTACAAAAATATTGTGCCACTGAGTCTAGAGATTGTTATTAATTACAATGAGGGTGAAATTTGTGTAGGAGATATTTAGGACACAATATTTATGTCAGTCGATGTTCTGTTCCTATTTCATCTGCTTTACTGCCAAAGACGTGAACATCATGTCCTGAACAAGAAACTCTTCAAACCTTAGCATTTTCAGGGTCCTTTAAATACATACCACAAGCCGTTGCCCGAGCACTGGGGATTGATTCCTTCTTAATACACCTTTTCCATAACGTGAAATGGACCTGGATTAGCCACCAAGTGGCTCTAGACCACATGAGTTTGCATCTTGCCTCATGCTTCATGGTGTTTCTGGAATCTTCGGAACTGATGGGAACTTGAGAATGTATACTGAGGGTAGTTTTCTGCTCTCAATACTGCATTCAACATAATGTTTGTGTGTATGTATGCATATGGTATTACTATAGCACAAACCTAGTCAAAAGGCAGCAGATCCCTGTCCATGGTCATTATTGAATGTAAGTGGCTGCTTACACAATGAGACACAAATTGCATGCAAGAGGGGTGGCCCAAACAACACCTTGAATCAGGGACATTTATTTGCAACAGGGGCTTCTAGTGGAACACTATCAGTTAAAAAGTGTGTGTGATCACATTCAAGATCTTTGGTTGACTCCCATGCTAATCGGATGCTAATCTCAAGTACAAGTTCATGCTCTTGCACAATTAAAGTGTTCTTTGTCCAGACGATGACCCGTTTATTCACTTGGGTTGAAATACTATCGATGATTCTGACAATTGGAGAGGGCTCTTAGCCATTAAGTTATTGCCCAATTTGGAGTTGAATTACTGTATTTACTACAAGAATTGACGGGTTGTTCCATTGTTGTTGTTTTCCCTATATACAATGTGAACTATTTTTTTGAACGCACTATGTGGTCACCTTAGTACTGAGCACATATATATTGAATTATGATTACTACTGTAAATACAATATACTGCTGTGATATTAGTAAGTGGGCCCAGCCTTTTGCTTAATACCATTGATTGATTATTTCTGATTGATTTTTAGAAAATCTTGAATGTGATTACCCACATGTTTTAACTGATACTGCTCTACTTGGACCCCTGATGCACATTTATATAAATAATAAGGCAGGCCTTCAGAGATAGGCAGTCCAGACAAATGACTAGAGACGGATAAGTCCTTCGACACAAGAAATGAAATTGATCATTTTAGGTCGAGCCTGGGCAGCACATGCGCTGCACTGTGAGGCATGCCCACCTGCCAGCTGCGATCGACCAGCCTCGCCCTCGCCACCGTACCACGCATTTGCAGAGCCACCGCCGGAGGAAGATCCTTCTCCTACCTGGCGGCCAAGACATGGAACTCCCTCCCCATCCACCTACGGCTGACCCAGGACCATCTCTCCTTCAGGAAGCAACTCAAGACTTGGCTTTTCGAGCAGTAACGGACCCCTCCTCCCCAGCGCCTTGAGACCCTCCCGGGTGAGTAGCGCGCTATATAAATTTGCTTGATTGATTGATTGATTGCTGTATTGAGGTAGAGACTTGAAGCTCTGCACACTTTCCTCCCACATTTTGCATCGGCTTGTGTCATCGTTCACTGTAAAACGAGGCTGTTCATTGCTCAAAAGGCTAAGTAGTCCCTCCTTAGTACTGCCTCGTCTCGATTTTGTAACCTCCCAAGGCGTCACCCCCTGTTACATGTGCTGTTGCTCAGTAGGGCTTAATTACAGCCCCTGAGCACTATTTTCTCAAATAGCTTTGTTCTGCATGCTCTCTCGTAATGCTTTTTGAAAACATTTATAGCACCTATTTGCAATGCAATAGATCTCGCTTTTGCTAGAGTTTAAGCTATTGTCATTGTAAATGACAATGCCTTTTATTTATCTGTTTTAACAACAACACATAAATAAAAGGCATTGTCATTTACAATGCCAATAGCTCAAACTCTCATAAATGAGAAACCTATTGCATTGCAAATGCTTGTTATATATTTATAAGGAGACAGCTAAACCATGCTGCTACAATAGTTGGAACGAGACATAGAAATAAGCAACATTTGTATTCAAGTGGATTTATCCCTTAATTTACATCCCATTTTTTCACCTACTAGATCACTGATGTTTTAAAATCTTTAAACCACTTCAGCCACGCAGTATGAGAGCATAGACGTATTAATTCCTACATGCTCACATGATATTTTGTAAACCGTACCACTTTACTAACCGATGTTGATTCCCTAGTGACAGCCCACTCTTGCGGCCTCCACCTTTGTGGAAGAAGGTCAGATTGTGGAAAAATGTTGAGGCAGACTCTTTAGTAACTATGCTTCACTCAATTCCTTTCCCTGTGGGGAGTGAGGACAACCTGGACCACAAAAGTGCGGCCCTATTCTCCCGGCTTCAGCAGGCCATTGATTCACTGGCACCTGAACGGAAAGAAAGGGTTAGAGACAAAGGGAAAGGAGCCCCATGGTTTGACGACACACTAAGGGTAAAAAAGCAACACCTCCACCAAGCTGAGAGGCGGTGGAGACTTAACTAAGAGCCAACAGAATTAAAAAACTATAAAGCCCTCTTTGCTACATATAAAGCAGCTATCCTAGTTAGGAAAGCAGCATTTTACGAAGAAAGGATTGCCCTGGCAGGAAATAAACAAAAAGAGATCTTTGCCATTCTGAAGGAACTGAGTCAAAAAGGGGAAAAAATGCCCACAATCGCTCTTCCGAACTGCGATAGATTCCAGGATTTTTTTCTACAGAAAGTTTTGGACATTGTCTCAGAAATCACCACAACCCCCACTGACTTCAGCTCTCTGGATCAGATTAGCCCCCCTGCCCTAGCAGCTAGCTGTCTAGCTTCCCAAGTTTTGATTCTGCCACTCTGGCTGCACAAGCAAAACAAATTAAATCAGGCTCTCGAATGGACCCCTGTCCTCCGAGGCTTTTCCAAATGGCTCTGCCTGGATTGGAAAGGCAGGCTCTGGGATTACTCAATGAGTCCTTAGACCTGGGCACCTTACCAACTAACTTGAAGGAAGCAAGGGTCATCCCCAATTGAAAAAAACAGGGGCGGATACGACAGCCTTAAAAAACTACAGGCCCATCTCACAGCTCCCCTTTCTAGCAAAAATTTGGGAACAACATGTCCTGAAAACACTTGCAAAATATTTAGATGACCACCAATTGCTCCACACTAGACAGGCGGTCTTCAGAGCACACCATAGTACAGAGCTGGTGATGGTGTCGGTCCTGGACGAGCTTAGAGTTAGGGCCGATAACAGCCGAGTGCTCTGATTTTATTAGATCTGTCAGCAGCATTCGACACAGTAGGCCATAACATTCTGCTGAACCGCTTGTCGAATCTGGGCATAAAGGGGCAAGCACTTCAGTGGCTAAGATCTTTCCTGACTGATCGCACTCAGAGTTCAAATGGGTGAGCAGTTGTCGACCTTGGGCTCCCTGACCTGTGGAGTCCCCCAGGGTTCTGCATGGTCTTCACTCCTCTTTATTGTCTACTTGCAGCCCTTGGTGGAGGCTCTCACATGCAGAGACTGCCAGGTCTTTAACTATGCCGATGACATCCAACTCCTGGTCCAGCTTGACAACACCAGCCAGGTTCAAGAGTCAGTAAAAAATCTACTTAGGTTTACTGTTAACTGGATGGCAGCCAATTCCTTGAAAGTCAACCCGGATAAAACCGAGGTGCTTGTTATTCCAGCTCATAATAGCCCTTGGTGTGATCTTTTATGGTCCCTAAAATTAGGGGTAGTCCCAACCCCAGTGCCAGTAGATTAAATCCTGGGACTGAAAAGTGACTCGGATTTGTCTATGTCCTGTCAGGTTTCTTCGGTTGTGGGCATCTGCATGGGCTTACTTAGGCAACTGCGCAGACTTGTTGCTCTCCTCTCTACTTCTGTATTACAATCAATTGTTTCCGCCACTGTCATCTCTCGACTGGATTATGAGAATGCCCTCTATTTGGGCATTCCCCAGAAGTTCTTGAGGAGATAGCCAGTTGTACAAAATGATGCGGCCAGGCTCAATTTTAGACTCCCTAGGAGAACGCGAGCCATTCCACTACTTCATAAATTGTACTGGCTGCCCATTGAACAGCGTGTGCAATTTAAGAGTTGTTGTATAGCCCACAAAGCCATTTATGGGGAGGCTCCGAAATATATAAAAGATAGAGTGAAAAAGTATGTTCCCGGCCAAGCTCTACATTCCTCCGAGGCCTGTAGGCTAGCCTCTTCCAGGTACAATCTTAAAACCAAAGAGGACAGAGCAATCTCAGTCCTCCTTTAACAGATCTGGAAGGATCTACCGGAGAACCTGCGAAAGGAATTGGTTCTGCTTTCCTTAAGAAAGCATTTAAAGACCTACCTGTTTAGAGAGACATTGACATTGGTCTAAGTTCCGCCTCCGCAGTCACTAGACCTTCCTACGCTAACGACCTGTTCTTTCTCTAGAAGTGCTTAGAGACCAATAGTGATTTGCGCTATAAAAAATAAAATAAAATAACATAACATAACAAAATGATAACGCAATGTTAGTATCATTTTATTTTTTTGTGCTGGGCAGTTTTGTGAGGTGGGGAAGAATGGTGGCACCCTCCTAAGTGAGCATGAATGTTTGGTCGGCCCTCTGCGGCGGGCTAAACATTCTTGTACACTTTGTGTATTCTCCACCCAGGCTCCATTACAGCCTTGGTGGAAAACATGCCCAGGCTCCCATTCCCCATCTGAGCTCAAACTCAAAATAGGAGGTATCCCAACCACAGTTTCCTCAATGGAAAGGTACATTGTGATTCGGCTGGTGTTAATCTTGGTTGGACTCCTGTTGACAGTCGCTTCTGTCTATGATGCTGTCGACGCAGGAGACAAAATCTGGCAAAGTCAGCGACACTCAGATGATTTTTCGTCCATGGACCCGCCAACATTTAAATAGAGTGGGTGTACCGCCAAGAGGTGGGCGGTAAAACCACCAAAAAAGCTATGGTGGGACCAGATCCTCCAAGATCTAAAATCAGGCCTCAAGTGCCTAATAACCTCAATGAAAAAAGAGGCACTTTAAGTTACAGTCCAGACATATGGACTTTGCCAGTGCTCGTTTGTATTCATACTGATGTATTTATGTGGTAACGGCATAAGAATGTAGGAACAGAGAACTAGTATCTGTTTGACAACTTTGCAGTTGGAAAGAGAATACCTCAAAGCAGAGTTGAGAGACATACATCAACATATACACCTGCTCGCTACCAATTATTTAACTAATAACGAGAGTCAACAGAGATACTAGCACAGGCAAGTGCAAAGACAGAACACCTCAAAAGCGGATGTTTTGCTGCAAACCACACACATCACTCTTTCCACCACAAGACGTAAGTATAAAGCATTCCAGCATTTACCTATAGGTATTGTATCTTGAACAAATATTGACAAATAGAGGACCCGTTTACCGCAGTACCAGAAATGTTGATAGTATTTATACTGTGAAAAACTATTGCCCACCGCTGATGACCAGCTGCCAAATGACCATTAATTTAACACGTTAGAACACAATTGAGAGGCAACAAAACTAAGTACACATATAAAGGTCAGGACAGAGAACACCAGGAGGAAATGAAGCAGGAAAATCCGTTAGTTGATTCTGTGTATCTTTATTCAATTTCTTTTTCACTGAATACAGATCAGTGCAGCCAATGCATTTCTCCTGGTAAAGGCTTTCTCAGGGTAAGATCCTGTGTCAGGTCAAGAATGCATGTAAAAGCTGATACAGAGCTGCAATTGACACAAACGTACTCCACAAACGCTCTTCTAGCAGCAATCAATTTGTGCGCTGCAGGTAAACATAATAAACAGGTCTTTCTGTCATTTGAGTGGGAAATGAGATATGTAATTGACAACATTAATGATCTAAACTTTGAAAAAAAAACAGACATTCATAGCTATAGCTAAGCTATAACGTGTGCCCCCTCCATGCATTGCTGAAGACCTCACATATTACATCGTTCATGACATGCTCCATGACATAATTTTTGACATCACTGATGATCACTTACTAGTTTATAAGGTTTGGGATGAGTAAAAGGAGGGATAGAGGAGTTAATACAGCAAGTGGGCCAGTCAGCCCTGGATGGGTTCCCTGGGGCCTTTAAAGGGTCAGGAAGAAAGAGGCCCTCCCCTTTTTGTCACATTTTTGAAAATGTCAGCCCTGTGGGGATTGGGGCCCCTGGGGCTTAGGTAAGTGTGGGGTTGTGCTGCTTCCCTCCACTTTTTAATAAATTCAGAATCTGGACATGTGGTTCCTGAGGATACCATCGGCTCAGGGAGAGGGGCTGCTCGCCCATTCCCCATCATTAATATATGCAGCCCAAGAGATAAGGTACATATGACAGCATGCCCGGCACCGTTTGCCTAATTTAGAACTCCTGTCAGCCTTTGGGCACCTTGGAACTGAGCAGCAGACATTTATTGTTACACAGCTCATTGGTGCTTATATGTTTGGCTTAAGAACGATGAAAAGCTGAGTGGACCATGGGGTCACACACAGACTCTTTGAGTAGGTGGATTAGTCGGGAGAATAACTACACCAGACTAATCCATATAGAGGCGTATATCAAACTATGTGACAGCTGATTGGAGCTCATAATACCATGGGCAGAAATAATAGCAAGCCACAGATTTTCCTGAGCAAGTCGAAAACACCTTGAGTAAAAGTCACGCTCCTGATGCTAAACACTTGCTTGAGTTTCACGATTTAATTAAATAAGGTCATGCTCAATAATAGAGGGAAGACAGATATCTGGATTTTAACTGACAATTCTTATCTACCTTCTTCTGCAAAATCACACGATGCTTTTGAAGAATAAAACCAGAGGCAGTGGAGTGTCGATCAGCAACCATGAAGCTATAACAAGCTCAGAAATCTGATATTCAAGCTGAAATTTATGAGAGCCTGCAAATCATGTATGAAAGCCTATCTCTGAATTACTTATTACAGTCAAATTGAGATGTCCCCAGTCACCTATAATAATGAAATGATAGGTTTGCCTTTTCTTATTACAGTTCAGTTGAGATGTCTCTAGTCACTTATCATAATTAAGTGATATAACTGCTCTGTAGGACTCTAGGAAATATGAGTTTTCTGCATTTTCACCTTGGATTTTTTGCCTTTTGCTGGACACAATATTTTCTGCTCCCGGTGGAGCTCTGTGAATTTTACCCTTGCTAACTAGTAATAAAGTGTTTGTGCTTCTCCTTTAAACATGGTAAAATTGAGATAATCCTAACTGGCATATTGTACTTACAGATGAGTTCCTATTATATAATACAAAGTGTACCTGGGTCTGTAAGTTAAATGCCACAAGTGGACTGAGCAACCATTGTGGCAACCACTACAGGTACAGTGTAAACATGACTGCAGGCCTACCCTCTGAAGCGTAGCTGGGCAGTTTTAAAATGCTAATTTGGCCAGTCAAAAACATTTTATGGGCCTAAACCTACCTTTTAAATATTTATAACTCACCCCCAAAGTTGGCCTTATTGCCCATATTGCAGAGTGCGTGGTATTTGAAAGTATGGTATGTAAACGTTTAATGTTACACATGTACTTGGAGAGAAAAGGCACCGAAAGCTATTTTCACTGAAGCAAGGCTGCCTGTTCCAAAATCAAAAAACAATACTGCATATTGGGAATGAGACCAGTTAGAAGAGATAATGAAACAACTATTTTTACTACCTCTTAAACACCCAATTCAATGGTGAATTCTGATATATACTAAATATTAAGGAAAAGTAACTTTCAGAAATCTACCTTTTCCCTGCCTAAAGTTCCCGGATGCTAAACTGCAGTTATATTTTCTACTTCTGCCAGTCATTAATTACCATTGTTATAACCACATGACGAGATGTGAACGGGCTATCAGCGTTGAGATAAAGTCTTATGTTCTAGGCAGGTGTTGTTCGGACCTTAATCTGTGGGCTGGGCCCAGAAATGTGATTAACTTCAAAGAGGCCTACCCTGTCACCAGCAGTTCTAGCTAACACCCAGGCCGGACCCTTCCCTTTTCTCAACAGCCAAGTAGGCTTCAATCACAGCGGCCCTCCTAGAATGTCAAAATAGCTTGAAAAGACTTCTGGAATTCTTCATGTAACACTTGGAGTCAACTTCAAATGAAGGAAAGAGGATGACAAAACAATCCTTTTGCATCCAGTTTCTCATTGCTGATAACTATAATTGTGGTCTATCAATCTTCTGTCTCTGGTTTTATTGGGGTGTACAATGGCTGCCTCAAATTGGATTTTAGTGCTAGATTTGTTAGGACACAAGGATTCCCATAGAACACTCCCCATGCACACCACTAGCCCTCAGAATCCAGATCAGCGTGGCCAAAGGCTTTCCCCATCTTCAAAATGCACAAAGTGGGTAAAGTGAGACCCAGGAACCTTTACATCATTGGTTAGGGGTTTTCCTGGGGAAATTGCCAGCCACTAGTTCATGCAGGCCATAAATGTGGCATGTCCAGGCACCCAAAAAAAAGGACAAAAGGAAGGTGCACTGGACAAATCAAACAAGTGATGAATCTTTACAAATTCTTCTTTATTATTCAATTTCTTTTGGACAAAACAGCGGCACACAGCCAATGCGTTTCGTTCCCCCGTGCCTCGGGAACTTCGTCGGGCTTGATATTTTGATAGGCAGTTAGACTGCCAAATGCGACTCAAACACAGTGTGTATCCGGATTGAAGTACCGGAAGAACCCATCACGGTTGAAGCGAAATATCTTAAGAATTCATGCAGAAGTGTATTGATATGTAAATATAAGGATTCAGCAATATAGTAAAATCAAGGTTAGTTAGGGCCACTCTCCAGGATCCCAGAAGTTGAAAAGGGATATGGTGAATTGTATTGGAACAAGTATAGATGGCACCGCAGATATGGAATATCCTTCCCAGTCGTTTCACTCAAGACAGTACTCATAGAGGGCAAAGTGACAAGGTCACAAAAAATATCCTCGTGCACCGACCGGTCAGAAATTCCATGATAAGAAACTGAACGGCAGGGGTAGCGGGCGTCTCACTCAGTGCTGCGAGCTCCAGGCACCCACTTTAGAATACTTGTGGGCCTATAGACGAGGACTGAACCTGCTGTCTGTGACCTAAGAAGAGCCAAGAAGACTCACACTGCTTTCCTTCTGGTACACAGGTCAGAGAAGTGGACTCCAAGGGTTGTATGGCTGACCTCTTGTTTATGCTACATGGCCACAACTAGCAACAAGAGGCCTTTTCCTGCGCCTACCCAGCTTACCATCGGCAAATGAACATGAACTGGAACCTCTTGTGGGCCTCTGCCTGTCACCCTGTGAATTTCTAAGTGCCTCATCAGAGGTCCCGAGGGGCTTTAAAAGTGAACTTTTGGTGGGTGGTGGGACTTAAAGGAATAAAATCAGCATGTAAAAACTTTGACCAGGATGACCTGGTACGTGTATCAGACCAGTCCTCCGTTGCGTTCACCTTCAAATTTCACCTAGATCTTGTTCCACCATGTTCATTGGCAAATTGTGTTTCTTGGTGCTTTTTCTACTTCAAAATCTAAAATCGTATCTCTAATTCCCCTCATTGGATAGTTGTCAATTGTGTCATTTTATGTGTGAAATGTATTCTATGTTTATAATTCAGTATGGTATTTATAATATTTAGTATTTAAGCTTTTTACTGTTTTAGTACTTTATAAATACTTTGCACATTGCCTCTAACTTACACCTGTCTGCTCTGTGCCATAGATACCAAGGGGTTGAGTCCAGGTTAGTTTAGTAACTGTAGTGATTCACCATAACACAGATTGCGATTATTTCTTGAGGTGCATAACTAACCCCTCAACTAATAGCCCGATTTCTTGACCTGCCCCTTCCATTATTACAGTTGAGCTGTGACATATTGCCTGCAAGTACAGTCTGCAGGCCAGGTGAAAGGTAGGTCATGGAGCATTGTTAGATCTGGCATCATTGGTGTGGTTTCCCCTGTATTTTTGCTATTGCCTCCTGTGTTTTGACTGTGTTGGACTTCATTTTGCTGGTCTGGATGGTTTGGGCTGTTCAGGGCTGTTCAGTGCCAGAGTGCAAGTGCTCCCTTTGTGAATTGTTGTTAGGGGTTGGTATTTCCATAATTAGCCTATTTGATTTACTAGTCTGTCCCTAGTAAAGTCCACTGTGTGTGTCCAGAGCCTGCACATCAAATGCTGCTAGGAGGCCTGCAGCACTGGTTGTGCCACCCACACAAGCAGTATGCAAATGTAACTCAGGCCTGTGGGCAGTCTAGTACTGCCATGTCAACTTGGCAAGTGCACCCACTTGCCAGGCCCTAACCTTCCCTTTTCTTACATTTTAGTCACCCCTAATGTAGGCTCAAGGTACCTCTGTACGCAGGGTGCAGTGTATGTGAAAGGTAGGCCATGCCCTGATGTGTGTGCCGTGTCTTGATAGTCAAATACTGCCAAATTCATTTTTCACTACTGCAAGGCAACCTGTTCCCATAGGATAGAATAGAGAGTTTGTTTATAACATCCATTAATCATAACTACCCCTGGACCATGGTAGGAAAATAAAGTTTAGTATGCCTGAAGTCAGAATGTTAAAATGCACCTTTTAGTGAGGGTGATTTTGACATTGTGGGTTTGAGAATACCACTTTTAGAAAGTAGGTATTTTCTTGCTTAGCCATCCAGTGTGCCTCTTCTAGGATGTGTATTGACTGTCTGGCTTTGGGTGACAGGAGCTGGGGAGGTGCAGTGTATGAGAAGTTAGCCTGGCATATGATGTCCACTATTCAAGTGGGCACCTTGCAGCAGTCTAATCGACCCTTATTGATGGTGGTTGTAAAGTCAACCTTATAGACAAGCTATCCTAGTGGTAGCATGGACCAGCAGTCTAAGGCTAAGACTTTAGAGAGCATGTGAAGCAAGCTGTTTTACCAATTATAATCCCTTGAATACCAAATGAAAGGACACCACACAAGGTATATATCAAATATATATGTATTTATTTCTAACACAACCCCTCTGCACTCTTTATGAGGTCAGAGGTCAAAGTACATCACAAGTTACTCAATTAGCATACGATAAGTTGCACAAATACAGTTCTGCCCTAGGGGCCTCACAAACCCTATACTAAAGAATTGGTTTAAGAACCACGTGAGAGTTAGACAGCAGGCCTAGGGCCTGTTGAATCGCCGGGACTATACTAAACAACCAAATGTTAGGAAGGTGGAGGCCCACGGGAGACGCGTGCAGTGTCTAAACACAGTCGTGAGTTACCATTGACTTATAATGGGAAACAAAGAAGTTACAAAGTTACTGTTTAAGGACACTTCCGGATGTACTAGGATGGAACCCTTTTAAACTAGGTCACTTCCAGAGTCAAGACCCACGGGAGCACCGGAGTACTCGTGTTACCTCACCCAGGGAAGCCGGGTGCATAGGTGCCTTTTGGTGTTGGGTTTCGTCATTGTTTTCTATGGAGATCTGCAAAGAGGTGCTGCAGGTGACCAGAGGAAAAGTGGCCGGGTGGATCCAAGGGTGGATCGGTGATGTGAAGAACCTGAAAGCAGAGGGGACAGAGTCTGGGTCACTAGCCAGTGACCAGGAAGGAACCAGTCGATGTCGCATGCTTGAAGGTGAAGAAGGGGAGTTTGTCTCTTCAGCCACGAGGTCCAGGAGGCATCAATGATGACCAGGAGCTGGATACGAGCTGTCCCACAGTAGATCTAGTTGACTGCAGTGTCGGTATCCGGATTGGACCCAACAAGCCTTGGCAACTGCAACCCACGCAGGATGACAAGATTGGCTCTGTTGCAGACCAGCAAAGTCTGTGGTGCTTCTCCTTTGAAGGGAAGCCGGTGCAAGCCTGGACCAACCAGGAAAGATGATCAGTTCAAAAGAAAAGTCTTCAGGGGGCTCACTAGCCAATGGGCAAGGAACCAGGAAGACGCATCAAGCTGAAATGCAAGAGCAGGCCCCATGCGGCACTCGTGGAGTGTGGAGGGCTGAGCTTTGGTGCAAATGGCACTCAGGTCTGGGGCTTCTCCTATCCCAATGCCCAACTGAAAGGGTACCTCGGTAGTTTAGCAGTTAGCAAAATGCATGATGTCCAGGTTGTCCGGTCCCACGTCTCTCGTGTCCGTCATGGGTCTCAACTTTGCTGTGGATGTGGGTCGGAGTTGGAGAAGTCTGAAAGTCCAGTTCCTGTGTCGCTGAGTCTTCGGGTTCGGGCAGGAGAATCAACAAAGCAGACCGGCAAGTTACTGGTGGTGTCTGTTTGCACAGGGTGGTCTCTCCTTGACCACAACGGAGATGTCTTCCGTCTTCTGGTCAGAATATAATGTCAAAGGTCCAAGAGTTCTGTATCAAAGTTTCTTTCCAGGATAATCTAAAGTTCTGGGGACACAGCTCCTATACTTATACTAAGCTAAGGGGCTGGATTACCTGCCTAGGTCCCTCCTATGGGTGGACCTGAGAAGGGGATGGTTACACCCCTTTCTCTTTGTCCAGTTTTGTGCTGGGGCTGGAGTGCTCCAGCAACTGGTTTGAACTGGGCTATGCATGGAGCACCTTGTGTGCCCCAGGCAGTGTCTAGATGCATTCACTGAATGCAGACCTCCCTGCCCCAATACACAAAACCCCTGTATGGGGACCTTCCTGGATAGGAAACCTATTGTCCAGGCCGCCCTTGCTGGAGATTCCCCCAGCACCAGGTGGTCAGACTCGTGTCTGTGGCAGCAGTATCCATTTTGTGATGCTGGGGCTCTGTTTAACTTTAACCGGGTAAAGCCGTAACATACATGTCTTTTCCCTCTAGAATGGTGGAATGCTACCCCCGCCGCCAGAATTGGCAAGGGGGTAGTATTCCAAAGTGTTTGACACCTTACACAACATGTTTTGATAAAGCTAAACCAAAGTTAGCATTATCCGCGAGGATTATAATGCACTTAAGAATATATGTTATGGCTATATCATAGAACAGCTATAAGGAGATGGTTCCGAAAGCTGCAGAGGGGCTCAGCCCATGCTAGGGCACCCTCTCACATAAAACCAAGCACTCTGCCTCCAGGATTGTCGAGGCCTACCATAGGAGTGGCTTATATGTGCCTATATGTAAAGGTAGATATAGGTATACTATATCTAAGTAAGGGGTGATCACATCACCTTACCCAGGCTGTGTGAACAGACCTGTGGTGTCAGTTTGGAAGGCAAACCAGGGGTGGCACAATACATGCTGCAGCCCGTGGTAGGCCTAGGGTACACCTATGCCCTGGGTACCTATGGTACACTATACAGGGGCTCACAAGAGTGACCCAGTAACCAATCTGTTATGCACCTAAATTGCATAGTATCAATTTAGAGAGAGAACAGCTGGGCTGTGGGTCTGATTAGCAGGCCCACAGCCACATTAAAGTCGAAAAACCAGAGAAATCACAGCAAAAAGTGGGGGTGACCATAGGAAGCAGACTCTACTCTCCTACAGTGTTTATCTGAAGATGACTGGGAAGGCAGCAGGAATACACATTCTGACATTTTGCACTGAAAGTAAAGTTGCACTGAGGGTTATGTACCTTATGACTATATCCACTCTATTTTGCTGTGCAGACCACATTTGGTCCTTTTTCGAAACTTTACTCTGCTGGGTGGATTTCATGGAATTTCACTGTATTAGTGTAATTGTGGGGCCTTTCCACTCTCTTTTACCCCAACTTAACCTCTACAAAACACTATAAGCAAATCGCAAAATGTTGTGGAACCGGAAAACTTTTTATTGCATATTTTCCTTCGTATTTTGCAAAACAAAAAATAATAATCAGACCTGGCCTATTTATAGTCACAGAGAGGGCCAAGCATTACGCGCATGTTTGTGAAGCATTTGCTGAGGCTGTGGTCAAGCCTGCACCTTCCAAAGAGCCTGGTGGCTTTTGTAGAGGGGAAGTGGCTGTCTGCTTCAACAGTCACTGTGCTGTGGAACAGAAAGATCTGGTGACACAGGGTTGGGTTGCTTTTATCCAATACAAGATGGTGCTCAACAGTGAAGCACAAAGGAAATGACTGCAGCCCAGCATTCTGTTAGGAGTTTGTGTCTCGTGTAAGTCAGTTGTAGGCCACTATGACCCTCTTTCTAAACACTGAGGTATCGTTTAGACTCTACCAGAAACCGCGTATGTGTCCGGATTGGGTGTAAGAGTTATGCAAATGCAACTCGCTTACTAGGTTTTCCCTGACAAATTTCCTCCAGTAGTTAAAGGACAGTAATGTGTGAATTATGCGGATTTCAAGCACAGCAAAACTGCATCCGTACATTATTCCCCATTCCGACCTGTCAAATTTTATACAACTTAACATGTCCAACATACTCTGAATTGGTTATATTTCAATATATTATATCCAGAAATATTGTCTGCCATAAACATTTTGTCCTAAATATGGTTTACAAAAATATTGTGCCACTGAGTCTAGAGATTCTGTTATTAACTACAATGAGGTTGACATTTGTGTAGGAGATATTTCGGACACAATATTTATGTCAGTCGATGTTCTGTTCCTATTTCATCTGCTTTACTGCCAAAGACGTGAACATCATGTCCTGAACAAGAAACTCTTCAAGTCTTAGCATTTTCAGGGTCCTTTAAATACATAAAACAAGCCGTTGCCCGAGCACTGGGGATCGATTCCTTCTTAATGCACCTTTTCCATAACGTGAAATGGACCTGGATTAGCCACCAAGTGGCTCTAGACCACATGAGTTTGCATCTTGCCTCATGCTTCATGGTGTTTCTGGAATCTTCGGAACTGATGGGGACTTGAGAATGTATACTGAGGGTAGTTTTCTGCTCTCAATACTGCATTCAACATAATGTTTGCGTGTATGTATGCATATGGTATTACTATAGCACAAACCTAGTCAAAAGGCAGCAGATCCCTGTCCATGGTCATTATTGAATGTAAGTGGCTGCTTAAACAATGAGACACAAATTGCATGCAAGAGGGGTGGCCCAAACAACACCTTGAATCAGGGACATTTATCTGCAACAGGGGCTTCTAGTGGAACACTATCAGTTAAAAAGTGTGTGAGATCACATTCAAGATCTTTGGTTGACTCCCATGCTAATCGGATTCTAATCTCAAGTACAAGTTCATGCTCTTGCACAATTAAAGTTTTCTTTGTCCTGATGATGACCCGTTTATTCACTTGGGTTGAAATACCATCGATGATTCTGACAATTGGAGAGGGTTCTTAGCCATTAAGTTATTGCACAATTTGGAGTTGAATTACTGTATTTACTACAAGAATTGTCAGGTTGTTCCATTGTTGTTGTTTTCCCTATATACAATGTGAACTATTTTTTGAACTCACTATGTGGTTACCTTAGTACTGAGCACATATATATTGAATTATGATTACTACTGTAAATACAATATACTTCTGTGATATTAGTAAGTGGGCCCAGCCTTTTGCTTAATACCATTGATTGATTATTTATGATTGATTTTTAACAAATCTTGAATGTGATTACCCACGTTTTAACTGATACTGCTCTACTTGGACCCCTGATGCACATTTATATAAATAATAAGACAGGCCTTCAGAGATAGGCAGTCCAGACAAATGACTAGAGACGGACATAAGTCCTTTGACACAAGAAATGAAATTGATCATTTTAGGTCGAGCCTGGGCAGCACATGCGCTGCACTGTGAGGCATGCCCACCCACCAGCTGCGATCGACCAGCCTCGCCACCATACCACGCATTTGCAGAGCCACCGCCGGAGGAAGATCCTTCTCCTACCTGGCGGCCAAGACATGGAACTCCCTCCCCATCCACCTACGGCTGACCCAGGACCATCTCTCCTTCAGGAAGCAACTCAAGACTTGGCTTTTCGAGCAGTAACGGACCCCTCCCCCCCAGCGCCTTGAGACCCTCCCGGGTGAATAGCGCGCTATATAAATTTGCTTGATTGATTGCTGTATTGAGGTAGAGACTTGAAGCTCTGCACACTTTCCTCGCACATTTTACATCGGCTTGTGTCATTGTTCACTGTAAACTGAGGCTGTTCATTGCTCAAAAGGCTAAGTAGTCCCTCCTTAGTACTTCCTCGTCTCATTTTGTAACCTCCCATGGCGTCACCCCCTGTTACATGTGTTGTTGCTCAGTAGGGCTGAATTACAGCCTCTGAGCACTATTTTCTCAAATAGCTTTGTTCTGCATGCTCTCTCGTAATGCTTTTTGAAAACATTTATAGCACGCATTTGCAATGCAATAGATCTCACTTTTGCTAGAGTTTAAGCTATTGTCATTGTAAATGACAATGCCTTTTGCTTTAACAACAACACATAACTAAAAGGCATTGTCATTCACAATGCCAATAGCTCAAACTCTCATAAATGAGAAACCTATTGCACTGCAAATGCTTGTTATATATTTATAAGGAGACAGCTAAACCATGTTGCTACAATAGTTGGAACGAGACGTAGAAATAAGCAACATTTGTATTCAAGTGAATTTATCCCTTAATTTACATCCCATTTTTTCACCTACTAGATCACTGATGTTTTAAAATCTTGAAACCACTTTAGCCACGCAGTATGAGAGCATAGACGTATTAATTCCTACATGCTCACATGATATTTTGTAAACCGTACCACTTTACTAACAGGTTTCGCGCGGGGAGTGGTTCTGTTTCAAGGATCTTCATTTTCAAACCATGCCCTGCTAATCCATAGAAAAAACTGCAAAACGTATTGGGTAAGGGTTAAGTTTTGCTGTTGCCAAAATACTGTAGCCTGGTAAACTTAAAGAAAACAAGCATTGGCATAGCCAATAGGTCTCGCCTTTGGGACCTTAGAAGTGTTTAATTATCCAGCACAATATCCTTGGTGCAACAACATCAAGTGTTGCATGACTAAACACTTATAAGGTCAAAACAAGTCTAGACCTATTGGCTATGCCAGTGCTTGTTTTGATATGCAACCAAATTGTGTATTCTGCTGGCTAAGCATTGGTGCAAAGAATAATCCGTACAAAACACAACTCCACCTTTGCAGAATTCCTTCATTTACTGCATTTCATGTTTTTGGACTTTGTGTAGTTCAGTATTTTTTTATCATTTGTTCCCTGTTTTTGTCCACTACACTCTGGGTGGCAGGGTGTACATACCAGGAAAGCACAAACCTGAATGGTGTTTGTTTTGTACCCTGACTTCTCTAGATTTGTGTGTGGCCTAAGATGTGCGAAGACTCTGGGAAAGCCTCCAACATTGTTGATTTGATTTATCCATTTGTAGAGCGCGCGAATGCCCAAGGGCGTCTTGGCGCTGTGAGATACCTCTGGCTCTTGAAGATGTTGATTAGGGCTATGCGGAGAAAAGCCACGTTTTAACTTCCTTTCTGAAAGATTTCAAAGATGGGCTATTTTTTATATCCAGCGGTAGTTGGTTCTAGATTCTTGTCGTGTGCACCAGGAAACTTCTTCCGCCCCAGTTAGCTCTCTTGAATCTTGGGACACTGATTGTTTTCTTTTGGCTGGACCTAAGAGGTCTATTTGGCTCTAAATATAGTTTAAAATGGGATTTTAGAAATTGTGATCCAGTTCCATTAATTGCTTTATATGCTAAGCATAGTGATTTGAATTGTATCCTTTTTTCAATTGGCAGCCAATGTAGATTTTTTAGTTTGTGACTGATTTTTTCAAATTTTGGTATCCCTAGTATCAGCCTGGCTGCTGCATTCTGCAGGCGTTGGAGTTTGAGTAGGATTTTCTTCCTGGCTCCGGCATATAGGCCGTGCCCGTAGTCCAGTCGGGACAAGGCTAATGCTGTCACCACTGTCTTACGTGAGTCATACGGTAGGTAAGGTAGGATTTTCTTAATCATTTTCAGGATGTACCAAAATGATGATGCCAGTTTACTGGCTTGGGCATCAAAGGAAAGATTGATATCTAGCATGATTCCCTGGTTTTTCACCTTTTCTGTTGGTTCTGGACATCCTCCTAGTTCTTTTGGCCACCATGAATGGGACCATATTTTTGTGTCCCCTCCTAATATCATGACTTCACTTTTATCCCCATTTAATTTTAGGCAGTTTGTTCTCATCCATTGGCTGATTTGTACCATGCAGATATGAAATTTTTCTGCTGTGTTCTTTACGTCTTTATTTATTGAGACCACGATTTGGGTATCGTCAGCGTAGGATATTGGGGTGAAGCCACAGTTCCTTATTATTTGTGCAAAGGGAGTAACGTACAGATTAAAAAGAGTGGGGCTCATCGAGGAGCCCTGCGGGACTCCACATGGTAGGTTAAATTGATTGGATTTTGCTTCTCCCGATTCTACTGAGAAGGTTCTATTCTCTAAATAGGAGGCAATGAGTGCACAAGCTAATTCATGTAATTGTGCTGTTTTCAGGCGTGTTATGAGGATCTCATGGCAGACTGTATCGAAGGCCGCCGATAAATCAAGTAGTATCAAGGCGGCCTTCGATCCGTTGTCCAGTACTTGCCTGAGTTCTTCCACTGCTGTGATAAGCGCAGTCTCTGTTCCGTGCCCTTCACGAAAACCGAACTGTGAGTGATCCAGCCAGTTGCCGTCCAGCAAGTATCGCGATAATTGTTTATTTAATAGTTTCTCTAAAACTTTAGCGGCAAAAGGGATCCTGGCTATTGGTCTATAGTTGTTCGGGTTTTCGCAGTCCAAATTAGGTTTTTTTAGAAGTGGCCTGATCGATATCGTTTTCCATTCATCGGGAAAGATGTTGGTTTTAATAATTTGGGAAAAAAGTTTTTCTAGTACTATGC
Source organism: Lissotriton helveticus (assembly GCF_964261635.1). Lineage (NCBI taxonomy): Eukaryota > Metazoa > Chordata > Amphibia > Caudata > Salamandridae > Lissotriton > Lissotriton helveticus. The sequence continues at coordinate 1,762,084,774 of NC_136068.1, forward strand.
TCAGCTGTTTGGAGCAGATGTGCATTATTTTGGATGGACAGGGGTCCATTGGGCTACCTGAGTTAATAGTGTGGATCTCTTTTTGGATCTGTTCTGCTGTCGGGGGAGTGAAAAGGAACAGTGTAGTTTGATCTGGGGGCTTACTCACTGGGGTTGTTGTCTGTAGATTGTCCCTTTTAGATGTTTCAGTACTATGGTTTTTAAAGGAGTCATATACTGATGAAACTTTGCTGACAAAAAATTCTCCAAGCACGTTGCAGAAGTCTGAAGATAATGCTTCTGGGTTATTGTTCTCAAATTTTGATTTTTTAACAGTGTCAAAAAGGGTTTTACTTGAATTTGTGTACATTAACTGTTGATTATTTTGCCCCCACTCTCTCTCTTCTCGGGCGATTTGGTGGGTGTTTTAGAGCGAGTGGAACCCTCCCCACAGCTGGCTTACGAATACACAATACACTAGATTGTTCACCATGCTGACTCGCCAACCAACATGTTGAGACGTCTTTCAGACTTCATCCGATGCGCTCTTCCAGGAAGTAAAGTGGATTTCTGGAGCTCTTCTATACATCCAAACAAGTTTCCATAGAGTGGTTTCACCCATTGCATAGACCTGGCCTCCCATTCTAATGTTACTGTGTTTAGAAACATTGACCATGTGCAACTTAACTAGGTCCAGCTAATCATTCATTCAATCAATCAGCCATGCATTGCGTGACTTGTCACCCGGGGGGGTCTCCAGGCGCTGGGGTTCCATGAGCATTGGTTGAAAAGCCATGTCTTGAGCTTAAGCTAATGTGAAGCAACATGCATAGGGAGGATCTTTGGACTTTGTGTTAACTATAATTAGTGCAGAAGGTTCAGTTGCATCGGGTCCGGGTTGGCGAGGGACAAATGCACCACAACGATAGCTGTCCTTTACTACTGGACAGGAGGGCGTGGGGTATTTTCCCGTTGCATTGGTGCCCATTGCACTGCTGCAGCTTTGGGGGAAATCCGGACAATTCCCCTAGTACCTTTTGATTGTCACCATTGAGTTGTTTAAAAGTCTTCACATTGGAACCAAAATGCAGTGCAAACAGACTAGGACTGGGTCTGGCAGACGTGCTCTCATGCGCCTAACCTGCAATGGTCTAGGGAAGGAGCTATACAGAGTGTTGTATACGTTCGTGTTGTGGAAAAGTAAATTTTGCCATGTTCTGTGTCCCTACGCCTCATCCATCATATGTTATGTGTGCATGACCAATATGCATATGTTATTCCCCATGTCCGATTAATGACGCAATTCCAGTTGTGTCCACCTCTGGTATGACATTTTCCAGTCCTCGTGAATACTACGAATATCAGGCCTATGTAAAGTAATGTTGCCACGTTTCTCAGTATGCACGTTATTCCATTGTAAAGTCCCCGTTTCCAGGCCTCAAAAGGGCCCGGACATCAGATTCAGCTCCTGTCTCCTGAAAGCCTCGCTGAGGAGCGATACAGCCCCCACCTGTATCCTCGACCCTTCACTTACCTCCTGCCTCGCAGTGCCCGGTGTAGCTTGGCTCTGCCTCTGAGTCTGCCAAAAGTATGTTATAGTTCCAGTTATCAGTTCAGTCCTCCTTCTTTGCATTCCTAAGCTACTGAACTGCATCAATAGTTTCCGTCATTGTCTAGCCTATTCGGCTCCACGTTAGAGAAATACTGTATTAATGGTCATTTAATATTCTTCATCACGCACTACATGTAGAATAATGCATGGTCCAGTCTTAAGAGTCAAGTTAGCTTTTCCCCTCATGACTTCTAGTTTATATCAACATGTTCCCTAAACATCAGATACCAGATAGGGTTTAGGTACATGTCGCTCCAACCCTCCAGACTTTAGTCTCTGCTCCTAGCACGGAGTTCGTAGCCCCCAGCTTCTCCTAGTAACACGTCATTGCCAGTTTACGCGCACCATCAGGTTAGAGGTCCCGGCTCCTTAGGTAGCCCCCTCCTATGTTTCCGCCCCATTCATGACATATTCTGTTACGTTTGCATCACATGTCTATGTATACTCCCAGTTACACCTCTTTTTACTGTTATCTTTCGCGACTGCTACGCGTCACGCCTTCTGCTACGCCTACTGCAATGTAATGCTATGTGTTTGCGCTATGTATATAAGTTGATGTATTGTTATTAAAAGTTAGCGCGCTCATCCCAGATCAAGCCCCGGCAGCTGCTGGGCCCCAGTTGTCCTGCTGGGCCCTGTCACCTCTGTTCCTATGCAGGTTGTCCTGATCCTGTCCTTATGCTGTAATAAACCTGCAAAAGCTCCTACTACCTCGAATCTTGACTCTTATTTTATTGAGCTATCTGTTATTCATTCATTCATTCAAAAATAGATCCGGTATTATTTATTTATATACCACATAATGGCGCCCGAATAGGGACTTGCCCTTTCCCCACGCGTCGGTGAAGCCACGCCGACCCCCTGACCCTCTGCAGTCGTGACGGAACCATACCGTGCACTGGCAGATATTTCTGCTCCAAGTATCCCTCAGGCCCACGGAGGAGACGGAGGAGGCGGTCCAGCATCCAAACGAGACGGTGGAGGAACGCGGCGAGTCCCGACCAGAGCCCAAGCCGAGAGTCCAAGGTCCGAGGTATCCGGAGGCCCATCCGTAACTGAAGTCCGAAGTTCGTCGTCCGTCGTCCAGTCCAGTCCGAGGCCTTCCGTTCCGTGCTGCCCGGTGAGTACCATTGCTGGGGTAGTATCTAGACAGGACCAATCTAAATTGACTCCTGGTCCGTGGGTTGGTGGTGCCCAGACTCACAAACGAAGTGTTCACCTAGGTGGATACGGGTCTTGATGCGTCCCTTTATGGGACCGGTATGTTCCGTACTGTTACAGCAGTGCATCCAGTAATTCTAGTCTGTTCCGTTCGAGAAATTCTGTTCTGTTTCTGTTCTCAGTATTTCAGGTAATATTCTGTTCGAACTGTTATTTATAATGTTCTTTATGTATTTTACTGTTGTGGTATGAGTGTGATGTGATTTCGTGTTTTTATTGTGTATTGTATTGTGTCCAGATTACAGTTCAGTCATGCCTATATTTTCCAAGTTACGTCAGTTAAAAACTAGAAAGGGTCTGTTAGAGGAAGCGGTTCCTGTCCCGCCTAGGGACAGTCCAGGTCACTTTATGTATCAGAAACATGGCATAAGCGCCATAATGTATCTAGATTTATGGGTAGAGTATACCAAACAGTTAGAAGAAAAGTATAGATGGCCCGTATCGGGTACATGGGATGCCGAATGTATCATGCGAGTAGAAGAAGCATTATGGAAAAAGAAAGCCAGACAGTCACAGAAAGATGCCATCGAGTTATGGCGTAAAGAAGCGCATAGAAGAACCGAAAAGGAAGTCAGAAAGTCGGAGTTAAGTAGAGAATCCCAGGAACGAGCCCAAGAAAGAGAATTAATCGAGATAGGTGAACAAGTCAAAGCCGAACAGTCAGACAGACAGAGGCATGCCCTTATTAAGGGTATGTATCCTCTTCTTGCCGAAGGTTTGCCAAAAGCGACCCCAGAGGCATCCAGTAATTTCCCGCCGCCATTAGTTCCGACCAAGCTACGTCACAAACAGACCGCAGCTGATATTTTTATTTCGTCCTATTTGGACGACACAGTCCCAGAATATGCAAATCCTGTTCGCGCTCCGCCAGTCCCTGTAAATCAGGCACTTCCCGCCCTTCCAGACACCGGAGTACCTGCTACGGTACCCCCGGTCCAGCCAGCGTTTCAACTTCCCGCTCCGCCACGAAGAATGTCAGTCGACGATTCTAGTCTAGGGGCCGCAGGAGGAGGTCCTCCTCAAACCCCGCCGCCACACAAGCGTTTAACATTACTCGAATTACATGCTCAAGCATCACAGCGCACGCCCAAACATCAGTCTGTTACAGAAATCAGGCAAACCCTTAACGAATGTGTCTATGATCCAGTTCCAGGCGAATATAATATGGTTTTATATTCCTTACGTGTAAGGAGAGTGACCGAGTATCTAGTCACCTTACCGAATATGAAAGAAGATCTAGACAGAATATATCGTTTCATCCGTACAGGGGATGATCCAGAAAGTATTGGCGAGATTATGTCTCAAAGGAAAGCCGAGATTCAGCTCATGATATTAAAGTTCCTGATCAATTGTCTAATAAGAGAACAAGATTACCCGTCTAAAGATTCCGCCGAGATGAAAATTCTGACAAGGTGGAGTGATAATATAGCCGAGGGTAAGCACAAGACCGTCGGTGCCATGGAAAGTATGTACAAGAAAATTCGTAAAGAAATAATAAGGTTACACGACCAGCGTAAAGCAGCACAAGTAAGCGAGAAAGAAAGTATCTCTGATCCTGAAGAGGAAGACGAGAATTCCGCCAGAATAGCGTATGTAGGAAAATCTAGATTTCCAGATCGCCATTTACGCCTAGAACACAAGTCTATTTGTCATCATTCAGCACCAGAACAAGGTTCTCTAGAACAAGTATTTCAAGCTACCGATCACATTCTGAAATCACGAATCGGTTATAGTGAGTTAAGTACCATGCATGAACAAGAACTAGCCCGATCAGCAGTCCGATGGATTACTGATTCTACCACTTTTCCAGACGAAATAGTGGCACAAATGTTTCTGAAACTGCCCCCAGCCGAGCAACGACTGGTGGGTATGTATATGATCCAGCACCTCATCACTCTGTATGAGGGTCAACATTCTGATCCAGGTCCGTTGCATGATATTCTGAACGAGTTACTCCAGTATAGATGGAGAGGTCTAGGTACTGATTTAATTAGTGTCATTCTAGAACAGCGTCACAAATATAGAACGTTTCTGAACCCGCATTTTGTTCATGTCTCACCCCCAGAAAGTAAATCATTCTACATAGACAGACAGAATCCGTTACGAGAAGTCCACCCAGTCCAAGGGGCGGGTGGCGTAATGCAACGAGTGTTTGTATACACTCCGATTTCAAAGATGGAACTTCTTGAAATGAAGAAATTAATTCCCTGTCATGACAAAGATCCAGCAGGGTTCCATAGAGAATTAAAAGACATGCTCCGTATGGGAGAATACACTTACCCAGATATCATTAAAATGTTAAAGGTCCTGTTACCCGCAGGGGTGTATGAAAAGTTAAAGGAAAAAGAATGGGAGGTGGGAGAGAAAAAGATCGATTGGACAGCTCTAGAAGCTGAAGACAAGGCACGAGTACCAGGTACCGGTCTTGGAGATAAATGTAAAGAATTACCAGAATTATTGATTCAAGTTTTACCCAGATTATTGACAACTAGGAAGGAAGACTGGGATGCAATCTCAGCCTGTAAACAGAAACAAGATGAAGATATTAGTGATTTTTATTCTAGATTTGAAAAATGTTTTAGTATTAACAGTGGTCTCAAGACAAGTAGTGAGTCATACCCTCACCTTTTCGTTACCAAATTAGTCGAGAATTCAAGTCCACAAATTAAAAATCGAGTTTTGAAAGTCGAAAGCACCTGGCAAGCAAATACCCCGTCCCAGATGCTCCAGATGCTCCAGTATCACCAGAATAGAATCAGGGAAGAGCAAGAACACGAGAGAAAACGTATGAAAGACACGAAAATGAAAGTACTAGTTGCACAATCTGTTCCTCAAGACAGTCAGAAGAGGGGTCCGAATCAAGCCAGTCATCTTGCAGCTCCCGTTAAAGGGAACTGCAATTATTGTAAACAGCCAGGTCATTTTATAAACGAGTGTGCAGTTCTGAAACATAACATAGCTACTGGTAAGACTAAAGAAAGACCACGTCCGCCAAGACAAGAACAAGTTTCACAGACTCCGCAGTCACAGAATGCACAACAGACAGTTTCCGCACCGCAGCCTATTGCTGCAACACAGCACGTTACATCGCAGATGTACCAGTATGCACAGTCTGAGTATCCAGAGTACCAGCCATATTCATGAAACAGCCTGGAGAGGGAGGTAGGCTTGCCTCTCATCGAGATACCTGTAGATCAAGAAGGTCCCTATGTTCACAGTCAAGTATTAGGGAAAGACAGAAAGTTTTTGATCGATACAGGGGCAAGTAGGACCACAATTAGTCATGCCGAAGTTCCAGGGGCTCCGCTCTCAGGCTCAAGAAATGTTTCCCTTGGATTTTCAGGAAAGCCAATAGTTAATGAGATTTCCAAGCCAGTTACTCTAGAAGTAGGTCCATTGTCCCGCACTACTGATCTGTTACTCACTAAGTCATGTCCAGAAAATCTATTAGGCATTAAGACACTGAAAGAATTAGGTGCAGTTATTTGCTGTTCCCCAGAGGGAATACGTCTGTTCCTACGTGACTTTAAGGGTCACTATGTATTACGAGATTTTGATTCAAGATTGTCTAATGTTCCACAGCACTTATGGGCGCAAGGTCCAACTGATGTAGGTTATATGCAAATCACACCCCATCGTGTGACTCTCAAACCAGGTGTAGTGTTACCACGAATCAGACAGTACAGATTGCCACCTGAGGCTGTAGCAGCCTTATCCAAAATTAAGGACGAGCTCATGGCTCAAGGAGTAGTTGTAGAAACTGACTCCAATGTATGCAATTCTCCGATCATTCCAGTCATGAAACGTACTGATCCGAATGCACCCCCAGTATATCGATTAGTGATTGATTTACGAGAGCTTAATAAATGTATTATTCCTCAGTACCCAGTTGTTCCAGACATTTCTTCCCTGTTAACAGCCATTGATTCCGAAGCCATGTTCTTCACTGTTATTGACCTCAAGAATGCATTTTTTAGTGTTCCTATTCATCCAGACAGCCAGTTTCTTTTCGGATTTTGTTTAAACGGAAGGAGCTATATGTTCACACGCGCTCCTCAAGGTTTCACAGAAAGTCCTAGTATTTACAGTCAGGCACTCAAGAGACAACTAGACAATATTCACATGCCAACTGACACTGCCCTGCTCCAGTATGTCGATGATCTACTGATCACAGCCCGTTCTGAACGTGCCTGCGAGCGAGCATCCCTTACAGTCCTGTATTTTCTAGCCGAGATGGGGCACAAGGTGTCACCTTCGAAGCTTCAATTCTGTGTTCAGCAAGTGGTATACTTAGGACACTTGCTGTCCAAGAGGGGTAGGCAGTTGACACCCGACCGTATCCAGTTAATAGCGAGTCTTCCCCAGCCCAGAACCCAGAAGGAGGTACGTGCCTTTATCGGCCTTACTTCTTATTGTAGACAATGGATTCCCCAGTATGCATTTCTAGCCAAGCCACTGATACAGTTAACGACACAGGAGGCAGCCGTATCGACTGTCCTCCCTTGGACATCTGACCATACACTTAGTTTCAACGAGTTAAAGAAAGCCCTATGTCAAGCTCCAGTTCTAGCTACACCGAACTACAGTAAGCCTTTTACACTTTTCGTTACTGAACGTGAAGGTACAGCATTATCTGTTCTCACACAAGATCAAGCAGGACAATACAAGCCCTGTGCTTATTTTTCGAGCACATTAGATCCAGTCGCCCAGGCGTTGCCTGCGTGCCTCAAGTCAGTTGCAGCCACAGCACTAGCAATCAGACAAAGTGATTCCATAGTTTTAGGGCATTCCCTGACAGTACAAGTCCCACATTCAGTAGAAGTTCTTTTAAACCGAACACAAACACAGCACTTGACAATTGCACGTTTAACAGGTTATGAATTGACACTGTTCCAGCCACACATAGAAATCAGACGCTGCAACGTCCTGAATCCTGCTACACTGTTACCATCAGTTAGTTCAAATCCAGACACACATGATTGTGTGGAAGTAGTTAATATTATGACAAAGCCAAGACAAGACCTGACAGACATTCCGTTACCAGATCCTGACCTGACACTTTATGTGGATGGTTCATGTATGAGAACTAGTACAGGAGAACTAGTCGCCGCGTATGCAGTGACTACTGACACTGAAGTTATCGAGACACACCGTATTGATACTCTGTCCGCTCAAGCAGCAGAGCTAGTCGCTCTGACACAAGCCTGTATACACGCCAAGAACCTGAAAGTTAATGTTTACACAGATTCACGTTACGCATTCGGAGTTGTACACGACTTCGGAGTGCTCTGGCAGGAGAGAGGTTTTATGACTTCTCATGGAACCAAGATTCAGCATGGTCTCCTTATTCAAGCCCTGTTAGATGCCATACATTTACCGACATCCATTGCTATCATGAAATGCAAAGCACATACGAAAGTTACTGACATTATTTCCCAAGGTAATGATCTAGCAGACCGCACAGCCAAGCTTACAGCACAGACTCCAGACATTCCAGTTGACCTGACACATACTCCAGATCCGATTACATGCATGACAGTTAAGGACCCTACACAAGATGTCATAGATATCCAGTTACATGCTACTCCTGAAGAAATCAAGAAATGGTCCGAACAAGGAGGGGTCCAGACAGATCAAGGATGGTTAACGAAGGGTAGAGCCACATGGTTTCTCCCCGACTCTATGGTTCAAGTCATTATCAATACCGCACATAGTCCAGCACATTTAGGAGAAAAAGCTATGTTAGACAGTATCCAGAATATTTGGTTCAACAAGCATTTACGAGCTGCAGCCAAGCAGAAAGTCCGTACCTGTATGATATGTTGTCAGTTTAATCCAGGTAAAAGTGTCCCGGTGGAACAAGGTGGTTTCCAGCCCCCTGACCACCCTTTTGAGGTCCTCCAGATGGATTATATTCAGATGGAGCGATGTCGAGGTTTCAAGTATGTCCTTGTAGTTGTATGCGCTTTGTCCAGGTGGACAGAAGCATATCCAGTCCCAGATTACACAGCCGCGACCACTGCCAAGCAGTTGGTTCGTGAATTTTTCCCTAGATATGGACTCCCTAGAGTCGTATATTCTGATAACGGTCAGCCATTCTCATCTGAACTCATGAAGCACGTTTCCCTTTTGTTAGGGTACCAGTGGAAGTTCCATTGTGTACGCCATCCTGAAGCAGCCGGTCTAGTCGAAAGACATAATCAGACCCTGAAAATCCGTATTGCCAAAGTCTGTAAAGAAAAAGGTGTGGACTGGCTAGTAGCTCTGCCAGTCGCTTTGTTTTATATGCGCATGGTCGCACATTCCAGATCAGGTCTGTCCCCGTATGAGGTCGTATTCGGCCGCCCCCCTAACATGTGGGGTACTCCTAGACCCCGAAGTATTACCGATGTTTCATGTAAAATGCTGACAGATTACCTAGCTTCCTTGATGTCTGCCCTCAACTCATGTCGTTCACAGGTTGCTGCCGCCTTTCCAGACAATACCGAGGTGGCACCACATGAAATCGTTCCAGGCTCCCTAGTGATGGTCCGAAATTTTGACAGATCAAGTCCGCTGGAACCACGTTGGAAGGAGCCACGTCAGGTCCTCTTGACCACCCGTACCGCCGTCAAGTTGGAAGGCAGAAAAGGATGGATCCACCTGTCTCATGTTAAACTTTTTAAAGGACTGAAATCCGTTTCTAAAAACATTTCCCAGGATTTGAAGGACTGCCAGAATATTGCTCTTAAGGACTGTCCCGCACAAGACATTATTACAACCCCTCCCTTGTTAGAGAAAACTCCGCAACAGGAGTATAAGTTAAAGCTCAGGTCTAGTAAAATAAGTCAGTCAGTTTGATTGTATAAGTCCTCCCCTAGGTGAAACGGTTAGACTGTTTCTGACATGTATAAAATAGACCCCCATAGTGAGAGAGTCAGTCGAAGTTCAATTCAATGTATCGTTTTTCTGAGTTTCGTATTATTCATCAGCATAATGATTTCCTGCACCAGCTATGCGTTCTATCTGTATTGTCCAGTTCCTCATGTAAATATGTCTGCTAATGCTACAGTAGAGCACACGTTTAGTGATCTGCCTCCTCACGAATATTCTTACCGCCTCGCTATGCGCAACAACACATTTATCCGTATGTTACATTATTCACACCAGACCAGCAATGCCACTAATTGTTGGGTGTGTGGTCGACTCCCCCCTTTTCAGACACCGAAGGGAGTTCTGCCACTCTTTCCTTATCCATTCTCACACAATGGTTCGTGTGGAGCATGGTCCACGTTAACGTCATCCTCAACAGATATGTCTTTTCTTAACAGTACATGTTTTCCAGACAAGCAAGGTTTCCCCCACAGAACAGGTTTAGATCTAGAAAATGAAGTTTATAATTTAGGTAATTATTCGTCGAATTTCATGGTCCTAAATGTTCAGTCTGATACTACTCCAGACTTACCTGCTATTTCAGTACTACCAGTCAAAGGCGAATTATGTGTCCGTAGTTATGGTTCCGTACACGTAGGACATAGTGAATGTACTACTGTTATCCAGTATAGTGACAGTGGGAAATCTGTTTTCAAAGCTTCACGTCATTCCTATTTTATTTGTGGTCAAACTGCATATGTCCGTCTGCCCCTCGATTGGGAGGGAACCTGTTACATTGCTTTCCTACTGCCACCTGTTTTCCTAGCCCCATCTGATTATCACAGAAACACACATCTAGTACACATTAGACATAGAAGGGAGTCCCCAATTGTCGATTATACTGAAACTGCTCTAGAACAGTATACAGATTTCAATAAAGGTTTCTTCTTCTTTGTAGGACCTGTCCAGAATAGTAAACTGATCCGTAGGTTAACCAGAACCCTTGAATCTGTAGTAAATGAGACTGCCTCTGCTCTAGGTAACTTAACCGAAGAACAATCTGCTATGAGATTTGTCGTTTTGCAAAATCGTCTCGTCCTTGACGTCATACTGGCCGATAGAGGCGGGGCCTGTAGAGTCATCGGATCTAGTTGCTGTATTTTCATTCCAAATAACGCGCCGTCTGTTTATTCAGCTATAACCAGACTCCATAAAATTGCCTATCTGTTACACCAAGATTCAGGCACCTGGACATGGTCCGGTTGGTTCTGGAATATAATTTCCGCCTGGGGATGGAAAGTCCTGTCCTTTCTAGGTATTGCAGTAGCGATCATATTTAGCTGCTGCCTCTGTATACAGTGTGGCCCTGCGATTTGCAGCATGTGCGCTACCTCTTGTATTCCTAGTCCCAAGCCCCGTTTTAAATCCCGTTCCAAGACAATTCGAGACGAGCAAATGGTACTGTATGAAATGATAGATGGTATCATGAAAATTGATGTTTCCTGATGGAAACGTAGTGACAAGGAGGGAATGTGGAAAAGTAAATTTTGCCATGTTCTGTGTCCCTACGCCTCATCCATCATATGTTATGTGTGCATGACCAATATGCATATGTTATTCCCCATGTCCGATTAATGACGCAATTCCAGTTGTGTCCACCTCTGGTATGACATTTTCCAGTCCTCGTGAATACTACGAATATCAGGCCTATGTAAAGTAATGTTGCCACGTTTCTCAGTATGCACGTTATTCCATTGTAAAGTCCCCGTTTCCAGGCCTCAAAAGGGCCCGGACATCAGATTCAGCTCCTGTCTCCTGAAAGCCTCGCTGAGGAGCGATACAGCCCCCACCTGTATCCTCGACCCTTCACTTACCTCCTGCCTCGCAGTGCCCGGTGTAGCTTGGCTCTGCCTCTGAGTCTGCCAAAAGTATGTTATAGTTCCAGTTATCAGTTCAGTCCTCCTTCTTTGCATTCCTAAGCTACTGAACTGCATCAATAGTTTCCGTCATTGTCTAGCCTATTCGGCTCCACGTTAGAGAAATACTGTATTAATGGTCATTTAATATTCTTCATCACGCACTACATGTAGAATAATGCATGGTCCAGTCTTAAGAGTCAAGTTAGCTTTTCCCCTCATGACTTCTAGTTTATATCAACATGTTCCCTAAACATCAGATACCAGATAGGGTTTAGGTACATGTCGCTCCAACCCTCCAGACTTTAGTCTCTGCTCCTAGCACGGAGTTCGTAGCCCCCAGCTTCTCCTAGTAACACGTCATTGCCAGTTTACGCGCACCATCAGGTTAGAGGTCCCGGCTCCTTAGGTAGCCCCCTCCTATGTTTCCGCCCCATTCATGACATATTCTGTTACGTTTGCATCACATGTCTATGTATACTCCCAGTTACACCTCTTTTTACTGTTATCTTTCGCGACTGCTACGCGTCACGCCTTCTGCTCCACCCACTGCTACGCCTACTGCAATGTAATGCTATGTGTTTGCGCTATGTATATAAGTTGATGTATTGTTAGTAAAAGTTAGCGCGCTCATCCCAGATCAAGCCCCGGCAGCTGCTGGGCCCCAGTTGTCCTGCTGGGCCCTGTCACCTCTGTTCCTATGCAGGTTGTCCTGATCCTGTCCTTATGCTGTAATAAACCTGCAAAAGCTCCTACTACCTCGAATCTTGACTCTTATTTTATTGAGCTATCTGTTATTCATTCATTCATTCAAAAATAGATCCGGTATTTATTTATATACCACAGTGTGATAAAGTAATAACTATACTTGGGGTCACCTTTTTTGGGTATGCAGATTGTGGGTGATTTTTATTGCTAAAGAGAGCAGCTGATACATAAATATGTTAACTTCACAAACGTGTTGTTTAAGAGTATTTATTTTTAGGTCTGGCATTTGAGACCGCATTAAGCTACTAGTTTGCAATTTATTTTCGCATTCCTTTTTAAAGTTGTTGTTATAAATGTTTGAGTGTCATTGTAACATTGGGGCTGCCTGAGATTTAAATCGTTGGTTAGGTAGTGATGAGGTCTGGCTTTTGAGACAGCTGTACTTGTCTCGCCAGAATATTGCTTTCCGCAAAAGCATACATAATACACATAAATGGAGGGGCTTCTGGTCAGTAAGCTTCACCCATTGGTCTGTTGAATTGTCATTGAGATTTTGCTTCCCCCCCTTCACAGTTTACAGCATGGGCAGTGGATCAGCCCACTTTAATCTGGCTGGGGCCCTGCTATCCAGGAACCCAACCTAGCTGCTTCCTCTATAAACTGATTCCAAGTACTTTAGGTACACTTCAGTTTGGTAACTGTGGTACCCTTATGAATCCCTAGTATATGGTGCCTTAGTTTCCAAGGGCATAGGTACCCCCGAGGCCTACCAGGGGCTGCAGTATGTATTATGACACCCCAGGGAAGACTTCCAAAATGACACCACGGGACTGCTACTTCAGCTCAAGTAAGGTGGTGCATGCACCCCTTACTTAGATATAGGTTACCAATATCTACCTTAAATTACTACATATATAAACCTATCAGTCACCCCTATGGCAGGCCTTATCAATCCTGAAGGCAGGGTGCTGGGTTTCGTGTGAGAGGGTGCCCATGCATGAGCAGGGCCTCTCTGCAGCCTTCAGAACCTATTCTCTCGGGCAGTTCTGTGTTATCCAGCAAGACCATATACTCTTAAGTCCTTTACAACGACACAGTAAATGCTAACTTTGGAATGGCTGCACAGAAACGTGTTGTGTTTGGTGTCACACTCTTTGGAATCAAACCCCCTCCCCCTGCCAGTCCTGGCGGCGGGGGTATGATTCCACTCTTCTAGAGGGAGAGACATGTACACACCGGTATACCCGGTACCAGTTTAAAAGAGCCCTGGCATCACAAATAGATGCTGCAGCCACAGACACGAGTCTGGCCTTCTGCTGCTGGACGAAACTCCGGACAATAGGTTTCCTGCCAAAGGGAGGTATAAACACCTCCCAGACAGGCTTTTTTGTATTGTTGCTGGGTGGGTGCACTGTGAGGGTTCTCTGAAGTCTACACTGGGGGCACATTTGGTGTCCCTCTGCGTAGCCCCATTCAAACCGGTTGCAGGGGCTACCAGCCCCTGCTCTGCACGAAACTGGACAAAGGAAATGGGTGTAGCCACCCCTCTTTCCAAATCTTCCCATAGGTGGGTCCCCGGAGTAAGTCCAACCCCTTCCTTGGGTATAAGAAAGGAAACCCTGACTACAGGACTTTAGATTACACCTGGATAAAACTCTGCTACAGATATCCTGGAACTTCAACGATCTACACTACTAGATGACTGAAAAATCTCCCTTGGAGTAAAGGAGTTATTCCTCTGCTTGGCAGGCACCAAAGACACATCTGACCGGTCTGCATCTCTGAAGCTCCCGACGGACTCCGCAGTAATTGTAGCCCAGGAGGTGGATTTCCAGACTTCTCCAAGGCCAACCTGAGTCCCCAGCAAAGCTGAGACCCGCAGCCCTTGTGAGTACTGTGGAGCCGGACCCCTGGACACAGTGCGCATTTGCAAGTGCATTAGCTACTCGTCGTTCCTTGAGGGTGTGCATTGGGTTACTTGTAGCCCAGACTCGAGAACCTTTTCCACTGATTATTGCTGGCCTACCCTCCACAAGTGTTCCGTGAGCTGGGCCTTTGTGTTTTCACTCGAGGTAGCTTTGCGATCCCTAGTCCGTTGACTGGTGAGTCTCTGAGAAGGCAACTTTAACTTTCATTGGGTTTCCCTAGTTGCTCCTGATGTGCCTTGACTCTCCACCACTTGGTGAGTCCCCCAGACCTTGCGGGTCCGCACTGAAGCATTTTTTCTCTTTCTGCGTGGGTTGCCTCTGCCAAGGCTTGTAGGGTCCAATCCGGTCACCAAAGCCGCAGCACTCAACATCCTTTGTGGGACAGCTAGAATCCAGCTCCTGGTCATTGTCGACGCCTCCTGGTCATCATGGCTGCAATCAAGCTTCACCTCTTCAACCTGAAATCACCAGACATCAGTGGGCATTCGTCTATCGTGCCCCTGGTCACTGGCAAGTGACCCAGACTTTGTCCCCTCTGCTTTCAGGTTCTTCTCATCTGATCCAGGCTTCAATCACTCCGGACACTTTCTACTTCGACAGCAGCAACACTTTGCAACAGATCGCCATTGAAATCAAAAACGATTTCTGACACCAAAAGACACCTATGCGCCTGGGTGAGGTACCTCGAGTAATCTGGTGCTCCTGTGGGTGTTGTCCCTAGAACCTCTTAAGTCTAAAGGTGTTTGCTAAAATTCCTCTCCTAAGTGTCCTTAATCTTTAAATTTCCAACTACGACTTTCCCCATAGAAAGTAACAGCGTCTCAAGGCTGTGTTCTCACACTGCACGCGTCCCCCGTGGGTCCACTGTGTCACTACCTTGGGTGGTTCCTTGTGGTCCCAGAGATTCTACAGGCTCTAGGCCTTGTGTCTAGTCAAGTCGTGGTTCTTATACCACTTTAATATATGGTTTGGTACGTCCCTAGGGCTCAATGTATATTGTGCTAATTTACTGTAATTTATTAAGTGTAATGTATGCGCTTTGACCTCTAGCCTCATAAAGAGATTAGTAGGGTGTGTTTAGAATAAATACATATATTTTATATATATACCTGTTGTGGTTCTCCTTTTGTTTGGTCATTCAAGAGATTATAGACTGGTAACACACGCTGATTTACATTCCTTCAAAGACTTAGCCTGAAGGCTGCTCTCCATAGCTACCACTAGGATAGCTTTCAAATAAGGTTTCCTTTAGCCAATCAACTCTAAGGGGTTGTTTGGACTGGTGCAAGGTGCTTACTATAACTAGTGGATAGCATATGCAAGGCCAACCTCTCACAAAGGGTAATACACTAAAACCACCCTCCCAGCTACATCTAGTCAAGTGACTCAGGACATAGGCTGCAGGCACCAAATAGTTGGAGCAAAATCCCAATTTCCTAAAAGACTTTAAGACAAAAGAGGGCGACCCAACATTCCCTTGAGGAGTTCGGTGAATATAATATAACAGATGAGGGTGTCCAACAAGGGAATTATTCGAGCACTAATATGCAAGTTTCTAAACTTTTCAATATGTCAAAGCTTGACATTACAACTTAATTGAAAGTTATTTTCAAAAACATAAAAAGAAACACTTCAAAAAGAAGGTGGATATATTCAAAAATTGTCTTTACATTGAAAACGATGAATCATCATATATACAATGACGGGTTCACAGAAAAAAATCATGACACTGACATTGGTCATTACTTAATCATATCTAACTACATATGCCACATGTCAATGTATCAAACAACCACTTCCTATACACATGGGATACACCTATCAAAAAGTATACTGGGCTTTAAATGGCATATTTATCAGCGACTACAAAGGAAGTTGGAATGTGCAGAACCACTTAAGTCTTGGTCGTTAACAAATCAATGTGACCATCTTCAGGACTGTATATACCTCAAGATGATAAAGAATCCCTATGTGTGGCCTAATTGGAGAAAGTGTGAAAGATGACAAGCGAATAGGGGACACAAAAGACGTGATTTAAGTAGTATTTGGGATGCTCACTATGCACTTTTATGTTCACTGAATTCACAGCAAGCGGCTATCTGTTATTCAGCACCAAGAGGCCTAACAGGATGAACATGCACTTTACAAATACACATTATGTGATCCTTCATTTACATATTATATTTAGGCACACATGGTGCACTTAGCTTTCCACTTGTATAATAAGGCAAACAGTTGTGTCAGTCAAGATATTTCACAAAACTTTCCCTAGGTTCGTTCGTAAGACCCCAGCATATTCAAAGGATGTATTAGACCCTCTCTGAAGAAGCCAAGCTGGGGTGACCTCTACCCTAGTCCTCTTTGTTTGCTTAGCTATGGCCTTCCCTTGTTTGCACATTAGGGTTCCCTGTGTGAAGACAAGTTCTTGAAACCTTATTCTTGTAAGGTGCTGCCCAATAATATTGGTAAGATCATTAAAGAAGTCCAAAGAGTGGGGCTTCATCACCCAAAAACCAAATCAAATTTTTCTTTTTCCAGATTATTCTCTAGAGATGTGTCATTTTAAAGATAATGGAATAATGGTTATACAAATACCAGCATCAGATACCTTGGATGTCTTCTGCACTGTCCCATGCTAGGAAATGTAGCATTCCTCACTAACTTTTCACCTGTGATGGCAAGTAAGTCACATGCACAATCAGAGCATGAAAAACCTACCTGTATTATACATTTGTAGAATTGTTCAAAACACTTTTCAAGAGAACAGTCAAGTCAATGTTCATGAGACCATCTAAACGAGACTTGTCACACGACTTTGGCTGGAAGTCTCGGACTCAAAGGATCTAGTTTTGCTGTCCTGTGAATTTCGAATCAGATCCTCGTCAAATATTCCTTTGAACAATGAATAGAGGGATGTCTTGAAAAGTCCCCTGAATTTTTCACCAATTAACAGGTACAGCATTGGAGTGCAACCAGCATTAATGCAGCACAAGATGATGGACAGGCTCCTCACTATCAGGAGGAGAAGCTGAGGGATAGACTCTTCGTAGACGATCAAGCCGATATAGATATGGTAAGGTAACCAACACACAAAGAAAGAGAGGACAGTGGTAGCAATCACCTTGAATGGTTTGTTAGTCTTATTGTGCTTCCCAGCCTTGAGCGTTATAGCCAATTTCATGTAGCATACTGTCATAATTGAAAAGGGTATAAGAAAACCCATCATAAGCTGGATGATGAACATTGACAAATGGACTGTTCTCTGTAGGCGTTCTACCTCAGGAGTAAAGCTGCCATCGGAAAAGGCATAATCGTTGTAGCAGGATGTTTTGTGGTTGACATCAACAGAGGTTTTTGGGAAGGCCAAATAGGGGACACTAAAAACTAGTGCTAGCACCCAAATAGAAAAACAGACTACTGATGCCCATTTGGTTTCTCGGTAAGACCTAGTCCAAAAAGGATATATGACAACCAAACTTCGGTCAATACTGATGGCGGTGAGCAGGAACACCGAGGAGTACATGCTTAGATATAACACAAAGGTGACTAGCTTGCAGAGAGTCAATCCGAATATCCAGTCATCGTTCTTCACCAGGAAGATGGCATAGAAAGGAATGATCAAGGTGAAGAGCAGGTACGACCAGATGAGATGGTAGAAACAGATGGTGCTGGCTGTCTTGTTCATTTTACAGCTCAACATCCACAAATATAGACTGTTCCCCAGAATCCCAATGGTGAAAGTAATGAAGAGTAATGCAGCAATATAAAGAGAAACCTGCTTCGAAGCAGATGTGAGATCACTATCTTCAGATGTCACGTATTCCATGGTGGAGCCACTGGAAATGGCAGGATGTGCGGCTGTAGGCTGCACACTTCCAAGCAAAGAGACTATGGTTGAATACTGAGTAGCGATACCACTGCCGTATGTGGAATTTAAAGTTCCCACAAAAATGCCTGATGTTGGACGCTCAGGAATGGTACCATCTCCAACTGATGTCCCGATAACTCGAAGATGATTCATAATATCCTGGAGCAGTGTTCTATAGGGGAGAGATTGAAGAGATGTCAATGAAAACATTTGGTTGTACAAACTTTTTTCGAGCAAAGAAATTGTGTCAATATTGGTTGTCATTTTGTTTTTACATTCTTCAGTTTAAACTTTTAATTATTGTTTGTTTACAATGAATCTAAGAATGATGAACTGTACAGTCAGAGGTTATTAGGGTGTATGCACGGAAAGTAATGTAGTTTACAACAGGAATCCTAGGCCCCCTTCCCAATTGTGACTCACCAAAATGTGTTTCTAATTACTTAAAGCTTATTCCTGGAGATGTTTGCAGATTTGGAACTGAAATTTAGAATAATAAAAGTAATGATTCGAAACAAACTCAATATTTTGATGCAGGTAAACCTTTAGAAGATAACAGGTCCTAATTGACATTAGGAACAGTAGATAATTTACATTTAGACACCGAAAAGATGGTATTAGAGCCTTGTACACGCAGACAACAGTTTTCTTTTTAGGTGTGTCCATGCCTTAAATTTATTTTTGGGGAGTTTTGTGGAAGGACTGTCCAGAGGAGTCCCAGAGAACCCCTGCGGACTGCAAGCACCGGCCGGCAATGTGCCAGGAGGCGTGTTTGCAGAGTTGATCTTTTTAAGGGGGCGGCAGCTACTGGCCAGGCTGGGCCTCCACCCTAACATTTTCGGCTTCATCTATAGCACCTAGGTAATGTACTGGAAAAAAGAAGTCCAAGCAACTGGAAACAGGTGGGTAAATAATATCTACTTTGGACTCTTTTCTTGTGATGGCAACACATTTTTTAATTAAGGAAACATAACTCATTGAACTGAGAATTTCATTGACAGGGCTGGGAGAAGGGGAGGTTGGTGGGGACACCCCACAGAGGCCCAACCTTAGCAACTATAAAACCCAAATACTGGGTCCACATATTGCAAACTTGGATGCCCTATATGACGAAGTGCAAACCCTCTTGTCGAGTATGGTTCAGTCATTATTAACTTGCCGGGGAAAAATTGATCAAGGAGTGATACTATTGATTGAGCAGGGCGGGCAAACACAGAGCAGGGCCACCTGCGTAGTTTCTGACTCTCCTTGTGCTTTGAAAACAATGCTGACTATACACGAGGGAGGAAAGGCAGAAGCAGAGACCATGGTGATGGGTCCCATCCTTCTCCCTAGTCCCTAGAAACCTTCATCAGCCACCAGTGTCATGCCCCTAAAGAGGGGGGCGCGGGGGTTATTTCCCCAGGTAGCCACGATATGAGATTGAGCGTAAATCAACCGTCCTTTAGTGAAACTGATACTAGGTGAAAAGTCATGGAGGAGAGGCCGAGAAAAAGACCAGTATCTCAAAGGGCGAGGGGGAATAAGGTGCACTCCCTAAGCCTCCCTCCAGCAGCTTGCCCATACCTCATCGTACTTGTCAATGCACCGGAGCGAAGGGTCTCACAACAACAGACAAGAGATCAACCAATGGCCAAGGCACTTCATTGGATGACCAAGCTTGTCAGACTTGGTACGCATGTACAGGGGCACCCCAATGGCAATGAGAATTCCATGGGTGGGCCCAGCCTCAAAACAAGGTGTGGCGGATTGTATTGTAGTTAATTTTACTAATCAAAGACTAGTTGGGGACCGTTTAGGCCGACTCCCCATAGCACCTTTGGTAGGTTCCAAGATCCAGGCTCTACCTTTGGGGTTTTTCTACAAGCCACATGACATTCCATTGTTGCATAGACAGGGAGACGTAAAGATGGATACCAAGAGGGATGAGAGGGCCATATGGCCCCAGAGGGACCAATACCCTAAACCGGTTGTCCCCCTTAGAGAGAGCCTAGAAGGCTGTGACTGACTCTCTGGGGAAGGAAAAAAGAGGGATTATGAGGGGGCTCGTAGGCAACTATGCACAAGGGAGAAGGGTATAAAGCATGTGAGGGTAAAGGAATGGAAAAGTATAACTTGGAACATTGCAGACTATGAGGCTAAGAAAGAGAACAAAGATTGGTTAAATGAGATTACAAAATTTGATTTCATTTGCCTCAAGGAAACGTGGGAGGAGGGTCCCATTTTTCTGTATGGTTATCAATTGTTCCAAACCCTGGCACATCCCTCTAGAGCTAGTAGAACAAAGGGAAGACTAGTAACATTATTAGCAAATACGCTCAGGCGTAAGATTTTAAAATGTGTTAATGAATCCCCCTACTTACACTTTTTGGTTTGTGAGGGTCAAGGTGAGTGAGATTATAATTGTTTACAATAACTCATTTCGGCGCTTGGTATATAATGTGGACCAAGCTGAACATAGGATTAACGACTTCAGTCATCAACTTCCCAAACCTCTGAAAACCGTCTGGATGGAATATTTTAATATGAAGAGTGGTCAAATAGTCAAGAACAGAAGTGATATGTGTTTAGAAGTGTGGTTTTAATTTGCAAATAACTGTTTTTAAGGGATTTTAAGGGATTTTTATTATCAATGGTGCTTTTTGTGGGGGGAGTTTCCTCATACCTGTCTCACAATCTTGGCACTACTCCTCTAAGCGGGCACGTCTCTCATGGTCCACCACTGGTTCTACCCGCTTGAGTGGAGGAAGCAGAAGAGTAGAGGGAGAGGCTGTGGGCACTTCTGGTTTTGCAAGGCAGTAGAGCGGAGGTTAGCGGTCTAGTTGCTAACTTCCCATACCTTAAAGGCTGGTTTGCATGACGCGCAGCGGGCGTGCCTAAAGCGAGCCTGTCTGCGACCGTCCGTGCCTGGACGTTGCCAGGAGCCAGGACCCTGATCGACCCGTAGCAGAAATAGGGAACAAGCATTTGCAATGCAATAGGTCTCGCATTAGGAAATTTTGAGCTATTGGTATTGTAAATGGCAATTTCTTTTATTTCTGTGTTGGTTTTGAAAATAGCTAAATTAATATAATAGCTTTGTCATTTACAATGCCAATAGTAATAACTTTCGCAAATGTGACACCTATAGCATTTGTAATGCAATATGTGTTGTATTTACGTGACTTAGATGTATTGCTATTACAAATAACAATGGCTTTTATTTTTTTAAATAATACTTAAATCAAAGTTATTGTAATTTATAATAGCAATAGCTTAAACTTTTGTAAATAACTTTTGTGAAGATTGCGTTAAGTATTTTATTGTGACGAAAATCCAAAAACAGAAGTGAAATATTAACATCTTTTTGTGACATTTGTAATAAAGTTAGAGACATTGAGAGAACATAGTTGAACCAGTTGATGTTGAATGGTTGCACAGATTGATGCTGTGGTGCCCCTGATTGGTGGTGCGGAGTGAGTGCGATAGATAGAGTGAGGGCAATAGATAGATAGAGGGAGCGCAATAGATAGATAGAGTGAGGGCGATAGATAGATAGATAGATAGATAGAAAGTGCCTATAAATAAACCCATCAAAAATATAAACACCTAATAAACAAAAATGCCTGTGCAAATACAATAAACAGAAGCAAGACAGTGTAGGGGCAGGAGAGAGTGAGACGGAAACTTAGGAAGAGCGTAGAGGCCAAGACAGTGGAGGGGCAGGAGAGAGTGAGACAGAAATAGAGGAAGAGTGGAGAGGCCAAGACGGGGGAAGGGACAGGAGAGAGTGAAACAGAAATAGAGAAAGAGTGGAGAGGCCAAGACAGTGAAGGGGCAGGAGAGAGTGAGACAGAAATAGAGGAAGAGTGGAGAGGCCAAGACAGTGAAGGGGCAAGAGGGAGTGAGACAGAAATAGAGGAAGAGTGGAGAGGCCAAGACAGTGAAGGGGCAGGAGAGTGAGCCAGAAATAGAGGAAGAGTGGAGAGGCCAAGACAGTGAAGGGGCAGGAGAGAGTGAGGCGGAAACTGAGGAAGAGTGGAGAGGCCAAGACAGGGAAGGGGCAGGAGAGAGTTTATTTATTTATTTTTGCAATTTATACAGCGCGAACAAATGCCCGTAGGCGTCTCGGCGCTAGATACTGTGCATGAGGTTCCCAGAGACTGAATCGGTAGCTAATCTTGATCAAACAGCCAGGTCTTTATTTTTCTGCGAAATTGCATCAAGGACGGGCTATCCTTGATGGCTGCAGGTAGAGAATTCCACAATCGGGGAGCTGCCACTAAGAAGCGTCTATCGCCCCAAGTGACTGTTTTAGGTCGTGGTATCAGCAAAAGTTTGAGGTTATTGGATCGGAGCGATCTTGTGGATGAATGGAACTGAAGGTGGGATTTCAAGAAGTGCGGACCAGAGTTGTGCAGTGCTATTGACTATGCATAGCGCTTTGAACTTTATCCTGTTCCGGATCTTGAGCCAGTGGAAGTCCCTTATGGTCTCTGAGATTGGCAAAAACTTCGGGGTTCCTGACAGGAGACGGGCTGCAGCATTCTGGATTGTCTGCATTTTGTTGGTCACTCTAGCTTGGGCATTAATAAATAAGCCATTACAATAGTCGAGGGAGGACAACACTAGGGAACTTACCAGTGTCTTACCTGCTGCACTTGGTAAGAACGGTATAATTTTCTTAATCAACCTGAGTTTATGGTGGGCGGTGGCTGCTATTTTGTTTGCATGGGCCATAAAATTCAGGTTATGGTCAAAAGTTACCCCAAGATTTCTGACAGTAGGGACTGGTTTGGGGGGGTTCCGAACGTGGGGGGCAACCAGGTAGTTGACCAAGTGAGACGGAAACAAAGGAAGAGTGGAGAGGCCAAGACAGTGATAGATACATTGTCCGTGGCTATCCTGAAAACGTGTCAAGGCAACAATCTTCCTGGACTTACGATGGACACCCTTGATGTACTGTTTTGTGTGCATGCATATGTGTTTTTAATGGTGTGCTGGCATGCACTTTTGATAGCAGATCGTGCATTATTTGGGGTTTGGTTGCACGCACTGTATGCTATGAATGCATGCGGTGTGTGTGAGAGTGCGTGGGCTGTCTGTGCACCCTGTGCGTTAAGGGAGCCCAGGCACAGTTTGACAGCATTTAGAGTGGGCCGCTCGTGCTGTGCTGAATGGGCGAATGCACCGATCTTATGAGCAAGCACACTCTCTGATGTGCACGCATACTGCAGAACACCCCTATGGAATGAATGACTCGAACATTCCAGTTACATATGGTGCCAGTGAAACACTACCGTAGTTTCTGTCGTGAAATATGACTCGCAACCATAGAATGAGACACAACTTAGGAGATGCGTCACTTCATGCTATCGGGGAACAGTAGGGAAATTCAAGATGACTGGTTTAGGAATGCTGGTTAGTCAAGATGACTGGCTTAAGGAACGCTGATTGTCCTCTGTTTTAGCTCAAATATAGTCTGCTTAGCTTTCGTATACGGCCGCTTGCACATCGTCTTTTATTTTAGAGGAAACTTTTTTTTGTTTATTAGAGTTTTATAGAGTAACTCTTCAAGGCACTGCGACTGGCTAAGCAAGTTACACCTGGCTCTGGATTCACGAGAGGGAATGTGGGTACCAAGTCTTTCTTTACTCTTCAGTGTGTAAAGCAAGCCTCTTGTTTAACCAACCCTGCCGTTCAGGGGCCAACATTACTTGGTCACGAGTTGTGAGCCAAGAATGTAGCCAAGCAAGGAAAATATACCGTATCTGGTTTCTTTAATTTTAAAAACGCTATCAAGAATGTTGGCTCAATGGGGCAACCCGATTATGACAAAGATAGGAAGGAGGTGGTTGCACCAGATGAGAGTGAGCTAGAGAGAGGGGAATTGGAATTTAAAAGTAATGTGGAGATGGGCATAGGAGGATGAGGGTGACGGGGGAGTGTCCGCTTCAGAGCTCAAGAGAGTTGATTGAGGGGCGGAGGAAACAGGCGAAGACGGAAAGAGGAGGTGAGAAAGGAAGGTCCGGCTGGGAGCTGGGAAAGAGGCTAAAAGGGCTGAAAGGGAGGGGAGAATGCGCAGAGCGCATTCCAATGAAGTCTGGGGTGGGGGAGGGGGAGGAGGCATATGGTATTTGAGTGAGGCCAAGCGCGCGCCTGGGGAAGCTTCATGCTCAAGTACACAACATGCATTGTGAGAAATCCGCTTGTGTTCAAGAGCGTTTGGTCACAAGTAATAGGTTTCGAGCAATGAATTGCTCGACCTAACCAGAGTTTGGGCACAAGTAATAGCTTTCGAGCAATGAATTGCTCGACCTAAAGGACTGGGTGAGATATACCTGGCAAGAACTGCTAAGCTACAGGAAAATTGACTCAGATAACTGCACTCAGCCACCAATTACAATACCACGCTTGACATTTGAAGGTCCCTTTTCATGTAGAGCATGTTGCTTTCAGAGCATGAAACCATCTACATATACTTTTAAAGGAACGTTGTTGGGTGGAAGTAATGTCCAACGTTGCTACTAAGATCAGACTGACCCTCCTCCTTCGACCTCCCTGGAATCTCAAAACTGAAATTTCTTATTATGTAATGTGAGTTCTTTTCCAAAATATTCAACAGAAATATAGGATCTGCTCTCCTCTAAACTCCCTGACATCGGGTTCCATACGGAAACCTGGATAAAACCCAGCTCAAATCCATTTATTGCTGTGGCTCTCCCAGAAGGATTTTGGATCCAAGCGCTAGACAGACTCCAGAAGAAGGTGGGGCATAGCTATTATTCACAAAGAGCCCATTAAATTGTCTATAGTCGACAAACCTAGCAGCGACACTTTGGAAATATTGGTTTTCAGAATTGATCTGCTCCTCTGACATTGTTGGAAAGGTGCTCTGGTCTATCGACCTCCGGGGCCCCTCTCCAATTTCTTGCTTCAATTGATGGAATTTATCCTAACACAATGTGATTTCTACTAGACACGTTGTGTTGCTAGGGGTTTTCTATACCCATAGTGAAAATCCAACAAACCAAGATACAACTAGCTTTTTGGCATATCTAAACTCACTTAAACTGAACAAGATCAATAGTGGGCCCACTCATTTAGGGGGACACAAGCTAGATAATATTTTTTCTAACTCCCCTAATATCCTCTGTGGTGCCACCTCACCACTCACCTGGAAAGACCACTCACTTGTAGAGTTTTTTATTAAAGACCCTGGGACATCCAACAATCCTATTACTAATTCTGCCAGGTGGCATAAACAGTGGTTCAAACTCATGCCTGAGGATTTTGAAAAAACATTCCTTAGCTCTAACAATTCTGACACAGGTAATGTGGAGGAGCACCTAGGTTGCTCAATTCTAATACTAAAAACACCACTGACGGTCTGGTCCCGCTGAAAAAAGGCACTACCGTAGCCAGATTACCTCAGTCAGCCTGGTTCTCTTCTAATCTTCAAACTGAAAAAAGTTATTGCAATAAATTGGAGCAGCTATGGCGCATATCACATCTCTCACTGGATAAAGAAAGATATAAATTAGCATTGGCGCAATACCATAAAAACATCAAATACACTCGCAGAACCCATATAGCGCAATAACTTGAACAGACAGGGAATGCACCCAAAAACCATTACAAGATTTCAAAAACTTTAACTAACCCCAAGGCATGTGACAAAGAAGAAACTCACTCCCAAGCCATATGTGACAAATTAGCAATACATTTTACTCAAAAAATTGAATTAATTTATAATAAAATCACAGCATCTGGAAGCCCTCAGGTCGAACCTACGACTAACCTACATGCAAGTGCAGATAACACACAGAGGCTAGAGGCATTCATGGCACTCAAACCTGAAGAAGTGGAGACTTTACTTAAAACAATAAAATCAGGTTTTCCGCTCAACATCATCCCTGCTGAGATCCCCTCACTGCAGGCCAAACAACTTGCTGCTCCTATTTATTCTATTCTATATTGCTCCTTAGAAAAGGGTATTCTACCCACTGCATGGAAGGCAGCGCAGATAATCCCCATCCAGAAAATCTCAAAGCACCCATGGACGATCTATCCAACTACCGTCCCATTTTGTTATTACCACTCCAGAGTAAAGTACTAGAAAAGCATGTGAACACGCACTTGTCTGATTCTGTCGAAGTTTCTAACTGCCTTAATACATCTCACTTGGGCTTTCGAGCCAGACACAGTACGGAGACTCCCTTGATTGAAGACACTGATAAAATCAGAATGTCCCTAGACAACAGACAAGTGGTGCTGCCGGTGTTACTCAACTTATCAGCAGCCTTCGATACCATCTCTCATCAGACCCTGATTAGGAGGCTTGGGGTAATCGGCATCCATGGAAGTGCTTTAAAATGGATGAAGAGTTTTCTGTCTGACAAAACGCAAACTCTAAATCTGGGCCCGTTCCGTTCTAAAACCACACAACTGACTAAGGGAGTGCCGCAGGGAGTCTCACACTATTTAACATTTATGTTGATCCCTTAACATTGCTAAAGAACCTAGGTTTTGTTCCTATGTCCTATGCTGATGACACCCAGCTTCTATTCACGTTTGACAGGAACAATCCCAATGCTTAGACAATCTTTGCAGAGGGTTTGAACTCCATTGAAAGATGGATGCAAAATAACTTTCTCCAGCTTAATGCAGGGAAAACGGAGATAATACAGTTTGGAGAGGTAATGTTGAGGTGGTCTCCTGGGTGATGGCCCAAATAAATGGGCACTGTATCCACGCCAAAATTAGTAGCAAAAAACTTGGGTGTCTGTTTGAACCAAAAGTTGACTATGAACGAGCATGTACCATCGGCTGTATGGTCATGTTTTTATGTGCAGGGGCTTCTAAGGAAGGTATTCCTCTTCTTGCCTCTATACACGTGACAAACACTCATCCAGGCGCTAGTGTTAAGCTGACTAGATTACTGTAATTCCTTGATGATTTCAGCAAATGAAGCATCGCTGAATAGACTGCAAATAGTTCAGAACACCGCGGCTCGTTTGGTAGCTAACCGCCCCCCCTCAAACTTCCTCCCTGCCCCTGTTGCGACAGTTACACTGGCTGCTAATAGGAATGCAAATTAAGTTCAAGATTTGCTGCATTGTGCACAAATCCTTGAATGGAAAATGCCCCAGCTACTAAACAAAGAAACTGACCGACTCCCTGCCGACCCGTTCCCTTCAATCATGATCCAACTCTCTCCTTGTCATTCCTCGCTATAGGAAAGAGCGCCCGGGAGGAAAAGCTTTCTCCCATGTAGTCCCAACCCTCTGGAATGCACTACCAGTGCACCTCTGACTTTGTCCAGATTACTTACAGTTTAGAAAACACCTTAAGACCCTACTGTTTTAACCCTCCTTTAGATGTGACTGGTAGCAGCAATCCAACAGCACGCAGATAGCCCTGACGGGGTGATTCAGGTGCTCTTTAAGAAATCAAATCAAGAAACGGATTTTTGGAGTGACCGATTTGAACAGAGACTCCATAATACATTTTACTTACTCATCCTATGGTAATGCCTTGAATAGGCTTCTGATAACATGGAATTTATAGGTTGGAAATAGGATAAATATGATCACTGGTTCTTTGGATCATACCTTTGAAAGAGCAGGGAAAGGGTCTACAATGGATTATATGGTATCCTCTAAAAATCTGAGAGCCAGTATATAGAAACCTCCAGGTACTGGCCATAAATGTTAGCGATCACGCCCCTATAACATGCAAATTAGTTTAAGGAGGTTATGTTAATCTGAAAGAGACAAGACCCCAAAGTCAATTCTAGCTAGGAAAAATGGTTATATTTTAAAGTGGGCTAGAGTGGACGAGGCCAAGCTTGTAATCTCTGTTCAGTAAACTATACTTCCTTAACATTTTAAGTGTCAGAAATAGAAAAAGCCCTCCTCCAGTCATCTACCCTGAAGGCCCCTGGTCCTGGCAGGGTGCCTGTAGATATTTTCTTAACTAATAAATTATTGTGTGGTCCATTACTGGCAAATGTTTTTAACTCTATAGAAAAATCAGGTCCCATTTTTAAAAAGGGTATAGATCTATTCCAAAAGATTATAGGCCCATCTCCTTAATCGACTGCACAGCCAAACTAATGAGTCACCTATAGGCTAAAAGAATGAGCAGAGGGAAAGCATTTACTTTCTGAGGCCCAATATGGCTTAAGGAAAGGCAAAGGCACAATTGATCAATGCTTGAACTTAATGATGGTGGCAGCCAAATACACTCTGGTAAAAAAAAAAAAGCTCTTATTGACCCTCTATACAAATAAACAGGAATCTTTCTTGGTAGAGAGCGCCAACGAAACCCCTTATGTTGAGAAGGCCTCACTCCCCATTCTCCTCTATGCAGAGGTTGCAGTGTTTTAGCTAGAAACCTATTGGCACTGCAGAGCCTCATTGAGGTGTAGACACGATTTATGGCTATCCTGGCTTTTCATGTTAACAAATCCAAAACATTTGTATCAACTACAGGACCTAGATTAAAAAAAAAACTAAGATTCTCCATAGTGAATGGCAATTTGAAAGTGGTAGAACAATTCACCTATTTAGGAATATTATTTGACTGTAAACTAAAGTGTAAGAATATGGTGATCAATTGAGTCAATCTCATGGGAATTTTAGACTCTCCCAAAAATTAGGTGCAAAACCCATCGTGGAAATGTTAAAAAATCTATTGAGCTACGGCCAAATCTTTTGCCTTATATGGGGTGGCAATCTGGGGAATGGTGGACAGTGTAGCACTTCAGCGTGTGGAAGATGCTTTCAGTAAAATAATTGTATCTGCCACTGGTAACAGCTCCAACCTTATTTGCCACACCAAACTGGGCACACCTTTCATTAGTGATTTAATTAGGATGGCCCCTTTTCTGCTGTGGTACTCAATATGGAAAAGGGATAGTGTTAGACACACTCAATCAATGCTAAGGCACAACCTAAAAATGGATTATGCACTCAGAATCCTGTGGTTGAGTTATGTAGAGTCTACTCTAGCTTTGTTGGGACTGCGCAATCGGTTTGAAACCCCACTGCTCTGTGCTAGTTTTCCAAAGCTTAAGCCAGAAGAAATGTTCCTGGCAAAGGCACGAAATGACAAGAGCGGGTACAAATAAAGGCAAAAGCACAGTAATTATATACAAGGCACTACCACCTGCAAGTCCTACTGCATTTTATTATTTGTCCTTTGTTCAAAAGTCACAGCAACAATTAATTTAGATTTGCTTTCATCTAAATTTTCTCACTCTTATGATTGGTTTCCACGAAAACAGTTATGTACAGAATCAATTGTCACCCTGTCCTTGTGATGGGAAATCTTTCCAGTGTACTATGCATTTCTTATTCTTTTGCACTTTATAAAGCCATGATAGAAAGAAGTATATTATTCCTCATTGGACTTGGACCTTTTTGCAGGGTCATCCCAGAACTTTTTGCCTTCCTCCTGGTATTTTTTCTGACCTGGTGTGGGTGGTTTTAATAGTCTGGGCACTTTATCACTGTTGTCCAGTGTAAAGTGCATGTGCTCTCTGGTAAAAGGGGGTAAGATTGGTCTACACCGGTTTGACGTATTTAATTTACCTATCAGTCCCTTGTAAAGTGGTATCTCAGGTACCCAGGGCCAGTAAAATTAAATGCTACCGGTGGGCTTGCTGTGCTGCTTGCACCACCCACCAAAGTAGCCTTTCAAATCTGTGTTCGGCCTCTGCCATTGCAGGGCCTGAATGCACAGTTTACTGCTGCGGGGACAATCCACATAAAGTGGGTGCCACGTCTGCGACTCCCCTTTTACTGCATATTAGTCTCCCCAAATGTAGGCCCTAGCTAGCCCAATGGGCAGGGTGCGCTGCAGGTAAAAGTTAGGTCATGTGCCTTAACTGTGTGACATATCCTGGTTGTGACAAACAGCCATTTTGGTTTCTCACTACTGTGAGGCTGCTCCCTCATAGGAATGCATTGAGGTTTCCCTGGTTGGTGATTCAGTGGTAATTCCTGATCTTAGAGGAGTAGTGTGATCAAGTTTGGTATGTTTAGAATAGTGGTGATAAATGCTGCTTGGAGGTGTGTGCAAATTCATTATTACTATTTTAGAAATGCCACTTTTAGAAGTTGGCATTTCTGTGTAAAATGTGTCCTTGTGCCTGCCTGTTGTGTATTGCAGGTCTGGCTCTGGAGGGACAGAGATTGGGGAGGTGCAGTGGCTCCAGAGGGTCTGGGTGAGTCAGCTCTAGGCTGAATTGGTCTAATCTGCATTTGGAGTAGTGGGAGGAGTAGCCCCAGACCCTGAATAGGTCTGTGCCTGCCTTGTACAATGCTCGCTTGGCCCCACAGCGGTACGTCTGGGGCCAGGACCTATACTGTTAATGGGGACTGTTCTGCACTGGTTGAGTGCCCCTCAGAACTACTTTGAACTAGGTCCCAAGCCCTGTGCCGTGGGAGATCAAAGAAGACATGTAGTATAGGTATTGGGGCCTGTGACCCCATGTGTTGATGCTTACTTGGATCTGGACGAAGAGGACTGCTGGGCGCCAGGAGGAACTGACACAAAGGACTTCCCCTCTGCAAGTGGGCTCTGTGAGCTGGCCTGCCTAGGACCAGCTCTGCCCCTCATGACGTTGGGGCTCAGTGCGTGGTGAGCGATTGTTCCACTTTCCTCAGGGTTTGGGGGATCCTGCTGTATTCAGTTAGACTTGGCGCTAAGAGGGCTCTTCCGTGGTCCCCAGCGAGAGCAGCCACTGAACAGGACATCAGGCAGGGAGAGAGTGGGAAGGGCCGGCCAGAGGAAGCACAGCGGAGTCGCTGGAAGTCAGGCAGCAGTCACCTGGTTGTGGGCGGGTCCCGACTGCAAGAGAAAGTCAAGCCTCGTGGGCTCACATCTGCTCTGAGCCACCAAAGTAGGGCAGCGTGAGGAGCAATGACGGGAGCCATTGGAGTTCCAGGTCTGGAGTGCCCTAATGCGACGCAGAGTCCACGGGGATGAGATCCAGAAGGGTAATTTCCGACCCGAGGAACAAGGATACGGCTGGACAGCGGGTGAGTGCCTGGGGGGACCACAGCACCTTCCACCCCAGGCCGTGCAGCCATGTTTTAGGCCCTGAAGGGCCCTTGGCAGACCTTTCTTAGGTGCAGAAGACCCACCAAGGTTATTCCAGCATTTTCCCTCACTAAGTGCAGCTGTGCTGCATGGTCGCTGGAAGCTGCGCGCTTCTGAGATATCGGGGGCAATCTTGTGTTAAGGTGGCATTGCAGGGCGAGCCCAGGATAGAGCCCCCGTTGGCAAACATATACTTGGGGACAGCACCCCAGTGGCAGAGGTATTATAGGTCCCTGTTGATGCTGAGGTGTAGACCTAAGTTGGGTTTGATGTACTATACTACTGCTGATTATGTTAGGCATAATGTGCCATGCCAAGTACTGTCCTTATGTTCATGCCTCATGAGATGTGCACAGTGTCAGGTGTTCCTGTGGTGCACATGTTCTCAGTTAGGATGGTTGCCTAATATGCTTATGCCTAAGGTGTGGTCCCAATATGCACCTTTACCAGTAGTTACTGATTGCTTCTATTTTTCACTACTTGTGTGTTCTAATGGTGATGACAATGGCCCGATTGGCCCTGTAATGTATTTAATCCCCTGTAAAGTCATACCTAGTGCCAGGTAGCACAGTGTACATATGTGATTACCTTCTAATGTGTTTTTATGCTAATACAAAGGCTATTTTTTATATAACCTTGTGTGTAGTTTATTTTGTGGTGTGCCTAGTGTGTCACTGCTTTGTGAGTGTGTTGAGCAAACGCTTTACACATTGCTTCTGGGATAAGCCTGACTGCTCGTACCAAGCTACCAAGGGGGTGAGCAGGGGTTATCTTCAGTGTGTAACTCCCTTGTCCTGACGAGTGGTGGTTTCTGGCTGACTTAGGCGCTTCCCCTAGCCAACCAGAAATCCCATTTCTAACATTCCCCTTTTACGTGAATAAGCTTTTACACAGGGTTTACCACCTTTATATATTTTAAGCAGCAATTGGCAGATCCCTATGTATTTAATACTATTGCTTCATTTCTCTGGCCAATTTTAAAAGCCCGCCGAGTTTTTTTTTTTTTTTTTTTCCAAAACCAGTTTTATTGACATTTTCAAAATGGATTGCGAAAACAATCACAGCGCTCCGGACACAGGAGAGGCTGTAAGCACAGAGCCAAGAATCATAGCGGCAGCAATCTGTAGTTAACTTACATAGGATATATGGCTTTTAACCTCCCGGATCCCTCCCTCCAACACCCCAACAACCCCCCACCCGGTTCCCACCCTTGTCCCGTTCACGATGGTCACCAGTAACGACGAAAACATGAGCTGTACAAAAGCATGTGTTCACTCTCACTCCCGCCCCGGTACACATGGCTGTTGGTCCACTAATGAGTCCTGCTGCAATGGCGGCTCCAGCCACAGTCCCCTGTATTCTGCCCACCTCTTCCATATTTTATAATGTTTTCTGGGGCAGCCCCGGGCCTCAAAGACAGGGCGTTCCAGTCCCATACAATAGTCCAAGCCCCGTTTTCAGACTCCAATCGGAGGCGCCCCCGGATCCTTCCAGGCGCGGGCTACATCCCGCTTAGCAACTGTAAGGCCCAAAAGCAAGAGGTGCCGCTTATAGACGTTGCCGCCCACCTGCTCCAAGACATGTAGAAGGCCCAGCTGTGCCGTGCGCGGGAGCTGCCAGCCCAGAACCTCATCCAAGCAATCCCAAACACGCTTCCAATAGCGGGCATGAACCCCACAGGACCATACTGTGTTCAAAAACGTACCCATCTCCCTTCCACATCTCAAACAGTCAGGGGAGGCAATCAATCCAGCCCGCCAAAGCCTCTCTCTCGTGTAATACGCTCTGTGTAAGTATTTAAATTGGATAAAACGCAGCCGCACTGCGACAGCCGCCTCCCTCGGGGCCGCAAGAGCCTCCCTCCACCCTTGCTCATCAATCTCACCAACATCACTCTCCCATTTAGACCGCAAGCCATCTAAGGAGGACGCACAGTGTGTAACAAGGGACTGGTATATGCACGAGATCTTCTTCTCCGTCAATTCACCCATGAACAGTTTAGCTTCTATAGGACTAAATTCCGGGAGGGAGTCCAACCCCTCCAACGCGGGGGAGATAGCATGACGGAACTGCAGATATCGGAAGAACTGGGAGCTCGGCATTTCAAACTCATCTCTCTGTTCCTGGAAGGACTTCAGGGTCGTACCCTTCATAACATGTCCCAGCGCCGAGATGCCTATCATGTCCCAACCTCGAAACCCCAAGAGGGTCGACAAGGCAGGCAGGCGGCCATTCTGCCACAGCGGGGTCTCCCCCGTCAGCTTATTCCACCACCCCATACGACCCAGCGCTCGACGCCAGACCTGAAAGACAGTCTGCGTAACTACCGGAAGCTTCTTCCTTTTCCCGGCGGAGTAGAGGAGCGTGTGTAGGGTTCCATTAAGTATCTCTCCAAGGCATACGTCGGGTCGCCTCGATCCCCATACCACCATTCATTAAGTATCAGGAGATGGGATGCCTGATAATAGGATAGAATGTCCGATGACGCCAGGCCACCGCAGTACGTGGACAAGAAGCAGGTTCGCAGGGCCACATGCACCGCTCCTCCAGCCCAGAGGAAGCGACCCAGGGCCGAGTTGACCTGGCGGAACCACTGTGGCGAAATAGGATATGGGTGATTCTGAAGTTGATAAAGTAAGCGCGGGAGGGCGACCATCTCTAAGATGGCCGAGCGGCCATAGAGATTCAAGGGCATACGGGACCACGTCTTCATGTCCGATCGGACTCGGTCCCAGACCGGAACGATATTACGCTCCCATGACACCCCAGGGATGTCGGTCAGGAACACCCCTAGGTATTTAAGGCCTCCCGTCGCTATTTGTAGAGCCGAGGCCCAGGCACCGGGAGCCCTCCCTCCGCCCAGGGTCCACAGAACGGACTTCCTCACATTGAGATGTAGCCCCGACACCTCTCCAAACACTGTCATGATTTCCAAGACTCTGGGGCCCGATCTGTCGAGGTCCGTAAGAAAGAACAGGACATCATACGCGTATAACGCGATGCGGCCCGACGGTCCCGCTTCCCACTCGAAGCCGCTCATCTGCGCATCTATTCTCACCCAAGCCGCAAGGGGTTCCATTGCGAGAGCAAATAAGTACGGCGAGAGCGGGCAGCCCTGCCGGGTGCCCCTTCCGATGGCGAACGCGTCGGAAATTGCGCCCGCCACCCGCACAGACGCCGTCAGATCCGTATATAGTAGTCGCACATACGAAAGGAAGTGAGGTCCAAGGTTCAAGCGAGGCAGGAGCGCCTGCAAGTATGCCCAGCTCAAGGAATCAAAGGCCCTATCTATGTCGGCTAAGAGGAGCGCCCCCTGGGAGCCAGTGGCGTTCATCATTTCTAGAGCAACTTGGGCCCGCCTAATGTTGTGCCTGGTGGCCCTGTGGGGCATGAAACCAGCCTGGTCCGGGTGGACCAGAGTGGTAATGAGAGGCAGGAGACGATTGGCCAGTGCCTTCGCCTCTATATTCAGCAGAGAGATGGGGCGATAAGAGTCGTGTCTATCCGGCGGCCTCCCCGGCTTACAAAACACCACTATCTCGGCGTGTCTCCAATCCTGCGGCATCCGACCTCGCTCCCTTGCCTCGTCCAACGCCTTCTGGAAGTGCGGCCCCAACTGGAGGTGGTATTTCCTTACAAACTCGCACGGGAAACCGTTCGGCCCAGGGGCCTTTCCGGCATTTAGCTCGCCCAATGCCTTACCCAGTTCTTCCGCGGACAGAGGGAGCTCCAGATCTACCCGCTCCTCATCGGAGACCCCCCGCGGCGGGAGATCCGCCGAAATTTGTCCACCTCCGCCGCCAAAAGGGAATCCCTGGGGGCGTACTGCGCCTCATAGTAACGCGCGAAACTGACAGCCACGGCCCCAGGGTCGGTGATAGGGGTCCCGGCGTCATCCATCAGTGCAGGCATTGTGTGCGCCTGGAGCGCCCCCTGGCATAGCCTGTACAGCATAGGGCTGGATTTATCCCCCCACTGGTATATTCTACTCTGCGTGGCTAGCCATATATTACGCGACTCCTCAAGTAACAGAGGCTGCATCATTCTGCGCCTGCAGGAGCCGTCGCGTATCCTCCTCTGCCCCCGTTTCCACAGACAGCGCCTCGAGAGTGCGGATGCGACCCTCCGCCTTTTCCAAGTCTTCCTTCTGAGTTTTACGGGTCCTCGCGCACCAGGCTATGTCCACGCCTCTGAGCGTTGGCTTCATAGCTTCCCACAGGGTCACCGCATCCATGTCGGGACCCACATTTTCCTCCCAGTAGTGAGCTATGGCTTCGCGCATGTGGGATTGATAATCCTCCCGTTGTAAATGCCAGGTGGATAGGCGCCATCTAAACGGCTGGCGCCGCCGGTCAAGAAGGATGTCAACCGTAATCGGGGAGTGGTCCGAAAGCCCCCTGGGCAGAATAGCAGTCGACGCCACCCTTCCTATGACAGCGCGCGGGACAAACAGATAATCCAGCCGCGAGAATGAGCGATGTACAGCCGACACGTATGTGAATTCTCTACTGTGTGGGTGTTGGCAGCGCCAGGCATCCATCCATCCCATACCACCGACCATATCACTCAGTTTCGTAGGTGCAACCACCAGCGGTCCGCCATCAGGCCTAAAGCGATCCATAGAGCCATCCATTACATCATTCCAGTCTCCGCCAATCACCGACAGTATGTCCGGCACCTCAGCCCAGACCATAAACAGCTTCTCCACTAGAGACCATTGCAATGGGGGGGGGGGGGAGCATACACACTACCAAACACCACTTGTTCCTCACCGATCATTCCCTTAATAAAGACATACCTCCCTTAGGCGTCAATCCATTGCGAGGAATGGGTATAAGCAACTCTACGATGGACCAAGATCGCCACCCCCCGGGACCCCCGGACAAACCCTGCGTGGAACACCTGGTGATACCCATAGCGTTGCAGACTCAGCGTCTTTGTACCTAGCAGATGGGTTTCCTGTAGTAAGAGGACATCCGCTTTCTCCCGCTTCCCCTGGCGTAGCACAGCCCCACGCTTTATTTTGTCGAGCATGCCCCTTACATTCCAACTTACAACGCAGCCCTAGGGGGCTCCAAATTACGACCTCTAGCCGCCATGAAAAGCGTCTGGGCGCAGCCGCCCGGGCATAGGAGAGCACACCTGCTCAAATGACAAGAATCGAACCTGGCGAACCATCGGTGTGAACAAGTTACCCCTGTGGACCCAAACATTGTGCACCTCCCCCTCCCCCATCCCCCAGACCCAACCCCAACTCAACATCCCGCATCCCAACCACCCCCCTCCCCCATACCTCAACAACATTGAAGTACCTGTCGCGGCGCAGGCGCGCCCCAACCCCCAACGGGAGGTCAGCGGCCACCTACTCCAATGGATCCCCATAGGTCTCTTCCCTAACTGTCCCAACTACCCACCCAACTAATCGACTCCCCTCCCCGACATCTCCCACTTAAGTAGGAGGCAAAGCCCCTATAGCAGGGCTAACCGAACCCTCCCTACCCCCCACACCGCCACACAACTGTTAGAATATCCTGCAGGCAGCAATGACACAGTTCTGACATCAAACCGCTGTCCAAACAGACCTGGAAAAGCCCCTTCTCCCAGCGGGAGTTTGTAATCAGCACACGTTGAGTCAGTCCCCTGAGGTACCACCATCCTAGTGAATAAAGGCCACGGTCTAAAGGCTGTGCATCGGTTTGTTCCCCTCCGAGTAGGGGGACCTCCGGACTTCCTAGCCTCTGTGCTCCAACTGTTTGGTCAGACAGTGTTTATCCGATTGCACGCTACAATCCATCACATTCGTATCAATTTGGGTTTATCCACGCTGTGCGAGTGCCCACTCAATTTAGATCTTGTACCACCATCCTTGCCAGAGTGGTCTGAGTCCGCAGGCGCGCCATCCCGCCTCCCACCCCGTGAAGGGAGCGTTTACGTGACCTTCTATTTCTTCTGCCCTTGACGACGGGATCCCCACGCTCCGGTGACGGGCCCCTCGAGTGGCCCGGGTTCAGTCCCGGCTGGTCGTGCGGCCGGACCCTTACTGTCTCATCCGTCCACTTAAAGACGTCCTCCGGAGTGTCAAAGAAGTGAGTTTGTGACTGGAATATTACCCGCAGGCGGGCAGGATGAAGAAGAGAGTACTGGATCTTCAGGCCTCGCAGCTTTGCCTTGGCTGCGATGAACGAGTGGCGCTGTTGTTGCACAATCCTGGTATAATCGGGGAAGATCATTATCTTCTGATTTTCAAATAAAAGCGAGTCTTTGGACCGTGCTTCCCGTAGGATAGTGTCCCTGTCGTGGAAGTTCAGTATCTTCGCGATCACCGGTCTGGGCCGCTCCCCTGCCGGCGGTTTCCGCGTCAGGGCCCTGTGCGCCCGCTCAATCACAAAACATCGTCACAGCACCTCAGAGGGAAGCCAGGACTCCAACCAGTGGGACAAGAATTGCTCCATGTTGCCCTTCTCGCAGCCCTCCGGGAAACCCACGAAACGCAGGTTGTTTCTGCGCGCCCGCCCTTCCGCGTCCTCCACGCGGAGCGCAAGGCCTCGCTGAACGTTTTCCATCGCCGCCATTTTCCGCTTCAGGGTCACGACGTCGTCTTCCACCTCCGATATTCGGGATTCGGCTTCAGTAATGCGCACCACGGCGTTCCTCAAATCCTGACGCAGGATGGTCACATCTGCGCCAACCGCCCCGATCTTGGCGTCCAGCATGTCTCTGGACTGGGTAATTGCCACCATCAGAGCCGCGTTGTCAGGGCCCGAGCCATGGCCCCCGCCCGAGGCGCCCGAAGCCCCACTCGTCCCGGTAAATTTATCCAGGGTCCCTTGCTTAGCGGATCCACTGCCGCCCCCTCCTCTGGTCATGGCCACAGCACTCCAAGGTCCGACAGTTATCCAAGCAGCTGCGACCAGCCTCTGGGCCC
Organism: Lissotriton helveticus; assembly: GCF_964261635.1. Lineage (NCBI taxonomy): Eukaryota > Metazoa > Chordata > Amphibia > Caudata > Salamandridae > Lissotriton > Lissotriton helveticus. The sequence goes on from NC_136068.1 coordinate 1,762,122,872, forward strand.
TCCTCCGCACCCCGGACCACAGGCACGCACTCACCGCAGGGCGGACACTTGGCCCACAAGTCTTCAAGCACCGTCCACCACCAGGGGGGATATGAAGGGCCAGGGGGGAGGAGGGGGCTCTCTTCTTATCGTTACCCGCGCTCCACTAGATCATCTGGAGAGAATACGTGCACTGCAGTGTATTGGCCGGGCTCAGTCTCTGCTCCGCCTTGCTCCACCGGCACTCCTGACACTAGCGGGGGGTCCCGTGGGGCCACTCCCGTCCACACCGCTAGCCACCACCTGTAGTCGGTCGGGGAGCCCCCCCGCTCCGTCAACCAGCTGTCTCGGGCACTCACCGGCGGCTCTCAGGCCCAACCAGGGTATCGTCCAGCCAGACACCCCCACCGGTCGTCTCAGGATCGCCCCGGCGGTTGCTCCAGCCGGCCTCGCCGCCTCCGCACTGCCCCTGCTGATGTTGTTGGAGGCCCCGAAAATCGAGGTCCCGGTCTCTCGGCTCCGATGTAGGCCGCGTCGCTCTCCAGCCGCCTCCAGACGCCAGAACAAGCACCCACCACAACTGGGGGGTCCTTCCAGCAGCTCCTCGCTCCGCCAGTTAGGAGAGTCCCGCCAGCCCCGAGGAAGCGGATGTCAGCGGGCCGGCGCGAAGACCCCCCGGCCGGGAAGCGCCAAACTCGAGGTCCCAGCTTTCCCTCGGGGACTAGGCCGCAGACTGCTGCCGCTGTTTTCGGCTCTGCCAGTGATCCGGGAGCACCGAAGGGCACACCGGACGACACCTCCTGCCCTCCGCACTTCTCACCGGCGGTGTGGGTGACTAAACGGGTCCGGAAGCCAGGATAATTAAGCGGATAAAGAACGGGCCGGTGGGAGCTCTAACAAGCTGCGTCCACCATCTTCGCCCGCGTAGCCACGCCCCCCAGCCCGCCGAGTTTTTAGTTGTTGCGACTGTGGTTTACCAGGCATAATGCCTACATAAGGAGAATAATGGTGAAATGATGAAGTCTGTGATTGGGCAGTGTGTTTCTACAATCACAAGTGTGAGTGGTGTAATTATTTCTGTAGCTGAAAAGGTCCACCACAGCTCCCGATAGAGCCAATTGAGTGGAGAGAGTCAGGCAAAAGTCTATGCTGAGCACTTGATGGCCGCCATTTTGGAGCGGTTATCGCTCCAGGCATTTGATCCCACAAGGGGAGGCTACTTAAACCACCCCTCCTGTGGACGCGCAGCGGGAGCCACTGGCGCGCCAAAGGTGCACCTAAAAGGAAAGCATGTCTGCGCCGGTCAGCGCTCGGACCGCGCTCAGTGCCAGCCATGCTACTGGTCTTAGTATCCAATACGGTGGTCATGTATACGTATACAAGAGACGAGCTCCTGGAAATATCTACCATACTTCATAAATGCCCAGGCCCAATTCTGGGAGGCAGAAATGACACCTGGGCACAGGTATGACCGAGCTGCAAAATGATGCTCACTGATAACAAAAAGCAAGATTTAGTTAGGCGATAACCTAAGGGTGATTGATCGGGATCATCCTCTAGTACAAGGGAAGATCAGTTAGATCCCAAGACTAAAAAAACATACCGGAGAGTTGTCATGTGCTCTAATAAATGCGCAGTCTTTAATTAAACATAAACATGAATTTGGCCACTTTGTTGACTCATATGCCCTCAACCTCATCTTTGTCGTGGAAACCTGGGCTGATGAAACCTCAGGGCCCAATTTAGTGATAGCTATTCCACCAGGTTTAGCAATAGCCAGGAAGGATCGTCTGCATAAAAAAAGGAGGGGGGTTGGCAATAATCTATAGAGATTACTTAAAAGCACAATTTAAAGACATTCCCACTGACATAAAGGCTGAGGTGCTTTCCTTTAAGATAGCAGTCAATCATGTGTACTGTTTCAATGGTCAATTAGAATACCGCCCACCAGGACCCAGAACTAACTTTATGCAAACTATGGGCCAGCTCCTTGAACATAAGGTGAAAACTTTCACCTTGACAACTGTTCTGATAATGACTCCCCTGGCGCTTATGGACCTGGTGACAAGCGCCGGCCTTGAGCAGATTGTGGTGGGGCGCACTCAGAGCTGGACACCTCCTGGATGCTGTCTTTACAGATTGTCCTTTTTTTAAATATACAAATAACTTACAACTCCATTGGTCAAACCACTCAGCAGTGATGTTAACTCTCACCTTGCACCCCTTAACAAGCCCTAGGCAAAGCCTACCTAGAAGCCAAAAAAGATACACGTGGCAGTGCACAAATAAAACAGACGTCATCTCTCATCTAAGTCAGAATATACCCTATCTCTCCCAAATCTCAGAGGAAGCTGCATTCGAATATCATAATTGGATAACTGCAGGAGTACAAACTACCATTCCCCCTAGAATAAGGAAAATTAGTAGGGTAGCATCCACCAAACCTTGGTTCTCAGAGGAAATAATGCTATCAAGAAGACTACGTCGCAGACAAGAAAGGTGCTGGCAACAACATTACGATCCTAGGGAGAAAGAATTATACAAGACAAAACTAGCACAATACAAAGAACTGATTCAAAAAACTAATATCAAATACTTATCGGAAGAAATAGATGGAGCTAAGATGAAACTAAGTCATCAGCAGGAGACTAAACAAAACACAACACAATAAACCAAGCATTTTGTAATAACCTAGCGTCCTCTTTCTGCACAAAAGTGTCCTCTATTTACAACACCTTTGCTTCAAGCTCTGCTAGCAATCAGAGTTCACAGGCACTGCCAGACGCTGTAAATTCACCTTCAGCAGTGCTCAAACCTCACCCAGAACCCGATTCGCCCTAATTTTCTAACTTCACAATAATTTCTTGTGAACAAGTTTCAAAACTTCTCTTAGCCACCAAATCTGGATCTCCGTGGATACTTGTCCTCCTAGAGTAACCCATATGATAGTGGAGACAGTCGATCATCCACTCATGGAGGCAATTAATGCTACTATTGAATCAGGGATCTCCCCCAAGATGTGGAAATAACATCTATCTATTCTACCTCTGCTAAAAAAAAAAGTCACATTTAGATAGAACAGACCCAGGGAACTGTCACCCTATTTCCCGCTTACCTTTGCCAGCAAAAATCTTGGAGTAACATATGAACCAAGAATTAGCTAACTTTATTGAGAACAATCATGTTCTGGACTCCACCCAATATGGTTTCAGAATTAGGCATAATACTGAACTGGCCTTAGTCACAGCAACATAGGAAATTATACATGCAGTTGACAATGGAGGCTTTGCAGCCCTGAGATTGCTAGACTTGTCAGCTGCCTTGGATAAGGTAGATCATGGCATTCTAATAAACCGGCTTCAAGAGGCAGGGATAGTAGGCCCAGCCGGTGCACTCCTCAGATCTTTTCTATCTAACCGGGTACAATTTGTTGAAGTAGAAGGCTTTAAACCTCAGTGCTTCAGCCCCCCATATGGGGTGCCACAGGGCTAGTCTCTGAACCCTGTGTTTAATGTCAACATTACACGTCTGGCCCTCTTGATTAAAGCCTGCTGCATCGATTTGGTATCATATGTAGATGATCTTCAGATTACTGTATCCATCTCGAGTAATAATCACAACACATTGCCCACAATTTCAAGAAGTACATGAGATGTGTAAGTGAGTGGATGGCAGAGAATTGCCTCAAATTTAACACAAATAAAATAGAGGTTTTACTCTTTGGCAGAGACGCATCTTTCTGGTCCCCATAACGGTGACCAGCAGAGCTGGGGGATCTCCCCCACCGAAGTTACCAAGGCCAAAAATCTATCTATTGACACTACCCTATCCTTTTCCCATAATTTAAAGATGCTTACCTCATCAACCTATTTTACCCTGAAGATTCTGAGGAAAGGTCTTCCAATTATTCCGGTGGAATTGCGGAAAGCGGTGGTGGCAGCCTTAGTTCTATCCAAACTTGATTATTGTAATGGACTTTTGGTTGGAGTAAATACGACGGTAGGTGCAAAATTGCAAGTACTCCAAAACTCTACAGCTCGGTTACTCTTTGGCTTAGCCAAATATTCTTCGGCCAAACATGCCCTCATCATCCTGCAATGGATACCTGTAGAGAATCTAATCAAATTCAAGGCACTTTGCATTGCCTTTAAGGGGCTGCATAACTTAGGTCCTGCCTACTTGACAGACTGCTTCCAATGGCATATCCCATTACGTACACTTCGGTCAGCATCTCTCAAGTTGGTGAAAGAACCAAAGTTCCGACTTCATATTTGGGGCAGAAAACGTTTCACAACTGTCACAACCAGATGGTGAAATAAGCTACCAATAAAGCTAAAAAACTCCCCCTGATCTACTCTCCTTTAGGAAAGGACTTAAAACCTGGTTACACAGATTATAACCTTCCCACAAGTAATAGAGACGCAACATCTCGCTGGTGCAATGTGTGTTGAGCTGCAAGCACCTAGACACCCCTGGGTAGTAGTGCGCTATATAAATAAATAAATAAAAGGCAGTGAGGCAGACCTTGCAAACAGATGCTCTCACTAATATACTCCGGTGGGCAAATATTTGTATCCTTGATAATAATTAGCAATGTATCTGCATAAACATTCTCCTATCAGAGTGGCAAGTTATCATTTGTTCAAGAACGAGATCAAGGTGTCATAATCAGCCGCGGCCCGTGGAGGGAGTTGCGGTGGGGCCGAGAGGCGGGGCGGGGGAGGGGCAGGGTGGGGGGTGCTAAAAACAGGCATATGGATAATTTAAGGCAAGTAAACTAAATGAAATATGATAGACTGTCATAACCAATATAACAAATGAAAATTTAAAACAAGCCCAAGCCCAGATCTTGCGTTACTACTCTTGCGCGAGGTGTTTCAGACATTAATTAGTGGCAATGTGGTAATAGCGGGACCTCTCCCCTTCTTTAAGAGATTTGCTTGTACCTGCTGGGTTTACAGTCAGGCAGCCACCCTCTGAAAAGTCACATTTAAAAGGAGGGCTGCTCACAATGCAAAAAAAAAAAAAAAAGAAGGAAAAATACAAGCCATTTATTTTATATTGTCGGAATTGCCAAAGCGATGATAGTTTGACTTGTGTGCCTCGTCGGATCAGAGTGAATTGGCAAAAACAGGCTCACACCTGCAGTAAGGACGGGGCACGCTGGGTGTTCATTACATGCACGAGGTTCCATCAGATATGCGGCAGGTGCTGCAGGGAGCGAGTGCCCCCCTCCTCCCGTGCCACAATTACAGACATCGATGGGTCAGTCAGATCTCACGCAGGCTGGAGGTTCGGCATTTCAAGCCATCTTCTGTAGCAACAGAATACCTGGCACGGGGATTTGTACTGGCAGGCGCGAGGGTGCTTGTGTACGGTTTACACCTTTGAATGCGTCTGCAGTACCGTGTGCCCAGCAGATGCGCGTAACAGTAGACCTGCCAGCCTGCAGCAGGGCATGGCCCCTGCATTCCAAGGGCACGTGTGTTTCTATAGACAGGCCTGTCTATAGATGTAGTAGGTAGTGCGAATGAGCTCCCCTCCACCCCCTCCCCCAGTGTGCTCTTTCACCAGGAGTTTGGTTGGGCGGCGTTCTGAGCAAAAAAAGCACTTGCGGCATGGAAAAGTTAGAATGTGTAGGCGCTAGAATTGCTGGGAAGGCAGTTCTCTCGCCCATATGCCTGCCAGTCAGTAACATTTTGCGGTTTCTCTGATAGAAACGGGTACCCACAGCAAACAAGATATGTCACAAAGACTACATACATGGGCAATTACATGTATGGCCACTCTGTTATGGCATAGGTGTTCTAGAAGCAAGGATAAGTACATATGTTCAGCTGCTTTGAAGTGACAGGTCATGACTGCATGCTTGGGGGCATGTCTGGCTGCTAAACGTTTTCATATCAAAATGGTGAACACTGCATGCAGTCTCATGGAGTGCACCATGTTAGTAAACATTCTCTGGTTGCTTTCACTCCTGCAGTGTGTGCATTGTCTGGTGGCACGGCCTCCGAGTTAGACCCACACACATACACTTCACATTTGGGGGCTGTGGCTGTCGAAGCGTTTCATGTAACCGTGTGTAACAATAAAAAAAACACTGCTTGTAGGATCATGTGCTGCACTTTTTTAAGGGTATGGCCACACCTTTCAATACCACCTTAGGCAGAATGTGGAAGGTGACATATAAGGGTTTTTACAGAGGTAAACTTACCCCCTAGCCAAAGAATGAAAAAAATCCATACGTATTTCTCTCTCTCTCCCACACACACACACACGATGTCTCCCCTTTCTCTTCTCTCTCACACACACACTCACTCTCGCACGCACACACCCCCATTGTGTATGTGTGTTTCTGCTTCCCACTCAAACATACGAACAGAAACAATATGGCTTTTACACACATGTAAATACATACATACTTTGTCTCGCTGTCACACACACACAGATTTGCACCTGTCTCGTTCTCACACACTAACAAAGACACATTACTTCCCTCTCTCATTCCCCACCCCTTCCACGCAGTGTAACACCTGTATGTCTAAGCCTGGCCTGCCATTATTACACCCACCGTATGGTAATGCTCGTGATATATGCACGGATCAAACCAGACCCAGTGTCGCAAGGACAGTATCTGGTCGCACATGCATCTTTCTTCCCCACTGGCTGAACTACTGAGGCAAATCACATTCATGTGGCTTCTGAGTTTAATTGTTAAAACATTAAAGAATGTATAATTTGCGACCATAATACACAGAAGCCATTTCTGCATTGTTAATACAACAACCATTCCGATTTTGAGAGGAGTAAACATCTAAACGTGTTTTTGCCTTTGGAACCTTAATGCCATTTACCCTATCTGCTGAGAGCTAAAGGCGTTTACAGAAGCAGAAAGAGTTTCTCTCATAAACGGGACACACATACAGATAAGTGGCATCTGAAAAAAAGCATTTGCAATTCAATAGGTCTCACATTTGCTAGAGTTTAAGCTATTGGCATTATAAATGACAATGCTTTTTATTTATGTGTTTTGAAAACCAACACATAAATAAAAAGGCATTCTCATTTACAATGCCTGTAGCTCAAACTCTCGCAAATGCGAGACCTATTCGTTGCAAATGCTTGTTTTTTTTGCACATACCATCAGATTAGGCCTCAATCTGATGGTATGTGCAAAAAAAATTAATTGGGCCTGTAATTTACTTTCGGTGGCCGAGGCCACCCCCTCCAGCCCCGAGAGGGCGAGGCAGCAATCACAGTAGCCTAGGCCGTGATTAAAGTAGGAGAACGAACAAAGCAGCCAGCCAGCCTGCTGCATTAGCTTAGTTAAGTTCTCCTATTTTAATCACGGCATGGCTGCCCGCACCATGCATACCACATCAAAAATTGTAATCATGATTGATGATTGATTTATCATCATAATTACACATTTTGATGTATTGCCTGCACCTGCGACGGTCCTGTGAAAGGCTGAGCTGAGCGCACAACTCAGGCTGAGGGGCCCCCTCAGCCTGAGTTGTGCACTCAGCTCAGGAATGGGTAGCTCATTGAAAGCTGAAGAAGGCGCTAGCAGGCGAGAGGCCTCTGCATGTACACAGAGCTGTGCATATACCCATGAGCAGGGCCTAGCGGCTCGACTCCCGGTATGTGTAGGAAACAGTGACACTGACAAGGGCTCTTATCATTCCTTTCTCCCTCCCCCAAGAGTGGGCACAGGTCCTGGCCTGACGTGTGAATCCCCTGATGGCCCCTGGCCCAGGATCCCTCTGAATAGCGCAATTACTGAACTGTTCCCTGTCCTAGCCTCATCTGTTTTAACATGGCACACTGCACTGCATACAAAGACCGCACAGGCATAGGGGCTCCTACTTCCAGAATGAAAGCCTTCAAATATTTGTCGAATATAAATTCGAGCGTACTGTATCGAAGTAAATAGTAGCAGACAAATAACTGCGTAGGGGACGATCATTTTAATTACGCTTAAAATCCACAATCCTAATTGTACTCATGCTGGCTTTAACCATAGATATGTAATGCAGATATCACACGTAGGTCAATGAAGGTCATGTTCATTGCCTACATTTTGCATGTTTAGTGAAGAGAAACATAGCTGGATGAGGGCCGGGACCGGAATTTTTCTCAGCACTGCCATTTTTATCTGAAACTGTCCACTGGTGTTAGTCACGTCTTAGTCTCCGAACATTTATTCATCCTTTTCTCACAGCTCTTAGAAGACGTCATCAGAGGCAGACCACCTAGCTCCGCACTGCCGCCTCCGCCCTGGCCCCTGCTCACGAGTCACTGACTGACTCACAACAACACAGGCAGGCAGCAATCAATTAAATTAATCCAGAGCACCAGGGCGCGACGCCAGCCAACTGTTTGTGCCACCAATGCCAATTATGCCATGACGAATCATGAATTGATTTGGTGCCGGAAAAACTCACCTGCTGTTGGTGGCAAACAGGGGTGGGGGTACGTTGGCGGGCTAGCCTAGGAGTAATTGAAATATGGTTGGCCGCCCGCAAGCGCCGGTCCAGGAATGCGCACAGTGCCTCTGCTTGTCACTCTCGCTCGTGATGGTGCAGGCAGTTCTCGCAGGCCTAATGCCCTAAAGAGGCGCGTAGACGCGGCGGAGGAGGAGACAGTGCAACGTTCTGCGCGCCGCGCACAGGCCCCTCCTCCACCTCAAGTTTGGTTGTGGCACACCCAGGTCACGGGTCAATCAGGCTTGCTGCTGTTTTGTTTCCCTGCAGCTGCAGAGAGCGGACTCTCGGACTGGAGTTGAGTAGTATTGGAAGTCTGACTGATTGTCTGTCTGAGTCTGACACACAGACTCAGACAGACAGTGACTTTTCCCTCTGAATGAAATGACTCTAGTGTCACGTCACTCACGGTCCGACTGAAAATCGGCCCCCAGCCACAAAACCGCCCCCCCCCCCCCCTTTGTCGGTAAACCGGCCCCCACCCAATCCAGCCTACCGGGGGATTGCCCGGTGCCCGAAAGCACCAGCTTCCTGTTGGGTGCAGAGGAGACGGAGCAGTAGCACCCGCCGGCATTCAGGTAAGTGCCTTTAATTATTATTATTATTTTTTTTGTATTCACTAACTCCCATTATCCCCCCACCACCTGTGCTTAAAAGCGGCCGCGAGTAACAGGTGCTTTACAAATACACAATGTATGCTATGTTATGCCAATCCCTGGGACAAGGTGGGAATAGATGGTACATGTTGAACCACCACATTATTGGAAGCATTCAAACACCTGATTAAGGTGCAGCTGAGCTCTTCAACCCATCGGGACCTGATTTATCAGAAATGAGGTGAATATCCGCCTAAATTAAGAAAGACTCAGATATATTTGTCATACAATATTACATCACTGGCGTGAACAGAGGGTCAGATTTACTATGGCTTGTGCTGCCTTGTGTGGCACATGGTGACGCAAAGCAGGGCAAGTCCTCAACTGGGATTCACCAATCCACACAGCCACCTTCCATTGTAACGCATGGCAGCACATTTCTGTCCCACACTTCACCAGCTAAGCCGCAAGAGGTCAGCCCACGCAAAACGTGCAGCTAATTATAAGCAGAGCAGAGAATTGAGAAAATAGAGTACTATTGAGGTGAAACTGACAGAGCTTGGCATTATGGCCAAAAAGGGCATCTCTGATGTGCATTCCCAGAGTTACATGTGAGTTTCGTTGCTGAGAAAGACTCTTGCAAGCAGGCTCGAGGTGCACCGAAAGGGTTTCGAGCGAGATTTGGAGGACTCTGCAGGGAGGGGCAGCCATGTGGGTCTCAGGATTAGGACAGGAGAGCATGGTGGAGGGCATGCCGGAGTGGGAAGAGTTTGGTTGGTTGGAGTCAAAGGCCTGGAGGAGCAGAGGATCTTAAAGGCCGGCTTGAGGTGCATTGGCAGTGGTGTCTTCAGGTAAAGTTTGGGGCAGCAGTTTTGCGGTTAAGCCCAGTAACATGAAGTGCTTCAGTTCAGAACTGTGGTATTTTCGCCAGGGCAGCGCATTGGACCCCGACCCGGAAGTGCATCTCAGCTGGAGATCAGCAGAGCCGTCGGAAGGAGCACAAGAACAGAAGGAGAGAACCGAGACAAGCGAAAGATGGAAATAGACCATCCAAAGGGAGCGAAAAAAGAGAGAAATAACTGCAACTTGTCGGAATGTCACTATGTGTATTAATATTCTGAGCATCGGTCACGATATGTTTGATAATCAGGTGCATGACAGAGAATTGTTGAAGTGTGTGTGTGTGTGTCTGAGCGTGTGTGTGTGCTGGTGGCATGAATATCGCCACGCCATCTGTTTCATATCCTCACCTTTTATTCTGTCTTTATTTTCGATCCGTTCCGTGAGGTTCGGCGTCCTTTCAGACGGCGCAAACAGGTCTTGTGTTGATGACCCCTCCTTTCCAATCCTAGCAGCCTTGGCCACCCGCTCTGGTGACGGATCGCGACTGTCCGAGGCCGCTAGTCCAGCTGGGATGATGCCCTGCGGCCGTCTGTCTGCTCCGGGCCCGGCCCTCGCGCCAGCTTTAATATTGCGGATCGTGGTTACATCACGCTTCCCACTCCGAGCTCAGCGTGCCATCGAGGTAAGAGCAGTGACGGAAAAGAAATTCGAGATAAGTTCTTGAGACATCGACAAACCCCGGGAGAGGAGGGGTGTCGTGATGGAGTGAGGCAACTGTAGTCAGGGGTGATGCAAAGGGGGGTTCGTGTGTGGTCGACAAGTTGTTGGTGGCTCGGGGGCACACAAGACAATCACAAGGATCCAAAACATAAGTAAATTAAACGAGTGAGTCCACGGAATGGGTATTGTGAAGCAAAACACTTTGTATGTATTTGTTGAGCAATTTTAAACAGCTCTAAACACAGCGCGAGATGCATGTCACAAGTTATCCGTTTTCATGCCTTTCTGCCTCGTTTCTGGGCCCCTGTCTCTGCGGCCTTTTTTTTTTTTGTGACAGTGCTTTCCCTAGTTTTTCACTCGTTTTTCTTTGCCTTTGTGCCCTGTTTTTGTGTCCCCCAATCAAAGCACCCCGCTACCTCACTACCTCCCTCTCCACTGCTCCTTACTTGGGGGCATATTTACAAGGGCTTTATCTCCGCTTTCTTGGCTTACAAAGCCAAAAAAGCGGAGATAAAACCAACGCCCTATTTATAAGAGGGCGCTAACACGCATAATTTACCCTTTTTACCAATGCCTCCCTTTGTATCTCTATGCAAAGTGGGCGTCACTGGGAGTACCCCAGGTGGACTACCTTGTAAATAACGCTGATGTTTACATCGCGATATTTATAAGGCAGCCCACAGGATTTTAGCGCACGTTAGATTAAAAATCTAAAGTCTGCTAAAATTCTGATTTAGCCATCCCTAACATAGGGGGTGGATTATGGTGATACAACCCTGTGGGTCGTATCAGCAAGGTTATCACCCTTTTGCAGGGAACATCGCTGGAAAACCTGCAAAAGGGCGATAACCTCGCTATCTCTGGAATTTTTAGGGTGCGTGCAGCAGGTATGCCAAAGTTGTGCCACAGGAAAGCCCTTCTGTGCCTGTTTGCCCCTGACCTGCATCCAGCGCCAGAAAAACTAGACCTCCCTTGATTTGCCACTTCCCCTCTGCACACCTCCGTGCCACCAGCCCTGGCTGTTGCTCACCACGCAGCTGCACCACACGGCCCCAACACTTCCCACAACCACACTGCTAGCACCCCACCCTTGATATGCATGATTCTCAATGCCGGCTCAATCAGCAAACGTACCGCAGAGATATGGACCCTCTGGATGATGCCTCCCTTGATCGCCTTGTCCTCCTTTTCCTCATCAACACCAGAGATCGCCTCCGCCACGTTGGCTTTCTACAAGATCATAAGGCAGGACCACCAAAATAGACCCTGAGGAGGAAGCACCATTATCAATCTTTCATCATTGGCTGTAGCACCAGCTTCATAACAGGAACTGACTACATGAGACACCTCCGTTTCAAACTACAAGTCTCAGCCAACTTCATCCTGCATAGATCTGTGGTAGATGATCCCAAGGACCTCAAGCCAACTTCATCAGCAACATCTCAGTTTCACCACCCCACTAGCCATCAACGCCAGCACCTACATCCTCCTAGGAGACCTTACCTTTCACTTAGAAGAACTGACTGACCCCCAACTCAGTTTTGCTCCTCAAAAGCCTTGGTAACCAAGGGCACACCCAAAATGGCTCAGCCCTCACCCACAAAACCCGACACACCCTGGACCCCATTTTTACCTCATTCAGCAACATCATGATCAACACATCTACTTCCATCACCTTGACCAACCACGTTATTGCCAGTTTCTAAGTCGAAATTCCCCACCACAGAAGATCGACCATGACAACCCAAGACCGCTGACACTAAAACAAAAAGTAATAGATGGATTGGGCTTTTGCCCACCACAAAAGCAAACGGGAGCACACAGTGACCTAGCCAGCGACATGAATAACTTCACCGCCCGCGCCGACACCCTGGACCCTCAAAAAAAGAAGACAGGTAGCACAATGGCAAATGCATGCCAGCTGATGCACACAGTAACCTAGACTGACCAAATGCAACTGCAATCAACTGAATGGAGATGGAGGGCAAGCCAGGAATAATCGAACAAGAACATGTTCTAATCTGCCCAGAGACGCTACCACCAACAATCCTGGAAAACCAAGAGAAAGGCCCTAGCTGATCGCATCGACAACAGCTCCAATATCAGAGAAGACATTTTCATAGTCATCAAAGACTTCACAACTCAAGTAGCACCCTCTGGCAACATCATCACAACCCAAGTGCAATGACCTCTGAGACTTTTTCTGCAGAAAAATCACAGCCATCTACAGCAACCTTGACCCACAACTGGACCCCCATCAACCTTGCAATAAGTCTCACCAAAGAAAATTTGCATCCAGGTGGGCCTCCAGTCGCACCTTCTCGCATTATTCTAACTATGCCAGAGGGGTTACAATTCTGGTAAAAAAGGAAGTGACTTTTACGCCAACAGGGTCTGAAACTGACAGAGAAGGCAGGTTCTGTCTGGTATGGGGGCGCCTTTGGTCGCATGATGTTCTCTTTGCTAACTTCTATGGCCCCAACGTGGATAACCCCTCCAGTCTGCTAACACTTTGGGGGAAAATACATACATTGGGCATCACGCACGTCGTCCTAGGTGGGGATTTCAATACGGCGCTACAGCCTGCCCTTGACAGATCTCGTCCGCAACCCTCACACTACACCAACACACAAAGGACGCTTGGGGATATAGTAGTCGATAACCACTTGACAGATGCATGGCGATATCTGCACCCCACTTTGCGAGAAGGCACACACTATTCTATCCAGCACTCCACCTGGGCGCGTTTAGACTATGCTTTTGTCTCTGCGGGTTTAGCTCCATGGTTACGACGCGCAACACACCTAGCCCGCACTTACTCTGACCACTCGCCAGTCCTTTTGGAACTGCAGCTTCCCTTGGATAGTTCTCCCATTCTGTCCTGGCGTCTTAATCCGGCACACCTCCGGGACCCTGCTTTCAAGGCCGAACTAGAGCAAGACATTCGTGACTTCTTTGAGCGCAATATTTCATCCGTGGATAGCATTGTCACAGTCTGGGAGGCCTTCAAGGTGACCATCAGAGGCTGATGTATTGCCAAAGGCGGGGTTTTCCTAAAATCATTGCGCACTGACTTGCATAAACTAGAGGCAGAGCTAAGGAGCTTGGAGAGGTCCATTGCTCGCAACCCTGCGGACTTAGAGCTCCATATATGTATGCGGCGTAAATTATCGGAATACACGCAACTCGCTGACAAAGAAGGCAAATTCCTGGGGTGCCCGCACATGGCCCGGATATATGGTGAAGGGGACAGACCAGGCAAAGCCCTGGAGAACGCGGTTAAACCCCCTAGATTCGCTAATTATGTTACTGAAATCCAGGATGAAGGTGGAAGTACTCACAGGAATCTTCCTGATATACTCCGCACTTTCCGAGACCACTACCAGGAGCTTTATTCCTCGCACAGAACGGAACCCCTCGACCTCCCTACATACTTTGATGATATTGCGCTGACATGGTTGGGAAATGCTCAGCAGAAATTTCTCCACGCTGAACTAGAGCTGGATGAGATCAGCGACGCTATTATGAGCATGCGCTCGGGCAAGGCCCCTGGCTCAGATGGCCTCCCTATCGATTTTTATAAGCTCTTCGCCCCCATTCTGGCCCCCATACTGAAGAAGGTGTACTATGCCGCTCTGGAAGAAGGCAGCCTGCCCCACACTATGCGTGAGGCCCTTATCACTTCCCTGCTCAAATCGGGTAAGCCCCCCTCACATTGCGATTCCTATCGCCCGCTATCACTCTTAAATTGCGACACCAAGATTCTTGCCAAGGTGTTAGCTACACGACTCAACTTACTCTTGGAGCGCCTGGTCCTCCCCGACCAGGCCGGGTTCGTACCTAATCGTGCTACCTCCCATAACCTCCGCACTCCACCAATTATGGCACTGCAATGGACAAAATAACGGACAACGTCACCAAATGGCTGCATCTCCCCCTCTCCATGGCAGGTCGCATTGCGTTAATTAAGATGAATATTCTGCCCAAACTGTTATATCTTTTTATAAACATCCCGTATAACCCAGGCAGTTTTTTCTTCCGCTCCCTTAGGTCCCAGCTCACCCGATTGATTTGGGGTGGGAAACAAGCGCGTCTCAGCCTCGACACCCTCATGCTTCCCTTTCACCTAGGCGGTTTCGATGTGCCCAACTTTGAACGATATTACGATTGCGCACAGGCGCACTTTGCCGTTTACTGGTACCACCCGCCACCCTATATGGCACATTTGGCTGTTGAGGACGGCCACATGGCCCCAATAGTTCCTACCGGCTATATACACACCATGGTGAGCCAAAGAAGCCGGGACCCCTCCACTGTGGACTGCACGGTACAGGCCTGGGACCGTCTTGTGCGGGCCCTGGATTGCTCATTTGTCTACTCACCCAATCTCCCTTTGTTGAATGACCCAAGGCTACAAGTCACCTGCGAAGTAATCTGTCACATTCTGCTCCGGAAACTTAAAATTTGCTGCTGGGGAGATCTGTATGTACAAGGTACCTTCCGCACAGCGGCTCAGTTCTTTGGGGAAATGTCCCCGTCCTGCATGGACACCTTCCTGTTTACTAGACTAAGGCAAAACGTCCGGGCCCTTAAATATTCATTCCCCACTGAACCCGAAACGTTTGCTCCGCTCTACGCCCTGGTCCAACCAGATACCCCACGCCACGTAGTATCCATGCTTTACAAACATGTGCAGGCCGCACCCAGAACCACACTTAGTAGGGCTAGGTCAGAGTGGGATAAAGACCTTGAGTCACCATTGACAGATGAACAATGGGAAAGCAGCTGCATTCAAACACAGGCTATCACAAGCAATAATAGGTTGCGACTTTTACATTATAAATTCCTTCATAGGTTGTATCACACAACTGCCAGGCTGAAAAGACTTCACCTACGCGAAACTGATTGCTGCCTACGCTGTGGCGCCGCTGGAGCGGACTTTTTACACTTAGCCTGGTCCTGCCCCCAGATTGCCAGTTTTTGGGAACACGTTTTTGCTGGCCTAACAAGCATGCTAGGCGCAGACCTCACCCCTTGCCGCTCCAAGCATTGTTGGGATTAAAACAAACCGTGGTCACTACTCACAAAAAGCTCCTGGCCCTCAGTTTATTACTAGCTAAGCGATTAATTGCATGCCTCTGGGGTAGAGGGCGAGCCCCTAAGTTTAAGTGCTGGATTAGCTCTATGTCTACCTGGCAAGAGAGCTTACACGACTATGCGGAACTTCTGCCACCAAGTTCGCAGCCTAAAGACATATGGGCTCCCTTTACTGCATTATCTCCTCCAGCTGAGTGTGGAGGAGGATACTGTCCAAGCTGTCGAAGACACACCCCAAGTATAGGATTGGCTAATGCCCTCCTCTGAACACCTTCCATAGCTGTTTGCCAACGTGTTGTACTTTCACTGAATTGCCCTCACTGTGCCTGACTATAAGAATGGGGTCATCCAATGGGCCTCTTTTTGAGGACGACAGTTGTATGTAGTGCTCACTGATATGGTCTATGTGATTACGCAGTTCTGGATGGCAGAGGTCCCACTTATGCATATGTGGCCTCAGGACTCGTCTACGCTGCTACAGGACTACTTCGGACTTTTAATCACCGTATTGGAAAGCTATGTTTGGGGGGGGAGGGGATGAGGGGATGTTTGAAGTTACCCAAAGTATATTCCTTTATTTACCTGATAATTGCCCAGTATGGCTTTGCATGGGAAGATGCCGCTCTCCTGCTACATAATACAATGTATATCACTTTGATTTTATTGCATTGATGTACCATGCTATCAAGCTTCAATAAAGGTTTTTTGAAATTTAAAAAAAAACAAAAAAAAAGTCTCACAAAAGAAATACCTTAACCACATGTTACACCATCACTACTGACGAAACCTTGGGGGGCCGGTGCAGGTAAGTGCAGTGGGGCAAGGGGCGGGTAGCAGCGTGGGGGGTGAGTCGAAAGACAAGGGAAAAAATTAAAACACTTACCTTGAGCAAGGTAAGTGTTTTTCTTTTTAAGAAATTTGACCCCCCACACCACGCTTACCTGCACTGGCTGCTCCCAGAGAAAACCACACTATACATTAAGACCATCTACTCCAAGGCCCATCTTACTCTTTCCCCACTCCACTCCTTCCACAAAAGTTCAGCCCCTATTAGCAAAGCTCTCACCCCATCTTGTAAATGTACCAGTATTTATAGAGCGCACAGCTACTTCCCTGAGGTAGTGTCCCGGCGCTGTCCGTATACCGCTTAGGAACCCTTCCTGGTTTTCCCTGTGAGTGTCCACTCCTGAGCACCCCCAGGGTGAAACCAGGCATCCCAGCGCTTTTGGGGCCGTTGTGGAGATTAAGCAAGCTATTGCCCAGAGTCGCAGAGTGGGACCCATGATTAGAATAGGCACCAAGGCGAGAATTATCAGGTCCGAGGAAATTGAGCCCAAGACCTGCCAAGGCGGGTATTGAACCCTGGTCCCGGGCCAGACCTTTGCATCAGGGTCTGCCGCTCTAACAATTTGAGCCACACTTCTCCACTATTTGAGCCACACTTCTCCATCTTCAAACCCTCTATCAACATTCCCATTTTTCCAGAAAGCTGTAAGTATGCAGTCATCAATGCCATCCTGAAGAAGCCCTCAGCTGACCCACACATGCTCGTAAACTACCAACCAATCTCCCTCCTACCATGCCCAGCAACATTCTCAGGAAAAGTCATTAATAGATGTCTCGCTGACCACCTTACCATCCACCAGCTCCTTGAGACTGCACTAGTCGCAGCAACAGATGACATCCCGATGATCCTCGACAGAGGGGAACCACAGCCCTCATCATACTCAGCCTCTCTGTGACCTTCGACACAGTTTCCCATCTGGTCCTGATCAGATGGCTCCAGCAGATTGGAATCCTTAGACCCTACCTCCAATGGATCTGCACCATTATCACCCAGAGAACCCAAACAATCAACATGCCACCATACTTCCAGAAGCATGCAAACTGATTTGCGGAGACCCGCAGGGTTCCAAACTGACCTTATCCCCCTTCAACATCTACCTAATTGGCGGAAATCCTCTACGCACAAAGCATTGACATTCACCTATGCAGTTGACACTCAAACTGAAATTGTCCCTCTTGGACGAAAAGCCGAACACCACAATTAACTTCAAAGCTTGCATGAAAGATGTGGCACTCTGAATGAAGTCCAACTGCCTGATGCTGAACACGGACAAGACCGAAGTGGTGATCATTGGAAAAGGTGCCACTCAGTCTAGTGGCCTACAGATCTCGGTCCCACTTTCAACCCTAGAACATAAGCATTGTAATCATTATGGACAACAAGTTGGACATGTCAACACAAGTTAACAAAGTCACCATATCCTGCAGCCACATTTTAAGAATGCTGAATAAGATATTCCAGTGGCTATCCAACAACACCAGGAAAACTGTCACCCAAGCACTGATCACTAGCAGATTGGACTATGGGAATTATGGTCTATGCGAGAATAACCAACTAACTCACAAAAAGATTTCAAACCATTCAGAACACAGCAGCCAGACTGGTCCTCAACCTCCCATGACGGTCTCTTGTCACACCACTTCTGAGGGAACTCCACTGGCTCCCAATATAAGCGTTCACAAATGAAGCTTCTCACACTCACATGCAAAGTATTACACAATACAGGGTAAGCCTACTTGAACAGCTGCATGGAGTTCCACCAAAGATTTAGGCACCTCCACTCATCCAGACTCTCACTAGCACACGTGCCATGCATCCGCAAAGCAGATCAAGAGGTTGTGCATTCTCATACATCACACCTATAGAGTGGAATAACCTCCCACATCACATTCAAGCCTTCTACTCCCTTGTAGAATTCCACAAGAAGTTGAAGGTATGGCTCTTTAAATACGTAACCAAGACTAGCTTCATACACCTGTCAAAGAGCCAGGATACCTTCATGGTGATATTGTGTTTTAAAAGCATCCATAACATAACACATCACAGTGAGCTGGTTCTACAAACCCATATATACCCATGTGTATAGCAGCCTGTACTGCAAGCATTCTAAGACACTTTTCAATTCCCATGTATATCCACATGTGACAGAGTGTAGTGCGAGCAGTATGAGGCACTCCTAAATGTTGATGCACAGCAGTATGCGGAATGCAGTGTGAGCAGTATAAGGTACCTGTAAACATCTATGTTCATCAGCGTGCAAGCAAATGCACAGAGATCAGCATGAGTCACTTATTCTAAACATTGAGGTGCATGAGCATGTTACAACATGAAATGTTAGGCATATGAGTCACTTATTCTAAACTTCCATGTACATCAGCATGCAACAACACAAAGTGTTAACTGTATAGGGAATATCTTTTAAGCATCCATTTACTTAAGTGTGAAAAGGTGCCCATGTTTGCTTGATTACTGCTATTTTTGTGTGGACATATGCTGTTAGTGTTGTACTCTGTGCACTGGGACACTGGTAACCAGGCCCAAGTGCATGTGCTCTGGCTCCTAAAAAAGTCACAATTGGATAACTCCCAACTAACATATTTAACTTTCCTATGTGGCCATAATACATGGTGCTTAAAATACACTCATGACATGGAATATTCGATTTTACCTATGGACCACAGTCGTACCTTGACTGGACTGAGCATCTCCTTGAAGTTATCCAAGCCTACTCGACAGAAAATGGCCATAGCCGCTAACTGAGGTGGCAATTCCGCCGCTCTGCGGCAGTTTAGCGCAGTGGGCGGGGTCATGACGGCCAACGGAACGTGTGCAGCACTACGGAGGTAGTGCGCGCGACTGCGTTGGCCGTCAGAAGCAGCGAAGGTGTTTGATTAACTTAGAGAAGAGAGAAACAATGTTAGTAAACAACATAAAAAGAAGCGCACCAAGTTCGTATTTGGCCAACCAATACCTGGAGTCAATAACGGAATATAAATATTCAGGAGTCATTATAAACAAAATTGGATCATATAAATCACAGAAAGAAGCTCTGAGTAGGAAAGGCAATGCTCTAGCATTAAAACATCTGAAGAAGACAGGGGCTAGTCTGATTTTCACCCCACTGCTCCAAGTGATAAAAGCAACACTCATACTGACAATAACTTACTGGAGGGAGTTGTTGCCAGGAAGAAATTCACCCACTCTGGAGGGGATCATGGTTGGGGCATATAGAATGATCTTTGGCCTCCCCAAATACTCCTACCAGCTCAGACAAGGCTTGAGTTTGGCCTGCAGAAGCCAGAAGGGGGGCATATATTAATTGCTATCATAAGATCAAGAGCTCAGAGCCGATTACATTAAAGTCATCTTTTGCTGGCACGCGTAAAGCCACTCAGAGTGGCTTTAAATAGGATTGTAAATATCACGCAGCAGGTTGCGCCGCTGGTGAGTCACGCAATGTGACGAACCAGCGGTGCAAGGGGCTTGTAAATAAGCCCCCGAATTTCTCTTTTTCTCTTTTCGATTTGTTTGTTAGTTTAGTATGAGATTATAATCTCCTCCAGAAATGTATTTGAGTTGTAATTAAATAAGCGAATACCAGTTGATTTCCTGACAGTGCTTAGAGGGAGCCCTGCTTTTGAAGGTTCATCAAACATTTCTGTGTCCAACCAGTATACTTTCGACTCCAAAGTATGAAGTTGGGTTTGACTTTAAGTTCAGGAACTTTTGCCCCATACTATTCACTATTCTCCAAAATGCCAGATCTCATTTATCTAAAAATGTAATTCTCTCATGTACAGCTCAAAAATGATTGATCAATATAATTAAAAAGTTCAACATAATACACTTCTACTTTTCATATATCTCACTAAGGACTGCCAGAAATTGGTTTTCTTTATTAATCTACTAATTAGTGTACTTTATGTATACTGGGACACACGTTGACTTTACTTGTTTCTGTTATTTCTCCCTTTTCATTTTCTTTCTCTTGATTACTTCAATCTGGCTTCAAGTTTGATTTCTTTACTTGTCTAGCCCCATTTGAGGGTCGTTTCTAAGCCAAAGCAAAATCTCTCAGAAAATAACTTCCTGTTCTATATGCCTCCATCTTATTGTCCT
Source organism: Lissotriton helveticus (assembly GCF_964261635.1). Classification (NCBI taxonomy): domain Eukaryota; kingdom Metazoa; phylum Chordata; class Amphibia; order Caudata; family Salamandridae; genus Lissotriton; species Lissotriton helveticus. Next base: position 1,762,143,559 of record NC_136068.1, read on the forward strand.
TAATGTTCTTTTCTTAGATCTCTCAAAATTGGGAGCAGTGCAAAGACATCAAATTCCTGGGTGTACTGCTTTTAACCCAGCTTCTTAGTAAGACACCATACCTTCATTTTGTTTTAATATACTGTAGTTATTCTATGAAATAATAAGAACTTTTATTAAACACCAGCAACTATTTTTTATATTATGCTGCTTTCACATACTCAGGCTGTTTTATCATATTACATGATATAAAATATAGTCTGAGGACACTGTTGTGAAACTCCAAAGCCACTAGATTCTTTATAAAAGTAAATATAAAAGAATAGATACTCTGTCTTCATTTGAGGGTCTCGACTACAGACAGATGTAGCTGTCTGTTGGCAAACCTATTGTTTTCAATGCATAATATAAAGTACAGTCCTCGTTATGATCGGGCTAGTAATTGATGCAATATTTTGTTTGCATCATGACAAAATCTGACTTTGCTGGGTTGGAATGGATCAGATAATTACCAACCAATCACGAGTTGCTCCCCAATATTGTGGACTAACATGCACATTTTGGCGGTACTGAACCAAACTCAGGGCCCGAATCACAAAGGGCCTCTACATTCGTGGCTAAGGCCCGCAGTTGTGGCGGTGGTCCCGCACTCATGGCGAGACCTCCGCACTGCAGTTTGTCTTTGCGTGCCCCCACCATGAGTGTGCTCCCCATGACTGCGGGTCTTGAGTGCTGAGGCCTTTGGTGAATCGGCTCCTCAGTGTATCACAACATTTATCCCATAATAAATATCGGTAGGTTTGACCTGCTGAAATATTTTAGGGATGGGATATTTATCATATTACTCACAATTCCAATATGTGCATAATGAGGACCTTACGGTGGGTTTTGCGTCAGACCCTTGCTCATGACTGGATGGCTTTGTTGTGCATAACTGTTGTCTGCTCTTTATGCTTTTCTCCCTATTCTTGTGTTTGTCCCACCCAGGACCATTTTGGTCTCTGTGTTCTGATTGTATGGGTTGTAACCTTCCAAAGCCTAATTGTGATTTTGTTTTGTTACTTTTATATATATATATATATATATATATATTACCTACTGGCGGTCGCCAGTAGGTATATATAGTTAGGATTTTTTCTCTATGGGATTTTTGAAAATTCTATGTCTAATAACTTTGGCGTTTGTGGACGGAATTGGCTGAAATTTTCAGGAAAATGGAACATTTTGTTTCTGAGCAGCCCCTGAAAATTTGGGGGGTTTGTCAAGGGGGGGCCGAGAAAAAAGGGGGGTCCCAAAACGCGTTTTTCCCATGTTAATTTCCATAGGGCGGTTGGCCTCACTTTTAGCCCGAACGGCTGAATGGATTTGCATGAAACTTGGCAAAATTGTAGGGACTGTTAGCCCGATGTGCCTTTGCTAGGTCTCAATATATGTGCTCCAGTGGATTTTGATAAATTAACGTTCAAAAAAAATATATATCTGTAACAGCGCTCCGGGTAGCGCTCCGGTTCGCGTACTTGACGCGTAACGGAACTTCGCGAAGCGAAGCTGATTGGCTCTCCGGTGTCTGTCAACATTCTAAACAGTCCGGAGCAGCCGCCATCTTGTCTCTCGGTAGGATCGAGAGACAAGAGGAGGCCAAAACAAAGGGGGAAATGACCATAAGGGGGCATAGTAGATCCTCCCTGACCCCCTAGGTTTGATGTGGAGGCTTTAAAAGGGCCCCGCGGGGCAAAAAAAAAAAAAACTCGTTTTTTTGCGTGGGAAGCGCCCGGTACGCTTTTGTGCAATGGGCGGTGGTAATCTAAATGATGAGGGTGGTGTAAGGAACGTGCTATATTCTTTTTCGTCCTTCACATGCGGATACCATGTTCGGGCTTATTTTTCTCATTCCATTAACCGTTCGATCAACGCCTCAGTCATATAAAAAGCATTCTTTTATTGGCCCAGTCGTGCGCCACACATACGCATTCATACCGTACAAATCAGGGCCCATGCGCACATTCATACCATACAATCTTTCACGCTCCCAGAGATAGTACAGACCGCGCGTAGGAAAGGGTCAAAAGCCAGGGGTATAGGAGTATGTAACAAGCGAGCCATTTAATTGAAAAAACTAAACGTGACAAACAGTTGCAGGATCAGTGAAGGTTGATTTTATAATTGAAAGTATAACAGGATCAGTTACAATAAAATCGTCCATACGCACACCATGGGCGAGTATCATGGGTAACATTACTTCGAAGCTTTATTAATACAATAATCAATAATGAAAAACCGACATCAATAGGGTTGTCCGTATGCCCAGTCAGTACCCTTCCCCGCCCGCCATGTGCACAAAGACCGCATACATCCCCCATAACGTCAAGGCTAAGTAACTAGAACGTCATAAGGAGTTGCAAGTCGCTCCCATACTGGCGCCATTTTGGTCGAGGCCAGGCAGGTCCAGAGTATAGTTCAATGTCTCCAATAACTAGCGGCAGGACCAGAATCCCTTTCGGCAGTTCAAAAAGTTTGTTAGCGCCAACACAAATAACAGGCAGCATGAACCATGACTCAAAGGCGAGGGAGGCAAAATCTTCCCTACCGGGTCACGCTGAGGTCCCACCGGAGCTGATCAAGTTGGCAGTCTACAGTGTCTCTTAGTAATTCGGACAAAAACTGGGGTCAGCATGAGAGCACTACCATCTTGTGACAATGTTGTGGCCACTTCCGGAGAGCGGGACAGCAGGCGTATCCCTCCGCCGATGCACTGAATCAGCCTCCCTCACGGCACCAGATGTGGATAAGGCGGCGGACACCCGTGGCAGCGGTATATCCATGGGGGATAGTCGAGCAACAGTGGCGGTTGCCCCCATCGGAAGCCCGCGGGAGTCGGGGGCCAACGACTCTCGTAGAACCTTTAAAACTGAGAGGACGTCTTCAAGAGTGGGGCTCATGCCCGAGCAGGCAAGCATTCGAGTTCCAGGGTAGTCCAGAGCCGTTCTAGTGGACCAGGCCCAAATCCGGGGAGTCGGCCGCCATTTTGAGCGTTCCGCAGCAACAGCCGCTCTTCACCCCGGCCACCGGATCGGGTCCCCGGCCATCCAACCGAGTGGAACGCCAATGGCAGTCCTGGTGCAGCTGACTGGGGAGTGAAACGCTAAGGGTCGCCCTGCTGCAGCTGACCGCGGGGACGGGCCTTGGCGCGTGGTGTCGCCCCCGGGCTATTTGCACAATGGTCCTCCACCCCTAGGCCGCCACCTATGCTACCTCGACAGGAACAGCGTCATGCATTTGGATCGATGTTGCAGCAGGCTGCCATGTAAATAGTTATTTAATAAAACGTTTTACCCTGTTACTTTGCTGGTGTGTTGTATATATTTATAATATTTGCATAGGGTTTGTCGTTATTTTGGGCGGGGTGGGCGGCGGAGCCGAGCTAACTTCTCTTATTTAGTCAGCACATAAATTGACTTACTGGTGCGCATTATTTTGGGAGTAAATTTGGGATATCGGTTGGGGTCGGGTTCGTCGTACTGAAATAACCCTTCAAGTTTGTGGTGTAGGCCAGTGGTTCCCAAACTTTTGACTCCTGAGGACCCCCATTGAGTCACCACTGGAAGCCGGGGGCCCCCAAGCAATTCTTATGAGTTAAATTTCAAACATTAAAACAGTAATTCGAAAAAATACACACGTGTGCACAAAAAACTAATACTCAAAGTACTAAGGATTTTGGGGCCAGATGTACGACCATTTCATTTAGCGCCTCGCAATTGGCGACACATTGCGAGTGGCAAATTGCGAGTCGCTAAATGAAATGTACAACAGTGTGTTTAACACTGTTTGGGATTCCCAATGGGGTCGCAAATTGCGAGGTTCATTAATATTAATGAGCCTCTCGCAATTTGCGAGCCCATTGGGAATGGCAGCCCTCCCAGTGATGGTGGCCTGCTGGGCTCTGCAGGCCACCATGTCTCGGACTGCTTTTAAATAAAGCAGTTTAAAAAAAAAATACAGCCTGTTTACCATGCATTTAAAAAAAAAGAAAAGAAAATGAAATGTTTTCGTTTCATTTTCTAAGGGACCTCTGCCTGACCTAAAAAAATAATTTTGCATGCATTTGCAAAGGGGAAGGGATCCCTGGGGATCCCTTCCCATTTGCGAATGCATTACCATCTACTTGAAGTAGGTGGTAATTGTGACTGTTTTGCGACCGCAAAACATTTATACATGGTTTTGAGACTCGCTATTTGGAAGGAAATGCCCCTTCTAAATAGCAAGTTGCAAAACCTATTTAGAGAGTCGCAAACAAATTGCGACTCACAAAATAGGCTATGTACATGGCCCAATAGACTTTTGCATGCGCAAACGGGTTCGCAAACCCGTTCGCGCATATAAAACAGATCGTATATCTGGCCCTTAGTATTTTATATTGAAGTAATAGCCCCTCTGTCACATGTATTTCATTTGTTTTGTAGCATCTCTCATACCATTGTAGGATGTCAGAGCACTTTACATCACACACACATACAGACATTGAATCATACATGTAAATCAGTGTGTATATAAAATGTTTAAAGGGTGCTTGGTCTGGAAAAGCACAAACTCAGGATTCAGAGCATAACACAGTGGGTAGCATTGACTTTAACATTAAAAATGTATTTCCACCCCAATATATCTTTTTAGCAGCATCAGGATAATGAATAACTGGGACAAAATATAAGTTACTAACTTTTACCATGCAGTTTGCAAGCAGCTCTTTGATGACAGTTTATAGGTCCTTCTGCTAGATTATGATTGTCACTTATGAAGTGAACAGTAACAAAAGAATCTCTGTGACAAAAGCAGTAACCATGAACTTAGGCACATAAAATGCTGCTTTTTAAGATGCATGTTACACGTTCTTTGCAGTAGGCATATTAACCCTCTGTGCTACATTAGTTAAATGAAAGCTGCCACTAGACAAAACTCTCCTCGCTCTCCAGCAGGTACATTAATCACTGACATTCTCTTGACACTTTTATTGTTGCTGGAAAGCTGCTAATTATAGAAGAAATGTTTCTGTGCTTTTAAAACTGTTGCCTGCGGACCCCCTAGGAATGTGTCACGGACCCCTGGGGGTCCGCGGACCACAGTTTGGGAAACACTGGTGTAGGCTACTCTCCCATTCACTAGCTCCAGAGAGAGTCGTTCCTAAGTAAGGAAAGTGCTATATTCTTTTTCGTCCTTCACATGCGGATACCATGTTCGGGCTTATTTTCCTCATTCCATTAACCGTTCGATCAATGCCTCAGTCATACAAAAAGCATTCTTTTATTGACCCAGTCGTGCGCCACACATACGCATTCATACCGTACAAATCAGGGCCCATGCGCACATTCATACCATACAATCTTTCACGCTCCCAGAGATAGCTCGTACATATAATGTACCGTCTCACAGAGCTAGCCTATTTTTCCTCGCGTGGAACACGGTGCGGTTTAGGTCTTCTCCATACTTCAGCTGAAATTCCAATGTAACATGCAGAAAAAGAAAAGGGGGGGGGGCAGCGTTCAAAGCACATCAGCGTGCATAAACACGAACATGTTTTTATCTACCACGTACTTGACTTATCTCTCTGAGATGCATTCCCTTGTGTCTCGGCAATGGTAGTCTGTTCATTACATAGATCGCCCGAGGGCGGTAGTACAGACCGCGCGTAGGAAAGGGTCAAAAGCCAGGGGTATAGGAGTATGTAACAAGCGAGCCATTTAATTAAAAAAAATAAACGTGACAAACGGTTGCAGGATCAGTGAAGGTTGATTTTATAATTGAAAGTATAACAGGATCAGTTACAATAAAATCGTCCATACGCACACCAAGGGCGAGTATCATGGGTAACATTACTTCGAAGCTTTAATAATACAATAATCAATAATGAAAAACCGACATCAATAGGGTTGTCCGTATGCCCAGTCAGTACCCTTCCCCGCCCGCCATTTGCACAAAGACCGCATACATCCCCCATAACGTCAAGGCTAAGTAACTAGAACGTCATAAGGAGTTGCAAGTCGCTCCCATACTGGCGCCATTTTGGTCGAGGCCAGGCAGGTCCTTTCAAGTGGTGTGGGACCTGCCTGGCTTTGGGAATCTTTCAAGTGATGTGACTGAGGAGCAAATTGTGGACCTCTTTAAAGACTTCAACCCACTACATGTCAAGAAATGTCAAAGAGGAATGAAATGCTTTGCATTTGTAGACTTCAGTTCGGCGAAGACCCAGCAGAATGTTATAAGTAAATTTCATGGCACGAATTTCAGTGGGCGGTCTGTCATTGTGAAAGCTTCAATTAAGTTGAATGGCTGCAAGAGCCCCGATTACACCAGCAGCCCTGTTAATATGCCGATCTTGGAAAAAGTTCCTCTGTTGGATTGCAATGGCTGCAGTGATGGTCTTGGGAAACTGCTTCCGAAAACTCTAAAGGCCACGAAAGCTTGCTATGCTGTTTCTTTGGAAATGCGGTGCTGGGTGATGGAAGTTATTGAAGAGTTGGCAGTGGTGTTTTTTGTGGATTTTGGACGCTCTGCCACTAATCCTGGAAAGCAATAAATTACATTAATTCCTGAAATTGTTTGATAATCACAAAATCTTCAGAATTGTCTTCAAACTATAGCAATTTCCCTATTTATATTCTTAATTTCTTGTAACTTCTACAGTCCAGAGTATAGTTCAATGTCTCCAATAACTAGCGGCAGGACCAGAATCCCTTTCGGCAGTTCAATAAGTTCGTTAGCGCCAACAGAAAGAACAGGCAGCATGAACCATGACTCAAAGGCGAGGGAGGCAAAATCTTCTTTACCGGGTCACGCTGAGGTCCCACCGGAGCTGATCAAGTTGGCAGTCTACAGTGTCTCTTAGTAATTCGGACAAAAACTGGCGTCAGCATGAGAGCACTACCATCCTGTGACAATGTTGTGGCCACTTCCGGAGAGCGGGACAGCAGGCGTATCCCTCCGCCGATGCACTGAATCAGCCTCCCTCACGGCACCAGATGTGGATAAGGCGGCGGACACCCGTGGCAGCGGTATATCCATGGGGGATAGTCGAGCAACAGTGGCGGTTGCCCCCATCGGAAGCCCGCGGGAGTCGAGGGCCAACGACTCTCGTAGAACCTTTAAAACTGAGAGGACGTCTTCAAGAGTGGGGCGCCAATGGCAGTCCTGGTGCAGCTGACCGGGGAGTGAAACGATAAGGGTCGCCCTGCTTCAGCTGACCGGCGAGTGAAACGGTAAGGGTCGCCCTGCTTCAGCTGACCGGCGAGTGAAACGCTAAGGGTCGCCCTGCTGCAGCTCCACCTGGGGGTGAGGGGAGAGGGGGCCGTCTGCGCCGTCTCTCCTGCGGGCGCCCCACACGATGGCCGGGCCTACGACCCTGGGTTTGAGAGTCTCATGCTCGATCGATTGAGCTGGCCGGATCAGGCAACAAGAAGGTGGGGTGGGGGGGTGGCGGCATCAGCAAGGCATCCCCCCACACAATTTGTCGGACATCACCTCTGGATGTACTGGGGACGAGCCTTGGCGCGTGGTGTCGCCCCCGGGCTATTTGCACAACGGTCCTCCACCTCTAGGCCGCCACCTATGCTACCTCGCCGGCTGATGGCCTTTGTAGACTTTCTAAAGCCCAAATCCTACTAAAAAGTAGCCCAAAGTCGCCCAACATTGCTACTTTAAGGAAGGAGGGACAGGAACAGCGTCATGCATTTGGATCAATGTTGCAGCAGGCTGCCATGTAAATAGTTATTTAATAAAACGTTTTACCCTGTTACTTTGCTGGTGTGTTGTATATATTTATAATATTTGCATATGGTTTGTTGTTATTTTTGGTGGTGTGGGCGGCGGAGCCGAGCTGTCTTCCAGCCATCATGGCGTCGAGCTCGGTTCCTCTCACTAGTTTCATATTTCTCATGAGGGGTTGTTCCTAATGTTTCTATTTTAGCGAGGTCAAAAAGAGATCCCATCAGTGGCCTACTGATTTTGCTCGATTCCTTTTGTTTTTTCTAACGATTTTTATGTTATAGTTTGCTAGCACGATACAGCGGCTAGTCCGCATTTTATATATATGTCCTTTTTATTAGGGGTGTCCTCCGGTGGAGTCAGATGATCTACCTCTAATAAACGGTCCGGGTTGAACCAACTACCAACAAACGGGGCAGAGATAGGCAAGACGGGTTACAAAGGGGACAAAAGTCTGCACTACCTATCCTTCACTATCCGCAAAGACTAAACAGAGTATTGCGACTCTGTGCTTATTTGTGAATAGAGAATCACCCAAAGAGAACCAATTCCGAACGATCATAGGCTATTGGCAGTGGGCAGAGAGGCCATGACACACAAAATGGCTGTCACTTACGTGCATGATGGGGCCTAAAAGGGACAAGATGGCGTGGCCACTGTTTCGCGACTTTCACTTTACTTTCAACAGTGGCTGTGGTGAACATAAATGAACGCCGCTTATGTATACCTAATTTTAGTCATTTTCCACAAAAAAGCTTTTGATATTTGCTATTAAAAAACCATTGAAATTCACTGAAAAAACCATAGGTTATAGACCATATATAGTTAGGAATTAGCATTTACAAAACCTTGAAAATTCACTGAAAAAACCATAGGTTATAGACCATATATAGTTAGGAATTAGCATTTACAAAACCTTATTTTACTCACACAAAACCATTGAAATTCCATATATAGTTAGTTGCACTAACTATATATCGCGCACCCGCAATCCACTGCTGATGATGTCACATATTACATCATTCATGACATGGTCAGTGACATCACTGATGACATCACTGATGACATCTCAAATGACATCACTGATGACATCACTGTTGACATCTCATTTGACATCAATGGTCACATCACTGATGATATCATTCATGTGACAATACAATGCATCTCCTCACACTTTAATATAACCTCTGTTACACCCAGTGTTAAATACAGAATATAATTTTTTAAACCATTGACACACCAATACTAGTTAGTACATACGCACTCACTGATTCCTATGTCTACACACACATTCACTCATTCACCCATACAATCATTCATACATACAATCACTCATCTTTACAACACTATCATATGCACTCATACACCTATACAGACACTCACACTCTGCCACTCATCCATGGAGTTACTCACACACCTAGTCAGTCCTGTAAATAATCAATCACACTTCCATTTTCTAATCTATACAGTTAAACATAGAGTACCTTACATTTTCAAACATATACTAACACATACTTACTCTCTTATACAATCATTGATACAAGTACACATTGATCTGCACAGAGTCACACATCTCCCAGCCAGCCACACACACACTCAGTCTCCCATACAAATACTTGGACAATCAATCAATAACCCATATATTTACTCATATAGCTACTGATCAACACATGCAGCAGTTTACAGAACAACAGACATAATGATGCACAAATTAAGACAGTTTAGTCACTAACCCATGCACTCAGTGAGACACATTTAATCACTCACTCATACAGTCAGTCACGCACCTACTAAATCCTTCATCCAGACACTTATACATCTACTCATTATTCAATATGTAAAACATATTTAAACTTTACAGAAACACACAGTCACTGGATGATGTCATCAGTGATGTCATTTGAGATGTCATCAGTGATGTCACTGACCATGTCATGAATGATGTAATATGTGACATCATCAGCAGTGGATTGCGGGTGCGCGATATATAGTTAGTGCAACTAACTATAGATGGAATTTCAATGGTTTTGTGTGAGTAAAATAAGGTTTTGTAAATGCTAATTCCTAACTATATATGGTCTATAACCTATGGTTTTTTCAGTGAATATATATATATATATATATATATATATATATATATATATATATATATATATATATATATATACATATACATATATATATATATATATATATATACATATATATATATATAGATATATATGTATATATATATATATATATATATATATATATATCATGAAGCCAGAATGGGTTCTTCCGGGACCCGCTCCCGTAGTCAGGTGGCGCGAAAACGGCGAACCCTTTGCCGCATAAATTAATCAATTCGAGGTTGCTAATAAGCACTGCGCGCACTCGGTGATGCAGATTCCAATTAATTTATTTTCTCAAAACAAAACGTTACGCGTTTCAACACAAAGTGTGTCTTGATCACACGTTGCCTAACACAGTGTTCAGCTTGTATAAGTAAACACAAACAGTCAAGGGTGTAACTGACAACAAAGACGTCCCCACATACAGGCCTGAAGTCATACAGTGTAACTGATTCGGCCATTTTGAAGTGGTGTAAATTAGCATACAGATATACATTTCTCTGTCATTGTAAAGCCAATACTTCGTACATCCAACAAAAAGCGAGTGCCTCCTAAACTCTTGTATCCCCACATAATTATTGACTCAGCAAAATCATATATCAGGAACTAGTGCCATGATTTTTGACATAAATTGTTGGGATAACAAAGATCATGCAGAGATTATGTAAGGTCTAGTGCCTTACTTATTAAATACCTATCCCTTTACCAGTTGAGGACATAAGTTTGTTATCACATTCCTTTCTTTGAATGATGCGATATTGTTGCTGTCAAGTCCCAATTTTTAGTTGTTTTTATACAAGTTCAAAGATCTATAAGCTCTACGCTCATATAATCACGACATTTTTTTCTCAAAGACAGTGAAAAAAGTTATTAAAAAGTGAAATGTGCTCCTTATCTTAACCAATGAGTGACTTCATTCTTCCTCGAAGAAAAGGGTAGGGAAGATGTGCAGTACTTTAACGAAAGAGTGATGCCTCCCTTCCTTTTCTCCTAAAAGAAACCATATGCACAAAATTAAAATGTATCTTAAAATAAAACATTACACAATCAAACGTACTTAGTAAATGCAGTTCTGTACATACAAGTTCAATATATTCATCAGATCTGGTGTAGTGTCTAGATAAGACTGAATAGTAAATTACTGTTCATACAAGTGGGTTGATAGCTCCTCATCTAAGTTATGGCCTCCAGGATATATGGTTTCCAGATCCATGATCCACTTAGACTCTCTCTTCCTGAGGGCTAGAGTTCTATTCCCTCCTCTTTTGCCTATGTTGACTTGTTCAACGGCAAAATATCTGAGTAGACAGGAATTGGATTGATGGACTGCCTCAAAGTGTCGGGCAACTGGGTAGTGTGCATCTTTATTAGTTATAGCTCTCAGATGTTCCTGAATGCGCTTTTTGGCTGGGCAGGTGGTACTGCCCACATACCTCTTCTTACACGGGCATTCAAGAACATAAATCACAAAACATGAATTGCATGTGAGGAATTGTTTGATTTTACGTTTCACAGTCTCACCCGGAATTTCAACCTCTTTAACCATATAGCTTGCTTGACAAGCTCTGCAGTACCCGCAAGGATAGAAACCTTTCAGTCCTTGCACATGTTGCTTTTTGTTGTCAGATATGTCACCTTTAACCAAAATGTCCCTCAAATTCCTTCCTCTTCTGTAGGTAATCTGCGGTCTATATATATATGGGCCCTGCAGCTTCAAAGTGCTGCTGGGATGTTCACTTTCTCATAGTTTGCACACATTTCATTTCTTCTTTTTGCTTCAATAAAATTTACCACTTTAACATGGTCAGCCACAATGTCAGAACATTACATTAGAAATGGCTGCCATGCATTGATGTATGCTTGCTCAAGTATCATAACTCACGAATGCCCACTCGCCAAGACGTACAAATGTACACTCATCTTGATGCACACATATGTCATGAAGCTAACCTTTAATTGAAATATCTTTTCAAAATTTCTAGGACATGTGTAAAGTATGTCTTGACACAAGAGTTTTCGTACTGGTGCCAACAAGCATTGACAAGTAGAGAACGTTAGGCTGTGCAAATAGTTGTTTGCAGTGCTAGAAACTCCATCTCTCTGTGGTCTAGAGGGTTGCCTTACATTTGGGACATACAATTTCGTACAGACAAGAAGGACTTTGCAGGCTGGCAAACTTGCCTATGTGCAAGAGTCCTGGTAACACTGTAAGTTCTCCCGAGTGATATTTGCTGTCACTGTGTCAGTGTGGGAGACAAAAGATAGTAGTTTGTCCACAGATCATAGAATTGGGCGAGAAGCGGTCAACCAAAAAGGCTAAAAGAGTCAGGATAGGGTGACAAATCATGCTGATTTTCCCAGTTTGGGAACTTTGGGCCTGATTTTGCCAGAAAGTAAATCTGGCTGGTCAATCCATTTGGCAAAGAGCTGCCCTGCAGCCTGGATATTTCATGGACCTCTGCCAATCCCAGGGAAAGGCACAGGAGGAGCATGTAATGCTGCCCCCTGCCAGCCACATTCTTCATTTCCCCTCTCTACCTCCTAGGTTCTGCCCCTTTACCTTTTCCTCCTGTCTTGCACCAACCCCCCAACACAACTTTGCCACATGCTCTAAGCAGACAATAAAGGCATGTGTTTAAACCCATTGACTTTGGAATCCTGAGTCGAATTCTGTGCAGTAAACCTGCCTCTGCTCACTCCAGTCTGCCCATCTCCAATGCACTCTACTCCAATCCAAAACAGTCTGCCTACTCCAATCTGCCCCTCTTCAATCCAAAACTATCTGACCACTTGAATCCACCCCACTCCATTCTACCCCTCTCCAATCCAAAACAATCTGCCCCACACCAGTCTGACAATCTCCACATAGTACCTGTGTTTAAGGGTACAGTGTGTGTACACCAACTGTACTGTGCAACTGGTAAACAGGGCATAATGAGGGGGGGAGAGTAAAAAAAATGTGCACCTTGTTTGGTCCCCAGTGCGAAGAGTGGTCTGGAATGTCTGACAAATGCCATTTGCATCTGTTTTGAGCCCATTTCTGCATTTTCTATGTTTGGTGCTGGCAGGGATGAGTTAAAGCACGGAAGCTAATCAAGGCAAATTTGAGTCAAACAGCAAATTGATGAAAGTCCAAAACTGGGCTCAAAGATAATTAATGCTTATACATGGATGTCAATTCACTGAAATGCCTGGGGTACAGAAGTGACATCACACGGCCTTCGATCTCGACTTTCACTCACACATACATACTGTTAGAACCAGTGTCTGTAGTTGGCCGGGGTACGCACCCTAGTCCAAGTAGGGACCACCACTTCCGACAGGTTAGCTTGGTGCAGAGCAGGAAGGCGTAACTCCAGAGGCAATGTGTAAAGTATTTGTGCAACACACACCCACCGTACACAGTGAAACACGCACTCAAGAAAAATACACTACACCAATCTTATATATTAAAAAAAGTAATCTTTATCTAAAAATCAGGCAAGATCCAATGATCAAATAAGTCCAGTGTCCAGGCCAGATCAATAATCAGATGCAGCCAGTTGCTTATAAAACAAAGAAAGTTATCTCGATCTAGAAATTGTGCACGGTTCAAAAATAGTCAGACCCCACACAAAGCAAATCTCAGGTCTCAGTCAGGTGTCCTGGAGATGGCTGTTGCAGATATCCCGGTAATCGACTGCCTTTCAATTGTAACACATTAGGGCAGTCCCAGCGTGATGGTGCGCCTAATGCCAATGAACCCTTACATGCCCGTGATAACGATATGCAGGAGGGTTTAGCGGGCGCCGTCGTAATCATTGACCGGCTCGGGGCAAGGAAGTGCAGAGTCCCCCGACCTGGCAGCGAAGAATTCAAATGCCCCTCCAATAGTCTCCAGCGGGCCTGCAGCGGCATGCAGGCAGCCCCCAGCAGTCCCACTATTTACCTTGTGGCAGTCCCCGGTGGCCCACTCTGGTGCGATCAGTACGCCCCCTCCCCCTTTTGCATGAGTGGTGCGCAAGCCGTACCACGCAGTTCCCACTAGGCAGGAAGCCGGGAACGTTTCCCTGCAGGTCGACACCCCTGCCCCCAGAGGGAGACGCCACCCACGCCCTGGATACTCCCGGGCAGTTACCTGGGGGTGAGCATGGACCTTCGCTATCTTCTCCTCTTGCCGGTATCAGCTGCTCCGGTAACGCGGTGGGGGTCCTTGATGATTCCCCGCGTTTCCTTTCTCCCAGGCAATGCTTCCTCCTTGGGACGAGCCCCCTCGTTGCCAGGCAATGCCTCGGGAGGGAGTCAATCCCAGCGCGGCCTCCCCCTGACGTTGGGGTTGACGCGCCCAAGGCTCCCGAAGCTCCCGGGCTGCGGGGGTGATCACGGGGCAGAGTTTGCTACGTTTAAAAACCCGGGCAAGCGGCGGTAATTACGGGGGCAATTTTGTTTAGCAGGACCACGGGCGGTGATTTCTGCAGTGCTCTCAATGCGCTCGAATCCGGGCTCGCAGAGGTGATTCTTGAGCAGTTCAGTCCCCGCGCTCAGCTGGGTGATTTAAATCTCGTGCTCTTACAGCATTCCCTAGCCAAAGCGCCTCAGTTCCCTCAGGCCAGGGGGTAAAGCACTCTTCCCACGGGGCCAGCAGAGGTGACGTCAGGCTTGCAGCGCTCCTTCCCCACAGCACTTTCCAGCCCAGTCAGAGGTGATAGAGTTAGCAACACACACCCAGGGCTGCAGAGGTAGTTTCTGGAGAAATCACAGGGCAAACAAGGCTGCACGCAGGCACAGTGTTGCAGGGGCCAGTCTCTCCAATGTTGCGGGTTGCAGAGACATTCCTTAAAAGGTTGTTGTCCCAAAGAGGCAGTTCATGGAAGTTTGGTGGAGACACTCTGGGGATGATGTTTCAGTCTCCCATGCAGGGCAGGATCAGCAGACAGTAGGGCAGCTCAGCAGGTTGTGGGGCAGCAGTTCCTTGGAGCAGTCGGCCTCCATCCCAGTGGCAATCCTCTTGCACAGCATTCCTCACTCCAGCAGGGATTCTTCCAGGTCCAGCAGTGTAACAAGAATGTGAGTCCAGTGGCTAGAAAGTGGTGGAAGTCTCTGGAAGGGTCTGGGGGCAGGGGCTTCTGGAAGAGTCCAGGGAGTTCTGGGATGTTCCCTGCCTTCCCTGACCTGGCTGTCACATTGACGAGAGACAGGGCCGTTAAGGCTACAGTAGGCAGCCCATCACAGCCCATCCAAGGGAAGATGGTGTGAATCACGACTCCCACCTCCCAACCCAGGCAGGCTATCAGTATGCAGTGGGGAGGGGGGAGGGGGTAGTCTGCAGTGCCCAATCTAAGTGTTAGCAGGAAAAGGTCCACTTTCTAAAAGTGGGATCCCTAGCGTAGTAGTGCTCAAACCCCATATATCATCGGAAAGGGTTCCCCACCCCGAGTCCAACAAGACCAAACATGACAGGCTTATTAGGTCCCTGTCAGAAATTATCCCAAAAGGGGGGTTCCCAATACTAGCCTATGGAGAGTGAAGCCTTACTGCAGTAGCAGGGGCTGGTGACAGATATGTCAGCGTCCCAAGGTTTTAGGGAAGAGCACCTGCACCTCAGCACTGTTTTGCAGTGGTGAGGCTCCCAGAGTCCTAAGTTCAACAAAATGTGAGGTAAAAATGGGAGGCAAAAGGGCAAAAAGGTAGGAGAAGACCACCCTAAGGCTGACAGGTCCAACACGTGTCCCCCCCCAGCTGAAAGTGGGGAGAACTACCCAACCTCTAGGGAGTTCTCATCACTAAGGCAGAAAAACCTAGAGAGACTGTCAGCATTGGCGTGGTCTACTCCGGGTCTATGTTCCACCCTGAAGTCCATCCCCTGTAGGGAAATGGACCACCTCAACAATTTGGGATTCACTTGAGGGGCCGTTGGTCAGTCTCAATCAGGAAGTGGGAGCCAAACAGGTATGGCCTCAGCTTCTTCACAGCTCAGACCACCGCAAAGGCTTCTCTCTCTATAGCACTCCACCATTGTTCCCGGGGGAGTAGCCTCCTGGAGATGAAAGCCACTGGTTGGTCTCGCCCCTATTCATTGAGTTGCGGAAGTACTGCCCCTATGCCATGCTCTGAGGCGTCTGTTTGGACAATTAACTCTTTGGAGAAGTCAGGGGCCCTGAGCACAGGAGCTGTGCGCATGTCCTACTTTAGAGAGTCAAAGGCTTTTTGGCAAGCCTCTGTCCAAATAACTTTTCTAGAGGTTAACTCAGTCAAGGGGGCCACAATGGTGCCATAACCCTTGACAAACCTGCGGTAGTACCCTGTGAGGCCGAGGAATGTCCTGACCTCAGTCTGTGTTTTGGGAGGCTCCCAGGCCAGGATGGTTTCTATCTTGGCCTGTTGGGGCTGCACCCTGCCCCCGCCCACCAAGTGTCCAAGGTAGACTACCGACCCCTGCCCTATCTGGCATTTGCTGGCTTTGATAGTCAGGCCTGCCTGCTGCAGGGCCTGAAGCACTTTCCTGGAGGTGACCCAGATGCTCATCCCAGCTGCTACTGAAGACAGCTATGTCATCCAGGTAGGCAGCAGAGAAGGCCTCTAAAACGGAGAGGACCCAGTTCACCAGCCTCTGGAAGGTGGCAGGAGCGTTTTTCAGTCCAAAGGGCATCACTCTAAACTGGTAGTGGCCCTCTGGGGTGGAAAAGGCGGACCTCTCTTTGGCTCCATCCATTAGGGCGATCTGCCAGTACCCCGACGTGAGGTCAAAGGTACTCGGGTATCAGGCAGCCCACAGTCGGTCAATGAGCTCATCCGCCCGAGGGATAGGATGAGCATCAGTCTTGGTCACAGAGTTCAGTCCTCTGTAATCCACACAGAACCTAAGTTCTGGTGTGGTGCCCGGTGGGGCAGCTTTTGGTACCAGAACCACCGGACTGGACCAAGGGCTGTTGGATGGCTCTATCACCCCCAACTTCAGCATCTTAGTGTCTTCACTCTGGATGCTGGCCCTCACCTTGTCTGACAGCCTGTAAGACTTGTACTTGACAGGGAGGCTGTCTCCTGTGTCCACATCATGGGTACAGAGGTGGGTAATCCCAGGGATAAGAGAAGACACTGAGGAGAACTGCCCCAGGACCTGGCGGCAGTCCCTCTGTTGCTCAGGAGTTAAGGATGGGGGAGAGAACCACTCCCTCCACCGATCCATCCTTCTCTTGGGAAGCAAAGAAGTCCGGGAGAGGTTCACTTACCTCTTCCTCTGCCCCATCAGTCACCATCAGTAAGGTGATCTCAGACCTCTAGTGGTGGGGTTTGAGGCGGTTGGCGTGTAGTACCCTGTGGGGCTGCCTGCGGGTCTTAAGATCCACTAGGTAAGTGGCCTTACCCTTCTTCTCCAAAATCTCATAAAGGCCAGTCCAACGGTCCTGGAGGGCACTGAGCTCTCCAGGCTCCATGACCCACACCATCTGTCGAGGTTCTAGCTCCACCGTGTGAGAATTCTGGTCATACCATTCCTTCATCACCACCTGGCTGGCCTCTAAGTTGTCAGAAGCTTGCTTCCACAACTTAGCCATTTGGCTGAGGAAGGCCAGCATGTAGCTCACTACATCTTGGGGAAGCCTCCTTGCGGTCTTCTCCCACCCATCGTTCATTAAACTGAGAGGTCCCCTAACAGGGTGACCATATAAAAGTTCGAAGGGGCTGAAGCCCACTCCCTTCTGCGGTACCTCCCTGTAGGAAAACAACAAACCGGGCAAGAGGATGTCCCACTTTTTCCTCAGGCCCTCAGGCAGACTCCTGATCATGCCCTTTAGGGTCTTGTTAAATCTCTCCACAAGACCATTGGTCTGTGGGTGGTAAGGGGTGGAGAACTTATAAGTAACCCCACACTCCTTCCACATGGCTTGCATGTAGGCAGACATAAAATTGGTGCCTCTGTCAGACACCACCTCTTTGGGAAACCCGCTCTGGTATGTGCAGTGATGGTTCTCAGAGATATAGCCTCTGGGTACCGGGTGGCGTAGTCCCCCAGAACCAGGATAAACCTGTGACCAGAAGATGTCGGTGGATCCATAGGCCCAACAATGTCAATGCCCACCCTCTCAAAGGGGGTGCTAATGAGAGGTAGTGGTTCCAGGGGAGCCTTTAGCTTAGTCCCTGTTTTCCCACTAGCTTGGCAGGTCAGACAAGTCCTGCAGAATGTATCTGAGGAGATCCTCATCTGCGGCATATACAAATGTGTGACAAGCCTAGCAAAGGTCTTGACTTGGCCCAAGTGTCCTGCCAATGGGATCTCATGAGCCAATTCCAAAAGAAAGGCCCTGTAGCACCGGGGGACCACTAAGGCCCTTGATGGCCCATGCACAGGAGCCTTGGGCTCACTGTGAAGGAGCCCATCCTCCCAGTAAATATGATACTTCGCGGAGGCATTGCCTGCTGCTTGGGCTTTGGCCTGTCGCCTCATGTCCTCAAGGGTGGGGCACTCCTTCTGTGCCCGACAAAACTCCTCCCTGGTGGGCCCTCCTTCCACCTGCCATTCTGCAGGGGTAGGTAGGTCCCCCAAGGGAGCAACATCCCCCTCCGTGGACTCCGGTGCGACCTCCTCAGGTGCCCCATCCATCTCACGGGGTGACCACCCCGGGGCGGGCTTCCCTTGCCCTTGGGTTCCTCTCTTTCTAGCAGCTTGCTGGGCCATTTTCCCAGGCTCCAGCCTTGGTTGACTCCCTTCCCGGGCAGCCATGGTCCGTGTGGTAGCACAGATCCACTCTGGTAACCCCCGCATCTCCACATGCGCTTTGAGCTCTACCTCCTTCCAGACAGTGTGCTCAAGGTCATTCCCTAACAGACAGTCCACTGGCATGGCAGGGCTCACAGCAACTCTCAGCAGGCCTGAAAGCCCTCCCCACTCAAATGGAACCTGTGCTACGGGATAGTGATCCTCCCTGTTGTCAGCCATCACAACTGGATGGAATGCATCGCAAATTATTTGCTCTGGGGACACCAGCTGACTCCTTACCATAGTCATGCTGGCACCTGTGTCCCTCAGGGCCTCCTCCCCCTCACCACTGAGGGTGACCCACTGGCTATACTTGGTAGTATTGGAGGGCACGTGGACCTTAGGAACCATCTCACTGTCTGCCAGAGACACTAGGACAAGCCCTGGACCCTCACTCCCATTATCTAGGGACAGCTCCTCCCCAAGCGCTACACTAGCCACCCCGGGGTTTTTACCTCCAATAGCCTGTGGTGCTCTCTTGCGACATGTGGGATCCCCCTTGTAGTGTTCAATTTCACCACACTTATAGCACCGGACAATTCTGGGCTGCTGACCTTTTTCAGGATAAGTGGGCTTCTGGTGGCCATATTGGGGCTGGGACCCAGACCCTTTCCCTTGTGAATTGTTTTGGGGACCTTTGGAGGGCTCTTTCTTTTTATCTCCCCCCTCTTTCTTCTGGTGGGATCCCTGACCACCCCTTTGGGAGTCCCCCCTAGAACCCCTGTTTGACACCCTGGTACTGACCCAGGTGTCCGCCTCCTCTGTAAGCTTCCTAGGATTGGTCAACTTGCGGTCAACCAGGTGTTGGCGCAGCTCTGGAAAACATTCTCTAGAAGGTGCTCTCTTAAAAACAAGTCATACAACCCTTCATAGTCATGCGCATTGCTGCCCCACACCCAGCCCTCAAAAGCTTTACTAGCGTAGTCCAGGAAATCCACCCAGTTCTGTGTGGGAAGTTTGTGGCTATTCCTAAACCTCTGCCTATACCTCTCAGGGATAAGACCGAAACCTTTTAAGCTATGCTTCCTTCATGACAGAATAGTTGGTCTGGTCTTCCTTTTCAAGGCAAAGGAGTGTGTCCCTAACTTCTGGAGGTCTGTAATTATACAAACCACCCTCCCAGTAACTCTCTGGGAACCCATGGGCTCCTAGGGACACCTCATAGGCCACTAACCACTTGTCAATATTATCCCCCACCTTAAAACTGGCCATCACATCTTTAGTCATAAAGAACTTGGACTCACATGAAGCTTTAGTAAGTACGCTGCCACCATTCTTGTTGCTGTTGGTCCCTACTTGTAGGGCTCGAATTTCCAGTTCCTTCAGGTTGAGCTCATGGCTAAGGTTCCTCTCCTCCATGGCCCATCTCACGCTCCCTTTCCAACTTGGCGAGTTCCAATTTAAACTGTCTCTCATCTCTCCTGGCCTCCAATTCCTCTGAGGACAGGGTCCTTACTGACACAATTCTGCCTGCCCTGGAAGGTCCCTCTGTACTTGGTAACAAATTGCCATTTTCCACCAAGGGCAGTAGGTCAAGTTATCCTGCGGTGCAGTGCTCCGATCCTTGCCTGTCCCCTTCTCCTTCTCCTTCTGCGTGGGCCGCTACCCATGCCCTCAAGGCTTTCTGAAGCTCTGCCTTCTTTGTGGTTCACTTGAAGGGCACCCTTTTCTCCTCGCGGAATTCTTTGAGCTGCGCCGCCGTGTAAGTTTCCAGGTTGGCCAGCTCAGATTTCATCTTGCCAGGTAGGACCTCAGATGTTCGTAGAGAAAACCAATGGGACCTGGAGAATAGGACTTTGCAAAAGAGCAGCCAGTCAGGGAGAATTTAAAAATAAAAATGCCAATTGGAGAGGGTAGACAAAAAAGGTTTCAGTGGAGTCAGTTGTAGGGTTGTGGTGTACACTGAGTCACTGCGTGGTGTTACACAAGCACATGTCCTATCCCACTGCTCGATCACCAATGTTAGAACCGGGGTCTCTAGTTGGCCGGGATACGCACCCTAGTCCAAGTAGGGACCACCGCTTCGACAGGGTAGCTTGGTGCAGAGCAGGAAGGCGTAACTCCAGAGGCAATGTGTAAATTATTTGTGAAACACACACCCACCGTACACAGTGAAACACGCACTCAAGAAAAAGACACTACACCATCATATATATAAAAAAAATAGTTAACTTTATCTAAGAATCAGGCATGATCCAATAATCAAATAAGTCCAGTGTCCAGGCCAGATCATTAATCAGATGCAGCCAGTTGCTTATAAAACAAATCTAGAAATTGTACAGGGTTCAAAAATAGTCAGATCCCACACAAAGCAAATCTTAGGTTTCAGTCAAGTGTCCTGGGGATGGCTGTTGCAGAGATCCCGGTAATCGACTGCCTTTCAATTGTAACACATTAGGGCAGTCCCAGCGTGATTGTGCGCCTAAGGCCAATGAACACTTACATGCCTGTGATAACGATATCCAGGAATGCGGGGAACGGAGGATTTAGCGGGTGCTGCCGTAATCATTGACCGGTTCGGGGCAAGGAAGTGCAGAGTCCCCTGGCCGGGCCGTGACAAATTCAAATGCCCCTCCAACAGTCTCCAGCGGGCCTGCAACGGCGTGCAGGCAGCCCCCAGCGGTCCCGCTATCAGTATGCAGAGGGGAGGGGGGAGTCTGCAGTGCCCAATCTAAGTGTAGGCAGGAAAAGATCCACTTTCTAAAAGTGGGATCCCTAGCGTAGTAGTGCCCAAACCCCATATATCATTGGAAAGGGTTCCCCGCCCTGAGTCCAACAAGACCAAACATGACAGACTTATTAGGTCCCTGTCAGAAATTATCCCAAAAGGGGGGTTCCCAATACTAACCTATGGAGAGTGAAGCCTTACTGCAGTAGCAGGGGCTAGTGGCAGATATGTCAGCATCACAAGGTTTTAGGGAAGAGCACCTGCACCTCAGCACTGTTTAGAAGTGGTGAGGCGCCCAGAGTCCTAAGTCCAACAAAATATAAGGTTAAAATGGGAGGCAAAAGGGCAAAAAGGTAGGGGAAGACCACCCTAAGGCTGACAGGTCCAATACATACTTACACATAGACACAAATTCACACATATAGACTCTCTCACACGTGAACACACTCTCACCCGCAAACACACAAACAACATATATTTTAAAGCACTTTTTACTTACTTCAGCTGCCATGGAAAGGCATATTTCAGCTTATTGTACTCCTTTTTTTGTTTCAGTATTAGTTAATAATATATTTTATTTATTCACTATTAGTGCAATATAATTTGACAGAAAATAGAGAGTAGAGTCCCAGCTTCCCCTTTGTTCCTGGCACTGAATCTGCCTACTCTGAGGCCAGGGGTCACCAAGACAGGTGTCACAATTGCGACCCCTGGCAACCTCTAAATGACGTTCATGTGCTTATATTTGTTGTACATCAAATGCCCCAGCAAATGCAGAAAGACTGCACCATTGTACAGCAAGACAATAGTTTCAGAAGCAGTCCTGAGCCAAGACCTGAGTTGTCTGTTGAAACAGAAGGTTTAGGGCAGGACAGAATCAATCAGATGACATTCTACTGACTCTGTTACAGCTCATCCTGCAATTTAACACTTAGGCCCTTGTTCCTCGTATGCTTACGTCCACAAATGGATGTCTGTTTACCTCCATGCCATTTCAGTATGGACCTCCTCTGGCCCAAATGATAGACTCAGATGTCATGAATTGAAATCATGTAATACCAAAACAAGTTCTGCTTTCCAATTAAAAGTACTGACTGATCTCAGAGTGGTTTGCATAACCTACATGGTGCCCTCTGACTCAAAACTGAGCATTTCTGCCAGCCCTTGGATCTCACTCCAGAGACGATTTTAAAGGGAAATATTGCTTTTTTTCTGTATTTCTCAATAACTGTACCTAGGAATTGAGCATTTTCAGTAGAATGGGTGACAACTGAAGAAGGGCCATGATGGAGATCCCCAAATGGCTGAGGAAATGACTCCTTACATCAGTTTCCATGTAGCTTATGGATATCTCTTTTCCAATCTTTGCACTACTTCTCCAGCAGCATTCAAGTGAGACCCTCAGAGTATACATTTATCACTGAAGCCTGAGGAGGGGTCTTTAGCTGAAAAGATTTTGTCAGGCTAAGATTTGTTTGATGATCTTGATCTGGAGTATCCAGTGGAGGTCCACTCGCCCTGATCCATGCCATATTTTTAGGATAACAAGCTGGTGTCAATCAATCAGCATTTGCAGAGAGAGGCACTGTTACCTCTGAGGGTATCTGGGCACTGGAGTGCGAGATCGCAATTTTCCCCACTCCAATCAAAAACAATCTGCCCCACTCCAGTCTGAAACAAGCTGCCCCTCTCCAATGTGCCCCACTTTAATTCCCTCCAATATGCCCCATTCCAATCCAAAACATTCTGCCCACTCAAGTCTGCCCCATTCCAATCCAAAACAATATGCCGCACTCTAATCCAAAACAGTCTGCACACTCCAATCCACGCCACTCAATCTAAAATAATCTGCCCCACTCCAGTCTGCCCCCTCCAATCCCAAAAGATTTGCCCTACTCCAATCCAAAACAATCTGCCTTAACCCAATCTGCCCCTTTCAATCCTAAACAGTCTGCCCCACTCCAATCTGCCCCATTCCATTCCAAAACAATCTGCCCCACTCAATCCTAAACATTTTTGCCCCACTCAAATCCAAAGCAACCTGCCACGCTCCAATATGCTCCATTTCACTTCACGCCACTCCAATCTGCCCCACTCCAATCCAAAACAATCTGCTTCACTTCAACCCATGCAACTCCAATCTGCTCCACTCCAATCTGCCCCACTCCAGTCTCAAATAATCTACTGCAATCCAATCTGCCCCACTCTAATCTTCTCACTTCAATCCAAAACAATCTGCCTTTTCCGAATCTGGCCCACTCCAATCCCAAACTTCTGCTCTGCCCAGTTTGCCCCACTCCATTCCAAAACAATCTGCCCCATTCCAATACTCCCCACTCTAGTTCACCCCACTCCAAACTGCCCCACTCCAATCCAAAACAATCTGCCCACTCCGAACTGCCCCACTCCAATCCAAAACAATCTGCCCACTCCAAACTGCCCCACTCTGATCTGCCCCACTACAATACATAGACAATTGGCCTGACTCCAGTCCATCCCACTCCAATCTTCCCCACTCCAGTCCAAAATAATCCAATCTGCCCCACTCCAATCCAAAACAATCTGCCCCACTCCAGTCTGCCCATTTCCAATTCACCTCACTCCAATCCAAAACAGTGTGCCATATTCTAATCCACCCACTACAACCCAAAACAATCTGGCCCACTCCAATCCTGAACAATCTGCCCAACTCCAATTCACCTTACTTTCAATCCAATCCAGTTCACCCCAATTCACCCATGCCATCCCAATTCACCCAATCCACCACAATCCACCCCACACCAATCCAACCCACCTCAATCCAATCTACCACACTTCAGTCCAAGCCACCTCATCCCAAACCAATCCACCCTGCTACAATCCAAAACGATCTGCCCCACATCAATTCACAAGACAATTGGCCCAACTCCAGTCCATCACACTCTAATCTTCCCTACTCCAGTCCAAAATAATCCAAATCTGCCCCACTCCAGTCTGCCCTTTTCCAATTCACCTCACTCCAATCCAAAACACTGTGGCACATTCTAATCCACCCACTCCAACCCAAAACAATCCACCCAAAACAGTCTAAAACAATCCGCCCAACTCCAGTCCATCCACTCCAATCTTCCCCACTGCAATCCAAAACAATCTGGCTCACTCCAATCCTAAACAATCTGCCCAACTCCAATTCACCTTACTTTCAATCCAATCCAGTTCACACCAATCTAATCCACCCCACTCCAATCCCAAACAATCTGCCCCACACCAATCTGCTCCACTCCAATTCAAAACAATCTGCCTCCCTCAATCCAAAACAATCTTGCCCTGCTCCAATCCAAAACAAACCGCCCCACTTCAATCATCCACTCTCCAATTCAAAACGTTATGCCCCACTCAAATCGGCCCCACTCCAATGCAAACCAATGTGTCCACTACAATGTACCCCACTACAATCTGCCCCACTCCAATCTAAAGCAATCTTCTCCACTCAAATCTGCTATGCGCCAATCCACTACAATCTGCCCCACTACAATCCGCCACACTACAATCCACCCACTCCAGTCCAATCCAACCAATCCACCTCACTTTAATCCACTCTACCCTTTCCAATCCACCTGAACCCAATCCAGGCACCCCAAACCAATGAAATCCAATCTACCCATCTCCAATCCACCCTACCCAACTCCAATCCACCCTTCCCCAGTACACCTGAATCCAATACACCCCACCCCAATCCCGCTCCGCCCACTTCAACCCAATCAAATCCAATCCACCTCAATCCAATGTGCCCCACTCAATCCAATCCATCCCACTCAAAACTAATCCACCCCACTCCAATCAAACCCCCCATCTCCAATCAACCCTCCTCCAGCTCAGTCCAATCCACCCTTCCACTCCACTGTAATTCACCCCACATCAAACCACCATGCTGTCCACCCCACCCCACCCCACCACACTAAACCCCAAACCAATTTAATCCACCCCAATCCAATACACCTCACCCTTTCAATTCACCTCACTCCAATCCAGTTCACCCCATCTAGTCCAAAACACTTGGTAACAGTTAGAAAGAGCGCACAGAAAATACAAGGTAATGTAACGTAGCAAATCGTAATAAGGTGCTCAGGAAGAAGCGGGGCCGGTTACCACAACCCCAGAAGTAAACCACAGTTGTGGTTTAATCACGACTATAATAGTCTTCCGAGCACTCAATTTGATAAAACACAGTCTTTGTAGAGTACTTCTGTTCAATTTTAATGTCTAAATTCAAATGTCTCTCAATCCAATTCAAGTGTAACTCATTCCAAAATCCACCATATGATAAGACGCAGCCAACACGTGTTTCGTCAAGTCAGTATAGACATATGACTTCTTCAGGGCTGCAACCCAAAATTATAAAGTAAAAAACATGTTATACAATATACACTATCCAAATGTTAACACTCCTATTATATTTCTAGGAGAGATCCTCAAGGGGATATACACCCTCAAGCCAACACACGTAAAAGAAAAAGTTAAAGTCTCAAAAAGTAAAGAATAAGAAAAGGCTCCACCAAAGACGTGCTCAAGTCACCACAAAAAGAAAAGAGTACACGTAAATATAGCCAGTACTCTACTTATCAGTGTATTTATAGACGGTTGTGGTTCTCGGGTGACAACATTCTACCCTAGATGATGATTTTGAAACTAATTTGCAAGATATGACAACTAGATTTTTGAATCGTGGATATAAACATGATGTGATCACAGCTGCAGTATCCAGAGCGAGGAAAGTGAAGAGGAAAACTACTCTGATTTAGATACAATAAAGGTGAGAGAGAGAAAGATAAAGATAACAAGATCAGGTTGATTACTAATTATGGCATGGGGAGTTCAAGGTTATTTACTATTTTGAAGAAGCACTGGCATCTTCACCTCATGGACCATGACCTGAAACCTTATCTTATGGAAAGACCCAGTTTGACCTTTAGGAAAGGTGTTACTATGAGGAACTTGGTAAGTCCTAGCTACCCTAAAAAAACAGATAGGTCCGACTGGCTGACAAATTTTAAAGGCTTTTACAAATGTGGAAGATGTAGTTCATGCAGATGGGCTAAAACTAAGGTACTGCAGTTTGACTACAATGACTCAGGAATAAATACTTTTGGCATGTTTATAAACTGTGACACCACATTTGTGGTATAAAAAGAGAAGGGACAAGAATCTCGGGTCCAGGCACTATACCGATTCGCTATAAATTGCCATTTAAAGATGGCGCCGGTGCTCAACGCCACTATTATGCTCGTGACTACACTGAGACACGGTAAGCCAGGAGTAAATGAAATTTAATAGAAATTGACGTTCCTTATGGGTGATTAGATCTAGTCCTCGTGTATGGCGCCCTATTATTATTTTATTTATATATTCTTTCTTTATTTTGGTTACAGAACACGTACTCGTGAGTAACCATACTGAAGGAACTACGCGGATGCGGCGGGGATCGTCCTTTTACCGCAATAACCTTTAATAAGGTGAGGTAGGAATACTATTTAATACCACAGTAAACACAATGAGTGAGAATCTCTCTTTTGCTTATAGTTTAGGACTAATGCATTGCGTTTCCAAGTGAACAAATAATAGTGTATCCTTGGCAAATCACCAGAGTCATATAAGTAGTTAGAAGTACAGATTCTATTTACTAAGTGATATAATTTAATTTGTAGGATGAATATTCGCTTGATATTGATAACCTCATTGAAAGATAAGAATAATTGGAGTACAGACTGGATTTGACTGTTGGACCTGTTTTGAGGTGAGGGTCATTTTATATTATGGACAGAAAGACCGTAATATTGCTTATATACTGAGAGAGATGACTGAGGGATGCTGTTTATCCCTTAGATTTGTATTTACTGGACTAGTGGAATACTGTGGACACCGATAGTGATGAGATATTGGTGAGACCATTAATTTGCATGCGTTATATGACAGGTTTACAGGTAAACTTTTTAGGTTAGGAATGCTGGGTAGAATGTTGTCACCCGAGAACCACAACCGTCTATAAATACACTGTTAAGTAGAGTACTGGCTATATTTACGTGTACTCTTTTCTTTTTGTGGTGACTTGAGCACGTCTTTGGTGGAGCCTTTTCTTATTCTTTACTTTTTGAGACTTTAACTTTTTCTTTTACGTGTGTTGGCTTGAGGGTGTATCCCCTGAGGATCTCTCCTAGAAATATAATAGGAGTGTTAACATTTGGATAGTGTATATTGTATAACATGTTTTTTACTTTATAATTTTGGGTTGCAGCCCTGAAGAAGTCATATGTCTATACTGACTTGACGAAACACGTGTTGGCTGCGTCTTATCATATGGTGGATTTTGGAATGAGTTACACTTGAATTGGATTGAGAGACATTTGAATTTGGACATTAAAATTGAACAGAAGTACTCTACAAAGACTGTGTTTTATCAAATTGAGTGCTCGGAAGAATATTACACCCCATCTAGTCCACCCACTCCAATCCACCCCACTCTGCTCCAATCCAACCCACCTTGCTGCCTCAATCCATTCCAACCCACTCCATCCTATTCCACCCAGCTCCACTATACGCCACTCTGTTACACTCCACTCTATGACACTGCACTCTACAACACCCTCTGACACTGAACAACTGTACTCTACTCCCCTCTATTCAACTCTACAACACTCTACTCTCCCCACTCTACTCTAGGATACTACACACCACTAACATTTAGCCCTGCTGAACAGCAGCCACACTGGTGTACAACAATGGCAAAACACATTGCCGAAGCCAATAGCTCTTGTGTAGGCAAGATCTATTGGTTTTGCCAGACACACACACACACACCCACCCACTCACACACAGCTGTGTCTTTCTTTCATTTAATCACCTCGCATCTTGTTTCAAGCCCATTGCAGAGCCTGTAACGCACTGGCTCAAATGTTGTGTAGGACTGGCACCTTGGTCTGTATGCTGTGGACCTCATGCTGCTGAGCTCCCTGGTAGCCATGAGGGAAATACGTCTAACAGTTTAAAGTGTACGGATCTAGAATCTACCAATCAATATCTATAGTTTTATGTTGAGCGCAAAGTGTGCATATTGCTCTTGTGTGCCAATTTACAGACTGGTTGACTTTAGTGCAGGAGAACTGGAATCAATTGCTTAAATGGACAAGTACTTTAAATTACAATGGCCCTGATCAATAACTGGGTGGTAAATACATTGGAAACAGGTGACAGTTACAAGCACCCATTCCTGTTACATTTAGTACCAAGCATAGACATTTTAGGACTAACTGGTGGCAGCAACTGTTCTGCAGGTGTTCTCTGGCTCCTAAAGCTGTCACACATTATGTTCTTTTACGCTTTCATCTGCTGTTAATGCCACATGTTTTCTGCATTGTCTGCACGTGAGTTTCATTAGTCTGTATACCATATTTTATGTACAAAATACCAGCTGCATACTGGTGCATTATTTTCTCCTTAAACAGTTTACATATATTCTCACATCTGCAGCTTTTTTATCTAATGCATCAGAGGGAGCAAAAGAGCAAGTCATTGGTTGCCTAGAGTGAGCTCGTAATATAATGAATGAAGTAGCCGCTACCTTGCACAAAAAGGATGAAATGTACCTATGGATGATCTGATGATCAATTTGACCTTTGAACCTGCTCCTCTGTATTGTCATTACTCATCAGTGCAGAACTATCACTGCAAAATTGCTATAATCCCTGTAAGGTGGTTTTGTCCATGATCTTTGTTAATTTGTTAAACTAGGACAAATTAAATCTAATTATGGCTGACATTCTATATTTATTATGTGAGATGCTGATGCAGAGTCAGTCATGCTGAAGCATGAACTAGTGGTGTAAGTCTGATTAAATCCAGCCTGTGCTGTATGCACCTGTCTTGTTCAGGGCTAGATTCCTATTTGGTTTGGGGACAGGTGAATGCATTCTTACGAATTAGGGGGCATATGTATCAATATCCCATTTTGCGAATCTCAAATTGCGGCAGTTTCAGATTCGTGAAACTGGATGTATATAAAAAATCGGTAAAGTTTTGCGATTTAATAAACTTCGCAAAAAATTCTCAGAATTTTGTTTTGCGATTCCTTAATAGCGAAATTCGCAAATTAGGAAATCGCAAAACTGGGAACCTGCAATACAGGTACAGCTTGATGACATCACAACCAGGAAGTGGGAGTGATTAGCTGCACCTGTTTGCCTGAGCCACAGTCAGAGGCAGTTTGGAGTGTGTTTGGAGGCTGCACAGCACATCAAAAACCCCAATGGGCATGGAGGGTGAGAAGAGAAAAAGGAAACACACATTTTCAGAGAAAGAGCAGGAGGTCCTCATAGAGGAGATGGTCTGCAACCATGAGCTCCTTTTTGGTAAGAAAGCCCTGAAAGTACCAGAAGCAAGAAAAAGGAATATATGGCTGCAAATACAGGAGAAAGTGAATGCTGTGGGTGTGACCAATCGTACCATCGAAGAACTGCGCAAGAGGTGGTACGATATGCGCCAAAGGTCCAAGGAGAGGGTGGCCGCCAGATTGAAGGAGTCACAGAAGACCGGGGGAGGAACATCCACAGCAGGACAGCCAACACCCCATGAATTGCTGGTGGAGTCCACTCTCCTGCCAGAGAGTGTAAGTGGTGTGGCTGAGATTGACAGCTCCGACCCTGCATCCAGCAGTCAAGGTAAGATGCATGGCAAATCATTTTTGTACACCTCCCCATAGCATGCACACTATGTAGAATGTGTAACATAAAGACAACACTTGTCACTCCAGTCCACTCCTTACAACACACACAGCATTGTATCATGAGAGTTGTAGTTGGATGTAGGATAGTTTGTGGATGAGACATAGGAAATCATGCCTAAAATGTCGGTGGCAGTTAAGGCAAAATTACAGTGTCAGGAGTCACACAACTTAAAAGTTGTAAACTTTATTGAGTCCAAAATGCAGACAAAACACAAACTCATATGTCCCCCTTTACCTCCACAGCACAATCCAGGGCACTTGAGGACAATGCAGAGGGAGAAGGCACACCAATTCATTTGGAGCACTCTGATGATGGGGACTCAAGTAATGACTCACATCAGACACCCATTATGTGCAGGAAGCGCACTTATGTGACCCCAATGACTCCATTGGAGGACGACTTAGATGCCACAGGTGAGGCAAGTGAGGATAGAATGGAAAGGCAGGGAGTGTCTGACAGTTGTGGACATGAAAGCCCACAAAACAGTGTGGCAGCAATTGAGGCACGGAGGTCAATGCCCAGGAGTAGCACTGGCACTGAACAGGAACATCCTCTTTTTGCTGGACTTGAGCAGAACATGCTTGAAGTTCAGCGCCTGCTACACAAGGCATTACGTTCAATTAACAGGCAGCTGAGCACCCTCAACAAAAATCAGCGGAACATGGGGGAGGGTATCATGGCCATGGCAGGTGCAATACAAAATCTATGCGACACACTACAACGTAATGAAGTTGCGAGGGACAGGGCTGCCCAACGTGCCAATGCATGCCTGCACAATTATACAAAGGTGGTGAACCACCTCTGCACCACCACCAGCAACTTTACCCACCGCAGCATTACAATGCAGCTGCAAATGACACACTGCTGCCAGGAAATTGCAAGAGGGCTGGAACAGGTAACCAACACAGTGGAACTAATGCAAACTGCAAACTGTGGTGCCAGCACAACCATGGTCTCTGGGGAGAGTGAAGAGATCTCCAGTAGAAGCAGCTTCACTCCTACATTGTCTGATGCACAACGTCGCAGTGGCAGACAAGGTGCAGCCGCTAGGCAGACAACGGAGGGCACTCAGGCAGAACACCGACCTGCACCAAACCGTCACCGGAGGAGGTGAAGTAGACATTGACTCTTTTGTGGCAAGGGGTGATGCAACCCACCTAAATAGATTATTGCACATTATTGATCAGTACCTTCACTGTGTACACAACATGTATTGAGTACTGCAAAAATTATTGAGTGTGAAGTGTGAATAAACACATCACATGTAACAAAAAGCATTTTGGCTCATCACCTTTATTTCTTAATTAAAAGTAGTTTTGTGTGATCTGAGTCCGTCTCTGACGTCCAGCAGCTGCCTCGACTCCTGCTGCTGCCCTGCCAGGGAGAGGTGGGCAATCATCATCCGATGTGTCTGTGTCGCTCACATTAATTGTGGTGCCTTTCCTCATAGCTATGTTGTGGAGCATTGCACAGCTTGTCACGATTTTACAGCATGTCTCAGGGCTGTATTGCAGGGCCCCTCCACTTTTATGTAGGCATCTAAACCGGCTCTTTAGTGTTCTATGACGCTGCGCGTTGATCTGTGTGCCCTGTTATACCTCCTCTCCCTTGCATTTGCTGGATCCAGATACGGGGTTAGGATGAAGTCTCGCACTGCGTAGGCACTATCACCTGCATGGATGCAAATATTAGGTACGTCAATGTCCCCCCCAAAAAAGAAGTAGTGGATGTATGTATGTGTGCTATTGATTTACCTAGCAGGTATCCCTCTCCAAACTCTCTCCAGCTCTCAGACGTCTGTGTATCCCACTATGTCTGAAGATGTAAGAGTTGTGTGTCCTACAAGGGTATTTTGCTACAATATCATTGATAATGTATTTAGCATTACACACAATCTGTATATTCAGGGAATGGTAGCATTTTCGGTTCCTGAACACATTTTCTGTTGCCGCTGGTGGTGTGAGGGCCACATGGGTCCCATCAATTTATCCAATGACAAGGGGGAAACATGCAATTTGATAAAAGTCAAGTTTGTTTTGCTGTAATGTCTGCTGGGTGCTGGTGAAGTATATATGATGTGCTAGTCTCTGCAGCATTGCATCCAAAAAGGCATGGAAAAAGTGAGATAGTGCACTCTGTGACACCCTGCCAACGTCTGCTATGACTCCTTGAAAACTCCCTGAGGCCAGGAGGTGCAGTGAGCACAGGACCTGCACATGGGTGGGAATTGTTTGTGTCCTGCGCGTTGGGTGTTCCAAGAAGGGTTTCAGCTTCTCAATCAGGTCTAAGACGGTCTGTGGGTGCAGCCTGTACTTCTTATGGGTGTCCTCTTCAGTCTGCTGTAACAGCGTGATGCGCAGCCTGAAAATACGCTCCTTTTTCAGTCTCCTCTGTGCAAGTGCACGGATACGCACATTTAGTGCTGCCATTGTGGAAGTTTCGGTTGCATTGTGGGCTGCTTTTTATACTTTGCACCTGGTTACCACCTACATGCACTTGGTGGTAATTCCGATTTCTTATTTTGCATTTTTCTCATATTTGCAGTTTGCGATTTGTTACATTTCATGGCGATTTCTTGTTTTGCAATATCCAGTTTGCGATTTTCGCTAAGAAATCACATATGAAGAAATCACTAGGAAATTGCAGAATTCATGTTTTTGCAACGTAAGAAATCACTTTATATCTTAATTTGCGATGCGATTGAGCCTCATACATCTGAAATAGCGAATTTTTAATCACAAACACTGTTTTTTGCATTTCGCAGCATTTGCAACTAAAAATTCGGTTGATACATTTGCCCCTAGACCTCTGTGTTGTCGGATGTTATTCTCATAATATCTGGACAGTATTCTGCTTATTCTGTTGAAACCAGGTTTCTATTTTATTGTGGGTTAAGTCACTGTTCTTATCTTGTTGAGGTTTATGTGCCTTCCTAGTTGAAGATTAGGTCTTGTCTTATTGAGGGCCATGTCTTGTCTTGTTGAGAGTTAGGTCTTGTCTTATTGAGGGTTAGGTCTTATCTTATTGAGGGTTAGGTCTTGTCTTATTGAGGGTCAGGTCTTGTTTTGCTGAGAGTTAGGTCTTGTCTTATTGAGGGTCAGGTCTTGTCTTGTTGAGAGTTAGGTCTTGTCTTATTGAGGGTCAGGTCTTGTCTTATTGAGGGTCAGGTCTTGTCTTGTTGAGAGTTAGGTCTTGTCCTATTGAGGGTTAGGTCTTGTCTTGTTGGGAGTTAGGTCTTGTCTTATTGAGGGTTAGGTCTTGTCTTGTTGAGAGTTAGGTCTTGTTTTGTTGAGGGTTAGGTCTTGTCTTGTTGAGAGTTAGGTCTTGTCTTGATGAGAGTTAGGTATTGTCTTGTTGAGAGTTAGGTTTTTTGTTGTTGAGAGTTAGGTCTTTCCTTATTGAAGGTTAGGTCTTGTCTTCTTGAGGGTCGGGTCTTGTCTTGATGAGAGTTAGGTCTTGTCTTATTGAGGGTTAGGTCTTGTCTTGTTGAGAGTTAGGTCTTGTCCTATTGAGGGTTAGGTCTTGTCTTGTTGGGAGTTAGGTCTTGTCTTATTGAGGGTTAGGTCTTGTCTTATTGAGGGTTAGGTCTTGTCTTGTTGAGAGTTAGGTCTTGTCTTGTTGAGGGTTAGGTCTTGTCTTATTGAGGGTCAGGTCTTGTTGAGAGTTAGGTCTTGTCTTATTGAGGGTCAGGTCTTGTCTTATTGAGGGTCAGGTCTTGTCTTGTTGAGAGTTAGGTCTTGTCTTATTGAGGGTCAGGTCTTGTTGAGAGTTAGGTCTTGTCTTATTGAGGGTCAGGTCGTGTCTTGTTGAGAGTTGGGTCTTTTCTTATTGAGGGTTAGGTCTTGTCTTGTTGAGAGTTAGGTCTTGTCTTGATGAGAGTTAGGTATTGTCTTGTTGAGAGTTAGGTTTTGTGTTGTTGAGAGTTAGGTCTTGTCTTGTTCAGAGTTAGGTCTTGTCTTGTTGAGAGTTAGGTCTTGTCTTATTGAGGGTTAGGTCTTGTCTTATTGAGGGTTAGGTCTTGTCTTATTGAGGGTTAGGTCTTGTCTTATTGAGGGTTAGGTCTTGTCTTATTGAGGGTTAGGTCTTGTCTTGTTGAGAGTTATGTCTTGTCTTGTTCAGAGTTATGTCTTGTCTTATTGAGGGTCAGGTCTTGTCTTGTTGAGAGTAAGGTCTTGTCTTATTGAGGGTCAGGTCTTGTTGAGAGCTGTGTCTTGTCTTATTGAGGGTCAGGTCTTGTCTTGTTGCGAGTTAGGTCTTTTCTTATTGAGAGTCAGGTCTTGTTGAGAGTTAGGTCTTGTCTAATTGAGGGTTAGGTCTTGTCTTGTTGAGAGTTAGGTTTTGTGTTGTTGAGAGTTAGGTCTTTCCTTGTTGAGGGTTAGGTCTTGTCTTATTGAGGGTCAGGTCTTGTCTTGTTGATAGTTAGGTCTTCTCTTGTTGAGAGTTAGGTTTTGCTTTGTTGAGAGTTAAGTCTTGTCTTATTGAGGGAGAGGTCTTGTCTTATTGAGAGTTAGGTCTTGTCTTATTGAGGGTCAGGTCTTGTTGAGAGTTAGGTCTTGTCTTATTGAGGGTTAGGTCTTGTCTTGTTGAGAGGTAGGTTTTGTGTTGTTGTGAGTTAGGACTTTCCTTGTTGAGGGTTAGGTATTGTCTTATTGAGGTGAGGGTCAGGTCTTGTCTTGTTGGTAGTTAGGTCTTCTCTTGTTGAGAGTTCGGTTTTGCTTTGTTGAGAGTTAAGTCTTATCTTATTGAGGGTTAGGTCTTGTCTTATTGAGGGTTAGGTCTTTTCTTGTTGAGAGTTAGGTCTTGTCTTGTTGAGAGTTAGGTCTTGCCTTGTTGAAAGTTAGGTTTTTTGTTGTTGAGAGTTAGGTCTTTCCTTGTTGAGAGTTAGGTCTTGTCTTGTTAAGGGATCGGTCTTGTATTGTTGAGGGTTAGGTCTTGCCTTTTTGAGCGTTAAGGCTTGTCGAACGTTAGGGCTAGTCTTGTTGATGGTTACGTCTTGTCTTGTTGATGGCTAGGTTTTGTATTGTTGAGGGTTAGAAATTTTTCTTTTTGAGGGTTAGGTCTTGTCTTGTAGAGGATTAGGTATCTGCCTAGATGATTGTTGTATCCTCATTTTGCTGAGGTCTCTCTCCTCGTCTAGTTGGAGTTAGACCTTTAAAAGCCCTGCTGAATAACAGTTCCCTGTTTTGTTGGGGGTCTGTCCTTACCATGATGTGGGTAAGAACTCTGCATGTTGAAGAATAGGACCTGCCTAGTTGGGAGTTAGCGGGACCTATATTTGAGCTGGATTGGGCAGTTCAAGTCATTTTCTCATGACAATAGTTTAATAATAGGTTTAGAAATATTGCAGTGCCGATTCTGTTTTATGGCACAAAAGTGGAATTGTAGGATAACTGCACACTCAGCACTTTGGCCTGGTCCGACCTTCAGTGACTTTTTCTGAATTAGTTATAAGGCCTATAAGGCTTTTGTAACATTAATATCAAGCAGGATTTGAAGTGTGAGGCTTGATTTCAGAATGGGAGCCAGTATGACAACAAATAATAATGATGAAAATGATGTATGAATTTGCTGCAATTTTGAAAATTAATATTTTAACGTGTTTCCTATTCACCAGCTGTTCACCCTAGAGAGACTTTTGAAATCATCGAGCTCAAGAATACATATTTAATTTACACACAATAAACAATATGCATCATGTACTGGAAGTATATAAGTTATTTAACGTCATTAAACCTCATTATAAAACTTGCCTTCAATTACCATTTAAATAATGTACCACTGTTAATCACCCTTGCGTATTCCCATGACGTACAACTTCCATGTACGAAGTAAACAATATTAATTAAAATGCAAAGCATGGCGGCATAGTGTTTGCATTAATCTTTTCTCCCCCTTTTAGCTCATGCTCTTCGTTTGAATGTCTTGGATTAGGTGTAAAGATTGGCCCCACCTCAACATTGAAACATGAAACATGAAAACATCTTGCTGAAGTTGGAAGAAAGATTACAAATGATGAGAAAACTCCACAACACAACTAGGGGGCATATTCACAATAAAGTAGCGAAGCTTATCATTAAGCCAAGAAGGCTAACAACACACTTTGTCACTTTAGAAACTTTAGAAGCAGGGCTGATCGATATTTAATAGAATATTGTGCAGCTCTGTGTTTCCCCCTGCGATGGTGCTAAATTTATCTACCTAGCGCCAACGCAGGCAACCTTGCACCATTGTGCAAGGAAGCCTACGTTGAGGGGAAGATTGTTTATGTGCAGGTAGCTCTCCCTTCCTGCACATAAACAATCTTTAAATGCTGTTTTATAACTTCTATGTGTTCTACTTAATGCAGCACACATAGAAGTTGCAAAATGGCATTTAAAAAAAAGATTGTTTATGTACAGGAAGGGACACCTTTTAACAGCATGCCTAGACAAAGGACAGGAGCCCGAAACGCGTTGGCGTAAGCTGAAGACAAAGTTGTGTGAAGTACATTCGCCCAAAAAGCAGCCATCATTAAATCATGAAAGCTCTACCTACCTGTGTGGGCTCCTCTGTTCAGAGTAACTCTCTTTTGTGTCTAAATGTTGACTGGCTAACCCAGCCTTAGAGGAGCACCTAGCCCCTGGATGACACCAACTGGCGTGCGCCTGTGCATGGACAGGCGCTGGTAATGCAGGCAGAAATGTGTCTTCTTGGAAAGGAGTGATGATTCAACAACCCACTGTGGATAAATATGTTTTTATCAAAGGAGCACATAGCAACTCACCAGAGTAATACTAGTGACACTGCCGATAGCATAATGCTGTGTGAATGCTCATGCCTACAGGGGCTTGGTATTTAGGAGTAAACCAGGTGCACTAATAACTGCAGTGTTTATCCTGTCAACAGCATGCCTAGACAAAGGGCAGGAGCCTGAAACGCGACAGCGTAAGCTGAAGACTTAGTTGCGTGCAGTTAATTCGCCCAAGAAGCAGCCTTCATTAAATCCTGAAAGCTCGACCTACCTATGTGGGCTCCTCTGTTTGGGGTAACTCTCTTTTGTGTCTATATGTATATATATATATATTACCTACTGGCGGTCGCCAGTAGGTAGTTATAGTTAGGACCTATTTTCCATAGGAAAATAGGTCCACTCCTATCCTGAAAGTTTAGGGATGATTCGTGTAGCGGGGGCCGAGAAAAAAGGGGGGGTCCCAAAAGGTGTTTTCCCCATTCAATTTCCCATAGGACCTTTAGTCACAGCTACAGCCTGTACTGCTGAACGGAATTGCGCCAAATTTGGCAGAGATGTAGTCCTCAGTTCAGACTTGTGCCTTTTTCTTAAATTGTGTCAATCTGTTCAGTAGTTTCTGAGAAAATTATAGTTAAAAGAATATATATCTTTGGGCGCGGTAGATCCGCGGACTCTGAGCGCACAGTGAGCGCAGCATAAGCGCAGCCTTCCGATCACTCCCTTAATGCTAATTGGCTGTCAAGTGGTTGTCAATATTCGCAACTAGGAACTGTTGGCAGCCATTTTGTGCCGCGGTAGAAGCAAAACATGTGTGCAAAATGTAGAAAGGGGTCAGGGTAAAAATACTTTGACCCTCTAGAGGTGTTTAGGGGGTGCTAGAAGGACCCCCAGGGCCCACTAAATTATTATTTTATTTTTTTGAAAAAACAGCAAGTGGCGTAGGGTGCATGGACTCTGCCGTAAAATAAATAAATAAATAGGATGGACCTTTTTTCATAATTTGCCCCCGGAGGGGCCAAATCCCGGGGGGGGGCAACATTATTACATTTTATGAGGGCCCAGAGGGGCCTTACAGCGCCGGGGAGCGTCACCCCCGGGGCTAAAAAAAAAAATGGTTGGGGGGGGCTCCAAGGTCCCCAAAGCCCCGGGGACCACCACTCCCCGGGGCTTTATGTATTGTGGGAGGGCAGGCCAGGGATGTGGAATTCCTATAGCCCGACGCCCAGGACATATTGTTTGGGGTCAAGGGCAGCAAGTTTTAATGTGCACTTTGTCCTTGGGACAAGTAGGCCCAACCCCCTGCAGCACAAACCCTTTGGCTGCCAGTTTACAGTACACATTGTGGATCAGGGAAGGGCATTCTCTACAATTAAGGTAAAGTGTGTGTTATATGTAATATGTGTGTTAATGCTGTTCAAACTTGTATATATGGTTCATTAACGCAAAGCCTTTATTATTAGGGTGAGCACTAAAAGTATATGTTTTAAGCTCAGCCTGCACTACCGACGGTGGTTCCAGTATAAAAGTGTGCACGCATTTTCAAAGTTTAGTAATATGAGGCTCTGTATAATGCACCCAGAATGCTCTGATTATATGCAAATATTTGTAGAGCTTGAAAGTAAGAGTGATGATCCTTTGCTTTCAAAATAAAACGTTCACAAAAAAATGCATTTAAGAAAAGAAAACATTTTACTGTAAGATTTTAGGTACCGTATCTTTGCAGCATCATTTAGTAACATGTTTATGTATGTTAGTATTTCCCAAAAATATTCAGAATGGAATATCAGTTAAGCCAGTTTAAATACGAATATGTAAAACAAAAATAAACAAGCATTGGCAAAGCTAGTGGGTCTGAAATTGGTAGTCAGGCTTTTGGTTTTGTCAAGGCGTGACTTGTTTAGGCATGGTTTTTGTAAAACCTTAGTAGTATGGGAGCTGCTGGGTCCTCACCATTCTAACAAGCATTGGCAAAAGCAAAACAAAAAAATGTTTCTCAGCACACATTGCCACAGTGGTTCTGGGCACTGAACAAAAACTACATTGTGTGCCAATATGCTCCTTCTAAAAGAGCAAAATACTGTCACTTACAGGGACGCGATCTGATAGACAGACGGAGAGAGACAGAATAAAAAACCAAAACATAAGGTCATGGTTAACGCCAGGCCTAATTAGAGACCCAATTATTAAAGAAAGTCTCAAAAGTGCATCCAGGGTATATATCCTTGCATACAGTTTCCATGAATTCACAAGAATTTACAGAAGTAGGCCAAGAAATAGTACTCCCAGAAAATGTTTGTGAACTGCATTTTAGCATGAGCAAATATGCAGGTGTAGATTTGCTTGTATGAAAATCTGAATGTTTTCAAGTTCACTTTTCCTCCAACCACTTTTTTCCCCACCCTGGAAGTTTTAAGTCTGCCACTGTCAGTAGTAAATTTCCAACCGTTCTCAGTAAGGGAAATGATTAGAGAAGAATTGGTGAAAACCCTTAAAACATGCACGCAAGTAGGTTTGCACAGACTAAAAAGGGCATTCCAACCCTGGAACTATTGCTTACCACTACCTTCAGCCCCAGTATGTAGACCTGCAGAAACATAGCAGCATAAGGGAATTGCTAGTAATCAAACACTACTATGGTATGAACCCTGGCATAATCAGAGAGGCTATATCCGAACTCTTATATAATGAGATTGCTGCGTAATTTGTTGCCGCATTAAATGTCACAAAGGGGACAAGTGGATTTTGTTACAGGACAAGTAGATTTATTAAGCAGCCTGCCCCATGGACAAGTAGATGTTTTATTAAATTCCACACCCCTGGCCGGCTCCTGCAGTGTCCCGGGGTGCCCATCCTGCCCTCCCATAGCAAAGAAATATGTTCTCTAATCTAAACCAGATTGCTTTTCCACATGGGGAGCTGAATGTTAATAGCTCCCCATGTGGAAAAGCAATGCCGGCTCCCAAACGCGTAGAAGTTGTGCACGAAAGGCGCTGGAGTCGTGCACCCTACAGATTATGATTCGTGCATCCAGCGCGTGCACACCAGGGGGTCGCACTGAGCGCCGCGCTGGGTGCTCGACTTCTAATTTTACTGTAAAAAAATAGCCCCTCTCAGTAATTTCTAATATCCCCGGGGACCCCATCCTCCGGGTATTAGATAAAATGTTGGGGAGCGTGGGGGGAGCTAAAATGCCCCCACGGTCCTGCCAGCTCCCCCGTCTTTCGGGACCCGGCATTGCTTTTCCACATGGGAAGATGCTAACTTGCATGTGGAAAAGCTATCTGGTTTGGATTTTGAAAGTGAGAACAAATTTCACTGCTCTGTCTTTCAAAATCCAAACCAAGTTTGATATGGAAGGGCAGAAGCCGTGAGACTCCAGCCCTCTCATAGCAAAAAGCAGTGTCCCAGGGGTAGGCCCCATTTATTTTATAGCCCCGGGGGTGGCTCTCACTCTTGCATAGCAAACAGCAATGTTGAAAAAACCTTCCGGGAAGATAAAAAAGAATTTTGAAGTCCTTTTTTGCCGTTTTGTTGTAGTTTGCTTCCGTTAAAGCGACGACAATTGTAACGCCATGTTTGTAACTATGCCCCTAAGTTTTGTAATGTCGACAATCTCATCTCCCATTTAAATAGGCACAAAGTATTTATTGGAGTGCATTGTGAATCGTGAAGCAACACTGTCTAATTGTGATCGATAAAGAATTGAAAGAGTTTAGTACTTCTTTGCTCGTAATGTGCATAGGGGCAGATTTACAAGTTCATTGTGTTACTGTTGCATCATTTTTAAGATGGGAAAAGTGATGCAAAAGTGGCGCAATGGGCTTGTAAATCTGCTACACAGTGTTCTGTCTTACTTTGCTTTCCTTTCTGTTATGTAAAGGATCCTGGGTAAATATAACAGTTTCTGTACAGCCAGTACCTTTTCAACCCTACCCCGAAACTGCTTACTGCCTGTTACTATAGTAACAGTTCATGGAACAGTTAAGTGAGCACAAAGGTTAGAAGTTCACCACACAATGTTGGTAATCAAAACAGTTACTGTGCTGGAGTTTTAAAATGTTTCCATACAAACCATAAGTCGTAGAAGAAGTCAGTGGAAAATATAATAAATATAATAGCGGGGGTTAGCTGGTGCCCCCACAGTCCCAGGGCTTCACTCATGTTGGAAGGGGGGGTGCAGTAGGCTGTAGAAATTATATCGTGAAAACAACAATGCAGCGTATTGCGGCTTTTCTTTAATATAATGTGGAATAATGTTTATTTATTAGGCAGTGTTCACTTATGTTACGGATAGAGTCACTTCATTGCAGGAAATGTATTAATATGTAGGAGGGCGTGTTCTGTATGTGTGCGTGGAAAAAATTTAACATTTAATTGGCTAAGGTGTTCCAACAACATGCTTAATGTTCATTAGGTGTAAACTATTGAAAGTAGAAGTGTTTTCTGCAATTCATTTCCGCTCCAGCGAGTAGCAAGGATATCTAATTGGCTTACATGTTGTAAGGAGGACTTTTCTGAGCTTTATGTTGGTTGGTTGCGACCTATTGAAAGTAGAAGTGTTGCCAGCCATTCACTTCCGCTCTGCGGAGTAGTAGGGACATTTGATTGGCTGACGTGCTCCAAGGAGGACTTTCCCAAGCTTAATGTTGATTGGCTGTAAACTGTTGAAAGCAGAAGTGTTGTCAGCGATTCCTTCCCTCTTCGCAGAGTATTAGTATCATTTCATTGGGTAACGTGTTCCAAGCGGGACCATACAAAGACTAATGTTCGTTGGCTGTGAAGCATTAAAAGTAGAAGTTTGGCAGGTATTCCTTCCTCCTCTTCGGAAAAAACTTGGACATTTTATTGGCTAAAGTATTTTGAGCGCACGTTTGTTGGGTGGGAACAGTTCACTATTGTCAGTGACCTTGTGACGCACTTCCAAAGGAGTATGGGAAAAGAAAGTAGCAGAGGGGAGGTTAGGACCACTATTAACTATGTACAGTGGTCACAAGGTGGTGGACAGGGATTATGAAGGTAAAAATTGTTTTTATATGTTTTAAGGGCCATTTATATAATTGGCGTGTGGTGTACAAATCACGGCGGAAAAATGACAGTGTTGTGCAGTGTTTTTTTTCTATCAAATTTGCGGGTGGCATACTTCCCAGGAGCACTATTTATTTATAATGTGGTGTTTACTTTTCTGATGGGGAGGTGTAGTTGCGCAGCAAAAATTTCAGTCTAGGTTTGAAAGAGTTTTTATTTAGCAAATACAAATAAACTTTCTTCAGAAACTGACACTGTATATATGAAAGGGGTGACAAATAAAAATGGACTTTCATAAAATATCAGTTAAGCGTGGCCATACCCTCCTTTTTTCTCCTTTTAGTTTGTAAAAGTGTTGCTCCATATTCTTGATAATGTAAGAGGGTATCAATTACTTTTAGATAAAGTAGAATAGAAGTGCTACAACAAACACTCCTGCACTACATTATCTGAGGTCAGGAGAACAAGTAAAAAACAGTTAAATACAAGTGACTTCATATTACATAGAAATGTATGCATTATTATTTTTCAAATTTGTATTTTGTAGAATACAGGAACGTTCTGTCGCAGTGCATAAAGATCGCAAACTGTTCCGCTAACAAATCACATACTCACTTAAGAATATATAGGATAGTACTATTATAATATACAGAACTGGTCCTATATATTCTTTAGGGAGAATGTGAATAGGAACAGCAAATGAGAAGAATAGAAATTAGAAAATAACATTCAGAAATGTAGGGTTTATCAAATATTTAAAGTAACAAAGTATGTATGAAAGCTATATTTTTTATTCTGCAATTTTGAAAATATGCTCCCTGAAAAATATATCTAATCAAGTACGTTCTAATGTTTCGTAGGCTGTATTACAGATGGCGCCGAAAAATCTCCTATTCCTCTTCTGTAACAACAGGACAATCTATTACAAAATAATGATTGATACCATTGTTACAGTAAAAACAAAAGGAAAATAAAGTTATCTATTTAACAGAAGATCCATAATGAAATACTTTTGAGCGGTAATTATTTTCCAAGCTTCTTCTCTCCGGGAGGTCAAAAAGTTTCATCTTCGTGGCGACGGGTCATAAACTCCTCTGAGATCATTATGACTGTGAAAATTATAATATATATTTTCACAGTATATGATCATAAGGGGGGAACAGACTAAAAACCAGAAGCTGTTGACGTTGCTTATATATCTGTACTCTTTGTGCCAACGTATCATGAACTCCACTAAGATCAGCATAACTGTTAATATTATAATATACACATTAACAGTATATGATCCCAAGGGGAAAACACACTAACAACTGGAAGGTGGTGACGTTGATTGTAAATGTTTAGGGTCTGCACCGACGGGTCACCAACACCTCTGAAGCGAAGTACAGTGTCAATATAATAATATAGAAAGTCACAATCTATAAGCTGAAAGGAGCCAGAAAAGGAGCAATGTTTGTTGTAATCTATCTGTTTCTGAAAACAAGCTGCTGACGTTACAGAGAAAAATGGAAAAACATTCAATAACACTTTTTTCTAGATATAAATGTTCTATGCCATAATGAAACAACTTACATCTCCGGAATATGTTTGTTGACGCAAAACAAGAATCCGATGCTAGAAAAGAGAACCTGCATCACAGTTTGGCGATGCACAAATAACTCGCGGAAACGAAAGTAATCGCACAATAGGTGTGGTTTATATAGTTTTTGGTTGTTTAGTAGTCAATGGAAGGAAGATTTGGCTCTGCCTAACTAGATGTCACGTTTTACAGTTTACACGTGCTCACGTTTTAACTGTTTTACTTGTGCAAGTGTTGAATAAAGTTACAAACTGTGAAGCTGTAAAGGATTCGATTTCCATAGTAACACGTATAAGGTCCTTATTATCTACATACGTTGGAGTGTTTAAAAAGTGTTACTCGGTAAACTGTGCCCTTTGCATTCTCATGATCAAAAACATCTAAATAGAAGACATAAAAAAAATATCGTTTAGAATAGAAGCAAACAAAAACGTATTAATATTTGTTATCACTATGCTTTTTAATTTAAAAAAATGTCAGCATTTGTAAAGCGTGAAGCTACCCCCGGAAAGGTGTGCTGGCGCTTGGGACATTGGGAAGATTAAGCAAGGTGTTACCTACAGTGAGATAGTGGTGGGCTAAGATGCTGATGGGCTTTGGAATCGAACTGTGAACGCTGTTCTTCAAAGTCAGGTATTATAGGTGCTGCGTCATATATTTACCACACTTATATGTTAATTACTGCTAATGAAGTTGAAAACATTCTTAAATTATATGTAAGGCTCCTTGATTTATGTTTTTACTGATTTTTACAGATAAATACAGACAGAAAAGTATTTATTTTCCTCTCTGTATTTATTTTAAAGTTTGGGTAAATACGAAAATTGGGTTATTTTTGGAGCGATTGTAAATTCTGTCAATGATGAGTTGTAAGCCAATAGGTCTGTCGTTCTAAAAGTAAAAGGGTAAAAACAATAAAAGACTTTTAGTAAAGAGCAATATATATCCTCGTATAAGAAAACTTGCACATTTTAATATGAAGGTTGTGTATA
Organism: Lissotriton helveticus; assembly: GCF_964261635.1. Lineage (NCBI taxonomy): Eukaryota > Metazoa > Chordata > Amphibia > Caudata > Salamandridae > Lissotriton > Lissotriton helveticus. The sequence goes on from NC_136068.1 coordinate 1,762,187,888, forward strand.
GTTTATCATCTAAGAGTGTTTACATGAGTGAAAGCGGTCAGTCTTTCAGCCATGAGTGCATATTTATCAGTAAAATAAAGGTGGAAATATACTAATTTTAGATTCATTTTTTTAGAAAATCCGAAATATATATGGGTAAGTACACATACAATTATTTAAAAAAAATATGGATAAATACAGATGGAAATGTCCAAAAAATAAATACCATAAAACCAGGAGGTATAATTATAAGTTATAAAACAATACTGTTAAGTTTGTTTTTACTATGAAAAGTACACACGTGTTTTTAAAATTTACTTAACAAACAGTATAGGTTATAGGGATATTGTAGTTAGATATTGACATTTAAAAAAACTTTAAAATTAATTGAAAAAACCATAGGTTTCAGGCAGGTTATAGTTAGGAATTATCATTTAAAAAACCTTAGAAATTCAATGAAAAAAAAACAGGTTTCAGGGGTGTTATAGTTAGCTGGACATTTCACTCATAAAAAATCATTGAAATTCCTCCGTTATAGTTAGTTCTGCTACCTGTAACTCCTGCGCCCGCAATCCACTGCTGATGATGTAACATATTACATCATTCATGACATGGTCAGTGACATCACTGATGGCATCACTGATGACATCTCAAATGACATCACTGATATATAAATATATATATATATATATATAATATATTCACTGAAAAAAAACATAGGTTTCAGCAGAGACATTATAGTTAGTTGAGCTTACTATAACTCTCGCCCGCAATGCACTGCTGATGACGTCACATATTACATCGCTCATGACATGGTCAGTGACATCACTGATGACATCTCAAATGACATCACTGATGACATCATCCAGTGAATGTGTGTTTTTGTAAAGTTTAAATATTTTTCATATCTATCCATGCCAAGGTGTATTGAAGAATGAGTGGATTTACAAGAGCCTGAATGGAATATTTAGTAGGTGCGTGACTGACTTTATAATTGAGTGATTGAACGTGTCTTACTGAATACATGGGTTAGTGACTAAACTGTTTGAAACTCTGTATTAGTCTCTCAGTTGATGTGTAAGCTGCTGCATGGATTGGTGAGTAGCTACATGACTGTCTATATGGGTTAATGATTTGTTGTCTGAGTATCTGTATGGGTGCCTGAGTGTCTGTGTGGGTCAGTGGGGGGGTCACTGCACAGATGTCTTAGTGGGTGATTCACTGGTTGTATGGATTCAAAAGTGCAAATGGGAAGGGCTGTATGGGTGAGTTATTGTGTGTATGGGTGTGCTGGTGAGTGAATCAATGTCTCAGTGGTATATGTGTGAGTAACTACATATGTTCTAGGCAGTATATGTGAGTGTTGGAGTATATAAATGACTATACGTGAGAGTAAGTTATTTGAAGTGTGGGTGTATAAATGAGTGTCTGCTTGTACCAGTGATTGTATAAGACAGTAAGTATGTGTTAGTATCTGCATAAACAAGTGATGTGGTGTGTGTATAAATAAATCAGTTGGTGTGTATAACTGGATACATGAGTATGTAATTTATTCTTTGCATGACTGACTAGGTGTGTGAGTAACTCTATGGATGAGTGGTAGAGTGTGACTGTATGTATAGGTGTATGAGTACATATTATAGTACTCTATTGCTGAGTAACTGTATGTATAAGTCACTGGATGTGTGTATAGACCTAGGAAATAGTTGGTGGTATGTAGTATCTGGCATTGATGTGTGTATGGTTTCAAAAATAGTAGTCTGTATTTTAGAGTGGGTGTATCAAAGTTTATATTAGACCATCAGTATGGGCATCATATTATCAAGTGGATGATGTCATGAGTGATGTCATCAGTGATGTCATTTGAGGTGTCATCAGTGATGTCACTGACCATGTCATGAGTGATGTAATATGTGACATCATCAGCAGTGCATTGCGGGCGCGCGAGTTATAGTTAGCTCAACTAACTATAACTGGCAAATTTCGCTGGTATTATATGAGTCAAATGTCCAACTAATTATAACGTACCTGAAACCTATGGTATTTTCCGTGAATTTCTAAGGTTTTTCAAATGCTAATTCCGAACTATACCGTCTGTAAAACCTATGGTTTTTTCAGTGAATTTCAAAGGTTTTTTTAAATGTTAATTTCATATTTTAATATTTATAAAACCTATATTTCTTTCTAATTGTTTTTTTAATATTTTGCAACTCTATTTTCCTTTTTTCTAACTTCAAAAATTATGTTTTATATCTTCCCCCAAAAATATGTACACATTTGTTTTTTTGGGGGGGAGAAAACTACAGTCCTTTACCGGTAGTCTACCAAGCTTCATCAGCACACAAATCCTATCCACCACATTTAAATGATTCGCATTTCGTATCCGATGGGTTTGTGGCACCGTGTCCCGCGTAACAACATATACATATGAGGTCGCGTCAGCTGCTACTTTGGTATGCGGCGCGTACTCACTACCAAGCCATTTGTTACGTCATGTACGTATGGGTTCACACCTGCTGTACGTTGCGTATGCAACGAGTACACGCTGCCACGCCCTGTGTTACATCATAGATGTACGGTGTCCCGCTGCGTATGCCATTCCATAATTGTTTTGTCTCAAAACTATATCTAAATAACTTTAACCCCTCCCATGCTCATGAAGAGCTCAGCTCGTCATGAGCCACCGTGCTCTGGTGCTCATGACGAGCTGAGCTCGTCATGGCCCTTAGAATGCTTGCACGCTGGGATAATTCCCCTGCTGTGCTGAGTGTTCTGACAAAACGGGTGTGGCCATGACGAGCTCAGCTGAGCTCGTCATGAGCACCGGGGCGCCCCCCCCCCCCCACCCCTCAGCACAGCAGAAAAATTACCCCAGCAGCCAAGGGGTTAAAGTGCTGCGAACAAGCGATAATCAAAAATATTTTAAACATTTATATATTTCTAACTGTAATAAACTTATATTATAGTAAATATAATTTTTCAAAATCACGTCTGGTGCGGTCTCCTTGCGGCGGATGCGCAATTGCCATGTGACCATAAAAAAAGAAAACGCCACACATTGTAGTCAATCTATGTACTGCATTTGATGAGACACACTTCTTCTGCTTAGGGAGCTTTTTTCTAAACTTTTTGCTATGTACACATATCTTACACTACACACAACATGCAACCATCATCTTCATCAATATTCTTACTTTGTAAAGTAGCCTTCCACTGTGATAGCCATATACCTAAAAGTTACGTAACCAAAGTTTTCTCCACTACAACAGGTAATATGGCTGCATACGCTGGGCACAGCACAATGTAATGTGGTACGGCCCAGGGGCAGTATCATGCATAGATAATGAACACAATGACACAGATAGATAATGGAAGTGGGTACGAGCATGTGCTATTGACACCTTTTTATTACCAGGGTCACATATCCTGTGACGTATGTGCTGGATGAGTGTGGGGTGTGTGTAAAGCAGCTCTCAGGGAATGGTTGCTGCTAGCATCAACTACAACAGTAATCATTGGATCACACACAGAGATTTAATATTAAAAGAATAGATAATTTGTGCTGCGGTAAGGTAGGGACAGTAGATGTGAAATAATACAGAAAAAATGATATTGTAAAAGAACCACAACTTGTGGTATACTGAGACACAATCAATAGATCTGAAATAATATACAAAAAGATTGTATCATAAACACTCCAACAGTTCTAGTGCACTCACATAGCCACATCAAAATCATTCAGCATGTGCACTACCAGCACAGCCAGCGATGATGATGCGTGCTTCGGGCAATATCTGTTGCCATCAACACTGCATCATCTGCAATAGCGACTCAATCTGAATTGTAGACACTGCTATCTGCAGTGTGGGCCAGACAGAGCGGTCAGCAAAGGCCCACAGCCACGTGGCATTGACTTGAACTCCACAGTTTGTAATACGCGAAGCAACAAAAAAACATGTGCGGAGCCTGCAATGATGCGTATGAGTGGTGCAGACAGAGGGCACTGGAGCAATGTCTTTTCCTACAGGACTGCGTCATCTACAATACCGACTCAATCTTACATGTGAACACTGCTGTCTGCAGTGTAGGCCAGCTAGAGCATTCAGCAAAGGCCCATAGCCATGTGACATTGACTTGAGCTGCCCAGTTTGTTGTACGTGAAGGAAAAAAAAAGCGTGTACGGAGCCTGCAATGATGCGTATGCGTGGTGCGGACAGAGCGCACTGGAGCAATGTCTTTTCCTACAGGACTGCGTCCTCTACAATACTGACTCAATCTCAAATGCGAACACTTCTGTCTGCAGTGTTGGCCAGAGAGAGAGTTCAGCAAGGGTCCACAGCCACGTGGCATTGACTTGAGCTCCACAGTTTTCAATCTGCGAAGCCACAAAGACCGTGTGCGGAGGCTGCAATGATGCGTATGAGGGGTGCAGACAGAGCGCACTAGAGCAATGTCTTATCCTACAGAACTACGTCATTTACAATAGCGACTCGATCTGAATTGTGAACAATGCTGTCTGCAGTGTTATTTGAAGGCAGTACTCACACACACAACCATGAATAATTTTTCTCACTGCCTCTTTACAAAACACAACAACATAAATAATTAAATTAAAACTCTACAATAAATAAATCAAAACAATTCGAATTGCGATTTCATCTGTCCACAGTGAACACTATTCACTGTTACTTTTGACTTGTAAGATGAATTTGGTCAATTTACTAAACCTATAACTCATCTAAAGAAAGTTCTTCAAGCAAGTATACTAAAACAATATTGTGTATATTTAAAGAGGCGTTGTAGTTACTTGACTACTGGATTCTCTAATTAAACAATCACCACTCGATCTAAATTGTGAACCCTGCTAACCGCAGTATAGGTCAGAGGCAGTGGTCATTAACGCCTCACAGCCACGTACCGTTGGATTCGAAAGCACAGAGTTGGTTGCACCTGATCAGAGGGGGTACACAGAAATCCTCACAGACTTTAACTTCTGAAATCCTCAATCATAGAATCAAGACCCCGTGTCACTGTTCGGACCTGCTGTACTGGGGTGTAGTCCAGCGACTACAGTCAACAAAGCCCAATAATCCTGTACAGCAGTTAGCAATGGAATCACAGAGTGTGATGCACCTCAACGGAGGGAGGTCTATCAAAACCAAGCTGCAGATAATATTGGACATTGTCCATTTTGGGATCAAGCCACCGTTCCACTGTTGGGACCTAGAGTTGGTTGCACCTGATCAGAGACGGTACACAGAAATCAACACAAACTTTAACTTCTGACATCCTCAATCATAGAGTCAAGACCCTGTTTCACTGTTTGGACCTGCTGTACCACAGTGTACTGCATGGACTGGTGTCAACCAAGCACAATAATCATGTGCAACAGTTAGCTACGCAAGCACAGAGTCTGATACACCTAAACTGAGGGAGTTCTGTGAAAACCAAGCAACATGTAATATTGGACATCTTCCATTGTGGGATCATGACACTGTTCCACTGTTGGGACCATGAGTTGGTTGCACCTGGTTGAAGGGAGTACCTTCATTTCCACTCTCAGATACAGTTCTAACATCGTCCACTATGGTATCAAAACACTCTTCCACTGTTGGTACCTGTCTGACTACTGTGTTAGTAGTATACAGAGCACTCCACGCTGCTGAGCCTCAGGCTGGGCACTGTGTGCCTGTGTTGCGGTAGCCAGAATTAATCTCAGGAGCCTTCCAAGCTTGCAGTCCTCGGCCCAGGAGCTACCGCTGGCACTTGGGGGGCCCTCTTTCACATACGGCGTTGTCAAAAAGTGAACTGTGGAGCCTATGTGCGTCTCAGTGGCCATGAAGTTTTCTGGATACCAGCACGGTGAGAGAATCACTCACGCAGCCACCTTCACTCACGGCGTCAGTCTCGTGGTGGTGTAACATGCGCAGACCTGGCAGACACGTTCGCCATTCTAGAACAAAACCACAGCCACCCAGAGAAACGTGCCTCTTCTTTATACCCCTACTCTACCCTTGCGTACGCCGAGACAGCCCACTATGCAAAAAATGTTGGGGGGGCACATATGCACTACCTTTCCATAATCTTCCCTACTGACTGTACTATCATGGTTGCATCCACTGTCTACTTCACTCAAAAGACCATCAGTTTATGTTGACATGTACATGTCTGTGCTCTGCATAGTCAAGTCTGTCCGGCACATCCCCTCAACACTTTGCATTGTATACTTTTATAATTGAGAATTACTTGCCACCTTCGCACATACTTTGCTCCCATCTCTCCCCGCATTCTTTATTGTGTGGCAGAGGTAGCATGCCATGTTTGGTTTGTATACATGGCTAGCCACGGTTCCCACAGTACCTAGTCTTGTTGTGTCTGCTAGGTGTACATGTTGTTTGTCATGTTGTATGTGATTATATAAAGTAGCACATGGTTTCTCCCATTTATATATCACTGTCTTAAAGAGCATACAGAAGTTTTTGTCACAGGTGAAAAGTACGACCACAATGGCAGTCATTCATTACTATCCAAGAATGTCCAACTTCACGGTGCTCCTAAGCTTACAGCCCCCAATCTTGCGTCCTTTCTTAAAAGGACACCGACTCCCACAATCAGACCAACATTCACACAGCTTTCTAACGGCAGTTATCTGTTTCTCAATAATATGCACTCCTACCGAATGTGAGCTGGCATATGGAATGTCCTTACTGTTTAAAACTGAGTAACTTCCAGTGGCAATGTCTATTCCCACCCACACAAACTATCTCCCAAACTTCAACTTGGCCTTCAATCCCTACTTTGAAAACAGATTTCATTAAACAAACCAAACTGAAAGCGCTTTTGTTCATAACAGAAGTGTCCCTTACTTCTGCAAAAGAAATTTATCGAATGCAGATACCACAAACTTCAAGTAAAATGCACTTCCCTTTTAAATACAAACCTCCCATTACACTTTGTGAATTGTTACACATTTTTCAATACACCTCACACTCAAGGTCTGGTACACTTTTTTAACACGGTCTCCTCTGGGATTCCCTCACTGTTTTTCTTTTAATACCAGACTTCATTTGATCATCTCTGGAATAACAGGAACAGTGCCCATAATTCTCGCTCTTTTTGCGGCCACCCTACTACTAATTTTGCTAGTACAAAATGGCTGCGCTCTCTGTGGTAAAAACCATGTCTGACAGAATACGCCGCTACGCGAACCTGCATCAATACTGCAAAAAGATGGAAAAAAAATTCGGCTGCCTGCCTCAATCTATTATCGGAGCCAGCTACAACATTACATTTATTTTACACATATGCAATCGGCGTACAACCATCTTTTTATTGCAAAACTTGTCCATTCAACTGGCGAATGGATCTATGCCTTGCCAACATCCCAACAATCACTCCCGATATCCAGCAGAGAATGCAGTTTCTTGAAAACCATGAAGTCGATTGTTCAGGCAGTGGAGCAATGGCAAATGCAATGCAATAAGGTAATATGGCGGAATGGGATTCCTGTGCAGCTGTGAAAGATCTCCTGCAACATGCAATCCTTTCACAACATCGCAGATTGCCTGCCAATTCTAATTGCCGCTCCAACATTCGAGGAACATTACTGTCCCTTCGAGGATATGAATTGGATTGCTTCGCTTTTCTCACACAATGGCAACATTATGCATTATGCATATCAAGCCGCTAAAGAACTTCTGGACTGGAATCTCCAAGACTTGTAAGAAACTCACATTATTCTTGGATGGATTTTTTCCATCATTTTTTACTTTTTCCTTAAATTTTTTTTTAATACACTTCAATTCTACTACTTTGATATAATACCTTTCTTAGTATATTCAGACATTTGACCTCTGTCTTCATTGCTGCCCCTTACATCTCCACTCTAACCAGGGATTGGTGATGTATGGCCTATGCAAATACGCAATTTGCTTGCTAAATTACCCTAAACCTGACACCCATTTAGAAACCATGCCTATTCTTTGTGCACACGTCTCTCTGCCTTCCTCTTATCCATGAAGCCCTTTCACACAAATGTACTCATCCTCAGCCTCTGCTCACAACCTGGCGATCAAAATGAAAAAAGACGACATTGTTTAGGAACTGGTTGGCACAGTATGGTAATCGTATCCTACCTTTATTTTCATTATACAATTTAGTCATTCATGTCTGATAGCTATTGTTTATCTCACATAGAACTGTTACACGTAATGTGGAATTCACTGATGCAGGAGCTTCGTTTTGAATACAGCAGAAGCGGTTGGAGTTTGCCTCAGCTAGATGCCTTAGCTCTCTGCACAAAAATGTTTTTTTGAAAAAAATAATGTATGGTTCGACCAGAAAGGTACAGAATGTGCTTCTCAAATGTGCAATGTTTGTGTTCCTCCTCAAAGTTCCGATGTGCGTAGAACTATTACCATACCCACACGCATCAGTTGAATCTACTGTACAAGAGATTGCTGACTCTTCTACTGTTGATACATATGTGTTGGAAAAAAACGGAGTACCAGGTTACCTAAGAAGTTTGATAATTACATTTGACAATCTTTTAGTTTTTTTAAAGGATACATGTGGTAATGGAGCTCTACCTTTATTTCCATTATAACTTTTAGAGTCATTGAAGTGTAATAGCTATTGTTTATGTCACAAGGAACTCTAACATGTAATGTGGAATTCACTGATGCAGGAGCTTACGTTTGAATACAGCAGAAGCAGTTCAAGTTTGCATCAGCTGGATGCCCTAGCAATTGCACCAGTGGGTCCATTTATGGCACTTAAATAAAGACACTTTCTATATAACTTTCAAACTCCATCGCTTTATTACACATAGCCACTTTCTTAGACACACCTCATTTCACCATTTGTCTTCTGTGGCATTGCAACATTCTGCATTATATTCTTCATGATTATTTCTTTATTCCTGCTTGCTGAAACACTGCATTCGAGTCTTCAGACCAGTAGGGGTGAGTAGTTTGCAGTAGTTATACAGGTATGCTACAGTGGCCAGTATCCTACAGCGCCCACAGCACATCACTTTACTGCAATCAGCTCATGACTTAGACTCACAGTTTCATCCCTGAGTCTTCAGAGCGGTATCAGTGAATAGTTCGCTTCCCACTCCCGCTATAGACTAAACGCATACTAACACCACCTGCACAGCTATGCTACAGCGGCCAGTATGCCTCAGTGCCCAGAGCACATCAGTAAACAGCACTCAGCTCACAGTTTTAGGTGCACGGTTTCATCCCTGAGTTTACCAGTACCTCACCTCAGCACCATCTCACTCAAGGCAAAACAGCACTTTCACACGGGAAAGGGTAAATACTTTGCTTCAGCCAGTATGCTACAGTGCCCACAGCACATCCGTTTACAGCACTCAGCTCACGGTTTCGGTGCTTGCTTTTATCCCAGAGTTTACCGGCACCTCACCTCACCACCATCTCACTCTGAGCCAAACACGACTTTCACACCGGTAAGGGTAAATACTTGGCTTCACACTACCTCTATAGCACACCCTAACCGCCCTACGGAGCTCACAGCGCTCCTACCCTCCTCTTTCCTACTCTTTTCACCCTTTTTTTCCCTTGTTCGCTTCAACGGAATCACAAAATGGCTGCCAACACTTCCTAGTTGCAACCGCTCGCACCGCTCGCAGCCACTAAGCAGCAAGCTCGTAAAAATGTCTCCAAAACTACTGAACAAATTTACACCAAATAAACAAAAGCGTGTTTTCTAGACGAAGACCCTATTCTCTGCCAAAATTTGGGGTAATTCCATTCACCCGTTCGACCTGTAGCCTTGTCTAAAGTTTCCTTTGGAAATTACCATGGAGAAAACACGTTTTTGGACCACCTTTTGTCTCAGCCCCCCCTTGACAAATCCCCTCTAAACTTTGGACATAGGAGCTGATATGATCAAAGAATTTGTTTTGAAAATGTCATGAAGATTCATCAAACGGTGCCAAAGTTATAAGCAAAACAAAAAAAAAAATATATATATATATATGAAAGAAAGAGTTGCCCCTCAGTTGGCCAAGCACATGCAGGTAAGTATCGCCAAACACCAGGAGCAGCCCATGCACCTACAGTCCTCATTAAAATCAGTGCTGTCCTATGCGTTTCGGGCATGTCGCCCTTCCTCATGGAGTCTTGGAATAAGTGCCGGCAAACAGCGCACCACCAGTAAATGCCCTCTTTTATTTTCATGACACACATCAGGTATATTGTCAACATGCATGCTGGGACTGGTAGTGTATCATTACCCCCAAGTGGGTTGCAGCCATTATCTCACTTATTACATCGTAGAGGATATTCAGTGTACTGCAGAGCTGGCCCCAATTTTCTGCAGCGCTTCCTGCTCCGTTGCTGCTGACAAAGGACATCGTGGCGGACCCGCCCTGGTTTCGCGATAATGCTCAGGCATGATCTAGGCTCGACTACAATATTTGAAAGAAAGAGTTGCCCCTCAGTTGGCCAAGCACATGCAAGTAAATATCGCCAAACACCCGGAGCAGCCCATGCACCCACAGTCCTCATTAATATCAGCGCTGTCCTAGGCGTTTCGGGCATGGCACCCTTCCTCATGGACAGTCTTGGAATAAGAGCCAGCAAACAGTGCACCACCAGTAAATGCCCTCTTTTATTTTCATGACACCACATCAGGTATATCGTCAACATGCGTGCTGGGACTGGTAGCGTATCAATACACCCAAGTGGGTTGCAGCCGTTATCTCACTTATTACATCGTAGAGGATATTCAGTGTACTGTAGAGCTGGCCCCTATTTTCTGCAGCGCTTCCTGCTCCCTTGCCACTGACAAAGTACATCGCGGCGGACCCGCCCTGGTTTCGCGATAATGCTCAGCCGTGATCTTGGCTCGACCACAATATTTGAAAGAAAGAGTTGCCCCTCAGTTGGCCAAGCACATGCAGGTAAGTATCGCCAAACTCCAGTAGCAGCCCATGAACCCACAGTCCTCATTAAAATCAGTGCTGTCCTACGCGTTTCGGGCATGGCGCCCTTCCTCATGGACAGTCTTGGAATAAGTGCCGGCAAACAGCGCACCACCACTAAATGCCCTCTTTTATCTTCATGACACCACATCTTGTATATCGTCAACATGCATGCTGGGACTGGTAGTGTATCATTACCCCCAAGTGGGTTGCAGCCGTTATCTCACTTATTACATCGTAGAGGATATTCAGTGTACTGCAGAGCTGGCCCCAATTTTATGCAGCGCTTCCTGCTCCGTTGCCGCTGACAAAGTACATCGGGCGGACCCAAATGGTTTCGCTGTAATGCTCAGCCGTGATCTAGGCTCGACCACAATATTTGAAAGAAAGAGTTGCCCCTCAGTTGGCCTGGCACATGCAGGTAAGTATCGCTAAACACCAGGAGCAGCCCATGCACCCCCAGTCCTCATTAAAATCAGCACTGTCCTACGCTTGCTAATTTTCCATCTGTACCCACTTAACCTTTATTTTTTGTTATAGGAGAGAAATAGCCCATCCCTGGGACACTGGTCTAAGTCTCTTGGTTCGGTTTTTAGAGGGCACTCAAAAGTTACTAACAAGGCGTTATGATCACTATCATGCCTTGGTAGAATGGTAAATCCAGTCACGAGGGACCAACCTCTGCATTCTAATAAAACGAAGTCCAGAATTGACTCGTGGCCCACCCTGTTAAAGGTGTATTTACCAGGCGAATCGGATCTGAATCGACCATTGCAGGCACGTAGTGAATGTTTTAAAGTAAAAGCCTTGATTTTAAGCGCCAGAGAAGACCAGGCCCTGATCGGGGTTGAGTTTATCTCAGGAATAGCCCACACCTCATCTTCTTCTCTGCCACACGAATCGTCAAAGTCTTTTAGGGGTATATTGACAGTTTAGGTCACAAGCCAAGAGAGTCAACCATCATTTATATCACCCAACATTACTGAATCTAAATGATCAATTGTTGGTGACTCCTTCCCATTTTTCACGCGCCTGGAATACACATTAATGAATTTGATTCTGTAATCTTTGTTAAAGGACAGGATGAGGCTCAGGATGCCTGGCCCAGTTTCTTCTATTTGTAAAACAGTACATCCTAAATGAGTCCCGATCCATATAATTAGCCCTCCCGACGGTCTTCCCTGCCCTTTGGTGACGGCTGGTTTGTGATAAGATGCAAATCCCTGACGAGTATGTTCCTCGACAGCCCAGGTTTCTTGAAACATACAAATGTCACAGGAATCTACCAGTATTTCCCAGTCCGGGCAATTCAGTTTGTTTTTGATGCATGCAATGTTCCATGGAAGAAGTTTCAATTTTAGACTGGGTTTTGATGAGGGAATAATGTACATCCCTTCCATAGCATTCACGTTTGAGACCGACGGGGAAGCCAGGGGGAGAGGACAAGCAGGATTGACGGAGGGTAGATCAACCTTATTAGGGGATCCATTACCTCTAACGGGCAAGAGCCCACTTTCAGCGTGTAACTTGGCCAGTTTTTGGGTCGAAGGGACAGAAGGTAGAGCTTGTACAGGACAGAGATAAACATTGGTATGACTGGGGTCAAATCCCTCCTTCTCATGATGTGGTCTATTAGGTCTTTGCTGTTCACCTACTTTGACAGCAGTTTCCCTACCCTTTTCGATCTTCAACAGTCAGTCTACTGCATCTAAATGACTAAATCTATTTTGTAAAGGAAGTGTAAACTGGATGGGATTTTGGTGGAAGCGATTTTGTCCCCCCTGTGGGCACATTTGGCGCCCAACCTGTGAACCAGTACCCTGTTCCTCACACCTTACACTCACAATGTTAGGCACATAAAAATAGGTAAGAGGAAGACATCTAATACGTCCCCCTCTTGCTTGGTGGTCAGAGATGGGATGTAGAGGATGTTGTGTGATGTGGGGCTTCCTATGATTAACTATTATACAATCCCCATTTATATCTTTTGGTCTGTTCCCCACCCAACTTACTCTACTTGTCAGCAGTATATCATTTACACTGACAAATTGGCCCGTGCTAGAGAAAAAATGTAGGCATTTGTTCTTTAACTCGGAGTGTGATTCATTTGCCCCTGGGCTGAGAGACGCAACTCCAGAACTTCTACATAAGGGATTGAGGCTGGGGGAAGAATTGGGGTGGGCAACTCTGAGCTGGATGGATTATCAGCCGGGATCAAACTGGCAGCAGTGTTTATAGCAACTCTTGGACCATCAACCTCCCTATTCCCTCCATTTGCTCTTTTGTCCATTGAGCGGTTAAGTTCCTTGTCCCTAAGGTAGTAGTTTTTCCCCTATCCTGGCCAGGAATGCTCGCCTCTATCTCTAATGGCCCTGAGCCCGCCTCCTCTGCTTGGACTGGTGGGCTAATTTTGACTGCAATAGCTGGTGGAGATTCAGTTCTCTGCCCATGGAGGCTAATTATTTTATCAATATGCCCATGATTGTGTGCTAGTTCTTCCCTTACTATATCTTTAATTTGTACTTTTAGAAAACTCAGCAGGGAAGGGAACCAAGTAGGTTCTATATTAACCTTTGTTCACTTGGCCTCACTCTGCTTAATAGTGTCTAGGCTACTCTCTACAAATTCTATAGAGTCACCAGGGGTGGCTTTCCTCTTAGTCCCGGCTCCAGTATTTCTGCTGTTAGACTTACAAACAATGAGTTTCTTAGCTCCTCTAGCCGGGCCCTTTTTCGCTAAAGTTTTTGGAGTAGAGCCCTCTCCCTTGTCTTGTGGAGAACTATGGCAAGTTTTTTCCAGGATAGGGGTGGGAGAATCACAGGGAATTGAGGGGTTAGGAGATATACACAGTGGTTGTAGATCAGGGGTCAGAGATAACCTGCGCTCCATGCGTTCTATTTCAGTTGCAACCACCCCTATCGCTCTTTAGAGCATTTTTTCAATGGATGTTTGTGGAAGAGGGGGAGGTACTGGTCGTGGAGGTGCATGGCACTGCGCTTTTATACTATGCTTCACCATATTAAAATACACAACTACTTGCTGCAATACAGAATTTAAATAGATCAATTGGCTGACTTAATTTTCAATATACAGTAGATACAAAAATAGGAACATACACGGTTTATCCGGCAGAAGGTTTATGGCTCAGGGTCTTAAATTAGCTGCCCTTTGCAAAGTTCTTTGCAAACAGTACTTAGTAATATAATGTCCCTACCCTTGTGTCCAGGTACCTTTGAGAGTTCCCAAAAGACTTTCGCCAAGGGGGTAGCTCAGCCCGGCCTCTTCCGGCCACGAAGCGGTTGGCGCGAGAAGTTTTGTAGCAGCTGGTAGTGGGAGGGGCTGATGAACAATAGCTGACGTGGCCCTGAGGTTTCCTGGGACTCAGAGTCCTTTCGCGCTAGGAAGTGCCCCCAAGCAGAGCTCCTGAACGAAGCGTCACCCACGAAGCGGCTGGTGCGAGGAGTGTTGTAGCAGTTGGTAGTGGGAGGGGCTGAAGAACAACAGCTGACGTGGCCCGAGGTTTCCTGGGACTCAGAGTCCTTTTGCGCTAGGAATTGCCCCCAAGCAGAGCTCCTGAACGAAGCGTCACCCGTGAAGCGGGTGGTGTGACGAGTGTTGAAGCAGCTGGTAGTGGGATGGGCTGAAGAACAACAGCTGACGTGGCCCTGAGGTTTCCTGGGACTCAGAGTCCTTTCACGCTAGGAAGTGCCCCCAAGCAGAGCTCCTGAACAAAGCGTCACCCGCGAAGGGGCTGGTGCGAGGAGTGTTGTAGCAGTTGGTAGTGGGAGGGGCTGAAGAACAACAGCTGACGTGGCCCCGAGGTTTCCTGGGACTCAGAGTCCTTTCGCGCTAGAAAGTGCCCCCAAGAAGAGCTCCTGAACAAAGCGTCACCCGCGAAGCGGCTGGTGCGAGGAGTGTTGTAGCAGTTGGTAGTGGGAGGGGCTGAAGAACAACAGCTGACGTGGCACCGAGGTTTCCTGGGACTCAGAGTCCTTTCGCGCTAGAAAGTGCCCCCAAGCAGAGCTCCTAAACAAAGCGTCATCCGCGAAGCGGGTGGCTTGAGGAGTGTTGTAGCAGCTGGTAGTGGGAGGGGTTGAAGAACTATAACTGAAGTGGCCCGAGGTTTCCTGGGACACAGAGTCCTTTCGCGCTAGGACGTGCCCCCAGGCAGAGCTCCTGAACGAAGCGTCACCAAAATTTGGATGTAATGCAATATTTGCGCCAAACATCCCCTCTCCTTGAACTTCGCTTCTTTTTATTTGCGACCTAAGGTCCATTAATCCGGTGGGTATCTGCATAAGCGCATTCTCAAATCTTTGCATGACCAGGGTACACATGTATTCAGCCCAGGTGGTATGTTCCATAATCGTCCACTGGAAAAAGGTGGACCATATTTCTTTAAAGGCGTAAATATTCCCGTTATTTATCCAACATTCACACTGTTGCCTCTGTAGGTCATTTTCTCGAAGGGACGAAAAGCTGACTGCAGAGCGCAAGGAGGCCAGTTGGGGGAATTCGACATTTTATATAAATCCTGCTTAACTGTAGACCACGGAGAAGTAGGAAAATGGCGTGTAGGGGTAAAGCCGCAGGGGTTGGGTGGATGGGGACTTGTCATTCCCGCAGCGAGGACAGGGTTAGCGGGAATGGTCGGTGTCATAGGAAAAATCGGGAGGGATGGTGTGACAGGGAGAACAGTAAGAGGGGCAGTGGGGGCAGGAGTGGGCGGTGGCGGGGGGACATGCGGGGTGTGAGGCGTCAGGGCAGGGTACATTGGGGCATATGCAGGAGGGCTTTCTAGCATGGTATCATGCAAGGAATCACCTTCTTCTCCCCCTTCCATATGGCCCTTTCCTTTCTCCTCACGAGCTGGATAACATTTTTGTACCCGGCCCCATGCTCCCTATCAGCTATTTCTACTGATTTTGTCATGTGTTTTTGTTAATTTTCTCTGCCGTGGTCGGCCAATGACATACGTTCTTGTTTTCTTTCTTGAGCCTTCTGCTTTCTAGCTCTCTGCTCTATCTCTTTTCTCCAAAATCGGACAGATTCAAACATAGACTGGCGCATTTTTGTTTTCATTATTTGTTCCTCTAAGTTGGCGAGGACTTGGGAATTAAAGGAGCCATAAAGTGGCCACTGTAATTCCGCTTTACTTTGTTTTGTATATTTTACCTAGAATGAGGAAAACATTATGGCGGAAGGGCCATGTTTAACATACATTGTATTCCCAGGGGTCCCTTCTGGAGGAAGCGGACAAGCCGCCTCCAGCTGGGAGTCCTGCGTACACATACAACAACATGATTTCTAAGCATGGGCGGATTTTGCGGATCCACGATTCACGAATTTGCGTATTCACGGATCGTGGATCCGCAAAATCCGCGTATTTGCGGATTTTCGTAATTGCGGATTTGGGGCGGGGCTTCCATGCGAGTGCACATGCCTCTTGTGTGTATAAAAGGTCAGATACTGATCAGAGACAGCTGCCCAGCCTTGACAACGCTCACGATTGTTTTCGGGGCCGCTAAATGAGTCACTGAATTTAAGCTTCAACTAGGGCTCATGCTTACATGATATCTGGAAGTGCTTCCGGTTGAGGTTTAATTTTGTGCCAGCCCAGGACCATCGTGCCAGAATGAACCCTGCCCTTCATATTTATTCAAGAAGACGCCACCGTTTTGGGAAGAGGGCACAGCTGCCTGGCCTTTAAACTATTTTACGATGGCGCCGGCAAGCTGCCAGCGCCATCCTAAAATAGTTGCTACATTAGCTTCAACAGGAAGCGCGAATAGATAAAATAAAGCAGATGCACGAGCGCCTGCTTGATTTTATCTATTAGTGCTTCCTGTTGAAGCTAATTTAGTAACTATTTTACGATGGCGCTGGCAGCTTGCCGGCGCCATCGTAAAATAGTTACAACAACAGGCCAGCAAGGCTTGAACTTTTGACCTAGGAATCCGCCGCTCGCGGATTGCGAATTTTCGGTAAATTCGCGAGAGTTTGCGGATCGCGAATTTACCGAAAATCCGCGAGCGGAGCGGATTTAGCGCTCATGCTTAATGATTTCTTGAACTTACTACTGACTGGCATGCTTGAAAACAGCTAACAGACACCAGCGGGTTTTTAAAACTCACCTCGCTTGCTTGGCTTTTGCAAAAGTCAATAACAGCAGAATCATACAGAAACAGATAACAGACACCAGCGGGTTTTAAAAAACTCACCTCACTTGCTTGTCTTTTGCAAAAGTCAATAACAGCTTGGCTTTTGCAAAAGTCAATAACAGAATCATACAGACTTGGTGGGTGATCAGTCTACACTTACCTTACAGGGGTAGTTCTCTTCTGCAGACGTAGGGCTGTGTCCTGCTCCAGAAATCATTTGCTAGGGGACTCCAGCGAGAACGTGGTCATGTGGCCCAGACCGGTTGGGGAGGAACAGCGGGCGAGTCGTTCGGCTTACCTGATTGCAAGAATCCCTCGGGTAGGGCGCCTCCATCGGAGTCTCTCCGTGCACCTCCTCACAACCACTGGGCCTGACCTTCATGCTCGTGGAGTCCCTTTTCAGGCTCCATTTGAAGAACCGGAATAACCCACTTACTGGGTTTCGGTGGCGGGGGAACCGCCCAAGTCTTCCATACCCTTCATACGTAGTAAAAGGAGACACAGGAGCCTTTGTCTGCAGTAGGAAACCAGATTTATTCAAATAGCTCGGGCTATGGAACAGAGTCCCAAGCTCGTTAGAAACAAGACAGAGGAGGCTGCTGCTTTACTCCGCAGCTTACAAACCTTTTATACTTTTCCATTCTTGTCTTTTGGCTGTTAGTTCATTGTTCAATCAGGGCAGTGTTTGCAGTTAATAACCAGATCCAGACGATGTTTGTAGATGGTGACCTGGTCAAGGCTTGGTACACAAATCATTGTTAACTCGGCTTGATCAAGGCTCAGTCTTTCAGGTCATTGTTCACTCAGCTTGATCAAAGCCCGGTCTTTCAGGTCATTGTTTAATCACCCTGATCAAGGCCCAGCAATCAGACCATTGTCCAGATAACCTGATCACGGTGTCAAGAATGTTTACCAGGCTGGGAGGAGGAGATGGAAAACAAATCATTTACACAGGGTGTGAGTGTCTCATGGCTTTCTGTTGAACAGCAAAGAACAGGGGGGGTTGGGTGTGCGACAGTTCCTGGGCAGAAATACAGGCTGCAAGATGGCTGTTGTTGTGTTATTTAGATTTTCCTCAGGCATCAGCAGAAACGACCAGGTGGGCCGTGTGGAAGTGTTTGACACGAGATAGCAATGAAAAAACAATGGAGTCCCGGTACAAATCATGCCGGTCAGAAGAACACTTTACCTCACCACCATGTTTAGATGGCAGCATGTTTTGGTTTTTCTACTTAGAGTTTATTAGAGAAGTGTGGCTCAATGGTTAGAGCGGCAGACCCTGATGCAGTGGTCTGGCCGGGACCAGGGTTCAATTCCCGTCTCGGCGGGTCTCGGGCTCAATTTCCTCGGACCTGTTCATTCTCGCCTCGATGCCTATTCTAATCATGAGTCCCACTCTGCACCTCTGGGCAATAGCTTGCTTAACATCTACAACGGCCCCAACAACGTTGAGGATGCCTGACTTCACCTTGGGGGTGCCCAGGAGTGGGCTCCTCACAGGGAAAGGCCAGGAAGGGTTCCTCGGCGGTATTCGGAACCATCGCCGAGATGCGTACGGGTAGTCATGCGCTATACAAGTGCGTAATCATTTCATTTCATCATTTCATTAACTTATCTTTCACATATTGATGAGTATGTATGTGTTTTATTGCAGTTATGTCAAATGGTGACCGCACAAATGAGTCTGTGGATTTTTGAATGGGTGCATGAGTAAAAGGATGTACGGCAGAGTACAAGTTTGATGACTTATTGAGTACGTAAACCCATCGATCACACAAAAGGGCCTATTGACATAGCCAATGTTTGTTGCTACTGGTGCGAACAACATTTCCTAGCAGAGCAAATATGAGAAACACACCTTACCCCTATTTAACTTTCCATGCGTACAGATCTTCCTCAAAATTGGTATGCATGTCCTTAATTGGCAGTGCTAAGTGACTGCCAACTTTCATGCAGGTCCAGACACAAAGTCAAAAGGTATAGGTAAATTAAATAAATGCCGTTTCAGTGGAAAGTGCTTCTAAACCATAACTGCACAGTGGCGATTGCCGCTGTGTAATGTGTATTAACCTCTCCACGAGGAACATGCTTGTACATTCTGCATACTGTGATCCCCTGAGAGCAGTTCTATCCATGCTGCGGATGAATAAATGCCTTTATTGTTTACGAATGATCCCTAATCAGGAAGCATTAGCAATATGTTGACATACATGGTGTATACTTAAAGCAACAAGCAATGATGACAATAAATGAAGCACAGTTTGCTATTGATGCTACATGATTATCTATAATGATGTTAGAATACAACCTCCTAATGCGTGATGCATAATAATTGGGTAATCTGTTTAAATGTAATATTTCTGATTCCAGCTGAAAAGAAAGGTCTCTGCAGGATGTACAATTACGGTGCAGAATGCATATAATGTGTTGATTAATAAAACTGCATTTAATTCACAGAAAATTCACGTTGTTAATATTCAGTCGGAGACAGATGGCTCTTTTAATGCATTAGCGACGCTCGTATTAGTGCAGCAGGTGCAGTGGCACTGGGGCTCAGTGATGTGAAGGGACAACTGCACCCCCACTATGTGTGTCTTTTACTACCCAACTATGGGGTGGAGTGGCTTTTCTTCTTCGCCTTAGGGACCATGCACTCTTGTACCTCCACTGTCTACCTGCACAGATTTCTATTCTTCGCGAGTGAGCGCCTCAGTGGGTGAGATGGGTGAATGAACTGCTCCGTGCGGTTTTGGACATGTACACATGTGCACTCTCTCGCCACCATTTACTGGCGCCAACTAAAATTCAGGTGAGGGATCCAGCTCATCCAGTGCACAGTGGTGTACTACGTCACCTGTTATTAAAGAGGGGTTGTTGCAACAAAGGCCAGAGGGGGCAGAGTGGCGAGTGAAAGGTGATAGTGGGATGTGCATGAAGCATGTCTGTTTGCATGTGTGAGTCTTGTATCTCCTTTTAAAAGGCCCGGGGCATGTGCAGTGCTTAATTTGTGCAGGTGCTTACAGATGGTCGTCACCAGCACTGGTTTTCATGGGCTGGTACCTATTTTCGTTTAGCACCCTGACCCAGAGGAAGAGAGAGAAAGAGAGAAAAGGGAAAAAGAGGCTTGAGTAGAAAGAGAGGAATTCAGGGGCATATTACCAACGTTAAGCGATATTTATCGCTAACGATGCTTAGCAACTAATGTTTTAACGCTAAGCATCGTCAGAAATTATCGCAGATAAACCTTGCTATTATCAAGGTTTATCGCAAATGCGATAAAAAACGGCCGCAATGCATGAATATCGCTGAAAAGTCAGCGATATTCATGCATTACCGAGCTAATGCTCTTAGCCATGTTATCCACCTCCCATTGGATAACATGGCTAAGAACTGCTCAGGGCAGGTGTTAGTTTTTGGAGATATTCGCGCTTAGCGCGAATATCTCCAAAAGTTGGTAATAGGAGATAGCGATGTTAGCGACTGTTTCCAGTCTCTAACATCTTGGCACGCCCATTTTGCATGTCATTAGTGATAAATATCACTGACATGCAAAGTGGGGCCCAAGATGGTCGCTATCTCCTACTAGCTGTCGCTAACTGTTGTTAGCGACAGCTAGGTAATAGGGAGATAATTTTATCTCCGCTTTCTTGGCTTTTAAAGCCAAAAAAGCGGAGATAAACCCCCTTGATAATATGCCCCTCAGTTCTAAAGGGTAGAAAACGGACCTTCGGTATTCAAATAAAGCATGGAAGAATAGCACAACATACGGAGCAACAGAGAGAACATGTGAAGCAAGGGAGCATTTGGAGACTCAAAGAAATATCTTGAAGAACTATAAAGGAAGCACGTGAAACAAGACAATGGGGCATATTTACAATAAAATATTGGAATGTAGAGCTGCGCCAAATTTGGCAGCGCTGCACTCCGACATATTAAAAATGCAGGGATGCACGATATTCACAAGAATACGGTGCAGCACTGTGTTTCCCCTAGCACTGGTGCAAAACAAGCTGCTTAGCACCAGGGCAGGCTCCCTTCCACCATGTTGCAAGGGTGCCTGCGCTGCGGGAGGATTATTTATGTGCATGACGGGACACCTTCCTGTACATAAACAATCAATAATGGCACGTGGAAAAAAACGAAAGGAAGATAATAATTGATTTTAACACCTAGCATTCCATGACAATCGTTTTTAGCGCAGTCTTATAAATCCGGGGCAGTGCCAGTTAAAAAATCACAAAGAGTGCACGCTGAGCCTGGCACGGCCGGGAAAGGAGTCCCCAGGAAGCCGAGCTCCAGTGACATTTTTGGCACTTTTCCTGCTCTGAGAATCAGACTGCAGACTAGAAGCACACACTGCCCCTGCCTGGGAGACATGCAACCCGGCAGTCCAGAGCAGTGCTGTGGTCTACTGAAGCAGGATGCGTAGTGCACTGTCATTTACAGACCGCACATTTTCTTTTGAAATGGCCACAGGTTTCCCACTTTTCTAGTTTGCTGACAGAACTATAGAGTGTGTGGATGATGTTTGGAAATTGGGTTTCAGGAAAATATTTCATTTGCACGTCACCAGGTAGAGTGTTCTGGTTTGTTTTCATCCTGTGTCTATCACACAGAATTGCAGTAAGTGAGCATTGCTAACTACTGACATTTTGAAAATATTTGCACAGTTAAATTACAATCTATTCAAGTGTTGGAGAAAAACTGACATGCGGCCTTTCATTTCACACTCCTTTCACAGGTCAGTTCACTTTGGAAAACCCTCTCACTTTGCAGTCAGGCAAAGAAAAGTAAGCACCAATCTGCAGGACAAAATAAGCAGCAATTGTGGGAAGACCTACGCTGACATTTGACCTATTTGAACAAAGAGCAAATGTAACAAGATAAAAATAAGATTTAAACACATTTTTATTGCTTAGTCACTTTTTTGAGTGCATCAATCTGGTGATGGAACCTGCGAGAGGAGTGGGCCTACGTATGTCCCAATTGGAGAGTAAGTAAACGCTGCACGATGCAGGGACCAGCGCTATCACCATCACTCCCGCAGCCCCGGGGGTTTAACCCCCAGAAGCCCAGCAACAGGACGGGAGAGGCTGGAACTCAAGCACATTTAAACGTTGCACTGTGCAGGGACCAGCTCTTATACCGCCTTCCCATTGGCCCTGGGGTTTTAACCCCGGGAAGCTCAGCCACAAGACGGGAGAGGCTGGAATCAAAGCACAATTAAACTCTTCGCGGTGCAGGGACCTGTGCTGTGCAGTGACCAGCGCTGACACCTCCATCCCACAGGCCCCAGGAGTTTTTTTAATGCAATTTTATATAGCACTAACTTTACCCAAAGGTGTCAGAGCGCTTTAACGTGCACCCTTTCTTTTGCTTTAAGTAGCCTATCTTTGTAGTGGTCGGGTCAACAGCGGTCAAGCGATCTGCAACCACTCTTTGTGTCTTTGCAGAGAAGCCCTGCAAACTCATCTACTGCAGACTTTTAGAAAACCCGCAGCCCGACAGCTGTGAGTCTGGGCAGCAGGCGCTACACGAACAGCGTGTGCCAGGGCTTTAATTTCTCCTAATCGGACCCCACACCTGTCACGGTCACTTCGCTGAAGATATTTTACCTTGACTTCTACTTCATTAGCAGGAGTCGTTGGTTTTTCAGACTTAGGGCCAGATGTAGGTAATCCCAGATTACCGATTCTTAAATACCGAATCATACCGATTCGGTATTTAAGAACAGGCAAATGGGATGTAGGTAATTTTTCTTAAAAAATTACCGAATCGGCCTGGAGGCCCATAGGAATAACTGTCAATTACCGAATCTTGCATACGTAGCAACATGGCACTGTTTGAAAAGCATAAAAAATGTTTTTTCAAGGGTTTTCATTATTTACCACCAACTTCTAGTCGGTGGTAAATAACGAATCCTTAACTGAGGAATGCACTAACTTGAGTGCTTCCTACATCCTGGATTCGGTAATTTACCGAATCAGTATGTTAAGAATTCGGTATTTTACCGAATCCTTAAATTACCGATTCGGTAAAATACCAAGGGCCCGATGTAGGTAATCTCGATTTACCTACTCTTAAATACCGATTCGGTATTTGAGAGTAGGTAAATTGGAAGTAGGCAGATGTAGGTAATTTTTCTTTCTCAATTACCGAATCTGTAAGATTCGGTATTTACCAATTCGGTAAATACCGAATCAGTATTTGCCATTGATTGCCCATAGGAATCAATGGCAAATACCGATTCAGTAATTACCGAGTTGGTAAATACCGAATCCTGCCAGGGGGAACGGGGTGTCACTTTGACACCCTGTAGCACCCCAATGTGAGGCTTTTGTGCCATGTGGCACACAGACATGCCCTAAGGGCATGTCTGTGTGCCACATGGCACAGGTGTACATGCACAGATGTGCATGTACACCTGAATTCGTTATTTACCATGCAATAGTATTACATGGTAAATAACTAATTCTTAGGGGCCTGTGGCACTGTTTAAAGCGCCACCTACATCTGCATTTACAGATTCGGTATTTTTACCGAGTCTGTATTTACCAATTCGGTAATTTTACCGATTCGGTAAATACAGATTCGGTAAAAATACAGAATCTGTAAATACATGGCCCCTACATTGGAAAAGGCATTTACAGGTCGGTAACGGCCGAATTCGGCCGTTACCGACCGGTAAATGCCTACCTACATCGGGCCCCAAATCCTTAAAAAATGCCACCTACATCTCAAAAACCCAATGCCGGTCGGTAGCGGCCGAAATTCGGTAATTTCGGCCATTACCGACCGGTATTCGGCGAACTACATCTGGCCCTAAGAGATTTAGGCCTTTAGAAGCTCCTGATGAAAGAAAGCCAGAGAGCGGTGAAACAGGTACAGCATAAGTACAGTATCAACGTGAGCATTGAAGACTTCCAAGCTGTAGTGAAAACTAGGTGGAAGTAACAGCCTTACCATATGCCTATAGATTAGGGGAAATTGATAGGCTTATCCACACTCTAATATCCTGCCATCTGTCATTGTTGAATCATATTACGCAGCACTTAGAATTCCTAGCACATCACGCGAACTCCTGGGTTTATTCACGCCTAACATGGCCGGCCCTAAGTCTCATTTTGTGGCCTCTTTGACACGTGCATTCTAGTTTGTGATTTCAATGGGGTTATGTATAAACTCGGGCGGATATTCCTCCTCGTGCTCATTAGCACAGCTGTGCTGTTTGTTTGTTATCCTTTCTGTCTTCTAATAATACAGGTTCCTCTTTTAGATAGCTGCCAAGTTTTCAGACTGTTTATCTGCGGCATGTCCATGTTTGCCATGTTTTTTATGTGACTTCCAGCTGTCTTCTCACCAGGTGTCTTCTCACCCTATATCTCTGTCAATATACCCTCTACCTCAACTCTGACTCATCTCAAACCTCTTTCTATTACTCTTTCCAATGCACTACCCTATTTCTCACCCTATGCCGCTATCAATATATCCTCCACCTCTGCTCTCTCATTCATCCCAAACCCCATACCACTACTATGATCCCTGAAATAACCCTTTCTAGGCTCTTCCCTACTCTACCCCTCCTTACATCATCTCTAACCTCTTTTACTATTACGATCCCCCAAAACAAACCTTTTAAACCCTTCACTATGGCTCTACTCCCTCTACATCCCTTTTATTCATCCCAAGCCTCCTCCTACTGCTATGACCTCCAAAACAACAAGAATTGTCTAAATCCTTCCTTCTTCTATCCCTTCAGTATCCTTTGCAATCCAAATAACAGACTAACATGTCCAACTCTCAAATAAATTTCATATTTCACTATACTAATTCACCACTAATCATTATGGGTTCCAGAGTAGCGTGCTACTTGCCAAAAAAGCGTTTCAATGCACCATCAGGGGTAGCACGTGCTATATTAATGCAAACCTTTTCCCTTCCACTATCCTTCTGATTCCAAATAATTGACTAACATATCCACCACTCAAATGACTTTCATATTTCACTATACTAACTCACCACTAATCCTTTATGGCTTCTAGAGTAGTGTGCTACTTGCTGAAAAAGCGATTCAACGCCTCGTCAGGGGTAGTAAGCACTATATAAATGCATCTACAATGAAATACAATACAAAAAGCAATCAGTGTGCGGTGAAACTCCAATAGCGGCACCCATTGCAAGCCTCTTTGCTGCAGAAGGCTGCGTCGGAAAGGGGCATATTTACAAGGTGGCGTTAAGGCACACAAATTGGCTTTGTGCCAGCTTGTAAATATGGAAAATGGCACTGCACCACCAGAGCATCAAAGAATGTGGTGCTCAGCTGGTGGTGAGGGCTTGTAAATATGCCCCAGTGTGTGGATTGTGTCTAAAGTTTCCAATTGAATCCAGGAATATATTCAAAATGTCTGGTATAATTCACTCTGGAGACTCAAACTACCTCCGGAGCTCTGACTCCTTTCTGCAACAGCCAACCTCAAAAAGACAATGAAATCTATCTCAGTCATCCTCACACAGTGGCCTTAATCTAAACTAATCCCTCCTTGAATGCACACAAAGAAGGTCTGAAATGTGTTCCAGAAGTTGTCAGTTTTGATCTGTTCTCCTAATTCTGATCTTTGGAAACTAAACAGAATTCCCAAATTGATGTGTACATTGTACCCCTGTGTATCCTATCTTATTAACTATATTGTAACTATGTGTGTACTATTCTAATAACTGTATTGTATCCAGGTGTATCCTATTATATGAACTCTACTGTATGCAGGTGTATCTGATTAGATTAACTGCATTGCATAATGTTTTTAGTAATGTTACTATTCTCACACATATTAGTACCAGTTGTTAAAAAATGACCTTGTGTTGCACCATGTCATTTTAAACTCCTCTAACAGCCCATAGATGTGGTTTAGACAGTATACAACTTCAAATAAATAAATAAAGGGTGCAGATGGTGATCAGATCGCCCCTCCCGGGCATGGCTGCAAGTGGTTCTGGGACTGAAATTCAAGCTCAAATGCATCAGCTTCAAAGTTTCCTACAGAATGAGAGCCCAGAATGACTCTAGAAGCTCCCAGTCCACCCCAACCCCTGCTGCAACCTTAGGCCTGCAGATGTCAGCCTCACAGAAGAGTCTCTCGTTAACACAGAGCAGCAGAGGGGTCACACAGTCAGATAGCAGTATGCACACAACTGTGGAACTGATGTCTTTGGCAAACAACCACTTCACCTTCCAAAAAGTAGAAATTAACCAGATTACGCAGGGCCCTTTTCAACCATCGTATGTATGTATGTGTATTTGAGTGTGTGAGTGTTGTGAGTGTGTGTGTTAGAATGCATGAGTGAAAGTGTGCATGGGTGCTTAAGTGTCTCCCCCTCTCTGCTAAATTTACCGCCTACCTCTGCTTCAATGCCCTTGTCGTAAATACCTACCATCAGCAGAGGAAGGACTTTGCTGAGTACTCAACTTGCAGCTTCGAAACCGAATGGAATGACCCTAAATTGCCCGTGTTTTCCTTCCACACAGGACCTCAGGAGGTTTTAATGGCCTTCTTTAATAGGTGTATATTTTAGATGATCTGCAAATCTATGGCTGCCAGGAGGTGCCCCTGTGATACCAAAGCAGGGTTATTTTAGAGAGTTCACTTTTAAGAGACAAGAGGTGGTGTCGTTCAGGGGCTGGGCTTGGCTATGAGTCTGTCTCTGGAGGGACAGACGCAAGGGGGAGCCATTCTCAGCCTAAGCAGCCAATGCTATCCTGCCCAAAACACAAATAAAGAAAGGCTTGTAGCATGCAACCACAGAGAAGATGGACACCTATTCTGTGTAGGAGTCTCCAGCTCAACATCTGTTTACTGTGTGATATTGGCTCTTCACCAGGTGAGTGTATGAAGAGAGATGATGCCATGTGGCACACTGTGGCACTGTGTGATTTGGAAGAAATGAAGATTTCCCAGGGTTCAAGACTCCTGCCCTGACCCCTGACTAGAGCTGGACTCAGTCTCTCATTGGATGATTCTTACATCCCACCTGGGCTTCACCTGTATCCTTGCTTGCTTGAGAGGGTCCTGTCTTCATGTGCTTTTCAATCTGCATTACATTTATTGACCATCTTTGGGAGGAATCTGCTTGTACAATCCAGATATTGTGGCTTCTGCCCCCGGAGAGCTCTCCTGTCACTGCTGTGTCTGAAAATATGGATTTATTGTTCACTGTTGATGCTGCTGGATTGCTAATTAGTAACCGGCTGCTATTAGGTTTTGCACACACCAGGGGAATGAACAATGATCAACATTGAAGCACAGTTTGCGGCGGATGTCTAATAATTATGGATAATGATGCAATATTACTTACAACTCCCCAGCACATAATGGATATTAATTATGTTTAATGTGTGTGAATTGAACATGAATCATTCGAGCTGGAATGGGAAGTCTCTCCGGGGCGAACAGCTGCTGCTCAGGAAGCTTGCAAGGGGCTGATTGATAAAACTGCAATTAATTGATAGAACGTTGCCCTTGATAATATTCAGCTTTCTGCTCGCCGTGCATGCAAAGCTTTGTGTTTTACAAGCGAGCACGTGCCTGCGGAGGAGAGCGCGTGAGGCAGCAGCTCGCTGTGGTCGGCCCATCGGCGCTTCTCCTTTCGCGGTATGTGTCGCTGGGCATGTTTAGCAGATTACGCTCTCTGTCGATGCTTTCTGAAAACACCAGCTTCTGAACAGGCGAAAGATACTGCAAGAAGTTGTTAGTTACTATTATACGTCATTGAGGCCCACCAGGAAACCAAAACTACTGCCCAAAGAACTTGGGGGCAGATTTACAAGCCCCCTGCGCCACTAGAATGTCACTTTTCGTGACGTACTGGTGGCGCAGGGGGCTCCTCCATATTTACAAGGACAGGAAAAGCCACCCTGCGTGACTTTTGCTCTCCTTGTAAATACAGCCCCTTCTCACGCAGACACATCTCCACATTTACGAGAAATCGTAAATCTGGAGATGCATCTGAATGATACGCCACCCAAGAGGTGGTGTAGGGAGGCGCAACGAGGAGAAATGTCTCATTTCTCCTCGTCTGTTCCTCTTTCAATGTGTGCTGCATTCTACAGCACGCATTGAAAGAGGAAAAAACCTTTAGTGGTTGTTTTTGTGCAGGGAGGTGCCCCACCCTGCACAAAAACAATCTCCCCATGGCGCAGGCATCCTTGCACCATGGTGTAAGGGTGCCTGCGCCGGCGCTTGGCAGCTGTTTGTGCGCCAGCGCAGGGGAGAGCACAGGAATGCAACATATTATTGTAAATATGTCACATTCCTGTGCTTAGGAAGTGCCACAGCGTGGCTCAGCCAAAGGGCTTGCGGTGCCACACTGCGGCACTTTCTTGTAGACCTGCCCCTTGAGCCTTAAGGGATCGGATCACATCCACCCGGCCTAACTGCCTGCTCTGAGTGCCACCGCACCAGGAGATTCAATGCATCGCCTTAAAAGTGTTCTGCAGAGACAGTGGGCGTGGCTTCCATTGGTGCAGCTGGTGCAGGGGCTCCGGGTCCCGCACCCTGGGGGGCCCACTCAACCCTGAATATTGCTTTATTTTGACATTCAAGTTCCTTCCTTGCACTAGGGGTCCATGACACACTGGCTACCCTAGTGGGCAGAAGAAGGACCCAAAATGAACTGGGGACCGGACACACTCCTGCACACACCACTCCTGCCCAGGCCACAACCTCAGGTCCAGTGGCGTCACTAGGGGGGTGCGGGGGGTGCGGACCGCACCGGGTGACACCCTCACATGGGGGTGACACCAGCAGGCCTCTGCACATGGCACCCCCTGCACCGCACCCGAAGGCCTCGGAGAGACTCGATCCGCTTTAAAAACAAAAGCGAACAGAGATATTTTCTCACCTATTCGAATTAAAATGTTCTCATTAGTTAAAGTTTGAAAAGTGTAGTAATGAGGGGCCCCCGCCATTTATATGGAAAAAGACACGGTGCTAAAGAGGGGGGGCCGGGTAGGGGGGGTATTAACCGCTTGGAAATTAGCTTTTACTTTAGCTGTTTCATATCGTAAAATTCTCACATCTACAAACTCGCTGGTGCCTTGTACACAGATTTCTTTTTGCATCTTGAAAAGCTTTAAAAGAGAAACCACATGAAAGCGGCAGAGAGTGTAAAAGGGGGGGGGGTCCTGCCCACCCCCCCCTCCCCCCGGGGTTTAATGTGCGAGAGAGAGGGAGCTAGAGGGAGTAAGAAGACGGAGAGAGAGAGAGTTAGAGTGAGGAAGACAGAGAGAGAGGGAGCTAGAGTGAGAAAGACAGAGAGAGAGGGAGCTAGAGGAAGTAAGACAGAGAGAGAGAGAGAGGGAGCTAGACAGAGAGAGGGAGCTAGAGGGAGTACGATAGAGAGAGAGGGAGCAAGACAGAGAGAGAGGGAGCAAGACAGAGAAAGAGGGAGCTAGAGGGAATAAGAGAGAGGGAGCTAGAGGGAGCAAGACAGAGAGAGAGGGCGCTAGAGGGAGTAAGACAGAGAGAGAGGGAGCTAGAGGGAGTAAGACAGAGAGAGAGGGAGACAGAGGGAGCTAGAGGGAGTAAGACAGAGAGAGAGAGGGAGCTAGACAGAGACAGAGGAGCTAGAGGGAGTAAGGCAGAGAGAGAGGGAGCTCGAGGGAGCTAGACAGAGAGAGGGAGCTAGAGGGAGTAAGACAGAGAGAGAGGGAGCTAGAGGGAGCTAGACAGAGAGAGGGAGCTAGAGGGAGTAAGACAGAGAGAGAGGGAGTCAGAGGGAGCTAGAGGGAGCAAGACAGAGAGAGAGGGAGCAAGACAGAGAGAGCGAGCTAGAGGGAGTAAGATAGAGAGAGAGAGAGCTAGAGGGAGCAAGACAGAGAGAGAGGGGGCTAGAGGGAGTAAGAGAGAGAGAGGGAGCTAGAGGGAGTAAGACAGAGAGGGAGACAGAGGGAGTAAGACAGGGAGAGAGGGAGCTAGACAGAGAGAGGGAGCTAGAGGGATTAGGATAGAGAGCGGGAGCAAGACAGAGGGAGAGGGAGCTAGAGGGAGTAAGAGAGAGAGGGGGAGCTAGAGGGAGCTAGACAGAGAGATGGAGCTAGAGGGAGTAAGACAGAGAGAGAGGGAGCTAGAGGGAGTAAGACAGAGAGAGGGAGACAGAGGGAGCTAGAGGGAGCAAGACAGAGAGAGGGGGAGCTAGACAGAGAGAGGGAGTAAGACAGAGAGAGAGTGAGCTAGAGGGCTCTTGACAGAGAGAGAGCTAGAGGGAGTAAGAGAGAGAGGGAGCTAGAGGGAGCAAGACAGAGTGAGAGGGAGCTAGAGGGAGTAAGACAGAGAGAGAGAGAGCTAGAGGGAGCAAGACAGAGAGAGAGGGGGCTAGAGGGAGTAAGAGAGAGAGAGGGAGCTAGAGGGAGTAAGAGAGAGGGGGATAGAGGGAGTAAGACAGAGAGAGAGGAAGCTAGAGGGAGTAAGACAGAGAGAGGGAGCAAGAGGGAGCAAGACAGAGAGAGGGGGAGCTAGAGGGAGTAAGAGAGAGAGAGGGAGCTGGAGGGATTAAGAGAGAGAGCGGGAGCTAGAGGGAGTAAGAGAGAGAGTGGGAGCTAGAGAGAGTAAGACAGAGAGAGGGAGCTAGAGGGAGTAAGACAGAGAGAGAGGGAGACAGAGGGAGCTAGAGGGAGTAAGACAGAGAGAGGGAGCTAAAGGGAGTAAGACAGTACCTAGCACCGTACATTTCCGACAGAGGTGGTCCATGCGGTAAGTCGTGAGGGGGTGACACCATGAGTTACCCGCACCGGGTGACACCAACCCCAGTGTTGCCACTGCTCAGGTCTGAACGATGGCAGATAAGGGTGCACAGCACTGGAACACAAAACTTGTGACCTGCAAGCACACACCTCGGAACACACATAGGCGCTTTGTAAACACGAGCAAAACCGCAATGACAACACTGGAACAAGAAATGCCCGTCTCCAAAAACCTAGAAATCAGATTTTCCTCGGGCCAACTCATAGTTGTTCCTATAACATCAAGAACTTTCTAAACTTAAAGAGGAAACAAAACACCCGCCACAGTCATGAAGCAATTTTTGCTCCATCTTTGTAGCTGGATGTGAAACACAACTTGCTCTTTCCGCCGCAGCTCCACGGGACGGATGTGGTATGTGTCTGTACATTAGATTGGGTTGTAGGCTGGTAAAGCTCTGTCCTCCACCACTGTGTGTAAGGCATTTGGGTTGTAGGCTGGTAAAGCTCTGTCCTCCACCACTGTGTGTAAGGCATCACCCCAATGAGTAGCTTAATCTGTAGCTTGAGGTTTTACAAGATGCGGTAAAAATGCCCTTTTGCCTTAACTGAGAACAAGCATTGACAAATTCAACGAATATGACAGACATTTTTGACTAGTTGTATTGTGGTAACTTAGAGTTCCTTTTGGTGACCAATTCCAGCAGAGAGACAGCCAGGGGGACCAGCATGGACCTCTAAGGAAGAAACAATCTTCAGGTAGTTCCTGGGACTTTTATCTCCTCGTCATAGACTCCTGTGAAAGTGGTCCTGATGCAAGGGGTACAGGTTGCTAAAAATGCTCAAGGATGCTGAGGATGCGGACGGTGCATCTTCCTGTGGTTATTCCTTGGTCTGCAGGTTTGGTGGATGCTCCTGGCCAATTGAAGTCCAATTGAGTCTGGTATAAGTCCAGTTGCCACTGGTTTACCAGTCACCCTGCATCAATGTCAAAGGGGAATCCTTCTTTGTGTTGTAACTTGCCTTCTAGGCAACCAAACTGCACTCCGACAACTCTCTCATGTTCAACAAACTCAGCGGCAACTTTTGAACATCTGGTCCTGGTTCTTGGTACTGCACAGTAATGAGAGGCAGCAAAAGAAATATCTGGGCTACCAACTCTCCCCAGCAGGCTTCTTCATCTGTTGTGGCTACGAACAGGTCAGACAGTCTTTTAATTTGGCTAGGCTCCTGAATCTACTTCTTCATGAGCAGAATATAGCTGGCAATTCTTCTTTGCTAGTCATCAGGTGCAAGGTGCATTCCACGTTGGTGTAGCCTCTCTTGACCTGGTTGTTGGTGCAGCAGTGCAGTAATTTTTCAGTCCTCTTCTCCAGTTCAACAAGGTCTAAGTTCTAGGGGCCAGAAGTATCATTTTTATGCCCAAAAAATGCCTTTAGGGTAGGTCACAGAATGTAGCCAATGGGCTACCAGGTTCCTTCTTTCCTGATGACACCTTCTGGCAAAGTGTAGCATCTTGTTATCCCAGAATTCTCCATTCTACCCACTTTCAAAATGGCTAAAACCCTCTCTAGGTGGGTTGAGCTCAGGAGCCCAACCCAGAGGTGTGGCTATCAAGGGGGCTGAATGCCATTGAAAAAACAGTTTGGCAGCTGGTTTCCCCTCTCTTTCCTGAGGGCCAGCCTGTCTACCAAAACAACAGAGCAATCCCTCCCCCTAGTGTTCACCCTTGGCCCTTCAAAGGTGGCTTCTCTTTGAAGCACAACGTTTGGGCCAACAACTGTGTGGCATCTTGCTAGAGAGAGGTAACACCTCTCCCCCAAACAGGCTTTTATTGTGTCCTTTTGTGGAATAGTTTGCACTTCTCCCCAAGAGATTAGAATGCTGTCTGAGGAACAGACCTAATGTGCAACCATAAACTGGCACAGGAGACTTTAGGCAACTAAGTGACAACTTTGTAAAAGTTGACACTACAACAAGTTACATTCATTTTGACTTGAGCACCAAGTCAGGCCTAGTGTAATGAGTTATTTGATACCTTACAGTATCAACTTTAGTGGTACCAGTCAAATGCGCCAACACTATGGCACCCCTGAAGAAGGCACCAGGCCAGCAACACTACAAGAAAGCCAGCTGGTTCACTCCCTCCCTCCATGAGTCCAGATGCACCTGCAGAAGACTCGAGAAGAGATGGAGGAAGAACAAAATCCCAGATGCCCACACAACCTTCAAAATTGCCGTCAATGCACACCACCTCCTCCTTAAAACCACAAAGAAAATGGCCCTCCAAGACAGAATCAATGACAAAGCACACAACAGCAAAGAACTCTTCTCCATTGTCAAGGAGTTTGTCAGGCCCAACAGCGAGCCTACAGACGTCCCACCCTCTGCAACAAACACAGCACCTAATTCCACCACAAGATCACGCAAATCTACGACATCTTCGACACCCAGGACACTGCCACAATGCCCATCAACACCGCACGCAACCATGCCACACCCCAACAGATCCTGCTCAACTGTACTCCGCTTACCACAGACTACACACTCAAGACCACGAAGAGCATCCACTATGAAGCCCCATAGGACCCGTGCCCATATCACATCATCCATAGACCGACCGTCCAGGATTTCACGATTTGCAAAATAATTGCAAAATCAACACTTTGGTTAAAAGGCCACGCTTTTTATAAAAGTGCCCGCAATACCAGGGCTTGATGCCTGGGCAGCAGAAAGCAGTCCTGTCTCCAGCAAGAAGAGCCTAGCCATGCGTGCAGGGCAATTCCTGCAATATGTTCTCAACAACAATGTTAAGACCCCACTCCCCATCACGGCACCTCCTGGGTCATCTCTGCTCGACACTAAAAGGCCTTTATCCAAAACCACATATATAGATTTCTCAAAGTAGAAAACAATATTAGGCCTGCACAGTGCTTCCTTTATAATGCGCCTTGTGTGCCTTCCTGCGCCCGAGTATTGATGGAGTGCACTGCTCTTTCCACACTGGGAGTGCTGTTTTCCCATACTTCAAGGTGGAATGATCAAGAGATTTGCGCGGGGACAAAAATGTACCCTGTCCTAAGCTTGTGTAAAGGTTCCACACCCACCACAGCATGAAAAATATAAATGCTGTAAGCATCTTTAGCACAGCTGGGACGTTACAGACATGCAGACATCTTCCCGAGCAGGCAAAGTAAAATTACATTCCTGTAATTACTGCTCGAATTCGAATGGCCCTGCTCTAGGAAAGAATCCTTGCTCAAAGCTTGCTCTGGCTAGAAGAGGAAAGAACCAGTAGCCTGCGCTAGGAGGCGCTGTGGCTTTCATTTTGACTGGTGATGGCGCAGAAGTACTTTAAAAGTGGAGAGTATGTTTTTGGGTTAACTGAACAGTCTAATACATCACAATGCTTATGTTTGGCTGCCCTACCCCTGATCCTGCTCCTTTTAAAGATATTGGAGACTATTCACACAGGCATTGTGGAGAACATGAAGTAATAGTCCTGTAGTACTCTTTCATGCACTCTAACTTTCTTTTCTTCTATTGGCCCCAAAACATATAAACTGGCAATATTCAGGGACTCCATATATACAAATAGAAAGGACTGGGCCCTCCCTACACTTTTACTAACTTGTACGATTCAGGGCAGAATTGGAAAGGCATCTAGGAGTATGTAAAAGAATGCTCCTATAGTTCTACTAATAAATGCTTCTGTGAACCAGTGCCTTGAGAACACAGAATTTTAACTGGTGTGTCCTGCTCTAAAATGGCCCCCATTCTCGAACTCCGCAAATAAGGTTCCACATGAATGTCGAGCAAGCAGAACAAATTATGGACCAATGGTAATTAAAGAGCAGGGATATATAACTAAAAATATGTGTGAGTTTGAGATTGATCACTGATGGAATAATAGTAGGGACCCTCTTCAGAACAAATAGCGAAGATGTAAATATATTATCCCTTTCCAAAATGGCCACCATTTCCTCGTCCCCGAAACCATTGTCTACGCATGCGCAAGAAGGGAATAGAGAAAATATTCCCCGCAGCTGTAGCTAATTGTAATAAAAGAGGGGTATATAAAACAGGGAATAAGCCAGTTGCAACTGACAGGAGAGAACGAGAGGCCGTACCCGTGGGAAGCGCCGCATTTAAATCACAAAAGGTAAGCGGGAGCAAAGGGCATGCAGCTACGGCGGAAACCCGAGAGTCCATAGGCTTACCAGTGTCGGACTATTTTAGCATTATGCTACTACCGGGGGAGCGGTACAAACCAGCTAAACAGACCTTGGCTCCGGCGTGACTAAAGGCTGGAGTGGTCATAGATTATAGATCCGCACCACCTAGTCGTGTCCTGACAATGGGATAATACCCGACGGGGTGTGTAGACAAATGATATTTAGAGACATTCTCTCTGTAAATAGCACATGCTTAAGAAGAGGGGAGATATGGAGTAATCTTGCAGACATTTTAAAAGAACTGTCAAAGAGGCAAGGAATCAGGGGCGGCACGGCATAGAAGCATAGAACAATGGTCAGCAGCTAAACAGGGAAATTAGCAAAAATAGGGGTTTAGCTATGAGCTACAATAAGGGAACGCATGTATATCAACATTCCCTCAGTGCGTTAAATATATACACGAATAATGATCTAAGTGGGGTTTTTTACCAAAATAGCGCTTCGTAGAAACTAGGCAGCAAATGGTAATAGAGGAGTGGGTGTAGAAGTAGCCAGGAGATCCAGAATACCGTTGGATAAGCCCTAAAACAGTGTGATCCATTTCCCACACAGATAGAAGTGTATGCCCACCTGATCGTTATCAAGCGACAGATGAAGAGGCTGATACACAAGGTGAACCACGGGGAAAGTGACTCCCCCTTGAACTAAAGGTATGTATGGGACCTAAAACATGAGAGGATGCCACATTTTGACACCTTTGCGTGTAGCATATTAAAAGCTAACCCCTAACTATTCTAACAGGGAACACCACACGAAATAAAGGGAGAACATAAATCCCAACGTATGATTCCAGCTCTAATGAAGAGATAGACAGGAATACAAGAATATAAATCTGCACCATCTGATAAAACGGTAATGGTTGATCTCTTACTCAGACTAACTTGTCCCCTAATTAGGATATGAATAATAGTCACTAATATACACATAAATCTCTATCAATAGATTTGAATTATCTGAAAATAAAACGGTCCCCACTGTGTCCTTGGAGTTGTGTGAAGACTGACCAACACCAAGCCCGTTTTCTAATTGTTCAAACCAAGGTCAGTAGTCCCTAAAAGTGTGTTAAATTTAAAACAAAAGCACTGGTCATTGACTATTATGTAATGCCACATAGGGACGTTATCTAAACTCATGCTATGTGACATGTATTGAATGTGGAGTTGGATATATAGACCTGTGTAACAAGATGGTGCCAGTGGCACCTAGGATTATCATCACAACGAATGTGTTTAAAAGTATAGATCATGTAGATTTGTAGATAGAATGCTTAACTTAATGCCACCATCCATCAAAGGGTATGTTGTGTAAAGATTGCCTCACCAAGAGGGAGGGCTCCTGATATTGACTGATATAATTCTGTCTTATACAGCCTTGATCTCCTTCCACTGAATCAGATGACCCCTATCGATACCGTCCTGATGAAGGTGTAGCGATATCCATGTGCTGATACACCGAAACGCGTCGACGCCTTTTGTATTTCCGTATGAATTCAAGCCACTAGAATCCCGGATATCTTGCATATTGCAATACCAGGACATCTAGCATACTATTGGATAGGCTGTTGAATCATTCTTTATTTGTGATTACATTGCTTATTTTCTGTGTTTAGAGGGGTTCTTCTTGTCCTTTGTTGATTCGTTTCCATTTTATGAAAGTATGCTGATAATTTAGAAATTGTGTATCTTTGTATGTAGTGTGTTGCTCAGTTGAATCTGAACAGATTCAATTGTTTTTTAATTATTGTATAATTTTGGAATTTTCGCCATTTTTTAAGGTGTGTTCTTTTATTGAATGTTTTCAGTATAATTGTATTTGTACTGAAATTTTAACTATGATGCATATTTTAATCAATAAAAAATTGTGAACATCACATACTAGTCCGTGACCAGAGTGTTCAGTATTGATATGGAGTTATCCATACTGTTGATTTGTGCTTAGGTATCTTAATACATATACTCCTCCGGGGATTTTTCTCTTTGACTTTACAGTGTCCAAGATAAAGGCCAAGTT
The DNA here is from genome assembly GCF_964261635.1 of Lissotriton helveticus. Taxonomy (NCBI): domain Eukaryota; kingdom Metazoa; phylum Chordata; class Amphibia; order Caudata; family Salamandridae; genus Lissotriton; species Lissotriton helveticus. Next base: position 1,762,224,956 of record NC_136068.1, read on the forward strand.
AAGGGGCCATCAGGCGGCTCCTTTTGATCAAGTATTGTGACTGAGCGTGGCCTGGAACCTCATTTAAATGTAAATACAATGGAGGGGAAACAAAAGAACACAGCTTGTTATCTCTTCACAGGTACTTTGAAAAAAAATGTTATTAGTTGATGCCCAGATATTGCGTTATGATAGCACCACTTTTTTTTGAGCAAGCCAAAAGCAATATATAATTTGTTACATTTCATAATTCTCTTAAATGTACTCATGATATTCCTGATAAACCTATTTGTCAGCTCTTAATATCTGATGTCACTTCCAGAGACATCACTTCCTGTGATTAAACGTGCAATGCCATATGTCGTGGGGTCATGTGCTATGGTGGCATGCACCATGATGTCACTTGCAAACTACCTAACTTGATTAGTACCCCACTTCTTTTTTTAGGTCTTGTGCCTTGGAGGAGGGGGTGGTGGTAGGTGGAAGGTGGTGGTGAGGGGGGTGGGTCAGTCAGTACAATCAAGTAGACAACTTGTTGTTTACAGCGCAATTTGAAGAACATGAACAGCCAGGAGCGAATCGAATTACAGCAAACCCTGGTGTAGGCTTGTAAGCAGGGTCGGTGGTAGGACAGTGGAAGGCTTGATGCCACTGACCAGGGTAGGAGTGACTGCACACAGTTCTGGGGCGAGAGTAGATAGTAAGTGGGGTGCAGCATTGGCCACCAACGAATCTCCTCTCTTCTTGTTTCGGTACCCAGCAGGGGTGCATTTAGGTTTGCAAGAGTGTCTCAGAATCTTGCAGGCACGACGATTTAAAAATAGAGCATTATGATTGGCCCTTGGATCTTTATTTCCCTTAGGCCATATCACTCCTGCGGAAGTCAGAGTCCCGCAGGTTCTCTGAATGCCTGCCAGCAACTTGAGAAAAATGTTGCTGCCAGCCATTACAGGACTCAGAGTCTTAGCATAACAAACACATAATTGCAGACACTTTAAACATGCCTATTTGAAAGTTGAATAGTCTGTTAAAATAGTTTTCATTTATGTAATACTGAAAAGGAATGACTACGAGTAAAATAAAATTCTGCAATAATGCTGCTAAATTTCAATCTTTGTGTGACTAAATTAATATTTTTGTGCTGCAAAATTGCAAATCTATGCCGCAGAGCTTCGACGCACCATCAACTGCTCCATCAAAACTGCCACCTCCCCCAATGACTGGAAACATGCTGAGATCAATCCCCGGCTGAAGAAGCCATCCGCTGACCCGTCTCCCTCCTCCCCTTCTCAGCCAAAGTCATTCAGAAGGCCATCAATGGCCAGCTCTTGGAGTTCATCAAAGAGAACCACCTCCTGGACATCTCTCAATCCGTCTTCCAAAGCTAACACAGCACTGAGATCACACTCCTTGCCTCCACCTAAGACATCCGCTCCTTCCTCGACTGCGGCAAAACCCCAGCGCTCATCCTACTGTACCTCTTGGCCGCCATCAATGTCGTCTCCCACTGCATCATCATCATGAGACTCCACAAAGCCGGCATCCATGACAGGGCCCTGGACTTGATCCACTCCTTCCTTATTGGCCGAACACTGTGATTCAGACTACCTCCTTTCTACTCAGAACCTACAGAGATCAGCTGCGGAGTGTCCCAGTGCTCTTCTCTCAGCTCACCCTCTGTAACATCTACAGGGCCCCATCCGTGGTCATCGTTAGAAACCACAGACTCAACATCATTTCCTACGCAGTCACCCAGCAGACCCTCTCCCTCACCAATGAATCTACAGCCGCCAGAACAAACTTCCACGGGGGGTTGAAGGCAGTGGCCATCTGATGAAAGATAGCTGCCTCAAGCCCAACTCAGAGAAAACCACAGTACTCATCCTGGAACCCGCCCTATCAGCATGGGTTGACTCCTGGTGGCCTGCCACTCAGGGAACCCCTTCCACATCCACGGACCACCCATGCAACCTCAGCATCATACTGGACTCTTCATTCACAATGAACTGCCAGATAAACTTTGTATCCTCATTCTGTTTCCCCTCGCTGCACCTGCTTTGAAAGATATTCAGATAGATCCCCACAGAATCCCGAAAGATGGTAACTCACGCACTCATCACTAACAGACTCAACTGCAGCAATGCACTCTACTCCGGCAACACCCAGAAACAGCTGAGGAAACTACAGAAATTCCAAAACGCCACAGCCAGACTGGTCCTCGACATTATCACGCCGCAGCCACATCACTTAACAACTCTAACAACTCCCCTGGATCCCAATTGCTAGACCTGGTACCATTGGCATGGGTCTCCCTTCCATGTTTTGCTGTTGCTTCCTGTGTTTTTGTTGGGTGTTGGACTCCGCTTTGCTGGTCTAGATGCTTTGGGCACTTTGCCACTGCTGTTCAGTGCCAAAGAGCAAGTGCTCCCTTGGTAAATTGATGTTATGGATTAGTGATTCCATGATTGGCATATCTGATTTACTTGTCAGACCCTGGTATAGTGCACTGTGCATGCCCAGGGCCTGTAAATCAAATGCCGGTTGTGAGCTGCAGCACTGAATGTGCCACCCACAGAAGCAGCCTGTAAAATGTAACCCTGGCCTGCCACTGCAGAGCCTGTGTCCAGTCTGGGACCGCCATGTCGACTTGGCAAGTGCACACAATTGCCAGTCCCTAAACCTTCCCTTTTCTACATATTAGTCACCCCTAAGGTAGGCCCAAGGTACCCCTTCGGGCAGGGTGCATTGTATGTGAAAAGGAGGAATAGCCCTGGTGTGTTTGGCATGTCCTGATAGTGAATTACTGCCAATTTCGTTTTTCACTATTGCAAGGCTATTTGTTACCATAGGACCAAATGGGGAGTTTGTTTATACATCTTGTAAACATAACTGGCCAAGGAACAAGGTAGAAAATTAAAGTTTAGTATGCCTGAACTCGGAATGTTAAAATGCATCTTTAAGTGAGGGTGATTTTTACATTCTGTGTTTGAAAATACCACTTTTATAAAGTAGATATTTTCTTGCCTAACCATCCAGTGTACCTCTGCTAGTTGTGTGTATTGCATGTCTGGCTTTTGGATGCCAGGGGCTGGAGAGTGGCTGTGGCTCCAGATGTCTGATCAGTCAGGGCTGGGCTGATTGGACCTGGGTTGCATTTAGAGTAGGGGAAGAAATTTCCTTTTCACCTGGATGGGCCTGCTCTGCCTTCAACAATGTTGTCTTTCCCTTCTGCCAGGAAGCTGCACCAGTGAATATAGAACTGGTTTTGGCCAGGAAATTTGCTAGTAAATCTCTGTGTAGCATGTAAACCTTGTCTGGTAGCATCCTGTCTCAGCAAGAAGGTGAAGTCTGACTTCACCTTCTGAATCACTTACAAATTTTCTTTTACACTGAGGATACCTTCACGTTTCACTCCAATACTGGCCAGGGATAGATATCACCAAGCATCTGAGATAGTGGTGAAAACATGACACCAGACTTTTGGAAAACATGGAATGCAGAGTCACTTGGAGTGCTCTGTAAAAATGTTCTTTCCAAGTTCAACAAAGATTGGAGTGACATTGTTTGTATTTGCAGTGATTCAGCTACGTATATGAAAAAGTTGTGCGATGACCTATCAAAATTGATACCTGAGCTGAAGTGCCTCCCTGTAAGAGATCATTGCCACTTGTTAGATGGTATGCTGAAAGCATCTTTTCAATCTTCAGAGTTAATTAAGAATGCTATTTTTAGCCCATTCTGGTGCACAGTTTTGTTATGCACAGGAACTAAAACGAAAATATTTCTTATTTTGGGCTTTCTGTGGCATCAAAGAAAGAGTCATCCCAACTGTATCACTTAGATGATGGTTCTCAGTCCAAGGAGCTATGAATGCTATATTATCCATGTAGCAACCGTTTACAGAATGTTTGCTGAGTGATGATGCCAAAGGCAAGAAATGTGAGTATCTTTGGTCGCATATTGATAGTGATGTGAAAAAAGTACACTCTACTGCATTCTTAGATTTTTACAGGAAAATATAACTGCTGTAGTGGGCATAAAAAAAACTACAGTGTGAAAACACCCTTCTCTTAGCATGATTGGTGTAGATGTGAAACGTCTCCTTGAGAGAAGGCTGGGCGACACCGTTAGTGACTTTGGCAATACAACATGTTCGATGTTAGAGTGCTTGCCAATTCAGGAAAATTTATTTTACAATGTATGAGAAATGGCTTGCAATGATGCATAGAAATGTCTCTTCACCAACCATGGCATTAAAAAGCCAATGAAACCTCACAGTGGTACAGTTCTAGATCCCGTCCGTATAGGGCAATTTCCTCTGTAGTTTCAAAAGGGCTGCTTCATTTTTTACTGCTTCAATACCTCTGAGGGCATAAGCGCCCAGTTCAACGCAAATGTTGCAGACCCTGGCCTGAGAATCACAATCTTCAAGTGATCCAGTATTGGCATGGAAAGTTATGTCAATGGCCAGAGTTACCAAATTGTGTACTGGATGTTTTAGTGTTGCCAGTCTCAAGTGCCAATGTTGAGAGGGACTTTTCACAGAAAAAAGTTTACACGAGAAAGAAAGAGTGAGCGCTCATGACCAAAGACTTACTTTAGAAGTATTTTATGGTGTACTACAATAAGTTTAATTTGCAAAAAATTATTTAGACCTCATATACACTCTATGTACACTGTCTATATACCATGTACTATCAGTGCAGAAAGCAAGCAACAATAAAAGCAAAACATTCCATAAACACCGGAAAAACACTGTTTCTGTTGTTTTTAATGCCTTGTAAATGTGTAACCACTGATAACCACTGTTTTCTTAAGGTAATGAAATCACTTGAAAACACTGAAAAAACCTCACCAGAATTTACCAAATATAGAAACTGAAAACAGGAAAGCCTAGTTATACAATTTCAACACCTCTAGAAACCCACCCAAACTGGAATTTTCTAGCTCAGACCACGGTGAACAATGGAAGGCACATAAGATGGGCTGTGACACTGTGCGAAGAACATGTTATCTCAATCTCAAGGCCATGCAGCAGCCCTCTACCATGTAAAGCTGTGAGAATGAGTACATCTAATGGTAAAAGTATTCAACAATGAACAGGACATTAATTAGTACAGCGATGCTCCAACCTTGAGAAGTACGAGCCAGAGGGGCGGGGTGGCCTTCTTGCAGATGCGAGCATTACAGAGACAGACACTCAATCTTGGTTATCAAACAACAAGGCATCGATAAAGATGGCACCATGCATGCTAACTTTACGAGAATAGGGGTTCAAACATAGCAAATAGAGCATTGTAATCACATGCATTACAGAAATCAAATTTCAAATCCAACACCTCTCATTCATTCCACGTACCCGCCAGACAACTTCGCTCCACCCAACTTGCCCTGGCCAACGTACTACAGATTCACAAGACCAGAAACAGAGGAAGCTCCTTCTACTACCTCACCAACAAGACCTGGAACACCCTGCCCTTCCACCTCAGGCACTCCCGACCGCTGACCCAATTCAGGAAGGATCTCAAGTCCTGGTTCTTCGATTGAACCTCCATGCCTAGAAGCATCAGCAGCCCCCCCAGTGCCTAGAGACCCTCATGGGTGAGTAGTGATGCTTTACAAAGCCCTGATTGATTACTTTAATTTCTCTCCCTCACTCCTCCAGGACATCATCTTTACTAGGGTTGTTGGTGCTTACGCTGTGCTTATCCCTGGCACTTATGCACTAGTCTGCTTCCTTGGTGACTGTTCCAGTCTTTGGCACTTTTTCACTTGTTGTCTGCTTCCCTGGTGACTGTTCCAGTCTTAGTGTTCTTTTGTGACACTACGGCAAGCAGTCAGATGTGCAATAAACCCTATTTATTTTTGTGGAATCTGGAGAAACCAAGTTTATAGTAGAAAAAAACAGCATAATTCCATTAAAAATGATCATGTAGCCATTGAGGGTAGAAAAATTCTTACCTGAAAGGAATAAAACACTAATATTTAGTTTGTGAGATGTAGGTACAAACTCTTTGGTAAAGTCTATCAAATTGATCGTCCTAGAGGTAAATTTGTGATTTGAGAGTAATTTAAAAAGCTATTGTGCAATTAGAAAAAAGTTTTTAGAGAAGAGCAAGCTAATGTTACTCCAACCATTACGGAGGATGGCTTAATGCCGTCCTCCGTACCGGCTCTTGTGTGGATTGTGTCAGGATGACCTTGCACCAGAGCCAGGAAATCCCTCTGCTGCGAGCACCAGAGGGATTTCCTTTCTTTTAAAATAGCTTCAGAAGCTGGAGAAGAGCTTCCCCATCTCTCAAGGTAACTTTTTTCTTCTGTAATGATGATCAACATGTGTCTCAGAGTGACATCATTTCAGAGAAAGTGAAAAGGAAATGAGCCGATTGACTCATTTCCTTTTCAATGCTTTAGTTCTTGGGGGTGTATCTAAGCCACCTTATGCCCGAATCACATGCGAGAGGTAACGTTGGAAAGTGGAGAATTTTAGTAAATCCCTGGTTCGGGATTGCCACAGGAGAGAGATTCCCAAGCAGGGATCCACCCATTAAACACCAGGGAGTGGGAGAGCACCCCTTTGACAAGTGATTGTGCTCCTCTCTGAAAATCTTAATATTAGTCTTTCTGCCTCACCCCCGGGGGGGAGATGGAGGCAATTACCTGGATCTGACCCCCATGGGGGTAAAAAGCCTTCTAGAAACCAGGGATTACTTTTATTTTTATTGTAGAAGTGGGGGCTGGCCATTTCCCCACCTCCATAAAAATGGAGAAACAGTCCTTATTCCCCCCTGGTGGCAGATGGGGCCAATTACCCCATCAGGCAAAAGACCACCAGACACCAGGGGATACTTTTCTTTTAATTGTTGGGGTGGGAGCTACCCAGTATGGGAATGGCAATATCCCCACCCTGATAAAAATAGGGAAACAGCCTTTCTGCCCCCCCAGGGGGAAAATGGGACAATTTACCCTGTAGTGTAGTTCCTATATTCCAAATAGGCTCTGCGCATTGGAATAATATAAACAGCAGTGTAGACGTAGGACTGAGGTCGACTAGGTCTCTACTGACTATATTAGACTTAATTAGTTTTGCCAGCTAGCTCAGAGGTCACTAGAAACTTTCTCGAATAAACAAGGAGGAGTTTAACTTCCCTGGATAGACAAGAAGGGATTAGCTTCTGACAGCCATAAACATGACAACTTTGCTCCCTCAGAATAAGAGTGTATCTCTAGAGTCGTGTGAAAACAATAGACAGCTATTTTACTCAGTCAATCGTGCATACTTAGTTTCACCAGAGTGCAGAGAAAAGAGAGACGGGCGTTTTCAATAAAAGGTGTTATTTATTGAGCAGTCTTCTTTCTCATGCAAGAGAAATGAATTGCCATAATTGCAATACTTAATGTAAAGTAAAGTGCGTACAGTAAAAGTAGTATTATGAAATAATACTGTAAAAGCATTGATATGGTTTCTTAGCCATATGATACTTTAAAATGGATAAAACATATACATACATATATACATTGACTAACGTACTCAACTGGTGCTTCTAAATACGCCTACCCTGGTGTACCTGACCTAAGCCTAATACGTGGGAAGGAGTAAGTAAGTAGCAGTTTAAGTTAAGTTGGTTTTTGCCAAGAATCTGAGTCAAGAATTCTCTTAAGGGTTTAGTCAGCTCCGTACCTGGGTAATAGAAAGCAGGAGGTCTGGAATCTCGTTCTCAGGACTCGATATCCCATCAACCCGCAAGGGTATCTGGAAACACCGGAGCTGGATTTTCTCGGCAGGAGAAAAAGACAGCGTCTTTCTCAGTGCGTCAAAAGGGAGGGGCGGCATCCGTGGGCTCTCGCATCAGCTGGGCTCTCGGGCAAGTAGATAGCTGCTCTGCTCCAAACCACCGTGTCCTTGCTTAAGGCAACGTTGGTATATTTATACCTGAAAGGTGCCGGGTTTGACGTAAGGTTGGACATAAGACGTCAATAAAGATGTCACTAAGAACTGGCCGTTCTTTCAGTGTTCGCAGGAGTTCTAGGACAAATCAAAACAGAAGCATGGGGATTTCCCAGGTTGCTGGAGGTTTGTTTTGTTTAAAGAACTCGTTGTACTCTCTAGGAGTCTGGGGAAGTAGCCTTGCTTAATTTGGACTGCATGGGCTACGACTAAATATGGATATGATTCTTATGCCTTCATAAGGATATTATTTATTATAACCACATAAGGGCATAAATCAGGAATATCGAATTAGGGTCCTAGATAGAAATACAACAACCCCATCTGCCCCCCCCCGGAGGAATAAAGCTCACTAGACACCATTGGGGAAACAGTCTTTCTGCCTCTTCTGGGGGAGATGGGATAATTACCCCTGATAAGCCCCCCTGAGGGGGTAGAAAGCTCAATGTATTGCAGCATTAAATATTTTTAATACAATAATTGGGTGGATCTTTACCAGTCTAGCATCAGGCCCCACACTCTCCCTTGAAACCTCAATAGTCTTTCTGCTCCACTGTTGACTAAAGCATCCCTTCCCAATGGCAAGTAAGAGGACATTTGATTCTTTTAGGTCTTGTTTTTACAAATAAGCTAGGGGAGTTTAGCTAACTCCCAGTATCAACCCACTTGCATTTGTAAACAGCTGCACAGTTTCAGCTAGGGCAAGTTGCAGCCTGGAAAAGCCTACCAAATCCAGACATTTCTGAAAAATAGATACCCGGGGAAGACCATGGTGGTGTGCTTTGCATGCATAGCACACCATTGTCTTACCCACGAAACCTTGCAAACCTGAAACGCGGACTAAGAACATACAATTTCCCCACATTTTTGAAAGGAAAACTTCTGGAATCTGCTAGGAGGCACACATTTCCTACCACCTGCATTTCCCCAATTCCCCCAAGTCTCCCAATAAAAAGGGTACCTCACTTGCATGGTGGGGCAAGATACCTTGACACAAAAGTCTCTAAATTGCTACATGGAGAGATCAGTATTAGGGGAGATGAGGTATTTGGGGCCATGCTCAACCGTCACCCGTCGCTTGCACTAGGCTCAGCCATGCATGTGGGGCGGTATTTTTATTGACACAGGTGGGTCAATGCTGGGTGGTAGGAATTTTGTGGATTCCTGCGGATTACGGAAATATCCATCACAGAAATGTGTGGAAAATGCATGATTTCAGGCAAAGTTTAGGTTTGCAGAGCATTGTGGGTAAAAAAAAGCTGAGTTAGGGCCCAAAATCCAAAGCTACGCACTTTGCAAAAAATGGGTCAGTTTTGAGTGGAAAAATGTGCTGTATCCATGTTGCGTTTTGGGTTGTTTCCTGTCACTGGCACTAGGCATACCCACTTAAATGAGGTACCATTTTTATCAAAAGACTTACGAGAATGGTAGGTGGATGGAAGTTTGTGGCCCCTCACAGATGTCAGAACTTTTCATCACAGAAATGTGATGAAAATGTGTTTCTTGTTGTTAAAGTTTCAGGTCTGCAAGGCATTCTGGATAGAACAATCTGATGGGAGCAACACAAGTCACATGATCCTGGACTCCCCTAGGTGTCTAGTTTTGAAAAATTTACAGATTTGCTAGGTTTCTCTAGGTGCTGACTGAGCTGTGTCCTAAAAGCCTCAGCTATCCACTTTGCAAAAAACAGGCCAGTTTTGAGTGGAACTTTACATCACCAAAAAATTAGGAAAATGTGTGTTTTTTTAGATAAAGTTTGAGTTTTATAAGGGATAGTGGGCAAAACAACTTAGTGAGAGCTGTGCAAGTCACCCCATCCTGGTTTCCCCTGGAAAGGGTTAAAAAGACATGACTTTTCTCAAAGGAAGCAGGTTCCACATGAGACTGCTGTGGAATACATTATGATACTGAGGATTCTGGCATCTAGATGTAAATCTGGAAAAAATGTGGATCTAAGGGGGTAGACCCGGGGACCCGTTTTTCTACTTCTAATGTACCTGTGGGGACGCCCGCCCTGCTCCATGCACGCCGATTTCCACTGCAGGGGAGGACACCGCGTCAGCCAGCTACACCCATCTCTCGTGTTTTCCTATGGCAGGACGAGAAACAGGAAAGATGCGGGGCTAACCCCAGAACCATTACGTCTGAACCAGTGAAAAGGCACTCCACCCAGGAAGGAGGGTCGCTGACCAGGAAGAGATCCAAGGAGAACAGGAGAGACGCCGAGCAGGACCAGGAAGAAGACGCCAGTCGAATCCAGGACGCCGACGCCGGAGAAGCCGAAGGATCGGAGGACCACTGGAGTGAAGAGTGGTGGTGTCCCTCGGAGGAGGCTGTCAAGCGGCGGTAACTCAGGAGAGTTACGGCAGGCCAAGTGAGTGACGAGATTCGGGGGAAAGTTGGGACGGGAGTAGGGTGGAGGGGAGGGGGAGAGTAGGCGGATGCAGGTGGGGTGTTGAGGAAACGGGCTTTGCTGTAAACACCCCGGTTCCTGCTAAAACAGCCCCTACACATGTTCACTGACCCTAAGTCCCGAGATACCCCTCCGCTGCATGTTATATACACGTCCAGAAACCCGAGTGTTACCGAAACCAAGTGGCCATCTCGTATGGTAGACTACTGAGAATAGTGTCTTCGTTTTTTCCGTTTTCTTGCCATTCTTTAGTTCACATTGGTGTGGTGAAGGGTAGCCTAGCCTAACTCCAGTCACAACCCAAAGTACACCTTACTCATGACCTTTCTTTTCCTCTCTTTCTGAGCCTTCGGGAGGAACCAACCACGGCGGAGGACTCCAGACTAACCCCTTATAGCACCAACTCAGAAGAAGACGAGGAATCCCAGGAACTGATCCCTACCCTCACCAGCAGCAAAGAACCCCAATCAAAGACTCTTCCAGTAGTGAAACCCAAAATACCATTTTCTGATACAACAATAAACACCCTTGGAAAATATATCCAGCCTCCACGTCTGGATATCCGACCCGTCCTCCCACAGTGGTCAATTTGTATTTAATTGTTTCTTGAAGAAGGTCAAAGAAACATTGCTTAAATCCCAACTTCTGTGGATGTTTCAGACATTGCTAAAGACTTAGAACATTTAACACTACTGCCAAAGCTTTAGTATCCGATGATTCAGGTTTATCAACTTCTGTATGTGCTGTGAACAACAGGGAGAAGACAAAAGGATAGCAGTTGTTTTAGTTATAGGCATGGAGGGCATTTAGGATATAGTGTTGCATTAAATGCAAGTGGTAGGTCACTTCCAGAGTGTCCGTGGGAATAAAATCTTGCTAGAACTTTGAAAATAAGTATTGTGGAAGTACTGAAACAGGATGTGTTGGTAGTTTAGTTCCCACCATAGAAGGTAAGGTTCACGAATGTAACATTCCAAGGTTCAAAGAACCGTTAGATATTGGACACATTGACAAAGACAATCTTAACATTTTGTCTCATTCAGGGTCCCCAATCGCCATACTTCTTCATGCCATGTTTACTGAAATATGGTGTGTAAAACTTCCATGTGTGTCTGATGTGAATCCAAAAGCATTTGGTAATTAACATATCAATATGTTAGGTTTTTTGGGGATTTAAGGACAAAGTGGAGTTCATTGGGGAATCTATTGAGACCAAAATACATGCATCTGAGAAAGGGCACAACATTATCATGTGGTGTAACTTCGGAAGACTGTGTATTCTTTTTGAGACCTGGCAATGGGGGGATAGTTATCAAATATTCACACAACGGGGGGAGGAGCCAAGCTCGTGACCGCAATGGCCGCTCTGTAGCTCGGCTCCGTCAGCCTTCCTGCCCAACACGCAAATCCTGACAAATATCCTGCCCCGAGATGACACACTCGGGAAGAAACGGAAACGTGAAGCAACGCTCGTACTCACCGTCTGGCCTGGGGTCTCCTGCGTGCTGTGGATCCGAAGCTGTGCTCCTGCTTGGTCCGGGGCCTTCGCGGTGTGGAGACCGGAGCCTTGCCTGCGTGGATCGGCCGGAGTGGCGGTGTCGGCGGCGGCCCCCGGCGGGAGAGAGGGCCGACTGTGAGAGGCCGTTGTGCGATTGTTCCGGTGGATACTGACCAGGCCCGGTCCAGCGGCCGGGAGGCCCCGTGGTAGGGCGCGGCGCGCCGTGGATGGGGGAAGACCATGCAGGAGGACGCCCCCGTTTTTGCCTCGTCTGGCCATCTTGAAGCCCTGCGCCCGGAGTCGGCTTGTGATGCCCGCGGGTGGTGGCGCAGGCGGACCCCCCGAATTTGGTGGCGCATCTTTCTGCACCAAGATTGCCATTCTTGGGGCCTGCGTGAACTCCAGGGGTGTCCTCGCTTAAGAGCCCGCTCCGGGAGTTGCGGAGGGTGGTGACGCGGCTGAACCCGCAAAATGACGCCCGACGCCCTGGGACACGGATTTCCTCAGGGCGGCGGACTTGTGTGGCTGGAGTGCGCGGGGGCCTGGTCATGTGAGCGTGAGCCCACGATTGGTGATGTCCTTGACGCCCTGCAGTCTCTGCATGCGGCCTTGGCCCCCGGTGCCCCTGTGAAAGGCATACGGTCCGACGCCATCTTTGATGGACCGTTCTTCATGGACGCGGCTCGACTTCGTGGTGGCGCTGCTTTGTCCCCCTCGATCGCTGCGAGGAGTGCTACCGCTGTGCATCGACAAGACTGCAAGCCTGCGGCCCCGAATCTCCTGGCGGTTGTGAGTGTGGAGTGCGAGGGCGTGGGCTCCATGTTGGGGCCCGATCCTGCTCGAGTGTTCGAGGAGCGTTGTGGACTGCTGCTCCGATCTACTTTGGTGAGGTCGTGCTGTTGTACTGCGGGGGAGCCTCTGCTTTCTTATACGGCGAGACTGAACTCCTGTTTTTTGCTGCTCTTGGTATCATTGTTGAGAGTTCCGGACTGCAGAGAAAGATTCTTGTTTTGTTGCTGGTTGCCGGGGCCCCCTGGTCTACACCCTTGCCTTGTTTTGTTCCGATCGAGTAGCCTCTCCATCTTGAAATGTTTGCTTCCCACTGCTATATCATGTGTGGTAGTGATGACTAGGAAAGGCCAGGGGTGAGCCAAACTGAACCCTGAGGACTACCGGTGAACGGATTGTGATGAAGCAGACCCCCAATCATGATAATATGGACGATCCCTTTGAGAGTTTATGATACCTGAGATTGTGTCGATCTCGTTTAGACGCTGCATAATTGTGTGGGTGGGCGGGGGGCTGGGGCCGAACGACTCGATTGATGGTCTCCTTCCCCCCCCCCTCTTGATTTCTTTCCCCCTTTTTTGCCTCTTTATTCCTCTCTCTCTCGCCTTGACTTCTCTATATTTCGGGTTCTGATTTAGGGCGACAGGCACGCTGCTGGGGGGGTCGGCCGTAGCCTTCTGCAGGGGTGCAGGGTGGGGTGGGTGGGCTGGGGCTTCTTCTCTGTTTTCTTTTCCTTAGTTCTATGGCTCTTTTGTATCCCTTTATCGGAGCGCCGCGTCTGTGCTTGTCTCCCATGATACGATTGAGGGTGGGACCTGGAGGTGTGTTGTTCTCCTTCTTACGGTTTTGCCACATTGCTATTACGACTCACATGCCCACCTTGCAGGCAAAATCCTTACTTTCTTTGCGTGCTTATTGCTGTGGGGCGCTTACATCGGCACGGCGTTCTCTCCTTCTCGCTTATATTACTTCTCCCCTTTCCTCCCTCCCTTCTCCCCTCTTTTTCTTCTTTAGGTTAGTATAGCGGATGATTATATTCACTGTTGCTATTCCGGTTCCTCCGTTCTGTCTAAAACATGTAACTGGGTGAAAGGTAGACAAGAGACGAACCACGGTGGGTACTGCTCTGATATATGACGTCCATATCCTAATTGATGTAAACTGTTGCTGATGATTATCCATATTGATGCCCTTATGTTTTGCTGTTTGTTTCGTGGCCCGCTATGGGAACTCGGATATCCATAAACTGCAATTGATCCTGCTATACTCCTTATTATAAAATTAACCTTCTTTGATCCTGCTCGATGGCCGTACTTAACCTTTCCAGACTGAACTGATTGCTTCTATATTGTTGGCTGATTCCAGGGCACATCCTTCCGGAGTCATTGGCCTCTCATACTGTGTCGTGGCCGGCCTGACTGGTTGTAGGCCCGTATTTGTATATTCCGTACTGCATAATAAAGGTTTTAAAAAAAAATATATCAAAAAAAAAATATTCACACAACGCAGCACAGCATGCCACCTTGCTGCATGAAAGGTAGAGCGCAGGAATGCGCAGTATTCAACATTCCTGCTCTGTGCCTCCGCTGATGCACAGCCTGCTATCTATTGCCAAAGAAGGAACACTTGCACCATGGTGCAAGGGTACCTGTGTTGTAAACAGGATTGTTTTTGTGCAGGAAACAAAACCTTAGAAATTAGTAAATGTATCCTTGCTACTCCTACCCTGGGGAGGCATAGCATGTTGCTGCATTCCTAGGTCTACCACTAATGATAAATCTGGGAAAGCACCAAAATCCATAAGTGGCTCTAATCCTTTTAATGGCCTCCTGGACCACCACTGCACACACACATAGAGGGGAAGCCGGATGGAATGTTGTTTGGATAGTTTTGTCACATGACTAGTCTGTGTGTCATTGCTTGATGCTCGATTTTGCATAGTGATGGATTTATAGTTCATTAGTTTCCCTGTCCCCATCAATCCACTCACAGGTGTGTTCAATGGGAAGTGACTTGTAATTTCGTTCCTCCTCTTTTGTGAAGAATGAAATTTTAATATGTGTTTAGAGTGAGCTAGGCGTACATGTACGTTGTTCAGGTGTGTGCTTGTAGAATATTTTAGCGGGGTGATGTGTGGTGCTATGCACTGTTTTCCATTGTGATTCAGTTGCAATTCCATAAGTGACTCATGGGTAGGGAGTGACTTTCTTCAAATCTTAGCTGGAGTAGACTTGAGCCTCTTTGGGCTATAATACTATGTTAGTAGATGTGAGTATACCCTTTGTAAACTGTAAGTAACACCTTTTTAAGTTGTGTTTTTATATTTCCACGGCCCACCCTGTGCTCCTTGATTATCCCTGTTCTCCTCCCATGCAATATTAGATATTTGCCATTTACCAATCACCCCCACTTTCCATTTCTATGTTTATACCTCAATTACCCCTTAATAGCAGATTTCAGCTTGGAGAATTCTCCTCACTTGCAGCAGTGAACTATGCACATAAAAGACAGGGTGCCTCATTTACAATATTATGATGAACAGCAGTTCAGAAAGCCTTCCTGCTGCACTGTTGTGCGTTAAAATAAACACAGTAGGAATGCTACCTATCTATAAGATATGGCACATTCCTGTCCTTTACCCCAGCGCTGCCGCACAATGAGCTGCCATGCGGTAAGAAATGTATTTGACCTCATTGTGCCTCTCTAACACCTTTCCTGGGGAGGATTAGTAATCTGATGCATTCCAGGTTTATGAAACCTTGTAAATCTGGGAATGCGGCAGGTTCCATGGATGTTGCTTGGGAACACCCACAGCTACACCCATGGTACGACCCTTTCACGCAGAGTAATGTGTGAAGGGGGAATATTTACAAGGCCATGAACAGTGAAAACAGGGTGGCTTGTAACTATGGGTAGGTAGATTAAAACCCAAGTGTGTCAAAAAAAGTGACACTCCGGTGAAGCAATTGGCTTGTAAATAGGCCCAAGGCAGTTTGAAGGCTGATATCTCTTCACGTAGCTATGTGAATTGCATTTTGAATATGTGTAGTAGTGCTACAGATACTACTCACAATACAAGTAAATACCTCTGTAAATTGGGCCCAGAGTTCATAATTGAAATTATTTTGTAGGTAGTACCCTCTTGAACAAAGATTGTGAAAACAAGAAAGTGATGTTGGGCGAATGTCGATGCGGCCTCGGGACCAACCGACCTCCGGTAAGGCGGAACCAACACTGCCATTACAGTGCGAACGCACATGGTGCGGTCACATACTCCCATTTCCCCAAGGATTTACAGAGGGACACCATCCCCCACAAGATTTCCTGCGCTGTTAGTGAGTTCCATGAGATTTGATAATTGGCTGCATGGTCCTGCTAGAGTTTGCGATTGAGAACACATCATTCAGGCATGGCATCGGACTTCCGGCAGATGTTTTGTGAAAAACACGATTCCGAATGCACAGAATCTACCGTGACTGCAATCTGGAGAAGGTTCGCTCCCACAGCAGAAACAAAACTTTCTTGAAATGACTATTTGGATTTAAAAAAATAACTAAAATTGACATTTAGCTGTTCTCTTTTGTGCATAGAATCCTTTTTTCTTTTTTTTTAAGGAAGTAAGTACCCCAGAGTCTCCAACTTCCTGTGCCTGTCCAGCAGGCTCCTCCCAGTGCTTTGACCATCTCCTGTTCACTTTTAATTTGGATTTGGAGCTGGAAGGACCACTCTTTGTGTCTGCTGCATAATATATCATTGGATTTGGGAACTTTTGAATCTGAGATTTCATAAGTAAGTTGGAAAATTGGTGTTGTTTGTTTGATATGGGCCATGCACCTAGATTTATTAGTACTTTTCATAGTTTTTTATTTATTGCTGTGGGTGGCATTTAGTTTCAGTAAGAGCCTAGTTGTTTCTTTGTAAGTAATTGTTCTGCTTTTATAAAGGAAACATGTTGCAGAGTTCACCACATGTTTGTAAATTAGATTGCAATATTTATTTGATTCACTATGTAGCCCAGGGGTGTGCCAATATGCCCTTAAGCTAGTAGGGCATGGATGGCATTGGATTGAAATACAAAATGTGTGTTGGGGTATTTCACTTTTAGTTCATGTGTGTCAATGGCACCAGAAAAGAAAAAATCCAGGTTACCATTCTCAGCATGTTTAGGTTGGAGGGTCAGTACAAACACAACCACCCAGCAGCACGTTTGTACTATGCAAACCTGGTTAAAATGATAGTGCTGGACCTCCTCCCATTTTTTGTTGTGGAAAGGGTGGGGTTTCTTGAATTTGTGGCAGCCATCTGCCCAAAATTGAAGGTTCCGAGCCGGTCCTATTTCACGACGTGCTGGAATTGCTTGGACAAGCTTTGCAGCAGAGTGCTGTCTACCTGACAACAGACATGTGGACCAGTTGCCAAGCCACTCATTACATGTGCGTCACTGCATACTGGATCTCTTTTGTGGGGGTTAGAGAAAAGATATCTGCAGACTCTCTGAAACATGCAACAATAGCCATGTTCACCATGGAGAAATCTAATACTGCTGCATACATTTTGGAAGGCTTTGACAACAAGGTCTTTGAATGGCTGTGACAAAGAGGGCTTAACATTGGTTTTGCTGCCAAGGACAAAGGCAGTAATATAGTTAAGGCCATGACCAATGGTGGCTATTTCAGGGTATTGTGTTTGGTGCACTCCATTAACATAATTGTTAAAGACTTTCCTAAAAAAGAACAAAGAGTCAGCAACTTACTGACCACCTGCAGATGAATCAGCACACATTTCAGCCATTTAAAGCCCAGAAGCAGCTGAGGATCATTCAAAGTGAAAATAGAATGCCAGTTAAAGCACTCATCCAGGTTGTGCCAACACTTTAGAACTCAACTTATTACGTGCTTGGACGTCTGTTTGAGCAGTACAGACCAATTAATTAATATGTCATGCAAAGAGGGGATGCTACTGTGAAAGGCATGAAAATTGAGATGGACCAATGGGGCCTACTTCAATGCCTGACAGAGATGCTGCTTCCTTTTGAGGTCTTCACACATGAAGTCAGCAAGGAGAACTGTACCATGGGCCAAGCTATCCTATTGTTGCATATGCTACAGGAACAGCTAAAGGAGGTGTCATCAATGTACGGAGGTGTGGAGGAAAATAAAGAAGCACATGAGTTGGTGGAGAGCCTAACCCTTCGCTTATCTGAAAATACAAGAGTGCAAAGAGGCATTGTGTCATCCAACCATTACATTTGTGCCACAATTCCTGATCCACGGTACAAACCATTACTGCACACTTTCATTCCTTATTCAGATGTGGATGTTGTCAACTACAAAACTTGAATAGCCGTGCAAGCCAGTCAGCTAGCAAAAGAACAGCCAGGAATTAGAGGCCCGCTCCTCCAGGACACAAGTACACTGGGGCAGCGTGCTAAAAGTTCAACTTCAGCGCCTGAGGGCAGTGCAGTTGGCTCACAGCAGCCAAAACAAGCACCAACAACAAGAACAGGAGCATCAGCCCCAAAAATCACAACAGTAATGGTTTCTACAGGCAGAACTTAAGTTCAGTGCTGAAGCAAAAGAGGCTGAACAAAGTGGAGCACCCATGACCATCGAGCGGATGGTCCAGGCCTATCTGCATGACCCAACAGAGGCCTACTTTGATCAAAACCCATTGCTGTATTGGTATGGGAAAAGGCGCCAATGGCCAGTGATCAGTAGGCTGGCGATGAACTATCTGGCTTGCCCCGCAGCAAGCGTCTCTGCTGAGCGTGTTTTCCGTGCTGCTGGTGCCATTTTGACAGTGAGAAGGACCAGTCTCTTGCCCCAAAACGTGGAGAGGTTAACCATGATAAAAATGAATCACCACTTTATACCACCGGATTACACCATAGCTGAAGTAACACAGCAGGAAGATTATGACGGCGACTCAAGTCATGGAAGTAGTGTGTAAGGTGACCTACTTCTGGGTGAACCACCAGAGTTTGAAGATGAGCTCTACTTCCCTGACAGGTAGGCTTTCCTTTTCCAGTTACTTTCTTTCTTTCTTTGATGCACAAAAAAATATATATATATAACTAAGGAACATTGTTTACTTGATTATTTGTGTGTGTCACTGTCTTTCTGGTTCATAAATCCATCCCCACCGTCTTACTTTTTTTATTGCCGGACGGAGTTTCAACTGTTTGTAGTCAGTGAAGAAGTAAAGTCTACTCCTGACTCGCCCAAAAGCCATTTCCCTCAAGCGAGACATGGGTTGGAGAATCCAAACAAATGTGTGCCTGCCTCCAATCCTGGGCCCTGGCTATCTATCTATCTATCTATCTATCTATCTATCTATCTATCTATCTATCTATCTATCTATCTATCTATCTATCTATCTATCTATCTATCTATCTATCTATCTATCTATCCTTTCCTAACCTCGAGGGACTGCCGTGGAAGAACAGGTAAATGATGGCATGCATTGCATGCTGAGTGATTGTTAAATGTTTTGAATGTTTATTCTACAAAGTGGCTCAAGTCAATCTTTCCCTTCTTGTTGTTCAATAGCAAAATTGTACTACTACAGGCTGATCCATTGCCTTTTGAGTCAGGAGTGGAAGAGTCTAGAGGACTCACTCAGTTAGACACTGTAGGTATGGACTTAGAGTTGGATACCATACTTGCAGTCAGAGTCAGGTCAGGACTCAGGAGGATCATTGATTTTGATGGAATAACTCAGGGCGTGAGCGTGACTACTTAGAGAAATTCCACCAGAAGAAGATGGACGTTTTCAAATTCACTGAAACCAACTGATTGTGATGATGATGATGACTTTGAAGTGGCCTAAAGGTAAACAACAACACAGACCAGACCTACATATCTGGTAGTGGTGGTGGGCAGCGAGTGTGGTGTGACGGACAGTGGAGCATTGATTTTTTTCATTTTTACTTCATTTGGAAAATGCTATGTTGCTGAATGATTACTATGTATGTGTGCTCAGTGCTGTCTGGCTCAATTCCAAAGCTAAGTGGAGCTTGGGTGGGGTTGGCCTTTTTGTTGGTAACTGCCGGAAACAGAGTCTGATTTAGCCATGCTGCCTCTGAAAGTCTTCTTGTTGCACTCCTTTTGCAGTTCAACTTTTAGTTTTCTCCTTGATTTTTCAATATCCTTTTTGTTTTTCCATCTACAGGACCTTTATCCTTTGCCATACTGGAACAACAACTCATACTTACCATACCAAACCACATCCGACAGGCACCCAAGATTGACGGGCAAACAGTCCAATAGGAATGCGGAGATGCAACTCCCAATGTATACAGTATCTTTTTTTTCTCTTCAATCATAACGACTGTGTGTGTTGTTTATGTTTGCTTTTTTTACTTTTAACTGTATTTGCTATCTTTCTAAGCCCGGTATAACCTCTTCGATGCGTTGGACGGTCACGGTGAGCTTGTGCGGAGGACGGCCGAGGGCCGTCCATTCCGCGCACGTGTGGAATTCTTCTGCACCACAGGAGAAATCCAGCCGCGTTGAAGTAGTTAACAGAACAACATAAATATAATATATGTAACTTGGGTCTTTCTGGGTGTAGATGGGACAGTTGTATAATTAATATATTGCCCTCTAATAGTCTAGTACCACTCATCATCATACCTGAATTTCCTTTTCCTCCTATAACAGATTTATGATGGTTGGCAGACAAGATGAGTGTTGTCCATGTGTAGTGTTTGTCTTTGTCAAACCTTTCCCTCAAATCCCCTTCCCAACCATTCATCAAACCCCTGCCCCTCTTCCCCCAGGCTGTGTGACTTACTGGAGGAAGAGGTGTGGCGCCGCGGCCAGGGCGACTGACTCCGGAATCTGGGGATCACGGTTCGATCCCCGGCACCGGCGGCAGATTAGCCCAGCACCATGTGACTCTGGGCAATAGCTTGCTTAATCTTCCCGACGGCCCCCAGCGCCTAGAGACCCTTACGGGTGATTGTGCGCTTTACAAATGTGGATTTATTACTGAGGTGTGACTTAACAATTTACACCTTTAATTGCTCACACACTTGGTGGGGCGGATGTGGTAAAAGCAACACAACTCAGTGCAGGGTGAGGAGGATCTTATCCATAAGCTAATATAGCCCACACTGGCTGTATATATTATATTAGAAGAACATTTCATTTCCAGCATCATCGTTCAGGCACTTTATTAATTTGCGTTCAGGCACTTTATTAATTTGCGTCTAAGGTTAAGTTTGTCCACTTCATACAGTTCATAGTAGCTTTACATTGTTCTGATGAATTACATTTTTCATTACTTATCATACTCTTTTCTTGTGTCTGAGACTGAGTCAGTTCTAGTAGTCTAGTCTCTGATGACTGTCATCAACCTTGCATATAATTACAGCATTAACCTAGTGTTTTAAATTTCAATTTGTTAACTTCCCTTTCGATGCATAGTCTCCACTCTCTGAGTAGTTATCCTACAGTTCTAGTTCACCTAGGAGGGAGTGGGACCTCGCTTTAGTTCTGATGAGTTTGCCTTCAATATCAAACAAAACGCTAGCAATGCATGGCACCGTGGGAAACCATGTAGCCCTCGCTTCATCAAATCAGGTAAGAGAAGTGAACTTTGGTTGATTGATCATTGTTGAACCACAATCATTCTATACAATGGTAATTCACCCCCACCTCCTTCAAGTCCTTAGGGGTTAATAATATATATTAGCAGAGTAGACTGCAGAGGCTAGGAGGAGAGAGTAGTAGGAAAAGGGAGGGTACCGCATCACTATTTTGCTTACACTTTCAACAATTTCTTTAAACTGGCTGTGTCAAAGGCAGCAGTGAGAAGTACAACAAACAATCAATAATAACCCCACCACCTTTTTTAAAAAATCATTCATAATCATAACATGTAAAACTATGAAAGGTTTATTCCCTGAACAAATCTAAAACAAACCCACATTGGCCCACCCGTCACCCTAACCCCAACCAATGTCGTAGTAGTGTCCAAGAAATATCCATAAATAAAGAAAAACCCAACAATCCCCCAACTCCCACCCAGCCACCCAAAAACAGATTGAAAAAGGGGCTGAAGACTAGAGAGCACTAATGGTGGTTTAGGAGCATCTGGAGGTGTCTGTCACTCTGTTCCTGCCTGGCTTTAACATCTGCCAGCCTTCACATGATGAGGCGCTCAAACCAGACGAAATAAGGGGGAGCAGCAGTTCTGGTGGAATGATAGCGGTGCCGGCAGGCACCCATTGGACCACGGCAATGGTGTGATGGGGTGGTTGTTGTGGCCTGGCTGAGGCCCAGGGCATCTGCAGCAGCTTCTGCCTCAATCTCCAAGGCCACCAGCTGCTGGTACTCAGACCTGATGGCCTCCATTATCTGCTGCTTGGACTGGGCTGCAATCTCCTGCCTGCTTGGTGTTTTTGGAGCAGCAGGAGTAGCTGGATATCAAGAAAGAACAAGCAATTCCAATTAAATAGGTCTCACATTTTTTCAGAGTTAGAGCTATTGGCGTTGTAATGGAAATATATTTTACTGATGAAGATTATTTGTTTAGCATCTTAGAAGTGCCCTTAAGTAATGTCTTAGGGCTGCCAAGTGCTGCAGCTGAATCGTAAGATATTATGGCACAAAAAGGCCAGTATATCTCGTTCCTTGCCTGCCAGAACACCAAGTCTAATAACACAGCACAAGCTTGGTCTCTGCGTACACACCAATACCACTATACTGGCCCAAGGTAGTATGATTGTTGTCCAGTTTTTTCAGAACAACTTCTGCTTTGATAGGAAATAGATAGACTGCCCAATTCACTGGGACTTTCCTGGTATGAAAATGTGGTACAGTGGGAAAACGTAGATTACTCCTGTTCAAGAGTTCTATGCTTTCTTTTGTTTGTGGCAGGATGTACAGCAAGACCTGTTTTTCATTCTATAGCTGATAACTTTGCGAATATAGAGTAAACCAGTTAATAGCTAAGAAAAGCATTTGGTTTTGCACATCGTACAGAAAGCAGGTGTAATGATAATGCAACAGACATCAAGGTTTTGTTGATTGTAGGCAAACCCTGTATGTGGCACTAGTTAATGTTAAAAGCAAGACTAGCTCCGGGACTGACAAATAACACTGAAGTGTGGCTAGTGTTTACTTGCCTGGTCCATGCCTTCCATTTCCATGATGTAAAAGTGCAACATATTCTGGAAGTGCTCTTGAGCTTGATGATCGAGCTGCAGGAGCCCCAAAGCCGCAGCAGGACAATGCCATCCTCAAAGCCCTTGTAGATCACGTCTACCATCCTCCTGGACCGTGGGCCTGGTGAGACAGCAAAGAAAGGGTGTAAAGTGATTCAAAAGTAGAACAACCAGGAAAATGACTCGCCATAGGCACTAGCCTGTCAAGGACTTATAATAACTGATATTTCACACAGTACTAATCACCAAAATTTCAAGGCACCTAGGGCACGTATTACAACTACAGTTTATTAAAAAAAGATTGCAAATGAGCAGCAATAAAACAATCCTCAAAAATCCAAC
The DNA here is from genome assembly GCF_964261635.1 of Lissotriton helveticus. NCBI lineage: Eukaryota > Metazoa > Chordata > Amphibia > Caudata > Salamandridae > Lissotriton > Lissotriton helveticus. Next base: position 1,762,248,096 of record NC_136068.1, read on the forward strand.
CATTTAAATCAAAACATGAATATGTGCCTGGTATTTCCAGGAATTACATTTTTTATGAAAACCCCAATAGGGCATGGAAACATTAAACACTATTTAGACATTGTGCATGCTTTTAAACATAAAAAAACTGTAAAAATATGATACATAATGCTTGTACTTTCAACTGTCCAAATAATTTCTGAAGTAGCTTATGCTCGCTCAATTCCTTTTTTTTTTTTTTCCAGACCTCATGGAATTAACGTTAAATTTCAGGCAGACTAGAGGTAACCCTTGAATCGCCTGAATAGGTCAGTTTCTAGGTAAGAAATCATTTTTGGCTCTCCTGAGCAACCTGTCTTTAGCAGCCTTAAAAGGCAGTAACGACTTGCGGAGTAATGGCATGCGTTGTCACAACGCGGTCGTTGTTACAACCGCGTTGTGACAGCATGCGGAATATTGACATGCGGATTCAAGAGGCATATTTGCCGTGACTGCTGGCCCCGGTACTGGTGGTCGGTGCAGCTAGAAAAAAAAGATTACTCATTTCTTAGATGCCAGATACACCTCCCGCTAAATAATTGTATTATAGCAAAATAAAAAAACACCACACACATCATTCACTACAATTTGGATACATTACAATTGTTTTTATATATAAAGCCTGAAGTCAAGACAAGAGACAAGCTGTTAAGGAGTGGCTGGAGCTACTGATTGATGAATCTGATGTTTTGAGAAAAAAATAGCATTAGGACTTGGTTGGCAAATTCAATGGGGCCGTCCTCCTTGTACCTCCTTGTACTTCCTCCCAAGACATGTTGCACATTGATCAGTTTACCAACTGCTGCTAATAATACTAGGCCTAGCTAATAAGAAGGCACACCTTTGGGGTGTCCAACGTTACCATTGCAACTCTCTTGTTTTAGTGATTGAGCCTTCTCAACATCCATGCATAGAATACCTTACTTGGGCAATAGTCATGCAATCTGCACAGCAGAGGAGTAGTAGTAGTAGTAGTATGTGACCAATGGGTTCTCTGAGTCTTATAGTACCACCACTAGTCAGTCCACAACAGGGTAAAGGGAAAGCTGACTAAAAATAAGAAAGAAAGAAAGCTACAGACAGACTAGTAACTAGAGACAGTTTGATGCAAAGTAGAGAAACTTGAAACATTCTAAATAAGTAAATTTGATAATTCAGGAATAACAAGAATAGATCGAAGAGGATATAGAAAAATAATATATAACTGGTAGATGGCAATGCCACATTATTCAAAAAGGAGCCAAAAGAAGAGGGGAATAAATATATTATTGGAAACAACACCAGGAGGACTTACTGGAGCCAGCAGAGCCATTGGCCGAGGAACTTTGGGAGACACCTCCAGTTCCCGGACCCTCACCCACCTCAGCCCTCTTCTTGCCCCTAGTTGCTGATGTAAAACATAAAGACAAAAAAAGATTAGTGGTAATAAATAATGCCTCCTGAAAATAAATTTTGACAGGTAAAGGCAATCGCAATGACATTTAACTTTTCTAAATCAGAACAACTAACAGTCAAATATCGCGGACCTTCCTACCCTATTTAAAATTTACGAAACCTACCTACCTAGTCCACTCCTATTCCAAATTTAGTAATCTGCATTTTGGAATTACTAATAATAAATTGCAACAAATTATGTTTGCTTCTTCTCAAATCTCATTCGCAATCTCTCAGTATCAAATCACCCCCCTTTGACGGGCTAATGCACTAATCACTATTGGCCTTATTATAATGATTACAACGATGTCGGCCAGACGCCACTGCGATTCTGAAGCCACCAAACCTTAGGTCAGTGCCGCGGTCACCCATAGGCCATAAGGGGGTCGCACATATCCATTTGTCAATGAAAGCTTGTGTGGCAGGCAAAAAAGGCCTGCAGCACAAGCTTCCATTGAAAAATGGATGCTGTTGTTCACAAACATCCCTGCACCATCCATGTGGCATGCAACGTGCGGTTACAAAATTACAAATAACTAATTACAGAACGTCTTACATAATTATCACATCAGACCAAGCAAGCGGCAATAAATACGATTCGATAACTAGGTTAGGTGGGTAGTGCCAAGTAAGCTAAGCTCCTGTCTAGAATAACAGACTATTACATAATATTTGAAAACTTTATTCCCATTCATGTGAGCTGCATGCTTGCATTTATTTGGGGAAAAATATTAACTATAGCATAGAACACACAAGTAATAATAAAAATTAATAATTTAAATAACACTCACCTAGCCCTAACGTCAAATCCTAGCAGGTCCAGCAGGTCCTGCTCACGGACCAGGATGTCAGAACAGCGGTGCGCCAACTGCTGATGGGTGCGCCGGACCCCAGAGCAGCAGTAAACTGCCCAGTGCACCCTCGTCCAGCGCTGCTGGTGCTCCCGCATTTTGTGCCCAGACCTAGGCCTGCCGCCTGCTGCCAGGGTGGAGGGGAGGTGGGGCTGGATATAAAAAAAATGTGCTGCCACCTCCACATTCGAAAACAGGGCACAGGGCTGCACCCCTGCCTGGCACCACCTTCCGCAAGGAGGGCAGCTCCGCCTTTGGTGTGCCCTTATCTGCCATGGGGCTGGGGGGAAACTGAGAAAAAAAAGAAACAGAAAAAAAAGAAGCAAGGACTGGGTAATAAGGGAGTAGGAAAGCTAAAAAATAGAAATGCTCAAAACTCAACAAAAACACACAGTAAAGTAGAAAAAAAACAAAAGTACACACTTAGAAAGACAAAAGGTAAAATAAATCAAAAAGTTTTAGAAAGCAAGTATTACAAAGATTGAATACGGATGGACATTTTTTTTATTTAGAAGTTAGTTTATTCGTGTTATGGCTGCCTTTGCCTTTTGAATGGCTGAGTTACCTAGAATATGGTAAGAAAATAATCTCATTCAATGGCAGGTCAAGATAATCCTAGATGTCTGAAAATGTTAACATGGAATGTTAACGGGCTGAAGGTGATACCAAGAAGGAGAAGGATACTGGAGTATCTGAAGTTGTGTGATTCAGGTGTTATTTTTATTCAAGAAACCCATCTTTTAAAAGAAGAATGGTTGGAAATTTTAAAAAGCCAAACATGGATAGAGCATTGCATATGCACCACTCAAGCAGTCACAGTAAAAGGGGTGGCAATCTTGTTTAAAAAATCTTCTCAATGAATTTTAGGTGAAACTCTGGTAGATTTATTAGGTACATGGGTAATTGCAAAGGCAAAGATCCAAAGAATTTAACTTGCATTTGTTGAATATTACGGTCCAAACCTGGATGATGCCACTCCCCTAAATACACTATTTTTACATTTAATTGATTTAAATTAACCTATCATCATGGGGGGGGATTTCAATGTAGTCCTTGACCTTGCTCAGGACACAACTTCTAAGAGAGCGGCTGTTACTGTCCCTAAAATGAGAGCGTCCCTAAGGCATATAATCCAGGACTTGGGTCTTGTTGATATTTGGACCCTTAAGGGCGTAAAGACGGGGGCAGAATCAGGTAAATACACTTTTTACAATAAAAAACATGTTTACCGATCGAGGATAGACTTTTTTTTGGTAGCAGTTGCCATCAGTAATCAAATCAAATCAAATCATATTTATTCGGTTTCCAGTTTACGAAAGCCATAAAAGTACATAAAAACACATTAAATATTTTTAAAAAAAACATACGTTCATTTTATATCAAAACAGTGCCTTAAAAAGCGTTTTTAGAAGTCCATTTTAAGCAAAATACTCAGTCAGATTTCATAAGTTCGTTCGGTGCCTGATGCATAGTTTCAGATACTGTGCCACAGATTTTGTCATCAAATTATTTTCCAAGAATTACAGCGCCAAATAGGCGGGGCGGCATTTTCGAATTTTTAAGACTTTTAATAGTGGTATTATCCACCTCCTGCGTAGTGGCGTATAAAATTTGCAAAAAAAAAGGACGTGCATTGTAGACTGTGGGGACATTAGGTCACAGGGACACACAGAAATATTATGTGTCCAATCGTTCTGAGTGGGGAATAAAACCATATAATGGTATAAATTAAACCTAAAACGAGTAAGTAAAAGTTTTTCATACTGTGATAAGTCGTACTGCAAATATGGTTGGATGGTTGGAACCAACTGTACTAATAGACATTGTTGGACTGATGGCTTCCCTATTTCACTCAACATCCGTAGTTGAGATAGGTGCGACAGACAAAGTGTTTTTAGTTCTTTTTTTGATATGTCTGTTACTGACAGTGGGTCATCAAAGAATCTTGGAAGACCAATGTCTATAAAAAAAGATTTCACATAGACCAGCCATTTTATCTTTGTCATGTTGTCTAGTTTCATGCAATCCGAAATTATTGTTCTTGTGAGCTGGCACTCGTCCGTTGCCCATATTCTGCGCCACAGCATAATTGGTTGGATCTTGATGATGTCGGTGATATGATCCATCCCCAGTTCGAGATGGCATCCGAATGTGGTTGTGCTTTTTGGCACAGCCAATAAAAATCTTAGAAAAGAGTTTTCGACTTTTTGTAATTGTTCTACATTTGTCGTTCCCCAAACTCCTGCGCCGAAGGTGGCTGTGCTACTGCATTTTGCATTATATATCTTGATCATCTCGGTAGGAGGTCTTTTACCCAGACGAAGAGAGAAGGCCTTTAAAGCGCCGACTGTTCTTATAAGGGACAGTTTTCGGGAATTGATGGTTTCTTTCCAGTTAAATGCCTCGTCAATGGTGATGCCTAGATAGGGGTACGTATTTGTTCTTTCAAGGGGAAGATTGTTCACATAAATTTTCTTTACTTTTTTCCCCTTGGTACCAGCGTGCATCACATATGTTTTCCTTATATTGATTTTTAAATTTAGACTGGTCATAAAGGTGCAATAGTTATTTAAGGCCCGTTGAAGGTGGACTGGAGTTCGGGCTAAAATGACCGCGTCGTCGGCATATAATAATGCTGGAATCTGCCGACGACCGGCTTCTGGGAAATCTGTTACATCCTTTAACATTGCAGCCTCAAGACCATTAGTATAAAGCGTGAATAGGAAAGGGGCCAGCACGCACCCTTGTCTGACCCCCTTCCGTATTGGAAAACTGTTGGTTAGTTGTCCGGCTGTCCCAAATCTGACCTTTCCCGTGGCTCCAGTATATAGTTCACGAAGAAAGTCAACTATTGGTGGTTCGATCCCCATTTGCAGCATTATTGTCCAGAGTTTTGAATGTACCACGCAGTCAAACGCCGCTGTAAGGTCGACGTAAACCATGTGTAAACAAGATCTTTTTGCAGTTACATATTTTCCGGCCAATAGTGTTAGATTTAGGACTTGATCCACTGTACTCAGTCCTGCCCTAAATCCGTATTGTAGGTCTGAAAGTACCCCATGTTCTTTCGACCACTCCTGGAGACGATCGAGGAGTATGCGTCCTGCCATTTTTCCGATCGAGTCCAGGAGGGAAATGGGACGGTAACAGGACGGGCTGTCTCTGTTCCCTTTCTTAAAAATGGGGACTAATATCGATGTAGAACAAGTATCTGGGATATCAATGTCCTTTGCTGCATTTAATACTTTAGTTAGAAGGGGAGACCATAGGTCAGGTAGAAATTTATAAAGGTCCATGGGAACTGAGTCTGGTCCTGGTGCTTTGCCAGTTTTAGCGGTCTTTATAGCCTTAGTCGTTTCATTGATATTAAAATGCATTGCTAGTGGATATTTCACTGACGGGAGAGGATCCAGGGAGAATGAGTCTGTAGGTTTGGCCTCTCTGAAAACCCCTGAAAAGTGTTGCACCCAGTCCGCTGCACTTATGGCAACATCCAAAGAAGGGTCGTCATTGTTTTCTGATAAGAAAGGGGTTTTGACTATCTCCCAAAAAGCAGCGCTATCTTTTAGAGTACTGCTTTTTAGTAGTTGGGTCCAGAGGTTTGCTTTAATGTCCTTTTTTCTTTGTTTGATAGCCTGCGTGTAGACCTTCCTTAATTTAATTACCTGTTCTCTGTTTCTTTCATTTTTGGCTAGAGCCCTCTTTAACTCGGAGTAAGCTTTTGTGCATTTCGTATTAAACCATCCCTTTTTTGTTGTCTTATTTTGTTTGTTGGGCTTGGTTAATTCGTTTCTTATGTTTTTCACGATTTCGTTGTAATTAATCATGATCTCTTTTGGGGTTGTAGAGGGGTCGAGGCACTTGTCGATTTCATTTCTACATTTATTGATTATTCTTTTGCTGATAGTTTCCTGGTCTATTTTGCCCCATTTGAGGGTATAGCCGTTTAGTCTGTCCAATCTTAATGCTTCTTGGTGGAACATGCCAGGATAGACTTTATCTGTTTTCTTTCTATGGTTGGGTTCTTGATACATCAGTCTGAGTGGAAAATGGTCACTGAGTGCGTTGTTGTGCACCTCGAAGGTCTTGATGCGTGTGGCTTTGTTGATAGATACTAATATATAATCTATTACGGTTTCATGACCCCTTCCATGAAAGGTTGGAGTGAAGTGGGTTATGGGCGTCATTATCATATTGGCAAAACCTATGTCTAATTCGGACATAATGGCCTGCATGTTGTTACCTTCTGCGGTGTGGGAGAAGTGAGTTAGGCAGTTTCCTTGTTCGTCTGAGATCCCACAGATAGAGGAGTCGCTTTTGTTACATATACGAAGGTTGAAATCTCCTCCCCAAATTATTGTATGTGAGTCCTTCGCATGTTTTGTTTTAAGATCGTTAGTCTCGTTGGCGATTTCAGTTAAGGCCTTGGACAGCTCCGTTAAGCTCATATTGTTGTAGAAGTTTATAATAGTATAAACCTCTTGATTGATTCCTTGGATGTTAATAATCTGAAAGTTTTGATGAAGAATTACAGGAGTTATTACACGGCATGGCCAGAGATTGGAAATGTATACAATTAGTCCTCCTCTGCTTCTCCCTGAGTTAGATCTTATTGCTTGGGAGAAGTATGTTTTATATCCCAGAAGATGGATTGGTTCATTGAGCCACGTCTCCTGAAGACAGATTACATCATTCGAATCAGCCAGTTCTATAAAGCTTTTTTCGGAGTGTTTAGTTGCTAGTCCCGCTACATTCCAGAATAACACACTCCTATCTCTGATAACAACCGGTGGTGTTGTCTGAACAATGTTTTTTTCAGATTGGATGAGTTGTGTATCAGGATTCGAGTTTACAGAGGTTACCTGCGCCTTTGGGGCGATTTGTAACGCTGTCAGGGATCTGGTATGAGCCTTAGGATGACGTTGAGGGTCTTGTATCTGATTTACCATGTTTTGAGTTTTTATCATTGCTGTGGGTTCATATAACCAAGTTTTTGTTACAAGATGTTCTTTATTAGAAGTCCTGTTTTTAGGGTAATTAGCTAAGTTGTTTGATAGGACTCTTTTATTGGACAGAGGGGTCATAGTATGGGTCTGTACTGGTGGTCAGTCGACCATCTCTAAACAGCTATAGCTGTTGAAAGTTGGTATCCCGCCCCATGGTTCTCTATGTGGTATTTGCTGTACCCTCCTGCCGTATATGTTCCAATCACCCCGATCTTTGTAATCGTGCCCCCAATCTCCCTGATGCCAACTCCTTTGGTTGTTTCCATAGCCCCGATCTCCTTGATGCCAGCTTCTCTGTCCATGATCAGGGTGGTTCCAGGACCAGTTTGAGGGCCAGTTCGGGTCCTCAGGATGATGGCCCAGTCGAGGGTAAAAGAAGAATAGACGTTTTACGTTTATTCCTCCGCTGTTATCCGGTGAGTCCCATGAGCATATATAATCCACAGCACGGGGATTTTCAAAATTTACTATTATGCAATCACCGGAGATTGTTTTCGGTTGGTAGCCTATCCATGAGGCCCTTCTCACCGTAGTGATTCTGGTAATGTTGTTAGGGTGATTAGGTCTGTTGATATTCAACCAGTAGCGTGTTTTATTTAATAAGGACCAAGTTGGTTTGTCTGTGTCGTTGCCTAGTTCTGGGACCCCTGTTAAGATGGCTACATAAGGGGCTGCCTCCGGTGGGAGGTTTGCTGGTTTAGTCCATCTTTTTTTTGACCGTTCTAATTTATTATTGTTCCTCTGTGTCTGATCATGCTGGGGGGTATTTGGTACAGGTGGTCTAGAGGGAGTATTTCCTGGGGGAACTTTTGCTGGGGGGACGTTTGCTGGAGGAACATTTACTGGCGGGTGGTTTTGTACTCCTGTGGCTATTGTAAGGGGTTCTTTAGAGGTCTTTGTATTTGATGAGTGAGTTCGGTTGTTTGAATTTTTCTCTGACTCTCCTAATTTTGTAGGTGGGGGATTTATTAAGGCCATTTTGCTAACTGGTTGTTTTGATTTATTAGCGGCCTTTACGTTACCGTCCGGGGCTTTAGGTCCAGACGAGTTTGAGAGATCTTGAATTCTTAGGTTTGGAGTTTTTTTTGAGGTAGCAATTAATATCGCTACTTGCTTCTCTATGATTTCTAAGCTTTTTTGGATGGGTTGTAGCTGATATTTGACTATTTCAGCTATTTCTTTTAGCAAAGAGGATTGTGTCTTGACATTATTGAGGTTTCTTGCTGAAGGTGGAACTAGGTTTTCTTGATGGGTCTGATTGGAATTGACTCCATCGTTATGTTCTTCAATTATAAGTAGGTCAGGATTAGTATTGCTGTTGGCTTCAGTAGCTACTGTAGATTTGATGTTATATTGACTTTGATCACAGTTTAAGTCACAAAGTTTAAAATGTGGGTCGAGTTCAGAGTTTGTAGCCACTATGTCTGTAGGGTTTTTTAAGTGTATTTTTTTTTGTTGCGGATGTTTCGGGATTGCTCCTTCCCTAATCCCTCTTATTTCAGTCTGTGTGGGTTCGTTTTGTGATGGCTGCAGACTTGCAAAGATATCGGGGGTTTGCTCAAGACCCTGAGTCAGTTGTGAGTCTGACAGTTGTGAAGATACTGATAGATCAACGGAATTCGGAATTGCGTGTATGTCCGCATGTGTTTCCAGCGTAATGATATTTTGTGGTAAGACATTTGGTGTTCTCGCTTGTGCCAACATACCCATTGACGAGCGTCTTGCTTGATCTAATTCATATGAAACTCGTCGATCGATCAACATTACAGTTTGGTCGATGGTTTGATTCACTTTGGTGATGAATTGATCGATGGGGCCTACAGTGCTCGCCATATTTTTAAGCGTTTTGCTCCTGGAGCCCCTTGTAGTCATTATGTATATATTGGACAAACAGCTGACAGATTACGGTTTGCTCAGGATTATGGTCGCGGGTAGTATATGATCCCACACTGAGCTGCATACAATTCCTTTATTGGAGATTTACCTTATGATGGATGTTAGGGGAGAGGGCCCAGCCCAGTCTTCTCCGGTCTATGACGGGCTAGGACGGGCCCACCCTTGGCCCAGGCTTTGCCCAGCGTCCCGCTCGCGTCCTGCGAGGGGGAGCAGTGAGGAGCTTTATGCGCCTCCTGGCGCGGCGTGATGAGGGTGGGGCTGGAGACCTCGAGGGCTGCCAGGAGTTGTAGGCAGCCCCTCGCCTCACTCCGCTCGGCGGCCCCGCTGTCAGGTGTCAAGAAACAGCAGGGCGGCGGGAGGCTGGCGGTGATGAGTCTCAACAGCCCGGGGGAAAGATTGTTTTTGAATTCTCCTTTGGGCGCTGTGCAGGTAGTGATTCCAACCAATGCGGGCAAAACAGCGTGTCACCGCTCGCTGCAGCAGTGAGGAGCTTTATGCGCCTCCTGGCGCGGCGTGATGAGGGTGGGGCTGGAGACCTCGAGGGCTGCCGGGAGTTGTAGGCAGCCCCTCGCCTCACTCCGCTCGGCGGCCCCGCTGTCAGGTGTCAAGAAACAGCAGGGCGGCGGGAGGCTGGCGGTGATGAGTCTCAACAGCCCCGGGGAAAGATTGTTTTTGAATTCTCCTTTGGGCGCTGTGCAGGTAGTGATTCCAACCAATGCGGGCAAAACAGCGTAATCATATCAAGAGTGTCTCCCATATTCCGGAGCATCTATCTAACCATTCAGCAGTTTCACTCCAATTTCTGGTAAAAGATAAGGCAGCTGAACGGAGCTGGACTGTGAATCGATCTCTACTTCTATATGCTTCAATAAATGACAAATTGAAAAACTCAACAAAAGAGTTTTTTCTTTTTAATCTTGACTCAGCCCCCTTAAAAAAGGGATGGGACACATACAAAGCCAATCTTAGAGGATTATTAGTTAGTGTTAACGCATCACATAATAAAATAGTCAAGAATGAGATTAAATCTTTAGAAGATTCAATTAAAACAATACAAGGAAATATAGGGCGCATCTTAAACCCATCTAACAACACAGGTCTAGAAACGGAGTTAGCTAAAGGTAATTTAGCTGATTATTGGGAAATTAAGGTTAAGCAAAAATGGGAAGCAAGTAAACTTGCTAATTACGAATACGGGGAAGGATGTGGCAAACTTTTGGCCTGGAAGGTTAAAGTCAACCAGGCCAGAAATGCTATTAAAGAACTAAAATGTCAATCTACTGGCAATATCATGACTGACGATGGGGCGATTGAACATGCATTTGTCCAATTTTTTCAAGAACTTTATACAGAAGAGATAGACCAGGATAAGGACCATATAGCAGCTTTTTTGTCTGGATTTGGATCTCCCACTCCTCAGTGATGAAGTTAGAAATGAATTATCTGCTCCCTTCACAATAGACAAAGTCTATCATATAATAAAAAGCTTAAAGAAAGGCAAGGCTGCAGGGCCTGATGCCCTCCCAAATGAAATGTATTCCCATCTGAAGGAAGAGATGGCTCCTATCTTGCTTAATCTCTTTAACTCTGCCTAAATATTAAAACAAGAGCTTTCTACATTCTGGGATCTAGCTACAATAATCATCCAGCTAAAACCCAATAAAAATCCAAGGGTATGTGAATCGTATAGGCCTATCCCCCTTCTTAACAGTGATTACAAACTGTATACACAGATAATTACCAAAAGATTGGATCAGATGGTCGGCCTTTTGAGTCACAGCAATCAGAAGGGCTTACTGAAAGGGCGGCACCTACATGACTTGATCCTCGAGCTAATTTGCACAATTGACCTAGCAATGGAAAGCGCCAGCCCCCTAACTGTGATGACATGTGACGCTGCTAAAGCATTTGACAGGGTTAGCTGGCCCTTCCTCCAAGAGGTGATTCAGTGATTTAATCTGGGCCATACTTTTGTTTCTTCAATCAAGGATCTCTATAAAAACCCATACGCTCGAGTCTTATTGAATGGCCAATTATCTAAACAGGTTAAAACAGATAGGGGCACCAGACAAGGTTGTCCTCTCTCGCCCCTATTATTTAACTTGTATATTGAGCCACTCGCTATCAAACTAAGGGCATGCAGGAACATTATATCATTCTCCTGTAACGATGGGAAAAGAAAATTGGGCTTGACGCAGATGACTTGATGATCTTTACCGGCCAATTGCAGCTATATTGGAAATACTAGAGAGCTTTGGCAAACTATCTGGTTACACTGTTAACCCAGCAAACTTTTGCAGAGAGTTTGCAATGGAATACAAATTATAGGAGTGACCTAGTTAGACAAAATAATCAGGTACCTATGGATGGAAGTGGTCCAGAAACTAGAGTCATTAGCAAAAGCAAATTTTAACAAGGTCACCTCTAAAGTTAAGAAACGATTCCAACAGTGGGAATCTTTACCTTTATCTTTCCTAGGGAAGTATAGCCTTTTAAAAATGGCAATCCTACCTAAATATACCTTCCTATTTAACTCAATTCTCTTAGAGTTTAAGAAGGAATGGATAAAGAAATTGAAAGGTCTCTTTCCAGTTTTATTTGGAGGAAGAAAAGACCTAGAATAGCCTGGCAGAAGTTCAGGAAAAGAAAGGAAAATGGGGGTATATCAAGCCCAGATCTCCTCCAATATCAGAGAGCCTTTCATCTAAAAAATTTCAGGCAACTGTTAAAAGATGCCTCCGATCTTTCACCACGTTACCACGGACCTCCGAACCAATCCAGCTTTTTTTCTTTTTAATTTTTTTAAAAAAAGGTGAGTTTAAAAATTCTCCAAGCGGCATGCAAAGTATGGTTGCAAATCAGGGGTATACTAAAAATTCTGTACTACTGCTAGTATGCCCCAATCTGGAGATCGCCTGGAACTCCAGCCTGCCTACAAGACTCTCTTGCAGTTCCAGTAAAAGAAAAAGTAATTAATAGATGGGGGGCCAATTGTTGGAGGGTTCGGACCGAATTTCTTGGCAGAAAATGCAGGAAATTACAGAAGGTTCCGTCTACAAATGTAAGTATTATTAACTTCTAAGTTGGCTCAAAGCTTTAAGAAAAAGTGGACAGGGATACAAGTTTTACAAATCAAAAGTAGTCTTGTACCCACTGGGTCAAAAGGAAGTTTCAGTATGGTACTGGATGTTGATACAACCTTATGCAGAATCACAACCCTGGTTGAAAGCAACTTGGAGGAAGGAGCTGTCGGAATACGATCGTAATACATTATGGCAAGTATCTCTATCTTTCTTATGGCATAGTGTGAAGTCTGCACCTCTATGAAAAAAACACGTATTTACCATCCATAAGGTATACTGGACCCCCCCAAGGCTCTCAAAAATGGGTTTACAAGCTGTGAAGAAGTGCTCAAAGAGCGGAGAAACAAATGCAGATGGAGCACACATGTTCTGGCGGTGTCCTTCCATCCAGGTTTTCTGGCAGAAAGTGGGCACAACGCTGTCAGGTATTGTGGGGCATGAAATTAAAGTGAGTTTAGCGCTGGTAATTTTTGGGGTAGTTCCGGACAAAGACTCCAAAAATATTTTATCTAAACAATACAAAACCCTTATTTTTATGTTAATTCTTCTGGCGCATAGCGAGTTGTGCATTAAATGGATTTCACATGTCTCTCCTCTTGAATGAGAATGGCTTAATTCAATTCATAGAATAGCAAAAATGGATAGGGCAACCTATGACACGAAAAGAACAACATTTTGGAGGTTGTGGGATAATTGGTGTAAGACTATACCTCCTTAATAGGAAACTTTATTAGCATCCTATTTTAGTTTCTCATTTTTGTCTTTTCTTTCTTTGTCTTTGTTTTTGTCTATTATCTCCTTAAAGGCATAATATTTAGGTGTATAACTAGTCCTATGATTAAGAAGATTAAGAACAGTATTATAGGTTGTCTGGGATTGCCCAGAAGTGGCCAAGAGGGATTGGCAGCCCTGGAAAGGTAAATCCGTAAGTACCTGCAGATTTCAAGTAAAAGGAAAGGTGGCTAGGCCAAGTGTGGGCCTGAGATGCAACACATTTCCTCCATAAAGGAGTGATCGGACATCCCACATATTGCATGCCCCAAAAAAAGCTGTAATTCCATTTTATCCCCAAACAATAACTGTTTTGACAAGTGTAGACAATAAATAACATTTAAAAAAAGGATGGACAAGTAGGCTCCAGAACTACGGAGTCAGAAACAAGATGAGCGCGCCCATGTGCGACCGCTGGGTGCAGTTTGCGTGATATTTCTCCCGGACATGCAATTCGTGTTGACGTAGGGCATAAATGTCATGCGTACGGGCAGGACAAGAAACTCCACCCACTCGCTGAACTCCTCGTTGCGTGGCGGAGTTTTGTCTGCAACTTTGTGGGGTTCCGCGTAGCGCCGCTACACAAACTCGGCCCAGGCTTACCCCAAAGTCGCTTTCTGACAGGCTTTTCATGTCAGATAGACAACATGAAAAGCCTGCCGGAAACTGACATCATAATCTCCACGGTGTAAATTCTGTGCAAAACGGATTATGAGTGGCAGGCCCCTTGGAAGCCAGTCGGTACGACCAGCTGGTTTTAAATCTGACAGCCTATATCATAATAAGGCTGCATAGTGTCAATTTAAGGCAAATCGAAACTGTGCGATTTTACATGTGCTGAACTGTTTGCCAGGTCTGTGACAGGAGGGTATCCTACAGGATGCTGAATTGAATCACTTGAGTTTCATACTTGTTCGAATTACTCTTGTAAGTCAACAATAATAAGTGAAGTAAGAAGAATTTGGGAATGCATCTGACTGAGATGACAATTGTAAAAAGAAAACCTTCAAAGTAAAATTACATTAATATTGTGACAAAATACACAACCCAGAAAGTGTTCAATACATCCCCCATTGTCAGGGTATGGGTAGCTCAGAGCTGGCCTGCAGACAGGGCCCTGCTGCAGATCTTTTACAAGCAGGACTGCAATAATGTTTACTCCAATTATTGGCTACTTGGCTACTTATCAATTGCAGGTTGCACGTCCCGTACATTTTCCTCTTTTTGGTGGAAAGTTAGGGGCAGATTTATGTTAACTGGCGCATCCCCAGGGATGCGCCAGTTAATGTGCGCCACAGTGCGCCACTGCTCTGCCACCCATGGTGCGCCGCATTTACAATGCGGCGCACCATGGTGCAAGGCAGTGAAGATGCGTGACGCATCTCTCGGTGTACGGGCGGCGCATTGCAGGAGTCATGTCGCAAGTGCGACATGACTCCTGCAATGCACAGGGGCCACCTCTTCAATGCATGGTGCGTCACCCTTACGCCTGCTTCAAGCAGGCGTAAGGAATTGACGTAGAAAGTGACTGAGTGAAATCTTATAGATTTCACTCAGTCACTTTTAGGAGGCGTTCCTGCGCAGGAACGCCCCCCCCCTGCGCAGGAACGCCTCCTTATGGCGCAGGGGTTTCCAACGTGACGCATCTCCTAGATGCGTCATGTTGTAAATAGGGCGCATTGTTTGCGCCGCCGTTGCGTCACATTACGTGACGCAATTGCGGCACAAAGAGGCGCAAGGGCCTTATAAATCTGCCCCTTAGACTTTCAACCCTCTCCAGATGCCACACTGCTGTTCTCTAGAGTTTCTCGAGGAACAGAACTGAGACGCCGTGTAAGGCACCAAGCATAAAACAGTAGCTTGTGGAAGGATGATCAAGATGTTCACAACTGTGGTAACCTATGAAAGGGGAAAGCAAGAATGCTATACAAACGCTTTTCACAAAATTATTAAAAACTCAAGCAAACACATAACAAACAAACAAAAAGCAAGCGCAATGACATTACATTTCAAAAACCAAAAAAGAAACAAATAGATTTCAAACTATCCCAAATAGAATAGAAACAAGGGACTGAGGTGCAAGAAGGTGTATAAAGTTACAAAGAAGCAACCTTGATGGTTGGAATGCAAGGAAATAGGGGCCAGATTCAGAGATTGGTGAATAGAATAAAGGTAAGCAGGGTGGTGGAGGACTTTGCATATCCCTTTAATTTACTTAGAGTTCAACATTGGCCCTGCGATCACCTCTTTGGCTTTGTGTGACCCGCCCTCAGGGCAGTTCATACAGAGCTGTGATGAATTCTAATGATAAACATTAAAAAGTATTTTCTTTTCCAGAAACAAAATCCCAAAGCAGGAGTCTGTTTTTGGAAATGAAAAAGCAATTAAAGCAACTCCATGCAAGTTTTTTTTTTACTGTCCATCACTGCCAGGATATTCCTTGCGGTGCCAAGGAGTAATAAAAAATCATCCGACCGCCCACTCTAAATAGGATAGATGGCCAGATAGCTGACCTCCGAGTCCTCTGGACTCATTTAGGTCATTGGAGGAAGATTTGCACTGACAGAGTATATTATACTCTGTTGGCATAAACCTGACAGTCCACCCAGCGTGAACTAGAGCAGGCAAACCATGAGTTTAGTGGATAGGGTAGGGACTCAGATTGCTGTCTCTGCCACTTAGGAGCTGAGCACACCTTCACTAAATTCAGCTAGTGCAGTCCAGAAATGTGTTTGTTATGTGTACCAAGTGGTTGGCTTTTTAATTGCTGGAGATGATCAATTGCCCCTCCCCGCCCCAGTGATTTAATAATAAAGGGGGGATTCAACATGGACCTGGGGTTTTCTGGACCCAGTCAGTTTGCTGTAGTTTCCTTTAGAAGAGGGCTGGTTATTATTGTATAAGGCACTCTATTCATATCCTTGTAGAGAAGTGTTTTTTGCAAAGTCCCTCATTGAGAGTACTTGCCCAATTAAGTATTATGTTTGTATTTAGAATTTCAGGGGGCCAAATGAGGAATAACTTGTGAAACAACAAACCCCCACTCTTTGTGTTCCTTTTTCCATCACTACCATGAGTCTACCCTGAGAGTAACATTTCAATATTAGAGTTAATGCTACAATGTTCTCTAACCAGATTGCTGTATATTTATTGCATAACTGAAGTAACATGGATGTATAGTGCTTACTTAGTTGTTCACAAATATTACAACTATGGAAGGATGATAGGCTAAGTAGACCCACAGTCATGTGTGATGTTGAAAGCAGATGGCGTTGAAATCATATTAGTGAGCTATCTTATCTTTCTAGTCCTGGGCCTTTGTCATACAGGTTTTGAGCACGCTATGCCTGATGTCTCTATGTGCTTATCTCTAGTTTAGGAACTAGTTTTAGAATTGTGATGACTCAGTTCCAGGCCATCCTCCTCTGCGCAGTTAGGGCTGATACCGTTTTGGAACCTTTCTGTGTATATGAGAAAATCTGATTGATGCTAAAGATTTCATATTATTTTCTCTAAGCTGAATATCCCCTAGGGAGGCCAAAGTTGTATTTCCTCCTTTGCAATAGAGGAAATGTCATATTTTTGCATTTTTTGAATTTGCAAGCACTTTTTCTCATTAAGCCTATGTCAAAGACTACCCAGCAGCAAGTGTACTTGCTATTAAATTTATTCATCAAATTTTGTGAAAATCTGTTCAAATTATTTTGTTTAAAAAACTAGAGAAAATGATAACTTGCTGGGTTTTGTCTTGATTTTTATCAGACTATGTCTAAAACAGTTTACAAAAATAACATGTGTGCACACGGTGCCTGCCACTGGGTGCAGGGATAAACACAGGGGCGCCATAGGTGCCCCCTAGGCCACCGTACGGTGGCCTTGTACCCATGGGGGCCCTGCTGGGGTCCCCCAAAGCTGTTTCCCAATGCTTTAATGTGCTGGAAAGGCTGGCACAAAAGGTAGTGGGAAACTGCTATCGTAATCCCTCGCCCGGAAGGATCTGGCCGGGGGATTACTGCAGGATTTTCAGATGGCAGACGGGTTCTCTGAGCCCATCGGAAGCCATTTGGTAAACCAAATCGGATTAAATTCCAACCGAGTCCATCAAAATGGCTCGGTCGGAAGGGAATCCAAACAAGTCAAGTCAAGTCAAGTCAAAAATTTGTATAGCGCACTACTCACCCAGAGGGTCTCAAGTCGCTTGAGGGGGGGGGGGTGGTGTTCGTTACTGTTTTCTGAAGGAGAGGTGGTTATGTGTAAGGCGGAGGTGGGAGGGGAGAGAGTTCCAGGTTATGGCCGCTAAGTAGGAGAAGGATCTTCCTACCATGGCGGCTCTTCGGATGCGTGGAATCGTGGCGAGGGCTTGATTGGACGATCGTAGTTGGCGGGTGGGGGTGTAAAAGGTCAGGCGCATGTTGAGGTATTTGGGTCCCAGGTCGTGGAGGGCTTTGTGTGCGTGGGTGAGGAGATGAAACGTTATTCTCTTGTTGACTGGGAGCCAGTGAAGGTCTCTCAGGTGACCGGATATGTGGTTGTGGCGGGCTATGTCTAGGAAGAGTCGGGCGGAGGCGTTCTGAATGCGCTGGAGTTTATTCTGTAATTTGGCTGTGGTTCCGGCGTATAGGGTGTTTCCGTAGTCCAGTCGGCTTGTGACAAGAGCTTGGGTGACCGTCTTTCTTGTTTCGGTGGGGATCTAGCGGAAGATCTTTCTGAGCATACGTAAGATGTTAAAGCATGATGATGAGACGGCGTTGACTTGTCTGGTCATCGAGAGGGAGGAGTCTAGAATGAATCCCAGGTTGCGAGCATGGTCCGTTGGTTTGGGTGCGCTGCCCAGGGCCGGTGGCCACCATGAGTCGTCCCATGCGGAGGGGGATGTTCCTAGGATGAGGACTTCCGTCTTCTCAGAATTCAGTTTTAAGCGGCTGTTCTTCATCCACTCGGCAACGTCTTTCATCCCTTCGTGTAGGTTAGTTTTAGCGGTGTTTGGGTCTTTGGTGAGGGAGAGGATCAGCTGGGTGTCGTCGGCATAGGAGATGATGTTGAGGTTGTGCTGGCGTGCGATGGATGCGAGGGGGCTCATGTAGACGTTGAAGAGGGTGGGGCTGAGCGATGATCCTTGTGGTACGCCGCAGATGACTTCGGTGGCCTCTGACCTGAAAGGGGGGAGGCGGACTCTCTGGGTTCTTCCAGCGAGAAACGAGATGATCCAGTCCAGTGCTTTTCCTTGTATCCCGACGTTTCTGAGGCGTTGTACAAGGGTGCTATGACAGACCGTGTCAAACGCTGCGGAGAGGTCCAGGAGGATGAGGGCAGCTGTTTCCCCGTTGTCGAGAAGTGTTCGGATGTCATCTGTAGCTGCGATGAGGGCGGTCTCGGTGCTGTGTTTGGCTCGGAAGCCAGACTGTGAGGGGTCGAGGGAGCCGTTAGATTCGAGGAAGGCTGCGAGCTAATTGTTGACGGTCTTCTCTATGACCTTGGCAGGGGAAGGGAGGAGCGAGATGGGGCGGTAGTTCTTAAGTTCAGTCGGGTCTGCTGTGGGTTTCTTCAGTAGAGCACTGAGTTCGGCATGTTTCCAGCTTTCTGGGAAGATAGCGGTGTTGAGGGAGCAGTTGATGATATCTCGGAGATGGGGTGCGATGATGGAGTCGGCCTTGTTGAAAATGTGGTGGGGGCATGGGTCGGTTGGTGATCCGGAGTGTATGGAGTTCATCAAGCGGATGGTGTCTTCAGTGCTGATTGGGTCCCAGGCGCCAAGGGTGGTGGTGGGGGGCTTCAGTTCGGTGGTGGTGAGGGGGGTGGACTGGTCGCCAAAGCTGTTATGCTGTTTTAAATTATGAGAACATTTTATAGTGTAGCCTTTATTTTTTTATGCTAAAAAATTGTTATGGTTTTAATTAACTAAACAATGAATTTGCCTTACCCTACCTTCGAGAGTATTATTCAGCTTCCTCTTTAAGAGAAGCAAAAGGTTAGTCTGAGAAAGTGGATTAGTAGGGGTGGTCGAGCTCGGAGTTTTACTCCACGGAAGTCTGAGGAGTTATGGAAAAGCTCAGTGAAATTCTGTGAATTGCTCTGCCTTGCATGTTCTCTTAGTGTAGTACATAGTAGTTGTGTAGAGTTGAGTACATAGCTATGACATCACTGGAATGTTGCTTATGTAGCCAGGATAGAATGTTAGCTTTTGAATAGAGGAGTTTACTGAAAGCTGTGAAGCTGTGCTGGAGGTATTTGAACCTACTCTTCAATAAAGATATTTAATCTTCATCAAATTGCCTGGAAATTGGATCTTTACATTGGCGATGAGGTGGTCTTCCCTGCGCAGGGGGCAAACACTAATACCTCCACCCCTCGATAAAAGAAAAGGACTCATAGAAAACTTACTGGAAATACATGCGAAATACCAGTAATTTTGTGAGTAATTTTAATGGATAAATATTCTTCCCCACTTACTATATTTTATATTCTCAAGATTTAAATATCGAAATGGACATGTTTTAAATTATTCAGATAATTTGTATCTATATAAACAAGGATGGAGGAGAAAATTGAAATAACTTTTAAACTCTACTGAAAGAATCAAGTAGCCTGGAGTATAAGAAAATTAAAGCTGTAAGTTTTAAAGCGAAAACTGCATGTTTTAAAACGAAAAGTGCCTGTTTTAACACATTCAATTCTATGGAGATTTTTCTCCTGTGCTGGATATTTTATTTTCCCATTGTTCATGACAAGGTCAGCTCGTCATTAGCACAGCTCCAGTGTACTGCATGACGAGCTGACCTTGTCATGAGCATGGAAGGGGTTAAAACGAGAAGTTAAAAGCTCCATGTTCTAAAACAAATGAAGTTTGGATGTTGCAGATTCATTTAGTCTTCTCTTGACTATCTCCATTTAAAAGTAAAACAAAATTGAAGGTGTATGTTTTAAAAGGAAAGCTGCATGGTTTAAAATGAGGAATTAAAAGCTGAATGTTCTAAAACAAATATAGTTTGGATATTATTTCTGAAAGTTATTGAAATAATATATTGCGTGAGTAGTAAGCATTTCTTCAATGTTTTAAATGTCATTTATGAGGATTGTTTAAAAGTAAACTCTGCAACTTTTACTCACTTGAATCCTCCGACCAGCTCTGAGTTTCATCATTGTATTTGTGTCATCGGCTTCTAACGCGCATGCTCGTTGGAGGAAAAGCATGCTCAATCTCCGGTTGTAATAAGGATCAGCGTTTGAGAAAGAAGCTCTATCTCCCATCGAAATTGGCATCATCGTTTATTACCGGCTGCCATTTTAAGAGATTGGGGAAACTATTATTGAAAATCATTACCAACAAGTTGTTTTTAAAAAAAGAAAAGACCGCATCTCGAGCGAACCAGTATTAAATATTTGAACTTGATTTGCGGAGAAGCAGTGAATATTGAAATAACTTTTAAAACTTGACTGGAGTGTAAAACGGAATTCAGATACTTTGACAAGCTTCATTTTGCAACTCAGTCAACTTCTGAACTACTACTATGAAATAAGGAGTTATCATTTCTTCTGGTTTGTTACTTTACATTATTATTTTATCTTCTTGTATTAGTTTATTGTTTTAATTTACTATTTTATAAACTCATTTCCTCCCTAGGTGCATTGAACTTTTTATCATACTATTTCCTCATCTTGTCTCTTGTTATTTCATTGACATGGGTGATCAATCGATGTCTGCTCCTCCAAGTTTTCTTCCTACTCCGGGAGATCAAGCAATTCCTTGGGAGGATTGGAAGAAATTGTTTTGGCTTATATTCTGGCTACAGGTGCAGATAAAAATGGCCCTATACAAAAGCAAGCCATTTTGTTTCATCATCTTGGGTTTGAGGGACGTCGATTATATGAGAATCTTCCTGAGATCTCTCTTGGGATGGGAGATTGTCAACCTATCAATCTTTATGAAATGTCAATGAAAATGTTAGAGGTGCGCTTTACTATTAAAGGAAATGTGGTGTTGGAGAGAAATATGTTTTTTTGTCATAGACAAAATTAGATGAGGATATTGATACTTATGTTGCTGCATTAAGGGGTCTGTTGCTAACATGTCAATTTGAAAATTTTGCAGATTCTCTTATACGAGATCAAATTGTAAGATGCACTAATAATAAAAAAATACATGATAAATTACTCATTAAGGATCCAACCTTGGAAGAAGCAATTCAAATTGCTAAAGGTCTGGAACATACTCAATTTTCTATTAAGGAAATGGAGGTTTGTAGCAACCCATTAACTAAAGATCAAACAAGTAAAAGTTGTGTAATGCAAGCCTATATAGATGAAACTAAAGTTTTCCACGCAGCAGTGAAATGGATCACTGACATAATATCGAGGGACATAATATCGAGTAGCAAAAATATCGTTGACAAAATATCGACAGACAGAATATCGAGTTTGTATCTGCAAACAGGTAAGTACAAAAATATCGAGTACAAAATATCGTTTACAAAAATATAGTTCATAAAAATATCGACTTTATTAAAAACAGTGTTAAATTAAATTAATATTAAAAATTAATTACTAAAATATACTTAAAAATACTTAAATTAATTTATAATAATTAAATAATTAATGAAAGTTATAAAAAACAATTACAATCATATTTGTTAAAACATATATATATTGTAACATAATATAATTAAATAATATCCAATGGGCCCGATTCACAGAATGAACTTAAGACAAAATCCTAAACTTACTACTATTTGGTATTCACAGAATGCACTTACTACTATTTGGTATTCACAGAATGAACTTACTACTTTCGGGATTCACAGAATGAACTTACTACTTTCGGGATTCACAGAATAGACTTACGACTACTAACTTTACGTCCGCCGCCGGGGAGTCATTTACGGCCCGTAATCGTAATTTACGGCACCTTGCCGTAAATTATGATTACGGTCCGTAATTTACGATTACGGGCCGTAAATTACGATTACGGGCCGTAAATTACGATTACGGGCTGTTGGTCATGTTAGCCAAGGGGAAACACCTGGCCAAGGTCCACCCATCCCCCAACATGGATCAGCTGACACACACCAGCCAATGCCAGCCAACAGCTCCATTTTGCCATGGTGTATGCTGCCACTGCCTACCATCCCCCACCACGCTCCAGCTAAAGCCAATTAACACTAATTGACCAGTACCACAACACACATAAAAGCAGCACACAGTGAAGTTACAGGTTTGGCCACAGAGAGACTGGTACTCCAACGCCAGAGACCATGGAGATGAGCAGAAAGAAAAATTTCACAGCAGAGGAGACCACCATGCTCGTGGAATTCATAGTAAGGCACCACAAGCGCCTATATGGGCTACCACCATATTGCACCAGTGGTGCACAGAAGCAAGAACTATGGCAGCAGATAGCCACTGCTGTCTCAGCCCTGGGGGTGGAGAGGCGAACTGTACAGGACATTAAAAAAAAGTGGCAGGACGAAAAGCAGAGGGTGAAGGAAAAGTACTCCAGGATAGAACTGAGGAGAGTCCTCCCTGCTGCATGCCCTGGACCCCGCATCCAGCTCACCCCACTGGAGGAGGATATCCTAACAACTATACACCCCCACTTGGTCCATGGGCTGCCTGTCAGTGACGTCCGCTACGTGGTACCAGGTAAGTGGAATGAAAAGAAAAAGTGCATGAAGAGATTGTCTGTGTTACACTGTCATAGTGATCATGGAAATTGTCCAAAATGCATATAAATATATGGTTAGTCAGAGACTCATGTGTCACCCACTACGTAGCACCACAAGTCCCAGAATCCTTTGCATCAGAAAAGGCTAATACCCCCCAACCTATTAAAAACATGTGCACAGTACTGATGCCATACATACACAACCCAGCTAATTCAATAACTGTACATATTGGGCCCGATTCACAGAACTAATTTAAGACAAAATCCTAAACTTACTACCATTTTGGTATTCGCAGAAGGGACTAACTCATTTTGGTATTCACAGAAGGCACTTACTCATTTCGGTATTCACAGAAGTTAGGAGTCCTAACTTTAGGACTCTTAAATGCCTTCTGTGAATACCGAAGGCTTTAAAATTAGGATTTTTCTCAGTTTAGTAGTAGTAACGTTAGAACTCCTTACTTTAGAACTCCTAAATGCCTGCTGTGAATATCGAAAGTCTTAAAATTAGGATTTTTCTCAACTTTACTACTAGTAAACTGAGAAAACTCCTAATTTTAAGACTACAGGCTGGTGGAAAGAGGGTTTAGCCGCCGCCGAACTGATGGCCTCCTTCTCCGGACTTGTTCCTGCGGATCTCCTGTCTCACCAGCCATGCCTGCAGAAGTGTAAGCAAAATCCTGATGTGGTGGTTGTTCCATGCATGACGCTACACATACATATAATAGCCTAGGTCCGATTTTGTTTGCCTCTGATCACACTGTATAGTTATCAGGGGCCGATTTACAACTTCTGGCACATCTCCGCTAATCAGCAGAGGTGTGTCTGATGAGTTGCAACGCATCAGCCCACCTGTGCGTCACCCCTGATGGCCCGCATGTACAAAGCGGCACACCGTGGCGCTTGAGTGGCAGATGTGTGATGCATCCCCGGTGGAATAGCCGGGCTTTGCTGGAGTGGCGTGGCAAGTGCAAACACCCCTCCAGCAAGGCTCAGGGGTGCACGATCGCTAACATGCTGCGGCAATCCTTACACCTGCTTCAAGTGGGTGCGTAGATTTGACTCCGCTTGGCCATAATAGTGACTGAGTGAAATCTTGTAGTTTCACTCAGCCACTTTTAGGATGCGATCCTGCACCGTATGCGTCAGGTTGTAATAATCCAGCAGCATGGCGCTTTGTGTGCTCCGCTGCTGCGTCACTAAAGTGACCCAATGGTGGTGCACAGAGGCGCACGTGCCTTGTTGATCTGCCCATCAGTCCTTATGGACTTAATAGTGGTTGGGAGCACACTGCCTCACAGTCCCAGCACAGTTTGCCCCTTTGCATCCGGGTAAATGCTGTTTACAGTACTAACTAACTCCTGAATCATCTGTGTTTGCTGGGAATGCTGCCAAGTTCCTCTCAGATCACAGTAACACTCACAGGCACACAGCAAACCCAGATGATTTACTTTGCTCTCTGAAACTGCTGCTCTCTACTGATGAAGCGCTCATTCCAGGAACACGTGTCTAGAGATATGCAGCAAAGTCAGCAGCAAATTTGGTGTATGACTGCAGATTATTCCAAAGTAAGTTTGAACTGTGTACTGCATTTACCAGGATGCAAAGGGACAAACCGTGCTGGGACTGTGAGGCAGTGTGCTCCCAAACCCCATTCTGTCCATGCACTTACATTACATGTATGCACACTGTCATATACTGATTTGAGTTTGACATGGACATCTCATGTGTATTATTGTGGCTTGCGCAACTGCATTATCCAAACCTCAACCTTGGCATTGTTGTGATCT
The DNA here is from genome assembly GCF_964261635.1 of Lissotriton helveticus. Classification (NCBI taxonomy): domain Eukaryota; kingdom Metazoa; phylum Chordata; class Amphibia; order Caudata; family Salamandridae; genus Lissotriton; species Lissotriton helveticus. The sequence goes on from NC_136068.1 coordinate 1,762,272,603, forward strand.
GTGTGTCGTGTCCATTGTGCATGTGCCAGTTCAACTACAAGTCCACCAGAGGAGAACATGAAGAGTCCAGATATAATAGATATTGGCCATTGATATGTATTTGCAGCTATTTAACGTCTGGACAAGTGTCATCTGCGTTGTAGCATTGTATGGGACAAGACAAATGTGGGTCACACATCCACGTGGGGTCTGGAGTACTCCTCCAGCTACATTGTGTGTCTAGCCTTTTGATGTCCCCACACATCTTCGGACAATCCAGTGCCACATAGTGGCTTACTTGACTTACAAGGTAGTGCAGTACACCGCTGAACAGTGGTGGGCGGTTGTGACAGCTACCTGTACATGTAAAATGTCATATAGGCCACTGAGGGTGAGACGTCTGTCAGTGGACACACCTTGCCAAACTATGAAAACGTGTGAGTGATGCAAGGATCTCAAAATCTGTCATGACTCCAAGGCACATGATGATCTGTTTCAATTGGAACACAACGCTACAGGTGCAATGCTAATCACAACATCCAATCCCCTATGGCCTGCCATGTGCAGACTGGACAGTCTCTGTACCATCGCTCATCCAATGCACACATCCGTTATGATTGACTTGGTTCAATTTTAGTGGTGCTGGCAGAGCAGAATTCAATATGGATGCATGAGTGTGGCTCATTTACCCAGTTGTCATGGGAAAACTACAACTCCTAAAATGCACTCTGGCCTTTATAGTACATATGCCACAGTGTGCCTCTTGAAACCTGGTGACTGCTGCTTGGACATGGAATTGGCTAATGGAGGCATGTGACACACAATGGAACAGCACTGTTTCACTCACATCATACTCCCAGACTCATATTGCATATGATGCACTTACTAGGTCCATGCTGCTCGTGCTCCTCCAGCTGAGCATGGAGGGTCGGCCAAGCTGCTCGCAGGACCCTCCTGTACAGTGGTGACAGGCGAGGACGATGTACATGGTGCTGGGAGGACCAGCCAGCCAGCTCCGTAGCCTTGGTACGGGCCCACCGCTTCAGGTCCTCCCAGCGCTTGCGGCACCCCCTAGCCCTCCTGTGGGCCACTCCCACTGCACTGCAATGCTCGGCGATGTTGGCCCATAGCCTGCCCCGGGCTGCAGTGCTCAGCTGGTGCTCATGGTCCCCATATAGCTGAGGGAATTTCACCAGCACACCTTCCACCAAGATGTCCAATTCCCTGTCTGTGAAAGGGGGGGCTCTCTCCTCATATTCCTCAGCCATTATAGGGAATTAGGTCAGATGAGAGCAGCAGGATGCCTGAGGATCTGATCAGTGATAGAGGATGACTCAGAATGACCACAAAATGGCTGCCAACTACTTCCTGTGATGTATTTCCTGTCTCCCACTTCATGTATTACCTTACCTGTATGAAATTATGTGTTCTAGTTTATTTTCGTAATTTACGGCCCGAAATCGTAGTTTCCGGTTCCGGGTCGTCGTTTACGCGCACGCGCATTACGATGCGGCGCCGGAAACTACGATTTTGCGCCGTAAATTACGAAATGACCCGGAACACATTATGTCATACAGGAAATGTTATACAGGTAGTGGGAGACAGGAAATACATCACAGGAAGTATTTGGCAGCCATTTTGTATTCATCCTGGGCCATCCACATTCAGTAAACAAATCCACTGCCATCCTGTTGATCTGATGTAGGGGAAAGTGAAATGACAATGCAGGTGTGATTCATGATTATGTATCAAAAGGGGGAACAGATCATTTCAAGTAATTTATGCACTGACAGGGGGTAGGGGGCTGACAACATCCATCCCACTTTCCTAATCTCATACTTTGCATTATGGGACATGTAGTTCATATTGAGTACTTAGCATCAGAGTTGAATGAAGTGTTATGTGACATTGGTGTGGAGAAGTGTGAATATGTCAGATACATATGGGGGCAGGTATACAAGCCCTGTGTGCACCAATTGCGCCACAGTAGCGTAACTTTGGTGGCGCAGCAGCGCTACGCCACCTCCATGCTGTGGGGTATCTTCAACATGACGCATCTGTGAAATGTGTCATATTGTAAGGCCCTGCACCGCAGTTGTGCATTCCTGCACAGGGGGGCCTTCCAGCACACAAACACCTCCGAACAGTGGCAGGGTGAAATGTACAAAATTACACTCAGTCATTTTCATGGCCATGCTGCGTCACAACCCTGCGCCTGCTTGTAGGAGGCCTAAGAATTGATGCAGCATGTTAGGCATCGGCTCGCCGCTTGCCTTGCTGGAGCTGCATTGCGCTTGCGACCGAACTCCAGTCTTGCTTCACCTTTATGACAGCATATGCTTCACGCTTCTGTCTATACTTGGCCCACAGCGCACAGCTTTATAAATGCGGCACATCCATGAAGGCGAAAGGGATGTCTGCTGTGAGGCACAATTACTGGGGCATCCCTGCTGATATGCAGAGATGCAACTCTTATTGTAAATCTGACCCATGGTGCATGAATCTCCCATGACATCATCACTCACATTCTGGGCCCATAATTTGTGGGGGAGTCAATTCTGTAGTGGTCATAGGCCTGAGTATGCAACCTTTTGTGATTTGGTGACCCATCCTTATGAGGTCCAGGTATGTCTGTCAGGACATGTATTGTTTGTCATCAGCGTGAATAGTTTGTTTAAGGGATGTCCACTACGCTGCTTGCTGACATGGACACATGACCTGAGGCACAATCCACCTTTTGACTTCTGTCAGCAGCTGTGATTTGCATGCAGTTAGTGTGGTTTGCAAACTCGTCTCAGGGTGGCATTTATGGACACTGTTGTGTCTGTCCACATTTCATCATTGACAACAGACAGCAAACCACATGTTGGCCATGACACTACAGGTTGCTCATGCGAAATACGTGGCAACCAGCTGATCACGGACTTGCATGCCCTGACGTCGGTCATGTGCAAAAGCCCGGTCTCCCACATTCAGAGCTAGTCGAGGTTCGAGAGGCATGTGTAAGCCATGCATTAGAGCAATGTTGTGCAAACACAACAGGCTAGTATGATCTTGCACACGACTACTGGGGAGTACAGAAGCACACCCCCTGTACGGTCAAGACATCTGAATCGCGACTTCAACAGACCAAAAGTGCGCTCGATGATGGCTCGAGTACGTATGTGTGCCCTATTGTACCTACGCTGAGGTACAGTGTTAGCACGCCTGTAAGGGGTGAGGAGATGTGGAGAGAGTGCATACCCAGCGTCGCCTGAGGAGGGAAGAAAGGGCAGTTGTTAACATTTCACTCTTTGACTTTCACAGGACATGATCTATACGTTCATACATGCAGTGTCTGTTGGGCCATGTATCTTATTGTACAATCATTACTATTGGGGGGCATTCAGACATTTCAATGACGCACATCACTCATTTTCAGTGCTTGGTACTTACCCAGTAGCCACATGTTACCAAATTCTCCAGCAGCCATATGCCGAGCAAGAGGTGACATGCGGAATATGAAGCTGTCATGTGTACTGCCTGGGAACACTGCATGCACATTGATGAACCTTCCACTGGCATCACAGACTGCTTGAACATTGATGGAATACCATCTGTGTCTGTTGCAAAAGATGTGTGCAATGTGGCAGGGTGGCTGAAGGGCCACATGGGTGCAATCAATTGCACCCAGCACACGTGGGAATTGTGCAAGGAGATAAAAATCTCTTGCTGCCCTTTTTCTCATGGCCAAAGTATATGGCATTTTGATGTAGTTGGGGGCTCTATCAGTGATGCATCTCAGTACCTGATGCAGGCACCGCGACTGGCTCGCCTGGGAAATGCCCACATGGTCACTGGTGACCCTTTGGAAGGACCCAGTAGCAAAGAAGTGGAGGGCAGAAAGGATCTTGAGGTATGCTGGTATTGCATGTGAGCAGCAGGTCACAGAGTCAAGTTCCTGCTCCCACTCACATACCATTTCCAAGATGACTTCAGGTGGGAAACGGTACCTGGCCCTTACATCCTGGCTGGACATTCCAAATATGTTGACCCTCTGCCTGTAGATCCTCTCTGCTCTCCTCCTCCTCCTCCTCAAGTAGTTTTGCCGCATGGCGAGGGGTAGTGCTACAAACACGTTCAGTGACATCCTGAAAAGGGATTGTTTGTGTCTGCTCTGCATTCATACATGCTGCAGGGCTGGGATTGGCTGCTGTGTGTCAGCTGATCCATGTTGGGGGATGGGTGGACCTTGGCCAGGTGTTTCCCCTTGACTAACATGACCAACGGCCAGCAATCGTAATTTACGGCCCGTAATCGTAATTTACGGCCCGTAATCGTAAGTTACGGCCCGTAATCGTAATTTACGGCACCTTGCCGTAAGTTACTCCCCGGCGGCGGACGTAAAGTTAGTAGTCGTAAGTCTATTCTGTGAATCCCGAAAGTAGTAAGTTCATTCTGTGAATCCCGAAAGTAGTAAGTTCATTCTGTGAATCCCGAAAGTAGTAAGTTCATTCTGTGAATACCAAATAGTAGTAAGTGCATTCTGTGAATACCAAATAGTAGTAAGTTTAGGATTTTTGTCTTAAGTTCATTTGGGCCCAATATTATTACCGTACGATAGCGGAAGTGTAAAAATTACTATTCCCACTCCAGTGGGTGCAACAGTAGGGAAAGCGTTGGATAGCGTAGGGGTAAAATATACTATTCCCACACCAAATAGTGCAACAGTAGGGAAAGCGTTGGGTAGCTTAGGGGTTAAAATTACTATTCCCACTCCAGTGAGTGCAACAGTAGGGAAAGCGTTGGATAGCGTAGAGGTAAAAATTACTATTCCCACTCCTGTGGGTGCAACAGTGAGGAAAGCGTTGGATAGCGTAGGGGTAAAAATTACTATTCCCACTCCAGTGAGTGCAACAGTAAGGAAAGCTTTGGATAGCTTAGAGGTAAAAATTACTATTCCCACTCCAGAGAGTGCAACAGTAGAGAAAGTAAATACTTCATATATTATTTAAAAAAATATAAATTAATATCTATAAAAAATGTATTAAACGTAATTACGAATTTAATTTAATATAATAATTAATCAATTAAAATTACAAATTAAAATTAATTATTACAATTAATTACCAATTAATACAAATTATTTACAAATTAACAATTAAAAATTTAACATTTAAAAATTAATTAACAAATAATTCAAATTAAATACAATTAAATAAATTGATTTATTTAATTAATTATGAATAAATTACTTCCCACCCTATTTCCCTAGAAACCCACAACCCGCTACAGAAAATAAATTAGTAAAATTAACATAATTAGCAATTAATCAATTTAATAAAATTAATTGGCAATTCAAATTTAATTAATTACCCATAAAAAATTAATTAACAATTAATTCTAAATAAATACCAATAAATAATTTTACATATTTAATTAATTATAAATCAATTACTTCCCACCCAATTCCCCTATAAACCCACAACCCGCTACAGAAAATAAATTAGTAAAATTAACATAATTAGCAATTAATCAATTAATTAAAATTAATTGCCTATTAAAATTTAATTAATGACCAAATATAAATTAATTAACAATTAATTAAAAATTAATACCAATAAATAAATTTACATATTTTATTAATTATAATTAAATTACTTCCCACACTATTCCCCTATAAAGCCACAACCCGCTACAGAATTAAATTACGCAAAAATTACACAATTCATTAATTAAAATTAATTATAACATAAATACACACTTTTCAAACATATAATAACATAAAAACACTATAAAAAATTCGATATTATTAAAAATTTGATAATTTTAATAACCTATATTATATACTTCGATATTTTAACTTTCTATATTTTTAACATTCGATATTACATTACTTATCTTAAAAACGATATTTTTGATGTCTATATTCTGTCCATTCGATATTTTGTCCATTCTATATTTTAAACTCGATATTATGTCCATTCGATATTTTGTTGTCGATATTTTGACTGTTTACCCAGTGAAATATCCTATGAAAAATCTTGTTAAATCTGATGGCGTCTCTGTTAGTAGTAGTATGTCAAAGTCTGAAGTAAAGATCGTTAAATGTTATCGTTGTGGAGCACCTGGCCACATCGGTTCCAGTCCCAAATATGCAGCGAGAAATACATTATGAACAGTTGTGGGAAAAGGGGGCATCTTGTCAAAGCGTGCAGAACTAAGATCTAATCTGGACAAATTCAATCTGGTCAGATACATGAAGTGGATAGTGTTTCTGACAATATGCATGAACTTATGTTGTGTGTTGATGGTTTTAGCGATGTTACTGAATACGATGAAACATATAAAAATTACTTAGAGTTGCATTATGATCATTCAATCTTAGATTGTGATGTGGTTAGGGAAAGCACTTCTTTACTAACCAAACCTCATAGCATCGTAAAAATAGACGTACATGATGTTAATATGATTGTAGATTCAGGGAGTTTATATACCTTGTTATCTATGGAGATGTATTCAGAAGAATAGAGGGAGAAATGTGACATTAAGTAGTAGAGTAAACCTGACATCAAAACTGTTAGGTATGATGGTAAAACTGTTGACATAATAGGACTCAAGTGGATGATAATATCATTTAAGGGGAAAAAGGTATATGGAAGAGTGTATTTAACTAAACAAGGGTCTAACTTGTTAGCTTGGCGTCAACAAGATTTAAATATTATCCTCAACCCCAATGCTGATGAACCTGTGATGTCTACGGTTATACATGATGTTAATGTTCGAAAGTTTTTTCAGACGATCTTGGGAAACTAAAGAATTTTTCGCACAAAATAATTTTAAAAAGAAATGCCATTCCAGTTGTCCACAAAGTCAGAAATTTACCTTACTTGATGAGAGAACCATTACAGTGTGAGCTTAAAAAACTTCTAGCCCAAGGGATTATTGAACAAATTAAAGCCTCTGCATGGTTGCTTCCAATTGTCGTGGCGCCCAAGGATGGTAATAAAATTTGCATGTGTGCGGACTTGCGCGATTTGAACAGAAATATTTGGGTAGATAGACAACCCTTACCGAATATTTCAGAAATTTTAACAGCTATGGGTGGTGGTACTATATTCAGTATGATTGACATGTCTTCGGCGTGTCCTCAGATTGATTTGGACGTGAGATAAAGACTGGGAGCATTTCAATATTGTGGGATGCCCTTTGGGTTAGCATCCGCCTGAGCGGTGTTTAAAAGGGTAATGGTAAACATTTTTGGAGACATGAATGATGTTTTGTATTTCCAAGATGATATTTTTATTGTAGGGAAGGATGGTAACCATCACAATATCGTATTAAATTAAGTATTTAAAAGGATGGATGACAATGGACTAACTATAAAAAGAGAAAAGTGTCAGTTAAAAAGGGACAATGTGACATATCTTGGGCATGAAATTTGTAGGGATGGTATTAAACCTAAAAAATGCATTATTACTGAAGTTAAGGGTTCTCCAATTCCACAAAATAAAGATCAACTTAAGTAATTTTTAGGGCTTGCTGAATATTGCTCAAATTCATGAGAGGTTTTACAGAGATTGTTGAACCATTGAGATTGAAATTTAAAAAAGGAGCTATTTTCACCTGGAGTGAAGACTGTGATAAAGCTTTTAACAGTATAAAAAGGAGTATTATTAGTGCTCCTACTCTAGGTCATTTTAATGTCTAAGACAAAACCTTTGTCACAACTGATGCAATTGCAGTAGGAATTTGGGCTGTTTTGACTCAGTTGAGTAATGGTGAGGAAAAAATCATAGGATTTGCTTCTAGGAGGTTACGTGATGCTGAATTGTCGTATCCCGTGATAGAGAGAGAAGCTTTAGCATGCTGGTGGGGAATCAAGCACTTTAAATATTTTTTATGGGGTTTGCCTTTCAATGTTCGAACGGATCATAAGCCATTGGTTAATTTATTCAAAGGAGGAAGAGGCTTAGAGGGGAATGTTACTCTAGAAGGATTTTATCTGTTATTGATTTTAACTTTGTGGTTGAATATGTTAAGGGGCTTAGGAATGTTATTGCCGATTATTTATCCAGAATGCCGGTTGAGAGTATAGACAATGGTGTGGAGGACATGATTGATGAAGTACATAATAGTAGTAGTGACTGGGCAATTGCTATGTCGAATGATGAAGTTCTACAACAAGTTGTTAAATGTCTCTCAGACGGGTGGCATCAAATCATTATAGAAGATGCTAAATTCAGAAGTTTCTATCATGTAGAGGGTGAACTGAGTGTGTGTGAAGAAACATTGATGAGAAGATATCAATTTGTACCACCAGTGGGTCCAAGGAGCAGAATTGTAAATATTGCTCATGAGGGACACTTTGGGAGAAACATGACCAAGAGAAGGGTACGACAGTCATATTGATGGCCAGGGATGGATAGTGATATAGAAGATGCAGCAAGACAATATTATGCTTGTGCCCAACTAAGGTTATTAGGCAACCTCCATTGGTATGTTCGTCATTTCCCAAACATCAATCGGAGAGAGTAGCAATTGATTTTTTAGGACCAATTTCTAAACTTGGTTCTTGCAACAAATTCTTGATGGTCATTGTTGACTATCATTCCAAATGGTTTGTAGTAGAAAGCACAGAGTTCATAAACACTCAAAAAGTTATTGATTTTATGGAAAGAATATTTTTAAATGAAGGGACACCCAAGACTTTAGTGTCTGATAATGGTGTCCAATTGGTATCAAGAGAAATGCAAGACTGTCTTTCCAAGTGTGGGATAAGACATGAGAAAGTTGCCCTATTTAGGCCACAAGCTAACGGTTTGGTAGAAAGAATTAACCGATTGATTATGGGTAATATTCAGTTGTCACTGGCCAATGCTTTGCCATGGCGTGATGAATTGAAAAAGTTAGTACGGTCTTATAGGATAACACCGCACTCTTTGACAGGAGTTTCACCATTTATATATCTGTGAAAGGGCGTGAACCTGGAGTGAAGGAAGTGCCTGGTTTGTTAAAGGAGAGAGATTGGTATGGGTTGACAGGGCTGCTGTGGAAAATAAAGTAGCCCAAATGCCACAGGAATCTACTAAATATTATAATGACAAGAAAAGTGTAAAATGTCTTGAAATCAAAATTGAATACTGGGTGGGTATAAAACGTGGTGGAATAATTACAAAGGGTGACAGCAAGTTTTCAGCACCTATTCAAGTAAAATCTATAAAGAGAAATGTTGGTATTTTGTCTGATGGTTCAGCTTGGAGCGCTGGAAATGTATGCAAATGTCGTGCTCCAGTGCCTGCTTCTGAAAACTAATGTATTCAAAAATAAAGAAATGAAAAAGAGTATTCTATTTTTATTTATTGTATTTATGCTTTATTATTTATAGTTTTATTTATAAGTAGATGATAAGAAGGCAGATGTGTAGAGTTGAGTATATGGCTATGACATGTTGGAATGTTGCTTATGTGGCCAGAATAGAATGTTAACTTTTGAATGGAGGAGTTTACTGAAAGCTGTGAAGCTGTGCTGGAGGTATTTGCACCTACTCTTCAATAAACATATTTAATCTTCATCAAATTGCCTGCCAATTGGATCTTTACAAGTAGGTGTTAGGGGGTTTGGTTATAAATGACATTTTAACCATGTTAGAAATGTTAATTTTATCTTGTGATTTACAATGTGTCTTCTTGCTGATTTTATATTATTCTCTGTAGTTGTTTTAGATGCACTGAGAAACAAGGTATTCCTGTAGTAATAAAGAGTTTTAGTTACTTCTGAGTGCAGTGTTTATAGTATATTGTGAATAACAAAATAGTTTTATTTCTGTTAGCACAGTGCCCCATATCCCGTCACAGGAATTGTTAGTAACCCAAAAGCAATAACTCCATTTCAATAATACATTGACAAGTGTTCTGCGGGCTACAATAATCTGTTCTTCACATTTATCGTTGGCCCATGAAACAATCTCTCTAGTGTCACCCCTTCGGTGGGAAAGCAAACCTTTTAGAACTATGCTAAAGTCGTAGTTTGCACAACACAGGCACAGTAACCCTTTGCGCTACTTTATGGTGAATGAGAGCTGTGACTAGACAAAACGCAATTTGTCTCCAGCAGTTACATCAATCACCAGCGCTATCTTGATGTTTTGATTATTGCCTGAAAATTGCTGTGCACACAAGGAACTCTGCAACAGGTGTTTTTAACTCAGTGAGGCATTTCAAAACACAGTGCCCCCTGATCTTGGTGCCTGGTGCAGTGGCACCAGTCACGCTGCCCTAAAGCCTGACCTGCTACCAGCCTTTGTAAGGTAAAACAACTGCCACTTTTCACTATGAGGAGATGTAAAACATAAAGGAAACATGTTATTATTTTTAATATTTAGCAGCCTGCCTTATGGGCTATAAAAGCCTCTCCTAGGGGTGACGTCTTAATGTTAAAATTGGGCAGGAGTAATGCCAATTATTTACTGTGATCCCTAAGGGTACAAATGTTGTAGCACATACTGTATAAAAATGTAATCATCCAGGGTATGAAAAGGTATAGAAGCCTTTATCTTGTTAATAGGTTGGTGCAGGCCTAATAATACACTTAAGGGAGCATGACAGTGGAAATCCATTCAAAAGTTTGCATCTACCGGGGACAAAGAGAATATATAGTTTATAGTTAGTTGGTTTGAAGTAAACAAATATAAATTCTCAATATCTCTAGAACACTAAGAGCCTGGTTCTAATCGGTTTGGAAATGGCTCCCGACCAACTCGGTTCGGGAGAGTCCGACTGACCTAGTATGATGCATCCGGATGCTTCCAGATTCAATTTGGTTGGACTCCCATTGACTTCTATGGGAGCCTATGTTCCTAACCGTATCATAATCTGGCCCTCTGTTGGGAAGACACGTTCCCGATCTGATATGGAAGGAGCAAATGCCATTAGGAGGCCTTCCTAACCGCATCGGGCCGTAGGTGGGAATGCTTTCCTAACCGAATCGGAATCGGGCCCTTAGGTTGTGACATCCATTTGTTCACTGGGTATAGACTTAGGATGAGGAAGATCCCTACAGTTTCTCTCTGTCTCAGGAATGAACAACACAGGCTCAGTTTCAAAGTTGCTTTCTCACACTCCAGGTCTGCCATTGGGTTAAAGGACCAGACGCTCACTAGATGCACAGCAGTCCTGGTGTATTGGAAGGTAGGTCATTGTGGCAGGGCAGGCTTACCATCAGCTGTATTCCTTCATTCTTTGTTGCTTAGAGTCAACAGTTTAATGATATGAATGTTGATATTGCTCCCAGATCCAGTCCAGGTGAAGTTCTTATCACTTCATGAACAAGTTCTCTTTTCGAGTTATCCTTCACACAGGTCTCAGCCAGCAGGCCTCTCCAAACACTCTTCTCATTTTCAATGTACGGCACACGATTCTTCTTCTTACCATAACCTAGCCCCAGCCTTGGGAGCAGCAATATATAAATGTAATCATCCTTAGATCTCATCTGTTCGCCGCTGATGCTAGAGAGTTTCCATTTAAAGACTAAGGGCCCGATGTAGGTCGGTCGGTAACGGCCGAAAATCGGTATTTTCGGCCGTTACCGACCGGTATTCAGTAAATGGTATGTAGGGCCACATATTTCACAGAATCGGTAAATTTACCGATTGGTAAATTTACCGATTCTGTGAAATACCGAATCGGTATTTATACCTATTCGGTAATTTTGATATGTAGGTGGGACTCTTCTGAGTCCCACAACCCTTACCGAATCTGTATTTTACCATCAAATATATTTGATGGTAAAATACCTATTCCGGTGTGCATGCACAGGTGTGCCCTTAGGGCAGGTATGCCTGCCACATGGCCCCCGAATCTTTTTTGGGGGTGCTAGAGGGTGTCAAAGTGACACCCCCTGCACCCTTGTCAAAATCTGTATTTACCGATTCGGTAAATACCAACCGGTAATGCCCCATTCATTCCTATGGGCTTCAAAGCCCATAGGAATGAATGGGGCTTTACCGGTCGGTATTTACCGAATCGGTAAATACAGATATTTACCGATTCGGTAAAAGGAACATCTGGATGTTCCTACATATCCACCCCTTAGATTTACCGATTTTTAATTACCGAATCGGTAAAATTCGGTAATTAAAAATCGGTAAATCTATTTTACCTACATCGGGGCCTAGACATCTTGGAAGTACAGTCTTCAGAAAACAACTACATATCCAAACCCAGAGCTCAATCAGCCACCTTCAAATGACATAGGTATAGTGTCTCTGGGGAGCTCCGGTAATCCGCCACCATTACAAGCTATTAGAGCGGAGCTGGGGTGCTAATACTGTCACCCGGGAGTGGACGCTGGCCACAGCGATCAGGGGCACCTGCGGTGAAGCGGACTTTCGGCCTGCAGTGTCCCACCGGGTGGATGACGGAGGGTGATCAGAGGCCCCGAGGCAGGAGCTGCCATCTTGCGGACCCTGTATTGGAGCCCGCCCAGCAGCTTGCCGGCCCTTGGGGGTCCTGGTGTCCCTGAATCGGGGAGCAACGCCGCATCTGTGGAGGTGGAGAGGAGACAGCGGAGACCGGGCTGGTGTTCACCAAGGGACCAGTGACTGCGACTCCACCAACGACCCTCCAGTTCCTGCGGAGATCTTGAGGCCTGCGGAGTGGTGCCCGGCCGGGAGGAAGAGGCCTGGGCGGAGCTGGTGGACACCCCCCGCCCCGGCGAGTTGAGGACTGAGCTGAGCGGTGGAGACGGGGACTTCGCCCATCGGCGGCTGGGGGAGGCTGTGGCTGATGTGGCGACCTGCTGGTGACTCCGGTGGCCCGTGCTGGGGCCGCTGGAGGAGACGGCGAGGCAGCTGGGTCGAGCCAGCCCTGCAAAGCTTCCAGGGGAGGTTTCAGCGGTGGGGCAGGCGGACTCTGCCCCCTGGGTCTGCTGGGCCCCGCGGCAGCACTTGAGGAACCTGAAGGTGAGCGGCGAGACCGGGCGCGTGCTCCTCTGCCATTTTGCCTCCCCGCGCTGGGCGGCCTTGATACTCCGGCCTTTGTGCGTTGCCGTCCCTGGGAACCTGTGCCATACCTGAGGTCCCCGCCCTTCTGTGTACTGATACCTGGGGGGCTCAAAGAGTGTCTGCGGGTGAGCCGTGACGTGGGGGAGTGCCGCGCGGCAGCGGTCTCGGCCGCCATTTTGAGGCTGCAGTCCAGGGCGGCCTAGAGATACTGGTCATTCCTCACCAACGCAGCGATGGCCCAAACCCTGCCCTGCTCTGCCTAGCTGTTCGGAGGGTAAGTGGACGTTGGACTTTGCCCTCTGGGACTTACATGCAGGGTGTGGCGCGGCTGCAGCTAGGAGCAGCCAGGGAGGGGCGCAGTGAGGCAAGTGCACCCCCTCCATTTTGGATCTCGTCCCCCCGTGTGGCCCTAGAACATTGATTTCCCTGCACTGCTGCGTTTGAGCGCCCTGCGCTACCTGTGCTGTCTGCGCGGCCTCTGCTTCCAGGTGCCGAGGGGGGCCACATAGCATTTTTGAGCCGCTTCCTGGGGTGGACCGAGATTGCTGGGTGGCAAGTCAGGAGAAAGTAAACGGGGTGTGGCTGAGTAGTGCGGTACACTGACCTGGTTGTACGGGCTCCCTTGCTCTAGTGAGTTCCTCGATTACCTGTTGCGGGGGGTCAGGAGTGGAACATGCAATTTGTCTTAAAGGGCTGGGCAATGCACTCGCAGTTCCTGCCCCCATGCAACAGAAGCTGTGACACCTTTGGCCAGGACCCAAGTGTGGAGAGGATGGGCAGGTAGTGGCCTTTAGTAAAGCGGCGCTTGTGAACTGGAGGGCTGAGAGTTGGGGGGTGGCCATTCCGCATACTATCCCGCGGTTGAAGCACTGGACATTGCCAGACAGGAAGCACAGCGGCAGGGAGTGAGAGGCTGTCCTCCCTAGGTACATTACACCTGGCCTATAGAGGACGCGCTACCGGGCTGTCTATGGAACGCTTCGGGGCTGGCGATGACGTGCTCCAGAGGGGGCAAGGCCGACCTGGCTGCGGCCCTCAGGGACAACTCTGTTGTGGCAATGTGGGGAAAGGCGGGGGCATCAGCTCCCGCTTAGGGGCTACCCCAAGCCTCCGGAGACTCGATGCCGGTGACCCAGGCATTCATGACCTCTTTCAAGTCAGAGCTCAAGATGGAAATTGGTTCCCCACGCTCCGAGGTGCACACCTGCGTGCGGGAACTCCGGAGGAGGTTACTGAATTGGGAGATCGGGTAGATGGGCTGGAAAAGACAGTGGATGCCCGCACGGAAGACCAACAACAATTGTGGCAGCGCATGGCGGTGCTGAAGGAGCAAAACATAGACCTACATGTAAAACAGGAGGATTTGGAGAACCGGAGTTGCCATCCGGGGGGTTCCTCTTGAGGCGGAGGGGAAGGACATCTTGATATATGTGGCGCAACTCCTCCATGAGGTCTGGGGGGATGAAGACACCTCTCTGCCGGCTTTGGATCAAGCCCACCGGGTCTCCAGGCCCGCGGGGAGGCCAGGGCTCATCCCAGACATCTTGACAAGGGTCCACTTTTTTACTGAGAAGGAGGCCATCTTAAGGGCAGCACGGGACAAGCCAGATCTCAGCTACGAGGGGCACAAGATACAGATCTTCCAGGACTTGGCGCCCAACACTCCAGTGACTGAGAAGCTGAGGACCATGGGCCTCTCCTACCAATGGGGCCACCCTTTCGCTCTATTTTCCAGTGGGAGGCTAAGCAAAAAGTGATACGGTCCTCAACGGAGGCAGCACAGCTGCTTCGTATGCCGGCGTCGCCGCCGACGAGCCCATCTCGCCAGCCAAGTCAGCCTGGACTACAGTCCACCGCCACGGATGCTCATCTCCCATATATGAGAAGTCCGCTTCGCAGGCCAAACAGGACATAATCGCGTATATTCGATCCCTTGAAGGGGATCGAGAGGAGACCGCCTTGCACCCCTCGACACCAGCTGAGCAGATGCCCGTTATATACTAGGACACACATCTCTATAGAAAATGCATTCTCCTCCCTAGGTCTGCGGTCTGCAGTGATCGGTCTGTAGTGATGTCTTAATCTACGCCCCAGCTCCCGGCCAGTGGGGTGGGCTGTGCCGGGACCTTCCCGCTAGATGACCTTGGAGGTTACTGCAGACCTACCCCGGAATGTTCCTGAGGGAGTGACATCCCTGAGAGTATCCGAACCCTGGGGTGTAGGATGCCCTGCAATTGGGACAGAGTAGTGCGGCCCCGTTGGCCGATGTGGATATCCACTGCTGTGTGGCCCGTTTGGTCACCTTTGGGTTTCTTGATCTTTTCTCTTCTCTCTTGCTTCATACTGGTTTTTTCTCCTTCTCTCTCCCCTTTTCTGTGTGCGTTGGGTAGGGGGCCTGGCGGCAGCGGCGCTTCGTGTGGTCTGGGGTGGATGAATTCCCCTGCGTCTATATGTTTCTGATAGGGCAGGGTGGGGGGTCGTGGACGGGCCCCGTTTGGACTTTAACATGACTGCGAACTTGCCTAGCCCCTTAAAGGTCTTAACGCTTAACGTCAAGGGCCTAAACTCCCCCAATAAATGGAGGCAAACGTGGCGCTATCTTCTCCAGCAGAGCCCCGACACCATATTTTTACAGGAAACCCATCTTTTACAGGTTGATGTGAGGCACATGGCACACCCTAAATACCCTCTCCAATTTTGGGCGGCAGCAGACACCAAAACAGCAGATGTAGCGATACTGTGCAGGAATGGCATCAGGCGGGGGAAAGCCAAACCCTTTAGGAGCGGGGATGGGCGCTTTCTTAGAGTGAGTGTGGAGATTGGGCGGCGCCTCTTCACTCTGTGTAATGTATATGCACGCAACCAGATGCAGGACCGTTACCTCCGGACACTCCTGAGAGAACATGTTCCGCAAGTAGATCCCTCGTTGATTTTGAGGGGGATTTTAATTTAGTTTGGGATGCAGTGATGCCTCGTTTAGCGGAGCAGGGGCCATGTCCTGGGCACTGCGCACACAGATAACAGACTTGGGGCTGCTGGATACGTGACGCTACCATTCCCCGGGACTGAGGGATTACTCGTTCTATTCTCACGCCCATCGCTCGTACTCCCGTATCGATTATTTATTTATTTCCCACGGTCTGATACGGGACATGCTGGGAGCCTCCATGTCTGATATTTCGCTTTCTGATCACGCTCGTGTCGAGCTGCTGCTGCAAAATTGCGCATCTAGTGGGGAAAGCGCACCACTAGGGGCTCCCGGCCTGCCTCCTGCCTCTAGATGCGGAGAAGGCGTTCGACCGGGTGGATTGGACATTTCTTCAGGGATTCTACAAAAAATTTGGCTAGGTCAGACAATGATCACTAGGGTCATGGCACCATATCTTACCCCGCAGGCCAGGATTCGGGTTAATGGGTAATCACGGCGCAGTTCACCATCCATAGGGGTACCAGGCAAGGAAGCCCCCTCTAACCTTTATTATTTGCCCTTGAAGTGGAATCCCTAGCGGAGATTATCCGTTAGGCACCTGATATTCATGGTATCCCCCTGGGTGGATGTGAGAGTAAGGTGGCGTTGTTCGCGGATGATCTTATTCTCACCCTAACACGTCCCCAGGAATCCCTCCCGGCACTGCACTCAGCGCTGTGCCTTTTTGAGCGGGCCTCACGCCTCAAGATCAATCATGGCAAATCCTGGGCCCTCAATCTCACCATCCCCAAGGAGGAGATACCTCTCCTGGAGAAACTTGTGCCTTACCAATGGGCCTCCCAACACATTGGCTACCTTGGCCTCCAGTTGACTCCCTCTTTAGACGCATGGACACAAGTAAACTGGCGGAATTGTCGGAGGACGGTCCTTGAAGACTTACGGAGGTGGAGGCCCCTGGTATTATCGTGGCTGTGCATAATCAATGCCATCAAGATGTCGGTCCTCCCTAAAATGTTATATTTAGTTCAATGCCTCCCACGCCCATCCCGCTGCATTGTATATGAGGCCTCCAACGCAACCTCACGAATTTTATTTGGGGCGGGAAGCGACCTTGGTTCTCTCAGAAGCTCCTTATGACGTCATAAGATCGGGGGGGGCTGGCCTGCCCCAACCTCGTTGATTACTACTGGGCATCGCACCTTCGTTTTGTGGTGGAGTGGGGGGTGACGGAGAGTGAGAAGAGATGGTTGCATATGGATCGGGCAGTGACTTGGCGAACCATTTGGGACCTTGAATGGCATCATTGGGCGGCACGCTCTAGGAGTGCCTACATAGCGGTACCCACAAGAACAGTTTTGGAAATATGGGATAAAATAGCTGTGCGCAGAGGCCTCACGACATTTCCCTCACCGCATACCCCGATAGAGGGGAATCCGTTCTTCCCGCCGGCACATCGCACACGTGCCTTTGCCAAATGGACACAGGGGGACTGCAGGGTGGTAAGCAACTTGTATGAGGGGGGTACACTCAAAACATTTGCCCAATGTAGGGAGGAGTTCCATGTCCCATCGGAAGTGGGATTGCAATACGCCCAGCTGCGACACTGGGTGTCCGAGGGGGAGATGTATCAGGCGGCTACATGCGCCTTCACCCCCTTCGAGCGACGGCCCGCTCTTTTGTTGAATCAAAGGGGCTGTTATCCCAGATCTACCAGATTCTGCAGCACCCAAAGGCGCCACCCTCCCACCCATATCAACATTGATGGCAGTCAGTATCAGACATGGACATTGTTCCCTCGCAGTGGTGTCGACTATATCAGGATATTCCCAAAATCTATCGTAGCATCCCGCAGCGGGAAAATGCCTATAAACTCATGACTTAATGGTATTACATGCCCCAGTTTCTCCATAAGATGCTTCATACATCCTCTCCTTTGTGTTGGAGGTGCCGGTCTGCATCGGGAGATTTTATTCATATTTGGTGGGCATGCCCGTCATTGACCCTATTCTGGAAAGAGGTCCTTAGCCACATCAAGGGGGTATTCGGGTTCCCTTTCCCTGAAGCCACAAGCACAATCCTACTAGGTATCAAACTAGCTAGCCTGAAGGCGCTCACCCAGAGCGATTGGATTCTGGTGCTCCAAATGCTAGGAGCGGCCAAGCAGCTTATAGCCTTGTGCTGGAAAAAAAATGAAGTCCCTCCAATCGCAACCTGGTTTGTGCGTTTAATGCATGTCGTCACGATGGAGCTCTTCACAGCGCGGCTGCAAGCAGGCGATGCGTGTTTTAAGGCTGTTTGGCAACCTCTAGTTAAATATCTCTGTGGTGTTGAACATGCGCGTCACGTGCCTACCAAGCTCAGGACGCTGCACCTCTTTGAAGATGCTATTGTTCTACCCGATCTGGGTAGATTGCTTCCGTAGTTGCCCTCCTGCATCGAGACCCCGTTGCCATTGGTGCCGGTCCGGGCCTTCTGCCCCCTACCTTCCCCTACCCCCTGCGCACACTGCACTTACCCTTGCTGTGTTGTCCTCCCCCTTCTACTTCCTATCTTTCTATTCATCTTCTCTCTTTTTTCCTTTCTCCGCTACTCTTTGGGCTCTTAGGCCTTGTTGGGCCGACTGTTGAGTTTGGGCCTGTTGCCTGTTTGTTATGGAGGTAGATCTCAGGGGTCTTGCCTTCTCACAGGATCAGATGGCATTACACTATGCACCATGAGACGCGGCCGGCCCCTCAGGGGTTGTAGGCGAAACGCTGTGTACATTCCTGCTTTCTGCGTAGATTCCTAACGACGTCAATAAAATGCCCAGTTACGCGGCCGGCCCTGTATAGGGTTGTAGGCTTAACGCTGTGTATCAAATAGACCTGTGTTATGTGTTTTTGTCTGAAAAATAAAACAGATCTGAAACTAAATTACATAGGTATAGTCACCTACAGAAGGAAGCCACTTCAAAGCAGCCTCGGCAAAAATACTCAAATTAGTCCCACAATGAATGAAGGACGGTGATTAGAACAGAGTTATGGGGAAATGTTTTAGTTATGGCAGCTGAGCCTACCCAGAAAGCAGCCCCTAGCCTGCAGCCTTCTGGGAAAATGGCAGAGAAGCGGAATGGCCAGTTCAGCCCTGCTCTGCTTCAAAGATTTCCTTCTAGTCTTGGTGAAACAGCAAATCTTAACTGAGATATGGTTTGGGTAGGCACTGACATCCCCTCAACATGTGGTAGAAACTTACAATTCTGATTGACTCAGTCATCATCCATACCATCCAAGCAGACATGCGGGGCCAAGCGATAATGCATTAAATTCTAGTTTCATAAAAAACAGCATGCCAACCTGTGCTCACATGGGAGGCTACAAAAACACTGACCACTAACCCAACTTAAGGTGAGTGAATCAAGGCAGGCGTGATTCAGCATGGTACCTCCACCTCCATCCTCCAACCTCCATGAGTGTCTCGAGTTAGGCATCATTAACAGGCTACCACACCGAAGGTTTTTGCTGTGGTTCCTTGAAATGTTGTCAAGACTGGGGTAAACACAACCCCAGGTCCCAAGACCTATAGTATTCATTACTCCCTTATGGAGGTGATTCAACAGTGGGTCACAGACTGTTCAGTTTTGACATTTTGTCAAAAACTAAAATGTATGATTTGTTTGCTGAATGTGAGCTGTATTCTATTAAAGGTTCATCATTTTGCACAGGATAAAGAGTTTCATTCCCTTTAAAAAGCCATCTTACCAGGTAAAACCAGCAGGAGAGCAGCTTTACACCTGGCCTTGCCTTTATTTGAAGCACTCACAGCTTGATTTAGGAAATTATTTCTTTTTGTAGACGCTTCAAGAGATATTATCATACATTTTAGCCACCTGAACACTTCAACTTATTCAGCTGGAAGCGATGTCATCTTGTCACCAGTTCCTGATTAAGTGTCAACCTCAGTGTGTTTGCAAAACAGAGAAGTTTTGCAGTCATGCAAGGCCACTGAAAAAAGACAGAAGCAGCACAAAAAGATATGTCAGTTCATCTTTTAATTTTGGATTATTTCGAGCCTGCACTTAAAACAACAACTTGATATTTCACTTGTTTGCTTAATTTAACAATAGACTGTAAGAACAGTGTTTAGATTTTAACAACAAAAGCAGCAATTTTCAAAGCTTATTGTATACTGAAGTTGAGTCAGACCTTTTCCATTTGAAAGTCGAGGAACAACAATTCTTGCAGATCATTCAAGTTAAGTTGTTTGTTTTGTTCAAGAACGAATTGTCACAAGACTCTAAAAGAGAACAATTTAATTGAGACTACGTTAGAACATTCTGAAATAAAGACTTTTCTTGTATCCCAAAGGTGAATTAACTTGTACTTTTTTAACAGTCATTTGTAATGCGAGTCATTATAATGTTTAGTCACTGAAATTCGCATTTCAAAAGCCCTTTATGTTAAGGCACAAGTAAGTTCTAAATTAAAAGTCCCAACAGAAGACAGCATTAATCTGTATTTGAGAACAGCAGCACTGTAGCAGACTCCATGTTTGTTCTGCAATGTTCAAAAGGCAAGTGTAATATTCCTGAATTATATTTCACCGAGCCCTCTGCCCAGCCTGACCCTGTGAGTGGTAAGAGGAATAAATCCCCAAACTCACCACCCTGGGACAAACAGTGGACAAGCCTCCAGATTTACCCCTCATATTGTATTGTTCCTGCTGTCCTTGGAAAAGGCCATACAGAGAGTCTCCAGGGTGTCCTACTCACCACCAAAACCTCGGTGGTAAGACCCGGTGGTTATGAAGGATGCCTTCTATAAGAGATACTACGCTGAAGGGATTGCTTATCCTCTCCATTGAGAACCAAGGGTCAGCGCCTCCATTTAGAGGTCTCGTAACCCATTTAGGAAACAAGACGTTTCCTGTCAAAGTGTGCCAGGCGTCAGGTGGCATCTGTCTCCCTAAGGTACTCCACTGTCACATGGCCGACAAGGTGTGGATGCTCCTGAGATGCTTCGGCCTTTCAGGTGGTCTACGGGGGTGAGCTTGAGCGCAGAGCTCACTACACACCTCATCCTCATCACAACCTGGTTCCAAAGATGAGAGCTTTCCAGGAAGGACTCAAGACAGAGGATGGCCAGTAAAGAAGGCGCCTTACTGACCATTACTGGAGGGGCCTGGCTTGTTTGGAAGACTGAAAACCCCTGTAACTGAGATGACTGAGCCCATGCGTCCTGAGATGACTGAGCCTCTCTGTGCCTGAGATGACTAAGCCTCTGTGTGCATGCGTTGGTTGAGCCTCTCTGTACCTGAGATAACTGAGCCTCTGTTTGTCAGGACATGATTGAGCCTCTCTGTACCTAAGATGACTGAGCCCATGCGTATCGCAGATGGCTGAGCCTATCTGTACCATCTGTACTATCTGAACTTCTTTGTATCTGGCATGACTGAGCCACTCTGGACCTGAGATGACTGAACACCTGTGTACCTGAACTTACTTCTCTGTATCGGTCATGAGTGAGCCACTATGTACCTGAGATGCCTGAGGCTCTGTGTCCCTGAGATTACTGAGGCTCTGTGTACCTGAGAAGCCTGAGGATCTGTGTACCTCAGATGACTGAGGCTCTATGTACCTGAGATGCCTGAGGCTCCATGTACCGGAGAGGACGTAGGCTCTATGTACCTGAGATGATGAAGGCTCTGTGTACCTGAGATGCCTGAGGCTCTATGTACCTCAGATGCCTGAGGCTCTGTGTACCTGAGATGACTCAGGCTCGGTGTACCTGAGATGCCTGAGGCTCTATGTACCTGAGATGATGAAGGCTCT
The DNA here is from genome assembly GCF_964261635.1 of Lissotriton helveticus. NCBI lineage: Eukaryota > Metazoa > Chordata > Amphibia > Caudata > Salamandridae > Lissotriton > Lissotriton helveticus. The sequence goes on from NC_136068.1 coordinate 1,762,294,299, forward strand.
GTGTACCTGAGATGATGAAGGCTCTGTGTACCTGAGATGCCTGAGGCTCTATGTACCTCAGATGCCTGAGGCTCTGTGTACCTGAGATGACTCAGGCTCGGTGTACCTGAGATGCCTGAGGCTCTGTGTACCTGAGATGTCTCAGGCTCTGTGTACCTGAGGTGACTCAGGCTCTGTGTACCTGAGGTGACTCAGGCTCTGTGTAACTGAGATGCTTGAGGCTCTATGTACCTGAGATGATGAAGGCTCTGTGTACCTGAGATGACGAAGGCTCTGTGTACCTGAGATGACGAAGGCTCTGTGTACCTGAGATTACGAAGGCTTTATGTGCCTGAGATGACGAAAGCTCTGTGTACCTGAGATGACGAAGGCTCGGTGTACCTGAGATGACGAAGGCTCTCTGTACCTGAGATGACAGCCTCTCTGTAGCCCCTCTGTTCCGGATACTGGTTCATTCTAACTCTAGGTTTTGCTCTTCAGTCACAGGCAGTTAGTTATGCACCCTGCTGACCACCAGCATCTCAGGGTTTGACTTGCTCCAAGTAAAATGGCCCATTCGTTACTGTCTTTTCTTGGTGCCAAAGGAGCTTCTGTACCAATTTTAGGAATGTTTCGAACTTTTCATAACTATAATTTGCATTAAATACTGTAGATTTATATTCAAATGCAAACCATAAAAGTAAACTATCTATTACTGTGCCTTTGGTTTAGGCACATTCTCCATAATAATTTATTTAATTACATTGCTTTTCTATAGCACCACCTCACCAGTTGTCATACGGGCACTTTACAAGGTCAATTATATTAACGGCATATCCAAAATATGCTTAAACAAGAGATAAGAGTTAACTCCCAGCTGGAGGGGATGTTTGGGTGGCGGGTGGAATAGAGCGGGAGATATTAGAAGGGTACCTTAAGTGTTTCTTAAACAAAGACATTGCTAAGAACAATGGGGCAGAATTACAAGAAAGTGATGCATATGTAAAGATGCGTCCCTTTTCTTGCGCCACCCTGAGAAACCCTTGCGCCACTATGGATAATTCGTATTTACAATGCAGAGCACCATGGAGCAAGGATTGACAGATGCGTCAGAAATTCCGACACAACTGTTGATGCAAAAGTCATGCATTGCTGGAGTCGTGTGGCAAGCACAACGCAACTCCAGCAATGCAGGGGTAGGCTTATCCTCATTGTGCTGAGTCCCTCCTTACGCCTGCTTCAATTGTTTATGTGTAGGAAGGAACACCTTCCTACACATAAACAATCCTCCCCTGCATTCAAACACCCTTACACTATGGAGTAAGGGTGTCAGCATTGGTGCTAAGTTGCTAAACTTAGCACCATCGCAGGGGGAAACACAAGGCGGCACCGCATTCTTGTAAATATGATGTAGCCTTTCATTTCAAAAGTGGTGGAGAAAGGCATTAAGCCAGGAAGGCTAACACCTCTCTCTACCACTTCCTTGAACATATGCCCCTCTGTTTCTTCTTCAGAATTTCTAAGAAATTATACTGGTTTGGATGATGTGTGCTAATTGCTTTGTTGAAGGGATTGTGCCATCCCTAATGGCATTGTTAATTTTTGTGCCTCCTTTTAAAGAGGTTGTGTGGCAGTTCCAGCATTCAATTGCGAATTTTGGCTTCCTTCTGCGACCAGACCTGCTTACAGAGCTAATCAAGGTGTCTTCAAAGTAATTTAGTAAAGGTACCAATTTTTCTTCATTTTGCACAAAATACTCAGATTCAGAAATTGCAGTGTAAAATTCTTCCACACTTTCAGGAGGCACAAAAGTTACCACAGTTGGCTTACGTAATTCAAATTGAAGTTTACTATTTGAAAAGTAATCCTCAAGTCAGGACGTATTTTATATTTCACACCAAAATGCCTGAGAAAAGTTTAAAAAATCATTGAATTTGGCATTTAGGGAATAATTTTGTTATTGTGTTTATCATTGTTAATTCAAAGTCAATAATCACTTTCCTAGGACTTTTACTCATTGTTTTAGCTTTAATACAGGCACAAAGTTTGTAATAGTTTGAGGATTGCTTATCAGGGTGCAATGTATACACTAATGGTATAGTGATATTATTAATGTTACCATGAATAGTGTAAATATGGAAAAAATGGATTTGTCATGGACTTAAAGGTCTCATCCATTAGCCAAATTTTACTATTCTCAAGAGTTACAAATTGTAATGCTTTTAAGAGGGTTTTCGTTGTCATGCAGAAGAAATGGTTCATTACTAAAAGTTAATTCAAGGGGTATGTTAATGTAGGAGTAAGTTTGTGGGGCTACACATTGTGGATCGCTTGCCTGTTTTCTTCTATGAACCACCCTATGGCAGTTAGGAATTGAGGTCATACTGCTAACAACATGCAAGGGAATGTTTTGTGATATCTCCTATAAAACTGAGCGACACAGATCATTGGAGGAGGATGCAAGCATTTTTATATCTTGAACATTTTCTCTCACTTCTGTGTCCATTGCAGAGGCAGAGTGGTTATACTCTGCTGCAGTCTGCTCCTGTGCAATGGGATGAGTGATAATGCACGCACCTCTTAGGGGCAGATTGTGTGCTGTGCTCTATTAACAAACGAAATCCAGCAAGTCTACAAGCAGGGCTTTCAGCAGGTGCTGAGATGGTCCCCTATCAGGCCCTCTATTTTTACTTTCAGGGTGGAGGAAAAAAAAGCGTAACTTTGCATCCATCACTGCTTTTGATGTAACTTCAAAGAGACTCACTTTTCAATTTTATATAGTATACACTTGGAGAAAACCTGACCATCTGCAGGGCTTTAAGCGGGCCGGGTCCTGCCGGTGCTCAGGACTGGCATTTCTTGAAAGCAGGTGCCAAAATGGGTCCCACTCCATCTTTACACTCAGGGTGGGAAAAAAACAACTTAACTCTGCAATAGTAAAACCAGTCACTGCTTTTGATGTTACTTGAACGAGGCTTGTTGTTCATTTTTTTGCAGTACAAATTTGGGGGCTTTACATGAGCATTAGTTACATTATACAATGACATATTCATTTTTTGAAACATATAATGTTGTGCCGACGTCAGGCTTGAACCTGCTTTCTCAGTTAAAAAATTGGCTGCTCTAGCCTTAAGCCACAACTTCCGCCAAAAGAACTGAGGCATTTTCAATGTTATATACAACAAAGTCATAGTTGTTGCTTATTTATCTTATGCAACTTACAGCCATTGACAAAGCCAGCAGTCCTGGCTTATTGTAGGTGTAATGTTACCTGTCGTGTTATATAGCTGGATAAATGGATAGCAAAATATCAGTGGGGAGGCACACTATGCAAAGTACAGATTTTTAGGTTACGTTTTTTAAGCCACTCCCTTAATTACAACCCTATGTGACACCCCCAGTGTTTTCATCCCACTTATAGCCCTGACTACAAACATGACATGCCATCCCATGGTGTCAACTGACTTTTTCACGCATGTGACTCGATGTGCAGGAGAGCAGCCGGACACAGAAAGTAACCCCTGTTTAGTTAACATTTTGTGCCAAAACTCAAATTCTAAACATGAATGTAAAACTGTTGCCAAGCTGCTGAGTCATGATTTAACATAACAATACCAAGTGGAGTAAGTCCTTTAATTCTGCCACGCCATGTGCCCCTTTGTCTGTGGCTTTTCTTCTTAGAAGAACACTGGGGTCTTGTAATACTTGGAATTTAGGATAACCTACTGCATCTCTCTCATAGCACAATGGTGCCCACTTATGGTATAATGATGATTGTCTTTGATATAGTGTCATCACCTTTGCATTTAGGTGTTAGCCTGGCATAGAGATGGTCACTCATTGCATGCTGGTGGCATACTTGCAAAAATATGGCTTGCCGTGGCTTAAAGATAGTCATCCTTAGGAAACTGTGGAAATCCTAAGAGTTATGTTGTTTGCCACCAACCTAACAGTGGCCGTGAAATTATGGTGGCTAACCTTTGCATTTTGATGCTATTTTTACAATTATGGTGGCATTCCCTTCCCAGAGATGGTTGCACATAACCATGTCAGGTAGACTTTGTCCACGTGAGGAAATTATACGTGTGAGTACTTGAGGAAAAAAGACAAGCTGTAAACTTACCAAAGCTGTAAATTAGTATTAAGAGGCATAAATAATGTATTTTCCCTCCAAAAAGAGAATCTTATATATAATTTGAACATGTTTATCAAAAATGAGAAACTTGCAGTTGTCAGCAAAAAGCTTTTCGTGGGGGCACCATGTTTGCAGGTATATTATTGTTTTAAAAGCACCAGCTGCCAAGTTCCTTGCCTCCAGAAATTTTCAGGCAATAATAAATATATCAGTGATTAATGTTCTTCCTGGAAAGAGATCAGAATTTTCTGTAGTGGAAGTTTTAAGGTAGCCCAGAGGGTTAATACGCCTGTTGCAAATAACCTGTGCCATACAGATCAAAAAGTGCATAGAATGAAAAATGGCTGCCAATCTGCGAACACAATGTTATAAAACGTTTTTTAATTTGTATTACACCCCGGCACGTATGTCTAAGTGGACATCTGGGCAAGATGGAAAATGCTTTAGATCTGGGGCAGATAATGCTGATATGTTACATATTTTTTTTTAGTTGTGTTCACTTGGGAAACTTTATAGCTAATATTGGAAAATTTTTAAGTAGAATTATCGGGCTGCCGATTGTTATAACTTCTGCAATTATACTGTTGGGGCCGCAATTTTTGAGGGGTGGTATTTTATTAAAACATCAATATTTAGTATTTATAGAGATGACTGTAGCAAGGTTATGTATTGCGGAAGACTGGCTCCAGTTGGAGGCTCCATCTTTTGTACAATAGAGGCTTAGAATGTACAATTGAATTAATCTTGAGTTTAGTTTATATGCAGTTAAAGGGGTGAAAAAACGTAAGATTGGTATTGGTATATGGGGATCATTTGCCGATCATATGCATGTACATGCTTGAAGAAATATACATGGATAAAAGTATTTTGGTTGTTAATAACTGTGGAAGCAAAAATAAATAAAATTAAAAAAAGAATGAAAACTGGTTAGCGGGTTACTCCTTTTGTCAGAGAGCTCATTTTGTTACGAGCAGTTTATAAGTTAAAATCCTAAAATAGAACAGAAAACTATTAACTGTCATCTAAGAACTTTGTGCATACTGCAAGGTATAGATTACAGTGTTGTGATTTTATCCCCAGACATTCATTATTCTAATGTTGCAAAAAGGTTTCATTTGGGTATAAAGCGATTCTTATTAAAGAGAGACCCTAACAATGGTGTTACATTTTAAATTCAGAATTTGTGCTTCTCCAGACTCAGCACTTTTGAACTATACTGCCTAACAGTATGAATGACATGCCACTCCTATTCCTTGCATTCCTCTGTGATTTGTAACATTTCTTATACACTGTCTCTGTTTAATGTGTGTGCTTTGTAAAGTACACACTACACTGGTATGAGTGGCACTATAACTCAAATTAAATGTATCTCAGAGAGAGTGGTAATGGAGACTTGAGGGGCACTGTCAAAAAGTAATAGTGAGAGAATCACTGGAGGAGGTGGTCATTAGGGGTGCCAACAAACATTGTCACACAGGGCGCCATCAGCGCTAAGGCCCGCCCTGTGCAGGGCATATTGTGAGCCTCTGAGAAAATATTCATTTTAATTGAAGCACATGACTGATGCTCCGATTAACATGAATACTCACACAATCTGCACTGATATTGGTCGCTGCACCACCCTTGCGGTCCGGTTCCTGGGGCACATAGCCTTCTTACACTGCTGCACACAGAGGAAAAAAATGAGAGGGGTCATTGCTGACCAGTGCCTGCCCTTTGTTTCGCCCCCAGCAGAGTTAGAATAATAATGTATGGTCCCTCTCACAGTCCAAGAGCTGCCCTGAGCTCAGCCCCCACAACATGGTCCAGCATCTGCCCTGACTTTTACCCCCCCGCGGTGTTAGGATAGTAGTTTATGCCCCTAGTCACTGTCCAGCATTTGCCCTGAGCTTTTCCCCCAGCAGAGTAGGAATAGTAATTTATGCTACCTGTCAAGGTCCAACACCAGCGTCGCCTATGTAGGTAAGAGCGGTGGAGCTAGTGTGTGGGTTGAGGGGGAGTCGACAGATAAAGATGAAGGAAACTTAAATTTAAAAAAAGGAAATCACTTACCTTGCGCTCGCCGCATCGCCGATTCATTGTCTTATTTTTTTTAATTTAAGTTTCCCTTGTTGTCGTCTGTCAACTCTCAGCAACAATGCCTTACCGCCCTTACCTGCACGGGCCACGCCTGGTTCAACTGTTGCCCTAAGGTTTGCCCCCATTGGAGTTAGAATAGTAATATATAACCCACAACATGGTCCAGCACCTGCCCTGTGTTTTGCTGTCAGCGTTGTTTGAATAGCAGCATATGCCCACAGTCACTGTCCAGCATGTACCCTGAGCTTTGCCCGCAGCGAAGACAGAATAGTAATTTATGCCAGAAGTCACTCTCCAGCGTCTACCCTGAGCTTTGCCCCCAGCGGTTTTAGAACTGTTGTTTATGTCTACAGTCACTGTTCAGCATCTGCCCTGAGCTTTGCCCCCTGCAGAGTTAGAATAGAACTTTATGGCCCCTGTCATATTCTAGCACCTGCTGTGAACATTACCCCTAGCAGAGATGAAGTAGTAATGTATGCCCCCCAGTCACGGTCCAAGAGCTGCCCTGAGTTTTGCCCCCAGTAGAGTTAGAATAGTATTCTATGCCCAACGTCATGATCCAGCACCTGCCCTGAGTTTTGTCCCCAGCTGTGTTAGAATAGTAGTTTATGCCCCCAGTCACTAGTCAGCAATTGCCTTGAGCTTTGCCCCCAGCAGAGATAGAATAGTAATTTACCGCTCCCGTCGTAGTCTAACACCAGCCCTGAATTTTGCCCCCAGCAGTGTTAGAATAGTAATGTATGCACCCAGTCACAGTCCAATACTTACTCTGGTTTTTGCCCCCATTGGAGTTAGAATAGCTATGTAAGCCCCCTGTCACACTCCTGCGGGGAACATCCTTTACAACGCGGATTTACCCCGCACTACAGTTATGACGCGACTTTTACAACGCAAGTGGTAACCACGACTTGCGCTGGAGGGCGCTCAACGACAAGGAATAGTAGATTTACTATTCCAACACCTTCCCCACTGTACGTAGGCTGGTGTTGGAATAGTAAATTTAACTATTCTAAGTCCAGCACCCCTACAGCGCAAGTCGTGGTAACGACTTGCGTTGTAAAATGCGTTGTAACGGTACGCGTGATAATACCACGCGTTGTACCATCATACATCCACTCCTGCAGCTGTTCTTAGTGAAGTACCCATAATAGTAGGCAAATTCACTCCAAATGCACTGGTCAACACCTACCTGGAGAGCTGCTTTAAAAATTACTTAGATTTAGAACAAATGCAACTGGTCTAATATTTTTTTCAAAGAAAATACACTGTATGCTTTTTTTTGGACTTGCTAATTGTTGCTACCTAATACTTACAATTACAGCACAGTTATTTACTGTTGTGCGAAGCAGTACTGCTTCCTTTGTAAGTGCCTGTGGACAGTTTACTTCTCCTGTAGGAAAATGTTACATTTAAAAAATATTGAATAAGCGTAATTCCAATACATTGTGTGCCCCACTAAAAAGACAAATTGTAACACCTGCTCTGATGCCTGAAGATACTGCATTTGTTTTAGTCATATGAAAAATCCTCTGATTGCTTATAAATCTTGATTAACTCCTTATTGCACTCTTCACAATGTGATAATAAGACCTACCACTGCACAGTTATATTAGTACCAATGGCATATTTGTAATTTTTAAAAACAGTTTTTGAGGATCTCAGCTCCTCAGTTACTATACACAAAGAGATGTGTTGTAACACATTCCTTAAACAAAATCTCACTTTGTTTTGCCATTTTTTTATAAACACTTTGCACTACACAATAATCTACAAAACATAATTAAGATACATATAACTTTTTTTTATATAACTTTGTAAAAAATCTGCTAACATGTAAAATATGTCAGCCAACGTTGAAAGCCCTCAGTCAGGTGTTTTCTTAATGCCTGCAAACAACAATAAAGAATTTCGAGTAACCAGCAAAGAGACTAAAGCAACAGAATTTTTTTTATATTTAAATAGCATTTCTATATGTATTAATAAAACGAAATTGCTCAATTTTGTGGTACGTGTACTTATAAAACCACTAGGTGGCACTGTCTCCTTTTACAACACTTTTCCACAGTGAACCTCTCAGAAGCTTCTGGTGCTCATCAGTAGCAGACAGCAATTGATCTCAAAAAGGTGGGCAGCTTTCTTTTATTTCTTTTCATAAAGATGATCAATTTTGATAAGTAAAATATGATTTAGATCTAGATTGTTTTTTTCTAATTCACACCTGACCAGTTGGTGGAAGCTGTTGGTGGAGCTTAAGGTGATTCCGTGTGTGGTTCCATAAAGAGTTTTCTTCTTGCTAACCTCTTTGTTATCCGTGGGCTTAAAATATTTGCTGTTGTGCCAGAGCTTCTCCAACCCTGGGGGTTTTGCATCTGTTGTGCATCTGTCACCATTGTTAGAAAACCACCCCATCCATGATAAAATGCTGCATTTCCTGTAACCTGTACAGGAGAAGGCACGTGGGTTTACTGGCCATCCTCACGTGCAAAGCCTTCTCATTACATTGACTCCACTTTAATTCCAAGAGCGAAACAAATGAACATCATTCGCCTTGAGACCCTCATGGGTGAGAAGCCGCGCTTTACAAACCCCTGATTGATTGATTGACTTGCACTTGGCTGAGTTGGTGCCATACTCTGATCCTTATTCACCAGTGGTTCATCCATTACACAGAGGAAGGTTTTCAGCCTGTTCACTGGCAGCAGAGTACATTAACCTTAACTATATGCACAACAACACAGCCCGTCTGGATATCCGGGGTTGCAAGTACATCATGCAAGGAAATTATAGATCAGAGCACATACATTCGGCCATTCATGTCCACTGTCACTTTGGCAATAAGTCATAAAAATTTCTGATATTCATGTTGCTAGCTTTGGAAAAGGGGGTCAATATACCTTCCTTGGTGGCATCCTAGCTGCAGTCTCCCACTTCACCTGGGGTTATGTGTAATTAAGCAATGAGGTTGTAGCTGGGAGAAATGAGTTGGATTGAATGTATAGCCAGTGCTTATTATGTAAAGGAAACAGTGTTGGGTCCAATGATTTGCGTTGAAGTCCGATGTGGGTGCTATAGAATGTGCTGCCAGTGGAGCCAGGCTGCGTAGTCTTGACTACAGATCATGCCTATTTCATCAACCACCAGGCACTCCCTGACTCTTTATATCACTCCTGTTGGTTCTTTTATCTCTGATTTCTTTCTCTGTCACTGTTTCTCCATCATTCCATTCCTCCATCTTTACCACTTTTGTCTTTTCCTCTCTCTCACTCTGGATCAGTGTGTTGAGAAAAAATAGGTGCTGGTCCCCAAAAGTGAGCACCGATGGTCCCCACCTGCAACCACTGGCTCATATTAAGCACTTGGTGTAATGCTTCTGTGTTTCCTAATGGGTCTCTGAGAATGTGGGTATGCATAGAGTCAAAAAGATGGCACATAGTTGAGAGCCAGGTCCGGTCCCCCTGCACAATGGGAATGGGTCCCATCTGCTTCCTTTCTTACTGAGGTCGATAACATTAACAGTGGTGAAATGCAGGACATCACCAACTTACTGCCATTTTGAGGTCATCTGATCTTGAGATCCTGACTCCCAACGTCTATTCATCGTCTGCACTTTTGTGTCTCATGAAGATAAATTGTTTAACTCCACGTGCAAGGTCAAAATAAGAAGAAATGCTCCCATTTGCAGTAACAGCGGCCCTCGGATTAGAATATAAGATATAAATTAATGCGACTTTACTACTACTAAACAGAGAAAATCCTAATTTTAAGATTTTCGGTATTCACAGAAGGCATTTAGGGGTCCTAAAGTTAGGACTCCTAACTTCTGTGAATACCAAAATGAGTAAGTGCCTTCTGTGAATACGAAAATGGTAGTAAGTTTAGGATTTTGTCTTAAGTTAGTTCTGTGAATCGGGCCCCCACAAAATATCTACTGACTGGATTTAGGGCATTAACAGGTATTTTAACTGCTTACTTGAATTTTCTTTTTGCATACCCCTAATTGGTTTTTGGTAAGTGCAGAACAATAACATTAGATTCCGAGTCACTGAGACAATAGGCAGGCGCGTAGGAGCCAATACATTTCTGGGAAGGGGGTGGGGGAGGCAGGGACAGCCTTATAACCAGGGCCACTGGAATTAAGCCATTGTGCTGTCATGGCAATTTTTGCATAATTATAGATCTGCCACATAATCCACCATGTGCTGCATAATCTGCAGATTTTAACCCAAAAACAATTTGGAGCTTATTTACAAGCCCCTTGCGCCACCCTTTTGTCACTTTACCCATGTTAAAAATGGCGTAAAAGTGGCGCAAGGGGCTTGTAAATCTACCCTTTTGTGTCTGGCTCAAGTGGTTCAAAAGTTAGTAAAAATGTAGTGACATATTGTCATGAGGTGGAAAGCCCTTTGCAAAAATGGACACCATTCTGTTGCTTAGTGCTATATTTGGGTATTAAACTGGTACTAAAGAGGTGCAACTAATGTCAAGACATTGTTACCAAGATGAACAAGCATTTGCAATGCAATAGGTCTTGCATGTACGAGATTTTAAGCTATTGTCATTTCAAAGAAGTTACCGCCATTGTCCAGGCTGCTTGAAAGTGAAAGCCGCATGGCGTGCTGAATGCTGCAGGAAAGCATGTCGTGCCTGCCGTAGGAGAAACTCTTTAAAGAAAATAGTGCTTACAGACTAAATAAGACATACTGTGTATTAACCAAAGTAAAAGGGCCAGTCACCATGGGAGGTTACAAATGCAGACAAGGCGGTACTAAGAAGGCACTAACAAGCCTGAAAAACACTTGGAAACCAGTGTTTACGAAGGACAATGACACAAGCCAATGACAAATATGGGCGGAGAGTGGGCGGGACTGCTATTCCATACTCCACTACTGCATGCCTCACAGAAGCGCATGCGCTGCCCAGGCTCCACCTAAAAAACAGATATAGGGCAAGATTTAGAGTTTTGGAAAATTAATTTTCTGAATATATTGCATGTTTATATCCAGACTTAAGAATGTTTAAACGGTCTTGTATTTTTATCTTTTATGTCGGATTTTGTGATTTTATATGACTAAAATAGAATAAAGCTTATTCTGATTCTGATTCTGACATTGGTCAATGAGATAGTGTTTTACTGTTAGTTACAGGTAGGACAGTACCTTTTGAGGTGCTGCAATATTGCCACATAAAAAAACTTAGAAATTCCGCTAAATCCTTCAAGACACCTTTCTTATTTGGGCCTGTGATAAAACCTCAATGTTCAAACTTTAAATAAATCGACCCCTTCATAGTGAACACAACTTTTGTTATAATTTACAGGTCCCCTGATACTCCCAAAAGATACAGAAATGGAAGTAAGCCTGCACAGGTTTGCAACAGGACCCTCTCATTGGTTCTGTGGGTGCTGGGGAGTACCATGATATGGTCTGAGAGATGATAAAAAATTAAAACAGAAATCCGCTATTTGATTGGACACCCAGGTAGCACTACTCCCAAAAAAGCCCACATCCTTTGGAAACAGCCCCAAATGATTTTGCTACCCACCATTACTGGATTGATGATTAAGAGAGACAGCTTGCAGTAAATACATTCCAAAATCATCATGTCCTCGAACAAAACTGGAGCCTCCAGTTCTATGCAAAGCACACCATCTGAAGATGATACTGCCAGTGTTCTTCCTAGCACTTCTGCAGCACCACAAGAAGCAAAGGTATGGAAGGAATCGCTGGGATGTCAGTTTATTGAACTTCCAACAGGTGAACCAAAAATGAGTATGCAGTGGTTACCTGCAACTTGCTGCCAATAGGTACTGCATAGAGGGAACAGCGGGCAGTACACAATGGGAACCACTGGAATGTGAAAGCATCTGATGGCTCTGTACCTAAGCAACTTACAGCGTGCAGAGATGCAGAAGAAGCCTAAAGACAAAAAAGAGAACAAACTGCTCCAGAGGAAGTGCTGTAACAGGAAGTGGGGGAAAAAATGACAGCTTGTTTCATTTCGGTACATTGTGAAGCCATAGTATTAAAGTAGTAGCCTGTGGTGAAGAAACTAAATGGGTACATAAAAAGGCCATGAAACAGCATATGCAAACAGAACACAAAGACATGTGTCAAAAAAAGACATTATAAAATATGATAACAAATGATAAAAGAGTGCAAATAAATAGTATTCACTGTCTTCTAAACATAGGGCTGTGTACAGTGCCGGGCAGCAGGCCAGCCCCTGAAGCAAACGGCCTGCCGTGCATGGCCAAAGACCATGCCCTGCAGAGGGTTGGCCACCCACAGGAAGTTGGGCACATCGCTTCGTTGCAAGCCAGGCCCTGTTGCCAACCACCTGATGCACACAGCAAACATATGTGCTCAATGGGAGAGTTGTGTGAATATGATCAAAAATCCCTAGAAATTAAATGAGAAAACAATGGCTAAGGTGAAGTGATTCTTAGGTATGGTGATACGCTATTAGCTTACCTTAACAAAAACTCAGAAATTTACTGAAAAAAACAAGTGACATTATAGTTTTGTAAGCTAATACGTTTTGAGTTTATGTTAAAAACACCCTAAAAAATTCACTGAAAAAACACAAAGGTTAAAGTGATGTTACAGTTAGGTGTTGAAATACAGTACAAATGAAAACAATACGGATATATACGAGTTACACTTTACTGAGATAACTATAAGTTTCTCTGCAGCCATGCCCTGCTTATGAACTCACATATTACATCACTGATGACATGTTATAAGACCTCATTGATGCTACCACTATTGACATCTCATATGACATTACTGACCTTACTATAACATCACTTTAACCATGAACGTGAATTCACCTAAATGCCTGGGGTAGCTGAAATGACATCACACACCATTTTACCTTTACTTTTACCCACACACATTACTTTCCTTATGCATGAACATTCACATATACACACACTCTCTCACATAAACACACTCTCATCTTCAAGCTCACACACAACATACATTTAAAAGCATTTTTACTTACCTCAGCTATCAGGGAGGGTCATGTTCCAACTATTTGTACTCAATTCTTTATTAAACTAATAGTGTAATAAAGTATTGACAGAAAACAAGAAAGTAGAGCCTCAACAAATGTCCATAAGGACTGGTTGCCTATGTTTACCTGGCACTGATTGTGCCACCTATGAGGCCAGGGGTTGCAAAGGCAGTGTCAGGGGTCACAAGAGGCAAGCAAAGGATCGCAGCAGTGACCCCTGGCGACTCCTCAATGATGTCTATGACTTTAACACTTTAGCCTTTGTTGGGGTACAAATATATATATATATATATATATATATATATATATATATATATATATATATATATATATATATATATATATATATATATATATATCCATCTTCACAGGACTCCAATTCGACAAAGGCCACAGCAAGTTAAATTCAGCTCCGTCTTTATTTCTCTGCAACTTGCTGAATGATCCCCGGCACAGAAAAAACATCCATACTGGTAGAACGCCAGACGCGTTTCGGGAAAATGAAATCCCTTTCTCAATGGCGTGCAGTTCATGGAAATGAGTCCCAGCGCTCTATACTCTGCACTACTTATTGACCTTTACCTGCCACGTGGGCGCCGCCCACTCAATGGCCTTGTGGGAGGTGTAGTGCATACATACAGCGCACCCACTCGGGTGTTATGTAGTGCAGAGTATAGAGCGCTGGGACTCATTTCCATGAACTGCACGCCATTGAGAAAGGGATTTCATTTTCCCGAAACGCGTCTGGCGTTCTACCAGTATGGATGTTTTTTCTGTGCCGGGGATCATTCAGCAAGTTGCAGAGAAATAAAGACGGAGCTGAATTTAACTTGCTGTGGCCTTTGTCGAATTGGAGTCCTGTGAAGATGGAATTATGTGCGGCTCTCCGGTCGCGTACGAAGGCTCACTGCTGCAGCGGGTCCAGATGAGCACCAGGCTGGTGCTTGAATTGAGGAAGCAAGAATGCTGGCGTCTTGCAGGGGGCGTTCAGTATGAGCTCGTCTCGGCTTCTACAAAGCAAGAATTGATGCCCGCCTGAATCTACATCAACCCACTTGGGAACATTAATGTTTTAATAAGGACTGAGAGACAGCGCACCCACTCGGGTGTTATGTATGCACTACACCTCCCACAAGGCCATTGAGTGGGCGGCGCCCACGTGGCAGGTAAAGGTCAATAAGTAGTGCAGAGTATAGAGCGCTGGGACTCATTTCCATGAACTGCACGCCATTGAGAAAGGGATTTCATTTTCCCGAAACGCGTCTGGCGTTCTACCAGTATGGATGTTTTTTCTGTGCCGGGGATCATTCAGCAAGTTGCAGAGAAATAAAGACGGAGCTGAATTTAACTTGCTGTGGCCTTTGTCGAATTGGAGTCCTGTGAAGATGGAATTATGTGCGGCTCTCCGGTCGCGTACGAAGGCTCACTGCTGCAGCGGGTCCAGATGAGCACCAGGCTGGTGCTTGAATTGAGGAAGCAAGAATGCTGGCGTCTTGCAGGGGGCGTTCAGTATGAGCTCGTCTCGGCTTCTACAAAGCAAGAATTGATGCCCGCCTGAATCTACATCAACCCACTTGGGAACATTAATGTTTTAATAAGGACTGAGAGACAGCGCACCCACTCGGGTGTTATGTATGCACTACACCTCCCACAAGGCCATTGAGTGGGCGGCGCCCACGTGGCAGGTAAAGGTCAATAAGTAGTGCAGAGTATAGAGCGCTGGGACTCATTTCCATGAACTGCACGCCATTGAGAAAGGGATTTCATTTTCCCGAAACGCGTCTGGCGTTCTACCAGTATGGATGTTTTTTCTGTGCCGGGGATCATTCAGCAAGTTGCAGAGAAATAAAGACGGAGCTGAATTTAACTTGCTGTGGCCTTTGTCGAATTGGAGTCCTGTGAAGATGGAATTATGTGCGGCTCTCCGGTCGCGTACGAAGGCTCACTGCTGCAGCGGGTCCAGATGAGCACCAGGCTGGTGCTTGAATTGAGGAAGCAAGAATGCTGGCGTCTTGCAGGGGGCGTTCAGTATGAGCTCGTCTCGGCTTCTACAAAGCAAGAATTGATGCCCGCCTGAATCTACATCAACCCACTTGGGAACATTAATGTTTTAATAAGGACTGAGAGACAGCGCACCCACTCGGGTGTTATGTATGCACTACACCTCCCACAAGGCCATTGAGTGGGCGGCGCCCACGTGGCAGGTAAAGGTCAATAAGTAGTGCAGAGTATAGAGCGCTGGGACTCATTTCCATGAACTGCACGCCATTGAGAAAGGGATTTCATTTTCCCGAAACGCGTCTGGCGTTCTACCAGTATGGATGTTTTTTCTGTGCCGGGGATCATTCAGCAAGTTGCAGAGAAATAAAGACGGAGCTGAATTTAACTTGCTGTGGCCTTTGTCGAATTGGAGTCCTGTGAAGATGGAATATATATATATATATATATATATATATATATATATCAAAGCTCCTGAATGCCCACAGGCAAAAGCGCACTCTCCAGCGTCACGCACACTGGCGTTTATTGGGTAAGGTGGGGATTCATCTCCCGATGAGATTTCAGTTCTCTTGTCGACCATTAAAAAGCCTGATGCGTTTCTGAGCTTCTGGCTCGTCTTCAGAGGCTTCGACAAAAGGATTGTGCACGTGACACGCCCATAAAAACTCCTGTTTGCCCTCCATTGGGCTACCCAGCTGGGTTGATATGCAAGGTTCTCTGGGCCTTGTAGTCCGTGTCACGTTAATTAATCCTGGATGGATGCACAACAATTCAAAAACTGTCTGTAAAAGCCCTGGATGGGCCTCGGAAGCGTGTCCCCACACAAAATCCCTCAAGGCGCTGATTCCTTTTGCGTAGCTGGAAAGGATTTCGAGCCACAGGACCCCCGTGCTTCTTGCATATCAACACAGCTGGGTAGCCCAATGGAGGGCAAACAGGAGTATTTATGGGCGTGTCACGTACACAATCCTTTTGTCGAAGCCTCTGAAGACGAGCCAGAAGCTCAGAAATGCGTCAGGTTTTTTAATGGTCGACAAAAGAACTGAAATCTCATAGGGAGATGAATCCCCACCTTACCCGATAAACGCCAGTGTGCGTGATGCTGGAGAGTGCGCTTTTGCCTGTGGGCATTCAGGAGCTTTGATGTTTGTGCGGCAGCCCAGCCGTAAAAAGCGCACTACCCCGAGAAGCACGGGGGTCCTGTGGCTCGAAATCCTTTCCAGCTACGCAAAAGGAATCAGCGCCTTGAGGGATTTTGTGTGGGGACACGCTTCTGAGGCCCATCCAGGGCTTTTACAGACAGTTTTTGAATTGTTGTGCATCCATCCAGGATTAATTAACGTGACACGGACTACAAGGCCCAGAGAACCTTGCATATCAACACAGCAGGGTAGCCCAATGGAGGGCAAACAGGATTATTTAAGGGCGTGTCACGTACACAATCCTTTTGTCGAAGCCTCTGAAGACGTGCCAGAAGCTCAGAAACGCGTCAGGCTATTTAATGGTCGACAAGAGAACTGAAATCTCATCGGAGATGAATCCCCACCTTACCCAATAAACGCCAGTGTGCGTGATGCTGGAGAGTGCGCTTTTGCCTGTGGGCATTCAGGAGCTTTGATGTTTGTGCGGCAGCCCAGCCGTAAAAAGCGCACTACCCCGAGAAGCACGGGGGTCCTGTGGCTCGAAATCCTTTCCAGCTACGCAAAAGGAATCAGCGCCTTGAGGGATTTTGTGTGGGGACACGCTTCCGAGGCCCATCCAGGGCTTTTACAGACAGTTTTTGAATTGTTGTGCATCCATCCAGGATTAATTAACGTGACACGGACTACAAGGCCCAGAGAACCTTGCATATCAACACAGCAGGGTAGCCCAGTGGAGGGCAAACAGGATTATTTAAGGGCGTGTCACGTACACAATCCTTTTGTTGAAGCCTCTGAAGACGTGCCAGAAGCTCAGAAACGCGTCAGGCTATTTAATGGTCGACAAGAGAACTGAAATCTCATCGGGAGATGAATCCCCACCTTACCCAATAAACGCCAGTGTGCGTGACGCTGGAGAGTGCGCTTTTGCCTGTGGGCATTCAGGAGCTTTGATGTTTGTGCGGCAGCCCAGCCGTAAATAGCGCACTACCCCGAGAAGCACGGGGGTCCTGTGGCTCGAAATCCTTTCCAGCTACGCAAAAGGAATCAGCGCCTTGAGGGATTTTGTGTGGGGACACGCTTCCGAGGCCCATCCAGGGCTTTTACAGACAGTTTTTGAATTGTTGTGCATCCATCCAGGATTAATTAACATGACACGGACTACAAGGCCCAGAGAACCTTGCATATCAACAAAGCTGGGTAGCCCAATGGAGGGCAAACAGGAGTATTTAAGGGTGTGTCACGTACACAATCCTTTTGTCGAAGCCTCTGAAGACGAACCAGAAGCTCAGAAACGCGTCAGGCTTTTTAATGTTCGACAAGAGAACTGAAATCTCATCGGGAGATGAATCCCCACCTTACCCGATAAACGCCAGTGTGCGTGATGCTGGAGAGTGCACTTTTGCCTGTGGGCATTCAGGAGCTTTGATGTTTGTGCGGCAGCCCAGCCGTAAAAAGCGCACTACCCGAGAAGCACGGGGGTCCTGTGGCTCGAAATCCTTTCCAGCTACGCAAAAGTAATCAGTGCCTTGAGGGATTTTGTGTGGGGACACGCTTCCGAGGCCCATCCAGGGCTTTTACATACAGTTTTTGAATTGTTGTGCATCCATCCAGGATTAATTAACGTGACACGGAGTACAAGGCCCAGAGAACCTTGCATATCAACACAGCTGGGTAGCCCAATGGAGGGCAAACAGGAGTATTTATGGGCGTGTCACGTACACAATCCTTTTGTCGAAGCCTCTGAAGACGAGCCAGAAGCTCAGAAACGCGTCAGGCTTTTTAATGGTCGACAAGAGAACTGAAATCTCATCGGCAGATGAATCCCCACCTTACCTGATAAACGCCAGTGTGCGTGACGCTGGAGAGTGCGCTTTTGCCTGTGGGCATTCAGGAGCTTTGATGTTTGTGCGGCAGCCCAGCCGTAAAAAGCGCACTACCCCGAGAAGCACGGGTGTCCTGTGGCTCGAAATCCTTTCCAGCTACGCAAAAGGAATCAGCGCCTTGAGGGATTTTGTGTGGGGACACGCTTCCGAGGCCCATCCAGGGCTTTTACAGACAGTTTTTGGATTGTTGTGCATCCATCCAGGATTAATTAACATGACACGGACTACAAGGCCCAGAGAACCTTGCATATCAACACAGCTGGGTAGCCCAATGGAGGGCAAACAGGAGTATTTATGGGCGTGTCACGTACACAATCCTTTTGTCGAAGCCTCTGAAGAGGAGCCAGAAGCTCAGAAACGCGTCAGGCTTTTTAATGGTCGACAAGAGAACTGAAATCTCATCGGGAGATGAATCCCCACCTTACCCGATAAACGCCAGTGTGCGTGACGCTGGAGAGTGCGCTTTTGCCTGTGGGCATTCAGGAGCTTTGATGTTTGTGCGGCAGCCCAGCCGTAAAAAGCGCACTACCCTAAGAAGCATGGGGGTCCTGTGGCTCGAAATCCTTTCCAGCTACGCAAAAGGAATCAGCGCCTTGAGGGATTTTGTGTGGGGACACGCTTCCGAGGCCCATCCAGGGCTTTTACAGACAGTTTTTGGCACGGTTTAGAAGTGATGTAAGAGAACGCCCGGCATCCTCATCTGGTTCTGCATATGTGGGGGATGTGTGCAAATAGGGGTCCTGTGGAGCAGAGATGTATCAGTGGTTGTGGAAGAAGATGTGACTCTTTAGGTGGGCCTACGTTATGTAGTGCCTTGACTGTGTGTGTGTGTGTGAGGAGTTTGAAATGAGTTCTTTTGTGTATTGGGAGCCAGTGGAACTCCCTGAGGTGCGGAGTGATGCGAGTTCTGTGTGGGAAGTTGAAGGATGAGTCTGGCTGCTGAGTTCTGACTAATGTGTAGTCTTCTAGTGAGTTGCTTGGTGATCTTGGCATAGAGGGTGTACCTATAGTCCAACTTGCTGGTGACTCTGGCATGAGTGACAGTTTTTCTACCATTTGTAGAGAGCCATTTGAAGATTTTCCCCAGCATCTTTAGGCTGTAGGATGCAGTGATGGCATTGACTTGGGCGGTCAAGTCCAGTTTGCTGTTTGATGACTATTCTGAAGTTCCTGGCATGGGTGTGGGTCCGAGTTTGGGTGGCCACCAGTTGGAGTCCCATGGTGAGGTGTTCTTGCTGAAGATCGCTACTTCTGTCTTGTTGGTGTTGAGCTTAAACAGTGGGCTTTCATCCAGTTAGCAGCTTTGGTCATGCAGGTGGTAAAAAATGTTCTTGTGTTGTTGGTCTTATCCGAGAATGACAGTATGAGTTACGTGCCGTCGACAAGGACAGGATGTTGATGTTGTGTGCGCAGATGACGTTGGTTAGAGGGATAATGTATGCGTTGAAGATGGTGGGCTGAGTGATGAACTTTGAGGCACTCTGTACATGCATTTGCGGGGATCCAAGGAATAAGGTGCCAGGCTGACAGCTTTTGTTCTGTTGGTTAAGATGGACCAGGTCCAGCAGAGAGCGGGTTCTTCGATGCCAACCTTGTGCAGATACCTGATGAGTATGGGGTGTGAGACCATGTCAAATGCTGCAGAGAGGTCCAGGACAGTGAGGGCTGCAGTGTCTCCTCTTTGAAGTGTCATCTGTGGCGGTGATGAGTGCTGTTTCTGTATTGTGTACTGCGTGGCATTGAGGAGCTGATGGTTGCTGAGGTGGTCTTTAATTTTTTTCTCTTAGGCCTTTGCCTGGTGGGTGGTTTCTTGAGTAAGAGCATGATGGTGGCAGAGGTATATAAAGATATGGATGTAAACAAAGAGCTGGTAGCGGCAATTGGCAAGTGCGCCTTTACAGTGACAGGCAATTAATAGCAGGTACTTCCTGGATAGATGGTTTAACACGGTTAACACCCAGTGCAAGCAGTAAGGATTAGTTAGTAGCTTGTTGTCTATGCTTGCTAGAAATGACTGTTTACTAACATGCTACACTCTCATCTTTTCAATACATTTTTATGAACAAAGTGCATTGGTCTGCTATTGAAGCCAAAGTGAGCGACTCCTAATAGCAGAGGGACCCCCAATTGATTAACAGGCAGGTGGGCGGGAAGATATATAATAACAAGTCAGAGGAAAAACCTGCCTATGAACATTCAATTATATGCCTAACTAAAAGGTAATTCAATAAACAAAACAATGCCCCCCAGGACAGACCAAGGACATTTCAATACAAATATATCAAGATTTTATTAAGTCATATAAATCATCTTCAATACATAAATATCAACCACATGGTGGATTATTAAAATCAGATATCAAAATATTCAATACAGTCCCACACATAAATATTTAACTATCAAACCATCATACATACCAAAATTGCATAAAAACCATATCACATGCACAGAACATATCAAGAGTGCATAGCAGCCTGAGGCTGATCACGATGTAACAGATGAAGACAAATCATAGGGGAGATGGAAAGGAGATCAGTCGCAATATCCCCAGTGAAAAAACGCCAACGCACGTTTCGGTGTATGGCCCCAGTCGGGGCTACACCTTCATCAGGACGGCGATGTACAAATCAAGTGGGACACAAAATCGATTCAAAAGAAAGATATGTCACATATCAGGAGGAGATAGGCCCCCAAAGGGTCACGAAGCTAAAAGCGCCTCAGTAGCTGCTTCGGTGCAACTCGAAGTACAAAGGCCACAGGGAGTGTTAAAATCGCACTTGAGGTTAATGTATCCTGCAATAGGATACCCGATGATTAAAGCTTGATGGCAGGGGGCGAGGGGCTGAAGAAGCTTCCCCGAAGTCTGCTGGGCCCAAATGGCAAAATCGGGTATCTTAAGATAAAGACGATGTAGCAAACTTAAAGACTTCCGCCGGCGGTCACACTCAGTTGAGGATGACCGCGGCTCCAGCCAAAGTGAGTGACGTCACAACCCGGCAGGTTACCAAGTCGAAACGTATAGTGTCACCATTGTTATTGGCATCATTTTACCAAACTGAAAACATATTTAACACATCTCACAGGCAGCCTGGTGTTCATTACGTGTATTTGTTTTCATTTAGAGATGTGTAGCTCACACAAACTAACTTGGGCCTGGGTGCAAGCCCCCCTGCTGCGCAGCTCGCGTGCGGCCTGGATTCCGCCTGCCTTCACTCGCACAGAGCGGAACGTCTGCCTTATCAGTAGAGACGGCGAGGACGGGTAACGGGGGAGATTTCACACTTCTCTGGAAAACCACAGGCTCTTTCCTGCAAGACTTGCGCACTCTCGTGAGATCTGCATTTATCTTATCAGATGAGCGCTCGGCTCTCTAAAGTTAGCAGAACAGCATCTGTCTTTTCAGGGAGGAGGTCGGGTGGACCTTAGAGGACAAGATATCGCGAGCACACTTCGCCTGCGTCCTACGTGCCAGGTACGTCATTAAATGTATGTAATACTTGGACAGATGAGTGCAACTCTGTGCTCTGAATGAAAGCGTCATTTTTCTTAATCAAAAAGACGCTCGTTGTTTATTTTGACGATGACGTTTTAAAGTATGTTCCCCTATTTCAGAGGCTCATTAAATGCGGATTGTCAAAGCGTGTTTATAGCCAAAACAACGCCTTTCATTTTGAGCAACTTGTTCATTCTTCCAGTAAAGTTGGGTGGGACCATGTACGTCTTGCACTTTGTAAAACTGCAACGTTCACGCACTTCACGAGTTTCCATAGACTTTTCGACAGAAACTGTTTTGTGCTGCAATATCTGATGCACAGGTGCTTATTTATATTCAAGCTCCTTGCGCCCCCGGTGCGCCACTTTTGCCCGTAATACAAGTGACGCACAGTGTTTTGCAAGAACGTCTATAAAATGTTGGTTTTGAGAGAAAATTTTCACACAAAAATGTACCCTTTTCATGCCTCATCCCTGCCAATTTTACCCAGCCAAATGTGTGACGTTTGCAATGATTTTTTTTTTAAAAACCACCGTTTCCGAATTTCTACAGGTGTAAATTAAAAGGCTGCAGTGTCTGCAGATGAGGCCATATTAGCAGTTAATAATTAATGATTATTAATGGTCCTGACCTCTAAAATATGTGTTAACAGAGCGGATCGCACTGTACATCACTACACAGAATAAACCTATGAATGGGACCTATGAAAGGGACCTGAGCTCCCCGCTGGCTCCTCGTGGAGAAGAAACTCACCTCCAAAATCCTCACTCACGCCTACAAATGCCTCCACCACAACGGACCCAAATACCTCAACGACAGAATAAACTTCCAGGTACCCAAAAGAAACCTACGATCATTCAACCTCGCCCTGGCTGAAACCCCGCGCATCCACAGAGCCTGAAGATCCTTCTCTCACATTGGAATGAGCTACCAGCAGACATCGGGCGAGCCCCCTCCCTGAACACCTTCAGGAAGACCCTCAAGACCTGGCTCTTCGGCTGAATGGAGCTGCTCCCCCGCACCTCCTCCTTCAGCGCCTTGAGACCCTCACAGGTGAGTAGCACACTTATAATTCACTGATTGAGTGATTAAAACTGTGTACACTGTGCAGTATTTCAGCTCCTTGACTTCGACAGTGTGAGCTATCTTCTATGTGTACATGGACTCACTCAAGACAGACCCTTTTACCAGTTTTAACTTCCCACCTTTTATCAGGAAAGTAGAAGTTACATGGAATGGAGAAAGGGAGGCAAGGGGCTGTCAGAGGTTAGGATGACGTGGCATGTGAAGCGGTGCAAATGCAGGGGATCATGGCAGTGGAAAGATAGGGGGGCGAGTAAACACCACCTATGGGGTACAGTAGGAGCACACATACAAGTTGGCATGTGAGAGCACTGTGCCCAGGGGCAGCATGGCTTAGGAAAAACAGTGGAGGCGGGGACGCATGGAAGGTCATGGGCTCAAGAAGGATGCAAATGGGGGCATAGGAGGTATCGGGGTGAGCTAGGTAAAGGTGGCACAGAAGTGAACAGTATGTATCCTTTTCAGCACACTTTATTATAAAGCAATGTGGATGTATAGGTAATTATATAGGGCACACCTGCATGTGGAGTCATGGAGTGGTGTACATCATGAGGGTGTTGAGAGACCATAAAAGATCTTGTAAATCAAGTGGGAAATTACAGCTTTTAAATGCGTTAATAAAATACATTTAAGATATTTCCAGTTGCACAGGAGAATAAGTAATTTACCCAGGATCACACAATTGTCAGTCAGGCTTGAAGTTCAGAATTCTGATAGAGATCCCTCATCAGCAGCATGAACAACGCCCACCTTCTCCAAACCCATCACATTCTTAAAACTTTGCATGGGATGCGACTCAATTGACACACCACTTCCACTTTCCTTGGCTAACAGGAAGGACATTTTTTTTTAATTCCTGTCAATTGGATGGCACAACATTTATACTTACTCTACCTTCTCATAATTGCAGTCAGTATGACGCCACCACTCTTCCAAACGTCCCCTACTGAGTACTGCACAGTTGGTCACACATTCGTGTCCAGCCATAACTTATTGGTTAGATAGCTTGAGCCTTTAAGACAGACAACAGCGGATCTGCCCCTTGCAGGTCTGAAATTGAAAAATCCCCAAACAGTGTTATCAGCTCTCAGCCAGAGTGACACGCCCTCACTTATAGAAAAGCACAGAGGAGGTTTACTGGAGTTTTCCGACAGAAAAACGATGTTGAGCCCCCTTATTCTGAGGGGGTGGGGGCTGGCCACTCACTAACCATCACCCTTCGTTCACCCATCAAAAGGTACAGAGTGATAGGCTTAGTCTAACCACCCGAGAGCTTTCCTTCAAGCTACACACACCTTACCTGTTTTACCTTTTAAATAGTAGAACAATATCTCAAACCTTAGAAGCAGATGATTCACACTGCAGATTTACCTTCAACTGACTAAGAAATTTAGGTTTAAGGTTCTGATAGTAGTGTTATTTCTCAGATTACATCGAGCTTACTGCTATCTGCTTCAAACAGTAGATGCATACCTCCTGTACCACCAGCCTTCATACAGACAACAACACAATGTCTCAGGTAACCAAGACTTTACAAGGATGGGCCAGAGTCATCTGTCTGCCCAGACATCAAATACAAGCTCAGGCCTCAGACAGGAGGGCTATCTCACAGGCTCAGCCCTGAGCAACAAGTACATCCCTCAGGATACACAGGCCTGACTGCTCGAAACCTTAAACTGGAGGTCTGCGCCTTAGATTATTCAAAAGTGCATGCTCAAGACAGCTGAAGTGTCCATCGGTAGATTCAGCATCCACAGGTCTCACACATCAGCCAACTGTGTTACAAAGAACTAACAGGCGACAGTGTTAGTCAGAAACACTTTGTCTCGAGTTACACTTCTCTTGCAGGTTACATAGGAAAAGTACATCTTATTATACACAAAACATACTGGCCTCACAAACCAGATCTACTCTTCAGGTAGCACGAACATACATGATTTGGTTAAACCGTAGAGGGGGCTTTACACTTTATATGCTCATGTACAAGTGTCAAATCCGAGGCTACATATAGATGTAGGTGAATTAATGAAAACAACTAAACTGAGAAATCACATCGGAGGAAACCCAATCATTAAAAGACAATTTTAAGGGGAATACAAATAAATTGAAAATTAAGACAAACATTTCAAATTATATTTTTAAGGAAAAATCCAAAATGTGTTGTCTGGAGTTTACAGGTAATGATAAGGGCTTTTTAGGTTCAGGGGTGGGTTGTGTTTCGGAGTAGTGAGGGTCTTTTAAGGTCAAGGATAGGTGGAATTCATTCATCGGAAAAAAGTTTTTAGGTTCAGGGATGAGTGGAATTTAGGGGTGGTGGTGGGGTTTTAGTTTTCAGGAATGGCTGGAATGTAGAGGTGTTGAGGCGCTTTTCGGGTTCACCGATGGGCAGTTTATGGCTGTTGAAGGTTTTTAATGATCAGTGACTGGTAAAGTTAAAGGGTGGTGAAGGGTGTTTAGAGTTCAAGACTGGGTGGAGTTTAGGGGTGGTGGGGAGGTTAGGAGTCAGGGATGGATGGAGCTAGTGGGCAGAACGTGTTTGATGGTACATGAATGGATAAAGATATGGGTTATGAGGGGTTTCAGTGGCCATGGATAGGTATTGTTTAAGGGTGGTGAGACTTTTTTAAGGGCTAAGGGATTGGGCATCGGTGGGGCTGAATTATAAAAATGCTTTTCAGAGTTTAAGACTGAGTGGAACTTAGGAGCAGTGAAGGCCTTAGGGTGTAGGAAGCTGTGGAAGTGTGGGGTTTAGGAATGGGCTGAGTTTAGGATTAAACTTTGTTGTGGTGAGGGGGTTTTATATGCATGAGTGAGTTTACGGCTAGAAAGGGCTGTTAGGGTTCAGGGATGGTCGAAGTTTAAGTGTGGTGAGGGATTGGTAAGGGCCAGGTATAAATTGCATTTAGGGGTTGTTGGCAGGTGAGTAGTGTATGGTGCTTAGGAGTGACTAGGGGTCAGCGAATTAAAAGCATCGATAGTATTTGTTTGACACAGTAAAATATATAAATTTGAAACAATGTCCCCTTAAGTAAAGGACTGAAATAAATATATCTGGCAAAAATGTTTCTGAAAGTAAGACTTCCAACCATTGCAATACCTACAAAATAAGCCTGCTTAAGCCGGTGTAAAAAAAGGGCATTTTATATATTGGTTTCTATGAAATGGTAAATGCCACTCGTGCTTCAAACTTCCACACATTATCTAGAGAAATGGTTTCTCAGTAATGGTAGTACATGACATTGTTATTCTATGAAATCACATACAACTGCTACATGCAGCTTACAAGTTCTTGTCTCAGCTCGGCTGTCAATCTGCATAGAACATCCAAATCTTTGCAGAGACAACTGAGCTACTCTTCATGTGACATAGAAGTTTTAAGCTCAAGCCTCAAACAGTTGTACTACCTCAGAGCTCAGACTCCCAAAACCAAGTGACAAGTCAATATGGGACCACAGAGACAGCACTATGTCTTTGTTTACAGTACTAGTATTACAGATCCGAAGTGATTTGATGGAAATTTTGTCTAGGAATTTCAGTATTTCATGGTCACTTTGGATCCTTTAATTGCTTGTATTATTTTCAAATCGAAAATGTGTCTCCATTCTAGACTAGGACAAGAGTAGTAAACCTTTTCATACAATCTCTCACTCATATGGTGTATTTTTGCTCACATCTGTAGCTCTCCTCTCTATTTCACTCACTTTTTTCTCTGTTTTTTTCACATCTTCATCCTTTCTTATAACCCTAGTGATAATATAAAAGTGGAGTATATATATATATATCATTCATATATATATATATATATATATATATATATATATATATATATTCCACAAGTTGTTGCTGATAAAAATCCTGTACAACAAAGAGCCGACCCAAAGAATGCTGGTGCAAGTTCCAATTTTAATCCAGTGAAGCCAGCGCTGCCGCCATATATATATATATGAAAATCCGCAAACTCCGGTTTCGGCGGAAGCCGTCTGGCAGGGCGGTCCGTGTTCAGGGCACCGGCTGCCCTGTGTACTATCGATCAGCACTCCCCGACTCCAGGAAAGATAACACGGACACCTCGCTCGAATTGCAGTTAGTTTATTCGAATGACTGCACAGCAACGCGTTTCACCTTTCGGCTTGGTCACGCTACAGAAGCATAACAGTGCACACATTTAAATATACGTCATTTGTTAAACATAGAAAAGGGACGCCACCAGTGTGAAAAATAACAGAAAATAACAAAGCAGTGATTCCGCCATTTTGACCTAGTCATTTAGTCTAACATAGGAAAGCAAAACCTCATATATATACGCACAATAATAATACTGCAGTCATTGGATACAGATAAAAGGAGGGGAAAAATCCACAATCAATGATTCAAAATTTCCAAAATAAAAGTAAGAAATCATACATAACCGCCCAAGTGGGCAATTCATTAAACTGCATTGAATTGCAAGACTGTGTCCAAACCGCATTGTAGTGCTATATTATAGCAAAAATCTGCTAACGCCCAAGTGGGCATACACCAGGTATGCTGAGTCCTAAATTTGTTTGGTCTCAAGTTGTTCAATAGGTATAATTCACCATCACCAAAAATGTGCATTCACCTAAAAATAAAAATAAAAATAGAAATATAAAAATATCATTCCAGAAAGCAGCATTCGTAACAGTACACGTTATGTATTAATGCAAGGAGCCTCTATTCAGTTAGTATAATTCTTAGACGGGGCTCATAAAGCTACATTACATATATACACAACTACAAATAAAGTTACCATCTCTTAGTGCAGGTGGATTGACAGTTCTTCGCTCGAGTTAAGGCCCTGTGGCATCATAGTTTCCATATCAATGATATATTTGGACTCTAGTTTGCGAAGTGCCAATTTGCGGTCCCCCCCTCGGATGTTAATAGGAATTTCGTCAATGACAACCATTCTCAACAGTTTCTCGTTTTGGAAGTGTTGTTCGTGAAAGTGTCGGGCAACCGGGTACTGTCTGTTATTGTGTCTGATGGCTCTCATGTGCTCAAGAACTCGGTTTTTAGCACATTTGATCGTACTCCCTACATAGGCCCTATTGCACGGACACAGAAGAACATACACACAATACATGGTATTGCAATTTAGTTTCTTTTTGATGGTCAATTTTTTATCCGTGCCTGCAATGGACAAGATCTTACAGTCGGAGCTATTCCTACAGGCCTTACATTTCCTGCACCTGGTAAAGCCCCCCACACCTGCATTGCCCTTCGTTTGTTTCTTGGTAATTAGGCTCGGGCTTAGTTCGTCTCTGAGAGAATTGCATTTTTGGAATGTGATCTGTGGTGTGGTATTGAGGTGTTTCTCCAAATTTACATCAGTAAGCAATACATGCCAGTGTTTGTGCAGTATTTTGCGTAATTGTGACGCCTGCCCTGAAAATTTGGTTATGAACCGCAGGGTATTTTTAGCTGGAATATCCCTATCAGGGTGGAGTAGTTTGATTCTATTTACCACATCCACTTTGGCACAAGCTTCACGAATGGTCTTATTGCTGTACCCTCTTTCCAGAAATCGACCAATCATGGTCTCCTTCTCCAGTTGGTAGTTCTCTTCTGAACTGCAGTTACGTCTGGCCCTGAGTAGCTCACCATAGGGGATACTGTACACCAGTTGCCTCGGGTGAGAACTGGCAGCATACAAGATACTGTTACCTGCTGTACTTTTGCGAAATAGTTTCGTTTGCATGGTGTTGTCTACAATTTCAACTATGACATCTAAAAATTCAATTTTAGTGTCACTCATGTGATCAGTGAATCTCAGGTTGTAATCGTTGTCGTTCAAACTTTTGACAAAGTTGTGTGCAGATTCCATGTCTCCATTCCAAATCAAAAAAATATCGTCTATGTATCTAAGCCACAGGACACAGCGATCATGATCTTCCAACTGGGCGGCCACCCGCTCCTCCCACCAGCCCATCGCCAGGTTGGCGTAGCTGGGGGCAAAGCAGGTGCCCATTGCCGTGCCCTGTGACTGTTGATACACTACCTCATCAAAAAGAAAAAAATTATTTTCTGGACAGAATTTCATCATGTCAAGAATCATTTTGGAGTGGGACATAAAAGCCACCGAACGTCTTTTCAGGAAGTATTCCACCGCTTTAAGTCCAAAATCATGTTTAATGGACGTGTACAAACTGCACACGTCCAAGGTAACCATGATATAATTGGTTTCCCAATGTATTCCCTCTATGATGGTCAGGAAGTGGGTGGTATCTTTGAGATAGGCGGGCAAACTTACAACATATGGCCTCAAATAGTGGTCAATGAACCTAGATGTCATTTCTAGGAGGGACCCGATAGATGACACAATGGGTCTCCCTGGTGGATTAGTGGGGTCCTTGTGAACTTTAGGTAGCAGGTATAAGACGGGGATACGGGGGTGTGGACATTTAAGATAGTTCAATTCCTCCCATTCTAGTAGCTCCTGTGCTTGCCACTCACTAAGCATCTCCCCATAGATTCTATTCGATTCATCGACATCTGATCTCATGGATATTGTATAGCAGGTGGTGTCTGATAGTTGTCTAAGTCCTTCCTTTATATATGCCTCCTTGTCAAGAACCACAACGTTACCTCCCTTGTCAGATGGTCGTATCACAATTGAGGTATCTGTTTTAAGCCTGTCCAAAGCTTGCCACTGTCCCACAGTCAGATTTTTCTTACCCCCAGGTGTTTTGTAGTATCTTATCTTTTTCAAATCCTTAAGAACTCCCCTCTCAAAGACGTCAATAGCGTCACATTCAACTGGAGGTAGAAAAATGGATTTGGGTTTAAAACCACTACCAGGGTTGTTGTCCCCACTTAGATTATACTGTGATAAGTCAACATCGTCACTGTTCACATTATCTTGTGATGTCAGTACATTCAGTAATTCAACATCATTCATGTTCAGGTTACTGCATACTTCATTTTCCACAACACTACCTGAATAATGTTTAGTGTCAAACCATTTCTTTAGTTTCAGTTTTCGTGAAAAGTAAAACAGATCTATACGAGTCTGAGGGAAATTAAAATTAGAGGTAGGGCAAAATGACAAACCTAGTCCCAGTAGTTCAGTCTCTTCCATCGTTAACATCCGCTTGGAGAGGTTCATCACCGTCATATTAAGGCCTTCTTGCCCCTTGTTACCATTCCCACTGGGGTAGTTGCTTCTTTTCTTGTATCTTGTTTTGGCTTGTTTGTTCCTCTGTTTCTGCGCAATACCGGCCAGGCACTAGCGCGAAGGGAGCCACCAGTGCATTCTGGGTTACGTAGTCCAGTTGGTGGCATTGCACGGTTTTGCAGGAACTAAAACCGATCATGGCTGCAGCCCTGGAAGCAAAAAGAAAAACGGCAGCAGACAAACTATTTTTTGCACAAGATGCAGGGGAAATGGCGGATAAAACCCCGACGGATGGTACTAATAGGAATATCTCGGAGGAGATTAAAATACAAGAACTGTTTACTAAGCTGGAAAAGTTGCACCGCAAGGAACTAGCTAAGTGGTGGGAGGCTGAGTCCCTCCAACGTTATATTGAGGCATCACGAGTACCTCGTGGATTGAGAATTTTCACGATCCCCACATACGAGGACCCTGACCCTGAGATGCTGGATGACTGGTCAAAAAATTCAAACGCCTGCTCCATGACAATGATGAAAATTCTTGTGAAATTTGCCTTAAAAGACCGCAAGAAGTTACTATTGGCAATTGATGAGGTGATTGCTGAATTGGAAAAAGCCACCACTAAAGAGGCAATTGATGGCTTTATGGTGACAATGTCTAAACGTTTGGATGTTTTAGAGGCTGAAATCACTGCTAAGAAGCAAAGGAAATTCATGAGGGATTACAATGACTATGAGTCGGGGCGTACACTCACCTTTCATAAAAAGTATGACCACCTTTTTGAAAAAAATGGAGGGGGTCTAAAGAAATCATTGGTGAATGAGATAAGCATTACAATCTCAGAGAGTGATATATCTGATGGCAACATCTCGGATGGCTCAGCCAAATCAACACAGGCCACACCTAAACAAAAAAAGATGCCGAATTTTTTAGATCAGTTTCAGATGATCTATCAAGGAAGGACAGAACAACACTCTCATCAACAAGGTCAAAACTCCCAGAGGGGAGGTGGAAGAGGAGGCAGAGGCAGAAACAGAGGAACAAACAAGCCAAAACAAGATACAAGAAAAGAAGCAACTACCCCAGTGGGAATGGTAACAAGGGGCAAGAAGGCCTTAATATGACGGTGATGAACCTCTCCAAGCGGATGTTAACGATGGAAGAGACTGAACTACTGGGACTAGGTTTGTCATTTTGCCCTACCTCTAATTTTAATTTCCCTCAGACTCGTATAGATCTGTTTTACTTTTCACGAAAACTGAAACTAAAGAAATGGTTTGACACTAAACATTATTCAGGTAGTGTTGTGGAAAATGAAGTATGTAGTAACCTGAACATGAATGATGTTGAATTACTGAATGTACTGACATCACAAGATAATGTGAACAGTGACGATGTTGACTTATCACAGTATAGTCTAAGTGGGGACAACAACCCTGGTAGTGGTTTTAAACCCAAATCCATTTTCTACCTCCAGTTGAATGTGACGCTATTGACGTCTTTGAGAGGGGAGTTTTTAAGGATTTGAAAAAGATAAGATACTACAAAACACCTGGGGGTAAGAAAAATCTGACTGTGGGACAGTGGCAAGCTTTGGACAGGCTTAAAACAGATACCTCAATTGTGATACGACCATCTGACAAGGGGGGAAACGTTGTGGTTCTTGACAAGGAGGCATATATAAAGGAAGGACTTAGACAACTATCAGACACCACCTGCTATACAATATCCATGAGATCAGATGTCGATGAATCGAATAGAATCTATGGGGAGATGCTTAGTGAGTGGCAAGCACAGGGGCTACTAGAATGGGAGGAATTGAACTATCTTAAATGTCCACACCCCCGTATCCCCGTCTTATACCTGCTACCTAAAGTTCACAAGGACCCACTAATCCACCAGGGAGACCCATTGTGTCATCTATCGGGTCCCTCCTAGAAATGACATCTAGGTTCATTGACCACTATTTGAGGCCATATGTTGTAAGTTTGCCCGCCTATCTCAAAGATACCACCCACTTCCTGACCATCATAGAGGGAATACATTGGGAAACCAATTATATCATGGTTACCTTGGACGTGTGCAGTTTGTACACGTCCATTAAACATGATTTTGGACTTAAAGCGGTGGAATACTTCCTGAAAAGACGTTCGGTGGCTTTTATGTCGCACTCCAAAATGATTCTTGACATGATGAAATTCTGTCTAGAAAATATTTTTTTTCTTTTTGATGAGGTAGTGTATCAACAGTCACAGGGCACGGCGATGGGCACCTGCTTTGCCCCCAGCTACGCCAACCTGGCGATGGGCTGGTGGGAGGAGCGGGTGGCCGCCCAGTTGGAAGATCATGATCGCTGTGTCCTGTGGCTTAGATACATAGACGATATTTTTTTGATTTGGAATGGAGACATGGAATCTGCACGCAACTTTGTCAAAAGTTTGAACGACAACGATTACAACCTGAGATTCACTGCTCACATGAGTGACACTAAAATTGAATTTTTAGATGTCATAGTTGAAATTGTAGACAACACCATGCAAACGAAACTATTTCGCAAAAGTACAGCAGGTAACAGTATCTTGTATGCTGCCAGTTCACACCCGAGGCAACTGGTGTACAGTATCCCCTATGGTGAGCTACTCAGGGCCAGACGTAACTGCAGTTCGGAAGAGAACTACCAACTGGAGAAGGAGACCATGATTGGTCGATTTCTGGAAAGAGGATACAGCAATAAGACCATTCGTGAAGCTTGTGCCAAAGTGGATGTGGTAAATAGAATCAAACTACTCCACCCTGATAGGGATATTCCAGCTAAAAATACCCTGCGGTTCATAAACAAATTTTCAGGGCAGGCGTCACAATTACGCAAAATACTGCACAAACACTGGAATGTATTGCTTACTATTGTACATTTGGAGAAACACCTCAATACCACACCACAGATCACATTCCAAAAATGCAATTCTCTCAGAGACGAACTAAGCCCGAGCCTAATTACCAAGAAACAAACGAAGGGCAATGCAGGTGTGGGGGGCTTTACCAGGTGCAGGAAATGTAAGGCCTGTAGGAATAGCTCCGACTGTAAGATCTTGTCCATTGCAGGCACGGATAAAAAATTGACCATCAAAAAGAAACTAAATTGCAATACCATGTATTGTGTGTATGTTCTTCTGTGTCCGTGCAATAGGGCCTATGTAGGGAGTACGATCAAATGTGCTAAAAACCGAGTTCTTGAGCACATGAGAGCCATCAGACACAATAACAGACAGTACCCGGTTGCCCGACACTTTCACGAACAACACTTCCAAAACGAGAAACTGTTGAGAATGGTTGTCATTGACGAAATCCCTATTAACATCCGAGGGGGGGACCGCAAATTGGCACTTCGCAAACTAGAGTCCAAATATATCATTGATATGGAAACTATGATGCCACAGGGCCTTAACTCGAGCGAAGAACTGTCAATCCACCTGCACTAAGAGATGGTAACTTTATTTGTAGTTGTGTATATATGTAATGTAGCTTAATGAGCCCCGTCTAAGAATTATACTAACTGAATAGAGGCTCCTTGCATTAATACATAACGTGTACTGTTACGAATGCTGCTTTCTGGAATGATATTTTTATATTTCTATTTTTATTTTTATTTTTAGGTGAATGCACATTTTTGGTGATGGTGAATTATGCCTATTGAACAACTTGAGACCAAACAAATTTGGGACTCAGCATACCTGGTGTATGCCCACTTGGGTGTTAGCAGATTTTTGCTATAATATAGCACTACAATGCGGTTTGGACACAGTCTTGCAATTCAATGCAGTTTAATGAATTGCCCACTTGGGCGGTTATGTATGATTTCTTACTTTTATTTTGGAAATTTTGAATCATTGATTGTGGATTTTTCCCCTCCTTTTATCTGTATCCAATGACTGCAGTATTATTATTGTGCGTATATATATGAGGTTTTGCTTTCCTATGTTAGACTAAATGACTAGGTCAAAATGGCGGAATCACTGCTTTGTTATTTTCTGTTATTTTTCACACTGGTGGAGTCCCTTTTCTATGTTTAACAAATGACGTATATTTAAATGTGTGCACTGTTATGCTTCTGTAGCGTGACCAAGCCGAAAGGTGAAACGCGTTGCTGTGCAGTCATTCGAATAAACTAACTGCAATTCGAGCGAGGTGTCCGTGTTATCTTTCCTGGAGTCGGGGAGTGCTGATCGATATATATATATATATATATATATATAGTTACAGTGTGAACAAGGGCGACCTAGCGCGAAACGCGTAGCTGTTTTCTGCGGTGAAATAAATAATAACATCATTGCTGCACCTGCTGGTCAGTCCCCTCCTTCGTCGTCGGCTTAGCGTGCCTGTCTGCCTGCTGCTGGAAGTTGAGAGGAGCTGATTTATTTGCCTATATATATATGTATGTATATATATATTACCTACTGGCGGTCGCCAGTAGGTATATATAGTTAGGATTTTTTCCCTATGGGATTTTTGAAAATTCTATGTCTAATAACCTTGGCGTTTGTGGACGGAATTGGCTGAAATTTTCTGGAAAATGGAACATTTTGTTTCTGAGCAGCCCCTGGAAATTTGGGGGGGGTTCGTCAAGGGGGGGCCGAGAAAAAAGGGGGGTCCCAAAACGTGTTTTTAACATTGAGTTTTCCATAGGGCGGTCTGTCGCACTTTTAGCCCGAACGGCTGAATGGATTTGCACGAAACTTGGCAAAATTGTAGAGACTGGTAGCCCGATGTGCCTTTTGTAGGTCTCAATATATGTGGTGCTCCAGTGGATTTTGAGAAATTAACATTTAAAAAAAGATATATATCTGTAACAGCGGACTGGGCAGCTCCCGGTTCGCGGACCGGGGCGCGTACCAAAACTTCGCGTAGCGAAGCTGATTGGTTATCCGGCGTCTGTAAACATTCCAAACAGTCCGGAGCGGCCGCCATCTTGTCTCTCGGTAGGATTGAGAGACAAAAGGAGGCCAAAACAATGGTGGAAATAACCATAAGGGGGCATAGTAGATCCTCCCTGACCCCTTAGGTTTAATGTGGAGGCTTTAAAAGGGCCCCGCGGGGCAAAAAAAAATATTTTTTTTTTTTGTTTTTTTGCGTGGGTAGCGCTCGGTCCGCGAACCGGGAAGCGTTCTGGGCAGCGTACTGCAATGAAAAATGAATGATAGACTTTTCAAATGCTGTATGTTAATTGATTGTTGGTTTTGTTGATTATTTTTTATTTTTTTTATTTTTTAAGCATTTTTTATTGTGTTTCATAATTTATTAAACTTTCTAACATTTCATTGTCAGAAATTTCATAATTATCATGGAATATACATTGTAGTCTCTGAGGTTGTAAAATGTCCTCATTTGCAAGGAGGTTATCTACTGCTTGTACACATTGCAGTAGTTCTTGGTCCCAAGTTTCATCCATAAATTCAATCTCATTTGGATCAATGATTTCTGTGTTGGACTCTGGAAGGACAATTTCAAATGAAATTTTTTGTTCACTTTCCATTTTCCCTGAAATTTGCATAAAAAAAATATATATTAGTAGAGGTAGGGCACTGTTGGGATTAATTTTAGATAGGCAGTTTTTAACAGTGAATTTATCTTTGGGCAGTGTATAGTATCAGAGTGGAAGTAGGAATATAAAAAAGTGTATCTAAATTTATAAGTACTACAGAGGGATAGTATATAACTAACAGAAAAAGTTTGCCATATTAACTTAAAGTGCACAATATACTTCAGTTTTAAAAATAACAACTTACCTTTAAAAAGAAGTTGAAGTTATTAATGAAAATCCTATTGAAATGTACACCAGGAAGTAGTAGTCAAAATGGCTGTGTTTCCTTCTCTTCCTTTATATATATTCGGGTACATAACCAATCAAATGTCAGGTAAAAAAAGTAGAAAATGAAAGTAACATTTTAATTGGTTGTCAATTCCAACACTTCAGATGTGTTTTGTGAAGTAATTTACCTCACGGTATTTAGAGAGGTCTACAGGCTAAATGGCTAAATGGAATTCCAATCAAATTTGTGAAAATGGTAGGGATTGGTATGTAGTATGAGCTAATCTATATTTGGTGAAATTGTCTCAAGTGGCTTTTGTGTGAACTACTTTCCCACCTTTTTTGATGGTGCGCTTCCCAGGGAGCGACCCGGTACGCGAACCGTTGAGCGCCCCGGTTCGCGAACCTTAAGCGTTCCGGGAGTCCACCATTTTGTGTTTCGGTCGAATTAAGATACAAGATGGAGGGCAAATAATGTTCAGAATGGGTAGAAGGGGGCACGGTAGAGTTATCTTGACCCCCTAGGTTTTCTGAGGGTGGCTGAGGAGGCTTATATGTGCGAAAAAAAACATTTTTAAAAAAAATTTCGCGAGGTTAGCTCCCGGTTCGCGTACCGGGTAGCGGCCCCGGTAGCGTATTTTGTTGAGAATTAGTGAAAAACGTTAGAGTTAAATAATAATTGTGAGTGATCAGATGTAGGGTAGCTCTGAGAAGAGCTTTTGGGTTTATGGTACATTTAGGTACTTATAAGTAGGTACCAATGCACATTTTTAAATTCAGAGTGAAAACTCTGTTGCCCTCATCTGAGAAGTGAACTCCATCTCCTCTGTAGATATCTTGCATGTAGTAACGCAAGTTATTGTTGTACAGGGAGCCCATTCCATGGTCTCTCATGTAAGCTGAAACAGATTTGTTTACATGCTTCCTCGACTTCTCAATTTGTGGACAAAATTGGTTTGACCACCTCCATTTCTGTCTTTGGCATATATTTGAATATACCAAGGCAGTCTGAGGAAAAAGTGCCATTAATTGCTCAAAGGTGTCCTTTAAAAGCATTTCCAGACCTACACCAGTCAAAGTGCCCAAGTCATTACCTCCACAGTGCACAATTAACAGGTCAGGTTTTGGCAAATGCATAAAGGTTTTCACCAATGGTATCAATTGGTGACATTTTAATCCTCTGTGGCCAAACCACTTAATTTCCACATCTTGTAAATTGAGGTTAGGTAAATTCCTGCTTTCAACGTACCTTTGAGCCCAGTGAATATAACTATGACCAACAATCCAGACAGAAAACATGGTGAGAGAAGGTTCTCCTGCAGTCAGATGAAGTGTGGCAATGAAATGGCAGTTGAAAAAATGAGAGTGTAAAATGAAAAAAAAACTGTGGAGTTTCTGTGTTCATGAAGCAGTAACAGTGATTGGTGGATTTTGATTGATGAAAACAGAAAGTTAGGGTGCACAGATGTGTTCTTTGAAAGATGTATTTTGAGTGGTCAATAAAAAATCATTAAATGAAAGAATGCACTGGATATGCAGGTGCACTGAGAGTTCAGAGTTCAATTGCAACATTGTTGTGTGAACTTGCAAACACCAGAGTTTTTCCAAGAGGTGGTTGCTATGGAAAATAGGCAGAAAGGGCAGAGGGGGAAGGGTTTTAATTTGAAAAAAAGTGAGGGAAGAGTTTTGATTGGGTGACATGAGAAATATGTGTGAAGAATTACAGCATTTCTGTGCTTTTGATAGCTGCAGACTCTGGAGTGCATACCTTTTGCTCTGCTGAAGACAAATTGGTGTGTTTCTTAGACTGTTTTCAAACTCAAAGTATTTGCTAAGGTGAGAAAATATTTCTTTAATTTAGATAGAGAATAGTGTGCTTTAAGGAGAAAATTATGATTTATGTGGCGCAAATTGCTTGTAAATATGCTCTCACATGTGTATGGAAAATTTTGATTTTGAATGTTTGTGTTACATAGCCATGTTAAAAGTGACTAAACCATGCTGGAAAGCCAATCAAAAAATGCTTTCATGTGTTTTAATGACATTTTAAGTCATTTTCCCATGTGCAGTGTTTAGAAATTATGATTTGAAAATCGTTTTTGGGGAAAAGGAATTGTTTTTAAATTCATGACAAGGACATAATGGTGTATGCTTCTTTATAAGGCAATTGACTGTCCCTGATGTTATTTTTCTCATTTTAGTGTAAGACCTTTCTCTGTGGCGCAAATTGCTTGTAAATATGCTTCCACGTGTGCATGGAAAATTTTGATTTTGAATGTTTGTGTTACATAGCCATGTTAAAAGTGACCCAACCATGCTCGAAAGGCAATCAAAAAACGCTTTCATGTGTTTTAATGACATTTTAAGTCATTTTCCCATGTGCAGTGTTTAGAAATTATGATTTGAAAATCGTTTTTGGGGAAAATGAATTGTTTTTAAAATCATGACAAGGACATAATGGTGTATGCTTCTTTATAAGGCAATTGACTGTCCCTGATGTTATTTTTCTCATTTTAGTGTAAGACCTTTCTCTGTGGCGCAAATTGCTTGTAAATATGCTCCCACATGTGCATGGAAAATTTAGATTTTGAATGTTTGTGTTACATAGCCATGTTAAAAGTGACCCTACCATGCAGGAAAGCCAATCAAAAAACGCTTTTATGTGTCTTAAGGACAATTTAAGTAATTTTCCCATGTGTAGTGTTTTGAAGTTATGATTTGAAAATCGTTGTTGAGGTAAAGGAATGTTGTTAAAATTTATGTGCGCCATATGCCCCCAAATTTCTTTTTCAGGGGTGCAGCAGGGTGTTCTTGAGATACCCCTGCACGCTTGAAAAAAATCCTATTTTGTGATGAGCTAATTGCTAATCACAAATTGCAACCTTCATTCCTATGAGCCTCCTAGCCCATGGAAATGAATGGTTAATTTGCAATTAGCAATTTGCTCATTGCAAATTAGGAATAGTAAAGAATTGCTATTTATTCCTTAAAATTTGGTATTTAGGAAATGCAAAATAGTTTGATGGTACATATGGTGGTTCATCTGTAACAAGATAAGAAGCTTAGGGATACATTTATGATGACTAGCGCAATAAAGTGCACATTACTTACTTCATTGGTAGGCCTTTACATGTATTATCTCCTCTGTATTCTTCATCAAGCGTAACTTTAATCTGCAATCCTGAGTAGGCCTCACCTTAAACAAACCTCTGGATAGGACACACTTTATTGTCATCCTGGATTAATCATTTAAAATGGTAGGGACAGATTTATGATAGGTGTATGCCTCTTTTGTGCCACTGTGCGTCACTTTTATGATGCAGCGGTGGTGCAAAAGATTTGCTATGAGGCGACAACATTACAAATTGATGCATTTAGGCAGATATGTCATGGTGTAAAAAAAACGTACCACATAAAACCCAAGCAGCAGTGATGCAAAAGATGCACCATGCCGCAAGACAGGCCTCACTTGGGGCCATATGTATGAAGGTAATTAGCATTTGCAAAGATCAAAATTCTACGAATTTCGGCCTTTGTGAATGTTAATTAGACAAATGGTATGTATCAAACAAGTTTGATGCAAAATAAGGAGTAGCAAAATTTGCTATTCCTTATTTTACAATTGCACTGAAGGATTTGCAAATTTTGTGACTACGTGAATGCAATGTATCAAACAAAAACTATGTAAAAAATGACATTAAGGATTTGGAAACTATTGTGGTAAATTGGTGGTAATTTGTGAATTCTTTTCAAAAAGCTTTTTTTCAAAAAAACAAAAGGTGCCATATGACGCCAACACATGCCCTTAGGGCATGTATGTGTGCCATATGCCCCCAAATTTCTTTTTCAGGGGTGCAGCAGGGTGTTCTTGAGACACCCCTGCACCCTTGGAAAAATTCCTAATTTGTGATGAGCAAATTGGTAATCGCAAATTAAACCTTCATTCCTATGAGCCTCCTAGCCCATGGAAATGAATGGGTAACTTGCAATTAGCAATTTGCTCATCGCAAATTAGGAATGGTAAAGAATCGCTATTTATTCCTTAAAATTCGCTATTTAGGAAATGTAAAATATTTTGATGATACATATGGCAGTTCATCTCTAACAAGATAAGAAGCTTAGGGATACATTTATGATGACTGGCGCATCACCAGGGATGTGACAGTCATCCTGCGCCGCTGTTCCGCCACCCATGGTGTGCTGCATTTACAATGCGGCGCAGCATGGGGCAAAAATGGCACAGATGCGTGACGCATATGTGCCGTAAAGGTGGCGCATTGCTGGAGTTGTATCGCAAGTGCGATGCAGCTCCAGCAAGGCTCAGGGGTGCCGCATCTCCACAATGCTGCGTCAAGACCAATGCCAGCTTCAAGCAGGCGCAGGGTTTTGACGCAGCTTTCTCCTATCTGATTGTAAATGCGGCACACCATGGGTGGCAGAGCAGTGGTGCACGTTAACTGGTGCATGCCTGGGGATGTGCCATTTAATATAAATCTGCCCCTTTACATTTAAGTATGTGCAGGGGACACAGAGTCGGTGAGGCTTATCCAAGGTTAAGAAGAGATGAGTCCTGTTCAGTGAATAATTAGACATAGGCTTCACCTGCTCAGCATTGCTGGACATGGCTAAATAATAGCTGCTAAATGTTAATCTTGTTAAACAATTTTACTATTATAATCTCTGAGATTTGTCTCTTACTCTGCAACATCTCATTGTTGTTATCTTTCTTTAAAGATAAAGACAACCTCAACATGAGCGACAATCTGCAATCAGTTGATTTTGACCTCATCATTGAACTTGTAATTGAAACATCAGTGGATGTTGATCCTTTGGATGATTTAAATCCTGAGGATGAAGAAGAGCGTGATGAGGATGCAGATTTGTCCGAACTATATGATATAGGATGGGAAGCTGACCTGCTTGAGCCTTTGGAAATATAAACATTTATTTTTAAATTTTATAATTAATAAAAAGTAAAAAGGTAAACCGTTTAATTTAAAAATAAAGACACCTTCAAAAACAGGTTATGTGTAGTGTCTTCAATAAAATATTAAAATATGTTCATAAAATTAGATCAGATTCACATATAAAATAGCATAGGTAACATAAATATAAATGTCATTTCTTTTCTGGTATTTTTGTATTGTAAGATTGCCAATGACTAAAAAATCTTCAAATTAAAATGTCAAGTAGTGTGTTAAGTTTTTGATCACTGTTACTGATTTACTGTTTGGTAATAATGTTTATTAACATTTTTTATTATATTTTTCCTCAGATTCAACTGCAGATCATTTCAAGATTTCACCATGCCTACAATACAAAGACAGATAAAGGCTGCAAAACGTCAAAGACAGCAGGTGAAAACAAAAACCCAGCAGTCCTCTAACAAAAAGATTTCTCAAGCCACGAAGAAAGCACCGGGTAAGAGCTCTAAATATTTCATAAGAAATATTTGTAATAAAAAAAATATTACTACAGAAAATGTTTCAGTCCATAACACGAGAAGGGAATCAAATGGAAAGAAAAGGACAATGAAAAATGTTACTGCTAGAGCAAGAGATAAATCTGTGCATGATAGTAGAAGGAAACAACAGTTTAGGGAGATTCGTAAACGAATGTTCCGCAACAGGATAATTGGCAATTTGTTAAAAAATATTAAGAAAGGTCAACAGAAACTAGTTTTTTATAAGAGAAAAAAAAAAGTTGAGAAAGTTATTGATCAGGCATTTGAAATTAAACGTAAGTTATTTATTTTGATAATCAATAGAATTAGGAAGCTAAACAAGGCAATTTTTGATTTCAAAAGAAATAGTAGATGGAAGAGAATAGTTAATCGTAGTAATTTTTGTGAAGTTTTTTCTGGAGAATGGATGCATAGTTCAAGCTGTGAGGCATTTTTTAATGAGGAGAGTTATTTCCAGGATAATGATTTGGTGCATGCAGTTGACACCAGTGGTCGTGCTTATGAAGTGAAAGATGGTTGTCCAGTTGAAAAAGAAAAACTTGTGACAACAGAGGCAGAAGAGGTGTTAGGTAATGAGGTTTTAGGAAGACGTGCTAAGGGTCCTGTGTACACCTGGAAGTGTAGTAGTATTTGCAGTGTGCGACAGGATTCCATCAATTTGCTTTGTGATTTTGTACGGTCATTTAACAAAAAAAGTTTGAAGCAGAAAATGATGTTGTTGCAAGAATTAGATCCTTGCAGAGTAAGAGAAGTGACAGGTTTGCATGGTCATTCACTGGCTTGTCTTTCCAGGAGAGTATGTCAGAGTGTTTTTCATCATTTCAGGATGCTAGCAGTGCATCATAACAAAGTGAGGAAATTAGTTAGAATGTTGTATTATGCTAAGAGTCCAGCAATTATGCTGAAACAATTATGCGCTGCTCTTTTGCATGGTTCTGAAATAGATGTGAAGAATATATGTGAAGAAATTGAGTTTTGTTACTTTGGAAGTAAAGAGGAGAATGTTGAAATTGAGCAAGAAGTAGAGGGTCATGTGGAAGATAGTGTACAGGTTTCCAGTACAGATAATTTCCAGAGGGAAATTGCGACGTTTGAGGTGAAATCAAGTGAGAGGCCTAATTTCACTTGTGTGTGTTGTCGACGCACTTATTATAAGAATCAGACTAAGTTAGTGGATTTATATGCAAAAAGTGAAAGGGAAAATAATAGTGAATGGAAGGATTTTGCAACATACTTGATGGTAGAAAATTGTTTTGATTTGGGATTGGATCAACGTGTGTGTACTTATTGTTGTAACAAATTAAAACAAAACCAGATGCCTGCTAGAGCAGTTCATAATAATCTGGAATTGGTTGAGATTCCTTCTGAATTGAAGGACTTAAATACTTATGAATCTATTTTGATTCAAAGTATCCATCCCTTTCAGGCTATTGTAAGAATGGAGCCAAAGACAGGGAAATTGCCTCCATCAGATTTACAGAGAGGATTAAAGGGAAGAGTTGTTTATTTGCCTCTAGATTTAAAAAAAAACATTAACACAATTGGAGTAGAAAAAGTGGAAGAGGAACCTCTGGTTATCTTAGTTAATGGGGTTCCGACAAAGAATAAGAAAATATGGCAAGATTTAGTAGATGTTAGGAAAGTCAAAAAGGCAACATTGTATTTGAAAAAAAATAATAAATACTACAAGAATGTATATGTTGCAGAAGAGGAAGTAAGTGAGGAAGAGGATAGCGATTTGTGTGCTGGTCAAATTGAGAAAGTAGAACCCTCTACTAGTGAAGAAATATATGAACATTATAGTGTTCATCCTTTGCATTCCAAGGAAGTCATGGGGAATGCTATTGAGTTGTTTCAAATGAAACAAGCCAAAGGGAGTCCCATTAGTGTTTGGGAGGAAAGTTTGGAAGCTCGGTGTTTCCCACAGCTTTTTCCAACAGGTCAGGGAGGAAGATATGATGAGCGA
Source organism: Lissotriton helveticus (assembly GCF_964261635.1). Lineage (NCBI taxonomy): Eukaryota > Metazoa > Chordata > Amphibia > Caudata > Salamandridae > Lissotriton > Lissotriton helveticus. Next base: position 1,762,337,479 of record NC_136068.1, read on the forward strand.
CCTCATCAAATTCCTGCTTCTGAATACCGGACTTTGCGATTGTATGCAGGAGATGCTAGGTTTCGACAATGCATTCCTTATTTGTTTCATCTCCTGTTTGAAAGCGATCTGTCTGGACTGTCATATGCAGTGAACCACATCTTGAAAAGTGGTATACACATGCAAAACATCTCGGCAAGTGACTTTATGGATAAAGTCAATGTCCAAGATAGTATTTTGGATTCTCACCTGATTAATCTCATGGCGTGTCAGCGTGGTACTAATGAGTACTGGTACCGTCGTCATGGTGATTTAAAATGTATGCTGAGGAACTTAGGTACTCCCACATGGTTCCTCACTCTGAGCTGTGCCGAGTATGGCTGGGAAGACTTACTTGAATTTCTACGAGAGGCAAATGCTAACGTAGATAACATCGAATTCAAGACACCCGGAGAACTGTGCTCTTTGGATCCAGTCAATGTATGTAGGTACTTCAATCATAGATTTGAAGCTATGATGTCTTTCATCATGAATAAGAAGAATCCACCTCTTGGAGAGGTGTTGGATTTCTTCTGGAGAAAGGAGTACCAAGCAAGAGGTGCTCCTCATATACATATGTTGCTGTGGATCAAGGATGCACCTAAATTTGGAACGGATCCAGAAGACTCAGTGATGAGTTTCATCCAACAGTATTCTACGTGTGCTGTTCCAAACGCAAAGGAGAAGAAAAGCCTAAGAGAAAAAGTTCTGCGTTTCCAAAGCCATCGATGTGGAAAGTACTGCCGTCGTAAATTCCGAAACAAAGACAAGTTCTACACTAAATGTCGTTTCGGCTTTCCACGACCGGTGATTTCTAAAGGAAGAGTAAACAGTTTGATGTCTTCGTTGCGACACAATGTCATGAAGAAATCACCTAAAAACACTTACAATTTGAAGAGGAACGAAGAGTCCAAGTACATCAACGACTACAACCCGGTGATTTTGTCCATGTGGAATGCTAACATGGATATACAGTTTGTGGCTGATAACTGTATGGCTGAGGCGCGGTATGTGACGTCTTACATCACCAAAAAAGAGAAGACAGAATTGAAGGATATGTGGGAGGACATTTCCCATGAAAAGAGCCTCAGCAAGAAGTTGTACAGTTTCAGTCTGAAGATGTTGTCGCATCGAGAAATCGGAGCGTACGAATGTTCTGACCGGTTGTCTTCAGCAAGTCTCTATGCCAAGTCCAGGAGTATCGTTTGGGCGAGTCTTGGTCTTGCTGCAACGCGTAATCGAGTTCTCAAACCTGTGCGGGAAATTGAGTATTTGGCGGAAAAGGAGCCAAACAGTACCGACATTTTGAAGACCAACATGTTGGATACATATTATCCAAATCGAAGCAGTCACCTCGAGAATGTTTGTCTGTATGAGGTTCTGCAAAATTACATATTCAAGAGGAACATCAAAGAAGATACTGAGAAAGGAGTGTATGCTGTAATAGGAAGTGAGGGATGTCTGGTCAAGCAAAGAAAATGCCACTTGGTAAACCATCGAAAATTGAGTGGCGAATCTCCTGAAAAAAAGGAGTTTTTCTATTTAGCACTTTTGCAACTTTTCAAGCCTTGGCGTGCAGAAGAGGAACTGCTTGGAGATTTTCTCTGTTACGAAGACTCTTTCAATGCCGCCAAGGAGACCATAGAATGTCCTGCTTTTCCCAAATATGTAGAAATGTTGAATGCGGAAATTGAGCAGGAAGCAACAATTGCAGCCGAGATTGCCAGAGACAGTTCTCAGGACAGTCAGAGTTCTGCTTCATTGAGTCAGGATCCACTAGGAGGACCTGTTATCGAAAATGAAGCTGCCACTGCTATGAATGAAGTGGAAAGAGCCATGGCACATGCTCAAGAGGATGCGGTTAACTTAGAAGAGTTGGAAAGGCAACTCAACGTTGAGCAGAGGAAAATATATGACGAAGTTACCATGCAAATTGATCATGGATTAAGTCATGATAAGAAAGAGTGCTCATGTACGTCGTTGAAGCCTGTCCGACTGTACGTGAGTGGAGAAGCGGGAACTGGAAAAAGTTTCCTCATTAAAGCAATTTCATGCTATTTGCAGGAAAAGACAGAGTCATCGCTGTCTTGTGTTGTCACTGCTCCAACTGGACTGGCAGCACATAATATTAAAGGGATTACTTTACATCGTTTACTGATGCTGCCAGTGGAGCATGACAACAAATTAGAATATCACAAGCTATCTGGAGATGCTTGTTTTGAAGTTTCAAGAATCTTGAGGAAAATGAAACTTCTTATCATTGACGAAGTAAGCATGGTTTCCAATGTCATGCTTGCCTTTGTGCATTTGAGGATGCAAGAAGTTCTCAAAACAGAGTATGATGTGTTATTTGGTGGCAAACACATCATTGTTTTCGGAGATCTTTTGCAGCTGACACCAGTGAAAGGGCAACCTGTGTTCAAAATGCTCACGCATGAAGATACCAGGAAGTGCCTAGGCAGCATTGGCAACGTCAATATATGGTTAAACTTCAATTATGCTGAACTGCATGAAAATATGCGTCAGGCGAAGGATGAAGTTTACAAGACTATTCTACAAGATGTTAGAATTGGAAAAGTGACCGAGCATGGGAAAGAAGCTTTACATGCACGATTACTGTCAAATTTATATCCAGAACAAGATGTTGTGCCTGAGAATATTTTTCAGAAAATTACTGAAAAGAAATCTGGAATATGTTTGATGCCAACTCTTGCAGAATGTGCCAAATTTAACAACAAAATGTTGCATTTAGAAAAGCAAGAGATTGTGAAACTGGAAGCTATTGATAGAGTAGAGCATATGGGATCAACAATTATTTTGTCTGAGAATCTGAAAACAAAATTGGATTCATTAGAGAAGAGTATATCTAAAACTGCAGGTTTTGAAAAGACTCTGAATGTGTGCTTGAACTGCCGTATAATTTTAAGAAGGAATTTACATGTTGAAAGAGGTCTGGTAAATGGATCAATGGGTAATGTTGTTGATTTTGTGAAATACAGAAATAGAGATGGAATTGAATTTTTAAAAATTACATTTGAAGGCATTGAGGAAGTACAGCTAATTGCTCGTTGTTCTGCTAGATTTTTGCTTGTAAAAGACTTATATGTTCGCCGTAAGCAGTTTCCTGTTTGCTTGGCATATGCGGTGACAATCCATAAATCGCAAGGTTTAAGTGTAGACAGTGCATTGGTGAATATTGGCAGTTCTGTGTTCAAGGAGGGTATGGCATATGTGGCATTGTCACGAGTTAGAACTTTATCGGGATTGTACTTGATTGAGTGTGATGTCACAAACATTTGTGCAGATCTAGATTGTGTTAAGGAATACAATAGGTTAAGAAGAGAGTATGCGCCACATTTGCCTCAGTTTCCTTTGTTTGAGAAACGTCTGGTAGGCCGGAAACGAAGAAATGAGAACAATACTGGGGAGGTTATAGCAAAAAGACAAAAAGTGAATGAACCTAAAATTACAAGCAGAAACAAAAAGGATTCTGTTGAAGATGTTGTTGGTTTTCAGTTTGAAAACAGTTCTGGTGTCAACTGCTATGCTAATGTAGTAATTAATGTTTTGTTTTCTCTAAAAAATGTAAAAGAAGAGATTGTGGTCAATTCTGATCAAAGATTTTGCGGTTTGTTAAATTCTGTGTTAGAGAAATGTACCACTGATAGAAGAAACATAGAAAGTGTGTCTGAAATTCGAAATCTGTTAGACAGATGTTCAGGCCAAACACAATTCTCTCAAAATATTCAGCAAGATTGTCAGGAGTTTTTAATGTATATGCTTGATGTATTACATGCTGAAGGTGTAGATGTAGATCAGCTGTTTGGGCTTTCTTATCAATGGCAGCATGACTGCGAGAACTGTATGATATCAAGTACTACTAGTGTAGACTCAGAAAGATTTATATATTTAACTTTGCCAGACAGTAAATCAGTCTCCTTTAATAAGCTAGTAAAAGCTGCTAATCACAACATGGAGTGTAGCCAATGTAAATCTGAAATGATGTCCACATTATTTATACGAACATATGGCCAGTACGTCATTTTAATGTTCCAACGATGTAGGGCTGATGGAACAAAATTGACAACTTTAATAAAAATTTTTGTAGCTTCGCAGTTGTCAATATCAGGAAGGACTTTTGTAACTACAGCAATTATATATCATGACGGCCCTTCAATAACATCAGGACATTACACAGCTTATTTAAAGTCTAGAAATGGCTGGTCATTCTGCAATGATTCTGTTTTAATTTTCAAAAAAAAATTGCCGTATGACCTTAAAAACTCTTACCTGGTGTTTTTAAAACCAAAATTTTAGGGAAATAATCTCGGGATGTGCTCTGTGGAATTTCAAGAAGTTCTAATGGCTCCTACACAATTTGGCCTTGAGGATAAGTGTAGTTCAGAGACATAACTTCTAATCATAGGACTGGACATCATGGAGATATATGTGCACTTTGAATGAGTTCAGAAAAACTGTTTCTTTTTATAAGCTAATTGAAGCAGCCAATCAAAACATGGAGTAGAGGGAATGTAAGTCTGCAATGCTGTCTACTGTTTTACATTGCTTTGTGATTAAAAGTGATGTAGAGAATTAAATAATTGTTGTAGTCATAGAGGTAGTGTAAGTCTGCTTCATATTAAGCAGTATCAGTGTCATAGGAAATGTAGAACATGACTGAGCAAGAAGGGGAAGATATTACTATTCCAGGATTGTGAAAATGATCTTCAACATTTTAATTCTGAAAGTTGCGGAAATGCCAAATGATGGGATTGGCTAACAAGAAATCCAAGAGTTATACATGGCTCTGACAAGATTTGGCCTTGTGGAATCTTGTGGTAGAGAGCAAGAAGTCATTTATTGTATGTAACATGTTTTTAAAAACGATTGAGATTTTCTTTCAGAAAGTGGCGGGCTGAAAGTAATAACAGCACAAAAGAGTGTAAGCTATTCATAGGACATCCTTGGACGTCATGGAAAGTAAGTTAACTTTAAGGAGTTCTGATTTTTGATTTCTGATGTTGTATGGGTTTTTTAAACACAATCATTTTGATTGTGTTTTTTTTCCCCGCTGTTACATGATGAATACCTTCAAGTCACTGTTTTTAGTGAATTTTGATACATTCTGAGAACAGCAAAAATAAACCATTTAACATGTATAATTAATTCTGTACTGTTTGCATTTATGATGTATATGTAGAACTGTGTAGGAGGCATGGAGAAGGTGAGGCTTCTGTAAGTGTCAAAGTTGTTGCATGCAGTGCTGCACTTCTGCGTATTCTTTCATATGCTAGACTACATCTGCACAATGAGATACCTAAGCAAAGGAAACACAAGTGATGTGATTGTGAAATGAGCAAAATAAATTGCATGTATTTCAATTACATCACCTGTGTTTCCTATCATTACGAATCACATTGTGCAGATCAAGTTTAGGTCTGTCCAGGGAAACATAGGAGGTTTGGACTTTGTTGAAGATTGCAGTGGACATGACTCACTTCATTGGTAGACCTTCACATGTATTATGTCCTCTATTCTCTTCAACAACTCGAAATTTCATCTGCAACCCTGAGTAGGCCTCACCTGAAACAAAACTCTGGATAGTAGACATCTTATTGGCATCCTGAAGCAATTATTTTAAATTTTAGTGTCTTGCGACACTTTTCTGAGACAACAGCAATGCAAAAGATGCACCATGTTTTAAGATAGGCCTCACTTCATCTGCATCAAGATAGTGTTAGTTTAAAATGTATATCTTTAGGACTGTGTAGCTTCTGTAAGTGTCAAAGTTATTGAAAAACTGTTTGTCCTTCAATCTTTGCCCTTGTCTTTTGTAATTTTTTAATACATGTTTTTATATTTTTCAAATGTTTGTTCTCTCTTTCACAGATTGAAAGTATAAAAATAAAAAATGAGGAATTTAACAACAATTATAAGGTAAATATTTTGTACTCTTTTCGTTACATTTCTATCACATTGAACTACTATTAGTTCCACTGCTTCATTTCTTTAATCCTCAGTTTCCTGCCTTTGCTACTTCCCTCATTCCTTTCTCTATTACCTACTTACTCAACTCCTTCCACTCTTTTTCTCAGTCCCTCTCTTCTCATAGTTCCTCACTCTTGTTCACTCACTCCGTCTCTATTACTCTTAGTGTCTTTGACTGATCACTGTATCACTATTTGTTCATAATGCTTTCTCTGTGTAGTTGAAGCACACTAAGGGGCATATTATGAATGCAGCCAATAAAATTATTGCTCTTTTTATTGGCAGAAAACTGGTGCAAAAGCGGCTTTAGCGGCAGTTTTCTGCCGCAAAAGCAGCTTTAGCGACACATTTCTGCCGATAAAAGCTGCAAAACTTTTATTGCCTATGTTGATAATATGCCCCTATGTTATTTACATTAGGGCTATATTGTCCAGTATAACAATCAAAATTGCTCTCCAAAGACACCAGGCAAAGCAGAAGCTCCCTCAAACAGATCACCAAGCGCAATTTACCCTACTTACAATCTAGCCTGTTCTCTGTCGAGACTTTAGCAATCTTTAGAGCACAAGATAAGATCTTTTCACATGGAAGAGCCAGACGTATTGCAATTCTACTTAAGAAACAAGCATTGGCATAGACAATAGGTCTCGCCTTTGGGACCTTATACGTGTTTAGCCATGCAACAGTTGATGTTGCTGCACCAAGGATATTATGCTGCATAACTAAATACTTAGAAGGTCCCAAAGTCGATACCTATTGGCTATGCCAATGCTTGTTTTTCTTTCACTTCGTTATCTATTTTGTTTTTCACAATTATACCCTCTTCTGTCTGTTCTTTGGTAAATAGATCTATTAAACAGTATCTCTTCTGTACTCCCTATAGCTGTCTTTCTTGAAACATCACTCTCTGTTTACTTTCCTTATACTTACACTTTTTTTTAAAAACATTTTTTTTTTTGGTTAGCTCCCGGTCCGCGTACCGGGAAGCTAACCCGGGAGCGAACCAAAAGAAAGAGAGCTTGCCAGAGTGCTAAACATTGTAGCAATTTTTTTGGAAAGGGAAGGTAGTTCTGAAAAGAACTTTTTTTTTTATATTTTTGTTGTTTTATATTTTTTTTGTATTTTTTGAACATTTTTTGTTTTTTTTGTATTTTTTGAACGATTTTATATTTTTTTTGGTTTTTTTGGGGGGGGGGGGAAACAACAAAAAACAGGCGTTGAAAAGGGCTCAACAGGAGCAAAAAAAAATTACTGGGGGCGGTTAGGGCAATCATGGTGTTCATACGCCAGGTTCAGTGCATTGATGCTCATGTTGCCACAAGCTAATAATGCACGACAGTACATACATAAGTGAATCATGTGCCCAAAATTTGGTTGGATATTTGGCACAGTTTCCCGTGCCTCCTCTGGTGATAAAGAAACCGATGTTGTTGGTCTCGCCACAGGAGTTGGTCGAGGATTGTCCATCATATCTCTTAATTCCGCCCGGCTGTAATTTAGGGGATGTTTCCTCGTCATGTGCCTATGCATGGTATGATTACCATAGCTGTATTTTTTGTCCGTCCCTCTGGACAATTGTTCCTTGCATATGAGGCATGTTGCGTACCTGGCATTGACCTTTTTTTGGCCACGAGGGATGGAAAAAAACTGCCAGATGAAACTGGGTTTCTTTCTTGAAACCCGGGGCAACTCTTCCAGGAATTGTGGTTGTTCTCCCTCCTCATCCATCTCTTCATCTTCCTCCTCAGTGTTGGTAACCACCTGGGGAGGTGGTCCTCTCTTCCCATGAGGAGGTGGAGGTGGTGGTGGGGGTGCACCAGCTGAAGCAATCAGTGAAGCCATTTTCATACAATCAAAATAGGTCTTCCAAGAAGCAAAATAGGTCTTCCTCTCACAATAATGAAAGTCAGAGTGAGGAAAGAAGGAGTGGTTTTCATCATTTGGAAAAAACAATACTTCTCAACCAATGAAAAGTGTTATTTTTAGGTCACCTGACCTAGCCTTCCATAATTATGAAACTAAAAGTGAAATGAACCAATGAAAAGCTTTATTAACAAGTCACATGACCTATAACGCTCATGTTACGCGCTGCGGAACGCTCCCCGGTTAGCTTCCGGTTCGCTGCGCTTCGCGCCTCGGTCCGCGCCCCGGGACACTTCCGGGTGCGCTAACGCGATACGTCACAAGACGCATTTCGCGGCAACGCGATACGTCGCGCTTTCGCGCCGCGGATCGCTTCCGGGGAGTTGCGTTTCGCGCCTCGGTCCGCGCCCCGGGGCTCTTCCGGGTGCGCTAACGCAGTACGTCATAAGACGCATTACGCGGCAACGCGATACCGTCACTATGTTGATTTGTTACCGGTTCGCGGACCGGATCGCGGAATCGAATTGAGCTAACGGGAAGCTTCCCGGTTAGCGGACCGGGAGCGAAACAAAAAAAATATTTAAATTTTTTTATTAATAAACATATAAAATATATTTTTGGATTTAAAGAAGAATACATTTTACAGCTGTAGATATTAGCTTTTAAAAAACCAATGAAATTCACTGAAAAAACCATAGGTTATAGACCATATATAGTTAGGAATTAGCATTTACAAAACCTTGAAAATTCACTGAAAAAACCATAGGTTATAGACCATATATAGTTAGGAATTAGCATTTAAAAAACCTTATTTTACTCACACAAAACCATTGAAATTCCATATATAGTTAGTTGTACTAACTATATATCGCGCACCCGCAATCCACTGCTGATGATGTCACATATTACATCATTCATGACATGGTCAGTGACATCACTGATGACATCACTGATGACATCTCAAATGACATCACTGATGACATCACTGATGACATCTCAAATGACATCACTGATGACATCACTGATGACATCTCATTTGACATTACTGATGACATCACTGATGACATCATTCATGTGATAATACGATGAAGCTCTTCAGACTCTAATATAACCTTAGATACAGTAAGTGTAAACAGACACTCACAGACTGTCACTCATCCATAGAGTTACACACACACCTAGTCAGTCATGCAAAGAATCAATCACACATCCATTTTCTCAACTATACAGTTATACACACCTTACTTATTCAAACATATACTAAAACATATTTACTCACTTATACAATCCTGGATACAAGTTCACAATGATCCATACAGCCACTCACACATTCACTGGCTCTTATGCACAGTTATTTATATATGTCAACTCTCACATGTACTGTGTTTTACATATGTACTTACTTTTACATGTAGCACTGAGATATCCATTCACTCAGCAATACACTCATGCACACAGTCAACCGCCCATACAGCTGTTTCCACATCCACTTTTGAACCCATACATCTAGTGAATCAACTGCTCACACATCTATGCACAGAGTCATACACCTCCCAGCCACCCATACACACTCTCAGTCTCCCATACAAATACGTAGGCAACCAATCAATAACGCATATAGTTAATCATATAGCTAATGATCAACACATGCAGCAGTTTATAGAACAACAGACATAATGATGCACAAATTGAGACAGTTTAGTCACTAACCCATGCACTCAGTGAGACACATTTAACCACTCACTCATACAGTCAGTCATGCACCTACTAAATCCTTCATCCAGACATTTATACATCCACTCATTCTTAAATATGTAAGACATATTTTAACTTTACAGAATTATACAGTCACTGGATGACGTCATCAGTGATGTCATCAGTGATGTCATTTGAGATGTCATCAGTGATGTCATCAGTGATGTCATTTGAGATGTCATCAGTGATGTCATCAGTGATGTCACTGACCATGTCATGAATGATGTAATATGTGACATCATCAGCAGTGGATTGCGGGTGCGCGATATATAGTTAGTACAACTAACTATATATGGAATTTCAATGGTTTTGTGTGAGTAAAATAAGGTTTTTTAAATGCTAATTCCTAACTATATATGGTCTATAACCTATGGTTTTTTCAGTGAATATATATATATATATATGAGGTACGTGGCGCTCCTGAAGTTTAGCCAGCAAAACACTGACAGCCAGTCAGCAAAACAGGAACAGCGAGACCCAAAGATGGTGCAAATATTCTTTATTTAAATTTCAGCCCAGCACCAGTCCGCCATGACGCGTTTCGGCTAGAGATAGCCTTGATCACATGACGAATATATATATATACATATAAACGGGACAACTGTTAGGTTTATTAAACAAGCAAATGCATTTCGGCACACAGCCTTTTTTGGTGCTTTTCGTCATGGCATCAAACAAAGCTCTTGTTTAAATTGCATCCAAGTTGATTTCATTGGAGCACCACAGAAACATAGCCAGCAACAAAGGACTTCCAAAGTTCTTGGTCTAAATACCAGGTTCATTGGCTGCCCTGTTAGTGTGTGTTTTTCCTGCTTTAACCTTTCATGCACTTCATTTTTCACGTATTTACTTCGTTCTCAAAACAGTTCCCTTTCAGGCATAGAGTGATGCATAAATTATGCAAAAAATGAAGCAGGGAACTCTGGGAAGTTATCAAGTTTAGGTGGAAAGCAGTTCCAGTATAGAGCACTCTCAACACCATCGACACTCGAAGTTTGCTCACCTCAAATGTCTGCTTTTTTGTCAAAGTCTTTAAGCGTAGGATTACGACATTGCCATCCGCACCAAGATAGAAAGGGACAAAGTCTTTTACTATTCCTACAGCAAAGTTTTTAAGCATAGGATTAGCACAGTGCTATCCTTGCTGAGCTGTAAAATGGCCATAGCCTTTTACCACTCCAGGCACATAGCTTCCAAGCCAACCTGAAAGGCTTAAAAGCAACCCCTGACACGTGCTTTGCTCTCATTAGATCTCTTCAGAGAGGTACAGCTTTGTCCAGACACAAGAGAGATCCTAGTATAAGTCAAAACAATTCCCTTTCAGGCATTACTCTATCACCCCCTCTGGGGCTAGCCGGTACTCTGTCAATGCCAAAAAATGAAAAACTGTTAACATCTTTGTTGTGAAAACGTAACCAGTGTCGCGCTGTTGCATAATTAACATCAACATTTTTGATTGCCCTCATGTGTTTGAGGATGCGTTTCTTGATGGGGAAGATCGTACTCCCTATGTAGAACTTGCCACACGGGCACACAATAGCATAGACACAAAAATCGGTGTTGCAATTCATGAATTTACTGATGGTCTCAGTTTTCCCCGTGGGTAAGGGATATGATTTTACATTCTTGCTAGTGTCACACGCTTTGCATTTTCCACACTTGAAAAAGCCCTTTTGTTTCTGTAACCATGTTTGTTTCTTGGGAGCCCCCAAGTAACTTCTAACCAGCATGTCTTTAAGAGAGCGCGCCTTCCTGTAGGTGATTTGTGGCTGCGTGCTAACTGTGCTCCCTATGATAGGGTCATTCCTGACAATGTGCCAGTGTCGCTTAAGTGTCTCGCGTATTTGGCCTGCTTCCACACTGAATGTGGTGATCATCCTGACATTATTGGACTCACCAGTACCTGTTTGCTTCCCTGTTTTCTTCACCAGGAGTGCTCCTCTGTCTTTCGCTTTCGCTTTCTCCTTGGCGGCCAGCAGTACCTGGTCAGGATATCCCCTTGATCTAAATCTTTTGGTCATGGATATTTGTTCTTTTTCTAAATCTGCCTGGGAGCTACAGTTGCGCTTCGCTCTTAAAAATTCTCCAAACGGAATACTATTTTTAAGGCTAGTTGGATGGTGACTCTTGGTGTGTAAAATGCTGTTCCCTGCAGTGGGTTTCCTGTGCAGGCTAGTGTGTATTGTCCCATCCTCAATCCTGACACTCACATCCAAGAAATCCATTACGCCCTGATCTTGCTTGCTGGTAAATCTGAGATTGACATCATTGCTATTTAGTGATTTCAGGAACCTGTCTAGATCTGACTTAGGCCCTCCCCAGATCATAAAGATGTCATCTATATAACGGGTGTAGAAGGCAATGTGACGTGTGAGGTGTTCATTAGCATCTGTCCAAAACACTTGCTCCTCCCACCATCCCATCAACATACACGCGTAACTGGGCGCAAAACAACTTCCCATCGCGGTCCCAACCTCCTGTTTAAACCACCTGTCATCAAAAAGAAAACAGTTATTCAGCAAGCAGTATTCCAACATTTCCAGTACCATGTTTGTCTGGTTGTAGAGGAAGACGGATCTGTCCCTCAAAAAATGTTTGCAAGCATTGATACCATCAGAGTGTTTGATGCATGTGTAGAGGGAAACTACATCTATGGTGACTAGCAAGAAATTGTCTTTCCATGTGATACCCTCGATCTTATTGATGAAGTCAGTGCTGTCTCTACAGTAAGAAGGTTAAGAACATAAGGAAAAAGAAAAGTGTCCAGGAAGATAGAGGTGTTTTCAAGAAGGCTGCCATTCGCAGACGCAATGGGCCTGCCAGGCGGGTTTTTGTCGTCGTCTTTGCGCACCTTGGGTAACATGTAGAAGCAAGGTGATACTGTGTGTTTGATGTATAGAAATCTGTACTCAGCTTCTGCTAGTAGGCCTCCCTCCTTCCATATCTGTAGTTTCTCATAGTAGCTGGTAATGCTAGCGACATATTCCTCCTTGTTGGACTTTCTGTAGTAACCAGAGAGTGCCAGTTGTTTGTTCGCTTCCTGTCTGTACATGTTAATGTCCCAAAGGACCACATTGCCCCCTTTGTCTGAAGGTTTTATAACTAGCCTATGATCTGCATTGAGGGTGCCCAGGGATGTCCTTTGATCAGGTGTGAGGTTGTGAGCATGTTTGTTCTTACTGTTCTCCCATACATGTAGCAGGTCCCTGATTATGACATCATGGAAGGTGTCAAGGCTGTCATGTGGTGTTACAGGGTTAAAGGTGGATTTGGGCCTAAAGTTCGTGGAGTTGCTCCCCCCAAGTGTTAGTCCCATACGTTCAAGTATTTCAGAATCATTCAACCCATCAATTTGTTCACCACATAGTTCCATTGCACAAGCCATGCCCTCCACATCCTGTATAGTGAGCATTTTGGACACCTGTGTGCTCCACCGGCTTCCCCCGCCCTCTGATCTAGAGCCCGCTTTTTCTTTAACATAAACATTTTCATGAGCTTCAATTTACGTATAAATAGGAAGACTTCAATTCTAGTCCGGCTGTAATCGAAATTGGCCATAGGGCAAAAGGTCAGGCCCAGTTCCAAAACGAATCTCTCAGCCAAAGTTAAGTCATGAGAGGAAAGGTTCACAATAGTCAGATGAGGCTCACCCATCATTGTCGCTTGGTCTGTCGCATTGTCCTCCCATGCGACGTTGCTCCTTTTGTGTTTCATTCCTCCCCTCCTCGTTGTTTTCCTTTTGTGCTTGTGCCTCTTCCCCTTCCGTATGCCTGTTCTGGTGGTCTTACATGTAATGTCATTCCCGATTGTAAAAAATGGTACACTTCCAGAGGTTTGAAGGTTAGAACGTTCCTGCCGATGTGGTCCGCTTGCTCGTCCGCATCAGAGTAGTACTCCGACCCAGATTCAGAGATCGTAGTTTCTTGGTGCTGCTTGGTTGCCCCCAGCTGCTTGAATTGCTTAATTGCGCCGTCATATTTTTTACCAAAGGTCAGGATCCTCCCACTGGCGTAGTCCTGTTTCTCATGTAGAAACTTGCGTTTCTTTTTCTGTTTTATTTCGTCTTCATATTTGTCCAGTCTGCTTTCCATATGTTCAAGTGCTTTTTTTATATCTTCTATGGCAACATGTTTATCAAGGTCCTCCTTGAGTTTCTCAATGTCCTTGATGACTTGCTCAAGCTCTTTGGCTGCAAACTTCGACAAAAGACTCAGCATATTTTTACAGGTTCCTGCCATGAGCCCAGACCAGTCTTCTAGGAGCTTGGGGTGGGGATTTTGGTAGGTAGGTGTTATTAAAATACGCAGTCCTCTCGGGACCCGCCTACCTCGATGTAATTCTCCAAAGATGTTACCTCCCACCAGCCATTGATCTATTTTTTCAGTAATTTCTCGTACTGGAACAGCATCTGTTTGAGGTTTTTGTCAGATGGCGACGTTGTAGGTTCCGCCTCGTTGGTGACTTCAGCTGTGTTTTCTGTTTCACTGAATAAGGATCTGGCTTTGTCTGCCCTCCCTGCTCGGCGGTTTCTGGGTGTTGTTTCTCCCGTTGTAGCTGTTGCACCTGCCGCTTGTTTCCCTCTCGTCATGGTTCCCTTCGGATGGTTACTTTTGGGTGCGTTTTCTGATGTGGTGACACGGGAAAGGAAATCCGTGCCGCGCTGTGTCCCTCGTCGGTAGCGCGGTACCCCTGCTGATTGTTTTACAGCATACTGGTGTGGTGCCTGTGTTGTGAGCTAGTAAAGTGTCGGTCCGTGATGGGGCATAGTAGCGCGCACCTTCCGGGGCACGCCTCCCAGCCCTACACTCACCAGCACACTCCCAGCCGATCGTAGGCGTTTCCCAGCAGTGTTCTTTCGGCGGCGGGAGCAGGACTTGGCAAAAGCCGGTTTGGAAAGAAAGGCTCCCGACGTGTCCGCTCCACTCCAGACGGGGTTGGTGCGAGTCCCGGGTGTCGGGAGCCCAGAAGTAGATTTGCGAAAGTTCTCCCGGTGTCGTTAACCAGGGTGACAAACGACTCGCACTCCAGGGTCCGTGTTTCAAAGTATGGTGTTTATTGGCGACGCGTTTCGACCAGACGGTCTTTTTCACTAGTGGGTATTTCATCAAAATGAGGGAAGAGGAATGGGTGTCCTATCTGTTCCCCATAACTAGGTAAGTTTCATCAAAAAGGATAGGACACTTGTAACCACTTACTCCAAGAGATATATTGAAATATGATGAAAAACCCTCATAAACGTTGTGTTTTACGAGAAGCGGTATATGTTGTTCTCCGCCCCACACAAACGTTATGGCAACAGTCATTAGGTTTTTGCATTCAGCATCTTGCCAGCCTCACCCGAGGCGATCTCTGGTTTTATCGTGGCAGTGTCCAGAGAAAGTTTGAGTGACCCCACTGAAGCTGAAAAAGTGAGTAAAATAGTTTCCAGGCGATACTGTATTTTATTCAAATCGCTGGTCCACTAATTAAAATATAAGGGTATGCTCTGGGGATAATTAGGAATCCTTAGCATAGGTCATTAGGACAGAAAAAACGTCAACATGTTTCTGCTCTCTTGGCCCGTGGGTCTAAGAACATTCGTCAGGACAACAATAAACACACACAGTTAAAAGTATATTGTCACTATTTTGTGACAATAGTGGGTCTATACAACATAATAGTCTTACCCATGTAGGTTCTGAATAGTCACCTAGAGGATTAGAAAGGAAAAAGGGGGGGTGACAGGTGGCATTTTAACAGTTTTCTGTTAAAAAACGTGGTCATTAAGAACATGCATTGTGTTTTATCAAAAGTTATACGCTCATATAGAGACATATGCAAGTTTTAGGAAACAAAACAACATAAATGACATCATGGCGAGTTAAATCAAGGAGTGGTGTATCAGCGGTACATAGTGCACAAAAAGCTAAATCATTTGTGACATTGTATAACTATTTTTAAATCATACCTCTATTTAGGGTGTACACAGAATGAACCTGGATAGGGAAAACGGAAGTATTATGAAAATACTACTCGTACCGAGTGTTTAGTGCTCAATTACCTCATGTGAGGTCTTACCTTTAGGTAATTGTTACCAGGTCCCGTCAGGAGGTACGGACTTTAAGTCTCAGGCTATAAAGATACCAAGAGGGGGGTAATAGTGAGGTTGCTGTCTGCCGGTGGCATTGGGGCAGCGAGCGGTAGGGGAAACACTCACCCGCGTTGGAAGCGTGTTCCGCGTCTTGTGCTGGCTCTGCCTCCTGGACGCTGGGAGCACGCTTCCGATGGCGTTTTCTTCGTTATCGGCCATTGCGCTAGAAAGAGGACTGCTTTGCAAATGATCGAGTGACCTGATTAAACTCAAAATTAAGCGGTTTAACTTTCTTCAAGTGCAATAATTTTCATTTTAGCGTTAATAGGGGAAAGTGTTTGTAATTACCATAACGCTAGATGGGAAACACAAAATGTGAAAAAAAAAATTTGAAAAAATGTGCAACAAATGTAAAGAAACGTTATCTCGTGTTGGACTTGCACTTAGATGTTGTATTTCAACGTGCAAAGTGGTGCCATGAGATTTCATCATTTAAACCATACTGATTTGTTTTCAGACGGTCAACCCAACGTTGTTCCTTTTCATACAGTACCTTTTCAACATTGGGTGTCCCTTCTGGTATTTTTTCGATGACAGTCCATCTCAAGTCCTCAATGCTGTGATTTTGCTCAACGAAATGGGAACAGAGTTTAGTGGTGTTCTTTTTTAGGCGAATATTACTTTTATGTTCCCCTATTCGTAATTTCACCTTCCTGCAAGTCATCCCGATGTATTTCTTTTCACATGGACAGGTGACCATATAGATCACATGGGATGAATTGCAGTTGCTATGTTGTCTCTGTGTCCAATTCAATGTGGGGGAAAGTTGTAATGTTTTTGAGCTGGTGGTTGATTTGCAGGCCAAACATGAACCGCATGGGTAATGTCCTGTTACAGGGGCCATGTGGGCATTCCTAATTGGTTTGGTTAGGATGGCTTGTCTGGGGCGAGTATGGACCAACATATCACGTAAGTTCTTGGTTCGTTTATTGGCAAAGCGTGGTTTTGGCCAGTTGAATTGTCCTGTATTTACAATGTGCCAGTTCTTCTGAATGAGTTTGTTTACTTGGTATGATGCTGGACCAAACGTAGTCACACAGGTCATGAGGTCCGCATTTTCTCTTTTTTCAAATGTAGTCAGTAGATTTTCTCTCGGTTGGTTCAGGGCTCTTTTTTGGCACTTTTTTATGGTTGATGTTTTATACTCCCTTTGTTGTAATCTGATGCTGAGATCCTTTGACTGGACAAGATAGTCAGTTTTTTGGCTACAATTTCTTTTGAGACGTAAAAACTGGCTGTATGGTAAATTGTCCCTTAATGGTTGGGGATGGTAACTTTTATAAGACAATAAACTGTTCTTGGCCGTTGGTTTTCTGAATGTTTTTGTCTCAATTTTGTTATCCTTTGAGTATATAGTCAGATCTAAAAAGTCAATGCTTTCTTTATCAGCTATATATGTAAATCGAAGCCAAGGATCGCGTGTGTTCAGCCACTCCACAAATAGTTTCAGGTCGTGGTTATTGTGCCAGATCAAAAGAACGTCATCGATATAACGTTTCCAGTAAAGTATACTGGAAACGTAAGGGTTGGTTTGTGTCAGTACGTGATTAGTTTCAAAGTTGCTCACGTAGAGTCCTGCCACCGAGGGGGCAAAAGCACTCCCCATTGAAGTCCCGTGACTCTGTAAGAACAGCTGTTCTTCAAATTCAAAGTAGTTCTCGGTGAGTGCCATCCGGCAACACTCTAGGACAAAGTGTCTAGGTGTCCTAAAATCCCAAGTTTCCATGAAGAGAACATCCTCTAACATTTCCAGTGTCTCTTTTTGGGGCAGACTAGTGTAAAGGGATTCAATATCTAATCCCACTAGAAGCATCGTAGTGGGGTCAAAAGGTTGGTCTTTAAGTTGATTTAACAAATCTCTAGTATCTTGTAAATACGTAGGAGTTTTTTTGACCAGAGGCTGGAGGAATTGGTCTGCAAATTTGGAGAGGGGTTCTAGTACTGATCCTATGCCGCTAACTATCGGGCGGCCTGGTGGTGGTGTTCTGTTTTTGTGTGTTTTGGGAAGCGAGTAAAAGTATGGAGTTTTTGGATTGTCTGTCAGTAAGAAATCCGCTTCTTTCTTGCTTACCCAGCCATTTGTTTCGGCTTCATACACCATCATAGCGATAGTCGTTTTCAATCTAGGTGTAGGATCCGTGTCAATTCTAGTATAGAATTTATCATCCGCCTCTTTAAACTCAAATGTGAACTATCAGAATTCTGTCCCACACTCAAACTTAAAGCACATTTTTCTGATTCTACACCTTCTACTAATCTCGGAGACACTACCCTCCGAAAAAAGTCGAATTTCACTCCACCGAACAACACGGTACCAGTAGAGATATTGACCTTCGAAAAGGCCCTCTTTACAGGCATTGATAATATGGCTAACAATGTTAAAAGACCCTTTCAAAACCTAACCAAGTTGGAAAGAGAAGCTTTGGAAGAACTACAGTCAAACACAAACATTGTGATCAAACCCGCAGATAAGGGTGGAGGAGTAGTTATTCTTGGAAAAGAAGGCTACAGAACCCAATGCCTTGAACTACTGGCGGATGATAAATTCTATACTAGAATTGACACGGATCCTACACCTAGATTGAAAACGACTATCGCTATGATGGTGTATGAAGCCGAAACAAATGGCTGTGTAAGCAAGAAAGAAGCGGATTTCTTACTGACAGACAATCCAAAAACTCCATACTTTTACTCGCTTCCCAAAACACACAAAAACAGAACACCACCACCAGGCCGCCCGATAGTTAGCGGCATAGGATCAGTACTAGAACCCCTCTCCAAATTTGCAGACCAATTCCTCCAGCCTCTGGTCAAAAAAACTCCTACGTATTTACAAGATACTAGAGATTTGTTAAATCAACTTAAAGACCAACCTTTTGACCCCACTACGATGCTTCTAGTGGGATTAGATATTGAATCCCTTTACACTAGTCTGCCCCAATTAGAGACACTGGAAATGTTAGAGGATGTTCTCTTCATGGAAACTTGGGATTTTAGGACACCTAGACACTTTGTCCTAGAGTGTTGCCGGATGGCACTCACCGAGAACTACTTTGAATTTGAAGAACAGCTGTTCTTACAGAGTCACGGGACTTCAATGGGGAGTGCTTTTGCCCCCTCGGTGGCAGGACTCTACGTGAGCAACTTTGAAACTAATCACGTACTGACACAAACCAACCCTTACGTTTCCAGTATACTTTACTGGAAACGTTATATCGATGACGTTCTTTTGATCTGGCACAATAACCACGACCTGAAACTATTTGTGGAGTGGCTGAACACACGCGATCCTTGGCTTCGATTTACATATATAGCTGATAAAGAAAGCATTGACTTTTTAGATCTGCCTATATACTCAAAGGATAACAAAATTGAGACAAAAACATTCAGAAAACCAACGGCCAAGAACAGTTTATTGTCTTATAAAAGTTACCATCCCCAACCATTAAGGGACAATTTACCATACAGCCAGTTTTTACGTCTCAAAAGAAATTGTAGCCAAAAAACTGACTATCTTGTCCAGTCAAAGGATCTCAGCATCAGATTACAACAAAGGGAGTATAAAACATCAACCATAAAAAAGTGCCAAAAAAGAGCCCTGAACCAACCGAGAGAAAATCTACTGACTACATTTGAAAAAAGAGAAAATGCGGACCTCATGACCTGTGTGACTACGTTTGGTCCAGCATCATACCAAGTAAACAAACTCATTCAGAAGAACTGGCACATTGTAAATACAGGACAATTCAACTGGCCAAAACCACGCTTTGCCAATAAACGAACCAAGAACTTACGTGATATGTTGGTCCATACTCGCCCCAGACAAGCCATCCTAACCAAACCAATTAGGAATGCCCACATGGCCCCTGTAACAGGACATTACCCATGCGGTTCATGTTTGGCCTGCAAATCAACCACCAGCTCAAAAACATTACAACTTTCCCCCACATTGAATTGGACACAGAGACAACATAGCAACTGCAATTCATCCCATGTGATCTATATGGTCACCTGTCCATGTGAAAAGAAATACATCGGGATGACTTGCAGGAAGGTGAAATTACGAATAGGGGAACATAAAAGTAATATTCGCCTAAAAAAGAACACCACTAAACTCTGTTCCCATTTCGTTGAGCAAAATCACAGCATTGAGGACTTGAGATGGACTGTCATCGAAAAAATACCAGAAGGGACACCCAATGTTGAAAAGGTACTGTATGAAAAGGAACAACGTTGGGTTGACCGTCTGAAAACGAATCAGTATGGTTTAAATGATGAAATCTCATGGCACCACTTTGCACGTTGAAATACAACATCTAAGTGCAAGTCCAACACGAGATAACGTTTCTTTACATTTGTTGCACATTTTTCCCAATTTTTTTTTCAAATTTTGTGTTTCCCATCTAGCGTTATGGTAATTACAAACACTTTCCCCTATTAACGCTAAAATGAAAATTATTGCACTTGAAGAAAGTTAAACCGCTTAATTTTGAGTTTAATCAGGTCACTCGATCATTTGCAAAGCAGTCCTCTTTCTAGCGCAATGGCCGATAACGAAGAAAACGCCATCGGAAGCGTGCTCCCAGCGTCCAGGAGGCAGAGCCAGCACAAGACGCGGAACACGCTTCCAACGCGGGTGAGTGTTTCCCCTACCGCTCGCTGCCCCAATGCCACCGGCAGACAGCAACCTCACTATTACCCCCCTCTTGGTATCTTTATAGCCTGAGACTTAAAGTCCGTACCTCCTGACGGGACCTGGTAACAATTACCTAAAGGTAAGACCTCACATGAGGTAATTGAGCACTAAACACTCGGTACGAGTAGTATTTTCATAATACTTCCGTTTTCCCTATCCAGGTTCATTCTGTGTACACCCTAAATAGAGGTATGATTTAAAAATAGTTATACAATGTCACAAATGATTTAGCTTTTTGTGCACTATGTACCGCTGATACACCACTCCTTGATTTAACTCGCCATGATGTCATTTATGTTGTTTTGTTTCCTAAAACTTGCATATGTCTCTATATGAGCGTATAACTTTTGATAAAACACAATGCATGTTCTTAATGACCACTTTTTTTAACAGAAAACTGTTAAAATGCCACCTGTCACCCCCCCTTTTTCCTTTCTAATCCTCTAGGTGACTATTCAGAACCTACATGGGTAAGACTATTATGTTGTATAGACCCACTATTGTCACAAAATAGTGACAATATACTTTTAACTGTGTGTGTTTATTGTTGTCCTGACGAATGCTCTTAGACCCACGGGCCAAGAGAGCAGAAACATGTTGACGTTTTTTCTGTCCTAATGACCTATGCTAAGGATTCCTAATTATCCCCAGAGCATACCCTTATATTTTAATTAGTGGACCAGCGATTTGAATAAAATACAGTATCGCCTGGAAACTATTTTACTCACTTTTTCAGCTTCAGTGGAGTCACTCAAACTTTCTCTGGACACTGCCACGATAAAACCAGAGATCGCCTCGGGTGAGGCTGGCAAGATACTGAATGCAAAAACCCAATGACTGTTGCCATATCGTTTGTGTGGGGTGGAGAACAACATATACCGCTTCTCGTAAAACACAACGTTTATGAGGGTTTTTCATCATATTTCAATATATCTCTTGGAGTAAGTGGTTACAAGTGTCCTATCCTTTTTGATGAAACTGGTCTTTTTCACTAGCCAAATGCATATAATCAAAACCACCATTTTAAAGTGCACAATGATAAAAAGTGAGGAAGGACCAGTGTTCGAGAAAGTAAAAAAAAGGGAGCTGGAAAACAGACTATAGTTTTGTCCAGCTTGCGGTAAATATACAATGTACAAGGTAAAAAAGGCAATTCTTTCTTAGAAACAAAATTAAATGGAAAAAACCAAATCATAGTGTCATTTCATACATTTACATGAGAAAATTGCAAACAAATAGTATATGTTCACTTTGTCAATTATAAGACGGTTTAGTCCTGGTCAGGAATAGAACAGCCTATTCACAAAGTGGTGCTGTTAAAACATTATACAGCACAGGAGGTGAAACGCAAAGGTAAAGAGAAATTTCACATATACATATACATATATATAGATGTATATATCTATATATATATATGTGTAAAAAAATTATATATAAATATATATATATATATATATACATATATATATATATATTCACTGAAAAAACCATAGGTTACAGACCATATATAGTTAGCTGGACATTTTATTGACATAAAACCAATGAAATTCCATATATAGTTAGTTGCACTAACTATATATCGCGCACCCGCAATCCACTGCTGATGATGTCACATATTACATCATTCATGACATGGTCAGTGACATCACTGATGACATCACTGATGACATCTCAAATGACATCACTGATGACATCACTGATGACATCTCATTTGACATCAATGACCACATCACTGATGATATCATTCATGTGACAATACAATGCATCTCCTCACATTTTAATATAACCTCTGTTTCACCCAGTGTTAAATACAGAGTATAATTTTTGAAACCATTGACACACCAATACTAGTTACTACGTACGCACTCACTGATTGCTACGTCTACACACACCTTCACTCATTCACCCATACAATCATTCATACATACAATCACTCATCTTTACAACACTATCATATGCACTAATACACCTATACAGACACTCACAGTCTGCCACTCATCCATGGAGTTACTCACACACCTAGTCAGTCCTGTAAAGAATCAATGACACTTCCATTTTCTTGTCTATACAGTTAAACATAGAGCACCTTACATTTTCAAACATATACTAACACATACTTACCTTCTTATACAATCATTGATACAAGTACACATTGATCTGCACAGAGTCACACACCTCCCAGCTAGCCACACACACACTCAGTCTCCCATACAAATACTTGGGCAATCAATCAATAACCCATATAGTTACTCATATAGCTACTGATCAACACATGCAGCAGTTTACAGAACAACAGACATAATGATGCACAAATTAAGACAGTTTAGTCACTAACCCATGCACTCAGTGAGACACATTTAATCACTCACTCATACAGTCAGTCATGCACCTACTAAATCCTTCGTCCAGACACTTACACATCCACTCATTCTTCAAGATGTAAGACATATTTAAACTTTACAGAAACAAAAAATCACTGGATGTTGTTATCAGTGATGCCATCAGTGATGTCATTTGAGATGTCATCAGTGATGTCACTGACCATGTCATGAATGATGTAATATGTGACATCATCAGCAGTGGATTGCGGGTGCGCGATATATAGTTAGTGCAACTAACTATATATGGAATTTCATTGGTTTTATGTCAATAAAATGTCCAGCTAACTATATATGGTCTGTAACCTATGGTTTTTTCAGTGAATTTTCAAGGTTTTGTAAATGCTAATTCCTAACTATATATGGTCTATAACCTATGGTTTTTTCAGTGAATATATATATATATATATATATATATATATATATATATAACATTTCTATGGCAAAATGAAACCCCTCATTTTGTTCCTTTGCAAATTAAATGTTTTAAGTGTTAACACTTTATTCCAATCAAGATGACTTCAGGTGTGCCATACTTTTGTCATAAGTAAGACTGTTAGCGCTCTAGTTGTTCTTTAGAACACTCTGGGACATACTTTCACTGGGCTATAGTTGGGCTACATCTGGCTGTTATTTGGGCTACATTTGGGCTCTTTTGTCTCTGGTGGCCATCTTTGGGCTACATTGGGCTACATTGGGCTACATTGGGCTACATTGGGCTCCAACATATATACAGCCCAATGTAGCCCAATATATATTTTTCAAAGTTAATTTTCGTAAAAACCACTGGAGCATATATCTTGAGACATAGCAAAGGCACATCGGGCTACCAGTCCCTACAATTTTGCCAAGTTTTGTGGAAATCCATTCAGCCGTTCGAGCTAAAAGTGAGTCCAACCGCCCTATGGAAAACTCAATGTTAAAAACACGTTTTGGGACCCCCCTTTTTTCTCGGCCCCCGCTTGACGAAACCCCCCCCAAATTTTCAGGGGCTGCTCAGAAACTAAATGTGCCATTTTCCTGAAAATTTCAGCCAATTCCGTCCACAAACGCCAATGTTATTAGACATAGAATTTTCAGAAATCCCAGAGAGAAAAAATCCTAACTATATATACCTACTGGCTATCGCCAGTAGGTAATATATATATATATATATATATATATATATATATATATATATATATATATATATATATATATATATATATATATATATATATATATATATATATAACATTTCTATGGCAAAATGAAACCCCTCATTTTGTTCCTTTGCAAATTAAATGTTTTAAGTGTTAACACTTTATTCCAATCAAGATGACTTCAGGTGTGCCATACTTTTGTCATAAGTAAGACTGTTAGCGCTCTAGTTGTTCTTTAGAACACTCTGGGACATACTTTCACTGGGCTATAGTTGGGCTACATCTGGCTGTTATTTGGGCTACATTTGGGCTCTTTTGTCTCTGGTGGCCATCTTTGGGCTACATTGGGCTACATTGGGCTACATTGGGCTACATTGGGCTCCAACATATATACAGCCCAATGTAGCCCAATATATATTTTTCAAAGTTAATTTTCGTAAAAACCACTGGAGCATATATCTTGAGACATAGCAAAGGCACATCGGGCTACCAGTCCCTACAATTTTGCCAAGTTTTGTGGAAATCCATTCAGCCGTTCGAGCTAAAAGTGAGTCCAACCGCCCTATGGAAAACTCAATGTTAAAAACACGTTTTGGGACCCCCCTTTTTTCTCGGCCCCCGCTTGACGAAACCCCCCCCCAAATTTTCAGGGGCTGCTCAGAAACTAAATGTGCCATTTTCCTGAAAATTTCAGCCAATTCCGTCCACAAACGCCAATGTTATTAGACATAGAATTTTCAGAAATCCCAGAGAGAAAAAATCCTAACTATATATACCTACTGGCTATCGCCAGTAGGTAATATATATATATATATATATATATATATATATATATATATATATATATATATAACATTTCTATGGCAAAATGAAACCCCTCATTTTGTTCCTTTGCAAATTAAATGTTTTAAGTGTTAACACTTTATTCCAATCAAGATGACTTCAGGTGTGCCATACTTTTGTCATAAGTAAGACTGTTAGCGCTCTAGTTGTTCTTTAGAACACTCTGGGACATTCTTTCACTGGGCTATAGTTGGGCTACATCTGGCTGATATTTGGGCTACATTTGGGCTCTTTTGTCTCTGGTGGCCATCTTTGGGCTACATTGGGCTACGTTGGGCTCCAACATATATATAGCCCAATGTAGCCCAATATATATTTTTCAAAGTTAATTTTCGTAAAAACCACTGGAGCATATATCTTGAGACATAGCAAAGGCACATCGGGCTACCAGTCCCTACAATTTTGCCAAGTTTTGTGGAAATCCATTCAGCCGTTCGAGCTAAAAGTGAGTCCAACCGCCCTATGGAAAACTCAATGTTAAAAACACGTTTTGGGACCCCCCTTTTTTCTCGGCCCCCGCTTGACGAAACCCCCCCATATTTTCAGGGGCTGCTTAGAAACAATATGTGCCATTTTCCAGGAAATTTCAGCCAATTCCGTCCACAAACGCCAAAGTTATTAGACATAGAATTTTCAGAAATCCCATAGAGAAAAAATCCTAACTTTTAACTCTCAGAAGACTCGAGTCACGTTACATCATTGATCTCGAAACTAAGGCGCCTGGAGGCTTGAATATGGGGGAGGAGATGGCAACTCATTTAGGATGAGTTACTGATTTTCAAAGGAAACTGTATATGATATAGTAACTGTGATGAATTGAAAATGAACAGGATTATGAAATAACTGGTGTTGTTGTGGGTGGTGGGTTCGTGATTGTCTGTTTAAAATTGCGAATTTTAATTAGTTGGAGGAGGGGTGACTCATGGATGGGACCAGACTAGTGCAACTGACAATGCAGCCGCTTGTGCTGCAATTGCCGATCCACGGCAAGATTATAAAGCATTTATTCTTTTTTGATATGGATAAAAACCATATCCGTCAATTCTTGACGAATAATTTAGCAGTTTCCAAGTCTGGCCCACACAGGAAAACACCCCGTAACCATAGAAAATCATGAAGAAATGAAAGCGAGAGTCAAGGCCGATACACGGCTTGAATTGTGTCAAATGTTTAAAGCATTAGTATGAGACAACAGCTGGAAATTATATGTAAATAATGCATGCTATTGTCTATCCTGTGACTGCATTGACCGCTTTAATATGGCGCTGCTGCTTTGAATAATGTTTTGAGTCCGTTGTTCATTTCAATTACCAACTGTGGTTTTAAAAAATGGCGCTGCGTAGTCCACAATGTTGAACCACTGACGAAGGGACGCTGTCCCGAAACGCGTTTGCTTAAGAAATAAAAACTTCTGCTGCATCTTTTTGAGCCCGGGAGTGCTGTCTTCTTGGTTTCCCAACCCGGCCGGGTATGGGAACAAAGTTTGGAGCTTGGATTTAATAACGTGGTACACCGCCGCGTTTGGACGGCACCCGACACCAAGAGTGACCCACGGTTTCGGTGTGTTTGGAGCTTGTATATATATATATATATATATATATATATATGATGATTTGATTTGATTTGCATATCGCCATTGTCTAACCCAGGGTGGTGTGGAGTGGAAAAACGATGGATTTGGGCCCAGATCTTTGGACTGGGGTGAATGTGTGACATTGATCCACATTCTGTCCATCACTGTTGTGTTTGCAATTACCGCTCTAAGTGTACTGGGGATGCTCAGACGTGAGTCCCAGGCACTCCACACCACTGGAATCAAGCTAGCCGGGCTGATGAGAGGTGTTACCTCGAAACCGGGCCGGTCCTCGGATGCTTGTTTCCGTTCTGGGAAGGACATGGCTTTTGTAGTTCGGACTGGACTGTTCCCATGGGGCACAGGGTCAGCGCTGATTTGCATATCGCCATTGTCTAACCCAGGGTGGTGTGGAGTGGAAAAACGATGGATTTGGGCCCAGATCTTTGGACTGGGGTGAATGTGTGACATTGATCCACATTCTGTCCATCACTGTTGTGTTTGCAGAAAATACTCTGGCGGCATGAAAAGTTAAGTATTAGAGGGACAATGGCAAATGAAACATGGCTTCGGGACTACCATTGTCGCTTCACTGCAAAATAGGATAAGCTGCAGAACTACCTCTTTTTACAGGTTAAAAACCTTACATTGAAATATTATTAAGTCATCCCTAAGTAGACATTGCAGACATCATGGCAAGGTGCATGGTATTTAAAAGTAGGACATGTGAAGTCTTAAAGTTACCATGTCCCTTCAGTGACATGGCCCTAAAATATTTTTTCACTGTGGCAGACATAACTGTCTTACAAAGAAAATCAGAGTGCAGATTAAAATGTTAATGGGACCAGCTACAAAAATAGTTAAGCTACTATTTCAGACTCCTAAAATGCAATTGGTACATCTAAAAAGGTATTTTTAACAGTTGCAAATGCTGAATCAGAGTGTCCGCAAACATAAAATGCCTAATACACCAGGATCTAAATTGTTGTAATACATTTTATTAATCTGTGGAGGATAGGAGTTTTGTTTGATCCTGTTTTAGTTTGCAGTAGATCACTGAAAAATATAAAATTGTCGTGGAATGATGATTGTTTAAAAAAATCATTTATAGGTGTTACCACAGAGTCATATTTGTGACCACTCTGTGGTTATAAATCTCTGTTTGTCATTTGAACCCTGAAAAAATGTGCCCCTTTTGGTTGGAAATCCAGGTACATACCTTGAACAATCTAAAAACAAATATGGACCCACATTTTGGTCACACATTACCACAAATTTGCTTTCATAATATGGTTATAAAAGTTGTTAGCATTAAAAACCTCCATACATACCACCAGGACCATGAATTAGGGCAGTCAACATTATTAATCAGGTCCCTAATATGCTAAGAATTTGAATTAGCCAAGTGTGTGCTAGAATAAAATTAGCAAAAACACAAAGGGCCAATGAGTAGCAGTTAAAGTCCCAACAAACATCACTCTCAATTACAAAGCAAAGTAATGAAATGAGAGTCAATTAGTACAAACACTGGTCCACCATCAATGTGGCTTAATACATCATTGTCAGCATCCGAACTCATCAGGTATGTTGGCCTCAACTTGCCAACTTTAGACAGAACAAGACACGGCTTTCCAAAGTCTTCTGCCGCACATGGATGGCCCCAGTGTAGTCTTTGTTCTATCATTTTGTCCACATTGTTTTGCCTCCATGTTATAACCTTAGCTCTAGCAGCTACAAGACATTTTTCCCTGCAGGCTGCCATGTACCTTTATAATTTTTCATGTGTGAATGTATAATTATTGCAGTGAATGAGGTTGAGAGTGAGAGTATCTTTAGTGGTTGACTGTGGGAGTGTGTGGGACCTGGATAAATGCATGTTGCTTAATGCCAATCATGATATGTACTATACAATACTCTAAATCACTTGTTTATATATATTTTTTCTAAGCACCTATATGGATTTTTTACATGAAGTTTAATCTAACAAATGACGAATAAATCACATATATTTTCATAAAACAGGTATTTGTATTTGTATTTTGGATTTTGGATTTGTAGAGCGCCTTATCACCCAGGGGTCTCTAAGCGCAGGTGTACTGATTTTGTGTGATGAAGTGTCAGCTCTGATACGCATTTGTTGTCACCTCTCTTTTGAGTGTAAGGATCCCCTTGTGGGACCTTGAAATTAACCCTGGCAGGGTGTTTCCCATTTCTATTCAGCTCATCAGGTATGTTAACGCGGGGTTTCTGGTCACTAGTTATCTTACCAGATCCCTAATCATGTCGACTGAATCGTTGGTACCTGTCATTGAGTAAAAGACAATCTACTACTAGGTTAGTCAATTAGGAACTTAGACCACTCTAAAGAACCACTTACCACTGGGAAAGGTTAAAAGGTTTTAATTCAAAGCCAAAAGTATCTGGAGATACAAACATCTCAGAATAAGATTCAAAAGGTATACAGGTATTAGTACAAAAAGATACTCTCTGAATATCCTTAAACGACAAAAGGAAATTATCAAAACTACTTCAAAGAGCATCAGTGTTGCAAGAATCGCCGTGAGTTGCAACCTGAGAGTCATTTACAGAAAGGAAAAAAAAATACAAGTTAGTCTGTCCCTACACTAGACTAAGTGACATCCCTACTTAACAAGATCTTTACCTAAAAAGGTGTCAGCAGTGGTGACTTCCAAAGAAGATCACACACTTCCCTTAGTCTTTGTCTCAAATTGAAGTCTGTCAGTTCTCTATCTGCCTACCCATCCGCTCTCTTAGGCTCCTCAGATCATCTGCTCTAACTCCTCCCCGGGGTGCTATCCCTAATACCAAATCACATTTCCGATAGCACGCCCCTTGAGACGCCTCTCACGTGATGCAGTTTTGAGCGGCAAATCCCGTCCTGGTGCTCCTCTGGACTCTTCATTAAAGTTGACCTTGCTTCCCAGGCTTCTCTCCGTCCAAGCGGTACCCCCTAAAATTCCTGAAGACTCCTACAGGCCTGTGCCTGGCACTTCTGAACAAGGGCCTATTCATTATTTCTGATTTAAGTTCCCCTTGCACCTGCAAACAGACACCCTCTCGGTAGGCCCCAGATTCCAGTCTCTATCATATCTCGGACCATAAAACATGTATAAGAATTCTCAGTTAGTGCCTAGCACAACTTTCCCCTAACGAGCACATTTTAGATCAAAGAGAATGACTTGGTCTTTTCAGGCCTAATTGATTTACATAAAGCAGGTCTCTGTCTTCTTAAAACATTTCCTTTCTTTGGTTTAAACAGTATTTAACTAACACATATTACTATAATATAATGCAACACATCTATGTAAAACATATACTTCAATACTATGCCTAATAATACATGTGCACTCTAATGACATTAAAATCCACGTCACTAAAAGTGTAGCAGCATCTTTCGTTTCCTGTGAAATGCCATGTGGCCTACACATTTTCATGGTTTGCAGAATTACATTTCGTTTTCACTTATTCATTTAACGTGTGACTCCAACATCATTTTAACATTTCTACAATCTCTACATTAGTTTTCCACACTTATATATGTATCTATTCTAATAAAAACAAACACTCATATATTTTCACCATATAAGTTGACACTCTTGTGCAATACAATTTAAACTAACACTACGTGCTTGTAAATATGGTGTACTTATGCATTTTTCAGATTTGTGCTCTCTCAGTCCCCCCTTTGATGACTTTCAGGAGTCATCACCATCAAAACAACATCCCTAAAATGTAGGACTTTCAGATTGAAGTTGTTGCAGTACCCCCTCGTTTCATTGTCTCTAGAGCCTTCAGACTCTTATATTGTGTATCCTGCATCGCAGTCAGTCTTTTCTCCTGTTCCCTCATGGATCTCTGCAACCTGTTTGCCCTATACCACTGGTACAGTCGCACCAATCCCCACAAAGTGATTACACAAATCACAATTATGATGATGGGTTTCAATATGTACCAAACGATACCCTTTCCTAGGTTGGCAAACCAACCTCCAACTTTACCCATTCCTTGGCCTACTTTTTCCCATACATTTATCTTTATCAGATCCTCAATTTCATGATGAATCGCAGTAATATTTCGTATGTACTTCTCTAAAGGTTTTGAATTGTCTGGAATGTAAGTGCAACATTCCTGGACCTTCAAGGCCTTACAGCCTCCGCCATCTTTGGCTAACAGAACACCTAAAGCAAGTCGGTTCTGAAGAACCATTGCTCTTATCGATTGCATCTCTCCCTCCACCAGCATTAAGGATCTAGCAGTACTGGCAGATAACCTATCTACGACTGTAGCCAATCTTCTAATTTTGATGTCATTCAGTATCAATCCCAAGATAGGGAATGCAGCACCAAATACATCCCCAACTACCTCTTCAGCACAGCACCTAGACCTCTCCTCCCTCTTGTTGGTATTCCTCTCTTTGTCGTGTCTAAATTCTCAACATGGTATATTTTGTGGAAGACAATTGCTAAATAACATGATCCGTACAAATTATCTGGTAGCTTCACATATGCATTTCTTCCACATACAAAATATACATTTGGAATTGCTTGCATCTCTTTCAAAAAATCTTTGGAGTAGTACTCCAATTGGAAAGCATGTTCACAACTGACTTGACCTACATACAGATTCTCATAATAGGAGTAACTCCTGTGAATGCACAGTTTCCCCCGTTTCTCCTTGTCTAAAGCAATTGGACCAAAGCTACCCTTTCTTTGCTGCATCCTTTCTTCCTTGGTCCAATCTGTTTCCCATTGTCCTGAAGCTTTCAAAATCTTTTGCCTCCTGTATCTAGTATCCACCTGCCCTATAAACTTTTTCTCAATTTCTGACACTTGACAAGTCAGATTATTTCTTCGGGCATGTGAAGTATCTAACGTTTTCCATGGAATGAACCATTTCTGTAACCTGTCTTCGCACTTGTAATAGTCCCACTTGTTCAGATGCTTGTAATTTGGGACCTCTGGCAATGTCGAGTCAAAATTCGAGAAATAATACTCGAACCCATCTCGTCCATAGAATATGCTTAACAACAAACTACATGTGATTCCATACATCAATGGAAGATGATGGTATCTGATACCCTCATCCACAGAAGCTGGTAATTGCATACAAACGTAGCAATTCTTCGCCTCCATGACATCAATGTATTCGTATAACAACTTGGCATAAGCATTTGACCTAAAGTTCCCCTTTGATTCGTCAACATGTAATCTTTTGATCTCATCATCTAGCAAAGCCTTTTCTTTCTCAGTGTTTTCTCCTTTTATCTCAGCAACAGTGATAGGCTTTTGTGTTGATGCTTTCTTTGTTTCTGATCTTGTCTTTGTTTCGTTCTCATGTCCCACTATATATGATATAGTAACTACTAAAACTATAAGAGAAATCACTACCACTAAAAGTGTGCCTACTATGCATTTTGCCCTGCGGTTCGGGTTGCCAGTCTCCATGATCTCAAACAGTGTAGCTCTGTTTATCGTTTTCAGCAAAGTCCCTTACTTCTTCTCAATGTCCTTTTTGGCTTTGCACAAAGACTCCCTTCATTTGAACCACAATGTCTTTCTTTGAACCACACTTGGAAGCTGACAATTCTCTTCCGCAAGAACAGTCATTAAGTTCTGTAGCAATAGACAGCCCTAGCCCTTCTCCATCCACTAAAAGGGAAGTCCCTAATTCTTTCTTCTTCCACTCGGCGCTAGGTTATCTTCCAATCAATATTTACAAAGTTCTTTACAAAGTCTTTTTAGCAATCCGAAACTATGCGTGGTCCCAAAAGTTCCACCACTAGCTCAAATATTTCCATATGGAGAAGGACTCCCTCCAGTATTGGACTTCTGGAACAGCAACACGGAAACTCAACAGTCTCAAATATCAATTTTCTTATTCCACTCAGGAGAGGAGGATAGACGATGTTGAGTGTCAGCAGTCTTTCGACCTCCAATCCTGGCAACAGGAACCTTATTTCCACTGTGATGATTGGGTCAGTTCTGGTCAGGGTCACTTCCCTCACCCTCCCAGCTCTGCGTCCCTCGGACATCTGCAGCGAGGTAGGTCCATTCAGGTGTAGAGTATCTTCTGCTAGGCACTCGTACCCTCCTTGATCTCCTTGGACCCTCCTGCTCTTGGTCCGATACTTCTTCTTCCAGATCCGAATCTTCAGATATAGGAGCAAGAGTTTCTTCTCGAGCTAGCTTCAGGCTCGGCCTCCTTCTCCTTTCAGGCCAAGTAGCTGCCCCACTTCTTGTTCTCCTATTGCTTTCCCTCCTTCTCGGTTCCTGATCACTCTGTTCCTGATCTGTCTCCAAGTCACATTCACAACAGCTCTCTCCTTCTGTTGCAGCTTCAGTTTCACTACCGCCTTGTCCTTCTTCTTCTGGATCTGCAACGCTCCCAACTTCTTCAGACACCCCCACAGCTTGACTGATCCCCTCTAATGGTTCACCGTCTTCAGCTGGATTCTCATCTGTGAGAGGAGCTGTTTCTTCCAGGGGTGCTGGAACTCTTCGGGTGTGGGAAGCGTGTATCCAATTCGGCAGGCCTCCACACTTGATAGCCGTATTCGTGGTCAGTATGACCTGAAAAGGTCCTCTCCAGCGCACGTCTAGACAGTTTTTCCGGACGTGCTTCTTCACCAGCACCCACTCTCCTGGGCACAGGTCATGACACAACTCTCTTGAAGATGGGACCTCAGCAGCCTGCACCTGGAAGGACACAGAATGAATGGCGTCAGACAGTCCTTTGCAGTAATCCAGGATCAGGTCATCTGTAATGTTTAATAGTGTCGCAGTTGGTACAGAAGGAAGCCTCATTGCCCTCCCCATCAGCACCTCGTGTGGAGAGAGACCTGTCCTCCGGTCGGGTGTGCTGCGCATGCTCATCAACACTAAAGGCAAAGCATCAGGCCAACTCAAGGAAGTTGAAGAACATACTTTGGCAATTCGACACTTTAGTGTCCCATTTATCTGCTCCACAATTCCAGAAGCCTCTGGACGATAACTACAGTGCAACTTCTGATCAATGTTCAATGCGGCACAAAGTATCTTCACAATTTCACTGTTAAAATGTGTTCCTCAATCAGATTCCAGAGAGCCTGGCACCCCGTAGCGCGGGATCAATTCTCTAAGTAACAGTTTTGCTACGGTGAGTGTATCGCACCTACGTGTAGGGTATGCCTCGACCCATCTGGAAAATATGCATACACCCACCAACACATACCTAAGGCGGTTGACTCTAGGCATTTCAATGAAATCTAATTGCATTCTGTTGAAAGGCCCCCCAGACCTCCCAATGTGACTCATGGTAACTGGTGTTCTTTTCCCTACATTCAGTTGCTGACATGTGACACATCTCCTACAGACTGCTTCTGCTGCAATCCTGAATTTTGGACAATACCAAGTTTGCCTAAATACTCTCAGCATGGCATCCCTTCCTAAGTGTGTTGGACCATGTATTTGTCGTGCCATTGGATTCACTAATTCCTCCGGTAACACTGCTCTTCCATCTGCTGAAACCCAAAAATCCATTTCACTTCTCACACAACCTGCTACTTCCCAGGACTTTTTCTCTGACTCAGGTGCATTTTCTTGCATTTGTTTCAAATCTTCCCATGTATCTACGGTCTCTAACATCATCTGGACTTCTGTTTTTTCTTTTGCCCCGCCTACTTCCACTTCCGTGAAAGTATACCCTTGCTCCGCACAATAGCGGGCAACTTCATCAGCATATCTGTTTCCTTGTGACACAAAATCTGTATTTTTAGTGTGAGCTGTGCACTTGACCACTGCAATTTCAGCTGGACCTTGCAATGCTTCTAACAGTTGTCGTACAAATTCCCCATTTCTGATTGGCGAACCAGAGGAGGTAATGTAACCCCTCTGAGACCACAATTGCCCGAAATCATGAACTACACCGAAACCATATTGGCTATCGGTATAGATGGTGACTCTCTTTTTGCTACCTGCTATACAGGCACGTGTCAATGCAATGATTTCTGCTACCTGAGCGGAGTGTACTCCTTCCAGGCAAGCGGCTTCCACAACTCCAGTAATGGTGCAAACAGCATAAGCTGCTCTCAACCGACCAGTATCGTTTCTTAAACATGAGCCATCAACAAAGTAAATTTCGTCAGGGTCGATCAATGGCTCATCCACAATATCTGGTCTGGGCTTTGTGCATAGTTCAGTCACATCTAGGCAATCATGATCTTCACATTCTTCGCCTTCTATATCATTAGGAAGTGGCATCAATGTAGCAGGATTCAAGACCGAGCACCTCTTAAGGGTCACGTTCTCTGCAGCAAGAATAACTTGCTCATAGCGCGTGAGCCTACTATTGGTCAAGTGCTGCGTCTTGGTCCTTGTCATTAACAATTCTACCGAATGTGGTACATACACCACTAATTGATGTCCCATAACAATGTTCTCACACCTCTCAATGCTGACACCTGTTGCAGCAACGGATTTGAGACATCCGGGCAACGCTGCGGCTACCGGATCTAATGTAGCCGAAAAATATGCAACTGGTCTACGGGCATTTCCGTGTACTTGCACCAACACTGACAACGCACATCCCTCTCTCTCACAGCAGTATAATGAGAAAGTTCTCTCATAATCTGGCATTCCCAAAGCCGGAGCACGACACAAATCCTCCCTCAGCTGTAGGAACGCCATTAAGCACTCGTTGTCCCATGGTACCGGATCACTCACCTCCTTGTGCGTCAGTTTCTGTAAAGGTTTTGCTTTCAGTGAAAAGTTAGCTATCCACTGTCGGCAGTAACCAACCATTCCTAAGAACATCCTAACTTCTCTCTGTGTCGTTGGCGTATTCATTTTCATGATGGCCTCTATCCTGTCTGGAGACACCTTGCGCTTCCCCTTCTCTATTCGGTGACCCAAATACTGTACTTCTGTCAGACAGTACTGTAATTTGTTCGGAGATACCTTATGTCCATTCTCAGCTAAATGATTCAGTAAAGCAATGGTGTCTTCCTTACACGCTTCCTCTGTTTCTGACGCAACAAGTAGGTCGTCTATGTACTGGACCAGAACCGAGTTCTGTGGCAATACCAGACTTTCAAGGTTCTTCTTCAACAGCTGACTGAAGATCGAAGGGCTATCTGTGAACCCTTGTGGAATTCGACACCATGTTAAGGCGCGATCTTCCATTTTAAATGCGAAAAGATACTGGCTGTCCGCATCTAATGGGATGGAAAAGAAGGCTTGACAAAGGTCTATCACTGTAAACCACTCAGCTTGGAATGGTATTTGAAACAGTATCACTGATGGATTCGGTACCACTGGACAACATGAAACCACAATGTTGTTAATCTTTCGAAGGTCCTGAACTATTCTGAACTTCCCACTAGGTTTCTGCAAACCCATAATCGGGGAGTTACATGGACTACCCACGATTTCTTTCAGTATTCCCTGTTGAATCATTGAATCAATCACAGGTTTTATTCCTGCAATTGTTTCCTGAGACAGTTTATACTGAGGCGTTCTTGGATATTCAGCGTTTGGTTTTATCATGATCTTCACTGGTTCCACCCCTTTGATCAGTCCTATCTCTTCCCCAGTAAAATCCCATACTTCAGCTGAGACAGCGTCTCTTAGGTCACAAGGAAGGTCTTCCACAGTCAGAGTAGGATACAGTTCTATACATGTTTTCTCATTGGCAATCTTAAAGGTAGCATCATCATCTGCGGTCTGTACCTCCACACCCTGAGGTGTGCAGTATATGGTGCAATTAAATTTACACAACAAGTCCCTCCCTAACAGACATACAGGACTAGAATCACATACCACAAACTGATGTTCATTTGTGTAATTCCCTATTTTCACTGACACTGGTTCTGTCAAAGGACTAGTCATTCTTCTGTTTGCGACTCCAACCACCTGAATTGTTTCCCCCGACATTGGTAGGTCAGGAACCACTGCTGATCTCAGAGTTGATCGAGTAGCTCCAGTATCCACCAAGAATGTCATCGGGCACCCTGCTACCTCTGCCTCAACAAATGGCCCTCTCTGATCTACTTCTAGAACTGCCCCGAGGGTACAGTCCTCTTCTTTGTTCACACGTTGACCGGTCATTGGGTCAATGTAATAACATTTTTCTTCTTCAATAAAAAGAGGCATTTGTTTATAGACTTTTCCCCCTGTCGCAATCTTCGGTGGCTGTGGAAACTGAGCTCGTGGAGCCGAAGTCCCCCCTTTGACCACCTTGCTTCCTGGGACTGTCGCCCTTTGAACTGGACCCTCCTGAACCTCCTGTTCTAATTCTAGTTCTCCACTTTCAGGGTTAAAGGGACACTCGCGTCTCCAATGTCCCACCTGGTGACACTGGTGGCACTTTGTCATTTTCTTTAAAGTGGCAAAATCTATTCTAGGTCTCTGACTTTCTTCACTATCCTTGTTCTGACCATTCGACTTCCGTCCCATTGTCCCCGTTCCCTGTTTCTGCTGTCCGCCCTTTCCGGCTGACTGCATCTGCACCACCATCAGCTTTTCCTTCATTTTCTTTGTCTTGGAATCTATCTCATCGCTACAGTATCTGGCATACCTTAAAATTTCATCTAGTGGTTTGTTTTGCCAACAAATTAAATGTTGCTGAATCATCAAGCAAATATCAGGTCTCAACCCCAAAACAAACTTTGACACAAACTGTCCTATATCTTTGGGATCCATTACTTCGAGTCCACTGTATTGTTTGAATGTTTTCAACAACCTTTCATAGAACTCATGAACTGTCTCCTTTGGTTCTTGTCTTGTTCGGTCTATTTTTACCCAATCTATGTCCTGAGGTGGTACCTTATCTTTCAGCCAAGCTATTACCCTTTCATACTTTTGCCTGACAATTTCAGATGGTCCATTTGTCCGAGCATCCCTCACTGGTTCAGTAGTTGGCCATTCAACACTAGTCTTGCACGATGTCCACAAGTCAGATGGGACCACAATGTCAAACAAAGTGTTCAAATCAATCCACAATACTTTCGAGATCTTTACAAACCTTTCTACCTGCTTATACCACTCTACTGGATTGTCCCTTAACTTCGGAAATGAGTTGGTAAATGCAGCTAAATCTCCTCTACTCCAGGGCACATGTACATAATTCCCATTTGATATTTCTCTCAAAGGGAATGCCTCCATCTGCATTACCCTTCCTTCCGGAAACATCACACTCATGCTCCGTCTGACAGTGCCCCTTTTGGACCACCTCTCTTCCCATTTGTCCAGATCCCTCCACGCTCTTATTCCTGCTATCAGTTCCCTTATGTGTGTTTTCAATCCAGTTGTCCTTTTTTCATCTAATTCCTGATCTGTGTATTGTAACCTATGGTTACTCTGTAGGGTCTTTGTTCTGGACAAATTCCATTACTCCACCTTTCTTCACAATTGGTCTGTGACCTTTGATCACCCGATGTATGGCAAGATCTTTCATTGTTCCCCCTATTCCAGTGTTGCACATTCTCCCCTGGCGCGTGATGAGTGCACCTAAACCTATCTCTGTACGCTAGTACCATTTGGTCTCCACCCTTTTCAAAGAGCCGAGACATCTCTTCACACTCCATGCTTCTACCTTCTCGCTCCTGCTGGTCCCTCCCATCATTAGGACGTATTACTCCTCTGTTCTCCTGGCTTTGACCCTCACGTCCCTGACGGCTTTCGCTAGCCCCGCCGTGAGATACTGTCCCATTGCCTCGATTTCCCCACTCAGCTTCTGCTCTTGACCTATTGCTCTGCGTTTCTGCGGACCCATCCCATTCTCTCAAGTCAACCCTTAACTCTTTAAAGGATTTCGGACGTGGTCCCCTTAGGTCCATCGGTCCTCTTTGACCCCCCTGCTCTGTTGCGGGACTCACTGTTGGCTCGAATGGGGTGTTCCACGTTACCGGTCCTGGCAATTGCTTCCAGGCATTTGTCGTGTTATTCCTCCTTTCCATCTCAACCCTTTCACTGTCTAACCGTATCTGTTCTTCCTCTCTCCCATTCTCTGGGTTGTAAATCGATACTATGGGTCCTATGGTAACGGGTACTTGGAGAGCATCTGGCAATCTACAAGGTTCCGCCCTCTCTGCGGTTGGCGTTTTCTGTACCACAAACCTTCCGACTACACTCTGTGCTGTACTAGGTTGAGGTGTCTCCCCACCTTTGATAGGTGTCCATTCCGATGTAGGAAGTGGTACATACCCCTCAATGGCAGCCCCATCTTCCCTTGCGAGTCCTCTACTTTCTATCTCCCCAACTCTCGGAGGCGGTCTATCTATCAATAATCTATTTATCACGTTGTCCTCCGATTCGCTCTCCTCATCTTCTTCCATGAGTGTCTTTTCACCTGCCACCTCTCTCACTGTGTACAACTTATCCACCTCAATAGCCTGTACCCTCCACCTCTTGGCGTCCTCATCCCATTTGGAATCTCTCACTGCTCTTACTGATCGCGTCAGCCTTTCTTGACGCCTATTCAGATTCCTGTCGTGCGCCGCCCTAATCCATGCGTTAAGAGCCTCAAACTGTGTTGGTCTAGGCGGGGGTTTCAATGCGGACATGGTTGCTTTTAACCGATGTAACACCTCTAATTTAAACGTCCCATACTTTGGGAACGACATTTCCTCATTCCCTTCCGTAAGCTTGTTCCAAACTCCAATCCATAATATCGTATGCAGCCCAACATTCGCTGCCATATAATGACCGGTGTACCCTCTGGCGGTGCCTCTTGCCCGTAAAAAGACTCTCTCCTTTTTCTTTTAAAAATATCCTTCAAACATTTAAAACACTTCATTTTCAATCTACTAGTTTCTGTTTTCTCCGGTTTGTTTACTTCCTGATTACAATCCACCAATCTCAGCTCGGTTCTCGCCAACTGGCCTATCAGAACGCGACTTCTCACTGACGTCGCACCAGCCGCCCAATCCCGTCGCGGCTCTTGCCGACGTCACACCAACCGTCCTATCGCGTCGCGGCTCCTCACTATCCACCCTATCTCAGCGCGGCTCTTGCCGACGTCACTCGTCCCCCTTCGCAGCAATTCCCCTCCTTTTTCAGCTCGTCTCCGCGTTTATGCATGCGTCCCATTCATACTTTGAAAAAATGATTACTTCCGTCCAAGCGGTCACTTTTCTTTGACTGTACGCCCACAGTCGAATCTGTAATTGTCACCTTAACTGGCGAAATGTCTTTCCGTTTACGTCCAGACAATCGCCTTCTCTGATAGGTTACTTACACACAGTAACTTTCGACCAGCGTCCGTTACTCACACACTCACTCTTGCGTTCCCCCTATCTCGGTTCCACGGACGATCAATGGTACCTCATGACCCCCGTACTATGGTTGACAACTACTCTGGATGTTCGATACACCCGAACCACTTAAGCTCGACCCCGAACTTAGGATTTTACCAGGTTGCGCGCGCTCACAACCTTCTCACAATCACACTACAGGCATTCAACTCCGCAAGACATTACAATACAAATACAACACAAAACACCGCAATCTGTTCACGCATGACCCTTGTTATACTCACTCTCCTCCGACACTGCTGCTTTTCTCGCACCGTCAGCACCCTCTTCGGCACGCGATTCTTCCGCTGCTCATCTCTCGATGTCTAGCTCTAGGGGCCTTGGGGTAAGCTAACCTAATCTAGATTACCTTCCTCAAGAAGATAACCATCCTAAACTGCTACCAACTGTTAACGCGGGGTTTCTGGTCACTAGTTATCTTACCAGATCCCTAATCATGTCGACTGAATCGTTGGTACCTGTCATTGAGTAAAAGACAATCTACTACTAGGTTAGTCAATTAGGAACTTAGACCACTCTAAAGAACCACTTACCACTGGGAAAGGTTAAAAAGTTTTAATTCAAAGCCAAAAGTATCTGGAGATACAAACATCTCAGAATAAGATTCAAAAGGTATACAGGTATTAGTACAAAAAGATACTCTCTGAATATCCTTAAACGACAAAAGGAAATTATCAAAACTACTTCAAAGAGCATCAGTGTTGCAAGAATCGCCGTGAGTTGCAACCTGAGAGTCATTTACAGAAAGGAAAAAAAAATACAAGTTAGTCTGTCCCTACACTAGACTAAGTGACATCCCTACTTAACAAGATCTTTACCTAAAAAGGTGTCAGCAGTGGTGACTTCCAAAGAAGATCACACACTTACCTTAGTCTTTGTCTCAAATTGAAGTCTGTCAGTTCTCTATCTGCCTACCCATCCGCTCTCTTAGGCTCCTCAGATCATCTGCTCTAACTCCTCCCCGGGGTGCTATCCCTAATACCAAATCACATTTCCGATAGGCACGCCCCTTGAGACGCCTCTCACGTGATGCAGTTTTGAGCGGCAAATCCCGTCCTGGTGCTCCTCTGGACTCTTCATTAAAGTTGACCTTGCTTCCCAGGCTTCTCTCCGTCCAAGCGGTACCCCCTAAAATTCCTGAAGACTCCTACAGGCCTGTGCCTGGCACTTCTGAACAAGGGCCTATTCATTATTTCTGATTTAAGTTCCCCTTGCACCTGCAAACAGACACCCTCTCGGTAGGCCCCAGATTCCAGTCTCTATCATATCTCGGACCATAAAACATGTATAAGAATTCTCAGTTAGTGCCTAGCACATCTTTCCCCTAACGAGCACATTTTAGATCAAAGAGAATGACTTGGTCTTTTCAGGCCTAATTGATTTACATAAAGCAGGTCTCTGTCTTCTTAAAACATTTCCTTTCTTTGGTTTAAACAGTATTTAACTAACACATATTACTATAATATAATGCAACACATCTATGTAAAGCATATACTTCAATACTATGCCTAATAATACATGTGCACTCTAATGACATTAAAATCCACGTCACTAAAAGTGTAGCAGCATCTTTCGTTTCCTGTGAAATGCCATGTGGCCTACACATTTTCATGGTTTGCAGAATTACATTTCGTTTTCACTTATTCATTTAACGTGTGACTCCAACATCATTTTAACATTTCTACAATCTCTACATTAGTTTTCCACACTTATATATGTATCTATTCTAATAAAAACAAACACTCATATATTTTCACCATA
The DNA here is from genome assembly GCF_964261635.1 of Lissotriton helveticus. NCBI lineage: Eukaryota > Metazoa > Chordata > Amphibia > Caudata > Salamandridae > Lissotriton > Lissotriton helveticus. The sequence continues at coordinate 1,762,378,935 of NC_136068.1, forward strand.
TAAGTTGACACTCTTGTGCAATACAATTTAAACTAACACTACGTGCTTGTAAATATGGTGTACTTATACATTTTTCAGATTTGTGCTCTCTCAGGTATGTTGGCCTCAACTTGCCAACTTTAGACAGAACAAGACACGGCTTTCAAAGTCTTCGGCCGCTCATGACATTCTGTTCACGGCAGGGAGCTCCTCACCTTGGACAGAATCCTAATAAGCTGCAGGGGCTAAAGTTGGTGGGTTCGGATTTAACAACTTAATAACGTTGGTGAGTGTAGGTTTAACAACACCAGAGTGACATTGCTCAGATCCCGACAACAGTAAGTTCCTGTCTGTTCAAACCATTCCACTTTGCTTGTGTTCAACATGATGCAGAACCTTAAACAGTGAATAGAGGTTGTTCATCTGAGTTGGGGGCCTAGTTCCAATAATAGACAGTCCGAATTAGCTATGTTTTGTCCCGAACTGCTTTTTATCTCAAACTACTTCCCACCGCACCTATCAGTGCTTAATTTGAGCCAGTGGTTGCTGGTGGAGGAGCCCACCAGCACTCATTTTTGGGGAACAGCACTTATTTTTTGTCATCAGATATTGACTGTGAGCAAGAGAGAGAAGTAGGAGAAATACAGAAAAACTGATACAATGTGAAAAAACATTGACAACAATCCTGGAGCACTCTTTCAATTCTCTCCTCAGGATGAGGAAACAAAACGTTCTCAATGGGCTCACCTAGTGGTGACAACTTCACAGTGTCCCTCATGCGCCACTTCAATGACTTGTTGTTATAGACTTTCAGGAATGAAAATTCTCAACCCTCGTCAGAAAATCCCTTCTTGTGTAACTGACAGTTCATCTCGCACATTCTTGAATTTCTGATATTCAATGTTGTTATCAAGAGATTGAGCATGTGCTCTCCATGATTGATGCATAATAATGTCTTTGAGTATGAACATATTTCTATCTGCATTGGTAGCACACTTATTTGCTCCACAGATATGGCTGTTGTGGTATTGGATCTCGCAGTGAAGTTATCGTAGTCCTCAGCCACTTTAGAAGGGGTAACCTGATGCTGTAGGGGCACTCGAGAAAAATAGTTAGCAGGGTTTGGGCCATTTTCCGGCCAGACCAAAATAATGTGAACATCGTCTTGCAGTTGTAACCCCCACCTCTCAATGTGAGGGGGAATTTTGGCCTTTTGATTGTCAAAAATAGTGAGTAGTGCTTGGTGATCAGTAACAAGTGTAAAATGTTTTCTATACAGAAACACATTAAACTGTTCACAAGCCCACACAACTATGAGGCTTTAATTTTCAGGCTGGGAATAAGCTTGTGCAGTCTGTGACAAACTCCGGATACCATACACTGCAAAGCGCCTTCGCACATCTGCATGTTTTTTATATTGAGCAAGAATCGGGCCCATACCAACTGCACTGGAATCCACAACAATCTCTGTATGCAATTTCAGACCACAGTAGTCCGATTCACTAGCATTTTCAATTGCATGTTTGATAATCTAGAAAATTTGATCATGCTCCCGTGACCATTGAAATGAAACATTCCATTTTATCAAGTCTCCCAATGGGGCATTCACAGTGGCAAAGTGATGGATGTCCCTTGAGCAGTAACTGGTCATTCCAAGAAAAGAACGCAACATTATTACATATTGTGGATGAGAGGTGGATGACAAAGCTGGAACATTTGCTGGGTCTGGAGTAATTTTCCCATCAGAGAAAATGCATCCAAATAATTTTAATTTTGTTTTGGAAAACTCACACTTTTCAGCATTCAAATTAAGATTAGCATCAGCATGTAGATGGCATAATTGGATAAGGGCTGAGCATTGTTCTCTTCATGTAGCCCCAAAGTCTAGTATATCATCACTTTAATTGAAAGCATGCATGACAGGCTGTATAATGCTAGGAATGACATCTTGGAAAAGTTTCCAGCTGATGACACTCTGAAACTTAATCTTTTGTATCTGAACAAACCAACATTACTTGAAAAGGTAGTAATGTACCTGCAATTTTCTCCCAATTTGAGCTGATGATACCCTTTGTTCAGATGAAGGCGCAAAAAGACTTTGCGACCATTTAACTGGGTAAACATATTGGCAATGTGCGGACCTGGATGTCATTCTCTTCAATCACTTTGTATGCATTACACGCCAACACAAATTTGCGCAGACCCCTCACTGTCCTTTTCAGGTACAACCATTGTGGGTGACACCCATGGTGTTGGACCAATAGAGCACTCAATGTTATTATGTTTCTGCAAAGTCTCAATTTATTTTTCAACACCTTCTTGTTTATGAAATACAATTTGTTATGTCGTTGAGCAACACAACAAATGTCTTCATTAATATGAAGCTGCACTTTCATTGTCTTACGTTTTCCTAATCCATGGAACAGTAACGGAAACTGGTTCACTATGTCGTAATGAGCATTGCCATTGTAATGCACAGAAATTAGTCCCATGTCTGGCTCTTCAAATGATTCCGGAGCCGTCTCCCCCTCCAGCGCCCTGAGCCCCTCACAGGTAAGAAGCGCACTATATAAACCCCCTGATTGATTGATTGATTGATGTCAGTGGCAGTGCTGAACCTGTGCAAACATGCACCCAGCGCAGTGCCCTTATGGACATGGATTTGGGCTTGTACCATCGTATTTTTGTTCTTCATGGTCTCCATGAATGAACCATGACTTTGTAATGTCTTTGAGGCTGCTGCCCATGTGTATACCTTGGTTTTCGATGGTGTCAGAAAGAGGCACGAAGACAGTTCATAGTACTTTTAGACTGGCATGATATCTATTGACGAACCACTGTCTATGATAAATGGTTTTTAGCAACCATTAACCCTCAATTTTATTTTGGTACATCGGGCAAATGAATTTCAGGATTTCACATATCGATTCTTTTTTTACTTGTATTCTTCTTTGCAGGAAGCCAAATGTACATGTACACCTATTTCAGTTGTCAGCATCAACATTGCAACACCCAGCTTCTTCACTGTTGCACGACAATGACCTTCAAGAACCTCTCAATAAAGAATTAGATGACAATCGGCCTCTTTGAGTTTCTACTTCACTCAACTGAAGCTGCTGTTTACTTCGGTGGGCATGACTGGAACTTTCTGGTAGCCATTTTGTCTTTACGACACGACACACTCACTTTTTCTCTTGCCTTGAAAAATGTTGCAAAATATGTTTTTTTTTCCTGGAGCCTTTACATATCTGTCCAATAGTGGGACATTTACCTTTATGTGGAAAGGAAAATCCACATTGATAAAACAACTCATTTTTATTGGGAGACATCACTTTGTTTCTTTCTCCCATGTGCCTTTTCTTGCTCTTTACATTCAACACTGATTCCCTCTGGCCTCCATGTCAGAGGCTTGTTTGTTGGTACGTTCTTCTGCTCTTGCCACATGCTCCAGACTGAAAATTTGTCTCATCATTCGACAGCTGAAGAATTCGGAATGGCAACTGTTAGAACTGGGGGTCTTTAGTTGGCAATGTATTCACCTTTGTCCAAATAGGGACCCTTACTTTTAAGATAGGATAAGGGGATTATACTCCTTAATATCCCCTGCTCACCCCCTTGGTAGCTTGGCACGAGCAGGCAAGCTTATATAAGAGGCAGTGTGTTAAGCATTTGTGAATACACACAGTAATACAGTGGAAAAACTACAGATGGACACAACACAGGTTTAATAAAAATAAGTATTCTTAATATAGCCTTAACACAAGACCACAAATGACAAAAATCCACAATACTACACTTAAGATTGCTTTAAAGATGATAATAGTTACTTAGTTAAAGTTGATGATCAATGTGACAAAGTTCTCAACAAAGTACCTGGATGCGTAACGCAAAGTAAACAAAAGGCTTGCAAAAGGGGAGATGCGTCAGTTCCGTGATCCGGGGGAGATGATGCATCGTGCCTCAATGCTTGCGCAGAGTAGGGCATACATCGTAACAGCTAACCGGTGCGGAAGTGATGCGTAGATTCTCGGCCTGCGGGCCCATTGCGGTGCGCAAGATGGCGCCTTGATGTGAAGCGACGATCCGGTTGCAATGCGAGAAGATGGTGCCCTTGAAGCGACGATGCAGTAACGATGCGTAGACGCCCTGGCAGCCTTGCGATGACTCTGTACCTTGGAGCCGCGACAGGCCCTGCGACACACTTCTCTGGTGATGCGATGGTGACTCTCTCGATGGGGTCACGCTTCTCTGGTGATGTAACAGCAGGCAGCTTCAATGAACACACGTTTTCAGGGAGATGCGGCACAGACTTGCTCCTCCGGCGACGCGACGATTTCAGCTGCGGCTGCGACACGCTTCTTCTCGATGCGACACGCTTCCAGCTCCCAGCAACATGCAAATGTCTGTAGATAGAATTCTCAGCAAGGAAATTCACAGGAGGAGTAGGAGATGAAGTCTTTTGTCCCTGAGACTTCAGCAGGAGGCAAGCACAGTTCAAGCCCTTGGAGTATATTCTGTAGATGATGAAAGTCCTTAAAAAGTTCCTTCTTTACTTGGCAATGACGCAACCACTGCAGGCCAACCCAGCAAACAGCACACTGGCAGAGGGGCAGTCAAACTCCTGCAGCTTCCTTGGTTCTTCTTCTTAGCAAAAGGTTTCTTGTTCCAGAAGTGATGTAGAGTTCTTGAGACTGGGTCCCAAGATTTATACCCCAAAATCCCTTGTTCTCTGAAGGCATAGAGGCCTCTGCCTAGTCCAACCCAGTTCCTGAGCACTTTGTTTACATGACTCTCTCCTTCCTTTCACTGTGCAGGGGAGAGACATCAGCCGCCCCACAGGAGGTGGAGCCAGCACAGGGGAGGGAAGGCACAGCTATGGAGCACTTTGTTGACAAGATTCCTTCTCTCCTTTCACAGTGCAGGACATGGACACCAGACAAGCCACAGGAGGTGGAGCCAGCATTGTAGAGGGAAGGCCCAGCCCTATTCAGGTCCCAGGTGCAACTCCTCCCTCCCCTCTAGATGCAGATCTCTCTATTCACCACTGTGCTGCCCCAGCCTGTCTCCTGGAATCCCCCAGCCCTGTCACTTACAAACTCAGACAAGGAATACACAATCTAGCAGAAGCAGGCTGGGACAGTTAGGCAAGAACATACCTACTTTCTAAAAGTGGTATTTTGAAAACACAGACTATTAAAGCCAACTTTACTAAAATATGTATTTTATTATTCTGAGTTCAGGCATACTAAATCCGAATTTCTACCATGTTCCCTGAGTCAGTTAGGATTATAAGAATGTAATGATCTAACTGCCCATTCTAGCCTATGGAGAACAGGTAGCTTTCAATAGTGACAAACGAAAATGGCTGTAATTCACTATTAGGACATGCTTCACACACCAGAGCATGTCCAACCTTATACTTACAATGCACCTTGCCCTTGGGCCTACCATAGGGGTGTCTTATGAAGCAAAGGGAAGGTGTAGGGACTGTCAAGTGGGTGCACTTGCCAAGTCGACATGGCAGTACTAGACTGCACACAGGCCTTGCAATGGCAGGACTGAGATGCACTTTACAAGCTGCTTCTATGGGTGGCACAACCAGTGCTGCAGGATCACCAGCAGCATTTGATTTACAAGCCCTGGGCACACATGGTGCACAGTACTAGGGGCTGACAGGTAAATCAAATAACTCAATCATGGAATTACCAATTAGTACCTCAATTTAACATAGGGAGCACTTGCACTGTGGCACTAAATAGCAGTAGCACAGTGCCCCAAAAATATAACCAGCAAAGACATATCAAAACAGAGGAGGTAATCCGTCAAAAATGGAAGGGAGAGTCACGCCACTGATGCCAGGTCTAACAGCAATCATTGATGACTCTGAGGCATATGGCTTCCTTATCATTTAATTAATTAAATCTACAATATTTGATGGGTGATTCAAGTCTTTCAACAAACTCATCAATCCTTTCCCCTGATTGCTGATGCTCTTGATTGAAAATGTACCTTCCTTTATCAACATTTGAGGTTCAATGTCGCTTTGACATCATGATAAGATACACTGTCCACCTGTGATATGCTTTTTCCAGCATGCCAAACAAATAATTGAAGGCTGTGATTCAGGCAGTCCATCTAGCTCCAATGTTTTACTTTTTGCTTACATCGAAGGCGGTTGGTGGTTCCAGGAAGCGGCAGCAATTTAACGAGCGCTCCCTACGACAGATATGAAAAATGTGAAAAAAGTACACTATTGCTACCAACATCAATGTCCTCTTTAGTTGAATCTGCCAGATTCAATGGGTTCGAAAGCACAGGCCCTGTGCTTACACTTGGGTTGTGGTGCTTGAAGCCAGACTTGCCCTCTTTATTCTAGCTTTGGTAACCAAAATAGTGTTCTCTCTCACTGGGTTTCACCGCCTCTGATGTTTAGCAGCATGTATCTGCTTCTAATCACAACTCATCTGGCTGTCACTGCTTTTAGCATTTCATTTGCATGAAAGTCTTTTTGTTGTTAGTTCTGCTTGCCATTCAGCTATCATTGCCTTTCTCATTTTTCTGTATTTGGTTATCTCTGCTTCTGCTGCTTCTCTGTACCACTTTGTTGTGGTCTTAAGTGTTTCTTTGCCTTTATCTATTTTCACTTTGACTGAGGCATATGTGGCGTGCATGAGAAGTTTGCTGGAAAACTTTCTTAGAAAGCACTCTTGACTATGTATGTTGTGGGGAGTACATATTTCCTATTTCGTTGGCAGTTGTAGCGTTGTAGCATCCTGCCCAGCCTAGTAGCCTGTAAATGAATCATGCACATATGGAGCTCAGTATTACCCATCTTTATTCTCTAGATTGGAACGGTTAACGAAAACGCCCTGCATCATAAATGTAACCACACACAATCACTTACATCACTATACTTCAGTGTCCGTTAAGGACCAGAGGGGTCCCGAACTCTATAATACACAAGACACTACAGAGGTCAGCTGGGCAGTTGCACGGAGGCCTCTTACACTTGTTCTGTCTTTATAGCTCACACAGCAGGTCACAAAACTGACCCTTTGAGCCTCTCTGGTAGACAAGAATGCAGGCAAGCAGCTCCCACTTTCCTCCTCAGACAGCAGCAGTTTCTTCAAATAGCAGGACAGTACTCTGGCAGCATTGCAGGCCTTCTTCCAGAAGTCCAGGAGCGTTCTCATAAGTGGCTCTTGAGGTCCAATATTTATACCTGTTGCCAGCATTTGTATACAGGGACTCCCCGTTCTACTTCCACATCTGGTTCTGGAAACTTCTTCTCCTTGACCAATCAAGGATCTAAACTGTCTGGGGAGGCCAGGTTTCAGGTTCCTTTGTGTGTGCAGGAGGCAAAGTCTTTTAAAGTAAAAGTGGGGTTGGGTACATCCCCACCCCAATCATCTAGGCTATCCTCTTCTCATCTTAGTCTCCTTAGTGTTACTGTCAGGAAACAATACACAAACCCTGACAGTATGGCCATTCACAGTTATTTTACTCAGGAGACTGACAGAAGGCTCAGATGAGTGGAACAAGATAATTGAAAATTTAGAAAAGTGACATTTTCTGAATTTTAACTTAAAACCTGACTTTATCATTAACGAGGATTTCATTTGAGTGTGTCTCTATCTGCTCTCATTCAAAAATTAGCAACTATTAAGTGTTGGTCAATGGGAGAGGTAAGTCTTGCAACAGGTCAAATTGGCTTTAATAGTTTTTTACTGCAGGAACATGTACAATTTTACTATACCTGTTCTACTTTTTAAGTGCAATGTACCCTGTCCTATGAGCAATTAGGACCTATTTTGGGAGTGACTAATAAGTATTTAAAAAGAAGGTTTAGGCCTGGCAACATTTTTATTTTGGCCAAGCAAAAAGACAGTATAACATTACATTACCGGCTGCAGTGGCATGTTTGAAAGAAAGTGCACAAGCACTTTAGTACTGCCTAGCAATGGTAATTTTCACACAGTCCTAAAGCCAACAAAAACAAATTCAGCAAGAAGTAATGCTTGTGGGAATACCATGCCAAGGATGTACCAGATCTGAACGGCATTACCAGGCCTCCTTGATCAATGGGTAAGTAGATTTTCTCCAAGGCCACCCTGTCTCTGCCTAACATTAGTTCTGATAGTATTGTTTTTATATCCGTAAAGAATACTCTTTCTGGTACCAATGGCATGTTGGTAAACAGATATAGCAGTCATGCAGGAGCACCATTTTGGCAAGTGCCATGCTAGCCATTAATGTCAAAAGGAGTTTTGTCCAAATGCTGATGGAAGCCTGACGGATGATAGTGCCATACCAAAATTAGCTGCTAAAATATTGTTGTCTTATCTTTAAATATTTATGGATAGGTGATTACGTATATATTGTCCAAGTGTGAGCCTCCCCTTGCCTAGTGTGAGTCTCCACTTTCTTGGTCGATCTTCTTTCTCTTCTTCTCGTCAAACTATAGATAAAAATGCCTGGGCTATATCAACTCATGAATAGGTCAGACACAGTCCCATTGTTTTTAAATTTATTTACCAAGCGAGGTAGTGCTGTTTCCACATTTCCCACACACACCAGGGAATTGTCTACGTACAGTGAGATTATATGTTTTTATCCTGAATTTCTAGGCCTAAGCTGACCGTTGCCAGAGGAAAAAAGAATGGCAACAGGAGGCACCCTTACCTGGCACCCTTATTAACCTGCCAGTCCTCCTATACTATATCCACTGCTTTAAGCCTGGTTATGCTTAAGTGCACAGAAGCCTGCTCTAGGACCTAATACTTGTCCCAAATCTCATGGCATTTAACACTAAAAAAAGTATTCCCAGGAAATTGTGTTGAAAGCTTTTCTATGTCAATGGAAACAACAACTGCATGCTCCTATCTTGACATTTAGACTGCTTAGTTTGCTATGTCTTTATCATAGCTCACATCTTATCACTACAACATTTGCTGACATTTGGAAAGTTAGAGACGTTGTAAAAAGTCTGTTATTGCTTCATCATTACAAAAAATGCAGAGTTTAAAATCTATCCAGATTACCTTATTCAACCTTATTTTCATCAAGATACTCAATTTTGCATATATCCTGTTCTCTATGATTCAATTTCAATTCAATTCAAAGCGTTATTCTGTTTGTTAGAACAACCATAAAAAAATTTGCATAAGTTAAAAAGCATAATACCAAGTTCCATAATAATTCAGGACAATATTTGATCTTATCAACATGCGATCTCACATGTATATTTTCTTGCTCAATTAATAGTACTGATGCCTTTCCTGACATTAGTTGCTTTTAAAATGTATAGTGTGACATAAAAGCAAGTTCCTGGATCATTCTGTGCAAAAAGCAAATTCATAGCAGCATGATACGACTTTACATTATTTATTTATAAAAAGCAATTTCAAATAAAAACATCTAAAATGCAAGTAAAATTTACAAAAGAATATAAAGTGCACTATGCTTTGTTTAGAAGATTCATCGCAAGGGGAAGAATCCAGAGTGAATGTTTTCAAAACTGGAAATGCAATTAGATTTTGTACTATGCCTAGTCTCAATCTAGTCAGCACATAAAGATACAATGATTTATTCACTATAATCAAATAATCCTGTATTCCTCTTTTGGATTCAATTGACTGGTAAAATGTAAAACTTGATTGTTTCTCTATAATACTCTTATAATTATCTTTTTACCTTGACAAATATGAATCCTTAATTTCCTTTTTGTTTAAGAAAACCACTGCACCCGGGTTTGCAGAGATCTGAATAGTAAATAACTTGCTGTATGTACCCATAATATATTTTAACCACTGACTTTTTCTCGAGTAGTTAATAATCTTTAATGATAGAGATAGTAGAAACTCCCTCTTCTTTGGCCATATCGATCTCCATACCAGCAGTGGCCGCATAGAAGTTAAACCTGCTACGTATGTCAGATCCACCTCCCGGTGTATTAGTTCAGTAGAAGCTGACGGAAGTTGATTTATGAGACATTTAAGAAAGGCATTTTCTTGTTGTATGGCCTGGCTGCAATGATATCCCCATACTCCTGCACCATATAAGGCTGTAGTAACACATCTCGCCTTGTATATTGTCAGCATTTCCTTTACAGGATTACCTAATTTAGAAGCAAATCTAAAAAGCCTATTTGCATTCTTAACCATCTTGGAGCGACCATTAGTTAATTCCTGATTCCTTTTCCCATTGCTTGTAGAGGTTACCCCTAGATAGCAGAATGTTTTAACAGTTCGGACTGGGGTGCTATCAATATAAAAGGTTTTGTACTTTGTTGCTCTTTTACCACATATCATGGTGAAAGTTTTTGTAACAGTTTCCTTTCCCCTATGGACATGCTGAATTTATCCATGATTCGTTGTAGGGTGATCGGGATCCTAGAGAGTAGTACTGCATCATCTGTGTATAATAAAATCGATATAGGATTACCGGATATTAACGGTGCATCTGCCTTTTCCAAATGCATCACTTTATTAATCTCATTAACAAAAAGCAAGAAAAGTAAGGGAGCAAGGACGCAACCTTGGCGAATGCCACGTTTTACTTCACAAATTGGAGTACACTTGCCCAGCTGCCATATCTCATGTTACAAGATAACATTTCATAAAGCCTTGCTAGAAAATGGATAATACTTTTAGGTGCTCCCAGATTAAGTAAAGTAGGCCACAAAATGGTATGATAGACTAAGTCAAAGGCACTACTTTGATCGGAAAAACATAGGTATATTCTCCCTTCCATAGCACATGTGTATTTGCTGGCTAGCAACTCTAGATTAATACATTGTTCTATTGTCCCTAAACCTCTTCTAAAAACTATATTGGGCTGGGGACAGTATATCATTATCATTCCCCCATTCCTCAAGCTGCAGATTAATCTAAAAGTGATATGGGACAGTAATTTTTAGCTTTGACCTATCTCAGTTTTTTTTATAGATTTGGACAATAAGTAACTGACCCTATGATGCGGGTATACACTCTGTACCTGCTTAGTTAAAAACCCTTGTGAGACTTGACACCCACAAATCGGGCTTAGCTTTATATATATCAACAGGTACTCCATCAGGGCGCGGAGATTTCCCTCCCTTACTGCCCCTCAGCCCTTACTGGCTTCTTACACTGTGACATTTAATTGTGTAATATACCACTCACTCTGTTTTGGATTAGGTGCCATGGATGTAACAATACCCATTGGGTTAAAGAAAGATACCCCTAAAATGTTTTACCCAGGCATCGCTTGTAACATGGGATAATAGTCTGGGAGTGAATCATCCTTCAAAAACGGCATATTAACAGTATCCCAAAAAAACATAATATTTGCTGTTTTTGCGGCCATGAATAGTTTGACCCATGCTATCTCTTGTAGCTCCCTGTTCCTAGTATAAAGAGCAAGTTTATAATTATGTCTTAGGTTTTTGATTAACACATTGTCTCTCTTCTTACAATGTAGGTGTCACAATTCGCTCCCTGTGTTCTCGTGTCCACCACCAGGGGGCTGAACTGTGGGACTCTCCAGTGTTCTAATATGCTTCCTGACACTCCCCTGCATGCATATCTTGACTTCCAGCCACTTGGACACTATTTGGGAATTGACATCCATTCCTAATCCATGCCGGGTTTTGTGAAAGCCAGCCTGCTTAGAATTAAAGCCAGCCTACTCATGCCTGAAACTCAATTACCCAGAATTCCCTGCTCACTGCTTTGTCTCCACCCCTGCAGGCCAAGGATGGGTGGAGGAATTCAGCTCACCTGTGGCTGGCTGCTGCTAGCCTGCTCACACCAGCTGCATGTGATTACTGTGAGCTCTTTTAAGCCCCAGCTCCCTTAAGGCAAAGGTTGGTCATTGTAGCTGTTTACCGGTGAGCCCAATCCTTGTTTCCAGAGTTCCCAGAGCTTTTGCTATTCTTGTATCCAGTGTTTCCTGAGCTTTAATTATGCCTTGTTCCTGACCTGCTGCTGTTTTCCCTGTTCCTGAATTAGCACTGCCTGCAGTGCTACCCTGACCCCATAGCCTTAGTATTCCTTGTTCCTGAACTGCAGCAGTTTCCCTGTACCTGAATTAGCACTGCTTGCAGTGCTACCTTGTTTTCTGAGTTCCTGAGCTATAGTTATTCTTTGTTCCTGGGCTTAGCTATTTCTTGTTCCTGATTTGCACTGCTTGCAGTGCTCTCTTGACTCCTTGTTTCCTGAGCTGTATCTATGTCCTGTTTCCTTGAACCAGTTTTGCCTGCAGTGCTACCTTGACTCCTGAGCTCTAGTAATTTCCCTGTTCCTGAACTAGCACTGCCTGCAGTGCTACCTTGACTCCTGAAGCTTTGGTAGCTCCCTGTTTCTGAACCAGCACGGTCTGCAGTGCTGCCTTGACTCCTGAGCCTTAGCTCACTTCTTGTTCCTGCCCCAGCACTACAAAAGGGGATGATGGACGGAGCGTTTGTACAAATCAAACACTCACCCCCAGTCAACTGATCTGGGTTTAATCCATCACCATTCTTTAGTTCACTCAGCCACCCCAGTTCAGACATGGCTATATGCAAATCAGTCTGACCCTGTGCCTTCTGGGAACAGTCCAGCCCGAACTGCCAAGCCATGTCTTCCCTGGACCGGAAACAAGCATCCTGGAACCGGTTTCGGATTCATAATCCTCATCAGCCAGGCTATCTTGAATCCAGTGGCCAAGTGAACAAGGGACTCACGTCTGAGCATACCCTGCCACACTTAGGGTGAACAAAGCGATACAAAAGGGGATGATGGACGGAGCGTTTGTACAAATCAAACACTCACCCCCAGTCAACTGATCTGGGTTTAATCCATCACCATTCTTTAGTTCACTCAGCCACCCCAGTTCAGACATGGCTATATGCAAATCAGTCTGACCCTGTGCCTTCTGGGAACAGTCCAGCCCGAACTGCCAAGCCATGTCTTCCCTGGACCGGAAACAAGCATCCTGGAACCGGTTTCGGATTCATAATCCTCATCAGCCAGGCTATCTTGAATCCAGTGGCCAAGTGAACAAGGGACTCACGTCTGAGCATACCCTGCCACACTTAGGGCGAACAAAGCGATACAAAAGGGGATGATGGACGGAGCGTTTGTACAAATCAAACACTCACCCCCAGTCAACTGATCTGGGTTTAATCCATCACCATTCTTTAGTTCACTCAGCCACCCCAGTTCAGACATGGCTATATGCAAATCAGTCTGACCCTGTGCCTTCTGGGAACAGTCCAGCCCGAACTGCCAAGCCATGTCTTCCCTGGACCGGAAACAAGCATCCTGGAACCGGTTTCGGATTCATAATCCTCATCAGCCAGGCTATCTTGAATCCAGTGGCCAAGTGAACAAGGGACTCACGTCTGAGCATACCCTGCCACACTTAGGGCGAACAAAGCGATACAGAAGGGGATGATGGACGGAGCGTTTGTACAAATCAAACACTCACCCGCAGTCAACTGATCTGGGTTTAATCCATCACCATTCTTTAGTTCACTCAGCCACCCCAGTTCAGACATGGCTATATGCAAATCAGTATGACCCTGTGCCTTCTGGGAACAGTCCAGCCCGAACTGCCAAGCCATGTCTTCCCTGGACCGGAAACAAGCATCCTGGAACCGGTTTCGGATTCATAATCCTCATCAGCCAGGCTATCTTGAATCCAGTGGCCAAGTGAACAAGGGACTCACGTCTGAGCATACCCTGCCACACTTAGGGCGAACAAAGCGATACAAAAGGGGATGATGGACGGAGCGTTTGTACAAATCAAACACTCACCCCCAGTCAACTGATCTGGGTTTAATCCATCACCATTCTTTAGTTCACTCAGCCACCCCAGTTCAGACATGGCTATATGCAAATCAGTCTGACCCTGTGCCTTCTGGGAACAGTCCAGCCCGAACTGCCAAGCCATGTCTTCCCTGGACCGGAAACAAGCATCCTGGAACCGGTTTCGGATTCATAATCTTCATCAGCCAGGCTATCTTGAATCCAGTGGCCAAGTGAACAAGGGACTCACGTCTGAGCATACCCTGCCACACTTAGGGCGAACAAAGCGATACAAAAGGGGATGATGGACGGAGTGTTTGTACAAATCAAACACTCACCCCCAGTCAACTGATCTGGGTTTAATCCATCACCATTCTTTAGTTCACTCAGCCACCCCAGTTCAGACATGGCTATATGCAAATCAGTCTGACCCTGTGCCTTCTGGGAACAGTCCAGCCCGAACTGCCAGGCCATGTCTTCCCTGGACCGGAAACAAGCATCCTGGAACCGGTTTCGGATTCATAATCCTCATCAGCCAGGCTATCTTGAATGCAGTGGCCAAGTGAACAAGGGACTCACGTCTGAGCATACCCTGCCACACTTAGGGCGAACAAAGCGATACAAAAGGGGATGATGGACGGAGCGTTTGTACAAATCAAACACTCACCCCCAGTCAACTGATCTGGGTTTAATCCATCACCATTCTTTAGTTCACTCAGCCACCCCAGTTCAGACATGGCTATATGCAAATCAGTCTGACCCTGTGCCTTCTGGGAACAGTCCAGCCCGAACTGCCAAGCCATGTCTTCCCTGGACCGGAAACAAGCATCCTGGAACCGGTTTCGGATTCATAATCCTCATCAGCCAGGCTATCTTGAATCCAGTGGCCAAGTGAACAAGGGACTCACGTCTGAGCATACCCTGCCACACTTAGGGCGAACAAAGCGATACAAAAGGGGATGATGGACGGAGCGTTTGTACAAATCAAACACTCACCCCCAGTCAACTGATCTGGGTTTAATCTATCACCATTCTTTAGTTCACTCAGCCACCCCAGTTCAGACATGGCTATATGCAAATCAGTCTGACCCTGTGCCTTCTGGGAACAGTCCAGCCCGAACTGCCAAGCCATGTCTTCCCTGGACTGGAAACAAGCATCCTGGAACCGGTTTCGGATTCATAATCCTCATCAGCCAGGCTATCTTGAATCCAGTGGCCAAGTGAACAAGGGACTCACGTCTGAGCATACCCTGCCACACTTAGGGCGAACAAAGCGATACAAAAGGGGATGATGGACGGAGCGTTTGTACAAATCAAACACTCACCCCTAGTCAACTGATCTGGGTTTAATCCATCACCATTCTTTAGTTCACTCAGCCACCCCAGTTCAGACATGGCTATATGCAAATCAGTCTGACCCTGTGCCTTCTGGGAACAGTCCAGCCCGAACTGCCAAGCCATGTCTTCCCTGGACCGGAAACAAGCATCCTGGAACCGGTTTCGGATTCATAATCCTCATCAGCCAGGCTATCTTGAATCCAGTGGCCAAGTGAACAAGGGACTCACGTCTGAGCATACCCTGCCACACTTAGGGCGAACCAAGCGATACAAAAGGGGATGATGGACGGAGCGTTTCTACAAATCAAACACTCACCCCCAGTCAACTGATCTGGGTTTAATCGTACACCATTCTTTAGTTCACTCAGCCACCCCAGTTCAGACATGGCTATATGCAAATCAGTCTGACCCTGTGCCTTCTGGGAACAGTCCAGCCCGAACTGCCAAGCCATGTCTTCCCTGGACCGGAAACAAGCATCCTGGAACCGGTTTCGGATTCATAATCCTCATCAGCCAGGCTATCTTGAATCCAGTGGCCAAGTGAACAAGGGACTCACGTCTGAGCATACCCTGCCACACTTAGGGCGAACAAAGCGATACAAAAGGGGATGATGGACGGAGCGTTTGTACAAATCAAACACTCACCCGCAGTCAACTGATCTGGGTTTAATCCATCACCATTCTTTAGTTCACTCAGCCACCCCAGTTCAGACATGGCTATATGCAAATCAGTCTGACCCTGTGCCTTCTGGGAACAGTCCAGCCCGAACTGCCAAGCCATGTCTTCCCTGGACTGGAAACAAGCATCCTGGAACCGGTTTCGAATTCATAATCCTCATCAGCCAGGCTATCTTGAATCCAGTGGCCAAGTGAACAAGGGACTCACGTCTGAGCATACCCTGCCACACTTAGGGCGAACAAAGCGATACAAAAGGGGATGATGGACGGAGCGTTTGTACAAATCAAACACTCACCCCCAGTCAACTGATCTGGGTTTAATCCATCACCATTCTTTAGTTCACTCAGCCACCCCAGTTCAGACATGGCTATATGCAAATCAGTCTGACCCTGTGCCTTCTGGGAACAGTCCAGCCCGAACTGCCAAGCCATGTCTTCCCTGGACCGGAAACAAGCATCCTGGAACCGGTTTCGGATTCATAATCCTCATCAGCCAGGCTATCTTGAATCCAGTGGCCAAGTGAACAAGGGACTCACGTCTGAGCATACCCTGCCACACTTAGGGCGAACAAAGCGATACAAAAGGGGATGATGGACGGAGCGTTTGTACAAATCAAACACTCACCCCCAGTCAACTGATCTGGGTTTAATCCATCACCATTCTTTAGTTCACTCAGCCACCCCAGTTCAGACATGGCTATATGCAAATCAGTCTGACCCTGTGCCCTCTGGGAACAGTCCAGCCCGAACTGCCAAGACATGTCTTCCCTGGACCGGAAACAAGCATCCTGGAACCGGTTTCGGATTCATAATCCTCATCAGCCAGGCTATCTTGAATCCAGTGGCCAAGTGAACAAGGGACTCACGTCTGAGCATACCCTGCCACACTTAGGGCGAACAAAGCGATACAAAAGGGGATGATGGACGGAGCGTTTGTACAAATCAAACACTCACCCCCAGTCAACTGATCTGGGTTTAATCCATCACCATTCTTTAGTTCACTCAGCCACCCCAGTTCAGACATGGCTATATGCAAATCAGTCTGACCCTGTGCCTTCTGGGAACAGTCCAGCCCGAACTGCCAAGCCATGTCTTCCCTGGACCGGAAACAAGCATCCTGGAACCGGTTTCGGATTCATAATCCTCATCAGCCAGGCTATCTTGAATCCAGTGGCCAAGTGAACAAGGGACTCACGTCTGAGCATACCCTGCCACACTTAGGGCGAATAAAGCGATACAAAAGGGGATGATGGACGGAGCGTTTGTACAAATAAAACACTCACCCCCAGTCAACTGATCTGGGTTTAATCCATCACCATTCTTTAGTTCACTCAGCCACCCCAGTTTAGACATGGCTATATGCAAATCAGTCTGACCCTGTGCCTTCTGGGAACAGTCCAGCCCGAACTGCCAAGCCATGTCTTCCCTGGACCGGAAACAAGCATCCTGGAACCGGTTTCGGATTCATAATCCTCATCAGCCAGGCTATCTTGAATCCAGTGGCCAAGTGAACAAGGGACTCACGTCTGAGCATACCCTGCCACACTTAGGGCGAACAAAGCGATACAAAAGGGGATGATGGACGGAGCGTTTGTACAAATCAAACACTCACCCCCAGTCAACTGATCTGGGTTTAATCCATCACCATTCTTTAGTTCACTCAGCCACCCCAGTTCAGACATGGCTATATGCAAATCAGTCTGACCCTGTGCCTTCTGGGAACAGTCCAGCCCGAACTGCCAAGCCATGTCTTCCCTGGACCGGAAACAAGCATCCTGGAACCGGTTTCGGATTCATAATCCTCATCAGCCAGGCTATCTTGAATCCAGTGGCCAAGTGAACAAGGGACTCACGTCTGAGCATACCCTGCCACACTTAGGGCGAACAAAGCGATACAAAAGGGGATGATGGACGGAGCGTTTCTACAAATCAAACACTCACCCCCAGTCAACTGATCTGGGTTTAATCGTACACCATTCTTTAGTTCACTCAGCCACCCCAGTTCAGACATGGCTATATGCAAATCAGTCTGACCCTGTGCCTTCTGGGAACAGTCCAGCCCGAACTGCCAAGCCATGTCTTCCCTGGACCGGAAACAAGCATCCTGGAACCGGTTTCGGATTCATAATCCTCATCAGCCAGGCTATCTTGAATCCAGTGGCCAAGTGAACAAGGGACTCACGTCTGAGCATACCCTGCCACACTTAGGGCGAACAAAGCGATACAAAAGGGGATGATGGACGGAGCGTTTGTACAAATCAAACACTCACCCGCAGTCAACTGATCTGGGTTTAATCCATCACCATTCTTTAGTTCACTCAGCCACCCCAGTTCAGACATGGCTATATGCAAATCAGTCTGACCCTGTGCCTTCTGGGAACAGTCCAGCCCGAACTGCCAAGCCATGTCTTCCCTGGACTGGAAACAAGCATCCTGGAACCGGTTTCGAATTCATAATCCTCATCAGCCAGGCTATCTTGAATCCAGTGGCCAAGTGAACAAGGGACTCACGTCTGAGCATACCCTGCCACACTTAGGGCGAACAAAGCGATACAAAAGGGGATGATGGACGGAGCGTTTGTACAAATCAAACACTCACCCCCAGTCAACTGATCTGGGTTTAATCCATCACCATTCTTTAGTTCACTCAGCCACCCCAGTTCAGACATGGCTATATGCAAATCAGTCTGACCCTGTGCCTTCTGGGAACAGTCCAGCCCGAACTGCCAAGCCATGTCTTCCCTGGACCGGAAACAAGCATCCTGGAACCGGTTTCGGATTCATAATCCTCATCAGCCAGGCTATCTTGAATCCAGTGGCCAAGTGAACAAGGGACTCACGTCTGAGCATACCCTGCCACACTTAGGGCGAACAAAGCGATACAAAAGGGGATGATGGACGGAGCGTTTGTACAAATCAAACACTCACCCCCAGTCAACTGATCTGGGTTTAATCCATCACCATTCTTTAGTTCACTCAGCCACCCCAGTTCAGACATGGCTATATGCAAATCAGTCTGACCCTGTGCCCTCTGGGAACAGTCCAGCCCGAACTGCCAAGACATGTCTTCCCTGGACCGGAAACAAGCATCCTGGAACCGGTTTCGGATTCATAATCCTCATCAGCCAGGCTATCTTGAATCCAGTGGCCAAGTGAACAAGGGACTCACGTCTGAGCATACCCTGCCACACTTAGGGCGAACAAAGCGATACAAAAGGGGATGATGGACGGAGCGTTTGTACAAATCAAACACTCACCCCCAGTCAACTGATCTGGGTTTAATCCATCACCATTCTTTAGTTCACTCAGCCACCCCAGTTCAGACATGGCTATATGCAAATCAGTCTGACCCTGTGCCTTCTGGGAACAGTCCAGCCCGAACTGCCAAGCCATGTCTTCCCTGGACCGGAAACAAGCATCCTGGAACCGGTTTCGGATTCATAATCCTCATCAGCCAGGCTATCTTGAATCCAGTGGCCAAGTGAACAAGGGACTCACGTCTGAGCATACCCTGCCACACTTAGGGCGAACAAAGCGATACAAAAGGGGATGATGGACGGAGCGTTTGTACAAATCAAACACTCACCCCCAGTCAACTGATCTGGGTTTAATCCATCACCATTCTTTAGTTCACTCAGCCACCCCAGTTTAGACATGGCTATATGCAAATCAGTCTGACCCTGTGCCTTCTGGGAACAGTCCAGCCCGAACTGCCAAGCCATGTCTTCCCTGGACCGGAAACAAGCATCCTGGAACCGGTTTCGGATTCATAATCCTCATCAGCCAGGCTATCTTGAATCCAGTGGCCAAGTGAACAAGGGACTCACGTCTGAGCATACCCTGCCACACTTAGGGCGAACAAAGCGATACAAAAGGGGATGATGGACGGAGCGTTTGTACAAATCAAACACTCACCCCCAGTCAACTGATCTGGGTTTAATCCATCACCATTCTTTAGTTCACTCAGCCACCCCAGTTCAGACATGGCTATATGCAAATCAGTCTGACCCTGTGCCTTCTGGGAACAGTCCAGCCCGAACTGCCAAGCCATGTCTTCCCTGGACGGGAAACAAGCATCCTGGAACCGGTTTCGGATTCATAATCCTCATCAGCCAGGCTATCTTGAATCCAGTGGCCAAGTGAACAAGCGACTCACGTCTGAGCATACCCTGCCACACTTAGGGCGAACAAAGCGATACAAAAGGGGATGATGGACGGAGCGTTTGTACAAATCAAACACTCACCCCCAGTCAACTGATCTGGGTTTAATCCAGCACCATTCTTTAGTTCACTCAGCCACCCCAGTTCAGACATGGCTATATGCAAATCAGTCTGACCCTGTGCCTTCTGGGAACAGTCCAGCCCGAACTGCCAAGCCATGTCTTCCCTGGAGCGGAAACAAGCATCTTGGAACCGGTTTCGGATTCATAATCCTCATCAGCCAGGCTATCTTGAATCCAGTGGCCAAGTGAACAAGGGACTCACGTCTGAGCATACCCTGCCACACTTAGGGCGAACAAAGCGATACAAAAGGGGATGATGGACGGAGCGTTTGTACAAATCAAACACTCACCCCCAGTCAACTGATCTGGGTTTAATCCATCACCATTCTTTAATTCACTCAGCCACCCCAGTTCAGACATGGCTATATGCAAATCAGTCTGACCCTGTGCCTTCTGGGAACAGTCCAGCCCGAACTGCCAAGCCATGTCTTCCCTGGACCGGAAACAAGCATCCTGGAACCGGTTTCGGATTCATAATCCTCATCAGCCAGGCTATCTTGAATCCAGTGGCCAAGTGAACAAGGGACTCACGTCTGAGCATACCCTGCCACACTTAGGGCGAACAAAGCGATACAAAAGGGGATGATGGACGGAGCGTTTGTACAAATCAAACACTCACCCCCAGTCAACTGATCTGGGTTTAATCCATCACCATTCTTTAGTTCACTCAGCCACCCCAGTTCAGACATGGCTATATGCAAATCAGTCTGACCCTGTGCCTTCTGGGAACAGTCCAGCCCGAACTGCCAAGCCATGTCTTCCCTGGACCGGAAACAAGCATCCTGGAACCGGTTTCGGATTCATAATCCTCATCAGCCAGGCTATCTTGAATCCAGTGGCCAAGTGAACAAGGGACTCACGTCTGAGCATACCCTGCCACACTTAGGGCGAACAATGCGATACAAAAGATACTGCCCCAGCACTGCCTTCTATGCTACTTTGTTTTCTTGATTCCTTAACCTGCGCTATTCTAGTATACCCTTGTAGCCTCCCCTTCTGTATATCCGTTTCCATTCCCTGCCTTGCTTCCCATTTCCTTGGTTCCAGTTCTAGTTTGCTGCCTTTCTATTCTGCTGTCTTATTTCTGTTACCTTGTATGTTTGTTACCTGCTTTCTGCCAAGTGTGCCCTGTCGTTTCCTTCCTTTCCTGTTAAGCACTCCTCCTTGCTAGCTCCTTGTCTATTGTGCTTGTGTTTAGTTCCACTCCTTTGCTGTTACTGCCTTGCGCGTTCCTGTTTGATCGCCAGGATCCGTGGGCTCAGCTGACTACCTAGGTGGTGTTTATTGTTCACTGTGAGTTTTGTCTTTGAGTTACATTAATAACATCACTATAGGTATAAGCTCCACAGACCCTGCCTTTGAATGCATATCCTACATGTGGGTATTTGCAGTCAGTATCTGTAACAGCAATTGCGGGTAAGAAACTTACTGAGCTTCAGTCTTATCATGTGGAGCTCCTAAGTGCTTTACCCCACACCCCCCTTTATTATTAATGTTGTATTATATATGTCTTGCACGTCCGTCCTGGGTGTAGTTAGTCTGAATGCTAAATTGCAGTGAGTGCCCTTCCTTTCTGAGGCTTACCCATCTTGTTCACTTGTACAGGCTTCCCCTTTGGATCCCCTTTTCTCCTCTGACTCCCTGTATGATCCTGGGCAGCACTGTACTCCTCTTTCTGTGTATGTCGTCTACCCAATTCCCAGTCCTTGTCCAAGTCCCTGACTGTGTTCCCCACATAGTCCTGGACAGTCCCTGACAGTAGGGCTTGTTTCAGTTGTTTTAGTGCTTCGGTGCAAATACGGTCAAACAACCCCTTCCTGTTTTTTCCTCCCCCCCTGATGGGGGCATTTAAAATCCTCTTAATAATAGTATTAGGGCGAGATGCACGACCATTTCATTTAGGGCCTTGCAAATTGCCAATGTCTTTTTCTTTACCATCTTGTTTGTATCTTTAGAGTAATTCTGATAAAAACAATGTAAATATGATATAGTGCCTTGAGTTGATTTAGAAAAGTGCTTGTGCAAGTACAATATGGGGCTTTAAAGTGGTTATATTCCAATAGTAAAATGCCAATGAAGGTACAATACGGACTTTGTATTCAAGTAATAAAATGCCAGTGCCCGTGGAAGTGCAATATTAAGGTCTATTATAATATAGTCATAATCACAGAATAAAACGCAATAAGATCCAATTAAAACATCTAACAAAATTACTGTAAAAAGGGAATAATAATTTGAAAAAAGCTGAATTAAAAACAAGTCACATTAATTCAGGTAAATGCAGATTAAGAACAGCAATGTACCTTGTATACTTTGCATCACATAAAGGATAGTGGTTTATGTTCTTCTAGAGTACTTTTAACCAGAATCAAGCAATATATAGGTTAGTTAAAAACATGTCTAATTTAATCAATATAGTCAGTAAGGGGCTAATAAATCGTCCCAATATATACACATTATTCTCCTGGTTCAAAGAGGCTTAATGGCAGAAGGTAATGTGAAATCGTCAAGTAGTTTCCTAAATACTACCTCTGTGGAATGAAACAATTAGGGAGCGGCTGTATAGTGCACAGTCTTACCCACACTATGTCAAACTTGATAAGGACCAAGGTGGTAGCCCTGCCTCTGTCTGCCACTGACAGGCACAGACTGGCCCTTGTACCGTCCCGTGATGAGGGAGGTATTGGGCGCTCTTATGCGCCTACGGGCACAAGAAGGAAATTGCGGCTTCTTTGGCGGTGTGCTGCCGCGGGTGGTGCCAGGATCATTAGTCCCTGGTATGGCTGCGCTCTCCCGTAATGCTCCCCGTGCTGTGGGAGCTCTTAGGTCCTCTTATGCACCTACAGGTGCGAGCCGAAAATTGCGCCGTTGGCAGCGTGCTGCCTCGCGCGGTGCCGGGATCAGTAGTCCCTGGTATGGCTGTGCTCTCCCGTAGTGCTCCTCCACGGTGCAGGAGCACTTGGGCCCTTTTATTGGGGCAACATTGGCGGCTTGCTGCCACGGGTGGTGCCGGGATCAGTAGCCCCGGTATTGCTGTGCTCTCCTGTAGTGCTCCCGCTATGATTCATCATGTACATATATCCCTTCTGCCACAGTTTTGATTAGATTGTACTGCCCAAAACTTCCAAAGCCAGGCTCCCTTTGAGGTATAGTCAATTGAGCCTGTCTGTTTTGGGTCCACATTCAGCATTTCATTATCTTTTCCAGACTCATGAAAATGTCAGTTCTTCTAAACAATTACTTTGCTAACAGGTAAGGTGAAAAAACATCTAACAAAATCACTGTAAAAAGGGAATAATAATTTGAAAAAAAACGTAATTAAAAACAAGTCACAATAATTCTGCTACAAACTACATGATATTTACAATTAAAGGTATGACAGTGAATGCGTAAAATAAGCATGCAGTCCTAGTTGAAGTACTTTCATTGTGCTGGTTCCACCTGGTTATTTCTCAGGTTAATGGAAACTCTCAAAATGTTGTTTAAAATCAGTGGTCAAACCTATATAAACCCCATGAAAAGATGATTGAAAGGTAGAGGCCTCAGATTCAGGTTATCATGTGAGCTCCTGCCAGACTGCTGCAACATCCATTATTTTGCTGAGCGCTGATACAGAGAGGAGAGCAGTTACACCCAGCTGATGTATTTTTTCCTACCGAGGGAAAACTCTCTCCCTGCTGAAGTCTGATAACCATAGCTGATTTACTGTGAACAAGTGTGTAGTGCGCAGAGTTCCAAGATTAGCTATAGGCAAGTTAGCTACTCCATGTTCTCATAGTTTCCCACACAGAAGTAGTCTTGAGGGTGTTATGCTGCTAAGACCATCGTGTTAGAACTGTCCAAATATAGTTTTCCCTGCTAGTAGCATGCACTAGCCCTCTTTTAATTATATTCTTAGTGGTTATTACTCATGTACTAAGTAACAGGCTGTGACTGTTGAAATAAACACTTTTCAACATACATAGTGTGTTTTCTTAGTGCAGTATTAGAGTGGGCTTTCTAAACAAAGAAATTGGTTTTGAATTACCACGGTGTCCCTAATCCCTTTATGGGACTGTCAGTAACCCAGAAAGCAGGAGGCGTGGCTTGATACCTGGTAGCTATGGTGGCATTTCTGTGAGCTACGGAGGGATGGCACTCGAAGCAGTTGTGCGATGGCAGCCTCCTAGGACACAGACATTCCTTAAGTCATGGAAACGAGTGTTATTGTGCAGTAGCTGCACATTTGTGGTAATATCGGTGGTTCACTTCATTTCCACAAAAGTGTCCACCATTTTTTTCACATATTGTTATAACAGGGGCTGCCAGCTCCTCACTTCATTTTCATATTGCCCTGCATTCAGCTAAAGTTTATTCCAAATGTGGAAACTGGAGTTTATTGTTTAGAGTGGTGTAATGTGAAGTAGTGTGGCTCACTGGTTAGAGGCGGCAGACCCGAGAACAGAGGACGGCCCGGGACCAGGGTTCGATTCCCGGCGCGGCAGGTTTCTGGACCAGGGTCAGCGGACTCGATAATTCTCTCGCCTCGGTGCCCACTCTGATCAGCGTTCACACTCGGCAACTCTGGGCATTAGCTTGCCTCATCTTCACTAACGGCCCCACCAGACCGCCGGGGATGCCTGGTCTCACCCTGGAGATACCCATTAAGGGACCATCTCTCAGGGAAGCCAGGAAGGGTTTCGCAGCGGTCGAAGCGCCTTGGGACCCTACGGGTAAGTAGTGCGCTATATAAATGCCTATACATTTACATTTACATTTACATTCACATTTAATGTTTTTACAACAGGTGAGGTTTAATGAATAATTTTTCTTAAAAATATGACTCATATCCCCAGTTGCCTAAACTGATTCTTGTGGCTTCATGTTTGCCTCTAGTCTCCACACCTGTGGAATTCTGCTTCTCAACCATTCTGGTGTAGCTCCATATTATGAACAAAATAAAAACTTTTAAACAACCCCTCTGGTCTCCCTCGGACAAACAGCTCAAACACTCTTTTGCACTTTAAACTAACATTGCAATGGATGAAACATCCTCACACAAGGGCTCTGCTTCCCCCTCCACCGTTGTTCCTACACAGTCTAATCCTGGTAAAGCATCAATTAAGAGACTGAAAAAGGATCCATCATCTCTTACAAAGTCTCCCTCTCTAGTCTCAATGAAATTCTTGTGAAAGAAAATATATATATGGTGTGCCTGGATAGTGGGGTCGAAATTAATTTAGTTTTTCAATTTTTTTTTCCTCAGTTACTGAATTTGTCATTAGGGACACTGTTTAACAGATTAGGCCATTCTCACTTCCAAAAGGCCTAGAGAAGTCATCCTGTACTTTTTGCAAGTAATTTCCGCAGCTAGCCTTCTTGAACAAATCTCATGGTCAGGTCATCACATATATTTCTCCCAAGAGTATGACTAAAGTATAGCTGATCGAAAGAGAGAAATTTGATTGTGAGACCCACTCTTCGATCTCTCGGAGCATGCTTTCTGCTGTTTCATGCTTGTCTTTTTAAAAGTGCATACAACAGCAAGATGGCATCCTATGAAGACCCATCTTGTTTAAAGGCTTTCCTTGCAACATATGAAGTGGACATTGCTTCATATTCCAATTTGTCGAAATAATGTTTGTTTTTCCTCACAGGTTCTTTATTTGTAGATGAATGCTCATATAATAGTGGTATAATCTTCATTACTGTTCTTTTGTTTTATTTTAGGTAACAACCACCTTTAAAGCATAGTATAAAATATTTAGGCTAACTTATTCTTTTATTCTTTTATTTTCATTACAGGAGTTGTTTCCTTCTTGTAATTGTCCTAGTCATCCGTTCTCTACTTACAGCCCTTTTTGTGCCTTGTTCCTGTCTGAGGACCGGACGTGCCGTCTTTTCCATGTGGGCTCCCCCCTCATCAAACTATTGTTAGGTATGGTCCCCTTTTTTGACACTTTTTTAGTTAACTCCCTTTTTTCTCAGCCTCATTGTTTTGTACCTTCCTCCCTTTATTTTCTTTTTGCTGCAATTTCTTTTCCACTCCTCTTTCTTCCCCTTATTATTTCAAACTCTTCCATTTTTTACCTATTTTTCTTTTTGTTACTCTTCTCACCTATCATATGGTTCCTTGTTATCCCCTTTTACATGATGTCAGATTGTACATTTCTTCATGTTACTTTCAATGATTTTGTCAATAGTTTCTTGGAGCATCAGAGGATTGAATTCCCGAATCAAAAGACAGTGAGTCCTCACTCATTTGTCAAATTTTAATGCTCGCTTAGCTTTCTTGCAGGAGTCACATCTTTCGGAAAGTGAATTTAAAAACTACAGATAGGGTGGGTGGCCGAGGTATTCTTCTTGGCTATTAATGGTGAAAAGCAAGGAGTTATGATCCTATGTCACAAATTGTTCAAGATTCAACTGGTCTCAACAAATTGATGTAGAAGGAAGATGGTTATTGCTCTCACCATACATTGATAAGGTCCCAATTCTACTTTACAATGTTTATGTGCCTAACACCTCTGTCTGTTTTAGTACTCTATTTCCCAGAAGCTCTTACGTTATACAGATGATAAGCTCGCCTTTGCAGGTGACTGTGATTTACCTGTTAACTCATTTCTTGACCACTCCTCCTCTCATTCAATCCCGAACAAACCGCAAAAGGCTTTCAAACGTACTCTCCGACAATAGCAACTGACTGAAGCTCGGCGATTATTCAATTCCTCTATGAGGGAGTACACTTATGTTTCTCCAGTACAACACACACAATCTCAAATAGATTATTTTTATTTTCTTATCAGCTCATTCAAAAGTTATACTCTGCAGAAATCAGCTCAATTTTAATATCGCACCACACTCCGGTTTCTGTACATTTAGATCTTCTGCCTGCGCTCACTCTCCCATGAGATGAATATTGAACAATTCTATGTTGTTGTACTGTATTTTCATCTCCTCTATCACTTCTTTTTTCAATGAATTTTGTAGCTTTAACCAACAAGAGGAAATTCCTTTCCACATCTTATGGGATACTTTTAAATCCTCAGCCCGTGTATTCATCATTAACTTTGTCTTTAAGAAAAGAAAATTCTTGTTCACAGTCTACACACTTTTTGATTAAATCAAATGCCTTGAACATTCTTACTGTACCTCTCGCACACAACACTCTCTGCAACAACTTATTACAGAACACTTAATAAGGTCTCTATTGAAAAAGCGTCTTCTTAAATCCATTTCGAAGTACTATATGGGCCAAAGCAAAGCTGAGAAATTATTAGTAAATTACCTTAAAATTAAACAGAATTAATCACTCTTTGAATCAATTAAAGATGACATGAGCACAGCTCATCATGAAAATGCAGATATTCTAGCTCAATTAAACAAATTCTATACTACTTTATAAACACCGGAACATCATCCTTCAGATCAAGACATTTGCTAAGTTTTGTCATGTGTTTAATAACCGGATCTATCCCAAGTAGACTTTTTATCTTTAGAATCAGATATAACACATACAGAACTTTACCTTGCTTTGCTTTTTCTCAAAAAAGACAAAGCTCTGGGACCTGGTGGTTTTACAGCTGAATTCTATATTCACTTCTCCAAATTCCTTCTTCCCAACTTAGGTGCCGCTAATTATTCTTTCAATAATTCTTCCACCTCATCTGTTTTTTTCTAGGTGTTCTCATCTGCCTTATCCCGAAATAAGGGAAAGAGTTACAATATTTCAAGAACTATATACCCATTTCCCTTTTCAACCCGGACTACAAGATTTTTTGAAAGCATTAAACTCCATCTTAGAGCCTCTTCTTCCAGATCTTTTGCGATAGGAGCCATCGGGTTTAGTCGAGGGCAGACATCTTTCTGATAAATACTTGTATGATTTTTTGCATTGGACGGGAGAATGTTTTTGATTGTGTAAATTGGATATTCCATTTTCACACCCTCAACTGGTTTGGTTTTGGACCACAAATCAAGACTTTAATTTCCTTGTATATATTTTTATCCACAATCTGCCATTTGTGTTAATGGAATCACTTCTTCATACTTTGCCTTAGACAGAAGAGTTTGCCAAGGATGGCCTCTGTCCCAGTTTCTTTTTAACCTGGGCCTCAAACCGTTTTTGTCTAAGATTAGGCAGAATGCAGATATCCAGAACTTCACTTATATACTCAACAGGTTAAATTAGCTGTATATGCTGTTGACATTTTGCTCTTCATATCACAACCTCATTCTTCCCTACCTGCTTTTGCCTCAGAAGTCACCTCTTACACTCTAGTATCCGGTCATGAAACAAATCATGACAAATGCAAAATTGTACCCTCAATAAATTAACTTTTAAATATGAGTACTTTTCCTCTAACTATAATTTGTAAGCAAAACAATTTAAGTAGCTTGATCTTCAATTTCACCAGCTCTATAATCTCTTCTCTCTTTATTAATATCGATACCTGTATAAACCAAATATCTCTATTGACTAGCAGAGGGCATCCTCTGTATCTGTCGTGGTGGGGTGGACCTGACACTATCAAGATGATTTTGGTTCCAATTATCCCTTTCACTATCTCTAACATCCCCCTCAATATTCCTCTTAAGTCATATACAAAAATGTATTCAATATTAAGCTCTTTTATTTTGAAGAACAAAAACCTTGTATGTATGTGCGCAAACTAGAGCTCCCCTAGATTAAAGGTGTAGTGAATTTTCCTGATTTATCCACCTACCATGAATCTTTTTATTAGGACAATCTGTGCACGGAATTGAATCTTCCTTGTTTTATACTCCATTATGGGTATATCTCAAAAACGCACTTTTATCGCCTTTCTCCTTTCACGAATACTTAACTTTCACGTGCAAAGCTCAAACATTTCCCACTCTAATATTCAGGAACACTTATAAACTATTGGACTCCATCAGTTCAACCTCTCCCACAGATTTACGCTCCTTTTGGGATTCTACTATTTAGTACAATCAGTATGTCCTGGTAAAAAACAGATCTATTTACTTATTTATTTCGGTACAGAGGCCTAATCTGTATCAACCAAATGTTTCAACGGATTTCCTTATCGCTTTCTCTCAAGCTCAGGTATTCTTTTGCCTGCCATCTACCTTTGGAAACAGATTTATACATGCAATTTCGCAAACATATACTTATTTCAATCAATTTCCACACCTACTTCAGTACCAAATAATTTTCATACTCTTATTTTACATAAAAATCCCAAGGCTTACACTATTTGCACACACTTACAATGTATTGTTACTCATAGAACTAAATCTAGCATGAAATTATTGCTGAGATCTCTCCATTACTTTACCCATATCGACTTGGATGCAGATTTGGACCAAAATCAGTAAAGCCTCACAAGCAGCAATACAACAAATCACTTTTGTCTTATATAATATTATTTTTATGACATTATAATTCCTACATAAGATTAACCCTGCTATTCCAGATAGTTGCTGTACTTGTTCATCACCACATGCTGATTTGAAGCAAGACTATTTACATGTCCCTCTATTTCTGCATTTTTGAAAACAAGTTTAGAGTCAGATTCATTCTATATTTCATTGGAATATACATTACTCTATCTTCAATGTGTTTTTAGGAAGTATCTGATGCATGAGTGAATATTTCATCGGATGTTAAAGTATTGGACTTATTATTAGCTATTGGCTTTTAGCAAATTACTCGCAATTGGAAAGACTCTACGCAATTATCGTCTAAAGCATGGTGGAGCACAGTTTGCCATAACCATTGATTGGATACTGCATTTCTGCACCCATTATCCCTTGTTTTAAAAAAAAATAGCATTTGGACACCAGTTACACAGTTCCTTGAAACTTCTATGCTCTTGACTTTTGACTGTCTCCATGAGGAACAGGGTCAAGACTGATTTGCGTATGGCTGGGTCTGAACTGGGGTGGCAAAGTGAGCTAAAGAACTATGATGGATTCAACTCAGATATGTGACTAGGGGGAAATGTTTCAGCGCTCGGTCCATTATCTCCTCGTGTTTGCTTTATTAACTAGGCAGGTCACAATTCACATCCCCAGTGATTGGCTCCAAACTAATGAAGCAGGGTCGGCTTTTTTTAAGTTTTTCCCATTTGAAAAATATCAGGAAGCGGGCAGTTGCCACATGGACCACCACTGCCTACTCCCCCCAAGGCAGCCAATGAAATTTGCAAATAGAAGCTTCCCTTTTACAAATCAGTTATGAACTCAGAAAAAGTTGAATGCTTTGCAACTGTACTGCTTGCAACTGTAATTACTTTGCAACTCATTAGTAGGATTACGCTTCTTCCATACCCACTCATATCTGTGATTCAGAAAGGTTTCAAAAAGCACTTCATGAGTTGTAAAACGTTTTTAGGTAATTAATTGGCTTTTGTCTATTGTAAAAAGCATGTTTGCTGTTGCAAACCCTATAATGTTGTGATCTTGCAGCATTTGAAACTCTGAAAGGGATTTTATATCAGGCCACAGGTTGTTTGATTATGAGCTGTTTGGAATGGATCCTTTTTCAACAGTTAGCATTTTCATTAAAACACATCATGCACTGTGCTTCTTTGTATATTTGATGATAAGTAGGGAATATGTTGTTAATACAAGTCTGCTCCGGCCCTATTGCAATCCTATTTGATATTAATGAGCACTACCCACGGTCTGATCCGATCTGAAGGTAGCCAGCATTACTTAACCTGAAATATCTGTGGGCAGGCCTACTTGTGCTGATTACTACATAGCGGCCCTTGACACATGCTTCTCTTAGTCTATGTAGAATAAATGGAAGAATCACATAAGCTCATGACTTCAAGGCAGTGCCACATAGCCTTATTGAGTACTTATCTTGGGTTGCATTGACCTTATGACATCCTTTTATGGCCCGGGGCATATTTACGAGCCGCTTGCGCTACCAGAACATCTGTTTTTGTGATGCTAAGGTGGTGCGCAATACAACATCATATTTGTGAGGTCATGCAAAGCCACTTTGCATGGCTTTAAATGGCCTCATTGATATGGAGTAAAACAAGGCAGAGCAAATCGCTTACGGTGCCTTGCTCTCTGGCTCAGGAGGTGTCCCATGAGTGTTCCCCAGCAAAACACATGGATTTGGACGGTTTCCCAGATTTACAAGAGCATGTAAACCTTGGGAAGTGCCAAGACCTTACACCTCCTGAGGTGAGGCATGATGAGGAGAAATTACTTTATGCTTGGATGAATCACTATAGAAGGGAGCGTTCAAATATCCGATGTACTAGCGTAGCTTCTGCTCAAAATATTAGATATCTGGGGCCATATTATGTATTGGCATTGTTTGCACCCAGTGCACATTTAAAAAGGTACGCCAGGCGCAAACAATGCCACTGTGCCCCAATATGGTGAATGCGCTACTTCCAGGGCAGCCGCAAACTCGTGCTTCTCCACAGCGCATTCATGTGAAAACATGGATCAGCTGCTCTGTGTTTTCACAGTGCAGGCGGCACCTGCATTCACTTTCAGAGGGGTTTATTGATCCCCTTGCAGGCGGGTGCAGTCAGTGACTGCACTCACCTGCAAGGGGATGTCTGGGGGGTACATGGGACCCCCGTTACACCCTGTGGAGGGCTGCTGTCAGGAGGCACACTGACATTGCACAGCCTTTTAAATGACGCACTGTCAGTGCACCTACTGAGGGCTTCTTTGACTCTGTGCCCATGTCTGTAATAAGGTGCGGGCGCGGAGTCAAAGGAATTCCCCAATTTACATAGGGCACGCCTCTATGCAAATGAGGGAACGCCCTCTGTTAGAGCTGGTGCTTTAAGTGCGCTATCGGTATTATAGAAGGGAAAGCACAAGATTCTGTGCCTCCTACTATGATACCAAAGTGCCCGGGGGCACGGAAAGAAATACGACCCCTGGACTCTTGTTGTAATGCCAGGACAGTTTCAATATATTTACCCTTATTTACAGCAAAGGAGAGACTGTAATCTCTTTCTTTGAGGAGAAAATCAATAATATCCATAAGGACTTCCCCCCGGTTCCCATCCTAATCCAAGCGTCTGACACATCTACTCCCTCACTAAACCAATTTACAGCAGTCTCCCTACTGCAAACGCACAAAGCCATACTAGCCTGTAAATCAGGTGCACCCACAGATTCCTGCCCCCCAGTCATCTTGCACCACCTCATTGAGTCCGTCAACCCTCTAATCAATGCGATTGTGAACGAATCCCTTGACTCCGGTATTGTTCCTATTGAGTGGAAGAAGGCCACAGTCAAGCCCCTCATGAAAAAGCAAAATAAATTCCCCACTGATTTGTCCAATATGCGCCCAATCTCACTCCTCCCTGCACTAGGCAAAATTACCGAGCAACTAGTCCACGAGGAATTAAAGAATTTTGTGGAAAATCAATGCATCTTACACCCGCAGCAATCCGGTTTTCGTTCCGGCCATTCCACAGAGACCGCTTTGATTGAGTTGTCTGATACCATCAAGTTCTTGCAGGATGAGGGCAGGCAGGCCGTCCTCATCCTGCTCGACTTAACCGCGGCCTTCGACACCATCTCACACACTATTCTAATTAATAGGATGCGTGAGATCGGTGTCTCGGGCTCCGCACTTACTTGGATTACATCATTTCTATCCAATCGCTCTCAATCGATCTCCTTAGGCCCCTTTGTTTCCGGTGAACGATCCATCACCTCAGGGGTACCACAGGGTTCCATCCTGAGCCCCCTCTTTTTTAACGTGTATATGGCCCCCCTTCTTGCGTTGATTGAATCACATGGGATCCTCGTGACATCCTACGCTGATGACACCCAACTTGTCGTCACTATTGATAAAAGACTCCCGGATGCTGCCATCAACTTCCAAAACTGTCTGTCAGAAGTCTTTTCTTGGCTCAACCTGCACCATTTAAAATGCAACAGCGCCAAAACAGAAATAATTCCCCTCGGTAAAGGCACATTCTTTTCCCCCAAAGACTGGTGGCCTCATAATTCCGAAGCACCACCGAGCGCGGTAGCCTCAGCACGCAACTTGGGTGTTCAATTTGATGCTTCCCTCAGCTTCGATGAACATGTGCGCATTACCGCAGGGCGCTGTTTCAGTCTGATCAGGCAATTAAAGAAATTTTTTAATTTTCTGCCTATCAGTGCCAGGAAATCAGTCGCGGTGGCGCTTGTCCTCTCCCGGCTGGATTATTGTAACGGCCTCCTGGCAGGTATCAAGAAGTCCTCTCTGAAAAAGCTACAAACTGTCCAAAATGCAGCAGCCAGGCTTGTTCTGAAACTCCCCCGCAGGTCCTCGGCCTCTGCAGCCCTCAACGCCCTCCACTGGCTGCCACTCCACAAGAGAATCCTTTTCAAGCTCTTAGTCACTGTATTTAAAGCTAACAGGTGCTTGGGTCCATCCTACCTGATTAAGCGCTTCCAGAGCTATAATCCAACTCGCTGTTTGAGGTCATCGGGCGCCAACCTCATCTCTGAACCCCGTATAAAATTAAAATCCAAGGGTGGAAAGACCTTTTCTTTTTTGACGGCCAAGGCATGGAACCGCCTTCCCCCCAGCCTGAGGCACGCCCCCTCCGAAAGCCTATTTAGGAAATCCCTGAAAACTTGGATTTATACTCAGTCCGACTCTTCAGTTCTCACAGCCATTTGATCCATGCTCCCCATAGACGACTTTCTGTGTGCTCAGCGCCAAGATGCTCCCTCCGGAGCGAAAGCCAGCGCTTTACAAATGACAATAAATATCAAATATCAAATCTTTAATGGTTTCATAGCATATATACCAGGGGGATATTTATCAATCTTTCACGTAGCGCAATGCCGCAAGCCACCTTGCTGTGCTGCGGCGAAAGGGCAGGAATGCACCTTATTTAACATTATACGGGGCATTTCTGTCCTTTCCTAGCATTGACACACTTTTGGCTGCCTAGCACCAATACAGCCACCCTTGCCTCATGGTGCAATGGTGCCTGTGCTGTAGGCAGGATTGTTTTTGTGAAGGAAGGGACACTTCCTGTATAAAAACAATCCTGTGAGGCTTTATCCTTTTTATATCTGTGCTTCAAAATGCACACATGTATAAAGAGGAAGAAACAGAGATAGGAAGGAGCATCTTTTTGGGGCATTCCCAGGTCTACCACTAATGGTAAATCTGGGGATGCACCAAAATCCAGGGGTAGATGCACGGGAACAACCACGTTCCACCTATGGAACGCCTCAGTGGGCCAGAGTATCACTAGGCCATGCAAGGTGTCCATGCTTAGCTTGATTAATCTCATTTAGGTTTTGCATCACCCTTGCGCCCTCTTGTGTGCTACAAAGGCACTACAAAACATTGGTAAACCTGGACCAAAGCAAATCTCACAATGCTAAGGGTGACAACAGATGGTTCATGTTTAAAGCAGTTGACCCTCAGTGCTTTATCTGTGTTGATGCACCAGTGTTATTTGTATGCTCTATTTAATTAAATAAGCCCTAGAAGACTAGTATGAGTGAGCTTCATCCGAATATCCCTCCTGTTTATTACCTACCGGACTGATGCACTAAATCAATGCTAAATGATGCTGATGGCAACACATGGATAAACAAAGATATAAGGGTTTACCAGTACGGAATTATAGTACTTGCAGTACATTACAGTAGAACGCGTAAGGCTTTTGTCATGAAAATGTTTTCTTTCGCTATTCATGCACATTCATGTTTTCATTACAGACCCTGTTATTAAAACCACTTTTATTGTATGAACACTGTGCTCAGACCAACAATTGTTTCCAGGGGACTCCTTAACTTATCACATCTATTTTTTATCATCAGATGTCTTGATCTTGATTACGATGGCACCTTTTAGTGATGCATGAGGTAAAGTTCTGACTGAAAGTAAAAATAAGGTTCGATATGCAGCTAGAATGCGCAGAGTGAAAGAGGGGCATCTTTTATTGCAAGAAGTGAGCACATGTATTTGGAGCGCTATAATGCATTTACAGAAACTATATTAATCTAAAATGAGAATATATATTGATAAAATAGCGTTCCCGTGCTCCAATGTAATAACAAATCAGTCAATTAACATTTTTAATAGGATCTCCTGAATGTACACACATACCGTTCTTAAGACATCTACGTTGTTATAGCACAGCTACACTTTGTGTATCATTGTGTTAAAATGTCCTAAAAGGTACGAGTAAATGCTATAGTGTGGGTGAAGTGCCCATCCTTCACCCACACTATTCTTTGCAGTATAAGAATTCATCCTGCTGCTCAATTTGCCACATAATTCTGATGGCCCAGTTAGTGAGGTTTGATCATTCTATGGTTGCAATGGTGTTGATATTGTGTCCCTATTAGCTCACTGACGCCATGACAACTTTTTATTCTGACAGGAAGGAATGGCTTCCAACATCTCTACACCCTTCAGCATGCTAACAACACCTGCCAATGATGACGCTGCACCGATAAAAGAAATGCATATAGCAGCGTGCATTGGTAACCTGATCATCTTCATTGTGGGGATTGCTGGCAATGGGATTGTGATCTGGTTGGGTGGCTTCAAGATGGAGAAGACCGTATGCACAATCTGGTACCTGAATCTGGCTGTGGCTGACTTCTTCTTCTGCGCCACGCGTATCCTCGCTGCCATCAGGGAAGCCATGAATTTTCACTGGCCCTTTGGAAATTATGCTTGCAAGGTGACCAGCTTCATAAAGTTCTTCAACCTCTTCGCCAGCGTCCTTCTGTTGATGGTCATCAGCATTGATCGTTGCATCATGGTGACCAACCCTATCTGGTGCCGGATCCACCGAACTCACAAGCTGAGTGCCATTATCTGCTTTGTGGTGTGGTTACTGTCAACAGCCATGAGTGTGCCTTATGCACTTTACTTCGAAACCTATGGCAATAAGTCCAGCATTATCTGTAACTACACAAAAGACCTGGGTAAAGGAAAAGAAGATGTTTTGCGCATGATTCGATTCATCGTTAGTTTTGTTATCCCTGTCATCATCATCAGTGTATGCAACATAATTCTGTCCAACCACTTGAAGCAGAAAAAGGTGAAGACCTCCAAAGGTGCCCTGAAGCTTGTCATAGTAGTGGTTGTTGTATTTTTTGTCTGCTGGCTCCCCCACCATGTGCTGCTTCTGCTGAAGGCTGAGTATGGGTCCAGAACAGCATGGAAGGCAGGATTTAAGCTGGCTAACTTTTTAGCCTTCTTCACTGCTTGCATCAACCCATTCCTCTACTTTTTCATGGGCTACCTGAAGAACCATCGTCATAAGGAGTCTCTACTTTCAGTTCTCAGTCGAGTCTTTGCTGAAGACATCAGTAGCACGACTGACTCTGAAAACCATCAGATGTCTGTTCAGACTGTGCCTTGAAAACCAAAGATTTCTTTTATGCACTGTGAGACACCCATCACGCTGAATTTCTTATGTTCAATGAATGGTTGCAAAGCTTGTTGACTAGCTTCCAGAGATTTACCAGGTGAATGTTCTAAAGCCTTGTCTTCAATCATGCAATGTAGGTCTTTTCATTATGACTACAGTTCGGTGGTAGACACCACTCTACATAAATATAGTCATCTAATTAGAGGGTGCACAAGAATGAAACTAGTTCTGGTGTTCTACAAACAAATGTTTCGCAACATGCAAAGTAAAAAGGCGGTGTAAGGTAAAATTTCTAAAACATTTTGCCCATATCCCATATAGGCCAGCACGTGTTGATCTGTCAGGTAAAGTCCGATTATTCATGATTCTTTCAAAACCAACTAAATACTATTGATGGTGAATATTCTGAGTCTTTTAGACTTGTCAACAGAAATTGGGATGATGCCAATGAAAAGTTTAATAGTTAGATCACTGAATTAGTTCTGGGGTCCATCTGGAAAGCAGGGACGGACTGATAACCAAAACCGGCCCTGGCAAAAAGCTTGGCTCCCCCCCCCCTCCTGGAGGGTTTGAGGGGCGGCTGGAGCCGTTTGCCAGGGCTGCTTGCGGCCGATTTTCTTACAGGTCCCAATATTGCAAAAACAGCCCTGGAACAAAGATGGCCCGGGGGGGGCTAAAACCGGCCACGCCCTGGCGGCCCACCGGGGAAATGCCCGGAGTCCGCTAGGGCCAGTCCGGCCCTGCTGGGAAGACATAAGGAGCAAACTTGAGCTCAGCTTTCACTAACCATAAAATGACTTACTGACATTTGGAAAGTAGACAAGCCTAGATAACACAGCACACATGCTTAGTCCCAGAAAACGTTGAACTCTCAGAGCCCTGCAACATGATCCTAATTGCTTATGAGGGTAAAGAGGTGGTAAAGAAGTGGGACATATAATAAGTAATTGCATTAGTAAGAGTCCACTTTTCCCTGTTATTCCTACTCTGCCCCTCATGACCCTTGGGAGCAAGAGTAGCGGGAAAGCACTATGGGCACCAAAGGGGCAAGCCATGTTTAGCAGCTGTCACCTCTGGTTACCCATGAATGATGTCCATGAGAATATGTTGTCTCTGATTGGATCCTTAAGTGGGTTACAGAATATGCACTATGAAGATCTCTCCTAGGCCTGTGGTTCTTAACCTGTGGTCCAGAGACACATGGGGGTCCAAAACGCCTACTCAGTTGGTCCATGGTGGCTTATATAATGAAATAATATTAACAGTTTAAAAAGTGTATATAAATAAAAAAGCAACACTTAAATTGAAACATTTTAAATGTTCTGTATGTTATGGAATTTGAAATTGGAGGTTAAAAATGAAGTTGATATCTTTGATCGGAGGAGCAGTGCAAGTGTATCGAACAGAATATAATATTGCAGATTGAATTGAATCTATAAAGGCTCAAACTTTTCCATGTGAATGAAAGTTTGATTTTTCTATATTTGCTTAAGAATTTAATAAAATGTTTCATGTTAAGTTATGCAGATTTGTAGAGGGCACAATCACCTGCGGGAATGAGATTATCCTGCCGCTGGGCCGGTTTGAATCTACGCACACCTAAGGCCTAGTGGTCTACTCGAAAAGCCAGATAATCAGCTTTCTCTGGAATTCAAGAAGTGAGGCGGTGACTCTTACATGTAGGGGCAGCTTTAGGAGCAATGTAGGAGAAGGCTTGACTGTCGATCTTCGTCATTTCATCGTTTGTATATTTGTTTGATGAATGCTTGTGTCTGTTCTACAATTGCAATAATGATTCATTTGGAATACCCTGATTCCAGTAATGATTAAGGGTGGGGGTATCACAGAAGTCAATGGTTTAAAACCCCTATACTAGGCCATTCCTACACCAGGTAACATTTGTTTACTTTTCAACCGGAGAGCATTTGGTTTGGGACAACATTGAGGACATCGACATCGACATCAACAACAACTGAAAAATTCTCAATTACAATGGTAATCTCTCCATCCTCCTCATGACTGGAGTCAAAAGCCAGCACTGTTAAAGTTAACTGTTTATTAAAGACAATTCGTGGAGAGATGGTTAATGTCAGCTGTTTTTCAGTAGACTCTAAAGAACATGGGGGCATATTATCAAGGGGGTTTATCCCTGCTTTTTTGGCTTTAAAAGCCAAGAAAGTGGAGATAAAATTATCTCCCTATTACCTAGCTGTCGCTAACACTAGTTAGCGACAGCTAGTAGGAGATAGCGACCATCTTGGGCCCCACTTTGCATGTCAGAGAAATTTATCACTAATGACATGCAAAGTGGGCGTGCCAAGATGTTAGCGACTGGAAACAGTCGCTAACATCGCTATCTCCTATTACCAACTTTTGGAGATATTCGCGCTAAGCGCGAATATCTCCAAAAGCTAACACCTGCCCTGAGCAGTTCTTAGCCATGTTATCCAATGGGAGGTGGATAACATGGCTAAGAGCATTAGCTCGGTAATGCCTGAATATCGCTGACTTTCATTGCGGCCGATTTTTATCGCATTTGCGATAAACCTTAGTAATACCAAGGTTTATCTGCGATAATAATCGCCGCAGGTCGGCTATACATTTTTGTCTCTAACCAAGCAATAGCCATAATTATTGCTATTGCTTGGTAATATGCCCCATGGCACCTTGCTACAGAGTCTGGCAAAGACGCAGGGGAAAGTGAGAATGTCCAGCCAGGGCTGTAGCTGCGGGGGGCCGTGTGGGGTCTGGCCAGCCTATATTTATGTCTGGCCTCCCTAAAATACTTAGCTCAGGTTTGTTGAAATTTTCTTTCTCTTTAATCAAGAAACCATTTTTTTCTACCAGCATTAGCCTAGTGCCCTGGCTCTGTGTTTTTAGAGGCAACACACTTTTCATCTTTGAATGGGTGGGTAATGTGATAGTGAGTGAGGAGGGTGGGGCTATCTGTTGAACACTACCAGGACTGGGTCACAGGTAGGCCAGGGTCCTCCTTCCGGCCTCTCTGGGAAATAAACTGGCTTAGAAATTTAGCAGGTGCAGAGGAAGGTAAGACAAGGCACCACGGGGTCGTATCACTGCTACACTTCAGTCCAGCAATTTCAATCAGCTGGGTGGTGAAAGAAACACTGACAGGCGCACTTGCATTGCCAGTGTGTAAGCAGCACAGCTATGAAAGTCTGTAATATATGAATCACAGCCAAGCAGAGAGAGCTTTGTTGCATGATATGCCTGGCTCTTCCCTACAGCACGTTGGACACAGGTACTTTGAATCAACACTGTACAGCTGGTAAACTGCAGGTGAGCCTT
The DNA here is from genome assembly GCF_964261635.1 of Lissotriton helveticus. Classification (NCBI taxonomy): domain Eukaryota; kingdom Metazoa; phylum Chordata; class Amphibia; order Caudata; family Salamandridae; genus Lissotriton; species Lissotriton helveticus. Next base: position 1,762,418,649 of record NC_136068.1, read on the forward strand.
GCGACCTTGGGTCTTTACCGGTCACGTTTTCTGTGGTAGTTATGTGACATTTCTACTTTTTAGTATGCCCATGATGTATATTTCTATGCCTAGCCTAGTGTATGACATTTTGACTCCTCAGGTGCGTGTAGTTTTTTTGTTGAAAATATTGAAACAATATAAGTACCAAAATTCAGTACAAAAATGAATACATTACTTCCTCACACTTGTCATACAAATCTGATGTCATGTGGAGACTGCTGAAATTTGCATATGACAGATTGATGTTTATTTTTTACCCCACAAAAAGTACGTTTTAAGCAGATGCACATTGAGATTTTTATTAAAACTTAAGCATTGAGACAGAGAGATCTCTACGTCTTTTGTGTCCGGTATGTGTGTGTTTGTCAGTGCTCATGCGTGAGTTTGTGTTTGTGTTCAGCTAACCTGTGCTTTTATGCAATGAGAGCTTGCATTAATTACACTATGTGTTGTCATTGGATATAATGTTGCACGTGGGGAGACATTTTGGGCAAATGCCGAGGCTCTTATGTGGTGATAGGAGAACTGGTCAAAATTAGGGTATTTGTAGATTGATAATAAACATGATGCCAGAGAGAAAGGTCAAAGAGTCATGCTTCCTCCTGACATTCACAGTGATCTGCAGATCACAAATATGCTTGCTGGCAGGGCAGACTCAGGCTTCCATGTTTCCATAGTCACATTTGTTATTTACAGTACTTTGAAATTGGAGAGGAGCGCCATAAGGTGCTACAAAAAAAATACTTTTTTATACAATTCTTATCTTAAATAGTCTTGTTCGTGCATGTGTTTTGACCCTGAAGTTGGGGAGTCTTTGGAAAAAGGGCCCTGATTGGTTAATGTTGGATTTTTCTTGGGAAACCATCAGTGAGAAGCTGCTACTCAAATCTTCCACTTAGAAACAAATGTACACATCCAACTTGCTGACAAACATTTTTTGTGACAGAAGTAGAATGCATCCCCCCATTAAACCTTTGACATGGGGCCCACAAAAGCTTCCGATAGGCCTACATGAGGAATACTAAGCACTCAACTCGTATTCATTCTCTACCTGTGCTTTCAAAAACCTCCACCATTTTACACCGTTCTCCTGTGGTGCAATATTGACATAATCCCACAATCCCCAAAAGTTCTATGCTGCTGGATTTCACCAACTTCTTTTTTGTGTAGGCCTCCAGACTAGCCCCCCTCTGATGGAGTTGGTGGAACTGGTTCCTGATACTGTAGCCATCATCTCTTCCACTCGGCTGTCTATTGCAACCACGACTAGCTGTGACAGCACATAGGTCTTCAAGCATGTCCAATACAAGGGCTTCACCCTGGGACAAGTTTGCAGTCTAGTCTAGTTCATCTACAATGTGTTTCATTTTTCTGGTCTTATGACAGAGAGTGTTTAAGGATAAAGAAATAGGAGTCATGTTGTAGATGTCCCTGCTAAGTCAGCTTCTGGTGGCACTGTCTTTCCTCTGGTCTGCATGAGGTTTCATGTGTAAAATATGAGCTCTGTTAAGGCTCTAGACCTACCAGAGTGCTAAGAGCAAGAGTCTAAGGCCCAGAAGAATTTGCTGAATTTCAGCCCTCTGCATTGCTAATCCTGAAGGTAGTGAGCCTTAGTGGTGGTTCTGAGCACTGATATAGATATCTTCTGTGAAACCTGAATTGAACATCAGGTAATGGGTGCCATTAATCAAAGTATTCAACCAGGCAGAATTAATCTGCTTTATCCTTATCTCACTTTAGCAATATGCATGTAGCTGTCTTAAATGCACAGGTTCCTAGTTATCAATGAGGTCAAACTCAATGGAAGACATTTTGTACCAGATCTTTGAAATTATTCATACCATATTTCTGCATACATACCCTGATGACACCAGTCTCATGTCTTTTCCCCTTTCTATAGCAAGTTACTTCTTGAACATGCTCTGGGTTGTGAAAGAATATACATCAACACTTTATGCAAGTATAATTTGCTGTTGCTTATCATGGTGATCACTGTCCTGGTTCTGAACCTTGCTTCGCGCAGGGAGACTGTGGCAAAATTAATCTTTCAGCATGTTCCTGGGTGATTAGAGCACTTTACTTATAAAAATCACTCTGCAACCATGGTATCGAGATCTGGTGCCCCCCAGTTTAGAGACAGTCAGTCTTGATTCAAACGTATCTGTGGCCCTGCTAATGTCATAAATGTTGTAAGGTCTTCTTAGGCCAGAGTTGGGTCTCTATTTTAGTTGCATATATATTTGATATTGTTTTTATAATGGTGACTTTTTATATGTTTTTTTAATTCATAATTTGTACACTCCGTCCAAGGCTAGGAACATAGAACAAGATATTCTAGTGCTTATGTTGTCCGTTAAAGACAGCTCCTAGAATCCACAAATATCAGCGCATCAGCGCTGCACCTTTAACCCAGTGTGCTATGAACAACTTTTAATTATATAAAGAAACTCTGCACTACATTTGTCACAGGAGCACTTTTTCGGGGATTATCCCGGAACGTGCACTGTGTTGAGAGGCAGCCCTGCTGACTCTGACCTTTCATCCTGCAGAGTGTGATAGCCTGCTCTAGATCAGACTGTGTCCCTGGCACATCTGTCCAGGTATGGGAGGGTCAGGCTATCCTAATAGATCTGGCAGAGGGTATTCCCACTATGGTCTCATTGTATAGGCAGTAACAGACAGGAATACAATAATGCAGTAAAATTGCCATGGTTGAATTTTTCACCATCTTTTTCCCCATTCAAATAATGCTGGGTACAATGCTTTGTTTCAGCTGCCTAATTGTCACAACTCATTTTCTCTATGCAAGTATATGATAGTGTCAATAAATGTTTGAAAATCTCCATTATTATATGTCATGTGATTACCTTGTACATGCATGAGTAAACAATGAAAGGGTGGATCTGTTTCCACGAATTCCATGGGAATCAGAGTGCTCATGTTCGAGGTTGCCTGTATCATCTTTTACCCTGATCAGGTTAGGGCTTCAGGTGAGGCACTAAGAGCTAGCCCGAAAATGGGCCAGCATTTGTTAATGGTGTATCTGGACACAGTCCTTGTATTCTGAAGTTTATGTTGTCCTAATATGAAGTCCTACTTAGTTTGTTGAAACTGTATAACAGAACCTCAGATTCAGAGAATTATTTTGTGGTCGACTTTCGATCTGTCACTACATAACATACAGGGCCTCCAGTACAACTTATAGCCCAACAGAATCTTCTTCATTGACCTGTTTTCTTCCAATTCTGGACATGCACTGTGTTACAATGCTGTGTTACAGGTGAGTGGGAGTGTGGTAGGGCAGAGAATGGGATCAGAGGTGCCTTGAGGCGTATACATATGTTTGGGTCTGTGCCTGTGAATTATTTATGCCATCTGAATACCGTAGCCCATTAGATTGGTGGGCCTGCAGACAAAATTTGTGTGTAATTTGCAGATCACATTTTTTAATCCCTTCATGGCTATCTCAGCCATTCAGACTTCTGGAGTCAATAACTTGGGTACCACTTGGCTAGTCAACAGTATTGTGTAGTTCTACAGGGAAAGGAAAAAGGCAAAGCTAAATATGAATGAACAACATTTAAAATGCAAGTTATTTGATTTGTGAGAATTAGACAAATGGAAATGAGTTTCATTGGATTGCAGGAAGGTGTGTGAATAAATGAGAAAAAATATATGCCACCCAGCAAAGTTGTGTTGAAAGCATGTACTTTTTTCTCAACTGAATTTATCATTTATCTCATATTCTAAAAAGAAACATTAGTAAGAATCCTGCAACCATGCTTTAAAATTATATTTCAATGCTGCCCATTTTTCACAGGTTTTACAGACTAAATACTTTTGAAAATCTAAAACTTGCCATTATTTCTGCCATACATTTTCGGGGAGAACTGAAGCCCCCAGGTAAAATATCATTATTATTATTATTAAACTTACGGCAAGGTTCCTTGTGAGAGGCCGCCCCTAGAACCATCGTTCAATCCTTCCAACTTGTTAACATTGTGTTGAGTTTACAGGTCTTAAAAATATACCATTTGCCACATATTATCCCTGAACCTAAAAGGGGTAAATTACCCATGGACCCAATTTAAACATGTTGTAGATTGACATTAATTCTCCCAGTGATTTTTTGTGGTAACTTCATATTTAAATGTCTCATAATTTTCACTCAACACACTTTACATGTATTATTTGAATCACGCACACTTCCCAAAAACCCTCAGGAAGAATAACATTCTAAAATCTCTTAGTAGTGAAACTTTGTTACAAAAAATTGTAGGACACTTGAGACCCCTCCCACTTCAGCAGGGGCCATGCCCCCAACGCAAATGGCATGATTTCATGATGAGGTGTATGATTTCATGATAAAGTCATGGCTCTCAGGCCTCATCGTGCTTCTTGTGCTGCAGTGCATGCATGATCCCAGGCAGCACCCTCCTTGCCTGTTTTGTATTTTTCTCTGGCAAAGGCACCATTTCATGAGCAATACAGGACTGACCACGAGAATTAAAAAGATGTATAAATTAGGATTCAGACCCTCTAGAGACTTGCTTAGGCTGGCTGTTGAATCTGCAGCGAGTGGAAGAGCTAGGCATTCATTGAACGTGCTCCCTCTTACAACCACCTGAAAATACGTGTTTTTTTTGTACTAGCTGTATGCACATTTTAAGAAGGGTAACATTTTCCTTGCACCTTAAAATTCTTTAGAAAAAAAAATATATATAATGATTTGGAGGCTCATCATTCGCATGTACAAGTGTTCATGATCTTTTTTCGCGCAATAACCAGACCACGCTGATAAGCGTAAAAGGTCATTTATTAGCACCAAGCTGCACAACCTATTACATAACCAATAACATCAAATAACCAATAACAAACCCCCCAACATCAACCTTTTCATCCAGTCACTCCCTTTACACCACTCCGAACTCACCTCTCATTCCAATTCATGACCCGTTCAGTTCTTCATCCACTTCTTCACTTCTCTTCTAGCATCCTCCCCTGTATCACCTGGCATTTCACTCATGCCTCTAGCCCCCCATCATTCACTCTTCCCTCACCAAGGGATGGGTGGGCCCGTAAGTGACTCCCCCACCCCTCCCAAGTACCGCTACACCCTGCAACCTGTCCTAAACTGGCATGCTCAGCCAACCCAGCTCCTGAACCCTAGTAAACTGTAGGGTGGTGTGGTATATAAATAAATAATACCGGATCTATTTTTGAATGAATGAATGAATAACAGATAGCTCAATAAAATAAGAGTCAAGATTCGAGGTAGTAGGAGTTTCTGCAGGTTTATTACAGCATAAGGACAGGATCAGGACAACCTGCATAGAACGGGGGTAACAGGGCCCGGCAGGACAACCGGGGCCCAGCAGCTGCCGGGGCTTGATCTGGAATGAGCGCGCTAACTTTTAATAACAATACATCAACTTATATACATAGCGCAAACACATAGCATTACATTGCAGTAGGTGTAACAGTGGGTGGAGCAGAAGGCGTGACGCGTAGCAGTCGCGAAAGATAACAGTAAAAAGAGGTGTAACTGGGAGTATACATAGACATGTGATGCAGACGTAACAGAATATGTCATGAATGGGCGGAATCATTGGAGGGGGCTACCTAAGGAGCCGGGACCTCTAACCTAATGGTGCGCGAAAACTGGCAATGACGTGTTACTAGGAGAAGCTGGGGGCTACGAACTCTGTGCTAGGAGCAGAGACTAGAGTCTGGAGGGTCGGAGCGACATGTACCTAAACCCTATCTAGTATCTGATGTTTAGGGAACATGTTGATATAAACTAGAAGTCATGAGGGGAAAAGCTAACTTGACTCTAAGACTGGACCATGCATTATTCTACATGTAGTGCGTGATGAAGAATACTAAATGACCATTAAATACAGTATTTCTCTAACATGGAGACGAGAAGGCTAGACAATGACGGAAACTATTGATGCAGTTCAGTAGCTTAGGAATGCAGGGAAGGAGGACTGAACTGATAGCTGGAACTATAACATACTCTTGGCAGACTCAGAGGCAGAGCCGGGCTGCACCGGGCACTGCGAGGCAGGAAGTAAGTGAAGGGTCGAGGATACAGGTGGGGGCTGTATCGCTCCTCAGCGAGGCTTTCAGGAGACAGGAGCTGAATCTGATGTCCGGGCCCTTTTGAGGCCTGGAAACGGGGACTTTATAATGAAATAACGTGCACACTGGGAAACGTGGCAACGTAGCTTTACATAGGCCTGATATTCGTATTATTCACGAGGACTGGAAACTAGCATACTAGAGGTGGACACAACTGGAATTGCGTCATTGATCAGACATGGGGAATAACAGATGCATATCGTTCATGCACACATAACATATGATGGATGAGGCGTAGGGACACAGAACATGGCAAAATTTACTTTTCCACATTCCCTCCTTGTCACTACGTTTCCATCAGGAAACATCAATTTTCATGATACCATCTATCATTTCATACAGTATCATTTGCTCGTCTCGAATTGTCTTGGAACGGGATTTAGAACGGGGCTTGGGACTGGGAATACAAGAGGTGGCACACATGCTGCAAATCGCAGGGCCACATTGTATACAGAGGCAGCAGCTGAATATGATCGCTACTGCAATACCTAGAAAGGACAGGACTTTCCATCACCATGCGGAAATTATATTCCAGAACCAACCGGACCATGTCCAGGTGCCTGGATCTTGGTGTAACAGATGGGCAATTTTATGGAGTCTGGTTATAGCTGAATACACAGACGGCGCATTATTTGGAATGAAAATGCAGCAACTAGATCCGATGACTCTACAGGCCCCGCCCCTATCGGCCAGTATGACGTCAAGGACGAGACGATTTTGCAAAACGACAAATCTCATAGCAGATTGTTCTTCGGTTAAGTTACCCAGAGCAGAGGCAGTCTCATTTACTACTGCTTCAAGGGTTCTTGTTAACCTACGGATCAGTTTAATATTCTGGACAGGTCCTACAAAGAAGAAGAAACCTTTATTGAAATCTGTGTACTGTTCTAGAGTAGTTTCAGTATAATCGACAATCGGGGACTCCCTTCTATGTCTAATGTGTACTAGATGTGTGTTTCTGTGATAATCAGATGGAGCTAGGAAAACAGGTGGCAGTAGGAAAGCAATGTAACAGGTTCCCTCCCAATCGAGGGGCAGACGAACATATGCGGTTTGACCACAAATAAAATAAGAATGACGTGAGGCTTTAAAAATAGATTTCCCACTGTCACTATACTTGATAACAGTAGTACATTCACTATGTCCTACGTGTACAGAACCATAACTACGGACACATAATTCGCCTTTGACTGGTAGTACTGAAATAGCAGGTAAGTCTGGAGTAGTATCAGACTGAACATTCAGGACCATGAAATTCGACGAATAATTACCTAAATTATATACTTCATTTTCTAGATCTAAACCTGTTCTGTGGGGGAAACCTTGCTTGTCTGGGAAACATGTATTGTTAAGAAAAAACATATCTGTTGAGGATGACGTTAACGTGGACCATGCTCCACATGAACCATTGTGTGAGAATGGATAAGGAAAGAGTGGCAGAACTCCCTTCGGTGTCTGGAAAGGGGGGAGTCGACCACACACCCAACAATTAGTGGCATTGCTGGTCTGGTGTGAGTAATGTAACATACGGATAAAAGAATTATTACGCATAGCGAGGCGGTAAGAGAGTTCATGAGGCGGCAGATCACTAAACGTGTGCTCTACTGTAGCATTAGCAGACTTATTTACATGAGGAACTGGAAAATACAGGAAAAATGCATAACTGGTGCAGGAAATCATTATGCTGAGAAATAATATGAAACTTAGAAAAACGATACATCTGATTGAACTTTGACTGACTCTCTCACTATGGGGGTCTATTTTATACATGTCAGAAACAATCTAACCGTTTCACCTAGGGGAGGACTTATACAATCAAACTGACTGACTTATTTTACTAGACCTGAGCTTTAACTTATACTCCTGTTGCGGAGTTTTCTCTAACAGGGAAGGGGTTGTAATAATGTCTTTTGCGGGACAGTCCTTTAAAACAATGTCTTGGCAGTCTTTAAAATCCTGGGACTCCTTGGAAATGTTTTTAGAAACGGGTTTCAATCCTTTAAAAAGTTTAATATGAGAAAGGTGGATCCATCCTTTTCTGCCTTCCAACTTGACGGCGGTACGGGTGGTCAAGAGGACCTGACGTGGCTCCTTCCAACGAGGCTCCAGCGGACTTGATCTGTCAAAATTTCGGACCATCACAAGGGAACCTGGAACGATTTCATGCGGTGCCACCTCGGTATTGTCTGGAAATGCGGCGGCAACCTGTGAACGACATGAGTTGAGGGCAGACATCAAGGAAGCTAGGTAATCTGTCAGCATATTACATGAAACATCGGTAATACTTCGGGGTCTAGGAGTACCCCACATGTTAGGGGGGCGGCCGAATACGACCTCATACGGGGACAGACCTGATCTGGAATGTGCGACCATGCGCATATAAAACAAAGCGACTGGCAGAGCTACTAGCCAGTCCACACCTTTTTCTTTACAGACTTTGGCAATGCGGATTTTCAGGGTCTGATTATGTCTCTCGACTAGACCGGCTGCTTCAGGATGGCGTACACAATGGAACTTCCACTGGTACCCTAACAACAGGGAAACGTGCTTCATTAACTCTGAGGAGAATGGCTGACCGTTATCAGAATATACGACTCTAGGGAGTCCATATCTAGGGAAGAATTCACGAACCAACTGCTTGGCAGTGGTCGCGGCTGTGTAATCTGGGACTGGATATGCTTCTGTCCACCTGGACAAAGCGCATACAACTACAAGGACATACTTGAAACCTCGACATCGCTCCATCTGAATATAATCCATCTGGAGGACCTCAAAAGGGTGGTCAGGGGGCTGGAAACCACCTTGTTCCACCGGGACACTTTTACCTGGATTAAACTGACAACATATCATACAGGTACGGACTTTCTGCTTGGCTGCAGCTCGTAAATGCTTGTTGAACCAAATGTTCTGGATACTGTCTAACATAGCTTTTTCTCCTAAATGTGCTGGACTATGTGTGGTATTGATAATGACTTGAACCATAGAATCGGGGAGAAACCATGTGGCTCTACCCTTCGTTAACCATCCTTGATCTGTCTGGACCCCTCCTTGTTCAGACCATTTCTTGATTTCATCGGGAGTAGCATGTAACTGGATATCTATGACATCTTGTGTAGGGTCCTTAACTGTCATGCATGTAATCGGATCTGGAGTATGTGTCTGATTAACTGGAATGTCTAGAGTCTGTGCTGTAAGCTTGGCTGTGCGGTCTGCTAGATCATTACCTTGGGAAATAATGTCAGTAACTTTCGTATGTGCTTTGCATTTCATGATGGCAATGGATGTCGGTAAATGTATGGCATCTAACAGGGCTTGAATAAGGAGACCATGCTGAATCTTGGTTCCATGAGAAGTCATGAAACCTCTCTCCTGCCAGAGCACTCCGAAGTCGTGTACAACTCCGAATGCGTAACGTGAATCTGTGTAAACATTAACTTTCAGGTTCTTGGCATGTATACAGGCTTGTGTCAGAGCGACTAGCTCTGCTGCTTGAGCAGACAGGGTGTCAATACGGTGTGTTTCAATAACTTCGGTGTCAGTAGTCACTGCATACGCGGCGACTAGTTCTCCTGTACTAGTTCTCATACATGAACCATCCACATAAAGTGTCAGGTCGGGATCTGGTAACGGAATGTCTGTCAGGTCTTGTCTTGGCTTTGTCGTAATGTTAACTACTTCCACACAGTCATGTGTGTCTGGATTTGAATTAACTGATGGTAACAGTGTAGCAGGATTCAGAACGTTGCAGCGTCTAATTTCTATGTATGGCTGGAACAGTGTCAATTCATAACCTGTTAAACGTGCAATTGTCAAGTGCTGAGTTTGTGTTCGGTTTAAAAGAACTTCCACGGAATGTGGGACTTGTACTGTCAGGGAATGTCCTAAAACTATGGAATCACTTTGTCTGATAGCTAGTGCTGTGGCTGCAACTGACTTGAGGCATGCAGGCAACGCCTGGGCGACTGGATCTAGTGTGCTCGAAAAATAAGCACAGGGCTTGTATTGTCCTGCTTGATCTTGTGTGAGAACAGATAATGCTGTACCTTCCCGTTCAGTAACGAAAAGTGTAAAAGGCTTACTGTAGTTCGGTGTAGCTAGAACTGGAGCTTGACATAGGGCTTTCTTTAACTCGTTGAAACTAAGTGTATGGTCAGATGTCCAAGGGAGGACAGTCGATACGGCTGCCTCCTGTGTCGTTAACTGTATCAGTGGCTTGGCTAGAAATGCATACTGGGGAATCCATTGTCTACAATAAGAAGTAAGGCCGATAAAGGCACGTACCTCCTTCTGGGTTCTGGGCTGGGGAAGACTCGCTATTAACTGGATACGGTCGGGTGTCAACTGCCTACCCCTCTTGGACAGCAAGTGTCCTAAGTATACCACTTGCTGGACACAGAATTGAAGCTTCGAAGGTGACACCTTGTGCCCCATCTCGGCAAGGAAATACAGAACTGTCAGTGACGCTCGCTCGCAGTCACGTTCAGAACGGGCTGTGATCAGTAGATCATCGACATACTGGAGCAGGGCAGTGTCAGTTGGCATGTGAATATTGTCTAGTTGTCTCTTGAGTGCTTGACTGTAAATACTAGGACTTTCTGTGAAACCTTGAGGAGCGCGTGTAAACATATAGCTCCTTCCATTTAAACAAAATCCGAAAAGAAACTGGCTGTCTGGATGAATAGGAACACTAAAAAATGCATTCTTGAGGTCTATGACAGTGAAGAACATGGCTTCGGAATCAATGGCTGTTAACAGGGAAGAGATGTCTGGAACAACTGGGTATTGAGGAATAATACATTTATTAAGCTCTCGTAAATCAATCACTAATCGATATACTGGGGGTGCATTTGGATCAGTGCGTTTCATGACTGGAATGATCGGAGAATTGCATACATTGGAGTCAGTTTCTACAACTACTCCTTGAGCCATGAGCTCGTCAATAATTTTGGATAAGGCTGCTACAGCCTCAGGTGGCAATCTGTACTGTCTGATTCGGGGTAACACTACACCTGGTTTGAGAGTCACACGATGGGGTGTGATTTGCATATAACCTACATCAGTTGGGCCTTGCGCCCATAAATGCTGCGGAACTTTAGACAATCTCGAATCAAAATCTCGTAATACATAGTGACCCTTGAAGTCACGTAGGAACAATCGTATTCCCTCTGGGGAACAGCAAATAACTGCACCTAATTCTTTCAGTGTCTTAATGCCTAATAGGTTTTCTGGACATGACTTAGTAAGTAACAGATCAGTAGTACGGGACAATGGACCTACTTCTAGAGTGACTGGCTTTGATATCTCATTAACTATTGGCTTTCCTGAAAATCCAAGGGAAACATTTCTTGAGCCTGAGAGCGGAGCCCCTGGAACTTCGGCGTGACTAATAGTGGTCCTACTTGCCCCTGTATCGATCAAAAACTTTCTGTCTTTCCCTAATACTTGACTGTGAACATAGGGACCCTCTTGATCTACAGGTATCTCGATGAGAGGCAAGCCTACCTCCCTCTCTAGGCTGTTTCATGAATATGGCTGGTACTCTGGATACTCTGTCTGAGCATACTGGTACATCTGCGATGTAACGTGCTGTGTTGCAGCAATAGGCTGCGGTGCGGAAACTGTCTGTTGTGCATTCTGTGACTGAGGAATCTGTGAAACTTGTTCTTGTCTAGGCGGACGTGGTCTTTCTTTAGTCTTACCAGTAGCTATGTTGTGTTTCAGAACTGCACACTCGTTTATAAAATGACCTGGCTGTTTACAATAATTGCAGTTCCCTCTAACGGGAGCTGCAGGATGACTGGCTTGATTCGGACCCCTCTTCTGACTGTCTTGAGGAATAGATTGTGCAACTAGCACTTTCATTTTCGTGTCTTTCATACGTTTTCTCTCGTGTTCTTGCTCTTCCCTGATTCTATTCTGGTGATACTGGAGCATCTGGAGCATTTGGGACGGAGTATTTGCTTGCCAGGTGCTTTCGACTTTCAAAACTCGGTTTTTAATTTGTGGACTTGAATTCTCGACTAATTTAGTAACGAAAAGGTGAGGGTATGACTCACTACTTGTCTTGAGACCACTGTTGATACTGAAACATTTTTCAAATCTAGAATAAAAATCACTAATATCTTCATCTTGTTTCTGTTTACAGGCTGAGATTGCATCCCAGTCTTCTTTTCTCGTTGTCAATAATCTGGGTAAAACTTGAATCAATAATTCTGGTAATTCTTTACATTTATCTCCAAGACCGGTACCTGGTACTCGTGCCTTGTCTTCAGCTTCTAGAGCTGCCCAATCGATCTTTTTCTCTCCCACCTCCCATTCTTTTTCCTTTAACTTTTCATACACTCCTGCGGGTAACAGGACCTTTAACATTTTAATGATATCTGGGTAAGTATATTCTCCCATACGGAGCATGTCTTTTAATTCTCTATGGAACCCTGCTGGATCTTTGTCATGACAGGGAATTAATTTCTTCATTTCAAGAAGTTCCATCTTTGAAATCGGAGTGTATACAAACACTCGTTGCATTACGCCACCCGCCCCTTGGACTGGGTGGACTTCTCATAACGGATTCTGTCTGTCTATGTAAAATGATTTATTTTCTGGGGGTGAAACATGAACAAAATGCGGGTTCAGAAACGTTCTATATTTGTGGCGCTGTTCTAGAATGACACTAATTAAATCGGTACCTAGACCTCTCCATCTATACTGGAGTAACTCGCTCAGGATATCGTGTAACGGACCTGGATCAGAGTGTTGACCCTCATACAGAGTAATGAGGTACTGGATCATATACATACCCACCAGTCGTTGCTCGGCTGGGGGCAGTTTCAGAAACATTTGTGCCACTATTTCGTCCGGAAAAGTGGTAGAATCAGTAATCCATCGGACTGCTGATCGGGCTAGTTCTTGTTCATGCATGGTACTTAACTCACTGTAACCGATTCGTGATTTCAGAATGTGATCGGTAGCTTGAAATACTTGTTCTAGAGAACCTTGTTCTGGTGCTGGATGATGAAAAATAGACTTGGGTTCTAGGCGTAAATGGCGATCTGGAAATCTAGATTTTCCTACATACGCTATTCTGGCGGAATTCTCGTCTTCCTCTTCAGGATCAGAGATACTTTCTTTCTCGCTTACTTGTGCTGCTTTACGCTGGTCGTGTAACCTTATTATTTCTTTACGAATTTTCTTGTACATACTCTCCATGGCACCGACGGTCTTGTGCTTACCCTCGGCTATATTATCACTCCACCTTGTCAGGATTCTCATTTCGGCAGAATCTTTAGACGGGTAATCTTGTTCTCTTATTAGACAATTGATCAGGAACTTTAATATCATGAGCTGGATCTCGGCTTTCCTTTGAGACATAACCTCGCCAATACTTTCTGGATCATCCCCTGTACGGATGAAACGATATATTCTGTCTAGATCTTCTTTCATATTCGGCAAGGTGACTAGATACTCGGTCACTCTCCTTACACGTAAGGAATATAAAACCATATTATATTCGCCTGGAACTGGATCATAGACACATTCGTTAAGGGTTTGCCTGATTTCTGTAACAGACTGATGTTTAGGCGTGCGCTGTAACGCTTGAGCATGTAATTCGAGTAATGTTAAACGCTTATGTGGCGGCGGGGTTTGAGGAAGACCTCCTCCTGCGGCCCCTATACTAGAATCGTCGACTGACATTCTTCGTGCTGACAGGGTCGGTAATTGTAACGTGGGCTGGACTTGTATGGTGGACTGGGCCGGGGGAGCTGTCAAGGGCACCCCGGTGTCTGAAGGAGCAGGAAGTGCCTGATTTACAGGGACTGGCGGAGCGCGAACAGGATTTGCATATTCGGGGACTGTGTCGTCCAAATAGGACGAAATAAAAATATCAGCTGCGGTCGGTTTGTGACGTAGCTTGGTCGGAACTAATGGTGGCGGGAAATTACTGGATGCCTCCGGGGTCGCTTTTGGCAAGCCCTCGGCAAGGAGAGGATACATACCCTTAATGAGGGCATGCCTCTGTCTGTCTGACTGTTCGGCTTTGACTTGTTCACCTATCTCGATTAATTCTCTTTCTTGGGCTCGTTCCTGGGATTCTCTACTTAACTCTGACTTTCTGACTTCCTTTTCAGTTCTTCTATGCGCTTCTTTACGCCATAACTCAATGGCATCTTTCTGTGACTGTCTGGCTTTCTTTTTCCATAATGCTTCTTCTACTCGCATGATACATTCGGCATCCCATGTACCCGATACGGGCCATCTATACTTTTCTTCTAACTGTTTGGTATACTCTACCCATAAATCTAGATACAATATGGCGCTTATGCCATGTTTCTGATACATAAAGTGACCTGGACTGTCCCTGGGCGGGACAGGAACTGCTTCTTCTAATAAACCCTTTCTAGTTTTTAACTGACGTAACTTGGAAAATATAGGCATGACTGAACTGTAATCTGGACACAATACAATACACAATAAAAACACGAAATCACATCACACTCATACCACAACATTAAAATACATAAAGAACATTATAAATAACAGTTCGAGCAGAATATTACCTGAAATACTGAGAACAGAAACAGAACAGAATTTCTCGAGAACGGAACAGACTAGAGTTACTGGATGCACTGCTGTAACAGTACGGAACATACCGGTCCCATAAAGGGACGCATCAAGACCCGTATCCACCTAGGTGAACACTTCGTTTGTGAGTCTGGGCACCACCAACCCACGGACCAGGAGTCAATTTAGATTGGTCCTGTCTAGATACTACCCCAGCAATGGTACTCACCGGGCAGCACGGAACGGAAAGCCTCGGACGGGACTGGACTGCTACGACGACGAACTTCGGACTTCGGACTTCAGTTACGGGTGGGCCTCCGGATACCTCGGACCTTGGACTCTCGGCTTGGGCTCTGGTCGGGACTCGCCGCGTTCCTCCACCGTCTCGTTTGGATGCTGGACCGCCTCCTCCGTCTCCTCCGTGGGCCTGAGGGATACTTGGAGCAGAAATATCTGCCAGTGCACGGTATGGTTCCGTCACGACTGCAGAGGGTCAGGGGGTCGGCGTGGCTTCACCGACGCGTGGGGAAAGGGCAAGTCCCTATTCGGGCGCCATTATGTGGTATATAAATAAATAATACCGGATCTATTTTTGAATGAATGAATGAATGAATAACAGATAGCTCAATAAAATAAGAGTCAAGATTCGAGGTAGTAGGAGTTTCTGCAGGTTTATTACAGCATAAGGACAGGATCAGGACAACCTGCATAGAACGGGGGTAACAGGGCCCGGCAGGACAACCGGGGCCCAGCAGCTGCCGGGGCTTGATCTGGAATGAGCGCGCTAACTTTTAATAACAATACATCAACTTATATACATAGCGCAAACACATAGCATTACATTGCAGTAGGTGTAACAGTGGGTGGAGCAGAAGGCGTGACGCGTAGCAGTCGCGAAAGATAACAGTAAAAAGAGGTGTAACTGGGAGTATACATAGACATGTGATGCAGACGTAACAGAATATGTCATGAATGGGCGGAATCATTGGAGGGGGCTACCTAAGGAGCCGGGACCTCTAACCTAATGGTGCGCGAAAACTGGCAATGACGTGTTACTAGGAGAAGCTGGGGGCTACGAACTCTGTGCTAGGAGCAGAGACTAGAGTCTGGAGGGTCGGAGCGACATGTACCTAAACCCTATCTAGTATCTGATGTTTAGGGAACATGTTGATATAAACTAGAAGTCATGAGGGGAAAAGCTAACTTGACTCTAAGACTGGACCATGCATTATTCTACATGTAGTGCGTGATGAAGAATACTAAATGACCATTAAATACAGTATTTCTCTAACATGGAGACGAGAAGGCTAGACAATGACGGAAACTATTGATGCAGTTCAGTAGCTTAGGAATGCAGGGAAGGAGGACTGAACTGATAGCTGGAACTATAACATACTCTTGGCAGACTCAGAGGCAGAGCCGGGCTGCACCGGGCACTGCGAGGCAGGAAGTAAGTGAAGGGTCGAGGATACAGGTGGGGGCTGTATCGCTCCTCAGCGAGGCTTTCAGGAGACAGGAGCTGAATCTGATGTCCGGGCCCTTTTGAGGCCTGGAAACGGGGACTTTATAATGAAATAACGTGCACACTGGGAAACGTGGCAACGTAGCTTTACATAGGCCTGATATTCGTATTATTCACGAGGACTGGAAACTAGCATACTAGAGGTGGACACAACTGGAATTGCGTCATTGATCAGACATGGGGAATAACAGATGCATATCGTTCATGCACACATAACATATGATGGATGAGGCGTAGGGACACAGAACATGGCAAAATTTACTTTTCCACAGTGGGCGGGTGGCCTTTTCTAAACCTAACCCTCCCGATTGTGTCAGATTGCAGGAAGAAGAAGTCGCCTTCTTCCCTTTCATTCTTTGAACCCACCCCAAACCCCACAAATTCATAGCAGCATGATACGACTTTACATCATTTATTTATAAAAAGCAATTTCAAATAAAAACATCTAAAATGCAAGTGAAATTTATAAAAGAATATAAAGTGCACTATGCTTTGTTTAGAAGATTCATCGCAAGGGGAAGAATCCAGAGTGAATGTTTTCAAAACTGGAACTGCAACTAGGTTATGTACTATGCCTAGTCTCAATCTAGTAGGCACATAAAGATACAATGATTTATTCACTATAATCAAATAATCCTGTATTCCTCTTTTGGATTCAATTGACTGATAAAATGTAAAACTTGATTGTTTCTCTATAATACTCTTATAATTATCTTTTTACCTTGACAAATATGAATCCTTAATTTCCTTTGTGTTTAGGAAACCACTGCACCCGGGTTGGCAGAGATCTGAATAGTAAATAACTTGCTGTCTGTACCTATAATATATTTTAACCACTGACTTTTTCTCGAGTAGTTAATAATCTTTAATGATAGAGCTAGTAGAAACTCCCTCTTCTTTGGCCATATCGATCTCCATACCAGCAGTGGCCGCATAGAAGTTAAACCTGCTACGTATGTCAGATCCACCTCCCGGTGTATTAGTTCAGTAGAAGCTGACGGAAGTAGATTTATGAGACATTTGTATGGCCTGGCTGCAATGATATCCCCATACTCCTGCACCATATAAGGCTGTAGTAACACATCTCGCCTTGTATATTGTCTTACCTAATTTAGAAGCAAATCTAAAAAGCCGATGTGCATTCTTAACCATCTTGGAGCGACCATTAGT
Organism: Lissotriton helveticus; assembly: GCF_964261635.1. Lineage (NCBI taxonomy): Eukaryota > Metazoa > Chordata > Amphibia > Caudata > Salamandridae > Lissotriton > Lissotriton helveticus. The sequence goes on from NC_136068.1 coordinate 1,762,436,065, forward strand.
TAATTCCTGATTCCTTTTCCCATTGCTTGTAGAGGTTACCCCTAGATAGCAGAATGTTTTAACAGTTCGGACTGGGGTGCTATCAATATATAAAGGTTTTGCACTTTCTTGCTCTTTTACCACATATCATGGTGAAAGTACTTGTAACAGTTTCCTTTCCCCTATGGACATGCTGAATTTATCCATGATTCGTTGTAGGATGATCGGGATCCTAAAGAGTAGTACTGCATCATCTGTGTATAATAAAATCGATATAGGATTACCGGATATTAACGGTGCATCTGCCTTTTCCAAATGCAGCACTTTATCAATCTCATTAACAAAAAGCAAGAAAAGTAAGGGAGCAAGGACGCATCCTTGGCGAATGCCACGTTTTACTTCAAAATTTGGAGTACACTTGCCCAGCTGTCCATATCTCATGTTACAAGATAACATTTCATAAAGCCTTGCTAGAAAATGGATAATACTTTTAGATGCCCCCAGATTAAGTAAAGTAGGCCACAAAATGGTATGATAGACTAAGTCAAAGGCACTACTTTGATCAGCAAAACATAGGTATATTCTCCCTTCTATAGCACATGCGTATTTGCTGATTAGCATCTCTACATTAATACATTGTTCTATTGTCCCTAAACCTCTTCTAAAAACCATATTGGGCTGGGGAGAGTATATCATTATCATTTACCCATTCCTCAAGCTGCAGATGAATCTAAAAGTGATATGGGACAGTAATTTTTAGCTTTGACCCATCTTCGTTTTTTTATAGATTTGGACAATAAGTAACTGACCCTATGATGCGGGTATACACTCTGTACCTGCTTAGTTAAAAACCCTTGTGAGACTTGACACCCACAAATCGGGCTTAGCTTTATATATATCAACAGGTACTCCATCAGGGCGCGGGAATTTCCCTCCCTTACTGCCCCTCAGCCCTTCCTGGCTTCTTACGCTGTGATATTTAATGGTATAATATACCACTCACTCTGTTTTGGATTAGGTGCCATGGATGTAACAATACCCATTGGGTTAAAGAAAGATACCCCTAAAAGGTGTTACCCAGGCATCGCTTGTAACATGGGATAATAGTTCTGGGAGTGAATCATCCTTCAAAAACGGCATGTTAACAGTATCCCAAAAAACATAATATTTGCTGTATTTGCGGCCATGAATAGTTTGACCCATGCTATCTCTTGTAGCTCCCTGTTCCTAGTATCAAGAGCAAGTTTATAATTATGTCTTAGGTTTTTGATTAACACATTGTCTCTCTTCTTACAATGTAGGTGTCACGATTCGCTCCCTGTGTTCTCGAGTCCTCCACCAGGGGGCTGAACTGTGGGACTCTCCAGTGTTCTAATATGCTTCCTGACACTCCCCTGCATGCATATCTTGACTTCCAGCCACTTGGACACTAGGGAATTGACATCCATTCGCAATACATGCAGGGTTTTGTGAAAGCCAGCCTGCTTAGACTTAAAACCAGCCTACTCATGCCTGAAACTCCATTACCCAGAATTCCCTGCCCACTGCTTTGTCTCCACCCCTGCAGGCCAAGGATGGGTGGAGGAATTCAGCTCACCTGTGGCTGGCTGCTGCTAGCCTGCTCACACCAGCTGCATGTGATTACTGTGAGCTCTTTTAAGCCCCAGCTCCCTTCAGGCAAAGGTTGGTCATTGTAGCTGTTTACCGGTGAGACCAATCCTTGTTTCCTGAGGTCCCAGAGCTTTTGCTATTCTTGTTTCCAGTGTTTCCTGAGCTTTAATTATGACTTGTTCCTGACCTGCTGCTGTTTTCCCTGTTCCTGAATTAGCACTGCCTGCAGTGCTACCCTGACCCCATAGCCTTAGTATTCCTTGTTCCTGAACTGCAGCAGTTTCCCTTCTCCTGAATTAGCACTGCTTGCAGTGCTACCTTGTTTTCTGAGTTCCTGAGCTACAGCTATTCCCTGTACCTGAATTAGCACTGCCTGCAGTGCCACCTTGTTTCCTGAGTTCCTGAGCTATAGTTATTCTTTGTTCCTGGGCTTAGCTATTTCTTGTTCCTCATTTGCACTGCTTGCAGTGCTCTCTTGACTCCTTGTATCCTGAGCTGTAGCTATGTCCTGTTTCCTTGAACCAGTTTTGTCTGCAGTGCTACCTTGACTCCTGAGCTCTAGTAATTTCCCTGTTCCTGAACTAGCACTGTCTGCAGTGCTGCCTTGACTCCTGAGCCTTAGCTCACTTCTTGTTCCTGCCCCAGCACTGCCTTCTATGCTACTTTGTTTTCTTGATTCCTTAACCTGCACTATTCGAGTATACCCTTGTAGCCTCCCCTTCTGTATATCCGTTTCCATTCCCTGCCTTGCTTCCCATTTCCTTGGTTCCAGTTCTAGTTTGCTGCCTTTCTATTCTGCTGTCTTACTTCTGTTACCTTGTATGTTTGTTACCTGCTTTCTGCCAAGTGTGCCCTGTTGTTTCCTTCCTTTCCTGTTAAGCACTCCTCCTTGCTAGCTCCTTGTCTATTGTGCTTGTGTTTAGTTCTACCCCTTTGCTGTTACTGCCTTGCGCGTTCCTGTTTGATCGCCAGGATCCATGGGCTCAGCTGACTACCTAGGTGGTGTTTATTGTTTACTGTGAGTTTTGTCTTTGAGTTACATTTATAACATCACTATAAGTATAAGCTCCACAGACCATGCCTTTGCATGCATATCCTACATGTGGGTATTTGCAGTCAGTATCCGTAACAGCAATTGCGGGTAAGAAACTTACTGAGCTTCAGTCTTATCATGTGGAGCTCCTGGGTGCTTTACCCCACACCCCCGCTTATTATTAATGTTGTATTATATAAATGTCTTGCACGTCCATCCTGGGTGTAGTTAGTCTGAATACTAAATTGCCTTGTGAGTGCCCTTCCTTTATGAGTGTTACCCATCTTGTTCACTTGTACAGGCTTCCCCTTTGGATCCATTTTTCTCCTCTGACTCCCTGTATGATCCTGGGCAGAACTGTACTCCTCCTTTCTGTGTTCGTCTTCTACCCAGTTCCCAGTCCTTGTCCAAGTCCCTGACTGTGTTCCCCACATAGTCCCGGACAGTCCCTGACAGAATGACCAACCCACATTTCCAGGGTCACTTCTGAGGTTTCTTTGCATTCAGTTAGCTACCTCCTTTTATTTCTCAGAGCTCTCTCAGTCAATCCTTGCCAAGATGTTTAGTGTCAGATCCAGAAAGTCTGCCAGGTTGGCAGACATCCATAACCAAATCACAGTTCTATACAACATAGTAGAAAGGCCTTAGACTCTAGATATCGATTCATTGAACAAAACAGACTCTTACGTGCTAAATATTATTCCCTGTGGTCAGCTGATCCGTCTGTTAGATTTTTATTCCATCTGTAACCCTGATCCTCACCTGATGTCAGCCTGTGACCTACAGGATGAAAACTAATTTCTGCAAACCTTGTTAGCAGCAGAAAGACAAAATAGTAATTTAGAGAGTGGTACTATTAGGGGACATTTTCCTGATGTTTGTAACTCAGAGACCCCCTGTCAAGACAATGTTTTCTTTGAAGATAATTTCCAGACACCGTATTTATCAGCATCTTACCAAACTGGTAGTTCAATGACCCCAGTTAAAGCATGTTTAACCACACAGCAGCCAAAGAAAGAGCAGATTCATTTCATAACATCTGTTTTCCATTCAGATGATGTTACCCAGTCTGTTAGTCCAGTACAGATCACAACACCAAATACTAGAGGAACCTTGTTAAATACTACTTTCAAAGTAAACTGTGATCAGTTTGTCAAAAGAGAGAGAGGACCTATTAAAACACAGACCACTAGTAGCAAGTTTCAACAAAATCCAAGGTTTAGTTATGTTGATTGTTGTGAAGTTTCAAAGTCTACCGCTGCCCTTGTAGAAAAAGATCTTCAATCTTCACAGGATATATTTGAAGCAAAGATTTTGGAATTACAAATGGAGAATAAAATGTTTCAAATGTGTATAACCCAGAGTTCAAGGGGGAATCTAAAACCCCGGTACAAGACTACTTTTCAGCTTCTATGTTATCCTCCTTAGAAAAGGAGAATGAAACCTTGCACGCTCTTTTGCGGTCCCCTCAGTGCTGGTCTAGTAATTGTGTAAATAATCCTGTGGCTAATCACTCAGATTCCACTCAGGACAGCCATAGTAACATGTCTCAAAGTGCAGTTAAGGAAAGTATTTGTTTGAATCCTGAATTTTCTAACTCTTTTATTTTGTCTTCTAGTGCTAAATTACATCTAGGTGCTACATCTGAGATGTGTCCCTCCAGTTTTGAGGAACCCCAAATTTCAGGCAAGACCCAAAACATCTCCTTGCTTTCTTTTTCTGGTAAGGCCAGTTCAATCTCAGAGATAACCCATAGACAGGCCAGTAACATACAGACAAAGCATGAACCAGTGCCCCACATAATCCCTGATGTGACAATGTCCTGTGACTCAGACCATGCTCTTGATTTAACGGCTGTGACAGAAGTCAACCTCCTTGCTGAAAAGGAACCAAATCCTGACCCCTTCTTTGCTGTTTTGCCTTCAAGCACACCACATATTGAAAAGTCAGGAAATGATAGTACTGTATGCTCTGATGCACCTGTACCACCTTCTAATGCAGAAGAAAATGAGAACATTTCCAAAGACCAAGTGATCTCTTACTTGTTTCCTCTGACTAAGACATGTGAACTGCCAAATGGTAAAGGGAGTCTGATCATCACAGACGCTAAGACAAGCACTATTCTGAGCCATCCTGAAGAAAGAACTTCAGCGTGTTTTAATGTGCAAAGCAACTGTGAAGATTTCACTGCAGACAACAAGGAAGCTACTGTTCAAGGGCTACCGCCCTTCCCAGAATTTAATGCCTATCATCCTTGTGCCCCTATGCCATCAGCTTGTCGTCTTTCAGAGTCTCCAGAATCCTCAGTTTGCTTGGCATCTGAGCCGGAACCTGCAGCCTTCCTGCCATCAGAACCGGGGCCTCCAAACTACCTTCCTCCAGAGCCCAAGTCCTCAGCTGGCCTGCTGCCTCCAGAGTCCGAGTACTCAGCTGGCCTGCTGCCTCCAGAGTCCGAGTCCTCAGCTGGCCTGCTGCCTCCAGAGTCCGAGTCCTCAGCTGGCCTGCTGCCTCCAGAGTCCGAGTCCTCAGCTGGCCTGCTGCCTCCAGAGTCCGAGTCCTCAGCCGGCCTGCTGCCTTCCGAGTCCTCATTCGGCCTGCTGCCTCCAGAGCCAGATCCTGCAAGCCTGCTGCCTCCTGCACCAGAGCTTCTGGGCTCCCTGCCTTCTGCACCAGAGCTTCCGGGCTCCTTGCCTTCTGCACCAGAGCTTCCGGGCTCCCTGCCTTCTGCACCAGAGCTTCCGGGCTCCCTGCCTTCTGCACCAGAGCTTCCGGGCTCCCTGCCTTCTGCACCAGAGCTTCCGGGCTCCCTGCCTTCTGCACCAGAGCTTCCGGGCTCCCTGCCTTCTGCACCAGAGCTTCCAGGCTCCCTGCCTTCTGGACTTGAGCCTTTACTGTGCCAACTTTTTGACCCTGTGCTTCCAGTTTCCCAGCCATCAGAGGTCTCCATACATATACATTCAGAGACTGAACCTCCAGCACCAGAGACAAAACTCTCAACATGTAAGCCTCCAGGGCCTGGGTCTCCTGCACACCTGCTTCCTAAGTCTCCTGCATGTGTATCTTTAGTATGTTTTCTTCCAGGGCCAGAACTTCAGGTCTGCTTCCTATCACCTCCTTCATTTTCATCCGGTTTGTCTTTGACCTCTGTGCCTCCTGCACATACGTTATCTGCTTTTGACCCTACAGTCAATCAGCCTTTGTTTTCAGAGTGCTACTCTAGCCTGTCATCATCAGGACTTCAAACACATTTAATGCAGGCTTCTAAGCCCTTGTCCCTGGATTTGGACTCTTCAAGTTCTACCTTCAATACTGCTGTTAATTTACAGAGTATTATCCAACTCTCCAGAACATCACAATTTACCCTCAGTCCTCTGATAGCGTGCACTGAATCTATGATGGGAACTGACTTAATTATTAGGAGCAAAGGCTTTAGATCCAGTTCCAGACTCCGGGAGACGGTCTTTGGAGGGGGAGTACTGTCACGATTCGCTCCCTGTGTTCTCGTGTCCACCACCATGGGGCTGAACTGTGGGACTCTCCAGTGTTCTAATATGCTTCCTGACACTCCCCTGCATGCATATCTTGACTTCCAGCCACTTGGACACTATTTGAGAGTTGACATCCATTCCCAATCCATGCTGGGTTTTGTGAAAGCCAGCCTGCTTGGACTTAAAGCCAGCCTACTCATGCCTGAAACTCCATTACCCAGAATTCCCTGCTCACTGCTTTGTCTCCACCCCTGAAGGCCAAGGATGGGTGGAGGAATACAGCTCACCTGTGGCTGGCTGCTGCTAGCCTGCTCACACCAGCTGCATGTGATTACTGTGAGCTCTTTTAAGCCCCAGCTCCCTTCAGGCAAAGGTTGGTCATTGTAGCTGTTTACCGGTGAGACCAATCCTTGTTTCCTGAGGTCCCAGAGCTTTTGCTATTCTTGTTTCCAGTGTTTCCTGAGCTTTAATTATGACTTGTTCCTTGTTTCCTGAGTTCCCGAGCTATAGATATTCTTTGTTCCTGGGCTTAGCTATTTCTTGTTCCTGATTTGCACTGCTTGTAGTGCTCTCTTGACTCCTTGTTTCCTGAGCTGTAGCTATGTCTTGTTTCCTTGAACCAGTTTTGCCTGCAGTGCTAACTTGACTCCTGAGCTCTAGTAATTTCCCTGTTCCTGAACTAGCACTGCCTGCAGTGCTAACTTGACTCCTGAAGCTTTGGTAGTTCCCTGTTCCTGAACCAGCACTGCCGGCAGTGCTGCCTTGACTCCTGAGCCTTAGCTCACTTCTTGTTCCTGCCCCAGCACTGCCTTCTATGCTACTTTGTTTTCTTTATTCCTTAAACTGCACTATTCTAGTATACCCTTGTAGCCTCCCCTTCTGTATATCCGTTTCCATTCCCTGCTTCCCATTTCCTTGGTTCCAGTTCAAGTTTGCTGCCTCTCTATTCGGCTGTCTTACATCTGTTACCTTGTATGTTTGTTACCTGCTTTCTGCCAAGTGTGCCCTGTCGTTTCCTTCCTTTCCTGTTAAGCACTCCTCCTTGCTAGCTCCTTGTCTATTGTGCTCGTGTTTAGTTCTACCCCTTTGCTGTTACTGCCTTGCTTGTTCCTGTTTGATCACCAGGATCCGTGGGCTCAGCTGACTACCTAGGTGGTGTTTATTGTTCACTGTGAGTTTTGTCTTTGAGTTACATTTATAACATCACTATAGGTATAAGCTCCACAGACCCTGCCTTTGCATGCATATCCTACACGTGGGTATTTGCAGTCAGTATCTGTAACAGCAATTGCGGGTAAGAAACTTACTGATCTTCAGTCTTTGCTTAACCCCACACCCCCCTTTATTATTAATGTTGTATTATATATATATATATGTCTTGCACGTCCGTCCTGGGTGTAGTTAGTCTGAATGCTAAATTGGCTTGTGAGTGCCCTTCCTTTCTGAGTCTTACCCATCTTGTTCACTTGTACAGGCTTCCCCTTTGGATCCCCTTTTCTCCTCTGACTCACTGTATGATCCTAGGCAGCACTGTACGATCCTAGGCAGCACTGTACTCCTCCTTTCTGTGTACGGCTTCTACCCAGTTCCCAGTCCTTGTCCAAGTCCCTGACTGTGTTCCCCACATAGTCCCGGGCAGTCCCTGACAGTAGGGCTTGTTTCAGTTGTTTTAGTGCTTCAGTGCAAGTACGGTCAAACAACCCCTTCCTGTTTTTTCCTCCCCCCCTGATGGGGGCATTGAAAATCCTGTTAATAATAGTATTAGGGTCAGATGCACGACCATTTCATTTAGCGCCTTGCAAATTGCCAATGTCTTTTTCTTTACCATCTTGTTTGTATCTTTTGAGTAATTCTGATAAAAACAATGTAAATATGATATAGTGCCTTGAGTTGATTTAGAAAAGTGCTTGTGCAACTACAATAAGGGGCTTTAAAGTGGTTATATTCCAATAGTAAAATGCCAATGCAGGTACAATACGGCCTTTGTATTCAAGTAATAAAATGCCAGTGCCTGTGGAAGTGCAATATTAAGGTCTATTACAATATAGTCATAATCACAGAATAAAGAGCAATACGATCCAATTAAAACATCTAACAAAATTACTGTAAAAAGGGAATACTAATTTGAAAAAAGCTGAATTAAAAACAAGTCACATGAGTTCAGGTTAATGCAGATTAAGAACAACAATATACCTTATATACTTTGCATCACATAAAGGATAGTGATTTATTTTCTTCTAGAGTACTTTTATCCAGAATCAAGGAATATATAGGTCAGTTAAAATAATGTCTAATTTAATCAATATAGTCAGTAAGGGGCTAATAAATCGTCCCAATATATTCACTTTATTCTCCTGGTTCAAAGATGCTTAATGGCAAAAGGTAATGTGAACTCGTCAAATAGTTTCCTAAATACTGCCTCTGTGGAATGAAACAATTAGGGAGCGGCTGTATAGTGCACAGTCTTCCCCACACAACGTCAAACTTGATAAGGACCAAGGTGGTGGCCCTCCCCTGCCTCTGTCTGCCACTGACAGGCGCAGACTGGCCCTCGTACCGTCCCGTGATGAGGGAGGTATTGGGCGCTCTTATGCGCCTACGGGCACAAGAAGGAAATGACGGCTTCTTTGGCGGTGTGCTGCCGTGGGTGGTGCCAGGATCATTAGTCCCTGGTATGGCTGAGCTCTCCCGTAATGCTCCCCATGCTGTGGGAGCTTTTGGGTCCTCTTATGCACCTACAGGTGCAAGCAGAAAATTGCGCCGTTGGCAGCGTGCTGCCTCGCGCGGTGCCGGGATCAGTAGTCCCTGGTATGGCTGTGCTCTCCCGTAGAGCTCCTCCACGCTGCAGGAGCACTTGGGCCCTTTTATTGGGGCAACATTGGCGGCTTGCTGCCACGGGTGGTGCCGGGATCAGTAGCCCCGGTATTGCTGTGCTCTCCTGTAGTGCTCTCGCTATGATTCATCATGTACATATATCCCTTCTGCCACAGTTTTGATTAGATTGTACTGCCCAAAACTTCCAAAGCCAGGCTCCCTTTGAGGTATAGTCAATTGAGCCTGTCTGTTTTGGGTCCACATTCAGCATTTCATTATCTTTTCCAGACTCATGAAAATGTCAGTTCTTCTAAACAATTACTTTGCTAACAGGTAAGGTGAAAAAACATCTAACAAAATCACTGTAAAAAGGGAATAATAATTTGAAGAAAACTTAATTAAAAACAAGTCACATTAATTCTGATACAAACTACATGATATTTAGAATTCAAGGTCTGACAGTGAATGTGTAAAATAAGCATGCAGTCCTAGTTGAAGTACTTTTATTGTGCTGGTTCCACCTGGTTATTTCTCAGGTTAATGGAAAGTCTCACAATGTTGTTTAAAATCAGTGGTCAAACCTATATAAACCCCATGAATAGATAATTGAAAGGTAGAGGCCTCAGATTCAGGTTATCATGTGAGCTCCTGCCAGACTGCTGCAACATCCATTATTTTGCTGAGCGCTGATACAGAGAGGAGAGCAGTTACACCCAGCTGATGTATTTTTTCCTACCGAGGGAAAACTCTCTCCCTGCTGAAGTCTGATAACCATAGCTGATTTACTGTGAACAAGTGTGTAGTTCGCAGAGTTCCAAGATTAGCTATAGGCAAGTTAGCTACTCCATGTTCTCATAGTTTCCCACACAGAAGTAGTCTTGAGGGTGTTATGCTGCTAAGACCATCGTGTTAGAACTGTCCAAATATAGTTTTCCCTGCTAGTAGCATGCACTAGCATTCTTTTAATTATATTCTTTTTGGTTATTACTCATGTACTAAGTAACAGGATGTGACTGTTGAAATAAACACTTTTCCACATACATAGTGTGTTTTCTTAGTGCAGTATTAGAGTGGGCTTTCTAAACAAAGAAATTGGTTTTGAATTACCACGGTGTCCCTGATCCCTTTATGGGACTGTCAGTAACCCAGAAAGCAGGAGGCGTGGCTTGATGCCTGGTAGATATGGTGGTATTTCTGTGAGCTACAGAGGGATGGCACTCGAAGTAGTTGTGCGATGGCAGCCTCCTAGGACACAGACATTCCTTAAGTAATGGAAACGAGTGGCATTGTGCAGTAGCTGCACATTTGTGGTAATATCGGTGGTTCACTTCATTTCCACAAAAGTGTCCACCATTTTTTTCACATATTGTTAAAGCATTGGCTGCCAGCTCCTCACTTCATTTTCATATTGCCCTGCATTCAGCTAAAGTTCATTCCAAATGTGGAAACTGGAGTTTATTGTTTAGAGTGGTGTAATGTTTTTACAACAGGTGAGGTTTAATGAATAATTTTTCTTGAAAATACGACTCATATCCCCAGTTGCCTAAACTGATTCTCGTGGCTTCATGTTTGCCTCTAGTCTCCACACCTGTGGAATTCTGCTTTTCAACCATTCTGGTGTAGCTCCATAATATGAACAAAATAAAAACTTTTAAACAACCCCTCTGGTCTCCCTCGGACAAACAGCTCAAACACTCTTTTGCACTTTAAACTTACATTGCAATGGATGAAACATCCTCACACAAGGGCTCTGCTTCCCCCTCCACCGTTGTTCCTACACAGTCTAATCCTGGTAAAGCTCAATTAAGAGACTGAAAAAGGATCCATCATCTCTTACAAAGTCTCCCTCTATAGTCTCAATGAAATTCTTGTGAAAGAAAACAGGGTTTTACATCTGTTAATGGAGTTATGGAGAAACCTAATGCTAGGTTACAATCGCTTAGTGACAGGTGGTCACATATGGAGGAACAAATATTTTGTGAATCAGCAAAATACTTTTCTGAACGCAATTTGTCTCACAGTGAACTTTCTCCAGATGGAGTTAGTTACCTTGCAGAAGCAAGTTGAAAACGACCTTAGGAGGAATAACCTTCGCATATATGGTGTGCCTGGATAGTGAGGTCGAAATCAATTTAGTTTTTCCTCAGTTACTTAATTTGTCATTAGAGACACTGTTTAATTTCCATCAGGCAAACAGATTAGGCCATTCTCACTTCCAAAAGGCCTAGAGAAGTCATCCTGTACGTTTTGCAAGTCATTTACCAAGCTAATCTTCTTGAACAAATCTCATGGTCAGGTCATCAGATATATTTCTCCCAAGAGTATGACTAAAGTATAGCTGATCGAAAGAGAGAAATTTTGAGTGTGAGACCCACTCTTCTATCTCTCAGAGCATGCTTTCTGCTGTTTCATGCTTGTCTTTTTAGAAGTGCCTACAACAGCAAGATGGCATCCTATGACGACCCATCTTGTTTAAAGGCTTTCCTTGCAACATATGAAGTGGACATTGCTTCATATTCCAATTTGTCGAAATAATGTTTGTTTTTCCTCACAGGTTCTTTATTTGTAGATGAATGCTCATATAATAGTGGTATAATCTTCATTACTGTTCTTTTGTTTTATTTTATGTAACAACCACCTTTAAAGCATAGTAAAAAATATTTAGGCTAACTTATTATTTTATTATTTTATTTTCATTACAGGGGTTGTTTCCTTCTTGTACTTGTCCAAGTCATCCGTTCCCTACTTACCGCCCTTTTTGTACCTTGTTCCTGTCTGAGGGCCGGACGTGCCGTCATTTCCATGTGGGCCTCCCCCTCATCAAACTATTGTTAGGTATGGTCCCCTTTTTTGACACTTTTTTAGTTATCTCCCTTTTTCTCAGCCTCATTGTTTTGTACCTTCCTCCTTTTATTTTCTTTTTGCTGCTATTTCTTTTCCACTCTTCTTTCTTCCCCTTATTATTTCAAACTCCTCCATTTTTTACCTATTTTTCTTTTTGTTACTCGTCTCACCTATCATATGGTTCCTTTTTATCCCCTTTTACATGATGTCAATAGTTTCTTGGAGCATCAGAGGGTTGAACTCCCGAATCAAATTTTAATGCTCGCTTAGCTTTCTTGCAGGAGTCACATCTTTCGGAAAGCGAATTTAAAAACTACAGATAGGGTGGGTGGCCGAGGTATTCTTCTTGCCTAGTAATGGTGAAAAGCAAGGAGCTATGATCCTATGTCACAAATTGTTCAAGATTCAACTGGTCTCAACAAATTGATGTAGAAGGAAGATGGTTATTGCTCTCACATACATTGATAAGGTCCAAATTCTACTTTTCAATGTTTATGCCTAACACCTCTGTCTGTTTTAGTACTCTATTTCCCAGAAGCTCTTACGTTATACAGATAAGCTCGTCTTTGCAGGTGACTGTGATTTACCTGTTAACTCATTTCTTGACCACTCCTCCTCTCATTCAATCCCGAACAAACCGCAAAAGGCTTTCAAACGTACTCTCCGACAATAGCACCTGACTGAAGCGTGGCGATTATCCAATTCCTCTGAGGGAGTACACTTATATTTCTCCAGTACACTACACACAATCTCAAATAGATTATTTTTATTTTCTTATCAGCTCACTCAAAAGTTATACTCTGCAGAAATCAGCTCAATTTTAATATCCCACCACACTCTGGTTTCTGTACATTTAGATCTTCTGCCTGCGCTCACTCTCTCATGAGATGAATATTGAACAATTCTCTGTTGTTGTACTGTATTTTCAACTCCTCTATCACTTCTTTTTTCAATGAATTTTGTAGCTTTAACCAACAAGAGGAAATTCCTTTCCACAAATTATGGGATACTTTTAAATCCTCAGCCCGTGTATTCATCATTAACTTTGTCTTTAAGAAAAGAAAATTCTTGTTCAGTCTAAACAATTTTTGATTAAATCAAATGCCTTGAACATTCTTACTGTACCTCTCGCACACAACACTCTCTGCAACAACTTATTACGGAACACTTATATTTAATAAGGTCTCTATTGAAAAAGCGTCTTCTTAAATCCATTTCTAAGTACTATGTGGGCCAAAGCAAAGCTGAGAAATTATTAGTAAATTACCTTAAAATTAAACAGAATTAATCACTCTTTGAATCAATTAAAGATGACATGAGCACAGCTCATCAAAAAAATGCAGATATTTTAGCTCAATTAAACAAATTCTATACTACTTTATAAACACCGGAACATCATCCTTCAGATCAAGACATTTGCTAAGTTTTGTCATGTGTTTAATAACCGGCTCTATCCCAAGTAGACTTTTTATCTTTAGAATCAGATATAACACACACAGAACTTTACCTTGCTTTGCTTTTTTCTCAAAAAAGACAAAGCTCTGGGACCAGGTTGTTTTACAGCTGAATTCTATATTCACTTCTCCAAATTCCATCTTCCCAACTTAGGTGCCGCTAATTATTTTTCAATAATTCTTCCACCTCATCCTTTTTTTTTCTAGGTGTTCTCATCTGCCTTATCCCGAAATAAGGGAAAGGTTTACAATATTGCAAGAACTATAGACTCATTTCCCTTTTCAACCCGGACTACAAGATTTTTTTAAAGCATTAAACTCCATCTTAGAGCCTCTTCTTCCAGATCTTTTGCGATAGGAGCCATCGGGTTTAGTCGAGGGCAGATATCTTTCTGATAAATACTTGTATGATTTTTTGCATTGGACGCGAGAAGGTTTTTGATTGTGTAAATTGGATATTCCATTTTCATACCCTCGACTGGTTTGGTTTTGGACTACAAATCAAGACTTTAATTTCCTTGTATATATTTGTATCCACAATCTGCCATTTGTGTTAATGGAATCAATTCTTCATACTTTGCGTTAGACAGAAGAGTTCGCCAAGGATGGCCTCTGTCCCAGTTTCTTTTTAACCTGGCCCTCAGCCCTCAAACCGTTATGTACTCAACAGGTTAAATTAGCTGTATATGCTCTTGACATTTTGCTCTTTATATCACAACCTCATTCTTCTCTACATGCTTTTGCTTCAGAAGTCACCTCTTACACTCTAATATCCGGTTATAAATCAAATCATGACAAATGCAAAATTTTACCCTCAATAAATTCACTTTTAAATATGAGTACTTTTCCTCGAACTATAATTTGTAAGCAAAACAACTTAAGTAGCTTGGTCTTCAATTTCACCAGCTCTATAATCTCTTCCCTCTTTATTAATATCGATACCTGTATAAACCAAATATCTCTATTGACTAGCAGAGGGCATACTCTGTATCTGTCGTGGTGGGGTGGACCTGACACTATCAGGATGATTTTGGTTCCAATTATCCCTTTCACTATCTCTAACATCCCCCTCAATATTCCTCTTAAGTCATATACAAAAATGTATTCAATATTAAGCTCTTTTATTTTGAAGAAAAAAAACCTTGTATGTATTTGCGCAAACTAAAGCTCCCCTAGATTAAAGGTGTAGGGAATTTTCCTGATTTATACACCTACCATGAATCTTTTTATTAGGACAATCTGTGCAGGGAATTGAATCTTCCTTGTTTTATACTCCATTATGGGTATATCTCAAAAACGCACTCTTATCGCCTTTCTCCTTTCACGAATACTTAACTTTCACGTGCAAAGCTCAAACATTTCCCACTCTAATATTCAGGAACACTTATAAACTATTGGCCTCCGTCAGTTCATCCTCTCCCACTGATTTACGCTCCTTTTGGGATTCTACTGTTTAGTACAATCAGTATGTCCTGGTAAAAAACAGATCTATTTACTTATTTATTTCGGTCCAGAGGCCTAATCTGTATCAACCAAATGTTTCAACGGATTTCCTTATCGCTTTCTCACAAGCTCAGGTATTCTTTTGCCTGCCATCTACCTTTGGAAACAGATTTAAACATGCAATTTCGCAAACATATACTTATTTCAATCAATTTCCACACCTACTTCAGTACCAAATAATTTTCATACTCTTATTTTACATAAAAATCCCAAGGCTTACACTATTTGCACACACTTACAATGTATTGTTACTCATAGAACTAAATCTAGCATGGAATTATTGCAGGAGATGAGATCTCTCCATTACTTTACCCATATCGACTTGGAAATAGATTTGGACCAAAATCAGTAAAGCCTCACAAGCAGCAATACAACAAATCACTTTTGTCATATATAATATTATTTTTATGACATTATAATTCCTACATAAGATTAACCCTGCTATTCCAGATAGTTGCCGTACTTGTTCATCACCACATGCTGATTTGAAACAATACTATTTACATGTCCCTCTATTTCGGCATTTTTGAAAACAAGTTTAGAGTCAGATTCATTCTATATTTCATTGTAATATACGTTACTCTATCTTCAATGTGTTTTAGGAAGTATCTGATGCATGAGTGAATATTTCATCAGATTTTAAATTATTGGACTTATTATTAGCTATTGGCTTTTAGCAAATTACTCGCAATTGGAAAGGCTCTACGCAATTATCGTCTAAAGCATGGTGGTGCGCAGTTTGCCATAACCATTGATTGGATACTGCATTTCTGCACCCATTATCCCTTGTTTTTAAAAAAAAAATAGCATTTGGACACCAGTTACACAGTTCCTTGAAACTTCTATGCTCTTGACTTTTGACTGTCTCCATGATGAACAGGGACAAGACTGATTTGCGTATGGCTGGGTCTGAACTGGGGTGGCAAAGTGAGCTAACTAACTATGATGGATTCAACTCAGATTTGTGACTAGGGGGAAATGTTTCAGCGCTCGGTCCATTATCTCCTCGTGTTTGCTTTATTAACTAGGCAGGTCACAATTCACATCCCCAGTGATTGGCTCCAAACTAATGAAGCAGGGTCGGCTCTTTTTTTTAAGTCTTTCCCATTTGAAAAATATCAGGAAGCAGGCAGTTGCCACATGGACCACCACTGCCTACTCCCCCCAAGGCAGCCAATGAAATTTGCAAATAGAAGCTTCCCTTTTTACAAATCAGTTATGAACTCAGAAAAAGTTGAATGCTTTGCAACTGTACTGCTTGCAACTGTAATTACTTTGCAACTCATTAGTAGGATTACGCTTCTTCCATACCCACTCATATCTGTGATTCACAAAGGTTGCAAAAAGGCACTTCATGAGTTGTAAAACGTTTCTAGGTAATTAATTGGCGTTTGTGTATTGTAAAAAGCATGTTTGCTGTTGCAAACCCTGTCATGTTGTGATTTTGCAGCATTTGCAACTCTGAAAGGGATTTTATATCAGGCCACAGGTTGTTTGATTATGAGCTGTTTGGAATGGATCCTTTTTCATCAGTTAGCATTTTCATTAAAACACATCATGCACTGTGCTTCTTTGTATATTTGATTATAAGTAGGGAATATGTTGTTAATACAAGTCTGCTCCAGCCCCATGGCAATCCTATTTGATCTCAATGAGCACTACCCACGGTTTGATCTGATCTGAAGGCAGCCAGCATTACTTTATTTGGAATTTCCCTTAACCTGCTATACCTGTGTGGCAGGCTTACCTGTGCTGATTACTACATAGCGGCCCTTGACACATGCTTCTCTTAGTCTATGTAGAACAAATGGAAGAATCACATAAGCTCATGACTTCAAGGCAGTGCCACATAGCCTTATTGAGTACTTATCTTGGGCTGCCTTGACCACACGACACCCTTTTATGGCCCTGGGACATATTTACGAGCCGCTTGCGCTACCGGAACATCAGTTTTTGTTATGCTAAGGTGCTGCACAATGCAACATCATATTTGTGAGGTCATGCAAAGCCACTTTGCATGGCTTTAAATGGCCTCATTGATATGGAGTAAAGCAAGGCAGAGCAAATCGCATACCCTGCGTTGCTCTCTGGCTCAGGAGGAATCCCATGAGTGTTCCCCAGCAAAACACATGGATTTGGAGGGTTTCCCAGATTTACAAGAGCATGTAAACCTTGGGAAGTGCCAAGACCTTACACCTCCTGAGGCGAGGCGTAATGAGGAGAAATTACTTTATGCTTGGATGAATCACTATAGAAGGGAGCGTTCAAATATCCGATGTACTGGCATAGCTTCTGCTCAAAATATTAGATATGTGGGGCCATATTATGTATTGGCATTGTTTGCACCCAGCGCACATTTAAAAAGGTACGCCAGTCGCAAACAATGCCACTGTGTCCCAATATGGTGAATGCGCTGCTTCCAGGGCAGCCACAAACTCGTGCTTCTCCACAGCGCATTCATGTGAAAGTATGGATCAGCTGATCTGTGTTTTCACAGTGCAGGCAGCACCTGCATTCACTTTCGGAGGGGTTTATTGATCCCCTTGCAGGCGGGTGCAGTCAGTGACTGCACCCACCTGCAAGGGGATATCTGGGGGTACATGGGACCCCCGTTACCCCCTGTGGAGGGCTGTTGTCAGGAGGCACACTGACATTGCACCATCTTTTAAATGACGCACTGTCAGTGCACCTTCTGAGGGCTTCTTTGACTCTGTGCCCATGTCTGTAATATGGTGCGGGTGCGGAGTCAAAGGAATTCCCCAATTTACATAGGGCACGCCCCTATGCAAACGAGGGAACACCCTCTGTTGATAGAGCTGGTGCTTTAAGTGTGCCAGTGCTATCGGTATTATAGAAGGGAAAGCACAAGATTCTGTGCCTCCTACTATGATACCAAAGTGCCCGGGGGCACGGAAAGAAATACGACCCCTGGACTCTTGTTGTAATGCCAGGACTGTTTCAATATATTTACCCTTATTTACAGCAAAGGAGAGACAGTAATCTTTAATGGTTTCATAGCATATATACCAGGGGGATATTTATCAATCATTCACGTAGCACAATGCAGCAAGCCACCTTGCTGTTCTGTGGCGAAAGGGGAGGAATGCACCTTATTTAACATTATACGGGGCATTTCTGTCCTTTCCTAGCATTGACACACTTTTGGCTGCCTAGCACCAATACAGCCACCCTTGCCTCATGGTGCAATGGTGCCTGTGCTGTAGGCAGGATTGTTTTTGTGCAGGAAAGGAAACTTCCTGCATAAAACCAATCCTGCGAGGCTTTATCCTTTTTATATCTGTGCTTCAAAATGCACACATGTATAAAGAGGAAGAAACAAAGATAGGAAGGAACATCTTTTTGGGGCATTCCCAGGTCAACGACTAATGGTAAATCTGGGTATGTACCAAAATCCTGGGGTAGATGCACGGGAACAACCACGTTCCACCCATGGAACGCCTCAGTGGGCCAGAGTACCACTAGGCCATGCAAGGTGTCCATGCTTAGCTTGATTAATCTCACTTAGGTTTTGCATCACTCTTGCGCCCCTTGTGTGCTACAAAGGCGCTACAAAACATTGGTAAACCTGGACCAAAGTAAGTCTCACAATGCTAAGGGTGACAACAGATGGTTCATGTTTCAAGCAGTTGACCCTCAGTGCTTTATCTGTGTTGATGCACCAGGGTTATTTGTATGCTCTATTTAATTAAATAAACGCTAGAAGACTAGTATGAGTGAGCTCCATCTGAATATCCCTCCTGTTTATTACCTACCTGACTGATGCACTAAATCAATGCTAAATTATGCTGATGGCAACACATGGATATAGAAGATATAAGGGTTTACTAGTACGGAATTACAGTACTTGCATTACATTACAGTAGAACACGTAAGGCTTTTGTCATAAAAATGTTTTCTTTCGCTTTTCATGCACATTCATGTTTTCATTACAGACCCTGATATTAAAACCACTTTTATTGTATGAACACTGTGTTTAGACCAACAATTGTTTCCAGGGGACTCCTTAACTAATCACATCTATTTTTTATCATCAGATGTCTTGACCTTGATTACGATGGCACCTTTTAGTGATGCATGAGGTACAGTTCTGACTGAAATTAAAAATAAGGTCTGATTTTCAGCTAGAAAACGCAGAGTGAAAGAGGGGCATCTTTTATTGCAAGAAGTTAGCACATGTATTTGGAGTGCTATAATGCATTTACAGAAACTATATTAATCCAAAATGAGAAATTATGTTGATAAAATAGTGTTCCCGTGCTCCAATGCAATAACAAATCAGTCCATTAACATTTTTAATAGGATCTCCTGAATGTACACACCACATACCATTCTTAAGACATCTACGTTGTTATAGCACAGCTACACTTTGTGTATCATTGTGTGTTAAAATGTCCTTAAAGGTACGAGTAAATGCTATAGTGTGGGTGAAGTGCCCATCCTTCACCCACACTATTCTTTGCTGTATAGGAATTCATCCTGCTGCTCAATTTTCCACATAATTCTGATGGCCCAGTTAGTGAGGTTTGATCATTCTATGGTTGCAATGGTGTTGATATTGTGTCCCTATTAGCTCACTGACGCCATGCCAACTTTTTATTCTGGCAGGAAAGAATGGCTTCCAACATCTCTACACCCTTCAGCATGCTAACAACACCTGCCAATGATGACCCTGCACCGATAAAAGAAATGCATATAGCAGCATGCATTGGTAACCTGATCATCTTCATTGTGGGGATTGCTGGCAATGGGATTGTGATCTGGTTGGGTGTCTTCAAGATGGAGAAGAACGTCTGCACAATCTGGTACCTGAATCTGGCTGTGGCTGACTTCTTATTCTGCGCCACGCGTATCCTCTATGCCATCAGGGAAGCCATGAATTTTCACTGGCCCTTTGGAAATGATGCTTGCAAGGTGACTAGCTTCATAAAGTTCTTCAACCTCTTCGCCAGCGTCCTTCTGTTGATGGTCATCAGCATTGATCGTTGCATCATGGTGACCAACCCTATCTGGTGCCGGATCCACCGAACTCACAAGCTGAGTGCCATTATCTGCTTTGTGGTGTGGTTACTGTCAACAGCCATGAGTGTGCCTTATGCACTTTACTTCAAAACCTATGGCAATAAGTCCAGCATTATCTGTAACTACACAAAAGACCTGGGTAAAGGAAAAGAAGATGTTTTGCGCATGATTCGATTCATCGTTAGTTTTGTTATCCCTGTCATCATCATCAGTGTATGCAACATAATTCTGTCCAACCACTTGAAGCAGAAAAAGGTGGAGACCTCCAAAGGTGCCCTGAAGCTTGTCATTGTAGTGGTTGTTGTATTTTTTTGTCTGCTGGCTCCCCCACCATGTGCTGCTTCTGCTGAAGGCTGAGTATGGGTCCAGAACAGCATGGAAGGCAGGATTTAAGCTGGCTAACTTTTTAGCCTTCTTCACTGCTTGCATCAACCCATTCCTCTACTTTTTCATGGGCTACCTGAAGAACCATCGTCATAAGGAGTCTCTACTTTCAGTTCTCAGTCGAGTCTTTGCTGAAGACATCAGTATAGCGACTGACTCTGAAAACCATCAGATGTCTGTTCAGACTGTGCCTTGAAAACCAAAGATTTCTTTTATGCACTGAGACACCCATCACGCTGAATTTCTTATGTTCAATGAAGGGTTGCAATGCTTGTTGACTAGCTTCCAGAGATTTACCAGGTGAATGTTCTAAAGCCTTGTCTTCAATCATGCACTGTAGGTCTTTTCATTATGACTACAGTTCGGTTGTAGACACCACTCTACATAAATATAGTCATCTAATTAGTGGGTGCACAAGAATGAAACTAGTTCTGGTGTTCTACAAACAAATGTTTCGCAACATGCAAAGTAAAAAGGCGGTGTAAGGTAAAGTTTCTAAAACATTTTGCCCATATCCCATTTGGGCCAGCACGTGTTGATCTGTCAGGTAAAGTCAGATTATTTGTGATTCTTTCAAAACAAACTAAATACTATTGATGGTGAATATTCGGAGTCTTTTAGACTTGTCAACGGAAATTGGGATGATGCCAATGAAAAGTTTAATAGTTAGATCACTGAATTAGTTCTGGGGTCCATCTGGGAAGCAGGGACGGACTGGGAACCAAAACCGGCCCTTGCAAAAAGCTTGGCTCCACCCCCCTCCTGGAGGGTCGGAGGGGCGGCTGGAGCCGTTTGCCAGGGCTGCTTTCGGCCGATTTTCTTACAGGTCCCAATATTGCAAAAACGGCCCTGGAACAAAGATGGCCCCAGGGGGGCTAAAACCGGCCATGCCCTGGCGGCCCACCGGGGAAATGCCCGGAGCCCGCTAGGGCCAGTCCGGCCCTGCTGGGAAGGCATAAGGAGCAAACTCGAGCTCAGCTTTCACTAACCATAAAATGACTTTCTGACATTTGGAAAGTAGACAAGCCTGGATAACACAGCACACATGCTCAGTCCCTGAAAACGTTGAACTCTCTGAGCCCTGCAACATGATCCTAATTGCTTATGAGGGTAAAGAGGTGGTAAGGAAGTGGGACATATAATAAGTAATTGTATTAGTTAGAGTCCACTTTTCCCTGTTATTCCTACTCTGCCCTTCATGACCCTTGGGAGCAAGAGTTGCAGGAAAGCACTATGGGCACCAGAGGGGCAAGCCATGTTTAGCAGCTGTCACCTCTGGTTACCCATGAATGATGTCCATGAGAATATGTTGTCTCTAATTGGATCCTTAAGTGGGTTACAGAATATGCACTATGAAGATCTTTCCTAGGCCTGTGGTTCTTAACCTGTGGTCCAGAGACACATGGGGGTCCAAAACGCCTACTCAGTTGGTCCATGGTGGCTTATATAATGAAATAATATTAACAGTTTAAAAAGTGTATATAAATAAAAAAGCAACACTTAAATTGAAACATTTTAAATGTTCTGTATGTTATGGAATTTGAAATTGGAGGTTAAAAATGAAGTTGATATCTTTGATCGGAGGAGCAGTGCAAGTGCATCAAACAGAATATAATATTGCAGATTGAATTGAATCTATAAAGGCTCAAACTTTTCCATTCTATATTTGCTTAAGAATTTAATAAAATGTTTCATGTTAAGTTATGCAGATTTGTAGAGGGCACAATCACCTGCGGGAATGAGATTATCCTGCCGCTGGGCAGGTGTGAATCTACGCACACCTAAGGCCTAGTGGACTACTCGAAAAACCAGATAATCAGCTTGCTCTGGAATTCAAGAAGTGAGGCGGTGACTCTTACATGTAGGGGCAGCTTTAGGAGCAATGTAGGAGAAGGCTTGACTGTCGATCTTCGTCATTTCATCGTTTGTATATTTGTTTGATGAATGCTTGTGTCTGTACTACAATTGCAGTAATGATTCATTTGGAATACCCTGATTCTAGTAATGATTAAGGTTGGGGGTATCACAGAAGTCAATGGTTTAAAACCCCTATACTAGGCCATTCCTACGCCAGGTAACATTTGTTTACTTTCCAACCAGAGAGCATTTGGTTTGGGACAACATTGAGGAAATCGACATCGACATCAACAACAACTGAAAAATTCTCAATTACAATGGTAATCTCTCCATCCTCCTCATGACTGGAGTCAAAAGCCAGCACTGTTAAAGTTAACTGTTTATTAAAGACAATTCGTGGAGAGATGGTTAATGTCAGCTGTTTTTCAGTAGACTCTAAAGAACATGGGGACATATTATCAAGGGGGTTTATCTCCGCTTTTTTGGCTTTAAAAGCCAAGAAAGCGGAGATAAAATTATCTCCCTATTACCTAGCTGTCGCTAACACTAGTTAGCGACAGCTAGTAGGAGATAGCGACCATCTTGGGGCCCACTTTGCATGTCAGAGAAATTTATCACTAATGACATGCAAAGTGGGCGTGCCAAGATGTTAGCGACTGGAAACAGTCGCTAACATCGCTATCTCCTATTACCAACTTTTGGAGATATTCGCGCTAAGCGCGAATATCTCCAAAAGCTAACACCTGTCCTGAGCAGTTCTTAGCCATGTTATCCAATGGGAGGTGGATA
This sequence comes from Lissotriton helveticus, assembly GCF_964261635.1. Taxonomy (NCBI): domain Eukaryota; kingdom Metazoa; phylum Chordata; class Amphibia; order Caudata; family Salamandridae; genus Lissotriton; species Lissotriton helveticus. The sequence goes on from NC_136068.1 coordinate 1,762,458,861, forward strand.
ACATGGCTAAGAGCATTAGCTCGGTAATGCCTGAATATCGCTGACTTTCATTGCGGCCGATTTTTATCGCATTTACGATATACCTTGGTAATACCGATTATTATCTGCGATAATAATCGCCGCAGGTCGGCGATACATTTTTGTCTCTAACCAAGCAATAGCGATAATTATCGCTATTGCTTGGTAATATGCCCCATGGCATCTTGCTACAGAGTCTGGCAAAGACGCTGGGGAAAGTGAGAATGTCCAGCCAGGGCCGTAGCTGCGGGGGGCCGTGTGGGGTCTGGCCAGCCAGCATATATTTATGTCTGGCCTCCCTAAAATACTTAGCTCAGGTTTGTTGAAATTTTCTTTCTCTTTAATCAAGAAACCATTTTTTTCTACCAGCATTAGCCTAGTGCCCTGGCTCTGTGTTTTTAGAGGCAACACACTTCATCTTTGAATGGGTGGGTAATGTGATAGTGAGTGAGGAGGGTGGGGCTATCTGTTGAACACTACCAGGACTGGGTCACACATAGGCCAGGGTCCTCCTTCCGGCCTCTCTGGGAAATAAACTGGCTTAGAAATGTAGCAGGTGCAGAGGAAGGTGAGACAAGGCACCACGGGGTCGTATCACTGCTACACTTCAGTCCAGCAATTTCAATCAGCTGGGTGGTGAAAGAAACACTGACAGGCGCACTTGAATTGCCAGTGTGTAAGCAGCACAGCTATGAAAGTCTGTAATATATGAATCACAACCAAGCAGAGAGAGCTTTGTTGCATGATATGCCTGGCTCTTCCCTACAGCACGCTGGACACAGGTACTTTGAATCAACACTGTGCAGCTGGTAAACTGCAGGTGAGCCTTGCGACCTGGGTCTCTACCGGTCACGTTTTCTGTGGTAGTTATGTGACATTTCTACTTTTTAGTATGCCTATGATGTATATTTCTATGCCTAGCCTAGTGTATGACATTTCGACCACTCAGGGGCGTGTAGTTTTTTGTTGAAAATATTGAAACAATACAAGTACCAATATTCAGTACAACAATGAATACATGACTTCCTCACACTTGTCATACAAATCTGATGTCATGTTGAGACTGCTGAAATTTGCATATGATAGATTGATGTTTATTTTTTTCCTAAGAAAAAGTACGTTTTAAGCTGAATCACATTGAGATTTTTATTAAAACTTAAGCATCCAAACAGGGAGATCCCTACGTCTTTTGTGTCCGGTATGTGTGTGTTTGTCAGTGCTCATGCGTGAGTTTATGTTTGTGTTCAGCTAACCGGTGCTTTTATGCAATGAGAGCTTGAATTAATTACACTATGTGTTGTCATTGGATATAATGTTGTACGTGGGAAGACATTTTAGGTAAATGCCGAGGCTCTTATGTGGTGATAGGAGAACTGGTCAAAATTAGGGTATTTGTAGATTGATAATAAACATGATGCCAGACAGAATGGTCAAAGAGTCATGCTTCCTCCTGACATTCACAGTGATCTGCAGATCACAAATATGCTTGCTGGCAGGGCAGACCCAGCTTCCATATTTCCATAGTCACATCTGTTATTTACAGTACTTTGAAATTGGAGAGGAGCGCCATAAGGTGCTACAAAAAAAATACTTTTTTATTCAATTCTTATCTTAAATAGTCTTGTTCGTGGATGTGTTTTGGCCCCGAAGTTGGGGTGTCTTTGGAAAAAGGGCCCTGATTGGTTAATGTGGGATTTCTCTTGGGAAACCATCAGTGAGAAGCTGCTATGGAAATCTTCCACTTAGAAACAAATCTACACATCCAACTTGCTGACAAACAGTTCTTGTGACAGAAGTAGAATGCATCCCCCCATTAAACCTTTGACATGGGGCCCACAAAAGCTTCCGATAGGCCTACATGAGGAATACTGAGCACTCCACTCGTATTCATTCTCTACCTGTGCTTTCAAAAACCTCCACCATTTTACACCGTTCTGCGGTGGAATATTGACATAATCCCACAATCCCCAAAAGTTCTATGCTGCTGGATTTCACCAACTTCTTTTTTGTGTAGGTCTCCCGACTAGCCCCCCTCTGATTGAGTTCTTGGAACTGGTTCCTGATACTGTAGCCATCATCTCTGACACTCGGCTGTCTATTGCAACCACGACTGGCTGTTTGAGCATATAGGTCTTCAAGCATGTCCAACACAAGGGATTCACCATGGGACAAGTTTTCAGTCTAGTCTAGTATCATCTACAATGTGTTTCATTATTCTGGTCTTATGACAGAGAGTGTTTAAGGATAAAGAAATAGGAGTCATGGTGTAGATGTTCCTACTAAGTCAGCTTCTGGTGACGCTGTCTTTCCTCTGGTCTGCATGAGGTTTCATGTGTAAAATATGAGCTCTGTTAAGGCTCTAGACCTACCAGAGTGCTAAGAGCAAGAGTCTAAGGCCCAGAAGAATTTGCTGAATTTCAGCCCTCTGCATTGCTAATCCTGAAGGTAGTGAGCCTTAGTGGTGGTTCTGAGCAATGATATAGATATCTTCTGTGAAACTTGAATTGAACATTAGATGATGGCTGCCATTAATCAAAGTATTCAACAAGGCAGAATTAATCTGCTTTATCCTTATCTCACTTTAGCAATATGCATGTAGCTTCCTTAAATACACAGGTTCCTAGTCATCAATGAGGACAAACTCAATGGAAGACATTTTGTACCAGATCTTTGAAATAATTCATGCCATATTTCTGCATACATACCCTGATGACACCAGTCTCATGTCTTTTCCCCTTTCTATAGCAAGTTACTTCTTGAACATGCTCTGGGTTGTGAAAGAATATACATCAACACTTTATGCAAGTATAATTTGCTGTTGCTTATCATGGTGATCACTGTCCTGATTCTGAACCTTGCTTCGCGCAGGGAGACTGCGGCAAAATTAATCTTTCAGCATGTTCCTGGGTGATTAGAGCACTTTACTTATAAAACCACTCTGCAACTATGGTACCGAGATCTGGTGCTCCCGGGGTTTAGAGACAGTCAGTCTTGATTCAAACTTATCTGTGGCCCTGCTAATGTCATAACTGTTGTAAGGTCTTCTTGGGCCAGAGTTGGGTCTCTATGTTAGTTGCATATTTTAGTTTGATATTGTTTTTCTAATGGTGACTTTTTATATGTTTTTTAATTCATAATTCGTACACTCTGTCCAAGGCTAGGAACATAGAACAAGATATTCTAGTGCTCACGTTGTCCGTTAAAGACAGCTCCTAGAATCCAAAAATATCAGCGCATCAGCGCTGCACCTTTAACCCAGTGTGCTATGAACTACTTTTAATTATATAAAGAAACTCTGCACTACATTTGTCACAAGAGCACTTTTTCGGGGATTATCCCGGAACGTGCACTGTGTTGAGAGGCAGCCCTGCTGACTCTGACCTTTCACCCTGCAGAGTGTGATAGCCTGCTCTACATCAGACTGGCTCCCTGGCACATCTGTCCAGGTATGGGAGGGTCAGGCTATCCTAATAGATCTGGCATAGGGTATTCCCACTATGGTCTCATTGTATAGGCAGTAACAGACAGGAATACAATAATGCAGTAAAATTGCCATGCTTGAATTTTTCACCATCTTTTTCCCCATCTTTTCCATCATTCAAATAATGCTGGGTACAATGCTTTGTTTCATCTGCATAATTGTCAATAACTCATTTTCTCTATGTCTATGATTGTGTCAATAAATGTTTGGAAATCTCCATTCTTATATGCCATGTGATTACCTTGTACATGCATGAGTAAACAATGAAAGGGTAGATCTGTTTCCACGAATTCCTTGGGAATCAGAGTGGTCATGTTCTAGGTTGCCTGTATCATCTTTTACCCTGATCAGGTTAGGGCTTCAGGTGAGGCACTAAGAGCTAGCCCGAAAATGGGCCAGCATTTGTTAATGGTGTATCTGGACACAGTCCTTGTATTCTGAAGATTATGTTGTCCTAATATGCAGTCCTACTTAGTTTGTTGAAACTGTATAACAAAACCTCAGATTCAGAGAATTATTTTGTGGCGGACTTTCGATCTGTCACTACATAACATACAGGGCCTCCAGTACAGCTTATAGCCCAACAGAATCTTCTTCATTGACCTGTTTTCTTCCAATTCTGGACATGCACAGTGTTACAATGCTGTGTTACAGGTGAGTGGGAGTGTGGTAGGGCAGAGAATGGGATCAGAGGTGCCTTGAGGCGTATACATATGTTTAGGTCTGTGCCTGTGAATTATTTATGCCATCTGAATACCGTAGCCCATTAGATTGGTGGGCCTGCAGACAAAATGTGTGTGTAATTTGCAAATCACATTTTTTAATCCCTTCATGGCTATCTCAGCCATTCAGACTTCTGGAGTCAATAACTTGGGTACCACTTGGCTAGTCAACAGTATTGTGTAGTTCTACAGGGAAAAGAAAAAGGCAAAGCTAAATATGAATAAACAACATTTAAACTGAAAGTTATTTGATTTGTGAGAATTAGACAAATGGAAATGAGTTTCATTGGATTGCAGGAAGGTGTGTGAATAAATGAGAAAAAATATATGCCACCCAGCAAAGTTGTGTTGAAAGCATGTACTTTTTTCTCAACTGAATTTATCATTTATCTCATATTCTAAAAAGAAACATTAGTAAGAATCCTGCAACCATGCTCTAAAATTATATTTCAATGCTGCCCATTTTTCACAGGTTTTACAGACTAAATACTTTTGAAAATCTAAAACTTGCCATTATTTCTGCCATACATTTTCGGGGAGAACTGAAACCCCCAGGTAAAATATCATTATTATTATTATTAAACTTACGGCAAGGTTCCTTGTGAGACAGCCATCAGAACCATCTTTCAATCCTTCCAACTTGTTAACATTGTGTTGAGTTCACAGGTCTTAAAAATATACCATTTGCCACATATTATCCCTGAACCTAAAAGGGGTAAATCACCCATGGACCCAATTTAAACATGTTGTAGATTGACTTTAATTCTCTTAGCGATTTTTCGTGGTAACTTCATATTTAAATGTCTCATAATTTTCACTCAACACACTTTACATGTATTATTTGAATCACACACACTTCCCAAAAACCCTCAGTAAGAATAACATTCTAAAATCTATTAGTAGTGAAAATTGTAGGACACTTGAGAGCCCTCCCACTTCCGCAGTGGCCATCCCCCCAACGCAAATGGCATGATTTCATGATGAGGTGTATGATTTCATGATAAAGTCATGGCTCTCAGGCCTCATCGTGCTTCTTGTGCTGCAGTGCATGCATGATCCCAGGCAGCACCCTCCTTGCCTGTTTTGTATTTTTCTCTGGCAAAGGCACCATTTCATGAGCAATACAGGACTGACCACGAGAATTGAAAAGATTTATAAATTAGGATTCAGACCCTCTAGAGACTTGCTTATGCTGGCTGTTGAATCTGCAGCGAGTGGAAGAGCTAGGCATTCATTGAACGTGCTCCTTTTTACAACCACCTGAAAATACGTGTTTTGTTTTTGTACCAGCTGTATGCACATTTAAAGAAGGGTAACATTTTCCTTGCACCTTAAAATTCTTTAGAAAAAAAAACAAATATAAAGATTTTGAGGCTCATCATTCGCATGTACAAGTGTTCATGATCTTTTTTCGCGCAATAACCAGACCACACTGATGTTAAGCGTAAAAGGTAATTTATTAGGACCAAGCTGCACAACATATTACATAACCAATAACATCAAATAACCAATAACAAACCCCCCAACATCAACCTTTTCATCCAGTCACTCCCTTTACACCACTCCGAACTCACCTCTCATTCCAATTCATGACCCATTCAGTTCTTCATCCACTTCTTCACTTCTCTTCTAGCATCTTCCCCTGTATCACCTGGCATTTCACTCATGCCTCTAGCCCCCCATCATTCACACTTCCCTCACCAAGGGATGGGTGGGCCCATCAGTTACTCCCCCACCCCTCCCAAGTAGCGCTACACCCTGCAACCTGTCCTAAACTGGCATGCTCAGCCAACCCAGCTCCTGAACCCTAGTAAACTCTAGGGTGGGCGGGTGGCCTTTTCTAAACCTAACCCTCCCGATTGTGTCAGATTGCAGGAAGAAGAAGTCGCCTTCTTCCCTTGCATTCTTTGAACCCACCCCAAACCCCACAAATTCATAGCAGCATGATACGACTTTACATTATTTATTTATAAAAAGCAATTTCAAATAAAAACATCTAAAATGCAAGTGACATTTATAAAAGAATATAAAGTGCACTATGCTTTGTTTAGAAGATTCATCGCAAGGGGAAGAATCCAGAGTGAATGTTTTCAAAACTGGAAATGCAATTAGGTTATGTACTATGCCTAGTCTCAATCTAGTAGGCACATAAAGATACAATGATTTATTCACTATAATCAAATAATCCTGTATTCCTCTTTTGGATTCAATTGACTGATAAAATGTAAAACTTGATTGTTTCTCTATAATACTCTTATTATCTTTTTACCTTGACAAATATGAATCCTTAATTTCCTTTTTGTTTAAGGAAAGGACTGCACCCGGGTTGGCAGAGATCTGAATAGTAAATAAATTGCTGTATGTACCCATAATATATTTTAACCACTGACTTTTTCTCGAGTAGTTAATAATATTTAATGATAGAGCTAGTAGAAACTCCCTCTTGTTTGGCCATATCGATCTCCATACCAGCAGTGGCCGCATAGAAGTTAAACCTGCTACGTAAGTCAGATCCACCTCCCGGTGTATTAGTTCAGTAGAAGCTGACGGAAGTAGATTTATGAGACATTTGTATGGCCTGGCTGCAATGATATCCCCATACTCCTGCACCATATAAGGCTGTAGTAACACATCTCGCCTTGTATATTGTCAGCATTTCCTTTACAGGATTACCTAATTTAGAAGCAAATCTAAAAAGCCGATGTGCATTCTTAACCATCTTGGAGCGACCATTAGTTAATTCCTGATTCCTTTTCCCATTGCTTGTAGAGGTTACCCCTAGATAGCAGAATGTTTTAACAGTTCGGACTGTGGTGCTATCAATATATAAAGGTTTTGCACTTTGTTGCTCTTTTACCACATATCATGGTGAAAGTATTTGTAACAGTTTCCTTTCCCCTATGGACATGCTGAATTTATCCATGATTCGTTGTAGGATGATCGGGATCCTAGAGAGTAGTACTGCATCATCTGTGTATAATAAAATCGATATAGGATTACCGGATATTAACGGTGTATCTGCCTTTTCCAAATGCAGCACTTTATCAATCTTATTAACAAAAAGCAAGAAAAGTAAGGGAGCAAGGACGCATATTTAAAAAATTGGAGTACTTGCCCAGCTGTCCATATCTCATGTTACAAGATAACATTTCATAAAGGCTTGCTAGAAAATGGATAATACTTTTAGGTGCCCCCAGATTAAGTAAAGTAGGCCACATAATGGTATGATAGACTAATTCAAAGGCACTACTTTGATCGGCAAAACATAGGTATATTCTCCCTTCTATAGCACATGTGTATTTGCTGATTAGCAACTCTAGATTAATACATTGTTCTATTGTCCTTAAATCTCTTCTAAAAACCATATTGGGCTGGGGAGAGTATATCAGTTTAATTTACCCATTCCTCAAGCTGCAGATGAATCTAAAAGTGATATGGGACAGTAATTTTTAGCTTTGACCTATCTGTTTTTTTTATAGATTTGGACAATAAGTAGCTAACCCTATGATGCGGGTATACACTCTGTACCTGCTTAGTTAAATACCCTTGTGAGACTTGACACCCACAAATCGGGCTTAGCTTTATATATATCAACAGGTACCGCTTGTAACATGGGATAATAGTTCTGGGAGTGAATCATCCTGCAAAAACGGAATGTTAACAGTATCCCAAAAAACCCATAATATTTGCTGTATTTGCGGCCATGAATAGTTTGACCCATGCTATCTCTTGTAGCTCCCTGTTCCTAGTATCAAGAGCAAGTTTATAAGTATGTCTTAGGTTTTTGATTAACACATTGTCTCTCTTCTTACAATGTAGGTGTCATGATTCGCTCCCTGTGTTCTCGTGTCCACCACCAGGGGGCTGAACTGTGGGACTCTCCAGTGTTCTAATATGCTTCCTGACACTCCCCTGCATGCATATCTTGACTCCAAGCAACTTGGACACTATTTGGGATTTGACATCCATTCCCAATACATGCAGGGTTTTGTGAAAGCCAGCCTGCTTAGACTTAAAGCCAGCCTACTCATGCCTGAAACTCCATTGCCCAGAATTCCCTGCTCACTGCTTTGTCTCCACCCCTGCAAGCCAAGGATGGGTGGAGGAATTCAGCTCACCTGTGGCTGGCTGCTGCTAGCCTTCCCACACCAGCTGCATGTGATTACTGTGAGCTCTTTTAAGCCCCAGCTCCCTTCAGGCAAAGGTTGGTCATTGTAGCTGTTTACCGGTGAGACCAATCCTTGTTTCCAGAGCTTTTGCTATTCTTGTTTCCAGTGTTTCCTGAGCTTTAATTATGCCTTGTTCCTGACCTGCTGCTGTTTTCCCTGTTCCTGAATTAGCACTGCCCGCAGTGCTACCCTGACCCCATAGCCTTAGTATTCCTTGTTCCTGAACTGCAGCAGTTTCCCTTCTCCTGAATTAGCACTGCTTGCAGTGCTACCTTGTTTTCTGAGTTCCTGAGCTACAGCTATTCCCTGTACCTGACTTAGCACTGCCTGCAGTGCCACCTTGTTTCCTGAGTTCCTGAGCTATAGTTATTCTTTGTTCCTGGGCTTAGCTATTTCTTGTTCCTGATTTGCACTGCTTGCAGTGCTCTCTTGACTCCTTGTATCCTTAGCTGTAGCTATGTCCTGTTTCCTTGAACCAGTTTTGTCTGCAGTGCTACCTTGACTCATGAGCTCTAGTAATTTCCCTGTTCCTGAATTAGCACTGTCTGCAGTGCTGCCTTGACTCCTGGGCCTTAGCTCACTTCTTGTTCCTGCCCCAGCACTGCCTTCTATGCTACTTTGTTTTCTTGATTCCTTAACTTGCACTATTCTAGTATACCCTTGTAGCCTCCCCTTCTGTATATCCGTTTCCATTCCCTGCCTTGCTTCCCATTTCCTTGGTTCCAGTTCAAGTTTGCTGCCTTTCTATTCTGCTGTTTTACTCCTGTTACCTTGTATGTTTGTTACCTGCTTTCTGCCAAGTGTGCCCTGTCGTTTCCTTCCTTTCCTGTTAAGCACTCCTCCTTGCTAGCTCCTTGTCTATTGTGCTTGTGTTTAGTTCTACCCCTTTGCTGTTACTGCCTTGCATGTTCCTGTTTGATCGCCAGGATCCATGGGCTCAGCTGACTACCTAGGTGGTGTTTATTGTTTACTGTGAGTTTTGTCTCTGAGTTACATTTATAATATCACTATAGGTATAAGCTCCACAGACCCTGCCTTTGCATGCATATCCTACATTTGGATATTTGCAGTCAGTATTTGTAACAGCAATTGCGGGTTAGAAACTTGCTGAGCTTCAGTCTTATCATGTGGAGCTCCTGGGTGCTTTACCCCCCCCCCCTTTATTATTAATGTTGTATTATATATATGTCTTGCACGTCCATCCTGGGTGTAGGTAGTCTGAATGCTAAATTGCCTTGTGAGTGCCCTTCCTTTATGAGTCTTACCCATCTTGTTCACTTGTACAGGCTTCCCCTCTGGATCCCTTTTTCTCCTCTGACTCCCTGTATGATCCTGGGCAGCACTGTACTCCTCCTTTCTGTGTACCTCTTCTACCCAGTTCCCAGTCCTTGTCCAAGTCCAAGACTGTGTTCCCCACAAAGTCCCGGACAGTCCCTGACAGAATGACCAACCCACATTTCCAGGGTCACTTCTGAGGTTTCTTTGCATTCAGTTAGCTACCTCCTTTTATTTCTCAGAGCTCTCCCAGTCAGTCCTTGCCAAGATGTTTAGTGTCAGATCCAGAAAGTCTGCGCAGGTTGGCAGACATCTATTACCAAATCACAGTTCTATACAACCTAGTAGAAAGGTCTTAGACTCTAGATATCGATTCAACTAACAAAACCGACTCTTACGTGCTGAATATTATTCCCTGTGGTCAGCTGATCCGTCTGTTAGATTTTTATTCCATCTGTAACCCTGATCCTCACCTGATGTCAGCCTGTGACCTACAGGATGAAAACGAATTTCTGCAAACCTTGTTAGCAGCAGAAAGACAAAATAGTAATTTAGAGAGTGGTACTATTAGGGGACATTTTACTGATGTTTGTAACTCAAAGACCCCCTGTCAAGACAATGTTTTGTTTGAAGATAATTTCCAGACACCGTATTTATCAGCATCTTACCAAACTGGTAGTTCAATGACCCCAGTTAAAGCATGTTTAACCACACAGCAGCCAAAGAAAGAGCAGATTCATTTCATAACCTCTGTTTTCCATTCAGATGTTACCCAGTCTGTTAGTCCAGTACAGATCACAACACCGAATACTAGAGGAACCTTGTTAAATACTACTTTCAAAGTAAACTGTGATCAGTTTGTCAAAAGAGAGAGAAGACCTATTCAAACACAAACCACTAGTAGCAAGTTTAAACAAAATCCAAGGTTTAGTTCTGTTGATTGTTGTGAAGTTTCAAAGTCTACCGCTGCCCTTGTAGAAAAAGATCTTCAATCTTCACAGGATATATTTGAAGCGAAGATTTTGGAATTACAAATGGAGAATAAAATGTTTCAGACTCTGTTAAAAAATTATAACCCAGAGTTCAAGTGGGAATCTAAAACCCTGGTACAAGACTACTTTTCAGCTTCTATGTTAGCCTCCTTAGAAATGGAGAATGAAACCTTGCACGCTCTTTTGCGGTCCCCTCAGTGCTGGTCTAGTAATTGTGTAAATAATCCTGTGGCTAATCACTCAGATTCCACTCAGGACAGCCATAGTAACATGTCTCAAAGTGCAGTTAAGGAAAGTATTTGTTTGAATCCTGAATTTTCTAACTCCTTTATTTTGTCTTCTAGTGCTAAATTACATCTAGGTGCTACATCTGAGATGTGTCCCTCCAGTTTTGAGGAACCCCAAATTTCAGGCAAGACCCAAAACATCTCCTTGCTTTCTTTTTCTGGTAAGGCCAGTTCAATCTCAGAGATAACCCATAGACAGGCCAGTAACATACAGACAAAGCATGAACCAGTGCCCCAAATAATCCCTGATGTGACAATGTCCTGTGACTCAGACCATGCTCTTGATTTAACGGCTGTGACAGAAGTCAACCTCCTTGCTGAAAAGGAACCAAATCCTGACCCCTTCTTTGCTGTTTTGCCTTCAAGCACACCACATATTGAAAAGTCAGGAAATGATAGTACTGTATGCTCTGATGCACCTGTACCACCTTCTAATGCAGAAGAAAATGAGAACATTTCCAAAGACCAAGTGATCTCTTACTTGTTTCCTCTGACTAAGACATGTGAACTGCCAAATGGTAAAGGGAGTCTGATCATCACAGATGCTAAGACAAGCACTATTCTGAGCCATCCTGAAGAAAGAACTTTGGCGTTAATGTGCAAAGCAACTGTGAAGATTTCACTGCAGACAACAAGGAAGCTACTGTTTAAGGGCTTCCGCCCTTCCCAGAATTTAATGCATATCATCCTTGTGCCCCTATGCCATCAGCTTGTCGTCTTTCAGAATCTCCAGAATCCTCAGATTGCTTGGCATCTAAGCCCAAGCCTGCAGCCTACCTGCTATCTGAGCCGGAACCTGCAGCCTTCCTGCCATCAGAACCGGGGCCTCCAAACTACCTTCCTCCAGAGTCCGAGTCCTCAGCCGGCCTGCTGCCTCCAGAGTCCGAGTCCTCAGCCGGCCTGCTGCCTCCAGAGTCCGAGTCCTCAGCCGGCCTGCTGCCTCCAGAGTCCGAGTCCTCAGCCGGCCTGCTGCCTCCAGAGTCCGAGTCCTCAGCCGGCCTGCTGCCTCCAGAGTCCGAGTCCTCAGCCGGCCTGCTGCCTCCAGAGTCCGAGTCCTCAGCCGGCCTGCTGCCTCCAGAGTCCGAGTCCTCAGCCGGCCTGCTGCCTCCAGAGTCCGAGTCCTCAGCCGGCCTGCTGCCTCCAGAGTCCGAGTCCTCAGCCGGCCTGCTGCCTCCAGAGTCCGAGTCCTCAGCCGGCCTGCTGCCTCCAGAGTCCGAGTCCTCAGCCGGCCTGCTGCCTCCAGAGTCCGAGTCCTCAGCCGGCCTGCTGCCTCCAGAGCCAGATCCTGCAGGCCTGCTGCCTCCTGCACCAGAGCTTCCGGGCTCCCTGCCTTCTGCACCAGAGCTTCCGGGCTCCCTGCCTTCTGCACCAGAGCTTCCGGGCTCCCTGCCTTCTGCACCAGAGCTTCCGGGCTCCTTGCCTTCTGCACCAGAGCTTCCGGGCTCCTTGCCTTCTGCACCAGAGCTTCCGGGCTCCTTGCCTTCTGCACCAGAGCTTCCGGGCTCCTTGCCTTCTGCACCAGAGCTTCCGGGCTCCTTGCCTTCTGCACCAGAGCTTCCGGGCTCCTTGCCTTCTGCACCAGAGCTTCCGGGCTCCTTGCCTTCTGCACCAGAGCTTCCGGGCTCCTTGCCTTCTGTACCAGAGCTTCCGGGCTCCCTGTCTTCTGCAGCAGAGCTTCCAGGTTCCCTGCCTTCTGGACTTGAGCCTTTACTGTGCCAACGTTTTGACCCTGTTCTTCCAGTTTCCCAGCCTTCAGAGGTCTCCATACATATACATTCAGAGACTGAACCTCCAGCACCAGAGACAAAACTCTCAACATGTAAGCCTCCAAGGCCTGGGTCTCCTGCACACCTGCTTTCTAAGTCTCCTGCATGTGTATCTTTAGTATGTTTTCTTCCAGGGCCAGAACTTCAGGTCTGCTTCCTATCACCTCCTTCATTTTTAGCCAGTTTGTCTTTGACCTCTGTGCCTCCTGCACATCCGTTATCTGCTTTTGACCCTACAGTCAATCAGCCTTTGTTTTCAGAGTGCTACTCTAGCCTGTCATCATCAGGACTTCAAACACATTTAATGCAGGCTTCTAAGCCCTTGTCCCTGGATTTGGACTCTTCAAGTTCTACCTTCAATACTGCTGTTAATTTACAGAATATTATCCAACTCTCCAGAACATCACAATTTACCTTCAGTCCTCTGATAGCGTGCACTGAATCTATGATGGGAACTGACTTCATTCTTAGGAGCAAAGGCTTTAGATCCAGTTCCAGACTCCAGGGGACGGTCTTTGGAGGGGGAGTACTGTCACGATTCGCTCCCTCTGTTCTCGTGTCCACCACCATGGGGCTGAACTGTGTTCTAATATGCTTCCTGACACTTCCCTGCATGCATATCTTGACTTCCAGCCACTTGGACACTATTTGAGAATTGACATGCATTCCCAATCCATGCTGGGTTTTGTGAAAGCCAGCCTGCTTAGACTTAAAGCCAGCCTACTCATGCCTGAAACTCCGTTACCCAGAATTCCCTGCTCCCTGCTTTGTCTCCACCCCTGCAGGCCAGGGATGGGTGGAGGAATTCAGCTCACCTGTGGCTGGCTGCTGCAAGCCTGCTCACACCAGCTGTATGTGATTACTCTGAGCTCTTTTAAGCCCCAGCTCGCTTCAGGCAAAGGTTGGTCATTGTAGCTGTTTACCGGTGAGACCAATCCTTGTTTCCAGAGTTCCCAGAGCTTTTGCTATTCTTGTTTCCAGTGTTTCCTGAGCTTTAATTATGCCTTGTTCCTGACCTGCTGCTGTTTTCACTGTTCCTGAATTAGCACTGCCTGGAGTGCTACCTTGACCCCATAGCCTTAGTATTCCTTGTTCCTGAACTGCAGCAGTTTCCCTTCTCCTGAATTAGCACTGCTTTCAGTGCTACCTTGTTTTCTGAGTTCCTGAGCTACAGCTATTCCCTGTACCTGAATTAGCACTTCCTGCAGTGCTTCCTTGTTTCCTGAGTACCTGAGCTATAGTTATTCTTTTTCCTGGGCTTAGCTATTTCTTGTTCCTGATTTGCACTGCTTGTAGTGCTCTCTTGACTCCTTGTTTCCTGAGCTGTAGCTATGTCCTGTTTACTTGAACCAGTTTTGCCTGCAGTGCTACCTTGACTTCTGAGCTCTAGTAATTTCCCTGTTCCTGAACTAGCACTGCCTGCAGTGCTACCTTGACTCCTGAAGCTTTGGTAGTTCCCTGTTCCTGAACCAGCACTGTCTGCAGTGCTGCCTTGACTCCTGAGCCTTAGCTCACTTCTTGTTCCTGCCCAAGCACTGCCTTCTATGCTACTTCGTTTTCTTTATTCCTTAAACTGCACTATTCTAGTATACCCTTGTAGCCTTCCCTTCTGTATATCCGTTTCCATTCCCTGCCATGCTTCCCATTTCCTAGGTTCCAGTTCTAGTTTGCTGCCTTTCTATTCAGCTGTCTTACTTCTGTTACCTTGTATGTTTGTTACCTGCTTTCTGCCAAGTGTGCCCTGTCGTTTCCTTCCTTTCCTGTTAAGCACTCCTCCTTGCTAGCTCCTTGTCTATTGTGCTCATGTTTAGTTCTACCCCTTTGCTGTTACTGCCTTGCGTGTTCCTGTTTGATCGCCAGGATCCGTGGGCTCAGCTGACTACCTAGGTGGTGTCTATTGTTCACTGTGAGTTTTGTCTTTGAGTTACATTTATAACATCACTATAGGTATAAGCTCCACAGACCCTGCCTTTGCATGCATATCCTACACGTGGGTATTTTCAGTCCGTATCTGTAACAGCAATTGCGGGTAAGAAACTTACTGAGCTTCAGTCTTATCATGTGGAGCTCCTAAGTGCTTTACCCCACACCCCCCTTTATTATTAATGTTGTATTATATATATGTCTTGCACGTCTGTCCTGGGTGTAGTTAGTCTGAATGCTAAATTGCCTTGTGAGTGCCCTTCCTTTCTGAGGCTTACCCATCTTGTTCACTTGTACAGGCTTCCCCTTTGGATCCCCTTTTCTCCTCTGACTCACTGTATGATCCTGGGCAGCACTGTACTCCTCCTTTCTGTGTACGTCTTCTACCCAGTTCCCAGTCCTTGTCCAAGTCCCTGACTGTGTTCCCCACATAGTCCCGGACAGTCCCTGACAGTAGGGCTTGTTTCAGTTGTTTTAGTGCTTCAGTGCAAGTACGGTCAAACAACCCCTTCCTTTTTTTTCCTCCCCCCCCCCCCTGATGGGGGCATTTAAAATCCTGTTAATAATAGTATTAGGGCCAGATGCACGACCATTTAATTTAGCGCCTTGCAAATTGCCAGTGTCTTTTTCTTTACCATCTTGTTCGTATCTTTAGAGTAATTCTGATAAAAACAATGTAAATATGATATAGTGCCTTGAGTTGATTTAGAAAAGTGCTTGTGCAAGTACAATATGGGGCTTTAAAGTGGTTATATTCCAATAGTAAAATGCCAATGCAGGTACAATACGGGCTTTGTATTCAAGTAATAAAATGCCAGTGCCTTTGGAAGTGCAATATTAAGGTCTATTATAATATAATAGTCATAATCACAGAATAAAACGCAATAAGATCCAATTAAAACATCTAACAAAATTACTGTAAAAAGGGAATAATAATTTGAAAAAATCTGAATTAAAAACATGTCACATTAATTCAGGTAAATGCAGATTAAGAACATCAATACACCTTGTATACTTTGCACCACATAAAGGATAGTGATTTATGTTCTTCTAGAGTACTTTTAACCAGAATCAAGCAATATATAGGTTAGTTAAAATAATGTCTAATTTAATCAATACAGTCAGTAAGGGGCTAATAAATCGTTCCAATATATTCACTTTATTCTCCTGGTTCAAAGATGCTTAATGGCAGAAGGTAATGTGAAATCGTCAAGTAGTTTCCTAAATACTGCCTCTGTGGAATGCAACAATTAGGGAGCGGCTGTAGAGTGCACAGTCTTACCCGCACAACATCAAACTTGATAAGGGCCAAGGTGGTTGCCCTGCCCTGCCTCTGTCTGCCACTGACAGGCGCGGACTGGCCCTCGTACCGTCCCGTGATGAGGAAGGTATTGGGCGCTCTTATGTGCCTACGGGCACAAGAAGGAAATTGCGACTTCTTTAGCGGTGTGCTGCCGCGGGTGGTGCCAGGATCATTAGTCCCTGGTATGGCTGAGCTATCCCGTAATGCTCCCCGTGCTGTGGGAGCTCTTGGGTCCTCTTATGCACCTACAGGTGCAAGCATAAAATTCCGCCGTTGGCAGCGTGCTGCCTCCAGCGGTGCCGGGATCAGTAGTCCCTGGTATGGCTGTGCTCTCCCGTAGTGCTCCTCCATGCTGCAGGAGCACTTGGGCCCTTTTATTGGGGCAACATTGGCGGCTTGCTGCCACGGGTGGTGCCGGGATCAGTAGCCCCGGTATTGCTGTGCTCTCCTGTAGTGCTCCCGCTATGATTCATCATGTACATATATCCCTTCTGCCACAGTTTTGATTAGATTGTACTGCCCAAAACTTCCAAAGCCAGGCTCCCTTTGAGGTCTAGTTAATTGAGCCTGTCTGCTTTAGGTCCACATTCAGCATTTCATTATCTTTTCCAGACTCATGAAAATGTCAGTTCTTCTAAACAATTACTTTGCTAACAGGTAAGGTGAAAAAACATCTAACAAAATCACTGTAAAAAGGGAATAATAATTTGAAAAAAAACGTAATTAAAAACAAGTCACATTAATTCTGCTACAAACTACATGATATTTACAATTCAAGGTCTGACATTGAATGTGTAAAATAAGCATGCAGTCCGAGTTGAAGTACTTTCATTGTGCTGGTTCCAACTGGTTATTTCTCAGGTTAATGGAACGTCTCACAATGTTGTTTAAAATCAGTGGTCAAACCTATATAAACCCCATGAATAGGTGATTGAAAGGTAGAGGCCTCAGATTCAGGTTATCATGTGAGCTCCTGCCAGACTGCTGCAACATCCATTATTTTGCTGAGCGCTGATACAGAGAGGAGAGCAGTTACACCCAGCTGATGTATTTTTTCCGACCGAGGGAAAACTCTCTCCCTGCTGAAGTCTGATAACCATAGCTGATTTACTGCGAACAAGTGTGTAGTGCGCAGAGTTCCAAGATTAGCTATAGGCAAGTTAGCTACTCCATGTTCTCATAGTTTCCCACACAGAAGTAGTCTTGAGGGTGTTATGCTGCTAAGACCATCGCGTTAGAACTGTCCACATATAGTTTTCCCTGCTAGTAGCATGCACTAGCCCTCTTTTAATTATATTCTTAGTGGTTATTACTCATGTACTAAGTAACAGGATGTGACTGTTGAAATAAACACTTTTCAACATACATAGTGTGTTTTCTTAGTGCAGTATTAGAGTGGGCTTTCTAAACAAAGAAATTGGTTTTGAATTACCACGGTGTCCCTGATCCCTTTATGGGACTGTCAGTAACCCAGAAAGCAGGAGGCGTGGCTTGATGCCTGGTAGCTATGGTGGCATTTGTGACCTACGGAGGGATGGCAGCCTCCTAGGACACAGACATTCCTTAAGTCATGGAAATGAGTGTTATTGTGCAGTAGCTGCACATTTGTGGTAATATCGGTGGTTCACTTCATTTCCACAAAAGTGTCCACCATTTTTTTCACATATTGTTAAAGCATTGGCTGCCAGCTCCTCACTTCATTTTCATATTGCCCTGCATTCAGCTAAAGTTCATTCCAAATGTGGAAACTGGAGTTTATTGTTTAGAGTGGTGGAATGTTTTTACAACAGGTGAGGTTTAATGAATAATTTTTCTTGAAAATACGGCTCATATCCCCAGTTGCCTAAACTGATTCTTGTGGCTTCATGTTTGCCTCTAGTCTCCACACCTGTGGAATTCTGCTTTTCAACCATTCCGGTGTAGCTCCATAATATGAACAAAATAAAAACTTTTAAACAACCCCTCTGGTCTCCCTCAGACAAACCGCTCAAACACTCTTTTGCACTCTAAACTTACATTGCAATGGATGAAACATCCTTACACAAGGGCTCTGCTTCCTCCTCCACCGTTGTTCCTATACAGTCTAATCCTGGTAAAGCATCAATTAAGAGACTGAAAAAGGATCCATCATCTCTTACAAAGTCTCCCTCTCTAGTCTCAATGAAATTCTTGTGAAAGAAAATAGGGTTTTATGTCTGTTTATGGAGAAACTTAATGCTAGGTTACAATCGCTTAGTGACAGGTGGTCACATATGGAGGAACAAATATTTTGTGAATCAGCAAAATACTTTTCTGAACGCAATTTCTCTCACAGTGAACTTTCTCCAGATGGAGTTAGTTACCTTGCAGAAGCAAGTTGAAAACTACACTAGGAGGAATAACCTTCGTATATATGGTGTGCCTGGATAGTGGGGTCGAAATCAATTTAGTTTTTCAATTTTGTTTTTCCTCAGTTACTGAATTTGTCATTAGAGACACTGTTTAATTTCCATCAGGCAAACAGATTAGGCCATTCTCACTTCCAAAAGGCCTAGAGAAGTCATCCTGTACTTTTTGCAAGTCATTTCCGCAGCTAGGCTTCTTGAACAAATCTCATGGTCTGGTCATCACACATTTCTCCCAAGAGTATGACTAAAGTATAGCTGATCGAAAGAGAGAAATTTTGAGTGTGAGACCCACTCTTCTATCTCTCGGAGCATGCTTTCTGCTGTTTCATGCTTGTCTTTTTAGAAGTGCATACAACAGCAAGA
Organism: Lissotriton helveticus; assembly: GCF_964261635.1. Taxonomy (NCBI): domain Eukaryota; kingdom Metazoa; phylum Chordata; class Amphibia; order Caudata; family Salamandridae; genus Lissotriton; species Lissotriton helveticus. The sequence goes on from NC_136068.1 coordinate 1,762,477,547, forward strand.
TGGCATCCTATGAAGACCCATCTTGTTTAAAGGCTTTCCTTGCAACATATGAAGTGGACATTGCTTCATATTCCAATTTGTCGAAATAATGTTTTTGTTTTTCCTCACAGGTTCTTTATTTGTAGATGAATGCTCATATAATAGTGGTATAATCTTTATTACTGTTCTTTTGTTTTATTTTAGGTAACAACCACCTTTAAAGCATAGTATAAAATATTTAGGCTAACTTATTATTTTATTATTTTATTTTCATTACAGGAGTTGTTTCCTTCTTGTACTTGTCCAAGTCATCCGTTCCCTACTTATCGCCCTTTTTGTACCTTGTTCCTGTCTGAGGACCGGACGTGGCGTCTTTTCCATGTGGGCTCCCCCTCATCAAACTATTGTTAGGTATGGTCTCCTTTTTTGACACTTTTTTAGTTATCTCCCTTTTTTCTCAGCCTCATTGTTTTGTACCTTCCTCCCTTTATTTTCTTTTTGCTGCTATTTCTTTTCCACTCTTCTTTCTTCCCCTTATTATTTCAAACTCCTTATTTTTTACCTATTTTTCTTTTTGTTACTCTTCTCACCTATCATATGGTTCCTTTTTATCCCCTTTTACATGATGTCAGATTGTACATTTCTTCATGTTACTTTCAATGGTTTTGTCAATAGTTTCTTGGAGCATCAGAGGGTTGAACTCCCGAATCAAATTTTAATGCTCTCTTAGCTTTCTTGCAGGAGTCACATCTTTCGGAAAGCGAATTTAAAAACTACAGATAGAGTGGGTGGCCGAGGTATTCTTCTTGCCTAGTAATGGTGAAAAGCAAGGAGCTATGATCCTATGTCACAAATTGTTCAAGATTCAACTGGTCTCAACAAATTGATGTAGAAGGAAGATGGTTATTGCTCTCACCATACATTGATAAGGTCCCAATTCTACTTTTCAATGTTTATGTGCCTAACACCTCTGTCTGTTTTAGTACTCTATTTCCCAGAAGCTCTTACGTTATACAGATGATAAGCTCGTCTTTGCAGGTGACTGTGATTTACCTGTTAACTCATTTCTTGACCACACCTCCTCTCATTCAATCCCGAACAAACCGCAAAAGGCTTTCAAACGTACTCTCCGACAATAGCACCTGACTGAAGCGTGGCGATTATCCAATTCCTCTATGAGGGAGTACACTTATGTTTCTCCAGTACACTACTCTTTTGCGATAGGAGCCATCGGGCAGATATCTTTCTGATAAATACTTGTATGATTTTTTGCATTGGACGCGAGAAGGTTTTTGATTGTGTAAATTGGATATTCCATTTTCATACCCTCGACTGGTTTGGTTTTGGACCACAAATCAAGACTTTAATTTCCTTGTATATATTTTTATCCACAATCTGCCATTTGTGTTAATGGAATTACTTCTTCATACTTTGCGTTAGACAGAAGAGTTCGCCAAGGATGGCCTCTGTCCCAGCTTCTTTTTAACCTGGCCCTCAAACCGTTTTTGTCTAAGATTAGGCAGAATGCAGATATCCAGAACTTCACTTATATACTCAACAGGTTAAATTAGCTGTATATGCTCTTGACATTTTGCTCTTTATATTACAACCTCATTCTTCTCTACCTGCTTTTGCTTCAGAAGTCACCTCTTACACTCTAATATCCGGTTATAAATCAAATCATGACAAATGCTAAATTTTACCCTCAATAAATTCACTTTTAAATATGAGTACTTTTCCTCTAACTATAATTTGTAAGTAAAACAACTTAAGTAGCTTGGTCTTCAATTTCACCAGCTCTATAATCTCTTCTCTCTTTATTAATATCGATACCTGTATAAACCAAATATCTCTATTGATTGGCAGAGGGCAAGATGGCTGCCGACAGTCCGTAGGGGGTAGCAGCCCTCAAGCCACTCTCTGCATTACTGCTTGGTTAACGCTTAATGCTTGCTGGTATGGCTCAGAGCTGTTCTATAGCCCCACTCTCCTGCTACATTGGATGATGATATGCTGGTTGTCGCATCAGTTTGGTCACTTGTGACGGTGGAGGCTGAGGTATTCGCGCTGCATAGCAGGAAGCTAGGAGTTTCGAGAGTGCCAAGCAGTGTTCTGCGGACGGCGGTGTCTAAAGTTAAGAAGAGGCTTATCTCGTGCTGGGAGACTGTGAAGTGTGTCATGGCCCCTAAGGTGGTGAGGATTATTAAGAGCACCCAGAGGCAAGAAGAAGCAGAGACATCTAGCGAGCCTGACGTTCCAGCGGCAAATTTGAGAACCAAGGCGCAACAAAGGGCACAGGCTCGCAAAGAGGCAGCGAGAAAGCGTGAAGAGGAGCGATTACTGGCAAGTCAGAAGAGGAGAGAAGAACGGCATAAGGAATTACCTGCACCGGACCTGGCCACAGAATCTCTGAGGGAAGCGATCTTACGTCAGCCCCTGATTTTTGAGTCATTCCAGGCGCGTGGACCTTCACCCTCTTCTTCATCGGCGGTGAGAGGCTCGCTGAGAGGTCAGGTTAACCCGGCCCCGGCGCCTACAGTAACTGGGGGCATTGAGTCAGGATCTGAGACGGGCTCCCCGCGAAAGGCTGCGGAGAGTGCACCCGCTGGACCCGCTGTCACGGACGGCTCTGGATCAGAGTTGTTGCTGTCAGAACTGGTAATGGCAGAGCCGGTACCTGAGGCGCTGAAGGCTGTGGAGTGTTCGGCGGTGGTGGAGACCGCGGGAGGCGCAGGAGGCGGGGTCGAAGACACTGGGCCATGCAAAGTGACCGGGGCGGCAGGAGCGGAGACGGGAGCTGTCCTGGCTCCGCACTCAGCTTCACCTCTATCGGAGGTTACAGAGTGCTCGTCTCAAGGCTCTTTAGTAGGCGGGGTGTTCAATGGAGGCGGAGCCGTGGTCATGGAGGAAGCGGTGGGAGAGAAGTGTCATGGAGACGGAGATGAAGGAGGAGCTGGAGGGGCTGACTGCACTGGGCTACAAATGTGTAATATGGAATGCAGCAAACTGGATATTATTAAAAGCAGCAGAGGTAATGTGGAAAGTGCGGAAAAAGAGGAGAATGCGGGGCCACAAGAGGCAATAAGTACGAACAAAAGCCCATATCAGATAGCTGTATTGCCCAAAGCAGTGGATCTGTACACAAATGTGGGTTTGGGAGCGCAGCAGAGTGCCCCACAGGGGGAAATGCAAACTTTAAATACAGGGCATATTGAATATCGGAGCATGCAGCAAGAATCCGTAGAGGAGGATAGCTCATGTAAAATCGTAAAGGAGTTTGTAGCTGATCCTGAAGTCACGAAAGGTGGTGATGAGCGTGCACCTATTGAGACTATCACTAGCATAGGAGAGGGGCTGAATATCGGCAACACAGATAAACCGCAACCTATATTACCAAATGCTGCAGCAACTGGAGTTAAAAAAGCACCAGTATTAAACCAAGGAGCAGTTCCTAAAGATAAGGGTAAGGGTAAGGATGAAACTAAACCTTTTAAAACGCCTGGCTCTGCTACAGCATCAGACTATTATAGGAAAAAACATTAAAAAAACGTAACTATGCTAATTAGCCCAAGACGTTCTTTTCTTAACAAAATTTCGACTAAAAGGCTACAATATAGCAATGACAGTGATGACACCGATGATAATGCATTGGTAGACTGGGAGGAGAAGGAGAAGGAGAAGGAGGAAGAGGAGGAGAATGAGACGGAATCATCGATCAGTTCTTCGGTAGAATCAGAATCGGAGTCAGAGAACTTCTCAATGAGTGAATCCGAAGAGTATGAGACTCGCTCCCTGCGTCTAGAGAAGGTGCAGAGCAGTGCGGTGAAAGAAACAAATTCGAAACCCAAAATTAAAACTCTTAAGACTAGGGGAAGATCCCGCGTAAGAAATAGCAAGATAGGAACTCTGCCACAAAAGGGAATATCTAAAATGCCCGATCAGGATAAGTTAGGTACAGAGCCGCATAAGGATAGATTTGATCTTTTACTCTCCACAATGCAACAGATACAAGGGGAAGCCCGGCTAGAGAGCCAAAGAGCCAAGCGGGCAAACAAGAAAATACAGAGATCTCTCCACAAAGTACAGGAAATGTGTGCTGAAGCCACAGGCAGATTGACTGAGGTTGAACAGAGGACTGGTAAAATGGAAGATGAGATGGTAAAGATGCAGGAATTTAGGCAGATGCAGGAGAAAACAGACTCTGACATACTTTGGAAGCTGGAAGACTTCGAAAATCGGCAGAGGAGAAATAATATAAGACTGCTTGGAGTGGGGGAAGGCAAGGAAGGAGGAGATATAAGAGCCTTTGTTGTAGATTTGCTGAAAGGCGCGTTCCCAGAGATGGACTCATGGGACTGGGACAAAGAGGTGCAACGTGCGCACAGATTTCCCCTCACACAGAAAAAGGGTAGTGCGGGCGTAAGAGCAAGGGCAATCCTTGTGTACGTGGGAAACTATCTATTAAGAGAGGAAGTGATAATGAAGGCTAAACCCATGAAGAAACGAACTTATAAAGACATAACTTTTTTTGCCCGACCAGACTTTTGCCACACAACAGTGGAAAGAAGATGGCGTATGCGGCAACTCATAGCACCGTTTCAGAACATAGGCTGTGAGGTCTACTTACTATTCCCTTCCCGCCTCAAAGTAGGTTTTAATGGCCAGTTCAGAGTCTTCTTTGCTGAAATCATTGCGCAAGAGTATCTGACTTTTCTTCGAGAAGAGAGAACACATAGGGATCGGAATATACAAACTGATCGTATAGAAAGCTTAAAACAAGTAGCTCTTATTACAAAGAAATAACTGAGCCTTTTCTTGAATAACATGAGTTAATTTTTCAAAATGATGTATTAAGGGGGAGTGGCTGGGGGAAACTCCCCTGGGGGGGGTGCGGCTGTCACACATAGGTCAGGATTGACCTATTTGCCAGTAAGGGAAGGGGGGGGGAGGGAGAAGGGGGTGTGGGGTGGGTCTTAGGGGGGGAACAGGGCACGGCAGGACACACAATAGAGGGATGGAGTTTAAAAAGGGCATTTTCAAGAAAGGGGGAAAAGGTGGAGTGGCGAAAATTTAAAGGAGGCAATATAAGAAAGAACGTCAAAGGAGTATTGATAATATGTTGGATAATTAAATGGGTGGTATACAGAAGAGATTCTAGGAGGGAAAATATATGTGACAATGTGTACGATGAGTGTTAGGGTTGCATCATGGAATCTATGTGGTCTAAATGATCCCCAAAAAAGAGCAAAAATTGTCTTAGCGTTGAAACAAATGAATCTGGATTTTGTATTTATACAGGAAACTCATATTATGATAACACAAGCTCACCTCATGACTCAGTTAGGATTTCATCTCCTAGTACAATCAAGCCAAGGGGTTAAAAAAAGAGGGGTAGCTATTTTAGCTAGGAATAATAATATTTTGACCAGGAAGAAAGCACAGGATAAATGGGGAAGATGGGCAATGGTTGAGTGCTTTATTGATGGAGAGTGGATAACGTTTGTAACTGTCTATGGCTCAACACAGGATGATCCTGAGATCTTTCAATTTTTAGATGTTGAGCTAGCAACATGGGCACCAAAAATTATATTGGGAGGTGATTTCAATATTAACGGAGCAGATGGATTGGGATTGGGTTCCTTTTGAAAATATAAAGGCAGGAAAAAGAAAGTAAACCAGGCATTACATAGTTTAGTTTTAAATAATGCTCTTTCAGATGTCTGGGGGAAAAAGAGAATAGATAGTAAAGGCTTCACATATTATTCTGCTCCACATCGAACATGTGTAAGATTAGATTATTTTTTTATTTCAAGTACCATTATTGCAAATTCAAAGATCGAAAGACTGCCACGGATCCTTAGTGATCACAACCCCTTAGTACTCACTATGGCAACAAAAACAAATACCAGACAATACACAAATTGGACTTTCGAAAGAGAGTTATTGAAAGACGAACAATATATAGAATGTATGAACAAATGGATTAGGGATTTTTTTATTTTCAATAGGGACACAGCAGAAGTGGGAGTGGTTTGGGACACCTTTAAAGCTGGACGACGAGGGGAAACAAAGAGCTATAACTCTTATAAAAGGAAACAAATCCAGTTGAGGAATTTAGAGTTAGCTGAGAAGGTCCTTAAGGCAGAGGAGAACCTAGAAAACAGTGTTTTGACGGGGAGGGATTTGGAAAAGGCTTTGATAGAACTAGTGAAAGTAAAAGGTGAGGCAGAGGGTGAAATTGCTAGTAAGGCAGCGAAAATCTTTAATACTAAACGAGAGAAGTGCTATGAGTTAAGTGAGTCAGTAGGCAGAATTTTGGCTAGTCGGACAAGGCAACAAGAAGCTGTGGGTATAGTTAGAGAAATTAGGGATACATCGGGCACGGTTCATTCAGAGTCGAATAAAATAAGGGAAGTATTTAGGACATTTTATGAGAACTTATATGATGATGAACTAGAGGGCCGATATTCTCAAAGAGATAATGAGGAAATCAAGGAGTATCTCCAAGAGATCCCTATAGATATAATCGAGGAGGAGGAAGCAGATGGATTAGAGGGAGTGTTGCAGACAGAAGAAATCAAGGAGGCAATATGGAATCTGCCCTCTGGCAAAGCAGCAGGTCCCGATCAAATTCCTATAGAATTTTATAAAGTATTTTGGGACCTCCTGATAGAAGAAATAATGAAGGTTATGCAACTGGCACAGCTGGGCAAATCAGTACCTAAGTCATGGGGGAGTGCTGAGGTGGTCGTAATATTAAAAAAAGGGAAAAACCCGGAAGACCCAGGTTCATATAGGCCTATTACTTTACTCAATGCGGACGTAAAAGTTTTCTCCAAGGCACTGGCATCAAGGCTTGAAAGAGTTATTGATAAAATAGTCAGTAGCTGCCAACATGGCTTTATACCAGGGAGAGGAACTACCCACCATATACGAAAAGTAATAACGTTACTTGATGTTACTTCAGTCACAGGAGACCCGATTGCAGTGATGTTACTTGATGCAGAAAAAGCATTTGATCGGGTCTCCTGGAGCTACCTTTGGCATGCTTTAGAAAGAACAGGTATTAAGCACGGTTTTATTAAAGCCCTACAAACTCTTTATTTAAAACCGGTGGCTACTTTACGAGTGAATGGTGGAAATACGGGCCAATTCCAAATAAAAAGAGGTACTAGACAAGGGTGTCCTTGCTCACCGCTATTGTTTGCCATATACATGGACCCATTAATACGGAGTATAGAGGCATCCGAGATGATCGCACCCTTAACAACACTCATCGGGCAATGTAAAATTTTAGCTTATGCAGATGACATTGCTGTAATCTCTCCAAAACCCTCTGAATCTATAGAGCACCTTGAACTTGAGGCGATGAAATTTGGAAAGATATCGGTGTATAAATTAAATACATCTAAAACGCAGATAATAAAAAATTCATTTACTCCATGCGTAGACAATCGGGTGGTGCAGGAAGGTACGTATTTAGGGGTTATCATAATGCCAGATTTGGATATTTTAGTAGAAATGAATATTAAACCTTTGATTAAGAAAGTAGAGAAAGACTTGGATAGGTGGGACAATTTGCATATGTCAATAGTGGGGCGGACAAATATAGTAAAAATGTTGATACTCCCAAAATTCTTATATTTATTTAGAGCAATACCTTTATTATTTGATGTTAAAATATTTAAAAAATTAGAGTGTATAATAAATAGATTCATCTGGGCAAAGGGGAAAACAAGAAGGGCCCTTAGATTCATGACACTGCCGAGAGAAAGGGGAGGCTGGGGAGTTCCAGATTTAAAATCTTATTACTGGGCGGCGGCTTTACAAAACATGATTGGTATGTTGGGAGGGGAAGAATCAGAAGAGTGGAGCAAATTTGGTTCATTAGCAATTTATGGATTAACTTTGGGAATGGAAGTGAAGGATGTACTATTGAAATTTACAGAGGCTAGCTATTATAAGAGGACAAAATTTAAGACGCTCATAGCAGCATATGACATTTGGAAAAGCTTCTCTAAAAAAATAGGTTTGGGGAAATATAACGTGTATACTAGACTCACACATAACCTAAATCTTCCACAAGAGATTTTCTCGGGACCTATATTTGCGGAGTGGGAAAACAAGGGAATTAGAAATATAGGGGATGTAAAGGGGGACCAGGGGATTCTTCAATTCTCAGATTTACAAACTAGATTTAACTTAGAAACCAGGCAATTCTTCAAATACTTACAAGTTAGGAGTTTTCTATTGAATAAAAAAGGAGGAGCTTTGGGATTCAGGCGTAATTCAATTATGGAGATAATCCAAGGTGGGGAAGACTGCACAATTAAAAGGCTCTACGCTGAATTGATAAAATTAAAACGGGATGACTACCAAAACTGGAGCGAAAAGTGGAAGGACAAGCTTAACATTAGTTGTGAAAGTTTTGGTATCTCTCTAGAAAAGGGTTACTCTCTGTTATGTTCAGCACCATTGCAGGCGCAACACTATAAAACGATATATCATTTATACTACACACCCGCTAAAATAGCACAATGGGGAGGTACAGTGGGTATTAAGTGCTATAGGTGTGGAAGCCTGGACGCCGATTTACAACATGTATTTGCTACGTGTCCTCATCTAGATCTACTAAAAAAAGAAATTGAATGTTTTATAAACAATATTCTAGGAACTGAAATTGTGCTAACTCCCGGAACTATATTATTAGGAGTCAATTTTGAGGACGCACGACCATTTTGTGGGAGGGAATTTCTATTTGTTGCAGTATCTGTCTTGAGATTATGCATAGCCTCTGCATGGATTGACCCTATACCGCCTACTTTCCATAAATGGCTGGCTAAGCTATTATTAACATACAACGTGGAGAAAGAAATTTATGCAAGGAAGGGTAAAAGGGGGAGGAAGTTGGGCAAGATAATATGGGATCCAATAACGCGCTGGAAAGATAATTTAACAGTTTAAAATTGAGTTTTGTTTGAAATATGGTTAAATGAGGTTCAGATATGAGATATAAATTGGTATGCTGGTTATAATCGGAGAGAGTTATTTGACTGTATGGAAATCTTAGGAAAGGGTAATTTTGTTTGATCACACTCAGGCTATACAATCTGGAATAAAATTTTGGATCAAATTACTTTAATTTTTTTTTATTGTAACTGGAAGTTGCTTCCTTTATTATGCCTGCTGATGCTCTATTGGTTGTTTTTCTCAATGTTATGCATTATTTTTTTTTCTGTCATTAATGTTGCCGTGCCCTGTACATAAGTGTAAAATATCTCAATAAAAAAATTAAAAAAAAAAAAAAAAAAAGATAAAAAAAGGCAGAGGGCATACTCTATATCTGTCGTGGTGGGGTGGACCTGACACTATCAAGATGATTTTGGTGCCAATTATCCCTTTCACTATCTCTAACATCCCCCTCAATATTCCTCTTAAGTCATATACAAAAATGTATTCAATATTAAGCTCTTTTATTTTGAAGAAAAAAAACCTTGTATGTATTTGCGCAAACTAAAGCTCCCCTAGATTAAAGGTGTAGTGAATTTTCCTGATTTATCCACCTACCATGAATCTTTTTATTGGGACAATCTGTGCACGGAATTGAATCTTCCTTGTTTTATACTCCATTATGGGTATATCTCAACAACGCACTCTTATCGCCTTTCTCCTTTCACGAATACTTAACTTTCACGTGCAAAGCTCAAACATTTCCCACTCTAATATTCAGGAACACTTATAAACTATTGGCCTCCGTCAGTTCATCCTCTCCCACAGATTTACGCTCCTTTTGGGATTCTACTATTTAGTACAATCAGTATGTCCTGGTAAAAAACAGATCTATTTACTTATTTATTTCGGTCCAGAGGCCTAATCTGTATCAACCAAATGTTTCAACGGATTTCCTTATCGCTTTCTCAAGAGCTCAGGTATTCTTTTGCCTGCCATCTACCTTTGGAAACAGATTTATACATGCAATTTCGCAAACATATACTTATTTCAATCAATTTCCACACCTTCTTCAGTACTAAATAATTTTCATACTCTTATTTTACATAAAAATCCCAAGGCTTGCACAATTTGCACACACTTACAATGTATTGTTACTCATAGAACTAAATCTAGCATGGAATTATTGCAGGAGATGTAATCTCTCCATTACTTTACCCATATCGACTTGGAAACAGATTTGGACCAAAATCAGTAAAGCCTCACAAGCAGCAATACAACAAATCACTTTTGTCATATATAATATTATTTTTATGACATTATAATTTCTACATAAGATTAACCCTGCTATTCCAGATAGTTGCGCTACTTGTTCATCACCAAATGCTGATTTGAAGCAATACTATTTACATGTCCCTCTATTTCTGCATTTTTGAAAACAAGTTTAGAGTCAGATTCATTCTATATTTCATTGTAATATACGTTACTCTATCTTCAATGTGTTTTTAGGAAGTATCTGATGCATGAGTGAATATTTCATCGGATGTTAAAGTATTGGACTTATTATTAGCTATTGGCTTTTAGCAAATTACTTGCAATTGGAAAGACTCTACGCAATTATTGTCTAAAGCATGGTGGTGCGCAGTTTGCCATAACCATTGATTGGATACTGCATTTCTGCACCCATTATCCCTTGTTTTAAAAAAAAAAATAGCATTTGGACACCAGTTACACAGTTCCTTGAAACTTCTATGCTCTTGACTTTTGACTGTCTCCATGAGGAACAGGGTCAAGACTGATTTGCGTATGGCTGGGTCTGAACTGGGGTGGCAAAGTGAGCTAAAGAACTATGATGGATTCAACTCAGATTTGTGACTAGGGGGAAATGTTTCAGCGCTCGGTCCATTATCTCCTCGTGTTTGCTTTATTAACTAGGCAGGTCACAATTCAAATCCCCAGTGATTGGCTCCAAACTAATGAAGCAGGGTCGGCTTTTTTTAAGTCTTTCCCATTTGAAAAATATCAGGAAGCGGGCAGTTGCCACATGGACCGCCGCTGCCTACTCCCCCCAAGGCAGCCAATGAAATTTGCAAATAGAAGCTTCCCTTTTACAAATCAGTTATGAACTCAGAAAAAGTTGAATGCTTTGCAACTGTACTGCTTGCAACTGTAATTACTTTGCAACTCATTAGTAGGATTACGCTTCTTCCATACCCACTCATATCTGTGATTCAGAAAGGTTTCAAAAAGGCACTTCATGAGTTGTAAAACTTTTCTAGGTAATTAATTGGCTTTTGTCTATTGTAAAAGCATGTTTGCTGTTGCAAACCCTATCATGTTGTGATTTTGCAGTATTTGCAACTCTGAAAGGGATTTTATATCAGGCCACAGGTAGTTTGATTATGAGCTGTTTTGGAACGGATCCTTTTTCAACAATTGGCATTTTCATTAAAACACATCATGCACCATGCTTCTTTGTATATTTGATGATAAGTAGGGAATATGTTGTTAATGCAAGTCTGCTCCAGCCCCATGCCAATCCTATTTGATCTCAATGAGCACTACCCACGGTCTGATCCGATCTGAAGGCAGATTACTTTATTTGGAATTTCCCTTAACCTGCTATACCTGTGTGGCAGGCCTACCTGTGCTGATTACTACATAGCGGCCCTTGACACATGCTTCTCTTAGTCTATGTAGAACAAATGGAAGAATCACATAAGCTTATGACTTCAAGGCAGTACCACATAGCCTTATTGAGTACTTATCTTGGGCTGCATTGACCACATGACATCCTTTTATTGCCCGGGCATATTTACGAGCCGCTTGCGCTACCAGAACATCAATTTTTGTGATGCTAAGGTGGTGCACAATACAACATCATATTTGTGAGGTCATGCAAAGCCACTTTGCATGGCTTTAAATGGCCTCATTGATATGGAGTAAAGCAAGGCAGAGCAAATCGCTTACGGTGCCTTGCTCTCTGCTCAGGAGGAATCCCACGAGTGTTCCCCAGCAAAACACATGGATTTGGACGGTTTCCCAGATTAACAAGAGCATGTAAACCTTGGGAAGTGCCAAGACCTTACACCTCCTGAGGTGAGGCGTAATGAGGAGAAATTACTTTATGCTTGGATGAATCACTATAGAAGGGAGCGTTCAAATATCTGATGTACTGGCGTAGCTTCTGCTCAAAATATTAGATATCTGGGGCCATAATATGTATTGGCATTGTTTGCACCCAGTGCACATTTAAAAAGGTACGCCAGGCGCAAACAATGCCACTGTGTCCCAATATGGTGAATGCGCGGCTTCCAGGGCAGCCGCAAACTCGTGCTTCTCCACAGCGCATTCATGTGAAAACATGGAGCAGCTGCTCTGTGTTTTCACACTGCAGGCGGCACCTGCATTCACTTTCAGAGGGGTTTATTGATCTCCTTGCAGGCGGGTGCAGTCAGTGACTGCACCCGCCTGCAAGGGGATGTCTGGGGGGAACATGGGACCCCCGTTACCCTCTGTGGAGGGCTGCTGTCAGGAGGCACACTGACATTGCACCACCTTTTAAATGACGCACTGTCAGTGCACCTTCTGAGGGCTTCTTTGACTCTGTGCCCATGTCTGTAATATGGTGCGGGCGCGGAGTCAAAGGAATTCCCCAATTTACATAGGGCACGCCCCTATGCAAATGAGGGAACACCCTCTGTTGATAGAGCTGGCGCTTTAAGTGTGCCAGCGCTATCGGCATTATAGAAGGGAAAGCACAAGATTCTGTGCTTCCTACTATGATACCAAAGTGCCCGGGGGCACAGAAAGAAATACGACCCCTGGACTCTTGTTGTAATGCCAGGACTGTTTCAATATATTTACCCTTATTTACAGCAAATGAGAAACTGTAATCTTTAATGGTTTCATAGCATATATACCAGGGGGATATTTATCAATATTTCATGTAGCGCAATGCAGCAAGCCACCTTGCTGTTCTGCGGCGAAAGGGCAGGAATGCACCTTATTTAACATTATACGGGGCATTTCTGTCCTTTCCTAGCATTGACACACTTTTGGCTGCCTAGCACCAATACAGCCACCCTTGCCTCATGGTGCAATGGTGCCTGTGCTGTAGGCAGGATTGTTTTTGTGCAGGAAGGGAGACTTCCTGCATAAAAACAATCCTGTGAGGCTTTATCCTTTTTATATATGTGCTTCAAAATGCACACACGTATAAAGAGGTAGAAACAAAGATAGGAAGGAGCATCTTTTCGGGGCATTCCCAGGTCTACCACTAATGGTAAATCTGGGGATGCACCAAAATACAGGGGTAGATGCACGGGAACAACCACGTTCCACCTATGGAACGCCTCAGTGGGCCAGAGTACCACTAGGCCATGCAAGGTGTCCATGCTTAGCTTGATTAATCTCACTTAGGTTTTGCATCACTCTTGCACCCCCTTGTGTGCTACAAAGGCGCTACAAAACATTGGTAAACCTGGACCAAAGTAAGTTTCACAATGCTAAGGGTGACAACAGATGGTTCATGTTTCAAGCAGTTGACCCTCAGTGCTTTATCTGTGTTGATGCACCAAGGTTATTTGTATGCTCTATTTAATGAAATAAGCCCTAGAAGACTAGTATGAGTGAGCTCCATCTGAATATCCCTCCTGTTTATTACCTACCTGACTGATGCACTAAATCAATGATAAATGATGCTGATGGCAACACATGGATAAACGAAGATATAAGAGTTTACCAGTACGGAATTACAGTACTTGCAGTACATTACAGTAGAACGCGTAAGGCTTTTGTCATGAAAATGTTTTCTTTCGCTATTCATGCCCATTCATGTTTTCATTACAGACCCTGTTATTAAAACCACTTTTATTGTAGGAACACTGTGCTCAGACCAACAATTGTTTCCAGGGGACTCCTTAACTAATCACATCTATTTTTTATCATCAGATGTCTTGCTCTTGATTACGATGGCACCTTTTAGTGATGCATGAGGTAAAGTTCTGACTGAAATTAAAAATAAGGTTCGATAAGCAGCTAGAATGCGCAGAGTGAAAGAGGGGCATCTTTTATTGCAAGAAGTGAGCACATGTATTTGGAGTGCTATAATGCATTTACAGAAACTATATTAATCTAAAATGAGAAAATATATTGATAAAATAGCGTTCCCGTGCTCCAATGCAATAACAAATCAGTCAATTAACATTTTTAATAAGATCTCCTGAATGTACACACATACCGTTCTTAAGACATCTACGTTGTTATGGCACAGCTACACTTTGTGTATCATTGTGTTAAAATGTCCGAAAAGGTACGAGTAAATGCTATAGTGTGGGTGAAGTGCCCATCCTTCACCCACACTATTCTTTGCTGTATAAGAATTCATCCTGCTGCTCAATTTTCCACATAATTCTGATGGCCCAGTTAGTGAGGTTTGATCATTCTATGGTTGCAATGGTGTTGATATTGTGTCCCTATTAGCTCACTGACGCCATGCCAACTTTTTATTCTGACAGGAAGGAATGGCTTCCAACATCTCTACACCCTTCAGCATGCTAACAACACCTGCCAATGATGACCCTGCACCGATAAAAGAAATGCATATAGCAGCATGCATTGGTAACCTGATCATCTTCATTGTGGGGATTGCTGGCAATGGGATTGTGATCTGGTTGGGTGGCTTCAAGATGGAGAAGACCGTATGCACAATCTGGTACCTGAATCTGGCTGTGGCTGACTTCTTCTTCTGCGCCACGCGTATCCTCACTGCCATCAGGGAAGCCATGAATTTTCACTGGCCCTTTGGAAATTATGCTTGCAAGGTGACCAGCTTCATAAAGTTCTTCAACCTCTTCGCCAGCGTCCTTCTGTTGATGGCCATCAGCATTGATCGTTGCATCATGGTGACCAACCCTATCTGGTGCCGGATCCACCGAACTCACAAGCGGAGTGCCATTATCTGCTTTGTGGTGTGGTTACTGGCAACAGCCATGAGTGTGCCTTATGCACTTTACTTCGAAACCTATGGCAATAGGTCCAGCATTATCTGTAACTACAGAAAAGACCTGGGTATAGGAAAAGAACATGTTTTGCGCATGATTCGATTCATCGTTAGTTTTGTTATCCCTGTCATCATCATCAGTGTATGCAACATAATTCTGTCCAACCACTTGAAGCAGAGAAAGGTGAAGACCTCCAAAGGTGCCCTGAAGCTTGTCATAGTAGTGGTTGTTGTCTTTTTTGTCTGCTGGCTCCCCCACCATGTGCTGCTTCTGCTGAAGGCTGAGTATGGGTCCAGAACAGCTTGGAGGGCAGGATTTAAGCTGGCTAACTTTTTAGCCTTCTTCACTGCTTGCATCAACCCATTCCTCTACTTTTTCATGGGCCACCTGAAGAACCATCGCCATAAGGAGTCTCTAATTTCAGTTCTCAGTCGAGTCTTTGCTGAAGACATCAGTAGCTTGACTGACTCTGAAAACCATCCGATGTCTGTTCAGACTGTGCCTTGAAAACCAAAGATTTCTTTTATGCACTGTGATGCACCCGTCACGGTTGAAATGCTTGTTGACTAGCTTCCAGAGATTTATCAGGAGATTGTTCTAAAGCCTTGTCTTCAATCATGCACTGTAGGTCTTTTTATTATGGCTAAAGTTCAGTGGTAGACACCACTCTACATAAATATAGTCATCTAAATAATGGGTGCACAAGAATGAAACTAGTTCTGGTGGTCTACAAACAAATGTTGCCCAACATGCAAAGTAAAAAGGCGGTGTAAGGTAAAGTTTCTAAAACATTTTGCAGAGGGCACAATCACCTGCGGGAATGGGATTATCCTGCGGCTGGGCAGGTGTGAATCTACGCACACCTAGGGCCTAGTGGACTACTCGAAAAGCCAGATATTCAGCTTCTTCTGGAATTCAAGAAGTGAGGAGATGACTCTTACATGTAGTGGCAGGCCGATCCATGCTTTAGGAGCAATGTAGGAGAAGGCTTGACTGTCGATCTTCGTCATTTCATTGTTTGTATATATGTTTGATGAATCCTTGTGTCTGTAATGTTGACAGGAGTACTACGATTCCAATAATGATTCATTTGGAATACCCTGATTCCAGTAATGATTAAGGGTGGGGGGGATCACAGAAGTCAGTGGGTTAAAACCCCTGTACTAGGCCTTTCCTACACCAGGTAACATTTGTTTACTTTCCAACCAGAGAGTATTTGGTTTGGGACAACATTGAGGACATCGACAACAACTGAAAAACTCTCAATTACAACGGTAATATCTCCATCCTCCTCATGAATGGAGTCAAAAGCCAGCACTGATAAAGTTAACTGTTTATTAAAGACAATTCGTGGAGAGATGGTTAATGTCAGCTGTTTTTCTGTAGACTCTAAAGAACATGGGGGCATATTATCAAGAAATGGAGATACATTATCGCCGCTTTTATCGGCAGGAAAGTGTCGCTAAAGCGGCGATAATGGGCTTGATTAATATGCCCTTGTGAATTCCTATGGAAGCCCAGGTTAACACCAGAACCTGGGCTTCTATGGGAATTCACAAGGGAAGTTTATCAAGCCCATTATCGCCGCTTTAGCAGCAGTTTCCTGCCGATAAAAGCGGCGATAATGTATCGCCCTTTTTTGATAATATGGCCCATGGTACCTTGCTACAGAGTCTGGCAAAGACGCAGGGGAAAGTGAGAATGTCCAGCCAGGGCCGAAGCCATGGTGGGCAGAGCGGGTCCGGCCAGCCTATATTTATGTCTGGCCTCCCTAAAATACTGGGCTCAGGTTTGTTGAACTTTTCTTTCTCATTAATCATGAAAACATTTTTTCTACCAGCGTTAGCCCAGTGCCCGGGCTCTGTGTTTTCAGAGGCAGCATACTGTTCATCTTTGAATGGGTGGGTAATGTGATAATGAGTGAGCAGGGTGGGGGCTATCTGTCGAACACTACCAGGACTGGGTCACAGGTAGGCCAGGGTCCTCCTTCCGGCCTCTCTGGGAAATAAACTGGCTTAGAAATGTAGCAGGTGGAGAGGAAGGTGAGACAAGGCACCACGGGGTCGTATCACTGCTACACTTCAGTCCAGCAATTTCAATCAGCTGGGTGGTGAAAGAAACACGGACAGGCGCACTTGCATTGCCAGTGTGTAAGCAGCACAGCTATTAAAGTCTGTAATATATGAATCACAACCAAGCAGAGAGAGCTTTGTTGCATGATATGTCTGGCTCTTCCCTACAGCACGCTCTACACAGGTACTTTGAATCAACACTGTGCAGCTAGTAAACTGCAGGTGAGCCTTGCAACCTTGGGTCTCTACCGGTCACGTTTTCTGTGTCAGTTATGTGACATTTCTATGTTTTAGTATGCCCATGATGTATATTTCTATGCCTAGCCTAGTGTATGACATTTTGACCACTCGGGGGCGTGCAGTTTTTTGTTGAAAATATTGAAACAATACAAGTACCAATATTCAGTACAAAAATGAATACATGACTTCCTCACACTTGTCATACAAATCTGATGTGATGTTGAGACTGCTGAAATTTGCATATGACAGATTGATGTTTATTTTTTTCCCAACAAAAAGTACGTTTTAAGCAGATGCACAATGAGATTTTTATTAAAGCCTAAGCATCCAAACGGAGATCTCTACATCTTTTGTTTCCGGTATGTGTGTATTTGTCAGTGCTCATGCGTGAGTTTGTGTTTAGCTAACCGGTGCTTTTATGCAATGAGAGCTTACAGTAATTACATTTTGTGTTGTCATTGGATATAATGTTGCACGTGTGAAGACCTTTTTTGGCAAATTCCGATGCTCGTATATGCTGATAGGAGAACCGGGCAAAATTAGGGTATTTGTAGATTGATAATAAACATGATGCCAGAGAGATTGGTCAAAGAGTCATGCTTCCTCCTGACATTCACAGTGATCTGCAGATCACAAATATGCTTGCTGGCAGGGCAGGCTCAGGCTTCCATGTTTCCATAGTCACATCTGTTATTTACAGTACTTTGAAATTGGAGAGGAGCGCCATAAGGTGCTACATAAAAAATACTTTTTATTCAATCCTTATCTTAAATAGTTTTGATCTTGCATGTGTTTTGGCCGTGAAGTTGGGGAGTCTTGGAAAAAGGGCCCTGATTGGTTAATATGGGATTTTTCTTGGGAAACCATCAGTGAGAAGCTGCTACTGAAATCTTCCACTTAGAAACAAATGTACACATCCAACTTGCTGACAAACATTTCTTGCGACAGTATTAGAATGCATCCCCCCATTAAACCTTTGACCCGGGCCCCACAAAAGCTTCCGATAGGCCTACATGAGGAATACTGAGCACTCCACTCGTATTCATTCTCTACATGTGCTTTCAAAAACCTCCACCATTTTACACCGTTCTTCTGTGGTGCAATATTGACATAATCCCACAATCCCCAAAAGTTCTATGCTGCTGGATTTCACCAACTTCTTTTTTGTGTAGGCCTCCAGACTAGCCCCCCTCTGATGGAGTTGGTGGAACTGGTTCCTGATACTGTAGCCATCATCTCTGACACTCGGCTGTCTATTGCAACCACGACTAGCCGTGACAGCATATAGGTCTTCAAGCATGTCCAACACAAGGGCTTCACCCTGGAACTAGTTTGCAGTCTAGTATCCTCTGCAATGTGTTTTATTTTTCTGGTCTTATGACAGAGTGTTTGAGGATAAAGAAATAGGAGTCATGTTGTAGATGTCCCTGCTAGGTCAGCTTCTGGTGGCGCTGTCTTTCCTCTGGTCTGCATGAGGTTTCATGTGTAAAATCTGAGCTCCGTTCAGGCCCTAGACCTACCAGAGTGCTAAGGGCAAGAGTCTAAGGCCCAGGAGAATTTGCTGAATTTCAGCCCTCAGCATTGCTAATCCTGAGGGTGGTGAGCCTTCTGGGTGGTTCTGAGCACTGATGTAGTTGTCTTGTGTGAAACTTGATTAGAACATTAGATGATGGGTGCCATTAATCAAAGTATTCAACAAGGCAGAATTCATCTGCTTTATAATTTTCTCACTTTAGCAATATGCATGTAGCTGCCTTAAATACACAGGTTCCTAGTCATCAATGAGGTCAAACTCAACGGAAGACATTTTGTACCAGATCTTTGAAATTATTCATGCCATATTTCAGCATACATACCCTGATGACACCAGTCTCATGTCTTTTCCCCTTTCTATAGGCTGTGAAAGAATATACATCAACACCTTATGCAAGTATAGTTTGCTGTTGCTTTTCATGGTGATCACTGTCCTGGTTCTGAACCTTGCTTCGCGCACGG
Source organism: Lissotriton helveticus (assembly GCF_964261635.1). Lineage (NCBI taxonomy): Eukaryota > Metazoa > Chordata > Amphibia > Caudata > Salamandridae > Lissotriton > Lissotriton helveticus. The sequence continues at coordinate 1,762,496,787 of NC_136068.1, forward strand.
AGACTGCGGCAAAAATAATCTTTCAGCATGTTCCTGGGTGATTAGAGCATTTTACTTATAAAACCACTGTGAAGCCATGGTACCGAGATCTGGTGCCCCCCGGTTTAGAGACAGTCAGTCGTGATGTAAACTTATATGTGTCCCTGCTAATGTCATAACTGAGAGTTGGGTCTCTATTTTAGTTGCATATTTTAGTTTGACATTGTTTTTCTAATGGTGACTTTTTATGTTTTTTTAATTCATAATTCGTACACTCAGTCCAAGGCTAGGAACACAGAACAAGATATTCTAGTGCTCACGTTGTCCGTTAAAGACAGCTCCTAAAATCCAAAAATATCAGCGCTGCACCTTTAACCCAGTGTGCTATGAACAACTTTAAATTATATAAAGAAACTCTGCACTACATTTGTTACAGAAGCACTTTTTCGGGGATTATCCCGGAACGTGCACTGTGTTGAGAGGCAGCCCTGCTGACTCTGACCTTTCACCCTGCAGAGTGTGATAGCCTGCTCTACATCAGACTGGCTCCCTGGCACATCTGTCCAGGTATCGGAGGGTCAGGCTATCCTAATAGATCTGGCAGAGGGTATTCCCACTATGGTCTCATTGTATGGGCAGTAACAGACAGGAATACAATAATGCAGTAAAATTGCCATGGTTGAATTTTTCACCATCTTTTTACCCATCTGTTTCACCATCTTTTTACCCATCTGTTTCACCATTCAAATAATGCTGGGTACAATGCTTTGTTTCATCTGCCTAATTGTCACAACTCATTTTCTCTATGCAAGTATATGATAGTGTCAATAAATGTTTAAAAATCTCCATTCTTATATGCCATGTGATTACCTTGTACATGCACGAGTAAACAATGAAAGGGTGGATCTGTTTCCACGAATTCCTTGGGAATCAGAGTGGTCATGTTCGAGGTTGCCTGTATCACCTTTTACCCTGATCAGGTTAGGGCTTCAGGTGAGGCACTGAGAGCTAGCCCCGAATTGGGCCAGCATTTGTTAATGGTGTATCTGGACACAGTCCTTGTATTCTGAAGTTTATGTTGTCCTAAGATGCAGTCCTACTTAGTTTGTTGAAACTGTATAACAGAACCTCAGATTCAGAGAATTATTTTGTGGCCGACTTTCGATCTGTCACTACATAACATACAGGGCCTCCAGTACAACTTATAGCCCAACAGAATCTTCTTCATTGACCTGTTTTCTTCCAATTCTAGACATGCACTGTGTTACAATGCTGTGTTACAGGTGAGTGGGAGTGTGGTAGGGCAGAGCATGGGATCAAAGGTGCCTTGAGGCATATACATATGTTTAGGTCTGTGCCTGTGAATTATTTATGCCATCTGAATACCATAGCCCATTAGATTGGTGGGCCTGCAGACAAAATGTGTGTGTAATTTGCAAATCACATTTTTTAATCCCTTCATGGCTATCTCAGCCATTCAGACTTCTGGAGTCAATAACTTGGGTACCACTTGGCTAGTCAACAGTATTGTGTAGTTCTACAGGGAAAAGAAAAAGGCAAAGCTAAATATGAATGAACAACATTTAAAATGCAAGTTATTTGATTTGTGATAATTAGACAAATGGAAATGAGTTTCATTGGATTGCAGGAAGGTGTGTGAATCAATGAGGAAAAATATATGCCACCCAGCAAAGTTGTGTTGAAAGCATGTACTTTTTTCTCAACTGAATTTATCATTTATCCCATATTCTAAAAAGAAACATTAGTAAGAATCCTGCAACCATGTTCTAAAATTATATTTCAATGCTGCCCATTTTTCACAGGTTTTACAGACTAAATACTCTTGAAAATCTAAAACTTGCCATTATTCCTGCCATACATTTTCAGGGAGAACTGCAACCCCCAGGTAAAATATTATTATTATTAAACTAACGGCAAGGTTCCTTGTGAGAGACAGCCCCTAGAACCATCTTTCAATCCTTCTAACTTGTTAATATTGTGTTGAGTTCACAGGTCTTAAAAATATACCATTTGCCACATATTATCCCTGAACCTAAAAGGGGTAAATCTCCCATGGACCCAATTTAAACATGTTGTAGATTGACTTTAATTCTCTTAGCGATTCTTTGTGGTAACTTCATATAACTGTCTCATAATTTTCACTCAACACACTTTACATGGATTATTTGACTCGCACACACTTCCCAAAAACCCTCAGGAAGAATAACATTCTAAAATCTCACAGTAGTGAAACTTTGTTACAACAAATTGTAGGACACTTGAGACCCCTCCCACTTCAGCAGGGGCCATGCCCCCAATGCAAATGGCATGATTTCATGATGAGGTGGCATGATTTCATGATAAAGTCATGGCTCTCAGGCCTCATCGTGCTTCTTGTGCTGCAGTGCATGCATGATCCCAGGCACCACCTCCTTGCGTGTTTTTTATTTTTGTCTGGCAAAAGCACCATTTCATGAGCAATACAGGACTGACCACGAGAATTAAAAAGATTTATAAATTAGGATTCAGACCCTCTAGAGACTTGCTTAGGGTGGCTGTTGAATCTGCAGCGAGTGGAAGAGCTAGGCATTCATTGAACGTGCTCCTTCTTACAACCACCTGAAAATACGTGTTTTGTTTTTGTACCAGCTGTATGCACATTTTAAAAAGGGTCGCATTTTCTTTGCACCTTAAAATTCTTTAGAAAAAAACCAAATATAAAGATTTGGAGGCTCATCATTTGCATGTACAAGTGTTCATGATCTTTCTTCGCGCAATAACCAGTCCACGCTGATGTTAGGTGTAAAAGCCCATTTATTAGGACCAAGCTGCACAAAATATTGCATAACCAATAACATCAAATAACCAATAAAAAAAAACCTACATCAACCTTTTCATCCAGTCACTCCCTTTACACCACTCCGATCTCACCTCTCATTCCAATTCATGACCCGTTCAGTTCTTCATCCACTTCTTCACTTCTCTTCTAGCATCCTCCCCTGTATCACCTGGCATTACACTCATGCTTCCAGCCCCCCATCATTCACTCTTCCCTCCCCAAGGGATGGGTGGGCCCGTCAGTGACTCCCCCACCCCTCCCAAGTACCGCTAAACCCTGCAACCTGTCCTAAACTGGCATGCTCAGCCTACCCAGCTCCTGAACCCTAGTAAACTGTAGGGTGGGCGGGTGGCCTTTTCTAAACCTAACCCTCCCAATTGTGTCAGAGTGCAGGAAGAAGAAGTCGCCTTCTTCCCCTGCATTCTTTTAACCCACCCCAAACCCCACTCATTGACCCCCAGCCTGGCCCTACTGCGCGATAGACCCTGGGGGAAGACTAGTCTGCGATACTGCTTCCACCGGGGCCCACCATCGTGCAATAACCAGTCCACGCTGATGTTAAGTGTAAAAGGCCATTTATTTGGACCAGGATGCACAACATATTACATAACCAATAACATCAAATAACCAATAGCAAACTTCACAACTTCAACCTTTTCATCCAGTCACTCCCTTCACACCACTCCGAACTCACCTCTCATTCCAATCCATGACCCGTTCAGTTCTTCATCCACTTCTTCACTTCTCTTCTAGCATCCTCCCCTGTATCACTTGGCATTACACTCATGCCTTCAGCCCCCATCATTCACTCTTCCCTCCCCCAGGGATGGATGTGCCCGTCAGTGACTCCCTCCCGTCAGTGACTCCCCCACCCCTCCCAACTACCGCCAACCTGGGAACCCCCTTTAGGGTGGTTAAGCCCCCCCCCCCCCCGGGTCATCCTGTGCATCTTTCGACCTCCTACTCAGACATTCCTCTTACACCAAATAGCCTTGTTCGAAAACTTGTTGACTACATCCCTCATCTCCCACCTTGCCTCAGTACCACGCATTAGGAAAGCCAGGATTGGAGGCCGCTCGCTTTCCTACAACCTGGCTAGGATCTGGAACTCCCTTCCCCTCCCTATCAGATCAGAACCTAACCTTCTCACCTTCCGTAAATTATTAAAAACTTGGCTCTTCAGTAAAACTCCAATCTAACTCTTCACTCAGCTTCTCACTCCAGCCTCCTCAGCCCAACTCACTCTTTATTATAGTGCTGGGACGCCCCTGGGTAGCCAACGCGCTCTACAAATCACCAATACAATACAATCATATAGTATACGTTTCCCAGTATCGAAAGATGCACACCTTCATCTCTGAACAGTAGTCATTCCTCCAGTCTTAGTCCTGTATGAGCAATCACCTTAATGTCTCTCTCCCAACAAAAGACCCTCATCACTCTGATAAATTTCCTCTTGGCTTTCTCAACTGCTCCATGCTTTATTGCCTCCGAACCCTCCGAGGAACAAATTCTTTCCATGCTGTGCTGGTCCCCCCCATTTTCTCTTTCATTATCTCCAAGTCTCTTTGCATCAGCTGTAAGAGCACCAAACCCAAGAGCTGAATCAGATCGTTTTCACTCAAATGCAGTATTAATAATTCCGGGCATCCTTTCTGAGAGACCATCTTCACAAGCCAGGGCAATAGTGCCCCCCCATTGCATACCCCCTTTTCCCCACAAATGCACCTCATGATGGCTTCTTTTAAGTCCCAAGTTACGGCCGTACACCTGTTGTTTCGCATACTTGGAGGGCTAATGCACAAACGAGTGACCGACAATCCACGTAACCGTTTTGGCCCCCGGGCCACACACTCAACCTACGACGTCAAAAAAGCATTAGCACCAAAGTTATTATACCCCCATCTCCCCTCGCCAGCCAACGACCCCATCCATTTATGCACAGAGCGCTCGCAGCACCTAGACTTCCACTGCTCAATCTGCTGAAACCTGTCCCAGATCCACGGAAGACGCGCTGCCGCCGTCGCCACCCCAATACGGAAAGAGTGAGTCCCAAAACCAGCCGGATTCATCCCCAACCATCGCAAAGCCATGCGCAAAACCGCCAATAGTTGTGACACTGCCACCCTCACCCGAGACGCATAACAAAAGATTTCCCCCATCGGAACCTGTGTCACCTGTAGAAACCGCTGCCATTCCGTCACTGGACATGCTCCCACGCAACCACTCTTGCTCAACCAAACCCATTTGCCACGTCCCAACTGATCCGTCTTGGACTGCTCCAGCCAAATACCAAGGCGACCCCCATCTAACCTGACCTTCTCATACCTCCTCCCACCTCGTACCCAGCAACTCAGACACCCTGAAAGCCCCAATCCACACCATACATAAACGGAAAACCGCAACCTCAAACCGTCGTAACAACACGAAGGCAACGCCTCAACCAGCCTGACCAACAATTGAAAAGTAATCGCTTCCCGTAGCACCCCTTTTCTCCCCCCCTTTACCTGCCCCAACCCTTGAGTACCCTGCTAATGATCTCATCCTTTATGGGATCAAACCCAAAAAAACAAACAAACTGCAATAAAGAGACACCCCTGCCAACTTCGCTGCGATCGTCGCGGAAGACAGACCTTTGTCCATGCAATGTAAGATAAACTGTAACACTCCCTGTTCCATAGTTGAGCGGGGTCTAGTTGCCATCTCCCCACAACAGCCCATAAAGGATCCAAACTCTGCCCCAGCCAATCTGTAGGTACTTCTCGTGGTGTTAGCTATAGACTTCTTCACCAGGCCTATCACCCTCACTCCCCCCTGGCCCAGATGCCGTCCCGAAGCTTGGTCTTGTACTGATCTGCTGCAGGTGCCAGTCGCTGGAACCGTCACCACTGCGAACGAGACAAAGCGTTCGCAATGTCATTATTTGCCCCAGGGACATGCTTTGCTCGAAACACCACATTCAATCTGAAACATTTTAGCATAAAGCTCCACAACAGTCACAGCACTCTCAAATCCCTTGCTTTCGGAGGGTTGACCAACTCGACCACAGTCCTGTTATTCACATGAAAAAGTACCAACCGATTCTGAAATTTAGAACCCCACATCTCCAGTGCTACCAACAGGGGGAAAAATTGAAGAAAAGCAATGCTTCTCCCTTGCTTCACCCAATGAGCCGGCCAGTCCCTTGCACACCACCTGCCATCCCAGAAGACCCAAAAGCCTACTGACCCAGCTGCATCGGAGTAAATTTGCACTTGCCAAACCTCACTGGGGACAAACGGGCTGCTAATAGCTTTAGGGGAGGAGAAATCTTTAACAATATTAAAAAGTTCTCTGCATCTATTCCCTGCATGCTCAATTTTAGCTGCTAGAAAGAGTTTTTCCCCCTCACGCACATTCCTGTAGTGATCCTTCAGGGCATGTTTGTAGATAGTTTTGTCTGACAGCTTGTAGTTAGTGCCCCATACCCTTTCCAGGCATTTACCGGTGCCTCCGTGAACCGGGGGGGGCTGAGGCTCTCTTTATTTTTGACATTTATTATTAACATAACATTGCATTGTGTAAGTGCAAGCCAGCCTCCACACTTGGAGCACTTGCGCTTGAACTTACAGAGGTAACGTGAGCAATAACCCCTGTTGTAACTCCAACATGCTCCTTTATTGCTGGCTCCCGATTTGGAAGGTGTCCCTGCACTCCCTGAACTGGCATGAGTTCCTCCCGCCCCACCGTGGGCGGAACGCGGCAGGCCACTGGCTGTGTGAGTGGATGCTGGTGATTGTGTGGATGACATCCACTGCATCCACAGTTCCTGATCCACTTTACTCCAAGCCTTATTGGGGTTCAAGCTAATCCATGCCCGGAATTCTTCGTCATAACTCAACCAGGCAAAATAATGAAATCCATATATTTTAGGAATGCAATGGCCCAGTCCAGATGCTTTTCGCAATAAATACTAGCGTAAATGAAAAAGGCCAATGTCTAGTTTTCCATATTTACTGGAACTCTAGGCTGCCTCGTAAGTTCACATTTTTCCTCCTTAGAGCTCTCCTTCGCTTGTATCTCCCTGTGTAATAGCTTAAACATGTCCACATATTTGTGTTTCCAGATTCTAGTCTTAGTCTTATCCAACAAATGCGACCCCATTGGCATGGCCAGTCCCATATATAGCAATTTTTTGTGATGCTTGTCATCGCCTTTCTCCTCTTTGTCATCCACCCCATTTGTCTTGTCAGTCCGTACTCCCACCACTGACACCTTCTTGCCCTACCCATTCGCCTTTGCACTGCCACCTGCTCCCCCCTGCGGTATCACTATGACATCCCTCACTGACCCATCTCCCAAGCTTTCTTCGGCTCTCCTTTGGCCCTTCGTCCCAAGCCGCCCACCAAGCCCCCTCACCTGTCAAGGCCGTCTCTGTCTCTCCAGTCCTTCCTTTGGCGCTGCTCGATTTTGGGTTATCCGCCTTCGCCTTGCCCTTCGTTAGTTTTGCTACCTGCAAAACACCAAGTCTGCTGTTGCTCTTCACCCCCTTTGTCCTGTTCTCATCATCCCTCACCTCTCCCTCTTCCAGCTCTTCACTCTCCGTGTCATAATCCAATTCCACTTCTGGCTTCACCTCAACAGGCGTCCACAACACATCTCGCACTGCTCTCTTCACACCTTAGCTCTTCTTTGCACTCATCCCACTACCACCTGCCACACACGGTGCGGTTGCCTACTTCCACACCCGAGGGAAGGTCACCACGGACCCCCTGCTGCTTCAAGCTGGTGCCCAAAGGCAGTCTTGTGCCAGTCGTGCAACCCAACACTCTGCCAACCTCTGCCGGTTTGGATCCCCCCCTGCCCCCAGGTCGCTCCAACCTGGGCGGGCCCCGGCACCATCGGGTCTCAAAGCCATCTTGGCTGTCCCTGTCCCTGACTGCACACGCCCATCTTCCCCTACCCACACCCACTTGCCCCAAGCCTCCCTGTCCCTCTCCTCCTGTTCAACCCACCGCTCCTCCTCAGAGGTGGGCGTGGAGGGAAGCCCTCCGCCTCCTCGTCCCAAACCGCCCCAACCTTGGCTGCATTCATCTGTGCCCACCGCGCCTCGGTCTCTTGGATATTTTCAGCCAATGACATACCCTCCCAATGGGGAAGGATGGGGGGAAATACCTCCTTACCCCCACACTATGCCCTGGGACCCCGGGCCCCATCCCATGGAAGATCTGCCTCGGGTTCCCCCGTCCCTGACCTGAACGAGGTCCCCCTGCCCCTTCTCTGCTCGATGGGAGCATCCTCCCATTGCCCCTCATCAATTCCCAGCTCCAGATTACCCAACACCAGCAGTTGCAGCTGCATTACGCAAGCAGCGCTCACTCACCCCCAGGCCACTCAACTGCACCACGGTGTATCTGGTGCCATCTGCCGCTGATGGGGGCCCCTCTCCCCACTCTCCATCCCAGCTGAGTCAAGCCTGCCTCGCGGCCCCTGCAGCCCTCCTGGCCTTCTCTCATCCCCTGGGGGCCCTCCGCCTCTCCCAGGCCGTCTCCCAAGCGTGGAGGCAGGCTCTGGTGCCGGCCGTCACGCGCTGCCGCCTCCTTCTTAGTCCCACTCCAACCCCTCCCAGAGGTACCTCTTGTGGCCGGTGGTGGCTCCTCCATACACGCCACCACCGCTTCCACCACACCGGCAGAAGCTGCGCATGGGGCCCGAGACAGCCCCACCCACGCCTTCTCCAAAACGCCGGGCCGAAGGAGATCCTCTCGGCCGGTGTGGCCCAATATCCGCAGGGCCTCCCTCACCTCATCGGCAGGCAAGGCTGCCATCACGCGACCCTCCTGAGGATCCGCTCGCTCGCTACTCTGCACATACCGGCACCAAAACCACTGACCAGTGGCTCCGCCGCAAACCATTGCCTGCCCACCTTCCTGATTCTATCGGACTCCCCTCTTCTAAACCTAACCCTCCCGATGGTACCAGAATGCAGATAAAGGAAGTCTACGTCCTCCCCTGCATTCTTATACCTCACCCCAAATCCCACCCCTTGACTCCCAGCGTGGCCTTCCTGAGCAAAAGACCCCGGGGGAAGACTAGTCTGCGACTTTGCTTCCCCCGGGGTCCACCATCTTCCCCCTCAGACTCACGGCTCTTCTCAACTGCCCCTTCGTAAAAATTATTGTGTACAATTAAGCAATAGGACAGGGGTTGTTTTCAAATTCTAATGAATAAGAAAGAAGGCCATGGTTACCAGACTGCTATAATCACATTGGTTTCTCTACAAGTCTCAGAGCACACATTATGTCTTTCCAGTTCACAGAAGTGCCGTGGTGTATCTGGGGGAGAGCGAGGGGGGGCGTAGAGGGCAGCCCGCGCCAGGTGGCACTTAAAGGTAAGTTTTCTTTAATTTATTGTCCCTCGTCGTCATCCCCTCATTCCTCCGCTCTCTTCCCTGCACCAGCCGTCACTGGGCAGAAAACTCAAAGATCACCCGGGCGACAAAAGCTCTATCTACGGCACTGCGGAAGCACATGTATGTATCTAATCTTTCCCAACAGACACCAAGCTCTCTAGATTGTAAGACCCGTTCTATATTAATTTTTTCAAGCAACCAACAATCACAGGTATTTAAGCCACCTCACTGACACAGTTGGTTAAGGATGGCACTTTAGCTGGAGAATGGTATGAGGGAGAGTGGGTCGGCCAGGCAGCAATGTAAGCATTCAAATTTAGCTAACTTGTCTGTTGTTCAGGGAAGACCAGCACATTTCTGCTTGCTTCTCTACCTTTAGCTGGCTCAGCTATGAACTCCTGCCAACCCCATGTCCCCCTCACAGTGGACAGCAAAGTCGGATTGATGTATTTTACTTCTCCTGGGAGGAGGGAGATCAGGGTGGACCAAGGCACAATTGCAAACAACTGATCACAGCGCAATTAAAACCGTGCTGACTTGCTGCTGTTCTGACTTGGGTAATATCCTGCTGGTTTCTCTCCTTCCCTTGGAAAAAACAGTGTGGAGTCACAATCACCAACAGCAGTTGCTGGGTGGAATACAGAGGTCAGTGCATACTCCATCATTGCCTTGATAAACCGGCCCTACCTCTGGCCATTTAGGTTAGTTTCACTCCTATAAACATGCCCTGGGCCATTACAACAAAAAGACCTTGATCAGCCTACATATGTGTGGTAGGCCTCAGGACATTATTTTAATCCCTCCCACCTGACAAGAAAACAGGATCAAACTGGTTTGTGACAGAGCAGCAAATGCTACTTATTTTTAGCTGTGCTGTGTTCTGTTCCATCTTCTTCTTGTTTCACCAATAGGCTGGCAGGGTGATGCCCATCTTGCCCTTTAATACCAGCCGCCCCTGACACTGGACACTGAACAAAACAAACACAAGGCGATGATAGACGGAGCACTAAAACTTTTCAGACACTCACCCCCAGTCACAGATCTGGGTTGAATCCATCATTGATCTTTAGCTCATTCCGCCACCCCAGTTCAGACAGAGCTATGTTATGTTACGTTAATTGCACTTGTTGAGCGCACAGTTACCCTGGAGTGTCCTGGCGCTATATGCAAATCAGTCTTGACCCTGTGCCTCATGGGAACAAACCAGCCAGAACTGCCAAGCCATGTCTTCCCTGGACTGGAAACAAGCATCCTGGGACCAGCCAGGCTATATTGCATGCAGAGGCAAAGTGAGCAAGGGACCCATGTCTGGACATACCCTGCCAACTTAGGGCGAACAAAGCGAACACAAGGAGATGATAGACCTAGCGCTGAAACTTTTCAGACACTCACCCTCAGTCACAGATCTGGGTTAAATCCCTCAACATTCTTTAGCTCACTTCGCCAACCTAGTTCAGACACAGCTATATGTAAATCAGTTTTGACCCTGTGCCTCATGGGAACAGTCCATCCCGAACTGCCAAGCCATGTCTTCCTTGGACCGAAACAAGCATTCTGGGACCGGTTTCGGGCTAACAGCCCTCATCTGCTGGGCTAGCTTGAATCCAGTGGCAAAGTGAGCAAGGGACCCACGTCTGGGCATACCCTGCCAACTTGGGACGAACAAAGCAAACACAAGGAGATGATGTACGGAGAGCTGAAACTTTTCAGACACTCACCCCCAGTCACAGATCTGGGTTGAATCCATCATCAGTCTTTATCTCACTTTGCCACCCTAGTTCAGACACAGCTATATGTAAATCAGTCTTGATCCTGTGCCTCTTAGGAACAGTCCATCCCGAACTGCCAAGCCATGTCTTCCTTGGACCGTAAACAAGCAGCCTGGGACTGGTTTTGGGCTAACAGCCATCATCTGCCGGGCTAGCTTGAATCCAGTTTCAAAGTGAGCAAGGGACCCACACCTAGGCATATCCTACCAACTTGGGGCGAACAAAGCAAACACAAGGAGATGATGGACTGAACGCTGAAACTTTTCAGACACTCACCCCCAGTCACAGATATGGGTTGAATCCATCATCGTTAGCTTGTGTTTGCACTGGACACCTAACAGCAAACACCCAATGTTCAGAGTCCATTCACCACAAAATAATCCTGCAAAAAGTTGAGAGTGATAATGCATAAAGGGCATTTTCTTACAGTCAGTAATATTTATGAAGCTACTAATTCACAGTGTAATTTTTCTGTTTAAAAGAAAATACATCTTTTTGTATGATCACTCCCTTTTTTGAGGACTGATGGTGCTAGTTTTTTGGCTCCCTGCTTTGGGCCCTTGCTAACCAGGCCCAGTGCTTGTGCTCCAATACCTAAACATTTTGAATTTGGTTATACTCTTACTTGGCAGATGTAACCTCCCTATAAGTCCCCAGTACATAGAACTAAGTGTACCCAAGGCCTGGAAATGAAATGTAGCAAGTGGACCGCTGAACCCATTGTACTACCCACTCCAGTGACAATGCAAACATGACCGCTGGCCTACCATTGTAGCCTCACTGTGGCAGTTTTAAGCTGCAGATTTGACCTATCAAAGCAGCCTGTGGGAACAGGTCAAAACCTTCCCTTTAAATAATATTTGGTCACCCCTGCAGAGGCATTAAAAGCCCTAAGGCAGGAATCATGGGGTTTAAAAGTAGGGTATATAGAAATTGAACACGTTGAAAAAGCCCCAAAAGCTTTCTTCACTGTAACAAGGCTGACTGTTCCTTAGGAATGCACTTGGTTACATTATTACAGTTAATAATGATCATTTTGGTTAGGAAACAGCTTGAAATAGGATTCAAATACTTTTTAAAAAACTATTTCAAATACAAATAATGATAAAATCAAATGTGTGATAACTATAAAGGTCAATAGCCTTTTAGAAAGTTACCATTTCCCTGCCTAAAGAGCCTTCGGAGGTCCATTTGCATGAGCTCGAACTGTCACCGGCCAGCTCGATAGCTCCTTTAATAAAGTTTGAACACTGCTCCAAGGGCAGGACAAAGGCCTTCTATGTGAGCAGATGTTTCTGTTCTTCAGCTTAGAGACTAATTTGCTTCTGGAACTGGTTCGAGAACTCATATGAAGTGACCGGAGTGGAGGGGTTGCTTATTTTCCTTGTCCACACCTCTTGGTTGGCACACATGCTCCGCATAAGGAGAGAAGAAATTGCTGCAAAAGTGGACAGAGGTAACCCTGGAAACCTTTTCCATATTGGTTAGGAGCAGGAGTTTCTCCCAGCCACAAGCTAGAATAATTGTGTTACCCCTGCGTACCTTCTTCAGAACACTACTGGACTTATGGAAGACAGAAGAAGGATTACCCCTGCTATTGAGACCTGTGAGGAGACCTGAAAGACTGGAGTGCTCCCACCTATACCCAGGACAGATACACAACAAGCTGTAAGAAGCTCTTTTGCAGAAGAGTCCAGCTGACCAGTTCCAAAAGGACCTTTCCAGGAACTTGCTGGTGGCTTCTGCTGGAGTGAGCCCAGACCCCCATGTAAATCTAAATGTAAATGTACCGGTATTTATAGAGCGCACAGCTACTTCCCTGATGTAGTGTCCCGGCGCTGTCCGTATACCGCTTAGGAACCCTTCCTGGTTTTCCCTGTGAGTGTCCACTCCTGGGCACCCCCCAGGGTGAAACCAGGCATCCCAGCGCTTTTGGGGCCGTTGTGGCACGATGTGGTACTCCTTAGGTCCAGGGACCCATGGCTGTGTAAAAGGGTACTCTTAATATCCTGCAAAACCTGGGACTTAAAAACCTTTTGGCTTCAAAGACCTCTGAAGGACCAAGGCAAACATGTTGAATCAATCGGATGAAGGTGCATTGACGCTAGGCCAAGGCTCCTACTCTGAGCTTTACCACAGCAGCCAATCCATTTCAACTGGTCTTCGTGGAGAGTGCATCCGTCTTTGTAGAGCTCTGTTTGACTACAGCTTACAGCTTTGTTCAATTAGATCAAAAGGAAGCAGCAGTATTTATGAGGCTGTAATACATTTCTGGAAAAAAATAGAAATTTTGTGAAGCAAGGAGATGCTATTTAAACATTGATGGGTGCTCGAACACACCACCAGGAGCAAAGAGAAAGCATTCCTCTCAAATCTGGGCATCAGGCTTGGTATATCTTAATTTAAATATTGCTATCAAGTGCGGTGCCTTGCATGGCACAGCAGTGCCCTGAGAACTGGGCAGACTGATTCCCATTTTCTAAATCCCTAGCAATATTCATACCACAACTTTGTGGAAAAAGGGCCAAGGGAACCAGATAACTGTTAAAAATGGTTGGGCACAATGATGATCTCTGAGGGATGCCATAACCAATAGCTCTAGATTGGGAGGTGAATGGAGTGTGGAAGACTGCCTGTTGTCTGTCTGTTAGAAAGGAATGAAGCCACTCCAGCGAATGGCCCGTAACTCCCTGCTCCAGTCACAGATTGCTAATGGATTGATGGACGATTCTTCAAATCCATGACATTTATTGGAACATTGCATATGTCTTATTACTTTCCCCAGTAGTTTTGGGTGAAACAGGAATTCAAGTAACCATCCCATTTAATGCTGCTAACTTGCTTCCTCTGTTCATTCCATCATCTTTTTTTTCTGACATCCTACTTACTCATCACCCTCTCTTGCTCTTCTAACACACTGTCAGACCCATCTTCATCCACCTTCATGCCCATCTTCTTGTAGATTCCAATTATGGTCCCCACTCTTCCTCATTCTGTCTATTCATTTGCTTGTTCTAAGAAACAGCTAAGGAGGTTTGGTCTTTCAGTGGTGTGTCACTGTGTAAGTCATCGAGTGCTCATAGTAAAGCTTGCCAACTTAACACCTTCAATGCTACAGGGTATTTTTCTCCTGTGCTGACAAGTCAGATTTACCATTGTTCATGGTCATAAGCACAGCTCCAGTGGTACTGCATGATGAGCTGACCTTGTCATTAGCATAGAAGGGGTTAAAGACCTACTTTGGGATAAGGGATACTGTCCTAGCTTGGCTTACGGATCTCCTAGCCAACAGATCCTTACGGATCACTCATCTGCCGTACGAATCATTGATTCAATCCTATTCATGTGGAGTACCTCAATGGTCTATCCTGTTGCCCCAATTATTTATTTATAGGTCATTTAGCTTCTTTCTGTACCTGTAGGTGGATGACACTCAAATAAAGGTATCTGGAGACCTGCACTTGTTAGCGAGTCAACTAGACAAATGCTCATCAAAAGCTCATCTGTGGATGAGTGCAAACTATTTAAGAGTAAACAGTTACATGAAGAAAAATTTGTGTCTCATTAAACCATCGATAACTTGGGGCCACCTTTTGTTGCTTTGCCCTTAAGGTACTTAAACATAATGTATTTATATCATATCCTAGGCTACTGCAACTTAGTCTATCTTCAGCCTCCTGATTTTCAGATCCAAAAGCAGCAGTTGGTTCAAAGTTTTGCAGCAAGGCTGACCTTTATACTGCGGCACAGAGACAACATTTCATCTGGTCTTACTGCTTTGCACTGGCTTCCTGTAAAAGGATTAAAGCTAATTAAAGCTGTGTGCTTGGTGGGATAAGGTAGTTGACACCTCTGATTGTATACCCTTCAATCTATGTTCATATGGTGCTAACCATGTCATGCTCATATAAGCTTCTCCTTGCTAGTCCAAAATTCTGCTTTAAGACTATGGGGTATGGGGGAAGGGGGCAGCAGCAGCTTTAAAATTAAACTCACTAACCATTTTCCTTTCAACAAAACATTCTCCTATGTAAATAAACACATAGGAGAAATACACATGAAAACATGACAGTTTCCTATTTAAGTCCCTTTGCTTTTTAGCATCACTGCTGCATTGACCTCAGCTGCTAGCATTGCCATGCTAAACTAAATTAAACTAAAGTTTAGATGTAGAGTGTAAATAGAAGTAACTGCTATTAGGATGAATTTTTGAAAAACATACAGGAGACACACTCCGAGAGTCCAAATGACCCATCACAATCATAAGCTACCAGGGGCGTCTCTCTTCTGCTTCAGTGGTACCTTGACCTCATGTTCGTGTCTGTTTCCAGCCTGCTCATTCTGCCCCAGACTCGGTAACTGGTCTTTCTTGTTTGTGCCATTTGTTCAATCTGCCCTCTTTTATTCTTTAACTGCCCCATTTTACATCCATTTTTCCCTCCTAACTGCCCCTTCATGCACCTTTTTCTCCTCTTACTGCTTTGTTTTACTTCTTGGTCTCTTCTGTCTGGTATTACACTGCTGACTTTTCCACCTTGCTGATCCAGACAGACTTGACCAATCTCCCCACCAGACTTTCCTTCTCTTGCTGAGCCTGTCCACTGCCCCAAACTCCTACTACTCTCTAAGGCCATACTTAATGGAGGCTTAAGTGTAACTGTGCTGCTGGCATGCCAAAGGCAAGTTCGTCTGTACCTGCCAGTGCCTGCACCATGCTCAGCACAAGGAACTCTGGTCCAAACGTCTCCCGTAGTTATACTGCTGTGAACACCACCTGTTCAACCCAGGACACCCCCACGAACACTGCTGTTGAGCACCACCTCAGTCCATGGTAAGCCCCTTTCCCTGCTCAAATTGCCACTTCATCTGCCTCTGCACACCATCTCCCAATGCCTACAAACACACCACTCCCCTCACCAAGTCAGAAGTAAAGGACCATACTCACACAGCATCCCACATCCACCCCGAACAGAAACACACACTTGCATGCATGCTCCCCAACACACACTCAATCTGCAAGCACTCCACTGAGATTTGGTACTCATCGACTCCAATACACTGGACCTCATCTTCCTCACCAAAACTTGGCTCAACCTCACATTGGTGCCGGCCATCCCCTCAGCCATGCCTCCTGCATACAAACTCCTACACCAGGGCCGACCATAAACCAGGAAGAAGACTCGCCATCAGCCACAGAGACACTCTCAAGTGTACCTCTTTCACTGACCCGAAGCTACTTTTTAGAAACATAGGCACTACAAGCTTCAGACAGACAGACAGCAAAACCACTATCAAAGGCACCCTTGCCAACTTGCCCCTAGGACTTTGCACCCATTTTAGCAGCCTCCTCTCCGACCTCACCACACCCTTCGCCATGCAACCAAAGACTTCATGCTCCTAGGCAATCTCAACTTTTATCTTGATGATCTTTCGGACTCCAACTCCACTGACCTGCTCGAAAGTCTACAGATCAATGGCCTCACTCAGGTCATACAAGGCCATACCCACATTGCCAGACACACCCAGGACCCTATCTTTTCCTCTGGCGACAAGGTTACAGTCAGCCACATCACTCCACTGACATTGACAGACCACTCCATTGTCCACTACAACATAATAGGGCCACCAACCACCCCTACAAATTCTACTTTCACCCTAAGCTGCTGCTGGAAGACGCTCACAGAAACAGAATGGCTCCACGCCTTCCAACTAAACTACCCTATACCCCCACCAATGAGCTCATCAAAGACACAAACAACTTCAACAACTGGATCACCACCTGCGCCAATGCCCTGGTGACCCTGAAAAACACCAAACCAAAAAGATCCAACAAACAAGCTAGTTGGCACAACACTGACCTCAGAGAATCCAAAAGAGTTTGCAAACAACTCATAGGAAACAGAGAACTACCTGAAGAACCACTGCAAGAAACACCTATAAGGTTCCACTTAGACACTATATATATATATTTTTGCTGAGTTTTATATAGCTCGAACTAGACCCGAACCGAATGGGATATCAGAGCGCTTTACATAACACACATTCATTTTAGGAGGTGTCGTTACCGAGACTCGAACCCAGATCTCTGGGTCCGAGGTCGAGCGCCCTAGCCCTAACCATCATGTTAAAAAGACCAAGAAAAATGACTAGGCACGAGAAGCAAATCTAGCACCAACAACAGCAAGGAACTTTTAGGCATCTTTAAGGAATTCACCAACCCAACAGCCACAATTGAGATCATCACCCTTACACAAAAAATCTGCAACAACCTCTCCGATTTCTTACATGAATAAATTCACTAAGATCAACAGCAAATTTGAACCCCAGCCACCCCCTAATTACTTTCTCAGCCTGCTAACCTCATCAAACTATGACTACCAACTGACAGCAGGGAACTGTATATACATCAAGGACACTGCAGCAGTAATGATGGCAGTCTACTCAGGAGCTCCTTCACACTCCTGACCCTACCATATCTACAACCTGAGAAGAGCCATGATTAGTGCTACACTCACTTTCATTATCAACACACAGGGATCTTCACTCAGCCCTGCACTTTTCAACATTTGCATGACTGATGTGGCAAACATCATCAGATGCCACAGAAACAGCATCATCTCCTATGTCGACAACACCCAGATCATTTTGCCCTTTCAGACGAAACTCTAACCACCAAGACAAACTTGAAACAATGCATGACCAGCACGTCCAGTTTTATGAAAGAAAACTGCGTCAAGCTCAACATCGACAAAATTGCAAATAAGAGCACACCCTGGGACACCACCTGGTGGCCCACTGATCTTGGACCCATACCCACCCCACCCCACCACTCTAGGAACCTAGGCCTCATTCTGGACACCAACCTCACCATGAAGCCCCAGGTCATTGCAGCCACCACCTCATGCTTTTACAATCTCTGCATGTTCCATAAAATCTTCAAATGGCTCCCACTGGACACCGGATGTAATATTATGCAGGCCCTAATTACAAGCAGATTGCAGTGAAGCAACACCCTCTATGCCAGCATCCCAACCCATCTTTTTCACAGACTTCAACCATCCAAAATGCTACTGCCAGGCTCGTCCTCGACCTCCTTTGCCAAACCCACACCACTCCTCAGACAGCTCCACAAGCTCCCCATCCAGAAGTGCTGCCAGTTCAAACATATGTCACACGCATTCAAGTTATAACACAACTCAGGACCCACATTCCTCAATCAATGGCTTCACTTCCACCACCCAACAACTTTGCTCAGTATCGCTCACTTACACGCAGACCTGCATCCTCAGAAGCAGAAGCGGAGGTCGATCATTCTCCTACCAGACTGCTAAATTCTGGAACAACCTCTCACTACACATCAGGTCCTCCTCCTCACTTCTTGAATTCCTCAAGAAGCTAAAGACCTACCTACTGAATTAGGCTTGTGGGTTGTCGAGACTGACAGTATTGAGGCCCAGCCTCACCATGCGCCTACACTCACCTTATCAGCACCTGGATACCCTCACGGGTGACAAGCAGCGCTCATCAAATTCACCTTATATTTCATTACTGTGAAATAAATTGAAGCTATAAAAACAAGCAGAAATCATTAGACTGCAGGCTTCAAATGGAAAATGTACATGTTGAAGCCATGCTCTCTCTAAGATTTGCTGTTAAGCACTGTTCCATTCAGCTTTCAACAAAAGGAACCATTTAAGGGCACCTGGCTTGTTCATAATTTTCTGGTACCCTAAGTTTGAGGGGCTGCAGCAAGAGCACCTGGGACCCCCAACATCAGTTTAATGTACTGAGAAACTATCTATGTTTGACTTGAGGGAATTCTGGAAAGTGTATTTGCTACTTTGAAAAAGTGAGATCTATTAGCTTTGCTAATGCTTGTTAAGGCCTTCTTCTCTGGATTAGAACATTATACCAGGACAGCCCTCAAAAGAGACTTCACAACCGTCAATTGGTTTGACTAGAGAGACGGAAGCTTAGTTCGCTGATATGACCTTCACGTCACTCAAACTCCATCCTATTATCTCTGAGCCTGCAATACAATCGCTGATGCTATGCTAGGGGAAGTTGAGAAACAGGACATCCTGTTATCACTTTGTCTCTAACTGACTCATACCTGTACTTTTTAGTAAACAAGCAACCAGCACACATAAGGTACTATTTATCAAGCTTTCCAGAAAAGAAAAGCATTTACCAAGACTATGAGAAGTAGATCTATCATGATATGGATGGCATGTAAAACCCATCAGAACAAAAGGTTTGAGAACAACGAGCCAGTTATAATTATGCAAGCAGTATCCTACCCTTGCATAGAACTCCATCAACTTATAATTGGGCAAATATTTGATGGAAGGAGAGTGAATTAAAGCACAGTGAAGAAGCAAAATTTACACTGTACAGACAGCATACAGCACCTTGAAATAAATAAATATAGCATACATTCTACCTTGTTCAAAATAAGTAAATGCACATTTGGGACCTCATTTAGGGTGAATTGGCAAAAAGCAGCACCGCAAGTCTTCTCGCTGTGTTGCCTTATGTCAATGTGAAAGGGCAGGAATGCACCGTATTCATGAAATATTGTGCATTCCTGTCCTTCCCCCTGCACTGGTGCACAATTTGGTGCCTAGCGCCAATGCAGGAACTCTTGCCCCATGGTGCAAGGGTGCCTGAGTTGCATGCAGGATTGTTTTTGTGCAGAAAGGGGCACCCCACAATCAAACCCCCTACTACCCTAAGAGGCGTTTTCCTTTTTCTACGTGTGCTGCAGAATGCAGCACTCATGGAGAGAGAAGAAAACGCGGAGAGAGGAGAAAACAAGGAGAAAAAAAAATATTCAACATCAGTAAGCCTGCTCTGGGAAAGCATACATTTTCAACGTTGCCCCAGGTTTACGTGATTAAGTCAATCTGGGGCAGCGTAAAAATCCATGGGTGTTGCATGGGAAAACCCATTGCAACACCCATGCAATGCTTTCCTGATGCAGAATAAGGCAATGCAACAGCTTGCACTGCCTTCCCTTACTTCAAATCAATGCAGCCATGAAAAGCCATGCAATGTGGCTTTGCATGGCCTCATAAATATGGTTGAGGGGTTTGTGCTACCAGAGTGTCAGAAAAAGTGAAGTTTTGGCGGCATAAGCTTCTCAAAAATTGAAAGGGGGGGGCGTGGCTTAGCCAGCTACAAAATGGCCGCATCATGAGTGAGCTCTGCCGGCCAAGCCTAACATCCTTCTCCATCCTGCAGACATCTCTCCCATTGCATTCGGAACCCGCACCATTGCCACTCACCTGTCCTTGTGGCAAGTCCTGAGACCATTCCTGCCTTCCTGGGTCGTTGCTGGGCCGTGTTTTACCGCTGAGTGAGCCATGGGCCTGGGCTCGTAGCGCACGCGGCCATCTGAACCCTCCTAGAGCCGACCACGTGATCTTGAACTGGGATCAGACATTTACCAAGCGCAGCACCTCCACTCCACGACTATCAGAGCCAGTAAGTGCTGCTGCTGCGGGGGGCGCACTGCGGCGGGGTTGGGAGTGTGCTTATCACACTGCCCAGCCCGGCCTCTGCACTACCGGGTGCCATTCTCCTCCTACAGGTGCCCGCGGCTTAGGCCTCTCCTATCGGGCCTGGCGAAGCAGGCGGTGCACTCTTCTTGACTCCCCCGTTTCGCTCAGCCCCCCACCCGCTGCAGCCTCCGGCTCCCCAGAGTCAGCAACCAGCGGCTGCTGGATGGGCTCTATAGGCATCTGGGCCTCACTTCTACAGCGACTCCAGTCCACCAGACGTGGTGCCTCCCCAGTGACTGCTCGAGCGTTGTGCACTTGCTCGCCGCCTCTCCGCTTGCCATCTGCTGCCGTGATCGGCAGACGCCGCTATCTGCGGGCCCCTCCTCCTGGCCCTTAGCCGGTCAGAACGCTAATCCTGCTGCATCAGGCCGCCCTACCTTTGATTTCGGCTGAGGAACGGCCCGCCGCACTGTACCCTTTGGCTGCCCCCTGCTGGGTCCTGCTGCCGCTTCCACATGCGGCTTGTGGAACTTACAGAGAGCTGTCCCCTGCTTCTATTTTGGCACAGTGTCCACCTCAACCTGTTTACTATCCTTCCATCGGCCCAGCCCCCTGTGCCCCGATTGGTGTCTCCTGCCTCCACTGTGCTACTGTTTACATTGGCCTGTGTCCCTCTGGCCGCACTCACGCTTATGCTGGTGCTGTCTTCCCGGTGACCCTACTCAATATCAATCATATCTGAGGCTGATTACTCTGGCCATCCCACCTCAAGCTGGACCCTGCTGCTTCTCCCTCAGTTTGGTGGAGCGGCAGGCTATTTGTAGCAGTCACTGATGCCAGACTGATCGCCTACAGGATTCCAACATTTGCCACAACTCGCCCACCTGTGTTTTGGCTCCAAGCGTCGCCACAGCTGCCCATTGTCCCTGTCCCTAAGTTTCTCCTCTGCGGGCCTGCCGCCCCGGGACACTCTGGTCTCCTCTTCCTACCTGTGCCCTCTTACCTGCTGCTTGGCTGCACCCCTCGCCTGTGACCTCCGGTCATGGGAAGAACTGACCCCAAGCAGCCCCGGATCACCTTTGATCGGCACCGCCAGACGCGCCAGGAGGTGCCTGTGTGGACGGAAGTGACCCCCTGGTTCCTTCTGAAATGGCGCAACTCCGCGAGGACGATCTGAAGGCCATCATGCTGGACGTTAAATCCACTGTCACCAACATAGCGGCTCAGCTGGATCTGTCAGCCCGCCTGGACATGGTGAAAGCCCAGGTTGACTATCACGATGCCCAACTCCTTCATGTCAAGACCAGGGTGTCTGACGCAGAGGACGCCGCTACCCAAGATTGCCAGTAACTGCTACAGATGGACAAGATACTAGCTGTTATCCGACATAATCACGCTGTAGTAGGAGTAAGCTTCGTATCACAGTAGTGCCCGAGTCCACCAACATCTCTCTCATGGAGTACTATGTGGAGCAACTGGCTCGTGAGCTCTTTGGCGAAGTCCTCTCATCAGTTTTTATTGTTGAACGGGCTCAGCATTCCCTTGGTCCCCATCCTTGCCCTGGCCTGCCTGCCCGCATCATGTCACAAGGAGTTACAGATACATAAGTATTTCTGACTTATCTGTATTGCGCAAACATGACACATTGCTGGAATGTGTCACAAAAGTGACGCAACTCCAGCAATGTGTCCTTTCACATGGGGCAAGCCCCATGTGAAAGGGCCTGCATCAGTCTTGCGCCCGCTGTGAGGCAGGAGTAAGATATTGATGCATTTGCACCCTCGAAGTGGCGCAGTGAAATCTGGTAGATTTCACTGCGTCACTTCTACGAGGCTTAGATATGTGGGAACTTCCCCCTGCATACATTATACCTGACGCAGGTATAATGTAGAGCCGGGGTTTATAAAGTGATGCATCTGCTTAGATGTGTCAGTTTGTAAATAGGGTGCAACAGGAGGCATGTTTTACGCCGCCGATGCATCACAAAAGTGATGCAACGGAAGCGCAAAACTGTCGCAAGGCCTCATAAATAAAGCCCGCGTGTTAATCAAGGCACAAAGGGCCAGATGTAGGTCGGTCGGTAACGGCCGAAAATCGGTATTTTCGGCCGTTACCGACCGGTATATGGGTGACAGGTATGTAGGGGGCATTATTTTAACTAATCGGTAAAATTACCGATTCGGTAATTTTACCGATTCGGTAAAATAAAAAATCGGTAAATTTACCGATTCTGAGGCACCGAGATGTAGGTGGGACTCTTCAGAGTCCCATAGGCCTTACAGAATCGGTATTTTACCATCAAATCCAATTTGATGGTAAAATACCGATTCCGGTGAGCATGCACATGTGTGCATGCACACCTATGCCATGTGACAGGCAGACCTGCCCTTAGGGCAAGTATGCCTGCCACATGGCACCCGAGCCTGTTTTGGGGGTGCCAGAGGGTGTCAAAGTGACACCCCCTGCACCCTTGTGCAAATCGGTATTTACCGAATCGGTAAATACCGAATTCTTCAGAATCGGTATTCCAGCACATCTGGAATACCTACATATCCACCCCTTAGATTTACCGATTTTTAATTACCGAATCGGTAAAATTCGGTAATTAAAAATCGGTAAATCTATTTTACCTACATCTGGGCCAAAGACTCTCACCTTCCCGGATCCAAGAGAGGCGCTGGCGTTTGCTAAAAAACTCCCAAGCAGCTGCTGCTGATAACCTCAGTGACAATGACTGATCTGTTCTCCGAGCCTTGATTTCATATCTCTTGCACTTTTGGGTTCATGCGGCCCCCCTGGGTCAATTTTGCTTACTTCTCTGCTATTGACGTGAAGTTCCTTCATCCCTTGATGTTTATTCCTTTTGTTTGCTGGCACTAACGTCCTGGCAACCTTGTCTCTCTGGCAGGGGCATATGCTGATTTTCGCCATGCCCCCACGGGATATTTCCCATCACAGACACAGATTCTCCCCTTCCCAGTTGTGGATCCCAGGGGTGGGTTTGGGTGGTACCTCAGCCTGATTGGGGGGTGGTGTGGGTGCAGGGTTGGGGGTTCTCCTGTTTTTTTTTGTTTTGGGGGAGGGTTCTGGGGGTTGGTTGTTTTGGGTCTGGGGTCCGCGGCCTCCTTATGAGGCCTTGTTGTTTCTTCTTGTACAGTCCTTTGTCCAGGGCCCTTTTGTAACCAGGCCCCCTCCCCATGCTTATCCGATTCCTGTCAAGGGGATTGTTTTGCTTGTTCTGTTGGCCCTTTCTGGGGGTTTTGTAGTATGTTTGATTGTACCATGCTGAGATGTTCCCTTGATTATTGCACCGCCTCCTGCTCTCACATCACATTGCACCGCTTATCACAGATGCACGCAGCGCCTGCCCTCTATGCCACTGCTTTTGGATGCCCCTTCACTGGTTGTAGCACCATGACTGACACTACACTTTGGACTTGGAATGTCTGTGGGCTCAATGACTAGCGCAAGGCACGTTTGGTCCATGCCCCTCTCGTACAACACAAAGTTGACATCTGCTTTTTACAAGAGACCAATCTTATGCAAT
This sequence comes from Lissotriton helveticus, assembly GCF_964261635.1. NCBI lineage: Eukaryota > Metazoa > Chordata > Amphibia > Caudata > Salamandridae > Lissotriton > Lissotriton helveticus. Next base: position 1,762,520,815 of record NC_136068.1, read on the forward strand.
CCACTGCTTCTAGACTCCTTTCCCGACATTGGGGCTAAATACATTCCTCCTTCTACTCCTACTACTCTCGGGAAGTGTCCATACTGCTGCGCAAGAGGCTCCCATGGCAGACATCTTTAGTGCTTACTGACCCTGGTGAGTGCTTCATAATACTCAACGGCACCCTGCAGGCCCAGTCCATGAAACTAGCTGCGTTATATGGTCCTAATTTCAACGACCCTGACTTCTTTGCTCAAATTTGGCACTGCATCTCATCCTTCGGCCCTGCTGCTCTTCTCTGGGGGGTCGATTTCAATGTGACTCTGTCCCCCACCTTGGACCGGTCTGGCGCCCATGTCTTCCACCCGCGTGTGGCCTCACTCCTTAGCTCCATCCTCCTGGACAACTTTCTGTACGACGAGTGGTGTCATGCTCACCCTGCAGCGCGTGAGGGCACATGTGTCACTGGCTCTCGAGGCTGCTGGTCCCGACTGGACTTATGGATCACTACTCCTGACGCATTGGTCTGGCTAACTTCAGTTGATCATATGGCGCACACTCTTTCTGACAACGCTCCCGTTAGTCTATCCCTCCGTCTTACTCACTCTCCCTGCCGTGCCTTCTCATGGCGGCTCCCCCCGAACGCACTACATGACTCAGTCTTCTGTGACGAGATACAGCCTGCAATCATAAATTATTTTGAGGTCAACAAGGGATTTGTGGACTCCCCATCCACGCTCTGGGAGGGTTTTAAGACTGTAATCAGTGGGGAATGCATCTCCAAGCAGTCTGGTGTTCTACACTTCATCCGTGGCACTCTGGATAGGATTGAAAGGGAGATCAAATTGCTGGACGCTTCTCATGCCCAGAAACCGCATGCTGATACATTCACTCAGATACGCGGGAAACTGGCCAAATTTTCAGATGAGGCGAATAGAGAATTGGTGTTTCTTGGTAGAGAGGCGCGGGTGCGTCGCTTCGGTGAGGGCGATCGCCCTGGTAAAACTCTTGCTAATCTCCTTTGTCTGCCTCGCGCAGCATTGTATATCACCACCCTGCAGGACGGCGGTCCTTCCCACACTACCTCCCCTGAAGAAATTAAGGCGTGTTTTACAGCATTCTACACTCAACTATACACGGTCGGATCCGTACCACCATGTGAGTTTCGTGAAAAAATGTTGATACTCTTCAACTCCTCTGGCTTGATAATTCGCATCAGGAATTCCTGGATGAGCCCTTCTCTAAGGAGGAGATTCTAGCTGCTATAAACAGTTTGCCTGGTGCCCCTGGCACCGACGGTCTGCCGGCCTCCTTTTACAAGGCTTTCGCCCCTCTTTTGATTCCTCAGTTGGCTGCCATGTATAACGAGTCCTTTGAAACGGGCCAGTTCCCCCCCATCTCTGCGTCAGGCACTCTTAACCTTACTTCTCAAGCCGGACAAGCCCCCCCGAGCAGAGAGATTCCTACTGCCCCCTTTCCCTCATTAATATAGACAACAAAATTTTTGCCAAGCTGCTTGCCTCCCGTCTACTTCCGCTCATGCCACACATTGCCCTTCTAGACCAGTCCGGTTTTTTCCCCAGTCGCACCACCTCTCACAACCTCTGGACTATTTTCTCTGTCCTCCATCAAATCAATCCGTTGCTTCTGGCATTTGCAGCTTTGCTCGATGCCACCAAGGCATTCGATACCTTGGAATGGCCCTTCCTTTTTGACCTCCTTCCCCGCCTGGCCTTCAGTCAGGTCCTAATACGCAAGGTGCTACTTCTGTATACTCTTCCCTGCGCCCGTCTCTGTATCAACGGACAAATCTTCGAGCCCATTTGGATCCGGCGTGGTACCCAGCAGGGATGCCCGCCCTCACCCATTCTTTCTGCTGTCGTCTCTGGCAGTATCATACCCAGAAAGGCATTGGATTTGCAGCTCAGGCTATACTTGTTTCCATGTATGCGGACAATATCAATCTTTATGTTTGTCACCCCCAGGAGAATCTTAGTCCTCTAGTCCATGAGGTGATAAGGTTTGGTGGATATTCTGGCATCCAGGTTAATTGGAATAAATCTGTATTATTTCCTCTTATGGACAACACAACTCCCTTTGATCCTGATTACCCTTTCTCTTGGGCTTCGGAGCCCGCTAGGTATCTGGGTGTTTGGTTAAGCAGAGACGAAGATGAACCCTGGAGAGCTAACTTTGGCCGCGCAGTAGATTGGTTAGAGTCAAAGATCCCTCTTTGGAACTGGCTTCCGCTCACTTTGGCCGGGTGTATAGCGATTGCCAAAATGGTGGTGTTCCCGAAGTTCTTATATCTCTTCGATAACATCCCCATTCCTCTCACCGCTCATTTTTTCACAAGGTTCGCTCTTTGCTTATCACCCTGGTTTGGGCTGGACAGAAACCCATTATCGCTTACAACATCCTGACCCTTCTGTTGTTGCTGGGTGGGCTGGGAGCCCCGGACTTTCAGCTCTTATGCCCTTAGCTCTCAGGTCAGCTTTCGCCATTTCTCTCGTATAGGCCTCTCTACAATATCGGACCTGTATCCCGGTATACTTTTTTGTCGCTTGCCACCGAGTCTGGCCCTATGGACACCCTGTTATATTACCAACTCCGGGCAGTCTGCAGGAAAATCCACTCCACCTTTCCCCAGCCTCTTCCCTCGTCGGCCACTCTTGATCTTCTTTATGCCTCTTCCTCTCCCAAGAAATTGGTTACTAAAATGTATGCTTACACGCTTGCAGCATCCTCCATCTCTACCGACTGGATGCACATTGCATGGGGCGAGGACCTGGGAATCGAGATTTCTCAAGTGGAGTGGTTGTATTGTTGTACTCAGATTAAACGCCTCTCTCCCAACTACCGTTTGTGCCTCATACACTTCAAATACATACATAGGGTGTATCGTACTCCTGCCCAACTTCATAGATTGGATCTTGTAGCAGGTGACAGATGCTTGCATTGCTCCGTGCCCACGGCTGATTTCTCTCATCTTGCCTGGCTGTGCCCGCGGGTCTCTGCATACTGGAGTGAGGTTTGCCTAATTATCTCCGCAATCACCTTGACGCCTCTTCAACCTGACCTTGTGATCTGCCTCTTAGGCTTTGTTAAATTTTGCCCGGATGCCTCTCGTCATTTGACTACCATGCTGCTGGTCCTCGCGCAGCACAGGGTCTCCATGTGCTGGGGTCGCAGGTCTGCACCTAAGGCGGCCCTCTGGCTCAAAGATGCGTCCCGCTGCCAAACCCTCCTATTTGAGTTCCGGGACCTTTTGCCAGCCAAGTCTCATCCACTGAACATATGGGGCCCACTCGTCACCTACCTCTCAAGACATTATCCCCAGCATCTTGCGACTCCACCCGTGCTCCCCGCCGGCAACCCTCCCGCGGCGGGCGCCAGTAACAGTCCATGAGCGGCTTCCTTTTCGTTCACGGCCCCTTCACTCACTCTGCCTTCTCCCTCTACTCATGGTGCCTCCTCCGGTCATCTGCTTTTACCTCTCCTGTATCTTTATAACAACTCTCCATGGCATTGTCTCCAATGTGATGCAAGTATGCGACTATCTCTGCCATGATGCAATGTATTGCTGTGCTTAATCCTTTGCTATTGTGGAACTATGTAACTATGCTGTGCAATCTTTTCCAATATAGGTTTTTGAAAAATCAAAAAAATATAATAATAATAATAATAATAATTGAAAAAGTGCTGGAATGACCTATGGCTAGAGGTTTGAATTTGTATGTGTGTTAGGTGATCATACAATAGGTGTCTGTGCACTTACTTAATATACATCCCTTAATACCTGGTAATGTATTGTACCTGCAAAAAAATCTGTTTTAGGAGAAAGCATATGTAGGTAATTCAGCTGGGTTAATGACTTATGTAGAAAACTGTGGACCTCATTCATGGTTTTTTGGCATAGGGCAGCGCAGCAAGGCTCCTTGCTGAGCTGCTCTATACTTAAGTGAAAGGGCAGAATAGCACTGCATTTAAGCAATACGGTGCATTCAAGCACTGCATTTAAGCAATACGGTGCATTCCTGTCCTTTCTGCCTACGCTTGTTCTATTTTGGCAGCCTAACCATGGTGCAAGGGTGCCTCAGTTGCAGGCAGGATTGTTTTTGTGCAGCTTGGGGCCCATTCCTGCACAAAAATAACTCTATGATGTGTTTCCTCATTCCATGCTGCAGAGTGCAGCACACATGGAAAGACGAGAAAACAAAGTGAAATTAACATCTTTCTCTTCGTTATGCCTCACCTAGGGAGGCGTATGGATTTTACTACATTTTGTAAATCTGGGGCAGCTTCAAATTCCATGGGTGTTGCGTGGCAAAACCCAACGTCCATGGAATGTCTCCCGGGTGCAGAGTAAGGTGATGCAGTGATTTGCGCTGTCTTATCTTATTCATGATTATGAGGCTATTCAAAGCAATACAGGGTGGCTTTGAGCGGCTTCAAACATCTGTGAGAGCCCTGTATCATGCATGTACCACTTTACACGGGCAAAAGTGAAGGAGGGTTCTCATAAATAAGCCCCTGGATTGCTATGGAATGCCTCTCACTCTGAGCTGTGGCTAAACGACACCAGTTTTAAGTCTAACCCCCAGCCTTGCTGAAAGAGAAATACATCTTGGTACATGTGGGTACATGTACAGTACATGTACAGTAAAAAAAAAAAAGTAAATAAATACATTAAATAGTGTTAAAAACAGTACACTTTAAAGAATAAAAAGAGAGTAAACGGCCAAACAGTATATAAAGAATATGTGTTATGCAGAAATATTAAAAAATCATGGGTTATAAAAAAATATCAAACAATATCAAAACATGTTCATAGAAACCTTGGAAATATAAAGATCCAAAACTCTCTTATGAAGTGGGGATAAAAGGTCCAAGAAACCCTCTGTGGAAGACAATAGAGCAAGGTTGCTTAAAATCTAGCAGTTCTCCCCAGTCAAGTATTTGTTTGTTAATTTCAAAAGGTTTTTTATTTTTGATTAAAGAGTCTTCAAAGTAGCAGTACATGGTTGAACAGATAAGGACATAGCAGATAAATTGTATTAATGCAAATTGCACTACAAAAGATAAAAGGAAGATAGGTTTCCATTCGATTTGTCTTCTCATCTGGTTTATATAGTACCTGGGTTTAAAAGTCTCAAGATATAGAGATAGATTTGAAGTGAGGGATATGAACGTAGATAGCAAAGAAATAAGAAATCTGGGGAGGAAAGGCAGATCAGGGGAATCAGGTGTACACACTTAGAGAAGGAGAAGTTGCCTTAAAGCGATTTCATTTAGGGGGTAGTGTTTATGAAGGTTTTTTTCTAGATACATGTCTAACTTAGTCCAAATTTGTCTAGCAGTATTCAATCAATCAATCAATCATATCATTTGTAAAGCGCACTACTCACCCGTGAGGGTCTCAAGGCACTGGGGTGGGGAATGCTGCTACTGCTCGAAAAGCCAGGTCTTGAGGAATTTTCTGAAGGTCAGCAGGTCTTGGGTCTGCCGTAGGTGGATGGGGAGGGTGTTCCAGGTCTTGGAGGCGAGGTGGGAGAACGATCTGCCCCCTGAGGTTGCTCTTCGGAAGCGAGGGACTGTAGCGAGGGCGAGGTCGGCGGAGCGGAGCTGGTGAGTGGGGGTGTAGAAGCTGAGTCGTCTGTTGAGGTACGTTGGTCCGGTGTTGTGGAGTGCCTTGTGTGCATGGGTGAGAAGCTTGAAGGTTATCCTCTTGTTGACTGGGAGCCAGTGCAGGTCTCTCAGGTGGGGTGTGATGTGGCTGCGGCGAGGGATGTCGAGGATCAGGCGTGCAGAGGCGTTCTGGATGCGTTGGAGCCGTCTCAGGAGTTTGGTCGAGGCTCCTGCGCAGAGGGCGTTTCCATAGTCCAAACTGCTGCTGACAAGGGCCTGGGTGACTGTTCTTCTCGTTTCAGTGGGGATCCACTTGTAGATCCTATGGAGCATACGGAGGGTGTTGAAGCAGGAGGAGGAGACGGGGTTGACCTGTTTAGTCATGGAGAGGGTGGAGTCGAGGATGACCCCTAGGTTGCGTGCGTGGTCAGGGGGTGTTGGTGCGGTTCCTAGTGCGGTCGGCCACCAGGAGTCGTCCCAGGCCGAAGGGTTGGATCCGAGGATGAGGACCTCCGTCTTGTCCGAGTTCAGCTTCAGTCGGCTGTTCTTCATCCATTCAGCAACGGCCTTCATTCCTTCATGAAGGTTGGTTTTGGCAGTGTGGGGGTCCTTGGTGAGGGAGAGTATCAGTTGGGTGTCATCGGCGTAGGAGAGGATGTTGAGGTCATGCCGATGGGCGACTTGGGCGAGCGGTGCCATGTAGATATTAAACAGAGTTGGGCTGAGGGATGAGCCCTGGGGTACGCCGTAGATGTTCTCGGAGGCTTCAGAGAGGAAGGGGGGAAGGCGGACGCTCTGTGTTCTGCCAGAGAGGAAAGAGGTGGTCCAGTGCAGGGCCTTCTCTTGGATCCCAGCATTGTGGAGGCGTGTTCGTAGTGTGTGGTGACAGACCGTGTCGAAGGCAGCTGACTGGTCCAGGAGGATGAGGGCCGCCGTTTCTCCGTTGTCCAGCAGGGACTTGATGTCATCGGTGGCGGCGATGAGGGCAGTCTCGGTGCTGTGGTTGCTGCGGAACCCGGACTGGGAAGGGTCCAGGATGTTGTTCTCCTCGAGGTAGTGGGTCAGTTGTTCATTGACGGTCTTCTCGATGACCTTTGCCGGGAATGGGAGCAGGGAGATGGGCTGGAAGTTCTTGAGGTCCTTGGGGTCCGCCTTGGGTTTCTTGAGTAAGGCGTTGATCTCGGCGTGCTTGCTGTCTCGAAGGAGGTGTTGATGACTTTGATGGGGGCGATGGATGTGCTGGCTTTGTTGAAGATGTGGTGTTGGCATGGATCTGACGGAGATCCGGAGTGGATGGTGTTCATGACCTTGATGGTGTCATCGTCGTTGCTGTTGGTCCAGATGTTGGTTAAGTATTGGCACTTAAACCTCTGTTATGAATATTTATTGTAGGCACTCCTGATAAAGAAGGCCCAGGTCCATCAAGTATGGTTGGAGATGCTGTGGATGTTTTCCAGTATGCTATAATAGTTTTAATATCTATAGTAAATACGAGATCTGGTATTAGTTTATCTCAGATATTCCATTTTGTGTTTGGTGCAATAGTTAATGGACCTAAAGTGACTGCTATAAGATTGAGAACAAGGGGCCTGATGTACCATGCAATTTTAAGGTTGCTATGGTCAAATTGGAGCCATTGCAACAGCAAAATGGATTTTTAAAATACACAAACCCAAACTGCAATTTGGTGACACATTATTATAATAGTAATTTGGGTTTTAGAATGAATACAGAACCAGTATTTGGAAAGAGTGTGTAAGGGGCATCCCTTCCAAATACCGATTCTTTAGCTTATGTATTAATGTTTTGCAACTGAAACTAATCGAAGATTATTCTCTTTTTTTACCACCAGATACAAATTCGAAGGGAACCCTTTCCCCTCTGTGAATGACAGTAAAAAACATATTTTTGGAGCAGGAAGTGGTCTATCGGACCACTGCCTACCCCTAGAATTTTATGAAAGTATAAATCTTCATTTTCAAACACATCCATTTTCGTAGCTTCAATTTCTATTTTAAAAACAGGCTGCATTTAAAAAAAAAAAAGATTTCTATTTTTAAAAGCAATCACAGACATGGTAGTCTTGTAGAGGGTACAGTGTGTCAATTTGTGACCTACCTCATCTATATTAACGAGGTAGGTCGAATTGCGTCCCACTATGATATATTATTTTGTGAACCAACCTATTAATAGATAGGTTGGTTCTCAAAATACCAATACCAGTGTGCAAATTTCACCCACTTCTACCAATCCATTGCAATACGAAATTACGAATGACAAATTGTTATTTGATTCAATTTTACATTTTTTTATAGGATTCTAAGTGCATCAGGCCCAAGGTCAACATAGAAGATTTAACTTATTGTGTGTTAAGTATCCTTCCATTATGGTTGGATATACTTACAATAATAAATGAAGTGCTCTATGTCACCAGGGCATTTGTTACAGGGCCAATAAAGGTACAAGTCTATTGGCCCACGTTTATGTAGATTTACTGGAGACCAAAAAAGTCAAGGAATCATTCAGTAGTTGCCTTAGTAAAGTGTAAGGAAAATAATGTGTGCATGAAGTGAGTTCAATATTTTTTCAAAGAGCATAGGGGAGGAGGACATATTTTGTAGAGGGTATGAGGATCAGTCCATGGGACCTATGCCTGCTCTTAATTATTTTTTAAACATTCTCCAAGGGCCAAGGGTCCCAAAGCGACTAGTTCCTATTTGCAGATGGGTTAACACCAACTTTCAGTTGTGGTAAAGTACAAATGTTTTGCAACCGCATTTCATTTCCAAAACATTAGTACATACCATTCTGATTCCCTATTTGGAATGGACGGCCTGAACAGGCCTCTCCAAATAGCTATTCTTTTTTTCTCCACACGCGCAAACTGCAATTTGGTAACAAGTTACCAAATCGCAATCTGGAGTTTGTACATTGCAAAGAGCATTTTTGCAGTCGCAAACGGCCTGATTCATGAATCAGGCTGTTTGGAGCAGTAAAAATGATTTCTACATCTAGCCCCTGATGGACTAGCGATTTACGGAACTTAATGCAGTCTGACATGTGGAATTTTCCTACTTTCTTAAGTTCAACTTAAAAAAAATAATAATAATTTGAATAACTTAGCATTCCATTTTTCCAGTAGTATCAAACTTAGGGCCTGATTATGAGTTCGGCAGACAGTTACTCCATCTCAAATGTAACGGATATAATGTCAACCAAATTACAATTCCCTTACATCCTAAGGACTTTTAATTTGGCCGACAGGAGTAACTTTTTCTGTCTGCCAAACTCGTAATCAGGTCCTTAGTCACTTTCACACTTTCATTATTTTAATGAAAGTTTAAATGGCATTCCAAACACAGCATCAGCAAAGACTAATAAACACTGATGATACCAATCTCTAACATAAGCCTTAAAAACTTACCTTTTCTCCTTAGCTTTTCCTTTGCAATAATCTCCCGGGCTCGTCCTTCCTCACATGCCAAGTCGCAGCGCCAAGAAACCGTTTGGTGTTAGCGCGCTCTACAAGTTCTTTCCAACTCCAACTTCATATGCAGCATAGGGACAGCATGGGCATCTGCAGTCACATTTTCCCTAACTCTTGGAACAGATAGATCACAGGAGCGAGCTGAAGTGAAAGGTCTCCCTTCACACAGAGCTGGGCTTGAACTATCTCAGTCCTGCTGCATAGGGTGCTATGCGAAAGCTGATACTTCAATGTTGCCTGTCCCCAGAAGGTTGAGATTTTGGTGATTCAACAGTAAGGGTTAAATCAGACACCTCTGCACGTAGCATACATACGACATCAGACCAAAATCAATCAGTTAATTGCGCACTGCCATTTTATATAGATGTTAACACTGGGATTAGTATGTTCTGGATGCTCTCTATTCTGACAGAAAAGGGAACAAGAAAGAAAAGAATGGAAACATGCTTTGCCCTTCTAAGCAACCCTACTTTTACATTCCTTACAGAAAACTTTGGCACTTTTCTGTCTTATTGTGAAAACTTTGGTCCTGATTTAAATGTTGATGGACGGGTAACTCCATCGTAATGGCAAAAGAGTTCCATCTGCCAACATCATGGTCTGCCCGTCTGATTCTGAATTGCACGGACCATTGGTTTGCTGATGGCCGAGGTCTCTGCCATTGTTAAACTTATCCGATGGCCTGATGGAGTAAGAGCCGTCAGAGTTTTGGCTGTATGTCATCCCAGTTAATTTAGATGGGCATGTAGATGTAGATGTTAGATGAGCCAATTTTTGATGCCCTTCAGCGCTGGGAAAAATCTGGTGCTAAGGGGCATTAAAATTGCTCAATGCCCCCCCTTACAATGGGAGGAAACTTTGGGGTTTTCCTTTTCGAAGTAAAAAAAAGTAAATTTGCCTTACAGCTCAATCATGTTAATGTCAGTTCCTGCCAAGGCTGGAAATGTCCGCTAGACTGGCAGACATTTCTAAATTTGCAACGATCCCGATGGAGGCATCCCTGGCCGTGCTTCAGAAATATAAATCTGGGTCACCTGGTGATCCCCGGCCAGAAAAACATACAGTGCTCTGGCTGAGTGCCTTAATCTCCCTCTTAATGCCATCTGGAATTCCTCACTCAGACAGGGGATTTTCCCATCGGCCTGGAAACATGCGTTTTTTCCCCCCATATTGAAAAATGCTAATGCTGACCCTGAAATCACAAGTAAATACAGGCCAATTTCTCTGCTACCCGCCCCGCTAACGTTTTAGAGAAACTAGCCCATCAGCAGCTGGAAGCTTTCATTGAGTCCAATGGTCTACTGCATGAGTCCCAGTTCCGGTTTTGCCCTGGCTTCAGTACACCGTTTGCGATGGCTTACTCCATTTGCTAAGCGGTGGATGGAGTCTCCCATGCTGGTGCTTCTCGACTTGTCAGCATCGTTTGACGCTGTGACCCATTCCATCTTATTGGATCACCTTAAACAGATTGGCATACAGGGGAGGGCGATGAACTGGATTGCGTCTTACCTGCATGACCGAGAACAACAGGTCTCGATACACCCTTTCACCTCCCCTGCTAAACCACTAAAATGGGGGGTCTCGCAGGAATCAGACCTGAGCCCGCTACTTTTTAATATCTACTTGACACCATTGGCGGAGCTCATCTCCAAAACGAGGATCAAGGTGACATTCTACGCGGATGATACTCAACTGATATTCACCTTCAGCAGGGTGACGGCATCCACTAAAAGAGTTCCTTAAAAGCATTTTTGCCTGGATGAGCAGCAACTTCTTAAAGCTTAACGCCGACAAAACAGAGGTCTTGTTTTTTAACCATTTTGTACCACCCCCGACGGCCTTATGGTGGCCAGCTGAACTATAATTTACCCCCACACCAAAGGACTCGGTCAAGAATTTAGGAGTCAGGTGGGACAAAGACCTGTCCCTCGCTACCCATATTCAACTGGTATCTGCAGCCTGCTTTGGCAAAATGAAAACCATCAGAAAATGTATTGATTTCTTGCCAGAGTCAGTTCGCAAAACCGTTGTTCATGCATTAATAACCTCCCAACTCGATTATGCTAATGGACTTTACATGGGTCTGTCGATCGGCCTGATTCGTAGGCTCCAGATAATACAAAACGCGGCAGCTAGACTGGTCTGCAAGGTCCCCCTCCACCAACGTATTTCTCCTCATCTTGCACAACTCCATTGGCTTCTGGTAGCCAAACGCATCGAATTTAAGGCCCCTATATTTGCCTTCCGGGCGTATCAACGTAGAGGGTCCAACTACCTGAGGAAGAGACTTCATCCCTACCAGCAGGACAGATCCCTAAGGTCCAACCACAAACGATACCTCACCACCCCCCGTTTTGCAGAGGCAAGAATGGGGGAAGGACATTCCAGGTGGGTACCACTAAATGCTGGAACAAACTACCTGCTCAATTACGCTCAATGCATTCCAAACAGGAATTTAGAAAGGCCTTGAAGACCTGTTTTTTTAGTCGCATTGACTAGATGTGCACATACCTATACCTTTGTTGCTGTCTATGTAAGCGCCGGGACACCCCATTCGGGTTAGTCGCGTGCTTTTTAAGTATCTTTTAATATTAATATTTATTATTTGGTGAGAGGTACTCCCATCAAAGTGATGGAGTAATTTCCTCTGTTGCCTCAGGGTGACAGAATAATTTAGATAGATAGATAGATAGATATAGGTATATATATTGCACCCAAAAAATTACAGTTTGCCGGTCTGCACCAGAACACAGGTGGTGCAAGGAAGGGTGCTACTGTTAGCGTCTTCAAACTACCAACAAAATCCATATGTTTATTGGATCAGGCAACACAGAAAAGATACACTCTAATACATCTGGCAACTCTGAAAAAAGACTCATTTTGGCTGATCAACAGCCTTTCTTGATCTAACTGATCACTGTTTTGGTAGCTCTATTTGTACTTGCAATCCACAAGATATAGAAGAAATATATCCAAGTTACTTGTCTGCAGCAATCACACATACAATCAATATGAACAATCATTTTAGCCAATGCACTTTTTAATTAGCAGCTGGAGCAATGCCTCATGGAACTCCTGCAAAACGTTTGAGAAAAGAACCATTCATAATATTCTAACAACGCTCAAACCCTGAAACCTCTTCATTGACCCTCTACCTCCCAACTTTCTCCCGGAGAACATTACTTTCACTTTGGACCTAGATTGTTAATGCCTCCCTCCTTCAAGGCATTATCTCCGACTGCCTTAAGCCTGTTCAGGTTTCTCCCATCCCAAAAAACCCAAAAGCAGATCAAACTGACTGAAACAATTTCTGACCTATCTCCAATATTCTTACTTTGGCGAATGTCCTTGATAAATGTGTTTTCGTCCAACTCTGTAACCACATTGATCCTTTCTGGTTATTAGACCAATTTCAATCCGGTTCTGTCTATGGCACAGCACTGAAGCGGATATGACACACATAATGGATGATGACACACAGAGCCCTCCACTTCGAAAACCATAGATATCTTGAACAGAACTAGAACTCACTTGGGGTTCCAGATCATCTAGAAGCTACAACACCTTACTTCTGAAACCTCAGAGATTCCACAAGAAGAAAACATACAATCAATCTTTCTCAGGGATTGCTCCAAGAATTTGGAATTCTTTGACCCCATAATCCCTCAACTGTATCCTTCAAGAAAGAAGTCAAATCACTCCTTATGAACACCTTTCTTCCATAGATCCTAAGATTCACATCCCGATTCCTCAATTTTCCTCATAACTACGGCATACTGACAATACTGACATACTGACAATTTTGTGTTTTCGAATTCTCAGTGCTGACACTATCCTCAGTTTTCTCAATACTGCATGTTCCTGCAGTTTTCTTGATACTTTTGTTTTTATTGGTTTATTATCTCCACTCTCAGAACATTGTAAAGCTTACCCTTCCTTCCTGGATGCTACCTTTTCACTCACACACCCACATCCAGCAGTAACAGAGCCAGTTGCACACAGAGGTACATACCCCAACACTCACTAAGACAGGCAGTAAGCAATGTATACATCCACTTACATACACGTTTACAGACCCATAGAGTTACTAGGAGAGTAAGTCATACAGCAACATACTTACTTACACATTCAGCAACACACCCACAGAGGATCTGATAGAGTTACTCATATGTGGACTGACACTCCGAGTCACACATCCTGATAAGCAGCCCTTTAAACATGTTTTGAGACCTCTACTGCAAAGCCTGTGTGAGCAGTTTTACCCCTAGGCCAACTTGACATTTAATACCTTTTGTCAATGTTTCAATTCTCCTTTTTTTACACATAAGTCAATCCTAAGGTTTTGGTAGCCCAATGGGCAGGGTGGCGTGTAGTAAGACATACTTTTATGATTCAGTCACTTACACATGCACTTACAGACCCATACACCCATGTAGGCAGGCACAAACATACCTATTTTAAATATCATACAGCCACTGTCATGGTCATCCAGTCAGACAAGGACAGTACTACTTACACAGCCACGCGCACACTACTTATGCATCCACTACTAACAGAACCACTTGCACATAGTTAGATAATCAATCAATTAATCAATCAATCAGTCAATCAGAGTTGTTATACAACACAACTGCTCACCCATCTGGGTCTCAGGGTGCCATACACTGAGTAGCACATCCAGTTACTAACCCTAAGAGCCAACTTTATTCCCATTTAGACACCCGTATAGTCACTGACACACCCAGTCACACCCTGTTTGCCATAGGAATCTGAGTAGTTTACCGCTGCTACATACACTTGTAGGGCCAGATTCACAAAGGCAATCTGAGACAAAAGTCTAACTTTATGAGTTTTTGTATTCACAAAGGTCATTTACTCCCATCCGAGTGGACTGTAGTGTCTGATGGGAGGGCAAACCGTTCTGAAATATGATGTAGTTTCCGGCTTCACCTTTTTCCGTGCTCAAACTGATTTTCATGACCTCCTCTACAGTTATCACACATTATTAATGTTCCTTTTTGTAAAAATTGCATTGATTACAACCAGCCGGAGCCAGAGAGTACGATCGAAGCCAGAGAGTACAGCCCGGGTGCGGAGAGCAAGGCCCAAGCTGGAGACTTTGGCCCAACTGTGGACATAAAGATACGACTCGTAAATTACCTCTGTGAATACCAAAAGTATAAAGTTAGACTTTTGTCTCAGATTGCCTTAGTAAATGAGGCCCCTGGTGTAGTAAATCAGACATACAGGAGGTTTAAGTGTGTTTCTTTATTTGTAAATAGTTAAATACGTTATGTTAAGTTTTTTGTAAAATTATTATTTACATTTTATTGCAATGTGTCAGCAAAATGCATTTGTAAAATTATAAAAATGCATATTACTAATTTAAATTATGGGTCACAAATACACTCATACAAGTCCTCATACATGAAATAACACACACATAGAGTAATTCACACAGGTACTGACACATCCACTCATAAACTCACACACCCACTCAAAATACCATACAGTCTGTCACACACCCATTTAAACATGCATTCACCAAATCACACATTTAATGTGCATTTATTTTCTACAATATTCATGATTGTTTTTTCCCCCACTAATCAATGATGACTCTTTCAACAGTACATCATTTATGGTATATGAGTATAGAACCTGAGAACAGTACAACTTGGAAAATGCAGCCACAGAATACGTTTTTATAGCGGCAAGCATGTCACATTTGGCACTGTGAGTAACCATCTCCCTCAAACCTTCACAGGCAGCTGGTATTGTAATGATTGCCGCTGATGATGGTTCTCCCAAGGGTGCTGTTGAGGTGGATTGTCCTGCTGCACCTGCTTTCTCCCACATCATCCAGTTGTAGACACTTTTATGAGTTGCTTTTATTTGATTCTACATGGAACTTGTTCCCAGTCTACACTTCTTGGCAGCACCCCTGGATAACTGCTTGCAGCAAATATTACACTTCCCATATTTAGCTGTAACTTTCTTTTTCATGAAGGTATTGCAAAAGTCTTCCACGCATCACTATGGGCCTGGTTCCGATGACTGTGGGACCATCACTGACAGCCTGTCGGTGGCGGTCCCACTGCCATCGTAACACTTATTACCCCCCACCACATTAGGATGGCTGTTTTAATTTGGTGGATAAAGTCCCCTTGAATCCTGAGTGTCCCTTGGGTCCAACTAGCCCATCAGCTATCTCCAGTTAGCGCCACAGAGCTGCTTTGCAGAGAGGTGTAAAAAGGGGCAAGGCCTGGATCACCTCTCTGCAACGCAGCGTAGTGGCGCTTACTGGAAGCACCTAGTGGGCTAATTGGCCCCCAGGGGCCTTCAAGATTGAAGCATTGAACAAAATAAATGTATGCACAAGCAAAAGTATATATATATATATATATATATATATTCACTGAAAAAACCATAGGTTATACACCATATATAGTTAGGAATTAGCATTTACAAAACCTTATTTTACTCACACAAAACCATTGAAATTCGCATATATAGTTAGTTGCACTAACTATATATCGCGCACCCGCAATCCACTGCTGATCATGTCACATATTACATCATTCATGACATGGTCAGTGACATCACTGATGACATCACTGATGACATCTCAAATGACATCACTGATGACATCACTGATGACATCTCAAATGACATCACTGATGACATCACTGATGACTACATACAGTGACTGTATGTTTCTGTAAAGTTAAAATATGTCTTACATATTGACCTTCTGATATTTGCTATTAAAAAACCATTGAAATTCACTGAAAAAACCATAGGTTATAGACCATATATAGTTAGGAATTAGCATTTACAAAACCTTGGAAATTCACTGAAAAAAACATAGGTTATACACCATATATAGTTAGGAATTAGCATTTACAAAACCTTATTTTACTCACAAAAAACCATTGAAATTCGTATATATAGTTAGTTGCACTAACTATACACTTCTTTAAATCGAAAAATATATTTTATATGTTTTTAATATAATTTTTTATGTTTTTTTTTATTATTTTTTTTTGTTGCGCTACCGGTCCGTGAACCGGGTAGCTTCCCGTTAGCTCAATTTGGTGCCGCGACTCGGTCCGCGAACCGGTAAACGTTCCGTTTGCGCAACTGCCGCGTTAGGAAACAACATCGTGACGCGTTGCGTAAGCGCGACGTATCACGTTGCCGCGTAATGCGTCTTATGACGCGCCGCGTTAGCGCACCCGGAAGTGCTCCGGAGCGCGAACTGAGGCGCGAAGTGCAGCACCCCGGAAGCGATCCGGGGCGCGGCGCGGAGCGCGTAACGTAAGCATAACAGGTCATGTGACTTGTTAATAAAACTTTTCATTGGTTCATTTCACTTTTGGTTTCCTAATGATGTAAGGCTAGGTCATGTGACCTAAAAATAACACTTTTCATTGGTTTAGAACTATTTTTTTTCCCAAATGATGAAAGCCCCCACCTTTTTTCTCACTCTGACTTTCAACTTTGTGAGAGGAAGACCTATTTTGATTACTAAGAAATGGCTTCATTAGTAGCTGCAGCTGGTGCACCCCCACCACCACCACCACCTCCTAGGAAGAGAGGACCACCTCCTCAGGTTATCCTTCAGCAAGAGGAGGAAGAAGAGGAAGAAGAGGAAGAGGAGCAAGAGAGGAGGCAGTTTTTGCCTGAGGTGCCAAGGAGGTCCCATGTAAAAGAAAATTTCATCCGGCAATTTTACTCATTTCCCCGGGGCCAAAAAAAAGTAAATGCCCGCTACGTTACCTGTCTCATCTGCAAAAATGATCTGTCCAGAGGGACTGATAAGAAATACAGCTATGGCAATTACACCATGCATCGGCACATGGAGAGGTGGCACCCTATAAATTATAGTGCTGCGCAGGTACGTGACCTGCAGGATAACCCCCCTCCTGTGGCCAGTACATCAAATGAAGAGGCAGTGACGGGACCAGAGGCGAGGGAGACGGTCCCAAATATCCAGCTGAAGTTTGGGAATGTGAAGCAAGTGTGCATTTTTTGCGGCCAATTGATTTGCTACAGGGAGAGTAGCATACATTTAATCAACACAGCTATTGACAATCACAAATGTCCAAAACGCCCCAGAAAATAAATTATCTTTTTTTTTTGTCGCTCCTGTTGAGCCCTTTATTATGAATCATTTTCGTTCCCACCCCCCAAAAAAACAAAAAAAATATAAAACCGTTCAAAAAATACAAAAAAAGTTAAACAAAATTCAGAAAAATAATAAAAACAATATAAAACAACAAAAATAATTTAAAAAAAGTTCTTTTCAGAACTACCTCCCCTTTATAAGAAATTGCTAGAATGTTTAGCACTCTGGCAACCTCTATTTCTTTTGATTCGCTTCCCGGTTCGCGTGCCGGTACGCGAACCGGAAGCGAACCAGAAAAATCTTTTTTTTTAAAAACCAGAAGAGTAAGTATAAGGGAAGGAAACAGAGAGTAATGTTAAAAGAAAGACAGCTAGAGGGAGTAACACAGAGATACTGTTTAATAGATCTATTTACCGAAGAAAAGATGTAAGAGGGTATAATTGTGAAAAACAAAATAGATAAGGAAGTGAAAGAAAAAAAGGAGAGTAGAAGAATAATAAACAAGAGTTTCTTCGAGATTGTGAGTGAATGTTCAAATTAAGAAGAAAAACAGTAAAGGATGTGGAATGAGAGGTAGGGATAGAACCGGACTAAAAGAACAATCCTGAGGGAAAGTGTTAAGAAAACAGTGAGCGAAAGTAAATAGGAATAAAACAAGATGTATGACAGTGACTAAGGTTAAAACATGTGGAATAACAGAGAGAAAAAACAGAAAGCAGAAAAGAAGAAGTGACAGAAAAGGAATGATTGAAACAGCAAAGAAATGTAAATAACATAGTGTGCTTGAAGTACAGGGAGAAAGCATAATGAACAAGTAGTGAAAGAGTGATGAGTCAGAGACAGTGAGAGTAATAGAGACGGAGTGAGTGAACAGGAGTGAGGAACTATGAGAACAGAGGGACTGAGAAAAGGAGTGGAAGGAGTAGAGTAAGTAAGTAATAGAAAAAGGAATGAGGGAAGTAGCAAAGGCAGGAAACTGAGGGTTAAAGAAATGAAGCAGTGGAACTAATAGAAGTTAAATGTGATAGAAATGTAACGAAAAGAGTACAAAACACTTACCTTATTATTGTCGTTAACTTAGTCACTTGTTATTTTTATACTTTCAATCTGTGAAAGAAAGAACAAAAAATTGAAAAATATTAAAACATGTATTTAAAAATTAGAAAAGACAAGGGAAAAGATTGACAATCATCCAATTTTACAAAGAAATAAGGTTAGAGATAAACATGCAGAAAAAAAAGAGAAAGAAATGGTGATAGACAGTCACAGACAAAAAGAAATTGTAATAGAGTAAATTACTAAGAGAAAAAAAAGGAAGATACTTTCAGTGACAGAAAAGAAGGATAGAAGAGAAAACTAAATTGAAGTTGTGTAAGCTACTAAAAGAAAGTGAGTAAGGTAAACTATATAAGGAAAGGGTGAATAAGGAAAAGAGAGTGAGGGAGAGAGGAGACAGAGGAAGTGAAGGAAAGAGTGTCAGATACAGACTGAGTGAGGCAACAAAGAAAGATAAATGAGTGAGAGTGAGTTATACTAACTGATTGCACCAAAAAAGGAGAACCCAAAAATATTTAATTTAGAAAACAAAGGGAGGAAAGATGGAAAAGACAAGAGAAGCAGAAGGCCTAAAAGCTGGAAAATGGTGCAAGGGAGAAAAGAAAAAAACTGAGTTGGAATAGGGAAACAAAGGTTGAAAGATAAGTGGAGTTAGAGCGCAAGGGTGAAAGAGAATAAAAGAAAAGGCAATGTGAGTATGTAAAGAGGATTGATGGAAGGTAGTAAAAGATGAGTGAGCATGAGACAAGACGAGTACAAATAAAAATTCACTATACAAAGTACAGAATTAATATGTTAAATGGTTTATTTTTGCTGTTCTCAGAATGTATCAAATTTCACTAAAAACAGTGAGTTGAAGGTATTCATCATATACCAGCAGGGAAAAAAAAAACACAATCAAAATGATTGTGTTTAAAAAACCCATATAACATAACCAATCAGAAATCAGAACTCCTCAAAAGTAACTTACTTTCCATGACGTCGAAGGATGTCCTATGAACAGCTTATACTCTGTTGTGCTGCTATTATTTTCTGCCCGCCACTTTCTGAAAGAAAAGCTCCATCATTTTGACAAATATGTTACATACAATAAATGACTTCTCGCTCTCTACCGCACTTCTCCTCAAGGCCAAATAGTGTAAGAGCCATTTATAAGTCTTGGAATTCTTCTAAGCAAATCCCATCATTTTCTTTTTCCTCAACTTTCAGAAAGAAAACGTTCAAGATCACTTTCTCAATCCTGTACTAGTACTATCTCACCCTTCTTGCTCACTCATGTTCCACATTTCCTATGACACTGATACTGCTTACTATGAGGCACACTTACACTACCTCTATGACTACTACAATTATTTAATTCTCTTCATCACTGTTAATCACAAAGCAATTTAAAACAGAACATAAAATTATATTAACTCCTAGAATCATTATAGGCCAGTTACCTACCCTAAATTCTCTCTTCTGAAAACACAAAGTAAGAATATTTCAAGTCAAAAGGCAACATTGTTTCATAGTCAAATGGGAATCATTTCCGAAACACCAGCTTTTTTTTACATTTTAAATAAGCTGTGTAATAAGCGGATGTTGTCAAAGGACCATCATGTCATATAATGGCTGCAGTTACAAATGTTCTTCCTAAAATCAACGACTGTGTAGCCACAACATTTGTAATTAAAGTTGAAAACTTACTTTCATCAGGTTTATATAGTTGGAATTTTAAAATGACATTATAACCAAAAGTTTGTACAAATATTGTGGACAGCATTGCAGACTTACATTACCTCTACTCCATGTTTTGATTGGCTGCTTGAATTAGCCTATTAAAAGAAACAGTTTTTCTGAACTCATTCAAAGTGCAGTTATTTTTCCATGACGTCAAGTGTTATAGTAAGAACACCGTTTGCTTTGGGAAATACTCTGTTGTCCTTTAACTAATCTGTGCCCACCACTTTCTGTAAGAAAACCTTCTTTTTTTCCAGGAACTACCTAAAATTCAGAAATAACTTTTCACTCTGTACTACACTTATCCTCAAGGCCAAATAGTGTAGGAGCCATTAGAACCTCTTGAAATTCTTCAGAGCAAATCCCGTGATTCCTTCCCTAAAATTTTGGTTGTAAAAACACCAGGTAAGAATTTTTAAGGTCAAAAGGCAATCTTTTTTTGAAAGTTAAAACAGAATCATTGCAGAATGACCAGCCGTTTCCAGACTTTAAATAAGCTGTGTAATGTCCTGATGTTGTTGAAGGACCGTCATGATATATAATTGCTGCAGTTACAAAAGACCTTCCTGATATTGACAACTGCGAAGCCACAAAATATTTAATTAAAGTTGTCAATTTTGTTCCATCAGGCCTACATCGTTGGAACATTAAAATGACATACTGGCCATATGTTCGTATAAATAATGTGGACAGCATTGCAGACTTACATTGGCTACACTCCATTTTTTGATCGGCTGCTTTTACTAGCTTATTAAAGGACACTAATTTACTGTCTGGCAAAGTTAAATATATAAATCTTTCTGAGTCTACACTAGTAGTACTTGATACCCTACAGTTCTCGCAGTCATGCTGCCATTGATAAGAAAGGCCAAACAGATGATCTACATCTGCACCTTCATCTTGCAATACATCAAGCATATACATTAAAAACTCCTGACAATCTTGCTGAATATTTTGAGAGAATTGCGTTTGACCTGAACATTTGTCTAACAGATTTCGAATTTCAGACACACTTTCCATTTTTGTTCTATCAGTGCTACATTTCTCTAACACAGAGTTCAATAAACAGCAAAAACTTTGATCCGAATTGATCACAATCTGTTCTTTTAAAGTTTCTAGAGAAAAGACAACATTAACCACTACATTAGCATAGCAGTTGACACCAGAACTATTTTCAAATTGAAAACCAACAACATCTTCAACAGAATCCATTTTCTTTCTGCTTATAATTTCAGGTTCATCGACTTTTCGTCTTTTTGCTACAACCTCCCTACTATTGGTCACATTTCTTCGTTTCCGGCCTACCACACGTTTCTCAAACAAAGGATATTGAGGCAAATGTGGCGCATACTCTCTTCTTAACCTATTGTATTCCTTAACACAATCTAGATCCGCACAAATGTTTGTGACATCACACTCAATCAAGTACAATCCCGATAAAGTTCTGACTCGTGACAATGCCACATATGCCATACCCTCCTTGAACACAGAACTGCCAATATTCACCAATGCACTGTTTACACTTAAACCTTGCGATTTATGGATTGTCACCGCATATGCCAAGCAAACAGGAAACTGCTTACGGCGAACATATAAGTCTTTTACAAGCAAAAACCTAGCAGAGCAACGACCAATTAGCTGTACTTCCTCAATGCCATCAAATTAAATTTTTAAAAATTAAATTCCATCTCTATTTCTGTATTTCTCAAAATCAACAACATTACCCATTGATCCATTTACCAGACCTCTTTCAACATGTAAATTCCTTCTCAAAATGATACGGCAATTTAAGCACACATTCAGAGTCTTTTCAAAACCAGCAGTTTTAGATATAGTCTTCTCTAATGAATCCAATTTAGATTTCAAATTCTCAGACAAAATAATTGTTGCTCCCATATGCTCTATTCTGTCAATAGCTTCCAGTTTCACAATCTCTTGGTTTTCTAAATTCAACATTTTGTTATTGAAGATGGCACATTCTGCAAGAGTTGGCATCAAACATATTCCAGATTTCTTCTCAGTAATTTTCCGAAAAATATTCTCTGGCAGAACGTCTTCTTCTGGATACAAATTTGACAGTAATCGTGCATGTAAAGCTTCTTTCCCATGCTCGGTCACTTTTCCGATTCTAACATCTTGTAGAATATTCTTATAATCTTCATCCTTCGCTTGACGCATATTTTCACACAGTTCAGCATAATTGAAGTTTAACCATATATTGACGTTGCCAATGCTCCCTAGGCACTTCCTGGTATCTTCATGTATAAGTAGTTTAAACACTGGTTGTCCTTTCACTGGTGTCAGCTGCAAAAGATCACCGAAAACAATGATGTGTTTGCCACCAAATAACACATCATACTCTGTTTTAAGAACTTCTTGCATTCTCAAATGCACAAAGGCAAGCATGACATTGGAAACCATGCTTACTTCGTCAATGATAAGAAGTTTCATTTTCCTCAAGACTCTTGAAACTTCACAACAAGCATATCCAGATAACTTGTGGTATTGTAATTTGTTATCATGCTCCACTGGCAGCATCAGTAGACGATGCAAAGTAATACCTTTATTGTTATGTGCTGCCAGTCCAGTTGGAGCGGTGACAACACAAGACAGCGATGACTCAGTCCTTTTCTGCAAATAACATGAAATTGCTTTAATGAGGAAACTTTTTCCAGTTCCTGCTTCTCCACTCACGTACATTGTACGTCGGACAGGCTTCAACGACGTACATGAGCACTCTTTCTTCTCATGACTTAATCCATGATCAATTTGGTTGGTAACTTCGTCATATATTTTCCTCTGCTCAACGTTGAGTTGTCTTTCCAAATCTTCTAAGTTAACCGCATCCTCCTGAGCATGTGCCATGGCTCTTTCCACTTCAATCATGGCAGTGGCAGCTTCATTTTCGATAACTGGTCCTCCTAGTGGATCCTGACTCAATGAAACAGAACTCTGACTGTCCTGAGAACTGTCTCTAGCAATCTCGGCTGCAATGGTTGCTTCGTGCTCGATTTCCGCATTCAACATTTCTAGATATTTTGGAAAAACAGGACATTCTATGGTCTCCTTGGCGGCATTGAAAGAGTCTTCGTAACAGAGGAAATCTCCAAGCAGTTCCTCTTCTGCACGCCAAGGCTTGAAAAGTTGCAAAAGAGCTAAATAGAAAAACTCTTTTCTTTCAGGAGATTCCCCACTCAATTTTCGATGGTTTACCAATTGGCATTTTCTTTGCTTGACCAGACATCCCTCACTTCCAATTACAGCATACACTCCTTTATCAATATCTTCTTTGATGTTCCTCTTGAATGTGTAATTTTGTAGAACCTCATACAGACAAACATTCTCGAGGTGACTGCTTCTATTTGGATAATATGTATCCAACATGTTGGTCTTCAAAATATCGGTACTGTTTGGCTCCTTTTCCGCCAAATACTCAATTTCCCGTACAGGTTTCAGAACTCGATTACGCGTTGCAGCAAGACCAAGACTCGCCCAAATGATACTCCTAGATTTGGCATAGAGACTTGCTGAAGATAACCGGTCAGAACATTCGTAAGCTCCGATTTCTCGATGCGACAACATCTTCAGACTAAAACTGTACAACTTCTTACTGAGGCTCTTTTCATGGGAAATGTCCTCCCACATATCCTTCAATTCTGTCTTTTCTTTTTTGGTGATGTAAGATGTCACATACCGAGCCACAGCCATACAGTTATCAGCCACAAACTGTATATCCATGTTAGCATTCCACATGGACAAAATCACTGGGTTGTAGTCGTTGATGTACTTGGACTCTTCGTTTCTTTTCAAATTGTATGTATTTTTGGGTGATTTCCTCGTCACATTATGTCGCAGCGAAGACATCAAACTGTTCACTCTTCCTTTAGAAATCACCGGTCGTGGAAAGCCGAAACAACATTTTGTGTAGAACTTGTCCTTGTTTCTGAATTTACGACGACAGTACTTTCCACAACGATGGCTTTGAAAGCGTAAAACTTGTTCTCTTAGGCTTTTGTCTTCCTTTGTCTTTGGAACAGCACATGTATAATACTGTTCTATGAAACTCATCACTAAGTCATCCGGATCTGTTCCAAATTTGGGTGCATCTTTGATCCATAGCAGCATATGTATATGAGGAGCACCTCTTGCTTGGTACTCCTTTCTCCAGAAGAAATCCAACACCTCTCCAAGAGGTGGATTTTTCTTGTTCATGATAAAAGACATCATAGCCTCAAATCTATGATTGAAGTACCTGCATACATTCACTGGATTCAAAGAGCACAGTTCTCCGGGTGTCTTGAATTCGATATTTTCAATGTTTCCATTTGCCTCTCGTAGAAATTCAAGTAAGTTTTCCCAGCCATACTCAGCACAGCTGAGAGTGAGGAACCATGTGGGAGTTCCTAAGTTCCTCAGCATACATTTTAAATCACCATGACGTCGGTACCAGTACTCATTAGTACCACGCTGACATGGCCATGAGATTAATCAGGTGAGAATCCGAAATACTGTCTTGCACATTGACTTTATCCATAAAGTCCCTTGCCGAGATATTTTGCATCTGTACATCACTTTTCAAGATGTGGTTCACTGCATATGACAGTCGAGACAGATCGCTTTCAAACAGTAGATGAAACAAATAGGGAATGCATTGACGAAACCTAGGATCTTCTGCATACAATCGTAAAGTCCGGTATTCAGAAGCAGGAATTTGATCAGGTCGCTCATCATATCTTCCTCCTTGACCTGTTGGAAATAGCTGTGGGAAACACCGAGCTTCCAAACTTTCCTCCCAAACACTAATGGGACTCCCTTTCGCTTGTTTCATTTGAAACAACTCAATAGCATTCCCCATGACTTCCTTGGAATGCAAAGGATGAACACTATAATGTTCATATATTTCTTCATTTTTAGAGGCTTCTACTTTCTCAATTTGTCCAGCACACAAATTGCTGTCCTCTTCTTCACTTACTTCCTCTTCTGCAACACATACATTCTTGTAGTGGTTACTGTTTTTCATCAAATACAATGTTGCCTTTTTGACTTTCCTAACATCCACTAAATCTTGCCAGATTTTCTTACTCTTTGTCGGAACCCCATTAACTAAGATAACCAGAGGTTCCTCTTCCACTTTCTCTACTCCAATTGTATTAATGTTTTTCTTCAAATCTAGAGGCAAATAAACAACTCTTCCCTATAATCCTCTCTTTAAATCTGATGGAGGCAATTTCCCTGTCTTTGGCTCCATTCGTACAATAGCCTGAAAGGGATGGACACTTTGAATCAAAATAGATTCATAAGTATTTAACACCTTGGCTGCTAAGGCTTTTCCCCTCCTGTGCCGGAGGATGATGATTCCCATTGTTTCATGACGAGTTGCCCTTGTCATGAGCACAGCTCCAGTGTGCCTCATGACGAGTTCACCTTGTCATTAGCATGGAAAAGGTTAAATCCTTCATTCAGAAGGAATGTCAACCAATTCCAGATTATTATGAACCGCTCTAGCAGGCATCCGGTTTTGATTTACTTTGTTACAACAATAAGTACACACACGTTGATCCGATCCCAAATCAATACAATTTTCTACCATCAAGTATGTTGCGAAATCCTTCCATTCACTATTATTTTCCCTTTCACTTTTTGCATATAAATCCACTAACTTAGTCTGATTCTTATAATAAGTGCGTCGACAACACACACAATTGAAATTAGGGCTCTCACTTGATTTCATCTGAAACGTGGCAATTTCCTTCTGAAAATTATCTGTACTGGAAATCTGTACACTCTCTTCCACATTACCTTCTTCTTCTGAGTCAATTTCAACATTGTTCTCTTTACTAGCAAAGTAAGAAAACTCAATTTCTGCACAAATATTCTTCACATCTACTTCTGAACCATGCAA
The DNA here is from genome assembly GCF_964261635.1 of Lissotriton helveticus. Taxonomy (NCBI): domain Eukaryota; kingdom Metazoa; phylum Chordata; class Amphibia; order Caudata; family Salamandridae; genus Lissotriton; species Lissotriton helveticus. The sequence continues at coordinate 1,762,546,720 of NC_136068.1, forward strand.
AAGAGCAGTGCATAATTGTTTAAGCATAATTGCTGGACTCTTAGCATAATACAACATTCTAACTAATTTCCTCACTTTATTATGATACACTGCTAGCATCCTGAAATGATGAAAAACACTCTGGCATACTCTCCTGGAAAGACAAGCCAATGAATGACCATGCAAACCTGTCACTTCTCTCACTCTGCAAGGATCTAATTCTTGCAACAACTTCATTTTCTGTTTTAAACTTTTCTTATTAAATGTCCGTACAAAATCACAAAGCAAATTAATGGAATCCTGTCGCACACTGCAAATACTACTACACTTCCAGGTGTACACTGGTCCCTTAGGACGTCTTCCTAAAACCTCATTACCTAACACCTCTTCTGCCTCTGTTGACACAAGTTTTTCTTTTTCAACCGGACAACCATCTTTCACCTCATATGCTGGACCACTGGTGTCAACTGCATGCACCAAATCATTATCCTGGAAATAACTCTCCTCATTAAAAAATGCCTCACAACTTGAACTATGCATCCATTCTCCTGAAAAAACTTCACAAAAATTACTACGATTAACTGTTCTCTTCCATCTACTATTTGTTTTGAAATCATAAATTGCCTTGTTTAGTTTCCTAATTCTATTGATTATCAAAATAAATAACTTTCGCTTAATTTCGAATGCCTGATCAATCATTTTCTCAATGTGTTTCTTTCTCTTATAAAAAGCCACTTTCTGTTGACCTTTCTTAATATTTTTTAACAAATTGCCAATTATCCTGTTGCGGAACATTCGTCTACGTATGTCCCTAATCTGATTTTTCCTTCTACTACCATGCACAGAGTTTTCTCCTGCTCTAGCAGTAACATTTTTGAGTGGCCTTTCCTTTCCGTTTAAATTGGCTCTCTTCTTCTGGACTAAAACATGTTCTGTAGTGATACTTTTTTTTCTGGAAATATTTCTTAGGAAAGATTTTGTTGTCTTACCCGGAGCTTTCTTGGTGACTTGACGAGTTTTTATTGTAGAGGACTGCTGCAAGCATGTAGTAAGCTGCTGTGTTTGACGTTTTGTAGCCTTCCTACTTCTTTGCCTCGAAGGCATACTTTAATTTTGAAATGATCTGCAGTTGAATCTGTGGTAAAATATAATAAAAATTTGTATTAACCACTATTACCAAACAGTAAATCAATAACAGTCGTCAAAAAATTAACACACTAGTTGTCAATTCTACATACAATAATTTTTAGTGCATTTTACAAATTTAAAACTCACAAATAGTAGCAAAGAAATGGAATGCTTCCACATTTGACCTGTGCTCTTTTATATGTGAATCTGAACTAATTTTATTAGCATATTTCACTATTTCATTAAAGACACTTCACACAAGCTGTTTTTGAAGCTGTATTTAACTTTAAATGAAACAGTTAACATGGTTACTTTTCATTTCCAGTTAATTAAATTTATTTTTAAAAGTCTTTATAATTCAGTAGGCTCCATCAGGTCAGCTGCCCACCCTATGTCATACAATTCTGACAAATCAGCATCCTCATCATATTCTTCATCATCCACAGGATATAAATCATCCATGGGATCTACTTCCACTGACGTTTCAATGACAAGTTCAATGATAAGATCGAGATCAACAGATTGCTCATTATCACTCATGGTTGATGTTGTCGTTATCTTTAAAGAAAGAGAACAACAAGAGATGTTGCAGAGTAAGAGACACATCTCAGAGACTATAATAGTAAAATTGTTTAACAAGAGTAACATTTTGCAGATATTATTTAGCCATGTCCAGCGATGCTGAGGAGGTGAGGCCTATGTCCAAGTTTTCAGTGAGCAGGACTCATCTCTTCTTAACCTTGGATAAGCCTCACCGACTCTGTGTCCCCTGCTCATACTTAAATGTAAAGGGGCAGATTTATGTTAACTGGCGCATCCCCAGGGATGCACCAGTTAACGTGCGCCGCTGCTCTGCCACCCATGATGTGCCGCATTTACAATGCGTAGCACCATGGAGCAAAAACAGCACAGATGCGTCACGCATCTGTGCCGCAAAAGCGGCGCATTGCAGGAATCACGTCGTAAGCGCGACATGACTACTGCAATGCACATGGGCAAGCCACACATTGCATGGTGCGTCACTCCTTATGCCTGTTTCAAACAGGCGTAAGGATTTGATTCAGCAATGTCATAAAGCTGACTCAGTGAAATCTTGTAAATTTCACTGTGTTAGTTTTACAGGGCTTTCATGCAAGTGAATGCCCACCCTGCAACAAAACGCCCACATGAAACCTGACACAGGTTTCATGTGGCGCAGGACTTTACAGCGTGACACATCTGCCTAGATGCATCAAGTTGTAAATATGTCGCAACATAGCGCATCTTTTGCGCTGCCGCTGCGTCACAAAAGTGACGCACAGCGGCGCAAAAGAGGCGCACGGCCATCATAAATCTGCCCCTAACATTTTAAATGATTGATTCAGGATGCCGATAAGGTGTGGCCTATCCAGAGGTTTGTTTCAGGTGAGGGCTACTCAGGGTTGCAGATGAAATTTAGGCTTGTTGAAGAGTACAGAGGAGATAATACATGTGCAGGCCTACCAACGAAGTAAGTCATGTTATGTTATGTTATGTTAATTGGGCTCTTCTATAGCGCAACGGCTACTCACAAAGGAGTGTCCCGGCGCTTTGGCGAAGAGGACCTTTATTGGAAAGAAAACATAACTGGGATTAAAAGACTTCACAATTCCTAAGTAAAAAGCCAGGTTTTTAATGCCTTTCTAAAGGACATCAGACTAGGGGCCTGTATAAGATCGAAAGGCAGTTCATTCCAGGCACGTGGAGCCAGGTAGTGAAACGAGCGCCCCCCTTGTCGAGTGCGTTTGATGGATGGAACGCACATTTTGAGCAGGGAGGCAGAGCGAAGAGCTCTGCTCGGTTTGTACAGAGCAAGCCGCTTTCTAATATACCTGGGGCCCAAGTCATGAAGAGCCTTATAGGTTAGAGTCAGGCTCTTGAACAGCATCCTTTTGGCTATAGGGAGCCAGTGCAATTCCTTAAGCAGGTTAGAAGTACTCGCTCGTCTAGGAAGACCGTAGATAGCCCGCGCAGCTGAATTTTGCACAACCTGAAGTCTCTTTACCAAATATTTAGGAAGACCTAAATAAAGGGCATTTACATAGTCCAAGCGAGACCCTACCAGTGCTTGGACGATAACCCTGCGATGGTTCACGGAAATCAAAGGAAGAAATTTCCTGAGCATCCTCAGGATACCGAAACATTTCCCTGCAAGACTGGCTATTTGGGGTCCAAAAGTCAACTCATTGTCTACAATGATGCCAAGATTTTTAACCTTGGTACTAGCATTGGTAGGAGGAAAAAGATCCTGGGGCCACCAACTTTTCCAATTTGGTTCAGAGACACACCCGAAAAAAAGCAGCTCCGATTTATCGGAGTTGCATTTCAGGCCGTGTCTCTTGAACCAGTCAAAGACTGCTTCTAAACAGCCTCTGATACGTGTCCCATCAAACATCTCATTCTTGTTCTGGGTGAACAAGAGCTGGGTGTCATCAGCGTAAGACACGATCTGAGCGCCAAACGACTCCGCAACCTCTGCAAGGGGGGCCATAAAGATGTTGAAGAGCAGGGGGCTAAGAATAGACCCCTGAGGGACCCCCACTTCCAGGACTGACATAGCTGCGGAGTGAGGTGGCGCCCAGATCGTTTGCCGGCGGCTGGCTAGAAATGACTTAAGCCAGTTCCACACCGTCCCCCTAAGACCACAATCCCAGAGTCGAATTAGGAGAGTGTCATGGGGAACGGTGTCAAACGCCGCCGACAAGTCTAACATGACCAACATGGCCTTACCTCCCGAGTCTAAGACCTCTCTAATGGCGGTGGTGACTTCCAGTAAAGCGGTTTCTGTGCTGTAATTCGCACGAAACCCAGATTGAGTACTGTGCAACATGTTGTTATTCTCGATAAAATCTGAGATGGATCGGTGCACATGCCTTTCCGCCACCTTTGCCAGAGCAGGGAGGAGAGAAATAGGCCTATAGTTGGCGTGTATGATGGAATCCAGAGTTGGTTTTTTAATTAGTGGAAGAATAAGAGCACTCTTCCAAGCCTGTGGAACAATGCCAGAAGACAGTGAGGAATTTAGAATGGAGTTAATAGGACTATTTAGCACAAAGGCTATTTTATTAAGACAAGAGACCGGGCAGGGATCTAGAGGGGAGCCCGATTTCAAGCCTGTCAAGTAGTCTAATGAAGCGGCAAGGCTTAACTGCGGAAATTCCCAGAGAGTGGGGTTCACAGAAGAAACAACATCCGGATCAACCACCCGAGACTGTTTAGAATAAGTTGCAAGGTCGGCTTGAATGGTAATTATTTTGTCGACAAAATAATGAGCTAGTTCATTCAGCCAAGATTTGGAATGACCCTGAACAGAATTGGCCAGAGACGGAGAGGTGAAGTCTCTAACAATATTAAAAATCTCCTTACAGGAGTTATCCGAATCATCTATCCGACGTTCAAAGTAGGTTTTTTTTTCGCTCCAAATCATCTTATGGTAAGATCTAGTCAGGTCTTTAAATTTTTCTCTCTCACGAGGGTTATAGTCTTTTCTCCAGATTCTTTCTGCTCTCTTGCAACTTTGACGGACTTCTTTAAGCTTCGATGAAAACCAAGGAGCAGAAGCACGTTTATTTCCAGGTTTGACAACTTTCTCAGGCACCAGATCCGCCAGTATAATTGTGAGCCACTCCGTATAAAGGGGTAGGTCAACTTCTACACTACCGGACAAAGTGCAAGGCGAACGTGCCAAAGCCTGAAGTAACGCATCACTAGATAACAGATGAAAAGGTCTGGACACTCGCTTAGCACATGTCACAGGGTTCAATCTGGCAGGAGAAATACTAGAAAGGCTAAAAGTGATTAGAAAATGGTCCGACCATAGTACAGGCTGAGGGACAAGTGCATTAATAGGAACCGTAGAGAAAACTTGGTCCAAAATATGGCCCTTATTGTGTGTGGCATCCTGGATAAATGGAGTGAATCCTAATGTTCCAGTAACCTCCATAAGTTTTATCGTGTCGGGATTAGCAACCTCGTCCATATGTATATTTAAATCGCCCAACAGTAGGCAATGTTTAGATTTAAGGCATGGAACCGATAGAGCAGCCTGTAACTCATCCACAAAAGAACCTAAAGGACCAGGGGCACGATATGCCAGAATGCCAGTACAAGCATACTGAGGAGACAGATGCAGAGTGAAACCTAGTGCCTCGGTATTCTGAATATTATCTACCGGAAAGGTAGTACAGTGCAGCTGGTTGTTGACTATAATCGCTACACCGCCCCCACGGCCAGATATTCTGTCTCTCCTAATGATGGTATAATTAGGTGGGATGGCGTTTACTAAGTCTGGAGCAGAGGAATCACTCAGCCATGTCTCGGTAAGATAAAGGCAAGATATATCAGAGTTCGCAAGCAAATTCCATATGTCTAAGGCGTGGCCACCTAGAGAGCGCGTGTTGAGAAGTAAACAAGTAATGGTAGTCTCTGGAAGAGGGTGAATAGGTCTCTTATATAAAGGGGCTCGCCAGCCACATACCTGACATCCTTTTCTAAAAGCCCGGTGGCCCGGAAAAACCGAGTGGCAGCGCCCTATCGGAGGACGAAGATCGAAAAGGGTCTCAGAAGAATAAGAATAGCACATTATTAAAACCAGTAATACAATACCTGGCAACCAAGCAAGCCTGCCAGCCGTCCTGCCCCGTCTGCTGCCGGAACGCTGACGGGCGCAGACGGGCAGGACTCTGGCACGACTCAGGCGCAGGGAAGGCGCCACCTTGCGCGTCACCGCTGCGCGTTGAAAAAGTGGAGCTTTAAGTAGGCCGGCGGAAGTACAGAAACCCAGGCGCCACGACCCGCACCAATATGGCGGCGTCAGGCTTCGCTGGTTACACCAGTATGGCGCTCCCTCACCACCCCAGAACCGGGCCCGCCAAACGGCGGTGCAGGGTAATATTTTAAGTGCAAGTGAGGGGCCAGAATAAACGCTAAGGCACACAGAAAGTATTTGTTTTAAAATCACAAATAAGACAGACAAAAATGCTACGTTATGCTAGCAATTTTAAAATGAGCGCGTTAGCGCAGAATCGCGCAGTCCTTAGGCACAGCGTCTACCTCCTATCCTTACAGGCACCTATTTGCCAGGGAAGATCGTCCGGCAGGTTCCGCCTTAAGTAGGCCGGCGGAAGTACAGAAACCCAGGCGCCACGACCCGCACCAATATGGCGGCGTCAGGCTTCGCTGGTTACACCAGTATGGCGCTCCCTCACCACCCCAGAACCGGGCCCGCCAAACGGCGGTGCAGGGTAATATTTTAAGTGCAAGTGAGGGGCCAGAATAAACGCTAAGGCACACAGAAAGTATTTGTTTTAAAATCACAAATAAGACAGACAAAAATGCTACGTTATGCTAGCAATTTTAAAATGAGCACGTTAGCGCAGAATCGCGCAGTCCTTAGGCACAGCGTCTACCTCCTATCCTTACAGGCACCTATTTGCCAGGGAAGATCGTCCGGCAGGTTCCGTCTTAAGTAGGCCGGCGGAAGTACAGAAACCCAGGCGCCACGACCCGCACCAATATGGCGGCGTCAGGCTTCGCTGGTTACACCAGTATGGCGCTCCCTCACCACCCCAGAACCGGGCCCGCCAAACGGCGGTGCAGGGTAATATTTTAAGTGCAAGTGAGGGGCCAGAATAAACGCTAAGGCACACAGAAAGTATTTGTTTTAAAATCACAAATAAGACAGACAAAATGCTACGTTATGCTAGCAATTTTAAAATGAGCGCGTTAGCGCAGAATCGCGCAGTCCTTAGGCACAGCGTCTACCTCCTATCCTTACAGGCACCTATTTGCCAGGGCACGGTCATGTCCACTGCACTCTTGAACAAAGGCCAGACCTCCTCTGTCTCCCTGGACAGGCCTAAACCTCATCTGCAAAATGTGATTCGTAATGTTAGGAAACACAGGTGATATAATTGAAAAACGTGCAAATATTTTTGCTCATTTCACAATCACATCACCTGTCTTTCCTCAGCTTAGGTATCTCATTGTGCAGATGTAGTCTAGCATATCCAAGAGTACGCAGAAGGTGAGGACTGTATGCAACAGAGCAATGTACATTACTCACCTCCCTTGACACTTACAGAAGCCTCAGTTTCTCCATGCCTCCTACACAGTTCTAAATGTATATCATTATCATCATAGTGACTATGAAACTCTAGCAGTACATATTGTGAATCCTAAATGTCTTAAAGTAACGATTTATTAACCAACAAACAATTAAAATATTCTCCCAGATTGATGGTGAGAAGTGATATATTTATTTATAGAAGCAGACACCTTTTTGTCATTGACATAAATGTAAAAAGCATTCCTTTTCTTTATGAACCATTTTCATGTCATAATTTGAAAACACAGCACAACTCCTATGTACAAGTACACCCTGTCAGTATTTAAATTTGCCAAGCACACATGGGGGCGTATTTACAAGAGCCTTGCACCACAGAGAAATGACTTAAATTTACCAAGCACTCATGAGGGCTTATTTACAATGACCTTGCACCACCTTTAAAGTCACTTTTAACATGGGGAAAATGACGTGAATGTGGATCATAAGCTTTGTAAATTTGCCCCCATGTTGACTATGAAACTGTTGCAGAACATATTGTGAAACCTTAATGACTTCAAGAAACGTGTTTTTAATCCCGCAAACAATAAAATTATTCTCCCATATTCATGGTGGAAAATGAAATATTTATTTAAAGAAGCATACACCATATTGACCTTCTTATAAATGTAAATATCATTTCTTTTTAAAAAAAAACGATTTTCTGGTCATAATTTGAAAACACAACACAGCTCCTATGTACAAGCACACCCTGTCAGTACTTAAATTTGCCAAGCACACATGGGGGCGTATTTACAAGGACCTTGCACCACGGGGAAATGACTTAAATTAAAATGGGGAAAATAACGTCAAAGTGACTCAAAGGCCTTGTAAATATGCCCCAAGCTGCCTATGAAACTCTAGCAGTACATATCAAGAAACCTAATTGACTTCAAGAAATGTTTTAAAACACATCAAGTAAACAAATTAATCACCCAGATTCATGGGGAAGTGACTTAAAATGCCCTAACACACATGAAAGCGTATTTTTAAAGCCCTTGCACCATTTTTGTATCACTTTTAACATGGCTATGTAACTCAAATAAACAAAATCTATTTGTAAAACACTTGACACAAAGCAACATTTTAAATTCACACATTTCTTCATAATTTTATTTACAAGGACCTTGCACCACGGGGAAATGACTTAAATTAAAATGGGGAAAATAATGTCAAAGTAACTCAAAGGCCTTGTAAATATGCCCCAAGCAGCCTATGAAACTCTAGCAGTACATATCAAGAAACCTAATTGACTTCAAGAAACGTTTTTAAACACATCAAGTAAACAAATTAATCACCCAGATTCATGGGGAAGTGACTTAAAATGCCCTAACACACATGAAAGCGTATTTTTAAGGCCCTTGCACCATTTTTGCGTCACTTTTAACATGGCTATGTAACTCAAAGAAACAAAATCTATTTTTAAAACACTTGACACAAAGCAACATTTTAAATACACAACTTTCTTCATAATTTTCTCCCTAAAGCATACTATTCTCTATCTAAATTAAATGAATCTTTTCTCACCTTAGCAAATACTTTTTGAGTTTCAAAATAGTCTCAGACACACACCAATTTGTCTTTAGCAGAGCAAAGGGTATGCACTCCAGAGGCTGCAACCAACAAAGGCACAGAAATGCTGTAATTCATCACACATATCTCTCATGTCACCCAATCAAAACTCTTCCCTCACTTTTTTCAAATCAACACCCTTCCCCCCTCTGCCCTTTCTGCCTTTTTTCCATAGCAACCACCTCCTGAAAGACCTCTCATGTTTACAAGTTCACACAACAATGTTTCAATTGAACTCTGAACTCTCAGTACACCTGCGTATCCAGTGCAATCTTTCATAAAATGATTTTTTCTTGACCATTCAAATTACATCTTTCAAAGAACTCATCCATGCACCCTAACTTTCTGTTTTCAGCAATCAAAATCCACCAATCACTGCTACTGAATCATTAGCACAGAAACTCCTCAGTTTTTTTCATTACAAACTGCTACTGTTTCAACTGCCATTTCATTCCCACACTTCATCTGACTGCAGCAGAACCTCCTCTCACCATGTTTTCTGTCTGGATTGTTGGACATAGTTACATTCACTAGGCTCAAAGGTATGCTGATAACAGAAATTTACACAACCTCAATTTACAAAATGTGGAAATCAACTGGATTGGCCACAGAGGATTAAGATGTCACCAATTGATACCATTGGTGAAAACCTTTTTGCATTTGCCAAAACCTGACCTGTTAATTGTGCACTGTGGAGGAAATGACTTGGGCACTTTGACTGGGGTAGGTCTGGAAATGCTTTTAAAGGACATCTTTGAGCAATTGATGGCACTTTTTCCTCAAACTGCCTTGGTATATTCAAATATATGCCAAAGACAGAAATGGAGGTGGTCCAATCAATTTTGTTCACAAATTGAGAAATCGAGGAAGCATGTAAATAAGTCTGTTTCAGCTTACATGAGAGACCATGGAATGGGCTCCATCTACAACAATAACTTGCGTTACTACATGCAAGATATCTACAGAGGAGATGGAGTTCACTTCTCAGATGAGGGGAACAGAGTTTTCATCCTGAATTTAAGACTATGTATTCCTACCTACTTATAAGTACCTAGAACTTACACAGAACCCAAAAGCTCTTTTCAGAGCTACCTTAACTATGATTACTCTTTAAAAATTTCAAATGTACCTTTTTTCACTAATTTTCATTTTTGTTCGCTTCCTGGTTCGCTACCCGGTTCGCGTACCGGCAGCTAACATCGCGAAAAATTCAATTTGTTTTTCTTTTTCGACATATATAAGCCTCCTCAGCCACCCTTAGAAAACCTAGGGGGTCAGGATACGTCTCCCGTGCCCCCTTATACCCTTTCCCAACATTCTTTATCCTCCATCTTGTTTCTAAATTCATCCGAAACACAAGATGGCGGACTCCCGTTACGCTATCGGTTAGCTTCCCGGTACGCGAACCGGGTAGCGCCTCTACTGCGAAAAAACGGCAAATTTTATTTTTTTATTTTTTGCCCCGCGGGACCCTTTAATAGCCCCCTCATCAATCCTAGGGGGTCAGAAGGGGTCTACCTTGCCCCCTTTCATTAATTTCCCCCTTCGTTTTTCTTCACCTCTTGTCTCTCGATCCTACCGAGAGACAAGATGGCGGCCGCTCCGGACTGTTTAGAATGTTGACAGACACCGCAGAGCCAATCAGCTTCGCTTCGCGAAGTTCCGTTACGCGTCAGGTACGCGAACCGGGGCGCTAACCGGAGCGCTGTTACAGATATATATATTTTTTTGAACGTTAATTTATCAAAATCCACTGGAACACATATATTGAGACCTAGCAAAGGCACATCGGGCAAACAATATCTACAATTTTGCCAAGTTTCGTGGAAATCCATTGAGCCGTTCGAGCTAAAAGTGAGTCCAACCGCCCTATGGAAAATTGCATGGGAAAAACGCGTTTTGGGACCCCCTTTTTTCTCAGCCCCCCTTGACGAAACCCCCCCAAATGTTCAGGGGCTGCTCAGAAACAAAATGTTCCATTTTCCTGAAAATTTCAGCCAATTCCGTCCTCAAACGCCAAAGTTATTCGACATAGAATTTTCAAAAATCCCATAGGAAAAAAATCCTAACTATATATACCTACTGGCGACCGCCAGTAGGTAATATATACATACATATATAAATATATATATATATATATATATATATATATATATATATATATATATATATATATATATCCAAAACTTAGTTGCCCCCAATTCAGAGAAGCCACTTCAGGTAGGTTCAAATTCTGTGTTTTATTTAAAGAGAGCTACAGAAACGCTGTGCAGAAATGTCTCCAAAATTAACAAAGCCTGACGCGTTTCATGCGCATAGCGCATTTCTTCAGAGGCAATCTTGGTCAGCTACTCACAGCATGGATTCTTTTTTTCTCACTTCTGACCTCGTGTCTTAAGGGCGTGGGCGCGCCCCCCAGGCATTCTGGTAAAAGTAGTTCATTGTTTTTCAAACTCGAGTGAGTTGCTCCTGGCAGCGAAATGGATCCAAATAATAAACCACAGTGGGCTGGGGACGACTTCAAACACCAGCGGTCTGTACAATGATGCTTTCTCCATCACGACCTTCCTGCCCTTTGCTGTGCTGCATCGCCTGACGCTGCACGGGTCCATGGGTCCATGGTTGGGCTTCTCTACGACCGGGACCGGCCGTTAGTACATCCAAAACTTAGTTGCCTCCAATTCAGAGAATCCACTTCAGGTAGGTTCAAATTCTGTGTTTTATTTGAAGCGAGCTACAGAAACGCTGTGCAGAAATGTCTCCAAAATTAACAAAGCCTGACGCGTTTCATGCGCATAGCGCATTTCTTCAGAGGCAATCTTGGTCAGCTACTCACAGCATGGATTCTTTTTTTCTCACTTCTGACCTCGTGTCTTAAGGGCGTAGGCGCGCCCCCCAGGCATTCTGGTAAAAGTAGTTCATTGTTTTTCAAACTCGAGTGAGTTGCTCCTGGCAGCGAAATGGATCCAAATAATAAACCACAGTGGGCTGGGGACGACTTCAAACACCAGCGGTCTGTACAATGATGCTTTCTCCATCACGACCTTCCTGCCCTTTGCTGTGCTGCATCGCCTGACGCTGCACGGGTCCATGGGGCCATGGTTGGGCTTCTCTACGACCGGGACCGGCCGTTAGTACATCCAAAACTTAGTTGCCCCCAATTCAGAGAAGCCACTTCAGGTAGGTTCAAATTCTGTGTTTTATTTGAAGAGAGCTACAGAAACGCTGTGCAGAAATGTCTCCAAAATTAACAAAGCCTGACGAGTTTCATGCGCATAGCGCATTTCTTCAGAGGCAATCTTGGTCAGCTACTCACAGCATGGATTCTTTTTTTCTCACTTCTGACCTCGTGTCTTAAGGGCGTGGGCGCGCCCCCCAGGCATTCTGGTAAAAGTAGTTCATTGTTTTTCAAACTCGAGTGAGTTGCTCCTGGCAGCGAAATGGATCCAAATAATAAACCACAGTGGGCTGGGGACGACTTCAAACACCAGCGGTCTGTACAATGATGCTTTCTCCATCATGACCTTCCTGCCCTTTGCTGTGCTGCATCGCCTGATGCTGCACGGGTCCATGGGGCCATGGTTGGGCTTCTCTACGACCGGGACCGGCCGTTAGTACATCCAAAACTTAGTTGCCCCCAATTCAGAGGAGCCACTTCAGGTAGGTTCAAATTCTGTGTTTTATTTGAAGAGAGCTACAGAAACGCTGTGCAGAAATGTCTCCAAAATTAACAAAGCCTGACGAGTTTCATGCGCATAGCGCATTTCTTCAGAGGCAATCTTGGTCAGCTACTCACAGCATGGATTCTTTTTTTCTCACTTCTGACCTCGTGTCTTAAGGGCGTGGGCGCGCCCCCCAGGCATTCTGGTAAAAGTAGTTCATTGTTTTTCAAACTCGAGTGAGTTGCTCCTGGCAGCGAAATGGATCCAAATAATAAACCACAGTGGGCTGGGGACGACTTCAAACACCTGCGGTCTGTACAATGATGCTTTCTCCATCACGACCTTCCTGCCCTTTGCTGTGCTGCATCGCCTGACGCTGCACGGGTCCATGGGGCCATGGTTGGGCTTCTCTACGACCGGGACCGGCCATTAGTACATCCAAAACTTAGTTGCCCCCAATTCAGAGAAGCCACTTCAGGTAGGTTCAAATTCTGTTGTTTATTTGAAGAGAGCTACAGAAACGCTGTGCAGAAATGTCTCCAAAATTAACAAAGCCTGACGCGTTTCATGCGCATAGCGTATTTCTTCAGAGGCAATCTTGGTCAGCTACTCACAGCATGGATTCTTTTTTTCTCACTTCTGACCTCGTGTCTTAAGGGCGTGGGCGCGCCCCCCAGGCATTCTGGTAAAAGTAGTTCATTGTTTTTCAAACTCGAGTGAGTTGCTCCTGGCAGCGAAATGGATCCAAATAATAAACCACAGTGGGCTGGGGACGACTTCAAACACCAGCGGTCTGTACAATGATGCTTTCTCCATCACGACCTTCCTGCCCTTTGCTGTGCTGCATCGCCTGACGCTGCACGGGTCCATGGGGCCATGGTTGGGCTTCTCTACGACCGGGACCGGCCGTTAGTACATCCAAAACTTAGTTGCCCCCAATTCAGAGAAGCCACTTCAGGTAGGTTCAAATTCTGTGTTTTATTTGAAGAGAGCTACAGAAACACTGTGCAGAAATGTCTCCAAAATTAACAAAGCCTGACGCGTTTCATGCGCATAGCGCATTTCTTCAGAGGCAATCTTGGTCAGCTACTCACAGCATGGATTCTTTTTTTCTCACTTCTGACCTCGTGTCTTAAGGGCGTGGGCGCGCCCCCCAGGCATTCTGGTAAAATATATATATATATACACAGAAACTCCTCCACGCCACTTCCAATCCCCACTCGGACCGGCGAAGTGATAACCAGGAGACGGACCACTGGATCAGGTTACAGTTCTTTATTTTATAGTTCAACTGGTAAAAGCGCACAGCGCGTTTCGGGCTAAGCAAGCCCTTGCTCAAGGCATGTGAGCAAGGGCTTGCATAGCCCGAAATGCATTGTGCGCTTTTACCAGCTGAACTAATAAATAAAGAACTGTAACCTGATCCAGTGGTCCGTCTCCTGGTTATCGCTTCGCCGGTCCGAGTGGGGATTGGAAGTGGCGTGGAGGAGTTTCTGTGCATGTAACTACGGAAGTGAGCTTGCTTCCGGTTACGGACCCCCTCCCCTGATGTGGCGTCTGCTCTCAAGCTAATATATATATATATATATATATTCCAAAAATCAGGGCAATAAACAGGGAAAAAATGTGTACCTACATAACATTTCAGCACCTCAAATGAAACAGGTAAGCATTAAAAACACACCACAGCCTAAGGAGCCTGGGAGACAGTTAGGAGTAAGTTTGCAGCCTTGGATCACCCGGGAGGTGCATGGTAATAGGCCTACTATTCAGATAAATAAGGCCAACACGTTAGAACCCCCGATATTAATCGGGGAAATGAAAAAGGGGAGTGAGACTATGAGACTACATTTTGAACCAATCCCATTAAGGAAAGGGGGTAAGAAGATAGGCAAGAGGTTGCCCCTAAACAGGTCACAACTCCTACAAGGGTTGGCAAAATGCCATAACCTGAAAGCAATAGGTACAAATGATCTAAGACTAGTGGGTTTTAGGCAACATAAAGAAGGGAAGGATGTTACCAGTGTAACTTTGTACTCAAATCTGGTAAAAAATACGATTGAAAAAGCAGCTAAGGAGCTACAGGTAGAGGGAATACGACTATTATCCGAAGATGAGGTACTAGTAGAAGTAGAAGGGAAAGGGTGGCAAGGGAAAAATTTCCTAAGGTGTCATGCAGGGTTAGGAAAGAGACAAGTAAGGATAAGAGACCCAGAAGAAGAGGAAGGGGCACCCTTGGAAAATATTAAAATAGTAGCAAATAATTCAAATGCAGAAAATTGGTGGGGAAACGGGAGTCAGGATTTCGGCCATGCAGGTCCCTCATCTAGAGCTTCTGAAGGGCATGGGGATGACGGCTGGCTAGATAATGTGAAATAGGAAAAAAGGTAAGCCACAGAGCTTTAGATTAGCCTCCTGGAATATAAATGGTCTAGGAGATGATGCCAAACAAATACATTTAAGGGAATTTGGAGAAAATACAGAGATTATGTGTATCCAGGAGACTTGGCTATGTGGCCCCCACATTCGATGGCTTCGCCCAGCAAAACCGCTTGCAAAGAAACAGAGATGTGGCCACCCAGCTGGGGGATTAATGACTCTAGTGTCAACAAAAATAACAAAGAAGGAGATAGAAATAACCGTAAAATGTAAATGGCTGCTTGCCTGTAGAATAATGTTATCTGATTTTGTAAAAATGAACATGATAATGCTTATAAATGTATATATTCAATGGGATTCAACTGAGGAATACATAGCAGAAATGGGGTATTTTAAAGGAGATATGGATACAATCTGTGAAAAGTACGGCATGGATTTGATCATGTTAATGGGCGATTAAAACCATAAATTACACCCCATGAAGGTAGACGGTTGGTTTTAAGAAATATTAGAGGCCTATGAGATAACACAAGCTACTTTCCCAGAATGCATAACAACTGCTAAGGACACCCAGTTGGGAAACTTTTTGGGAACTAAAAACCTCTTCTGTTTAAATGGGAGATCCCCCTTAGATTGCCCAGCTAAGAAAACGTTTAAGCCAGGTACCCAAAACTGTCCAATTGACTATGTGTTCACAACCCCCTGGAGCTTCCAACTAATCACAGGGTTTAGGATTTTAAATAGAGAAAGGAGTGACCATAAGATTAAGTCTCTAGAAATCCCTGATGCACAGCAAATGTCCTGTACTCAAGTTATGGAACAACAGATGGAATACCCCAGGCGACGTACAGCAAGGCTCACGGAAGAATATGTTGCTAGGCTAGTAAAGTTACAACAGAATCTAGATCTGGAGGCAGTAAGCAGCCAGGGGTTAGAGTGGTACGTGGGAAAAATCGAGGATGTGGTCCAAACCCTCAGTGAGGGGCTGAGAAACGATCAAAAAAAGGTTAAAAAGAACCACCAAAAGCCGGAGTTACAAGGACGGTGGTTCACCTAGGAATGCCTGGAAAAGAAAAGAGAAGTGAGAAGAATGACGAGCCGCCAACTTTTAAAGGGCGGGCAGGGTAGTGGAAACGACCTTGTAAGTCAAAAAGAGAATACAATATGTTAATTAGGAGGGCAAAAAGAGAATATAAAGAAGCCTGTTGGTTAAAATTACTTGAAGCAATTGAGGCAAGGAACCTATGGCAGTTTTGGAAATTAGTTCATTCGGCTGCGGACGGCCAGACAGCCACAATGAACTGTGTTGTAGCAGAAGCAGCCCGGGAGGGTTATCTGCCGGATCTATATAGCCCTGGGAGTAACCGGGAAGCGAATCAGCACACAGACTGGAGCAGTCTGGTAGCAGATATAAAACTTGATTTCTCTGTCCCTGAAGTTAAAAGTACGATAAAAGTATTCTCTACAGTGGACCACTGGTATGCCCTTTGGGCACTTGCCCGGAAGTCGATAGAACAAAAGGGGAAAATGTTCTGCTGCTTCTTTGACTTCCGGGCGGCCTTTGATTTGGTGGATCGTAGGAGGCTGTGGGAGTGCTTGATTAAATATGAGATCCCAGCAGGCCTACCTGCAATTCTAAAAGAATTGCATAGAGGAAACTGGGCCCAAGTGATTAAAGACACTCAAGGGGCATTGACAAAGAAAATAGCCATAGAGAACGGGCTAAGACATGGCTGTGTCCTGGCCCCTCTCCTCTTTTCAATTTTTTTAGCTGACCTACCAGCAGCACTGGAAGTGGAAAGAAGTGCGAGCCCCAGAATGAGTGGTAGGAAGGTAGCAAGCCTGCTATACGCAGATGATCTAGTGATAATTGATCAAACGGAGCTAGGGCTACAGAGAAAATTAACTGCTTTTAGTGAATACTGTAAGACCAAACTGTTAGTGGTAAACATGGACAAACGGCAGGAAGGCAAGGCCCTAAAAATGCTGCTGTCCCTACCCAAGTCTGCTATGATACAAGCAATAAGAATACAGACAGGAATATCCAGGCCCAAATGTCCCTTGCAAGATTCTGGAAACGCCAATCCCAAGGGGGCGCACAGAAGGTTTCACATTGGTGCAGTGAGGAAATCAGGCATAGTAGCCTAAAATGGGCAATAGAAGCGAGAAGGAAAATTAAGGAGATAACTGGGAGCTTAAATGTGAGAGCAAACCAGAATCCCTTAGACGTCGCCTTCTCCAAGAGTATACTTAGAGCTCAAGGTATGGAGCAATCAAGGAAGCAGGACTTCAATACCTGAGAAAGAAAATGTCGGTCCAATGCAAGATAAAAGTGTGGGAAAATGATGCATGGTATCCGTATCTAGAAACCTTGGCAAACCATGGACTTAGATACGAAATTTTGAAAATACGAATTGGCATTAACCCATGGCTAATGGAGGGGAGATTAAAGGCAGAAATGCTACACCCCGATGGACTATGCAAATGCGGGCTGGGGACAAAGTGTTAAATATTGTATATTTTGGTAGATTGCTTTCTGACGCTAGAAGCGAGAACATTCTTTCTACGGCCACAATTTAGAAAATATGGAATAAGGTCTCGAGCACAAGCCATTGCATTATTGATAGAAATGGAAAATCTGGATACTGCAATTGCACTAGGAAATTACATAAGAGGGGTAAATCGGTTTGCAAGGGAAAAACTTAAGCAATGACAGCGATGAATTTAATCATAAACCCCCCCACTCAGGAGTTAAAGGCTTAAGACCGAAGCAATTTTACTCCAAATTGTCTAATCTATTGCTGCTAATGAAGAATGATGAATGTAAAGAACTTTTTAACCTTAGGATATTTGTTATTTCTGTTTTATTAAGGTTTTATGAGGTTTTTATCTTCTTAATTGATTTTATAAAAAATAGAAATTCAAAGGTTACTGAATTATTGAAGTCCAGTGCTAAATTTTATGGGGGTAAGAACAGAGCGGGTAAGCTCCTTGCTAATTATTTAAAAGTCAAACACAATAAATTGAATATTGCTGCTATATATGACACTAACTCCACTCTACAACATACTGACACCGCCATTCTTTCAGAATTTTCCCTCTTCTATAAGACCCTGTACTCCTCGGAATGCCAACCCACTCCCCAATCACTCACTCACTACTTCTCTACCATTCACAAGCCTTCTCACTTCCCCCTTGATCTCTCTGCTCTGGAGTCTGACATCACTCTCGAAGAGCTGCTTGCTGCGCTCAAACACCTCAAATTAAATAAGGCTCCCGGACCTGATGGCTTCACCGTCGAGTTCTATCTCCACTTCTCCAAACTTCTCCTCCCCAAGCTCTATCTACTTATTAACTCCTTCTCTGCCTGCGGAGGCTCCTCTGGCACCTTCTCAGAAGCACACATCTGCCTGATTCCCAAGGAGGGTAAAGATGCCCAACACTGCAAGAACTACCGGCCAATCTCGCTGGTGAATATAGATTACAAAATCTTCGCCAAGTCTTTAGCTGCTCGGTTAGACTCCCTCCTCCCTGATCTTTTGGGTGAGGAACAATCCGGCTTTGTTAAGGGCCGCTTTATCACAGACAATACCAGGTTACTTTTTAACATTCTCACAAAATCCTCACGCATGCAATCCTCACTCGCTGCGATTGCCTTGGACGCAGAAAAAGCGTTTGATAGGGTGGAATGGTCTTACCTCTTTCATGCTCTCACATGGTTTGGATTTGGCCCTAATTTCATTTCCTTGGTTTCCCTTTTATACTCTCGCCCGCGTGCTGCAGTTTGTGCTAATGGCAAAGTTTCTCCCTTCTTTGACTTAGGTAGAGGAGTACGTCAGGGTTGCCCCCTTTCTCCCTTCCTTTTCAATTTGGCCCTAGAACCGTTTCTCTCCAGGTTGCGCCAAAATCCCAATATACACGGCTTTCATTCCACTGATTCCTACGTCAAACTTGCTGCATACGCGGATGGCATTTTACTGTTCATTTCTGATCCTGATTCCTCTATTCCTGCTTTCTTAGAAGAGGTACAGGATTATTCCCTAATCTCAGGATACAAGCTCAACCATGATAAGTGTGAGATATTGCCATTGACCAAATTTACTTTTAAAGCAGACCACGCTGCCTCAAATTTTGTCTGGAATTCCTCTCACATCAAATATCTCGGCTTGCACATCACTCCCTCCATACCTGATACGATTTCCTTATGCTTAAATAAATGTATTCAGAAAATCTCCGATCTCACTGCTCGATGGCACCCTCTCTACCCCTCCTGGTGGGGTCGCCTCGACACGATTAAAATGATGCTCACCCCAATTATCCTTTACACCATATCCAATATTCCTGTACCTATCGCTGCAAAGTCATTTAAAACGATTAACTCCGTCCTGTCAATCTTCCTTTGGCACAATAAAAAACCACGAATGTCCATCGCACGACTGATTCGCCCTACTTCTGAGGGCGGGGTCAACTTTCCAGATTTCCCCTCATATCAAAGAGCCTTCCTACTCCGGCAAGCGTCGTTCTGGCTACAGGATCCTGACGACCCATGCCCCTTGTGGGTCAAGTTGGAACGCCTCTTCCTCTCCCCTTTCTCCTTTGCGGAATATCTCGCTTTTTCTCGTAAACCCTCCTCTGTTTCCACACCCATTCACAGATTTACGACCAAACTCATTTTGGCTTCCTCCCCCACCCCTCCTAGCTCTATTGCGGATTTTCTCTCCTCCCCCTTATGGCACAACACTCACCTCCTCATTCGCTCTAAACCCATCTACTGGAAGTCCTGGAGGTGTGGTAAATAAATAAATAATACCCTATTTTTGACTAGGCATATAGCATAACAAATAGCTCAATAAATAAGAGTCAAGATTCGAGGTAGTAGGAGTTTCTGCAGGTTTATTACAGCATAAGGACAGGATCAGGACAACCTGCATAGGAATAGGACAATAAGGCCCGGCAGCTGCCGGGGCTGGGTCTGGGATGAGCGCGCTAATATTCAATAACAAAACACAGGCATATATACATAGCGCGAACACATAGCATTACATTGCAGTAGGCGTAGCAGTGGGTGGAGCAGAAGGCGTGACGCGTAGCAGTCGCGAGAGATAACAGTAAAAGTAGGTGTAACTGGGCGTGTACATAGACATGTGGTGCAAACGTAACAGAATATGTCATGAATGGGCGGAATCATTGGAGGGGGCTACCTAAGGAGCCGGGACCTTTAACCTGATGGTGCGCGCAAACTGGCAATGACGTGTTACGAGGAGAAGCTGGGGGCTATGAACTCTGTGCTAGGAGCAGAGACTAAAGTCTGGAGGGTCGGAGCGACATGTACCTAAACCCTATCTGGTATCTGATGTTTAGGGAACATGTTGATATAAACTAGAAGTCATGAGGGGAAAAGCTAACTTGATTCTAAGACTGGAGCATGCATTATTCTACATGTAGTGCGTGATGGAGAATATTAAATGACCATTTAAATACAGTATTCCTCTAACGTGGAGCCG
Source organism: Lissotriton helveticus (assembly GCF_964261635.1). Classification (NCBI taxonomy): domain Eukaryota; kingdom Metazoa; phylum Chordata; class Amphibia; order Caudata; family Salamandridae; genus Lissotriton; species Lissotriton helveticus. The sequence goes on from NC_136068.1 coordinate 1,762,567,065, forward strand.
TATAGGCTAGACAATGACGGAAACTATTGATGCAGTTCAGTAGCTTAGGAATGCAGAGAAGGAGGACTGAACTGATAACTGGAACTATAACATACTTTTGGCAGACTCAGAGGCAGAGCCAAGCTGCACCGGGCACTGCGAGGCAGGAAGTAAGTGAAAGGTCGAGGATACAGGTGGGGGCTGTATCGCTCCTCAGCGAGGCTTCAGGAGACAGGAGCTGAATCTAGGGTCCAGGCCCTGTTGAGGCCTAGAAACGGGGACTTTATAATGGAATAACGTGCACACTGAGAAAACGTGGCAACGTAACTTTACATAGGCCTGATATTCGTAGTATTCACGAGGACTGGAAACTGGCATACTAGAGGTGGACACAACTGTAATTGCGTCATTCATCGGACATGGGGAATAACATATGCATATTGGTCATGCACACATAACATATGATGGATGAGGCGTAGGGACACAGAACATGGCAAAATTTACTTTTCCACATTCCCTCCTTGTCACTACGTTTCCATCAGGAAACATCAATATTCATGATACCGTCTATCATTTCATACAGTACCATTTGCTCGTCTCGAATTATCTTGGAACGGGACTTAGAACGGGGCTTAGGACTAAGAATACAAGAGGTAGCACACATGCTGCAAATCGCAGGGCCACATTGTATACAGAGGCAGCAGCTAAATATGATCGCTACTGCAATACCTAGAAAGGACAGGAATTTCCATCCCCATGCGGAAATTATATTCCAGAACCAACCGGACCATGTCCAGGTGCCTGGGTCTTGATGTAACAGATGGGCAATTTTATGGAGTCTGGTTATAGCTGAATAAACAGACGGCGCGTTATTTGGAATGAAAATGCAGCAACTAGATCCGAGAACTCTACAGGCCCCGCCCCTATCGGCCAGTATGACGTCAAGGACGAGACGATTCTGTAAAACGACAATTCTCATAAAGGATTGCTCTTCGGTTAGGTTACCTAGAGCGGAGGCAGTCTCATCTACTACTGCTTCAAGGGTTCTTGTTAACCTACGGATTAGCTTACTATTTACAACTGTACCTAAATAAGGGAAAACACCTTTATCTATATCAATGAATTGTTCTGCGGCGGTTTCAGTATAATCGACAATCGGGAGATTTCTCTTGTGTCTAGTATGTACTAGGAAGGAATTCCTATGGTAGTCAGGTGGGGCTAGGAAAACAGGTGGCAGTAGGAAGGCAATGTAACAGGTTCCCTCCCAATCGAGGGGCAGACGAACATATGCGGTTTGACCACAAACAAAATAAGAATGACGTGAAGCTTTAAAAATAGATTTCCCACTGTCACTATACTTGATAACAGTAGTACATTCACTATGTCCTACGTGTACAGAACCATAACTACGGACACATAATTCGCCTTTGACTGGTAGTACTGAAATAGCAGGTGAGTCTGGAGTAGTATCAGACTGAACATTCAGGACCATGAAATTCGACGAATAATTACCTAAATTATAAACTTCATTTTCTAGATCTAAACCTGTTCTGTGGGGGAAACCTTGCTTGTCTGGAAAACATGTACTGTTAAGAAAAGACATATCTGTTGCGGATGACGTTAACGTGGACCATGCTCCACACGAACCATTATGTGTGAATGGATAAGGAAACAGTGGCAGAACTCCCTTTGATGTCTGGAAAGGGGGGAGTCGACCACACACCCAACAATTAGTGGCATTGCTGGTCTGGTGTGAGTAATGTAACATACGGATAAATGTGTTGTTACGCATAGCGAGGCGGTAAGAATATTCGTGAGGAGGCAGATCACTAAACGTGTGCTCTACTGTAGCATTAGCAGACATATTTACATGAGGAACTGGAAAATACAGATAGAACGCATAGCTGATGCAGGAAATCATAATGCTGATGAATAATATGAAACTTAGAAAAACGATACATCTGATTGAACTTTGACTGACTCTCTCACTATGGGGGTCTATTTTATACATGTCAGAAACAATCTAACCGTTTCACCTAGGGGAGGACTTATACAATCAAACTGACTGACTTATTTTGCTAGACCTGAGCTTTAACTTATACTCCTGTTGCGGAGTTTTCTCTAACAAGGAAGGGGTTGTAACAATGTCTTTTGCGGGACAGTCCTTTAAAACAATGTCTTGGCAGTCTTTAAAATCCTGGGACTCCTTGGAAATGTTCTTGGAGACTGGTTTCAATCCATTGAAAAGTTTTACATGAGAAAGATGGACCCACCCCTTCCTGCCTTCCAGCTTGACGGCAGTACGGGTGGTCAAGAGGACCTGACGTGGCTCTTTCCAACGAGGCTCCAGCGGACTTGATCTGTCAAAATTTCGGACCATCACAAGGGAACCTGGAACGATTTCATGCGGTGCCACCTCGGTGTTGTCTGGAAAGGCGGCAGCAACCTGTGAACGACATGAGTTGAGGGCAGACATCAAGGAAGCTAGGTAATCTGTCAACATATTACATGAAACATCGGTAATACTTCGGGGTCTAGGAGTACCCCACATGTTAGGGGGGCGGCCGAAAACGACCTCATACGGGGACAGACCTGATCTGGAATGTGCGACCATACGCATATAAAATAAAGCGACTGGCAGAGCTACTAGCCAGTCCACACCTTTTTCTTTACAAACTTTGGCAATACGGATTTTCAGGGTCTGATTATGTCTCTCGACTAGACCGGCTGCTTCGGGATGGCGTACACAATGGAACTTCCACTGGTACCCTAACAACAGGGAAACGTGCTTCATTAACTCTGAGGAGAATGGCTGACCGTTATCAGAATATACGACTCTAGGGAGTCCATATCTAGGGAAAAATTCACGAACCAACTGCTTGGCAGTGGTCGCGGCTGTGTAATCTGGGACTGGATATGCTTCTGTCCACCTGGACAAAGCGCATACTACTACAAGGACATACTTGAAACCTCGACATCGCTCCATTTGAATATAATCCATCTGGAGGACCTCAAAAGGGTGGTCAGGGGGCTGGAAACCACCTTGTTCCACCGGGACACTTTTACCTGGATTAAACTGACAACATATCATACAGGTACGGACTTTCTGCTTGGCTGCAGCTCGTAAATGCTTGTTGAACCAAATGTTCTGGATACTGTCTAACATAGCTTTTTCTCCTAAATGTGCTGGACTATGTGCGGTATTAATAATGACTTGAACCATAGAGTCGGGGAGAAACCATGTGGCTCTACCCTTCGTTAACCATCCTTGATCTGTCTGGACCCCTCCTTGTTCAGACCATTTCTCGATTTCTTCGGGAGTAGCATGTAACTGGATATCTATGACATCTTGAGTAGGGTCCTTAACTGTCATGCATGTAGTCGGATCTGGAGTATGTGTCATGTTAACTGGAATGTCTGGAGTCTGTGCTGTAAGCTTGGCTGTGCGGTCTGCTAGATCGTTACCTTGGGAAATAATGTCAGTAACTTTCGTATGTGCTTTGCATTTCATGATGGCAATGGATGTCGGTAAATGTATGGCATCTAACAGGGCTTGAATAAGGAGACCATGCTGAATCTTGGTTCCATGAGAAGTCATGAAACCTCTCTCCTGCCAGAGCACTCCGAAGTCGTGTACAACTCCAAATGCGTAACGTGAATCTGTGTAAACATTAACTTTCAGGTTCTTGGCGTGTATACAGGCTTGTGTCAGAGCGACTAGCTCTGCTGCTTGAGCGGACAGGGTATCAATACGGTGTGTTTCAATAACTTCAGTGTCAGTAGTCACTGCATACGCGGCGACTAGTTCTCCTGTACTAGTTCTCATACATGAACCATCCACATAGAGTGTCAGATCGGGATCTGGTAACGGAATGTCTGTCAGGTCTTGTCTTGGCTTTGTCGTAATGTTAACTACTTCCACACAGTCATGTGGGTCAGAATTTGAACTAACTGATGGTAACAGTGTAGCAGGATTCAGGACGTTGCAGCGTCTAATTTCTATGTGTGGCTGGAACAGTGTCAATTCATAACCTGTTAAACGTGCAATTGTCAAGTGCTGAGTTTGTGTTCGGTTCAAAAGAACTTCTACTGAATGTGGGACTTGTACTGTCAGGGAGTGTCCTAAAACTATGGAATCACTTTGTCTGATAGCTAGAGCTGTGGCTGCAACTGACTTGAGGCACGCAGGCAACGCCTGGGCGACTGGATCTAATGTGCTCGAAAAATAGGCACAGGGCTTGTATTGTCCTGCTTGATCTTGTGTGAGAACAGATAATGCTGTACCTTCACGTTCAGTAACGAAAAGTGTAAAAGGCTTACTGTAGTTCGGTGTAGCTAGAACTGGAGCTTGGCATAGGGCTTTCTTTAACTCGTTGAAACTCAGTGTATGTTCAGATGTCCAAGGGAGGACAGTCGATACGGCTGCCTCCTGTGTCGTTAACTGTATCAGTGGCTTGGCTAGAAATGCATACTGGGGAATCCATTGCCTACAATAAGAAGTAAGGCCGATAAAGGCACGTACCTCCTTCTGGGTTCTGGGCTGGGGAAGACTCGCTATTAACTGGATACGGTCGGGTGTCAACTGCCTACCCCTCTTGGACAGCAAGTGTCCTAAGTATACCACTTGCTGGACACAGAATTGAAGCTTCGAAGGTGACACCTTGTGCCCCATCTCGGCTAGGAAATACAGTACTGTAAGTGACGCTCGCTCGCAAGCACGTTCAGAACGGGCTGTGATCAGTAGATCATCGACATACTGGAGCAGGGCAGTGTCAGTTGGCATATGAATGTTGTCTAGTTGTCTCTTGAGTGCTTGACTGTAAATACTAGGGCTTTCTGTGAAACCTTGAGGAGCGCGTGTGAACATATAGCTCCTTCCATTAAAACAAAATCCGAAAAGAAACTGGCTGTCTGGATGAATTGGAACACTAAAAAATGCATTCTTGAGGTCTATGACAGTGAAGAACGTGGCTTCAGAATCAATGGCTGTTAATAGGGAAGAGATATCTGGGACTACGGGGTACTGAGGAATAATACATTTATTAAGCTCTCGTAAATCAATCACTAATCGATATACTGGGGGTGCATTTGGATCAGTACGTTTCATGACTGGAATGATCGGAGAATTACATACATTGGAGTCAGTTTCTACAACTACTCCTTGAGCCATGAGCTCGTCAATAATTTTGGATAAGGCTGCTACAGCCTCAGGTGGCAATCTGTACTGTCTGATTCGTGGTAACACTACACCTGGCTTGAGAGTCACACGATAGGGTGTGATTTGCATATAACCTACATCAGTTGGACCTTGCGCCCATAAATGCTGCGGAACATTAGACAATCTCGAATCAAAATCTCGTAGTACATAGTGACCCTTGAAGTCACGTAGGAACAGACGTATTCCCTCTGGGGAACAGCAAATAACTGCACCTAACTCTTTCAGTGTCTTAATGCCTAATAGATTTTCTGGACATGACTTAGTAAGTAACAGATCAGTAGTGCGGGACAATGGACCTACTTCTAGAGTAACTGGTTTTGATATCTCGTTAACGATGGGTTTTCCTGAAAATCCAAGGGAAACATTTCTTGAGCCTGAGAGCGGAGCCCCTGGAACTTCGGCATGACTAATTGTGGTCCTACTTGCCCCTGTATCGATTAAAAACTTTCGGTCTTTCCCTAATACTTGACTGTGCACATAGGGACCTTCTTGATCTACAGGTATCTCGATGAGAGGCAAGCCTACCTCCCTCTCTAGGCTGTTTCATGAATATGGCTGGTACTCTGGATACTCAGACTGTGCATACTGGTACATCTGTGATGTGACATGCTGTGTTGCAGCAATAGGCTGCGGTACTGTAACTGTCTGTTGTGCATTCTGTGACTGAGGAGTCTGTGAAACTTGTTCTTGTCTCGGCGGACGTGGTCTTTCTTTAGTCTTACCAGTAGCTATGTTGTGTTTCAGAACTGCACACTCGTTTATAAAATGACCTGGCTGTTTACAATAATTGCAGTTCCCTTTAACGGGAGCTGCAGGATGACTGGCTTGATTCGGACCCCTCTTCTGACTGTCTTGAGGAACAGATTGTGCAACTAGTACTTTCATTTTCGTATCTTTCATACGTTTTCTCTCGTGTTCTTGCTCTTCCCTAATTCTATTCTGGTGGTACTGGAGCATCTGGAGCATCTGGGACGGGGTATTTGCTTGCCAGGTGCTTTCGACTTTCAAGACTCGATTTTTAATTTGAGGACTTGAATTCTCGACTAATTTAGTAACGAAAAGGTGAGGGTATGACTCACTACTTGTCTTGAGACCACTGTTGATACTGAAACATTTTTCAAACCTAGAATAAAAATCACTAATATCTTCATCTTGTTTCTGTTTACAGGCTGAGATTGCATCCCAGTCTTCTTTTCTCGTTGTCAATAATCTGGGTAAAACTTGTATCAATAATTCTGGTAATTCTTTACATTTATCTCCAAGACCGGTACCTGGTACTCGTGCCTTGTCTTCAGCTTCTAGAGCTGTCCAATCGATCTTTTTCTCTCCCACCTCCCATTCTTTTTCCTTTAACTTTTCATACACCCCTGCGGGTAACAGGACCTTTAACATTTTAATGATATCTGGGTAAGTGTATTCTCCCATACGGAGCATGTCTTTTAATTCTCGATGGAACCCCGCTGGATCTTTGTCATGACAGGGAATTAATTTCTTCATTTCAAGAAGTTCCATCTTTGATATTGGAGTGTATACAAACACTCGTTGCATTTCGCCACCCGTCCCTCTGACTGGGTGGACTTCTCGTAACGGATTCTGTCTGTCTATGTAAAACGGTTTACTTTCTGGGGGTGAGACATGAACAAAATGCGGGTTCAAGAACGTTCTATATTTGTGGCGCTGTTCTAGAATGACACTAATTAAATCGGTACCTAGACCTCTCCATTTATACTGGAGTAACTCGTTCAGGATATCGTGTAACGGGCCTGGATCAGAGTGTTGACCCTCATACAGAGTAATGAGGTACTGGATCATATACATACCCACCAGTCGTTGCTCGGCTGGGGGCAGTTTCAGAAACATTTGTGCCACTATTTCGTCTGGAAAAGTGGTAGAATCAGTAATCCATCGGACTGCTGATCGGGCTAGTTCTTGTTCCTGCATAGTACTTAATTCACTGTAACCGATTCGTGATTTCAGAATGTGATCAGTAGCTTGAAATACTTGTTCTAGAGAACCTTGTTCTGGTGCTGAATGATGAAAAATAGACTTGGGTTCTAGGCGTAAATGGCGATCCGGAAATCTAGATTTTCCTACATACGCTATTCTGGCGGGATTCTCGTTCTCTTCCTCTTCAGGATCAGAGATACTTTCTTTCTCGCTTACTTGTGCTGCTTTACGCTGTTCGTGTATCTTTATTATCTCTTTACGGATTTTCTTGTACATACTCTCCATAGCACCGACGGTCTTGTGCTTACCCTCGGCTATATTATCACTCCACCTTGTCAGGATTCTCATTTCGGCGGAATCTTTAGACGGGTAATCTTGTTCTCTTATTAGACAATTGATCAGGAACTTTAATATCATGAGCTGGATCTCGGCTTTCCTTTGAGACATAGTCTCGCTAATACTTTCTGGATCATCCCCTGTACGGATGAAACGATATATTCTGTCTAGATCTTCTTTCATATTCGGTAAGGTGACTAGATACTCGGCCACCTTTCTTACGCGGAATGAATATAAAACCATATTATCCTCGCCTGGGACTGGATCATAGACACATTCGGCAAGGGATTTTCTTATTTCTGCAACAGACTGATACCTAGGCGTACGCTGTAATGCTTGTGCATGTAATTCGGCTAACGTTAAACGCTTGTGTGGCGGCGGGGTTTGAGGAGGACCTCCTCCTGCGGCCCCTAAACTGGAGTCATCGACGGACATTCTTCGTGGCGGAGCGGGAAGTTGAAATGCTGGCTGGACCGGGGGTACCGTAGCAGGTACTCCGGTGTCTGGAAGAGCGGGAAGTGCCTGATTTATAGGGACTGGCGGAGCGCGAACAGGATTTGCATATTCGGGGACTGTGTCGTCCAAATAGGACGAAATAAAAATATCAGCTGCGGTCGGTTTGTGACGTAGCTTGGTCGGAACTAATGGTGGCGGGAAATTACTGGATGCCTCTGGGGTCGCTTTTGGCAAGCCCTCGGCAAGAAGAGGATACATACCCTTAATGAGGGCATGCCTCTGTCTGTCTAACTGTTCGGCTTTGACTTGTTCACCTATCTCGATTAATTCTCTTTCTTGGGCTCGTCCTTGGGATTCTCTACTTAACTCTGACTTTCTGACTTCCTTTTCCGTTCTTTTATGCGCTTCTTTACGCCATAACTCGATGGCATCTTTCTGTGACTGTCTGGCTTTCTTTTTCCATAATGCTTCTTCTACTCGCATGATACATTCGGCATCCCATGTACCCGATACGGGCCATCTATACTTTTCTTCTAACTGTTTGGTATACTCTACCCATAAATCTAGATATAATATGGCGCTTATGCCATGTTTCTGATACATAAAGTGACCTGGACTGTCCCTAGGCGGAACAGGAACTGCTGCTTCCAGCAGACCCTTTCTAGTTTTTAACTGACGTAACTTGGAAAATATAGGCATGACTGAACTGTAATCTGGACACAATACAATATACAATGAAAACACGAAATCACATCACACTCATGCCACAACATTAAAATACATAAAGAACATTATAAATAACAGTTCGAACAGAATATTACCTGAAATACTGAGAACAGAAATACAAGAATTTTCTCGAGAACGGAACAGACTAGAGTTACTGGATGCACTGCTATAACAGTACGGAACATACCGGTCCCATAAAGGGACACATCAAGACCCGTATCCACCTAGGTGAACACTTCGTTTGTGAGTCTGGGCACCACCAACCCACAGACCAGGAGTCAATTTAGATTGGTCCTGTCTAGATACTACCCCAGCAATGGTACTCACCGGGCAGCACGGAACGGAAGGCCTCGGACTGGACTGGATTTCCACGACGACGAACTTCGGACTTCAGTTACGGGTGGGCCTCCGGATACCTCGGACCTTGGACTCTCGGCTTGGGCTCTGGTCGGAACTCGCCGCGTTCCTCCACCGTCTCGTTCGGATGCTGGACCGCCTCCTCCGTCTCCTCCGTGGGCCTGAGGGATACTTGGAGCAGAAATATCTGCCAGTGCACGGTATGGTTCCGTCACGACTGCAGAGGGTCAGGGGGTCGGCGTGGCTTCACCGACGCGTGGGGAAAGGGCAAGTCCCTATTCGGGCGCCATTATGTGGTAAATAAATAAATAATACCCTATTTTTGACTAGGCATATAGCATAACAAATAGCTCAATAAATAAGAGTCAAGATTCGAGGTAGTAGGAGTTTCTGCAGGTTTATTACAGCATAAGGACAGGATCAGGACAACCTGCATAGGAATAGGACAATAAGGCCCGGCAGCTGCCGGGGCTGGGTCTGGGATGAGCGCGCTAATATTCAATAACAAAACACAGGCATATATACATAGCGCGAACACATAGCATTACATTGCAGTAGGCGTAGCAGTGGGTGGAGCAGAAGGCGTGACGCGTAGCAGTCGCGAGAGATAACAGTAAAAGTAGGTGTAACTGGGCGTGTACATAGACATGTGGTGCAAACGTAACAGAATATGTCATGAATGGGCGGAATCATTGGAGGGGGCTACCTAAGGAGCCGGGACCTTTAACCTGATGGTGCGCGCAAACTGGCAATGACGTGTTACGAGGAGAAGCTGGGGGCTATGAACTCTGTGCTAGGAGCAGAGACTAAAGTCTGGAGGGTCGGAGCGACATGTACCTAAACCCTATCTGGTATCTGATGTTTAGGGAACATGTTGATATAAACTAGAAGTCATGAGGGGAAAAGCTAACTTGATTCTAAGACTGGAGCATGCATTATTCTACATGTAGTGCGTGATGGAGAATATTAAATGACCATTTAAATACAGTATTCCTCTAACGTGGAGCCGTATAGGCTAGACAATGACGGAAACTATTGATGCAGTTCAGTAGCTTAGGAATGCAGAGAAGGAGGACTGAACTGATAACTGGAACTATAACATACTTTTGGCAGACTCAGAGGCAGAGCCAAGCTGCACCGGGCACTGCGAGGCAGGAAGTAAGTGAAAGGTCGAGGATACAGGTGGGGGCTGTATCGCTCCTCAGCGAGGCTTCAGGAGACAGGAGCTGAATCTAGGGTCCAGGCCCTGTTGAGGCCTAGAAACGGGGACTTTATAATGGAATAACGTGCACACTGAGAAAACGTGGCAACGTAACTTTACATAGGCCTGATATTCGTAGTATTCACGAGGACTGGAAACTGGCATACTAGAGGTGGACACAACTGTAATTGCGTCATTCATCGGACATGGGGAATAACATATGCATATTGGTCATGCACACATAACATATGATGGATGAGGCGTAGGGACACAGAACATGGCAAAATTTACTTTTCCACAGAGGCAGAAGGGTCTTTTATGGGTTTCGCAATTGTTCTCCCATTCTACATTTCTCTCTTTCTCAGACTTTAGAGCGGCATACGCCTTACCTGCTTCTTTCGCCCCTAATTACTCTCGGCTCAAAACGGCGGTAATGGCTGTGTACACATCACTTGCACCGACGCAGACATCCTCCATTCCCCCTACTCCTGCTTCACGCCTACACTCTTTACTTCGCACAACTCCTAAAGCTTCGGCCATTTATAAGCACCTTCACGTGGCAGACACCCCTAGACCCAAATCCACGGTGGAATTACAGTGGGAGCACGACTTTGACATGATTTGGCCTTTGCTCACCTGGGACAAGTTGTGGCTCAAGACACGCAAATCATCCAGAACGGCGTCTCTCACGCAATCCATGTTCTTCATTTACAATAGATTACTCCTTACCCCCTCTGCCCTTCATAAGAGGTTCCCTTCCACCCAAGATATATGTTGGTCATGCTCCGCTCCATCCGCTACCCTATTCCACATGCTCTTCTTATGTCCCTCTGCTCACGCTCTTTGGCTTAGGGTGTGGGCTCAAATCAATGTAATATTTCAAACATGCATTCCTTTCTCCCGTGCTCACATTTTTGTAGACAGCCTTTCACCTTGCTGGGACATATTTCAATTTGATATACGTATTGTAGATCTATTGCTGGCTGTTGCGTTTCAACAGATTACCACTCATTGGAAATCCTCATCTAACCTTTCCTTCCAAGCATGGTGGAATAATGTTTGTCATAATCACAGACTGGACACTACCTTTGTTTCCCCCCCCCCAGCTAGCTACGAAGAGAACGGCTCTATGGCTTCCTGTTGTTCTGTACCTGGACAGATGTTCTGCTACCTCCCGTTGTCCTTTACCTGCCCAGCAAGAAGTTCTCAAACCCCCTTGATTGCCTTATCATTCCCTTATTGTTATATTTCCATATGTACTCATTCTCTCCTTTTTACATTTTGTTAATCCAGTAATCAATTTTATGCCTAAATTTACTTGCGCTTTCTTCTTATTCATGACTATTTTGTATCATTATATTCACTATATTTGCGAATGTATTTATATTCCCTTTATTTTTATATTTTTTTTTTTTTTACTTTTTCCCCTTATTGTCAACCCTTTTTCCCCTCTTCTCCTCTCCTTTTATTTCTTTTTATGCCCACTTCTCTGCCTAAATAAAATCTTTTTGAACTTAAAAAAGAAATTTAAAGGTTACAAGGGGCGACGGCAGCCACCGCTCTACTACAGATGTATTACGTAGAGCAGCCCAGAAAGTAACTGTATGATTTTAAACGCTATTTGTGTATTCTTATGTTACCAATAGGTATGTGCAGTGTTGGTATTTTATAAGATCTCGGTGTTTAAAGACTATGGTCTAAATAAACAGAGTTTCTCTCTCTCTCTCTCTCTCTCTCTCTCTCTCTCTCCCTTATTGTTCAAAGAAAGTAGAGCACAAATGGCTTTCCCAGAGAAGCTGCTCTTTTTTGTTGGCCATTGGCATGATGCGTTTCATCTTTAATGACTTCCTCAGATGCCACCAAACAAACAACTTTTTCTTCAGCCCACATTTAAAGCCAGATGCCCCTCTGCGATTGGCTGAGGCACCGCTGACAAATTTGCAAGGGGGATGTCCTGAACTCGGCAAACCAAGCCCGTACGGACAGGCAATCTAAATGTAAGTACTGTCCCAAGCTGGGCGGTGTCTTCTTCTTCCCCATGCCTGCTTGGGATCTTGCTGTGGGCAACAACGGCTCTCCAGGAGCCTCACCCCACTGCTTAAATGCCATTTTCAGTCCACAGGCACCACTTAAGTAAGTTGAAGCCCCCTCTGAAGTCACAGTCCAAAACAATGTTGCATGGGCAATTATGCAGGGATTCGGGGGATCGGCGTTTCACAAAACGTTTTTAGATTTCCAAACATTGCCACACACACAGCCAAACTGCTTTAGGGATGGGTACTACAAGGTGCTTGTGGCCACACCCAAACATCAACTCCACACTCCTTTATTTTCCAAAGAAAGTAGAGCACACACAGGTTTCCCATAGAAGCTGCTATTTATTGTTGGCCACACCCATGATGCATTTCATCTTTAATGACTTCCTCAGATGCCGCCAAACAAACAATTAATCACCATCCCACATTTAAAGCTAGATGACCCTCTGCGATTGGCTGACGCACTTCTGACAGATTTGCAAGTGGGATCTCCTGAACACGTGAAACCAAGCCCGTACGGAGCAGGCACCTTAACGTAAGTACTGTCCCAAGTGGGAGGTGTCTTTTCCTTCCTCATGCCTGCCTTGATATTGCTGTGGGCAATGAGCGGTTCTCTGGGACCCTCACCCCACCACTTGAATCCCGTTTTCAGCCTGCAGGCACCACTTAAGTTAGTATATATAGGTGTGTTTATTTAAAAAAATATATATTTATACCAGCTTAATTATGAAAGCACGCTTATGAAGTCTAGAAATCTTTTAAGGCAGTGGCAGAACTTACTACTCTCGGTGATAGGGAGACTTGCTGTTGTCAAAATGAGGATTCTGCCTTTATTTCTCTTTATTTTTTCAAATCTATTAATTAAAGTCCTTCCAAATTTTTTAACGAGATTGACCAAATGCTTCGGTAATTTGTTTGGTCTGGCAAGAAACCTTGCATGAAACTTGAGACTCTACGATTACCAATCGCAGAAGGGGGACTCACACTCCCTCACTTTAGAAAATATTATGCAGCAGGTTTTTTGATTGGTGCACAAGTTCATTTACCAAACGTGATGTGGGTTGCAATTTTTATTTGTAAGCAAATGTTCTTGGAATCTGGCTCCCGCCTTGTTCATTTTATTAAAATTCCGAGGTTTCCAAAGCAAAGTATTTACAAGACACCCCAAAACCTTTTTGATGGATTTCTTCCATTTAAACAGGAATATAAGTTTATCTCTTTCCACCCACAAATGCTAATTTATCACAGGAGGGGGGTAGGTCTTCAAATAATTCAAAGAAATATAACAGCATGAAAAGATTGGGAGTACTTTGTTTTTAGGGATTTCCTCAAATAAATTCCTTTTAATCAAATTAAACAGTCCAATCCTGGACTTCCATCTTCATTAATGTTTTCATTCTTTCAACTTAGGAACTTTTTAAGAAGTTCACAAGCCTCTTACACACCAAGCCACTCATCCATAGAGCCACTCGCACAACCAACCAGTTACTCATACAGACACTCACACACCCACTCACAACACATACAACAACACACACAACCACTCAGCCATCCATGCAGCTACTCACACAACCACTTACTCACCAATACAGCCACTCATTTACCTATAAAATCACTCACACACCCACTCTACACCCATACAGCCATTCACACAGCCAGAATACCTCTCATAAATCCATTCATTGACCCATACAGCCACAAAAATACAGATTGACAGACATATACAGCAACTCACATACCCATCCCACATTCAGCCACTCAGACACCCCCTCAGACATTGATATAGTTACATAGCCACTCAAATCACATATGTTAATAATAATATCACTCAATGGTACAGAAACAATAGTAATTTAACTTATGCAGTTGCTAGTTTTGGGAGTTAGGCTAGGGAATTTCCCCACAAAAAGACTTGCACTAGTATTAAAGTGGAACATTTGGAACCTCTTGTCAGAACACTCCGGGAGCTCTGTAAGATTGGGAATAAGGGCTGCCATGCTGCAAGAAGGATGGCCCTGTTGCTGTAAGGACTCCCTTGATGTCTGAAGAAGGAAGATTGGACCTTCTTGCTTTGTTCCCAGGCTATTCAGAGTGATTGCAAGATTCAATTGACTGACCTCTTGTGTGAGCTTCAGGGGCACAACAAGCTTTCAGAAGACTCCTTGCAACTGTCCAGCTGTCTAGCACCAATTAGACTTTCCTGGACCTGCCTTTGGCCTGCTCCTAGCTCTTCTGGAGTGATTGGTGGGAGTGGGACCTGCTCTTCACACTGACAGTGACCGTCTGTGATTACTAGCAATATGAAATCTGAACTTTGCATTGGCAATGATAGCCCACAAAGACCACTAATGTTAGGCCTACTCTTTGCATCGAACAGCAGTAGTCTGTGATGATCGTCAGTGAGAAGCTCCAGTGTTAGAAATGGGTGGTTTCTTGTTGGAAAGGATTTACACCTTAGTCCAAGTAGGGAGTCGGGACCCTTCTTCCTAGTCTGGATAAGGGAGTTGCACTCCTAAAATAACCCCTGTTCACCCCCTTGGTAGCTTGGCACAAGCAGTCAGGCTTATCTTAGAGGCTGTGTGTAAAGCATTTGGACATAACCGGCAGTAATACAGTGTAAGCACTACAAAAGGTCTCCACACCGGTTTAGAAAAATAGCCAATATTTTTGTATACAAGACCAAAAACTATAAGAATCTAAAAGAATTCACAATACAGTACTTAAAAATCTACAGTTAATAAAACACGCTTTAAAAACAGTTACTTGACTTCGATAGCTCCGTTCAGGCCTATTACGGCATCGTGAGCTAACAAATTCAAACAGTTCAGGTTGGTTGCGGTGTCGCGGACCTGTCGCGGACCAGCTACGGTGTCGTGAAGATCCGCAAACAGTACCTGTTAGAGATGCAGGGCGCTGAGGCCCTTGAAATCACTCGGGTTGCAGGGCGAGCTCCTTTCTGTTGGGATCAGGAGTGCTGGCGTCGGCAGGCGCCGGGTGCTGCAGTATGAAGTGCAGCGGTGCGGGGTGCGGTGACCTCAGGTCGCGGTGCTAGCAGCAACGTCAGGTGGCGTTGGTGGTGAGACCAGGGTTGTGGTGTGAGGTGAAGGCGGTGCTCGTCACAGTGCTGGCAGGTCACGGTGCAAGCAGCGTGAGTTACTGAAGCACTGTCGTCGGCTGACGAATAGGAGTCAATGGTGCTGGCGTCGGTAGGCCAAGGCTGCGTTGCGCGATGAGGGCGGTGCGTTGTGTAACTTTATGAGCGGTGCCCTTGAAACCCGATGCAAGCAGCGGCATCGATTTCGGCGTGGAGCGTCGTGGAGGCGAAGGCATCGATGTTGTTAGACCTGGCATCTTGCTGGTTTAGATGCTTTGGGCACTTTGCCAATGCTGTTCAGTGTCAAAGTGCAAGTGCTCCCTAAGTAAATTGTTACTGTGATTGGTCATCCATGATTGGCATGTTTGTTTTACCAGTAAGGCCCTAGTAAAGTGCTACTAGTGGGCCTGCAGCACTGGTTGTGCCATCCACACAAGTAACTCTAAAATGGTATCTCAGGCTTGCCACCGCATTGCCTGTGGGCAGTTGCTCACTGCCATGCTGACCTGACCAGTGTCCACACAGGCCAGGCATAACCCTTCCCTTTCTGTACACATTGGACAGCCCTATGTAAGGCGCAAGGTACCCCCCTGGGCAGGGTGCAGTGTATGTGAAAGGTAGGGCATGTCCTGATGTAGGTGACACGCCCTGATAGTGAAATACTGCTAATTTCACTATTGAGAGGCTATCATGGGGAATACTGTGTATAATGTTTACCTGCATATCTTCCCATAGGAGCAAGATAGAAAATTAAAGTCTGGTATCCCTGAACTCAGAATTTAATCGGAAATCTTTTAGGAAGGATGTTTTTAAATCCTGTGTTTGAGAACAGCACTTTTAGAAAGTGGCTAATCTCTTGTCTGACCTTTCTGTGTGCCTTGGCCTGTTTGTGAATTGATTGTCTGGTTTGTGAGTGACAGGGGCTGGGGAGCCCCCAGGAGGCTGGCTGAGTCAACCCTAGGCTGAATAGCTACATCTGCATCTTGAGTGGTGGGAGGGGATAGCACCTGGGCCTGAATAGGGCTGTGCCTGCCTTCCACAATGCTGGCTCCCCCTCCTGCTGGGCAACTAACAACCCTGCCCTTCTCTCTGAAAGGAAAGAAGAAGTGAGGAAAACAAAGTGCTCCAGAACTGACCAGAACTGGTTCTGACTAGCCCAATGATTTTCTGCCTCCAGGGAACAAAGGAAAGACTGGAATAAAAAGGGCTACCCAGTCAACAGAAAATTAGATCATCCTGGAATCAAGAAGGAACCTCTGCCAAGGAGAAAGCTGGAAGACTGAAGAGGAAGGACTGTCCTGCTGTGTGTTTGTGGGCTGACCTGCTGTTGCTTTGCTACCAAGGAGAGGGGAAGGACTTTTCTGTTGCTTTATCCCCTTGCTGGAAGATATCTCCAAGGGCCGGAGAAGAGCTGGCTCCCTGTTAAGAAGTCCCAGGAACAAAAGGACTTCACCCCCAGCTTCCCCCTGAACTCTGCTGTATGAGTTCTGCCCTTCCTAGAGTGTTTGATCCAATTGTGGGGCCTCTGGAAGTCGTGCCTGCTGTTTGGGGAGTTGGACAAGGAGAAAAGAAGAAAATCTGCTATTTCCGCGCATCCCTCGCTTGCGGAGCGCATCCCCGACAGTGCAAGGAAATTCCCGCCACCGCGAAGATCGAGATCATTGCAGCGCCTGTTGCCGCTGCAGGAACTGATGCATCGTTCGCTTCCAGAATGCATCGCCCCAGTGTGGGAAGATTCCTGTCGCAGCGAGTATCATTGCAGAGCCTGTCACCGCTGGGTGAGATCGTCGCACCGCTTGCTTGCGGACCGCATCACGTCGCTGCACACATGGTCGCAGAGCCATCGCATGGAGGGGCCACGAGAGGAGAAGATCGCCGCTGCGCCGCACATCACCGCCGTACCTGAGATCGTCGCCGTCCCGAAGATCGTCGCAACGTGCCTGCGCAAGACACTTCCTACTGAACCAGCGCACCGGAATCCATCCATACATACATACCGATTCATCGCAATACGTCCGCTGCATGCAGTGGGGCTGTCGCATCACCTCCCCAGGGTCTCAGGAGTGATGCATCACTTGTTTTTCAACGCTGCAGCTTCCATTTGGAACTTTTGTCACAAGTACTTTGGGCTAAACGTGACCTAACTGTGGATTATTTTGATGCAAACTCTAGAACTCTTTTAAAATCATATTCTTGAACTGTGTATGTTGGATTTTTGTCATTCTGGTCTTGTGTAGTTTAGATAAAGATACTTTCTTTTTCAAAACTGATGTGGAGTCCATTTGTGGTATTTTCACTGTGTTACTGTGAATGTTGGTACAAATACTTTACACATTACCTTTGATAAGCTTGTCTGCTCATGCCAAGCTACCAAGGGGGTGAGCAGGAGTTATCTAAATAATGTATCCCCCTTACCCTGACTAGAAGCAAGGGTCCCTATTTGGACATTGGTACCTACCTCTGCCAACTAGAGACCCCCAGATCTAACATTGGTGGTCAGCGGTGAGGCATTGAACTTGTATTTGTCACACAGTAATTGGTGTACATCACTAGTTTAGTGCAGACCACTACGCAAACACATACTGTGTTTTGATATTTTGTTCTCTTTTTGAGTAACTCTTCAAAGCATCATGTCTAACCATGGGAAGGCAACAAGTGAGCCAGCAGAATTGGAGTTTTGCATTGATGATCTGTATTCATACAAAGTTGAGCAGCTCAAACAATTCTGCAAGGATCGTGGTTGCCCTGTGAAAAGCAGCTGTAGGAAGGATGAGCTGCAGAGAATCTTGAAGGCCTGGTAGGAGGCCCAATATGGAAATGATGCAAGTGGTAGGGATGGGTTTCAACCCCAAGATTTGCCTGTGAGCAACCCAGGCTCAAGGCCTGGCAGCACCCATTCCATTAGGGGTTTCACTCCAGAAGAGTTAGAGGAGAATCAGAGAGTGAGAAACTATGACTTGGAAGTCATGGAGTTAAAGATTAAGCAATTGGAAGAGGAGAAAGACAGAGAAAGGCCGGCAGAGGAGAGCAAGAATGCTCGTGCCCTGGAAGAAAAGAAATTGCTTTTGGCTCATGATTTGAGCATGAGAGAACTGGATATCAAGGCGAAGGAGTTGGAGTCCGGTTCAAATGGTGGCAGCGCACAGCCAGTGCAAGGGGGTAAAGTATATATCCCCAAGGATTTGGTACAGAATTATGACAGGAGTGAGGATATCTATGCCTGGTTTACCTCGTATGAGATTGCTCTAAGGATGAATGGTGTGCCTGAACAGCATTGGGGCGGGCCTGTGGAAACATTTTGAGGCTTCTGGGAGGAGTGCTCTAGAGCCCTTAGAATTAGCAGGTGCCATGACCTATCCCAATATGAAGGAGGCCCTATGTCTCAGGTATTGGCTTACTCCAGAGCAGTATAGACTGCAGTTTAGGAACTCCAAGAAGAAAGAGTCTGAGACTTGGGTGGAGTGTGTGAATCTGTACTCGCGTGAACTGGAAGGTTGGATGAAGGGCAGCAAAGTAACTGATTCTAAGGGGTTGTTGCAATTAATGAGTTGGGAGCACTTGAGTAATTTTTGTGTTCCAGAGCTGCACCAGCATCTTTTAGACAACAAGCTGACAGATCCCATTGAGCTTGCTAAGGAGGCGGACCTCTGGGCCAGTACCAGGGAAGAATTGTGGGTACCACAACCAAAGGTGGACAGGGTCCCCAGCAGAAGAGAGAGGGCAGGACAAGGGTAACCAAATGGAGTTCTCTCAAGGGCCCCAAAACTGTTCCCAGGGAAATGAGACCCAACTCCACAGACCTAGACCAACCTGGCCCACTAGGGGCAGGTGGGACAACAGGGGTCCCCCAACCTGCTATCACTACAATGAGGTGGGACATGTTGCCCCTAAATGCCCCAAGAAATCTCCAGCCCCCACTGGTGCTCCAACGCCGGGTTTAGTGAGTGTAGCTTTGGGAGAGGATTTATTTTCCAGTGAGGGGGAGGGACCAGCAGTTATGACCCTTGTCTCTTTAGGAGACCAAGAGATGGTCCAGGAAACCTACCTGCCCGCAAACACTAAGAAATACGGGCAGTGGGTGACCATCAATGGGAGGAAGATGGAGGCTCTGAGATACACAGGAGCCAGTGTGACATCTGTAAGGTGTCAGTGGGCGTTGAAGAGTAGGTCATTCCCAATGTACTTCACCCAGTAGTTGCAGCTGACAACTAGGTGTGCCTTTGCAAGGTGGTGCAGGTTTCTTTTGATTGGAGGGGGGTCTCAGGTCCCTTGAAGGTTGTTGTGAATCCATCCATGCCTGTAGACTGTCAGCTAGGAAATGACCTGGAGAGTTCCCCATGGAAGGAGGTGGAACACCAGGCTCATATGGAGATGTTGGGTCTGCCTGAGTGGATCTGTGTGACCACTTAGTCTATGGCAGCCAGTAGGGGTGATTCAGCAGACCTGGAGCCTGAAACAGTGGCCAGATGCCTGCCAGGAAGAGAAGGGGTAGGGGGCACGGGAAACCCGCCCCTGCCATTCCCACAGCCCAGGAAGGAGCAGACCTGAGGGGGATGCCCTGGAGCCTACCGGGGAACAGGTAGCTGAACTGGGGGACCTACCTGAGCTGTCCCATTGGCAGCAAGAAGGTGGCCCCTCCAGGGAAGAGTTCTGCAAGGCGCAGGTGGAATGCCCTTCTCTCATTGGTGTGCGGGAGCAGGCTGCAGACCAGAAAGCAGGTGGAGAGTCCAAGGATCATCTTCTTTACTGGGAAGATGGGTTGCTTTATAGTGAGCCTAAGGTTGCTGAGTCCAGTGCAGTCCGTGTGCTGGTGATACCCGAGTGCTTCAGGGCCTTCCTAATGGGTCCGGCTCATGACGTGCCTCTTGCAAGACATATGGGACAAAACAAGACCTTCCAAAGGCTTATCACCCACTTCTTCTGGCCTCAGATGAAGAAGCACGTCGGTACATTCTGTAGGACTTGCCAGACTTGTCAGGCAAGTGGCAAGAGCGGAGGAAAGTGCAAAGCTCCCCTCCAACCCTTTCCTGTGGTGAGCACCCCTTTCGAGGGGGTGGGGATCGACATTGTGGGGCCACTGGATCCCAAGAGAGCCTTAGGCAACAGGTTCATCCTGGTCTTAGTGGAGCATGCCACCCGGTACCCGGAAGCTGTCCCTCTCAGGACAAACACAGCAGGCGTGATGGGCTGTGCATTGATGGGGATCCTTTCCCGTGTGGGGTTCCCCCGAGAGGTGGTCTCCGACCGGGATACCAACTTCATCTCTAGGTACATGAAGTCTCTGTGGGAGGAGTGTGGAGTAACTTATAATTTCACCACTCCTTACCACCCTCAAGGAAACAGGTTGGTTGAAAGGTTCAACCGAACTCTGAAAGGTATGATTATGGGCCATGCGGTGCCCATGAGATGGAAGTAGAACGTCTTTTTACCATGCCTGTTGTTTGCCTACAGGGAGGTGCCTCAGAAGTCCTTCTGGTTCAGTCCCTTTGAACTTCTGTATGGCCACCCTGTTAGAGGACCTCTCACTCTGGTGAAGAAGGGGTAGGAGAAATCCCTGGGAAAACCCCCCAGGATGTGTTCAGCTATATGCTGGCCTTCCATAACCAGACACAGCACTTCAGGAAGGTTGCTCCCGAGAACCTAGAAGCTAGCCAGGAAGAAATGAAAAGATGGTATGACCAGAATGCCACTCTGGTCGAATTTCAGCCTGGGCAGAAAGTGTGGGCGATAGCGCCAGTGAAGCCTTGCGCTCTCCAAGACAAGTGGACTGGGCCATATGAGGTGGTGGAGCACAAGAGCGAAGTAACATACCTGGTTAACTTGCAGACTCCCAGGCAGCCCCTGAGGGTCTTACATGGGAACCGCCTCAAACCCCACTTAAGAGGTCTGATGTGATAATCCTCCTAGCTATAGATGCTGTAATGGAAGAGGAAAGTGACCCTCTTCCTGACCTCCTTGCAGCCAAGGAGCAGGACGGGTCAGTGGATGGTGTGGTCCTCTCGCCCACCCTGACCCCAGAACAGCAGAACGACTGTCGCCAGGTGTTGGGTCAGTTTGCCTCCCTGTTCTCCCTGAGCCCAGGTGTCACCAATTGGTGAGTCCATGATGTGGACACTGGAGATAGTCTACCTGTGAAGTAGAAATTCTACAGGGTAGCTGGCAAGGTCAGGACCAGCATCAAGGAAGAGGTTTCCAAGATGCTGATGCTAGGGGTAATTGAGCCCTCCAGCAGCCCCTGGGCTAGCCCAGTTGTCTTAATAGCAAAAGCTGCTGCGCCCTTTGCCACTCTAGAATTCCAGTGTTGTGTGGAGTACTATGGGCTCAATGCGGTCACCAAGACTGACTAACACCCCATCCCCAGAGCTGATGAGCTTGTGGATCAGTTGGGCGCTGCCCAGTACCTCAGTACGTTTGACTTAACATCTGGGTACTGGCAGATTGCCTTAACTGAGGGGGCCAAGGAGAGGTCTGCATTTTCAACGCCAGAGGGGCACTTTTAGACCGGTTTCTGTAATGCCAGAAACCGGTCCTAGGAAGCTTGAATCCGGTCCAGGGAAGGCATGGCTTGGCAGTTTGGGCTGGACTGTTCCCATGAGGCACAGGGTCAGACTGATTTGCATATGGCCATGTCTGAACTGGGGTGGCAGAGTGGGCTAAAGAACGGTGATGGATTAAACCCAGATCTGTTGACTGGGTGTGAGTGTTTGATTGGTTCAGATGCTCCGTCCATCACCACCCCCTTTTGAAGCACTTTTAGTTCCGTGTCATGCCATTTGGGTTGAAGAACGCCCCTGCCAGGTTCCAGAGACTGGTCAACCAAGTCCTGTCTGGGCTGGAGGAATTCAGCACCACATACCTGGATGACATTGCTTTGTTCAGCTTCACTTGGGGAGAACACTTGCAACACCTCTGCAAAGTGTTGAAGGCTCTGCAAAGAGCAAGCCTCTCTATCAAGGATAGTAAGTGCCCGATAAGGTAGGGACTGGCCAGGTGGTGCCCTTACAGGCGAAGATTGATACCATTCTGGCTTAGGAGCCCCCCAAGACCCAGACAGAGGTGAGAGCCTTTTTAGGTGTCACCGGTTATTACCGAAGGTTTGTTAAGAGATATGGCACCATTGTTGCCCCCTTGACAGAGCTGACTTCAGGAAGCAACCCATAAGAGTGAATTGGACCGATGCCTGTCAAACTGCTTTTGATGCCCTGAACACGGCCATGTGCACAGCACCCGTGCTCAAGGCACCTGATTTCTCCAGTGAGTTTGTAGTGCAGACAGAGGCTTCATGGTGTGGGAGCAGTACTCTCACAGATCAACGACGAAGGCTTGGACCAACCTGTAGCCTTCATTAGTAGGAGGCTACTTCCCAGGGAACAGACGTGGAGTACAAGTGAAAGGGAAGCTTTTGCTGTGGTCTGGGCTCTGAAGAAGCTGAGGCCCTACCTGTTTGGGACTCACTTCCAGGATCGGATAGACCACAGGCACCTCAGATGGTTAATGTAGATGAGGGGTGACAACCCAAAACTGTTGCGGAGGTCCGTCTCCCAACTGGTAATGGACTTTACGGTGGAACATCACCCCGACACAGACCACGCTAACGCTGATGGTCTGTCCAGGTTTTTCCGCCTTAGCGATGAGAACTCCCAAGAGGGTGGGCAGTTCTCCCCACTTTCAGCTGGAGGGGACACATGTTAGACCTAGCATCTTTGGCGTGGTTTCCCCTGACTCTTTGCCTCTACCTCCTGTATTTTTGACGCTGTGCTGGATTTAGTTTTTGCTGATTTAGATGCTTTGGGCACTTTGCTGATCAGTGTCAAAGTGCAAGTGCTCCCTGAGTAAATTGTTATTGTGACTGGTCATCCATGATTAGCATATTTGTTTTACCAGTAGAGGCCCTAGTAAAGTGCACTAAGTGTGTGAGGGCTGGTGATTCAAATGCTACTAGTGGGCATGCAGCACTGGTTGTGCCACCCACACAAGTAACTCTAAAATGGTTGCTAACTGCCATGCTGACCTGACCAGTGTCCACACTGGCCAGGCCTAACCCTTTCCTTTCTGTACACATTGGACACCCCTATGGAAGGCCCAAGGTATCCCCCTGGGCAGGGTGCAGTGTATAGTGAAAGGTAGGGCATGTCTTGATGTAGGTGACATACCCCGATAGTGAAATACTGCCAATTTCGCTTTTCACTATTGAGAGGGCAATGTTGCCCATAGGCAATAATGGGGAATGCTGTGTATAATGTTTACCTGCATATCTTCCCATAGGAGCAAGATAGAAAATTAAAGTCTGGTACCCCTGAACTCAGAATTTAATAACATATCTTTTAGGAAGGATGTTTTTTAAATCCTGTGTTTGAGAACAGCACTTTTACAAAGTGGTTGTTCTCTTGTCTGACCTTTCTGTGTGCTTTGGCCTGTTTGTGAATTGACTGTCTGGTTTGTGAGTGACAGAGGCTGGGGAGCCCGCAGGAGGCTGGCAGAGTCAGCCCTAGGCTGAATAGCTGCATCTTCATCTTGAGTGGTGGGAGGGGATAGCACCTGGGCCTCAATAGGGCTGTGCCTTCCTTCCACAATGCTGGCTCCCCTCCTGCTGGGTGGCTGACAACCCTGCCCCTCTCTCTGTAAGGAAAGAAGAAGTCAGGAAATAAAAGTGCTCCATGACTGACCAGAGCTGGTTCTGACTAAGCCAATGTGTCTCTGCCAACAGGGAACCATGGAAAGACTGGTATAAAAAGGGCTACCCAGACTACAGAAAATTAGATCATCCTGGAATCAAGAAGGAACCTCTGCCAAGGAGAAAGCTGGAAGACTGAAGAGGAAGGACTGTCCTGCTGTGTGTTTGTGGGCTGACCTGCAGTTGCTTTGCTCCCAAAGAGAGTGGAAGGACTTTGCTGTTGCATTGTCCCCTTGCTTGAAGAGATCTCCAAGGGCCTGGGAAGCGCTTTCTCGCTGTTAAGAAGTCACAGGAACAAAATAACTTCACCCCCAGCTACCCCCTGAATTCTGCTGTATGAGTTCTACCCTTCCTAGAGTGCTTGATCCAATTGTGGGCCCTCTGGAAGGTGTGCCTGCAGTTTGGGGAGTTGGACAAGGAGAAAAGAAGAAAATCTGCAATTTCCACACATTGTTCGCTTGCAGAGCGCATCCCCGACAGTGTGGGGAAATTCCTGCTGCCGCGAAGATCGAGATCGCCGTTTTCGCCTGTTGCAGCTGCAAGAACAGACGCAATGTTTTCTTGTGGAACGCATTGCTCCAGTGGAGGAAGATTCCTGTCGCTGTAAGTATCGTCGCAGAGCCTGTCGTCACTGGGTGAGATCGTCGCACCGCTTGCTTGCAGACCGCATCACGTCGCTGCGAACATCGTCGCAGAGCATTCACATCGAGTAGCAGCGAGAGGAGAAGATCAACGCTGCGCTGCACATCTCCGCCATACCTGAGATGGTTGCCGTTCCGAAGATCATCGCATCCTGCGTTTGCGAGACGCTTCCAACCGAACCTGCGCACCGGAATCCATACAAGTATCGCATCCCTCCCCATACAGACTGGATTAGTCGCAACATGTCTGCTGCGTGCAGCAGGGCTGTCGCCTCGCCTCCCCAGGGTCTCAGGAGTGACGCATTGCTTGTTTTTCAATGCTGCAGCTTCCATTCGGTACTTTTGTCGCATCTACAGGTACTTTGGGCTAACGTGACGCTACTGTGGATTATTTTGACGCAAACCCTAGAACTCTTTTAAAATCATATCTTGAACTGTGTATATTGGATTTTTGTCATTTTGGTCTTGTGTAGTTTAGATAAAAATACTCTATTTTTCTAAACGGGTGTGGAGTCCATTTGTGGTGTTTTCACTGTGTCACGGTGTGAGCAGTGGCTCGGTGGCGGCATCAGCAGGCGTCATTGGTGAGACCAGGGTCGCGATGCAGCGTTGCGGCAGTGCTCTCTGCAGTGCCCATGCTTCAGCATGAAGGGAGGCGGTGCGGGGTGCAGTGCCCACAGGTCACAGTGCAAGCAGCGGCTCGGTAGCGCCATCAGCAGGCGTCATTGGTGAGACCAGGGTCATGGTGCGGCATTGCGGTGGTGCCCTTTGCAGTGCCTTCAGGACACGGAGTCGACAGTGGCGTTTTAGACATCGTCGAGTTGCTTTTCTTCTGTTGCAGCAGAAAAGAGCTGAAAGTCTTTGCTGTTCCTGACACTTTTTGAACAGGGAGCAAGCTCTACCGCAAGCCATTGGAGAAACTCACAAAAGTCGATTGCAGAAAGTTCAGTCCAGTCCTTTTACTGCCCAAGACAGAAGCAGCCACTGTAGGCCAACACAGCAAAGCACACAGCAAAGTGGTAGTCCCACCACACAGCAAAGTGGTAGTCCCACCTCACAGCTTCACCAACTCTTCTTCTTGGCAATCTTCTTGATCCCAAAAAATCCTTTGATCCTCTAGGGAGAGGGTGTCTGTGCCCAGCCAGAACCAGTTCTGCCTTCTCTGGTGTCTCCGCGGCATGCCATTTTGATGACGCGAGTGCGTGCTTGATACAGTGAAAAGCTGTCGGGACAAGGGACAGCAGTGAGGACTAAACATGGTCCCTGGATTTATAACCCGCTTACTTCGGGATTGATCGGAACATACAATTTATGATTGATGGTGATTGGATCTGTCACCACGCCTATCTTATCATATATTTGAATCTTAACGAAATGATTGTAACAAAGACAAGTATCTCATATAAAAAATGGACGGAAACGACTATATCAATGAAATAACTAACTATTGACAAGCCTTGAGGAAGCCCTGCTGGGCGAAACGTACGTCGGCTGCTGTGTGTATTTGGAATAAAAATTAATTACTGACCTTTCAACGTGGATTTGGATCACTTTCTGAAGTTTCCTGTGTCATACAGCACACATACGATTGGACATAACAACTGTTAATCATTGTGCATTTGTAATGATTGTACTGTTTGAGGAACTTTTTCAGTGACTTTGCTTTGGTGTGCTACAGTGCTAGTGAGGTGGATTTTCATTTGGACTACTCAGAAGATCCAAAGGTTTGATACTCTAGGTGGATGAGTATTTGGCACAGTTCTAGCACCCAGTCCCAAATGGATGGAGAGTGACACATTGTAATTTTCATGACTTATAAATATGATAAGGTGCAGATCGAGATAGCATATCCACCTTTGCTCGTTTGTATTTGCTTCATGGCTTCTGTTAGATCCTTAATCATGCCCTTCAAGGTCTGGTTGAACCTTTCTACCAGATCGTTACCTTGTGGGTGGTTAGGGATGGTGAAATTATAAGTGACACACACCACACTCCTTCCACAGGGATGTCATATACTTCGATATTAAATTGGTTCCCCTGTCGGCAACTACCTCTTAAGGGAACGCCATGCGGGGAAAGATCCCCATTAATTGTCGGCCCACCACTGACGTCATCGTTGTCCTGAGAGGGATTGCCTCCTGGTACCGAGTGGCATGGTCCACCAAGACCAGGATGTACCTTTTGCCCAGGGCTGTCTTTAGGTCCAGTGGCCCCACAATGTCCATCCCTACCCTTTCAAAGGCTGTCCCAACAACGGGGAACAGTGAGAGAGGAGCTTTGACCCTCCTCCCACTCTTACCACTTGCCTGGCAAGTTTGGCAAGAACGGCAATGTACATCTGACTGCCTCCGCATTTGGGGCCGTGAGAAGTGGGTGAAAAGCCGGTCAAAGGTCTTGTCCTGCCCCAAAAGTCCTGCTGTGAGCCAGACCCAATAGGAAGGTCCGGAAGTGCTGGGGTACCACCAGCACATGGGCTGACCGAGTCTCAGGGTCCTTAGGTTTGCTATACAGGGGATCATTCTCCCAGTAGATCTAATGTGATCTGGACTGATCACCAGTCGCATGGGCTGCGGCCTGCCACCACAGACCCTCCAGAGAAGGGCACTCTTTCTGCTCCTGGCAGAACTCCTCCCTGGTGGGACCCCCTTCTTGCTGCAATGGGTCAGCTCCCAGTTCGGCTACCTGTTCCCCTATATGCACAGGGGCGTCCCCCTCAAGGTCCGCCTCCTCCCGGGCTGTGGGAACTTCAGGGCCCGGTTTCCGTGGCCCTTGCCTTTCTCTTGGCAGGGACCTGGGCCACAGATTCAGGCTCCGGGTCCCTGTGATCACTCTCTCTAGCTGCCATGGACCGAGTGTACACTCATGCCCACTCTAGCAACCCAAGCATCTCCAAGTGGGACCTGAGCTCAACATCCTTCCACAAGGACTGCTCCAGGTCGTTACCGAGCAGACAATCTGCAGGCATGGAAGGGATCACAACCACCCTAAAGGGACCTGAGACCCCCCACTCGAAGGGAACCTGCGCCACCAGACACTGGTGCTCTGATTTGTCAAATGTAATTACTTGGTGGAATGCCCCAGGGACTACCTGCTCCTCAGAGACTAGGTTCAAGTTCAAAAATTTGTATAGCGCACTACTCACCCAGAGGGTCTCAAGGCGCTTGGGGGAGGGGGGGTACCTTACTTATCGAATATCCAAGTTTTTAGTTGCTTTCTGAAGGAGAGGTGGTTCTGTGTAAGGCGGAGGTGGGTGGGGAGAGAATCCCAGGTTTTGGCTGCTAAGTAGGAGAAGGATCTTCCCCCATGGTGGATTTATGGATGCACGGAATTGCGGCGAGGGCTTGATTGGACGATCGTAGTTGGCGGCTGGGGGTGTAGAAGGACAGTCGCGTGTTGAGGCATTCGGGTCCTAGGTCGTAGAGGGTCTTGTGTGCGTGGGTGAGGAGACGGGACGTTATTCTCTTGTTGACGGGGAGCCAGTGGAGGTCTCTCAGGTGTCCGGAAATGTGAACTTGATGGGGGATGTCTAGTATGAGTCTGGCTGAGGCGTTTTGTATGCGTTGGAGTTTTTTCTGTAGTTTGGCTGTGGTTCCGGCGTAAAGGGTGTTTCCGTAATCCAGTCGGCTTGTGACCAGTGCGTAGGTGACCGTCTTTCTTGTTTCGGTGGGGATCCAGCGGAAGATTTTTTTGAGCATGCGTAGGATGTTGAAGCATGATGATGAGACGGCGTTGACTTGTCTGGTCATTGAGAGGGAGGAGTCCAGGATGAAGCCCAGGTTACGTGCGTGGTCCGTAGGTATGGGTGCGGTTCCCAGGGCCGGTGGCCACCAAGAGTCGTCCCAGGCAGCGGGGGATGAACCTAAGATGAGGACTTCCATTTTGTCCGAGTTCAGTTTTAAACGGCTGTTCTTCATCCACTCGGCTACTTCTTTCATCCCTTCGTGTAGGTTGGTTTTGGCGGTGTTTGGGTCTTTGGTGAGGGAGAGGATCAGCTGGGTGTCGTCTGCGTAGGAGATGATGTTGAGGTTGTGTTGGGGCGCGATGGATGCGAGGGGACTCGTGTATATGTTGAAGAGGGTGGGACTGAGTGATGATCGAACTGAGGTCACACTGGCTCCAGTATCCCTGAGAGCCTCTACACTTCTCCCATTGATGGTCACCCGGGTGCTGTATTTCTTTGTGTTAGGGGCACCTGGGTCCCTGTGACCAACTCACTGTCCCCTAGGAAGAAGAGGGTCATTTCTGCAGGGTCCCCACCCTTCTGTCGGTAATCCTCCTCCTCCCCAAGTGCTACACTAGCCAACACCTTGAACTGCTCACCTGTTGTTGGATGTGTCCCCTTGGAGCACCTGGGGTCCCCCTTCATGTGCCCCACCTGGTCACATGCAAAACATTTGCGGGGGCCAGTCTCAGTAGGCTTTCCTGACGAGACCCTTGTTTCTTATTTCCGGGGGGATGGGAAGCTTTACCCTGGGTGTTAGTTTGGGGCCCTTTAGAGAACTCCTGTGCTTTAACCTTGTCTCCCCCACTTTTCTGCTAGAGACACTGCCCACCTTTGGCTGAGTCTCCCACAAACGCTTTCTTGTGGATCCTGGTACTCACCCAGCGGTCCGCTCCCATAGCAAGCTTCCTAGGGTCAGTCAGCTTACTATCAACTAGGTGCTGGTGCAGATCTGCAAAACATAGACTGGAAAAGTGATACCATGCAATCAAATTGTAGAGCCCGTGATACTCTGTCACATTACTGCCCTTCACCCAGCCATCCAGTTACCAGAAAAACACATCCACACATTCCAACCGTGTGTTGGCATCAGACTTATTACTGGACCTGAACTGATCCAATTACTTTTCAGGAGTAAGGCCATACTTAGTGAGGAGGGCATTCTTCATGTCAGGATAGGTTAGGTGATACCCCTTACCCAAAGCTTTTTAAGTTTCCCTTGCTTCTTCAGGGAATAAAGGTCACAATCCTGCTCCATAATTCTCCTCAGACACCCCATTCATGTGGATTGCTGCTTTGTACTCTTGAAACCCCCTTTGTATGTCATACCCCTTCTTGAATTCCTTGCCCACATTCTTAGCGATGTGAACAATTCTGTCTGCCTGTCTTGACGAGTTGCTGCCACCATCTGGGCCGGGCCTCCTTCTTGATTCCAGCTCCTTAAGACCTTGCTCATGGTCTAACATCATCTTCCTTTACTCCATGGATATTATTTTGTTTTCCCTCTCACTTTCCATCCTGTGTTTTTCCAACTCAAACTTCCTTGCGTCCCGCCTGTCCTCCAGTTCCTCTGGGACAGGCTACTGCTGCCTGGCCTGAAGGGTTTCCCCCTCCGAAAAGCACATCCACCCTAGGAATAGGCCCCTCCGCCTCTTCAGTAAGATCGCCAGATTTCTCACTTGCATCTCTGGCTGCTACCAAGGCCCTCAGCGCATTTGTAGCTCATGCTTCCTAGTGAGGCCTCTGATTTGGAGCTTTAGGCTCTTGCAAATGGATTTCAATTCCGTAACATTGTGGAGTTTAACCTATCCTTCTCAAAGTCAATTTCCAGGGATGCAACAGATGATGCTCTTGATTCTGGCATAACGAAGTAGCAATTTCAAACTGGTAAGATAAAAAAATAGGCCAAAAAGAAAAAGGACTAGTATGTGGCACGTAATGGTCTGCGATATGGTAGTAGTGCACACCAATAACTGTAAGTCGAGTGCAAACGCAAGTCCTATCCTCACCGCTGAAAACCAATGTTTGAAATGGGGGTCTCTAGTCGGCAAGGGCTTGCACCTTTGTTCAAGTAGGGACCCTTCTTCCTAGTCAGGATAAGGGAATTACACTCCTAAAATAACCCCTGCTCACCCCCTAGGTAGCTTGGCGTGAGCAGTCAGGCTTATCTTAGAGGCTGTGTGTAAAGTGTTTGCACATAACCGACAGTAATACAGTGTAAGTACTATAAAAGCACACCACACCAGTTTATTAAAAGAGCCAATATTTTTATATACAAAACCAAAAGCGATAAGAATCCAAAATACAGTACTTAAAAAATCTACAGTTATCAAAATACGCTTTAAAAATAGTTCCTTGATGTCGATAGCTCCATCCGATGCTATCACGGCATCGTGAGCAAACAAATCCAAACAGTTCAGGCTGGTCACGGCGTTGTGGACCAACTACGGTGTCAGGAAGACCCGTAAACAGTACCTGTTAGAGATGCAGGGCGCGGAAGCCCTTGAAGTAACTCGTGTTGCAGGTTGAGCTCCTTTCTATTGGGAACAGGAGCGCTGGCGCTGGCAGGTGTCTGGTGCTATGGTGAGAAATGCAGTTGTGCAGCGTGCGGTGCTCTCAGGGCGTCGATGGTGCTGCCGTCGGTAGGCCAAGGCTGCTGTGTGGGATGAGGACGGTGCATTATGTAACATTATGAGCAGTGCCCTCAAACCACAGTGTAAGCAGCGGCGTCGATTTCGGTGTGGAGCGGCGGCATCGGGGAGGCCAAGGCGTTGTTGTGAAGCGAGGCGGTGCAGAGTGTAGTACCGGCATCAGCAGGCGTCGTCGGTGAGCCCAGGGTCGCGGTGCGGCGTTGCGGCGGTGCCCAGGCTTCGGCATGAAGAAAGGCGGTGCGGAGTGTGGTGCCCACAGGTCGCAGTGCAAGCAGCGGCTCGGTGTCAGCCTCAGTAGGCATGGTCGGTGAGACCAGGGTTGCGGTGGTTCCCTCTGCAGTGCTTTCAGGACATGGAGTCTGTTGCGCGTCATAGACGTCGTCGAGTTGCTTTTCTTCTGTTGCAGCTTAAAACACACAGTCCCCAGTGCTGCGGGCAGAAGTGCTTGAAGTCTTTGCTGTTCCTGAGACTTCTTGAACAGGAGGCTAGCTCTACCTCAAGCCATTGGAGAAACTCACAAAAGTGGATTGCAGAAAATTCAGTCCAGTCCTTTCACTGCCCAAGACAGAAGCAGCCACTGTAGGCCAACGCAGCAAAGAACTCAGCAAAGTGGTATCAAGCTACTAACCAAGACACCATGTGGTCTTGTGAAAACAAACAGTGGGGTGTTTTTCCTACGGTGGAGCTGGCGCCTCCTCAGTACGTGCAATTCTATGTAACCTATCCGTGCGGTGCAAAATGGTGAGAGAAAATAACACCTTGAACCCTCAAACGGGACCCTTGGCGCAGTCCACTATTGACATGTAACACAATCCTATGCATACGCTAATTTCATCAGTATTTGTGATATGGTTTTATCACCGTATTGTGATTGCATACAATAATAACAGTTATTATTCCTTTCAATGGTTGTGGTGGCTAGATGTTCTTATGTTCTTTATTTTAGATGGATTGCCCAGCCAACAAGTGTTTCGTCGTGGGTGATATTCCACTTGACTTCTTCAGGGCTGTCAAGCAAGTGGACGAAATCTGTAGCATTCTCCCCGCCGGTTCTACTTCCTTCCAGACTGTGATTAAAATGACTTCCTGTTTTTCTGTTATGAGTAGTCCCCACTGCGGTATCCCTAGTATTCTGCCCAACAGAAATTTATAAAGTTTTCTGTCTGCTTCGTTTGCTACTTACATGGATATTTCTTCATTTGCTTTGGGCTGAAGAATTAGTGGGTGAAAACTTTAAAAAGACCTGGTTTGATTCATTTACAATTTCTACCTGCGGTGGTGAAACCCACTGCTTTTAAGCAAAACCATCTTTTTACCACACACAGAGTCTATTGGTCTCCAGCTAAGATGTCAAGAGTTACAGCAAACCTGTACATATGTCCAAGATGTTTGTGCCCTTGGTGGATGATATACACATGTTTATGACATGTCCTAAGATCACCTGTTACTGGACTGAGTTGTGTAAGGTTTTGATTAAAGTAACTGGTCAACAAGTTAAGGTAAGCCATAATCTTATATTTATTTGGGCTATATCGGGACGGTTCAATCCGGATGAATGCTTTTATTACCAGATTTATTTTTATGGGATTCTCCTGGCGAGACGAGAGATCTGAAAGCATTGGAAGTCTGGAAGTCCTCCCTGCTTCTCTGACTGTGTTACAAATATAATCTCCAAAAGTCTGTTTGATATGGCGTGCGACTATAGAAGCCATGAGAAAGTTTGGGTACTACTGGTCGTATGGAGCCAACGCTCCAGGCGGTCCGATGATTAAGCCAAAATTGCTGTCGCCCCTGGTCCCTTTTTGCTATGGGCACACTGGTGGAAACAGGTGGAAGTGGCAACAACATTCTTCTTGGGTGGAAAGGATCTGCCCCACGCTTTGGTATTTGGGATAAGAGCACTACCAGCAAGAAAATTGGCAGAATTAGGACAAAGAAAAAAAAAAATCATTTGCCATTAATGGACATGTGAAGACTAAATAACATGTGAAAGACAAAACATCTGAGAACAGTACCTAATTTGAACCGGTGGATGCTGAAATTAGATTTGGGTACCTAGACTTATTTTTCCACATTGGAGACCGGGAGAGGTAAAAGTAACACAAATCAGCCGGAAGTAGAAAGAGAAAAAAAGGAAAAGCCGCCACGTTAGGGAGAACCATCAAGAGTGAGATAAAGGTGCAGGGTGTATCTGGGTGTAGATTAAAGAGGCCTGAGGTGGATTGCAGCTTTAGTCATTTAATAGTGTCTGCCATGGGCTTCTGAGCAGAGCTTTCAGCACCGGCACTCATTGTTTTACAAATTAAGCACTGTCTGAGAGGCCAGACTGAGGATCAGATCACGTTTACTGTCTTTGTCATGTTGTGGGTGCAGACCCAAATCACAAAACCTTTGCCTGACCTCCCCTGCATGGATGTCTTAGATAGGAACATGGGGGCCTCAATTCTGAAAAGTGTTGCATCACTGGAGACAAACAGCGATGCAACACTTTTCATTGCACCGTCCTTGTAATATGCGCCATATTTAACTACAGCGGTCCATGATGCAAGGATTGCACAGTTACATTAGGAATCCTGATGTATCTGGTGGCCCAGTAATGACGCATTGCTGGAGTGTGTCTGTAAACTGACGCAACTCCAGCAATGCTTAATTACACATGGGGCGAGTCCCATGTGAAAGGCCCTACGTCACACCTTACACCTGCTTGAAGCAAGCATAAGGACTGTGATGGAGTAGTGTCATTGGAATGGTGCAGTGAAATCTCATAGACGGGGTAACGGCAACACTGCATACATTATATCTGATGCAGGTACAATGTAGCGCAGGGCGTTACAAAGTGAAGAATCTGCCTAGACGCGTCACCTTCTAAATATGGCGCAGTGTTGTGCATTGTTTATGCCGCCAAAGCATCACAAAAAAGGTATGCAACGGCGGCGCAAGCACTCATATATAAGGGCCATAGTGTCAAACATTATTATCTTTTTGAATCTGAGGGGCAGATTTACAAAATGTTAATGCATTACAGCGCATCATTCAAATAACTGTGTTGCGCTGCAATAATAGAAGAGAACAGGGCAGTGCCATATCTAGGATGATATGACACTGCTGCTGTCATGTCAAGCGCTGTTGCACAAACTGTGGCAGGTCTAGCATAGGTTATATCCTTCCATTTCTAAGTACTACACTAAGCCACAGTATAAAACCTTCAGAAAATTGTAATGTCTGTACAGTACAGCTCATATGTAAAGTTTAAAATATTAGAAGAAATAAAACACTTTACCAAAGTAACATCAGCCTTAACGAGGTGTTATTTTGTGAAGCAAAGCCCTTTCTACAAATGGTAGTAGATAGGACTTTGTGTTAAGAGCCGCATAAGAAAGCCCTTGTAGTACCCACTGTACTTCCACTTGATGCTAAGTAATATAATATAGTGCATAGCCTCAGGTCTACTTTCCAGTTTTGTGTTGGAAAGTAAATTTCAAGGCTACATTCTGCACTGGTTTACACCACTTTTGTAATGTAAATCCAGCACAAAGTGTTAGTAAATCCACCGTTAAGACTTCAAAGGTGGGCGAAGTTGCCTCCATTGCCACCACATCCTCGGCCCCACCCCCTCAGCCTGGGACGACTCCTGGTAGCCGACCACACTGGGAACTGCACCGACGCCCACCGACCATGCACACAACCTAGGATTCCTCGACTCCTCCCTTTCCATGTCTAAACAGGTCAACGCTGTCTCCTCCTCCTGCAACAACACCCTCCACATGCTCCGCAGGATCTACAAGTGGATCCCGACCGAAACATGAAGAAGGGTGACACAGGCCCTCGTCAGCAGCAGACTGGACTATGGCAATGCACTCTATGCAGGAATCCCAGCCAAACACATACGACGACTACAACGCATCCAAAATGCCTCAGCCCGACTGATCGTCAACGTCCCCCGCCGCAGCCACAACAACCCCCACTTGAGAGACCTACACTGGCTCCCCGTCGACAAGAGGATCATCTTCAAGCTCCTCACCCACGCACACAAGGCACTCCACAACACCCGACCAGCCTACCTGAACAGCAGTCTCAACTTCTACTCCCCCACCCGAAAGCTCCGCTCCGCCAGCTTCACCCTCGCTGCTGTCCCCCGCTTCCAACGAATAACCTCGGGTGGGAGATCCTTCTCCCATCTCGCCGCCAAGACCTGGAATACCCACGCTACCCACCTACGGCAGACCCAAGACCTGCTCGCCTTCAGAAGGCTCCTCAAGACCTGGCTCTTCGAGTAGTCGCAGCTCCCCCTCCCCCAGCGCCTTGAGACCCTCACGGGTGAGTAGCATGCTTTACAAGTACTCTGATTGATTGATTACGTTTGACAGAAACTATACTATCAGTGGTATTCTCCATGATCATCTGACAGCATTTGTTTGAAATGTAATAAGTATGCAACTTCTACAAAGCAAACAGCAATCATATAATTAAATTGTAGATTGTTGTATTTTATCTTAAATGGCATATTCCATCCTTACCCTTCACACAAACCCCTCCTCTTATTTTTTTTAAATGTTATGTTCTACAATCCATATCAGAATGTTCATGTGAAGCTTGCAATAGAATGTTGGTGAAGGGACGACAGAAGGCAGAAGAACAGCTGAGATAGGGGGCTCTGTTGTATTAATAAACTCATGTTTCGTACCTCACATTTGTGTGGAGTTTCATCAAATTTGGCGACGACAATGGGAATCCTGTGCAGGGGACAGCTTTTAGTCTTCTCCCCTGATTTTGCTCTTGCTGTTGCCTTTGGTACCTCATGAGGTGAGGCGCAGCGTCGCTTGACTACGGCATTGGATTTCCTCATGAAGGTATAATTGTGAATATTGCTGAGAGCCTAACTGGAGTTCATTTGTTCAGAGTCACTCTATGGAAAAGCGCTGTGTGGTGAAGCATTCCCAAAGGTTTAGCTATAAATCCTGTTGTGGACCCTCATAGGATCCAGCTATACTCTGTCCATTGTACAAAAGAGTGAGGACCGGAGGAGGGCTGTATCTCTGTGCAGTAGTTGTACGATTGGCTGAGGTAAAACACCTTAATCCCTTACAGTTCTCCATTAATCCATTAATCTGTGCTGTTATATTCCGGACTCATTAAGAAGATGCCATGGCGGTGTACATGTACCAGCACATCTGAAGTAGGTCATATAACTGAGAAGTTCCGTGGTAGTGCATCACAGGAGGAGCCATCCAGGGAGTGTCCAAGATGAGGCGCGGTCTTTGTTACCATCACCTTCAAGTAGCTGGAGTGCCGATATATGTGGTTCTCAAGTAACCACCTCCAGGAGGGTGGAGCTGCTGTTCGAGTGAACAAACTATCGGGCTGTCTCCAAGAAGCTAGGGGGGATATACGCGCAGTTCTGAAGTTACCGCCTAGAGAAAGGTGAATCTGCAGCCGCATCACATCCCAGCTTTGAATCTACCAACATCATTATATTGCACTCTCTCACTATGCCTACCCTGATGCTGAACTGTATTGTTACTGAACGACATCTCTATGGTAAAGGATTTCCATTGCTCGCCTCAAAAAACACAAATGTGAGGTAATTTGAAATTTGGTTCTGAAGGCAGTAAGAGGGAAATCATTTCTTGTTCTAGCTATTCTTTGGTGATTTTTTGACTAATTGCCTTGATTATTACTCTTATTGCCTTGTTAATCACTCATACAATTGCCCAGTTTATTACTCATCCCAGGACCTACATTATGTTTACTACTTAGTACAGAGATTTGCTGTGCTGTGTATATTTAGACATTACATACTACCAGTTGTCTTCTATCTATTTATATTGTGATAGATTTCAATTTAAGAATGGCTTCATTCACAAAGTCTGAACCAACGCTCCTCTTAAATGATCTAGGGGAGCCATTGAATCCTTGGAAGAGGTGGATACCATTATTTAAATCTTACCTAATTTCTATAGGAGGGGATAGATTCTCATTGGTACCCAAACAACAAATACACTTACAACCTGCTGCGTTGAGTGAAAGGGAGAGAGCAGAAATGCTCAATATTTACAAATATATGGTGCATTTGTGCTTTCTCTTTGTGCTGGTGCACTGTGTGCAGCATAGCAACAATGCAGGCACCCTTAAACAATAGTGCAAGGGTGTGTGCATTACGGACAGGATTAATTTTTCAAGGAAGGGATAATCCCCTGCACAAAAACAACCAGTAGTGGCATGTTCCATTTTCTATGTGTGCTGCAGTATGCAACTAACAGTTAGAAATAATGACATTTCTCCTTGCTATGCCTTTGTTGGGTAGGGTCACCATTTCGGCTAACCCGGGTTTACAAGTCTGTGCAAATCTTGATATGCATCAAAATACATGGGTGGATGTATGAAAACACCCATGCACCACCCATGTAATTCCTATCCAATGCAAAGTAATGCAAGGCAGCTCTAATGACTTTGTATGTACTAAACCACACAAAGTAGCTTTACGTGGCTTAGTAAATCTAAACATAGTTTTGTGTTGGGCTGCACCAGAAAAGTGACGCAACCCAGATGCAAAAGCAAAGTAATTATGGGTCTATGTCTTCATTTGCTTGCACCGGTGTACCTGGTCTGCAGTAGTACTTATGGATAATTAACTCACAAGACTCTAGAGGTTTGCAAAATTGCAATTGTTTATGTAGTTCTTGCGACTATTATGGTTACTAACCATAGCTCACCATGTTTTCAGCCTTTAGGTTTTTAGGTTATATTCAAATCTTTTGAATCCCCTTATATTTGTTTTACTCTTAGGAGGCATCTACACTCACTGCTCATTGCCATTCGAGTTGGTCCACAGCTGGGGCATGTATATTGCTGCTTCCCCATGCTGTCAGGAAACAAAGCATAGCCTCCATTTTACACCAGCAGTCACGCACATCAGGGAAAAGGAGGCGAGTGGTAATCAAACCCAGTGTGGCCAGCGCATTTGCAGTCGTTTTGATATGGGGTAAACATGCCTGCACAGTCTAGTTGTTGAGTGGAGTGCGGGTGTTTCTAACTGCGCACTTCAACTGAGATTTGAACCAAAGAGTATTGAGAAACCGTTTCTCTGTATTTAAGTAAAACTGAAGTTTTGGTATTTGACCCGAGTTTAGATGTGGTAGTATATTTCTGCTTTTCATAGTTAAGAGTGTCCGTCTTCAGAGTTCGAGAGATATTTCCAGAGAAAAGAAGTTTGTGACAGAAACATTTTTGTCACTCAACTGCCTCCTTAGAACTAAAGGCAGATGGGAGACGCGCGAGCCCCAGAACAAAGATGGCCACCGCTTTCCAACAGTAGCGCGTTTTGCGCCCGTTTTCATTTATAAAGCGACGATTCCTGTCAACAATTTCTTTCAAAGTGGAGGGAGAGCCTTCTAATTGCCCACCTGTTATATCCTGCGATTTCCAGCGATTTTGGAGCTGTGGAAGTTCTTCTGCTGTCAGTGTGGTTCCTGCTCCGAGGCCAGCTTCTGAGGTACTGCAGGGTTTACAGTCAGAGGGGCAGAGTGCAGTTCTAGCTTTTTGAGCTAATTTCTTGTAGTTCTACTATTTTCACCTTCTTTTTTTTTACAAAATGGAGAATAAAGCTGTTGTTAATAATAAAAGGAGGCGGCAAATTTCCCCTCCTCCTCCTTTTAAATCTAAAGTTGTTGGATCTTCAGAACCATCCTTATCTTTAATATTGGAGGAGATTCAAGCTTTGAGAGTCAACACTGATTCCATTGCGTCAGAAATTAAAAATGTTCACAAGGAGATGGCTAATCTATCCATGAAAAGTTCAGATAATTCAATTAAAATTCAGGATAATAAGGCTAGAATTGACTCTTTCACTCCTCTGGTGGAAAAAAATGTCACCTTTATGTTCTCAATTGCTGGATTTGGAAAATCGCAATAGGCAATACAATCTTCGCATTTTTAATTTACCTGAAGATGTTGAAGGGGTGAACTGTAGATTATACTTGGAAAATTTGCTTCCTGGTCTTTTGCAACTCAAATTTCCTAAAAAATTTGAAATAGATAAGGCTCACAGAATTCCTTCACATCGAAATCCTCACCACACAAAACCACGGCAAATGATCTTTAAGGTTCTTTGTCACCACCACTTGGTCATAATTAGAAAGGCAGCTCGAGAAATTCCTTCGCTGATGGTTAATGGAAATAAGATCTTTATTCATCAA
The DNA here is from genome assembly GCF_964261635.1 of Lissotriton helveticus. NCBI lineage: Eukaryota > Metazoa > Chordata > Amphibia > Caudata > Salamandridae > Lissotriton > Lissotriton helveticus. Next base: position 1,762,606,297 of record NC_136068.1, read on the forward strand.
GATTTTGCCAAGGAAACTGTCGCAATTCGCAAGGAAATTTCTACTTTCCGTCCTCATCTTCGACGTCTTGGCTTCAAGTATTGACTTTTTGACCCATCGACGATGCGTATCTGGAAAGATAATTTTTCCAAATCTTTTCAATGTCCTGATGACTTGACATTTCATTGATCAACAGTCTCATCATTCAATGGATACTCATGAATCCAATACTTGAGTTATAACAGTTTTGCCTTTTCTGACAGGATACTGAGATTTTCTTCTGTAGGGCTCCAGCGGTTCTGGCCATTCTTGTAACCGTGTGTGCGTTTCACATTTCACATTTATGTCTTTTGTTTGTCATTTTTTCCATGTTTCTTTCTTTCCTTCTATCCTTTGGTCTGTTTTGGAGCTACTTTTTTCTTCTGTTTATTTTGGTCCGATTTTTTCTCTGCTTTTCTTTCTCTTATGACTGTCTTCTGGATCTCATTTCTTACCATTTTCTATTATGGCTACTGCTCATAAGTTGAATGTAGTGTCATTAAATGTTAAAGGATTGCGTCATGCAGTTAAGCGTACGGAAATATTTGATTATTTAGGAAGGTGCAATGCTGATATTTGTTTTATTCAAGAGACTCATATTGATGACACCATTTTCGATTATATGAAAAAGAAATGCGTTGATATCATTGTCTCTTCTCCTGCTTCTGGCGATTTTGTTTGAAAAACGATTACATTGTAAGATTTTAAGCATATTTTCTGATGCTGATGGTAGATATGTATTAGCCAACTTTAAAGTTCATGATACAGTCTTATTTTTATTGAATGTTTATGGTCCTACTGCTGATGATCCTACCTTTTGGTCCACTCTTGCTACAGAGGTCTTAAAGGTCGTAATGTTCCTTTAATTGTTGGTGGAGATTTTAATATAATTTATGACCCCTTATTGGATAGAACTTCTCGAACTAAATTCCACACTTCTAAAGTGTATTTTGCATTCACAGCTTTTCTTCACACCACTAAATTAGTTGATATATGGAGATTACATTTTCTCACAGACAAAAGTTTCACTTTTTTCTCCAATCCTCATAACTCCTATTCCCGAATTGATTGTTTATTAATTTCTAGACGCTTAATTAATTCTGTTACAGATCCTCGAATTGGTAATATCGATGTCTCTGACCACACCTTGGCTTCATTATTTTTAAATTTACAGTCAACATACATTAAACAATCTAGGTGGCGAATGAATACTGATATTGTATTGAATGAGACACATAAACCAAAACTTTTAGCAGTCATACAAGAGTATTTTTTATTTAATCATGAAAGTTCTGCCTCTTTAATTATTAGATGGGATGCATTTAAAGCTTACATTAGGGGGACTACAATTTCCATTATGGCTCATGAAAATAAAACATTCAATGCATCCATTATAGATTTACAAAAACAAATTGCAAAAAATGAAAGGCTTTTTATAGCTTCTAATGATCCCCAATATAGGCTTACGCTTCAAAAACTACGATATAAATTTAACTCCATTCTTAGTAAGAGAGCAGGCATTCAAATTTCTAATGCTAAAGCCAGATTTAATTTTAATACCAATCGATCTGGCCGACTGTTAGCTAATTACTTCCGCATTAAAAAGGACAAAACTCAAATCAATTCTATTCAAAGCTGTCATGGTAAAATTGCTTTTTCTCAAAATGATATTGTCAAGGAATTGTTGAAATTTTATTCTACATTATATAACAAACCTGATTTTCATGATGAATCTTTAATTGACTCCTTTTTATCTTCCTGTGATTTACCCAAAATTTCCCAATTTGATAAAATTGGTCTTGATTCACCCATTTCTAAAAATGAAATTTTACTTGCTATTAAATCCCTTAAAAAAAAATAAGTCTCCTAGGCCAGATGGGTTACCAGCGGAGTATTATAACAAATTTAAAATACAATTGTTGCCCTTTTTATATCAACTTTTTTCTTTTTTTGGGTCCACTGGTACAACTTCTGGTTCATTCACAGAAGCCTTAATAATTGTACTTCCAAAGCCCGATAAAGATCCCACCCATGTCTCTAATTACCGCCCTATTTCTTTGATTAATCAAGACTGTAAATTATATGCAAAAATACTTGCTTCTAGATTAGCACCCATTTTGGATTCAGTTGTCTCACCCGACCAATCTGGTTTTATGAAAAATAGAGTTTCTGCTAATAACACCAAAACTTTACTTCACGTTATTGAACAAAGTTCTACTCTATCATCCCCCTCAGGTATCTTAGCCTTAGGTGCTGAGAAAGCTTTTGTTAGGATTCATTGGCAATTCTTATTTCATACATTACCCTTTTTTTATTTTGGAGATTCTTTTATACGCATGGTTTCTGCATTATATTCTGCACCGACTGCTCGTTTATTCATAATGGACATATTTCTCATCAGTTTTCTCTTTTTAGAGGTACGAGGCAAGGATGTCCACTTTCTCCTCTCTTATTTTTAATTGGCATCGAGCCTTTTCTTTCATTATATAGAAAATGCGATGAGATTAAAGGTATCAGTATTAAGGGTGTTCTTGTTAAATCCCTTGCATATGCTGATGACGTGCTTTTATTTCTATGTTTCTATTTTATATAAAAAGTTATCAGACACTCTTGGTAACAATATAGATACACTGTCAACTTTATGGAATAATGAACTATCACTTTCTCTATCTACTGACATTTGGAGAGATATATGGTGTAATTGTATATCTGGCTGGCTTCCTGTTTCCTTCTTTCAAACAAACTCGTATATTTTACTTGATAGATTATGGACCCCTTACCGTTTTTTTCATGCTAAACTTCTCCCGTCTCCTGATTGTTGGCATTGTAAAGTACAATCTGGCACACTGCAATATTTGTTATTTGATTGCCCTTTCATTTTCAAGTTTTGGTCAGATGTTTGGGTTGTTATAACTAAAATTTTAAATATTCAAGAAGATATTTCTTATAAACTGTTAATTTGTATATCGCATATTTTATTACGTGATTTAAATGTTTTAGAATGTAAACTTTTTAATTTTCTCATTTCAGCAGCATTGAAATCCATTACTCATTGTTGGAAGGACTGTTCTTCTTTATCTGTTCATGCATGGTGGTCTTGGGTTCTTTTTACAAGCAGAAGTGCTCAATTATCTTTGAAGGGGCTTGTTCATAATTCACGTTCTTTTCAATCATTCAGGTTACCTGTTGATTTATATTTAGATATTAAGTAATGTATGAATATTTGTCTTATTTAGGTTGACTTCATTTTCCATTAATGTAGGTTCTCTCTTTATTACAGTAGCTCCTTTCAATGTATTCTCACTCTAATTATATATTTGACCTTCCCTTCCCCCTTTTAATTTTCCTTTTAATACTGTTGTTATCTATACCTTATGCAATCTTATAATGTATTGATTGCTAGTTTCGAGTTTGTTTTAAGGTATTTTCGCCTTTTAGGAATATTCTTTGTATTGTCTTTATGTTAACCTGCATATAAACTTTCAATAAAATGTTTTGAAATCAAGAACTAAAGGCAGATTTCGGGTGAGACTTGGAATAGTGAGGAAGGAGAAGAAGCTAGGAGTAGAAGCTTACAGACATCCTTCAACCCGTCATTCCTGAGCTACGAGAAAAGAAATGAGTATCATAAGACAGTAAGACTTTCTGAAGAAAAAAACCAAATTCATGCCAGTTTAGACTAATACTTCCCTCTTGGCGCTTTTCCTGTTTCTTTCCCTCCCTTTACTCTCCTTCCCTGTCCCTTTTTGCGTGCTTCTTGAGAGATCTATAACTAACTGGCAAAAGACAATTCTGCTACAAAAAGAATATGGCAAGTCTATTCAAGAGTTAAAAAACTATTTAATACAACAAAGTATTGTGGAGAAAGCAGGTATTAATCAGACAGAACGCACACCACAGAGTTGAATGGTCAGAGTTCCTTTTCTAATCTTGTAGCTTCTTTTACAGATAGTAGAGTTATCCCTACTTCTTACCACAATAAACACATTATAGAAGAATAGCGAATGCTTCAAAGACAGCTGGTAGGAAATCAATTGTAAAGTCAATACATATTCAGATTGTGTAGATTGTAGTAGTGTTTATATTCTCTTCCATTTGTGCATTAGGTGCCCACTGCATAACAGGAACACATCTACAGAAGAATCCTGCAGCACAGTGAGGGTGGTAGCTGTTGACGGAGTGTCTCTTCTTTCTCTGCTATTCCCCTTTTCCCCCATACTGGTGACGTTGCTTGAATTATAAGTGGCAGTACCGGTGGGCAGGTGTTGGGAACAGCGGCTGTTCTGCTTCTGCAAAGACTGAAGGGTTCTTGACACATGCGGAGCATAGAAAATGCCTTGCTGACCAAAGATGACTCCTCCCCCCTGATATTGCTGGATGACTGAGCTGTCTTTGACACATTTTATCCAAGAAGGGGGAATGGGGGGCTTTTTTATATAGGTCCAACATACATGCCCAAAGACTAATGTAACCAACAAGGTATGTAGGTCCTAATGAGACAAGCAGGTGGAGGTCAGTGGAAAAATTAGTATACCCTAGTGTGTGGGTAAGCGCAAAGTCAGGAGAAGGAATAATTCCTTTTCGGAAAAAGACCCTCACACATACAACTAGCAGATGTCTTGCTTCATCATTGGGCCTTCTCCTACTTGGGTCAGCGCTAAGCATGGGCGGATCTAGTGGATCTCGCGTACGCGAATTTGCGTATTTACGGAATCGCAATCCGCGACAATACGCGAACTCTCGCGGATTTGCGGATTTTCCCGTTTTTTGTGTTGCCGAGCGTTCGCGCGGATTTTGGGACAATTTCGCAATTGCGAACTTACATTTCGGCTCGCAACGGCCGCGACTATGTTGTTTCTACATCTGGTTTATCATCACAGGTTCACAGCACCCTCTGTTTCACCACTGCCACCCTCTGGGACACCCATGCCACCCTCTGGCACATCCTCACTGCCACCCATTAGGTTTGTTTATCACTGTAGTTTATGGGGGTTGAAAAAAGCAAGCACACCTCCCCTACTTCAACTGCCATGAATTAATTTGGGGTTGATTAATGTGTCAGTTATTTTGAAAGTTCCAGTCTGGCTGGCACCTGCTTCCTTCCTTATCTGTAATTTGCTTTCTGTTGCAGTGCAATTTTTTTTCACAGGACCTTTATGGTCTACTTGTAGCTATTCTATGAGCCTGCTGTTTGGGTCATAGCAGGGTCATAGAATAGTTGCAAACTCTGGAGGGGCCCCTCAGGAAGCACTAGAGTGAATGTTACTAATGTTAAGTTTGAACTTTTGCACCTGCTCATTGCTTTCAGTTTAGCAAAAATCGTTTTTTCTGCAATTTCGCGCATTTTTTGGGGCGCGAATCCGTGCGAGATCGATTTCGGAAGCCGCGAATGCTTGCGAATACACTAAGTTTTTCTTTGCGACGTGTATGTTCGCGTGATTTTGTGCGTGTTCGCGAGGCGCTTGTAGCTATACGTTTGCCAAGTTACCCTAGCGGTCGTACATGGGCGCGGCCATCTTGTTTGCGTGACGTAATTCCGTTTCCGGACGCTATGTGTAATCTCGCAAACTGTGCTGCTCGCTAGTACAATTTCGCGCGTGCTCGCGAGGAAAATCTCGCGCGAACTTACCCACGCGGTCGTGAACGGGCGCGGCCATCTTGTTTCTCATTCATTGCTATGGTTCTGGGCATGCTTTCTGTATCCTCTCTGAATCTCTGCCATCCTTTGCTTGTTTGAAGTTTATTTGATCTATTTTACTTATTATCTATCCCTCTATTTTTCTAGCTCTATATTTTTGTGTTTTCTGCTGCTTTTAGTTACTTTTAAACTACTTTTTTAAACTCTTTTCTTTTCTTCTTCACTATTCTATTTCTTCTTTATCATTTAACTTTATTTCTGCCCAGACCATGGTAAAGGGAGCCGGGAAGCACCCTGAGAAGGGGAAGGGTCCCTCACCCCGTGCCCGGCTCCCGTGCGGGCGTTTGAGGGGGGAGCAAGTGGTGCCACGGGAGATGTTTAGCGCGGAGGAGGTGGCCGCACTCATCTTCCACGTCCAGCGCCGCCTCCCCAAGACGATCCTGGGAGGCGGCAAGATCGCAACCGGCTATGGCATCCGGGAGCGCCGGAAGCGGTGGGAGAAGGTGTGCCGGGCCATGTTTAAGCTCTCTGGGGTCCGGCGCACATATAACCAGGCCACCCACCGCTGGACAGATGTCATGGACCGGGAACGGGACTTGCTGGACGCGCTCGGCGTAGAGGTCCCCGGGCTTGGTGAGTAGTAGTAGCTATTCATCACTACTCTGTTTTATCCGGCTCTGTCATTTGCAAATCTTTGTTCTTTACCAAGAGCAATAATGCTGCCGATTACATTGTAGGTAAATTATATTTCAAAATCTTCTATGCATTTCAGGTGCACTGCTCTCCTTCTCAGTAGCCTTGCTTGCTACTATGCTTATTTGTTTTGTATTTTGTGTTCATTTCATTGGCCTGAGAAATTATGTATGAGTGTAGTGTAAAGATAAGAACTGCGTAATGCTAGACACTAAGGGTCATATTTTCAATTACCGGCGCATCCCTGCAAAGTAGCAGGGGTGCGGCAGTAATTGTGTGCCATGCCACCACCACCCATTGGCCCAAAATGTCACAGAAGCCTTACGCATCTGTGCCATAAAGGCGGCGCATTGCTGGAGTTGCGTGCCAACGATGGCGCAGCTCCAGCAATGCTCTGGGGTACCCTATCTCCCCAATGCTGCATCAAGCCGTACGTTGGCTTCAAGCGCGCAGGGTTTGAGTCATGCATCATTGTCCTAAAAGTGACTGATTGACATCTTGTAGATTTCCCTCAGCCACTTTTAGGATTCGTTCCTGCGCAGGTACGCCCTCCCTTGTGCCGGAACGCCCCCTGATGGCGCAGGGCTTTACAACGTGATGCATATATACGCCGCACCAACACCATGGCGAGTCTTTTGTTCTGCCGCTGCGTCACAAAAGTCACGCAACAATGGAGGAAAATGAGCCGCAAGGGACTTCTAAATCAGCCCCAACAGACTGAAGTCCAGTCCTTCCTTTAGACACATGGCTATAAGAAGAAATAGTGGCGGTGGTCGGTGGATTGATAGTTTGAGTATTCACTGATCTGCAAGCAGGATGGACTTTGTCTGTCACTTCGCGTGCTGCGGACTGCTGCCTGCCAGGCCTAGGCAAACCTCTTTAGTAGTCTGTTTATTGAGTTACATAGGAACTTTCTAAGTCAACGGTCCGCAAATCAGGCAATACGAATAACGTAGTATACCACATGAGATAGATCCCGTGGAATAGTTGTCTATCTATTTGCTATTTCTCCTATTTTGTTATTGTTCTTTTGAAATGTTTGATTTGGTTGACAAATCTCATCCATGTTTTCTGGTCTTTCTTTCTTTCATGTTGTACATCAGCTCCCCCCAAGGGCAAGAGGAGTCGGACACAGGAGGAGGAGGAGGGTGCTGTTCAGGAGGATACAGGCCAGGATCGGGCAGGCGAGGGCTCCTTTGCTGGCCCCAGTAAGTTTAAATTTTAATAAAGAGTACCTATTTTTTCCTAGCGTTCCTCATTCGATTTTTTCTAAATCGTCTTTGATCTTCTTGTAGACTGGATATAAATTCTTATCCTGCCTCGAATATGACTCCATGTGGTATTACTAGATTATTCTTATTAGTCTGTCTGTGTAGCTAACTAAGATTGGACATTTGGCAATTCCATTGTACTCCCATTCTATTCAGCAATAGCTCTATGCACTGTCTCCTTACTGACTAGATAGTGTGGCAGAGTCATTTAGCTCCCGAAGTCACCGATGATTGATCCCCAATGATCTTTAGATTATCCTACGCAAGACAAGAGTACGGAGTCACAGTCAAGAAGTGTCAGAGGCACTCATGCTTGCAAAAATTCCAAAACCTTTAGCTCATCCACTCTAGTCTGGAGGACCAAAAACCACAGAGTCTATTTAAGTTTAATAGCTTTATTAAAGGTAAACACATTTATTAAAATCAACTTTGTCATAAAACTATTTAACTGAAAACGGAAAAGTGCTTAGTGCTGACGATTAATTGGACACATTTCTTGTGGTCGAGCCGAGCTCTCACCTGGTTTGAACTTGATCCTGGACTCGTGTTCTTAGAAGTCAAGATTCTGTCTGTTAGGAGAAAAAGTGGTGTGTGTTAAAAATAAAAAGCAAGCATTCATCAGTTGTGCATAAAAGTGCAGCAAGACAACAGCCTTCCCTGGACAAAGGGACATTTTTACTTTAGAGTAGACAGTCACAAATTATTACATTGTATTCTGTTTGTTTAACATTTCTTTATTACTCCTACACCAAATATTATATAGTAGTGAGTGGTGTATTCTAACATTCTTAAATGTACTTTGTAGGTGGAACATCTGGTGGCGGGGCCAGCGCGGAGGTGGCGGTGTTGGGCGAGGACTCGGAGGACTCTGGGGAGGAAGCGGTGCAAGAGCCGGCGGACGGTCCTGTGGGGGTTCCCACGGTGGTGGCGGGAACAGGTAAGCTATATATTCCTTACTTATTGAGATTGAAGACTGCATAGTGTGCTTTCTGCACAGGTGTATTAGAAATCAACCAGGTAGTAGCCTCCTCGAAATGTACTCTGACTTAGCTGTGAAGTTTTTGGTGAGAAGAATCCCAATAAGATCTTAGATGAACGTGATGGATGGGATGAACGAAAAGCGAAAGAAGGGTGTAAGTAAGTGGGACGCGAAATTTTATGATGGCTGGCAAAGAAGAACGATATGTGTTTGCTTGGCCCCCGAGGTGGCTGGGAAGGAAAGAATATGGTATGGTGCATGGCTGGGTCAATGATGAAGCAAGGATGGGTGGAAGGACAGCAGCCTGGGTGGGTGAAACAGAAACTGTATGTGTGCGTATACTTTGAATGAATGGATGCCTGGAGCATGGTATTCTCTGACTCTTAGATAGCACATGTGTATCTAGAGAGAGTAGATGGTCGCTGGATGAACTAAGTGTTACCTTAAAGAGCATGTACCACCGCACCCGCACGTCCGTTCCAGTGTAGGGAAGGCAAGGAAAAGAAATTGTAAATGTGTCCAATACTACCATGAATAGTAGCAGTACTTTGTATTGCAACTGCTAGCACAGCATATATCCGGTTATTACGGTGGACACTCTGTACCTCTCTTAATAACTTTAGTTTAGTTGTAGTACGTCATTCATGTGTGGGTGTATCACTGTTCACTCAATATTAAGCAAAGCACCTAAAGTCATCCCATATGTCATCAAATACGTCCCATGTGAAGTGATAGATAATCAAATTATTTAGCTTCTTCATTTTCCTTTTCTAGTACTCATTTGCACTGTAGGGTGAAAGGTAAATTAATTAAGCAGTAGCCCTTGTAACAGAGTATTCTCAGTGCCACCCGTAATAGAAAAGTAATAGCTTCACCACCTGCATGTACTGGACTGGTACAGTAACGCCAGTGTGTCTCACTCATCATGGTGTGCAACTGTTTTTCTCGGGTGCAAGTTCACTGTGCTGCCATTCTGCCGGCTTGCATAAGATAACGTACCAATTTTCCTAAACAAGAGAGAAGAAGAAGAATAAGACTGGGGTACTGTCATAGTCGACTGTAATGGAAGTCCATAGTGGTCGTAGAATTTGTTCATTAAACTATCACTAATGTTAGAGCAAGGATGCAGAAGTGGGAGGTTACATAGATACTGTCCTCAATAGTTATGTACTGTGCTTTCAATTTGCTACTTGTACTGTGACCCAACTTTCGGCTCATTCACTTTGTGTTATTAATGCTAAGGAGCATTGGTTACAGACTATGTCTTTCTTTCTTCATATAGTTGCTCCTTCCAAATCAACATCACAGAGGGAGCAGGCTCGAATGGCCCGGCAACGGAGGCTGGATGCCACTGTCGCCGAATATCGGCGGCTGGTGGCCCTGGAGGAGGAGGAGGACACGCAGTCGACCGGTGCAACCACCACAACATCCTCGACTGGGACAGCTGCATCCTCCTCCGTGACCCCACGGGCCGCCAGCATGCGCAGTGCTCCAGCGGTACGGAGCCGGGCTAAGAAAGCCAACCGCCACCCCCAAGCAGCAGAAAGACCAGCTGCCCCCCACAGGAGCTGCAAGGCACGCCAGCGCCGCCTAGGAGTCCGAATGTCCTACCTGGAGCAGGAGGTCCTTACGTACAAGAACTTGGTGGAGGGCCTCCGCTTCGACCTTGCCACCCTCCGCAAGGAGTATGATGCCCTGGCCGCAAAATTCACCAGCACCCTCCAGTAGTGGAGTGTCCCTTGCCCTTTTTTTAGAGACTTTTGGGGGGTGGGATTTGGGAGTTGGGTTCTTTTTGGGACTTTTCAAAGACAAACGTTGGGGTTAGGGAGGGTCTTGAGGGAGATTATTTTGTTAGGGCTACATAAATATACTTTTTTGAACTTTATCTGACCATACCTGTTTTTTACTGCTTTTCAGTCTGGTGGGTGGGGGACGGGGGTGTAACAGTAAGTTTGTTTTCCTGAACAGTCGTAGGACTTTAGTAGTACTACCGTCAATCTCTCGTCTAGTCCTAATACTCCATTATACTACCTCCCACCAAACGCTTATCTTACCTGTAATTTGTGTTAGAAATTAGGGCTAGGCCCAGGGCTGGCTCCACGTGAAATGGGGATTAACGTTGGCAATCCTGGGCGGGTGAAATTTACTCATTGCGGTGGTACTAGTGGTGTGACACAGTGGCAGTTGCATGCCTATGGAAAAAAAGAAAACGTTTACTGGTTTGTCCTTACTGTAGCATTACAACAGTTACGGTACGATCGAGAATATAGCAGGTGACAGTACACTAGAACAGTGCCATAATGTAGCCTAACAAATGGTAAAGTATTTGCTTGCAAGTATAACTAGTACTTGCGTTGAATTTATTTGACATTGGCTCCTACTACTAGAAGAAATAGTACTGAAGCTGAGTAAGTCTAGAAGATATCCTCGTATTCCTTCGCCAGCCTGTTGCTATGACCTTATCCTCCCCAGCAAGTGTGTGGAATTATTGATGTCATTTTAGTCAGACATCAAGCAAAACAACACAGCCCGGGGGAAGAGGGTTAGGGTTTGGAAAATGGATGGGAATGGGGGTTTCTTTTTGGGTAGGTTTTGTGGAGAGAAGAAAAAAAATGCACAGCCTGGACAAACAATAATTGAAGATAAAGAAATCTTTTGGTACAAACTAAAGCTAAGCACATGCAGTCACACTCATAGAAGAAAACAATGGATACTGTATCTGTATTCTGTATGTTGTTGGAGTTGTCCTGTTGAATTTGGTAAGTAAGTTGCATGCAGCAAACAATTCCTCTTATTAGCGGCACTCCTCCATTCCAGCTGACGCTTCGTCCATCAATGTTGGTGACCACTGACAGAAGACACCCTGTCCATTGCCTGCCTGGCGGATGTTGACTGAAACCCGGCCTGTAATTATTGAACGGAAAACAGGAAGTGCTATTACAATACCACTGATAAATAAATAAAAGGTATGTACGCTGTGTGGTGCAAAAAGTCACACTTTGATTCCCCTAATAGACAGTACAATATTTTTGAAATTGCGTGCTCTGTCTGAGTCACCTTTTTAAGGATAAATAAGTATGGCCAAAATATTATAGCGGATCTTTCCCCTCAAGGTAGGTGTACTGTAAACTGTGTTTTAGAACACAATTTGACCTTCCCAGCAATGCTCCCACCAAGACCCTTACTAAAGCCAGTCGCAAAAATGTAGAAGACCCCCAATCAGATCTCCAAAAACGATGCCTAGCAGAAAAATGGTGACAAAACGTACTTTGAAAGTAACAGTAGGCCCAAATACACCCTTACCGACCGTGGATTGTATTCAAACCACTTGCAAGCAAGCAAAAGTATCCATAGCCAGCATCGCTCCAACAGTGCTCTAAAACCCCAGAACTGCGTTGCAATAGAACACCCCGAAACACATGCAATCCTGCTGCTAGGGCTAACCCTAACGAACCCTAACTTACAAAAAGTGCCAAAAGGTGTTTCCTTATGGATTTTGTCCAAAACACTTCTATCCGTTATTAGACCTCCCCAGGAATGCCCCAGCCAAGACCCGCCAACCCACCCGCAAAAAAGCACGCGACAACACCCCCAAACAGCGAAAAAGATAAATCTCATACTTACTATATCTCTCGGCCTTCGGTCCAAACGCGCTGTGCAGCTAGGTCATCATCATAACTCCTGTTTTCCACCACGGATTTCCTGAAAAGCAAATGCAATCAAGATTAGACTGTCGCAGCAGTGCTTCGACAGAGACCATGGCCGCAACCCACCCACGAACAGCAGGAAGCCCCCCAAAACGCTACATTGAGCAAGATGTCAGAAGAAATAGCAAGAAAAACGCTTTTCCTTAAGGATTTTGTCCAAAACACTTCTATCCGGTATTAGACCTTCCCAGGAATGCCCCAGCCAAGACCCGCCAACCCACCCGCCAAAAAGCACGCGACAACACCCCCAAACAGCGAAAAAGATAAATCTCATACTTACTATATCTCTCGGCCTTCGGTCCAAACGCGCTGTGCAGCTAGGTCATCATCATAACTCCTGTTTTCCACCACGGATTTCCTGAAAAGCAAATGCAATCAAGATTAGACTGTCGCAGCAGTGCTTCGACAGAGACCACGGCCGCAACCCACCCACGAACAGCAGGAAGCCCCCCAAAACGCTACATTGAGCAAGATGTCAGAAGAAATAGCAAGAAAAACGCTTTTCCTTAAGGATTTTGTCCAAAACACTTCTATCCGGTATTAGACCTTCCCAGGAATGCCCCAGCCAAGACCCGCCAACCCACCCGCAAAAAAGCACGCGACAACACCCCCAAACAGCGAAAAAGATAAATCTCATACTTACTATATCTCTCGGCCTTCGGTCCAAACGCGCTGTGCAGCTAGGTCATCATCATAACTCCTGTTTTCCACCACGGATTTCCTGAAAAGCAAATGCAATCAAGATTAGACTGTCGCAGCAGTGCTTCGACAGAGACCCCGGCCGCAACCCACCCACGAACAGCAGGAAGCCCCCCAAAACGCTACATTGAGCAAGATGTCAGAAGAAATAGCAAAAAAAACGCTTTTCCTTAAGGTTTTTGTCCAAAACACTTCTATCCGGTATTAGACCTTCCCAGGAATGCCCCAGCCAAAACCCGCCAACCCACCCGCAAAAAAGCATGCGACAACACCCCCAAACAGCAAAAAAGCTAAATCTCATACTTACAATATCTCTCGGCCTTCCGTCCAAATGCGCTGTGCAGCTAGGTCACCAATCATCATAACTCCTGTTTCCCACCACGGATTTCCTGAAAAGCAAATGCAATCAAGATGAGACTGTCGCAGCAGTGCTCCCAGACCCCAAAACTCACCCACAAACACCCGGAACCCCGCCAAAGAGCACCTCAAAGGCAAGCAAGTCAGCAAAAACGGCAAGAAATTTCCACCTCATATTTGGTCCAAAACACTTTTTTCCATTATTAGAGCTTGACAGCAATGGGCCCAAAGCCGTCAACTCACCCGCAAAGAAGTAGAACACCCCCACAAGTGCTGAGTCTTTCTTCATTGGGCGTAATCCAGCACTCTGCTTTGAGGGAAATCGCAGTCTGGAGGAGGAGGATAGAGGAGCATGTTCTTCTGAACTTGTGAACCTGAGGAATGTAGACTGCGGCACCTTCAAATCAATAAGCAAACAAGTGAAGACAGTTCTGCTGATGGGCTTGTTTTTGTGGTTAGGTGATTAAAGTTTGAATTAAATTAACTGTGCAAAACAAAGAAAGACAGACACACAGGAATAAAAGTGAATAAGGACGAAAAAGAAAGTTATTGATTCATTGTCTCATTTTCAGGGCTCGGTGTCAGGGAATAAGAATAAGAGTTCGTCATCATACTCTGCGAATTCAGGCAGGATGAGGTCAGCGTCACCGAACAGAGAACAAATTCCCTCATCTACGTTGCTGTCCTCCTCGTCTTCATGCGGCGTGCTTTCTCGTACTTTGTAATCTGGTGGTATGAGGTGCTGATTCATCTTGATCATTGTTAGCCTCTCCACATTTTTGGGCGAGAGGCGGCTCCGTTTGGGAGTTACAATGCCACCAGCAGCACTGAAAACACGTTCAGAAGACACACTTGCGAGTGGGCAAGACAAGTAGTTTATAGCCAGGTTGGAGAGCTGTGGCCACAATTGTTTTTTGCCATGCCAATACTGCAATGGCTCATCATTAAGAAAGACCTCTGTTGAGTCATTCAGATAGTCCTGCACCATCGACTCAAGGTCATCAGCGGTTCCTCCACTTTGCTTACTTTTTGCTGTGCCTGTGACTTTTTTTCGAGAACCATACCCAAGCAAACTTAGCCAATCCTCTACAGCAGCCACTGTTACTGTTGTGTGTGGTGCAGATGATCCAGTTGCCAGTGTCTTTAACGGCTGAGAGGTCACTTGTGCCCCAGCCACAGGTGCAGAAGTGGATTCTTGTGACTGGGGATGGCCTGCTGATGCTGATGCTGATGTACTGCCTTCTCCTTCAATAACCTGCCGTTCTTTTTCAAACCTCTTGGCTGACCAGGCTAGCCAATGTTTGTACTTTTGAACATCTTCATCAGTAAAAGGAAAGAATGCTTCGCCTGCCAGCGCCTTTTTGTAGCGTGGATCCAGAATAGTAGCACAAATGTAATGCTGTTCTGACTTGATCTTTTGAAGACGTTCATCACCACGTAGGCGCTCTAATAATTTCTCAGACAAAATAAAAGGGTCTTTTTTTTTTACATCTTTTTCAAACTCAGAAGACACCGCCATCAGTTGGTGCTCCAGCATGCACAACAATGGGATAGCTTTTCCCAAATTACAGTCCTCCTGGCTGACTGCACGCGTGAAGAACTCAAAAGGACGAAGCATGTCTGTCAGGCTTTTAACTATGTCCCATTGCGCCGCAGCCATCCGCAGGTCCTCCTTCTGAGATGTACCCTCTGTTAAGAAATAGTGATCGAGTACCGTATACTGCTCATACAGACGCTCAAGCATGTAGAAGGTTGAGATCCAACGTGTTGCCACCTCCTGGATGAGTGTTTTCACTGACATTCGACGTTCAAGTAGCAGCCTCCTCAGATGCTTCCGGGCTTTAAAAGAATGGCTGAAATGGTTGCACATTTTGCGGCAGGTGGCCATTACCGCGAACGCTGCACTGTCTCTATCACTCAAGAATTTTTGAACTACCAGGTTGATACAGTGCGCCAAACACGGCACTCTGAAATAGCCACCCAGCGACATGGCCTTAACTACATTGGCGCCATTATCCGTGGAAACATAACCAATCTGGCGTTTTTTTGGGGATAGCATTTTCGAGACCTTTTTGTTAAACTCGTCCAAAATGTTTTCGGATGTGTGACTTTTCTCCAAGCCAAACATGGCTAGTGTTGCATGTTTCCGAGCAGCTTTGAAAACTTGGTCCGGGTCAACACCTGCGTTTAGCTTTGCTTTAACACCTGAAAAAGAGACCCAGTGTGCAGTGATGCACATGTAATCAGCGCCTGCGCCACTGGTCCACATGTCTGTTGTCAGATGTATTGTGTGAACAGCACTCTTCTGCAAAGCTGCCCCAATCGCCTCCAGCACATCTTCATGTAGTGCTGGAACCGCAACTCTGGCAAAATAGAACCGGCTAGGAACCTTCCATTTAGGGCAGAGCGTTGCCACTAATTCTAGAAAACCTACCGCTTCTACAAAAGAAAAAGGGAGAAGGTCCACAGTTAGCATTTTAGCCAGCTTAGTGTTATACAGACGCGTCAGTGGGTGGTTGCGTTCATATGGCACGTCTGAAGAAAACATGGTTCTAATGTTGCCCTGGACCAAGCATTTACGGGCTGATAATGACTTCGTTGACCCAATTTTGCTCGCTGGTGAACTTTTGTGCGTTGGTGTCTCACTCGCTCCAACACTCTTAGTGTGCCTCACATTGGGTGTGCTGCTGACAGGGGTACTGGGTGTAAGGGAAGTGTTTGACACGTCTTCTTCCTCCTCGTCATCATCAGATGCAACATCAACGTTTTCTTGAATTCGGGCTTCCTTGATCGCATCTAGGTGCGCAAACCATTGGACAGTGTGCTGTCTCCTAAGATGACCTCTCTGGCCTCCGGTACCATAGTTGGTACCTGACTTACCACGACTAACTGCAAGCTTACAAAGGGTACAAATGGCAAACTTTGGATTTTTTTGACAAACAGTAAAGAAGTCCCAAACTGGGGACTTGAAGTGTCTGTGGGGCCTGGAGGAGGCAGCGATACTGGTGGTGGTGGTCATGAAGCTAATGCCAGTTGAAGTGGAGGATCTGGATTGCCCAACTTTTGTACGTTGTGCACTTTCACCGCCACTAATTAAGGTCGAGGTGGATGGAGGTCCCTTCTTGCCAGAAAGAAATATGGAAGCGGGACGAGTTGGTGTACTACTTAACTCCAATGATTGTGGTGTATCCACTGCCTCCTCATCGACAACATCATCATCATCACGCTCAGCAGCTCTTCGGGCTAGGGTCAAAATGTCTGTTTGCTGCATGCCCACTGGGGCTGCAGTGACCTTTATGATGACTGGGTCGTCGTTGTCAGAGTCTTCATCAGCAGCAGTATCCGCCACTTCTTGTTGAGCCTCATCACACTCCATAACTCTGAGACTTTGGACGAGCTTCCTTTTACGCTTAACTACCTTTGTCAGATCATGGTGTGCCTCACTCTCAGACGGCAGTGGTGCTGGTTCCCAAGTTTGATCCATATCATCAGAAGGAGGTGTGCTTGAAGAAGATGTAGACACCACCCTTGATCTCTTCCTTGCTAGGGGTGTGGAAGACAATGAATGATCATCAGGAGGAGTGGCTTCCTCAAATGATACCTCGCCTTGATTGTCGATTTCCTGATGTGCCCCTACTTCGGGAGGAACAACTATTGTGGGCACTTGTGACCCTCCATGCACCTCTGCTTGCGCATCTCCTTGCGCTGCCCCTCCTTCCACATGTACTTGGGCTTGTACTTGCACATGTGATTGTTGTTGCAGCTGTGGTTGTTCAACACTCGTCAGATGAGCTACAACAACCTGTGTTGATTGAGGGACATTGCTGCTGCTTTCTTGCGATGAGCCAACATCACTGGTCGATGGTGATGGAACAAGTAGATTGGCTGCCTCTGCAGCACTCAAGGGCTTGGACTTAAGTTGGCGTGGTGGTGGTGGTGGCACTGAGCCCAATGGAGCGGGGGTGCTGCTGCCAGCTTGGTCCCCAGCAGATCCCGCTGCTGCTGTAGGCATACTTTTTTTTTTACTCCCAAAAAAAGGGGCGGGCGGCACACCAGTCTCCTTGGTAACTTGCTTCTTCTGCTCCTTACTGGCACCTTTCTTGCTAGAGGAGCTACGGGTAACTTTTTTTGGGGCCATCTTCTTCAGAGCAGGTCAGAACAGCAGGCAGCAGTTGCACGAGTTGCAGAGTTGTCTGTGTCCAGACGTGACGTCGCGTGACGTTATGCTGCACACACACACCGCTGCAGGACTTCTTCCTGGCACTGGTGGTTCTCTTGAGTCTTGTGCACCTAAAAGCAATGGAAGACAGAGGAACATCAGTTCAGTTATACACCCCAAAAAATCGACAAAACACAGAAAAATCAGCACAATCCCATGCCATCCATGATGTTTACATTGAAGACACCCCACAGAAAGACTAGGGCCATGCAAGTATGCAACACTCACTACCCCTGGGCATAATGGATGAAAAGTAGGCAAAATAAGTGCAGGCCTCAGACACTGCCTCTCTTCAAAATGGCCCCTTACACCCCAAGCACATGTTGCCTGTACCAGCCAGCACTCAAGATGGCCACCACCACCACCCACATGGCCAGTACACATCAACAGTACACCCCAAAAAAACAGAAAAACAGCCAAAAATCACCACAATCCAATGCCATCCAGGATGTTTACATTAAAGAGAGTGAGACCACACTACAGGCACACCCAGTCCATGCACCACTACCCCTGGGCAAAAGGCCACACCAGCAGCCCCAAAAAAACGACAAAAACAACAAAAAACAGCACAATCCCAGCCCATCCATGGCCTCAATGGTGTTTAAATTCAAGAGGACACCCCACAGAAAGACTAGGCCCATGCAAGTCACCACCCCTGGGCAAAGGGCCCCACCAGCAGCCCCCAAAAAACGACAAAAAACAATAAAATCAGCACAATCCCAGCCCATCCATGGCCTCAATGGTGTTTAAATTCAAGAAGACACCCCTCAGAAACACTAGGCCCATGCAACACTCACTACCCCTGGGCATAATGGATGAAAAGTAGGCAAAATAAGTGCAGGCCTCAGACACTGCCTCTCTTCAAAATGGCCCCTTACACCCCAAGCCAGTCCACATCAACAGTACACCCCAAAAAAACAGAAAAACAGCCAAAAATCACCACAATCCAATGCCATCCAGGATGTTTACATTAAAGAGAGTGAGACCACACTACAGGCACACTCAGTCCATGCAACACTACCCCTGGGCAAAAGGCCACACCAGCAGCCCCAAAAAAACAACAAAAACAACAAAAAACAGCACAATCCCAGCCCATCCATGGCCTCAATGGTGTTTAAATTCAAGAGGACACCCCACAGAAAGACTAGGCCCATGCAAGTCACCACCCCTGGGCAAAGGGCCCCACCAGCAGCCCCAAAAAAACGACAAAAAACAATAAAATCAGCACAATCCCAGCCCATCCATGGCCTCAATGGTGTTTAAATTCAAGAAGACACCCCTCAGAAACACTAGGCCCATGCAACACTCACTACCCCTGGGCATAATGGATGAAAAGTAGGCAAAATAAGTGCAGGCCTCAGACACTGCCTCTCTTCAAAATGGCCCCTTACACCCCAAGCACATGTTGCCTGTACCAGCCAGCACTCAAGATGGCCACCACTACCACCCACATGGCCAGTCCACATCAACAGTACACCCCCAAAAAACAGAAAACCAGCCAGAAATCACCACAATCCAATGCCATCCATGATGTTTACATTAAAGAGAGTGAGACCACACCACAGGCACACTCAGTCCATGCACCACCACCCCTGGGCAAAAGGCCACACCAGCAGCCCCAAAAAAACGACAAAAAACAATAAAATCAGCACAATCCCAGCCCATCCATGGCCTCAATGATGTTTAAATTCAAGAAGACACCCCACAGAAAGACTAGGCCCATGCAACACTCACCACCCCTGGGCAAAGGGCCACACCAGCAGGCCCCAAAAAACGACAAAAATCAGCACAATCCCAGCCCATCCATGGCCTCAATGGTGTTTAAATTCAACAAAACAGTTGTATCATGCACCCCTAACCAACCCTGGTCCTACTGGATACTGTGGCTACCCACAATATAATTTATTTAATGCTCTGAAAAAGTTCCAAAATTGTACTTGCAGCAACTGTAATGCCCCAAACAAACTTACTTGTGAAAGTTGATTTCTAATCCAAAAGTGATCCAAAGACAGTCAAAAAGGCCTCAAATCCAAATATCCAGCAGCACCCACAAAAAGTAATCCTTCCAGCTCCAGATCCAAATGAAAGTGACCAGGAGATGGACAAAGCACTGGGAGGAGCCTGCTGGACAGGAACAGGAAGTTGGAGACTGTGGGGCACTTCCTTCCTCCCCCCCCCCAAAATGGACTCCTTGCAAAAAAAAAGGCCATGCAAATGTCAACCTGAGGAGTGATTCTGATAAAAACCATAATTTTCTGAAGGTTTATCCTGTTTGCTGGTGATTTTCTTGAGCAGAATTGCAAAATCTCTATTTCGCGAGTGCAAGTTTGTTCCTTTCCGCCGCAACTACGTGTTCGCAATTGCGAACTCTCGCGAGGTGTGCTGTGCAAGGTGGCAAGCCGCGATTACGTATTCGCGGGCGCCAAACTCCCGCGGGATCACGCAGCAAGATCTAAAATGGCGCGGCACTAGAAAAATATGATCGAGAAAAACAACTCGGCAAACGCTTAATGACGGAAAGTGAATGCCGTGCACCACGCCGCGCGCCGCAACCAAGCAAAAAATCCGCCGCGAGCGGATTCACGGATTTTCGACAAATTCGCGAGAGTTCGCGGATTGCGAATTTGCCGAAAATCCGAAAAATCCGCGAGCGGAGCGGATTTTACGCCCATGCTTAGTCAGCGCTGCAATACCCGATCAGGTGCCCGTGCTGGGGCCTACTTAGTGGAGATCTTTTTTCCAAGCCGTTGGGTGCAGTGCGTGTGAGGGCCCTGATGTGAAATATGAGTTTAGGTGATAATATGGTGTGTGCGTGAGTTAAAACAGGAAATAGTGGTCCACTCAGAATAATTTTAATGAAATGTGGCCACTACCCTGGTTAAGAACTAAGAGACGCACGCTCCCACTTTAAGGTGTGGGGGAATGTGTGCTTTTCTAAGAGGTCGACATGTTTCTTGCCTTTTGTCTAGTGACGGCAATTCTTCAGGACCAATCTAATGTAATCTACCCACACTTTTTGGTGGTGGTCAGGACCTCTTTGAGGTGTAAGTTTGACCACCCATACAGCACCCTAAAAACATCCTCAACTCCTCCAAATCTGGTCATAACAAAACACAGTGCGGAAACTGCCCTCCTCTCCGCAACAGACGACATCCGTATCTTACTGGACAAAGGAGCAATAGCAGCCCTCATCCTCCTCGACCTCTAAGCGGCATTCGACACATTCTCTCACCACACCCTAATACGCAGACTCCACAATGCAGGGATCCAAGACAAGGCCCTTGACTGGATACGCTCCTTCCTCTCCTGCAGAACACAGCGGGTCAGACTCCCCCCTTTCCTCTCGGACCCTACTCCTACCACATGCGGAGTCTCCCAGGGGTCCTCCCTCAGCTCTACGGTCTTCAACATCTACATGGCTCCACTCACTCCCATCGTCAGAACCTACGGACTCAACATTGTGTCATACGCAGATTACACCCAACTCATCCTCTCCCTATCCAACAAACCCAACACCGCCAGACACAACTTTCGAGAAGGCATGGAAGCCGACTCCAAATGGATGAAAAACTGCTGCCTACAACGAAACACCAACAAAACGGAAGTACTCATCATGGGCCCAAACCCAGATGCCTGGAATGACACCTGGTGGCCCCCCGCCCTCGGAAACCCGCCAACCCAATGGACCATGTAAGCAAACTGGGAATCACCCTGGACTCAGAGCTCAAAATGGACCGCCAGATCAACTCTGTCTCGTCCTCATGCTTCCAAACCCTCCGCCTCCTGCATAAGACCTTCAAATGGATCTCCCTCGAACACAGAAAGACCGTCACTCACACCCTGGTCACCACCAGGCTCGACTATAGCAACGCACTCTATGCCGGAATAAACAAACACCTCGCCTGCAAGCTACAGAACATCCAAAATGCCGTCGTCCACAACCTCCCAAGACACTTCCACATCTCCCAGCACCAGCGCACACTCCACTGGCTCCCCATCGAAGCTAGAGTCTCCTTCAAGATGCTAATCCACGCTCACAAGGCCCTCCACAACACAGGACTAGCATACCTGAACAGCCGACTTAAATTCCACGCACTCCAAAGAACGCTATGATCAGCCCAGCTCTCCTACGCCGTGGTCCCCCGCACCAGAAGGACCATATCGGGAGGACACTCCTTATCTTTCCACGCGGCCAGAGCCTGGAACGAACTTTGGCTCCACCTCAGACAAATAAAATCGCTCACCATCTTTACAAGGAACATCAAAACCTGGATCTTTGACAGACCTCCTCCTTGATGGACTGGAACCTACAAACCCCCCACCCCCCAGCGCCTTGAGACCCTTACGGGTGAGTAGTTGCGCTTAACAAACACCTGATTTTGATTTTGATTTGATAAAAATCGATGCTTAGTGATCCTTGTGCTGCTTTTCAAATTAAATATAAAATTACATAGGCACAACCCAAAAGTCTAAAACAAAATACATTTTCTGTGTGAACTACCCAGGCAAAAGATCCAAGGAATTCTGCAGGTCATTAGGTTCCTTTCACTTTGTTCCTATGTTGCCTCAACAGCTGCTTTAGCCAGCAGCACAGTTTTCTGTCACCAAAGGATCCATAGGTAACAGAATGCCTATTAATTTCTTAACAGATTTTTCTGCTATGACCAGGTAGAGCAGGCGCAGTCCCAGATCAGACAGTAACACTATTAAATGTATAGTATTGTACCTTATTGGTTTTTTTAAATGAAGAACAGGGCAGTGTTACATGGCTTACACTATAGAGCACTGAGCACACCTCAATACATCAACATCTAAACAACACTCTCACCACAGTCCAGTCTTGCCTGACCAACAACCACCTTAAGCACAACCTCAATAAAACTCAACTCCTCCTCATCCAACCACGGGAAAATTCTATCCTATAAATAACTGGGTTGACACCATAACGGCACTAAACTGCAAACTATCCATCCCCAACTTGGTCCAATCACTCAGGATTACACTTGACAAACACCTGGACATGAAAGACCACAATAATGCCTCAGCAAAAAGTGCATTATTCATGCTCAAACACCATAACAATAACCAAACCCTTCATTCTCTTTGAAGACCTTAAGATCGTAGTACAATCCTAAATCCTCTCCAAGCTGGACTATGGTAACCCAACAATCACTGGAATCACAAAAGAACTACCTTATACCTATGAAATCCACATTAAATGCAGCAGGAGAATTCTCTCTGGAGAGAGACGCTATGACGACATCACTCCCACACTAAAGATACTCAATTGGCTACAAGTCAAAGCGAGAAGTATGTTTAAAATGGCCTGCATAACCCACAAAGTACTTTTCACTGAAAAACCAACCTACCTTGAAAATACACTTTCAAAAGCTTGACTAAGGAGGCCCCTGTGAAGCTCAAGCACCCTACTCCTGATTCCGCCCAAATTAAAAAAAGCAAATTCACTCACCTGTTCCTTCTCTGTAAATGCTTCTAGAATTTGGATCGCTCTGCCACGGGATCTTCGTGAAAATCAATCATTATTACACTCCAGAAAAAAACGTAAATTACTTCTTCGCTCCAAATACTTGAACCCCCACCAGCAACTACCCCCGAACTATATAATCTCATACTGCTCCACCATCGTTTACATATTATTGCCATATATGCCCAATTGTTTTATCACTATCCTCGTATATTATCTGTGTATGTATTTTACTCATTTTCCCTGTATATTGTCTTTAAAATTTGTTGTGCACATTCTGGTTAAGTTTGTGCTATAGAAAACTCGAAAAATAAATAAATTAATGATGGTATCTGCCTTTAGCGTTACTGCTCTGGATGACGTCTGACTGTACATTGTGTATTATGTGCGGTCTGACCAGTAGGTTTTCCGTCACCGATGTGTCAATTTCTTAGGAATGCTTTTGAGGCATATTTACAAGCCCCTATTGCCACAGGAGCGTCACTTTTAGTGATGTTCCTGTAGCGATAAACCCTTCACCTAATCTCTTGGGTTCGAAAGTAATGTGCTACCCACCGAAAATCGCTTCAACACCTCCTCAGGGTTAGTAAGCACTAAATAAATACAATATATACAATTTAAAATTGTTGAAGCCTGTATGTAAGTTTGAACAAGTTAAACATGTAGATACAAATCTTACCTTAGTTGCAGACAATCCTATTTCACAGGTCCATACTACAGAGGTGTGTGATGCAGAGGATTGGGCCTGCTTATCCAGTGAACACAATAAACAAGAAGACTAGTTTTCCTCGCCCCAGAATATAAATCTCGGGTATTATGAAAGGCGATAACTCCCTATTCCTGCCTGAACTCTCATATAATGTGCAGAATGCTGGAGCCAGGGGCAGAAACCACACGTGGAAAGGATGGAGCGCCATAAAAGGGCGGCAGGACAATCTGAGGTGCAGCAGCGGTGCAGTTGTGGGTCCACAATATCCGTTTTTCCTATGGGGCCACCTTTGGAGCAGAAGCTATGCCTGACCATCCCACAGCCCCAATCCCTCACTCTGTACCTGTCAATCAGGGAGACAGCCGGGACCCTTCTGCCTCTGGGGTCTTCTTTCACTTCACTCGGTCAATGTCCTCTTCTTCCCTTTCATGTGACCGGTTCAAGTCCTTCTCTTGGTGTGTTCTGGGCCCTCCCTTCCCCTGGGGCTGTGAGATCAGAAACAGACCCAGATTGGTCCCGGCTGTCTGCTGCAGCATGAGACGTTGACGATTTCCATCTCAGATATTGTTGAGTATCTGATGCTCTTATCAAAACATGGTCTGTTTGGGTATCACGAGGATGGTAGCCCTGGAACCAGTGGGGAGAACTGTCAAGCATACCTATGAGCACTTTGGTAATGACAATAATAATAATAATAATATTCATAATCCTAAAATATATATGATTAGGATAAAAAAACTAAACATTTATAAATGTGCACAACTACATGTGTGAAATGAGTAGGTATCAGGTTTGCATTTATGAATCTGCTCTCCTGTGACTTGCATCTGTGTGCCTGGTCAGCAGAAGCACACGTGGATCATGTACTCACATAACAACAGCAGCATGCAAACGACCTGTAATCTTTGTCAACACTATCAATGCTAACGATAGTAAAATATATCTTCATGTGGATTTTCATATTAAAGTCTTAGCTTTTGCATCCCTTTGATTTTGTTTTGAGAAAAAAGAATCCTACCTACATCTTTCCAGGATCGTTTTTAAACTAATTCTTGAGAACATAGCACACCCATTTTCAGACCCAACTAACAATTACGAAGACATATTCTCCATTGGCATGAACATAGGAATGGACATTGGCATTGGAAAAGGAGGAAACCTTGTGAACTACAGGTAACACAAAAATCATGTTCAAAACGAGACTAGAAGTTTTTCAGCTTCCTCCATGCTGTACGTATAGGGAGGGTAAATGGACAAACGTGCCAGTAAATCTTTAACTTAATCATACTCTGGTTATATATCTCCGTGAGTTCATTATGTTTAGTGCTTGCACCCAACATTCAGTGGGATCTGCAGGTCATGAGGTCTCATCCTTCATGGCCAAATAAGTCTTTCAACCTTCTAAAGTAGATTAAATATATACTGTACAATTGTGTAATGACACATATGTCATTACAGTGCTTCGAAGCAGACACAAACTGTGGTGTTAAGCACTGTATATCCTTCTGTGGCTCCTCTTTACTGCCTATCGTTTTAAAGTATATTTAACCCCTGGTTGCTTGTACCCAGGTACATGAATGTTTCACATGCTCCAATGATGATGGTACCCAGGACATTCTTCACTTAAACCAACATTCTCTTGGGTCAGCTGTGCAAGAACAAAATTGCCTTTGGGTTCTCAGCACTGGATGTCCTGTCATTGTTGACAGGTAAATTCAAATAAGATAGAACTGGTGGTGGGTAAGAAGCTAGAAAGATGGGTCGATTCACACTGACCTTCAGGGAGGGGCCATCACCAGATAGATCTGAGAAATTTCTGTGAGTTCTTCTCGAGATGACCTTTCCATGCCACTGCACATTGAATTAATGGTCTCGCTCTGTGTTTGGGTTTTGCAGTCTAATCTACATGGGCAAGTGACAGAGTCATGAGTCCTGTCAAGATTAGATGACTCCAATCTTCTGTACTGAGGACTTCCTGATATAGCCCGGTATCATCTTCAACGGATCCACAATGTTGTCATAAGAGCGGCTCATCAGTTAAGTAAAAGCGATCATATCACCAACACCCACATTTCTTTCCATTGGCTGCCTGTGAAGCAGAGAATATTTTTTAAGATGGTATGTCTTTTGCACAATCTTTTTTATGGCCTCCAAAGTCTCTATGTTCTTGTCGTGCAAAGTGCTTGTCTTTGATCATAGAGATCCAGGATGAGATAGCTCTTTCTACACAGCCCACCATTGTGCAAGCGCTTCTGCGAAATCTGAAGTCCATTTCCTCTTATTTAAACTTCAGGAAGGCTTTAAAACTCGAACCTTTCTGTTAATACTCCTGCAACCCTCCATCAACTTCTTGAGTTTCCTGTTTTGAATTTAGGCTGTGCCAAGAGGCCTATCTGGTGACTGTCACGTTTCATCAGCTCATTTTTTCATTCATTCATTAAGGAATTCATTCATTCCATCAATCATTCACTCATTCATTTATTCATTCATTCACACAACTATTGTTTACATATATGGGCTTCAGAGCTCAGGTGCCAGCAGCACATTTCTGAAAATGAACCTCATCGACTTGAAATGGTAATATGCATGGGGACAAGCTGTAGCCAACACTCAGGACAATAGTGTAGGCAAAGCATGACGTTTCAAGGGCAGTTAATTTGTTTGAAAAAGAGACAAGATTAGCAACATGTTCTCTATGTTTTAAGGCAGAAGAAATACACAGGAGCTTGTCACTACTATTACCTGTGCTGAACTAATCCTAGAATCTGTACATCGTGAGGGGTTAAGGGGTTAAGGTCACAGTCAGATGACCTCGTGCTATCCACACACTACAGTGCACCCACATTGAACCTGGTGCTGAGATTGTATAATACTTCACTAGGATGAGGGTGGCAGTCTTATGCTCCTCCTGAAATCCGGAATGTCATACAGGCAAAAGAATTATCAAGACCACACAGGGATAGGCTGGTCAGATCCACCACCTGATCTTGATAAACAACTACAATTTGGTTAAAGGATTTTTATGAAGATTAAGTGAAGGACAATACTGTATGATGCCCTTCAAATGGACCAATCTTTCGCACATTGTTTGTTTTTAGTCCAAGTAACTCAATTATTGTGATCATCCACTGTCATTCAAAGTAAATTTTAGATGGGCGATGCTCTTACTACAATGCACTGACTGACTGCAGTGTTTGAAGAGATTTTGTGAACACATTTAAGCACATTATTTAGCACAAAGATGCAGCTGTGACAACCGTGGGTCTTTTTAGTTTGATGTGGTTGTTAAAGAGCAGCGATTAGTTAGAATGATGGGAGTAGGACATCCCAGGTGCCTTGAGCTGTTAAAGAGCTGAGGAGGCTTTGACCCACATGCTCAGGGCAGAAATAAGATTTGACGTCAAAGCCGGGACATTGGAGGTGATGCCAGGGTAGTCTGTCGCCTTTATGCGTTTCCTTATTTGATAGTTTAAAAATAGATGACCTGGCATTCCAAACATAATCGGCAAATCTTATAGGTAATAATTCTGTGGCTGCGGAAAGAAATATTATACTTAATTAAAACAAAATTATGATGAATTTAGAGACAAAAAGATGTCCAAATTGCAATTTTTTAACATTTTTTGCAGAGTTTTATATAGCGCGAACTAGACCCGAACTGAATCAGGTATCAGAGCGCTTTACATATTTTCCAGTTACGTTACATGAGGACACACTTTCATTTTAGGCACGGGGAGATTAAGTGATTTGCCCAGAATCACAGGAGGTTTTGGCGTCGTTACCGAGACTCGAACCCAGATCCCCAGGTCCGAGGTCGAGCGCCCTGTCTTGCTTTTATTGCATCACATCTTGATGATGAAGTTTGTCACTCAATCTCTAGCACAGTAGATACTATAAAGGTAAATATTGCATAACCTTATCGACATAAAAAATTACTGGAAACAGGATATGTAGACAAAACCTTCAAAACGAATATTTATTGACTGCGAATCAAGACAAGCCTTTCTCAGGAAAAAAAATAATTGTTCCGACAGATATTTTAAAATCAGAATACAGGTATCAATATAAAATACAAAGAAAGACAATTTTGTGGAGGGTGATATATGGCCCACTATAAACTGTGGGGCTTATTAACAAGCCCTTGCAGCATGAGACAAGAGGATCTGTGCTGCGGCACAGCAGCCAATTGTGTGCCAACACAAGGGAAAGCACATGGGTGCTTTTTGTTGTAAATATGACGCATTCCTGTGCTTTGAAGATACATATATGGCTTGTGGAGCCATGCTGCATCATTTTCTTGTAGATGAGGCCCTGTGAGTCCACAGCTTAGTCCACATACAGAATTTTGAAAACCTTCTCTGGCAATTTTGAGCAGAAGAGCACACAGTGGTTTTACAACTAGAATGATTCATAGCAACAAAGCTATACTGATAAAACTCTGAACTTAAACATGTCATAAACACATATGGGAACACATTTTCTGTGCAGGCGCTCAAGAAAGGTTCAGAGCAGACAAGATTCCACCTCACTTGATGATTTAGGTGGGCTCCTGCTGTCCATCGAGGCAGGAGTTTGCTCCTCATTGAAAGCTCCTTCAAACACTGATACAATAGGGCGTCTGAACATATCTTTGAAGTCTCTGCCCATGAAGAAGTACAGGATAGGATTAAGGCAGCTGTTAAAGTAGGCCAGACAGGTTGCAAGAGTTTCAGCTATCAGATGGACATCGTAAGGCCAAAGTATATATTCTGATGCATCAAGCCAGGGTAAGGAATGGAATGGAAACCAACACATGAAGAACAGGACCAAGATAGTGATGATTATCCTGAAGGGCCGGCTGGAGGTTCTGTGGCATGGTCGTTGTTGGATCTTCACAGCAATCGCTCCATAGCAGATAATGATGATGGTGAAGGGGACTACAAACATGGTTACAAATCGAGTTATGATCATGACCTTGTGGCGCATCAACATGATACTAAAGGCTTTTTCAGAAAAATCCTCAAAAGGAACAGCATAACTCCTGAAGCAAACTGTTGTATTGTACTCCCACTCAGCTACGGTGTCATAAAATGCTGGATATGGAGAGCTGACTATAACTGAGAACACCCATGTGACAAATGCAACCTTGTACGCCAGGTTGGGTTTTCTGTGTCTTCGGGACCAGAATGGATGCAGCACCGAAACGCATCGGTCGATGCTGATCACCACGAGGAAGGAGATGCTTGCCATCATGTTTAGATATAACACCATGTTTTTGATCTTACACAAAAATCCACCAAAAGGCCAATTTGTATACATTGCTTCTGACACAATGTGAAGAGGGAGGAAAATATCGAAGATAAAGTCTGCAATGGCCAAATTAAGGAACCAGATTACGTTCACAGTCTTGGTCATCTTGAAGGTACAGATACCTATCACCAACCCATTGCCTGACGTTCCCAGAAGGCAGGTTATTGAATAAGACACAATGGAGAACAATTGTATGTAATAATATAAAGTGTACTCAGAGGCCAGTGTAGCTGTCTCTATAGTTGTTGAGTTTGACCAAAGTAAAGACAGACTATCAGTGACGTTCTCCATGACCATCTGACTTTGTTTACCTGAAATTAAAAAGACCAATGATTATTTTTGTCAACTATCTGCTCTAAAGCACACAGAAACAAACATAAATTACAGGAAATTACAAATTGAATGTAAAGATTTATGAAATGGGAATAAAAAGATTACTTGTTCCATGGTTATCATTTTGATATAGTTAAGCATGTATCTTGGAACACAAAACCATAGCACAAATGAAAAAACTTTAAAGAAGCTGCAGGGCAAGCATCATACAAAGCATTTTTATATACTTTAAAAGCTGTATTTTTTTTGTGAATTGGTCTTCAGAATCTACATTTAAAAAAAATCTTTTAATAGATTTTTTCCAACAAGATACAGTAGTGCACACACAATTCGTTGATTGTTACAGTTAATTGTACATAACTGAGTTGTGCCTTACCCCAGCGCATATGGGTCAAGAAATAACATTGTTTGGACATTTGCATAGGAACTTAATATAAGTTCCCTTGGTACTTAGAACATGATCATTGGATTGTATCTGAAGCTTCTATTGTGGGTCCATTCGCAATATGGGGTTGCGGAGTGTGAGATCAGACAGATACTCCGACACATTCAAATTTCAAATTTCAAATCTTTATTTCGATCATTTGATCCTTAAAGATGTACAGTAATTCATCATCGTTAAAAGTTTAAAAAAGATGTAAAACAAGAATTACAGTATATAAAAGCAACAAATTATCAATGCTCATCTACCATCTTTGTAAGTCGGGTTCTGGCATACCACATTGCTGTTAAAAAGTTAGCCAGGGCAAACACCGTTGACGGGGACAAGTCTGTTTTTAAAACTCTGAATGCAGGAAGGAGTGTCCTGAAACCCAGGTTTCTAAGTAATGGAATCAACCAATAACGCCTACTTTTGCGGTATACAGGGCAGAAGAAGATGACATGAGCTTCACTTTCTCTGGATTTAGCACAAGAAGGACACAACTCATTCGACAAATGTCCTGTCCATGCTTTAGTGAAGGTCTTTAGGGGGAGGGTCCCATATCTCCACTGCAAATAGAGTTTCCTTGTAAGAGCAGGAGCCATACCGTCCAGCACGCTTTCAAAGTTGTATGAATCCTTAATTAACATAAAGGCGTGCGTCAGGGAATCCTCCCGAGTGGTTGCCAGGACTCTAGTGAGCCTATTTTCATAGTATACTCCAGAGAGTGTTTTTCTTGAAATCCTGGTACTTGTCCTTTGAGGATCTAACCACAGCTCTGTTAAGCCGAGAGTCTCGCATGTTGTCTTTATGTAATTTATCCAGGGTATTTTAGCAGCGTTAGGTAGGGTTAAAAATTCCTGCAGCTCAGATCGATATGGAGCGAGGTCCTGACTGCTCCATATACGGCGCCAAAATGTTAAGGGCTTAAGCCCTAGTTCTTCCGTAATGGGCCTCAAAGCCAGGTCCAGTCGCAGGGGCATGAGTGGGGTGCTTGTTGGTAGGGTTGTTAGTTGTCTTATAAATTTGTTTTCCGTCACCTGTAGATTAGAAGGTGACGTGTGACCCCATATCTCTCCCCCGTAGGTGGCACCACCCCGAGCCTGCATTTTATATATTTGAATGGCCGGGGACAGAGGGCGAAAAGTTGATTTGGACGCAATTCTCATGATTCCCCCCGCCCTCTGGGCTAGCCTCATATTGGCTTTTGTCCTGTGGGCCCCCCATGTTAGGTTTTCGTTTAGGGTTAGCCCCAAAT
Organism: Lissotriton helveticus; assembly: GCF_964261635.1. Taxonomy (NCBI): domain Eukaryota; kingdom Metazoa; phylum Chordata; class Amphibia; order Caudata; family Salamandridae; genus Lissotriton; species Lissotriton helveticus. Next base: position 1,762,637,373 of record NC_136068.1, read on the forward strand.
ACTCAATGATGTGTACCCTTTCCAGCCGCACAGAGCCGAGTAAAGGGTTTGGGCGCTTTTGGGACTTAGGATTCATAATCATGAATTTCGTTTTTTGGGGGTTTATTTCAAGGCCCCTTTCAGTGCAAAAGTCCTGGAAGCCATCAATTACCCTCTGGATCCCCATAGGTGTTTTTGATAGCAGCAGGGTGTCGCCCGCGAACATTATGGCGGGCACCCTGCTGCCAGTCAATTTTGGGCCGTCGGTGTTAGCTATCCCGGTCAGATGTGAGATTACCCCGTCCACAAAGAGGCAGAACAGGGTTGGTGCGAGCACGCATCCCTGCCTCACCCCTCTGCGAACGGGGAATCTTTCAGTGAGCGTCCCACTTCTCCCACATCTGACCCTTGCAAAGTTGTTATGATGTAATTTGAGCAAGATCGCGAGAATGTCTTTTGGGACGCCCAGTTCTATCATTACCTGCCACAATTTTGCTCTTGGCACTAGGTCGAAGGTGGCACGCAGGTCCACAAAGACCGTGTATAGGGTGCCGCCCTCGATAAGCGCCCTTCTCCAGTATATCAGATTTAGTCTGAATACTTGGTCTATTGTGGATACACCCCTCCTGAATCCAGCCTGCTATGGGCTGAGGGTGTCTGTTTCCTCCAGCCAGTTCTGCAGGCGATTCAGGATTAGTCTGCCAAAGAGCTTTTGCGAGACGTCAATGAGGCTTATGGGGCGATAATTGGCTGGGAGCAGAGGGGATCCCTTTTTAAATATAGGGACCACCTCTGCGCCCAGCCAAGTATCTGGAACCTCCATGCCCCCCAGGACCGCATTAAATATCAACAATAGATATGGTGCCCATATCCCTGGTTCCTGTTTGTACAGGTCTCCAGGGATCCCATCCAGTCCCGGTGCTTTTCCTCCTGCGAGTCCCGCAATTGCGACTTGAACTTCTTTTAATACGAATGGTTCACCCATCTGATCTGTCATAGTAATACTGCTGGAATTGGTGTCAGGAATATCCTCATTTGAATATAAAGATTGGTAGTGTTCCTGCCATAGGGCGGGGGCTATGTTAGGTTCAATAGCTGAAGGGAGATCCCCTGACCCATGGTTTACCACTCGCCAAAATGTGCGTGAATCTTTCTTGGCTAGTGCCTCAGATAGGTCCTCCCAATGCTTTTGATCCCATTCGGCTTTGGCATTAGCCGTCAGTGTCTTATATGCCCGTCTATTGCCTTGTATTGTCTCACGGGATTCATGATTCTTGATTGCGAGTAAAAGTTCCCGCTTCGATTCCCGACATGCGGTATTATACCAGGATTTTTTATTTGGCCTGGTGGTTTTTGGTGGCACTTCTGAGAATAGGTCTGACTTTAAAGTATTTATTAGGTCTTTGTGGGTTAGGGCCAATAGTTCTACATTCCTTCTGTCTGCTAGTTTATCAGAAATACCAAATGCCCTTTCAAGAACAGGGGTAATTCTGGCGTAGAGGCTAGATAATTTTGCCTCATTAGTTGCTAGCTTCCCCCACTTCACTCTCCTCCTATTGTTCGCTAGGACTAACCCAGTAGTCCCAATTTCATTATCCGTTCTCGTGTCATCTATGCCAGGAATGGCATATTCAAGTATGCGTGCGTTATGATCGCTATCCTCTCTGGGTTGTACCCTAAAATCGATTATACGTGTCCAATGTGATACTTGGGCAAGGATATAGTCTAATCTAGATTCGCTACCGGGTCTGTTGAATGTGCATTTACAGGGGTTGTCTGATTTCGTGCGCCCATTGCATGCGCGTAGACCGTGATTAAGGGTCATGGCTGTAATTTGTAGTGCAAGGGGTGTCCAGGCTCTTGGTGGAGGAGCCACCGTGTCTGGTATCATGCAGCTAGCGTCCTCTTCTAGGGGAGGGCCTTCCAGCAGTCCGGGCAATGGCTCATAGTGAGAATTGAGGTCTCCTGCTACCAACTGGGGGAGATCCCTTGGGATGTCACTCAGAAGGGTTGAGAGATCCTCAATTGTTTTCGATTCCCCTGAAAAAGATACGGGTCTCGAATAGACGTTTATGATCAATAGCTTAACCAGATTCGGCCATTCCAGGAGAACTGGTAGAATATCTTCAGAGTCTATGGCTAAACAACTGGCCTTACAACCCAAATGGGAGGCAATCAAGGTTGCCAACCCTCCAGACGGACGCCCCTTACCCCCCCACTTTGCCTTTTTAGAGAAAACTTCAAAGCCTGGGCATGTGAACTCCTCTCGTGCCCAGGTTTCCTGTAGATGGCAAATTCCTTTTGAACTAATAAATGACAACCAGTCGGGACAGTCAATTTTGTTGCCGATACCTGCTACGTTCCATGAAATTAGGTTGAGCGTAGCAGGCCTTGGGGGTGGTTGCTCGATGTTAGACCTGATGTTCTCTATAGGGACAGAAATAGTGTTTGCCATTTGGGTTTGTAGGATTTCTCCTTGTTTGAACTCTGGGTTGATGGTTTTAACCCTGTTAGCAGGTATAGAGCTTGCCCTTTCTTGGGAAGGATTTGGAATGTCAGTGGTAGTTCTAGATATGGGTTGTAACTCGGATTGGCCTCCGTCGGTGGGGCCATCCACTGCAGAATGCGACGCAGCAAGTTGATCCACCACCTTTATATTGGAATCAGCCAGTCAATCTATCATTTCCAAGGTGCTATACCTATTTGAGGTTGGGAAATAGGCTGGGTGATGCAGTCTATGTGGGCCAGAGACTCTCTCGGTCTGCCACCCCATCCTCCTCTCCTTTTGGTGACATGCTCCCACCCCTCCCCTTCGTCGTATTGCGGTAAATGTTCCATTTGCATATTCCTATGGTAGTGTGGTTCCCTTCTCCCTACTCTGTTGTTTTCCCACTCTCCCAGTAGCTCCTGGTGATGACCCCATCTTGGGTCTTCTACTTGATAGATGCTTGATGGGTAGAAGAACGAAAGGGGAAGAGCCTGGATAGAGTTCCCTTCTTCGTCAGATACCCAACTGCAGATATAAGAGGCTGTCCTGGGATCCCGAAAGCTAACCACAATGCAGTCGCCCCTGATTGTCTTCCTCAGGTTACCCACCCAGGTTGCGCGTCTCGCCATAGATACATCGCTCGTTGTTCCTTGGGGTAGGGGTCTATAAGTCGACAACCAGTTGATGACTTTATTTTTGAGCGAGGCTGACGTCTCAATAGAATTGGGAGATAGTTCAGGTGCTCCCGCCAAAATCACTGTATAGGGGGATGCTTCTGGTGGAAGATTTACGGATTTAAGTTTCCGAGTGTTAGTCTGGTTATTGTCTAAGGGCCGCGTATCGTTCTTAACTTTGTCTGGAGGGTCATGTTTTTGTGTGGGTTTACTAATTATATTTGGGATCGTGGAAGTTGGAGTTTGAGTTTGTGTAGGTACTGTGATTTTAATTGTGCTGGCGGGAGTTAGAGTCATCTTATTTGGTTTGGGAATAGATGTTATATTTTGCAGGGTTGGGGAGTCAATTTCCTTTGTCGGGATTATGTGCACTAGGCTCTTTTTGGGCAGATTATTATTATGTGACCCTAATATAGTGCCCCTAGATTCCGACTTTAGACTGTCTGCAAGCTGGACTGTGGATTTCTCAATGATGACCAGTCTTGCTTCGATCTTTATCAGTCGAGCTTCCAGGGGACTTAGTAGTGACCTAATGAGTGAACCAATGTCTGCAAGGGTTATATCCTCATTTGCAGAGTCTATGGAGATATATCCTTGTGAGACAGGTTGTTCCGTGGGTCGACAGGATGTTTTCTGGCTATTCCCAGTACTCTTAGATGGTTGTCTCTGAGTATTGTCCCCCAGGGTTCCAGTATTGCTATCAGATTTGGGCTCCGATGGTTTTGGCTTGCTAATGCCTTTGGATTGCCCCCCTTTCTTCTTTTTTTATTGCTCCTTCCCTGTCCCCCCTCTGTAGTTCTGAGATGGTCATAGTAATGCAAGGGACAGTCAGGTCCTTGCTGGAGGCCAGGGGTGGGGCAGACGATGTGCGGGTCATGGGTAGGATCATGAGACTTGTGTCCTCTAGGTCCCCCGGGACCTCCCCAGTGGGATCAAAGTTTGAGGCAGAAAGGATTGACTGTGAGCCCATCTGAGTAATGCTATTGGGTTCTGTCCTTTCTTCTGGTGTTTTCGCCAGAGCCAATGGTCCCATAGACGATCTCCTCACCCAGTCGATCTCTTGAGAGATACGACGTTCTAACACAGAGATTTCGTCTATCAACAGTGAGCCAGCTTTCACAAAGTAGTTGTCGATAGTACCTTTAGGAACTCCAGCAGCGGCCAGTGCAGATTTGCTTCGGGTTTCCCTGGTAGTCATCGTGAGTTCCCTGTGTCCAGAAGCCGGTGAAAGGCAGTGGTTTATACTGCGATGGCCAAAGGGGGTGGCCCAGTCCCGGTCTCTCCGGTCCTCGAACGGCCTCAAACGGCCTGCCCTTTGCCCGGGCTTCGCTCCGTGCTTTGCCCCGCGCGCGTCCCGCTTGCGCGTTGGATACTTCCTATTGATAACAGGAGGGGGGCGGGAAGAGGACCAGCTGCGGCGAGTCAGCAAGCGCAACGCCCGCTGGTCCTCGCAGTCCCGCAAGGGCAGAAGCAACTCCGGCAGCTCCTCTCGGCGTCGATGATGATTGCCAGGTGTTGTGAGCCTCGAGCGGCGCCCGCGCAGCGGGGGCCGCGAGGAGTGGTGCAGGATACAGGGGAAGATGCTTTGAAGGCGGCGACAGCAGTGAAGCACGTCGACCCTCTCCCAGCGCGAAGCACTGAGGTCCCGACCCGCAGTCCTTTAACACCAGGCGGGAGGGGGGCGGGAAGAGGACCAGCTGCGGCGAGTCAGCAAGCGCAACGCCCGCTGGTCCTCGCAGTCCCGCAAGGGCAGAAGCAACTCCGGCAGCTCCTCTCGGCGTCGATGATGATTGCCAGGTGTTGTGAGCCTCGAGCGGCGCCCGTGCAGCGGGGGCCGCGAGGAGTGGTGCAGGATACAGGGGAAGATGCTTTGAAGGCGGAGACAGCAGTGAAGCACGTCGACCCTCTCTCAGAGCGATACTCCGACACATTCCCCTATACCCAATACGTATGGATTGTCCTTGCCGCCCTTGTGCCATTTTCACTCTGCAGTTCAAGTGTAGGTGACAAGAGCCTACAGACCCTTTATGTGAACCGTCAGTCTCAGCATTCTCGCAAGTAGGTCAGCAGGGGATTCCAAATGTCCCTTGGTGCGGGAATTGGCCGGCAATAGTTGTTACTTGGCCCTTAGAATATATGAGATCCATAAGCCACTCCTCGAAGTTAGGGGCCCGCCCTCAGCTCCATCCGCATTCCACCATTCACTTTCGAAGGAGCAGTCCCAGTGAGATGAGTTTCCTGTGTGTGACATGCAATTCCTCAATGTAACCCAAAAGCGCAGTACCCTGGGAGACGGGAATGGGGGTGCCAACCATTTTGGACAAAGAGGCAATCACCTCTACCCAGTATCTGTGTATTGTCTCACATTGCCACTCTAGATGCAGGAAGCCCACCCCTTCCTGTCGGCATCTGTTGCAATGGTCGTCAGGTCCTAATTTATATCAGTGTAGTCTTGCTTGTGTATTGTACCCCGATGTATGAATTTAAAGTGTATGATACGTAGGTGGCTGCTGGCCGTTGTCATGCCTCTTTGTGTGCAACAGTAGGGCCCCTGCTTATCGGTCAGCGGAGTCTAACTCTTTATTCCACTCCGCTTTTGCGCCATTTTGCATGTTGGCCATTCTAGTAGAGCAGAACAGTAAAGTCTGGACACTGCATGTGCTGGCCCTGCCACCAGTAGTAGGATGTGTAGGACGTCGAGTGTGGAGGGCTCCTGAGCGAAGTCCAGCTCTGACTAGCTGAGATTGGAGTGTGTGGAAAAAAAGATGTCCAGGGTGGTATGGTATGTTGAGGAATAAATAGAGTAGTTTAGGTAATATTACCATTTTTGCTAAGGAGATCCACCATGTCAGCGAAAAGGGCAGCGAGATCCGTGGTTACTGAGCTCCTGATCAAGGTGATAGTGTCTCCGTAATTCCCCCACAGCGTCTCGTCTCTGTCCTGGGAAATCAGTACTCCCAAATCCAGTGAGAATTCAGGGGTGTTGGGGATGAGGGGGAAACACCTGGGATTTCCCCAGTTAATGTTTACGCAGGACATTTTGCCAAAGCGAATGAGCTCCCTAAGAATGGGGTTCAAGCTGGTTTGTGGGTTTCTAATGTAGGGAGTAACATCGTCGGCGTATAGCAACACTAATATATGCTGGGAAGAATAACGTGCCGCGTATTCTCTATGGTGTTGTCGGAGCTTGGCTGCAAGCTGCTCGATTGCTAGTGCAAATAAAAGGGGTGAGACGGCACACTCCTGCCTAGTGTCGAGCGAAATGGGAAATTATTTGGTGTGCTCTCCATTGATCTAGACTGTAGCTTGTGGCCAGCTGTAGAGCATTGCGACCCAAGATAAGAAGGAAGGGGGAAAACCCGGTTCAGGATCAACATCCTGCAATAGTGCAAATAGAGTGAGCAAATTATAGAAAGTGGCTCTCCCAGGTATGAAGCCTGCCTCATTTGGTCGAACTAGGCCCTTCATGAGCAAGCTCAGCCTATTGACCAGTTCTTTAGCCAATATTTTTGCCTTGCAGTTGACTAAGGATAGGGGACTGTAGACCTCAAAAGTCGTAGCATCTTTTCCTGACTTGAGCAGCGCTATAATCATCGCTTCTCGCATGGTCAGTGGGCGAGTTCCAGTTTGTTTTGTTCCTCATGGACTTTTTTCAGGATGGGAACTAACGTTCCTGCGTAGAAGTCGGTCGGCAGCCCATCTGGGCCTGGGGCCTTGTTGGAGCATAATTGTATCATGGTCGTACAGAATTCCTCTTCCTCGACGTCCGCTGATAGAAACTCCCTGTGGGGATCACTGAGCCAGCCATTGAGGTTGGAATAGTATTCAGTAAAAGTACTGAGAATGCCTATGGAATCTGTTTGTTAGGAGCGTGCTGTGTCTACTACCCTAAACATGTTATTGAAAAATCTGAGTATTTGTACCGTCTCATCTAACGCTTTTCCCGGTTGCACCCTTTTCCCAAACCGGCGCGCCCGGTGATACTTGAACGGAAGAGATGTTCTCCCGTGGCTATGTATTCTGTTATCAATTCCCAGAGTTGTGCTTGCCTCTGGCAATCTGGGGCATCTGCGAGGTGGGTCTCTGCTTCCTTGATGTCTGCTTCGAGTTTACTTGGCGATCCCTTATTGTCCTGCAGGATCACCCCTCACTCCCACCACCCACCACCCCTTTTGCAATGCACATTCTCTGTATGGTAACTTTAAAGACCTCCCAAACTTAGGCTAAGGTTGGGACTTAGTCTAAATTTCTGGGGAAAAAGTCGTGTGTTTCCTGCCCTATCTCTTCGCAGAAGCTACCATCTAGCAGTGCAGTGGGCTGGAGCCTCCACGATCAAAGCAGGGCAGTGTTTCCCAGAGGGTGGATTTGCAGCATCACCGGGGAGTGATTGAAGTATGTTCACTCGAGTTGCTTTGCTCCCCACAGCCAAGTGCCCAACCCCGCAAGAGTTGCCAGTGATCAATGCGGGACCAGCTGGAGTGTACACTAGAATAGTAATTGAATAATTGATGATTAGTCATGATGTCTGCCAGATGTTTTCCAGCCTAGGTACATAGGCCTGGTGTGTCGTGTGAGTGATCCATGCTTGGGTTCAATGTGACATTAAAATCGTCCTTCCATATTAGATGTGTGGAACCAATGTCAAATATGAGTCGCCAAAATGTATCAATGAAGGAAGCGGCATCTACATTGTGGCCATAACAGTTTACTAGGGTGACAGACAGCTCAGCAGTATTGAACCTCAGATTTAATCAAAATCGCAGTTCTCCTGGCATATGTTGTATATGAGGCAAAACATATATGGGCTGCCCATTTTCAAGCAAAGGCAGGCATTGTCTTGGGGTCAAGGTGTGTTTCTTGCAACATAGCTACTTGGATGTTGCGTCTGTCCAGGTAACAAAGTATGTGTCTGCCATTGTGAGGGCCATGCAGGCCGTGCACATTCCACTTCAATAGATTGTAGGTAGAGCCGTTTTCGGGCTTAGACGTGCCAATGTGTATGCTTATTCGGTGGCATCTGCGCAATGTTTGTATGCATCCTAAGGAATTTAATCTGGTGCTTTTGGATAGTCATGTATTTGCATATCTGTGAACAACAATGTGTTTTGCTACCGTAACCAACAACAGAATCTTCCCTGCTCTCCCCACCCTCACCCAAGGCCCAATCCCATAGGGGAATGCCTGCCGCCCATAGTGCCCAACAATGACAAAAACAAACTAAAGACTTTTCAGTGAGTAGCAAACGATGCATCCTGTCAAGTGGTGGGCACCAGCCATATCAATAAGCGGAACAGTCTACAGTACAAGGAGAAGAGAGAAAGTGACTTTGTGGAAGGGTTGAGAATGAAAAGGGGAATTTAGTAAAGAGCAAGATAAGATAGATGCCAAGGGTAGGCAGAAGAGAAAAACAAAAATAACAACTCAAACCATGATATTGTCCAGGGAATTGCCGCGAGGGTGTAAGTCGTTGAGCCTGACAGTTCACCTTGCATGGACGAGGGTACCCAGGAGCAGGATGGAAGTCGGCGTCAGCTCTGGTATCAGTAGGAACCCAGGATCCAAAAATAGGCCAAGGAGCGAGGAGGCAAAGTCTGGCCTTGTGGTCTGTTCTAGCAAGTGATCTCACTCTGGTAGTGCAGGACTGTTGAATGGTGGCCGCTTAAGGTTGCAAGGACTGCGGATACCCACTCTACCTTACCTCTGAGAGTGGAGATGGTGATCTAGGGCTGCAGTCAGCTTCGCCAGTTTGGGGTGTGCGGCGGGATATTTTTTTCAAAAAGTCCTGGGCTTGTTGTGGAGCGTTTAATATGTGTGACTTTTCTTGATAGGACATGTGGTGTCTGGCAGGGTACAACATTGCTTAAGGAATGTTCGCTTGTTGTAGCTCTCTTTTCACAGGAACAAATATCTTGCATGCCTCTTGCACTGCCAAAGTAAAATCAGGCTATATTGGGACAGAGGTCCCCTCAAAGTCTAGATCATGCTTTTCGGTTGACAGACACAAGGCTGCATCCCGATCTTGGTAGTTAAGAAGACGATCAATGATGGGTCTGGGAGAGGCACCTGGATGGGGCCTGACAGCTAATGATTGGTGACCCCTTTCCACCACCAGTAGTTTGGAGAGGGATGTGACCCCAAACAGTTCTATCAACATACGCTCCACATAATCCTCCATGCACCCACAGCTGTAAATTCAGGAATTCCTAGGATTTGTATATTATTTCTGCGCGATTGTGCCTCCAAATCACTATTTTTTTTAGAGATGACTTTCAGCAGACGCTTCAAAATTTGCATTCGCTCCTCTCCTGTTCAGGACTCATCCTCGAGGTTCGATATTCTGTGCTCATCCTTACTTATATGACCAACGTATTTCTCTAGGCGATGCATTATAAAATCCATACGTATACTCATGGAGTCCATTTTGGCCTCAATATATGTTAGACTTTGGCGCATGGCTAGTAACAGAGATCTCATGTCTGTGTCTTCAGGTTGTGTTGTCAATTTATGCCCCTCTGTCATGTTGGGTTCTGTATCCCCGACCGGGTTCGTGCAGACTTTTATGGTTCCAAGGACAGCTTAGCCTGTTCGCTCTCCATCCTGCCATTGTCCCAGCTGAGTCGCAGGAGAGGAGCTTCCAGCCACCAGTCACCTCAGTTCGGCAGGGTGGGTTCCCTGTAGGTCATGGCTCGAGTCGGGGTACCACGCAGGTAGTCGGTCCCCCCCCACTTTTTTACCGGGAGCTCGATAACTATAAACTGCAACTGAGTGCATGCTACCTTTCGTGACGTCACTTCCTGTTGTGACGTCGGCATCCCCCACTTCTTTTTTTAGGACTTGTGCCCTGCTGTAGGTGAAAGATAGGGCATGTTGAGACCCACAATTTGCAGCATCTGCGGTAGTTGCTGCAATAGAACAAGCATTTACAATGCAACGGTCTCGCCTTTGCCAAAGTTAGAGCTATTGGCATTGTAAATGACAAAATTTGTATTTATGTGTTGGTTTTGAAAATAGATAAATCAAGGGCATTGTCATTTACAATGCCAATAGCTTAATCTCTCGCAAATGGACGATGGCGCCAAGAGGTACACAAACAGCACTGTGCTGCCGGCAGATCAACATGCTGACAAGGTAATTTGCGTGCTGCCTACACTTTACTCAGCTAATGTTCTGATCACAAATATAGCAGAGTAAACACTGCAGGACTGCCACACAGGCCCGGGCCGGATTCTCAAAGAAATGAACAGTGGTAGAGCAAAGGTCAGCAACCAATGCAGTGGCCCGCCGCCGGCCCCCCAAACCTGCATCAAAGTTTTTCTCCCCCCCCCCAGCTTTTTCGAGTGGCCATCACACCTTAGCTGACTGGTTGACAAAAAGTACGTCATTCACCGTGAGGAGGGTTTGGTTTGATGTATTGCCTGCACGCTGCAGCCAGACACCATACACCACGGGACACCACGATGCACAACTCGAGTCCCCACCATGCCCCGCCCGGACCCTGCTCACAAATCCACTGCGCAGAACCACCGGGGCCTACCAGTACCTTACAGCCAGGAAGTGTACTTTCACTTTTTCCTACAAAATGGGCATGCGAGTCACAGAATGCTTGCTGCTGCTAGCGGAAAAACAAAAGCGACCTCTCGACAGCTTTGCTTCTGACCCTGGAGCCCGAGGAAGTGGACAGTCACCGATGATGTGGCGTTCCTGTCCAGAGTTGTCTTTTTCCAATCTAATGCACTCTGGGAGTTGTAGTCCTGGGTCAGTTTAGTCGATGCAGATGAACTGACGGAGTCGAAAACAAAGATTTGCAATGGAAATCCCAGAACAGAAGGACCGAGTCATGGGTGACGTCGTGGATTCTTAGAGGCTTCTGTAATCAGACTGCTTCTACACGGACTAGAATTGGAAGGAATCATGCTTCACTACAGCGCTCTGGGGAATCTGCCTCAAGGCGCTGGCTGAAGCAGCGCACCGCGTCCTGCTTCCCTGTTCTCGGCAGGGCTCTGGTCATCAGAGTCCACCGAGGGTGGGCGCCGGGGTGGGCTGCCGATGGCCCTCATTATACGATCAAAGACAGGAATTCTCAAGGCCACGAATCAGTGCTGGGAAAATCGAGAGCCAGGCAGTGCTGGAGCGGAGACATCAGTACTGCGCCTGAGCCTTACCGGAACAAGCAGCCTGGAGGGGTCAAGTGCCAAATGATGTGAGTGAGGCGCTTGCAAACGCTAGAAGCGCCAGTGAAATACTGTGACTGCCCCTTTCACGGCGCTCGTGACCCCGCCCAGTGCCATGCTGAGAATTGATTGCAAAGTGACTGACTGCAAGGACACTAGCCTCACCTGAGGCTGCAGACTGGGGGCCTCAAAAGAAGTACATGATGGGGTGTCTCTCGGGTATGCCTCTGTCACAAGTCATGCGCACTTTTGATTGCGCGAGCCCCCCCTCCAATGTGAATGATCACCAGCCCCACCCTGCGCGCTACAGCTCGGCTCCTGATTATTAGCTCCGGGTCACGGACGCTGCAGCACTAGATTCCCTGAATGCATTAATATGCAAATAGTTATCCGCGCACGGAGGACGACCGGAGTAGACAACAAGCCGAGGTGCCGTGACAGCGGGAGGGGGGGCGGGAACGGGCACACGGACAGCGGGAGGGGAGGCGGGAACGGGCACACGAACAGCGGGGGGGGTGGGAACGGGCACACGAACAGCGGGAGGGGGGCGGGAACTGGCATTCGCTGGTTCAAGACGGCACTGCGGAGCTTCGCAGGTAAACCACCGCCCGGCCGCTATCTTCAGAGAAATGACCAAAACAAACCTAAAATAAAAAAAAAAGTAAGCCACCGCCCACAGCCGCAATGACGTTCTAAAAGTGGCGGGATGAGTAAAAATTGCCGGAACGCCCACAAATCTGCTCCCACAATGACTGACGCATCTCTGTTCCAATGGCTAGCATCCATTTATGGAGCTAGCCAATGGAATAGAGAGGCGGGACAAAGCCCCAGACTGCTTCTCAAAAGATTTCGCCTGCGCGAACGCTGCTGCGCATCGAACGCCAGGCAAAACCTAAAAACAAGTTGGGTGGCACACTATGATAAGCAGGGATTTTGAGCTTAGGTGTTTGTAAGCCACGCCCTCAATTACATTGGCCACTCCCACTTGAGAGACCCCCCCCCCCAGTTTCATCATCCCACTTAAAGCCCTGGGAGTAGCTAAGGTCCTGTGACACAGAGAAGCAAGGGACTCTCTTTACGGTATACCCTTATTAGAAGGGTCAAACATATCCTACCAGGGGCACAAGTTTAATCTGACATTGTGCAGTGTCATAGCCTAGTGGGGAAGGGGCTGGCATATAATGACAGTAGCAATGTCTTACGAAGCGCTCATCTACGTCAATGCAGGGACCCACACATACATGACAACACACCCAGCTGTGTCGCCATAAGCACCATGGCCATATCATGGCCAGGCTCCAGAGGTACTGTGACAAAGTTCGAGAATTATCCCATCCAGAGGCCCAGTTATTTAGTAACAGAGAACCAGCAATACTATGACGAAGCTCCAGTCATAGCTGACCAAAGACCAGACATATCATGATAAAAGAGTAATGTCCTGACAGAGACTCTGCCATATCCTACCTGGTGCAAAATGAACAATTGATGGACAGGATGTTAAACAATGTGAAACACTCACCCCAGTACACCTGTTCCCCGTGGGAACAGTCCAGCCCGAACTTCCAGGCCAGGTCCTCCATAGACCATAAACAAGCATCATGGGACCGGTTTCAGGGTTTCACCCTTCATCAGCCAGGCTAGCTTGACTCTAGAGGCATGGAGAGCATGGGACCCACGTGTGAGCATACTCGTCCCATTCGGGGTGACATGATAAAAGAGCAATTTATGGACAGAATGTTGAACAATGTCAAACATTCACCCCTGTTCAGAAATATGGGCCTAAATCCAAAACCAGTCCTGGCATGCTTGTTTCTGGTCCATGGAGGACGTGGCTTGGTAGTTTGGGCTGGACTGTTCCCATGGGCAGTAGGGTCAAGACTGTTTGCACGTGTCTGGGTTTAAACTGAAATGGCATGGGGAGAAAATAAAACAATGGATTTAGGCCCAGATCTATGTACTGGGGTGAATGATATCCATGCCACTGGAGTCAAGCCAGCCTGGCTGATGAGGGGTGAAACCCAGAAACCGGTTCTAGGATGCTTGTTTCTGGTACAGGTAGGACTTGACCTAGCAGTTCGGGTTGGACTGTTCCCATGGGTAGCAGGGTCAAGACTGATTTCCATATGGATGGGTCTAAACTGGAATGGCATGGGGAGCAAACAAATTATGGATTTAGGCCCAGATTTCTATAGTGGGGTGAATGTTTGACATTATTCAGCATTCCGTCCACCAATTGTTCTTTTTGTATATACTACCAGGGACCAAGTCATGCATTGACAAGGGCTCAGCTGGACCCTGACAGAACACTGAGCCTTAATATGACAGAGGCGCACTAATACTGCAACAGAATAATGGCTAGCAATATTCTAACTGGTATCCCCAAATCCACACAGAGACCAGCCATGTCCTTGTTGTATCCTTTACCTCACTCATCATTAAGAGGCGATAGCTTACCCAGCACGGTTTTTGGTGTTCGTTTACTGCACCTCCAGTCCAGAAGTGAAACACACACAGACCTCCACCTATGCACCCCGCCAAGCACCTACCTCTCGCCTCCTATTCCAGTACCTGCACTAACGGACAGCTCTCCCAATGAACCACATTCCCATAATGCTCCCCTTCCCAGTACATGGGTGAGCATATGTGTCAGCAATACAAGTGCACCGCAGTCCTGGCCTGCACCACCTCTACTGTTTCAGTACCTAGCTAAAAGCACAGCTCTGCCCAGTGGCCTAACGAAACTTGAGGGGGCCCGCTTCAAAATACATGGAGGGGGCCCCTCTCCCTGGCCCACCACCGCCCACTTTTGCTGAGGGAGCCCCCTGGAGCTCCCCTCGTGTATCCACTAACAACCCACACAGGGCTCTGATAGCAGACCTTTGCCGCCTCTGCCATTCAGTACTTTTAGTCCTGGCGGGGCAACCTAGCTCTGCCCCTACCTCTTCCAGTACTGGGCCTCACGCACACCTGAGAGTTCACCTCTGTTCTGACCTACAGCAGCCCTGATGTCCCGATTCCAGATACCGAGCACGGCTCTGTTACTGCCCCTCGTGCCTGCCCTGGAGCACCCATGCTGCCCCACTCCAGCGGCCCCTAGACACCTCCTCCAGTTCACCTGGAGGAGCTAGGTGAGGTGGAGAGAGAGCTCAAGGGGTCTCCGCACTATTTAAGGCAGTGTGTTGGAGCCAGTTCGGGACAGACCTTGTAAGCGAGCAGCACCCTGTAGCACGGCCATTAATTACCAGTTACTGATGGGACAGTGGGGAGGGTGATCAGCCTGCACCAGAGCGCAGCCTAGCAAGCATGCCAAGGGCCCCGGTGCAAGCAAGAACATTCCCGCCTTGGCAGCTATTTGGGTAGCAAATACACCTTTTATCAGGGTATTATGGATCCCTCAGAGCTCTGCGCCTCGGTGCAGCTGCACCAATGGTTGCTACACCCCTGCCAGGGGGTCTGTCCACTGCTTCGCCCAATATTGGCACGGGTGACAAGGCAAGAGCCAGCCCCTGGGGACTCAAAAGGGAGGCCTAAAGGAGCTGATTGGTGCGATGCCTTTGCAGAGAAGTATGGTGTGTGCACACAAACGTCCATCTCACCTGCTTTGTTGTGGAAGGGTCCAGCCTGCTGGAACGCCGCTGCGCCGGGGGTCCTTTTGGCAGTGAGGTTCTGTCCAGCCCCCGCCGTCCTGGGTGGGAGTACCGCCGAAGGGTCCTTACGGCAGCGACGACCCTCCAAACCGACCTGCGTCCATGGGGTCCGCTGCCAGAGGGCACGCGCCGTGATTGATTGCCTGAACCCAACTAGTCGTCGGCGAGCATAGCGCCGGGAGGTTGTTATGGCAACAGAGGACCCCCATCCAATCAGTTCTTGGTGGGTACGGCACCGGTGCAGTCGCACAGCCTGTCTTTGTTGATTGTGCTGCCTGGGGGGCTCTTTGTTAAGGGGAGAGACCACCACACGGTCAGGTAGAGGGGGAGTGTCCTTGCGGCTATGGGGTGCCCCGGCCTGCCCTCACTGAGTCCACTGATGGATCCCCCGTGGTTGGTCCACATTGATAGAGTCAACCGAGCCTGTGGTGCCAAGCCCTGGGGTGCACCGCGTCTACAGAGGTGCCCCTCCCCCTCCCCAACATGGCCCTCTTCAGTGGAGCACCCGGGGGTCCTTAAAGTGACACCCTAAACGCGCTCTGGCAGAAACAGCCTCCCCAGTCCTTGCCTGAACTAAGCGGCACCCGGGGAGGGGTGTTCAGCACCTGAGTCCCCTCTCGCAGCTTGTTAGTGGCGCCCTATGGAGAGCTCCCGCCGCTGCCCTATGGAGACCCCCAAGCCTCTCGGCCCGTGGCCGAGCCCCCCGCGCAGGGCGCGGCCCTGGAAGGTCAGATATCGACTGTATCGTCCACCCCAGCCCGTCTCCTGTGTAGGGGTGGCCCGCGGGTCTTTGGCAGCTCTCGGCGCCCTTGTGCGGGGGGGGGGGTGTCGTTATGAAAAACAACCCAACCTACCCACACCTGTGCTCCCGCCGGCCCCCGCAGTCCGGCCGTCTCTTGTGGGGGTGCTGCGGGTGCTCTTTTGGGGCCCCCGGCACGTCCATTTTGGCTCAGTCCTCGCTGCGCCACCGGCCCCAAATCACCTCACGCAAGCACACCTCCGCTGGGCCGTAACCACAGCCTGGTTCGGCATGAAGGGAAGCCAGGAGCAGGGGCGGGGACGGGAGGAGGGGGGTGGCCGGGCGGCCGGGCTCATTAAGCTGCCGGCCCCGTCCCCGCGTCACTGGAGGCAGGTGCAGCCGCACGCTGCCCTGGAGCCGGCACCGGTGGGCGCCCTACCGAGGACCGCGGGCACCCCCGCGAATGGACTCCATGCCACCCTAGCCAGAGATCACAGGACGGGGGTGAGGGCTCCCAACTGCGCCGCCAGTGAGCGACAGCATTAAACAGAATATTAATAACATATTGAGCGTTCATGCGGACCCTATAAACCGCAGAGCTGAAAGCAATTACTGAAGACGTCTTGGAAATTATGAAATGACAAGCTGAGGATCAACGGGCGTGAAACAGCGCGGTGGGCGCGCACGAGACGCAGCGTGGGCGTGCACATCAGCTGAAGATCGCCGGAGAAGACACTGAGTCTGCCTGCTGCCGTGACTGACCCGCTGCGGAGGGAAAGAGCCCGGTGAGTGGGGGTAGAGGGGGGGGCAGAGAGGGAGTGGGCAGAGAAGGAGGGTGTGTGTGTGTGTGTGTGTGTGTGTGTGTGTGCGTGTGTCTGTCTGTGTGTGTGTGTCTGTGTGTGTGCTGCGCGTGCCTGCCTGTGTGCGCGTCCACAGACCCTGGTAGGCTTGTGCACTGCTCTGTATCCCTTGAGAGCGAACTCGGCGACAATAGGTCTCGATGCCGAGGCCTAAAAAGGAGCCTACTCCCTCCAGCTCTGACTCCGATTCTGGTATTTATCCTCCAGCAGCGTTCCTCACATCAGAACCATCAATGAGAGGGCTTGCTTTTCTTTAGAGCAATGGGGTCTCGCGGTGAATGTATGGAGGCCTCAATGTGCCTTCTGCATACCCGGTGGGTGTCCCCTGTTTAATAAATCTGCAGTGGGTTCTATAAAAGTCCAGGTGTAGGCCAGGGGTTATTTATGCAACTGTGTAGTATAAGACGTGTGATTGGGATCCCCGATGCGGGTATGGCCCCGCTTTGCCTCGTGCTGGCATACTCACTGCCAGGAGTGCTGGCATACTCACTGCGGGTCTATGCAGAATGGGGTGGTGGCACTCTCATCAGCGCAGTGTCTTCAGAAGCCCGGTAAATTGCACCAGAGCAGCAAGCTCCCTCATCCGGCCACAGGATCTGGTAAGAGGCCCGCAACCAGCGTGCCCAGGGCCGACTCTAGGGCGGTGCGATCGGTGCCACCGCACCAGGCGTAGACATGGGGTGGTGGCACCCTGTTTGCAAGCATAATATAGCTTGAGAACCACCTGCTATCAGTTCCTTGCTTCCAGCAATTTTCGGACATCAATAAAAATGTCAGGATAACTCTGGTGATTAATGTTCTTCCTGGAGAGAAACAGCGTTTTCTCTAGTGAAAGTTTGACTCATCATAAAGTAGCTCAGAGGGTTATTCTGGCTGCTGCTGAGAACGTGTGCCATGCAGATCACATAGTGCATATAATGTTAATAGGTCAAAGGGTTAGTGTTTTTGTCAGAGAGATCTTTTTCTTACTTGCAGTTTATAAGTTAAAATCCTAATATAGAACAATGAGCTATTAACTGTCATCAAAGAGCTGCATGCAAACTGCAAGGTGTATATAACACCTAAATGTTTTTTTGCCTGGTCTATCCTTAACCTAATCTTGCAAAAAGGGTTCATTTGGGTAGAAAATATTATTTTTATTATTAAAGAGAACCCCTAACAATTAGTGTTATTTTTTAAATTCTGAATTTGTGCTTTTCCAGACCAAGGACTCTTAAACTACACTGCCTACAAGTATGGATGAAATGTGACTCCTACATCTTGTAATCCTCTGTCTTATGTAACATTTCCTATACACTGATTTACACGTGTAATTGTCTCCGTCAAATGTGTGTATGATGTAAAGTGCTCCGACACCTCTCACTCGTATGAGTGGCGCTATAAAAATAAATTAATTTGAGAAACCGGTTAGGGAGACTTGAGGGGCATTGGTAAATGATGGTAGTGAGTAGGGTGACTAACTGGCATTGGTGCACATTCAGGACGGTGAGTGTAAAAATTCAGGACAAAGGGTCAAAATTCAGTAAAAAAATTCAGGATAGTAGGTCAAAATACAGGACAAAAGGTACGCGTTACAGACACTTCAGAGGAGGTTGCGCAATAGTATTTATAAGTAAGCCCATCCATATCCACACATATTCAACCATGTGCAAATCTATCCATCATGTATCCTTCCATCTATCATTTCACTCATCCATCCACCCTTTCTCTTATCCATCCATTATCCATCCATTCACCCTTTCACCCTATCCATCTGTACACTTCTCCAGTAGCCTCCCGTCGCCAGCATCTGCTGTTTTTTTCCAGCCTCGCTGTTGCTGCAGAGCATATCAGGCACAACAGGTGTGTCATTTTTGCCAGCTGGGGGCACCGCCGAAGCAGGATTATGCCAGGCAGCAGGAGCCTCACTCAAGTGTGGCCATCTTGCTTGCCAGCTCTTGCAAGCTCTTTGGTGCCCCCTCAGAATCTACATTTTGATGTTTGCTTTAATCAAAGCTGTGTGATTGCCAATAAAAAGCAATTATCATGGGCCTTAGTGTGGCCTTCGAAATATTGTAGTTAAGCACCTTCTCAAAAATTGCATCTATTGTAAAGCCTTATATAAATTGTTATGACAAAGGGAATCGAAAAACATTCTGGCATTTAGAACTTTAAATCTGATGGGTCTGAACCAATATGAAAAGCTTTATGTGCATCTTAAATGCTAGAGAATACAACTATCATAAAGAAAAATCTGAACATCAAACAATCTGCGAATAACAACCGATCAGTAAATGATGATTGGAACAATTGGAGAGTAAAGGTAAATGAATCAGAGTACATAAAACAAAAACTTTGAGAAGCATAACAACCCTCAAGAAGGCATACCCGCTGGTGGATATCATGAACACCAAAATTCACGAAAGGAAAAGGAAAAGGAAATGAAAATGCATCAACAAAACGTTATGCATTTTAACATTTATGACAACTGTGGATTTGGCATTTACATTTAAACGTACAATTAAAACTGATTTGTTTGTGTCAAGAGAGGATGAGCCAGCACTGATGAAAGTTGCCCACTAGAGGGCATGAAAGAACACGCTCTGATTCAAAATGCAAATAACTGATCAAAGAATCAAAAAAATGAAAATTGTAAAAAAGAAGTGTTTGAAATACAATGATATTTATTCCTCCCAATTTTAATGAAATTTACACTTTATATATGAAATTATAAGCATTTTGTGCAGTCGCAATAATAGGCACTTTATCATCGCATGATTTGCACATTAGCACAAATTGCACTTTTTGCTCTAAAAAAAAGTGTAAATTCAAAGTGGACTACAATAACCAGCACACTTTGCGAAATTAGCAAAAATGGGTGGTGACAGAAAACAAATGCATTGACAGTCTTGGTTGCAGAACAATCTGTGATCAAGGTCTGAGGACAGAACGAAACGCGATGAGTTGCAATTTTGTACTCACGTGCTGAAATAAAAAAGGTATAAAAAATAAAAAAATGAAGTCCAACCCACATCACTAGGAGGCAACGCCACAGCCAATAGGGAGTTCTTATGCCAGTTCATTCACCACTAATAGCGATCCTGATGACTATAGACCAACAACATCAGGTCTACAAGAATTGGGGGCAATTAATTTAACACCTGCGGAAGAACTTGGGGGCATATTATCCAGGACCGGTGTTAAAATTATCGCTGTTTTATTGGCAGGAAACTGCAGATAAAACAACGATAATGGGCTTGATAATACGCTCTTGTTAATTCCCATAGAAGCCCATGTTAACACTACAACATGGGCTTCTATGGGAATTAACAAGGGCGTATTATCAAGCCCATTATCGCTGTTTTATCGGCAGACCTTGTGCCCCCGGAATCCTCAAACAAAACAAGGCGAAGGAGGAACAAATGCAGGAGCGAGAGGAGGAGGAAACACAAGCAGCGACATCAACAGAGGAGCGCAAGCCAAGCAGTGGGGGCGCTAACAAACCAAATGATAACACCGTGATCAGTCAGTCAGTCAAAGTACACTTTATTCGATTTTAAAAAAATCATAAAAGGCACGTACAATACATATACATTAAAATCAACAATTCATTTATGTACAAAATCAGTGCAGGTCATGATTAGACTGTTCTACATCGTATTTGGCACATAGAATTAAAAATCTGTTAAAACGATACCATGTTTACAATGAGGTGTTCAGTGGTACACGTTTGTTCCTAATTCTAAAAGCTTCCGCTAGAAAACTGGCAACGCTAAAAGTAATGTAAATATTGCCCAACATCTGGAGGTAAATTAATGCGGGTCTGACTTGAATAAAGCCAGCCTCCCTCAAAACAGGTAACAGATGTTTTTCCTAGCGGCGCTATAAAACCCACAAAACATCATAAAATGCGTGATATCTTGTTTTGAAAAATGATCCCACTCACAGGGAGGGGCATCTTCTGAATTAGCCCATGATGGGTAACAACCTAAGGAGAATTGAATCAAGTTAAACCTGAATCTTGCTAATAGGAATCTATGAAGAGGTCTTGTAACAAATTTCAGGTATGGTTCCAGGGCGGGTGTAGTGATTAACATAGAGTGTGCTCTTACAGATGGTTTCATTATTTCCTTCTCCTCTCTATTAAGACGCACCCTCTCTAGAAAATGGGCCTTGATCCATTTTACATCTTCTTTCCTGATGTTAGATGGAGATAAAAAAAGTTCTGGTCTACCTAGAACAGAAAATGTGTTTTTTAAGTACTTCAGCCAAGGTATTTTCATGGCGTGGTCCAAAGAAATGACATCCTCCAGAATAAGATGGTTCAAGGTTAGCTCTGAATTAAGCCATGTCTTTGCTCAGAATAAGAGGGGTGCCAGGTTCAACTTATCTGCAATGTAAGGCAAGCCCACTTCCTCGTGGATAGAAAAGGTAGGGGTAGATTTGGGGACTGAGAGCAATTGTCTGATTATCCCATTTTCTACCCTTTGGATTTTATCATGGGTAGCGTAGCCCCACAAGGCGGCTCCATAGGTGGCAATGGGAATACACTTGGTGTTATAAACCTTTAAAAGTGCTTCCATCGGCCTGGCCCCCAACCTTTTTGTAAAACCCAACAGTGCAGATGTCGAACGGGCCAAGGATAGACTCTTCGCCTTTATCTGGGGGGCCCAGGACCCCTTTTCGTCGAAAAGGACCCCCAGGTAAGGAAAGACCGGAACCCTGGAAACCACCTCGCCCTTGCATGTGAAGATTTTAGATCTAAGCTTTCCTCTCTGTTTACCCACTATCATGGAATGAGATTTTTTGGCGTTTACTCTCAAGTCAAGATTTTCCATGAAGGAACCAAAACGATCCAATAGTGTCTGTAGACCGATACCTGTTCGTGCAATCAGTACGGTGTTGTCCGCGTATAGGAGGGCCGGAACCTGCAATCCTCCCACACGCGGAACGTCTACCACCCCCTCCTCTAGATGTTTTCCCAACCCGTTTATGTAAATGGTGAAAAGGAGGGGGGCCAGGATGCACCCTTGGCGGACCCCTTTCTCCGACTTAAAAGTGTCCGTACACCTCCCCTCATTTGTGACCCTTACCTTGGCAAATAGCTCCTGGTGCAAAGAGGCCATGAATGTGACCAGGGAAGGATCTATCCCCATCTCAAAAAGGATTGACCACAATTTGGACCTATTTACCAAATCGAAGGCCGAGGAGAGGTCCATGAAAGCCAAATAAAGAGACCCCTCCCCGGCCACCGCGTATTTGGCAATTAACAGGTGCAAATTCGAACATTGGTCCAGAGTACCTAGTTTCTCTCTGAACCCATATTGTATATTTGAAAGCCCCCCCACAGACCTTCAAATTTCCGCTAAGTTTAGACAATAAGACTCTGCCTATGATTTTGATGGCAGAGTCAAGGAGGGAAATGGGTCTGTAACACCCCGGGTCCTCACGTTGTCGCTTTTTAAAAATTGGCACTATAATGGAGGTCACCCAGGTATTGGGGAACACGTTGTCATTTGCTACCCTGAAAACTTTAGTTAGTACCTGAGACCAAATTATCGGGGAGTGTCTGTATAGGTCTGCAGGTACACCATCGGGGCCCGGGGCCTTGTTTTTTGAGGTCTCCAGGATGGCCTTCAACACCTCCTCCTCAGAAAAATCTACCGGGGGGGACACCCGAGCTACCATTGGGCCGCACGGGACTGGACTATTCTTGTCACCATAGACGTCTTTGAAATGGAGAACCCACTTCTCATCCAGAATAATGCAGTCAGTGGCTGCGTTATCTACCCCGACAAAAAAAGGGTGGTTTATGATCTCCCAAAATTTCTTGCTGTCTCGCAAGACCTCGATAGAGAGAAGTTTGTCCCACGCTTCACTTTTGATTTCATCTTTTCTCCCCTTTAAGGTCAATTTATATTCCCTCCTCAAATTGGCAATAAGAACCTTATCCCTCGGTATGGCTTTTAACGCACGCTTCAGGCGACTGTGTATTCGTGAACAGTTGACGTCAAACCACTTAGATGTCCTAGGCAATCTTTGAGTGGGCTTAACTATCAGGTCCCTCGATATTTGGGCACATATAGATTCAAAGGCCTGTGTGATTGTATGGTTGGAGGCCTCTTTATTTAAACATGTCTCTATGTCCCCCTCGATTTTAGGCAATAGGGTTGCCATAAAATCATCTGGGACCACCTTGCCCCACTTGAGCCGCCAACCCTGATCAGTAGGCACAAGTGCCGCCTGCACATGGGTGCGGCCCAAGCGCTCACGTTTAAGGTCTCCCCAACACATCACCAATAACACAAGGTTGTGGTCACTATAGGATGAGGGAATGGTCCTATAGGTTTTCACCTTGGTGTTTAGCCCAGGGGTGGTGAATATATAATCAATTATGGACCCTTGAGCCGTGCCTTTATAGGTTGGGACTCTATCCCCCCCACCTGTGTTAAGAGATTCATAAAGATTAAAACTAACCAACAGTACTTCCAGCGCTTCACCTGATTTTGTGTGTTCAAAGTGGGGAATAGATGCCCCTAAAGGGCCCACGTATTCACCTATATAGCAGGGAAGGTTACATAAATGGATGTTAAAATCGCCCAACACGATGAGCTCAAAAGCAGTGTGCTTATTAAGACTGAAATTATGTAAACATTTCTCTAGGGGTGCAATGTGATCAGTGTCCATTGCCCTCTCCCAGGAATTGTAAAAATTAATTAGTAGAATGGAACAGATCGGTGAAACAGTCCATTCCACAATTAAAAGATTAGGGGAGCCTGACTCTAGTTGCTTAAATGACCCCGCAAGATGTAGGGAAAAGAGAAAAATAAGACCCCCCATAGCTCTCCCCGCAGAGCTGGGTGTCGCTGGTACGATGAAGCTAGCAAAACCATCTAACCAAGTGTTTGCTAAAGTTTCCCAGCATTCTTGGATGGCTATCACATCAAAGGAAGAGATAAAATTGATCCATAAAGGATCTTCCCTTTTAGCTCTCAAGCCTGCAACGTTCCAACTAATGAATTTGCATAAGGCTTTGTCCTCCTCCTGCGAGGTCCCAGTTATGGAGGTGGATGATGTGATAGTGAATGTACTAGGGACTTGCCACAGCTCAAACTCACAGTTCAGTGAGGATTGATCATAAAAAGAGCTGCCAACAGTTGGTTGGATAGTTTGTTCTAGTATCAGGGCTTGCAATGGAGGACTAGGTGTGACATTGGCGTCCTGGTTTACATTTGCGGATCGCTTGTTGATGGGAGGTCCCGCTTGTCAATCACAATCATCAAAATCTGAGAAAGCATCAAACCTATTTGCGACCTCCAACGGAGTGAAGGGTAGCAGGTGATCCATCCTCCCATTTCCTTCAAAGTGATCAAACCTCTTGTTTCCATTTATGTGGCGCCTAAGAGGAACAGACCTTGTGCCCCCGGAATCCTCAAACAAAACAAGGCGAAGGAGGAACAAATGCAGGAGCGAGAGGAGGAGGAAACACAAGCAGCGACATCAACAGAGGAGCGCAAGCCAAGCAGTGGGGGCGCTAACAAACCAAATGATAACACCGTAATCAATTTGGAAGATAGTGCACAGATAAAGACTGCAGAATCGCAATTTTTATCCTTAGGCCTAACATACTGTCCTGAGAGTAATTTTGCGTATAATCAATCCATAATAGATGTTTTCAAATTTATTTGCAAATTAAAGCGTATGAAATTCTATTAACTCAACAACACTACGAGTTCTGGTGACATCAGTACATCTGGAGAGGTTGA
This sequence comes from Lissotriton helveticus, assembly GCF_964261635.1. Taxonomy (NCBI): domain Eukaryota; kingdom Metazoa; phylum Chordata; class Amphibia; order Caudata; family Salamandridae; genus Lissotriton; species Lissotriton helveticus. Next base: position 1,762,661,676 of record NC_136068.1, read on the forward strand.
CAGTATTTTACAGGCTGAAGATATCACCACTCTCAGGCTTTTACATCTACATTTTCAATAGCCAACAATGAAAATGATTCCCTAAATTCCACACAGCAAGATCTATCTGAGGTGGGCATCAACATCGACAAAGCTGCCAGCAGTCCTTTACGTCCTACATCCAATGGCGGTAAAAAAAAATTGTGGCCAAAAAAACAGTACCTAGAGGGGGCTAACATACATTTGTCTGATACTACATGTTATAGGAAAGCCTCAGTACAAGATCTTCAGAAAGTAAAGGACAACATGTTTCAACATCTTTCACAATGGAGACAGAAAGGATTGTTAACTAAAATTTAATTTAACTTCCTAAAGATTGAACATCCTATCACTCCTGTCCCTTACTTATACCTAAAGTGCACAAAAATGTTTCACCCATTCCCGGTAGACCTATCATCTCAGTGAGAAAAAATATCATGGAATCCATGTCTAAATATGTGGGCTATTTTCTGCAAGAACAAGAACCCAGGTTACCTTCCTTTATCAAGGACTTCATAAGAAAAATATGCGAAGTTAAATGGTATCAAGACAATCAGTTGATTGTAATGGGCATTACATTGCTTTACGCAAGTATCCATCATAGTGATGGAATGGCTGCTGCTAAACACTTTCTTGAGGCAAAATGAATTCATTTATATGAACACAACTATATGATCCCAAAGATGATTTACTGTGCCTTAACAAAAAGAAATTTCTGTCAATAGAGAGGTGAACCAGCAATTAAGAGGGGCCGCGATAGGGACATGTTTCTCCCCTAGCTACGCATGTCTTCATGCGGGCTGGTGGGAGGATCCTGTCCTCAGGGCATTTCACAAAAATGTTAGGGATTCCCATGTTAGACACTTCTGGCGGTACATGGACGATTTTTGTATAATATAGGAAGGTATATACTTTTAGGACTTATACCTGTACACCATGACTTACCAAATCCTTGTCACCTGTACTCTAAGTCCTAGGGATCTAGGAAGTTAGAATAATAGGTAGATAGTAACATTTAACTTTATAAATAACCACAGACTCGAGTACGTTTTAAACACTTTATCTATGCAATATCAATCATTTGTTACAGTTACACTTTTCTCCCTAAGTGGAATGGGTATACCCAGACGTGAGTCTATTGCTCACTGTGCCACTTAATTCAAGCTAGGCTGGCTGATGAAGGGCGACATACCCTGAGACCAGTCCCAAGAGGCTTGCTTGCAGTCCAGAGAGGACCTGGCTTGGCAGTTCTGTCTGGACTCTTCCGATGAGGCACAAAGTCAAGACTGATTTGTATATGGCTGGGTCCAAACTGGGTTGGCGTAGTGGGCAAAAGAATGATGGATTTAACCCAGACCTCTTGACTGGGGGAGAATGTTTGAATCATTCAGCATTCCGTCTATCTTTTGTTGCAGTTACTCATTGTGCCACCCGCTTAAGTACCCCCTTATTGCAACCTATAAGGAGTTTGAAATTGAAAATTTGACTTAGCAATATAACTGCCTTGCCTAGCTTTAAGCTCCCTTTCAGTGCACCACAAAGGTAGCCCGATTGGGCAGGGTACATTGTAATTAAACAGTTAAAAATGTACTCTTAAGTTTTATTTGTTCTGGTAGTGAGAAAATCCTACATTTGTTTTTTACTACTGTGAGGCCTACATCTCTCAAAGGAGGACATTGATACGCCTTATTACATTTAATAAATCCTAATGTTTGATTAGAAACAGGAAGGCTATTCCCGTTTGATGACTGACAAATAATAATTAAAAATCCTCTTTAATGCTAAAGCCATATTTTAAGTTACAATTTTGAAAATGCCACTTTTAGAAAATGTTACTACACAACTGCACGAAAGCCAATACTGCGACTGTTATTTGAAAAGAACATTGAATTGCTGCGCACGGAGAATTAAACTGAGTGCGAGTTTGGATAGTTTGTCTGAATAAATCACATTTATTATTTATGAAAAGTTTCAAAATATTCGTTGGTTTTAAAGTTCACTATGAAAGTTCAAAACAATTAACAACACGGACAATATACAAAACAATTTTCATAAAAATGACATTAGCATAAAAAGTGCACATTAGTGAAAAAACAACATACATACGTGGTTGGTCAACATTCACATTTACATCTCACTCTCTCACACATACCAAACATACACAGATCAATATATACAATTTTCAATGTCACAAATTAAGTTTATACAAAAAACACCCCAAAAAATTGTTTGGTACAGTTGCAACCACTTTTTCAAATCAAGATAGGCTATTTCAAGAATAGCGTTCTTATGGTGTAGAGAAGCGGTCTATGCGTTTCGAACCCTTAATGAGTGAATGGGTTCTCATCAGGAACTCATAACTTTGGTATGAGAGTGCACTACTGGTAAACAACACGGGCGAAGACACAATGACTGATATCGATATGTTGGTTAGATATTTGTTTAGTTCCAGGGTGGTGACGGAACTGGAAAAGCAGGGGGGCCTGGAATTAATCTGAGACCTCGCCTGCTGGCGTCTTTCCTTGGGAGAGTGTCCGGTCTGTGTCTGCAACTGACACGGGTATCGGGCTGGCGTACGGGAAGCGCATATGACCACTTTTGTACTTCTGGGTTAGTATGTCTCTGGGAACTGTAGAGACATACTAGACAACTGTAGAGCTTGGAACTATAGTTCCCAGACACATACTAACCCGGAAGTAAAAAAGTGGTCATATGCGCTTCCCGTACGCCAGCCCGATACCCGTGTCAGTTGCAGACACAGACCGGACACTCTCCCAAGGAAAGACGCCAGCAGGCGAGGTCTCAGATTAATTCCAGGCCCCCTGCTTTTCCAGTTCCGTCACCACCCTGGAACCAAACAAATATCTAACCAACATATCGACATCAGTCATTGTGTCTTCGCCCGTGTTGTTTACCAGTAGTGCACTCTCATACCAAAGTTATGAGGTCCTGATGAGAACCCATTCACTCATTAAAGGTTCGAAACGCGTAGACCACTTCTCTACACCATGAGAACACTATTCTTGAAATAGTCTATCTCGATTTGAAAAAGTGGTTGCAATTATACCAAACAAGTTTCTTTGGTGTTTTTTGTATAAACATAATTTGTGACATTGAAAATTGTATATATTGATCTGTGTATGTTTGGTATGTGTGAGAGAGTGAGATGTAAATGTGAATGTTGACCAACCACGTATGTATGTTGTTTTTTCATTAATGTGCACTTTTTATGCTAATGTCATTTTTATGAAAATTGTTTTGTATATTGTCCGTGTTGTTAATTGTTTTGAACTTTCATGGTGAACTTTAAAACCAATGAATATTTTGAAACTTTTCATAAATAATAAATGTGATTTATTCGATTGATTAGCTTTATTCGATTTCAGTATAAAAATCATAAAAGCAACAGCAGTACATAAATATACACCAATACATTAATACATTTCATTTCATAAAAAATTTGCATCTGTTAAGAATAGATTAAATCAATAGAATAAATCAGCTAATCAATGAGCAACAGGAAGAGTGAACAGGTTAATTAAAAGCAGGGGAGAGGTGGCCACTCAGTGCAAGACCACTTCTCGCCGTCCGGAAATTACTCTATTTTACTTGGCATTGCGACGGGCATATAATGTTCTGGGGTAGAATTCACTTAGACTCCAAACGGATATAGGTCCATCACATATTTGTGGCTGCCAAGATTGGAGGTATGGGACGACATATGTATTACTAAATTTTACGAGTACCAAATCGCCCACAGTCATTTTTGTAAGAGGTCCTAACCAGCCCACCCTTCTAACGCTTAATATAGTCCCATCTATATTGGGGGGCAGAGGTCTATTTTTGGTGAGCCAGAACACTACCTTGTTCCTTAGGTCCTGCTGTCTTTCATGTTTCCCCTTTGGGAGTTCAGGTATTCCTGAGAGGACACACACGATAGGGGCTGCCTCTGGTGGCAAATGTAGGTGGTTAGTTTTGTGTGGTATAGTATCATGACTAGCCGCTATTCTTTTTTGAGATGACGTCTCTTTATTCTGCCCAGCCCTAGGGTAAGAACTCTGTGATGTTGTGGCGGCTTTCGAGATATTTAAGATTTTCATGTGTGGAGCAGCTGATTGGTTACGGGTGATCTTGCTTTGTATAATAGAATTAGGCATTTCTATAGGGGCTGGATGCTGTAATTGTACGGATCCTCCCATGGTTTTTGTAACTATCGACTTAGCTTTTATTGCTTCCTCAACACCCGTGAGCCTGTCCCCTAAGCTAGTCATTTTATCGATCAACGGGAATATAATTGACTTCATAATAGTTTCAAGCGCGGACAGTAGAGAAGCCTGTGTAGATGCTTTCAGTGTAGCAGTGCTAGGCGTATTGGGTAAAGATGGATTTCGGTTTAATTTTTGTTGCTTGGCCTGACTGCCCGTTTGTTTAACCTCATCTCTCTTCCTTTTGGCAGAGAGCGCCTGGGTGGAGGCTGCGGGTAGAGAGTTTGCTATTGGTCGTATTATGAGGGGCGTTACCTGTAGAATTTGAGTTAGTTGGGGAGAAAAGCTAGACCCAGGATTGGTCGTAACTATAGGGGAGATAGGAGCGATAGTTTGCACTTTTTCTGAATCCAGAGGGGCGTACGAGGATTTACACATTTGATTTAGTTCATCCAATAATGATATAGCTGGGGCTATATCAGCAGTCTGAGGAGGAGAACCCATACTGAGAGGACTGTCCAAGGCTGGGGATTGTTCTATTCTTTCTAATTCACTAGCAATGGGCAGTATTGCACTCTTAATATAAAAGTCCATTGTTCCCCTAAGCAGGTCACCCTGGGAGAAAAGTTTTCTAATGCCCCCTTTGCAAGACATAGCGTGACAGCTTTTACCAGTAAAAAATTAAACTAAGTCAATATCGACTACCGAACTATAATGAACCTTAGAAAGGACCTGTTACTAGAACCGGAAATAGTCAGTGGGTAGCGGTACCTTTAGTCATTGTTCCTCGAGTCTTGGCTCAAAAGCAAGGGGGGGTGCCCCGACCAGGTCTCCTCTGGCCTATGATGGCCGCAGATGGCCCCGCCCTTGTCCCGGGCTTCTCCCGGCGCGCAGCTGCAGGCGCTCCGCGGGGCGGAGGTAGCGCTCCTCCTTTCAAGTGCCTCCGGGCACTTCCTCGTGACGCTGCAGGTGTGCGCCGCTGGGGGAGTGCTGGGACTTGGAGTTCTATCCCTGGTGGCAGTGATGGCGGGAGAGGGAGCCGTGCTGCAAAGACCCCCGTGCAGCCTCTGCGGGTGATGGGCTGATAGCGTGGAGACAGGTAACCCTCCTGCTGTTGATTAGAACCCCAGGAGCTACGACAGCGCTCCTCCTTTCAAGCGCCTCCGGGCGCTTCCTCGTGACGCTGCAGGTGTGCGCCGCTGGGGGAGTGCTGGGACTTGGAGTCCTATCCCTGGTGGCAGTGATGGCGGGAGAGGGAGCCGTGCTGCAAAGACCCCCGTGCAGCCTCTGCGGGTGATGGGCTGATAGCGTGGAGACAGGTAACCCTCCTGCTGTTGATTAGAACCCCAGGAGCTACGACAGCGCTCCTCCTTTCAAGCGCCTCCGGGCGCTTCCTCGTGACGCTGCAGGTGTGTGCCGCTGGGGGAGTGCTGGGACTTGGAGTCCTATCCCTGGTGGCAGTGATGGCGGGAGAGGGAGCCGAGCTGCAAAGACCCCGGTGCAGCCTCTGCGGGTGATGGGCTGATAGCGTGGAGACAGGTAACCCTCCTGCTGTTGATTAGACCCCCAGGAGCTACAGCAGCGCTCCTCCTTTCAAGCGCCTCCGGGCGCTTCCTCGTGACGCTGCAGGTGTGCACCGCTGGGGGAGTGCTGGGACTTGGAGTCCTATCCCTGGTGGCAGTGATGGCGGGAGAGGGAGCCGTGCTGCAAAGACCCCGGTGCAGCCTCTGCGGGTGATGGGCTGATAGCGTGGAGACAGGTAACCCTCCTGCTGTTGATTAGACCCCCAGGAGCTACGGCAGCGCTCCTCCTTTCAAGTGCCTCCGGGCGCTTCCTCGTGACGCTGCAGGTGTGCGCCGCTGGGGGAGTGCTGGGACTTGGAGTCCTATCCCTGGTGGCAGTGATGGCGGGAGAGGGAGCCGTGCTGCAAAGACCCCGGTGCAGCCTCTGCGGGTGATGGGCTGATAGCGTGGAGAAAGGTAACCCTCCTGCTGTTGATTAAACAAACTGTCCAAACTCGCACTCAGTTTAATTCTCCGTGCGCAGCAATTCAATGTTCTTTTCAAATAACAGTCGCAGTATTGGCTTTCGTGCAGTGTGTAGTGATATTGAGGCTTGGCCTTGATGTGGGGAGCCCACACCCAGTGTTGTTTTTTCACTTTTAGAAAATGGACATTATCCTGTCCTAACTATTTGGTGCCTGCGGCTTGCTCCTGGGCACATGCCTGGGTGTAGCCGAGACTTGGACTTTGTTTATTACTCCCAGACAGCCATACAATAGAGGGATCAGGTGGGCTTGGATGGACCATCAACTGGCAGGATGTGGATGCGGTGCTGGGCACAGCCCCACCACTTGCAAGCAGTGGTGGCTGCTACTGACTACTATGGGTGGAGAGAGGCATGGGAGATTAAAAAAAAAACAATTTCACTTACCTGCCTCTCCCCCGTCCTCCTGTCCATGACAAATGAAAGCAGGAAGCACGCAGATTTACAGACTCCCCTAGCCAATCACTACCCTGCTGGCAACAGCCTGACAGCAGTGCTGTGATTGTTCTAAGCAGCCTGGTTTTAAGCTCGGAAAGGGACAAGGAGCCTGGGACAATTCACCAACTTGCTGGACAACACAGCAGGGTGGAGAAATACTTAAGTCCACACGATGGTATGGCTGGCCCAAGACAGTTGGCCAAACGATCATGCCCACTTATAGCATATCAACCCCTTCTCCCAATGACGTAGTCCAGCCCCACCCCACCCCACCCAGCACTAAAAAGATTGCATTATTATAATTTTATTTTCCCTTTTTGCAATTGAGTAGATGCTCCTCCGCCTTATCGGAGGAGCTGCCACTGTTTGCAACTGAGTAGGCTCAGCTCTACTTTCACTCAAAGGACTTGTCACTTTTTCATTGTTAATTTAGACAGCTTGGAGTTTGAGTGAGTTCTAACCCGCCAGGTGGTTTCTATCCAGTCCTTAAACATTTTTGGGCTAAAAACTGCTCTGAGAACTGACGTTAGACTGGGACCAACCTACTTGTCTATCCACACAAAGTGCATCACCCGTCAGCCTGACTTTGCTGCTGCTACAGCTACGATCTTCTCTGCAGCGGCAAATCCTGTTCAGCAATACTTCGGCAAAAGGGCATCTGGCCTCCTGGAACTCTTGTTGTCTACAGCCTCTAACTTTATCCCACTGGAGACTTTCAACTTCCAAAAAAAAAGACTAACGGCCAGATTACCTAACTGGGAAAATGTTAGTGTATTCCATGATATGGCTGTGGGTCCTTATCGTGTAATATACTCGCAAAAACTGTCTAGGGTCCAGTCAGGCTCATTTGTAAACCTTAAGCTCAATCTTGGGTAGCTGTGACTTCGAGCAACAAGGCTTGACAAAGGAACTTAGTTAAAGCATTTAACAGCACCAAGCGCTGCAGAGACAGAATATCGAGTACAATATATCGAGTTGCACAATTATTGATTCATTAATATCGTGGGTCAGAAATATCGACAGCAAGAATATCATGGTCAAGAATATCGATTTTAAAAATATCGAAGTGTTTGATATTGTTTGCAAAAATATAGGGGGTGATTATGATGGTGGACAGACTTAAGTCCATTCCCCACCATCCCGGGAATCAGGACCACCCACCCACATGCAATTATGATGTAACCACCAATGTGGCAGTTGTTTTGGGCATGTTTACCATTGCAGCAGGTGCTGCTGGCTGCAGCACCCGCCTCAATGGCAAAAATGCAAATTGTGTATTTCCCTGCACTCCGTGGCTGGCACCACGCGGTGCCTGCCACCCTGCACAGGGAACTGTAGCGGGGCACCATAGGGGGACCCGCAATGGGCCTCCAAAGCACATCTCCGCCACTCTTTGAATGCTGGTTGAACCGCCATTGTAAGGCTGGCTGGAAGCAGCATCCTAATGTGGCGGACGGTGCCTGCCAGGCACCGCCACCATTCTAGGTATGCTGGCCAGGTCTGCCAGGCAATCATTCTGACATTTGAGGTGAGCAAATGTAGAGTGTCGCTGGTGTTGAAGGTGCTCTATACAGGAGCTGCCTTCCACCTAAACTTGAGAACTACCCAGAGTTCTCTGCTTCTTTTTTTTCATAATTTATGTGTCACTCTATGCCAAAAAGGGAATTGTTTTGACTTATACTGGGTGCTCTCTTGTGGTTGGATAAAGCTATACCTTTTTGAAGAGTTCTAATGAGAGCGACACACATGCCAGGGGTTGCTTTTATTCATTTCAGGTTGGCTTGGATGGTTTCATACCAATCCAAAGCTGTAATACTGTCCCTGGAGTGGTAAAGGGATTTGGCCATTTTACAACTTACCTTGGATAGCACTGTGCTAATCCTATGCCTAAAGACTTTGCTGTGGAAATGGTAAAATACTTTGTCCCTTCTAGCTTGGTGTGGATGGCATTGTGCTAATCCTATGCCTAAAGACTTTGATAGAAAAGCAGGCATTTGAGGTGAGGAAATTTAGAGTGTTGATGGTGTTGCGAGAGCTGTAATGACAGTGAAACACATGTCAGGGGTTGCTTTTACTCATTTCAGGTTGGCTTGAGTTGGTATTTTACCAATTCAAAGCTGTAATATTGTGCCAGGAGTGATAAATGGCTTTTGTCATTTTACAGCTCGGCAAGGACAGCACTGTGCTAGTCCGATGCATAAAGACTTTGCTGTAGAAATTGCAAAAGACTTTGTTCTTTTCTATCTCGGCGTGGATGGGACTGTGCTAATCCTATTCTTAAAGACTTTGATAGACAAACAGACATTTGAGGTGAGCAGATCTAGAGTGTCGCTGGTGTTGATAGTGCTCTAACAGGAGCTGCTTTCCACCTAAACTCAAGAACTACCCAGAGTTATCTCCTTCTTTTTTGCATAATTTATGGTTCACTCTATGCCTGAAAGGGTTTTGTTTTGACTTATACTGAGGTCTCCCTTGTGTCTGGAAAAAGCTATACCTCTCTGAAGAGCTCTAATTAGAGTGAAACACTGTGTCAGGGGTTGCTTTTACTCATTTCAGGTTGGCTTGAGTTGGTATTTTACCAATTCAAATCTGTAATATTGTGCCTGGAGTGATGAATGGCTTTTGCCATTTTAAAGCTCAGCAAGGACAGCACTGTGCTAGTCCTATGCTTATAGGCTTTGGTGTAGAAATGGCAAAAGACTTTGTCCTTTTCTATCTCTCCATGGATGACACTGTGCTAATCCTATGCTTAAAGACTTTGATAGAAAGACAGACATTTGAGGTGAGCAGATCTAGAGCGTCGCTGGTGTTGAGAGTGCTCTACACGGGAGCTACTTTCCACCTAAACTCGAAGAACTACCCAGAGTCCTCTCCTTCTTTTTTGCATAATTTATGCGTCACTCTATGCCTGAAAGGGTTTTGTTTTGACTTATACTGGGTGCTCCCTTGTGTCTGGACAAAGTTATACCTCTCTGAAGAGCTCTAATTAGAGCGAAACACTGTGTCAGGGGTTGCTTTTACTCATTTCAGGTTGGCTTGAGTTGGTATTTTACCAATTCAAAGCTGTAATATTGTGCCTGGAGTGATAAATGGCTTTTGTCATTTTACAGCTCGGAAGGACAGTTCTTTGCTAGTCCTATGCTTAAAGACTTTGCTGTAGAAATGGCAAAAGACTTTGTCCTTTTCTATCTCGGCGTGGATGGCACTGTGCTAACCCTATGCTTAAAGACTTTGTTGTAGAAATGGCAAAAGACTTGGGGGCATATTATCAAGGACCGGTGTTAAAATTATTGTTGTTTTATCGGTAGGAAACTGCCGAGAAAACGGCTATAATGGGCTTGATAATACGCCCTTGTTAATTCCCATAGAAGCCCATGTTAACACAAGAACATGGGCTTCTATGGGAATTAACAAGGGCGCATTATCAAGCCCATTATCGCCATTTTATCGGCAGTTTCCTGCCGATAAAACATGGATAGTTTTAACACCGGTCCTTGATAATATGCCCCACTGTCCTTTTCTATCTCGGAGTGGATGGCACAGTGCTAATCCTATGCTTAAAGACTTTGATAGAAATACAGACATTTGAGGTGAGCAGATCTAGAGAGTTGCTGGTGTTGAGAGTGCTCTAATAGGAGCTGCTTTCCACCTAAACTCAAGAACTACCCAGAGCTCTCTCCTTCTTTTTGCAAAATTTATGCGTCACTCTATGCCTGAAAGGGTTTTTGTTTTGACTTATACTGGGTGCTCCCTTGTATCTGGAAAAAGCTATACCTCTCAGAAGAGCTCTAATTAGAGCGAAGCACTGTGTCAAGGGTTGCTTTTACTCATTTCAGGTTGGCTTGAGTTGGTATTTTAACAATTCAAAGCTAAAATATTGTGCCTGGAGTGATAAATGGCTTTTGTCATTTTACAGCTCAGCAAGGACAGTACTGTGCTAATCCTATGCTTAAAGACTTTGATAGAAAAACAGACATTTGAGGTGAGCAGATCTAGAGTATGACTGGTGTTGAGAGTACTCTAACAGGATCTGCTTTCCACCTAAAATCGAGAACTACCAAGAGTTCTCACCTTTTTTTTGCATAATTTATGCGTCACTCTATATCTGAAAGAGTTTTGTTTTGACTTATACTGGGTGCTCCCTTGTGTCTGGACAAAGCTATACCTCTCTGAAGAGCTCTAATTAGAGTGAAACACTGCGTCAGAGGTTGCTTTTACTGATTTCAGGTTGGCTTGAGTGGTATTTTACCAATTCAAATCTGTAATATTGTGCCTGGAGTGATAAATGGCTTTTGTTATTTTACAGCTCGGAAAGGACAGTTCTGTGCTAGTCCTATGCTTAAAGACTTTGCTGTGGAAATGGCGAAAGGCTTTGTCCTTTTCTATCTCTCCATGGATGACACTGTGCTAATCCTATGCTTAAAGACTTTGATAGAAAGACAGACATTTGAGGTGAGCAGATCTAGAGTGTCGCTGGTGTTGAGAGTGCTCTACACGGGAGCTACTTTCCACCTAAACTCGAAGAACTACCCAGAGTTCTCTCCTTCTTTTTTGCATAATTTATGCGTCACTCTATGCCTGAAAGGGTTTTGTTTTGACTTATACTGGGTGCTCCCTTGTGTCTGGACAAAGTTATACCTCTCTGAAGAGCTCTAATTAGAGCGAAACACTGTGTCAGGGGTTGCTTTTACTCATTTCAGGTTGGCTTGAGTTGGCTTGAGTTGGTATTTTACCAATTCAAAGCTGTAATATTGTGCCTGGAGTGATAAATGGCTTTTGTCATTTTACAGCTCGGAAGGACAGTTCTTTGCTAGTCCTATGCTTAAAGACTTTGCAGTAGAAATGGCAAAAGACTTTGTCCTTTTCTATCTCGGCGTGGATGGGACTGTGCTAATCCTATTCTTAAAGACTTTGATAGACAAACAGACATTTGAGGTGAGCAGATCTAGAGTGTCGCTGGTGTTGATAGTGCTCTAACAGGAGCTGCTTTCCACCTAAACTCAAGAACTACCCAGAGTTATCTCCTTCTTTTTTGCATAATTTATGGTTCACTCTATGCCTGAAAGGGTTTTGTTTTGACTTATACTGAGTGCTCCCTTGTGTCTGGAAAAAGCTATACCTCTCTGAAGAGCTCTAATTAGAGTGAAACACTGTGTCAGGGGTTGCTTTTACTCATTTCAGGTTGGCTTGAGTTGGTATTTTACCAATTCAAATCTGTAATATTGTGCCTGGAGTGATGAATGGCTTTTGCCATTTTAAAGCTCAGCAAGGACAGCACTGTGCTAGTCCTATGCTTATAGGCTTTGGTGTAGAAATGGCAAAAGACTTTGTCCTTTTCTATCTCTCCATGGATGACACTGTGCTAATCCTATGCTTAAAGACTTTGATAGAAAGACAGACATTTGAGGTGAGCAGATCTAGAGCGTCGCTGGTGTTGAGAGTGCTCTACACGGGAGCTACTTTCCACCTAAACTCGAAGAACTACCCAGAGTCCTCTCCTTCTTTTTTGCATAATTTATGCGTCACTCTATGCCTGAAAGGGTTTTGTTTTGACTTATACTGGGTGCTCCCTTGTGTCTGGACAAAGTTATACCTCTCTGAAGAGCTCTAATTAGAGCGAAACACTGTGTCAGGGGTTGCTTTTACTCATTTCAGGTTGGCTTGAGTTGGTATTTTACCAATTCAAAGCTGTAATATTGTGCCTGGAGTGATAAATGGCTTTTGTCATTTTACAGCTCGGAAGGACAGTTCTTTGCTAGTCCTATGCTTAAAGACTTTGCTGTAGAAATGGCAAAAGACTTTGTCCTTTTCTATCTCGGCGTGGATGGCACTGTGCTAACCCTATGCTTAAAGACTTTGTTGTAGAAATGGCAAAAGACTTGGGGGCATATTATCAAGGACCGGTGTTAAAATTATTGTTGTTTTATCGGTAGGAAACTGCCGAGAAAACGGCTATAATGGGCTTGATAATACGCCCTTGTTAATTCCCATAGAAGCCCATGTTAACACAAGAACATGGGCTTCTATGGGAATTAACAAGGGCGCATTATCAAGCCCATTATCGCCATTTTATCGGCAGTTTCCTGCCGATAAAACATCGATAGTTTTAACACCGGTCCTTGATAATATGCCCCACTGTCCTTTTCTATCTCGGAGTGGATGGCACAGTGCTAATCCTATGCTTAAAGACTTTGATAGAAATACAGACATTTGAGGTGAGCAGATCTAGAGAGTTGCTGGTGTTGAGAGTGCTCTAATAGGAGCTGCTTTCCACCTAAACTCAAGAACTACCCAGAGCTCTCTCCTTCTTTTTGCAAAATGTATGCGTCACTCTATGCCTGAAAGGGTTTTTGTTTTGACTTATACTGGGTGCTCCCTTGTATCTGGAAAAAGCTATACCTCTCAGAAGAGCTCTAATTAGAGCGAAGCACTGTGTCAAGGGTTGCTTTTACTCATTTCAGGTTGGCTTGAGTTGGTATTTTAACAATTCAAAGCTAAAATATTGTGCCTGGAGTGATAAATGGCTTTTGTCATTTTACAGCTCAGCAAGGACAGTACTGTGCTAATCCTATGCTTAAAGACTTTGATAGAAAAACAGACATTTGAGGTGAGCAGATCTAGAGTATGACTGGTGTTGAGAGTACTCTAACAGGATCTGCTTTCCACCTAAAATCGAGAACTACCAAGAGTTCTCACCTTTTTTTTGCATAATTTATGCGTCACTCTATATCTGAAAGAGTTTTGTTTTGACTTATACTGGGTGCTCCCTTGTGTCTGGACAAAGCTATACCTCTCTGAAGAGCTCTAATTAGAGTGAAACACTGCGTCAGAGGTTGCTTTTACTGATTTCAGGTTGGCTTGAGTGGTATTTTACCAATTCAAATCTGTAATATTGTGCCTGGAGTGATAAATGGCTTTTGTTATTTTACAGCTCGGAAAGGACAGTTCTGTGCTAGTCCTATGCTTAAAGACTTTGCTGTGGAAATGGCGAAAGGCTTTGTCCTTTTCTATCTCTCCATGGATGACACTGTGCTAATCCTATGCTTAAAGACTTTGATAGAAAGACAGACATTTGAGGTGAGCAGATCTAGAGTGTCGCTGGTGTTGAGAGTGCTCTACACGGGAGCTACTTTCCACCTAAACTCGAAGAACTACCCAGAGTTCTCTCCTTCTTTTTTGCATAATTTATGCGTCACTCTATGCCTGAAAGGGTTTTGTTTTGACTTATACTGGGTGCTCCCTTGTGTCTGGACAAAGTTATACCTCTCTGAAGAGCTCTAATTAGAGCGAAACACTGTGTCAGGGGTTGCTTTTACTCATTTCAGGTTGGCTTGAGTTGGTATTTTACCAATTCAAAGCTGTAATATTGTGCCTGGAGTGATAAATGGCTTTTGTCATTTTACAGCTCGGAAGGACAGTTCTTTGCTAGTCCTATGCTTAAAGACTTTGCTGTAGAAATGGCAAAAGACTTTGTCCTTTTCTATCTCGGCGTGGATGGCACTGTGCTAACCCTATGCTTAAAGACTTTGTTGTAGAAATGGCAAAAGACTTGCGGGCATATTATCAAGGACCGGTGTTAAAATTATCGTTGTTTTATCGGCAGGAAACTGCCGAGAAAACGGCTATAATGGGCTTGATAATACGCCCTTGTTAATTCCCATAGAAGCCCATGTTAACACAAGAACATGGGCTTCTATGGGAATTAACAAGGGCGCATTATCAAGCCCATTATCGCCATTTTATCGGCAGTTTCCTGCCAATAAAACGTCGATAGTTTTAACACCGGTCCTTGATAATATGCCCCACTGTCCTTTTCTATCTCGGAGTGGATGGCACAGTGCTAATCCTATGCTTAAAGACTTTGATAGAAATACAGACATTTGAGGTGAGCAGATCTAGAGAGTTGCTGGTGTTGAGAGTGCTCTAACAGGAGCTGCTTTCCACCTAAACTCAAGAACTACCCAGAGCTCTCTCCTTCTTTTTGCAAAATTTATGCGTCACTCTATGCCTGAAAGGGTTTTTGTTTTGACTTATACTGGGTGCTCCCTTGTATCTGGAAAAAGCTATACCTCTCAGAAGAGCTCTAATTAGAGCAAAACACTGTGTCAGGGGTTGCTTTTACTCATTTCAGGTTGGCTTGAGTTGGTATTTTACCAATTCAAAGCTGTAATATTGTGCCTTGAGTGATGAATGGCTTTTGCCATTTTAAAGCTCAGCAAAGACAGCACTGTGCAAGTCCTATGCTTATAGGCTTTGCTGTTGAAATGGCAAAAGTCTTTGTCCTTTTCTATCTCGGCGTGGATGGCACTGTGCTAATCTTATGCTTAAAGACTTTGATAGAAAACAGACATTTGAGGTGAGCAGATCTAGAGTGTCGCTGGTGTTGAGAGTGCTCTAACAGGAGCTGCTTAACACCTAAACTCAAGAACTACCCAGAGTTCTCTCCTTCTTTTTTGCATAATTTATGCATCACTCTATGCCTGAAAGGGTTTTCTTTTGACTTATACTGCGTGCTCCCTTGTTCTGGACAAATCTATACCTCTCTGAAGAGCTCTAATTAGAGTGAAACACTATGTCAGGGGTTGCTTTTACTCATTTCAGGTTGGCTTGAGTTGGTATTTTACCAATTCAAAGCTAAAATATTGTGCCTGGAGTGATAAATGGCTTTTGTAATTTTACAGCTCAGCAAGGACAGTACTGTGCTAATCCTATGCTTAAAGACTTTGATAGAAAAACAGACATTTGAGGTGAGCAGATCTAGAGTATCACTGGTGTTGAGAGTACTCTAACAGGAGCTGCTTTCCACCTAAAATCGAGAACTACCCAGAGTTCTCTCCTTCTTTTTTGCATAATTTATGCGTCACTCTATATCTGAAAGAATTTTGTTTTGACTTATACTGGGTGCTCCCTTATGTCTGGACAAAGCTATACCTCTCTGAAGAGCTCTAATTAGAGTGAAACACTGTGTCAGAGGTTGCTTTTACTGATTTCAGGTTGGCTTGAGTTGGTATTTTACCAATTAAAAACTGTAATATTGTCCCTGGAGTGATAAATGGCTTTTGTCATTTTACAGCTCGGAAAGGACAGTTCTGTGCTAGTCCTATGCTTAAAGACTTTGCTGTAGAAATGGCGAAAGACTTTGTCCTTTTCTATCTCTCCATGGATGACACTGTGCTAATCCTATGCTTAAAGACTTTGATAGAATGACAGACATTTGAGGTGAGCAGATCTAGAGTGTCGCTGGTGTTGAGAGTGCTCTACACGGGAGCTACTTTCCACCTAAACTCGAAGAACTACCCAGAGTTCTCTCCTTCTTTTTTGCATAATTTATGCGTCACTCTATGCCTGAAAGGGTTTTGGTTTGACTTATACTGCGTGCTCCCTTGTGTCTGGACAAAGCTATACCTCTCTGAAGAGCTCTAATTAGAGCGAAACACTGTGTCAGGGGTTGCTTTTACTCATTTCAGGTTGGCTTGAGTTGGTATTTTACCAATTCAAAGCTGTAATATTGTGCCTGGAGTGATAAATGGCTTTCGCCATTTTACAGCTCGGAAGGACAGTTCTTTGCTAGTCCTATGCTTAAAGACTTTGCTGTAGAAATGGCAAAAGACTTTGTCCTTTTCTATCTCGGCGTGGATGGCACTGTGCTAACCCTATGCTTAAAGAATTTGTTGTAGAAATGGCAAAAGTCTTGGGGGCCTATTATCAAGGACCGGTGTTAAAATTATCGTTGTTTTATTGGCAGGAAACTGCCGAGAAAACGGCGATAATGGGCTTGATAATACGCCCTTGTTAATTCCCATAGAAGCCCATGTTAACACAAGAACATGGGCTTCTATGGGAATTAACAAGGGCGCATTATCAAGCCCATTATCGCCATTTTATCTGCAGTTTCCTGCCGATAAAACGTCAATAGTTTTAACACCGGTCCTTGATAATATGCCCCACTGTCCTTTTCTATCTCGGAGTGGATGGCACTGTGCTAATCCGATGCTTAAAGACTTTGATAGAAACACAGACATTTGAGGTGAGCAGATCTAGAGTGTTGCTGGTGTTGAGAGTGCTCTAACAGGAGCTGCTTTCCACCTAAACTCAAGAACTACCCAGAGCTCTCTCCTTCTTTTTGCAAAATTTATGCGTCACTCTATGCCTGAAAGGGTTTTTGTTTTGACTTTTACTGGGTGCTCCCTTGTATCTGGAAAAAGCTATACCTCTCAGAAGAGCTCTAATTAGAGCAAAACACTGTGTTAGGAGTTGCTTTTACTCATTTCAGGTTGGCTTGTGTTGGTATTTTACCAATTCAAAGCTGTAATATTGTGTCTGGAGTGATAAATGGCTTTTGTCAATTTACATCTCGGCAAGGACAGCACTGGCTAGTCTTGTGTTTAAAGACTTTGCTGTAGAAATGGCAGAAGGCTTTGTCCTTTTCTATATCGGCGTGGATGGGACTGTGCTAATCCTATGCTTAAAGACTTTGATAGAAAAACAGAATTCCAGAATTTAAGTTAGAAACCATTGATAGATATATCACCGAATCTCAGTTTGGAAGGGATGCCCACAAAACGCTCCTTTGAAACTGAGATTCTGTAACCATTCAGAATCTTGTTTTAGGAATCAGTAGAAGTTTAAAGACTCCTAAAATCGAATCTGTACATAAGAAAAACCTATTTTGTGGCTGCAAACTCCTCCATTTTGTAAGTTAGTGTGTTTGTGTCCACAACATAGGTTAGTACATCTGACCCTATATCCTTCACCTTCTTAATCACCTGATATCTCCTTAAAGTTAGAGCCTATTGAACTCTGCTAGGAGTTACCCCATCCATTGTTATGAAAAAAGCTCTGTGAAACCCACCAAAGTAGAACCAATCTAGAGAAGCTAGAGAATCAAGAACCTGACATTAGTCATTGAGAGACACCTTCCTCCGCCTGCAGCAATTTAGTCTTCTTAAGGCAGCTTCACCGTGATCACCCAACGGGCATGTTTCACCTTGTGAAGCCGTTGCTGGGCAAAGCTTTTTAACCTGGTCTACCTTTGAAGTTTGAGCTCCATAATGAAATACAAAAAGGCAATTTAGAGTTGCTGATAGCAGACCTCCCACCCTTTGTGCTAAGCCCTCCTATAGGAACTCTCTCCAGGTGAGGAATCCCTTGACTGCATTAGCGTTATGGAACAAACCGCATGGTGATAGCAATTCCACTGGATAGTTCCCCAGTGACAGAGAACACTTTAGTGGATGACTAGCCACTTCCCACACAAAAAGTAGAATTTTCCTTTGCTGCCCATTATTAAATGAGGTCGTAAGAAAAAAGGGGCCTCATTCATGAAAAGTGGCGCATCGCTGCGTGAAAACAGCAATGCATCACTTTTCATTGCGCCCTCCTTGCGACACCAATGATACGTCATATTTACAGTATGATGCATCATTGCGCAAGGAATTACAGATACGTCAGTATTTCCGACGTATTTGTATGGCGCAAAAGTGACGCATTGTTGGAGTGTGTCACAAAAATGACGGAACTCCAGCAATATGTCCTTTCACATGGGGCAAGCCCCATGTGAAAGGGCCTGCGTCAGTCTTACGCCTGCTGTGAGGTAGGCGTAAGAAATTGACGCATTTGCGTCCTCGAAGTGGCGCAGTGAAATCTTATAAATTTCACTGCGTCACTTCTAGGACCTTTTCCTGCATCAGAACGCCCCCCTGAATACATTATACCTGGCACAGGTATACTGTAGCGCAGGGGTTTACAAAGTGACGCATCTACCTAGATGCGTTACTTTGTAAATATGGTGCAACAAGGCACATTTTATACGCTGCTGGTGCGTCACAAAAAGTGACGCACCGGCGGCGTAAAAGTGATGCACGGCCTCATAAATGAGGCCCAAGGTATGGCTTTGTTTACTTTGACAGATTGCCAAGCCCTGACCTACAGCTTGCACTAGTGAGTCGTGACAATCTTTCACTCAGGCACAATAAAAAAAAAAAAAGTGACTGGACTTTTTCAGGCTCTTTTGGCATTCCCCATTAGTACAATTATATTACATGGGAGATTGCAATCCCTGTATAAAACCCATCTCTAATTTCCTTATTACAGCTGAGTTGTGATGTATCTACATATTGTAGCTACTGAACTGCAAGTTATAGTTGACCTCTGACATCACTATGCCTGCTGCCAGAGCTCAGTCACAGCTTTTTCTTAACTTACATTACATTGATTCTAATATCTTGGTAACGTATATGATCCTTTGAATGTATGGCAGGGGTGTTCTATTCTATATATAACGGTAAAATCACAGGTCCCATAAAGGGTCCCTGTGGACTCTGTAGGTGTAACTCCGGTAAACACACGGGCCCCTGAAAAAAGAACGAACCCTAACAGGGAAAGCAACTCATTGGAAAAGTTTATGCACCGGGCTCAGTGCTGATGTACTACAAGTGGTCGTAAAAACTCTAGACACACAACAATGTAAGACACATTAGAACGCATACCATAGAAAAATATTTTTGATTTTATTATTCTTTTTGTTTGTTTTTGTGAATAGAACAAGATATATATATATATATACATATATATATATATATATATATAAAAGTTTCAATTTATATACAGTTAGCTTTAAAGTGTCTTACATTGTTGTGTGTCTAGAGTTTTTATGACCACTTATAGTACATCAGCACTGAGCCCGGTGCATAAACTTTTCCAATGAGACTCTGGAGGTGTAAACAGAGGGTTAGAGTGAACAAAGGTGTCAGGCCAATAGCCGGTGTCTTAATGAGCAGAATAGAAGAATCAAGTCCCAGTCAAGACTTCGACTCCCTTTCCTAAATATTTCCTTGAAATGATCATATGATGGACATGAGGAAGGTCACGTGAACAATGTTTTTTGTTTGGATAACCTTAACCTTTTTGGTGCCTAGTCACGGTAGGCATGTGCTCATGACGGCCGGGAGCCATTCGAACGTTGCCGCTCCTCCAAAGTGCTGTCAATTCCCCGCCTGTGCTGGAGAATTAATCAGTAAATGAAATCCAAAAGGCTGCTTTTGTGCCTAACATTTTTTAAAGCAGAACAGGTAAATTAAACTTTGTCTACTGCACACGTGTCCCATTGAAGAGGGGTAACCTGAGATCCACCTCTGTGGGACCTGTGTGACCGCTTTGTTTTGATCAGGTTTTTAATCGCCCTGATTGAGGTGCTTAGCCTCTCCTGATATCATTTATTTGTTATGAAAGTCGAAGCAATTTATATTATAATAATATGAGGGACTACCTCTTTACATTTTACTGTGTTAAGGATTTGTTAATGTGATTTCATATTCTCACGTATCATTAATAACAAGCAGAATGTATTTTTACACTTGATTACTCATTTAAACACTAATATAGTACTGTTTTTAAACAAAGGGGCAGATTTACAAGCCACTTGTGCCACTTTTACGCTGCAGTTGCGTCACTTTTGTGACGAGGCGGCGCAAAAGATGCACCATGGTGCGGGGTATTTACAACGTGCCGCATCTCCCAGATGCGTCACATTGTAAAGCCCTACTACAGAAGAGGCGTACCGTTGCAGGGGAGGCGTTCCGGCACAGGAACGCCCCCCAAAAGGGGCTGAGTGAAATCTACAAGATTTCACTCAGTCACTTTTGGGCCCATGCAGCATCAAAACCCTGCGCCTGCTTGAAGCAGGCGTAAGGATTAATGCAACATTGTGCACATAGGGCCCCCCTGATCATTGCTGGAGCTGCGTCGCGCTTGCGACGCAACTCCAGCAATGCACCGTTTTACGGCACAGATGGGTGACACATCTGTGCCGTTTTGGCCCCATGGTGCGCTGCATTGTAAATGCTTCATGAAGGGGGTGGTGATGGACAGAGCATCTGAATTAAGCAGAACACTCATACCCAGTCAAAAGATCAGGGCTTAATCCATCACCGTTTTTTAGCTCACTGCACCATCCCAGTTCAGAACCTGGCTATATGCAAATTAGTCTGTCCCTGGCCCAGTGCATCATGGGAACAGGGCAGACCAAACTACCAAGCCAATTCTTTACTGGAAAGGAAACAAGCTTCCGGGGACCGGTTTCTGGCATTACAGCCATCTTCGGCCCGGCTTGCTTGAATCCTGATGGTGCAGTGAGCAAGGGACTCATGTCTGAGCATACCCTGCCACTCCTATAGTGGCCAAAACGATTCATGAAGGGGGTGGTGATGGACAGAGCATCTGAATTAAGCAGAACACTCCTACCCAGTCAAAAGATCAGGGCTTGATCCATCACCGTTTTTTAGCTCACTGCACCATCCCAGTTCAGAACCTGGCTATATGCAAATTAGTCTGTCCCTGGCCCAGTGCATCATGGGAACAGGGCAGACCAAACTACCAAGCCAATTCTTTAATGGAAAGGAAACAAGCTTCCGGGGACCGGTTTCTGGCATTACAGCCGTCTTCGGCCCGGCTTGCTTGAATCCTGATGGTGCAGTGAGCAAGGGACTCATGTCTGAGCATACCCTGCCACTCCTATAGTGGCCAAAACGATTCATGAAGGGGGTGGTGATGGACAGAGCATCTGAATTAAGCAGAACACTCATACCCAGTCAAAAGATCAGGGCTTAATCCATCACCGTTTTTTAGCTCACTGCACCATCCCAGTTCAGAACCTGGCTATATGCAAATTAGTCTGTCCCTGGCCCAGTGCATCATGGGAACAGGGCAGACCAAACTACCAAGCCAATTCTTTACTGGAAAGGAAACAAGCTTCCGGGGACCGGTTTCTGGCATTACAGCCGTCTTTGGCCCGGCTTGCTTGAATCCTGATGGTGCAGTGAGCAAGGGACTCATGTCTGAGCATACCCTGCCACTCCTATAGTGGCCAAAACGAATCATGAAGGGGGTGGTGATGGACAGAGCATCTGAATTAAGCAGAACACTCATACCCAGTCAAAAGATCAGGGCTTAATCCATCACCGTTTTTTAGCTCACTGCACCATCCCAGTTCAGAACCTGGCTATATGCAAATTAGTCTGTCCCTGGCCCAGTGCATCATGGGAACAGGGCAGACCAAACTACCAAGCCAATTCTTTACTGGAAAGGAAGCAAGCTTCCGGGGACCGGTTTCTGGCATTACAGCCGTCTTCGGCCCGGCTTGCTTGAATCCTGATGGTGCAGTGAGCAAGGGACTCATGTCTGAGCATACCCTGCCACTCCTATAGTGGCCAAAACGATTCATGAAGGGGGTGGTGATGGACAGAGCATCTGAATTAAGCAGAACACTCATACCCAGTCAAAAGATCAGGGCTTAATCCATCACCGTTTTTTAGCTCACTGCACCATCCCAGTTCAGAACCTGGCTATATGCAAATTAGTCTGTCCCTGGCCCAGTGCATCATGGGAACAGGGCAGACCAAACTACCAAGCCAATTCTTTACTGGAAAGGAAACAAGCTTCCGGGGACCGGTTTCTGGCATTACAGCCATCTTCGGCCCGGCTTGCTTGAATCCTGATGGTGCAGTGAGCAAGGGACTCATGTCTGAGCATACCCTGCCACTCCTATAGTGGCCAAAACGATTCATGAAGGGGGTGGTGATGGACAGAGCATCTGAATTAAGCAGAACACTCATACCCAGTCAAAAGATCAGGGCTTAATCCATCACCGTTTTTTAGCTCACTGCACCATCCCAGTTCAGAACCTGGCTATATGCAAATTAGTCTGTCCCTGGCCCAGTGCATCATGGGAACAGGGCAGACCAAACTACCAAGCCAATTCTTTACTGGAAAGGAAACAAGCTTCCGGGGACCGGTTTCTGGCATTACAGCCGTCTTCGGCCCGGCTTGCTTGAATCCTGATGGTGCAGTGAGCAAGAGACTCATGTCTGAGCATACCCTGCCACTCCTATAGTGGCCAAAACGATTCATGAAGGGGGTGGTGATGGACAGAGCATCTGAATTAAGCAGAACACTCATACCCAGTCAAAAGATCAGGGCTTAATCCATCACCGTTTTTTAGCTCACTGCACCATCCCAGTTCAGAACCTGGCTATATGCAAATTAGTCTGTCCCTGGCCCAGTGCATCATGGGAACAGGGCAGACCAAACTACCAAGCCAATTCTTTACTGGAAAGGAAACAAGCTTCCGGGGACCGGTTTCTGGCATTACATCCGTCTTCGGCCCGGCTTGCTTGAATCCTGATGGTGCAGTGAGCAAGGGACTCATGTCTGAGCATACCCTGCCACTCCTATAGTGGCCAAAACGATTCATGAAGGGGGTGGTGATGGACAGAGCATCTGAATTAAGCAGAAGACTCATACCCAGTCAAAAGATCAGGGCTTAATCCATCACCGTTTTTTAGCTCACTGCACCATCCCAGTTCAGAACCTGGCTATATGCAAATTAGTCTGTCCCTGGCCCAGTGCATCATGGGAACAGGGCAGACAAAACTACCAAGCCAATTCTTTACTGGAAAGGAAACAAGCTTCCGGGGACCGGTTTCTGGCATTACAGCCGTCTTCGGCCCGGCTTGCTTGAATCCTGATGGTGCAGTGAGCAAGGGACTCATGTCTGAGCATACCCTGCCACTCCTATAGTGGCCAAAACGATTCATGAAGGGGGTGGTGATGGACAGAGCATCTGAATTAAGCAGAACACTCATACCCAGTCAAAAGATCAGGGCTTAATCCATCACCGTTTTTTAGCTCACTGCACCATCCCAGTTCAGAACCTGGCTATATGCAAATTAGTCTGTCCCTGGCCCAGTGCATCATGGGAACAGGGCAGACCAAACTACCAAGCCAATTCTTTACTGGAAAGGAAACAAGCTTCCGGGGACCGGTTTCTGGCATTACAGCCGTCTTCGGCCCGGCTTGCTTGAATCCTGATGGTGCAGTGAGCAAGGGACTCATGTCTGAGCATACCCTGCCACTCCTATAGTGGCCAAAACGATTCATGAAGGGGGTGGTGATGGACAGAGCATCTGAATTAAGCAGAACACTCATACCCAGTCAAAAGATCAGGGCTTAATCCATCACCGTTTTTTAGCTCACTGCACCATCCCAGTTCAGAACCTGGCTATATGCAAATTAGTCTGTCCCTGGCCCAGTGCATCATGGGAACAGGGCAGACCAAACTACCAAGCCAATTCTTTACTGGAAAGGAAACAAGCTTCCGGGGACCGGTTTCTGGCATTACAGCCGTCTTCGGCCCGGCTTGCTTGAATCCTGATGGTGCAGTGAGCAAGGGACTCATGTCTGAGCATACCCTGCCACTCCTATAGTGGCCAAAACGATTCATGAAGGTGGTGGTGATGGACAGAGCATCTGAATTAAGCAGAACACTCATACCCAGTCAAAAGATCAGGGCTTAATCCATCACCGTTTTTTATCTCACTGCACCATCCCAGTTCAGAACCTGGCTATATGCAAATTAGTCTGTCCCTGGCCCGGTGCATCATGGGAACAGGGCAGACCAAACTACCAAGCCAATTCTTTACTGGAAAGGAAACAAGCTTCCGGGGACCGGTTTCTGGCATTACAGCCGTCTTCGGCCCGGCTTGCTTGAATCCTGATGGTGCAGTGAGCAAGGGACTCATGTCTGAGCATATCCTGCCACTCCTATAGTGGCCAAAACGATTCATGAAGGGGGTGGTGATGGACAGAGCATCTGAATTAAGCAGAACACTCATACCCAGTCAAAAGATCAGGGCTTAATCCATCACCGTTTTTTAGCTCACTGCACCATCCCAGTTCAGGAACCTGGCTATATGCAAATTAGTCTGTCCCTGGCCCAGTGCATCATGGGAACAGGGCAGACAAAACTACCAAGCCAATTCTTTACTGGAAAGGAAACAAGCTTCCGGGGACCGGTTTCTGGCATTACAGCCGTCTTCGGCCCGGCTTGCTTGAATCCTGATGGTGCAGTGAGCAAGGGACTCATGTCTGAGCATACCCTGCCACTCCTATAGTGGCCAAAACGATTCATGAAGGGGTGGTGATGGACAGAGCATCTGAATTAAGCAGAACACTCATACCCAGTCAAAAGATCAGGGCTTAATCCATCACCGTTTTTTAGCTCACTGCACCATCCCAGTTCAGAACCTGGCTATATGCAAATTAGTCTGTCCCTGGCCCAGTGCATCATGGGAACAGGGCAGACAAAACTACCAAGCCAATTCTTTACTGGAAAGGAAACAAGCTTCCGGGGACCGGTTTCTGGCATTACAGCCGTCTTCGGCCCGGCTTGCTTGAATCCTGATGGTGCAGTGAGCAAGGGACTCATGTCTGAGCATACCCTGCCACTCCTATAGTGGCCAAAACGATTCATGAAGGGGGTGGTGATGGACAGAGCATCTGAATTAAGCAGAACACTCATACCCAGTCAAAAGATCAGGGCTTAATCCATCACCGTTTTTAGCTCACTGCACCATCCCAGTTCAGAACCTGGCTATATGCAAATTAGTCTGTCCCTGGCCCAGTGCATCATGGGAACAGGGCAGACCAAACTACCAAGCCAATTCTTTACTGGAAAGGAAACAAGCTTCCGGGGACCGGTTTCTGGCATTACAGCCGTCTTCGGCCCGGCTTGCTTGAATCCTGATGGTGCAGTGAGCAAGGGACTCATGTCTGAGCATACCCTGCCACTCCCATAGTGGCCAAAACGATTCATGAAGGGGGTGGTGATGGACAGAGCATCTGAATTAAGCAGAACACTCATACCCAGTCAAAAGATCAGGGCTTAATCCATCACCGTTTTTTAGCTCACTGCACCATCCCAGTTCAGAACCTGGCTATATGCAAATTAGTCTGTCCCTGGCCCAGTGCATCATGGGAACAGGGCAGACCAAACTACCAAGCCAATTCTTTACTGGAAAGGAAACAAGCTTCCGGGGACCGGTTTCTGGCATTACAGCCGTCTTCGGCCCGGCTTGCTTGAATCCTGATGGTGCAGTGAGCAAGGGACTCATGTCTGAGCATACCCTGCCACACCTATAGTGGCCAAAACGATTCATGAAGGGGGTGGTGATGGACAGAGCATCTGAATTAAGCAGAACACTCATACCCAGTCAAAAGATCAGGGCTTAATCCATCACCGTTTTTTAGCTCACTGCACCATCCCAGTTCAGAACCTGGCTATATGCAAATTAGTCTGTCCCTGGCCCAGTGCATCATGGGAACAGGGCAGACCAAACTACCAAGCCAATTCTTTACTGGAAAGGAAACAAGCTTCTGGGGACCGGTTTCTGGCATTACAGCCGTCTTCGGCCCGGCTTGCTTGAATCCTGATGGTGCAGTGAGCAAGGGACTCATGTCTGAGCATACCCTGCCACTCCTATAGTGGCCAAAACGATTCATGAAGGGGGTGGTGATGGACAGAGCATCTGAATTAAGCAGAACACTCATACCCAGTCAAAAGATCAGGGCTTAATCCATCACCGTTTTTTTAGCTCACTGCACCATCCCAGTTCAGAACATGGCTATATGCAAATTAGTCTGTCCCTGGCCCAGTGCATCATGGGAACAGGGCAGACAAAACTACCAAGCCAATTCTTTACTGGAAAGGAAACAAGCTTCCGGGGACCGGTATCTGGCATTACAGCCGTCTTCCGCCCGGCTTGCTTGAATCCTGATGGTGCAGTGAGCAAGGGACTCATGTCTGAGCATACCCTGCCACTCCTATAGTGGCCAAAACGATTCATGAAGGGGGTGGTGATGGACAGAGCATCTGAATTAAGCAGAACACTCCTACCCAGTCAAAAGATCAGGGCTTGATCCATCACCGTTTTTTAGCTCACTGCACCATCCCAGTTCAGAACCTGGCTATATGCAAATTAGTCTGTCCCTGGCCAGGTGCATCATGGGAACAGGGCAGACCAAACTACCAAGCCAATTCTTTACTGGAAAGGAAACAAGCTTCCGGGGACCGGATTCTGGCATTACAGCCGTCTTCGGCCCGGCTTGCTTGAATCCTGATGGTGCAGTGAGCAAGGGACTCATGTCTGAGCATACCCTGCCACTCCTATAGTGGCCACCCCCCTTTTTGAATCGTTTTAGCCACCACAAGTGTGGAAGGGTATACTCAGATGTGAGTCCCTTGCTCATGGCACCATCAGGATTCAAGCAAGCCGGGCCGAAAACGGCTGCAATGCCAGAAACCGGTCCCCGGAAGCTTGTTTCCTTCCCAGTAAAGAATTGGCTTGGTAGTTTGGTCTGCCCTGTTCCTATGATGCACTGGGCCAGGGCCAGACTAATTTGCATGTAGCCGGGTTCTGAACTGGGATGGTGCAGTGAGCTAAAAAACGGTGATGGATCAAGCCCTGATATTTTGACTGGGTAGGAGTGTTCTGCTTAATTCAGATACTCTGTCCATCACCACCCCCCTTTTTGAATCGTTTTAGCCACTACAAGTGTGGAAGGGTATACTCAGATGTGAGTCCCTTGCGCATTGCACCATCAGGATTCAAACAAGCCGGGCCGAAGACGGCTGCAATGCCAGAAACCGGTCCCCGGAAGCTTGTTTCCTTCCCAGTAAAGAATTGGCTTGGTAGTTTGGTCTGCCCTGTTCCCATGATGCACTGGGCCAGGGCCAGACTAATTTGCATGTAGCAGGGTTCTGAACTGGGATGGTGCAGTGAGCTAAAAAACGGTGATGGATCAAGCCCTGATCTTTTGACTGGGTAGGAGTGTTCTGCTTAATTCAGATACTCTGTCCATCACCACCCCCCTTTTTGAATCGTTTTAGCCACCACAAGTGTGGAAGGGTATACTCAGATGTGAGTCCCTTGCTCATTGCACCATCAGGATTCAAGCAAGCCGGGCCGAAGACGGCTGCAATGCCAGAAACCGGTCCCCGGAAGCTTGTTTCCTTCCCAGTAAAGAATTGGCTTGGTGGTTTGGTCTGCCCTGTTCCCATGATGCACTGGGCCAGGGCCAGACTAATTTGCATGTAGCCGGGTTCTGAACTGGGATGGTGCAGTGAGCTAAAAAACGGTGATGGATCAAGCCCTGATCTTTTGACTGGGTAGGAGTGTTCTGCTTAATTCAGATACTCTGTCCATCACCACCCCCCTTTTTGAATCGTTTTAGCCACCACAAGTGTGGAAGGGTATACTCAGATGTGAGTCCCTTGCTCATTGCACCATCAGGATTCAAGCAAGCCGGGCCGAAGACGGCTGCAATGCCAGAAACCGGTCCCCGGAAGCTTGTTTCCTTCCCAGTAAAGAATTGGCTTGGTAGTTTGGTCTGCCCTGTTCCCATGATGCACTGGGCCAGGGCCAGACTAATTTGCATGTAGCCGGGTTCTGAACTGGGATGGTGCAGTGAGCTAAAAAACGGTGATGGATCAAGCCCTGATCTTTTGACTGGGTAGGAGTGTTCTGCTTAATTCAGATACTCTGTCCATCACCACCCCCCTTTTTGAATCGTTTTAGCCACCACAAGTGTGGAAGGGTATACTCAGATGTGAGTCCCTTGCTCATTGCACCATCAGGATTCAAGCAAGCCGGGCCGAAGATGGCTGCAATGCCAGAAACCGGTCCCCGCAAGCTTGGTTCCTTCCCAGTAAAGAATTGGCTTGGTAGTTTGGTCTGCCCTGTTCCCATGATGCACTGGGCCAGGGCCAGACTAATTTGCATGTAGCCGGGTTCTGAACTGGGATGGTGCAGTGAGCTAAAAAACGGTGATGGATCAAGCCCTGATCTTTTGACTGGGTAAGAGTGTTCTGCTTAATTCAGATACTCTGTCCATCACCACCCCCCTTTTTGAATCGTTTTAGCTACCACAAGTGTGGAAGGGTATACTCAGATGTGAGTCCCTTGCTCATTGCACCATCAGGATTCAAGCAAGCCGGGCCGAAGACGGCTGCAATGCCAGAAACCGGTCCCCGGAAGCTTGTTTCCTTCCCAGTAAAGAATTGGCTTGGTAGTTTGGTCTGCCCTGTTCCCATGATGCACTGGGCCAGGGCCAGACTAATTTGCATGTAGCCGGGTTCTGAACTGGGATGGTGCAGTGAGCTAAAAAACGGTGATGGATCAAGCCCTGATCTTTTGACTGGGCAGGAGTGTTCTGCTTAATTCAGATACTCTGTCCATCACCACCCCCCTTTTTTGAATCGTTTTAGCTACCACAAGTGTGGAAGGGTATACTCAGATGTGAGTCCCTTGCTCATTGCACCATCAGGATTCAAGCAAGCCGGACCGAAGACGGCTGCAATGCCAGAAACCGGTCCCCGGAAGCTTGTTTCCTTCCCAGTAAAGAATTGGCTTGGTAGTTTGGTCTGCCCTGTTCCCATGATGCACTGGGCCAGGGCCAGACTAATTTGCATGTAGCCGGGTTCTGAACTGGGATGGTGCAGTGAGCTAAAAAACGGTGATGGATCAAGCCCTGATCTTTTGACTGGGTAGGAGTGTTCTGCTTAATTCAGATACTCTGTCCATCACCACCCCCCTTTTTGAATCGTTTTAGCCACCACAAGTGTGGAAGGGTATACTCAGATGTGAGTCCCTTGCTCATTGCACCATCAGGATTCAAGCAATCCGGGCCGAAGACGGCTGCAATGCCAGAAAACGGTCCCCGGAAGCTTGTTTCCTTCCCAGTAAAGAATTGGCTTGGTAGTTTGGTCTGCCCTGTTCCCATGATGCACTGGGCCAGGGCCAGACTAATTTGCATGTAGCCGGGTTCTGAACTGGGATGGTGCAATGAGCTAAAAAACGGTGATGGATCAAGCCCTGATCTTTTGACTGGGTAGGAGTGTTCTGCTTAATTCAGATACTCTGTCCATCACCACCCCCCTTTTTGAATCGTTTTAGCCACCACAAGTGTGGAAGGGTATACTCAGATGTGAGTCCCTTGCTCATTGCACCATCAGGATTCAAGCAAGCCGGGCCGAAGACGGCTGCAATGCCAGAAACCGGTCCCCGCAAGCTTGGTTCCTTCCCAGTAAAGAATTGGCTTGGTAGTTTGGTCTGCCCTGTTCCCATGATGCACTGGGCCAGGGCCAGACTAATTTGCATGTAGCCGGGTTCTGAACTGGGATGGTGCACTGAGCTAAAAAACGGTGATGGATCAAGCCCTGATCTTTTGACTGGGTAAGAGTGTTCTGCTTAATTCAGATACTCTGTCCATCACCACCCCCCTTTTTGAATCGTTTTAGCTACCACAAGTGTGGAAGGGTATACTCAGATGTGAGTCCCTTGCTCATTGCACCATCAGGATTCAAGCAAGCCGGGCCGAAGACGGCTGCAATGCCAGAAACCGGTCCCCGGAAGCTTGTTTCCTTCCCAGTAAAGAATTGGCTTGGTAGTTTGGTCTGCCCTGTTCCCATGATGCACTGGGCCAGGGCCAGACTAATTTGCATGTAGCCGGGTTCTGAACTGGGATGGTGCAGTGAGCTAAAAAACGGTGATGGATCAAGCCCTGATCTTTTGACTGGGTAGGAGTGTTCTGCTTAATTCAGATACTCTGTCCATCACCACCCCCCTTTTTTGAATCGTTTTAGCCACCACAAGTGTGGAAGGGTATACTCAGATGTGAGTCCCTTGCTCATTGCACCATCAGGATTCAAGCAAGCCGGACCGAAGACGGCTGCAATGCCAGAAACCGGTCCCCGGAAGCTTGTTTCCCTCCCAGTAAAGAATTGGCTTGGTAGTTTGGTCTGCCCTGTTCCCATGATGCACTGGGCCAGGGCCAGACTAATTTGCATGTAGCCGGGTTCTGAACTGGGATGGTGCAGTGAGCTAAAAAACGGTGATGGATCAAGCCCTGATCTTTTGACTGGGTAGGAGTGTTCTGCTTAATTCAGACACTCTGTCCATCACCACCCCCCTTTTTGAATCGTTTTAGCCACCACAAGTGTGGAAGGGTATACTCAGAAGTGAGTCCCTTGCTCATTGCACCATCAGGATTCAAGCAATCCGGGCCGAAGACGGCTGCAATGCCAGAAACCGGTCCCCGGAAGCTTGTTTCCTTCCCAGTAAAGAATTGGCTTGGTAGTTTGGTCTGCCCTGTTCCCATGATGCACTGGGCCAGGGCCAGACTAATTTGCATGTAGCCGGGTTCTGAACTGGGATGGTGCAATGAGCTAAAAAACGGTGATGGATCAAGCCCTGATCTTTTGACTGGGTAGGAGTGTTCTGCTTAATTCAGATACTCTGTCCATCACCACCCCCCTTTTTGAATCGTTTTAGCCACCACAAGTGTGGAAGGGTATACTCAGATGTGAGTCCCTTGCTCATTGCACCATCAGGATTCAAGCAAGCCGGGCCGAAGACGGCTGCAATGCCAGAAACCGGTCCCCGGAAGCTTGTTTCCTTCCCAGTAAAGAATTGGCTTGGTAGTTTGGTCTGCCCTGTTCCCATGATGCACTGGGCCAGGGCCAGACTAATTTGCATGTAGCCGGGTTCTGAACTGGGATGGTGCAGTGAGCTAAAAAACGGTGATGGATCAAGCCCTGATCTTTTGACTGGGTAGGAGTGTTCTGCTTAATTCAGATACTCTGTCCATCACCACCCCCCTTTTTGAATCGTTTTAGCCACCACAAGTGTGGAAGGGTATACTCATATGTGAGTCCCTTGCTCATTGCACCATCAGGATTCAAGCAAGCCGGGCCGAAGATGGCTGCAATGCCAGAAACCGGTCCCCGCAAGCTTGGTTCCTTCCCAGTAAAGAATTGGCTTGGTAGTTTGGTCTGCCCTGTTCCCATGATGCACTGGGCCAGGGCCAGACTAATTTGCATGTAGCCGGGTTCTGAACTGGGATGGTGCAGTGAGCTAAAAAACGGTGATGGATCAAGCCCTGATCTTTTGACTGGGTAAGAGTGTTCTGCTTAATTCAGATACTCTGTCCATCACCACCCCCCTTTTTGAATCGTTTTAGCTACCACAAGTGTGGAAGGGTATACTCAGATGTGAGTCCCTTGCTCATTGCACCATCAGGATTCAAGCAAGCCGGGCCGAAGACGGCTGCAATGCCAGAAACCGGTCCCCGGAAGCTTGTTTCCTTCCCAGTAAAGAATTGGCTTGGTAGTTTGGTCTGCCCTGTTCCCATGATGCACTGGGCCAGGGCCAGACTAATTTGCATGTAGCCGGGTTCTGAACTGGGATGGTGCAGTGAGCTAAAAAACGGTGATGGATCAAGCCCTGATCTTTTGACTGGGCAGGAGTGTTCTGCTTAATTCAGATACTCTGTCCATCACCACCCCCCTTTTTTGAATCGTTTTAGCTACCACAAGTGTGGAAGGGTATACTCAGATGTGAGTCCCTTGCTCATTGCACCATCAGGATTCAAGCAAGCCGGACCGAAGACGGCTGCAATGCCAGAAACCGGTCCCCGGAAGCTTGTTTCCTTCCCAGTAAAGAATTGGCTTGGTAGTTTGGTCTGCCCTGTTCCCATGATGCACTGGGCCAGGGCCAGACTAATTTGCATGTAGCCGGGTTCTGAACTGGGATGGTGCAGTGAGCTAAAAAACGGTGATGGATCAAGCCCTGATCTTTTGACTGGGTAGGAGTGTTCTGCTTAATTCAGATACTCTGTCCATCACCACCCCCCTTTTTGAATCGTTTTAGCCACCACAAGTGTGGAAGGGTATACTCAGATGTGAGTCCCTTGCTCATTGCACCATCAGGATTCAAGCAATCCGGGCCGAAGACGGCTGCAATGCCAGAAAACGGTCCCCGGAAGCTTGTTTCCTTCCCAGTAAAGAATTGGCTTGGTAGTTTGGTCTGCCCTGTTCCCATGATGCACTGGGCCAGGGCCAGACTAATTTGCATGTAGCCGGGTTCTGAACTGGGATGGTGCAATGAGCTAAAAAACGGTGATGGATCAAGCCCTGATCTTTTGACTGGGTAGGAGTGTTCTGCTTAATTCAGATACTCTGTCCATCACCACCCCCCTTTTTGAATCGTTTTAGCCACCACAAGTGTGGAAGGGTATACTCAGATGTGAGTCCCTTGCTCATTGCACCATCAGGATTCAAGCAAGCCGGGCCGAAGACGGCTGCAATGCCAGAAACCGGTCCCCGCAAGCTTGGTTCCTTCCCAGTAAAGAATTGGCTTGGTAGTTTGGTCTGCCCTGTTCCCATGATGCACTGGGCCAGGGCCAGACTAATTTGCATGTAGCCGGGTTCTGAACTGGGATGGTGCACTGAGCTAAAAAACGGTGATGGATCAAGCCCTGATCTTTTGACTGGGTAAGAGTGTTCTGCTTAAT
The DNA here is from genome assembly GCF_964261635.1 of Lissotriton helveticus. NCBI lineage: Eukaryota > Metazoa > Chordata > Amphibia > Caudata > Salamandridae > Lissotriton > Lissotriton helveticus. The sequence goes on from NC_136068.1 coordinate 1,762,694,567, forward strand.
TCAGATACTCTGTCCATCACCACCCCCCTTTTTGAATCGTTTTAGCTACCACAAGTGTGGAAGGGTATACTCAGATGTGAGTCCCTTGCTCATTGCACCATCAGGATTCAAGCAAGCCGGGCCGAAGACGGCTGCAATGCCAGAAACCGGTCCCCGGAAGCTTGTTTCCTTCCCAGTAAAGAATTGGCTTGGTAGTTTGGTCTGCCCTGTTCCCATGATGCACTGGGCCAGGGCCAGACTAATTTGCATGTAGCCGGGTTCTGAACTGGGATGGTGCAGTGAGCTAAAAAACGGTGATGGATCAAGCCCTGATCTTTTGACTGGGTAGGAGTGTTCTGCTTAATTCAGATACTCTGTCCATCACCACCCCCCTTTTTTGAATCGTTTTAGCCACCACAAGTGTGGAAGGGTATACTCAGATGTGAGTCCCTTGCTCATTGCACCATCAGGATTCAAGCAAGCCGGACCGAAGACGGCTGCAATGCCAGAAACCGGTCCCCGGAAGCTTGTTTCCCTCCCAGTAAAGAATTGGCTTGGTAGTTTGGTCTGCCCTGTTCCCATGATGCACTGGGCCAGGGCCAGACTAATTTGCATGTAGCCGGGTTCTGAACTGGGATGGTGCAGTGAGCTAAAAAACGGTGATGGATCAAGCCCTGATCTTTTGACTGGGTAGGAGTGTTCTGCTTAATTCAGACACTCTGTCCATCACCACCCCCCTTTTTGAATCGTTTTAGCCACCACAAGTGTGGAAGGGTATACTCAGAAGTGAGTCCCTTGCTCATTGCACCATCAGGATTCAAGCAATCCGGGCCGAAGACGGCTGCAATGCCAGAAACCGGTCCCCGGAAGCTTGTTTCCTTCCCAGTAAAGAATTGGCTTGGTAGTTTGGTCTGCCCTGTTCCCATGATGCACTGGGCCAGGGCCAGACTAATTTGCATGTAGCCGGGTTCTGAACTGGGATGGTGCAATGAGCTAAAAAACGGTGATGGATCAAGCCCTGATCTTTTGACTGGGTAGGAGTGTTCTGCTTAATTCAGATACTCTGTCCATCACCACCACCCTTTTTGAATCGTTTTAGCCACCACAAGTGTGGAAGGGTATACTCAGATGTGAGTCCCTTGCTCATTGCACCATCAGGATTCAAGCAAGCCGGGCCGAAGACGGCTGCAATGCCAGAAACCGGTCCCCGGAAGCTTGTTTCCTTCCCAGTAAAGAATTGGCTTGGTAGTTTGGTCTGCCCTGTTCCCATGATGCACTGGGCCAGGGCCAGACTAAGTTGCATGTAGCCGGGTTCTGAACTGGGATGGTGCAGTGAGCTAAAAAACGGTGATGGATCAAGCCCTGATCTTTTGACTGGGTAGGAGTGTTCTGCTTAATTCAGATACTCTGTCCATCACCACCCCCCTTTTTGAATCGTTTTAGCCACCACAAGTGTGGAAGGGTATACTCAGATGTGAGTCCCTTGCTCATTGCACCATCAGGATTCAAGCAAGCCGGGCCGAAGACGGCTGCAATGCCAGAAACCGGTCCCCGGAAGCTTGTTTCCTTCCCAGTAAAGAATTGGCTTGGTAGTTTGGTCTGCCCTGTTCCCATGATGCACTGGGCCAGGGCCAGACTAATTTGCATGTAGCCGGGTTCTGAACTGGGATGGTGCAGTGAGCTAAAAAACGGTGATGGATCAAGCCCTGATCTTTTGACTGGGTAGGAGTGTTCTGCTTAATTCAGATACTCTGTCCATCACCACCCCCCTTTTTGAATCGTTTTAGCCACCACAAGTGTGGAAGGGTATACTCAGATGCGAGTCCCTTGCTCATTGCACCATCAGGATTCAAGCAAGCCGGGCCGAAGACGGCTGCAATGCCAGAAACCGGTCCCCGGAAGCTTGTTTCCTTCACAGTAAAGAATTGGCTTGGTAGTTTGGTCTGCCCTGTTCCCATGATGCACTGGGCCAGGGCCAGACTAATTTGCATGTAGCCGGGTTCTGAACTGGGATGGTGCAGTGAGCTAAAAAACGGTGATGGATCAAGCCCTGATCTTTTGACTGGGTAGGAGTGTTCTGCTTAATTCAGATACTCTGTCCAGCACCACCACCCTTTTTGAAGCATTGTAAATGCGGCGCATCATGGGTGGCGGAGCTGCGGCGCACAATTACTGGCGCATCCCTGCCGATATGCAGGGATGCGCCAGTAATTGTAAATCTGCCCCAAAGTCTTTATGTTGTGTAAAAGTGTGTTTTTTGTGCTCTGATTTTCTTTTGAAATCATGCATTTGCTCACATCACAGTGATTTTTCAGTTCTCTTAACTTAATATGCAAAAATACTGTATAAAAAACCCGATTTGGGGGGTCAGCCAGAAGACTTTCATCAGTGGCGTAACAAAGGCCCCCGCAGCCCTTGCAGTGCAGGATGGGCCCGAGCTATAGGGGGCACCCTCAGCACAGTACCCTGGCCTGAGAGCTCCTGATGAAGTCCGGAAGGGGACCCCTCCATGTATTTTTGCAGGGGGCCCCTCAAGATTTGTTACACCACTGCTATCCTTACCTCAATACACTACTAAATACACAAGAACTCTAAAGCACAAACTCAACACTGCCCGAAGAAGGAAAACACATATTACTGATCTACTAAGCATTGAACTCTAATCTTGGGTTCCAAAGCATTGCGCTCTCCACTGCAAATCGCTTCAACGCCTTATCAGGGGTACTAAGCAGTATATAAATACAACATATGCAATTTATAACAGTTGAATCCTATATGTAAGTTTGTACAATTTAAACATGTAGATACAGATCATACCTTAGTTGCAGACAATCCTCTTTCACAGATCCATACTACGGACTTGCAACCAATGGGTTTGCGCTGCAGAGGTTTGGGCCTTCTTATCCAGTGAACACAATGAACATGAAGATTAGTTCTCCTTGCCCGAGAAAATAAATCCCGGGTGTTGTGAAAGGCGATATTAACTCCCTATTCCTGCCTGAACACTCATATAATGTCCAGAATGCTGGAGCCAGGGGCAGAAACCACACATGGAAAGGATGGAGCGTAGGACATAGGCAGTGACAGGAAAACTATTACGGAGTAAGCACACTGGCCACTATTCTGAGGTGCAGCAGCGGTGCAGTTGTGGGTCCACAATATCCGTTTTGCCTATGGGGCCACCTGTGGAGCAGAAGCTATGCCTGACCATCCCACAGCTCCAATCCCACACTCTCTGTACCTGTCAATCAGGGAGACAGCCTGGATCCTTCTGTCTCTGGGATCTTCTTTCACTTCACTCGGTCAATGTCCTCTTCTTCCCTTTCATGTGAACGGTTCAAGTCCTTCTCTTGGTGTGTTCTGGGCCCTCCCTTCCCCTGGGGCTGTCAGATCACAAACAGATCCAGATTGGTCCCGGCTGTCTGCTGCAGCATGAGACGCTGATGATTTCCATCTCAGATATTGTTGAGTATCTGATGCTTTTATCCAAACCTGGTCTGTTTGGGTATCACGAGGCTGATAGCCCTGGAACCAGTGGGGAGAACTGTCAAGCCACAGAGTACATATGAGTAACAGCGGCCTTGGGAGTGTCTGTGCAGTTTGACAATACTAATATTAATAATGATAATAGTTAAAGTGCTAAAATGCATATGGTTAGAATGAAAAAACAAAACATTTATAAATGTGCACAACTGCACGTCTGAAATGTGTGGGCGTTAGAGGTACATTCATGAATCTGGTCTCCTGTGACTTGCATCTGTGTGCCTGGTCAGCAGAAGCACAGGTCGGTCATGTAATCACGTGACACCAGTAGCATTCAAACGTCCTGTAATAATATTTGTGAACACTATAATTACTGCCCCTAGTTACATATGTGTTCATGTGGGTTTTCATGTGTAAGTCTCAGCTTTGCTTCCCTTTAATTTTGTTTAAAAAAATAAATACATCTTACCTACATTTATCCAGTATAGTTTTAAAGCTATTTCTTGAGAAAATGGCACAGCCATTTTCGGCCCCAATTAACAATTATGAAACAATATTGTCCATTGGCATGAACATAGGACTGGACATTGACATAAGAAAAGGAGGAAACAGTGAACTACAGGTTAGACAATAATCTGGTTCAAAACGAGACTAGAACTTTTTATAGCTCTACCTATGATAGCTTCCTCTCTGCTGTAAGCATTGGAAGGGTAAATGCACAAACATGCCGGTAAACCTTCGTCTCAATCACTCTGGTTACATTTCGCAGTCAACTCTATAGCTCAGCATGTTGCGTGCTTGCAACCAACATCCTGTGGGAATAGCTGGCCAAGAGCTCTCATTCCTCAAGGGTAATAAATATTTGTAACCTTCTCAAGTGGATGAAATAAATAGTGTACAATTGTGTTATGACACATATGCCATTTACAGTGCTTCGAAGCAGCCCCAAACTGAGGTATTAAGTACTGTATACTCGTTCGATGGCGCCTTTTTCCTGCCTATCCTTTTAAACAAGTATATTTAACCCCTTGTTGCTTATACCCAGGTGGGGAACATAGTTTACAACGAAACTTTTACCACGCACTACCATTACAACGCAGGAATTACAACGAAAGTCGTTACAACGACTTTCGCTGGAGGGTGCTGTTGGATAGGGAATATTTTAATTTTCTATCTAACACCTTCCCTACTATCCATGGGGACTGGAGTTGGAATAGAAAATTAAACTATTCCACTATCCAGTGCCCCCCAACGCAAGTCGTTGTAACTGGGTATTTGGATTTTCAGATGAAGGGGGCTAAAAAATTACCGATTCGGTAAATTTACAGAATCGGTATTTACCGATTCTGTAAATTTACCGAATCGGTAATTTGATATGTAGGTGGCACTGAAAACAGTGCCACAGGGCCTTAAGAATTCGTTATTTACCATCAAATGCTATTTGATGGTAAATAGCGAATTCCTGTGTACATGCACATCTGTGCATGTACACCTGTGCCATGTGGCACACATACACATGTATGGGCATGTATGTGTGCCACATGGCACACAAGCCTGAATCAGGGGTGCAACAGGGTGTCAAAGTGACACCCTGCCCCCCTTGTCAATTAGATAATTTTACCGAATCGGTATTTACCGATTCGGTAATTGCCATTGGTTCCTATGGGCCTCTAGGCCCATAGGAACCAATGGTAATTACCGAATTCTACAGATTCGGTAAATTAATCGGTAAAAATACCTACATAGCATTTACCGATTTGTAAATACCGAATCTGTAAAATTCGGTATTTACGAATCGATAAATGCCATTTACCTACATCGGGCCCTAACTTTCCATGCCACTGCACATACTGTGTTTGGGTTTTGCAGTCTAATCTACATGGGCAAGTGACAGTGTCATGAGGCCTGTCAAGATTAGATGACTCCAATCTTCTGTACTCAGGACTTCCTGATATAGCCTGTTGTCATCTTCAACGGATCCACAATATTGTCGTAAGAACGGCTCATCGGTTAAGTAAAAGCGATCATATCACCAACACCCACATTTGTTTCCATTGGCTGCCTGTGAAGCAGAGAATCTTTTTTTTAAATTGTATGTATTATGGACAAACTTTTTTATGGCCTCCAAAGTCTCTGTGTTCTTGTAGTCCAAAGTGCTTGTCTTTGTTCAGAGAGAGCTAGGGTAGGATAGATCTTTCTACACAGCCCACCATTGTGCAAGCACTTCTGCTAAATCTGAAGTCTATTTCCTGTCATTTAAACGTCAGGAAGGCTTTAACACCTTCAATGCTACATTAATTCCCCCCTGGTGCTGAACTCTGCAGATCCCCATTGAGTTTAACGAGCTCAGCTCGTCATGAGCACACGAGCAGTGTACGGCATGACGAGCTGAGCTCGTCATGAGCATGGAAGGGGTTAAAGAACTAACATTTCTGTTAATACTCTTGCAACCTTCCATCAACTTTTTGAGTTTCCTGTTTTGAATGTACGTACTGCCAAGATGCCTATCTGGTGACTATCACGTTTCTGTAAGTGGTGGGACGTGCACAGCCTGAGTTTTGACTGATTTAATCCGTGCTCCAGGATATCTCCCTACTCTTAGGGAGTATCGAACTAATCGAAATGTAGTGATAGGATTATGGTTCAATAGTCCTACTACATTTGGACTATCACGTTTCACCAGCTCAGTTTTTATTAATTAATTAATTAATTCATTCATTCATTCATTCATCCATTCATCCATTCATCCATTCATTCCTTTATTCATTCATTCACACAATAAATAAATACATAAATCACTGGATCTAATTGGTCCTAAATCTACTTGCACCGATGTTCCTTGACTAGTGGTCATGCCAATATCACCGCTACAGATTTTTACATTGAATGTATCATGATTATTCTCATTTGGAAGAAATAGCCTTCTGCACAAAATGAGTGCAATCTACAACATGTGTTCTTATGATAAATGATCATTTCTTTGTGGTCGCGGTCTCACACAACTGCTCTTTTGTGCCTTCCAGTGCACCATGTGCTGTTCATGTGTATTGTCAACTATTATAAGGCCTTTGTTGGAAAATTGCCCTCTCTGAAGGGATACCACAGATTATTTGCCTTCTTCCTCCCCTTTTTCTGTCCTGTTTTTGTTGGCTTTAGGACTTTACCACCGATAACCAGTTCTAAAGTGAATGTGCTCTCTCCCTAAAATGTGGTAACATTCTCTTTGCCACAATTTATATATTTAATTCACCAATATGTCCCTAGCAAAGTTCATGTGCCCAAATCCTGTAAATTATATGGTACTAGTGGGCCTGCAGCATTTAAGACTCTTTGCCAAGCCTTAAATTCCCCTTTTGTTACACATAAATCGGGTGCTGTGAAAGTAAAAGGTAGGACCTGTACTTTAAAGTTTTGCATGTCCTGGTAGGGAAATCACCTAAATTCATGTTTCACTACTGTGAGCCCTACTCCTCTTGTTATACTGCTTTATACTTTTCAGTGATACCTGTGAGTTTGTTGGACAACATAAACGTCATGATTGTGCCAGACTGATTCCTTGCACACCCTCTGGATATGTTGGCCTGTAGTTCTGCTAGCTCACAGTGCACCATCTGTACACCAAACCAAATCAGGTGATAGATGGATTATGCAACCTCAGAACAAGACAACCTGTTTCAATGTTTTATTGAAGTATTGTGATTCTTGAGTAAAACACAAAAGCGAAGTTAACATTATGAGAATAGTGAAAGAGATAAACAATTCCATTATGCTGCTATAACAGTGAATATGAGTACGGTAATATAGTGTTCTCCTATATAGCACATCCTAACCTAGTTTGACTAGGGTCGGCATATCTGCCAAAATCCCTGTGGGGTGATCTAACTCCACATTCCTGAGGGTAAATATAGTCTGGCTGCCCGTCTTGGTTAAAAGCTGAGCATTCCTCCTCGTAGAGGTAAACAGGAATCAACTTGCTGGAATTCTGACATGCAGCAAACTTGTAGTGTCAGTGAAATACACTTCTGACTAAACAAGTTGACACTGTTTATAGAATATACACCCCCATGTTTTCGTGCCAGAGCTTCAATCAGGCTACTACTGTTTCTTCTGTTGTGACAGCTCTGTCGCCTACCGGACAGTAAAAAACAACATTATTTGCGCAGTGAACTTTATCCCTTCTACTCAATGTTCAAGTTATTGTGATAGTGTACTTATAAAGTGAAAATGTAAGCAATGCAGATTCAGAGAATATTATTCTGCACAGACACGCAAGCAAATGTATTTCAAATGTCACTGTGTTTAAGCAAGAAGGCAACTTAAGAAACGTGAGCATGCAAAAGGATGGTGTTTCTACCTGGGCCTCTCTTAACCAGGTGACACTCTCATAGGTTAACATTGGGAATACGTTAGTACACTTTTAAGATATAATTCCTGATTAGAAAAGAATGGCTGTGTCACGTTTCCTACCTTTGAAATGGTAATGACACATCCTCTTTACAGGTAAAGTTGGATTTAACATTACTACTTTTGAAATGCCACTTTTAGAAAGTGGACATTTCTCTGCTCTTACAGCTCTGTGTGCCTGCAGCCTATCTCCAATACACGTCTGGGGTGGGTGACAAATGCATTTTGTGCTTTCCCTCTAGACAACCACAAACACAGGAAGGTTAGGTAGGTCTGAGTATTTATCTGCATTCTGATTGCCCTTCCATGGCAGGAAGGTATGGAGGTACTTATACTAGACCCTTCTTTAAAGTCACCTCCACTTGAAAGGCACAACTAGGTATAAGTACTGGGTCTTTGACCCTACCAAATCAGACACTACTGGACCTGTGAAGAATTCTGCCAGGAGGAAGGACTGCTATACTGGTACAAGGACTGCCACTATGCTGTACTGACACACTGGAAGCAATGCTTTTCTAGTCTGCTGTCCTGCCCTGCTGACTGCTATCCTCTGCCTTGCTAAGGAGAAGGTACAGGACCCATCTCACTAGAACTCAGAGTGACTCCTAGGGCATGCTGGCTTGCCTCATGTTCTGAAGTCTCCGGGACATCAAAGACGTACTTCAACCCTGCAACAGCCCTTGGATTATGTTACCGCCTCCAACTCCGCCAGAGAAATCTTCCAAATAGCAAAATTCCTGATTGATACTCCCCTGGTTCCCGCTGACCCCAGTAAAGCCCAGGCTCGATGTGAGAGTCAAGCTGAGTATTTTTACGGGAAAATACAAAAAATTGCCTCTGCCTTTCAGCCACCTATTCTACCCCAGGACTTGGGAACCAGTTCATTCAACCTCACGACCCCAAAATTAGTTGAGTTCCCTTTGCTGGATGAAGACTCACTTGCAGTTATCATGACGAAAATAAAATCAGGATCCCCCACAGACCCTGCCCCACCCTCTCAGATAGTAAAAATTGAGAACATAGTCAAACCTGTAATCCTTAACATACTAAACACCTCCATTTCCACAGGTACAGTTCCTACTGCATGGAAATGTGCACAGGTTAAGGCATTGCTGAAAAAACCCACTCTGGATCCGGAAAACATGGCCAATTATCGGCCTATTTCCCTCCTTCCATGGATCAGCAAACTCCTTGAAAAACACGCCAACTCGGTTATCACTCAATTTTTAGAGAACAATCATCTCCTCCACGATTCCCAAGCTGGCTTTCGTCCAAAACTTGGAACTGAAGCGGCTCTCCTGGCGGTAACTGAGCTGGCCAGGAAGCAAATGGATCAAGGCGGCACTACAGCAATCATGTTGCTTGACCTTAGTGCCGCCTTCGACACCGTTAACACCAGCATTCTTCTTCATCGCCTCAACCAGATGGGAATCTCGGGGAAGGCCATGCTTTGGCTCCAGTCATTTCTGGAGAACCGTTCTTTTAGGGTAGTTGAGGGTACTATCTATTCCAAAGTCTGGCCCTTGGATCGGGGTGTACCTCAGGGCTCTTCATTGAGCCCTACTCTTTTTAATATTTATATGCAGCCGTTGGCTGATATAGTCCATTCTTTCGGCCTGGACATAATAACTTACGCCGATGACACGCAATTAGTCGTGTCTTTGAATCAGGCAGCTCCGTCCTCATCCAATCTAAGTAACTGCCTGGTAGCTGTGGCTCAGTGGATGTCAACCTCGCATTTAAAATTAAATGGCGAGAAAACTGAGCTTATGGTGTTAGGCAACTCAACCATTCCCATTCCTTTGCTAGACTGGCCACCATGTATGGGCCCTATGCCTCAATCAAAATGCCATATAAAGAGCTTAGGCATTTGGCTCGATTCCAACCTCAGCTTCATGCAGCAAGCTACCACTCTCTCTGCTACATGCTTTGGGCTAATGCGTATGCTGAGAAAGGTGCTGCCCCTTCTCCCTTTTGAAGCCCGCAGAATAATGGTTCAAGCCATCATTCTGTCCCGCCTAGATTACGGGAATTCTCTATACTTAGGTGCCCCTGCCTTTACAATTAAAAAGCTACAGGTAACCCAAAATGCTGCAGCTCGTCTTTTGTTAGACCTCAATAAACGAGACTCAGCTAGCACTGCCCTCAGAAAATTGCATTGGCTTCCGATCAGGGCCAGAGTGCTGTTTAAGTCTCTCTGCTTTATGCACAAAGCTATGTGGAAAAATGCCCCTACTATGATCTGCTCCTTGGCTAAACCCTACCTTCCACATAGGTCCTTAAGATCCAGTACTGCCTTCCTGGCGACTGTCAATAAAATCAGACGGGCCAGATGGGGCGGGCGCTCCTTCTCATGGAACGCCGCAAAAGAATGGAATTCTCTGCCCACCTTCCTCCGCAGTGAACCTAGCCTCTCAAAATTCCGGAGGAATTTAAAAACCCACCTGTTCATCTGATCCCTTTTTTTCTTTTAGTATGACGGTACTTAGCGCTACGAGGCCTTCGGGTTGTTTGCGCTTTACAAAATCCGGTTAATAATAATAATAATAATAATCTGTGAGTCCTGCCAATCAAGTACTGGGCCCTTGAAAGTGAGGTTTTCTGTGCTGAAACTCTTAATGCTGAACTGCATCACTGAAGTTGTACCAATCGGAACTGCAGAATTTCACCCAACAACGACATATCACCCATCTCCTTCACTGAAAAATGTCAAAGCTTTCTCTGAGTGTGCAGATCATCGACTACATAATATTCATCTAGTGTTGCTAGATGATTTGATTTGAAAATGTATAGAGCGTGCAAATGCCTTGGGGCATCTTGGCGCTAGGTCGATGTAGAAAGGACTGCTGAAGATGTAGTGCTCTAAATAGGAGGTAAAAAGACAAGTTTTGTACTGCATTTCTGAATGACAGGAGCAAGGGGCTGTTTTTTATTGTAATTGGGAGAAGGTTCCAGGTCTTGGCTGTCTGCAACTGGAAGCTTCTCCCCCCCACCTAACCTGCTTGAATTTAGGAACCTGTATCAATTTTGCCTGACCAGCCCTCAGGCTCCTGAGTGGCTCGTACCGTTTCAGATGTGTTTTTAAAAAGTGTTGACACTGAAGCTTTCCCTGAGTTTTGAGGTCAACAACAATGCATTGCCTATGAATCCCAATTTGGAACAGCCTCGTCTGGTGCATTATTCACTATCTCTGCACACCTATACACTGCAAGTTCAGGCTGCAGATCATTCAAAACTCAGCAGCCAGAATCAGTCTCAACCTCCGATGCTGCATTCATATCACACCTCATCTGAAGGAGCCTAACTGACTTCCCATGTACAAACGAGCAGAATTCAAAATTCTGAACCAAACTTTCAAGACTCTAAAAACACTAGCCCAGCATATCTCAACAATTACATCTGCTTTCACAAATCTTCCAGACACCTCCACTCTTTCTGGATTCCAACGTGCACACTACTCACTCATACAGAAAGTCAAATCCAGTGGTTGAATCTTCTCCTATATCCCTCCTACAGCATTAAACGACTTACTGCTACACATAAGACACTTCTCTTCATTTCTTAAATTCTGCAAGAAGCTGAAGACCTGTCTCTTCAAGTGGGTCCACTAGGCCCTAGTCTTGGCTCGACTCACACCTTCTCAGTGCCAGGAGACCACCAGGTGACAGCACACTCTACCAATCTGCATAACATAACATAACATGGGTAAGGTCTGGCTGCGCAGCCTGGTGGTCACATCTTTGCTAATCTCCTGGCTGCCTAATCTGTGGCAACAATCTGCAAACCTAAATCCCGGCATCAGTGGAGGGGAGTGCGGGTGATGGCAGAGGGCATTTCAGCGTGGGAGCCCGGACCCTGAGCAGCTCGCTTTCATACTGCCTGAGTCCCAAGGGAGTGTGGATCAATCTCACCATAGATTGGCCACACCTTCACCTGGCCTGGCATTGAGGGCATTCTGGGATCCACAGAGGAGGCAAAAGGCATCTGAAAGGGGTGAGGGGTCCCTAAGGTACTGCAGACTATGCGGAGGAGCACTACCTTTTGCTGTGTCAGGGGCTGTCTCAGTGAGCCTACTTGCAATGACTTTACTACAGTACTGGATCCGGCACTAGACCACTTACATCCGCCGCTGCCCTCTACCCCCACAGTTGCTGACACAGCAAGCTTGCAGGCCTGGATGTGGCATTGGGAGCTTTAGGACATCTGGAGACACCAAAACCTGGGCGTCCAGCTCTACTCCTTTTACTTTCTCATGCATAAGGTTTATACACAGCTGGATGACATAATTTGCTTTCGATTCTTTTGCCCCGTTACCACTGCATTTTTGATTACCACTGCTCCCAACCACCTTGGCAGATAGTTGTCCAATCACTTCATACCTGTGGCAGGGCTCCATTGGGCCGAATTTCCTCCACGACACCCATGAGACTGTGGTGGGGGTCAGGGATCATTCTTGAGACGCTTGCTCTGCGTTCGTGCTGAAGCAGGTTGCAGAAGGCTGACTCCCTTGCTGCATTGCCCATGAGGTCTAACCCTTGATGTCAAGCAGAGTTTTATAATTTTGATTTCCATTTTGTGGTATTTCTAGCCCTAGTATGTGTCTGGAGATTCCTTTGAACTGGGAGACCGGGAGACCTTTGACTGTTGAATGGGTGCCTCTCGAAATAGATACCTAGTCTGCCTGCCATAGGGCAGGTATTTTTGATCCATATCCCTTCTAGACAGAGAAACACAGCTAGTGTGCTGTTGATATTCCTTCCCCCTCACTTCGATCCCTTTTGAAGTTGAGAACATCTTTCTTTAGTGCCCTGAAGAGTGTGCAGATATAAGTGGTTGAGGATTTTGTTGGCTGATGTGTGAAGAGGAATGTGAGAGTTCATTTCTTTTTTGTAATTTATTGTTATGTTGAAAAAAAGTAAAGTATAAATAATAATCAACTTAATTTCTGATTAATACTTTATGTATATGTATTTTGAATCATATTTAAAAATTAAATGTATTAAATGTATTTTTATCTGGTTTGATGTAAGTTGTTTATATGTTTAGCTTGGTCAAGTATGGGGAATGATTATCCCAGAGAAAGGTGAGATATTCCACTTCGCTAATGGGTTTGGGCAGGGTAGTTCATCTGTAGTGTTAGAAACGGGACCCCCGGCCGGCCAAGGCTCACGCCAAAGTCAGTCAGGGATCGCCATTTCTAAGTCAGGGCAAGGGAGTTGCACACCAAGATAACCCCTGCTCACCCTCTAGGTAACGTGACGCGAGCAGCAAAGCTAATCTCGGAGGCAATGTGTAAAGCGCTTGCGCGCACCCCAGCAACAACACCCAAGGCCCACCACAAAGGAAAATCCACACAAGGTTATATCAAAAATAGCCTTTGTATTATAATAAAAACACAGTAGATAACACCACACACTTTACAATGTGCCAACAGGCACGGGTAGAATTTACAAGGGATTATGTACAGGACAGGGCCACCTGGACCACTGTCAGGGGTATGCACTTTTTCGAAATAATACTTGTAGGTATAACACTTAGCACATAGACATATAATGACTGTAGCACCAAAATAGTACATGTAGCACACAACCAGTAATTACTGGTAAAGGGTAAATACCTCCGACGCAACCCTAAACACTGTAGGAAAATTACACAGGGAACTAGGACCTTATTCTCAGGACCTATAGGAACATAAACAATCACCTAAGCAAGTCACATTTAGCAAAGGTAATAAAACATAAACAATCCTCTTAGCAGGTCACTTTTAGCAAAGGGGAAGAAACATAAACAATCACCTAAGCAGGTCACTTTTAGCAAAGGTAATAAAACATAAACAATCCTCGAAGCAGGTCACTTTTAGCAAAGGGGAAGAAACATAAACAATCACCTAAGCAGGTCACTTTTAGCAAAGGTAATAAAACATAAACAATCCTCTAAGCAAGTCACTTTTAGCAAAGGGGAAGAAACATAAACAATCACCTAAGCAGGTCACTTTTAGCGAAGGTAGTGGGACATAAACAATCCTCTAAGCAGGTCACATTTAGCAAAGGGGAAGAAACATAAAACACATTGCACATGAGGCATCAAAATACATTTAGAGGTGCAGGTAGAACATTTGCGCAGGAATCATATTAGCAAGTAAACCATAAATGCACAGGGTGCACATAGCACAACACTAGAACTGTCCCCCAGGCCAACTGGCCTCGCAAGGGCTGAGATGCCCTTAGTCCACAATGTCAGGGAAGGCTGCGTAGGCAGCAAAGAACAAACCTAAACATGGCAACTGTCCACTAAGTGCTGGACAGTTGTAAATACTGATGGGCCAACGTTGGAGCCTCGTGGGCTCAAGAACAATGATGGGGCAAAACACAGCGTGGGAGCCTCGGGGCTCTGACCAACTGCCTGTGTCCCCCAAGAACCTCTCTCAGGGCTCGCAAAACAAATAGAATGGCACAAAAGAGCTTCAGTGCTCTAAAACAATATGGGCGGTGAGCCTCTTGGGCTCTGAGGAAATGTGGGCGGGTGGAGCCTCCAGGGCTCAAAAACAAATGTGCCCCTGAGCCTCTCGTTGGAGTCCCTCGTGGACTCGGGAACAAGGGAATGCCGCCTCGAGCCTCGCAGGCTCGTAAATGCCGCGGGGCGCGCTGAGCCTCTCGGGGCTCTAGAAAAAAGAAATGCCCCTCTCATTGGAGTCCCTCACGGGGTACTCAGGAACCAATACAAATGCCCCCAAGAGCCTATCCAGGCTCTCAACACAAAATGCAGCCGTGGTCCTGGAGGGGAGAGGACGGGCACCGACAGCGTGTCCCGACGCCCTCCTCCCTTCACTCGTTCTCCCGGCCCCCACTCACCGGCTCTCTTGCTGGGGCCTCCGCTTGGGTTTCCCGGCTCCTGCGCTGTGCTCCGGGGCTCTCCCTCGCTCTCGGGAGCCCCGGGGGAGGGACGCCGGCTGCGGGGCGGGACTTCCGGTCCGGCCGCGCTCGGATTGGCCGGCCGGCCAACCACTTCCGGGTCGTCGCGGGCAGCGCGGCGGCCCGTTTCAGGCACTCGTAGGCTGGGGCTGAATTAACCGAGGGGTGGGCTCCCTCGAGTTAAATGACGAACGGGGTCAGCTCCAAATCTCTGGGCGATGCCGGGTGGGCACCGGCGAAGAGCAAGTGAAGCGCTTTCAAGCGCCAGGGACAAAGAGAAGCGCTCTCAGCGCTATAAGCAAAAATAAAGCGCTCAGAGTGCTAGCAGGCAATGAAGCGCTCCCAAGCGCTAGGGACATGAAATAAAGCGCTCTTAAGCGCTAAGTAAAAGTAAAGCGCCCCAGCGCTAAAGAGAGCACAAAGTCCAGAAAAGTTCTTCATGGAGGCAGGGGGGGGGCAAGGCTGGGCCCAGAGCCAGCTCACTGGGGCTCCAGGCAGGGAGACAATCCAAGTGGCGGTCCTCCTGGCCCCAGCAACAGCAGCAGCCCCCTCTGGCAGGATCCTGGAAAAGAACAGAGAAGCAATTGTAAGGGGACACAGCCCCTTCTTATACTCATAAATACTTTGTCTCAGGGTGCAGGGTGGGGGGAAACCAGTTGCAGCTGGTTTTGGAGCACCCTTGATGGCCCAACCACCCCTTTCATTCACTGGGGAGGTTAGGGTCGTTAGACGCACCACAGGGGGCGGAGCTAGCATTGTGTGGGGAAAGCCCAGCCCCATCAGGAACCAGGTGCAGCCCTCCCTCACATCACTCATGCTGATCTCTCCACTCACTCCTGGGCAGACCCATCCAGACTTCCTGGAGCCAGGCTTGCCAGCCAGCTCGAACCAATCACGCTCCAGCACCCTCACTGCACACACACATCAATGTCTAGAAGTGGCACTTCCCCACTAGACACATACAAGCCACACATACCATCGCGCAGCATTCACTCACGAGTTCGCACATACCAAACTCGAGCCTGCACTCCCCACACATCAGGAACTAACATGGACACACACATTCCCCATGCATTCCTATGGGAGGGCAGGCCAGCCATACTACACGCACGCAGTTTACCCTGGGACACAGGGAAAAAGTGCGCAGAGACCCAAAAATCACTAACACAGATCACATACTAAAAGCAAAAAGATTAGGGGTGAACCTGCCAGAAGGGCCAAGTCCAACATGTATTATATACAGTGATCCTTCTTAAGTTGGAGGCAAATGAGCATGACTACATTGAGATGGAGCAGCAGGCGACTGATGACCCTCTTCCTTTGCCCTCCCTGGCCCCCCCTGGGAGACAGAGGCCCAGCTGTTGGAATGCCTCTGATGTTTAGATGTTGCATCCCACTCTGCCAAGACGGATGCTGAAGCTGATCGATCCAGTAAGTTATTGGTGCAGCGGGCTAACAGGCATGAGTTGGCACACCATACTTTGGACCGCAGCGTCCTCTGCTCCCAGCAGGAGATACATGAGACCTTTACAGCCTGCTATTTTGATCCTTACCATCCTGTGCTGGAGACACCACCTCTGGTCCTGGGAGAGTTCCTAGACCTTATGCAGCCACGTTGCACAGGCGGACAGTGACACCCCCCTTGAAGTTCAGGAGATATGAGCAGCAAATACTGCTCTGGAATCTGGGAAGTCACCTGGGATTGATGGTCTCCCACCCACATTTCTGAAACGTCCTTTCAGAGTGCACTGGCCCCTGGCTGCTTCAACTCTATGAGGGGGCGCTCACTACCGGGACCTTTGCGGCTATGATGTCGGATGCTTTCGTACTTCGTAGCTTCATTGCTCAAACCGGGAAACCTATGTGGCCTCTTGAATGCAGACGATTTCCTGCTGTATTTGTGGGATGTGGACTCTTATCTCTCCTTGGTTGTATGGTTATTGGTGGACTTCGGCTAGGTATCGGGGCTAGTAGTCAGATGGGATACATCCTGCTTATTTCCTTTGCTCCAGGGGATGGACCTGAGAGCCATAGACCTAGGTAGGTGGCAAATCCAATGGAACCCTCCTCTGTTCAATATCTAGGGATTTAGGTGTACCGCACAAACCTGGACCTTTTTGAGGCAAACAGTTATACTTTTTGGGGCACACACAATTTATGTCATGATGATATAAATCATGTGTGCCTCAAAAAGAATAACTGTTGGTAGTCAGTCATAGAACTGACAATTAAGGGAGTAGGGTGTACCTTCCTAATTTGAGAGAAACGCAGACCTTAAGCTTTGTCCATCTAAACACAATCTGTGATAGCTTTATGAGCGCTATAAACCTCATAAATGCCCAATTGTGAGAATCTTCTTGTGGGTAGTATGGTGGCACCTGTAGCCTCAATTCTCTCATCAATCCCATTCTGGTCATGGCTTCCCCTATCAGTGGCAGGACTAGATGCGATATTCAAGATGACCATCCTACCCCAATCCCTCAAATATTTTGAAACCTTCCCCTTTTACTCCTTTGTTTCTTATTTTCATGCTCTTCATTCCCTTCCTGGGACCTTTTATGGCATTGGTCACACAGATGAGTGGCACTTGCAAAACTTCAGATCCCCTCAGTACTGGGACCCAAATTTGAACAGTATTACTTAGCGGTCCAGTTGCAGTGGCTGGTTGCTGTGCAGTTACTTGGACACCGGAATGATCAGCCCCTCCTTTTGAGAGCACTCCTTTTTCACCTATTCCACTCCAGTGCAAGCCCCCCAGGGTTTTCCTCTTCTCCTGCGGGTGGCTCTCACATGACTGAAGTGCTTGTTTCACCTCACCAGGCACATTTCATACTCTCCAGCAATTCCACTGGTTGGGTTCCCTGCTGTAGGGGACCACCTCACCGGTGGCTACTTCTGATGGTGGGAAGAAGCTGTTGTCTCCTGTATCGGCAACCTTCTTCCGGATGTACGCCTGCTACCGTCTGAGACCCTGGTAGAACAATAAAGGCTCCCCAAGGGCCAGTTCTTCCTATGTGGTTCTCTGAGGGGGTTTCCAGAGGGCACTTGCACAGCACGTGGTCCTGGACTAGTCATGCACCAAGTCCTTCAAAGACTCCAAACTATGGGTGCTGTTCATAGGTTAATCACCTGGCTTACAAGGCCATTCTGATACAGACACAGACATCTCTCAAGCCCTCACGGAGGGTTTGGGAAGCGGAGTTTGGCAGATCACTTCATAACAGGGAGTGGAAGATGGAATTGGAATACAGATGGAGGATGTCTCGCAATGCCCTCCAGTTAGAAATTGGGATCTCATTTACAGATTTTTGGGGTAGGGCAGTGCCGTAAGCCTTCCTGCTATGCTGTTCTACGTCAGAAGAAAAGGGCAGGTGTTAGATTTGGGAGTCTCTAGTTGACAGAGGTAGGTACCTTTGACAAATAGGGACCCTTGCATCTAGTCAGGGTAAGGGGGTACACTCCTAAAATAACCCCTGCTCACCCCCTTGGTAGCTTGACACGAGCAGACAGGCTTATCTCAGAGGCAGTGTGTAAAGCATTTGTGAACACATACAGTAACCCAGTGACAACACTACAGATGGACACCACACAAGTTGTATATTAAAAATAAGAATTCTTGATATAGATTTAACACAAGACCAGAAACGACAAAAATCCACAATATTGTACTTAAAATGGTAGAATTAGCTTAGTTCTCGTTAAGATGTAAAATGCGACACTTTGAGTCAATGTACCTTAGGATGCATAACGCTATACACCGGAAGTATTACAGGGAAGGTGATGCGTCCGTTCCTTGCTTGCAAGAACAGTCATGCGTCCGGTCCCTGATGCGTAGGGGATGCATTGGTTCTTCTCTGCGAGGGGAGGTGATGCGTCAGTTTCTTACTGTGCTTCCGTGGCGATGCGGCGCGCAACCCTGTGATGCAATGAAGATCCGGTGCAATGAACAAAGATGGTGTATTTTCCTGGATGCGACACGATGCGTGCACGCCCGACGGCCGTGCGGCGACTCAGTGATTCATCTGAGCCGCGACAGGCCATGCGACACACTTCCCGGTGATGCAGCGGCAGATGATGTGATGTCAATTCTCTTCTCCGGCCATGCGAGGCGCTTCGGCAACGATGCGACAGCTTGCAGCGGCAACACGCTTTCCCAGCGATGCAACGACAGCGGCTGCAGCTGCGACACGCTTTTCCGATGATGCGGCGACGTCAATCCTCTTCTCCAGGGATGCGAGGTGCTTTTGCGTTGTGAAGCGACTGCGGCAGTTCGGTGACACGCTTCTCCTTTGTGAGTCGCGCTTCCAGCTCCTTGTGACATGCAGTCTCTCAGAAAGCCCAACACAACTGCAGGCACTTCCAAAGAACTCTAGGGGAGCTGGTGGGTGAAGTCTGTTGTCCCTGAGACTCCAGCAGGAGGCAAGCACTTTCTCAAGCCCTTGGAGATCCTTCACAAGTTGATTAAGGTACAAACAATGTTCCTCTTACCGTCCTTTGGTATTCAGGCAACCACTGCAGGCCACTCCTCCAAGCAGCACTTCTCCTTCGCGATAGTCTCTCCTCAGTCTCTCTGGTTCCTCTCCTCAGCAAAGGTTTCTTTTTGTTTCCGAAAAGTGATCTAACGTTCTGGGGTTTAGGTCCCACTTTTTATACACAGTTTCCCTTTGTTCTCTGAAGGCAGAGAGGCCTTTGCCTTGTCCAAACCAATTCTGGTCAGTCCTGGAGCACTCTGTTTACATGACTCCTTCTTTCCTTTCACAGTGCAGGGCAGAGACATTAGACTAAGTATGGGCGAATTTTGCGAATTCGCAATCCACGAAATTGCGTATTTACGGATTTGCAATCCGCAAAATTCGCGAACTCTCGCAAATTTTGTGGATTTTTTTTGTGTTCGCAAGTGTTTCTGCCATTTCGCAAGGGTTTTTTACCAGTTCGCAAACGCGAACTTACTTGTCGGGTAGCAACGGTCGCGACCATGTTGTTTCTGCATCTGGTTCATCACAGCACCCTCTGTTTCACCACTGCCACCCTCTGTTTCACCACTGCCACCCTCTGGCTCACCCATGCCACCCTCTGGTTCATCACTGTAGATTATGGGGGGAAAAGCACACCTGCCCTGCCTCAACTGACATGAATTAATTTGGGGCTGATGTATGTGTCACTGAATTTGAGCTGGCACCTGCTTCCTTAGCTGTAAGTGCTTCCTCATTAATGATGAGCTTGAACTGTTGCACCTGCTAAGTGCTTTCAGCTTTCAGGCACACCTGCCCTGCCTCAACTGACATGAATGAATTAGGGGCTGATTAATGTGTCACTGAATTTAACTTCCGGTCTGGCACCTGCTTCCTTATCTGTAATTGCTTTCTGTTGTAGTGTAATTTTTTTAACAGGACCTTTGTGGCATACTTGTAGCTATTCTCTGAGCCTGCTGTGAGGGTCAGAGCAGGGTCATAGAATAGTTGCAAGTAGGCAACTGAACTCTGGAGGGGCCCCTCAGGAAGCACTACAGGGAATGGTTACTAATGATAAGATTGAACTTTTGCACCTGCTGAGTGCTTTCAGTTTTGCAAAAATTGTTTTTCTGCAATTTCGCGTGATTCGCGGGGCGCAAATTCGCGCGAGATCGAATTCGGAAGCCGCGAATTCGTGCGAATATACGATTTGTTTTTTTTGCGGCGTGTTAGTTCGCGTAATTTTTTGTGTTTTCGCAAGCCGCTTGTAGCGCAACGTTGCGAAGTTACCCTAGCGGTCGTACATGGGCGCGGCCATCTTGTTTGGGTGACGTATTTCCGTTTCCGGGCGCTATGTGTAATCTCGCAAAGTGTGCGGCTCGCTAGTACAAGTTCGCGTGTGATCGCGCGGGAAATCTCGCGCGAACTTACCCACGCGGTCGTGAACGGGCGCGGCCATCTTGTTTTTCATTCATTGCTATGGTTCTGGGCATGCTTTCTGTATCCTCTGTCAATCTCTGCCATCCTTTGCTTGTTTGAAGTTTTTTTTTATCTATTTTACTTATTATCTATCCCTCTATTTTTCTAGCTCTATATTTTTGTGTTTTCTGCTACTTTTGGTTAATTTTAAACTACTTTTTTAAACTCTTTTTTTTTCTTCTTCCCTATTCTATTTCTTCTTTATTATTTACCTTCCTTTCTGCCCAGACCATGGTAAAGGGAGCCGGGAAGCAGCCCGAGAGCGGAGGAGGTGGCCACACTAGTGCTTTATGTCCAGCGCCGCCTCCCCAGGACCATCATGGCAGGCGGCAATATCGCAAGCGGCTCCGGGCTCCGGGAGCGCCGGAAGCGGTGGGAGAAGGTGTGCCGGGCCATGTATCAACACTCTCGGGTCCGGCGCACCTACAACCAGGCCACCCACCGTTGGACGGATCTCCTGGACCGGGAATGCGACTTGCTTGACCTGCTCGGCATCGAGATCCCCGCGCTTGGTGAGTAGTAGTAGCTATTTCATCACTACTCTGTTTTCTCCTGCTCTGTGTGTTATTATATTGCAAATGTTTGTTTTTTACCAAAAGCAATAATGCTGCCGATTACATTGTAGGTAAATTATATTTCAAAATCTTCTGTGCATTTCAGGTGCACTGCTCTCCTTCTCAGTAGCGTTGCTACTATGCTTATTTATTTTCAATTTTGTGTTCATTTTATTGGCCTGAGAAAATATGTATGAGTGTAGTTTAAAGGACTGCGTAATGCTAGACACTAAGGGTCAGATTTTCAATTACCGGCGCATCCCTGCAAAGTAGCAGGGATGCCCCAGTAATTGTGCGCCACGCCACCACCACCCATGTTGCGCCGTATTTACAATGCAGCGCACCATGGGCCCACAACGTCACCGAAGCGTTACGCATCTGTGCCATAAAGGCGGCGCATTGCTGGAGTTGCGTCGCAACGATGGCGCAGCTCCAGCAATGCTCTGGGGTGCCCTATCTCCCCAATGCTGCGTCAAGCTGTACGTCTGCTTCAAGCAGGCGCAGGGTTTGAGTCACGCATCATTGTCCTAAAAGTGACTGATTGAAATCTTGTAGATTTCCCTCAGCCACTTTTAGGATGCGTTCCTGCGCAGGAACGCCCTCCCTTGCGCCGCAACGCCCCATGATGGCGCAGGGCTTTACAACGTGATGCATCTCCCATATGCGTCACGTTGTTAATATACGCCGCACCATGGCACCTCTTTCGTTCTGCCGCTGCGTCGCCATAAGTGTGACAGGGTATGCTCAGACGTGAGTCCCTTGCTCACTTTGCCACTGGATTCAAGCAAGCCGGGCTGAAGACGGCTGGAATGCCAGAAACCGGTCCTCGGAAGCTTGTTTCCGGTCCAGGGAAGACATGGCTTGGCAGTTCGGGCTGGACTGTTCCCATGAGGCACAGGGTCAGACTGATTTGCATATAGCCATGTCTGAACTGGGGTGGCAGAGTGGGCTAAAGAACGGTGATGGATTAAACCCAGATCTTTTGACTGGGTGTGAGTGTTTGATTGATTCAGATGCTCCGTCCATCACCACCCCCTTTTGTACCGCTTTTGGCCGCCATAAGTGTGGCAGGGTATGCTCAGACGTGAGTCCCTTGCTCACTTTGCCACTGGATTCAAGCACGCCGGGCTGAAGACGGCTGGAATGCCAGAAACCGGTCCTTGGAAGCTTGTTTCCGGTCCAGGGAAGACATGGCTTGGCAGTTCAGGCTGGACTGTTCCCATGAGGCACAGGGTCAGACTGATTTGCATATAGCCATGTCTGAACTGGGGCGGCAGAGTGGGCTAAGGAACGATGATGGATTAAACCCAGATCTTTTGCCTGGGTGTGAGTGTTTGATTGATTCAGATGCTCCGTCCATCACCACCCCCTTTTGTACCGCTTTTGGCCGCCATAAGTGTGGCAGGGTATGCTCAGACGTGAGTCCCTTGCTCACTTTGCCACTGGATTCAAGCAAGCCGGGCTGAAGACGGCTGGAATGCCAGCAACCGGTCCTCGGAAGCTTGTTTCCGGTCCAGGGAAGACATGGCTTGGCAGTTCGGGCTGGACTGTTGCCTTGAGGCACAGGGTCAGACTGATTTGCATATAGCCATGTCTGAACTGGGGTGGCAGAGTGGGCTAAGGAACGATGATGGATTAAACCCAGATCTTTTGACTGGGTGTGAGTGTTTGATTGATTCAGATGCTCCGTCCATCACCACCCCCTTTTGTACCGCTTTTGGCCGCCATAAGTGTGGCAGGGTATGCTCAGACGTGAGTCCCATGCTCACTTTGCCACTGGATTCAAGCAAGCCGGGCTGAAGACGGCTGGAATGCCAGAAACCGGTCCTCGGAAGCTTGTTTCCCGTCCAGGGAAGACATGGCTTGGCAGTTCGGGCTGGACTGTTCCCATGAGGCACAGGGTCAGACTGATTTGCATATAGCCATGTCTGAACTGGGGTGGCAGAGTGGGCTAAAGAATGGTGATGGATTAAACCCAGATCTTTTGACTGGGTTTGAGTGTTTGATTGATTCAGATGCTTTGTCCATCACCACCCCCTTTTGTACCGCTGCGTCACAAAAGTCACGCAACAATGGAGCAAAAGAGCCGCAAGGGGCTTGTAAATCTGCCCCTACAGACTCAAGTCCAGTCCTTTCTTTGTACACCTGGCAATAAGAAGAAATGGTGGTGGTGGATTGATAGTTTGAGTATTTTAATGACTGGTTAATGTAGTAGGAAACCTTTTAGTGTTGTCGCTGATCTGCAATCACGATGGAGTTTGTCTGTCACTTCGCATGCTGCGGACTGCTGCCTGCCAGTCCTAGGCAAACCTTTTTAGTAGTTTGTTTAGTGAGGTACATAACTTTCCAAGTCGACGGTCCGCAAATCAAGCAATACTAATATCGTAGTAGACCACATGAGATACGTCAATATATCCCGTGGAATAGTTGTCTATTTGCTATTTCGCCAAAATATTTTGTTATTGTTCTTTTGAAATGTTTGATTTGGTTGACAACAATCATCCATGTTTTCGGGTCTTTCTTTCTTTCATGTTGTACATCAGCTCCCCCCAGGGGCAAGAGGACAGAGGAGGAGGGGTTATCGGCTGCTGCTGCTGTTCAAGGCCAGGATCGGTCAGGCGAGGGCTCCTTTGCTGGCCCCGGTAAGTTTTAATTTTAATATAGAGTACCTATTTTTTCCTAGCGTTCCTCGTTCGATTTTTTTCTAAATCGTCTTTGATCTCTTGTAGACTGTATCTAAATTCATATCCTGCCTCTACTATGACTCCCTGTGGTATTACTAGATTATTCTTAGTTATTAGTCTGTCTGTGTAGCTAACTAAGATTGCACATTTGGCAAAAGGTGTTAAACGAAACTCCCATTCTAGTCAGCAATAGCTCTATGCACTGAGTGCAGTCCTCTGGGATTGTCCATAATGTCTTTTCAAGTTTTCTAAATGTTTATGCTTTGACAATTACCAACAATAAAAAGGTGAATGGCCACCAAGAAAGAATAAGATACTACTTTACTTTTGGTTTGGATAGGACGACAATCCATACTACTACTGTTGAAGGGACAAATCTGCACAAACAGAACTATGGACACTAAATAGTGCATTGTTTATCAATTATAATAGGCGCAGGTAGACTTCCCACATACCTCAGTGATATCAGACTTTGAAGAACCCCCAATCTCCTTACTGACTAGATAGTGTGGCAGAGTCATTTAGCTCCCGAATTCATCGATGATTGATCCCCAATGATGATTATCCAACGCAGGACAAGAGTACGGAGACAGAGTCCAGAAGTGTCAGAGGCACGGACTCACGCTTGCAAATTGCAAAAGCTTTTGCTCATTCACTCTTGACCAAAAACCACAGAGTCTATTTCAGTTTTAAAGCTTTATTAAAAGTAAAAATATTTATTAAAATCAAGCTTGTCATAAAACATAAACGGTTGATTAAAAATGGAAAAGTGCTTAGTGATTTATTTTACACATTTATTGTGGGCGAGCAGAGCCCTCACCTGGTTTGAACTTTAATTTTTCTTTTTGGTGCTGAATCGTTGGTCACTCCGTCCTAGTGATGATGATTTGTTCTTAGAAGTGAAGCTTCTGTCTGTTATGAGAAAAATGGTGCGTGTTAAAAAGCAAGCATTCATCAGTTGTGCCAAAAAGTGCAGCAAGACAACACCCTTCCCTGGAAAAAGGGACATTTTTACTTTAGAGTAGACAGTCACAAATTAATAGATTGGTTTCTGTATTCACATTTCTTCATTCCTAGACAAAATACTAGTGAGTGGTGTATGTCTATGACATCTAACATTCTTAAATGTACTTTGTAGGTGGAACATCTGGTGCTGGACCCAGCGCGAAGGTGGAGCAGGACACTTCTGGGGAGGAGGCGGTGCAAGTGCCGGACGAAACTGCTGTGCGGGTTGCCACGGTAGTGGCGGGCAGTAGTAAGCTCTTATATTCCTTACTGATTGAGATTGCAGACTGCATAGTGTGCTCTCTGTACGGGTGTAGTATATATGTTCTACAGTTAAGTTACTATACTGTTAAGCAGACTTTCAAATTTAGAACAAAGTTTTTATCAACCAGGTAGTAGCCTCCTCTAAATTTACTTCAACTCAGTGGTGAATTTTTTTTCGAGAATGCAAATCAGATCTGAGATGAACTTGATGGATGGGATGAACGAAAAGCGAAAGAAGGGTGTAAGTAAGTGTGGAAGGACGAGCAAGTTAAAAGTAATGATGACTGACAAAGAAGAATGATACGTGTTTGATTGGTGCCCGAGGTGGCTGGGAAGGAATATGATGCATGGCTGGGTGAAGGATGAAGCAAGGATGGGTGGAAGGAGAACAGCCTGGGTGGGTGAAACAGAAACTGTATGTGTGCGCAATATATGCTTTGGTTGAAATTCAAATGCAAGTCAAGCACGCATGTATGGCTTGCGGTTCCCCAAATAAAATGAAAAGGTTGTTTTCCCGTGAGAAAACGTAAGGTTTGTCCAGATGAGAGACATGAAGAAGAATGATTGACATATAGTTTGAATGGATGGATGCCTGGATCATGGTACTATCTGACTCTTAGATAGCATATGTGTATCTAGAGAGAGTAGACGGTCACTGGATGAACTAAGTGTTACTTTGAAAAGCATGTAACACCGCACCCGCACGTCCGTCCCAGTGTAGGAAAGGCAAGGAAAAGAAGTTGTAATTTTGTCCTAATACTACCATGAATAGTAGCAGTAGCTTGTATTGCAAGCACAGCATATATCCGGCTATTATGATGGCCAGTCACTACCTCTGTTAATAAGTTTAGTAGAACTCGGTCATTCATGTGTGGATGTATCACTGTTCACTCAATATAAAGGAAAGCACCTAAAGTCATCCCATATGTAAGCAAATACATACCATGTGCAGTGATAGATAATCAGATTATTTATCTTCTTCATTTTCCTTTTCTAGTATTCATTGGCACTGTAGGGTGAAAGTTAAATTAATTAAGCAGTAGCCCTTGTAACAGAGTATTCTCAGTGCCACCCGTAATAGAAAAGTAAGAGCATCACCACCTGCATGTACTGGACTGGTACAGTAATACACGTCTGTCTCACTCATCATGGCGGGCGTCTGTTTTTCTCGGGTGCAAGTTGACTGTGCTGGCATTATACCGGCTTGCAGAAGTTAACGTACTAATTTAGCTAAACAAGAGACAAGAAGAAGAATAAGACTGGTCTACTGTCATAGTCGACTCTAATGGAGTGAGCCCATAGTGCTCGTAGAATTGATTCCTTAAACTCCCACTAATGTTAGAGCAAGGATGAAGAAGTGGGAGGTTAGATAGATACTGGCCACAATAGTTATGTACTGCGCTTGCAAGTTGCTAGTTCTACTGTGACACAACTTTCTGCTGAATCATTTTGTGTTAATCTTAAAGAGCATTGGTTACAGACTATGTCTTTCTTTCTTCATATAGATGCTCCTTCCAAACCAACATGGAAGGAGCTGGCTAAAAGGGCCCGGCAACGGAGGCTGGAGGCCACAGTCGCCGAATATCGGCGGCTGGTGGCCCAGGAGGAGGAGGATACGCAGAGTACGTCGACAACATCCACGGCGACACCTGCATCCTTCCCCGCGCTCCCTGGGTCAGCCAGTCAGCGCAGCAGGTCTCCAGCGATACGGAGCCGGTGTACCGCAGCCACCGCCGAGCAGCAAAGAAATCAGCTGCCCCCCACAGCAGGTGCAAGGCACGCGTGCACCACCTTTCACTTAGGGTGTCCTACCTCCAGCAGGAGCTCCTCAACACCAAAACCCTGCTCGAGACCCTCCGCAAGGAGCATGCCGACCTGGCGCGATAAGTCAACAGCAGCCAGCAGTAGAAGGAGACTGTCCCTTGCCCCTTTTTTAAAGACTTCTGGGGGGTGGGAATTGGGAGTTGGGTTTTCTACTTTTTTGGACTTAGTTTCAACTGACATTTGTTGGGGTTCGGGAGGGGGTGGGTTGGGTCTTGCGGAAGATTATTTATGTTAGGGATATATAAATATACTTTAAACTTTATCTTAGCATACCTGTTTTTTACTGCTTTTGAGGCTGGTGAGTGTAGGTTTAACAGTAAGTTTGTTTTCCTGAAACTTAAGTGGCATCTTGATTCAAGTTGTGTAAGTACTAGTAATTGCCCAAATGTTTTCAAAACTAAGTGCCTGTCACAGAGTAAGTGAATTCAATAGTCCTAGGACCGTCAGTCTCTCGTCTCTCCTAATACTCCATTATACTACCTCCCCCCAAACGCTTATCTTACCTGTAATTTGTGTTTGGAAATAGGGCTAGGCACAGGGCTGCCTGCACGGGAAGTGGCGATTAAGGTTGGCAATCCTGGGCGGATGAAATGTCATCATTGCGGTGGTACTTGTGGTGTTACACAGTGGCAGTTGCAGCATCTGAAAAAAAAGAAAATGAAACCTTGTTTGTCTTTACTGTAGCATTAGAACGGTACGATAGAGAATATAGCAGGTGACAGTACACTAGAACAGTGCCACAATGTAGCCTAACAAATGGTAAAGTATTGAAAGTATAACTAGTACTTGCGTTGAATTTCTTTGACATTAGCTACTACTACAAGAAATAGTACTGAAGGTGAAGGACACAGCAGGGTAATAATTTGCCACGTCTAGGAGGAGGATGTTCTTGATGACCAATCAAGTTGTTGGCGCACATAAAAATCTGCTTTCATTTGCCAATAGTGACTCAGTGTCAAGCTGAGTAAGAATATATCCTCGGATTCCTTCACCAGCCTGTTGCTATGACCTTATCCTCCCCAGCAAGTGTGTGGAAATATTGCTGTCATTTAGTCACACATCAATCAAAACCACACAGCCCAGGGGAAGAGGGTTAGGGTTTGGAAAATGGATGTGAATGGGGGTTTTTGGGAAAGTTTTGTTGAGAGAAGAAAAAAGGCACAGCATGGACAAGCAATAATTGAAGATAAACAAATCTTTGGGTACAAAGCTATCCATAAATCTTTTAAGTGACATAAAGGAAGTGCATGCACTACTGCATGCATGGTTACTGAAAAGTAAGTAGTACTTTCGACAACCGTGAATGAAAGAATGCGACAGTACAGGGCTGCAGTAATAATTATGCGTTTTCACTTGCCTATCTCTGCACTCAGAGAAACACTTCTTACATTAAATTAGGTTTAAAAAATAGCAGAAGTAAAACCTATAGAATGGCTGTAGGGATGAATTTAGAAGCAGAGATCAAAGAAATGCAGTGTCACACTGATAGAAGTTCACAGCAATAACATTACTTAAAAGATGATAATGTTGTTGTAGTTGTCCTGTTGAATTTGGTAAGTTGCATGCATCCAACCATTCCTCTTATTAGCGGGACTCCTCCATTCCATCTGACGCTCCGTCCATCAATGTTGGTGAACAGAAGACACCCTGTCCACTGCCTGCCTGGCGGACGCTGAATTGCGGCTCGCTAATGGGAAGCCTGACTTCGTCCTTTTTTTCCCACTGCACAGGCTGAAACCCGGCCTGTAATTATTGATGGAACAACAGGAAGTGATATTAGAACGCCACTGACAAATAAATATAAGGTATGTACGCTGTGTAGTGCAAAAAGTCACATTCTCCATACCGACCGCCCTGACGATCGGCCCGGGGGAGGGGTGGCAGCCATTATATCAAAACGCCTTACCTCTGTTTCCTCTAACCCCCTTCTCTTACCAGGGGTCGAGAACTTATTCTTCAGTGTACAAACTAACACTGGTGCCCTCACCCTTCTTCTATTATACCGGCCTCCTCACTCTATGCCCCATTTCCCCTCTATTCTGAGTGAACAACTCTCCGCGCTATTAACAGTACACTCTCACTTCGCCATTTTTGGCGACCTAAATTACTAGTTTAACAACCCCAATGCCGGCCCTCACGCCATCGAGCTATTCGAGACTCTCGAGAACTTGAACCTCACCCAGCATGTCTCCCACCCCACTCACACTAAGGGCCATATCTTAGACCAGATCTGGTCCTGTAATCTGGCCCTGTCTCCGCCAGTCACTCTCCCTTGCATCTGGTCTGACCACCACTTGGTGGATACTACCATCACAGTTAGTGGCCAAACTTCCACTCCCTTAATGGCCGGGGGACAATCACGGAAATGGAATACCTACGATGCCCAGGGCTTTCTCTCCGTCCTCGCCGAATCCTGCCTCGACTCTCTTCCGTCCAGCAATATCGATCACCTGGAACAGGAAGTCGGTTCCTGGCTGGAGTCGGCCAGTGACCAGTTTGCCCCCCTGGTTACCTTCCCTCGTACTAGGCATCGGTACGCTCATAGGTGGTTCTCTGACGATCTCAAGACTCTGAAATTAAAAACAGGTCAGTCAGAACGCACTTGGAGGCGCGAATATTCTGACTCAGCCAGACAGGTCT
Organism: Lissotriton helveticus; assembly: GCF_964261635.1. Lineage (NCBI taxonomy): Eukaryota > Metazoa > Chordata > Amphibia > Caudata > Salamandridae > Lissotriton > Lissotriton helveticus. The sequence continues at coordinate 1,762,724,245 of NC_136068.1, forward strand.
ACCTGGTCACACGTAATAATTACAAATCCGCTATCAGGTCAGCAAAAATGGAACACTTCTCCAGCAGGATCGCGTCAGCCACTAATAAATCCAAGGAAGTGTTTAGAGTTCTAAATGAACTAACCACCGATGATAGATCACTCCCAGCTCAGACTCCTACCCAGGTCACTTGTGATACTTTGAATTCTTTTTTTTGGGAAAAAATCATCAAAATTAAAAACTCTATCCCTTCCCTTGTCCAGCTCCCCCCTCTTGACCCCTTCCCTGATAACACGTCGACTTTCACTACTTTCCCTGTCATAGACACGACTTCCTTAGTGGAACTCGCCACCCGTGTGAAATCGGGCTCCCCCAATGATTGCTGCCCCCCCTCTGTCCTGCGTAGTATTTGTCTCAACCTACCAGACAATATTCTACACTTACTCAAAAGCTCACTTACCAGTGGCAGTGTCCCCACCTCTTTTCAAGGAGGCCATCTTGGTGCCCCTTCTTAAGAAGCCTGGTGCAGACCCTACTGAGCCATCAAACTACCGTCCCATCTCCCTCCTTCCCTATTTCTCAAACATTCTGGAGGCCCATGTCACCCGCAGTTTATCAAACTTCGTCGAAACCTCCCAGTACCTCGAGCCTAATCAGGCGGGCTTCCGACCCGCCCACTCAACCGAGGCGGTCATTTTAGCAGTTCTCGATACACTTAGGTACAACGCCGATATCGGGAACCCCCAAGCCCTCATCCTTCTGGATCTGTCCGCCGCGTTCGACACGGTGGACCATAACATCCTTCTCCACCGTGTCGAACAAGCCGGCATCCGAGGCCTTGCCCTCGATTGGGTCAGATCCTTCCTCACTGGAAGATCACAGGCAGTTCGCCTTGGTCCTTTCACGGCAAAAAAATCTCCTACGCTCTGCGGAGTTCCCCAGGTCTCTTCTCTCTCCCCGCTTCTATTTAATTTGTACCTCCGGCCACTGATCCAATCCCTATTCAAATGGGACATCACAACCTTCAATTATGCTGATGATTTGCAGCTCGTTTTTTCACTTAACTCCCCACTAGCTATCAATACGTTTCACACTGTAATGACTCACATACAACTCTGGATGGACCAGAACCAATTAAAACTCAACCCAGGAAAAACTGAGCTTCTTCTTCCCGGTCTCAGCCACATCCATTGGGGCCCTCAGTTCTGGCCGCTGGAGCTTGGTTCCCCCCCCCACCCCAGCTAAAACAATAAAAAGTCTAGGCGTAATTATTGACACTGAACTTACCCTCAAAGCCCAAGTTGGAGCGGTAATTTCATCATGCATGCTCCAGCTTCGGAGGATTCGTAAAGTTCGTCACCTTCTTCCCCCTGCGGCACTCACCCAATCTGTTACTTCACTGGTACTCTCCCGTCTTGATTTTTCTAATTCTATCTATCATGGTCTTCCACTTTATCTGCTAAACCGCCTCCAGGTCGTCCAAAATCAGGCAGCTCGCCTGATCCACGGACTACCTCGTTGGCAATCTGCTAAACCTTTGCTTCACAGCCTTCATTGGCTCCCTATGAATCAAAGGGCTGCCTTCAAGGTGGCTTACCTCACTTTCAAATGTCTTCATTGCCCCAGCCCAGGGTTTCTCAACTTCCTCATCCGACCCTATCTCCCCACACGCAATCTTCGTTCCGCCCGTAATGACCTACTAATCACCCCAAAAAACAAAACTAAGAAATTTGGCGGTCGCCGTTTCTCTCACTTAGCCCCCACTCTCTGGAACTCCCTTCCCTTATCCATTAAATCCTCCCTCTCTCTCCTCTCCTTCAGGAAACTCTTAAAGACCCATCTTTTCCCATCCTTATGCTAGGTTCTGTAATTTTAGTTTCTCTTTCACTCTGTCAAGCAGCGCCAGGAAGCTTCGGCGTCAGTGCGCTTTACAAATAGCACTTAATAATAAAATAATAACTTAATAACTTTGAGTTTCCTAATAGACAGTACAATATTTTTGAAAGTGCCTACTCTGTCTGAAAGTGCCTACTCTGTCTGAGTCTCCTTTTGAAGGATAAATAAGGATGGGCGAATTAATTTAGCGGATCTTTCCCCTCAAGCTAGGTGTACTGTAAACTGTGTTTTAGAACAAAATTAGACCTTCCCAGCAGTGCTCCCAGACCCTTACTAAACCCAGTCGCAAACATGTAGAAGACCCCCAATCAGATCTCCAAAAACGAGGCCTAGTAGAAAATGTTGACAAAACGTACTTTGAAATAAAGTAGGCCCAAATCCCAAACCTCTTGCAAGCAAGCAAAAGTATCCATACCCAGCATTGCTCCAAGACTCGTAAACTCCCCCCACAAACACCAGGAACCCCCACAAACAGCCCCCCGAAAACGGTAGAGTGAGCGAAATCTCAGAAAATGCAAAAACTTTTTCCCCAGGGATTGTCTCCAAAACACTTTCTTTCGGGTATTAGACCTTCCCAGCAATGGCCCCAGAACTGTCAACCCGGGAGAAAACAAGTTTAACCCCCCCAACAAGCCAAAAGGCAAAACCCGGGAAAAGCCAAACTTAAAAAACTTTGGGCCTACCTGGAATTCAGTCCAAATGCGCTCTGCAGCTAGGCCCCAACTCCCATTTTCCACCATGGATTTCCTGAAAAACAAATGCAATCAACATTAGACTGTGCCAGCAGTGCTCCCAGATCCCAAAACCCACCCACAAACACCCGGAACCCCCCCAAACAGCACCTCAAAGACAAGCAAGTTAGCAAAAACGCAAAATAAATTTCACCTCCGATTTTGTCCAAACCACTTTTATCCGGTATTAGACATTCCCAACAATGGCCCCAGACCCGTCAACCCAGGAGGAAAGAAGTAGAACACCCCCAAACAGCCAAAAAGCAAAACTACAAAAATGGGGACTTCGAAATTTTCAGGCAAATTTCCAAAATCACTCCGCGCGCGCTCTGCAGCTAGGCCCTAACTCCCCTTTGCCACCATGGATTTGCTTCAAACCTCTTGCAATCAAAAGTGTCCATACCCAGAAGTACTCCCAGACCCCAAACCCACCCACAAACACCAGGAACCCCCCCAAACAGGCCCCCAAAAACACGAAAGAGCGAAAACTATAAAAAGTGAAAAACTTTTTCACCATGTATTTTATCCAAAACACTTTTATCCGGTATTAGACCTTCCCAGCAATGGCCCCAGACCCGTCAACCCAGGCGGAAACAAGTAGAAGACCGCCAAACAGCCAAAAAGCAAAACTACAAAAATGGGGACTTTGAAACTTTCAGGCAAATTTCCAAAATCACTCCGTGTGCGCTCTGCAGCTAGGCCCTAACTCCCCTTTGCCACCATGGATTTGCTTCAAACCTCTTGCAATCAAAAGTATCCATACCCAGCAGTGCTGCCAGACCCCAAAACCCACCCACAAACACCCGGAACCCCCCCAAACAGCACCTAAAAAAAAGCAAGTCAGCAAAAACGCAAAAAAAATTTCACCTCCGATTTTGTCCAAACCACTTTTATCCGGTATTAGACATTCCCAGCAATGGCCCCAGACCCCTGCAGCCACCCGCAAAAAAGCAGAACACTCCCAAACAGGCAAAAAGCAAAAATGGGCCTACTACCTTCAATTCTGTCCAAATACGCTGTGCAGCTAGGCCCTAACTCCCCTTTTCCACCTTGGATTTCCTGAAAAACAAATGCAATCAACATTAGACTGTGCCAGCAGTGCTCACAGACCCCAAAACCCACCCACAAACACCCGGAACCCCCCCAAACAGCACCTCAAAGACAAGCAAGTCAGCAAAAACGCAAAAAGAAATTCACCTCCGATTTTGTCCAAACCACTTTTATCCGGTATTAGACATTCCCAGCAATGGCCCCAGACCCCTGCAGCCACCCGCAAAAAAGCAGAACACTCCCAAACAGGCAAAAGCAAAAATGGGCCTACTACCTTCAATTCTGTCCAAATACGCTGTGCAGATAGGCCCTAACTCCCCTTTTCCACCATGGATTTCCTGAAAAACAAATGCAATCAACATTAGACTGTACCAGCAGTGCTCCCAGACCCCAAAACCCACCCACAACAACCTAAAAGCCCGCCAAACAGCACCCCAAAGACAAGCAAGTGATCAAAAGCGCAAAATCTTTTTCTGCTCCCATTTTCTCCAAACAACTTTATCCGGTATTAGACCTTCACAGCAATGCCCCAGACCCGTCAACTCACCCGCAAAGATGTAGAACACCCCCACAAGTGCAGAGTCTTTCTTCATTGGGCGTAATCCAGCCATCTGCTTTGAGGGAAATAGGAGTCTGGAGGAGGAGGATAGAGGAGCATGTTCTTGTGAACTTGTGAACCTGAGGAATGCAGACTGCGGCACCTTCAAATCAATAAGCAAATAAGTGAAGACAGTTCTGCTGATGGGCTTGTTTTTGTGATTAGGTGATTAAAGTTTTTTTTTATTTAGATTTTGCAAAACAAAGAAAGACAGACACACAGGAATAAAAGTGAATAAGGACGAAAAAGAAAGTTAGTGATTCATTGACTCATTTTCAGGGCTCTGTGTCAGGGAAGAAGAGCTCGTCCTCAAACTCTGCTAATTCAGACAGGAGTAGGTCAGTTAACAGGGAAGAACTTCCCTCATCTAAGTTGGTGTCCTCCTCGTCTTCTTCCTGCGTGCATTCTCGTATTTTGTAATCTGGTGGTATGAAGTGCTGATTCATCTTGATCATTGTTAACCTCTCCACATTTTTGGGCGAGAGGCGGGTCCTTTTGGAAGTTACAATGCCACCAGCAGCACTGAAAACACGTTCAGAAGACACGCTTACGAGTGGGCAAGACAAGTAATTTATAGCCAGGTTGGTGATCTCTGGCCACACACCTCTTTTCCCATGCCAATACGCCAATGGGTCATGAGGAACATGGACCTCTGTTGAGTCATTCAGATAGGCCTGCACCATCGACTCAAGGTTCTCCAGGGTTCCTCCACTTTGCTTACTTTTTTCTGGGACCATTTGAGAAGCAAACCCAAGCTGAGTTAGCAAATCCTCTTCTTCACACAATATTACTGTTGTGTCTGGTGCAGATGATACGGTTGCTGGTGTCGTTAACGGCTGAGAGGGATCACTCACTTCTGCCACAGCCACAGATGCAGAAGTGGATTTTTTTGACTGCGGATGGCCTGCTGATGTACTGCCTTTTCCTTCAATTTCCTGCCGTTCTTTTTCAAACAGAGTGGCTGACACAGCTAGCCAATGTGTGTACTTTGTAACATCTGCGTCATCAAAAGGAAAGAATACTCTGCCTGCCACTGCCTTTTTGTACCGTGGATCCAGAATAGTAGCAGAAATGTAAGGCTGTTCTGTGTGGATCATTTCAAGACGATCATCGCGAAGTAGGCGCTGTAATAACTTCTCCGCCAACTCAAATGCTTCTTACTTTCCATCTTTTTCAAACGTAGAAGACACCGCCTTCAGTTGGTGCTCTAGCATGCGCAACAATGGGATAGCTTTTCCCAAATTACAGTCCTCCCTGCTGACTGCACGCGTGAAGACCTCAAAAGGACGAAGCATGTCTGTCAGGCTTTTAACTAGCTCCCATTGCTCCACCTGTATCCTCATGTCTATCATAGGTGTACCCAGTTTAAAGAAATACTGATCCACTACCGCATACTGCTCATACAGACGCTCAAGCATGTAGAAGGTTGAGTTCCAACGTGTTGCCACCTCCTGGATGAGTGCTTTCACTGGCACTTTACGTTCATGTTGCAGGCAGCTCAGCTGCTTCCGGGCCTTAAAAGAATGGTTGAAATGTGTGCACATTCTTCGGCAGGTGGTCAGTAACTCGGAGACTGGACTTCCTTCACTCAAGAATTTTTTAACAACCAGGTTTATACAGTGCGCCAGACACGGCACTCTGAATTAGTTACCCTTATCCATGGCCTTAACTACATTGGCGCCATTATCCGTGGAAACATAACCAATCATGCGTTTTCTTGGGGACAGCCATTCAAAGACCTTTGTGTTAAACTCATGCAAAATGTTTTCTCCTGTATGAGTTTTCTCCATGGCAAATATGGCTATTGTTGCATGTTTCCGAGCAGCTTTAAAAACTTTGTCCGTGTCAACACCTGCGCTTCGCTTTGCTTTAACCCCTGAAAAAGAGACCCAGTGTGCAGTGATGCACATGTAATCAGTGGCTGCGCAACTGGTCCACATGTCTGTTGTCAGATGTATAGTGTGAACAGCACTCTTCTGCAAAGCTGCCCCAATCACCTCCAGCACATCTTCATGTAGTGCTGGAACCTCAACTCTGGCAAAATAGAACCGGCTAGTAACCTTCCATTTAGGGCAGAGCGTTGCCACCATTTCAAGAAAACCCACCCCTTCCACAAAAGTAAAAGGGAGAAGGTCCAGCGCTAGCATTTTAGCCAGCTTAGTGTTATACAGACGCGCCGTTGGGTGGTTGCGTTCAAATGGCGCATCTGAAAACAACATGCTTCTAATGGTGGGCTGGACTATTTTACGGGATGATGATGACTTTTTCGACCCAGTTACGCTCAGTGATGATGAACTTTTTCGCATTGGGGTCTCACTCTCTCCCACACTCTTAGTTTGGCTCATATATCTTGCAGGGGGTGTGCTGCTGACAGGGGTACTGGGTGTAAATGAAGAAACGTTTGACGCTTCTTCCTCCTCGTCATCAGCAGATGAAACATCAACGGATACAATTTGTTGACTTGCAATTCAGCCTGCCTTGATCTCCCTTAGGTGCGCATGCCATTTGACAGTGTGCTGTCTTTCAAGATGGCCTCTCTGGCCTCCGGTACCATAGTTGGTACCAAGCTTAACACGACTAACTCGAACCTTCACAAATGGTACAAATGGCCATGTTTTCCCTTGTTGGGCTAACACTAAAGAAGTCCCAAACTGTGGACTTCAAATGTCTGTGGGGGGCGGAGGAGGCAATACTTGGAATGCTGCTAATGCCAGATGAAGTGGAGGATGTGTGTTGCCGAAATTTAGTACGTTGTGCACTTACAGCACCACTAATTGAGGAAATGGAGGTCGAGGTGGATGGAGGTCCCTTCTGGCGAGAAAATATGGAAGCTGTAGGTGGTGGTGTACTAGTTAACTGCATTAGTGGTGGTCCCATTGACACGTCGCCAACATCACGCTCAGCAGCATTTCGGGATAGGGTATAAATGTCTGTTTGCTGCATGCCTGTCGTCGTTAGAGTCTTCATCAGCAGGAGTATACGCCACGTCTTGTTCAGCGCCATCATCACACTCCATAACTATGAGACTTTCGGGGACCTTCCTTTTATGCTTAGCTACCTTTGTCAGATCATGGTGTGCCTCACTCTCAGACAGGCCTGTTGGTTCCCAATTGTCATCCATATCATCAGAAGGAAGGGGGCTTGAAGAAGATGTAGACACCATCCTTGATCTTGTCCTTGCTAGGGATCTGGAAGACAATGAATCATCAGGAGGAGTGGCTTCCTCATATGATACCTCGGCTTGAATGTCAATTTCCTGATGTGCCCCTACTTCGGGAGGGACAACTATTGTGGGCACTTGTGCCGCTCCATGCACCTCTGCTTGCGCCTCTCCGTGCGCCGCCTCTCCTTCCACATGTACTTGAGCTTGTACTTGCACATGTGGTTGTTGTTGCGGCTGTGGTTGTTGAACACTCATCAGATGAGTTACAACAACCTGTGTTGATTGAGGGATGCTGCTACTTTCTTGCGATGAGCCAACATCACTGGTCGATGGTGATTGAACAACTATACTGGCTGCCTCTGTAGCACTCAAGGGCTTGAACCTAAGTTGGCGTGGTGGTGGTGGCACTGAGCCCAATGGAGCGGAGGTGCTGCTCCCAGCTTGGTCCCCAGCAGACCCCGCTGCTGCTGCAGGCGTACTTTTTTTTCCCATAAAATGTGGCGGTCGTCACACCAGTCTCCTTGGTAAGTGGCGCCACTTGCTTCTTCTGCTCTTTACTGGCAACTTTCTTTCTAGAGGAGCTACGGGCAACTTTTTTGGGGCCATCTTCTTCAGATGTCAGAACAGCAGGCCGCAGTTGCACAAGTTGCAGAGTTGTCTGTGGCCACATGTGACGTTGTGCTGCACATTCCGCAGCAGGACTTCTTCCTGGCACTGATGAGGAACGATGAGGCTGATGATTCGTCTTTCTGCACCTAAAAGCAAACGAAGCCAGAGGAACATCAGTTAAATAAATGTTGCATATGTAGCGCTTCAATTAATAGTTTGCAAGTAAGCATTTTTATTATACCCACCCCCCAAAATGGAAAGACCAATAAAATGCACCACGGACAGAGTACCCCTGGGCATAATGGATGAAAGCATGGCAGACTGGGAGCAGGCCTATGAGATACAACAAAGCACACTGCCTGGCTTCAAAATGGCCCCTAGACCCCCACCCACATGACCAGGCCCTGCCTGGACCAGGCTTCAAAATGGCCCCCACCCACATGGCCATGCCCCATCAACACCCCAAAAAATCGAAAAACACACAAAAATCACCACAATCCAATGCCATCCATGCCCTCAATGATGTTTACATTCAAGACACCCCACAGAAAGACTAGGCCCATGCACCACTGAGGAGTACCCCTGGGCAAAAGGCCCAAACAACAGCCCAGAAATCGAAAAACACATAAAAATCACCACAATCCAATGCCATCCATGCCCTCAATGATGTATACATTCAAGACACCCCACAGAAAGACTAGGCCCATGCACCACTGAGTACCCCTGGGCAAAAGGCCCCAACAACAGCCCAAAAATCGAAAAACACATAGAAATCACCACAATCCAATGCCATCCATGCTCTCAATGATGTTTACATTAAAGAGACCCCACAGAAAGACTAGGCCCATGCACCACTGAGTACCCCTGGGCATAATGGATGAAAGCAAGGCACATTGGATGCAGGCCAATGGCACAAAGCACACTGCCTGGATTAAAAATGGCCCCTTGACCCCTGCCTGTACCAGTCCTCAAAATGGCCCCCACCCACATGGCCATGCCCCATCAACACCCCAAAAAATCGAAAAACACACAAAAATCACCACAATCCAATGCCATCCATACCCTCCATGAAGTTTACATTTAAGAGACCCCACAGAAAGTCTAGGCCCATGCACCACTGAATACCCCTGGGCAAAAGGCCCCAACAACAGCCCAAAAATCGAAAAACACATAAAAATCACCACAATCCAATGTCATCCATGCCCTCAATGATGTATACATTCAAGACACCCCACAGAAAGACTAGGCCCATGCACCACTGAGTACCCCTGGGCAAAAGGCCCCAACAACAGCCCAAAAATCGAAAAACACATAAAAATCATCACAATCCAATGCCATCCATGCCCTCCATGATGTTTACATTAAAGAGACCCCACAGAAAGACTAGGCCCATGCACCACTGAGTACCCCTGGGCATAATGGAGGCAAGGCACATTGGATGCAGGCCTATGGCACAACGCACACTGCCTGGATTCAAAATGGCCCCTTGACCCCTGCCTGTACCAGTCCTCAAAATGGCCCCCACCCACATGGCCATGCCGCATCAACACCCCAAAAAATCGAAAAACACACAAAAATCACCACAATCCAATGCCATCCATGCCCTCCATGATGTTTTACATTCAAGAGACCCCACAGAAAGACTCAGTCCATGCACCACTGAGTACCCCTGGGCAAAAAGCCCCAAGAACAGCCAAAAAACGAAAAACACACACAAATCACCACAATCCAATGCCATCCATGCCCTAAATGATGTTGAAATTCAACAAAACAGTTGCATTATGCACCCATAACTAACCCTGGTCCTACTGGATCCTTTGGCTACCCACAATATATTTATTTATTGTTCTGAAAACGTTCCAAAATTGTAGTTGCAGCAACTGTAATGCCCCAAACAAACAACATCAACTTACTTGTCAAATTTCAGGGGCGCTAGAGGGCGCGCAAACGGAATGGCTGCCTAGCACAGCACCTCCCGTTCCTTGACCACTAATCCTTACAATATCTGCTACCAACGGCGAGCAAACTCGCAAAACAACCCACCGTCTGTTGCAGGAGGCGGCCGCTGACACTCGACCCGAGGCTCGGACCGTTTGAGCGGCGGGGGCCGCTACACTCGTCATCAGACGACTGCCCGGCTGAGCCCTCGGAGCGTGCCCCCTGCGGCGGTTGGCTGCGGTCGGCTGCGGAGACCTACGCGAGGCCCGGGCTTGCCACGAGGCGGCGGGCCTGCCTGGCGCTCTGGGCCCGGGGGCTGGGACGGGTCTGCCCCTGCGCCACGGAGGCGCTACAACCCTCATCGACGACTGGCTGCCTGCCACCCGGCCCGCCGAAGGGCTCCCTGGGACAGATTTGACGTCCGAGGGCTCTGGGGCTGACAGGAGCTGCCGCCTTTCTCGCCCGGCCTGGAGGGGCCTGCGAGAGGACACTGTGATCGTGAGTGCGGCGCCCGGGGACGTCCGTGTATGCGGTAAGGAGCTCCTGTCCCTGGCCTGGGCGTGCTTTCCCCCCCATGCTGGGCGACCTGTTGTGGTGTGCGGGACGAGGGCACCGAACACAGGTGGACGCCGCTGCTGATTGCTGCAGCCCTCGCTGCGGCACAGGCGCCACTGCGGGCCTCTTGGTGCAGGAGCGCTTGTCCGGGCCCCTTCTCCTGGTGCCTGTGAGGTACTGTTGACTGTCGCTGGGTCTGCGCGGCATTTACCGGTGCCGGAGGTGGACCCGCTCTTTGCCTGGGAGCCCGGACCCCTCCTCACGACTGCCTACCATAGCCCTGCTTCCATGATCCTGAGAGCCGCTCCCCCCACCACTGCGAGAGCCCAATATCCTACCTACACGCGTCCTTCTGGCCGCCTTGCCGGGCCCCCTTTGTGGATTCCATTGCTGACGCTGAGAGATCGGGCGCCGGGGGGCCCCGGAGCTCGAGCCTCACTGTCTCGGGGCGGCTGCCCCTCCTGCGGCCCCGGTCTCGCGGAGTGCTGGTGTGGTGGGGACGCGATTGGTGGCCACCATGGGGCGCCTCGACAATCGCCAAGCCAAAATCAGCTTCGATGGCGCCAAGAAGACCATGAAAACGGCGACTGCGGAATCAAGGCCCGATGACGCTACCCCATCGACCACTGCTTCCCCCTCCAGAGACATGGATCTGCCGCGCTTATTCCTGGAGATGAGACAGGGGTTCGCCACTGTGGTGGAGAAGGTGGATGGAATGACCGCCAGACTGGACGCCCTGTTCCATAAAGTTGATCGCCATGAGGAGTGCATCACTGCCACGGAGCAGCGCATATCGGACAATGACGACATCACCACGTCCCATACCACGCAATTAGCCCGTATGGATAACTTGCTCTGAACTATAGCGGCCAAGAATGAGGACTTGGAAGCCCGCAGCCGACGCAACAACATACGCGTCACGGGCGTTCCGGAGTCCACGGACACGGGCAGAATGGAACTATGCATTGAAAAACTACTTAAGGGCTCGATTGGAGAGGAATCCTTCTCGCCGCAATTTATTGTGGAGCGGGCGCACCGCTCGTTGGCCCCCAGACCGATTATCGCCAAATTACTGAATTATCGCGACCGGGATGTCGCACTGCGCGCGGCCCGGACCCAACAAACTCTGCAGTACAATGGAGTGAAGTTTTCCATATATCCTGATTTTACCCCCTTAGTGCAAGAAGAAAGGAGAAAATTCCTCCCTGTAAAAAAGAAATTGCGAGAGGCTCAGCTGGAATACGCTCTTCTTTATCCGGCGAGACTGCGAGTCACACATGGAGGGAAACATCGCTTCTTTACTAATCCACAAAAAGTCGAGGACTTCCTGAAGACTTTTAGGAACGCCCGGCGAGAGGGTCGTCACGCTGAGGCAGCATTGGAGGAGGATGACCCATCCCTGGCAGTGGAGGAGCAATGAGCATGGACTCCGGAGATGTCCGGGCTGTTTCCAGTCCTGTGCTATAGCTGATGGCCCTGGCTTGGGACGATCGGGAGGCGTAAGCCCTGCACTACCGAACTGGACTACGTACATTCACCGTTGGTAACGTATCCCAAGGACCACTCTCCATGCCCCGACCTCCACCGAGGGCGGTACAGATTAGGAGGTCGGCTGGCGGGAGTAGTGGCTGTGCGCCCTCATAGCTGTTTCCCCATCGGGTGTTCCCCATGCATAATGTTGGAAAAGTACAGTTGTGGGTAGGGAGGGGGGAGGGAGGAGGGTGGAGGGTGGGGACAGGTGGCTGCTGGCATGATTGGGATGCAGTAGTGGGAGGGGGGGCAGGAATGTTTGTGTAATGGTATCCAGGCAGGTTCCACAGGAGCGTCAGGAATCCGAAGACAATTCCACTGCCTTCCCCTACGGCCTTCCGACTCTATCAAACACTAGAGTATCGAGAGGCTCGCCAGGGGAAAACAGGGAGACAAAACAAGGAAAGGTTGGGGAGAAACAAAAGAAGACTTGACTGTAATCTTCTGCGTGATAGGACAACCCGCTGTAAGGTATTCAAGAGGGTGTCGGGCTGTAAGAAATATATGTTATAACAGCGTCTACTATACATAAGCCTTATGTTTCTCTATAACAATATGACATACCACCAATGTTTTGTCTGAGGTTCAGGACAGGTGTACAGGATGTGTAGTAAGTCGTCTTGAGCTAAAACTAGAGTGATGGAACAAGATTAAATAACAACTCTCTTCCAACAATGAACGGATACTGTAAGTTCCTAAGCAAAACACTCTCACTTGTTTTTGATGCACAAGACTGTCCAACGTATGTGGTACTCAACAGTACACTTGACAAGCATCCAATGCCAACACCAACACAGAGCAATGGAAATCTACAGAACAAAACACATGTATGAGAACCAATAATCATCAAATGCATTGAATAAACAAATAGGCAGCGCACAGCGCTGTTACCGTGATTCTTTGACGAGTATGTGATATCTTGCACCTCAATTGAAATCCACGCAAGTGTCCCCCAAATACAGTAGATGGCTGGCCCAAATGATGGATGATGAAAGGGCCAGCTGTAACGCAGTCAAGTAAAGAATGGAAGGAACAAAGAGAGTGGACTTGCCTAATGGCAAAGGTCAAGCCAGCCCACGGGCGTACGTTGTGCAAAAATAACCTAAATACCTAACTAAAGGGAAATACCCATGCCACCCGGCCGAACAGCGGAGACCATGCCCGGCCGTCGGGCGGAGCAGCAGAGAGGAAACAAACGAAGGCAAGAAGCACTTGTTCAACCGGACGGCGGAGACCAAGCCCGGCCGTCTGGCGAAGCAGCAAACAAATAGGAAAAGGAGGGTAGGGATGCGTAGCCCGGCCGGACGGCGGAGACCAAGCCCGGCCGTCGGGCGGAGCAACAAGCGGGAAAGGGAGCAGAGCAACAGTGCCCGGCTGGACGACGGAGACCAAGCCCGGCCGTCGGGCGGAGCAACAAGCGGGAAAGGGAGCAGAGCAACAGTGCCCGGCCGGACGACGGAGACCAAGCCCGGCCGTCGGGTGGAGCAACAAAGGGGAAGACGAGTCACCGAGCTCCAACAGAGGGCAATGTGGGAGCCTAGTAACCAAAGTCCAGCACACGAAGGACAGAACACTTCCTTCTGAGAACACCAAGCGGATTAGTTCAAAAACCGGAAGTCAGGCACAAAGAACAGTACGGAACTGGAACACGGAGCTAGACGCAAGAACGTAAAGCGTCGCTCCCAGGGCTTACTGCTGATTTATAGTTGCTTGGTCTTAAAGGGACAGTATATTTCACTTCTCGGGGCATGATTCTCGGGGCATGATTCTCGGGGCATGACAGTATACTCCCCCCACAATTCCCTTCCCCTGCTTTGGGTTTGTCTGGATGCTTCTGATGGAATAAACGTATAAGACGAGGTGCATGTACATTTGACACAGGTTCCCATGTCCGCTCCTCTATTCCATAACCCTTCCAATGGATCAAATATTGAAGGTTCCTTCCTACAGTACGGGAATCTAGAATTGCCTCCACCTCATACTCCTCCGAGTCCTGAAGGATCACAGGGGCAGGTCTTTGGGGTAAACGGGTACCCGGTTCAACCGGCTTCAACAGCGAAAAATGGAACACAGGGTGGATCTTGAATGAAGGGGGAAGTTCCAAACTCATGGCCACAGGATTGATCATCTTCACCACCTTATAAGGGCCAATGTACTTGGGGTTGAACTTGCGTGGACCTCCCAGAGCTATGTATTTAGTGGAGAGCCACACTGCATCACCTGGCGTGTAAATGGGCTCTAACCTCCTGTGTAAGTTTGCCCCTTCTGTGTACCTCACCTTTGCCATCTCGAGACAGTCTAATGCATCCTTCTGTACTTTATGTAGTCTTTCCAATCTGTCAGAGGCAGCGGGAGTGGAACAATCAATAGGGGATGCTGAACGCAACAACTTTGGGTGATACCCATAGGAACAAAAGAAGGGGGTGGTGTTGGTAGATGAGTGTGGACTGTTGTTGTAAGAGATCTCAGCTAGCCATACAAACTCACCCCAATCCTTCAGGGAGTGCAAAACCTGATTACGTATGTATTGCTCAAAACACTGATTAACCCTTTCTGTTTTCCATCTGTCTGGGGGTGATGGCTTGAGGATAACCTAACCTCGATCTGGAGCAAAGAACACAAACACTTCCAGAAACGTGACACAAATTGGGCTCCTCTGTCGGAAACCAGGATGGAAGGGAACCCATGGAGTCGGATTATCTGTTGCATAAATATAGAAGCCAATTCACTTGCTGTGGGCAACCCCTGTAATGGCACAAAATGAGCCATCTTCGTGAACAGAATAACCACTACTAACAAGGTGTTGTTCTTCATCTTAGTGAGAGGCAACTCCACTATGAAATCGAGAGACACAGTATGCCAAGGACCAGGAGGAGAGGCTAGCGGCATGAGTAGGCCCACGGGATTAAGACGTGATACCTTAGTCTGAGCGCAAACGTGACATGTCTTTACATAGGATTCTATGTCTTTGAGCATTTCAGGCCACCAAAACCGATCTCTCAAAGCCTTGGTAGTTTTCTTTATTCCTGGATGGCCTGCTACAGGATGAGAGTGATACCAATGCATAGCTTGTTCCTGCAACTCTTTAGAGGGTAGAACCACTCCCCCCTGGATACAAGCCAATCCTCCCCTCACGGACACTTCACGGGATCCCACCAAGGATGTTATGTCCACTGCTGCCTGACTGCTCTGCACTTGAGCTAGAAAATCCTCTCCAGTTGACATTCCTCCAATAATGCTAGGTCTGGGAATGATGTAAGGTAGTTCTACAACCTCTGTGGGGGAATCAAACCCTAACCGTGATAGAGCATCAGCCTTGCCATTTCTTCTTCCTGGTCTGTATTGGACAGTGAAATCATACTCGCTGAAGAATTGTGACCATCGCAATTGTCTCATAGAAAGGGCCTTGGCAGATTTAATGTATTGCAGGTTGCGGTGATCTGTATATACCACCGCCGGATATCTGACCCCCAGTAAATACTGCCTCCATTCCTCGAAAGCTTTTTTAATGGCTAGAAGTTCCTTGTCTCCCACTGCATAGTTGTATTCAGCAGGGGTGAACTTATGCGAATAATAGGCCACAGGATGGCACTCGCCCGTTTTCGTATCAATTTGGGACGATACTCCCCCTACTGCCACCTGCGATGCATCCACCTCCACCACAAAGGGAAAGGCTGGATCAGGATGTCGCAGGACAGGGGCACTGGTGAAGGCCTTCTTTAGAAGATGGAAAGATTTCTCCGCCTCTGGGGACCACACAAAAGGAACACCTTTCTTTAACAAAGCCGTGATGGGCACCACAAGGGTAGAAAAGTCTTGAATAAACCGCCTGTAAAAATTAGCCAGACCCAAAAAACTTTGAATGTCTTTCACTGTACGAGGGGCTGGCCATGCCAATACTGATTCCACCTTGGTGGAATCCATGCGAAGAACCCAAGGAGATATAACATACCCCAAAAATGGAACTTCTTGTGTATGGAAGGTGCATTTCTCTAGCTTGCAATACAAGCGATTTTCCAGTAACCGTTCTAAGACATTGCGTACATGCTGTACATGTTCCGCCATAGATGGAGAAAAAATCAATAGATCATCTATGTAAGCAATGACGTATACGTCCAGCATATCCTTCAACACTTCATTTATAAAAAACTGAAATGCTGCAGGAGCATTGCAAAGCCCAAAGGGCATCACAAGGTACTCAAAAAGACCGAATTTGGTACAAAAAGCAGTCTTCCATTCATCCCCCTCCTTGACCCTCACAAGATGATATGCGCCACGTAAGTCTAGCTTGGTGAAGAATTGGGCATTGCGGATTTGGTCAAGGAGAGAGGCAATCAAGGGTAGTGGATATCTATTCTTTATTGTGACATCGTTTAACTTCCTGTAGTCGATACAACAACGAAGACCCCCTTCCCTCTTGGGGATAAAAAAGAGAGATGACGAGGCTGGGGAACGGGAGGGTCTGATGAAGCCCTTTTCAAGCATGGTATCCAAATATACTCGTAAATACGCGTTCTCTTTTTCTGTGAGAGCGTATACCCTACTACATGGAATTCTGGCCCCTGTTTCTAAGTCGAAACGACAGTCATAAACCCTATGAGGAGGGAGAATGTCGGCTTCTTTGACATCAAAGACTGTCTGCAAGTCGTGATAACAGGATGGTAGTTCTGGATCATCCTCTTTACTTGTGAGTGTAGAGGGTACCTTGTCAACTGAGGCTCCTACTGCTTGTGCCCCTGTACCTTGGGAGAAAGTTACCGTAGAGGTTTCCCAGTTTATATCAGGATTTTGGGATCTCAACCAAGGAATACCCAGGAGTACCGGGAATTGCGGAGAACAGATAAGATCAAACCTTATTTCTTCATGATGTTCTGGTTCTATAGTCATGTGCAAGAAGGAGGTATGATGTGTTACAGGACCTGATACAAATGAGCTGCCATCTATAGTGGTAACATGACTGGCTATCTCTTTCATAATATAGGGTATCATGTTTTCTTTGGCCCACTCCTCATCCATATAGTTCCCTGATGCACCGGAATCCACCATTACTAACACATGTAAACCATGCACTCCGTGAGACAAAAATGCTGACACATAGAGGTGATTTGTGGGAGAGCGTTTGTAATCTGAGGAAGAGACTGTCAATCCAGACCTACCCGGAATCCTTGTCTCACAGGATTCCAGGCTTCCTAGTTTCCCGAATACCTAGGGTTTGTGGGTTTAACAGGACAGTCTTTCAAAAAGTGACCTGCCTTCCCACAATACAAACAGAGTCTAAGTTTTCGTCTTCTCTGTCTTTCTTCTGGCGTAAGGGGGCCCCTCACTATGCCTATCTGCATAGGCTCACTCTCTTCACTGGGTTTTTCTGCTACACTCTTCCTTTCTCTAAGAGGCAGATATCTTGCTTCATGTTTACCCCTCTCTTTCTTTCTTTCCTGGATGTGATGATCTATCTTTACCACCAAATCAATCAAATCAGTACAGGACGTAGGTAAATCCACTATCTGTGAGAGAGCATCCTTTAAGTCTTCTCTTAAGCCCTTATAAAACATGGTACTGCGTTTTTCTTCTGGCCAGTTGGATTCTACTACTAGCCTACGAAAGGAGGTAATATAGGCTACAAGATCTTGGTTACCTTGTTTCAGACTCAATTATTCCGTATCTGACGAATGAGTATAGACATGTCTGTCAAATAATTTACGGACCTTCCTCCTGAAAGCTGTGTAGCTATGTAAAAGTGGATCATCTCGGTCAACCAACGGTATGGCCCAATCCGCACCCGCCCCACTGAGATAGGAAATCACAAAGGCCACCTTTGCCTGCTCAGATGGAAAACAGTTAGCTTTACAGGAAAAATGAAGCTGACACTGACTAAGAAAAGCGGCACACCGTGCTGCGTCTCCTGCATATCTCTCAGGGGGTGCTAGCGGTATAGAAGGAGGTGTGGTAACCTGAACTACTGAAGAACCTCCCCCCGTGGCCCCAGCTGCTTGTTGTCGTTGTAATGTGTCTACGCTAGATATTAACGCCTGGGTCTCTACCTGTAAGTTCCCTAGCATACTAGCTACATCAGAAAGGGACACAGTTTCCAGATCCATGACGCTCGGGCAGAACAAACCACGTGGGCTTTACGTTCTGTAATGGTATCCAGGCAGGTTCCACAGGAGCGTCAGGAATCCGAAGACAATTCCACTGCCTTCCCCTACGGCCTTCCGACTCTATAAAACACTAGAGTATCGAGAGGCTCACCAGGGGAAAACAGGGAGACAAAACAAGGAAAGGTTGGGGAGAAACAAAAGAAGACTTGACTGTAATCTTCTGCGTGATAGGACAACCCGCTGTAAGGTATTCAAGAGGGTGTCGGGCTGTAAGAAATATATGTTATTAAACAACAGCGTCTACTATACATAAGCCTTATGTTTCTCTATAACAATATGACATACCACCAATGTTTTGTCTGAGGTTCAGGACAGGTGTACAGGATGTGTAGAAAGTCGTCTTGAGCTAAAACTAGAGTGATGGAACAAGATTAAATAACAACTCTCTTCCAACAATGAACGGATACTGTAAGTTCCTAAGCAAAACACACTCACTTGTTTTTGATGCACAAGACTGTCCAACGTATGTGGTACTCAACAGTACACTTGACAAGCATCCAATGCCAACACCAACACAGAGCAATGGAAATCTACAGAACAAAACACATGTATGAGAACCAATAATCATCAAATGCATTGAATAAACAAATAGGCAGCGCACAGCGCTGTTACCGTGATTCTTTGACGAGTATGTGATATCTTGCACCTCAATTGAAATCCACGCAAGTGTCCCCCAAATACAGTAGATGGCTGGCCCAAATGATGGATGATGAAAGGGCCAGCTGTAACGCAGTCAAGTAAAGAATGGAAGGGACAAAGAGAGTGGACTTGCCTAATGGCAAAGGTCAAGCCAGCCCACGGGCGTACGTTGTGCAAAAATAACCTAAATACCTAACTAAAGGGAAATACCCATGCCACCCGGCCGAACAGCGGAGACCATGCCCGGCCGTCGGGCGGGGCAGCAGAGAGGAAACAAACGAAGGCAAGAAGCACTTGTTCAACCGGACAGCGGAGACCAAGCCCGGCCGTCTGGCGAAGGAGCAAACAAATAGGAAAAGGAGGGCAGGGATGCGTAGCCCGGCCGGACGGCGGAGACCAAGCCCGGCCGTCGGGCGGAGCACCAAGCGGGAAAGGGAGCAGAGCAACAGTGCCCGGCCGGACGACGCCGTGGAGAAGTGTGGCTCAATGGTTAGAGCGGCAGACTCTTATGCAGAGGTCTGGCCCGGGACCAGGGTTCGATTCCCGCCTCGGTGGGTCTTGGGCTCAATTTCCCCGGACCTGATAATTCTCGCCTCGGTGCCTAGTCTAATCATGGGTCCCACTCTGTGACTCTGGGCAATAGCTTGCTTAATCTCCACAACGGCCCCAGCAGCGCTGTGGATGCCTGGCTTCACCTTGGGGGTGCCCAGGAGTGGACATTTCACAGGAAAGCCAGGATGGGTTCCGCAGCGGTATGAATATAGCGCTACGAGGCCTCCGGGTAGAAGTGCGCTATATAAAATACAAAAAAAAAAAAAAAAAAACGACGGAGACCAAGCCCGGCCGTCGGGCGGAGCAACAAGCAGGAAAGGGAGCAGAGCAACAGTGCCCGGCCGGACGACGGAGACCAAGCCCGGCCGTCGGGTGGAGCAACAAAGGGGAAGACGAGTCACCGAGCTCCAACAGAGGGCAATGTGGGAGCCTAGTAACCAAAGTCCAGCACACGAAGGACAGAACACTTCCTTCTGAGAACACCAAGCAGATTAGTTAAAAAACCGGAAGAACAGGACGGAACTGGAACACGGAGCTAGATGCAAGAACCTAAAGCGTCGCTCCCAGGGCTCACTGCTGATTTATAGTGGCTTGGTCTTAAAGGGACAGTATATTTCACTTCTCGGGGCATGATTCTTGGGGCATGATTCTCGGGGCATGACAGTTTGGGGAACCACGGTTTGTTCACGAAAGGGGTACTCGAGTTATGAAACACTACAGTCTACTACCTGCTATGAACGGTACACTGCCTGTTATCTCGCTATCGCTGAGGTGGGGTGTAAAGATGGATGACTACCTATGGCGGGTTTAGGGGCTGATACACAATTGAATTGCATATCATGGAATGTTAGAGGGCTCAACAATGCTAGGAAATGTAGGGATGTGATTGCCTATTTCAATAGACATAATGTTCATGTGGCTATGTTACAAGAAACTCACTTGTCACCGAGGGGTAGAGTTACTTTTGCTAGTAAGTGGGCTGGTATCCGGGCATTTTCTTCCTACTCTACTTACGCTCGAGGTGTGACTATCCTGTTTAGGCGAGCGGTGCCCTTCCATAAATACGGAGAACTGCTGGATGGTGAAGTCAAAGTCAAAGTCAAAAGATTTATATAGCGCACTACATACCCGGAGGGTCTCAAGGCGCTTGAAGAGGGTGGGGAATTACTTGTCGAATATCCAGGTTTTAAGTTGCTTTCTGAACGCTAGGTGGTTTTGAGTGAGACGAAGGTGAGTGGGGAGTGAGTTCCAGGTTTTAGCTGCGAGGTAGGAGAAGGATCTACCTCCCATGGTGGTTTTGTTGATGCGAGGTACGGTAGCAAGGGCTTGGTTGGAGGGGGTGTAGAAGGAAAGTCGTGTGTTGAGGCATTCGGGTCCAAGTTCGTAGAGTGCTTTGTGTGCATGGGTTAGGAGGCGGAAAGTGATCCTCTTATTGACGGGAAGCCAGTGAAGGTCTTTCAGGTGCCTGGAGATGTGGTCTTTACGCGGGATGTCTAGTATGAGTCTGGCTGATGCGTTCTGGATGCGTTGGAGTTTTTTCTGGAGTTTAGCGGTGATACCGGCGTAAAGGGTGTTTCCGTAGTCCAGGCGGCTTGTAACCAGTGCATGGGTGACCGTTTTTCTGGTTTCGGTGGGGATCCAGCGAAATGTTTTTTTGAGCATGCGAAGAATGTTGAAGCAAGATGATGAGACGGCGTTGACTTGTCTGTTCATGGAGAGTGAGGAGTCGAGGATGACGCCCAGGTTCCGTGCGTGGTCCGTCGGGGTGGGTGCTTTTCCAAGGGCCTCTGGCCACCACGAGTCATCCCAGGAGGAGGGGGTGGTACCTAAGATAAGGACTTCTGTTTTGTCTGAGTTTAGTTTCAGACGGCTATGCTTCATCCACTCGGCCACTTCTTTCATTCCTTTATGTAGGTTGGTTTTGGCGGTGTTAGGGTCTTTGGTGAGTGAGAGGATCAGTTGAGTGTCATCCGCGTAGGAAATGATGTTGAGGTTATGTTGGCGTGCGATGGCCGCGAGGGGGCTCATGTATACGTTGAAGAGGGTGGGGCTGAGTGAGGATCCTTGTGGTACGCCGCAGATGACTTCAGTGGCCTCTGACTTGAATGGTGGGAGGCGGACTCTCTGGGTTCTTCCGGAGAGGAACGAGGTGATCCATTCCAGTGCTTTTCCTTGGATTCCGATGTTTCTGAGGCGCTGTAGAAGGGTGCTATGGCAGACTGTGTCGAAGGCTGCGGAGAGGTCAAGGAGGATGAGGGCGACAGTGTCTCCGTTGTCCAGTAGAGTTCGAATGTCGTCTGTTGCTGCGATGAGGGCGGTCTCCGTGCTGTGTTTGGTTCGGAAGCCGGACTGTGAGGAGTCGAGGGATTTGTTGGTTTCGAGGAAGGCGGCGAGCTGGTTGTTGACAGCTTTCTCGATGACTTTGGCCGGGAATGGAAGGAGCGAGATGGGGCGGTAGTTTTTGAGTTCGGTGGGGTCCGCTGTGGGTTTTTTCAGAAGAGCGCTAAGTTCTGCGTGTTTCCAGCTTTCCGGGAAGGTGGCGGAGTTGAGGGAGCAGTTGATGACGTCTCGGAGGTGCGGTGCTATGATGGAGTCAGCTTTGTTGAAGATGTGGTGAGGGCAAGGGTCTTTGGGTGATCCTGAGTGGATGGAGTTCATCAGGCGGATGGTGTCCTCAGTGGAGATTGGGTTCCAGCTGTTAAGGATGTTCAATGGGGGGGAAGGTCCTGCAGAAGGTTGGGTGGGTTGGTCTCCGGGTCGGTTGTCGAAGCTGTTGTGGATGTCTGCGATTTTGTTGTGGAAGAACGAAGCTAGGGAGTCGCAGAGGGCTTGAGAGGGGGTGATGTCGTTGGAGTTGGCTGAGGGGTTGGTAAATTCTTTGACGATGTTGAATAATTCCTTGCTGTTGTGGGCGTTGTTATCTAGTCGGTCTTTGAATGCGGCTTTCTTGGCAGACCGGATTAGTTGGTGGTGTATGCGGGTGGCGTTTTTGAATGCGTCTCTGGTGCTGGTGTTTGGGTCTTTTTTCCAGGCCATCTCGAGGGTGCGACAGAGTTTCTTCGATTTCTTAAGATCATCGTTGAACCAGGAGGCATTTTTGCTGCCTAGTTTGATTTGACGTTTTTTCAGCGGTGCTAGGATGTCGGCGCTGTTGGATAGCCATTGGGTGAGGTTAGTGGCTGCTTGGTCGGGGTTTGAGGAGTGGGCAGGGGGGTTTTGAAGAAGCGATGAGGAGATCTGGTCGGTGGTGATTTTGTTCCAGTTTCTTCGCAGAGAGGGTTGAGGATGGTTGTGAGTTGTGGTCTTATTGTAGATAAAGTGTACGCAGCTGTGGTCCGTCCAATGGAGGGCTGTGGTGTGACTGAAGGAGACATGTTTGCTGGAGGTGAAGATGGGGTCGAGTGTGTGACCTGCGATGTGGGTGGGCGTAGTGACAAGTTGTTTGAGTCCGAGGTTGGTGAGATTGTCCAGAAGGGAGGTGGAGTTGCTGTCGTTGCTCTTTTCCAGGTGAAAGTTGAGGTCTCCCAGTAGAATGTATTCCTCGGAGGGGAGGGCGTGTGGGGTGATAAAGTCAGTGATGTCGTCGCTGAATTGTGCACGGGGTCCTGGTGGCCTGTAGAGGAGGGTGCCTCTGAGAGTGATCTTGGGGTCGGTGTGGATCTGGAAGTGAAGGTGTTCGGTGTTGGCAAGGTTGACGTCTGAGCTGGTTGAGATGCGGATGGAGTACTTATGGACGATAGCGATACCTCCTCCTGTTTGGTCGGTGCGGTCCTTACGAATGATCTTGTATCCTTCCGGGATGGCAATGGTGATGTCTGGGGCTGAGGAGGCGTTCATCCATGTTTCAGTTAGGAAGGCGACGTCGGGAGAAATAGTGTCTAGTAAGTTCCAGAGGTCGATGGCGTGTCTGTGGACTGAACGGGTGTTGAGCAGTATGCATTTTAGGTGGTTGGAGTCAGATGTATGTTTTGTGTTCGTGGATGAGGAGGTTTTCTTTGTGCCGTTGAACTTGCAGGAGTAGCATGTGAAGGGTCCATGGGTGTGTCCAGGAGCGGCTTGGGCGCAGTTGGGGAGTCGGCCGGGGTTAAGGGCTAGGAGGGTGGAGGCGTCGTATGTGATGTGGGGGGGATGGGTGGTGCAGGGGCCAGGGGGAATGGCACTGGGCGCGGTCCAGGCGCGGACGGGCGTAGACGGGCTTACCTTTGGCGCACCTTCGGCGCGACTGGATGGAGGGGGGCGGAGCGTGGGCGGGGCGGCTGGGAGGCGGGAGCGTGGGGGGAGGGACGGGCTGAAGGCACAACCAAATGGCGATCGGTTAAAATACACAACACACAGGCTAACACGCCGATATTGGGCACAAGGAAGACAATAATAGTAATGGAAATGTTAACATTAAATTAAATACTCCCGTGGGCACTGCTGAGCACAAAGTTAGACACTCGGCACAATCAGTGAATAAAAACAGCAGCAGTGCGAGGCGCTTGATGAGGAGAGCAGCGCTACGATTACTCGGCACAATCAGTCAATAAAACAGCAGCAGTGCGAGGCGCTTGAGGAGGAGAGCAGCGCTACGATACCAGAAGCTGCAGGAGGCGAGGGGGAGCAACCGCTGAGTCCGGAGACAGGCTGGTTACTATGCACTGCTATGGGGACGCATGGGCCACGATACTATCACATTTGTAAACTGCTATGCCCCCAACTCGGATGTGCCTTCTTTTTTCACCACATTATGGGGCAAGGTCATGGATGTGGGATCTCGCCATGTCATCTGGGGGGAGACTTTAACTTAGTGTTTACACCACACTTAGATCGATCAGAGGGAGCACCCCATTACAAACCAGGAGCCAGAGAGGCTCTAGAGGGAGTCATGACTGAGGGCGGCCTAGTGGATATATGGAGACATCTACACTCATCTCGGAGAGAAGGTACACACTTCACCTCACACACAGGCACATGGTCACGGTTGGACTACTTTCTCATCTCGAGGGGGGTCGCCTCGGAGGTTCTGGGGGTAACACACCTACCGCGAACATACTCTGATCACAGCCCAGTACTTTTGCATACACGCATCCCTGGATGGGACAACCCTAGACCGGGGTGGAGATTACAACCGGCGGCGCTATTAGATAGCCTATTCCGAGCGGAACTGGGGGATGAAATCGCCGCCTTCTTCCCCAGGAACAAGGGGTCTGTGGATTCAGTGGAATGCATCTGGGAGGCCTTCAAAGTCACCATAAGGGGGTACTGTATGTCCAAGAGTTTTGGGGTCCTACGGGACATACGAACCAGTATTCACTCGCTACACAAAGAGCTTAAGGCGCTGGAGCTCCGCATGGCTGAGGGCGGTGGCCCAGAACTACATGCAGAATTCAGGGACAAGTTGTCGAAATATGAAGACGAAGCTAACAGAGAGGTGAAATTTCAAGGGAAACATTGGCAGGCCAGAAAATATTGCGAGGGGGACAGGCTAGGGAGGGCACTGGCGGTCCTTACACAGCCTTCAAGAGACCACAATACTGTCCTAGAAATCACTGATGACCATGATCACGTTCTCAGAGACTCTGATGCAATCCTAGAGGCTTTCACATCTCACTATCATACACTCTACACCTCTGCTACATCGGATGAAGTACCATATTCGGAGTTCCTTGGAGATATAGCGCTGTGCTGGCTCAGTGATGGCGACAGGGCTTTCCTGGCCGCTCCCTTCGAAACTGACGAAATCCGCGAGGCCATTATGTCACTGCAAAATGGTAAGGCACCAGGCCTAGATGGCATACCCGCAGAGTTCTATAAAGCCTACCTCGACATCATGGCTCCTGTCCTCCGTGAGGTGTACGAGGAATCGTTAGCCGACAGCCTCCTCCCGTGCTCTATGCGGGAGGTGGTCATTACCTCACTCCTGAAACCGGGCAAGGAACCAGGCTCCTGCGGTTCGTACCGTCCGCTCTCCCTCTTGAACTGTGACGTTAAAATCCTAGCGAAGGTCCTGGCCACCCGGCTGTCCCTCCTTATGACTAGGATTGTCCTTCCTGATCAGGCCGGATTCGTCCCCGGTCGATCTACTTCGCACAACCTTCGCACCTTGTCTTCCCTGCTCCGTACGGTACACCCCGATCTGCCAGTAGCGGCCGTCTTCCTAGACGCCACCAAGGCATTCGACTCTGTCGAATGGCCTTATTTGTTCTCTGTCCTGGCACGTATGGGGTTTCCCAAGCTCTTTATTTCCTGGATCCAATTACTCTACACACAACCTACTGCGAAAATTCTTATCAATGGCCGGCTTTCTCACTCCATCTTCATCACCAGAGGCACGCGTCAGGGGTGCCCTCTATCCCCCCTCCTTTTTGCCATCGCAGTCGAGCCCCTAGCCTTCAGAATACGTCAGCTGCACCGAGCGGGCGCGGTACAATGCCTGCAGCGCCAAATAGATGTGTCATTATACGCCGACGACATCACCCTTTATGTTAAACACCCGGACATCCACCTTAATCCGTTATTACGGGAATTTGTGGTATTTGGTAGAATGTCCGGGATCTGCATAAATTGGTCCAAATCGCAATTCTTCCCTCTGACCGACGCGGTGCAGGACTTCCCTCTCGACTACCCACTCGAATGGTGTCGGACGGATCTTCGTTACCTGGGTATCCAAATCTCACGTGATAAAGATGAAACGCTCCGGGCTAATTACGGAGTGGCCATTACAAAACTCACAGCCATGGTTGACCGCTGGATTGCTCTTCCGCTCTCCATGTCTGGTCGAGCGTCCCTTATCAAGATGGTGGTTCTGCCACAGTACTTGTATCTCTTCCTCAACATACCGTACTATCCAGGGGCGTTCTTCTTCAAAACTCTGAAATCAGAGCTCTGTCGATTATTCTGGGGGGGTAAGAATCCGTGGTTGAGGTGGTCCACTCTGATCTTACCCTATGAGGTCGGAGGCTCTAATGTCCCTGACTTCGAGGCCTATTATCTGTGCGCACAAGCGCAGTATGCATATCACTTGCTGGTCCCGACGCCCTTCATGCCACAACTGGCGGTGGAGGACTGGATTGTACATCCTATTCCCCTTAATGGCCTGCTCCTCTGCTCGGAGGCACTGATACAGACACCAAACACCTCTGTCTCCTGCACTCTGGATGCCTGGCGCCGCATGGCGAAGAGGCTATCCTGCTCCCTGTCATACTCTCCCAAACTGCCGCTGACGTTTCATCCTTCCCTTCCCCTTTTACAAGAGCGAGGCTTTCGACTGCTCTGTGGCCGTCTGCGGCTCACATCTTGGGGGGAGCTCTTTGTAAACGGCACATTTAAAACTGCTGATGTTTTTTTTGCCTCCCACGCTCACACCCCGCTCGATGTCTTCTATTACATGCGCCTACGTCAGGGCATGAAGGACATCTTGCCCAAGTTCCCAATGGAACCTGAGATCTTCCTTCCCCTCCACTTCTTATTATGCTCGCGGGAAGGTAAGCATCTAGTTACTGGACTATATCGCCAACTCAGGGCTGTTGCCACGCTGCCCGAGACAGGGGCCCGGGCACGCTGGAGTGCTGATCTGGATATGGACCTCACTGATGACCATTGGCAATCTTGCTGCGCCCTAACGGCCCGGATATCGGCCAGTAGCAGGTTCAAGTTACTACACTACAAGTTCTTACACCAGTTATACTATACCCCGGTGAAGAAACACTGGTTTCATCTGACTGACGATGACCGCTGCGAGCGCTGTCATGCTGAACATGCGGACTTCCTCCACCTGGCTTGGGCATGTACCCCGGTTCGTCTGTACTGGCAACAAGTGACAGATGCCCTCACAGCGATGACTGCGGAAACCATTGCTGCGGAACCGATCATTGTCTTACTTGGACACACGGCCCAAGTCTCCAAAGCCTGCAGGAAATTCGTGGACGTGGCCTTACTCTTGGCGAGACGTCGAGTGGCATGCCGCTGGGGCAGGGGCAGAGCCCCCAAGTTCAAGGAGTGGCTAGCGGACTTAACTCATTGTCAGGAACAGCACCTCACCTTTGCAGAGCTGTTACCGATCACTAGCCGACCCAGGGATATCTGGAGCCCGCTGGTCGGTTATCTTCTTGCCCAGTCAGATGACGACGATGTCCCTGCGGGAGGACCTGTGGGCGATTAACTAATTCGAGAACGACAGGGGCTTCCGACTGCTCTCCACAGTTGGGCGCGGCATTTCTTAGCTAATATCGCTGATACACTGCCTCACTCCTTGCCACACTGGTAGTATATATGCATACCACCCTCCCGCAGACTATCCACTGGCGCTATATCCATGGATGTTGCCATCGGATCCACGTTCGACATGCACTTTCCATTGACCTAATACTTCCATACACCTTTAGTTTCAGGCCCGACACAACCCATTGACGCTTCATATCATCTCCGGCTTTCAGGGAACCGGATACCGTTGTTACTCTCACTCGTCATTGCATTGCTTTAGTAGACTCTCGATGATTGCTGTTGCGAATATACCCTAGGACTCTACCCCCGGGTACGGCCGTGCACCCCTAAAGTTTTGTTCTAAAGTTGTGAACTGTTTCACTGACCTACATGTACATGAACCTTACAAAAACCTGTTCTGCTGCAGCACATCCGGAACTGCTTGCTTTAAGTACTGGCTGCTGTTCATACCTGGCATGATACAGTATTGACGCTACCGAGCCTCCGGGATGTCGGTTCCACAGCTGTGTTCTTACCACTATGTCTTTTTCCTTTTGATGCATTCCTTGCTGCCGGCCTCCGGGTTGTAGGCACAGAAAGCTGTGTACTGTCTGTAATTTCCAATAAAAGCAGTTTGAACGCCAAAAAAAAAACAAAAAAAAAAACTTACTTGTGAAATTTCTAATCCAAAAGTGATCCAAAGAAAGTCAAAAAGGCCTCAAATATCCAGCAGCATCCACAAAAAGTAATCCTTCCAGGTCAAGATCCAAATTCCAAATCAAAGTTACCAGGACATGAACAAAGCACTGGGAGGAGCCTGCTGGACAGGAACAGGATGTTGGAGACTGTGGGGCACTTCCTTCCTCCCACCCCCCCCCCCCAAAATGGACTCCTTGCAAAAAAAAGTGCAGGCAAATGTCAACCTGAGGAGGTATTCTGATAAAATTCATCATTTTCAGAAGGTGTATGCTGCCTACTGGTGGATTTCTTGTGCAGAATTGCAAATTTTGCAATTTCGCAAACGCGAGATTGTCGCTGCCCGCCGCATCTACGTGTTCGCAAGTGTTTACTCCCGCGATGCGTGATCACGGGCCTTTATGACGTACTCGCGTTGACAAACTCTCGCTGTGCAAGGTGGCAAGCCGCGATGACGTAATCGCGGTTGACAAACTCCCGCAGGATCCCGCAGCAAGATCCAAAATAGCGCAGCACACGCAAACATGGAGAAAAACAACTCTTCAAACGCTGAATAACGGTAAGTGAACGCCGCGCGCCGCAATATTGTATTTGTCAAGCGCGACCCCAAGCAAAAAAATCCGCTTCGAGCGAATTTGCGAATTTTCGGTAAATTCGCGAGAGTTTGCGGATTGCGAATTTGCCGAAAATCCGCAAATTCCGCGAGCGGAATGGATTTTACGCCCATGCTTACATTAGACGCACCACAGGAGGTGGAGCCAGCTTTGTGGAGGGAAGGCACAGTCCTATTCAGGTCCCATCCATCTACATGCAGATCTCCCTATTCAGCCCTGTGCAGACTCACCCTGTCTCCTGGAATGCCCCAGCCCTGTCACTCAATCTCCAGACAAGGAATACACAACCTAGCAGAGTCAGGCTTGGATAGTTAGGCAAGAAAATTCCTACTTTCTAAAAGTGGTATTTTCAAATACAGAATGTTAAAACCAACTTCACTAAAATATGTTTTTTCACATTCTGAGTTCAGGCATACTAAAGGGCAACAGGTAGCCTTGCAATAGTGAAAAACGAAAATGGCTGTAATTCACTATTAGGACATGCCACACACACACCAAGGCTTGTCCTACCTTTTACCGCAAGCGCGACGCAGCTCCAGCAAGGCTCGGGGGTGCCGTATCTGACCAATGCTGCTTCAAGCAGGCGCAGGGTTTTGACGCAGCATTGGCCTGAAACTGACTGAGTGAAATCTTATAGATTTTTCTAACTAACTAACTTTGTCCACTTTAGGTTGCTTTTTGTTCTGCAGCGCTGGGACGCTTTCGGGCAGCCATGCGCTTTATAAATCAAATTTCATTTCATTTCACTTTTGCGAGGCGCATCTGCCCCGGAACGCCCACCCTGCGCCGGAGCGCCCACAAGTGGCGCAGGGCTTTACAACATGACGCATCTGCCTAGATGCGTCACGTTGTAAATGGGTCGTAGGGATGCGCCACGTTTACGCCGCAGTTGCGTGACGTAAACGTGGCGCATTACCATCATAAATCTGCCCCCCTAACTTTAAGACTTTCGGTATTCACAGAAGGCATTTAGGAGTCCTAAAGTTAGGAGTCCTAACTTTACTACTCCTAAACTGAGAAAAATCCTAACTTTAAGACTTTTGGTATTCACAGAAGGCATTTAGGAGTCTGGGTGTAGAGTTCAGGGTAGTTTTCAGTGCTGGGGTTCAGGTAGTTTTCAGGGCAGGGGGATTCTAGGTAGTTTTCAGGACTGGTGGTTCAGGGTAGTTTTATGGGCTGGGGGTTTGGGTAGTTTTCAGGGCTGGGGGGTTAGAGATAGTTTCCAAGGCTGGGTACTGGGGGTAATTTTCAGAGCTGGGGGGTCATGTAGTTTTCAGGGCAGGGGGTAGTTTTCAGGGTTGGAGGGAGGGTGTTGTTTTGTAGGAGGGAGAGGGTAGTTTTAGGTCTCAGGGCAGGGGCTTGGGAGGCTGTTTTAGGACTCAGGGTGGGGGGCAGGGATCAAAATACTTTTTAGGGCTTGGGGGCAGGGTAGTTTTTAGGGCTCAAGGGGGGTCAGGAGTTTTTAGGGCTTGGGGAGGGCAGGTAGATTTTAGGACTGGAGGCAGAGAGGTTTCTAAGGCTAAGGTGGGAGGGTTTCAGGAGGAATGAGGGTAGTTTTAGGACTTAGGCAGTGGCAAGGGTCGGGGCATTAAGACTTACCTGTCAAATCTTAACCAATGATATGTGTTTAGCGTACATGCCTTAACAATGCATTCTTTTTTTGGTAAAGGCATGTTCGTGGTTAAGACTTGCGTGTAGAGACTGCGTGGAACTGGCATGCATGGTAAACGCATGCTGGGTTCTATCACACAACCATAACCAGTGCTAAAGTGCTTGTGCTCTCTCCCCAAAACATGGTATTAATGGTTCATCCGCAATTGGCATATTTCATTTACTGATAAGTCCCTAGTAAAGATGTATCCCTTGTACCCAGGGCCTGTAAATTAAGTGCTACTAGTAGGCATGCAGCACTGCTTGTGCCACCCACTTAAGTATCCCTTTAACCATGTCTTATGCCTGCTTTTGCAGAGCCTGCATGTGCAGTTTACACTGCCATGTCGAACTGGTAAAACCACCCATTTGCCAGTCCAAAACTTTCCCTTTTTATGTAGCTAAGTCTCCTCTAAGGTAGACCCTGTGTAATTCAGAGAACAGGGTGCAATGCATTTAAAAGGCAGGACATGTAATTTTAAGTTTAGCATGTCTTGGTGCTGAAAAAATCCCAAACTCGTTTTCACTATTACAAGGCCTATCTCTCCCGTTGGATAACATTGGGGTTACCTCATTACATTTATAAGCATAATCAACAATTGGAAAGTGATAAGACCTCCAAGACCGGTGCCTCTGTAATCACAATTGAAAATCACAACTTAAGGTGAAGTAGGATTTTAAATTGCAATTCAGGAAATGCTGATTTCAGAAAGTTCCTGTTTTCTTAATTAACTATTTGATGTCTGCTTGCTGCCTCTGATCTGAATGGGGTGCATGGCAGCTGGGCTTAGTGTATTTCCCCTAGACAGCCACACACAATGGGAGCTTAAGTGTGACTTGATGAGCCATTGTGGGAGGAGGGCAGTTGAGGAGCTAGTCCCAGCTTCACTTACACCTGAATAGGATGTGTCCTGTCACAACAGAAAGGGCTGCATTACACCCTGTAGGAAGCCTGGAGCCAGGGCAGAGAGGGATGACCTTTCTGCACTTCAAAGCCCTGTGTTTGAAGTCTACCCCACTTCAAAGGTCCAACTGGGTATAAGTACTGGACCTCTGACACCATAACCTCAGTGCACTTTTGGACCTGTGACCACTCTACTAGAAAGAAGCCTGCTGTGCTGCCAAAAGGACAGCCACTCTTCTGGAATGCTGTTTGCTGGACTCCTGCCTTGCTGAGTTACCCTGCTGCCTGATGCTCTCTTTACTCCTGTGAGAAGGACTTGACCTGCATCACTTGAACCCAGAGTGACTCCTAGGGATAGCTGGCTGGCCTACTGATCTGAAGTCCCATGTACATAAAAAACTTCCAACCCTCCTGTTCCTGCACCTGCCCACTAAAATCTGATAGTCTGTCCTGCTAAGTCCTGGATGGACACTTGAAAGTGGGCCTAGGATGTGTGCTCCAGTGGAACTGACCAATCCTCTGCTGCAAGAGCAAAATCACTGCATCGCTGCTGTTGTGGGAACATAACCAGCGCATGGTCTTAGGACTCAACGCATGACCTTCAGAACTGCTGCTTCCGAACCAATGCATCACCGCTGCTGTGTAGAGAAAATCAACACGTCACCTCTACTACATGGAAGTACCCGGCGCATTGACTTCGGAACCGACACTTCGGTAACCAGAGCATAGCCTTTGAATCATTGCAATGTCACTGCTGCTTCAAGAAAATCGGCACATCACTCCTACTGCTTGGAGAAAATTGACGCATCCTCTCTGCTGCAGGATCAACACTGACGCATTGCTTGGCTGCATCTCACATCTTCATCAACACAACCAGGATTAAGGTACTTATTTCAGCAGTCCTCACTGTGTCCCTATTTCTGGCCCACACTCCATGGCGGTCGGCCTGAACATTTGACTTTGTCCCGGTCCGGAACGACCCGTTCTCCAGATTAACCGCGTTCTTCTTCCAAGTGCTATTTTACAGTTTATTCTTTAAAAATTCATAGCTCAATTTCTACTTATTGGATTTTTATTGTTTCCGTCTTGCTTTATTAGTAAGTTAAGTTCTATTTTTTCAACTTAGTTTGGTACTTTTTGGGTGGTGTTTTTACTGTTTTACTCTTTGGAGTATTGCACATATACTTTGCACATTGCCTTTAAGTAAAACCTGAGTTCTCTGTGCAAAGCTACTGAAGGGTGTGCAAAGGATAATTTCAGGGATGCTGACCCTAACCCTGACTAGGATTGTGATTGATATTTGGCTAACTTTCACACCCCAGTCAACCAACAACCCAGTGTTTGAACACATAATATTCTGCCATCATTATTAAGGCCCCAACCAAACATCAAGGGGTGGTCCTGTCAGTCGACTTGGAGAATGCTTTCGACATGTTGGGTTGGGAGTCCCTGTTTGAGGTGATGATACGTATGGGCCTGGGGGAAGACTGGGTGTGGTGGGTGCAGCTTCTTTACACCTTGCCCACTGCAAGGGTTCAAACAGGCAGAACAATATCCAGGCAGTATATGATATCCTATGGGACTCGGCAGGGGTGTCCCCTCTCTCCCCTCCTGTTCACCTTGGTGATAGAGCCTCTCGCAGAGAGGATCCGTAGGGGGGGCAGGAAAGGATTACCAATAGGTGGTTGGCAACATCAGATTTCCTTGTATGCAGATTATCTGCTGATATACCGGATACAGCTGTTACGTGTACCGCCACAGCCTTACAAACCTTGGAGGATTTTGCGCTGATCTCTGGCCTTCTGGTCAATAAAAGCAAGTCATGTTTGTTTCCAATACCAGGTCCATAGTATAGACCAGTGGCATTGATGGCTGACATACTCTGGGCCCAACACTCCCTCAAGTACCTAGGTATACACATTTTCCATTCCCTTGAACACCCTTTTGCAGGACCTGGCATGGGGAGATGGGTGCCCGAGGGTGTCCCTGAAAATGTTGCAACGCCCTCTGTCCGAAGGAGGTCTGGGAGTGCTGAACTCTGAGTTCTATATGCTAGCTGGCCAGAAACAATGGGTGGCACAATGGGTAAAGTGTGTGAACGAGGAGGGAACATGCCTGTCTGACCCAGCATCTCGCTCTAATCTAGGGATGACAAAACTACTAATCCCAACTATGCCCACTCCTTAATACTCAATACTACAACGCACAGCCTTTCAGACCTGGAGACGGTGTCAGAGTAAATGGCAGCGTTCTACCAAATACACCCGGTGTTGTCCCTAGTGAGGTTACCACATGGTGAGCCCCAATCCATATTTACAAACGAACAATTGGGTCGCTGATCTGAAGCAGGGCTCAACCAGGGCAGGACTGAGAAACAAAACCGGCCCTGGCAAAGTGCTGGGCTCGCTCCCTGGGGGTGCGACTGAGCTCTTTGCCGGGGTCGGTTTTCGGCCGATTCTGTTACCGGGCCAATTTTGCCCCTGCCCACTCGCTGCTTCCGCCTCCCAGCTGCTCCTCCCTAACACCTCCCCATATATGCCGGACGCTGCACGGTCAGGCTTAAGGCGCGCCTAAGGCAAGCCCGCCTGCGCCTGTCCGTGCCTAGACCCCGCCCAGCGCCAGAATCCCTGGCCCCCGCGAACGCCACAACACCAGACTCCGATATGACGCCAGCACCCTCCACGCACTCAACGCCGGCCGAGACCGCAGCTGCTTCCAGGCCACCCCGAAACGCACCCACGGACCTTTCTCCTGCCACACCTGCAGCTTCACCTGCAACAGAGCCACCAAACCACCATGAACCGGACCCAACCACCTCCGCTGCATACTCCTAAACACACGCTCTGCACACAAACATGCCGTCGAGCTCTGGGACCTGCTCGACACCTCCACCCCAGACGTTGCCTTCTTGACCGAGACCTGGTGGAACGACTCCTCAGCGCCCGACATTGCCATAGCCATCCCGGACGGCTACAATATCACCCACAGGGTGTGTATCACTTACAACGCAACTTTTACGTCGTAATGCTGTTACAACGCAGCTATTACAACGCAGGATCCATTACATCGGATGCCATTACAACGCATGGCATTACATAGCAGATGGTATTACAACGCATACCATTACATCGTAAGTATTGGTAAGTATATAATTTTTTTTAATTTTATTTAATATTATATAATTGATTTAATTATTATTAATTATAAATAAAAATAAATAAAAATATTTATTTATGTTTTTAAATATTATAAATTAAATTTATTAATTTAAGTAATTTTTTAAATAAGTATGAGTATAGGAGTATATGTTTTGGGGTACTGAGGTATATGTTTTGGGGTGTTTGGGTATTTTTAGGTTTTAGGGCAGGGTTTGGGTTTTGTGGTACAGGGGTGTTTTTAGGTTTTAGGGTTTTGGGGTACAGGGGTGTTTTTAGGTTTCAGGGTAGGGTTTGGGTTTTGGGGTACAGGGGTGTTTTTAGGTTTCAGGGTAGGGTTTGGGTTTTGGGGTACAGGGGTGTTTTAGGTTTCAGGGTAGGGTTTGGGTTTTGGGGTACAGGGGTGTTTTTAGGTTTCAGGGTAGGGTTTGGGTTTTGGGGTACAGGGGTGTATTTAGGTTTCAGGGTAGGGTTTGGGTTTTGGGGTACAGGGGTGTTTTTAGGTTTCAGGGTAGGGTTTGGGTTTTGGGGTACAGGGGTGTTTTTAGGTTTCAGGGTAGGGTTTGGGTTTGGGGGTACAGGGGTGTTTTTAGGTTTCAGGGTAGGGTTTGGGTTTTGGGGTACAAGGGTGTTTTTAGGTTTCAGGGTAGGGTTTGGTTTTTGGGGTACAGGGGTGTTTTTAGGTTTCAGGGTAGGGTTTGGGTTTTGGGGTACAGGGGTGTTTTTAGGTTTCAGGGTAGGGTTTGGGTTTTGGGGTACAGGGGTGTTTTTAGGTTTCAGGGCAGGGTTTGGGTTTTGGGGTACAGGGGTGTTTTTAGGTTTCAGGGCAGGGTTTGGGTTTTGGGGTACAGGGGTGTTTTTAGGTTTCAGGGCAGGGTTTGGGTTTTGGGGTACAGGGGTGTTTTTAGGTTTCAGGGTATGGTTTGGGTTTTGGGGTACAGGGGTGTTTTTAGGTTTCAGGGCAGGGTTTGGGTTTTGGGGTACAGGGGTGTTTTTAGGTTAAATTAAATTAATTATATTATATTAACTACATTTCTTAATTAAAATAATTAAATTAAATACATTATTTTAAATAATTTAATTTAATTACAATCAAAAAAATATTTAAATTAAATTAATTTAATTATATTAATTAAATAAAATTAATTACAATTTTTATTAAAATTAATTTAAATAAATAGATTTAAATTTATTAAATAAAAATAATTACTATTTTAAAATGTATTTTAATTAAATTAATTAAATTAAATTAATTAAATTAACTTAATTACATTTTTTTTAAAAAGGTATACTTACCTATACTTACGATGTAATGCCATGTGTTGTAATAGCATCTGCTATGTAATGCCATGCGTTGTAATGGCATCCGATGTAATGGATCCTGCGTTGTAAAAATTCCGATGTAACGGAATGCGTTGTTATAAACCGCGTTGTAGTGACACCAATCCACCCACAGGGATCGCGCCAATGGAATCAAAGAAGGAATAGCCATCGTCCACAAGTCCACCCTCAAGAACGCCACCCACGCACCCACCTGCACTTCCGGATCCACACCGACCCCATCACCACCCTCAGAAGAACACTCATCTACAGACCCCCCGGACCCCAGGCTCAGTTCAGCGACTCCATCGCCGACCTCGCCAGCACCCACGCGCTCGCCTCCGAAGAACTACATCCTCCTCGGGGAAATAAACTTTCACCTCGAGAACAACAACGATGCCAACTCCGCCACTCTGATCGACAACCTCGCCAAACTCGGCCTCAGACAACTCAACACCGCACCCACCCACGCCGCCGACCACACGCTGGACCCCGTCTTCTCCACAGGCACCCACGCCGCCTTCGACCACACCACCGAACTCCACTGGACCAACCACCGCTGCATCCATTTCACCTTCAAGAAACCAACCACGCACCACCGCACCCAACAGCTGCTTCGCCGCTGCTGGAGCAAAGTCACCGAAGAGCAGCTGATAACCACTCTCGCCCAGAACACACCCACCGACCCCCCCAACCCAGACGCCGCAGCCCGCAACCTCAGACAGTGGATCAACGGCTGCGCCATCACCCTGGCCCCGCTCAAGAGACCCTCTAACAGCCACACCGGTAAGAGAGCCACCTGGTTCACCGATGAACTGAAGACCTCCAAACGCGCATGCCGGAAACTGGAGAAGATATGGCTCCACAAACGCACACCGGACAACCACGTAGCCCACAAGGACGCCACCCGCAGACATCACCACCTCATCAGATTAGCCAAGAGATCCACCTTTAAAGACCGCCTGGATAACAACGCACACGACAGCAAAGAGCTCTTCAGCATTGTAAAGGAACTCTCCAACCCTAGCGCCAACACCAACGACATCCCGCCCTCACAAGAACTGTGAAACTCACTAGCCATCTTCTTCCACCCCAAGATCGCTGACATCCACAACAGCTTCAACACCACGACCGCCCCGACTACGCCAGACTCCACCTCCCCTGTGAACACCACCAGCGCCAACTGCCTGACCTCCTGGTCCAACGTAAATGACGACGAGACACGCAAGGTCATGAACTCCATCCACTCAGGATCTCCGTCAGACCCGTGCCCACACCACGCATTCAGCAAAGCAGACACAGCCATCGCACCCCAACTACGGAAGGTCATCAACATCTCCCTCGAAACAGCGACATTCCCGGAAAGCTGGAAGCATGCCGAAATCAACGCCCTCCTCAAGAAGCCCATGAAGGACCTCAAGAACCTCCGGCCCATCTACCTGCTCCCGTTCCCGGTGAAGGTCATCAAGAAAATTGTCAACATGCAAATGGCCCATCACCTCGAAGACAACATCTAGGACCGGTCCCAGTCCGGATTCAGAGGAAACCACAGCACCGAGACAGCCCTCATCTGCGCCACAGACGACATCAGGCGCCAACTAGACAACGGCGAAACATCAGCCCTCATCCTCCTGGACCTGTCAGCTGCCTTCGACACGGTCTGCCATCACACTCTAAAGACACGCCTCCTAGAAGCCGGAATCCAAGAGAAGGCCCTTGACTGGACCACGTCCTTCCTCTCCGGCAGAACCCAGAGCGTCCGCCTCCCACCCTTCTGATCCGAAGACAACGACATCATCTGCGGCGTCCCCCAGGGCTCATCCCTTAGCCCGACGCTGTTCAACATCTACATGGCCCCCCTCACACAGTTGGCCCGCTATCACGACCTCAACATCATCTCCTACGCCGACAGCACCCAGCTCATCCTCTCCCTCACCAAGGACCCACACACCTCCAAATCCAACCTCCACAAGGGAATGAAGGCCATCGCCGACTGGATGAGGAGCAGCCATATGAAGCTGAAATCAGGCAAGACGGAGGTCCTCATCCTCTGACCCACCCCCTCAGCCTGGGATGACTCCTGGTGGCCGACCACACTGGGAACAGCACCGACACCCACCGACCATGCACGCAACCCAGGATTCATCCTCGACTCCTCCCTCTCCATGTCTAAGCAGGTCAACGCCGTCTCCTCCTCCTGCTACAACATCCTCCGCATGCTCTGCAGGATCTACAAGTGATCCCTACCGATATAAGAAGAACGGTGACACAGGCCCTCGTCAGCAGCAGACTGGACTACGGCAACGCACTCTACGCAGGAATCCCATCCAAACACCTACGACGACTACAACGCATCCAAAACGCCTCCGCCCGACTGATCGTAAACGACCCCCGCCGCAGCCACATCAGCCCCCACCTGAGAGACCTACACTGGCTCCCCGTCGACAAGAGGATCACCTCCAAGCTCCTCACCCATGCACAAAAAAGCACTCCACAACGCCGGACCAGCCTACCTGGACAGCACACTCAGCTTCTACACCCCCACCCGCAAGCTCCGCTCCGCCAGCCTCACCCTCGCCACTGTCCCCCGCATCCAACGAACGACCTCCGGCGACAGATCCTTCTCCTACCTCGCCACCAAGACCTGGAACACCCTCCCTACCCACCTACGGCAGAGCCAAGACCTACTCGCCTTCAGAATGTGGAAAATGACAATGTATATGTACATAAGCGGCGTTCATTTGTGTTCACTCATTACCAACTGCATGTACCCTAAGACTCCGAATTTCGAAGCTGAACGTACGAAAGCTTTGTATGATATCGAAATACCTAATATAATGGGGATAGACATAAATTGACATGCTGGCTAGATATGTTGAAAAGGGAGGACTGTTAAAAATCTGGATTGTGGCGTAAACATTATCGACGCCATCTTGCCCTTTTCAGATCCATACGTGTGCGTAAGCAGCAACCGTTTTGATTACCATGGCCTCTCTGCCCACTCCCGATAGCCAGCGTCTCTCTCTCTCCCCCTCACTCCCCGGCCTCGCAAGCATCCCCGACAGCCCCCGGTCTCTCATGCATAGGCCATAAAACCCTCTTCCTCTGCGCGACCCTGCTCTAAAAGTGACACCCCTGCCTGACCGACACCCCCTGCATTCCTCCCAGGAACACCCTTCCCCTCTTCTGATGACCCCCCCCCCGGCTACACCTGGCCTCTCGACCCGGTCCCAAGTCATAAAACAAAGCCTCATGGATGTACCCCCCCCGGCCCCGCATAGCAGAACGTGATACACCAACCGAACTGCCCGATCTTATCGCCTGCCCAACCCTAGATCTGACCACCCCCTCTTGCCCTCGTGTCCTGTTGGAATGTCCGGCTGCAAGATTACAATCACATGTTACATTTGGGAGGGGAAACGACATCCGAGCGACAGGCATGGGAATAGGCCTGAAGCTGGGATTCCAAACGTGCCTTTTCGTACTTCGAAGTTTCTTTATTGCAATAAGGAATGTTTGTACATCATAAACCTGTGTATAAAAGACGGAGCCTCAGAGAAACTTTTTAGAGCACCTCTTGAAGACATTGTGCGCGTGTCCGAAATGACAGGCTCTCCTCATGAGAAATAAAAATCTGTTCTTGCACTCCCGCTTCCAGCGCCCGTCTCTTTATTTGGTAACTAATCGAAATGGGAACTAAGAGGCGTCTTGTGCCAGCAGCCTGGGCATCGGTTGTAATTCGGGCTGTTTTTCCTCAATTGGCGTCCCAACGCGGGGCCCATCAGCGACATAAGGTCCGGTAAGAGAGGTCCAGACGATGGGGTGAACATCTGAACGATTGGAGTATACCTGCCTTGAGAGGGCCCTCGTCCGGCTGCCGATTGAATGAACTTCACCGATTCCGCACGGACCTCTCTCAAGCGACCTACTGTCCTGACTGGGATCCCACAGGAATGCTTCGGTAAAAACATGGAGTAAGAGAACGATCGGGCGCTGGAAAGGGAAGGCGAAGAACTGTCCACACGGTCCGGTCCGGGTAAGGTTAAGTAGGACGTCTTTACGTCCGATCGATAGGATGACTTTATCCATCTGATTGATTGATTGTTTATATTGGAATCGGTATTTAAATACTGGTATTGTTCATTGATTGGTTCATTTAGCCTTGGTTGCTACTTGAAGTATTGGTTCTCTTTGAGACATTCTCTGTTTGCAAACAGCGACGAATAGGAACGTTCCTCTCTCTTTGCAAATAGTGAAGGATAGGTAATGCGGACTTTTGTCCCCCGTTGTAATCCGTCCTGCCTATTTTTCTCCCCACTGATTGATTGATTGCTCTGTTGCTCTTTGAGACATTCACTGTCTACAAACGGGGAAGAATAGGAATATTCTGTCTCCCTTTGCAGATAGTGAAGGGTAGGTAATGCAGACTTTTGTCCCCATTGTAATCCGTCATGCCTATCTTTCTCCCCACTGATTGTTTGTTATCGATTTTTATCGATTATCGCTCTTTTGAGATATTCCCTGTCTACAAACAGAGAAGAATAGGAATATTCTGTCTCCCTTTGCAGATAGCGAAGGATAGGTAATGCGGACTTTTGTCCCCCGTTGTAATCCGTCATGCCTGTTTTTCTCCCCACTGATTGATTGATTGTCTGGACATTTATTGTTCAAGGAATAGTTCTTTTGAGGTATTCTCTGTTTGCAAATAACGTGGAATAGAAATGTTCTGTCTAGTCTTTGCAAGTAGTGAAGGGTAGGTAATGCGGACCTTTGTCCCCCGTTGTAATCTGTCATGCCTATCTACTCCCCACTGATTGGTAAACTAGTTCCACCCGGACCATTTATTAGAGGTAGATCATCTGGCTCAACCGGAGGGCGCCCCTAATAAAAAGGACATATGTAAAATACGAAGTAACCACCGTATCCTGTTAACAGAAACTTTAGCGCAAAAACACACTAGAAAAGGAAGGAAAAAGAAATCGAGCAAAATCAGTAGGCCACTGATGAGTTTTTGACTACGCTAGAAATAAGAAACGTTAGAAATAGCCCGCAATAAGAAACATGAAAGTGGTGTGAGAAGCCAAGCTTGATATCACGGCAGCCACGAGGTAGCTAGGCTCCGCCGCCCCTCACTGCTCCAAACATGTCTGTCCCACCGCCCGCCACGCCCAATAACGGTAACATAAGATAGATACAAGTCAGCAGATACCTACCCCCATTCCGGAAGCTCCCGAAGTGCAACAGGTCCACGGTTACGCCCATCCGGAAGACGAGGCCTCGACACGTGCAGGGCGGGGCCCGGCTGGTCGCCATCGGCCGGAGAGGCCGTGGGGTGGATGGCCCGGAATGTACTGGTCTTCCCATCCTCGTCTTCTGGCGCCTTGCAGGCCACGGGGGGGATGTCTTGCTTATGCCTCCGACCCCCCCCCCTCTCTCATCACCTGGTCCGGCCATCACGAATGCCATCGGCCGGAGAAGTCGTGGAGTGGATGGCCCGGAATGTACTGGTATTCCCATCCTCTTCTTCTGGTGCCTTGCAGGCCACGGGGGGGGATGTCTTGCTTATGCCTCCGACCCCCCCCCCCCCTCTCTCATCGCCTGGTCGGGCCATCACGAATGTCAGCGCCAGAAGACGGTGTGGGGTGCACTGGGAGGGAGAGGCGACGCGGACGAGCCTCTCCCACCTCCCCAGGTGGAGGCCCCTCAGCTGCACCCCCAACGCTCCACTCGCCCGACAAGGGTTTGTCCACTCTTGCGGTGCAACGCCACGCCCGACAGGCTGGAGTCCGTCTACTCTTGCGATCCAGCGACTGCCGGTTGCCGCGGAACTCATAAAA
Organism: Lissotriton helveticus; assembly: GCF_964261635.1. Taxonomy (NCBI): domain Eukaryota; kingdom Metazoa; phylum Chordata; class Amphibia; order Caudata; family Salamandridae; genus Lissotriton; species Lissotriton helveticus. The sequence continues at coordinate 1,762,766,003 of NC_136068.1, forward strand.
TAACGGTCAACTCTTGGGAGATTGGGCCTGGCGTGCAAGGATGGCCAGGTCGCTTGCCAGCTAGAAAATGAGTCCCCCGTCCAGAAGCGTTCTCCTCAGCTTTGAAGATTCTATGAGAGCTGCAGGGGCCCCCGACCCCCGCGGGCCCCCCCGATGGGGAATGACTGCCATGATTGCCCACGGAACGACCAAGACGTAGCCACGAGACGTCGGCGCTCTCATGCTGGCGCCAGCCTCAGTTTGAATGACCAAAATCCTGCAGACTGCCAATTTGATCAGTTCCGGTGGAACACCAGTATGACCCGGTAGGAAAGATTGTTGCCTCCCCCTCCCCCCTTTGACTGATGGTTCATGTCGACGGCCCCTTCTGTTGCCCTTTAACAAAACCTTTGGACTGCCGAAAGAGGCTCTGGTCCAACCACGAGTTGGTGGAGACATTTTGACTATACTTGGACCTGCCTGACCTCACCCAAAATGGCGCTGGTACAAATGAAACTCGCAACTCCCTGTTGTGTTCCGGTTGCTCAGCCTTGATCGCATGGCGGGAGGGGATGGGTACTGATTGAACACTTGGACAATGAATTGATGTTAAGTTCTGACGCGTCATTGATTACCGTATTATTGAAAGTTCGAATTTTCGACACTTATGGTACTTGCCCACAATGAATTTTCGATATGATTTTATTGCACTTTTCGCACCTTTATGAAATCAATGGTCACCGACTCCGTTCAAATAAATATCCCCTCATGTACAGCTCCAGTCTGCTCCGTGGCCGGCCCACGTGGTTGTAGACCCGTATTTGTGCACCAACATTTTTGAATAAAGGTTTTTTGAAAAGCAAACATAGTTGTAGCGCTTAGATTGGTAAGTTTCGAATAAATGGCCACTGTTTCCGATATAAGTAAAATACAGGTGAAATGAGGCAACTCGATTACTTAAAGGTTAAAAAGGCAAAGTACACAGAAATATTGCAAATGTGAATGGTCCAGGTTTGTTGTGTGTGTGTTTTTATATATATTTTTATTTTTGTGCAACGTAAAGCAATCGATAAAGGTCCCGGTATTTAGCCTTTACTTTATGTGCCACATGTATCAGGGAAGTTGTTTCAGATGCCCCAAAGCCACTCCGAAGGAATGCCACCTAACCCCTCTAGTTCCCGTGCCTGATGAACAAAAAACGACCCTGTACCACTGTAGACCATCCCTCCTCCTCGAAGGAGATCACGAGTTCGCCCCCACTTTACACTGACGGCCCTTTGTTTTGACCCTCCCCTACACACGATCCGTAATACCACACTTGGGCGATCTATGCAATACACAGTCCATCCATGATTATCTCTCCCGCACTACCGGTCCCTCTGGGCTTAAACGCCGAGATGAAAGGGACTGCATCCCGCGGAGATAGGTCGAGTATGTGGTAAGTAAAAGCATTTTCGGGTTTATGCGCGCTGATGTGTTATAAAACGCTGCCGCCACCCCTTCTTTTCCCCTTCTTTTCTGCAGGTCACATCGGAACGTCGACTAGAGTATGTAGAAGACCTACGCAACACGCCATGGTTCCGCACGGAAAAATTGTATATTGTCTATGGGGACTGCCCTGAGAACGTGACGAATTTGTGTGATATGAATGCACGCGTGTATGCCCTGATGTGTATAGCTCGACTGAATACACGTCGCACACGTTTGGAGTGATAAGAGAAATGTTTTATGTATGACTTAAGTGATGATCGAACGGCCGATGGAATGGGGAAGAGGGGTCTGAACATGGTACCTATACACGACGAACAAACAAAGATATAGCACTCCCTTACTTAGAAACGTCTCTCTCTCTCTGAACCCGGCGACTGGGAGGGTGGCCTGAAGCAGAAACTTGGCGGGTTATTGCAGTATGACAAAATATGACTCCAACCGGCACCCCAAATAAGCAACCAAGAATGACGTGCACCCATGAGTAAATTCATACGGTAACTAAATAGGGAAAGGTTCAGGAATATTCCGGGGTGAGGTTTACCCGAGTACCCTCCTCCTGGAAGACTAGGAATATTGTCAATGTTTAAGATTTACCACCTCCTTCTTGCACCCTCATAGACATGAAACTCAAAGCTGCCCCATTGTTCTCCCGACTGACACCCTCCGTTGCCTCAGCCTGGATACCCATTCGCTAAAAATGATTCGAAGATCCCACCGTGAGTATTAGCCCAACCAGGTTAGTTCCCGAACAATTGACAAAGGTGTAAGTATTTGCAACCGAGGCCACCAGCAAAGGCAGCCAGATGAATCAAGTAGGATACTAAGGATGCGCAGCATGCAGGAAGAAATCTTTTTGGCCAAGTACTGTTCTATGTTTTGTCTTGGATTTTTGTATATAATACATGTACTATCCCCCCCCGTCTGAATTCATGTGTACGTAATGTATGGATCTACGTCGTCCCTCAGCCTGTGTTTCTGTATAACTTGACTCCTGCTGTTCTGTGTTGTGTGCGCACTAAATGGCCTATTATTGTACACGTTTCTCTCTCTCTCTCTCTTTCTCTCTCTCTCTCTCCATGTCGTACGTGTACCAAATAGTTCATTTAAAATGCGGACGACTCTCTCTCTCTCTGAGGGTCCCCCTGTTCCCTCTTCCTTTGTGTGGTAACGTTGTGCCCCGCCGGCACAAGCCTAATTGGTTTTTGAACACAAAGGTGTTCGGCAAAATTGACAGAAACTAAAACAATTGTAATTTGCCATATTACTACCTCTCCTTTCTGTAAAATGATGGAACTTGAATTGGCTAAGAAGGAAAGGACAGGTAAGACGACTGATGTCCCCTAATCTGGCCATTTTATAGGTGGACTATATGTCAGTGGCCTTCTGTTCTCAGTTCGTTAGAAACACGATCCCCAATGCCCAGATTGCCCCACCTCTCTGCACCCAAGTACGGATGCCCAAAGCGTCCTCGTTTCTCCCGATTGACCCCAGCTCCATATCCCGAAGTATAACTGATGACCCTGATTAACCGTTGCTCCCCGAGAAATGAATGTTTAGCCTCTGTCCCTCTCTCATGGTGATAGAAGACTGCCAGGGCTTGGGTTAGAAAGACGAGTCTCTACCGAAGGATCCGATTTCGAGTTTGATGGAATACGCAGTTGATAGGAGTCTGACTTCTCTCCATATACGTCATGAACGAACGCCAAATAGACTTAGTACAAACTCAGTAGAAATGCCCGCATACATACTCCATAGTGATAACTTCTGACCGTGACCGATGAACGTATCCCCAACTACTTAAGATTGGGGGCGGAATTGAAATGTATAAATGTCTTCTCCTGCCAGTTCTCTAAAGCTTGCTTTGTACCCATTCAAAGATACACAATCACCGGAGGAGAGGGGCCGGACGTGACGCATAGCCTAGCCGCAGATCATGAAGCACATGTGACCTCGACCAAAGGTGGAGCCGCAGAGCAACGAGACGTGGGACGAGGCACTACTCTCAAACACGGAAAATGAAAGGATGGAGGGCTGCCTTGAAGCCCTCTGCTTGCTGACCCACGCGTGCCAGAAGTCCGCGCCCCCTTTGAGCCCGATTGATGGGCCTGCCTGCTTGTTATCCTTTGCTCCCTTGGTTTGTCTCAAAGATCTGATCCCACTCCGCCCTCTCTTCCCTCGATTATCCGACCACCCCCCCTTTTTTCACATGGATTTTGACTCAGCGAAGAAGAACAGCATTTAGGTAGAATAGGGTTTGCCACGGAAGGAGAAAGAAATGCAGGTGCCCAGCATGAGGCACCCTTAAGAAGATTAGTTAGGAAACAGGACTGTGGTCTAACAGCAGAGGACAGATCGCACCCTGCGACGTGTAAGGATGGATCCGAGCTGGACCTATAGCTCCACCGCCGGTGCCCAACAGCGCCAACGGAAGAACACGAACTACTAGAGCTTACCAGTGATGGCTCGCTGCTAAAAAGACACTGTGGCGAAGACCCCCCCTCCCCTTTCTGAACTTTCTACCCCCCCCCCCTGACTACTTGCTTGTATTGAACTGAATTCCTCCCTCAACCACTTTTGTATTGCTTTCAAAATGTTTCATCGGTCGCTTTTAACTGTACCTTGATACCGCCGGAGAGAGAGTCAGAACATGGTTCCATAATGTGTCGGAACATTTCTTTGATTGACTCCGACTGAGTTGTATACCGATCTCTAGACCCGTATATATAACACGACAAATGTAAATTCATATGTATTTCACCTCGACTATCGCATCGACTGCACATGGTTATATGCAATTCGCCAGTATTGACAGACGCTATTTCATTGACCACCCATGGCTATATGTACTCCCAGTCAGTTATGATAAACATGGAAATGAACTAACTTATGTTAAAAAGCGGCGACTGTGGAAAATGACAATGTATATGTACATAAGCGGCGTTCATTTGTGTTCACTCATTACCAACTGCATGTACCCTAAGACTCCGAATTTCGAAGCTGAACGTACGAAAGCTTTGTATGATATCGAAATACGTAATATAATGGGGATAGACATAAATTGACATGCTGGCTAGATATGTTGAAAAGGGAGGACAGTTAAAAATCTGGATTGTGGCGTAAACATTATCGACGCCATCTTGCCCTTTTCAGATCCATACGTGCGCGTAAGCAGCAACCGTTTTGATTACCATGGCCTCTCTGCCCGATAGCCAGCGTCTCTCTCTCCCCCTCACTCCCCGGCCTCGCAAGCATCCCCGACAGCCCCCGGTCTCTCATGCATAGGCCATAAAACCCTCTTCCTCTGCGCGACCCTGCTCTAAAAGTGACACCCCTGCCTGACCGACACCCCCTGCATTCCTCCCAGGAACACCCTTCCCCTCTTCTGATGACCCCCCCCTCCCGGCTACACCTGGCCTCTCGACCCGGTCCCAAGTCATAAAACAAAGCCTCATGGATGTACCCCCGCCGGCCCCGCATAGCAGAACGTGATACACCAACCGAAGTGCCCGATCTTATCGCCTGCCCAACCCTAGATCTGACCACCCCCTCTTGCCCTCGTGTCCTGTTGGAATGTCCGGCTGCAAGATTACAATCACATGTTACATTTGGGAGGGGAAACAACATCCGAGCGACAGGCATAGGAATAGGCCTGAAGCTGGGATTCCAAACGTGCCTTTTCGTACTTCAAAGTTTCTTTATTGCAATAAGGAATGTTTGTACATCATAAACCTGTGTATAAAAGACGGAGCCTCAGAGAAACTTTTTAGAGCACCTCTTGAAGACATTGTGCGCGTGTCCGAAATGACAGGCTCTCCTCATGAGAAATAAAAATCTGTTCTTGCACTCCCGCTTCCAGCGCCCGTCTCTTTATTTGGTAACTGATCGAAATGGGAACTAAGAGGCGTCTTGTGCCAGCAGCCTGGGCATCGGTTGTAATTCGGGCTGTTTTTCCTCAAGAAGACTCCTCAAGACCTGGTTCTTCGAGCAGTAGCGGCACCCCCCACCCTCCCCTCAGCGCCTTGAGACCCTCAAGGGTAAGTAGCGCGCTTTACAAGTACTCTGATTGATTGATTGATTGATTGATATGCTACACTACACATAGCATCCGGCATCCCTCTGGATGGGCTGCGGGCAAAGCGCGACAGATTCGGGGGTAGAGCACTCACAGACGAAGATTGGCGCAGGATCCTACAGTATTCCAAACAGATCTTCAGGAACACACGTTTAAAATGGAAAACAACGTTTACCTTAAAACTTTTTGCCCACAGGAAATCACAACACGGTTGTTACAATGACCGCGTTGTGATTCCGCATACCATTACTCCGCAAGTCGGAACAATGACTTGCGGAGGGGGGGGGAGGTGTTGGACTTAAAATCCAACACCTTCCCTAGTGTCCGCACAGACTGGAGTTGGAATAGTAAATTATACTAGGGGGAGGGAGGGAAATGCATGTCACATCTGTTCTGGTGCATCCCTGCTGATTTGCAGAGATGCGCCTGAACTCTTAAATCTTCCCCTTAGTGTTTTAGGACCAAAGTCATTTTTTTCCTTGTAAGGCTCCAAGTATTCTGAGACTGGTCCTTTTTTGAATCAATATAAGATCCGTGTAATATAGCTAGGCTTTCCTGTTTTCAGTTTCTATTTTTGGTCAATTCTGGTGTTTTTTTCCACTGTTTTGAAGTCATTTCAATACCTTAGAAAACAGTGGTTATCAGTGGTTACAAATTTTTGTGTCATTAAAAACTACAGAAACAGTGTTTTTCCGGTGTTTATGGAACGTTTTGCTTTTATTATTTGTTGATTTCTGCACTGATAGCTCATGGTATATAGACAGTGTAAGTATATTGTATATGAGGTACACATAGATTTTTGCAAATTAAACTTATTGTAGTACACCATACAACACTTCTTCAGTGAGTCTTTGGTCATGTGCGCTCGCTCTTTCTTTCCCATGTAAACTTCTGTGAAAAGGCCTTCTCAACATTGGCACTTGAGATTGGCATCACCAAAACAGCCGGTACACAATTTGTTAACTCTGGCCACTGACATAGCTTTCCATGCCAATACTGGTTCACTTGAAGATTGCGATAATTAGGGCAGGTTCTGCAACATTTGCGCTGATCTGGGCGCATATGCCCTCAGAGATATTGAAGCAGTCAAAAACAAAGCAGCACTTTTGAAACTACGGAGAAAATTCCCCTTTACAGAAGGGATCTAGAACAGAGTACCACAGTGAGGTTTCATTGACTTCAAATGCCATTGGTGGTGAAGGGCCATTTTTATTCAACATTGCAAGCCATTTTTCACACATTGTATGATAAAAGTTCCTCAATTGCTCTTCACCATTGCTTTGCTTACCAAATGGCAAGCACTCTAAAATGGAACATGTTGCAGTGTCAAAGTCACTAAAGGTACAATGTGGTAGTGGCGCTTAACTCAGCGACATCCCCCTGGGCACTTCTGAAAGTCCTGCGTAAGGCAGGATAAAAGACACTTAACAAAGGCTTTCCAATGAAGTGATTAACGGTTCATATTTTGAATTCTTTATTCATTCATGTGAACTTGTTGTAACTTTTCCAAATTAAATCAATTGATTCTTGTTGAATCCGTGCATCTGTATATTCATGTCTCCCTATGCATTTCGGGCAGGTCACCCTTCGTCAGCGGAAGTATCTGTAGAAGCAATAAATGTAAAATACCTTAATGGTCACCAAACAAAGACAAGGGAAAAGTATCCCTTCACCAATAGACCTGGTGTCTCAAGGATCCGTGTAGCAGTTACCTTTAATTCGAAGTGACAAGCGTGCGTAAATCATGAGGTTATGCAGCATGTGAGTAGCGCCTACAAATGGAATTAAAGACTAAAGAAATAAAATCGTGCAAATAATAAATGCGTAAAAAGTGATGGTTAAAAACGACAAGAAGTTTGTTGGCAACATGCATGCCATTTTTGAGTCTGTATTGGTGTGGTATATGCAAGACAGTGATAAAAATACCTCAGTTGTGAACATATAGTGCACGTGTGAATATGCGTGCAACAATATAGTGGCTCAACAGTCCATGCAAGAAATTAGCTTCCACCGTGGTCTGTTAGCAAAGTTACACAAACCATTTAAAACAAAATGAGTGAATGGAGTTTGAGTTTCTGTCATACACGCGTGTCAAAAATAGTACAAACAATAAAGACGATATAAGTCAATAGCGTCAAAACTTCTATCTGGGTATTCAGCCGTGGCATTAATAGACGCTGGTGCATTACTTTGCCCCGCGCGAATGGAGACGATAAAGTACCGGTGAGCCATGTGATTAACATAAATGAAGGACTAAAGAGTGAAAACGGCCGATAAGCCTGAAACTTCAAACGCCATCTTCAAATGTGTAATTGTGCAAACAAGTATATAACATACAAAATCTGACCGATAATGCGTTAAACAAATTTACAAAGAAAAACAACTGAGCGAATTGAAGTAACGTTGACAGGTGTGAATTTTCTAACATATGAGTGTGGAAAAGATGGTCATGGAAACGTGAGAGTCCTAAGTATGAAGCCACAAACTATGTGTATCCAGAGTGCCTACATGCGTGTTGAATATGGATGTGATCAGAAAAATAATGATCAAAATCACGTTAGGACTTTCAGCAGGGGGATGTCGCTGAGCTAAGCTCCACTACCACATTGTATTTACTATTACACCCTTGTCAGAGGGTGAAACCCCAGGAACACACTACAACTATACAGCCCATGCACAACTATTGGAGTGCGTGTTTAAACCATATTGATTGTAAGTCACTAAAGGTGTCACCCAGCCTATTCTCAAGGAGATGTTTCACATCGACACCAATTATGCTGAACACTTGGCAGACAAGGGTGTTTGTAGACTCTAGTTTTTTTTATTATGTCCACTACAGCAGTTATGTTTTCTTGTAAAAATCTAAGAATGCTGTAGAGTTTTCTTTTTTTCACATTACTATCAATATGTGACCAAAGATCCTCACATTTCTTGCCTTTGGCATCATCACTCAGCAAATATTCTGTAAACGGTTTCCACATGGATAATATAGAATTCATAGCCCCTTGGACTGAGAACCATCAGCTAAGTGACCCAATTGGAATTACTTTTTCTTTGATGCCACACAAAGCACAACCTGATAAGTATTTGCGTTTTAGTTCCTGTGCATAAGAGAGCAGTGCACCAGAATGGACTAAAAGTCAATAGCATTCCTCAATAACTCTGAAGATTGTAAAGATGCTTTCAGAATACCATCTAACAAGTGGCAAGGATCTCATACAGGGAAGCACTCCAGCTCAGGTATCAGTTTTGACAGGTTATCACTCAACTGTTTCATATATGTAGCTGAATCACTGCAAATACAAACAATATCACTCCAATATTTGTTGAACTTGGAAAGAACCTTTTTTTGCAGAGCATTCCAAATGACACTGAGTTCCATGTTTTCCAAAAGCCTGGTGTCATGTTTTATTCACTATCCCAGATGGTTGGTGATAGCGCTCTTTTCACATATACTTGTCACTATACCTTGCCCTGAATGTTTAAAGCCTGAGGTGTTGGCAATTCGCATACTATCAATACTGACTCACTAGAAACTGGGGGCTGGTGTATTAAGGGTTTTTACCTATTCTCTGTGGGTAAATGTGATGACACATATTAGCAAAGATTCTTATGAAACCAGCCATTTTACCTATCAGTGAAAGAATCAAATGCAGCCTGATTCTCTACAGTTTATAAAATAATTAAACAAGACCCTAAAATATTCTACTAAACCCTGCATCTTTAGACCAAAGACCACAAAACTGGAAAATACAAAAGGAAGAAGAAACAATATTTTAGTGGCATCCCTAAACAACAAAACTCAAGAAGAAGAATGTTAGCCTAGACTTTCTTATTGCTAGCTTGTATAACAAAGTTACATTGTATGGGGCCCTTCAGGGAAAAAAAATGATTCTCACTCTCTTTTTCCTTTCTTTGAATGGCATTTAGTTTGTGGTTTAGCAGGTTTTTTTTTCAGTGTTTATATGTTTTCACTGGTGAGGGCTATTTCTCTTTCGGTGGGACTTTATCAGTTATTATAGGTATAAACCTAAAACCGGACAGCCTAAATATAGCAAATGTAATTCCCAAAGCTTCACCTACATCAGCAAGGTTCAGGGTGAACCAAGATTGTGTACATACTGCCTATCAGTGACATAGCTAGGGGAGAGAGGGTGCCATGGCTGTCAACTGCCAACCACCACCCCCTCACTGGTATAAGTCACCCACATCACCCAACTCCACTCTTACCTGCTCCTGAGCGTCATACTTACGGGCCACCCCAGCTAGCAGTACGTCTAGCTACGCCACTGCTGCCAATCTTGACCCCATTCCTGTTGCCACTGTTAAATCGACTGAATGGCACCGAGCACTGACAAGTGAATTTCCCTAAGCACCAACTTTTGTGCACACCATCAAAATATGTTTTATATACTTTGATGCATGCATAGAGCTCCCCTTTAAATGATAAACCATGTTGGACAAGGCAATGACATCAAATGTCCCCCATTAAGGCATACATCTAATCAGTAAACAGCAGCAACTGAGTGTCCTTGGTCCATGATGCCATTTCATTTAATAAAATGTGGGCATTTTTCCAAGCATCTAACAGAAAAGATAAGGTCATTTGTTGTAAATACGACCCATCCCTGTGCTTTGAAGATACATAAACGGTGTGTGGTGACGCAATGCATCATTTTCTTGTAGATGAGGCCCTGTGAGTCCACAGCTTAGTCCACATACAGAATTTTGAAAACCTTCTCTGGCAATTTTGACAGAAGAGCACACACTGGTTTTAAAACAAGAATGATTCACAGCAACACAGCTATACTGATAACACTCTGAACTGAAGTATGACATAACCCCACATGGGAACGAATTTTCTGTGCAGGCCACTGAAGAAAGGTTCAGAGGATACAAGATTCCATCTCACTTGAAGATTTAGGTGGGCTCCTACTCTCCATCGTAGCTGGAGTTTGTTCCTCATTGAACGCTCTTTCAAACACTGATAAAATAGGGCGTCTGAACATATCTTTGAAGTCTCTGCCCATGAAGAAGTACAGGATAGGATTGAGGCAGCTGTTAAAGTAGGCCAGACATGTTGCAAAAGTTACAGCTAAAATATGGACATCAAAAGACCAAGGGTAATGTTCTCTAAATACCAGCAAGGGTAAGGAATGGAATGGAAACCAACAGATGAAAAACAGGACCAAGATAGTGAGGATAATCCTGAAGGGCCGGCTGGATGTTCTGTGGCATGGTCGTTGCCAGATCTTCACAGCAATCGCTCCATAGCAGATAATGATGATGGTGAAGGGGAATACAAACATGGTTACAAATCGAGTTATGATCATGACCCTGTGGCGCATCTCCATGATACTAAAGGCTATTTCAGAAAAATCCTCAAAAGGAACAGCATAACTCCTGAAGCAAACTGTTGCATTGTCCTCCAAAGCATCCGCAGTTTCATAAAATGCTGGATAAGGAGAGCTGACTATAATTGAGAAAACCCATGTGACAAATGCAACCTTGTAGGCCAGACTGGGTTTTCTGTATCTTCTGGACCAGAATGGATACAGCACCGAAACGCATCGGTCGATGCTGATCACCACGAGGAAGGAGATGCTTGCCATCATGTTTAGATATAAAACCATGTATCTGATCTTACACAAAAATCCACCAAAGGGCCAATATCCATCCATTGCCACTGACGCAATGTGAAGAGGGAGGAACATATCAAAGATGAAGTCTGCAATGGCCAAATTAAGGAACCAGATGATGTTCACAGTCTTGGTCATCTTGAAGGTGCAGATACCTATCACCAACCCATTGCCTGACGTTCCCAGAAGGAAGGTGAGTGAATAAGACACAATGGAGATCACATCTATGTAATTAAATAAAGTGTACTCAGAGGTGGGTGTAGCTGTCTCTATAGTTGTTGAGTTTGACCAAAGTAAAGACAGACTGTCAGTGACGTTCTCCATGACCATCTGACTGTGTTTACCTGAAATAAAAAAGGCCAATGTTTATTTTTGTCAACTATCTGCTTTAAAGCAAACAGAAACAAGCTTAAAATTACAAGAAACTTCAAATAGAATGTAAATATTCATGAAAATGTAATAAAAAGAGTATGTGAACCACTGTTATGATATTTATATAGTAAAGTGTGTATCCTGTCAGAAAAAACCATAGCACAAATGAAAAATCCTTTGAAGAAGATGAAGAACCAGCATCAGAGGAGGCATTTTTATGTGCTTTATGTTTGTTTCAATCATACCTGTGTGAAGGATGCCGTTTAAAGCAAACAATCTGTTACATGAACATCAGTGTGGCCATCGAAATATCATAGTTAAGTGCTGTCTCAATAATTGCATCTGCAGTAAAGCCTTCAAATGGCGTATATGTTTTCCCTTCAGTCGGTCACAATACATATATCGCTTCACCCATTAGTTCCAAAGGTTTTTTATATATCCATGGTTTTCAGCGTGTGGCCCTCAGGCTCTTCTGAGTGAGCATTAAAACTCTTGCAAACATATCCTGCACCGGAGTGCCATGGTGTTCTTTAAAAATTAAGGAAACTGTGTTGGATATATATATATGTATATATATATATTACCTACTGGCGGTCGCCAGTAGGTATATATAGTTAGGATTTTTTTGAATAGGGATTTCTGAAAATTCTATGTTGAATAACTTTGGCGTTGATGGACAGAATTGGCTGAAATTTTCAGGAAAATGGCACATTTTGTTTCTGAGCGTCCCCTGAAAGTTTGGGAGGGTTTCGTCAAGCGGGGGCCGAGAAAAAAGGGGGGTCCCAAAACGTGTTTTTAACATTGAGTTTTCCATAGGGCGGTTGGACTCACTTTTAGCTCGAACGGCTGAATGGATTTCTATGAAACTTGGCAAAATTGTAGAGACTGTTTGCCCGATGTGCCTTTGCTAGGTCTCAAGATATGTGCTCCAGTGGATTTTGAGAAATTAACGTTCAAAAAAATATATATATCTGTGACAGCGTCCCGGTTAGCGCCCCGGTTCGCGTACCAGACGCGTAACGGAACTTTGCGAGGAGAAGCGGATTGGCTCTCCGGTGACTGTCAACATTCTAAACAGTCCGGAGTGGCCGCCATCTTGTCTCTCGGTAGGATCGAGAGACAAGAGGTGGAAATAAACGAAGGGGGAAATGAATGAAAGGGGGCAAGGTAGACCCTTCCTGACCCCCTAGGATTGATGTGGGGGCTATTAAAGGGCCCCGCGGGGCAAAAAAATAAAATACATTTTTTTTCGATTTTTCGCGGTGGAAGCGCTACCCGGTACGCGAACCGGGTAGCTCACCGGTAGCGTAACGGGAGTCCGCCATCTTGTGTTTCGGACGAATTTAGTCACAAGATGGAGGATAAACAATGTTGGGAATGGGTATAAGGGGGCACGGGAGACATATCCTGACCCCCTAGGTTTTCTGAGGGTGGCTGAGGAGGCCCATATATGTAAAAAAAAACACCTTTTTTTTTCAAATTTTCGCACGGTTAGCGCCCGGTCCGCGCACCGGGTAGCGTTCCGGAAAGCGTAACAAGGGGAAAATCAAGGGAAATATTAAAATAATATTTTAGAGTGCTTTGAGGTAGGGTAGCTCTGAATAGAGCTGTTGTGTTGTGTGGGTGATGTAAGTACCAACATGTAGGTACCAATGAAGAGTCTAAAATTCAATGTACACCGTCTCCTCTGTAGATATTTTGTATGTTCTAATATGGGTTATTTAAATGTAAATGTGTGGAAAAGCACTTCATGCTTTAAAGCAATTGTATTTTTGAACTGATTGTTCTTTCCTCTTAGTCCTCCTCTTTGGTTTTTTTCCCCACACTCTTCTTCAGCATGATAGTTGATAAATTCGTTCCCTCAAAAAATTTATATACATAAAAAAATTATATTAAATACATATAAAATATATTTTTCCTTTAAAAGAAGAATACATTTTACAGCTTTTAATATTTGCTATTAAAAAACCATTGAAATTCACTGAAAAAACCATAGGTTATAGACCATATATAGTTAGGAATTAGCATTTACAAAACCTTGAAAATTCACTGAAAAAACCATAGGTTATAGACCATATATAGTTAGGAATTAGCATTTACAAAACCTTATTTTACTCACACAAAACCATTGAAATTCGCATATATAGTTAGTTGCACTAACTATATATCGCGCACCCGCAATCCACTGCTGATCATGTCACATATTACATCATTCATGACATGGTCAGTGACATCACTGATGACATCACTGATGACATCTCAAATGACATCACTGATGACATCACTGATGACAACATCCAGTGACTGTATGTTTCTGTAAAGTTAAAATATGTCTTACATATTGAAGAATGAGTGGATGTATAAGTGTCTGGATGAAGGATTTAGTAGGTGCATGACTGACTGTATGAGTGAGTGATTAAATGTGTCTCACTGAGTGCATGGGTTAGTGACTAAACTGTCTTAATTTGTGCATCATTATGTCTGTTGTTCTGTAAACTGCTGCATGTGTTGATCAGTAGCTATATGAGTAACTATATGGGTTATTGATTGGTTGCCCAAGTATTTGTATGGGAGACTGAGTGTGTGTGTGGGTGGCTGGGAGGTGTATGACTCTGTGCATAGATGTGTGAGCAGTTGATTCACTAGATGTATGGGTTCAAAAGTACATGTGGAAACAGCTGTATGGGCGGTTGACTGTGTGCATGAGTGTATTGGTGAGTGAATGGATATCTCAGTGCTACATGTCAAAGTAAGTACATATGTAAAACACAGTACATGTGAGAGTTGACATATATAAATAACTGTGCATAAGAGCCAGTGAATGTGTGAGTGGCTGTATGGATCATTGTGAACTTGTATCAGGGATTGATTAAGAGAGTAAATATGTGTTAGTATATGTTTGAATAAGTAAGGTGTGTATAACTGTATAGTTGAGGAAATGGAGGTGTGATTGATTCTTTGCATGACTGACTAGGTGTGTGAGTAACTCCATGGATGAGTGACAGTCTGTGAGTGTCTGTTTACACTGAGTGTATCTAAGGTTATATTAGAGTCTGAAGAGGTTCATCGTATTATCACATGAAGGATGTCATCAGTGATGTGATCAGTAATGTCAAATGAGATGTCATCAGTGATGTCATAAGTGATGTCATTTGAGATGTCATCAGTGATGTCATCAGTGATGTCGTTTGAGATGTCATCAGTGATGTCATCAGTGATGTCATCAGTGATGTCATTTGAGATGTCATCAGTGATGTCATCAGTGATGTCATTTGAGATGTCTTCAGTGATGTCATCAGTGATGTCACTGACCATGTCATGAATGATGTAATATGTGACATGATCAGCAGTGGATTGCGGGTGCGCGATATATAGTTAGTGCAACTAACTATATATGCGAATGGTTTTGTGTGAGTAAAATAAGGTTTTGTAAATGCTAATTCCTAACTATATATGGTCTATAACCTATGGTTTTTTCAGTGAATATATATATATATATATATATATATATATATATATATATATATATATATATATTCTATTCCATTTACCCAGGCCTGTACATTAAATGCCACCCACCTAAGTAACACTCTAAAACTTTGCCCAGCCCTGCCATGGCAGCCTGAATGTTATGTTATGTTATGTTATGTTATGCTGTTTTATAACGCGCTCAATTACTGCCGGAGTATCCTGGCGCGAAATTTGCAATTCGCAATTTGAGAATCGCAAACAGAATAATTTCAAGGGTGCAAGGGTGTCATAAGGACACCCTGATGAACCCCTGAAATTAACATGTGTGCGCATATGGCGCACATACATGCCCTAAGGGCATGCATGTGCACCACATGGCACCTTTGCAAATGCAAAAAAGTGCATTTGGGAAAGAAATCACAAATTACCACCAACTTGAAGTTGGTGGTAATTTGCGATTTCTCAATGAGAAATCGCACAACTTGGGTGCTTCATACAGAGCATTTAAGGAATCGCAAATTTTGCGATTCCTTAAATGCAGTGTTACACTGCCATGGAGAGTTGGCATTTAAACACTTTGGCAAGCCTTTTACACCATTTTTAGCACACATAGATTACCCCTAAGGTAGGCCCTTGGTAGCCCGGAGTGCAGTGTGCTGTGTAAGTAAAAGGTGGGACATGTACTTTTAGAGGTTTTACATGTCCTAGTGGTGAAAAACTCCCAAATTTGTTTTTGACTACTGTGAGGCCTTCCACTCACATAGGCTTACATTGGAAAATACTTCTTACATTTAATACACTGTAATTCCTAATGGAGAGGAGGTAGATCTTTGAGGTTTGGTACCCATGTATGGTAACGAAACATCCTCTTTAATGGAAAAGTTGGATTTTTCATTACAATTTTCAAAATTTTAGAAAGTTGGCATTTTACTGCTCTTAGCTCTGTGTTCCTGCAGCCTGTCTCTGATCACATATCTGGGGTGGGGGACAGCGGGGCTTTGTGTATTACCCCTAGACAGCCACACACAATGGAATTTGACTTGATGGACCATACTTGGAGGATGGGAAGGAGGAGCTGGCCACATTCTCACATTTGCACCAGAATAGACTAAGTTCTGTTCACACACAAAGGACTCCATTGCTCCATGTTGTGAGACTAGACCTAGGCTGGGAAGGAAGGACCCTGTACACTTCACAGACCCTTCTTGTAAGCCCCCTCTCTTCAAAAGCACCGCTGGGTATAAAACCAGGACCACTGATCATACCACTGCAGTACACTTCTGGACCTGTGAGTGCTCTGCCGGGAAGAAGGACGTCTGTGCTGCTGAAGTACTGCTACTCTGCTGAACTGCTGCTCTTGAAAAACAGCTGCCTTGCTGTGCTGACCTGCTGACCTCCTTGCCTGGGTGTACTGGCCCTACATGATGTGAACCTTTAACCTGGCATGACTCTTAGGGCTAGCCGGCTGGCCTCCTGATTTGAACTCTCAGGGACATGAAAGACTTCCAGTCATCCTGCTTCTGCAATGGGACTCTGCCATCTGTGTGTCTGCCCGGCCAAGTGGTGCCAACTCAGTCCTGGATCTTTGGGACTGAGACCTAAGATGCTTACTCCAGCAGCACCAACACATCACCACCGCTGTGAGAGGCAGAAGCTATGCATCGCCATCACTGCCTAGGTCAGAACTAGGGGTGAGCAGTAAACTCTCCTCCGCCAGCGGTGTTCTCAGGGTTTTGTCCATTCCGTGCTCTGCTTGGAGCGCACAAATTGGCAAAAACTCTGCCAATCGCCACATAGCAGAGGTTACCGCCCACCCCAGTGCTGTTTGCTTCAAATTTCCATGTTTTTTTAATAATGCATGTTTTAAATTCAGATCTGTATCCAGCAGCATCCGGCTTCATACTGAAGAAGGGAGATGTATTTTCATCTCTTGTAATTTGGAAAGTATAATGGCACCACATGTTGCTAATTGTGGATGCTACAGGTCAGGCACCTTTGTTGACTCTGTGACTTCACAGGAGGCAGGGAGTCCAATGCACTAATAGGCCTCAGTGCAGAGGAGCTGCAAATACCACAGTGAGGGCAGCCGCGCCTTGTCATTGATCTGAGCTTCGGCGGGAAAAAGAGGCGTTCACGGAGCTTGACCTGTCCTAGGGGAATGTGGTAAATCCAGAGCAGCACAAACTTGGGCCAGGGGAAGGCTGTGAGCTGTCTCTGGAGGTGAATAGTCACACCTTGCCAGGAGTCTCAGCCATAAAACACTGGCTGTGTAGCTCGCAGGAGCCCTGAGGGAGTGAGTGTGCAGCCTGTGGTACTGCAAGTGTTTGAGCATGCATCCTGCCCCTCGGACTGCAGTGTCAGCAGCATGCGGGACCATTCCTCCAGCGAGGACTACTAGGAGCTGGATGGTGGACTCCCAGTGTCAGCCTCAGTGCTGCATCCCCAGCCCCTCAGTGCACATGAGGGCCATGAAGAGCAGGAGCCGTCCAGCGCAAGGAGTAGGACCGCTGTTTGGCCTGCAGCTCTAGTCTTCATCATCCACTGCATTTGAACCCCTTCAATGCTAAGCAGCCCGCTGACATGGCCCGGCGGGAGCAGAAGGTAGGTGAGGGGTAACTGCATTGGAGCTCTGTGCAACAATCCACAGCACAGGCGCAGTCTTCCACTGACTACTGTACTTAAAGTTGGACGACTGTCTCTGATCTTGTCTCCAGCACAAACACTGCTTGCTGTTGACCACTATATCACTGATGTGTTTTCTTCTTCTGGTTACTGAGACATCTGACTCTTGCTTTAAATACTGTGCTGCCCCTGTCCAAGCACTGCACTACCTGCCACTCACTACTGCCCATGACTACCGCCCTACCCTTCACTGTCCTCGGCACTGCCCTTGTGTGTGCCTCTGGGGGATAAAATCAATTTAGTGACTATGAACTTTCTGGGAACTAATTTGATTTCCTCCGTACGTTATCAGCATGACGGACCAGAATTCTGCTGCACGTGGAACTCTGTGGAGTTTTTAGGGGACAAATGCAAAAACAACAGTTGATGGACAGAATGCAGAACAATGTCACACATTCACCCCAGTACAGAGATCTGGGCCTAAATCCATCGTTTTTTTGCACTCCACACCACCCCAGTTCATATGGCATATGCAAATCAGCCTTGACCCTGTGCCTCATGGGGACAGTCCAGCCCGAACTGCCAAGCCATGTCTTTCCTGGACCGGAACCAAGCATCCTAGGACCGGTTTCTGGCTATCAGCCGTCTTCAGCCAGGATAGCTTGACTCCAGTGGTGTGGAGAGCATGGGACTCACGTCTGAGCATACCCATCCCACTCGGGGTGACAAATGCAAAAACAACAGTAGATGAACACTCCACACCACCCCAGTTCAGACATAGCCATATGCCTCATGGGAATAGTTCAGCCCGAACTGCCAAGCCATGTCTTTCCTGGACCAGAGTTTTTAGGGGACTCCATGGAATTCCGTGGAGTACAACTCTGTAATATCAGCCCAACCCTAGTTGGCACCAACACAGCACTGATTGTTGTATCCCAGCATACACTTAGGAGGGTTGTATCCTTCACAATTTCATTAATTTCATCATCATAGATCACACACACTTCTACCGTTTCTCTTTCATCAGAGAACTCCTCTTCACTGTCCTCTTGTATGGCATGCACAGTACGCCTCCGATTGTTGGACATACTGGTTTTGCACATGCGAGCAAAATGCCCAATTCATTTACACTTGTAACACTTCTCCTTGAGTGCTATACACTTATCAGAATCAGCTGTATGCCTGGTGCTACCAAATCTATAACAAGCGTGATTATATCTAGGTTGGGTGTTCTTATTAATTTGAGGCGCACTTTTAACAAAGTTGCCGCTTGCCTGCTTGCTATCTTTTTTCTTTCCAATAGCACACACTTTGGTCTGATCCCCTTTATCTTTAACTTGATTAGAATTGAGTTCCTTAACGTACTTAGAAGTGTTCTCCCAGCGTCTTGCTACTTCAATGGATTGTTTTTTAAAGAGGGATCTTTTAAGTCTAAGAGTTTTTCCTGTATTTTGGTGTTATTCGTTCTATTAATAAACTGATCTCTTATTATATCTTCTGTTAGATCTTTAAATTTGCAAGTTGATGCAAGTCTTCTAAGTACCGATATATACTGCTCAACAGATTCTCCAGATTGTTGTGCTCTATCAACTGCCTTCATCCTCTGAGTAGCTCCTCAGAACATTCTAAGATGGCATGGTAACCATCACTAGGTAACATCCACAATATGGATGCTGGGATACAACACAGATGGATCAGAACCAGTGCTTTGTTCCTGTTGCATGGCACAGATTCAACGCATTGCCTGTGGAGCCACCACTGTGTGATTCTCTACTCAGTGCAAGGTCCTTCCATCCCAGTAGACAACAGTCCTGAGGTGCAGGGGTGAGTAGTTCCAAGCTTTGGCCAGTAGGTGTGAGAAGATGCATCCTCTGCTGCTACTTTGGTGGATCCGGATGGTGTCTGCCTGGGAGAGGGTAGCAGATCATAAGTGTCTGGTCAGTTGGTGAAAGGTTATGCATTTGTTTCCGGACCTTCATTGTGCAGGATTTTGTATGCGTGGATCAACATCTTGAACTGGCATCCCTACTGGATCAGGAGCCAGTGTAGCTTCTTGAGGTGGGGTGTGATGTGGGTCCATCTGGCGAGGTCAAGGATGAGTTTTGCTGCTGAGTTTTTTTATTGTCGTAGTCTCTTCAGGAGGCCTTCAGTGAACATACATAGAGTGTGCTCCCATAGACCAACCTGCAGGTTACGAGGGCTTGCGTGACAATCCTACTGATGTTCACTGGGAGCCATCTGAAGATCTTGCGGAGCATGCATAGTGTGTGGTAGCAGGTGGATGAGACTGCATTTACGTGTTTCTCCATGAATGGCTTGCCTTACAAGATGATGCCAAGGTTGCAGGTGTGGTCTGTCGGGGTGTTGGGTGGGGTGGGTTGAGTTATGAAGCCACCCATGGTGGTTGTTGTTCCCGAAAATGAGGACTTCCTTCATGTCTGTGTTGAACTTGAGACAGCTGTTCTTCATAAAGTCGGCAAAGTTCACTATTCTTCTGTGGAAGTTGATTCTGGCAATGATTGATTGATAACAAAGTTTATTTAGACAATAGTCTATAAACCATACATAGAACAATGGATCGCACCTTGTGATAAAATATTTAAAACCACAATTCATTTTACACATTTACGACATCTATAAAACCATAAGCATAAAATATTTAAAACCACAATTCATTTTACACTTTTACAACACTTATAAAACCATAAACATAAAATTGGGATACTCTATATTTTTAAACTTTCCCATTCTCCTTTGTTGCCTCCATTACATATTCTCTTGTTGCTTTCAGAAATTTCCCCAATGCAATTGTAATATCCAGAAAAGGCATTTCTGTAAGAAGGTCGATAGCATCAGCACGAGAGGTCACCTCATATTTTAAAAAAATTGGACGTAAATGTTTTTTCCGAATTACTAAAATACAAGTACAATCAAGCAGTATATGTAAAATATAATTTCTTACTCCTAGACCACATTTACAAGTACCATCCAGATGGATCAGGGCCACTCTTATATTTCTTTCGATCTTCCAAGGATTTAGCTCCACCCAAACCTTCAAGATTTCATGTCTTAGCCATCTACTAGGCAGTAAATCCAGGTATGGGAACCGGGTCTCCTTTTCCCATTTAATCTTCACCCAATTCATCGATTTTTTTAGCCTCAGATAGTCCATGTCTTTTGATCTAGAGTATTCAAGCCCTTGGTCTCTAAGCATTTTTTTAGTGCATGCTATATTCATCAGTGGAAGGGAGAGGCTCAATTTCAAGTGCGTGGCTACCGTCTGGAGGGTTTTCCTTACATCTCGCGCCCAGCGTAAGCTGCTTGCTCGAATTTCCTCTCTACACCAAATTGATACCTTCTCATCACCACCAGGCTCCTGTCGATTCCAAAATCTTATTAGGGACAATTGAGTCTTTACTTCCCATGATGTTAAACCCACCTCCATTCTATTAGCTTGAATCATGGAGCAATTTGGTAGGGACAGTAACATTTTCACAATTTTACCTTCTTCCCGGTCCCACCCTCTTTTACCACTCAGGAAAACCACCTCTGCTCCATAAAGCACTTGAGGGGGGATCATGACTTCAAAAGCCTTCAAAAGCGGTCTGTGTGACATATATTGCCATAATCTTTATTAAATTGTTTCAACCCACAGACCGAAGAGTAAGCCTTTGCCGTCTGTGCCTCCAAGTGGGTATTCCACTTTAAAGTGCTATTAAACCAGAGGCCTAAGTATTTGTATTCACATACTACGTCTAATTTATCCTGTCCTGAAAACCAATTAAAATCGTTTACCCGCTTTCCAAAACATAGGATCTTTGTTTTTTCCATATTCACTGTAAGGTCATCGGCGTATAAGAGACATGACACTTTGTTATTATTCATTCGCGGGCTCGCACTTTTTTCAACTTCCAAAGTCGCTGGAAGGTCTGCCAAAAAGATTGAGAAAAGCAGGGGTGCCAAAACGCACCCTTGTCTCAAACCATTCTTTACTGGGATTTTATTGGTCAGTGAGCCCTTTATATCTCTAATGACCTGGGCCCAATTGCCACTATGTAATTCTTTTAATATGTTCAATATACCCTGTGACATTCCATAGTTTTCCAGTACTTCCCAAAGGCTATTTCGGTCTACTGTGTCAAACGCCGTTCGGAAATCGACGAAACAGCAAAATAATTTGCCGTTTTGTTCCATCGATTTCCTGGCCAGAGCCCACAGTGCAAAACAATGATCTATCGTGGAATGGCCTTCTTTGAAGCCCCCTTGTTCAACCGGCATGATAGATCTATGTTCCACCCAAGCTTTTAGCTTACTGAGGAATATTTTAGAGAATTTTTTTTCTCCTGTATCCAATAGGTTGATTAGCCTGTAATTCTTCGGGGCATGTACAGCCCCTTTCTTGTGTAGAGGTCTTATTATGGCTCCCTTCCAGTTTAGGGGCATAATCCCTTGGTCTAAAATTAAAGCAAACATTTTCGCGTAGAATTCCGCCCACCACGTCTGGTTTGAATTTAATATCAAGGCTGGTAGGTTCTCTGGGCCTCACTGTAGTGGGGCGCCATCACGCCCCCAACAATCGCACTGCCAAACGTGCGAATCGCCTTCATGATTCCTTATGTTTCATTTTTCATGTTCATCCATTTACTCCATTTCTGTTTCACATTTGTCATCCTTCTTAATCTGTTTTAATGTGAGCCTGCGCGCTGAGTGTACTTGCTGTTTCCGAGTTTTTACTGTTCACCCCCTGTCTATCCGGACTTTGTGAATGAACAGGACCAAGGCAATAATTCATGTCAGGCAGCGTTTTATTTAAGAAAATACCCAATGCATTTCGGGCTCAACGCCCTTCTTCGGGGGTCACTGTAAACAAATGACAAATAACCACAGTCACTAATTGTGTCATCCACTTGTAAAAAACATTGCTTAATGCTAATCTAATTAATCAACATGTTGCCCAATCTGTGTCCAGCACTTCAGTATATTACGCTGTGCACTGTTTGTTAAACCATTTGAATAATGTGCTTTACATTTGAATAATATGCTTTACATTGCTCCTAATTCTAATCTTTGTTTCATTGCCGCTTTTAAAAAAAGTTGAAACCACCTCGTTCTCCTCCCCACATGAGAACAACTCATCAATCACTCGCCGTCTGCCTGTGCCTCGGCTCTAAATCACACATTTTCCCCTTCCCAATCTTTTTCCATCTCTCTTCGTGCTCGTTTAAACTAACGTGCCCCGTCTCTCACTTAACCCCAACCTCACAGCCATCATTACTCCTAATTGACTCTCAGTACCCTTCCCTTCCTTCTTAGATGTTTTCACCACCAGAGATGAGCCCACGACATGCTCGCTTAACACATACCTGCTGCCTGTTATTTAAAACCGGCCGTCCTTACTCCGTCTGACTTCCTATGTGTGTCCTCCCAGAATCCCTCCCTTATTTAACACCTGGTTTCAACTATCCGATGACGTTACAAAATCACCCTCCCTCACAGCTGCAATGGAGGACTAATCTTCGTGAGTTACTACAACTCCCATAATGCTGTTCAAAATGCATTTGAGGGAGGGTGATTTTGTAACGTCATCGGATAGTTGAAACCAGGTGTTAAATAAGGGAGGGATTCTGGGAGGACACACATAGGAAGTCAGACGGAGTAAGGACGGCCGGTTTTAAATAACAGGCAGCAGGTATGTGTTAAGCGAGCATGTCGTGGGCTCATCTCTGGTGGTGAAAACATCTAAGAAGGAAGGGAAGGGTACTGAGAGTCAATTAGGAGTAATGATGGCTGTGAGGTTGGGGTTAAGTGAGAGACGGGGCACGTTAGTTTAAACGAGCACGAAGAGAGATGGAAAAAGATTGGGAAGGGGAAAATGTGTGATTTAGAGCCGAGGCACAGGCAGACGGCGAGTGATTGATGAGTTGTTCTCATGTGGGGAGGAGAACGAGGTGGTTTCAACTTTTTTTAAAAGCGGCAATGAAACAAAGATTAGAATTAGGAGCAATGTAAAGCATATTATTCAAATGTAAAGCACATTATTCAAATGGTTTAACAAACAGTGCACAGCGTAATATACTGAAGTGCTGGACACAGATTGGGCAACATGTTGATTAATTAGATTAGCATTAAGCAATGTTTTTTAAAAGTGGATGACACAATTAGTGACTGTGGTTATTTGTCATTTGTTTACAGTGACCCCCGAAGAAGGGCGTTGAGCCCGAAATGCATTGGGTATTTTCTTAAATAAAACGCTGCCTGACATGAATTATTGCCTTGGTCCTGTTCATTCACAAAGTCCGGATAGACAGGGGGTGAACAGTAAAAACTCGGAAACAGCAAGTACACTCAGCGCGCAGGCTCGCATTAAAACAGATTAAGAAGGATGACAAATGTGAAACAGAAATGGAGTAAATGGATGAACATGAAAAATGAAACATAAGGAATCATGAAGGCGATTCGCACGTTTGGCAGTGCGATTGTTGGGGGCGTGATGGCGCCCCACTACAGTGAAGTTCATAACCCTGTTGCCACGAGGGCATGGCAATAAACTCAATCTGCACGCAATCTGGAGAATAAAAAGACAAGCATGAAAAATAAGAAGTAAATAGGTGTGCATCCTGACCCCCACTTACAGCGCAGTTTAACTTTTGCCCAACAAACAAGGATAGCACCCAATGACTAAGATGAATAATAGGACTAACTTTCAACAAACACGAGTCTGCACGCTTTAAACATCGATGTGGTTCATCAAAGACAGTGTTGCAAAACGCCGTAGGATTATTTTTAGATGCAAATGACATTTAATGTCGGATATTCACCTGCACTAAGTGTCAAATTAACATTTCAAGCCCAAGTGAAAGACTTATATTGCAGATCAGTTCGAAATATCTTGCTAAAATGTCTATGTTTGTTAAATGCATTTTGAACAGCATTATGGGAGTTGTAGTAACTCACGAAGATTAGTCCTCCATTGCAGCTGTGAGGGAGGGTGATTTTGTAACGTCATCGGATAGTTGAAACCAGGTGTTAAATAAGGGAGGGATTCTGGGAGGACACACATAGGAAGTCAGACGGAGTAAGGACGGCCGGTTTTAAATAACAGGCAGCAGGTATGTGTTAAGCGAGCATGTCGTGGGCTCATCTCTGGTGGTGAAAACATCTAAGAAGGAAGGGAAGGGTACTGAGAGTCAATTAGGAGTAATGATGGCTGTGAGGTTGGGGTTAAGTGAGAGACGGGGCACGTTAGTTTAAACGAGCACGAAGAGAGATGGAAAAAGATTGGGAAGGGGAAAATGTGTGATTTAGAGCCGAGGCACAGGCAGACGGCGAGTGATTGATGAGTTGTTCTCATGTGGGGAGGAGAACGAGGTGGTTTCAACTTTTTTTAAAAGCGGCAATGAAACAAAGATTAGAATTAGGAGCAATGTAAAGCATATTATTCAAATGTAAAGCACATTATTCAAATGGTTTAACAAACAGTGCACAGCGTAATATACTGAAGTGCTGGACACAGATTGGGCAACATGTTGATTAATTAGATTAGCATTAAGCAATGTTTTTTAAAAGTGGATGACACAATTAGTGACTGTGGTTATTTGTCATTTGTTTACAGTGACCCCCGAAGAAGGGCGTTGAGCCCGAAATGCATTGGGTATTTTCTTAAATAAAACGCTGCCTGACATGAATTATTGCCTTGGTCCTGTTCATTCACAAAGTCCGGATAGACAGGGGGTGAACAGTAAAAACTCGGAAACAGCAAGTACACTCAGCGCGCAGGCTCGCATTAAAACAGATTAAGAAGGATGACAAATGTGAAACAGAAATGGAGTAAATGGATGAACATGAAAAATGAAACATAAGGAATCATGAAGGCGATTCGCACGTTTGGCAGTGCGATTGTTGGGGGCGTGATGGCGCCCCACTACAGTGAAGTTCATAACCCTGTTGCCACGAGGGCATGGCAATAAACTCAATCTGCACGCAATCTGGAGAATAAAAAGACAAGCATGAAAAATAAGAAGTAAATAGGTGTGCATCCTGACCCCCACTTACAGCGCAGGTTCTCTGGGCCTGCAGCTCTAGTTAGGTTCAGTGTTTTTATTGTTCTAAGGACATTTATTGTTATAAATTCTTGTTTTAAATCCTCTACTAGGCCTCGCCAGTCCCCAGATGCCTCATTTCCAATCCCACTTCTCGGGGCATATAAATCCTGTATATACTCTGCCCACGCTCCCTCTTCCACTGCGCAAATCATCGGAGCAACCGGAGGTCCCATTGCTGACTGGATTAACTTCCAGAACTGCCGTGTATTCTTGGCTTCGATTGCTTCCAATAATTTGCACCAACATATTTCTTTATAGGTCCTTTTTGCATTACGGATTAGGGTGATATATTCCCTCTTTATTTTTATTAGGTTTTCTGCCCTGGATTGCACAAAGTTTTTCCTTAGGCTACGTTCTTCTTGCCTAACTTCTCTTTTCTTTAATAGGCATTCCTGATTAAACCAAGTTCCTCGCTTTGCTTGTGACCTTCCATTGTTCTTATTGGCGCTTGCATCATACCTTAATTCTACGCTTATGCATTTTACTATTTGACTTATTTTCTCAACATACCAAGGTAAATTTTTGCCGCACAAGTGACCTAATTGCACCTTTTGTTGCAGACTAGTTAACCTTTCGATATATTTTTCAGTTAACCGAGTGGTTATCCGCTTTGGATAATCCATCTCTTGCAGGATAACTATATCACCTGCTAAATGTTGGGCGATTACAAGCTCTAGTTTTAACATTTTATGATCACTACATTCCGCAGGGGCATTCCTAAAATCTTTTATCAACTCAAACTTCCAAGCCAACATAAAAATATAATCTATCGGGCAATTTTGAGTCCCATATTTAAAAGTTTTCTTTGCGGGACGGTCCTGAGTTATCCTCCCATTTAGACAAAATAAACTTTTTGTCGCCAAAAAGTTGCCCAGGTTGGCCGCATCAGTCATTATTTTAGTTTCCAGAAATTCAGCTTTTTTCACTTCATAAGCCTCTAGAATTTCAATGTACCACTGATCAGACAATTTGGGGTTTCATTTGTGATTGAAATCTCCCAATAATAACATCAAATCATTTCCATACTTATCACACAATGTATCCATATCGTTCTTAAAATATAACAATTCATCCCCATATTCCTTCCGTGAGCTCCACTGCATATACACATTTAGGATCAACATATTTTCATATTTTTTATCAGCAAATGATGTTTGTATTCTACAAGCCAAAAGCCACTTAGACGTCACGGGTATCTGAAAAACGGTAGTTAATAGACATGTTGAAATCAAGGTCAACAAGCCACCGGCAGGGCGGCCACAGGTAGATTTTTCTGCTGGGTGGTAGATTTGTTTAAATCCTTCCACTACCGGGGGTTCTCCACAGAGCCAGGTCTCTTGTATACAAATGATTTCACACTTTTTAGCGAGTTCTTTCAGAGATTCCTGTTTTATTTGGGTACCCATCCCATTTATATTCCAAGAGACCATATGTGTGCTCCGTGGTTGCCCCCTTACCTATTCTACATCGCTTAGGAGATCATTTATTTCTGATTCTTCCCTATAGCTTTGTGAGGGGCCTGCCGGGCTTTCAATATAACTCCAGTTTTTCCATGACTCTACTAGGTCCGAATTATTTATCACTATATTGATGTTTTCCCGCCCTTGTTCCATTTCTTTTCCAGGTAGCTTCACTTGTCTCTTACCTAACCCTGCATGGTACTTTAAAAAAGATCTCTGCTGGGGCACCATTAGGTCTTGTACTAGCTCTTCTTTAGGCACTAGTCTAATCCCCTCTTTTTGGATCTCCTGCTCTGCTTTTATTATTGCCGTTAAGGCCAGAGCAGAATAAAACTGTACCTTAGTAACCTCCTTACCGTCACCATTTACCTGAAAACCCACCTGTTTCAAGTCTTTTGTGCCTATGCATTTTAAATTAGGGCAGTGTGCAAATATGTTAAGAAGGTGGGACCTATTTAAATACGCGCTCTTTTTTGCTTTTTTTCCGCCCCTTCCCAATTTTACTCGTTCGAAATAGAGTGACTTGTTCCCTTTATCCATCTCTTCTCCAGAATTACCCTCGCCCTGATGAAGTTCTGTGTTAGTTCTACAACCCTCCTCCAGGCTACTTTCCCAGTATACCTTCTTTTTAACTGGGACCTTCCGGGCAGGTGCACTCACTTGCTCAAGGGTCACCTGTCTTATATTTTTTGTTAACTTTGCCTGGTGGGTTTGCTTCTTGCTGCTGCTTTCCTCTTTTACTAGGCTCCCGCCCCAATTCTCTGATCTTGTTCTCGTTAAACTGGATTCTCTCACCGTTTTATGGGGCTGGGGCTTGGGATCATGCACTACTGCTTTTGTTAACTCATGCTTTTCTTCATAATTTTTTGTCACTCTTTTACTTATCTTTGCTTTCACACCTCTTCTTTCCACTCTTACTCTTTTTGGTAAGCCATAATTCCTAAATTTAAATTTAAATTTAAATTCTTTTTACCAGCATTGGCCATCTTAACACGTGCACTTGTTTTTCCCTGGAATGGGCTATATCGACTTGACTTACTGAAGGGGATTTAGTCATTCCACCTTCCTCTTCCCCTTCCCTCCCAAGACTCGTAACCATCGAATCTACGACGGGTCTTAACATTGAGGGCATTTGCTCCCTAATAACATGTAATTCTCCCTCAATTTTAGACAGGTGCGTTTTTTGACTTTTAAGAATGTCATGGTTTAGCATTGTTACTTCTAGCAATCCTTCTAACGATTTTTGCATCATTATCATCAGTTCCAGGATTGAAGATGCTGGAGTTTCAGACGACTCCAAGTTTGTCTCAAATTGCTGGTTTTCCCCATTTGTGTCGCCGTTTTTATCCAGGCCCACAAGGTCATTGCTTCTTGTTAGTGCCAGCTTTTCTGATTCATCAAGACTTCCGCCTAGGTTTGGGGTTCTTTCATCACTGTGTCTCGAGCTCAGGCTAACTACCTCCTCCGGCGTCTGTCGTTATAATCGCGGGGAGGGAGAAAGTCGCGGTGACATTAATGTCCCCTTATGGCCTAGCAGGGACTGTACCGATCGGTCGACCAAATCTATTGAGTCTGCCAAGCAGTCATCAAAAATCAACGACGTGCCCCCTTTCCATGGATCCTCCTCCTCTTCGGTAGCTTTAGCCGGTGAAAAAACCATTTTAAAATGCTTTCCCACGAATTCTTTGATTGTATGGGTCGCTACACTCCCCTTACTTCCTCCCTGTTGGGCTTCTTTGGGAGTTTTCTCTTTATTCTTTTGAGAACGTTTGGTTTTTTCCTTTATCCCTGGTGATGTCAGGCTCTCTAGGTCATCTTGTCTACTTTCGCTGTTAGGCTTTGCTTTCCTTATTGTCCCTAAAGTGCTTTTATTTTTCCGTGGGGCCATTTTAGTCCTTAAGCACTTTCCTTCACGTACTTCAATTTAAAATCAGTTTAATTTTATTAAACTTATATATTAGTACAAAATTTACTTCCACTTACCTCTGTTGTGCCTTGCACTTGCGCTGGTGCCCCGTGACCTTCTACACTTTTCCTTAATAGTTATTTGTCCTGGCTTGAGTAGTTTATTCTGTTAGTTAGTCCAAGTTTACTCCCTCTATAACCTCAGTTTTAACTCACATGAGCTTGTTTTTTTGTTTTTTTTGGGATTACCAAGGATATAGTCTGAGGGGATTCCTCCTTTACAGTTTTTGACACAGGAGTCTTCTCCCTAAACCTCCTCTTATCCTCTTATCCCGCTACTGCTTCCACCGGCTTCCTCTAGCCCCTCTCTGCCTCCACAACACAGTTAGCACTCAGGTGGGGAGGGGGGGGAGATGTTTTCCAGCTTGCCCACTCTGGGCTGTGGCCGATTCTGTAGATGCTAATTCAGGGCTTTTCTTGGCTTTACCAGGACTCTTGGCCACTCCTGGCAACCCGTTTTTAGCCCAGGACTCCGGGATCTACGTTCTGAGGGCGAGGACGCTGCCTGGACACACTGGTCCCCCAGGCGCCGGTCGCCTCGCTCCTCGCTCCTCTCTGACTTTGCTCCTTCTTTTAAGGGTTAATGGTTAATGTTTTTCCAGCGTTCAACACACGCTGAGATTTGCGGTTTTCACGACGGCCCGCCGCTCGGTTCCAGCTCGGTTCCAGCAACCGGCTTCACCTCACTCTCTTCGCGCTCCTCGCGCACTGGCTCTCACGTCACGTCGTCATGACGGGGTCACAGGTTCACGAGTCACGGCGGCAGTACAGCAACAACAGAAGCACCTGGCCAGCACCTGGCATTGAAGGGACCTTCTGACAGAGAGAGGATCAGCTGGGTGTTGTTGGCGTAAGAGATAATGTTGAGTCCGTGTGATCTGACAGTGTTGGCCAGGGTAGTCAGGGCTTCTCCCTCGATTCCTATGTAGTAAAGTCAGCTGATAAAGATGTGGAGGAAGACGGCATTGAAGAAGGCTCTCCGGCTCAGGAGGATGAGGGCTACCATTTCACCAGGTCCAGGAGGGCCGTGATGTCCTCAAGGGCTGAGATCAGGGCTGTCTCAGTGCTATGGTTGGCTCAGAATCTTGATTAAAAGGGGTCCGGATGGTTGTAGTGTTCTGGGTATTCTGTGAGTTGCTGGTTGATTGCCATCTCTAGGACCTTTGCTGGGAAGGGGAGGAGGGAGATCGGCTGGAAGTTTTTTAGTTTTCGGGGTCGGCGGATGGTTTATTCAGGAGGGGCCTTGCTTCAGAGTGTTCCCAGTCCTCAGGGAAGGAGGCCAAGGTAATGGAGTTGTTCAGGACTTTCCTGAGCTTGTTGCTAATCGTCTTGCTCCAGAGGTTGAAGACGTGGTAGGGACAGGGGTCCATGGGTGCTCCCGAGTTCACCCAATTCATGGTGGAGATAGTGAATTTGTAGTGTAGTTCCTATATTTCCAATAGGCTCTGCGCATTGAAATAATAAATCCTATACATTAGATGTAGGACTGAGGTCGACTAGGTCTCTATCGAATATACTAGACTTAATTGTGTGTGCCAGCTATCTCAGAGATCACTAGTAACTTTCTCGAATTCACAAGAAGGGATTAGTCTCTGACAAACCGCATAAACATGACAACTTTGTTTCCCCAAGATAAAATGTATCTTCAGAGTCATGGAAACAATAGATAGATATTTCACTCAGTCAATCATGCATGCTTCGTTTCACTAGAGGTGCAGAGAAAATAGAAAGACAGGCGTTTTCAATAAAAGGTTTTATTGAACAGTCTTCTTTCTCAAGCATAAGATATTAACTGCTACAATCCTGACACTGTTTGTAAAATATAATGCATACAGTATAAATAGAATAAAATAATACTGTAAGAGCATTGTATGGTTCCTAAACCATATATAAATACATACATAAATAACTGAGGCTAAAAGTACTCAACTGGTGCTTCTAAAATATGCTTACCCCGGTGTACCTAACCTAAGCTTAGTACGAGGGAAGAAGTAAGTGAGGTGTAGCATGAATGTAGTATTCTTTTGCCAAGAATCTGCTCAAGATTTTTTAAGGGTCTAATCAGCTCCGTACCTTAGTTTAGAATGGAGAAGGTCAGGCTCGGGACACGATTTCCCAACAACCCGCAAGGGTAGCTTGGAAACACTGGAGCTGAATTTCTCTGCAGGAGAAAAGACAGCGTCTCTCTCAGTGCGTCTGCTGGAGGGTCGGCTTCTATCGGCACTTGCTGTAGCAGGGCGCGTCTGGCAAGTAGATAGTCGAACTGCTCCAAACCACTGTGTGTTTGCTTGGGCGAGTGTGGGTATATTTATACCTTGAAGGTGCCGACTTTGACGTACAGTTGGACATAATAACGTCATCAAAGAGTCTCAGTTCTTTGAAAACTCCATGAGTTCTTGGACAAATCAATATTCATGCAAGGGGAAGTCCCCGGCTGCTGAAGCTGAGTTTTCCAAGAAATTGTTGTGGATTTTCGGAACTAGTGGAAGTAGCCCTGTCGTATTTGGACTGCATGAGCTATGCGTAAATATGGTTATGATTTCTATGCCTATATAAGGATATATAAGGATATGGTGATTTATACCTCTATAAGGGCATGAATCGGGAAACTTACAATAGGGTCCTAAAATGATACATAACAAATTGAGTTGTGAAAGGGTCTCAATGGGTGAGCTGGTGTTCAGGGTTTGAGTTCATGGGTGTGAGCAAGATGATGCCATCAGCAGAGGGGGGTTGGGTTTGACGTTTTGGCAGATGGCTGAGATCTTGTCATAGAAGAAGTCTGCCAGCCTGTCACACAGTTCTTTTGAGGAGGTGATGTAGTTCTCGGCAACTGTGGGGGTGGAGGACTCCATTCACAATGGAAAAAGCTCTTGCTGTGATGGCATCTATACCGGTTAGTAGGGTGTTCTTCTTTGATTCTTTCAGGAGGTGGAAGTACTGGCTGAGTGCTGTTCTGAAGGTGGTATGGTCTCCTGTCTCTTTGATGGAGGGCCACTTCCTTTCTAATTGCTGACAGGTGCGTTTGGTGCATTGCAGCTCTGCGTTGAATGAGCTGGCCCTTACGGTATCTCCTTTGGATTTGTTTGACATGGCGATGGAGATTGAGTTGGCGCATTCTGTGATCCACTTGGACAAGTTCTGCGCATCCTGTTTTGAGGTGGATATGTGTCCGGGCAGTGGGAGTTGAGCGCTTTGTTCCACCAGTCTTCTGATATGTTTTTCCTACTTCTGCATGTGGAGCCAGGGGGTGTGGTGCACCAGATGATAGGTCATGAAATGGTGAAGTGGACACTGTATTAGTCAGTCCAAGTGAGCAGTGAGACGTGATTAAACTTAACTCTGTCAATAGGTGTGAGAATGGGGTTGTGTCCTACAATGTGGTTAGGGACGGTGACGAGTTTCTTGATGCCGATGTTTCACATGCTTTCCAGGAGATTGGTGGCGGGTCGATGAAGTCAGGGATGGCATTGCAGAAGCTGGGGCATAGTCTTGGTGGTCTGTGGGTGAGAGTGGTTTTGATGGTACTTTTTCCATCTGTGTGGAGTTGGAAGTTGAGGCTCTATTATCGGGGTTGAATCATCTGGGGAAGTCATGCAGTAGATTGTATCCTTGTAGATTATTGCAATTCCACGTGCCTGTTTGTTGGATCATGGTGTGTTATCTTGTAACCTTCAAGGGTG
The DNA here is from genome assembly GCF_964261635.1 of Lissotriton helveticus. NCBI lineage: Eukaryota > Metazoa > Chordata > Amphibia > Caudata > Salamandridae > Lissotriton > Lissotriton helveticus. The sequence continues at coordinate 1,762,798,859 of NC_136068.1, forward strand.
GCAATGGTGATGCCCGGCACAAATGCAGGGTTTAGTCAGGTCTCTGCAAGGAAGATCACGTCTTGGTTGAGGGAGATTATGTCCCCGAATCTCTGTGGCATATTTACAGAGCGCTCATGAGTTGAGTAGGATGCACTGGAATGGTGCCACGATGGCCTCTGTGGGTGTGGTCATGTTTGTGGTGTCTCCAGTTTGGTTGGTTACTTCAATGCTGCAAGTGAAGCAGCAGTGCCAGCAAGAGAACCGTTGTTTGTTGGTGTATGGCAATGTGAGGCAGCAGTTGTTGTTGATGCATCCAGGATCCAGGGCTTGGAGTTTTGTGGTAGTGTCGCTGTGGGTGATTGGAGATTCTGGGCACGGTCCAGGTGCGGAAAGGCACAGACGCGCTTGCCTTTGACACGCCTGCTGCATTGTCGCATTGAGGCTCAATTATGTAGGTCCGAAGAGGAGGGTGTGGTGTCAGAAGGTGGGAGGTAGAAACGAGAAAAACAGAGGGGAAAAACGAGCATCAGCAGAGAAGCAGCACAGAACAAAGACAAAGAAAATAGAGAGGTGAAAAGGCAAGAGCAAAGAATTTAAATGAACGGCAGAAAAACTGAAAAGGCAAGAACAAAGAACTGAAATGAAATGAAATGAAAGGCAGAAAATGCAGTCAGGAGAAATTCGACAGTCAGCAGGAGCGGGTCATGCTAGTGAAGCCAGCACAAGGATTTAATAGTTATCGGAGCCGATGCAACACTATTGCTGCATGACCAAGACTAGCGCATCATCACTGCTGCATGAATCGATATCGATGCATCGCCCTCTGTGCGCTCCGCATCCTCACTGTCTACAGACTTTGTCCTGGTCCAGTGCAAACAGATATTCTTTTTTAGCGCTTTGTGATTTTCCGTCCTATTTTTACCTAAATCTTAAAAAATCAATATTTCCAGTTTTGCTCATTGGATTTTTGTCCTTTTGGTGTCAGAGAAGTTATTGAAATGTTTCTAAATTGGTTTAGAATTTTTCCTGTGTTTTCACTTTATTACTGTTTGTGCGCTGCATAAATATGTTAGTTTTCTAGAATAAAGGGGGCAACCCAGTAACACCGGAACCTGGGAAGAACAATTATTTGTTGCCGTAGTTCAAAATGCTAGGGCCTCATTAAGATGAAAAGCAATGGATGAATTGCTCATGTTGGTATTTGTCTGCTGTAGGAGGAAGGAAATGAAGCTCTAAACTACTTGAATATGGTCCTTGATTGTTTAATTATCATGTACACATATGCTGAGGAGTTAAACCAAATAGTCTGTCTAAATGTATATGTAAGCACCAACTGGAATGAGTGTGACCTGCTGAAATTGGTTTAATGATGTAAAAAAATAGATCTGTGACTTCCAAGATGCTTAGTTGGTGGTAGGGGGGGATTTTAAAGAAAAATCTATCTTTGAAGAGTTTGATGAGGATATGAAAGATTTTTTTTTAGCATTAAGTATCCCTGAATGCATTTTTTCTGAAAGCTCTAGGGAAGGAGATGCAAGGTTCTTCACAGCTTAGAACATCTGAATTTCACTAACCTAAATGGTAGGGTCATGATGATATTTTTGATGGAAAAACATTTAGATATGGTAACAGCAATGTACCTATTGATTATGTGTTAGTCATAGTTCACCAATTCTACCGGGTGGAAAACAATAACGTTCTAGATATGTGGCCCAGTGATCACTTTGCTTTAGTCTAAAGAAGCTTTTTTGCCACATCTGAATTCCACCACTTTTTTGGAGGTTGTTTAGCATAAGAGAAGTAGAGTTCTGATTACACCAGATATATTGCAGGCCCTTTCCTTAGTAGAATTTGAACCTTTCTGTTTCGAAGCAGCCCAAGATGCTTTGGATTGGTATTGAAGTTTAACTAAGCAACTACTAGTCTAGTTTAAGCTGGCAAAGGAGGGTCCTCATTTAACCAGTAGTTCAATGGGTAAATGGAATTCTTGGTTTGACAATGATTGTTGGGAAGACAGAAGGGTGGCAAACAGGAGTGGCCACCATTCAAAGTTGAATCCAAGCAATACCAGTCTAAGAACAGCAATGATGGCCACGAAAATCACTAATCGGAATTGTATAGGTTAAATTGGGAGGCAATGCTAACTATCATGGTTGACAAGGATAGTAAGCAGTTTTGGGAGCTAGTGAACTCTGTCCCCCTCTCGTTACCATCAAAAACGTAATCTTCGCCGAGCAGAGCGCCTCTGGCGGCGGGACTACTGTCCTATTTCAAGAAATCATTATATTACCCTTTTGGCCCTATATAAGAAATCCATTCTGGCAACAAAGGCTTATTTCTCGTCTAAAATTCAGTCCGCCGAAAATCGCCCAGAGAAATTTTTGCCATTGTTCAAGATTTAGCATATTCCGATAGGGCCACACTCAAATCTTCTCCTTCACAGCTCCTCTGTGACTCCCTCAATTCTTTTTTCCTCGATAAAATCAGTGCGATCAAAGCCAATATTCCCCTTCCGGCCCCCTCCTTCATTAGTCCTTGCTGTCCCCCAGCCGCAGCGCGTCTGGATTCTATCCCTCTCCTCACAGCTGACTCTTTACTTTCCCTTTTTCCCCTGGTTAAGTCTGGTTCCCCTTTGGATCCCTGCCCTGCTCACATTTTGAAACAGATCTATTCTGTCTGTGTTTCACCACCCCTTACTTTCCGTAACAGTTCACTTTCCCTGGGCATTCTCACTCCATCTCTCAAATCGGCGGTTATCTTGCCCATCTTAAAAAAACCAGGTGCCGACCCGTCCGTTTCAGCCAACTACCGCCCCATTTCACTCCTCCCGTTCCTGGCCAAGGTACTGGAACGCCATGTAGCAAGAACCATGAGCTCCTTTGTGGAAAGGAACAGCGTCTTGGCCCCCAGGCAGGCTGGCTTCCGCCCCGCACATTCCACGGAGACCGTGGTCTTATCGGTCCTGGATAATCTCAGGGAGGGTATGGACGCTAGTCATCCCCAGGCCTTGGTCCTTCTCGATCTTTCCGCCGCGTTCGACACGGTGGACCATGCCATCTTACTTTCCCGTGTCGGAGCGGCGGGAATCGGGGGTTCGGCCTTGGTCTGGTTGTCCTCCTTCCTGAGTGGCCGCACTCAAGCAGTCCGCTTGGGTGACTTTTCAGCCGACTTTCGGCCTGTACAGTGCGGGGTTCCCCAAGGATCCTCCCTTTCCCCATTAATATTTAATCTGTACATTGCCCCTCTTATTTTTGCTTTACAACAGCTGGAGGTCTCCGTTTACAATTACGCGGATGACCTCCAGCTCATTTTTTCTTTATCCTCTTCCCCTGCTTCAATATCCAACTTTCATTCCGTTATGACCTTCATTCAGGACTGGATGAATCACAACCACCTGAAACTCAATCCCGATAAAACGGAATTGGTGTTGACGGGTGGTTGCTCCAGTCCATGGTCTTCTTGTTTCTGGCCCCCTTCTTTAGGTCCCCCACCCATTCCCTCCTCCTCTGTTAAAACTCTTGGTTTCAAACTCAACTACCAACTCTCCCTTCATTCCCAAGTTAGTGCAGTTGTATCTTCAGCTTTTCTTTCTCTCCGGACAATCCGCAAAGTCTCGAGGTTTTTTTCCCCTTCTGCCCTCAAACTTATACTCCTGGCGATGGTGACATCCCTCTTGGACTACGGCAATGCCCTTTATTGTGGCATGCCAGCGTACCTCGTGAGGCGTCTCCAGCTGGTCCAGAACCAGGCGGCCCGCCTGGTTTTTAACTTATCAAAATCACATCACGTCACGCCCCTTCTCAAATCCCTACATTGGCTCCCCGTACAGCAACGTGCCCTGTTCAAGCTGGGCTGCATCATTTTCAATGTTCGGTCTGGTTCCGCCCCTGGATTCATTACTTCTGCAATTCACGCTTATACCCCGTCTAGGGAATTGCGCTCAGCCACCCAACAACTTCTTGTAGTCCCTCGCTTCAAACGGAAAAAATAGGGAGGATCCAAATTTTCTACCTTGGCTCCTGCCTTCTGGAACTCCCTCCCGATCCACTTGAGATCCTGCCCTCAGTATTCCCTTTTCCGTAAGGCCCTTAAAACTTTTCTTTTTACTCAGGCCTTCCCCTCTTAATTGCCCCCCTGGTTCCCCAGTCTTTTATGTTCTTTGGGTTTTGTAGTACTGCATAGCGCCATGAAACCGCTCGGTGTACGCGCGCTCTAGAAATAATTTTAAACTCAAACTCAAACTCAAACTCTCCTGAGGTCCAAATAAGTGAAAATGATTGGAATGCTTTTATCTCCTCTTTATATAGGGGTGGCAACCCTGAGAATATGTTAGTGGTGCTGGCCACTTCTGAGATGGAAACTGAAGTGCTTTCTTATACCAGGCAGTAATGCTGTCTGAAATATTTTTCAATATGAAAGCCTCTAGTGCAGGTGCCCCAGATTGCCTTTCATCTGTGATATTCAAAAAAGACTCAAGGAAATAGGGACTCATTTAGAGCAGTTTCTTTCAATGGGTAACATTGGCTGGTTCCTTCCCAGATTCCTGGAAAGGAGTTATAGTGAAGCCCGTTCAAAAAAAGAGGAAAATGGACTAGCCTGCTAATTATTGATTCGATTGACTTCTTTTTTAGATATCCCGCCCAAACTCCATGGAGCGGCATGGGCTCTTGACACCGGATTGGCGTCGAGGAAGGAGGCTTTTAAGCTGAAACAGTCTACCATGGACCACAATTTCACACTGTGGGGAGTCGCAAGGAAGTCAATGGTGTAGGTAGGTTGCCTTTGCTGCTGCTTTGTTGACTATGAGTGACTTTCAACCGGGTCAATAGAGATAAACTTTGGCAGAAAATCCAGCAGTGGAAGATATCTGAAGCCCTGTTGGGACTTGTGATGAAACTCCATAGCGATAAATGATTGACCTTAATGGGCTTGAATGCCTGACTAGGAAATTGCCTGTTGCAACTGTGGCAGGAGTGAGAGCTAGCACCTGCTGTTTAGTCTGTTCGTAGCAGACCTCCCTCAGACATTACAAGATACGTATAGTTATTCTCCAAAGGTTGGAGATAGGCACATTAGTTGTCTTTTGTAAGCAGACGATCTGGCACTGATTGATCTCACACCTATAGGGCTTCAATGAAAGTTAAATGCCTTAAATTCTTATTGTCTTGAAATAAAATTAACAGTAAATGTTGTCAAGATAAAAACAATGTTTTTTACTAGGAGGAAAAGGAAATGTGTGTGGTTCCTAGGTAATGTGCGATTGGAACATGTTTGAGAGTATAAGTATTTTAGTCTGATCCTTTTAAATTGCTTGAGGTGAGACAAACAAATGGCTTCCTGAAGAATTGTTCTAACTACAGTACTAAATGGCTTGAAAAGGCCTGGTAGTAAGTTTGGCAGCTATATGTTTGAGCCATTAAGTAGAGTTATACAGGGTAAGTTAATTTCTCAGACTCTATACGGAGCAGAGGTAGTGGCTTTGGATAGGCGGGTCCCATGGGAAGGATTAGAAGGTAATTCCCTGAAATTTCTTCTAAATCTCCCCAAAAATGCTATGATTCAGGCTGTAAGGAGTGAGATGAGAACTTTAGCCCGGAGAGCACTGGCGGATGACACAGCCTTGCACGTTTATTAATCTGTTTCAGATGGGGTCGCTGGCAACAAATTGTCTGTGCAAATTTTACCAGAAATATTGTCAACTTTCTCAGGTAAAGGGAACTCTGTGACAATGATGCTAAAGCACTTGGAGGTTCCAGAGATGCGCAGGAGGCGAATTAATCCGAATTAGTCAGATAAAGAAGAGTACACTTAGGCACAGTGTCATAAAAACCAATTGGAGAGAGGACTTGCACTATCTTAAAGTTAAGAGCTCAGTTATTCCTTTCTTAAACTCACAGAAGATCGTGAATCTGTTTCTATACTTATGTAATATTCCAGATGAGCACTTACGAAATTGAGTCTTGTGTTTGAGAGTGGGAACTGACCCTGGGTGGCGCATTAAGGGATTAAAAACAGAAGTATCTAAGAATAATGGCCAATTTCCCTTTAAGCGAGGAAGGAAATATTCTGAAAGCCCCCTACTAATGCATTCTGTACACTTCCTTGAGAAAAGGAAAAAGGCTCAGTGACCTGATTTTTTTAAATACTGGATTCAATCGAAGGAAATTGTTTTATATTTGATTTATGGCCTCAGATTCCAGGATATAACTATTACCACTGGCCAATACATAAAATCTCAGGTTACATCCCCCCCCCTCCCTTAGAGCCTAAGGTCTAGTCTGGCATGGTTGCACTTCTATTTAGTAAGTAGATATTAAGTGCAATAAGAGGATCTCCGAATAGGAATATTCTGATTAAAGGGATGCAATCATGTAGTGTGTATTGTTATTTTAGCATATTTATAATTGTCTATTTTTATTAATTGGGTAAAGGGCGTGTTATGTCTTTAAGAATGTATTTCTTGTAAATAAACTGGCAGATTTACAAGCCCCTTGCGCCACTTCTGCGTCATTTTGTAACATGGGAAAAGTGACGTAAGGGTGGCGCAAGGGGCTTGTAAATAAGCCCTACATTTTTTTGACACTGACACTAGCATGACTCTGATTTTGCCCCTTTAAACAAATGAACAAACTTACATATTTATAGGTATTGGCCAACTCCCCGCCTATCTCTTTGCATATCGGAAACGGTTAGAAATTCACTTGTGTAAAAGGCAGGAATAAAACGTTGTTCCATGGTTGGCTAAAAGAGGGTGTATGTAAGGTGAATTTACAAATATTGAGCAAAGCACATGTGAAACCCATAGGAAAATAGAACTGACAAACTTTACTAAAAGTCTGTTTTCCTGACCTACTTCAGTAAACACTTGTGGATCCCTGAAGTCATTAATCTGCACCAATGCAAGGACATATACTTAAATTTTAACTTTTTTGATTTTTTTAAGAACCCCCTAATATTTTTAATGCTGCCCATAATGTTTTTAACCTCATTCCCTAAGGCTAATCTTTTTTAACAATAGCATTCATCAAACACTTTTTCCTATATAACTCCACAGAACATTGTATTTAAAGATGCAGCATACTACAGGAAACCATATTTTCTTGTTGAAGTCAGGGAGGGATCAGGAAGGAAACCACAGAGATGTCAGAAGAAAAAAAGTAGGTTGACCTAAAGTTTGTTAGCAAGCAAATAAAGCTGCAGCAATATGGGCAGCTCCAAAATCACCAGGGCCTAATTGCAAGTTTGTAGGTGCATAGAACCGGCAAACTTGCGGTGGAGGTGTGGTGGAGGTCAGGGACCGCCGTACCAGTTGGCTGACTGCCATATTACAACTACGACAGTCAAAGCCTCCATAGGACCACTGCAACTGCCACTGATACAGGATCCCTGTTGGTGCTGCAGTGGTCTGATGGCGGCAATATTCCGGCTGGGCCGCTCCGGCACCACCAAGCATATTGCAAGTTTCCTCACTGCTGCAGATTTCATGGCAGGGAGCCTGCCATGAAACCTGTGCCAGTGAGGAAACTAAGGGGACACTAAGGGGACCCTATAGGGCCCCCTGTTCCCTCATGGCCTGAGGATGCATGCAAGAGGGCACATGGTGTGCCCCCGATCTACATGCAATGCTTTTTCCACACCGCACGGACTGCACAGTCCATGCCATGCAGGAACAGTCTTTGGCGTTCCCATTGAAGTGTATTTTTAATAGGCACTGCTGTGGGAATGCCAAAGGACTGCCAGCCAGACTGCCAGAAAACTCGTAACTGGTGAGCACCGGCAGTGACGTCTGGCAGTGATGGAACAGGGCTGTGGTGTGCTGCCCCTCTCCCCCACCTCCAAACTCAAAATCAAACCCAACTGTCTTCTCTCCCTCTCCCTCAGTATACCCCACACTCTAGAACCGTGGAACTTCTGGGGTCACAAACCCAGAGATTCCACACAGAAAGGACTGGAGCGACTAGAGAGGAAATGAAGACACAACAAATTATTTTGAGCACTTTTTACCTTGCAAGTAAACAATGATCAGACCTGCCTTCAGGGTGTCAGTGTGCATTTGAATATTATCAGAGAACATTTGGGGAGGATTATAAGTTAACCAAAATTGTTAGGTTTTGTAAATGGGTACGCTTTTTTATACTGCAATCACTGTCAGTAACGTGAGTAGAGCTAACAACTCACTGAATTTCGGTAGAAACACACTCTAATAGTAAAAGCTTGTCATGGTGTCTGGGTTATACTCTCCGGTCCACTGGGGCTCGAATCCTGCTTGCTCTGCTATCTCTTGTTGCATAAATCAAGTCTTTGTCCCTGCTGAATTCTCTTGATCTGAGGTCAACATCCCTTTTTATTTTCTCCCTTTCTTTGTCCAACGGCAGTCTTCTCCTGTCTGATCTCAACTGCCCCTAATTCCCAATATATACTCCATTTTCTGATTCAGCTCTCATTCTTTGCCGTCCTTTTAGCATCTGTTTCCCTCTCTTTATGCTCAGCTCTTGACCCTCTTTTTCTTTCCCTCTGCACTCTGTCCCAGTGTGATCTCAAACTACTTCCCTTGCACACACTCTCCTCTCACATTCAATCCTAACCCCTTCTCCTTCAACATACACAACACACCAGTCCTTCAAAATCACAAATCCAATCAGTAACTCAGTACCAAGTAATACTCCATGATAAAACAAGACCAAACTCTCATACACTATATATCTGATTGAAATCTCATCATTCAAAAACACCCACCCATCCCAACATACCAACACACATTCATTCTACTCTGAATACCTACATAACCGACACAAATATAAAACCAACTCTCCCTCACACTGTCCATGCAACAAATATACCAAACACTCAATCAGTACAAATAGGACAACAATGACACATACGTCCATCTATAATTCATTGTTGAATTCAGAGCATGACACTACCACTACAGCTAACACATACACCTTCCATCTTCAATATACACAAAAGAAGGCAACTCCTCCATACTCTTCTTAACTGTCATCCCCTTGTCCATCATACAACATTGATACCTTTCAGACACATCTCCACAGCTCAATCCCTCAATTGTATCCAAACTCACCAGAACCCACATCAGCACCCATGGATGCAGACCTTTTAAAATATTCAGAGGAAGATAATGAGAAACAAAATTGAATCTGTACATTTTCTGTCCTGCAATATTTAACATTACTAACAATATAACCCCACCCTCAACTTCAAAGGACAATATTCATTTTCCTACAGCACATATTAAATAAATGCTTATTCAATGTTAAAAAAAGGCTTACACCTGATTGGCATACGTAATTTACTTATAAGTCCCTAGCAAAGTGGTGCCCATGTACCCAGAGACTGCAAATTAAATGCTACTAGTGGGCTTGCAGCACTCATTGTGCCACCCATTTAAATACCCTCTTAACAACATGTCCTAGGCCTGTCATTGCAACCCATAAACAGTTTGAAATTGAAAATTCGACTTAGCAATCTATTCCTATTGCCAACATTTAAACTCCCCTTTCATTGAATTTACATACCCACTAAGGTTGCCCATTGGGCAAGGTGCATTGTAATTAAACAGTTGAACATGTACTTTCAAGTTGTATATGTCCTAGTAGTGAGAAACTCCTGAATTTGTTTTTTAATACTTTGAGGCCTACCGCTCCCAAATGAGTACATTGATTTGTCTTATTACATTTAATAAGTGCTAATATTTGGTTGGGAACAGGAGGACTTTTCCCGTTTGGTATCTGAGAAAGGGTAACTAAAAATCCTCTTTAGTGGTTGAGTCAGATTTAAAGTTACAATTTTGAAAATGCCACTTATAGAAAGTTGACAATTTCCTACCCTAACTATTTGGTGCCTATTGCCTGATCCTGTCCACATGGCTGTGTGTAGCTGACAGTTGGACTTTGTTTATACCTCTCAGATAGCCGCACAATGAAGGGATTAGGTGTGCTTGGATGGGCCATCAATGGTAGGATGGGAGTGCGTTGTTGGGCACAGACCCACCACTTGCAATGGAATAGGCTCATCTCTGCCTTCACACATTGTTCATGCAGCCAGCTTGGAGCCTGTGTGATTTATAACCGCCCAGGTGGTGCCCATCCAGTCTTGGAACCATGGTGGTGGTGCTAAATGTGCCCAGATACCCAAAATTCTAAACGTGGGACTTAAACATTTTTTGGCTAAAAACTGCTCTGTACACAAAGAGGAGACTAGAACCAACCTTCTTGTGTATCCACCCACGGTTCATCGCCGATCAGCCTGACTTCGCTGCTGCTCCCACTACATTCTTCTCCGCAGCAGCAAATTCTGTTCAGCAGTCCTTTATAAAAAGGGTATCTGGCATCCTGGAACTCTTGTTCAAGCTGGAGTTTTTCAACTAACAAAAAAAGAGAATAAGGGCTAGATTACCTAACTATGAGGATTTTGGTGTATTACATGATATGCCTATGGGGCCTTATCGTGTAATACACTTGCTAAATCTTTCAAGCATCAAGTCCGGCTCATTTGTAAAACTTATGCTCAACTTTGGGTAGCTGTGAGTTTAAGCATCAATGCTTTACAAAGGAACTTAGCTTATAGCAATTAATGGCACCAAACAAGGAAATAAGAAAGTCACACCATAAGAAAGACACACAACATCGATATATAAACATACAGCACATTTTTAAGCATTTTTAAAATCCACAGGAGGCTTCCAGAGATACAGATATAATAGCTTTCAAATGCAACCTCAAACAAGCATTGGTCAACAACATTTTTGCAATGTGATCTGAAAAGCAGGGTACCAGGGGTGCCAATGTATCTTAGGAAAGTGCCTTGGTGGTGCAATGCAGATACTAGCCAATGGGCTACTGGTCCCCCTCCCTTCCAGTGACTTGTTTCCTCCATTGTATGGCCTCTGCCTATCCCAGAGTGCACTATTTTAGCCACACTCAAAATGTCGGCCCTTCCTCAGTCATTAGTAGGTCGGTACCCCACCTTAGAGATGTAGCTACCTGTGGGCTACACACCCATGGGAAAACCAGTTTGGGGATTGGTTGTTCCTCTCTGTCCTTGCCTCCAACTTGTCTGCAGAAACAAAAATCATCTTGTTCAAGAGAGTTCTTGCAGGCAGTTCTTCAAAGGCAGCTTTTTTTTTGCTGACTGGTACTGGTGGTAACCGATTCCGATTGACCATGGGCTCTGCCTAACCAAGCCTAGTGCCAGTGCTATGCTGAAAGACACTTAGAATATAGTGAAAACACCTACATACACAAGGGTACACTATGGGTACACATGGGATTGACATGACATCCCCAATAAGGCCCCAGCATATAATAGGGCAGTGGGATTAAAACTACCTCTAAGTCCCTAGCATATAATAGGGCATGGCAGTTTAGAGTCCAGCAGCCCTTTTCTGCATGTGCATGTGTGCACTGCTGAGCCTGAGGTCAGTTTAAAAGTAGCCCTGTGTGTGCAGAAAGAGGCAAGAGAGGTGCAGAAAGAACGAAGAGAAGTGCAGAAAGAAGCAAGAGGAGTACAGAAAAAAGCAACAGAGGTGCAGAAAGAGGCAAGATAAGTACAGAACGAAGCAACAGAGGTACAGAAAGAGGCGAGAGTAGGTCAGAAAGAGGCAGCAGAGGTACAGAAAGAGACAAGAAAAGTGTGGAAAGAGGCAAGAGAGTTGCAGAAACAGGCAAAAGAGGCACACAGAGAGAGAACAGGGGTACACACAAAGGCAATAGAGGTACAGATATGTGGAATAGGGTAGCAGATAGAGGTAAGAGAAGTACATAAAAAATCAACAGAGGTGCATAAAGATGCTAAAGGGGTGCTGAAAAAGGCAAGAGAAGTGCAGAAAAAAGCAAAAGAGGTGCAGAAGGAGGCAAGAGGGATGCAGAAAGAGGCAAGAGACGTATAGAAAGAAGGAACAGAGGTGCAGAAAGAGGAAGAGGGATTCAGAAGGGGGCAAGAGGGGTATAGAAGTTTGCAAGACAGGCGCAGAAAGAAACAAGAGCAGTTCAGAACTACCAAGAGAAGTGCAGACAGAGGCAAGAGGGGCACAGAAAGAGGCAAGAGAAATGCAGAAAGAAGGAACAGAAGTGCAGAAAGAGGAAGAGGGGTGCAGAAAGAGGCAAGGGGGGGTACAGAGTTTGCAAGACAGGTGCAGAAAGAAACAAGAGCAGTACAGAAACTACCAAGAGAAATGCAGAAAGAGGCAAGAGGGGCGCAGAAAAAGGCAAGAGAAATGCCAAAAGTAGCGACAGAGGTGCAGAAAGAAACAAGAGGACTGTAGAAAGAGGTAAGAGAGTTGCGGAAATAGGCAAAAGATGTGCAGGAAGAGGGAATGGGGTACATAAAGAGGCAAGAGAGTTATAGAAAGAGGGGAGAAGGGTAAAGAAAGAAGCAAGGGGTGCAGGAGAAAGAAACAGAAGTACGGATAGAAGCAAAAGCAGTGCAGAAAGTCCCAACAGAGGAGCAGATGGAGGCAAGAGGGGTGCAGAAAGAGCCAAGAAGGGTGCAGGCATTTGCAAAAGAGGTACAGAAAGAAGCAAGAGCAGTGCAGAAAGAACTGACAGATGTGCAGAAAGAGATGAGAGGGGTGCAGAAAGAGGTAGGAGAGGTGCAAAAAGGTAAGAGGGGTACAGAAAGTGGCAATAGGGGTTCAGAAAGAAGGTAGAGAAGTGCAGAAAGAAGAAACGGAGGTACAGAAAGAGGCAAGAATGGTTCAGAAATAGGGAGGGAGGTGTGAAAAGAGGCAAGAAAGTTGAACAAAGAGTGAAGAGGGGTGCAGAAACAGGCAAAAAGGGGTGCAGAAAGAAGCGAGTGAGGTGCAGAAACAGGCAATAGAAGTGTTGAAAGAGGCAAGTGAGGTGCAGAAGTAGGCAAGAGAACTACAGAAAGAGGCAAGAGAGTTGCAGAAACAGGCAAGAGAGATGCAGAAAAAGGGAAGAGTTGAAGAAATAGGCAAAAGGGGTACAGAAAGTGTCATGATCTGCTGCAGGGTGCCTACCTGACTACAAGAATGCAAACTAGACTGGGAGGAGTTTAGGGTATATCCCACAGCCGAACACTGGGGCGCACTGTATGTGATTTACAATTCTGAACCTTGTTTGTTTCCGAAATGGTTCCGTGCTGAGGAGCTACTCGTTTGGAATTCTGGAGTTGGGGAACGCGTTTCTGTGTTTCATTTGTATTTGCTACCCGAGTGATTTACTTGGAAGGTTTCCAGCGAAAATAACTTTGTTTTCGTTCTTTCCCGCTTGCGGCTGCGGCGGGAAAGGAGTAACGTGTTCTCGGCTGAGACACGTTTTGTTTGGGGAATTAGCCAAGCGGAGAATAATCCATCAACAACCCCGCTCTCTCACCCTTCTTGCTTGCGGCAGCAGCGAGGAAGGGTTTGGTGATACGTGTTCACAGGCTGAGACACGTTAGGAGTTTGGACTGCGTTTAGTGGAGGAAGCTACCGATACATTTCAGCCTACACGCCCTTCTCGCTTGCGGCTGCGGCGGGAAAGGAGTAAACACTAGACCTTTCATAGAGCCAGAAAGGTTTGCGCTAGTCGAAGTCAAGTCTTCATAGCTGGTAAGCCTCGGATGAGGTTGGACTTGTTTCTGATAAAATCCTTTTTTGATATTGTGTTCCGTTTAGTTGGGCCCAGCTAGGAATGCATTTTGGTTATTTTTGTTTTACGCCTTACGGATGAACTGGTATCGTTATACAGACTATACTAAATCCTTCAGCTCCAGTGCCCCAAATTGACATTTGTTTACTCTGGAGAAGTTACAGCTTTTGGGTTACTGGAGAGAGTCCTTGTTATGATTTCAAAGGAAAGGGCAATACGGGTGCGTTACTTGTTTATGTGTCCTTGATAATTTCGTTCTGAGTGCATGTGAATAAACAGTAATTTTTGGTCTGTCTTTAGGAAGCAACTATATATAGAAAAGCATTGAAGAAAGAGAGGAAGGGCTCACCTCCTGATTCATGTGGTAGGTAGAGGTTTATTAGCGAGAATGAAACAAGAGTAGTTAGGATATATGTTTTAATTCTTTCCTTTTGTCGTTTCAGCTATCCCTTCCGTTCCAGTCCCTTCCCTTACCTTTCCCTAGCTTGATTACCTCTATGTTCTGTGTGTTGTGCTAGTCAGAGTGTGGGGAAATCAGGAGGTGGACCCCTTTCAGCATCACCCTGATCCCGAGGAGGAGCCAATTGTGACAGAAAGAGGCAAGAGGGATGCAGAATGAAGCAACAGTGGTGCAGAAAGAAGCAAGTGCAGAAAGAGGCATGTGAGGTGCCGAAAGAGGCAAGAGAGGTACAGAAAGAGGCAAGAGAGATACAAAATAGGGAAGAAGGATGCAGAAAGAAACAAAAGAATTACAGAAAGAAGGAACAGACGTGCAGAGGGAGGCAAGAAAGGTGCAGAAAGAGGGAAAAGGGGAGCAGCAAGAGGCACAAGCGGTGCAGAAAGAAGCAAGAGAAGTGCAGAAAAAGCAGCAGAGGTGCAGAAATTAGGAAGAGGGGTGCAGAAAAAAGGCAAGAGATGTGCAGAAAGAAGCAACAGAGGTGCAGAAAGAGGGAAGAGGGATGGAGAAAGAGGTAAGAGGGGTGCAGAAAGAAGCAAGAACGTTGCAGAAAGTAACAAAAGAAGTGCAGAAAGAGGCAAGAGGAGAGCAGAAAGAGGTGTGTGGAAAGAGGCACAAGGGTTTCAGAAAGAAGGGACAGAGGTGCAGAAAAAAGCAAGACTGGTACAAAAAGAGGGAAGAGGGGTGCTGGATTAGGCACGAGGGATACGCAAAGAATCAGAGAGGTGCAGAAAGAAGCAACAGAGGTGCAAAAGGAGGCAAGAGGTGTGCAGAAAGAAGCAAGAGAGGTGCAGAAAGTAACAAAAGAAGTGCAGAAAGTAGGAACAGAGGTGCAGACAGAGGCAAGGGGTGTGGAGACATAGGTAAGAGAAGAGCAGAAAGAAGAAACAGACATGCAGAAAGGGGGAAGAGGGATGGAGAAAGAGGCAATAGGGGTGCAGAAAGAAGCAAGTGAGGTACAGAATGAAACAAAAGAAGTGCAGAAAGAAGGAACAGAGATGTAGAAAAAAGCAGGAAGGGTGCAGAAAGAGGCAAGAGGGGTGCAGAAAGAGTCAAGAGAGGTGCATAAAGAGGCAAGAGGGGTACACAAAGAAGCAAGTGAGGTGCTGAAAGAGGCAACAGAGCTGTAGAAAGTAGAAGAGATGTGCAGAAAGAGGCAAGAGAAGTGCAGAAAAAGAAAGAAAGGTGCAGGAAGAAGCAACAGAAATGCAGAAAGAGGCAAGAGAGGCGAATAAAGAAGCAGGAGTGGCTTGCACACCATTAGTACAAATTTAACACCCACATTTAGCAATAATTAACAGGTGACTATCATAGGTTTACAAAGGACCTTCCACCAAGCTGTAACCTTTGTTGCTGACTTTTTGGTAAAGTTTGAGCCATTTGAGCTAGAAACAGGGCTTTTTTTGGTGCAACCAAACAGTTGTATAATGCCAGTGGTCCTGCTCATACCTCTGACTAGTTCCAGCAGTGCTCCTCAGTTATTCCTTCTTTTTTTGTCTCATTGAGTTCATCGTTTAGCTTCTATGGAAATGAGGAAGACTAAACCTGATGCTATCACTCCACAGCACAGACTGCCATACCACATGTTTGCTCTCCATAACACATAATCCCACTCTACATAATTCTTATACACTAAATACCACATACTTTCTATCCACATAATTTCACTGCACAACATACCACATAATTACACTACACACAACGTACATCCATTCCACTTCAAAATACATTAGTAAAAAACGTTTACATTTACAACACCAATAGCTCTAACTCTTGCAAATGCGAGACCTATTAAATTACAAATGCTTCTTTAACTGGTTGTCATGTTTTCAGAGTGGTTGAGAAAGGGGGCTTGGCCTTCAAACAGGCTCAGGAATTTCGCTGAGTAGGACTTACTTGAGGTACCAGGAGGGCTTCTTGGCCCCCAAAGTCCCTCAGGAGTAAGGTGGACTTCATCCCCCAACCAGTACTGTGCCAGGAGGTGCATTCGCAGAGTGGTGAGGTGCATTCGCAGAGTGGTGGAGAAAGGGGAGTGTGGCACAAAACAAAAGACTAGTAGTGGTCTACGTTAAGCAATGAAGACTGAGCAAAAGACAGAAGCAAGATACTATGTGTTGGAATAACTAAGTGTGTGACCATAATTTCAAGGGAAACTTTATTGGGGATGAATCATGGTGTCACCAATAAAGTTTCCCTTGAAATTATGGTAGCCAATTTTAAATAGCACTTTTGATTTTTGTTTACATTCTTTCTTCACTGCAATTTTTTCCACACCATCTTACCCACACATAACATTTGGGGTCAGATCCATCACTGGAGGTCTTGGAGAAGTGGAAAAATACCCACATTTCCATCAGGTGTGTCTCCTTATCTAGACCATGACCTGCTACAATCCCAGATGATGAGGCTCCGCCATTTGGGTGGCTGATGGGATTCATTTCCTTTCTTTCACACACTTAGTTATTCCAACACATAGTATCTTGCTTCTGTCTTTTGCTCAGTCTTCATTGCTTAACGTAGACCACTACTAGTCTTTTGTTTTTTGCTACAAGTGAATTGGGGGTGTAGACTGATTTAGTGGTCTTTAAATATAATTCCCCTTGGACCCTTCCCAACCTGTTGTGTTATATAGAAAGGGGAGTGTGGCCTCCGAAGACCTCTTAGCAATCCCACTGTGTGGGACTCAGTGGAGGTAACAGGAGGGGTATTTGGCCCCCAAGGACAATTTTGGGGGCCAACTACCCCTCCTATTACTTCCAGTAAGTCCCACACAGCAGCATTGCTAGGATCTCATAACAGGACACATCCCCTTTCCCCACCACACTGAAAACATGCTTCTTGATGTGCTCTTGGATGGCGATAAAGTCCTCTTCGCTGCTGGAGGTCCCCGGGGGCCAACTAGCCTGCCTGTTACCTCCAGTGTGCCCTAGAGTGGGATTGCTGATAGGTGTACACAGGCCATGCCCCCTTTGTCCGTCAGCCTGCTGCAAACCAGGTTTGTTCTTGGTTGGGGGATGAAGTCCCCTTTTCTCCTGAGGGTCCCTGGGGCCAACTAGCCCTCCTGTTATGTCTAGTAAGCCCCACACAGCTGGATTGCTGAGAGTGGTCCGAGGCCATGCACTCTTTTTGCACCACTCTGCTAACGCGCCTCCTGGTGCACTGCTGCTCGGGGGATGTAGTCCACGTTAGTCCTGATGTCTTCAGGACACAAGAGGACCTCATTGCCTCACCAGCTGTGCGCCAAGAGGCATGTTTGCAGAGTGGTGTAAGAAGGGCATGGCCTCAGGCCACCTCTCAGCAATCCCACTGTGTGGGGCCTACTGGAGGTACCTGGTGGGCTAGTTGGCCCCAAGGGACCTTCAGAAGGAAATGGAACTTAATCCCCAATTCTGAACATGCCAGGCGGTGCGTTTGCACAGTGGTGCAGGGAGGGGTGGGACTTCTGACAAGATGCCAGCTTTTCCTTTTTTTTTAAATATTTATAGAAGGGGGGGCTGTGTGGCCGCCCTTCTTTTAGTATGTTTTTGGCCCTGGGGACCCCATCGCCCAGGGTCTGAGCATTTATTATTTGAAAAAACTGTAAGGGTACCATGTGGCCACCTTCCCTGGGCCACTAGTGGCCCCGGGGACCCCATTCCTGGGCCCTGGCCTTGCATTTTTTCATTCCGAGGAGAGTGGACACAGGGCCCCCCCTCCCCTGGGCCACTTCTGGCCCTGGGGATCCTAGCCCCCAGGGACCTGGCCTCATTTAAGATTTTTTTTTTTTTTATTTGCCCCTGAGGGGGCCACGTGGCCTCCCTCCTGAGGCCAATTATTGCCCCATGGACTCCATCACCCCCGGCCAGGCCTTATTTAAAAAAAAAAAAAAAAAACATCAATAGGGAGGGGGCCAAGTGGCACCGCTCCTAGGCCACTTCTGGCCCCGGGGACCCCATCCCCAGGGCGGCCCTCAAGTTGGCTACTGCAGGGGTAGTCCCAATACCCCCAAGTCCCATCCGGCTCTTCACATCCTTCGGGAGCCAGCATTTATTTTGGACGAGGGGAGCTGCTGAAATGCATGTCCAAAAGCAATTCTGCTTTGCTTCATGGAAGCGAGAGCAGGTTACCTGCTCTCGCTTCCAAGAAGCAAAGCAATGTTTGCTATGGCAGGGCAGGAGCTGTGCTCCTGCCCTGCCAAAGCAAACGCCAATGTCCTGGGGGTGGGCACCGCGGGACATTGCAGGGGCCGGGCCTGGGGGGTGGCAGTCCCCAGTTCCATAGAGGGCTCAAGGAGGGGGACACTTGTCCCCTCTCCCAGCAACGTTGAAGCCCCAGAGAGGTGGTGGTCCCCAGGGCCAGGGGTCTGCTACAGACCCCCATATTTACATATTTAATGCCCCGGGAGATGGTTGTCCCCATGGCAGTATGGGGGGCTCGAGCCCCCACACACTATAGTTTTGGAAGTAGCCCCGGGGAGGTGGTCGTCCCCAGGGCTTCGGGGCCTGCGTGCTCCCAGCATACAATTATGTAAGCACTAGGTGGGTGGTGGTCCCCAGGGCTGTGGGGGCCCTGCTACATAATTAGACATTGCCCCGGGGACCTGGCCCACGCAGGGCTTATGGCAAATTTAATTTTTTTGACCGGATTCACGTATCCTGCGCGGTTTGGGCCGTTTAAAAAAAAAGTGTTTTGGCCCATCAGGCTCCTTGTGGGACCCCTGAGCAGGCCTAGGGGTTCAGGGTGTTTCTACCCTGCCCCCTTTTATTGTTTTTCATCTTGTTTCTATAATATGGTTGCCAACACATTCTGGTTTAGAGTGTTGGCAGTCAATCAGAATGAAGCTTGTGCTCGGGAGGGTCCATGAATCATCCTTGGTGCTCAGATATCGATATTATTATTTTTTGAATTTCTCAGGAACTACTGAACGAATTTATACTATTTAAAAAAAGGGCACTTTCTGAATAAAGAGCTACCTTTTTGCCTAATTTGGTGTAATTCTATTCTGCAGTTCGGGCTGTAGCCATGTCTAAAGTTCCTATGGAAATTAACATGGGGAAAACTCATTTTGGGACCACCTTTTTTCTTGTGCAAGTCTTGACGAATCACCTCAAAACTTTCAAGGCAAAAGCAGACCTGAGTGAACCAATAGTTCTGAAAATGTCGTAAAGATTCGTCAAACGGTGCCAAACATATTGGCAAAAGAAAAAGCGCTTTTTGAATAGACACGAGGTCCTAACTATAACTACCTACTGGCGATGCATATATCAATCAGTTGTAAGGTTCACCTTCCACATTCCTGGAAAAACCAATATGTACAATGTTGCTACATATTTATTCACTTTTCAGCTATAAGCCCTGACATGTTTCTGCATCTGCCTGTGTGCCACAGGTCAGATTTGCAACTCACCCATGACAGAGGCTAGTACTGAAACGCATCAAGGGTTGTAGCAGAAGAGTGAATAAATATAATTACTTGGAGCATCTTGGTGAATACTTGTTGGTTCTTCCAGGAATCAAAATTATCACATGTTCCTTACGCGTTTCCTATCAACAATGGAGCTCGTCTGCATACTATTAAAATAACGTCTCCGAGCAACAACCATGATGGAAATGTATGTACACACATTTCTTGATCATTTCAAACTTATTTTAACCAAAGGAGCAACACCAAATACATTTATTTTCAATTTGCTCAAGATAAATTTCAATTTAGTATGGAAGAACTATTTTCATGTGACATTTTGCACTGAATTAATCATACTACCACCTTTTACCTTTTTCTATATGTCCATTGAGTATTGCAAAACTCTGCTGAAATGCTGATTGCTCAAATGTAGAGAGTGTGCATGAATTATTCATATTGCCACATAGGGTAAAAAACATATGCTTCAAACTGTAAATTTAGCTACATTTATCCAATAACATCATCAATTGAAATATATCCTTGCACAAAATTCTTAGTCCATATTCTCTTCGGAAAACGGGGCATATGCCCATACATGGTAACTATCCCCAGTTGTCACTTTGTTTGATAAGAGCCAATCGACATGCTGTACTGAGACTGAGAAGGTGTTCCAAGAACGCTGCCACTGAAATCTTTGAGTCTCTCATATAATATATATTTTTGTGCGTGTGTGTTGTGTGTGTGTCTGGATATGTGTGTGTGTGTGTGTGTGTGTAGTATATGTATGCACACACCACATAAACAAAATGCTCCTTCCGGGACCCATGAGGGGTGGTGTGTGATTCCAACATGGATGTCGGTTTTAATTATTCACAAAATTCCAAGCAGTTAACGCACACTCAACTTTCGTTATATATATGTTTATGTATGTATGTATGTGTATATATATATATATATATATATATATATATATATATACATATATATATATATATATATATGTACATGTATATATATATATATACATATACATATATATATATATATATATATATATATATATATCCGCAACATTCTATTTGGAATAACTTTGGCGCCAGTCGACGAATCTTCGCGAAATTCTCCAAGAAGATGGCCTGCTCCGCTCCTTCCCTGGAGCCTTGTGTGGCCCTGGGGACCGCCACCCCCCAGGGCCGGCTCCTGCAGTGTCCTGGGGTGCCCACCCCCGGGACACTGTAGTTTGCTATGGTAGGGCAGGAGCGAGGCTCCCGCCCTACCATAGCAAACTGCTATGGTTTTTGGAAGAGAGAACAGGAAACCTGCTCTCTCTTCCAAAAACCAAAGGCAATTGGTTTTCTACATGGGGAGCAGCATGTTAGCTGCTCCCCATGTGGAAAAGCAATGCTGGCTCCCATAGGAGGCGGGGAGCCGGCAGGGACCGTGGGGGGCTTGGGGACAACCCACCGTCCCCAACGGAGAGGGCCAGGCCCCAGGGGATGGGGTCCCCGGGGCCAGAGTGGCCCGGGATGAGGGCTATGCAGCATTTTAAGTTGGGGAATTAAATCCTCTTCAATCCAGAGGCCAACTAGCCCACCAGGTACCTCCAGTAAGCGCCACAGAGCTGCGTTGCAGAGTGTTGTAAAAAGGGGGCGTGGCCTCTGAACACCTTTCTGCAATGCAGCTCCCTGGCGCATACTGGAGGTACCTGGTGTGCTAGTTGGCCCCTAGGGGACCTCTGGATTGAAGAGGAATTATTTCCCCAACTTAAAACGAGCCACAGGGCGTGTTTGAACACATGTCACCTCAGGCCCCGCCCCCTTCCTTCAATATTGAGCAAAATATTCCTCTAAAATCAGCCGAACGACAAATTCCGATTTACTCACCTGTTATCAGGAGAGACCTCAGTGCTGCATCTTTCAGCCCACTACTGATCCTGAAAAGTAATTCTAACCATACGTACAGTAACTTGAATTTCCTTTCATAGGCTAACATTGACTGGATTCACTTGGAAATTCTTCTAAGTGTGGAGTTTTGGAACTTTAAAATATTCCTCTAAAATCAGCTGAACTACGAATTCCGATTTACTCACCTGTTAGCAGGAGAGACCTCAGTGTTGCATCTTTCAGCCCAGTACTAATCCTGAAAAGTAATATTAACCATACTTACACTAACTTGAATTTCCTTCCATAGGATATCATTGCCTGCTATATAAAATATATTTAAATTAAAAAAAATATAAAATAAAATACAACTAATATTACAATTTCAATATTTTTAAAAACATTTTTTTTCAATTTATATTAAAAATATTTAATGTAATTTAAGAAATAAAATATCTGAAAATAAATACTTTAAAACAATGTAGTAAATCAGTATAAAAAATATATAACAATTAATACATTTAAAAATTATCATTTACAAAACTTTTGAAATTCACTGAAAAAACCATAGGTTTCAGCCATGTTATAGTTAGGGATTAGCATTTAAAAAACCTTAGAAATTCACAGAAAAAAACACAGGTTTCAGCCAAGTTATAGTTAGGAATTAGCATTTAAAAAACCTTAAAAATTCACAAAAAAAAACCATAGGTTTTACACATGTTATAGCTAGCTGGACATTTCACTCAAACTATACCATTGAAATTCCCCCGCTATATTTAGGTCAGCTAACTATAACTTGCGCGCCCGCAATGCACTGCTGATGACGTCACATATTACATCACTCATGACATGGTCAGTTACATCACTCATGACATCACTGATGACATCTCAAATGACATCACTGATGACATCACAGATATTTTTTTGTATATTACACCGCAAGATACATGTATGGCAGTATATATGGAGGGGTTATGCCTGGTACTAAAACTTTACTAAGTATCATGTGTATATCATGTGTATATCACAGAACAAACCACCTCCCCTATCTCAACGCCTCCTCCCCGCTCCCCCCCACTCTCAGCCCCCACTTCCCTCCTCTCTACAGCCTCCCCCATCCCTCAACGCACCTGCGCCGCCCCCCACCAGCACTCTCAGCTGTGCCTCCAACCTCCCCCCTTCCCCATCCACACCCCCCACCCACTTTCTCTCTCACCCGTCGAAGGGCACCCCACTCACTGTTACCGCAGAGCCCTGCATCAACGCTAGCACATCCCCCCCCCTAACAAGTTGCCTCTCCAGCTCCCCCATCAACCACTCGCCCTCGGCTCCCATCGCCTACACCATCCCCAATCCACCTCTGGACATTATTATATCTACCCTCATACAAGTCAAAGAAGAGCTCCACACCATCAAAGATCTTCTTATCACACACACCAGACAACCCGTACCTACCACTGGCTCCTCACGCAACAAATACCCCATCCTCCCCACATACCCTCTCAAGCCATACTCCTCGCGTTGGCCCTCTATCCCCGTTCGCAATCACACCCACCGCCCCCATCGCGCCCTCAACTCCCTTTCGGACCACGACTTATACACCCTCCTTCGCTCATTTGGCCCTGGTCCCTTAAAACACACAACCACTACACACCTCCCCATTCCCACAATTCTCACAAATCCCCTTAGGCCCCCCACTCTAAGCAACAGAAGTTCCCTCCCCAATAATCTCAGAATAGTCCCCCTCTCTCTAGAATACTCGACCACCCTTTTCACCCCCAGACTCAAATGCATCCTGCTCAACTGTAGATCGGCCCCGAGACACTCCTCCGATATCGCGATCTCATCTTAACAATGGATCTCGACCTAGCCATTCTGACTGAAACGTGGCTAACTGAATCTTCTACGCCTATAATGGACATACTAGTCCCCCCCCAACTACTACATCATTAGACTCGACAGGACCGGCAAGTTGGGCGGTGGAATCGCATGCATTTTTAGGAGCAACCTCTCTGTCACCAAAGTCACCTCCCCCTCCCTCACTTCCTGTGAACTCTTCTGCCTTGATATCTCCAGCAAGAGCAAACCTGTATGCTCTTTACATGTCATCTACCACCCACCAGGGGACAACCTCACCTTCACCCAACAACTCATGGACACGATCTCTTCCAATGCCGGTCGGCAGATCACCCAAATTTACCTGGGTGACTTCAATCTCCACTGGAACGATCAGAAAGACGCAGTGGTGAATAGTCTCAAATCCTTCCTCAACGCGCTTGACCTCACCCAAATCTGTAACAGCCCGACACATGACAAAGGCTCGATCCTCGACCTTATCATCGCCAAAGAGGACTCTACCCAGTTGGGGTCGATCCAACCCTGTGACTTGTCAGACCACCACATTATCACTTTCTTCATCAACGAAAAAGTTAAACCTAACACGGCTCAACCCACCAAATCCAAGATCTGGAAAAGGGACTTGAGGAATCTCAACCCTAACGCCCTGCCTCCTCACACTTGCAGTCTCCTCCTCCCCCCTGCGGGCGCCCCTGATGTTCAATCACTGACTGACCTTTACCTCGATTCTATGAACTCAATAATCAACGAAGCTGCCCCCCTGCAACTGAAGAGAGTCTCCACCAAGAATTCGAACCCTTGGTATGATGGCAGACTCAATGAAGACAGACGTGCTATGCGAATGGCAGAGCGCACCTGGAGATCTGACCCCTCAGCACTGCACCTTAAAACGCTGAAGAACAAGAGAAATGCCTACTTTAGGAAAATCAAGCGTTCGAAATCTGAATTCTTTAGCCTCCAGCTGGACCAAGCTAAGAACCGACCAAGAAAACTGTTCGAGCTAGTCAAAAGTCAAACCAAGATGCAACCTCTACAATCAAACAGCACAACAAGCGATATTCCACACTGTGAAGACTTTTCTGTTTTCTTTAAGCTAAAGACAGACAACATAAGAAGTGATCTCCTCATTGATGTAAAACAATACTCCAGCCCCATCAGCATGACTACCACTCACCCTAAAAACAACGCATCATGGTCGTCATAAGACACCTACACTGAAGAGGCAATTCACAAACTGCTCGGCACCTTGAAGCCCTCTAATCATTTCATAGACCCCCTACCGGCTAATGCTGTGAAAGACTTCACCCCCCTGCTCGTCCCACTCTGGACCAAAATAATTAACAGCTCCCTTCAACAAGGTCTCATCCCAGACTCCCTCAAGGTGGGGCAAGTCACACCCATACTCAAGAAACCTACAGCTGACCCGGCTGACCTAAACAATTATCGCCCTATCACCAATATTCCCACCTTTGCCAAACTACTGGAAAAATGTGTACAACTCCAATTGACAAAACACATTGATCAGTTTGACCTCCTCAACCCTCATCAATCAGGCTTCAGAGCGAAACACAGCCCGGAAACGGCTATGACGCACATAATTGATGACGCCCTCCAAATACTTGATCGCAATGATTCCTGTCTCCTCATCCTTCTTGACCTCTCCTCAGCTTTTGATACGGTCAAACATGAGAACCTATTGGAGCTGCTAAATACCAGAATGGGTTTATCCAGGACTGTCCTCAAATGGTTCACCTCCTTCCTACACAACCGGTCTCAGAAGTTCAAGATCAGCAACGTGCTGTCCTCACCTCTGCCTGTAACTTTAGGCATCCCACAAGGATCCTCCCTATCCCCCACATTGTTCAACCTTGTCATGGAACCCCTCACCACCTTGCTTCAAGCATCTAATGTACACTTCCATATGTACGCCGATGACACTCAACTCTATCTCAAGCTACAATCCCCGGAAGACATCAAGCTTCTGAACTCCACACTCAGAAACACCCAATCATGGTTGGCCATCAATCACCTCAAGCTAAATGCTCT
Organism: Lissotriton helveticus; assembly: GCF_964261635.1. NCBI lineage: Eukaryota > Metazoa > Chordata > Amphibia > Caudata > Salamandridae > Lissotriton > Lissotriton helveticus. The sequence continues at coordinate 1,762,824,077 of NC_136068.1, forward strand.
GAAAACTGAATTCCTTCTGATCTCACCTCCCACGAAACTGGCCATCACCCAAACCTGGCTCAATCACTTAACTGCGCTCAATGTCCAACCCACCATCGTGGAATCTGCGAAATCCCTAGGCATTACACTTGACGACAAGCTCAACATGCAGCAGCACATTAGCAAAGCAACTAAAGGAGCAAACTTCCAAATCAACACTCTGAGGAAACTTAAACCCTTCTTCCCAGCTAAGGACTTCCAAAATGCTGTACAAACCCTAGTCATCCCTCGCATAGACTATGGAATTGTGGCCCTTAGCGGACTCCCCCTTTCAACAACCGCACCCCTAAGAGCCTCTTTGAACGCTGCCGCGAGACTCATCACTGGTTCGAGGAAGCATTCGCATATATCCCCTGACTTAAAATCCCTGAACTGGCTGCCTGTTGAAGCCAGAATACAGCTTAAAATAGCCGTTATGACACACTCGGCTGTACACCACAAGTCACCCAGCTACCTCACCCAAAAGCTGACTATATCTGGAGGCTCGAGATCCAATAGAAGTACAAAAAATCTACTCCTGAAACCTCGTAGATTCCGGAAGGAAAAAACATGCAAACGCTCCTTCTCAGGAATGGCTCCCAGGATCTGGAATGCACTCCCTCCTGAAACCAGGCTTATCTCCTCCACAGCACTTTTTAAGAAAGAGGTCAAAGCCATCCTTATGGCCAAGTTTACCTGAACTCTATTGCTGCTGGAACAGAGACTTTTGCACCGTTTACTGTAGTACTGGTTACCTGATTGTCTGTTGGTATTATATTTGTACAGGACTGATATCCGATTATGTCACCTCACTTACTACCGATTACTATATTGTACCCAATAGTTAGTCTAACCACCTTCTGGTGGCCCCTACCCCTTGTTTCCTGCAAGTTTTAAGTAAGAGGTAAAAGCCATCCTTATGGCCTAAGCTCACCTGATCTTTATTGTTGCTGGATCAAAGACTCTGCACCGTTTTGTATTATTAGTCACTTGTTCGTTGACTGATATCATATTTGTACATGATTGCTATCCTATTATGCTACTATATTGTACCCAATAGTGTTTTAATCACCCTCCTGTTGCCCCTACCCCTGTCGCTGTAAAGCGCTCTGATATCTGCAAAGATCTTGTTCGCACTATATAAAACTTTGAATAAATAAATAAATAAATCTGTATCCATAAGGTAAAATCTCTGCATACTTCACCACAAGATTTGTGTGCCCATCAGACAATGTAATTATTTCTGCTTCTATGTACAGAGGTTCATTTCAGCCACTAAAATGTTACAGAGTGACATGTCTATATGAGTATGTCTAAATTAATTTCAGTTTGTGTGACAAAAAATCCACTGCCTTCAACCTTTTTTCCTACCTCTTAACTCTGACTAATCCCAAACCTTTCTGCCTACAATAAACTCCCCAAACCCCTTTTTCAAACTTCCACCTCCTTTTTAGCAAAATCAACCAACAGGTGAACTTGTCCTCTATTCCCAGTGACACATTACTACTTCCCCTTTTTAAGTCACACCCATAATTATATCGCTATTTCAAAAGACTAATAAACACACAAGAACTCAAAAGCAAAACTTAACACTACTAATTTCGAAGGAAAGAAAAACACACATTACTAATCTATTAACCATTTAACTCTAATCTAGGATTCCAAAGCATTGTGCTCTCCACCGCAATGTGCTTCAAAGCCTCATCAGGTGAAGTAAGCACTATATAAATACAATGTAAACAATTTATAACTGCTGAATCCTATATGTAAGTTTGAACAACTTAAACATGTAGATTCAAATCATACCATAATTGCAGACAATCTAATTTCACAGATTCATACTATAGGGGAGAGGAGTTGGCCTAACGGCTAGGGCGGTCGATCTTGAGCCTAAGAAACTGGGTTCGAGTCTCGGCAATGACGCTGAACATCCTGTGATTCTGGGCAAATCACTTAATATCCCTGTGCCTAAAAGAAAAAAAATGGAATGTCCTCATGTAATGCAACTGGTGCTATGTAAAGCGCTCTGATACACGATTCGGGTTAAGTTGGCGCTATATAAGACTCTGTAAAAAACATTAAAATAGACTTGCAACCAGGGTGATTGTGCTGAGAATTGGGCCTGCTTATCCAGTGAACACGATAAACAGGAAGACTAGTTCTCCTTGCCCGAGAAAATAAGTGTCGTGTCAGGCGATAATAACTCCCTATTCCTGCCTGAACACTCATATAATGTCCAGAATGCTGGAGCCAGGGGCAGAAACCACACGTGGAAAGGATGGAGCGTAGGACATAGGCAGTGACAGTAAAACTATTAGGGGGTAAGCACACTACTATTCTGAGGTGTATCAGCGGTGCAGTTGTGGGTCCACAATATCCGTTTTGCCTATGGGGCCACCTGTGGAGCAGAAGCTATGCCTGACCATCCCACAGCTCCAATCCCACACTCTCTGTACCTGTCAATCAGGGAGACAGCCTGGATCCTTCTGTCTCTGGGATCTTCTTTCACTTCACTCGGTCAATGTCCTCTTCTTCCCTTTCATGTGACCGGTTCAAGTCCTTCTCTTGGTGTGTTCTGGGCCCTCCCTTCCCCTGGGGCAGTGAGGTCACAAACAGACCCAGATTGGTTCTGGCTGTCTGCAGCAGCATGAGACGCTGATGATTTCCATCTCAGATATTGTTGAGTATCTGATGCTCTTATCCAAACATGGTCTGTTTGGGTATCACGAGGCTGATAGCCCTGGAACCAGTGGGGAGAACTGTCAAGCCACAGAGTACATATGAGTTCAGCGGGCTTGGGAGTGTCTGTGCAGTATGGAAATACTAATAATAATGATGATAATAGTGAAAGTGCTAAAATGCATATGGTTAGAATGAGAAAAACGAAACATTTGTAAATGTGCACAACTGCACGTCTGAAATGTGTGGGCATTAGTGCTATATTTATGAATCTGGTCTCCTGTGACTTGCATCTGTGTGCTTGGTCAGGGAGCACCTGTGGATCGTGTACTCACGTGACACCAGCAGCTTGCAAACAACCTGTAATTTTTGTGAACATTATCAATGCTACTGATAATTAAATATTTCTTCATGTCTGTTTTCATGTTTAGTTGGGTTAGACTCGGTGGTATAGGTAATATGTAGTAGGCGCCACAAGGTAATTACACACATTATTCTTACAAGCAAGCCTTATTAACGGTGCTCAAAGGTTAGAGAGAACCACCTGCCTCTCTAGGTTCTGTGGCATGAGCAACAAGACATCCTTAATCATACACCTAAGCACAAGTAAGAATCAAATGTTAATTGGTAACACAAGAAAATCATTCCAAATGTTCTTCTCTTTTCTTTTCAAATGTGAGTCTCGCATTTGGAGTCCGGCGTGAGGCGGGGGAGGTCGCTTATCTGCGCCTTTCTGGATCAAAGTTTTTTCAGAATTCTTAGATACATACATTTTGGATAACTTGAGGAGTTGATACAAAGAGCGGCATAATAGTCCTCTCAAGAATTACCCCTTACGCCACAGGATTAGTGGGGCTTGGAATTATCGCCACACTAGAAATATATTGAAGTGAATTTGTTCAGCCGTGAACAAGTCGCATGTACAAGCATACTGAGGAGACGAAAAACGTGTTGGCTTGGGAACTGTTCACTAATTGAAAACACGAAGACGTATTAAAAAGGAAAAAAGAGAAGAACATATGGAATGATTTTCTTGTGTTTTATGTATTACCAAATATTGAAAATTAACATTTGATTCTTACGTGTGCTTAGGTGTATGATTAAGGATGTTTTCAAGTCTCACCTTTTACATTCCTTTAATTTTAGGAACACTGTGAACTACAGGTAGTGCAACAATCATGTTCAAAATGAGACTTTGCAGAAACTTTTTTATACCTCTACCTTTGAGAGCATCCTCTCTATTGTAAGTATAGGAAGGGCAAATTCACAAACATGGCAGTAAACATTTGTCTTGATTTTACTCTGGTTACATATAGCTGTGAACTCTATGGCTCAGCATGTTGAATGCTTGCACCCAACATCCAGTGGGATCTGCAGGCTATGGCTCACATCCCTCATGGCTGATTAAGATTTGAAACCTTCTAAAGTAGATGAAATATCTACTGTACAATTGTGTAATGAAACATGTCATTTACAGTGCTTAGAAGCAACCACAAACAGTGGTATTAAGCGTGGTATACTCTTTCGCTGGCTCCTCTTTACTGGTCATCCTTTTAAATAATATTTCACCCCTGGTTGCTTATATCCAGTTAGCTGGATGTTTTCACCTTCTCTAATGCTGATTACTCTTATATTATTCTTTGCTTAAGCCAACCTTGCCCTGGGTCAGCTATCCAATTACCAATTTGTCTTCTTGGTCTTCAGCACTGGATGTCCTGTCATTTCTGACAGGTAAAGGCAAATAAGATATAACTGGGATGGGTAAGAAGATAGAAAGATGGGCCGATGTATACGGACCTTCAAGGATGCGCCCAGTGCCATCACCGGTTAGATCTGTGAAAATTCTGTGAGTTCTTCTTGAGATGATCATTCCATGACACTGCACACAGAATCAGTGTTCTCTCACTGTGTTTTGATTTTTGCCATCTATTCTACATGGGCGAGTGACAGTGTCATGAGTCCAGTCAAGATTAGATGAATCCAATCTTCTGAACTCAAGGCTATCTGATTAGATGACTCCAATCTTCTGTACTCAAGTCTATCTGATTAACTGACTCCAATTTTCTGTACTCAAACCTATCTGATTAGATGACTCCATTCTTTTGTTCTCAGGTCTATCTGAAATAACCTGTTGTCATCTCCAACGAATTCTCAATGTTATAGTAAGAATGGCTTATCGGTTAAATAAAAGCGATCATATAACCAACACAGACATTTGTTTCCCCTGGCTGCCTTTGAAGCAGAGAATATCTTTTAAGATGTTATGCCTCATGCAGAAATTTTTTTTTATGGCCTCGAAAGTTGTTCCTTTGTCTTGGCTTTTCATTGTTTAACCCTAATATGCATATATGTACCTGTAGTACTAAGATCTCCTCTTTGCTCAGAGAGAGCTAGGATGAGAGTCAGGTAGCTCTTTCTAAGTGACCCATCCCTGTTGAACCTCTTCCTGGTAAATCCATTTCATCTCGTATGAACCTCAGGAAGGGTTTACAACTTAGGGCCCGATGTAGGTCAGTCGGTAACGGCCGAAAATCGGTATTTTCGGCCGTTACCGACCGGTATCAATCCCTCGGGATGTAGGAGTCCAAAAACCGCCCGAATCGGTAAAAATACCGAATCGGAAAAGTTACCCTTGCGGTAGATTACCGAATCGGAAATTACACCGAATCGGCAATTATACCGATTCGGTAACAAAACCGAATCTGTAAAAAATACGGAATCGGAAATATCACCGATTCGGTGTAATACCGATTCGGGAAACACAGAATCGGGAACAATAAACCGATTCGGTACAGATATCGAATCGGTAAAATTACCGATTCGGTATGAAACCGAATCTGTGTGAAAAACTTAAGATTGAGATGTAGGAAAGCTCTGAAATACCGAATAAGCCTCAAAATCGGTATTTAAGATTCGGTTTTTACCATAGATTGGAATCAGGTGGTAACCAGGTGCAACCTATAAAAAAGGACCCAAAATGCATTTCTGCTTGCACCATGGCAGCTTTTTATGTCATAGCAAGACGGCTACGGCTACAGCAGGATGGAGAGAGGGAATGGCTGAGACAGGAGCAGGTGTATAGACAGCGGATCACCCTGTTCATGCAGACAGATGCAGAGATCCAACAGAGGTACAGGCTGGACCCAGAGACCATCTTAGAGCTCATAAGGGACCTCCAACCCCTGTTGCAGCACCCCACCCCAAGGGCACACGCAATCCCAGTGCACGTGCAGGTGCTATGCAGCCTACACCTGCTGGCGTCTGGCATCTATCAAAGTGCAGTAGCTTCGGTAGGAGGGGTGAGCCAGTGCTGCCTGTCACGGTTCTTCCACAAGTTCCTTGATGCCATGATTGACAGGATGGACCAATACATTTCCTTCCCTGCAACCCATGCAGAACTGGTACAGACAAAAGCAGACTTCTACCAGATGGCAAGATTTCCCCACATCATTGGCTGCATAGATGGCACACACATTCCGATTTGTCCCCCTGCTGCCACAGAATATGTATACCGCAGTCGGAAGTCACGGCACACCATAAATGTTCAGGTGATTTGTAATGCCAAGTGTGTAATCACAGACGTGGTAGCAAAATTTCCAGGGAGTACCCATGACTCCTACATCTTTCAGAATAGCGGAATTTATGCACGGCTGACAGCAGGGGAATTCGGTGAAGGATACCTCCTAGGTAAGACCCAGTGTCAGACCCCCATAACCTAAATAGCAGTGTGAAGTACATGTATGCATGTGAGTAATGTTACCCCTTTTTCTTGTAGGCGACAGTGCATATGCCCTCCGCTCATTCATTCTCACCACCTACCTCAACCCCTCAACACCCAGCCAAAGGAGGTATAACCGTGCGCACAAAAGCACAAGGAATGTAGTAGAACGGACCTTCGGCATCTGGAAAAGCAGGTTCAGATGCCTGCACAAGAGCGGAGGTGCAAGACAATATACCCCCATCACCTGCTGCAAGATAATTGCCGTCTGTGCAATGTTGCACAACCTTGCTGTCAAGAAGGGCACAGAGGTAGAGTTATCTGACTACGAGGACCCTGACGATGACATTGCTGTGCCACAAACACAACCTGCCGGAGTGCCTACACCAACTGATGGCAGGTTCAGACGTGAGGAGATAACAGACAACTATTTCTGAGTGAGTACAGATGCACAGACATGTCAATGGATGTGGAATTTTTTTTTTTTTATAATGTTGGCACAACATTACTGCACTGATGTGCAACAAATTAAACAATAACAGAATAGGTGGGGAATGTAAATTGTCCGGGTTGCCTCACCCACCCTGGCAGTCTTACTTCTTGCTGCGCTTAGCTGACCCACTTGGATGTGGCTCACCCCCTTCTGTGTGTCCGGCTGCCTCAGAGGAGCGCCTGCTGCGCCGGGACGGCTCAGATACAGCACTGGCCGGGCTGCTGCGGCTGCTGGTGTCCCCAGCCTCGCCCACGTCCTGGGCAGGATTCACCACCGTGTTTGATATAATTAGTGCCTCCATGGCAGTGGTGATGCGGGCCATGCCCCTGGTCACCTCAGAAGTGTTCTGGGTGAGGCAGTCCTCCATGTTAGCCCCTCGGCGGCATAGCTGGGCGGTTGAAGCTGCAAGGCGGGTCATTGCCCGGTTTGCACGCGGGCATCCCTGCGCCTACAGTGCTCGTGCTCCTCCATCTTACTGCATAGCTGGGTAATGGCAGTAGTCATGCGCCCCAGTCCAGTAGCTATTTCCTTGTTGCTCTCAACGAAACTCTTAAACCCCTTTCTCATCTCCCCCATGTGCAGGTTGTGCTGCCGCAATTGGCGCTGGCAAGCCAGGATCGACTTGGCCTGCATCCTTTGGATCCGGACCATACTCCCCTCCAGCCCGTGGAATACACTGCCCTCCCGTGCTGGTGAAGCAGGGCTGGATGTGCGTGGCCTGCGCCGATTGCTGCTGGCCTGCTGTGTGGGCTGGTGTGCCACGGGTGTTGCAGGGGTGGGTGCAGGAGCCTGAGCCGCTGCTCCCTCCATGATGTTCAATGGTGCAACGGTGATCCTCCTGGCAGGAGATGTGGCAGGTGCTGGGTGGGTGAAATTTCCGGTGAGAACTGCAATGTGGGCGTTAGTGACAGTAGGGGGGAGTGGGGAAATGAGAGGGTATGTCCTGTGTCATCCTCATTGCACACGGCACTGCTGTTCTCCTCCTCCTCCTCCTGTGATGGTACAATGCTGCTTGGCCCTGCCACCGCACTGTCTGATGGTGCTGGAGCTGGAGCTTGTGTAGCCGCTGCTCCACTGCCTGATGGTGCCCCTAGGTATAAAGAAGCATTTGTGAACTGAGTGCAAATGTCTTACAGTCACTACAATAAAAGCATTGCACATCTCATTGTCAATACTCTGATTCATTTTCTAGGTGCATATCATTTGAATGTGCACTGGCATTTGTTACTACTTAAGCTGACTACATTTATCATGATGCATTGCTCATGTATGTTGCTAGCAGTACAGGGCTGGGGTTTGGCTGTGCATTGGGGCTAAAGGGGAGGTGTCTGGTAGGGTGTGTCATGCTGCGCATGCTTCTTACCTTTTGCTATGGCTCTGGATGAGCTGTCCAGGTCCCCAACTCCCAGCACGCTCTCGCTTGTCGTGGACACAAGTTCCTCAAGGTCAGTGAGGGGTGGCGCCGGGTTCCTGCCTCCACCTGTTAGTCCTGCCTGCTTGTGCAGCTCGGCCAGTTTCCTCTTGGTGAGGCTGCGAATGTCATAGAACCTCTTCTTGAGGTCGTCCAGGCTCCTGGTGGTGACACCAACTGCGTTCACCCTCACACCGATTGCAATCCACAGGTTCCTCTTGGTGCTCTCTGGGACTGTGAGGGACAGCCTGCCAAACAGCTGCCTGTGGACCCTCACCACCTCCTCCACCAACACTTGCAGCTCCTTGGTGCTGAACTTGGCCTTGCGCTTGCGCTCATTCTTCTGGCTCTCAGAGCTGCTTGCCATTTCCACACAGTTCAGGATAGTGCTACCACTGCTGCTCACTGTGAATGCTCAGCTCAGGCTGCCTCTCCAGAAAGTTCTAATGAGTTGCACCTGCCTGGGTAGCCACTCCCTGCTAGGGTGGGGGAGGGTGCTTCCACCTCATTGGCTGTTGTCATTAGTTTCACTTTTACTTGCTCGCCGATTCGGTATTTACCGATTCGGTATTTACCGATTCGGTATTCGCCGAATCCGCGATTACCGAATCGGTAAATACCGAATCGGTAAATACAATGCACTCCCATTGGCCATTTGGCCCACGGGGGAGTATTGGAATTATCGATTTGGTATTTGCCGAATCGGTAATCGCCGATTCGGTATTTACCGATTCGACGAATACTGATTCGGTAGGTATCGAACCACGATACCGATTGTTACCGATTCCATCATTTTTCGAATTTTTTTCCCTACATATCATTTTCCGATTTCAATATACCGATTCGGTAGGAATCGGTATTTTAAAATCGGTAAATGGGTTTTACCTACATCGGGCCCCTAAAGTGTTTGTTAAAACTCCTGCCCCCCCAACTACATTTTTGAGCTGCCCATCTGGTGTACGTTGCTTTTCACCAGCGTTCTGTGCATTTATTCATTCACACAGTGTTGCTTACATATATCTCTGGAAGTAATCGGTCCTAAATCTACTTGCAGCCATGTTCCTCCCAGTTTCAATGCCAATATCTTTCCTACAGATTTCTATTGACTGATTGATACCGGCAGCGGCCACTGTAGGTAAGAGCAGCGGGGCCGGCTAGGGGGGGTTTCGAGAGACGACCACGAGGGAAAATAAATAAATAATACATTTTCCCTTGTGGTCGTCTCTCCAAATCCCCCCTCAGCCGGCCCACCACCCCACCGCTCTTACCTGCAGCAGCCTTGGCTGCTTGTGCACAAAATACATGCAATTTAACATACGTGTTCTTATGGCACATGTTCATGTCATGTTGGGTGAGGTCTCACAGAACTGCTCTTTCTGTGCCATTCAGCACACCATGTGCTTCCACATGTATTCTCAGTTATTATACAGCCTCTTAAGATGCACACATTACTCACTATCTCTGCACACTTGTGAAAACTATTTACTCACTAAAGTGAGTTGTGTTATCATATGAATCAGTTTCTTAATTGCTTTTTTGTTTTTTACAATTTCTTTTGCAATAAACAAACATGACTACAACACATCTAATCAAATATACAATTTAACAACGAATTGGTCAACTGTTATACATCTTCCCAATACTGATCCAAAGCTAGTCCACTATCATCCTCTTCAAACTAACTAAAATAAAAAGAATAAACAAAGGAACAAAAATTCAAATGAATTGTTTGACAACTGTCCGAAAATTGTACTGGCCTCCAGATGGGAACTATTCATATAGATTTTAGGAAAACAGTCAGCCTCCAAGGACTAAACTCCACTCTCCTGTGGTGTGACTGTTCCCCCTCCTTCAGGGCAAGTGAGGACTCTTGGCCACAATTAGGGTTTCTCCATCAGAGCAGAAGGGAGTTATCCACCAGTGCTCTTCTAAGATGGTGGAAACCTTATTGATACTTGGGGTACATTTGGGGTGACATTTCAGCGATACAGAAAATGGAATTCAACTGGCAACAAAACACAGATGTAGATATTGAGACTGTAGCAACAGGGAGCAAGCCAGCGAGCACTTGGAGTTACTCTGGGTTTACGGGAGATAGGTCCAGTCATTGTCCTCAGCAGGCTAGAGATCAGCAGGCAATGTGGCAATCCTTGGAGCACTGTAGTCTTAACACCTCCTCGCAGAGTTCTTCACAGGTCCAGTAATTACTGTCTTGCTAGGGCCAGCGGCCCAGGACATATACCCAGTTGTGCCTATCAATTAGGATGACTTCAAAGCAGGCCCATGAAGTGTACAGGTCCCCTTTTTTCAGCCCTGGCTCCAGACTATCAGTAGGGGGCAATCAACCCTTTTTGTGGGAAATAGGGCGCTGCCCATTCAAGTGTAATCACCCTTTATCATTCCCTCTTCCTTCCCAATAAGAGCTATCAAAATGCAAATTAATGAAGATGTGTTCTCTGCACACACCCTTCCTGAGTTTGTGGCTGTCTAGAGGGAATGCACAAAGTGTATCTATCATCCAACCCAGACATGTAATATCCGTTTTCGAAAAAGTTGTATTTTTAAAATAATTATGTTACATCCACTTTACCAGTAAAGAGGATTTCTCATTACTATTCCAAAGATATGATCCACGATGTAGCTACTCCTTATTGATCCGGAATTAAAGCTTAAGAATGTATTAAGTAATTACAAATGCTAGCCTATGAGAGGCTCACTGTATCAAAAAATTAATGTGCCTGTTTTTCACTACCAGGATAAGTAAAACTTAATAGCACATGTGCTTATTTTCTTACATACACAGCACCCTGCCCTTAGGGCCACCTAGGGCCTACCTTAGAGGTGACGTATGTGTAATAAAAAGGGTGTTTAAGGCTTGGCAAGTGGTTTTGAATGCCAAGTCGAATTGACAGTAAGCTGCAAACGCAGGACTTGCAACGGCAGGCTAGAGACAGGTTTGAAAGGCTATTTATGTGGGTGACACAACCAGTGCTGTAGGCCAACTAGTAGCATTTAGATTACAGGTCCTGGGTCTATGGATTACCACTTTACAAGAGACTTACAAGTAAACTAAATATTTCCATTGTCTATGCACCGATGTGACCATGTTTAGGGAAGACTGCACATGCACTTTAGCACTGGTTAGGAGACATGCTCAGAGTCCTATGGGCAACAAAAAGAATTCAGCATAAAAAGGAGGAAGCAGGCAAAATGTTTGTAGTGACCCTTAACAGAGGGCCCTTTTTCAACACCACGTTCAACTTATGCAGTTGTATATCCTTCAGTAAGCATTTTTCTCCCAATAATACTTCAGACAGGTCTTTCCGGGCTCCTCCAACACTTGTCCCATTAGCTAAGAGAACAAGCAGATGACGCTGGAGGTCCTCCATCCTCAGACGTCTGCTCAGGGGTTGGCACTGTATACCCAATAGCCTACAGTTGAGTCTGTGGCATTGCACAGGGAGGATACAAAGGGTGTTCATTGGCACCTGTTGGCCCCTGGCTTGGATGCCCTCCTCTCCAAATTGATTAATGCACAGTCAGCGTCTTCCTCAGACATAGCTATCTTGTCCTCCTGAGGACTGTTTCTTGTTCTCAATGTCCCTCTTCCTCCCATAAAGCCTCCCTCATCCCACCAGCCATGTGGAACTTTTAGACAGTGAGGACACACCTCTTGACATTTATCACATCCCCCTTCTCCTCTCCATGCCCCTACACACTAACCCCTCTCTCCCTTCTGGTGACAGGACCACTGACCAGTGGACAGTGGATCCTTCATCAACCAGGGTGGGAGAGTACTTAGAGTCCATTCTCTGATATAGGTATGACAACAGCAATTATATGCTGTACATGTTTTGCCATTTTATGTTGTATTTCTGTTGAAAAAACTCAATTAAAAAAATAACATAACATAGCATGTAAAATGTATTTGCTCTCTAGAGTGGGTTCTCTTATTAAATGAATTCAGCCCATTACTTAATTGCCTAGTTTTTACAGAAGGGTATTGCAATAAACAAACATGACTATGTTGACACATGTATGCAACATATACAATTTGCCAATAAATTAGTCAACTGTCTTAAATCTTTCCACAACTGATGCACAGCCAATTCACTATCATGCTCTTAATTTTTCTCAACAACATTGTTGGTGCATTTACCTGTACAAACTAATTAAAAGGCAAGAAATAAAAGGAAGAACACATCAAAACTAAATTGTCTGAAAACTGAAAATGCACTGTTCTCTGGATGTGGACCCCCTGGATGGGGACTATTCACAAAGAATTAATGGAAACAGTAAGTCAGCCTGTTATGCCTGAATTTTCTAAAAGTCGGCCCTCTAAATGAATGGACCAAAGTAATCCAGCAATAAGCATCATAAACAAATAAACAAAGAAGAGTAATTAGTTATTTGTACTTTGTCCTGTCATATCCTGCTACGTATTTAGCTGCAGTATTGGGTCACCCTGCGCTTTATATCACCAATAAAGTTTTGCATCTCTTGCACCCTGACTTAGAGATTGACTTGAAATTCCATTCTCAGGTGTTGTGACAGTTCCCCCCCTTCAAGGCAACTGTGGAATATCTGCCACAATGAAGGTTTCTCCATCAAAGGGGCAGAGTTCTCCACCAAAGTGGCTATCTGCACGAAGTGGGGTTGAGGGGAATCCCATGCACAAAATGAGCCAGTGCCCCTTTTGGATGGTGAAAACCTGCCTGATGCGTGGGGGTACACTTAGAGCGAGCATGTTTCTAGAGGAAAAATCAGGGATATTTCAGAGACACATAAGAATGACTGCAATTAACAACATAACACAGAATGATTGCAAAGTGCCAGCAGATATAGATACTGTGTATGGACTTCACTGCCTTCCTAAGTGTTGTAACAAAGCAACCACAATAAATACAGTTCTATAGTGTGGTTACGTTAATAGATTAACATGGGATTCTGTAATACCTGTTTAATGGATGTCTCTAATTTCCTTAAATAAGTGACTAATGACACACTCAGTCGCCAATTATCAAAACTCAACTGTGCAGTCGTACAGTTGTCAAAATGCCTGCTGCCAGCAGCCAAGGTGTAAGACTGGTCAGACCATGGAGGATAACAGAAAATGGAATGTTGTTTAATGACAAGCACTGAGAATATGGTTTTTTGCACTCCTTCGATAGAGAAAAGTTCAAATCTTTCTACATGTTTCACAACATTCTGAGCCACTGCAACTATTTTCTTATGAAAGAGCTATGCAAAAAGTTTTTAAGTGGTTTGTGGGAAAGGTGGTGGTGGTGTGACCATTTATTATATCAATCAATCAATCAGTGCTTGTTGAGCGCGGCTACTCACCCGTGAGGGTCTGAAGGTGTTAGCTGAGCTGCAGGTCCAACTGGTTGCTGTGGTTCATTGGAAGAGTCTGGTCTTTAAATCCCTCCTACATTTTGTCAGAGACAGGGAGAGCCTGAGGTGGAGAGACATGCATCCCAGGAGCTGGCGGTGAGGTAGGAGAAAGATCTTTTTCCAGTCCTGGTCTTGCGGATCTGGGGGACGGTGGTGAGCACTAGTTGGGCAGAGCAGGGTTGTCTGGTGAGTATGTGGAAGGAGAGGCGGTGCAGGTTTGCTGGTCCGGCATCATGGAGGGTTTTGTATTTGTGTGTGAGGAGCTTGAAGGGCAACTCTTTTGTTGACTGGGAGCCAGTGAAGTTCTCATAGATGTTTGGAGATGTGGCTGTGGCAGGGGAGGTCGAGGGGCCAGTCTGGCTGAGTCATTCAGAATGTTTTTAGAGAGCTTCTGGGTAGTGCCTGCATTGACTGCATTGCCATAGTTGAGTCTATTGCTGATGAGTGCATGGCTGACTGTCTTCCTGGCCTTAGTTGGGATCTCTCTGAAGGTCTTCGGGAGTAGGTGAAGAGTGTGGAAGCATGATGAGGTGACGGCATTGATCTGGTGCTTCATTGTGAGTGAAGAGTCCAGTATGATGCTGAGGTTTCGTGCGTGGTCAATGGGTGTGGGTGGGTTCCTGGCTTGGTGGAATACCAGGAGTCTTCTCAAGCAGAGGTGTTGGGTTCCAGAATGATTACTTCGGTCCTGTCCTACTTGAGTTTGAGGCAGCTGTCTCTCATCCAGATGGTGACAACCTTCATCCCGCTGTGAAAGGTGTTTCTGGCAATGGTGGGCTCATTGGTGAGGGAGAGAATCAGCTGGGTGTCATGGTCATAGGAAATGATGTTGAGTCCTTGGCACTGGCGATAGCAGCAAGCTGGGCCATATTGTGCTACAGGTGCTACACAGGATGTGGATCCTGTGAGTGGCTGCTGACGGAGGGCAGGATATAAGCCTCTCCTTGACCCAGTGCTTGACAATTGGACTGTTTGGAGTATCTGGCCCATTCGGAGGACTTAACTGATACCATCTTGCCTTGTTTAAAACTTTCGATGCACACTCACACATCGGGCGTGTATTAAGCACAATCTCCTGTTTTACTTTCTGCCTGCTGGAGCGGGCTGTGCTGCCTTCATTTCCTTTCATCACCGGCATCTTTACGCCACTTCCTTCATTCCTTGTGGGGGCTCATTACTGGGCTCTTGTATTCAGTCATGATTTCTGTTCCCCGCTTACTTCGGTGACGAGAGCGGTATTGGAATTTAACCTTCTCGAACTTCCTGCATTTAGTAGCTCCTGTGAAGGAACAGGGAACAGTTTGCTTTATGTGTTGTTCTTTTGTTAATGAGACTTTTTGCTTTGCCTCGTTTCCTAGATTTGGCGCTGTACTTCTTCTGGAGGAGAATAGAGGTTCTGGACCTAGTGGATCTTCAATTAGTGTCCTTAAACCTGTATTGGACAAGTCTTACGCCTCTGGGACTCAGAGGTAAGTCTATTTTTGTTATGTTTTGCAGTCCTCATAGAGAGTGAGAATTGAGGGATCGGAGATGAGTCAGAGTGTGTATGTGTGAATGGAATTACACCTCTTGTTTTTTTTCTTACACACAGGGCCATTCTAAAGTTACTGAAGTTCCCAGATGCACTCTTGTGAATGAAGTAGTCCCTGTGGGTTTTCAGATACGTGCCGCTCTACCCTTCGCACCTTTTGTTGTTTTACCCCATTCCTCTTTTCCCCATGGTGCTCCTGCATACTTATCCTCTCTTTGTGGCAGCGTTTTGGGGAATGGAAGTACTTGCAGCTTTCCATCATGCTCACCAGACAACTCAGCGGGTTAGTGGTAATGATCTCTGAGACCTGACAGTGGGGTTTAAGAAGGCACTCCACAGTTGATCTATGTGGGTTAAAAGAGGAACAGGGTATGTTTCTTTTGCTGTGTTCTACCAGTGAGGAAGGAACGGATTCAGTCCAGGGCTTTGTCATAGATGCCGGTGTCGTGGAGCCTCGTGATTCAGGTGCAGTGGGAGACAGTGTCAAAGAGATTGAGAGGTCAAGGAGGATGAGGGTTACTTTTTCTCCCTGGTTGAGGAGGAAGTGGATGTCATTGGTGGCAGAGCAGAGGGCGGTCTCTTTGCCATGGTTACTTCTGAAGCCTGATTGAGAGGAGTCCAGGATGCGGTTAGCTTTGATGAACTCAGAGAGTTGGGCGTTGATGGCCTTCTTGATGACCTTGGCTGGGACAGGAGGCAGGGGGTGGGTCTGAAGGCGAAGTGAATGAAGTGGTGGTCAGTCCAGAGGAGTTTGAAGGTGTGGCTATAGGTGATGTGTTCGCTGGCAAAGAAGACGAGGTCGAGCATGTGTCCTGCTGTGTGGGTCGTAGAGGTGACTAGCTGCTTGAGTCTGATGTTGGAGAGGCTCTCCTAAATGGATACACTTTTCTGGTCATTGGGGTTGTCCAAGTGGAAGTTGAGGTCGCCGAGTAGGATATGATTGGTGGATGCGATAGCCTGGCATGCGATGAAGTCGATGATTGCTTTGGTGAAAGGTGGGCGCGGGCCAGGAGGTCAAGGGTCTCATGGAGGGTGGTGTTGGGGTTGGTCTGGACCTAGAAGTGAAGCTATTCCATGGTAGCTGTGGGGTTGCCTGTATGGGTGGCCAGGTGGAAAGAGTTTTGCAGATGATAATGGTGCCTCCTCCAGGTCTGTTGGTGGGATCCTTGCATTTGATCTTGTATCCATTGAGAATATTGATGGCGATGTCAGGGCCTGAGCTGGGGTTCGTCCAGGTTTCGTTGAGGAAGGCGATGTCAGAGAGATGGAGTCAGGGAGGTCCCAGTTTTCTGTGATGTGTCTTTGTAGGGAGTATGTATTGAGCAGGACATGGGTTAGCCGGTCGGGTGTGCTGTGGGTCAGCTGTGCAGCAGGCGGTGCTGCAGTGCGGAGGTGGGTGAGAGTGCAGCAACAGTTTGGGCAGGAGAAAAATCCTTGGGTATCCTTCGGCGATGTGAGGTGACAGGTGGCGTGGTGTCCGGTGTTGAGGGAGAGTAGGGTGTTATGTGTCATATCGAAAGAAGGTCCAAGAACCAGGGTAGGTCCAGGTGTGGCCAGGTGCAAGCTGGCTTGCCTTTGGCATGCCGGCAAAGTGTTCACACATCGGCTGCCATTAAGTAGTGTGAGGGGGAGGTCTGGACAGTTGGGAGTTGGAAGCGGGAAACCCTTTTCCTAGGAAGGGGGTGGGCCACAGGGGTCAAGCAGCACAAGGTACATGGTGCAAAGAGAGAGGAGAAAAGTGAAAAACAGCAAAAAAGTGTAGAGAGAGAAAAAAAGCAAACAGGAGTGCAAACATGCTCCCCACTAGACAACAGGGAAGAAGTGCAGGTGAGAGTTTGCGGTGGAGGAGGGCCTCAAACCACCAACCAGCCAGGGCCAGTGAGCCTGCAAGGGGAAGCAGCTACCGGGGGGAGCTGCACAGAAAGGGAAGCAGATTGCTGACACTATTGGGATAAAGGACATTGCAAGTCACCTCCGAGTTTTATTACGTTATAAAGGAACTCAACCTTCAGCCTCATTGCTCTGTATGGTTATGCAACTACTTAGTGACTTGCATTATCCATATGTTGTACAGCAGGGGAAAGTTATCCCTTATATAATGAACCATTTTGTTATCCAATACATCCCCATCATGAGTCACCATGAAAACTATCCATGCATAAGTGGGTATTTATTTACCTGACAGTGTGAACACCTCTGGCACACTTTTTTTCATTCCCCTGACAATCTGAGGTTCACTGTACCCCCCCCCCCCCTCCCCGCCCACTTCAACCTCTCAGGTTCCTGAGTGTTATGGGTGAGCCATTTAAAACGAATTTAGGCAAATAACTTGTTTTAGTGTTTGACTTGGAAGAGTGAAAAAAGATTGTGAGACATGGAGCAGGTGTCACAGTTGGAAGAACAAATTAACCCTTTCACCTCATGTGTACCAGTGCCCTAGTGTCTACATGCATGTGCACGTACTGGTATTTGACATGGCTATGAGCACAATTAAAGTTTACTTGGAGGCATGAAAGGAACTGCAGTTGATGTACTCCCATTTATTAAATTAATAGTAGCACTAAAGCACTTTCTCTCTAAAAATACATTCATACTAGTGAAATGGCATTAAAATATTTTGAAGAAACAAACTTCCTTTTCGATTGAATATGTCAACATTTAGACTCATTTATACATTTGAAGGCTCATTTAACTGAGTAAAGCATTTATGGGATTAAAATAGATGAAAGCAATTTTAAATCAAATGCACTTTCTGAGAGGTATTTATATCTAAGTGCCAAAATAACTTCAGGAGCACTGAATACCTTACAACCAAACCGCTGAGACACACGAGGTCTGCAGTGTGTGGTGTCCTTCACACTGTAGATCCCACGAAGGAACAACGCTGCAGACTTATATGGAGATGCGTTGCACACGCTAAGATAACTGCAAAGTATGACTTGAGGTATTATTGTCTTTCCAGTTGTAGGCACTTCAGGGACAATGACAACCAACCCCTTCCTGCCCAGACACAGAATTTCCTTGGTTCCCTCCAAACATCCTTCCTTGTTCGTTTGCATCAACTCTGTGCTACCCTTCGATGGTGGCAATGATTTTGTTATGTTACGTGTTTTTTTATAGCACACAACTCACCTGCTACAGTATACAGGAGTTGAGTGTTGGTCTAGTCTACTGCTAGGATCGCTAACACCACTGCATGGGTAACTAATGTACTCATGTTGCTCTGTGTGGAAATGTAAAAACAATCAACTTGGCCATGGGACAAAATGTTACAACAACGTACTTGCCCTCTAAAGATGTCTGCTTGCCCCATCTACTTCATAAACCACTAAAGTAGGTCTGCACAGAGAGAACCTGCGCTGCAATGAGTGCATCATACCATGCAATATATATTTCAAATGCAAGTACAATTATGAGGTGCATAGCCATAGCCATGCACCCTTCTGTGCAAATGTTGTACTGCCTAGTATTGCCTAGTATTGCATGTGTGCAGATGTTATTGTGCACTGCACCTACTTGAGAGCAAGTTTGCTTGTGACAGATCTTTAGATGTACAAAAATAGTGCTTAAAGGCAGAGTGCAGTCTTGTAATTGACACTATTTCTTGCAGTACCTTTAGCACTGAGTGTGCCGGAATATGAACCTGTTTTAACAAACAACAATGTTTCACTGCAGGCACACTTCTAACATCAATTTTCTAAATATTGTTGTGGATGCCAATGCTATCCACAGATGAATATGTCAACCACAAAAGACTATATACACATTGGGCCGATTGACAAAGGTAAACTTAGCAAAAAATGTTTAGACCTGAAGTCTAAGTTTACACCTAAAGTCTAACTTTACTAGTAGTAAATCTAGACTTTTGGACTAAGTTTAGGCCTGACGTCTAAGTCTAGACCTACAGTCTAACTTTACTAGTTGTAAATATAGACCTTTGGACTAAATTTAGGCCTGACATCTAAGTCTAGACCTAAAGTCTAACTTTAGTAGTAGTCAAGTTAGACTTTTCGTGTAAGTTAGACACTCAGTCTAAACATAGACCAAAAGTCTAACTCTATAGTCAATCATTTATATTATGCGGGAAGAAATATGGTACACAGCCCAGCTGCCTACATCAACTTGCGGTACAAAAGGGGGTGGTGATGGACGGAGCATCTGAACCAATCAAACACTCACACCCAGTCAAAAGATCTGGGTTTAATCCATCACCTTTCTTTAGCCCACTCTGCCACCCCAGTTCAGACATGGCCATATGCAAATCAGTCTGACCCTATGCCTCATGGGAACATTCCAGCCCGAACTACCAAGCCATGCCTTCCCTGGACCAGAAACAAGCTCCGAGGACCGGTTTCTGGCATTACAGCCGTCTTCAGCCCGGCTTGCTTGAATCCAGTGGCAAAGTGTGCAAGGGACTCACGTCTGAGCATACCCTGCCACACTTATGGTGGCCAAAAGTGGTACAAAAGGGGGTGGTGATGAATGGAGCATCTGAACCAATCAAACACTCACACCCAGTCAAAAGATCTGGGTTTAATCCATCACCGTTCTTTAGCCCACTATGCCACGCCAGTTCAGACATGGCCATATGCAAATCAGTCTGACCCTGTGCCTCATGGGAACAGTCCAGCCCGAACTGCCAAGCCATGCCTTCCCTGGACCGGAAACAAGCTCCGAGGACCGGTTTCTGGCATTACAGCCGTCTTCAGCCCGGCTTGCTTGAATCCAGTGGCAAAGTGAGCAAGGGACTCACGTCTGAGCATACCCTGCCACACTTATGGCGGCCAAAAGTGGTACAAAAGGGGGTGGTGATGAATGGAGCATCTGAACCAATCAAACACTCACACCCAGTCAAAAGATCTGGGTTTAATCCATCACCGTTCTTTAGCCCACTCTGCCACCCCAGTTCAGACATGGCCGTATGCAAATCAGTCTGACCCTGTGCCTCATGGGAACAGTCCAGCCCGAACTGCCAAGCCATGCCTTCCCTGGACCGGAAACAAGCTTCCGAGGACCGAATTCTGGCATTACAGCCGTCTTCAGCCCGGCTTGCTTGAATCCAGTGGCAAAGTGAGCAAGGGACTCACGTCTGAGCATACCCTGCCACACTTATGGCGGCCAAAAGCGGTACAAAAGGGAGTGGTGATGGACAGAGCATCTGAACCAATCAAACACTCACACCCAGTCAAAAGATCTGGGTTTAATCCATCACCGTTCTTTAGCCCACTCTGCCACCCAAGTTCATACATGGTCATATGAAAATCAGTCTGACCCTGTGCCTCATGGGAACAGTCCAGCCCGAACTGCCAAGCCATGCCTTCCCTGGACCGGAAACAAGCTTCCGAGGACCGGTTTCTGGCATTACAGCCGTCTTCAGCCCGGCTTGCTTGAATCCAGTGGCAAAGTGAGCAAGGGACTCACGTCTGAGCATACCCTGCCACACTTATGGCGGCCAAAAGCGGTACAAAAGGGGGTGGTGATGGACGGAGCATCTGAACCAATCAAACACTCACACCCAGTCAAAAGATCTGGGTTTAATCCATCACCGTTCTTTAGACCACTCTGCCACCCCAGTTCAGACATGGCCATATGCAAATCAGTCTGACCCTGTGCCTCATGGGAACAGTCCAGCCCGAACTGCCAAGCCATGCCTTCCCTGGACCGGAAACAAGCTTCCAAGGACCGGTTTCTGGCATTACAGCCGTCTTCAGCCCGGCTTGCTTGAATCCAGTGGCAAAGTGAGCAAGGGACTCACGTCTGAGAATACCCTGCCACACATATGGCGGCCAAAAGCGGTACAAAAGAGGGTGGTGATGGACGGAGCATCTGAACCAATCCAACACTCACACCCAGTCAAAAGATCTGGGTTTAATCCATCACCGTTCTTTAGCCCACTCTGCCACCCCAGTTCAGACATGGCCATATGCAAATCAGTCTGACCCTGTGCCTCATGGGAACAGTCCAGCCCGAACTGCCAAGCCATGCCTTCCCTGGACCAGAAACAAGCTTCCGAGGACCGGTTTCTGGCATTACAGCCGTCTTCAGCCCGGCTTGCTTGAATCCAGTGGCAAAGTGAGCAAGGGACTCACGTCTGAGCATACCCTGCCACACTTATGGCGGCCAAAAGCAGTACAAAAGGGGGTGTGATGGACGGAGCATCTGACCCAATCAAACACTCACACCCAGTCAAAAGATCTGGGTTTAATCCATCACCGTTCTTTAGCCCACTCTGCCACCCCAGTTCAGACATGGCCATATTCAAATCAGTCTGACCCTGTGCCTCATGGGAACAGTCCAGCCCGAACTGCCAAGCCATGCCTTCCCTGGACCGGAAACAAGCTTCCAAGGACCGGTTTCTGGCATTACAGCCGTCTTCAGCCCGGCTTGCTTGAATCCAGTGGCAAAGTGAGCAAGGGACTCACGTCTGAGAATACCCTGCCACACATATGGCGGCCAAAAGCGGTACAAAAGGGGGTGGTGATGGACGGAGCATCTGAACCAATCCAACACTCACACCCAGTCAAAAGATCTGGGTTTAATCCATCACCGTTCTTTAGCCCACTCTGCCACCCCAGTTCAGACATGGCCATATGCAAATCAGTCTGACCCTGTGCCTCATGGGAACAGTCCAGCCCGAACTGCCAAGCCATGCCTTCCCTGGACCAGAAACAAGCTTCCGAGGACCGGTTTCTGGCATTACAGCCGTCTTCAGCCCGGCTTGCTTGAATCCAGTGGCAAAGTGAGCAAGGGACTCACGTCTGAGCATACCCTGCCACACTTATGGCGGCCAAAAGCAATACAAAAGGGGGTGGTGATGGACGGAGCATCTGAACCAATCAAACACTCACACCCAGTCAAAAGATCTGGGTTTAATCCATCACCGTTCTTTAGCCCACTCTGCCACCCCAGTTCAGACATGGCCATATTCAAATCAGTCTGACCCTGTGCCTCATGGGGACAGTCCAGCCCGAACTGTCAATCCATGCCTTCCCTGGACCGGAAACAAGCTTCTGAGGACTGCTTTCTGGCATTACAGCCGTCTTCAGCCCGGCTTGCTTGAATCCAGTGGCAAAGTGAGCAAGGGACTCACGTCTGAGCATACCCTGCCACACTTATGGCGGCCAAAAGCGGTACAAAAGGGGGTGGTGATGGACGGAGCATCTGAACCAATCAAACACTCACACCCAGTCAAAAGAGCTGGGTTTAATCCATCACCGTTCTTTAGCCCACTCTGCCACCCCAGTTCAGACATGGCCATATGCAAATCAGCCTGACCCTGTGCCTCATGCGAACAGTCCAGCCCGAACTGCCAAGCCATGCCTTCCCTGGACCGGAAACAAGCTTCCGAGGACCGGTTTCTGGCATTACAGCCGTCTTCAGCCCGGCTTGCTTGAATCCAGTGGCAAAGTGAGCAAGGGACTCACGTCTGAGCATACCCTGCCACACTTATGGCGGCCAAAAGCGGTACAAAAGGGGGTGGTGGTGGACGGAGCATCTGAACCAATCAAACACTCACACCCAGTCAAAAGATCTGGATTTAATCCATCACGTTCTTTAGCCCACTCTGCCACCCCAGTTCAGATATGGCCATATGCAAATCAGTCTGAACCTGTGCCTCATGGGAACAGTCCAGCCCGAACTGCCAAGCCTTGCCTTCCCTGGACCGGAAACAAGCTTCCGAGGACCGGTTTCTGGCATTACAGCCGTCTTCAGCCCGGCTTGCTTGAATCCAGTGGCAAAGTGAGCAAGGGACTCACGTCTGAGCATACCCTGCCACACTTATGGCGGCCAAAAGCGGTACAAAAGGGGGTGGTGATGGACGGAGCATCTGAACCAATCAAACACTTACACCCAGTCAAAAGATCTGGGTTTAATCCATCACGTTCTTTAGCCCACTCTGCCACCCCAGTTCAGACATGGCCATATGCAAATCAGTCTGACCCTGTGCCTCATGGGAACAGTCCAGCCCGAACTGCTAAGCCTTGCCTTCCCTGGACCGGAAACAAGCTTCCGAGGACCGGTTTCTGGCATTACAGCCGTCTTCATCCCGGCTTGCTTGAATCCAGTGGCAAAGTGAGCAAGGGACTCACGTCTGAGCATACCCTGCCACACTTATGGCGGCCAAAAGCGGTACAAAAGGGAGTGGTGATGGACAGAGCATCTGAACCAATCAAACACTCACACCCAGTCAAAAGATCTGGGTTTAATCCATCACCGTTCTTTAGCCCACTCTGCCACCCAAGTTCAGACATGGTCATATGCAAATCAGTCTGATCCTGTGCCTCATGGGAACAGTCCAGCCCGAACTGCCAAGCCATGCCTTCCCTGGACCGGAAACAAGCTTCCGAGGACCGGTTTCTGGCATTACAGCCGTCTTCAGCCCGGCTTGCTTGAATC
Source organism: Lissotriton helveticus (assembly GCF_964261635.1). Lineage (NCBI taxonomy): Eukaryota > Metazoa > Chordata > Amphibia > Caudata > Salamandridae > Lissotriton > Lissotriton helveticus. The sequence goes on from NC_136068.1 coordinate 1,762,847,718, forward strand.
TAGTGGCAAAGTGAGCAAGGGACTCACGTCTGAGCATACCCTGCCACACTTATGGCGGCCAAAAGCGGTACAAAAGGGGGTGGTGATGGACGGAGCATCTGAACCAATCAAACACTCACACCCAGTCAAAAGATCTGGGTTTAATCCATCACCGTTCTTTAGACCACTCTGCCACCCCAGTTCAGACATGGCCATATGCAAATCAGTCTGACCCTGTGCCTCATGGGAACAGTCCAGCCCGAACTGCCAAGCCATGCCTTCCCTGGACCGGAAACAAGCTTCCAAGGACCGGTTTCTGGCATTACAGCCGTCTTCAGCCCGGCTTGCTTGAATCCAGTGGCAAAGTGAGCAAGGGACTCACGTCTGAGAATACCCTGCCACACATATGGCGGCCAAAAGCGGTACAAAAGGGGGTGGTGATGGACGGAGCATCTGAACCAATCCAACACTCACACCCAGTCAAAAGATCTGGGTTTAATGCATCACCGTTCTTTAGCCCACTCTGCCACCCCAGTTCAGACATGGCCATATGCAAATCAGTCTGACCCTGTGCCTCATGGGAACAGTCCAGCCCGAACTGCCAAGCCATGCCTTCCCTGGACCAGAAACAAGCTTCCGAGGACCGGTTTCTGGCATTACAGCCGTCTTCAGCCCGGCTTGCTTGAATCCAGTGGCAAAGTGAGCAAGGGACTCACGTCTGAGCATACCCTGCCACACTTATGGCGGCCAAAAGCAGTACAAAAGGGGGTGGTGATGGACAGAGCATCTGAACCAATCAAACACTCACACCCAGTCAAAAGATCTGGGTTTAATCCATCACCATTCTTTAGCCCACTCTGCCACCCCAGTTCAGACATGGCCATATTCAAATCAGTCTGTCCCTGTGCCTCATGGGGACAGTCCAGCCCGAACTGCCAATCCATGCCTTCCCTGGACCGGAAACATGCTTCCGAGGACTGCTTTCTGGCATTACAGCCGTCTTCAGCCCGGCTTGCTTGAATCCAGTGGCAAAGTGAGCAAGGGACTCACGTCTGAGCATACCCTGCCACACTTATGGCGGCCAAAAGCGGTACAAAAGGGGGTGGTGATGGACGGAGCATCTGAACCAATCAAACACTCACACCCAGTCAAAAGAGCTGGGTTTAATCCATCACCGTTCTTTAGCCCACTCTGCCACCCCAGTTCAGACATGGCCATATGCAAATCAGCCTGACCCTGTGCCTCATGCGAACAGTCCAGCCCGAACTGCCAAGCCATGCCTTCCCTGGACCGGAAACAAGCTTCCGAGGACCGGTTTCTGGCATTACAGCCGTCTTCAGCCCGGCTTGCTTGAATCCAGTGGCAAAGTGAGCAAGGGACTCACGTCTGAGCATACCCTGCCACACTTATGGCGGCCAAAAGCGGTACAAAAGGGGGTGGTGGTGGACGGAGCATCTGAACCAATCAAACACTCACACCCAGTCAAAAGATCTGGGTTTAATCCATCACGTTCTTTAGCCCACTCTGCCACCCCAGTTCAGACATGGCCATATGCAAATCAGTCTGACCCTGTGCCTCATGGGAACAGTCCAGCCCGAACTGCCAAGCCTTGCCTTCCCTGGACCGGAAACAAGCTTCCGAGGACCGGTTTCTGGCATTACAGCCGTCTTCAGCCCGGCTTGCTTGAATCCAGTGGCAAAATGAGCAAGGGACTCACGTCTGAGCATACCCTGACACACTTATGGCGGCCAAAAGCGGTACAAAAGGGGGTGGTGATGGACGGAGCATCTGAACCAATCAAACACTCACACCCAGTCAAAAGATCTGGGTTTAATCCATCACCGTTCTTTAGCCCACTCTGCCACCCCAGTTGCCGGCAGGGCCTAAACACAATGCATCAACACGGAGTCTGGGCCTACAACCCGAAGGTCGGACCCGCGAAATGCTATGAACCTGAAGGGACCACCCCACCTGTGCTGTGGCCATCGCCCTTTCAGAAACTGAACAAATGGAAAACCAAACACCCCCAACTCCCACCCGTCCCACCTACACACACACAAACTCACACACACATACCGGCCCCCCTCCCCATCCCACCCCACTCCGCGTCAGCTTGAACTGTAGAATTACTACAAAAAAACATCAAATCTCCAAGGGAAGGTTCAAACCACTGGGTTAGCTCTATCCGATTCTAAGGGGATGAGTTGTAGGATCTGCAGGTATTTTGGGCAAGTTACTTCTCGCAGGTCTTTGGACAGAAGATGCAGGAACGGGCCCCACAATTTGGCATACTCCGAGCCTTTCCCATCTATCCCCATTGAGAGCCTTTCCATTGCTAAAATATGCCATAGCCTCTGGAACCAGTCTCGGGGATCAGGTACCGCCTGCGAGCCCCACTTTGCCAGCATCACCTGCCTCGCAGCCAACAGCGCCAGCGCGATCTGTCTACCTTTCAGAGAGCGCAGAGGGAAGAACTTGGAATGGGGAAGCCGCAGCAGAGTATGCTCCGGAAGTAGGGGGAATGTAATCTGAAACGCCTCATCCAGCTCGTCCAAGATCGTGGGCCAGTACCTCCCCAGCTTTGGGCAGTGCCATAACAAGTGTGTCAATGTCCCAGTTAGCCCACACCCCCTCCAGCAGAGACCTGACTTAGTGACATCCCAAGCGCGAACGCGCGCCGGGGTGTAATACCAGTAGGTTGCCACATTATACGCTGATTCGGCACCTGCAGTATTGGAGGCCGTGTGCTGCGCGCGATAAAACACATGTTCCCACTCTTTTTTCGATAGCGGGCGTCCCAACTCCGTCTCCCATCGGACCTCGCAGGGATGTGTTGTCTCTTGGGGTGACTCAGAATCATAGCATACAACTCCGAGATGAGGTGCCGGTCATATTTCTTACAGACCAGCCACCTTTCAAACTTCGTCAGTGGTCGAGACATATTAGCTACGTGCGCGGGTTGGGTAACCCAATGTGCCACCTGCGTGTAAGAAAAGGCATCTGTCGGCGGCAACTGGAAGAACTCCGTTCGCAACCGGGGAAACGGAATCAAACCATCCAGGTCAAAGAGGGAACCCACCCTCCTACAGATTTCCTCATGCCAGCAGTGGAAGACCGGGGACGCACGGCCCGGTGGGAAGTCCGGGTTGTCAACAATAGCTGTCATCGGAGAGGGGAACTTAGTCCACCCCTTTCGGTGCTCCAGCTGGTCCCATGCCTTAAGAGTCGGCACCGTTACCGGGGACGAGTAGAGGCCACATGCTCTATGCTTGCGGGGCAACCAAAGCTCCCACCAAATATTGCAACCTGCCACCGTCTGGTCCATGAAGTTACAGTGTTTACTGGAAATGGGCCTGTTCCATTCCACTATGTATCGCAGGGTGGACGCTTGGAAGTAGGCAGATAGTAGGGGAAAACCCAATCCCCCAGCCGCCCTCGGAGCAACCGCCACGGACAGTGCCTGTCGCGGTCGTTTATTGTCCCACAGGAATCTATTAAGGAGCCCCTGCAGTTTCCGCAGGGTGCCCGGCGGCGGAGTCAGCGGCAGCATTTGAAACAAGTACAGTATGCGGGGGAGAACAGTCATCTTCAGAGCTGCCAGTCTCCCAAACCAGGCCATTTTGAGTCAGGACCAGTCAGAGGGAGCCTTGGTGATCTGCTCAACCAACATCTTATAGTTCAGGGACACAGTTTTAGAAATTGAAGGTGCTGGACGGACACCCAAATATTGAATATCGGATTGCGCCCATTGGAATTCAAAGTCCTGCTTCAGATCCAGGACGTCCGCCTCTGGTATGGACAGGTTAAGGATATGCGACTTGGTGAAATTGACCTTGAAACCTGCCACTTTCTGGAACTCCGCCAGTTCTTTCGAAAGGCTCCGCAAGGAAGAGTGGGGGTGAGTAGGTGCGAGGATGACATCGTCCGCATACAGACTAATCTTGTGCGTATCCGCCCCAAACTTGATCCCCAGATGTCCACGTTGGACCGAACCCGCTGAGCAAAGGGCTCTATATAGAGCGCAAAGAGCAACGGGGACAGGGGGCATCCCTGCAGCGTTCCTCTTGCGATAGGGAAAAGAGCAGACCTGTCGCCATTTACCCACACCGCCGCCTTAGGGGCTGCATAAAGACACCAAATCCATTGTATGTAGTTTCTCCCCAGCCCAAACCTCCGTAACACGGCAAAAAAGTAGTCCCAGTCTACGCAGTCAAAGGCCTTCTCCGCATCTATGGAGAGCAGGAAAGCCTGTGACCGAGAACGATGGACTAAGTCCATGAGGTGGAGCAATCTTTTAGTGTTGTCTCCTCCCTGCCGCGTAGGGATGAATCCCGCTTGATCGGGCTCGATAAGTCCGTCCATCAAGGGGCTAAGTCTGGCAGCGAGCACCCCTGCGAACAGCTTGGCATCGATGTTGAGGAGCGAGATCAGTCTATACGATCCACACTCCTTGGGATCCTTCCCGGGCTTGAGAATGACAGTTATGGCCCCCTCCGACATGGACCGCGCCACAACCCCGGTGTCCAGAAAAGAGTTAAAAAGGCGGGTCAGGACCGGGGCCAGTTCCCTGCAGAAAGTTTTATAAAAAATTGCCCGAAAGCCCCGGTGATTTTGGCACTTTCAGTTTTGTAATGGCCGAGATGACTTCTTCGATGCGAATTGGCATGTCAAGGGCCTCCGAGGAGCCCTGTAGGAGGGGTGGAACATTACAGGACTCCAAATAGTCTGCTATTCCAGAGGAAGTCGCGCCCTCTTTGTGATACAGGGCCTGATAGAACTGCCTAAAAGTATCTACAATGGCGGAGTCCATGGTGTGTTCAGTCGTGCTCCGATCTCGAACGGCGTGGATAGTGGTCAGCTGGGAACGCGCCCGCAGCCTGTGAGCTAACATCCGTCCTGCCTTATCTCCACAGAGATAGAACTTGTGCCGCAGCCGCAGTAGGGCATGCATAGCTCTTTCTGTATCTAAGTGGTTCAGCATGCGCCTCTTCGTCTCCAGTTCCCGCCAAATCCTTGGTGCCCCAGTCCGCTTATGGATTGCCTCTAGGCCACTAATGTCCCCTTCTAACTCCGCTCTTTTCTCTTTGTGCAAGTGGGAGTACGTCGCTGAAATAGCTATAAATTCGCCTTGCGTCACTAATTGTAGGGCCTCCCAGACTGCCACCAGGGGTGTGTCTTCCACCTCGTTCTCGGCCAGGTAATGGACTATTCTTGACTCGGAGTGGAGCAAGGAGTCTCGAAGGCGCCATCCCGTTAGAAGTGAAGGTTACTGAGATAAGCGCGTGGTCCGACAAGGAACGCGGCATAATGTCTGATGCTGACAAGTGAGGCAAGAGGGAGGTTGTGGCCAGAAAGTGGTCTAAGCGCGCATAGGTCTTGTGAGCTGCCGAATAGTAGGTATAATCTTGCTGCTGGGGATGTTGAACGCGCCACACATCATGCAACCCTCCCTCCAACAGCCACTGTTTCCCTCCCTGCGATAATGCCCCCGTCTGGTACACCCGCTGTCCTGACCTGTCAGTCTCTGCCTCCATCACAATGTTCAAATCACCACCCACCAGGATCTGGGCATCTGGGGTAGCTAAAACCTGCGAAAGCGCCGACTGCAGGAAGGACTCTTGGTTAGTGTTCAGCGCATAAATGGACCCTACTGTGAACTGCGTATCCCCCCATTGCACTCTCACAGCCAGGAATCTTCCTTTAACATCTGCAACCTGGGAGATAATTTTGCACTGCGCACGCGTGCTAAAGAGAATCGCCACCCCATTCTTCTTAGTAGGCCCCGAAGACGAAAGCTGTAGCGGGAAGCTCCTATCTGCCATGCGCAGTGTATCTTTGGAAAGGAGATGGGTCTCCTGTGGCAGGCATATAGCACCCTCCGAACTCTCTAGCAGGGATAAAATGGCCGCCCGCTTTATCGGATAAGCGGGGTAGACCTGCTGTACACCTTGCGGAGCTGTTACTCCTAAAGGTCCTCCCTGCCCCAACCACCCCCCGGAACCCTTCCCATTCATCCCCCCAGCTGACGCGGAGACCCCAAAACACCCCCACTCCCCCCAACTCCTGTCCCCCACACACACAAACCCCAATCATACAAACTTCAACAGTGAAAAAAAGGAGAAGCAAACGACAGTTCATCAGACAGGCCCCAAGAGCTGGGGTACATGGCACCAACAGACCACATAACCAGTTCCTGATGCAGGACTCTACTCCCTTCAAGGACATAAGAAAATCAACAGCCAGCTACCAGTAGTCGGCCTCCTCTGGCGCCATCCACTGGCCCATTCAGTGCCATTCGTAGGTTTCTCTCCTCAGGAGCCCCCTCCGCATCTGTCACCAGGGCCACCGACGCGACCGCTGCTCCTCTCTCAAGTCGGCTTGTTGACAGATCAAGTTTTATGGCAGGTGCCGGTTTGCCGACACATTGCCATTCCGTCGATCGCCTGCATCATCTGGTGGGAAACTCTGCATCACTTGGTGAGGGAGTGGAGTGCTCCAGACCCAGAAGGTCGAGGGCCGACGTCAGGGAGCGAACCTGGATCAGCTTTCCATTAAGCTTGAAGATTAGCCTGAACGGGTGCCCCCACGAATAGGGGATGCCTTGCTCCCTCAGGTAGGTAGTGACAGGCTTGAACTTCCTTCTTTTGACCAAGCGTGGATGCCGCAAGGTCCTGAAAGAACAACGGGTGGTGCTCACAAAATTGGAGGGCGCTGAGGTCTCGATCTTTCCGCAGAATCCGCTCCTTGATCTGGAAATCGTGAACGCACACCAAGATGTCAGGAGGGGGAGCCTTTTACCCCCTCGGCAGGACCACCCGGTGTACTCTGTCCAATTGGATATCCTGTAGGCCCTCCTCATCCAGAATCTGTCGGAAAAGGCCTCCCACATATTCAAGAAGGTCTGACCCCTCACTTTTCCAAGGCACCGCCCGAATCCGAATGTTATTTCGGCGCGATCTGTTCTCCAAGTCCTCCGCTTGTGCCTGGAGGTCTAAGTTCTGCTCAGTCAGCCGGATCACATCCTGCTGGAGTTGATGTATGTCGCCTGCCATCTCAAAGTCATGCTCCTCAAGCGTCGCCACTCTCTCCCCTGTCGCATCTACGTCGTGCCGCACTTCCCGCAGGTGAGAAGTCAACTGAGAGCGCAGCTCCGATATGTCTTCTTTGATGGCCGAAAACAACTCCACCATGAAGGCCTTGGTGGCGGGTGCATCGTCATCCCAAGGCCGTGGCGACTTATCCGTAGCTCGCTGGGCGGATTGACCCGCCAGCGACGAAGGCGTATCTTTCGGGGGTTTATCCTTTCTATTCCTGCCTGTCGCCATCTTGTCCCAGCCAAGTTGACGCTTATACAGGCAGGTCGACGTGGACGCTGATCCCGTGCCAGGTATGTTATACTGTGCACCGTCCCACCTCAATGCTCGACACCAGCGAACTGTGCAAAAAGAGTCTTACACTCCTAGAGACAGTGGTGGGCCATATGCGCGAGGGGTCGAGTGTCAGGCGTGGGCCCCGCAATCTAGGCCGGTCTCTCCAGCAGGTCAGCAACTACCGGAGGCAACAGCACTGGAATGGGCCCTCCGAAAGGGCCAGCGGAGCCGGGCCCGACTTCCAAGGGCAGGGCCTTCTCTACTGCGGGGCCTGGAGATCACTGCTTCTGAGGGGGCCGCTCCATAGCCCGCAAGCACTGCCAGGGCTGCCAGGCGACCACCCGTAGCGGGGTCCCCCGTGCTGAAATGCGGGCCAGAAGGAGCAACTCAACAGTTTCCAGTTTCCTGCTCCCCGGCCGAGCTCCTGTAGCCACCCGATCCCGAGCAAAGACACACAGCTTCCCAGGCCCGGCCCTAGGCCCCGGAGACTCCCGCTGCTAGGCCACACCGCACAGTCTGCCGGAGCATGGACTGAACCACTGGGTCTCCCCTGGGACCGCTCCCTCTCCCCTCACCTCAGCTCTGCCGCCGCTGCCTCTACCCGCTCCGCGGCACTGCTTGGGAGCACTCACCTGCGATGCGGGGATCTCTACCAACGCGGCCGCTATGGAGTGCCGCTCTCACCGCTCCTGGCCCAGGATCCGCCGCTCCGCCCGCCTGCACCTTGCCAGGTGCAGGACTCGCCGCTGTACAGGGGACTGGGGTCCCGGTGTCGGCCGTCCTTAGTTTCACCGTCCGCCTCCACTCTCCGCCATCAGGGGCTCTCTGGCCTACCGCGTGTCTCACCCACCTCCGCGTCCGGAAGGCCGCACCGGGCTGCAGCGCTCTCGAGCCACCTCGCTCACCAAAAAAACGCTTAGCTGCTCCAATGTCGGCAGGGAGCACCTCCGCTGGCCCCCACTTGCTTGGATGGGCACGTTCAGGTAAGATATAAGAAGGCTAAAGGTAGGCAGGCGCCGGAGGGACCGTAAAGCATGTCCTACTCCGCCCCGCCTCCATCTTGGACACGCCCCCCCAAAAGTATAACTTTACTAGTAGTAAAGTTAGACTTTTGATGTAAGTTAGACTTTTGGTCTAAACTTAGACCAAAAGTCAAACTTTGCTAATAGTACAATTAGACTTTCGTTCTAGACTGACTTCAGGTCAAACCTTAGGGCCCGATTCACAAAGCCAATATGAGACAAAAGTCTAACTGTACGACGTGTGGTATTCACAGAGGTAATTTACGAGTCGTATCTTTACGTTCTCAGTCCGGCCTGAATCTCCGGCCAAAATCTCCACATCTGGGCCGTAGTGTAAGCAAAGGGCCTGAATGTAATTTTTACAAAAAAGACTATTAGTAACGTGAGATTAATGGTGAAGGAGGTCATGAAAATCAGTTACAGCAGGGAAAAGGATGTGGCCGGACTTTACATCACGTCCCTGAAATGTTTGCTCCATTGCATCATGGTACATGCAGTACACAATTTTAGCTCCCCTTTGCATTGACTGTTGTGTTACAACAAGTAGCCGTGCCCATAAGGACCTTGACAGAGCGAAGAACTTTTCACAGGTAAGCTCAGTAGCGCTGGGCCAATTCAGCTTCCATTCAAATGCATTCTTTGAAAAAACATTGCATATTTCTTCACAGAGGTTAGAGCATTACTTGTCTATGATTTCTCCTGGAACTTAAAGCTCAACTGTCTTTATTATATCTTCCTCATAGGCATTAAAAACGTCCCAATATTGAGATGGGACTCGACACATATGCTAAAGTGTTCAAGAAGAGCAATTTGTGCTGAAGTTGTGGTGTCCCATGTGACAGAAAGGTTGAAAAGTGTATTTGGAATGCACCAACACAACTCTTGATAAGTCATTTATATCACTTTCATTTCTCACTTCCGACCATCCATTTCTATCTTTCATCTATATCTTTAGCTCACATTATTTTTTCACCATTTCCTACTCGCTCTTATCTCTCACCTCTATCATATCTATCTCATTCTTTCACCGACTCTACCTCTTACTCAAACATCTGTACGTAAGCCCCCTCCATACTTTAGTTTTGTTTACTATCTCATTTGTTGCCAGTCCTTATCTCACCTTCGAATCTTCCTGTCATTCTCTTCCCATCTTTCCCATTTGTCTTTCTTACCCTATTTTTCCCTCCTTCCTCTTCTAGGTTTACTCTGCGCTGTACCCATGTTTTCCTCATAAATCTATTGAAGTTGTAGTTTGCTTCTTCTCTACCAATAATGCTCTCTCACCGCTATCTCTTCCTTGGTCATCTCTACTATCCCAGTTTCTTTCCATTCCTCTCCACGCTTCCATTTCCTGTGCACATCTCATATCCCCCCATCTCTGTATCCTCTGCTCTCCCTAGCACTTCCATTTTTATTATCTACCACTAATCAGGTGTAGCATGTCAAGCTTTATTACTTTAATTATTTTGACCGTTATTGTTCAATGGCCCTTTTACTAGCATCCTTTTACTTCTGTAAACTTTTGCATCCCCTCATTTTACCGACACTTTCAGTTTTCCTCACTTTTACTGCTCTCATTTTCTTCGCGACATTTTCCATATTTGTCTAACTCTCCCCATATCATTTTAATTAGTTTTCCTTTCAGTTCACTCAAGTCCTCTTTTATGTCAAAATATCACCTGACACTCTGCAAGTTCCCCTTCCCATCCCATCTCTCTCTTTTTGCCATAAATTGCCAGAGGCCAATGGTAATTAAAGTTGCATCATAGTCTAACAACACATTTTTCAAATTGCTATTCTTTCGTGCAAACTTTGTTTGAAAGTTAACAATCATCAATCCTGGTTTCAGGCTTATGCATCTATTTGCATATAGGCTGGGAGTATTTTGGGACCCAAAATGGTTACATTTAAAAAAAAGTGTACACCAATTTACTACGCCTGGGTGAAGTGCCCAAAAAACTCTGCTGCGATATGCAAAGTTCCGCGAGCAGCAGAGTGTGCGCTAGGTCGTGCTTTTTGCACTGATTTTTAGCAGTGTTTGTCCTGCTCTGATAAAATTATTGCGAACAGCAGCATGCACCACACACGCTGCATCTTTCTGCCCCTCAAGTAGATGTTCTGCTCGAGTGGCAGCTTTCTCAACGCAAACAGAAGGTTTCTCAATGCGAGCAGTTGTGGCCATCCACGACTGCCCGAATTGAGAAATCGCGTTGTAAGGTGGTCTGAAGTATGATTTTCCTCGCTCGCGCTCACCAACTTTATATTGGCAAGCGGGAGTAAGGACAAAACTCCTCTTCGCTTCATGGAGTGGAATTTTTCAGAACTCTGCATGCTATGCGGAGTGGGGAAAACTCTTCTATGCGGAGCGGAATTTCACGCCCAGGCCTACTTTTTACTTGAGATCCACTAATAGTAATGGAAGATGATCTAAATCTCCGAATTCCCTTGGAAAGTGGGTCCTTATAGTAAAAGATTGGCATTTTACAGGCCTATATGTAAGTTTGAACAACGTAAACATGTGGATTCAAATATTACCTTAGTTGCAGGCAACCCTCTTTCACAGATCCATACTATAAACTTGCAACTTAAAGGTTTGTGCTCCAGGGGATTGGGCCTGTTTAGCCAATGGACAAAATAAAAACAAAAAAAAACCAAAATAAACATTATTGCTTGTTTTCCTTAACCTCCTACAATATATCCTGGGTGTTGTGTCAGGCATACCAAAAAAAAAAAAAAAAAAAATCCCTACCTACAGACTCATATAAACTCCAGAATGCAGGAACTAGGGGCAGAATCCTATGTGAGAAGGGTGGGGCTCCACGAAAGGCTAGTAGGATAGAGGCACTGAAAGTCAAACTAAAAATGAGTCTTAGGTTTAGCAGCTGTGCTGCTTAGGGACCACAATGTCAGTTTATACTACGAGACCACCTTTAAAGCAGAAGCTGTACCATCCCATCCCAAAGCACTGATTTCAATCGGGAAACCTCCTTTACAACGCAACTTTTACAAGGCACTACCATTACGACGCAACTTTTACAATGCAAGTCATTACAACGAATTGCGCTGGAGGGCGCTCTAGGATAGGGAATAGTTTAATTACTATCCAACACCTTCCCTACTATCCACGGGGACTGGAGTTGGAATAGTAAATTAAACTATTCACTATCCAGCGCCCCCCAAAGCAAGTCGTGGTAACGACTTGCGTTGTAAAACCTGTGTCGTAATGGCATGCGTTGTAAAAGCATGCGTTGTAACGTCATACATCCATTTCAAACTCTCTTCCTACCTGTGTACCAGTGAGAGAGCCTGGTTCCCTCTTTCCTTAGGGTATTTTTTTGTGTAAGGCTTCTCTTTAGACCTATTCACATGAATGGCTTCCACGTCCTCGGTTTGTTGTCTTCTGGACCCTCTCAGCCGATGTGGTTGGGAGATCATCAGTACATATCATTGGGAAACAACCTTTACAACGCAACTTTTACAACGCACTACCATTACAATGAAACGTTTACAACGCAACATCCATTACATCGCATGCCATTACAACGCAACCATTACAACGTATGACACTACAACGCATACCACTACAACGCATGTCATTATAACGCATAACATTACAACGCATAACATTACAACGCATAGTACCCTTACCCTATCCAACACTTACCCTACGGTTGCACCCCCCTGGAGTTAGAATAGTGATTTTTACCCCTACACTATCCAACACTTAGCCTACTGTTGCACCCCCTTGGAGTTAGAATAGTAATTTTTACCCCTACACTATCCAATACTTACCATACATGCAATGTAATGTTATGCTTTGTAATGGTATGCATTGTAAAGGTAGTATGCATTGTAATGGAACGCGTTGTAATGGTTGTTTTAAAAAATTCGTTGTAATGGCATGCGTTGTAATGGATTGCGTTGTAAAAAATGTGTTGTAAAGGTATGCGTTGTAAAAGTATGCGTTGTAACGTCATACATTCATATCATTTGATCCCCACTATCTGTTACAGAGTGCCATGTTGATTATTTCCATTTGAGATATTGTTGGGTTTCTGATGCACATATCCAAACATGGTCAACTGTGGTCTTATGAGGCTGGCAAGGCTGGGACCAGTGAAGAGAACTGCCAAGCTAAACACACATATGAGGCATACATTGGCATTATAAGTGTCTGAGCCCTGGGGAAATTAAAATAACATACAAAATAAGTACATGCATAGTAATTAAAAGCTTATGGGTAGAATGAAAAAGTAGAAATTTACAGCTGTGCACAGACAAATGCATGTGCGAAATGTCTGGGTATAATAGAGACATTTAAGCGTCTCTTCTCTTGTGTCTTGCAAGTGCATGCCTGGTCAGCAGAAGCACCTGTTTATCATGTACTCAGATGACACCAGTGGCATGCAAAGTGTTTCTGTTGCAAACGTTCTGTAATTGTTGCATCCGTTTTACATTTTATGAGCAACCAAACTTACCATCCTTCCTGTTACAAAACTGCGAAGTTACCTCTTGAGAAAATGGCTCACCCACTTTAAATCCCAACTATCACTTATGAAGAAATATTGTCAGTTAGTGTGAACATACCAATGGAAGTGGAGGAAACTTTGTGAACTACAGGTAGGGCAATAATCAGATTCAAAATTAGACTTTGCATAAAACTTTCAATAGCACTAGCTATGACAACTTCCTCTCTTCTGTAAGCGCCAGCAGAGCAAATGCACAAATATGATGCAAAACATTTCTCTTGATCTTTGTCTCTTTACATATTGCTGTCAACTCTATGACTCAATGTAGTGATTAACATCTTTTTGAATGGTCACCTCCATTGTTTTCTGGACCGATGATGCTATTTCTGGGGCACTGCACACTGGAAGACTGCTAACCAGGCCCCTGTACATGAGGTCTGACCCCTAATGCATGCACAATTGATTGTTATATGTAATTTTCCTGTACGTAGCACATGCTACAGAAGTGTACAGAGGGCGTTTACGTTAAATGTCACAAATGAACTGCGTATAACAAGGCAGGGGAAATCCAATCAACCCTTGTAGGCTTGGGCAATGAATATTTCAAGTCACAATCTGCTACAAGGGACTCATTTTTTATAAAAAATGAAACTTAGTTGTGAGTTGTACATATGTAACGCACTCAAGTGTATCAACAGAATATCACTCTTAATCATTGATTAGAATCAATCAGAGGAAGGAAGAGTAAAAAATAAAAAGTAAAAACACGGAGATAATAGATTATCTTTCTAAAATAAATTTTTAGTATTTAATGATGTGACAATCAATTTCCATCTTGGGAGATAGGAACACAGAAATAAATTCAAGCAGAAGCTGAGAACAGAGGTAACCCTTCAGTTAACAGCTAACTCATCAACTCCTGATCAGAATTTGCAAACAACCAAAAATAATTGATAAACAATGGTCATTTGTTGGTGACTACACAACACATTAGGAGAAGATGGAAGAGTCGACGTTTCGGTCTAATGTGCAGTCGTCTTGTAGACCATCATCAGGACAGAACATTTCATTGCTGAAAAAACTCCCTGAAACTTCGAAAAAAGGGGTATTTTGGAATTGAGTGGACGGCAAAAGGCGTAGAGAAAGATCACCAGTTGATTCAATCAAATATTTATTCTTGTATTCGGAGACAACTTCCGATGTATAATTATCTGGATCGCTCGAGAGTCAAAGTATTCCGTTAGCATACCGGGTCGTCCACTCAATTCCAAAATACCCCTTTTTTCGAAGTTTCAGGGAGTTTTTTCAACAAACGACCATTGTTTATCAATTATTTTTGGTTGTTTGCAAATTCTGATCAGGAGTTGATGATTAAGAGTGATATTCTGTTGATACACTTGAGTGCGTTACATATGTACAACTCACAACTAAGTTTCATTTTTTATAAAAAAGAAGTCCCTTGTAGTAGATTGTGACTTGAAACAAATGAACTGCAGCTCATATTGTGCCACAACTAAAATGGAAATGCACAGAATGTCCCCAGGCAAGTTTCTACAGCCTCCTGGTATTTCAGTTTTAAAACTGCCAGGATGATCTGTAAAAATAAACCTTTTGCCAGGCCTGAACCTAGCCATTTAATACTTTTAACCCTGAATTTAAAAGGTAGCGCATGTGCATTTTTGTTTTACGGGCCTTTGGAGGAAATACCCTTCAAAGTCATTTTTCACAGTGGCAAGGCTGGCTCTCCCACAGGAAAGCACTAGGTTACATTATAACACCTTACAATTCTTAACTTCAGTTTGGAAGCTTATCAAGAAATGATTCAAGACTCAATATAATATTACTTTAAAATACAACTTAATGGCCAAATTGATTTTCATATTACTATGTTTAAAATTCCACTTTAAGACAGCTGTACTTGTTCTGCCTGAGCCACATGATGCTTTTCTGTCAGTGTTCGTTGTCACATAGGATTTGAATGGTTCCTTGATTAGGTGTGAAGTGACTCCCAAAGCTGAAACAAAGGGAGAGAGATTCACCTTCTACTGAAGGAATGGCCATCTGGGTTATGCCCAGAAGCTTAATTAACTTCAAAGGATGCCTACCCTGTCACATGCAGATGTAGCTCTCACCTTGGCCTGTCACATCTAATGTCCTGCTATTAAGCCAAGCAGCAATCCCAGTGGGAGAGGAGGAGCCTTCAAGATGTGTTTTTAGTGATCACTAGGGAAGGTTTGCCCTTTATCATAGCCACACCTTTGGGTGGGCACAGGAATTTCTGAACAGGGGAAAAGAAGGGTTTAAAACATCTTGGCTTTGGGTAGAGAATGGCACTATGGGACAGGTTTACAGTAATACACACATAAATATAGGAATAGACATTGGCATAGGAGAAGGAGGAAACTTTATGAACTAAAGGCAGGACATTGGGAGAGCAAAAGCACAAATATTCCACTGACAGATGCCCCACAGAGTCTACTGGCTCCCTGAGAGCACTATCTTTTGAATGTTTAGACGAGTGGAGAAGCCTTCTAGAATCTCTTTTATGCTTCAACTGTGTGCTCTTTAGAATAGCAAATCAGACACTTCGCTAACTTTGCTGAGAGCAGACATACTCTTGAATCTTCTGACACTCCCTGCTCACAGTGTTGCACGTCATGCTTCATTGCTTAGATACTTTCCATTAAACCTTAAACCTAGTTCATTTGATGGTGACACCTTCCTCATAGATCTTCCCCATACTATGTTCAATATTTTATTTGGAAAAGTGAAGTTTCTTTATGGTACCTGCTTGGGTGATATTTTTCCTGCTTTATGTTATATTAATTTGCATAATCTTTTGATCATATATACATTTTAATTACATGAACATTTAAATATGTATGCTCTCATTATATTTTTCTATCAATTTTGCTGACTGATCTAACTTGTAAACTGAACTAAATTTTTTAATAAAGCCCTTAAGGTTAGACACTATCCTCTTTGTCGTTCTCATGGAGCCATATAGTTTTCACTGTAAATACAATGTACTTCTTACAGTTCAGTTTGACAATCACAGGTCCATATGACCAGTGGAGGATTCTGTTTGATGACTTTACCAAGAGACTGAGATTAAAGAGACCCCAGTCAATCAGTATGCAAGTACAAGAATTGTATACAGTGTTTAGCAAAACTAAAGTTTGCTTGGGAGCCATGAATGTAGCTGCTGTTGATGCATGTCATTCTTGCATTAGCACAAATGCAGTAGCACTTTAAGAAATACAGTCATACTATTATATTGACTTAGTGAAAATAGGGTTTAAATGTATTGAATAAACTTGTGTCTCTTTCGAATTAATATTTGTAAGCTTGAGGACCCACCTATGTGTGTAAAACAAATAAGGAATTTATAATAGATAAAATACCTGCTAAGTGCACTTCCTGGGTGTAATGTGTGGTTCATTTTTCTGTATCCCTCAGTGAGTCACAAAATCACTTCAGGAGCATCAAATAACGTAAAATGATCCCAAACCCCTAACACACATGTGTCTGTGGTGTGTGGTGTGTGGTGCACTGCACACAGCATGTCCCAAGCAGGAACCACAGACTGTAGTAACTGCAGAGAGGAATGGGTTACAAACCATAACAATGTATTAGCACATTGTTAAAGTTTCAATCTCAAATCAATAAATTGAATTATAAATCAATAATTGCCTGGTCATAGCATAGTAGATATTTGACCAGGCATGTTAGGCAAACAATGCAAAATGTGTTTATTTAAAGGCAGAATCAGTCACATGAACCTTCAGTTTCCCTTGCAGTTATTACCTCATGCTAATCTAAAAAGACAATTGAGGTTGGCAAATTCATAAGCAGCAGGTGTCAGCGAATATGGATCTCAAATAAACCCAATTAAGGTTCTAATCAGGAAAAGGATGAATACATTTGGCCTGGCAAGTAAGGCTGTGAGTAGAAATATTAGGAGCATTGAGTTTTAAGGTAAGGAGAGAATTATCCGCCTACGAAGGTGGACAGGGCTAAGGCAAGTCTCCAAGCAAGACTGACTTACTGGCATCAGTTTCACACCGTTAAACATAACATTTTATCCAACAGTTACATCCCAATGGTTCCCAGTAGTCAAGGACAAATCAAATGTTCAGTTTTCACAATGAAATCGGTGTTGGTCTCATTCTAGCGTGTAATACAATGCCAAAATCTTCCATCGGTTTGGACTTCACAATATCATATAAAGGTGTATTAACCTTCTCTGTATTCCATCCCAGGCCGGTAGGAGCAGTGGGGCGGGGTGAGGGGGTGAGTCGACAGACGCCGACGAGGGAAAATAACGTAAAAAAAAAAAGAAAATCAATTACCTTGCAATGAACGCATGTATAGCAATTTAGAAACGGGTTGAGTCTTAGGAGCTCCCAAGCATGATGTGTACCTAAAACAATAAAAAATGCCAAGGGAATGGCTGTTGTTCCTTGCCTTTTGAGGCTAGGAAGGTCCTGTGTGAGAAAACCAGAACCAATTTTGAGTATACACTGAGGAGGAATCTGCTCATTTTCTAATCCTCATCTCTGAAAGACCACACAGGCTCTGCACAAAGGAGAGCATTCCAAATTCTTCATTTTGGATTTTGGGAGAAAGATGCACTGTGGGAGGCTGTAGGACAAACAGAGACTGCTAAAAGAGGGTAATGTTGGCCTAGTGAGGTACAAACCCCTATTAGCTGAGAAGAGCCAAGTCACCCCATCCTCTTTACACTTTCTGGACTTGTGGAAGAACAGAAGAAAGACTGCACGCGCTAATTCAGATAAGGTGACCAAAAGGGCTGGTCTCTCCGACTTGTACCCAGGACAAAGAAGGCAATTTCAAGGGTCAAATATGTGACCTCCTGTGCAGAAAAAGAGACACAACCAGTAGCAAGAGGCCTTTTCTCTGAAGTGCCTATCTGACCACTTGCAACTAGATGTGGAACTGGGTCCTGCTGGTGGCCCCTTTAGTATTCATTCTAGACCCCCGAGTGCTATCCCTGAGATCCTTGGAAGCTTGGCTGTGTCTAACTGGACTTCAACTACAATCTTGGAAAGCTCTGAGACTTAGAAAAAGTCTGACTACAGCCGCTGTAGGACCAGGGCTGAAGAAGCAGGGCTATCCCACTCGGAACCTCTCCGCAGAAGCAAGTTTCAGCGAGCCCTCAGCAAGAAGGCATCCGGCCTCATGAATTTCATCATCAGATACTAGAAGATGATGACTTCCATTTCAAAGACAAAGACCCAAAGTAAAACCTCCGACCAGGACAAACCTGAACGATGTAGCCAATTCGCACTCCATTGTAGTTGGCATGAAGATGCTCCTAGGTCGTAGTCTACTGCTTTCATAGACCGACCCTGGTGCTTTGTGCTTTTAGGCTCTATTTTCACTTAAATATTAAAAAAATCTTACCTCCAATCCCTCTATTGATTGTTGTTCTGACGTCATTTTGTTTATAAAACTTTGTTCTAATTTTCTAAATTGGAATAAGAGTGTGTAGGAAAGTAGGAGATACAGAAAAATGTTGAACTAACAGTGGAACCTTCGGGGGGAAAATCTGGCGACCTATAGAACAATGGAAAAGAGGGATGCATGCTGGCCTTGAGTCTAGAGCCTTACCTATATACACTGCCTAGTAGCCTCTGTAAGGGTAAATTCTCCGGGGACTTAGATCCCCTCTATCTGTTTAATGTGGCTCCTGGTTATTGGAGGGTAAGCAATATATCGGTCTTAGGAAATAGAAAGTGTTCTGTATAGTTACAAGTATGTGCTGGAAACTGTGAAAATATGTTATGTTATGTTATTTCTTTATTAAGTGTGCTGTAACACTGGTTGGAATATGTGGAGAAAAAAAATATAAAAACTTTTAATAAAAAAAAAAAGAACATTCTCACTGCCAGCACCTAACCTATTATCGCTCTCAAAAGTATTATCCCTTTTATACTTGCAAGGGTCCGTGCGCACACCGAATAGCACCCACTGTCACAGTGCTTGTTCCCTTAGGAACTTAAGAATTTGAACTAAAAGCACAGGTGCACCACACAACAACAATATATCAGATAGGAACAATTATAAAGTCCAAATCCAATAGACAACAAGAGAAGGATTCCTCCGTTTTTTCTCTTTATTCCATTTTCATGTTACGTAGAAAAAGACACACAGTACAGCCAACGCGTTTCGTCCTAGTGCAGGACTTCTTCAGGGCACTAGATGAAAGAGTCAAAAGCCTCCATGGGCTGAGGAGGACATAGAAAAATACTGCTAAAAGACTGTGTTCTCGTCCGGCAAAATATGTAAGCAAGGGTATTAAGGCCATCTGTATAAAGGCCATGGCTAGGCAAGTAATCGAAAAACTCAACCCACAAAATGGAGTCCACAATGCCACTGTCTAATTGCTTATTTAGCTTCTAGCGAAGAGCTGTTTGATGATGGGATGATCCCTTTACCTGGATGTACTATAGGTCTAGCAGTGTCCTTTACTAAACAATCGTTCTTCTTATTAATTTGGTGATTCCGCCCATACTTAAACCTCTATGTTGACACTCGGAAGATTTATAACTGAACATCTTCTGCAATTACACGGTGGCATTGCTGGACTCCATTTTTGTGTGTCGAGTTTTTCGATTACTTGCCTAGTCGTGACCTGTATACAGACGGCCTTAATACCCTTGCTTGAATCTGTAGGAAAGTAGGATCTGCTTCTATGGTTATCCCCAAATTTTGCTTGATGTAATGCTGTTTTGACTAGTCTGACTGAAATCCTTCTTATCAGGACCCATAGTCTCTCAGATTTCACCTCCAAAATTGTTATGGTAAATACTAGGTACTTCCCAGATTTCTTTAATTATTTGTTTATTTATTTATTTATGCGATTTCATATAGCACAGACTTTGCCCAAAGGCGTCAGAGCGCTTTACAATAGAATCAAGTACATTACATGAAGAGAATTACAAACATACACGTTACAGATACAAACGGGATAGTTCAAAAAGTAAAATAAAATAAGAGGTGGCAATCACAGCAACAAAACAAATAAAAACATTGGGATTAGGTTAGCACGGACATAGAAAACATATTTACAACATTGTAAGAACCTAGAACATCAGGAGAATGTCAAGCGGCCTTGAGGGACATGAAGAGGGATGTATTAATTCTGGAAGTGTCTTTTCAAAGAGAAGAGATTTGAGGTCTGTTTTGAAAGTCTGGGTAGAGTTGGTGGTGCGGAGAAATGAAGGACGCGAGTTCCAGATTCTAACTGCATTGCCTGAGAAGGATTGAGCCATTGATCTTTCTTTTTTGAAGGTAGGGGGCTCAAGCAGTAAGTATTCAGCATTACGTGAAGGTCTTGAGCCTCCAGAGATTTTACGTTTATTCACCAGGTATTGAGGAGAGGAAGCGTGCAGGGCTTTGTGAGTGATACAGTCAGTGTTGTAGATCGCTTCAATGGGAAGCCATTGAAGAGAAAACAGTATGGGTGTGATGTGATCATTTCTTTGGGCCCAAAAACAAAACAAGCCGCTGAATGGAGTACTGATTTAAGAGGGTAAAGGTGGGATTTGAGGAGGCCAGCAGTCCAATCTAGAGAGAACCAGAGATTGGACCAAGGTATTTAGGTCTTGCTCCGGAAAGAAACGTTGAATACCCCAGAGAAGACTTAGTTGGTAATGTGCAGTCAATGCAATGGAATTGATGTGGGAGTGTAGATTGAGCTTTTGGTCTAGCATGACAAGAAGAGATGTAGCGCTGTCGACAATGATACGTTTGTTGTTCAGTAAATTCAGCTTATCCGTCCAAGATTGAATGGGGGGAGAAAGTGAGGTAGAGAGAAGGAGGATTACAGGTTTGGAGGGATTCAGAATGTCTTGATGAGCTGACATCCAGTTTTGGGTAGAGTTGAGAGTAGTTTTGAGGATTGAGATGTTGTTTGCTGAAGACACCTTAAGATAGATGTGGGTGTCATCAGCATAGAGATGATAACGGATTCCAGAATTATTAAGGAGATTTCCCAAAGGTTCAAAATAAAGATTGAACAAAGTGGGAGTGAGGATAGATACTTGAGGGACGCCTTGACCTACCATCATTGAAGACGAAAGGCTGTTAGATATTTTATTCACTTGAGATCTATCCGAGAGGAATGAAGCAAACCATTTAAGCACTGTGCCTTCAAAGGGTATTCTCTGTTTTAAGGTGTTCAGGAGAGTGTTGTGATTAACAGTGTCAAAGGCTGCATAAAGGTCTAGAATAATCAGAAGACAAGATTCCCCCGAGTCGAGAACATGCATGGCGTCGTCGATCACTTACAGCAGGGCTGCTTCAGTGCTGCAGTCTTGCATGAAGCCAGTAAATAAAGAAAGGCAACAGGCGATAGGGCGCACAGCTAATGATTTAGGCGATTTTCAATTGGCGTGTAACTCCTCTTGCTACTAGGCAGAAAAGGGAGGTTACCTGTCTCCCTTACAAATACACTGATCCCAGGTATTAAATAATTCAAAAGGTTTTTCTGCCGAGCAAAATTTTTTTTATATTTTTTATGTTGAATAACAACACTCTCAATGTTCTTCGTCACAATATTCTTATATTGTCCATTAAATACATTCACTAGTGAGACACCAGAATCCAGTGTAGGTTAGTCCATATTTATTTCTCTGATTTAATTCATCAGTTTCAATATTTTCTGTGGTCAGATCAGCCTTACAAGCAGGTCAGCCTAAAGCCAGATTGGAATTCGGCGAGAAGATTGCTATCCTTGATATGAATGGAAAGTTGTTTCGCTACACATCTTTCTGTGATTTTTGCAAGAAAAGGGAGGTTGGTGAATGGGTCGGAAGTTGTTGAGGTCATTCGCATCAGCAGAGGGTTTTTTAAGAAGTGGGGTAACCTGACCTGTTTTAAGGGCAACAGGAAGGGAACCTTGGCTGAGGAAGAGGTTAACCAGAGTGTTCCAATAGGAAAGAGTGTGGGTGTAGAAGTTAATGGCAATGTCACTAGGGATGGGATGGGATCAAAAGAATGGTTCTCAGGGTTTTGTTTTGAGAATGCTTTTAAGGAGGGCATCTTCAGAGATGATGTCAAAGTTCTGCCAAATGACTAAGGATTTGCGCTCCCCTAGAGGGGTAGGGTGAACAACCTGATCCACCAGTAATTTCACTTTTCCATGTTATTGTAACAGACTTGTAGAGCTCAGGGCTGCCCCAGCGATGGGACGTCCCAGCACTAAAACCACAGCAAAAACAGAAAGGCAGGAAAAGATGCATATGGGATAAATATGGGGAAGAGCCAGGTCTTGACTGCCTTCCTAATCACCCTATGGTCTTGTAGGCTCCTGATGGTACTAGGGAGAGCATTCCAGAGAGACACAGCGAGAGCCCGGAAAGAGCGACCACCTGCACGTGCTCTTCTAACACGGGCGGTGCATACCAAAAGTTGGTGTGATGAGCGGAGGTCAGGTTCTGGCGTATAGGGGGTGAAAATTTGGTTATAATGGGGGGGCCTGGGCATGAAATATTCTGTGAGCAATGCACAAAGATTTAAATTTAATAGTTTTTCGAACCGGGAGCCAGTGTAATTTCTGTATGTATTTGGATGTAGGGCAAATAATGGAGCGAGCAGCGGCGTTTTGCACACTCTGTAATCTGGTAATGCCGGCATTGTTGGCACCCAGATACAAAGCATTACAATAGTCTAGTCTAGAAAGGATGGTGGACTGGATGATAACTTGTTGAGTGTGAAGATCAAAGAACCCGAGCAGTGGCATCAGGCTGAGTACGAGACCATGGCAGCTGCCCGCCATTAGTTTGTCTGAGCTTGATATGTGAGTGTGCTGCCCAGCCACATGCCCAGATTTTTTATGGTATCTTTTGGAGTAGGAGAGGTTCCCAGAGCCGAGGGCCAAGTTGTTTGTTCCAGAGGTGGGTGTCCTAGCCCATCAGTAAGATCTCAGATTTACTAGCATTGAGCTGCAAACAGTTGGATGTCATCCATTCAGCAATGGCCATCATGTCATCGCCGAATTTGTTGATATGCTGATCAGACATGTTGGATAGTGAGATGACAAGCTGAGCATCATCAGTATATGAGAGAAAGGCCTCTGCTTTTAGCCACTTCCACTAGGGGCTGGTCATAGATATTAAATAATGTCGGACTCAGGGTAGAGCCTTGGGGAACCCCAAGGTTGACAAGCTGCCTCTGCGAGCCATAGGGTGGAGATGACGTGAAAGGATCTGTCAGCTAAAAAAGACACAAACCAGTCAAGAACTGCCTCTCCTAGGCCAATCTATTGAAGGTGGTGCAGCAGGATTTTTTGTGATACGGTGTCAAATGCGGCACTAAGATCGCGAAGAATCAAGGCGGAGGACTGGCCCTCATCCAAAGTGCACCACAGTTGTTCAGTCATTGCCAATCAAGCAGATTCAGTGTGGGGCCAGGCCTAAAACTCTTCTGTGTCAGGTATAGAATGTTATTAGCCTCTATAAATTTAGTAAGGATAGAGTTGATGTAAGATTCTGTGATTTTGGCAGCAAAAGGAAGAAGAAAGATTGGGCGAAAACTTTCAGGTTTGGAGGCATCTAGCATACGCTTTTTTACGGGGAGATTACCGTGGCATGTTTTCATGACATGGGACCAGTGCCAGAGGTTAGGGACAGATTTATTCATTTGGACAGTGTGGGTAAGAGTAAGGGTACAAATTGTAAAAACTGATCAGGTTTAAAAGGATCTGCTGGGGGATCCTGATTTGATTTTATGGCACATGGTCCCTAGTGTCTCACAAGATAAGACAGGGAAGAAAGATAAAAGGATGCCTGGACCTCTGGTAAGAAGGATGTATGATGGTACAACGCGGTATAAAGCACCGCAGACAATCACAACGCAGGTTTTACCAACGCAAGTCGTTACAACGACTTGCGTTGGAGGGCGCTGGACTTAGGAGTAGTGTAATTTACAATTCAAACTCCAGTCTACATACAGTAGGGAAGGTGTTGGATAGTAAATTACACTATTCCTTGTCCTAGAGCGCCCTCCAGCGCAAGTCGTGGTAACGACTTGCGTTGTGAAACCCGCGTTGTAATGGCACTGCGGTGTTATTAGTGCGTCATAAAGGATGTTTCCCGGTAAGAAAAGTGCACTTTATGCTATTGGTAATGGGCAGGAAGGATTTCTAAATCTCATCAACTTTAATAACAAAAAAAGAAGCTAGAGCTTCACATTGTGAGTTGGAGAGAGTGGTCGAGGCCCTTGCAGATTGTGGATTTTTAATGTCGTTAAGCAGGGAGAAGATGCTTTTTGCTGGATTTTTACTGCACTTTATTGTTTCTGCAATATAATCGGCACATGTTTTCCAGATTAGTTTGTGATAAGTTTTGATGGCGCAATGATATTGAGTTTTAAGGGCAGTGTCATATTTGCATCTCCAAGCCTGTTCAAGCATTTTGCAGTCTTTCTTCATCTGGGGCAATTTCTCATTCAACCAGGGACTGGTATGGGTTCTGCCACGTGATGTAAGTTTGGCAGGAATGTGTTTATCAAGAGCCTGCAGGAGCCACTCGAGATCTATCAGCTGCGTTGGCATCAACAGGCAATTGGGATGTTTGAGAACTTAAGATGTCACAGAGAAGGTTAGTTTTAAGCTTATGCCAAGGACGTTTTAGCAAAGGCTCAGGGTCAATGCGTAGTGGCTGTAACTCATAAAGAAGTGCAATAGAGATGAGAAAATGATCTGTCCACGCCCTGGGGAGAAGGGGTAGGGCTCAGTAGGGAGATATGTTGGAAAATACTGGGTCAGGAAGATGTTCTGCCAGGTGAGTAGAGCCGGAAACAAACTGCAGTAATTGACAGGCAGCAAGATCTGCTATAAAATCTGCCGTTTCGCAGTTGAGGTGGTCCTCAAGATGAAGATTAAGATCTCTTAAAATAGTGAAATTGGCAGATTTAGCAGCCAAGATAGAGACGAAGTTAATGAGGGAGTCCTTAAACATTCTGGGTTGTCTGGGAGGACGATAAATAAGTAGTCCAATCAAGGTAAAGTTGTGATTTACAGAGATTTTGAAGAGACCACTTTCACTGTCCGTGATAGGTTCTTTGCTCAGACTGCAGGTGTAAACACTTTTATAAATCATAGCTATCCCTCCTCCTCTGCCAGAATATAGCGAAATCTGCTGCTTTCTTTCGAGGATCGTCAGCCTTGATGGTTGAGGGAGACAAATTTGTATTTTTGATGAGGGCAAAACGTTTTTGGAGTCTGTTTTTGGCAGAGTCAAGGAGGGTTCTGAAATGTGAGGCTTTTTCACTGAAGATGTGTTTGTGGTATTTTGATCTTGAAGAACGTAGATTAGAGAGATTAGTGGTGGATGGAGATTGTCTCCATTGTTTCTCCAGGAATTTCAAGTTCTTCCTTTCTTCATATAGGGATTTACTGAACTGTGATACTGAAGGAATAGGCCTTTTCTTTTTGCTTTGAAGTGGAGCAACATTATCAATTTCGACTGCAAGACCGGAGAGGTATTGGGAGGTAATATCGTTGACATCAGAATTAGGGTCTAACATTGGCAGGGATAGCATAGCAGAATTGCAAAGAGTGTCAAGGTTTTTGGTGTTACTGAACCAGATAGTAGTCGTTTTAGGTTGGCCAAGAGTTACAGAGTGAGATAGGTGCAAGGAGAAAGGGATGAGGAAGTGGTCTGACCAGTCTACTTGAATAGCATGAGCAATAGTTAGCATATCTGCTTTGGATATAACAAGGTTAAGAATTGAGCCCTTAGAGTGTGTTGGTTCCGTGCAGAGTTGGATAAGATCATTTGCCGAGAGAAAAGTGGCAAGCCTATTAGCAGCTGAGTCTTCCAAAGAGCCCCAGTGAAGATTAAAGTCTCCCAGAAAAATCTTTCTGTCACTTTGAGAGTACTGGTCGCTGGTGAAGTTGGTGATTTCCTCCAAGAAGGAGGAGAGGTGACCAGGCGGTAATAAATGGCATGAAATCTGAAAGGGGAGCAGTGTTGCACTTTAAGCTCCAGAGAAAGGCATTTGAATGTACAGAAGGAGCTGTTGGGAAAAACCTTGAATTGTAGGGAGTTTCTGAAGATGAGTGCAACACCTCCCCCAACGTTATCTGTTCTCTCATTTCTAAAGATGGTATAGTTGGAGGGTAGCAGAAGATCAAAAATAGTATGCGAGGTGTCATTGAACCAGGTCTCAGTGAGGAAAAGAATGTCAAGATTGTGAAGATTTGTGTTTTGTGTTTGATTGCAGATCTACAGTTGTGGAGCAAACAGCGCAACTCTGATGAGACTGTTTTGGTGAAGGGTGCATTAGGGCTTTTAGGGGTGATAGGGATAATGTTCCTGAATGAGGGAGCCAGGGTAGAATAAGGCTGATGTTTAGTTTGAGCAGAGGAGGTGGTTGGAATAGTGCAAATATTAGACTTAACTGGAGATGAGAGGGGGAGTGGGAAGGTGTTAGAAGTCTTGTAACGAGCCAATAAATTAGAGTTGTCTGAAGGTGACAGATTGTGCGAGGCTTTTTTAGGGTGCGGGAGCAAGGTGCTCCTCAGGAGTTTGGGAAAGTGAGTGCTTCCTAGTGGGGATTGGGTTTAGGGAAGGGTGGAAATCTTAGTACTTAGGAGTCAGATTGTAGCTTCAAGCTGGGAGATAGCGGAGATGAGAGATCCTGATTTGTTTTCTAATGAGAGAAGAGATGAACACAGACTGTTAGGTAGCTCGATTGGTTCCGGTGGGAGTGCAATTAGCAAGGGAGGGCACAGTGAGGTGGGGTGGAGGAAGGAGTAATGGGGTGCAGGAGTAAAAGGTGGAGAAAGATGGTGGTTAGTAGAGGTTATCAGTGCATCTGAGGTGGAAAGAAAATTACATGGGCAGATGTTGAACAGAGGAGAGGGATTGAGTTCAAATTTAGGAGGAGATGGGTGTGAGGAGTGGTGTGAGGGCGGGATGCGGTCGGGGAAAGAGGGGAGTCATAGAAGGGCAGGAGGTTAGGGGAGAAGAGAGGAGTTGGGGGTGGACAGGTCACATGGGCTAGGAGCGGTCAGTGTATGGGGACTGGCAACAGGCAGAGTGGGGAGAATTGACCTAGAGGGTAGTTGAAGAGAGAGTATGGATCTACTGGGCCAGGGGGAATGAGAAGGAACAGATTGCCATGGGGGGATAGTAGGTTGAGCAGCATTATTGGAGAGATGGGAGAATGAAGAGGTTTTTTCGGGATTCAGGAAACAAGGAGGGGCAGAGTGGGTAGGGTGAAAGAAAATGGATAGAAGAAGGAGGAACATTTGCAGAGTTACCTGGGAGATCAGGCTGTTGGAAGGATGGATTAAATAAAGGGGTGGTAGGCCCGGTGAGGGGGAGGAGGTTACTTCGGAATTCCAGGATGATGCTGAGGGGAAAAGGAGATTGCTGGCCATAGGTATGGTTGGTGTGTTGAGGGTAGCGTCCCATTTGGAAGGGGGCAGAATGTGGGATGGAGAAGCAGGGGAGAGGGAGGGCAAAGGGTCAGCTAGGGGGAGAACAGCCTATTAGAGTTCAGGAGGGTTGGGGAGGAGAGAGGGTTGTAAAGGGGGCAGTTATTTGAAAACTCAGGGGAGATCACAGTTCCAGGAATGGGGAGTAGGGATGGAAAGAGGTGGTCAAAAAGAGAGAGACAAGTGTCTTTAGCATGAATCAAGACAGTACTATTGTTATAGAGTGAGATAGTGAGTGAGCCATCGAAATAAGTAGAGGGGGAGATTTTTAGCATTTTCCCGTGCAGAATAGAGGAGTAGGAGGTGATGTTGAAGGAGTTATTGAAGCTGGAGGTCCAGGAAGGGATGTCATGAGTGAAGAAAATAAAGTCAGTTTCAAGCTTCCCATAGCGACCACTATGGAATTGGTCAACAAAGCGGGAATCAGGAAACAGTTCAATGGTGTTATGTTTGAACCTGTTTGCTGAAGCTTTGGACAAATTGGCGGGATAAATGATCTTCAAGCAGTTAACTCCAGACTTAACTCAATTGGTTGACATAGTTGAAAAATGTGGAGTGAGAGGATGGTGGGGTGAGGAGGAAAGCGCCACTATGGTAGCGACGGTGAGTAGAAGTACTAGGAGGAGATGGCACATAACTCTGGGGGGCATTAATCAAGACATGTAAAAGGAGAGGAAAGGTATAGAAAACAAAGTTGAAAAATGCGGAGTGAGAGGATGTTGGGGGAGGAGGAAAGCGCCACTAGGGTACGGTGAGTAGAAGCACTAGGAGGAGATGGCACATAACTTTGGGGGCATTAATCAAGACATGCGAAAGGAGAGGAAAAGTATAGAGAAAAATGTAGAATGTGATGACTCACTGAAACAAGGGGTGTGGCAGACACAGGAATAGGTAGGTTGAAGCAGCAGACCTAAGAGGTGTAGGAGGAGACCACAAAATGCTTCAGCCTTAACAGCTGGCTAGGGACTTTTCTGTTTCTGCCCAAAGGGTGGACCCCATCCATGTTCACCAGGAACCTCACCAGTTCTACCTCTATAGTGGTAAGATGGCCGCCTGCCAGTGCTCACAGAGCAGTCCCTCTTTAATGTCTAGTGCTGCCTCTTGGTTACCTTTATAGTGGTAAGATGGCTGCAGGCCGGTGCTCACGATGCGATCAATCCTTGGTGTCTGCTGCACCCTCGCCGGTGCTCACGGAGCTGTCTCTCTTCAGTGTCGAGTGCCCCCTCGCCTCTCTGTAGTGATAAGATGGCCGCCTGTCACTGCTCATGGATTGGATACTGGGGTACCCATATCTGTCTCTAGTCTATGGTACCAAGGTAGCCAGGGCATAGGTACCCCAAAGTCCACCATAGGCTGAAGCATGTATTATGCCACCTATGAGAGACCATTCAAACTATCGCTACAGGCCTGCCATTGCAGCCGGTGTAATCTGATGCTAGCACCACTTACGGAAGATATAGAGGCATATTATCAAGCCCCTTATCGCCGCGTCATCGGCACTTTTCTGCCGATAACGCAGCGATATTTGCATCGCCCTATTATCAAGGCAGGTTAATTGACTTAACGCTGCCTTGGTAATAGGGCCCCTTTCACGATAAACTCATTGTGAAAGGGGGCGTGCAGAGGGTGTTTGGGTGGGCGTTCCACCGCAACTCACATTCACTTCGACGCTGCCACCTATTATCAAGAGAGGCGATAATAGGTGGCAGCGCCAAATATAAGAACAGGAAAGACATGTCCTTAAGGTGGCGAAACGAGGAGAAATGCTTCATTTCTCCTCGTTTTTGCTTTTTCCATGTGTGCTGCCTTGTGCAGCACACATGGAAAAAGCAAAATTCCAAGGTTTGTTTATGTACAGTAAGGTGTCCCTTCCTGTACATAAACAAACCTCTTTTTAAAAATGCCAATTTGTAACTTAAATGTGTGCTGCCTGAAGCAGCACACGTGTAAGTTACAAAATGGCATTTAAGCTTTGTTTATGTGCAGGAAGGAACAGCTTCCTGTACATAAACAAACCTTCCCTGCCTGTGCTGGAGTTAAGTTGTAAAACTTATCGCCATCGCAGAGGGAAACGCTAGGCTGCACCATATCCTTGGTAATATGGTGCAGCCTAGCGTTTCTGAAGTGGCGAAGAGAGGCGTTAAGCCAAGGCGGCTAACACCTCTCTTCGCCACTTTGTTGGTAATATGCCCCATAGGTTTAGGTTTATCTAGGTTCACTGCACTTAAAGCCTATAAGTCACCCCTACATTAGGCCTTTCAATCCTGAGGGCAGGATGCTTAGTTCTAAGTGTGAGAGTGCCCCTGCATGAGCAGGACACCCCTACATCCTTCGGTGTCCATTCTCCCGGGTTGTAAGTGTGACAGCCATATATCATATAGAGGAGCACCGCATCATTATGCGATGAGCATCTCGAAACTGGCTGCAACAAACCCTGTTGTGTTACCCCCACACCGTGAACTGTTTTTCCAAGCACTGTAAAGCCCGTCTGTTAGGTTCTCAGTGCTCTCATTACCAGTCTTCTAGACCTGGACAGCATAACATGGCTGCTGCCGACCAGAGACATGATATTAGGCATCCTGTTGTAGGGAGATGTGACCACCTCTCAGACAGGGTTTAGTGTATTCAGGCAGGGTGGGAGCACTTGCCAGCACCTCATAGTCTGTGTGCATGGCACATTTTATGCCTTCCATGCATAGTCAGTTCGGACCAGTTCAGGGAGCTGTTGGCTCCCGCTCTGGCACGAAACTGGACAAAGGCTAGGGGAGTATCCTCCCCCTTGTCCAGCCCATCCTTAGGGAGGGAACCCTGTATAGTCCCAACCCTTTCCTAAGGGTACTTAAGGGGTTACCTCTGGGTGGGTCCCTAGATTTGTAATTGGACGTGAAACAATTCAGACAAAACTTCAACTTTGACCATCTGAGCACTCTAGACTTCGCCCTGGGCATCAAGGCTGCATCCAGGAAAACTCCTGCTACTCCGGATCTCTCGCCCTGCTGGTCTGCTGCAACCTCTGTGCCTGTGCACAATACAGGACCCTGTCCAGGGACTGTGAACATCCAAGACACCTGAAGGAATCCCCCCTTGGGTTCCACTGGACACTTTCACCTTCTCCAGCAGCAGCACCTTCCTGAAGTCCTCCATTGTGGTCGACAGCGGGTTAGAGTGCAAATTCATACCTGGGCAGGTATCCTGGTTCCTAAGGTATCCACTGGTGTGGTGGCTCTCAAACCTTCTGTGTTCCATGTGGTTTCTTCAAAGTCCACTGAGAAGGGTCCTGCTTCTTTAAGTGTTTTAACTGTGACTTACAAGTTGATTTATACAGATAATGCTGTTGTGTTCTTACACTGCACACAACCTCCTTGGAGCTCCTAGAAACTCACCTTGGGTGGTTCCATTGTTCCCCTCCACTTCTACAGCCTCTGATTATTATCTTGACTCGGATCGTGGTTCACATACCACTATTTTAGTATATGGTTTGGTCCCCCCCTTGTGACCACTGTGTATTCTGTGCTACTTACCTGTTTGTATTACAAAGTATTGTGTGTATTGGGTATATCTCCGGCCAGGAGGTATCTAACAGTGTTAGTGAGTGATTTATATAAAATAAATGTTGTATAACTACACTGTGTGGTTCCTTTTCATTTAATCTATTCCTATAAGATTGTATACTGGTAAAACAAGCTGTTTTACACTGCTTCTGGACTAGGCCTGAAAGCTGCTTTCCACAGCTAACACTTTTTCTAAGGTCGACCACTAAAATTACAATAAGAGTTGTCTAGATCAGTGCAAAGTGTACACTTACATAAGTGTACATTACATACTGAGCCAGCCTCTCACGGATTGTTAATGGGTTATAAGTTTGACTTTTTAACTGTTTTGGTACTTAAAAATTCTTTACACATTTTCTACTCTGTGCCATAGCTACCATGAGTTGACCTGAGGTTTAACTTACTGAAACCTTCACTGGATGTAACAGGTTGATGACTTTATTACATGTGGTGTACCTTCATTCATCTCAACTAGTAAGTTACTGTATAAGAGTAAAAAACCTTCTTACAAATAGATTAGGGGGCATCTCATAATATTATTCAATACCCAAGTGCAGGCTGCGGAGGAGTTCATACACTGATTTTTTCTAAAGCAGTGCTGCCTATATCACAAATACTAGCTCAGAAAATCTTTGAGTCAGAATATGAGCTGTAAACAGAACAACAAAAAAATGTGAATAGGAAACCGCGGCTTCATGAGTCCTAGTATGTACTTAAGACAGCGAAATTCCTGTGAAAATATATGCATGGACCTGCCTTGAGCCTGCACACTGACGTACAAGAACAAATGATTCAACTCCAGCACCACCCAGTTAAACATCTACTGTCTGCATATCAAACTTAAACTTAGAATTTATGGTGCAGAAATAAGGCATTGGCAGTTGGCAATGCCAACCATACAAACCCAATGGGCCATATTTATTTGATGCATGTTGGGCTAGGCTGTTTTTCCCCAAGATGAGAAATGCATAAGAAAAGTGCATGCTGTACACAGCAGAGATAATGCGCTTTGTACAACCCTCACACGTTAGGCAAGTACACAGCTCCACAACTGCCTTCACCCAAAAAAAAAAAGAGCGTTATGCTTTTTGGTCCTTGCGATGAGTTTCAATAAACACAAAATAGTATAAACACTGTCCAAAAATGTAAAACAAAATCCATTCAGTGTGGACTGCCGAGGCAAATGATCCTGTGCATGATGCAATTAATTAGGCTCCTTTGCTATCACAGCTGCTGTTTCACACAGCAGCACAGTTTGGTGTCACTAAAGGACCTATAGGTAACACTATAAATATTACTTCCTCAACAAGGTTTCTCAACAACAACCAGGCAGAGCACATATTGTCCCAGATTAGAAAGTAATATTACAATTAAAGCACAGTCCCTCCTTGGTATTTTGTTTTAAAGAACAAGGCAGTGTGACACTAGTCTACAATATTAGAGCACCAAACACAGTGCAATACATACATTTCATATATTTAAATCTTATATGCTATGTAGAAAATCTTCCATCAGCTGGACTTTTCCATTTGTCTGATAAACAGAGTAGAAGGAGAATGTGTTAAATGCCTCCCATTATTCTTTTATCTGCCTAAATGAAATTGAATGAGATGCAATAAGGTGGGACTGGACACCTGTAAAGAGGGGGCAGATTTACAATAAACTCAGCACAGTGCAGCAAGTCATTTTGCTGCGCCGTGCTGCTTAGGCCCAAACTTTAGCAGCATAGCAGCAACAGCAGAGACAAGCTCGGTTCCTGCTAACACAAACATGCCAAGACGCCCGTGAAAATAGAGTTCCAACTGAACTGATGCACCAACCTGCACAACTGAAAATCGCCATTGATGCAGACCCCATCGCCACTGCCGGAGCCAGGAATTTCTGAATTAGTAGGAACATCTCCCTTTTCACAACATAAGACCACACCACGTCCAAGTCCTGTCGAAAACCCCTGACAGCTGACAGGGTTGGAATCGCGTTGACAACAGCATCCGGGAAAAGCAAACCTTATTGGTTTAGGAGAAGGCTTAATTCATTCCCTCTATAAGCCACCCTCAACCAGATGTATGGGATACCCAAAGCTGTGCATATAGGCAGGAGAGTGAAAAGTGGTTAGCAAGCTGTGACTTACTCCACCTTGATGCTATTTTTGATTTTTGGACTGGTGCTTTAGTTACCTCCATGTGTTCTTGTAATTGTTTTTCTGAATACACACAAAGTACCATTGTATTATACACATTTATAAATACTGTTTGTATCTGCTTACTGTTTTTGTATTTTCTATGTTGAAAAACGTCATACGTTTGTGTTGTCCTTAATGTTTGACATGAATTGAATGTTCTTGCATTTATGAAATAATCCAGAAAATTGTGAAATAAATCACAAGAGCCTTCCATTGGCAATGCTTTTGATTAAACTTCAACAGTAGCTACTGGATACTATCAAGTATATAACTATTAGTGGTCCAATCCAGTTAGCTTAGGAGCCAAGCACTCCTTAGGTTACGCATTAGTTTGGAAAGCACAGCAATGCAACACATTTACAACAATATGTCGTATCTCTGGCTTTGCCATGCGCTGGCGCGCAAACTGCTGCCTTGCACCGACGCAGGGACCCTTGCACCATGGTGCAAGGATGCCAGCATCGTGGGGAGATTGTTATTGTTCAGGAAGGGTTCCCTTCCTGCACAGAAACAATCTGAAGTTACATTTTCCAACTTGTATGTGTGCTTCATTAGCACACATAGAAGTTGAAAAACAACATTCTTTTAATGATTGTTTATGTGCAGGAAGTGAAACCTTCCTGAGCACAAACAATCATTAGAGGTGATTTCCTCTTTCAATGTTTGATGCAGAATGCAGCACGCATAGACACAGGAAACAAAAACTAGGAAAAATGAATATATTTCTCCTCGTTGCGCCTCCTTACGCCATCCCTGGGGAAGCATAGTATTCACACATATTTCCAGATTTACACCCATGGAACGCCCCTTTCAAGCAAAGTGCTGCGTGTAAAGGGGCCATATTTACAAGGACAGGAAAAGCCATGCAGGGTGGCTTTCCTGTCCTTGTAAATATGGGGCAGTGTTTTGCGCTGCCAGTGCATCACAAAAAGTGACACAAGGGACTTGTAAAGCTGCCCAATGATTTTTAGTCCTCTGTAAATAAGAAATGCAAGGAGGTGTTAGAAATAATGAAACCATACTTTAAATAGTAAATGCAAGAAAAAGGTACAAAGAAGAGAGTTAAGAGTAGGATACAATGATGATAGAATTGACAATAGGAATAAACCGGAAAAGGAAGGAAAAAAAAGCAACATTCTTTACAAGCACTAGCGGTGTGACTTTCGAAAGAACAAAAAAGAACAAAGGTGTGGGTGAGGTCAGGGATAGCCCTGCTATGCTCTAAAAGTCACAGGGGCTAAGATTGGTTTGGAGGCATGCAGATTTGGGCTGTGTGATGAACAACTTGTGTGCTAACCATCTGGATCCACTTTTGAATTGTTTAAATCACATGGTTGATCTGCGGGATTGTTGTGTGTCAATTTAGATTCCGTATGAATTTCCTGATACATGCCCTTATATAGGTACAATTCACCATGCCCTTATTTAGACATAGAAATCCAGCCCTTATTTAGGCATTGTTCATACTAACCAAATACAGGCAGTGCCACCTATATCCTTTCATCTACGTTACAACGAGTTCTTGGAAAACTAGACTCTTAAGCCTTTAGGACTTCCCCTTGCTTGGCCATTGATTTCTCCAAGAACTCATTTATTATGCATGAACATCTATTCCTCAGGGGTTCACTCATGATGTTCTTATGCCCGACTTTTACATCAATACTGGCATTCCTAAACACCTTCAAGGTATAAATATGCCTTCACTTGCCATGGCAAATCACGGTTTGGTCCACGGTTCGACTGCCTACTTGCACGACGCGGTTCGACATACTCAACCCTCAATTCCTGGTTAAGAATGTATGTGGTACAAGCTGGGGGTACACTTAAAATATGTTGCAAGATGTCATTCTCTCCCATCTGTAGGGTGGTAGTGTTAGAAAAACCCCAATTACAAGCTCCATTGGTAAGAACCAAGTAAATAGTTGCTACTAAAGACTTCTAAAAGGGGGACCACAGACTTTTTACCAAAGCATGAAGCTAAGTTGTTAATAAAGTCCACTGTATTGAATTTTTACAATGACTCCACATTTATAAAAGGAAGAAACAAAAGATGGAATGTAATTAATGTATATCTACTAATTCGCTTAAGGGAGGCAGATGGATTCTCTTGAGCTAAGGACATTTGAAAGAAATGTAACTTGAAGGCAGCACAGTTTTTGCTGTCCATTTATTATATAGGGTGTATCAGGAGCTATACATTTTAGATACACTTCCTATTTCACCATACAAACATTCATGGATTTACTCTAGTTAGGAGATTACCTAAATACTCCCAGGGGATGGCCCAGGGTTTAGCAGCTTGTCCCCATTCCTCCTAGGGCAGCATAAGTTCCTACGAAGCCTACAGTGTTCCATCGCCTTCATGTCACAAGGCATTTTATTCAATTGGGCATCAAAGAACCACATCCTGTCTCATTAGTTCAAAGAGTACACCAAGTACACCGAGCACGTCGCCACGAGGCCCCGAGATGGTTTTCCTCTGATTTAAAAAAATTTAAATTAGCTCTGCGACAAACCGAAAGAAGGTGGAGATGCCTGATGATAAAAGCAACTACTTAGCTGCACTTAGAAATTACAAAAAAAACATCCTGACCACAAAAGCAGCACATTTCTCATCAAAAATTGCTACCTCCACAAATCGGTCTAAAGAAATCTTTTCGATAGTTAATAAACTATCTAGCCCAGACAGAGTGACACTAAAACCTACACCCTTCCAGACACTATGTGACTCGCTGAATATATTTTTTATTGATAAAATTAAAGCCATCAAGGTCAGCATCCCAATATGTTTGAGTCCTGTATGTCCAAAAGTACCTAAGCATGTATGTACCTTAGAACAGATTCCAGGAATAAGTCAAGAAGTATTTTTGGACCTGCTGATAAAAGTGAAATCCTGCTCACCCAGGGACCGCTGCTCCCCTCGGATCCTAAGGGAAGCCTTTTCTGTTCTCCCTGGCACCCCTATGTCCCTTCTGAATGAGCCATTGTCCCAGGGCAGTGTACCTGACACCTTCAAGGAGGCTATTGTCATTCCCCTCCGGTAGAGGCCAGGGGCGGACCCTGGAACTCTGACCAACTACCGTCCTATTTCCCTGCTGCCTTACCTGGCCAAATTACTTGAAGCCCATGTGGCCAGATGTCTATCTCCATTCTTTGAACAATCCGAATATCTGGACCCCATCAAGCAAAGTTCCATTCAGCCCATTCCACAGAGTCAGTTATACTGACAGTATTGGACATCCTTCGGGGGGAGGCTAATAAGGGCTCTACGCAGACATTGGTACTGCTGGACCTCTCCACAGCATTTGACACAGTCAACCATAATATACAGGTTGCCTGTGTCAAGGTAGCAGGAATTCAATGCTCAGCCCTTGAGTGGTTCCGCTCCTTTTCAGGAAATCGATCTTAGGCGGTCCGCTTAGGCCAGTTCACAACTCCCAAGATTAGTACCACTTGCTGTGTTCGACACGTCTTCTCACTTTCCTCTTATCTGTTCAACCTATACCTCCTTCCTTTGATTCATGCCCTGAAAGAAAGGAAAGTTTGCATGATTTCCAACTGGTGTTTTCCATTAGTAACTCCCCTGATTCCATTCATGAATTTCAAACTACAATGCTGTTCATCCCTGACTGGATGAACAGCAATCATCTAAAGTTAAATCCAGACAAGACGGAAGTTATTTTAACAGGAGGTCCTTGGAGCTCTTGGACTCCCCTCTTCTGGCCTAAGGAGCTGGGAAGGTCCACTTCCCCTTCGGCCTCTGCTAAAACATTGTGGGTCATTATTAATAGTGACCTCACAATGAAGACTCAAATTGGTTCTGTGATATGAACATATTTTTTCCAGCTGAGAGAAATAAGGAAAATTAGTAGGTTCCTTACACAGGAAGCTAAAATACAGGCAGTCTTTGCTATGGTGATATCTCATATCGATTACGCCAATTCTCTATACTTCGGCATTCCAACCTATCTCATCCACCATCTCCAATTGGTACAGAACCAGGCAGCAAGACTGATTTTTCAGGAAAATAGGCGTCAACATGTTAATCCCCTTATGAGGAAGCTGCATTGGCTCTCCTTAATCCAGAGATTCGCCTTCAAGGTGGGATGTATTATCTTTAAGTCCCTGAATGGCAGGAGCCCTAAATTTGTTGACAGTCTTATTGAAAGGTACACTCCAACTAGCAATTTGCGATCAGCCCATATGCAATGTTTGACTTCACCTTCCTTCAAACTAAAGCGTTTCGGTGGAACAAGATTCGCCATACTAGGCCCCTGATATTGGAATTCCCTGCCTCTAGAAATCAGAACCTGCACAGACCTCATGAGTTTTAGAAGGCTCCTAAAGACATGGTTATTTAGACAGGCATACGAGTAACATCCCAGCACCCATTAGAGTAGCGCTATGAAACCAATCTGGTGTACGTGTGCTTTACAAACAATCTATAACATAACATAACATTCAACTGTGATCGACTGGCAGACAATGGCAAGCAAACCACATGTCTGTAAGCAATACTCTGAGTCAGACCCAGCATCTTCCACTCTCCGGCCATACGAACCTACTACAAAGATGGCCTTTATTTAGTTTAGATCCCCTGTGAAACTGGTCCAGGAGCTGGAATGTACTTTATTGATTTTGGGTGACAAACTGCACATATTAAGGTAGAGGGCTTCCCTTTAAGTCTTTTTTTAATTTGAATATTTCTTTATTAACATTTTGTTAGTCGTATGGAAATCCATAAACAGCAGGAGTTTTCAATAACATATTGCACTGACATAAAATTGAATACAGTGGCAAGAGAAACATATAAATAAGTACAGTTTTTATATAGTGTATAATCATTCGCCTTACATGTACCAGTCTCGGCGGTCAAAAGCAGAGGTTACATTCGCCCATATTACATACCAAAAAAGAAAAAAAAATGCAAAAAAACCCCTATCCAAATGTCAACTGAGTAAAGGTAGAAAACATGTCTTCTAAGTGGGTTGCTGCATTCCCTTTCAGTCTAGTAGTATTCAGGAGAATGCAGATTACAGAACTAAGGGGGTGATTACGATGGTGGTGAAACTGCCACCGGCAGCCTGCCGT
Source organism: Lissotriton helveticus (assembly GCF_964261635.1). NCBI lineage: Eukaryota > Metazoa > Chordata > Amphibia > Caudata > Salamandridae > Lissotriton > Lissotriton helveticus. The sequence goes on from NC_136068.1 coordinate 1,762,885,855, forward strand.
GGCGGTTTCACCACCATCTCTAAGCACTTCTCCACCTGCCATATTAAGATGGAGAGCGTTGTGTGAGCGAACGCAAAGTCCGTCCACCACGGGTCCCCCACAGGAAGTTGTTATGATTGCCTGGCAGACCCACCAAGTTTCTCTAAGACAGTGGCGGTGCCTAGCAGGCAGTGTCTGCCAGATCAGGATGCTGCATCCCCGCCAGCCTGTGTATGGTGGTTCAACTGCCATTCACAGGCTGGCAGGAATTGCATTTGGGGGCCCATTGCAGGCCCCCCATGTGTCAGAGGAAGTGGGTGTGCACTGGGGGGGTACCTATGGTATACCCCTACATTTCCCTGCACCAGGTGGCAGGCACCGCGTGGTGCCTGCCACGTAGTGCAGGGAAATTACAACGGTGCATTTCGGTCATTGCGGCGGGTGCTGCAGTCACTCCTACTGAGGCCACCAGATATAATTTCCAAATGGTAAGCTGTACAGCTGGGAAAGCTTCCCCTTTGCAAATCTGCTATCACATCAGTCAGAAACATTTTAGCAGCTTACGATTGCAATATAATTGATTTCAATTCACAATCAGTAGTGGCCAACCCTTTTATGCCCACCTCCCATTTGGAATGAATAGCAAAGCCCATTTTGTGATTTAGAGAGGCTTTTCCTAATCACAAAAGGGGTTTGCAAATTGAAAAATGATATTTTTAATTTGCAAACCCTTTGATTTGGTAAACAGCAGGGTTTGTGAAATTAAAATGTATTAGAATATCAGCCCTAAAGGTTTCTGTTTCTTATAAAGCTCTATATAAGATAAGGCAGGTCCATTCTAAAATCAATGTAACATCTGCATTCTAGCACACTAGTGTTCATGTATTTCCCAGTAGGAGACAGGGGCATTTAGCTTTCCCCACAGCTGCACCTACATCGGAAAGGTTCACATTGAACAAGGTAGTGTACATGTTGCCAATCTTAACTCTAGTCCTGTTGCCACTTGTACATTGACTGAATGGCATCTAACAGCGGCAAGTGGACTTCCTCAATTACCATTTAATACCATGAAAACACGTGGCCCAAACCATTAAGCTGTTTTATACATTATGAATCATGCAAAGAGCTCCCCTTCGAGGGGTTGGATGCAATGATAAACCATTTTAAACAAAGCAATACCTTCATGGTACTTCAACCATGATGCCATCTCATTTAATAACTTGTGGGCATGTTTCTAAGCATCTATATCTAAAACAAAAGATATGGACCCTCTAAGAGTCTGGAGCTTAGTGCAGGTTCAAAGCAGGCAGAAAACAATGTTGATGTGAAACATAATTGGACAAATATATTGATATCAAATAATTTAGCCAGAATGCCATTTGGGTCTTGTGTGCCTCTTCTTCTGCTGAAAGTGAGGGTTCTAGCAACAGTCCTGCCAAATTTATTCCCATTGCCCTGAACAAAAATGTATTTGAAAATGTCCTTGTCTATCTTTCAGTTTGAAGCAAGTAGTGAAGTAAGAGGACTCTGATCTATAACTGTGACAGCCTATTTGTTTTACCACATATCTCCAACTATTAAAACCCAGAGGACACATCCATGGCTGACCAGGTGGTACAGTGATAACTTTCAGGCCTGACACTCATGCAATAATCTAAACATTTGTGAAACGTTGGCATGGTTACAAGTGTGTAGTAGGGTCTTCCTTTCCTACTAGGAATCATGTTGCAAATCAATGCTTGTAAAGGCAAACAGGCACTGCACAGACATCCCCCATACTCTCTTTGTTGCAGACAGTCCCGGATATCACCCTATCTCAGGAGCCAACAGCGGATTCTAAAAATATACTCCGAACATTTGAAATCAGTAACCACCAAAAGAGGCATGATCTAGTCCAATATTCAGGACTGGACTAATAGCAATAGTATAAGCAAACTATGAAGATTTAAGGATTGCTTATTTGATTTAGAAAGAGACAAGATTTGCAACTTTTTCTCTGCTTTTAGACAGAAGAAAGGAGCAGGAGCCAGTCAATACTGTCACACGTGCAAAACAAATCCTAGAATGTGTACATGGTGAAGTGTGATGGTCACAGTCAGATGACCATTTGCAGTTCACACTCTGTGCAACCATGTTTAATCTGGTTTGCAAATGTATATTGCCTAAACAGGTTGAAGATAGTAGTCTATTGCACTTCTTAAAATCATATATTACATTCAGTCCAATGCATGATCAAGGTACCATAGTGATAGGATGGTCAGATCCCCCACCTGATCTTGATTAACTATTACAATTTGGTTAAAGGCTTTTTTTTAAAAAAATGAATGAGGGTACTACCTGATGCCTTGCATATGGACCATTTCTTCCTATGTTGCTTGCTACCAGTGACACATATTGTTTGTAATCAAAGAAACACAATTGTTGCTAATCATTACAATAGTACTCAACATATTTGGGAGGCGGGTGATACCCTAATTACACTGAGTGGTTGCCCGACAAACATCAGTGTTTAAACAGATTTCGTGAACAAATTTAAATACTTTATTTAGAATTCCAAGATGCAACTGGGACTATTGTGGGTGTATTTAGTTTCGAGTAGTTGTTGAAGACCAGTGATCAAGTAGATAGGAGTTGGACATGAATGTTGTCTTGGGCTATTAATGAGCTGAAAGGGCTTCGAGTCAGAAGGTTTCGGCAGTAATAGGATTGCAAGTAAACACCATGACATTGGGGATTGGTCCAGGGTTGTTTCTTGCCTTGTTGCCTTCTCGTATTTGGTCATTTGAGGACTTGGCATTGCAAGCTTGTTGGAAAATTATTTGTAGGGACTAGTCCTGTAATCCTGTGGCACGGGAAAGAAAATACTGAATTAAAAAATCTTTATGAGGAATTTAGAGATTAAATCATCTTAAAATTGGAATATTGTTGCTTGTTTACATTACATCTTTATTATACTGTTTTAGCACTCATTCTCGTCCACATGAAATACCAATAATGTTAGATAATTGTACAACCCTAGTACAAACGTATAAAATAATAATTGACTACAAACAGGACAAAGTTATGAAGAAAAAAAACTTTGTTGAGCCATTCCTAAGAAAAGTAATGCTTTCAACTTCTTTTTGGCAATTCATATACAGATGTCAATATAAAATACTTCGAAAGACGTGTTCTGGAAAATGGAGGGAGCATTATAAAATGTAAATCTATAACATTGACAATATACACACATATAAAAACCTTCACTGCCATTTTTAGTAAAAGTACATATGATGATTTTAGAACAAGAATGATTAACTTCAATTAAACCATATTTGTAGAAAACCACACTGGAGAATGACACATTCATGTATAGGGGTCACTTTCTTTGCACAAGCTCAAGAAAGGTTTAGAGCATACACGATTCCACCTCACTTGATGATTTAGGTGGGCTCCTGCTGTCCAACGTGGCCAGAGTTTGTTCCTCATTGAAAGCTCTTTCAAACACTGATAAAATAGTCCATCTGAACATTTCTTTGAAGTCTCTGCCCATGCAGAAGTACAGGATAGGATTGAGGCAGCTGTTAAAGTAGGCCAGACAGGTTGCAAGAGGTTCAGCAATCATATGGACAATGAAAGGCCAAAGTATATATTCTGATGCATCAAGCAAGGGTAAGGAATGGAATGGAAACCAACAGATGAAGAACAGGACCAAGATAGTGATGATTATCCTGAAGGGCCGGCTGGAGGTTCTGTGGTATGGTCGTTGCTTGATCTTCATTGTGATCGCTCCATAGCAAATAATGATGATGATGAATGGGACTACAAACATGGTTAAAAATCGAGTTATGATCATGACTTTGTGGCGCAACGCCATGATTTTAAAGGCTTGTTCAGAAAAATCTTCATAAGGAACAGCATAACTCCTAAAGCAAAATGTATCATTACCCTCCCAATCGGCTACGGTGTCATAAAATGCTGGATATGGAGAACTGACAATGACTGAGAGCAACCATGTGACAAAAGCAACCTTGCATGCTAAGTTGGGTGTTCTATGTCTTCGGGACCAGAATGGATACAGCACCGAAACGCATCGATCAATGCTGATCACCACGAGGAAGGAGATGCTTGCCATCATGTTTAGATATAAAACCATGTGACTGATCTTGCACAAAAATCTGCCAAAGGGCCAATATCCATCCATTGCCTCTGATGAAATACGAAGGGGGAGGAAAACATTAAAGATGAAGTCTGCAATGGCCAAATTAAGGAACCAGATGACATTCACGGTCTTGGTCATCTTGAACGTACAGATACCTATCACAATCCCATTGCCTGATATTCCCAGAAGGAAAGTGATTATATGAGACACCATGGAGAACATTCTTATGTTGTAATAAATATTGTATTCGGCGTCAAGTGGAGTTGTCTCTATAGTTGTTGAGTTTAACAGAAGTATATTCAGACTGTCAGTGAAGTTCTCCATGCTATATAATAATCTTTTCCTGAAAAGAAAAAATATTTTGATATATTTTTGTCAAATGTCTGCTCCAGAGCAAACAGAAACAAATATAACTTTCAGCAAATTTAAAATGACTAAATGTGAATATTAAAGAAAATAGGATACGAACATGAATTTTGCCAAAATTATGATATTGATAGTTAAACATGTATCAGGGACACAAAGCAACAGCACAAAAAAAAAAAAAAAATGCAGCGTCAACATCAGAGCAAACATTTTTTGTGTACTCGTATTTTAAAAGTTGCAGTTCTTCCTGTATATTGGTCTTCAGAATATGTATTTGAAGTTTTTTTCAAATCAAAGCAACCAATTAAATAACCCCCCTGGATCTCTCTGCGGCCTTGTATTTTGTCTCCTACACGAGTCTGCAGTAAAACGTTAAATTGGCTTATCTCCTTTCTTTTCAACACGACAATGGTCTTTGGTTCCTTCACTGTTAATATATATATTGATTCTCTCTCTGTGCCGATTAGATCATCTGGTTTGTAATTTTAATCTCTGCAGATGTCACCTAAATTGTGGACTCCAATTCTCGAAACTCTCAAGACTCTCAGAAACACATTTACAAGGGCTTTGTGCCATCGGAGCGTCACTTTTTTTCAACGCTCCGGTGGCGCATGTCCTGCTCCATATTACACTTTGCCAGGCTTAAAGCCACCTCGTAAATATTGCACCCTTTGACGCAGGTATCTGTATGAAAGGGGCATACAATAGGTGTTGATGTGGGCGTTCCATCACAGCACCCATAACTATCCCAGATTTCCAAGGATGTGTCATTCTGAGGCAGCACCAAAAATTAACGCTATTGAAAGCGATAGAGTGGTGTAACAAGGAGAAACACTTTTATTTCTCCTCATTTTTTGCCAGGGTGTCTGCACTGGCACAAGGCAGCTTATTCTACGCCAGTTCAAGGGAAAACACAGGGGTGCACCGTTTTTCAAATGACACAGGTTGGGGCTGCTAAATTGCTTCCAGCACCACGCTGTGTCATTTTTTGTAAACATGCCCCTCAGTTTTGCTTCATCGCTTCGACCATGGCAGTGCCAGGTTTAGGGATCTGCGAATGGTGCTGTCGAAAACACCTGCCAAAGAACAGAGGGCACCCTCAGTGTGACAGGATGATCCTGGATAAGAATAGCCTGTAGAGCTCTTTGTGTAAGTGCCATGTTTCTCAGGAAAATTCCCACAGCATTATAACTCTTGTGGTTAATGCACTTGAGTGTGGGATCTACCATCTGTGTAATCACACTTTTATCTCATTATTTATTAGCATTTAGGGTTAATGTCCCTGCTGCAAAACGCAACTTGTGACATGCAGATCACATATTAGTATTTTATTTAGCAGCAGATCCTCCACAAAGGCTGAGGAATGTAGCCCCACTTGCTCAGAGCCAGCAAATAAAAAATAAAACAATATCTTACTTTTGTCTTATTTGTTAGCTTCTGAATCTGAACCACCATGAGCAGGCAGGGGCGTGGGGCTGGGGCATGAGAGGGGGGAGGTGGAGTGCTATATGCACTTCAAAGTGCGCTTATGTGTTTGGCCAGTAGTCTCCAGCTGGACAAACCCTCATGCGCACTTAGGTTTCTCCAGCATGGCAGCATTACACAGCAGGGCTGGAGAAACTGCGCAGACTCCCTGTCCTGAGTGGAGTGTCTTTTCAGCCTGCTCAGGCCAATCCCTGTGTGCTCTCATGCATGAGAGCAGCACTGGGACTGGATGGGAGTTGTTATACTTTCTTATGGGCTCATGGGACAGGAACAACAGCAAAGGAGGTCGAGGTGTTGGCAGCACCAGGTAAGTGGTTTATTTTATTATATATAATTTTTTTAGAATTAACTACTTGCAGCGCACTCCCCAACCCACGTGCTTCCTGCTGTCCCTTCCCCACCACTTCCATTTAACCCACTGATATTTCTGAATGTCTGCCGCCACTGATTGCTTTTGTCACATGCATCCTTTTGTTACTTAGAGTTTATAAGTAACAATCCTTCTAATATAGCACTTTGAGCTATGAATTGACACCAAAATGCTATATGCAAATTGAAAGCCATAGGATTAGAACCTTATTGTTTTCCCCTCAATTTTTTTTACTTTTAGATTGTTATAAATAGTCCTTGTTTTTTAGCAATTTTATTTTATTAATATGATTCTCTATCCTCTATGTTATGTTTATTGGATGCATTTAAGAACACTTTGCATATGGCTTGATGAAAACCCATGCAAGGTGATGTTTCGAAGCGTACTTTTCAGCTCAAACCTGTATTGCGTTGGACTGTAGCCCAAAAGTAACACAAAGTAGCACTATGTCAAAAACGTATGCATCCTAGAAGCAGGCATAAAGTTGGAGAAAGGATTTACTTTCTGCACACCTTTCCAATGCAGCATTTGTGCTACACCATACAGCACACATACAAACTGTCAAAGCATCAAAGAATTTCGTTCTGGAAGGGCCCCCTTTGATAATAAAACTTAATCTTGACCTCATGTAAACACACTTGCACTATGATGTAAAGATGTGTCCAATGGCGCATGGCAAACAACTATATACCAGCACTAGAGGAGAGAGTAACAAAACCATATAAGTTGATTGTTCTCTCTCTTTTCCATGTAGTAAAGAGAAGTTCCTGTGCACAATGAACATTTAGGGGCCGATTAGGATGGCGGTGAATCCGCATCCTCTGGGCCGGCGGAAGCCACTGCCGGCCTGGAGGATGCGGATTCACCGCCGCGGCCACAGAAAACACCCACCGCCAGATTAGGATGGCGGTGGGATTGCGGTGGGACCAGCGGCGGACGGCAGGTCTGTCCGCCGCTGATCTGCGGGGTGTGGAGGGCTATTTGGTGACGGTGTCTGCAAGACACCGTCAGCTAAATTAGGATGTGTTTGAAAACATGCTTTTCCGCGGCGGATTTACCGCCGTGGAAAAGCATGTGGAAAATAGCTTCTGGGGGCCCTTGCGGGCCCCTAGGGTGTCGGGGGTGGGGGGTGCACATGGGGGGTACCTATGGTACCCCCCAGCATTTGCATGTACAAGGCGGCAGGCACCGTGCGGTGCCTGCCGTTTTGTGCATGCAAATGGAAGTGATGCATATTTAACCTTGCGGCGGGTGCTGCTTCAAGCCAGGGTGGCGGTCACCTCCTAATTCGCACGGAGGGACCGCCGCTGCCCCTGCGGACGGTTCCTCCACCTCGGGGCGGCGGACGGACGCTGGTCCGTCCGCCATCCTAATAGGCCCCTTAGTTAGTTTGGCCCTTAACTTCTCCTTGAAGGTGGTCGTTGCAGGGCACCAACAAAGACTATCACACCAAACACCACCATTGCTAGAGTCGGCTATGCTTGGTGGAATCGGCCAGGTGGACGCATGCTAATTCCCTTAAGCTTGATAGGGAAAGTGGAAGTGCTCCTCTTTGGTGGCAATCGCTCCAACTGGTCGTCATCTTTGTGGCCTACTAAACTCAGAGCTGTCCCTACTACAACTTCCATCAAAAACTAGGGTGTTAATTTTGAACATGTGTACCAACTTGCATCATCCTGTGTTCTCATTCTCAAAATGCTCAGAAAAATCCTGACTTTTCTGCCTCTTTCAACTTGCAAAATGGCCACTCACACTTTCCTTTCTCCTAGACTATGTGAGTTCCCTCTATTAGGGATTTCATAATTTTTTACTTCGTAGTCTTCGAATTGTGCAGAATGCGGCAGCCAAAGCTGGTCCTGAGACTGTCACTATGGAAATTTGTGTCTCAGCATCACAGTGATCTGCACTGGATTCCTATCTTCAAATGATCTCTTTTCAAATCACCGTGCATGATATAAAAACCTTTATCCAAGGTGCATCCAGTGTTTCTTGGGCAATGAGCCCTGCACTACTGCCCATTTCGATCCCTCTGATCCACTATCACTCTTCTGTACAGGTTCCTCGGATCTCTGAACTGCACACTGGGGCCATTCTCTCATTTTTGGCAGCACAGACTTGTAACTCCCCATCACTCCCAACAACAGAGCTCAACATGATCTTAAACCATATTGTAAAGTGATTTAAAGGGGGAAGTTGTATACATCAGAAAGTGTACCTAATAGTGACTTGAAGGACGAAATAAAAGATTTTTTTATATTATGAAAGAAATGTGCAAAGAGAAGTAGGCAACACTGGCAACACAGGCAACACTGGTAAAAAGGACATGAACTCTCAGGTAAGAAAAACATAGGGGCAGATGTATCAAGATTCCATTTTGCGATTCCTAAATAGCGATTTTTAGCGAATCGCTATTTAGAATTCGCAAAATGGAATGTATGTAAAAAAACGCTATTTTTTTGCGATTCCTTAATCTACTTTATTTGCTAATTCGCATTTTGCGAATTCGCAAATAAGGAATAATTTCCCATGCATTCCTATGGGCCAGAAGGCCCATAGGAATGATTGTGAAATAATTCTCAAATTGCGAATTCGCAATTTGCTAATCGCAATTTGAGAATTATTTCAAGGGTGCAGGGGTGTCTCAAAGACACCCTGCTGCACCCCTGAAATGTACATGTGTGTGCATATGGCGCACATACATGCCCTATGGGCATGTGTGTGCGTCACATGCCACCTTAAAAAATGCCAAATTGTGCATTTTTAAAACAATTCGCAAATTAACATCAACTACAAGTTGGTGTTAATTTGCGATTTCTTAAACAGAATTCGCAATTTAAAAATGCTACGTACATAGCATTTAAGGAATCGCAAAATTTGCGATTCCTTAAATGCTATGGCAAAATAAGGAATCGCAAATTTTTGCGATTCCTTATTTTGCGAATTTTTGATGCATGCCAAAACATGCAAAAAGACCGTTTGCGACTTCGGCCTTTGCGATTCGCAAAAGGCTTGATACATCTAGGCCATAGTTTGAGTTTTTTAAATTATGATAATGTTAATGGTAAGAACTGAAAAGTGTACTTAGAAGTCCATGGATGAAATGGTTTAAAACTGTGCAGGGTAGAAATAATGAAAGGGCAAAACTGTATTTGCAGTGAGAGTTCCTCAAATGAAAAAGAAAGTGAAAATTGACATTTTTAATGCTATGAAAATACTTGTGCTAGGAGAAGTGGGGGAAACGTAGAATGAGGGAATCACATGCACTCTCATTGAATGCTTTAAGGAATAGAAAATACAGTTCCCAAAAATCAGGAACTTGTAGAAGGATAACAGGAGTCAAACAGAGAGATGGTAAACAGGCTATGCCCCACATCAGGAGCAAAGAATAGATGGATAGACTAAAACAAATACAACCATCAATCAGAAAACCACACAATTATAGTGACAAAATAAAATGCCAATGGAAAAAAGTGGCGGAGCTGTGTTTCAGGGCAGCTATCAATATATCCCCCATAAGAATTGAAATTGACCGAAACCCAAACGTTTACTAGGAGTATGTTTTCCAGACCTAATTCTGTTACCTCGTGTGAGTTCCTCAAAGTCTTTTTTCCGCACCAATATAAGAATATGTACCTGCATGTTCTCTTTCTTTATGTTAACAACATTCTCCACTATTTATCTTTTTTTAACATTTGCATGCATCAAACACGTTTTACCAAATACCCCCACAGAGAAATAGTATTTAAAGTTGCAACATCGTATTTCAAAATATTCTTTTCAAAGTTGCAATTTTTTTGTGCACATTTTATTTTGAAATCAAAGCAACCATCCAGCCTGCTTTCAGGTTTCTGTGTGTATTTGCAAACAATCAAGAAACATCACCACAACATTTTTACATTTTACAAACATCTGTATACGTTTATATTCTGGAAACTCTGTTAGTAATGCAAGCTGAGCTTACAACTCCTTGCATTTCCTTAAAGGGCTCACCATAATGGTACATGTTTCGCATTAATGAATCCTAGGTGAAAGTTCGAACCACTTAAACTTTTGAATACCAATCTTACCTTTGCTTTAGACAATCCATTTCCACACATCCATACAATAAACTGACAAATAAAGGGTCTGTGGTGCACAAAATCGGGACTAAGGGGCCGATTATGATGGCGGACGGACCTGAGTCCGTCCGCCACCATAGAGTAGGAGGGACCGTCCGCAGGGGCAGAGGCAGTCCCTTCATGCAAATTAGGATGTGACCGCCACCCTGGTGGTCACATCCTGTATTTTTATCATTGCGGCGGGTGCTGCTTGAAGCAGCACCCGCCGCAATGATAAAAATGTAAGGTGTGCATTTGCATGCACAAAGCGGCAGGCACCTCGCGGTGCCTGCCGCTTTGTGCAGGCAAATGCAGGGGGGTACCATAGGTACCCCCCATGTGCACCTCCTACCCCCCTTCACCCCTGGGGGCCCGCAACGGGCCCCCAAACAAAAATCCGTAAGCCTTTACACGGCAGGAATGCCGCCGTGTAAATGCATGTTCCTCCAGTCATCCTAATATGGCCATGTTAGTGCTTTTCCGCCGCGAACGGGAGGCGACGGCGGCGGAAAAGCTGCGGACTGAAAAACGATCCCCCAGCCATCCTAATCTGGCGGGGGGTCTTTTTCAGTCCGCTGCGGTTTTCCCGCATCCTCCGGGCCGGCGGTGGCTTCCGCCGGCCCGGAGGACGCGGGAAAACCGCAATCATAATCAGGCCCTAAATGTCCAGTGGAGAAAATAAAGATGAATACTTGTTTTTCTTGACTCCATACACTATGTACTGTCCATGTGTCAGGAGATAGGAATTGCCCATCTCTCTCTGCCTGCAGACTCATATGAACTCCAGAATGCTGGAGCCAGGGGCATAAACCATATATGGCAACGATGGAGCCCCATGAAAGCTGCTAGGACAGAGGCAGTGTCAGTCAAACTGGGGTTTAGCAGTGTGCTGGTTTGGGTTGTCAATGTCAGTCTTTTCTACGGGACCACCAATCGAGCATAAGCTATGCCTTGCTATCCCACAGCCCTTATTCCTCACTCTCTCCGTACCTGTGAATCAATGCAACAGCTTGCACCTGTCCTCCTTTTGGTTCCTTGTTCTCTTTACTCCTTAAGGTTCCTCTTCCTCCCCTTTCCCACGAATGGCTTCTAAAGTCATCCGCTTGTTGTCTTTGTGTTCTGGACCCTCCCATCCCCTGGGGCAGTGATATCATCAGAAACATATAACGATTGGTCCCTGCTATCTGCTGCAGCATGTGACATTCATGATTTCCATCTGACATATTGTTGAGTATCTGATGCACATGTCCAAACATGGGCAAGTTGGGTTTCATGAGGCTGATAATACTGGAACCAGTGGGGAGAACTGTTAAGCTGCAAGAGACATGTGAGCAACAGTAGCCTTGCGGGTGTCTGTAAACTATGGAGGTAATATTTATAGCAATAACAAAAATATGTTAAAAAAAAGTAAGCACATGCAAATGTGCACACAGACTTGCATGTGCGAAACATGCGGACATTATAGGTAAATGTATTAACTGGTCTCCTGTAACTTGCATTTGTGTGCCTGGTCAGGAAAATCACCCCTTAACAACGGCATGCAAAGTTACAAAGATTTTCTGATTACTACCGATAGTTCACTAAGTTTCGGCATGTGAGTTTTCTTATTTAAAATGATACTTTTCACATTTTGTTTTTCTTTTTTGAGCAAGAAATCTTACCAACATTCATTCGGCACACCCACTTTCACGCAATGTAGCATTTATGGAGAAATATTGCCCATTGGTGTGAATATGAGAATGAACTTTGACATGAGAAAAGGAAGAAAATCTGTGAACTAAATGTAGGGCAATAATCGGGTTCAATAATAGAAACACTGTATGACATGTTATGAAGATTTTTAGAGTGCACTATCACCCAGGAGGATATACCGGCACTGAGCAGGTGTGAGTCTAGGCACACCTAGATGTTAATGGGACTACTCGAAAAGCAAGGTATTCAACTTTTTGCGGAATTCAAGAAGTGAGATGGAGGTTCTGATATGTAGAGGCAGGTTGTTCCATGTTTTAGGAGTGATGTAGGAAAAAGCTCGACCACCGGTCTGGTTTTATGGATGCGTGGTATTTGTGCATGTAAGAGTCTGGATGAGCGGAGTTGTCTAGAAGGTTGTGGAAGCATATGCAATTGTTAAGGTATGCTGGGCCAGTGCCTTGAAAGTGTGGGTGAGGAGTATGAATTGTGCTTGTTTGTGAATGGGGAACCAGTGAAGCTTCTTCACCTGTGGTGTGATGTGAGTGTGGTGTAGGAGGTAGACAGTGATTCTGGCTGCTGAGCTCTGAATGGTTTGAAGCCTTCTAGTGATTGTTTTTGTTAATCCTGGCACAGAGGTTGTTCCCTTAGTCAAGCTTGATTGTGACCAGGATATGAATGTCGGTTTGCCGGTGCTGCTTGGGAGCCATTCAAAAACCTTCCTCAGCATCTTGGTATGTTATGTTATGTTATGTTATATTTGTTTTATATAGCGCACGGCTACTCAAAGAGTGTCCCGGCGCTTTTCAATACACACCTGTATCATAACACAACTGAAAAGAAAGGGCAGAAACAGAATAAAAGGGGGATACAGACTCACCTAGGAAACTAAAATCTAAGAAGCAAAAAGCCAGGTTTTAAGGCACTTCCTGAACGTCAGTAAGTTAGAGGTACTGCGCAAAGTCAGTGGTAAAGTGTTCCAGAGCTGGGGCGCCAACAATCTGAAAGAACGGCCTCCTATGCGAGCCCTCTTAATCCGAGGGACCGCCGCAAGAAACAAGGATCCAGATCTCAAAGGTCTTGTAGGGTGATAGAAAACTACCCTTTTGTGGAGGTATTTGGCTCCTGACGCATAAAGAGCTTTATGAGCCAGGGTCAGGGCCTTGAAAGTTATCCGCTTCTGGATGGTAAGCCAGTGAAGTGCCTGCAGGAGACCAGAAGTTCGAGCACGGCCTGATAGACCGAAAATGGCCCGAGCTGCCGAATTCTGGACCACCTGCAGTCGTTGTAGCAGATACTCCGGTAGGCCGAGATACAGAATGTTGGAGTAATCTAGTCTCGAACCGATTATCGCCTGTACCGTTATCTTCCTGTGGTCTTCCGATAGTATGGGAAGAAACTTGCGGAGCATCCGGAGCAAACCGAAGCAGGTACCGGTGAGGCCGATCTTCACGGTTTGGAAGCAAGCAGCAGTGACGACATTTACCTTGAATATCATATCAAGTTTGCTGTTAATGATAATATTGAGGTTCTTGGAATTGGTGGTAGGGCGTCATCCTAGCTTTGTTGGCTACTAGATGGAGTCCCACAGTAATGCGCTCATCACAAAGATCACAAGTTTGTTTGTGGTGGTGTTGGTCTTCATCCAGTGGGTGATTTTAGTCATGCGGGCGTTGAACTTGATCCAAGTACTGGAAGTTTGGAAGTTTATTTTATTTTGCAGAGTTACTTAAAACCATTGCAATACAAGCGAAAATAAAACCATATATAAAATATTCGACCACAGTAATAAAATATCATCCTACTGGAAATGTAAAATGCTTCTATTGCTTTAAAAAATACAAATTTAGACATGCGGGAGCGACCTTTGTAAGTAACCCAGTCACTTGCATCGACTGGGGCTCGCCCTGCGAAAATTAATCGGCTAGAGACTCCAAAGCCCAATAGCTTTAGTGTCAGTTTAGCATTTTTGCCCGGGCTGCTTAGAGAAATCTAACTGGTCTAGTGTTTAATTGCGGTGATGCTGGGTCAAAGCATGCCAACACTGCCTGCCGCCTTCTCCGAATCCTCCTTTGATTAAAGAGAATTTTTAGTAGTTGCCTCCTTTCTTGAAGCATCTCCGTGAAAGAACAGATGGTGTGGATGATGTCCCCATGCCAACACTGCCTGCCGCCTTCTCCGAATCCTCCTTTGATTAAAGGGAATTTTTAGTAGTTGCCTCCTTTCTTGAAGCATCTCCGTGAAAGAACAGATGGTGTGGATGATGTCCTCATGGCCATTTTTTCACAAGCTGCATACTGTGAAAGTCTGCATTCTTTTCCATGGTGGAAGATGCTGAGTGCATGGCATCACTCAGAGTCGTAACTTTAGGAATTTTAGTTTAGGTGCTTTCGGATAGCCCAGGTTAAAGTATTGTTGCGGGGCTAGGTTCTTGTACGAATTCAAGGTCATCCAAGCATGCGTTCTGACAGAAAAAGTAGATTTGTCCTCCACCAGTGACTGTATTTTCAGCGAGTTCCAAACTCCAAACTCATTTTTTTAAAATTGAATGGTGACTGTGTATCCCATAAGGGTGATAAGCCTGTGTTTGCCAGTGCCTCCTGAAGGTACAGTCTTGCAGGCAAATTCTCCCTCTTTTGTAGTTCTTGCCACAACAGGTGATTTAATGTGTTAGGATTTGATGTTCTGATTTTATTCCAGCAGTTGATATATGCTCCGTAGCTGGCCTAGGTTTGCTTTAACAGGCCGAACTCCAGTCAGATTTGCGCCAGGGAGCTATAGTTCGGGAGGCTGAACAAAGTTCTGTATGCTTTTAAAAGCGTTTTGTCCAGAAGAATGGTATCTCTCCCACGCAGTGCTTCACTGCCATAGGTAATAGTAGGTAGCATTTTGGCCCGTGCTACCACTAAGAGAGGGCTCAGCGTAGGGCCCAGTAGTTTGGCTGATAAGCTTTTCATGGTTAAGGCAAGGATCGTCCCTTTCCTTTTGATCTCTTGTTGACGGGTAAACGATCCTTCTTTGTCTAAGTAGACTCCCAGATACTTGTAATCCTCCGCTGGTTCAATATGTTTGGGACACAGATGCCATAGATAGCTCTTTTTCCAAGTACTGGGAATGTTTTCATGTGGGAGAGAATCTGTTGGTCACTAGGTGGAGTTCAACAGTGATGTGCTCTTTCCGAAGAGCACAGTTTCATTCTTAGTAGTGTTGGTCTTCATCCAGTGGATGAGTCATGCTGGTATTGAACTTGATCTTGGAATGTATTGGACATTTTTTCTGTGAGGGAGAGAATGATTTGCATGTCATAGTTGTAGGAGAGGGTGCTAATATTATGAGCATATAATCACATAAATGAAAAATAATCAAAGAAACATGACTTAAGTCCACACTGTTTACTTCACAATGGGAATGCGTATTAAATATGCGGTATCAATATACACAATAGTCAATCAATAATTTACATGGTGCCCCAATTACAGTAACGGGGAGAGGGGGGGGTATGGTGTTGTGGTGGTTGTGGGGAATTCGTGAGGGAAAAAGTGAGAATTCCTTAAGTGACAGTGAAATCAACAATTGTCAATTATTAAACAAGGTTACAAACTATGTACAGTGAGATGAGACAAAAATGTTCATAGAATTATTCAAAGAATGTCATACTCCAAATAGTTCAATTAATGAGGATAGTAGGGAATGGAGTTGACGATGGAAAATGGACGTATGTCGACGTTTCGACCCTTTGAGGTGCAGATATTAGTGGTTATCTTGCCGTAGGGTCTTCATCAGGACTGGAGGGGCACACACCCACAGAGGTGGTAGAGACAGGACCAAGACTGGTGTATACAACGTGTCCCTGGTAGATCGTCACGTGTAATAGTAGTAGTGAAATTATTGCTGGTATGGATCGGTTCCGAATGCCGTCATGTGAAAACGTCCGGCTAGAATGTGGGTCAGACTGTGACAGCCTGCCGCGATCTCCGAAGGATTCAGTCCAAGATCGATTCCCAACGAGCAAGGTTTTGCCCGAACTGAGACGGACCCACATTCTAGCCGGACGTTTTCACATGACGGCATTCGGAACCGACCAATCCGAGTATTCGCAACCCCAATCCTTATCGACACGGACCTTTCTCCTAGCCGGACGTGCTCACACGACGGCGCACGGAATCGACCCTCGAGGGTAATTCCGACCTTGATCCATACCAGCAATAATTTCACTACTACTATTACACGTGACGATCTACCAGGGACACGTTGTATACACCAGTCTTGGTCCTGTCTCTACCACCTCTGTGGGTGTGTGCCCCTCCAGTCCTGATGAAGACCCTACGGCAAGATAACCACTAATATCTGCACCTCAAAGGGTCGAAACGTCGACATACGTCCATTTTCCATCGTCAACTCCATTCCCTACTATCCTCATTAATTGAACTATTTGGAGTATGACATTCTTTGAATAATTCTATGAACATTTTTGTCTCATCTCACTGTACATAGTTTGTAACCTTGTTTAATAATTGACAATTGTTGATTTCACTGTCACTTAAGGAATTCTCACTTTTTCCCTCACGAATTCCCCACAACCACCACAACACCATACCCCCCCCCTCTCCCCGTTACTGTAATTGGGGCACCATGTAAATTATTGATTGACTATTGTGTATATTGATACCGCATATTTAATACGCATTCCCATTGTGAAGTAAACAGTGTGGACTTAAGTCATGTTTCTTTGATTATTTTTCATTTATGTGATTATATGTTCCTTTGCTACTGGGACCCCTCTCTTTTCACTAACGTAACCTACCCAGGTCCCCGTAACTTTAACTGGGTCAACCCATACATTAATAAGCTAATATTATGAGAGCAGATGATGCTTGTTAGAGGGAATACATTGAAGACGGTCCGCAGATGAGGTTGCAGACATCCGAGGTGTACTGTGCCAGGCTTACTGACTGGGTCCTTCCAGTCAGGAAGGATCAAATCCATCAGATATGACACGGTGGCTATCGATGTCAACCTCATTCGCACTGACTTGCCAAGACGAATGAGAAAGTGAAGTCATTAGACCTGAAGACATCCAGCCTTACCACGGACATGTCCGACTTGCAAACAGAAGTGCGCAATCTTCGATCTGCTAATGACTTTTTTGCTCATCGCTTGGAGGATTTTGAAGGCCGTGCACGGCGCAATAACGTGCGTATTATTGGGGTCCCGGAAGAATCTAGTCCACTCGCCACTGATCTTCGAGTGGAGGACCTCATTCTTAATCATCTGGCACCAAAGGGCCTGAGCAAATTCTTTGCCATCGAACGTGCACACAGAGTGCCAGGGGGACAGGCGAAGCCCGGTTTCCCCCCCCGTCCGATTATTGCACGGATCTTCAACTTTAGAGATCGCCACGGCATTTTGCAGGTGGCACGGACAAGCGGCCCTACGCAGTTCGAGAACGCCGCTGTGAATTTTTATCCAGATTTTTCTCAATCGGTCCAGAAACAACGTATGGGATTTCAAGGTGTGAAACGGCGACTAAGAGACATGGTACTAAAATATGCTATGTTATTCCCGGCCCGACTGCGTGTTGAGTATGACAATCGAACATTTTTCTTTGTCAGGCCTGAGGAAGTGAGTGATTGGTTGGACACTTTGCCGACTCGCCGCGCTGGCCAGGAACATGCTGGTGGTGCGGAAGGGGGACTGATGGACCAAGAATGATTACGGTGCCTGTGTCCGGAACAATTTTCAGCGTGATCAGCCGGAGTTCACTAACTTTTTCTGTTTTCTTTGATCATTCCGTTTGTATCCTCGGAGGTAGCGGGGATGGCGGGACCCTTTCCTCCTCTGGGGTTTTCTTTGTGTAGATTAGTTTATGTTTGTAATTGCTAGGGCGACAGGCACACTGCAAATTGGGGTGGCTTTTGAGTCGGTGCAGGGGTGCAGGGTGGGGGGGAGTTGTGTTGGGAACCTTGGGGGGAGGGGGGACGTGTTTTGGAATTGTTTGTTTTTTCTTTTTCAAGGCATGGTACTTTCATTATCTTTGACACTGGTGTGATGCTCGTTTTGCGATGGGAGTTCATTTCGGACTGGGATGGGGGGGTAGAGGTTTGAAGGTATTGAGCTGGAATGTGAATGGGTTGGGTGATCGCATATAGAGAGGAGTGGTCATGCAGCTGCTGCGGCGCCTTTTGCCTGATGTCGTTCTGTTACAAGACAAAAAGTTGTGCCTTCCTCTAGAAAGGTGAAAGCATCCCTTGATGCACTGCTATACAGTCCAACTGGGGATTACCCAGCGTTCCTCAAAAGTTTCACACAAAAGTTTAACTGTTCATGTTCTTTATTTTTCCATAATGCTTCCTTTTACTTTTTGTTTAAACATTCTGGGTACGCATTTATTTCATTAGGTCAATCCAATGCATTTCGGTCGTTATGACCTTCATCTGGGACCATATGAGCTGAAAACAAGGCATAACAGTATTCTGTGTCAATATTGGAATGATAACATGGCAAATCAAAAACACATTTCATACATGATTGTAAATGCGCATCAAAACGAAATACAAACGTTGTGCTCGAATTGTGATGTCACCCAAGTGAAAACATGCTGTGTGCTACATAGTGCCAAGAAAAAACGCCAGTACGGCACTCACTTATAGTACTCCTTGTGCTAACCGTTTAAACCATCAGAACGCTGTTTATAGAAAAAACGAGGGACAAACTTAATATAGGAAAACGCTTAGACTAGGGACTTCACACCTCTTATTACTACGGGCTGTTGGCATATGCAAAGTTACTTACTTCATGCACGTGAAGAAACACGTCTTGTCTATGCTGTTTGCATTTCCGCAATAACGGTGCCGGCATTAGCGCGATGCCGGTCCACTTACTGAGCCTTTAACAAACCCATAGTGCAAGCATTTGGTATCCATCGCTTTCATTCGTCGGGCTCCCGATCACGTGGTCGGGGCCACAGCCAATGGGAGCGACCTAATCCTCCCTAATGGTATCTGAATCTGCGCGTACAATAGTCAATAAAGTATCTAAAACTGGCTATAAAAAAACGTCATTGAGCCGCTCTTGGGGGCAAAATGTGTCAGTTCTAAAGTGAGTGTAAAAAACAAGAAATTAACGAGAAAATAAGTCAAATGGTGAGATGTGACTGTGTGATACCACTAACCCTACTATGTACAATTGTGGTGGATGACTCATGCACCCAAATCTGTAGGAAAAGCAAAACGCGCTTGTCTATGCCAATTCACAAATATTTACAAATAACATGTAAATTCAACGCGATCATTGAGCCCAAAAGGCTTATGTGAATTTAACAAATACATCCAATTGTTTTCACGTTGAAGAAGGAATCTGTTATTGTCCCTTCCTTCAATTTTGTCAATCACTTCCAAAACTGCAAACTGTAGTTGGGACACGTTGTGTTTCTCTTCCTTGAAATGAGCTGCTACTGCTGACTTGATGTTACCTGTCCTGATGTTGGACTTGTGCTCATTTAATCTTGTTTTTATCTTGCGAGTGGTTTTGCCTACGTAAACCTTTCCGCAAGGACATTTCAACATATAGATAGCATTTGTCGTGTCACAGGTCGCATTTACACGGAGCTTAATCTGATGTCCTTTCATAGGATGTGTTATTGCGCTGCCCCTGATAATGTTGTTGCAGTGCCCGCATTGAAGGCAAGGTCTAGTGCCTCGGTATGTCTCTACTTTCAGTTTCTTTTGTTTTAGTAGTTCTCCAAGGTTTTTGCCTCTGGTGAAGGCAAAAATAGGCTGTTGTTCAAAACTTTTGTCAAAGTCACTTTCAGCTCGTAGGATATTCCAATGCGTTCGTATGATGCGCTTATATTTATGGCTCATCGTTGAATATTTAGACACTATGGTCATTCTTTCTTGCTTCGCCTTGACCCGAGTCTTTAGAGGTTCTGCTCTAGGGATGCTTTGAACCTTGTCGATGGATTTGTTGATCAGGGCTGTTGGATATCCTCTCTTTCGAAATCTTTCGCCCATGGTTTCCAATGTATCTTGCACTTTATGTGTCTCAGAGGTGATTCTTTTTGCCCTCATCATCTGAGATGTCGGTAAATGAGTTTTCAACGAATCCTGGTGAAAGCTTTGAAAGTGGACAGTGTTGTTTCTATCAGTGGGTTTTCTGTACATCTCCGTTTCTATTTTACCCTGATGCAGCTTCACTCGAACGTCCAAAAAGGTAATGGAAGATTTAGACGTTTCCCAGGTGAGTTCTATTCGCTCATTTTTTGAGTTCAGTTCAGTCAGTACCCGTTGAAGTAATTCTTCACTGTTCTTCCAAATGATGAAGATGTCATCAATATAACGAACTATCATTTTCAGATTGCTGGTCCAAGTAGGATTGTTCAAAATGAAGTGTTCCTCATACGCCTTCATATAAAGATTAGCATATACCGGGGCGGCGCAGTTGCCCATTGAGGTTCCAACCAGTTGTTGGTACCACTTGTTGTTGACCTTGAAGTAACTATGATAGAGCGTAAAAATTATCAACTCCATCAAAAAGACTTGCATTTGTTCATTGTGTTCAGTCGTTAAGATTGCTTGCTCCATCGCTTCTATCCCAGCTCCGTGGGGTATCGAGGTGTACAAAGCCTTAACGTCTGCTGTGCATAATAGTAATTCCTCATTCTCATCAATTTCCAAAAGGCTTAGTCTTGTTAAGAAGTCCGTGGAATCTTTGATGTATGTAGCCATGTTTTGTACAGTGGGTTGCATGTATTTATCGATGAATTGACCGGTGGATTCATGAATACTGTTTCTCGTGGATACGATGGGACGCAATGGTGGATCCCATAAGTTCTTGTGTACCTTCGGAATCATATAAAACGTCGGGCTACTAGGGTTCTCCTTAAGCAAAAAGTTTTTTGTTTTGTCATTGATGGTACCATTCTCCCTTGCTTGGACAACCAATTCGGACAATTTTTTGGCATACTCTTTTGTCGGGTTCCCATTTAATTCAGCATAGGTGTTGGAGTCTGCTAGATGTTCTTCTAGTTTCAATTGATACATGTTGGCATCCATTATGACTAGGCCTCCGCCTTTGTCTGCTTTAGTGCAAAGAATATCCTTGTTATGTGCCAGTTTTTTTAGGACATCCAAATCCTTGTTGGTGAGGTTTCTCCTGGGTTTTTTATCGAACTTGAGCCTACTCAAATCTTGCCTAACCAAGGTTTCGAAAAGGTCTAAGGTCTTGTGGCTGGTGGGAGCCATGTACGTGCTTCTTGCTCGTAATCCTTTGAGTTGGTCTTGTTCAGTTGTGTACGGTTTATCCACAATGTGATCAAAAAAGTAGCGCAGCCTCAATTTGCGCATAAGTTTGAAAAAACTTATGTCAAGTTCGAGTGAATTGGTAGGGGTTGTTGGTACAAAAGAAGTGCCTTTTTCCAAAACTTCTAATTCCTGTGTCGTCAATTTATACTTGGAAATGTTGATTACTAGGTGCTCTTGGGTGTGGTTTTTTTTCTCTCTTTCTCCTTTATCTTTATTGTAGCGCTTCGAGTGTTTGGAGCTTCTTTTTCCCCACCTGGATCTTCTTGTAGGCCTGGGCCTACCTCTAAAAAATGCTCGTCTACGATGTTGATAACTGCTGAGGTGGTTGGTTTTTCTGTCCCTGTTGTTCCCTCTTTTCTCACTGTTGATGTGCCCGTTTTATCAACTTGTTGTGCCTGCCTTGGTGGATAGTTTCTGTTAGGCGGTGGTCGATTTGTGGCATCGCTTCCCGATGACGAGGTGTCAGTGAACGGAGTATAGGGGCGGTTTCTCCTCCTCTGGGCGTACACATCTGCCCATGTGTACACTTCCCCTAATTTATAATCGAGTGTGTCTCGTTTAAATTTTCTGATTTTCCGTTCATTTACTTCTTGGATGTGACGATCTATTTGTTCCTTAGCGTCCTTGAGGACTGTATCTAATTCATCTGCTGTCATCATTTTGGAAAGCTCCTCTGTGAGTTCATCCATTTCCTTCGTTAGTTCTATTAAGATGAGTGAGAGCTCTTCGATGATCAACAAGATCAAATCCAACGAACATCGGTTCAATATGGCGTACCACTTATCCTGAAACGCTTTCGAGTTCTTACAGAGAGAGGGTTTGAGGGCAATACGTAGTCCCCTCGGTATCCTTAATACTTTATGGTAGCGGATCAATGTGCTCGCATGAAGTTTTTGATTAGCGTGGCGTTTGGATATGTAAATTAATTGCTTTAAGTTTTGTGCTTTGGTCCTACTTGAGGATGTCTGAGTCATCTCTTCTTGAATTAAAGAATAAATTCTGGAGGCTTCACCCTCCTGAAAAGCAAACGTGTCTGCCCTGGCTTCAGTGCTCTTTGAGATCTCTTCATATTGCATTTTTGACTGATTTCGGTCACTCGAACTTTTGTTGACTTGGCGTGCAGCTCGCCTCTGTGGCAAGAGTGTAAAATACAGAAATGTAATAGTTAGGGGCTCTGAGCGCACTGCTTTGTTTATATGAATAAAGTTTCAGTCCCTGTTCAATAGTACCTCTTGTAAGTTAAGCGTGCACTCGGGACCACATGGAAGTCCCTCGATTGGAGAGATTAGACACCTGGCCCGGGGCATATCGGATCATTCTCCGATTTGGTTTCATTTTAATCTTAGCATCGGGGCCGAAGGCAGGGTGGCTCCGATTAACCCATGGTATCTCCTCAACCCCAAGACACGCGCTGAATTGATTAAATCATTTGATCTGTATTTTGCTGAAAATGTTGGTTCTGTATCCTCACCTGTCTCGTTGTGGGAAGCTTTTAAGACTGTGATCAGGGGACAGGCATTGTCTTTGGTGGGGTGTGCCAAGAAATGTAAGAACGAGGCAATTGTTCAGCTCGAAACTGAAATCACAGACCTGGAGACTGCATTGGAGCGGGGGGTGTCTCGAGAAGCGTTACATGTCCTCCACCTTAAACAATTGGAATATAAAATTTTGGTTACTGATGCAGCAAAGACGATGAGTAGGGAACAGCAGGGACGGCTCTATGATGTGGGTGATAAAGCAGGAAAATTGATTGCCTGGCTGGACAGAAGAGAGAGAGCGAATCGAGTGGTTCCGGTGATTGTGACATGTGATGGTGTGGGTGTAACTGATCCTGTTGGCATTGTCGAATGCTTTGCCGATTATTTCCGAGAGGTCTATACCTCGGTGTCCGACAGGTCTGAAGAGAATTCGCACTTGTTGCTTCGGGACATAACGCTACCCTGTTTGTCGGCATCGGAGCGTGATTGCTTGGATGCCACGCCCTCGGTGGATGAGGTGGCTCTCGCGCTGCGCTCCCTTCGCTCTGGCAAGGCTCTGGGTCCCAATGGCCTTCCTGTGGAACTGTATAAGTTACGCCCTGATACTTTGGCTCCCCATCTACGTGCTATGTTTCTGGCTGCGCGAGATAATGGTTCCCTCCCCAGAGATCAGCATCTTGCGACCATTGTGGTGATCCATAAGGAAGGTAAACCACGAGATCGCTGCTCGTCTTATAGACCCATTTCGCTTTTAAATGCATAACCCAAGATCCTCGCCAAATTGCTTGCTAATCGTCTGATTACGGTTATTGGCGACCTGATTCATCCGGATCAATCGGGTTTTATCCCGCACCGTAACACGGCATTAAATTTGCGACGTCTGCATGGTGTTCTCGCGAGGGCCCCGATGCTGCGTGAACCGGCCATCTTGGCGTCCTTGGACACCACGATGGCCTTTGATACAATAGAGTGGTCTTATCTCTGGGCGGTACTCGCCAAGTTTGGATTTGGCGCGGGTTTTATCGGTTGGGTCAAACTCCTGTATGAAACACCGCTAGTCCAGGTGGTGGTTAATGGCCGCGTCTCCGTGCCTTTTACTCTCGGTAGGGGCACACAACAGGGTTGTCCGTTGTCCCCACTCCTTTTTGCTCTGGCGTTAGAGCCTCTTGCTGCTTGGCTACGGTGGGAACCCTCGATGAAGGGTATATGCTGGACGCCGGAATTTGAGGATCGCATTTCCTTATACGCGGATGACATTTTATTGTACCTTACCTCTCCCCACAAATCGCTCAATGTGTTGTTTGATGTACTTACCTCCTTCGGGAAGAACTCGGGCCTCATCATTAATTGGTCGAAATCCTACATTTATGTACTGGCGGGTGATGTCCCTCGTTTGCCACGGGGCTGTCCTATCCAGTTGTCGCAGTCTGGCTTTAAGTAGCTGGGTGTGTTTATCTCCATGGAACCGGCGGTTCGCTACGAACATAATTTGCTCCCCCCACTCCAACGGTTACGCTCCGATGTAGCGCGTTGGTGTAAATTACCGTTGTCTCCCCTAGGGCGTGCGGCCCTTTTCAAGATGATGTCCTTACCTCGGTTCCTATATGCCCTCCAGAATAGTTTTGATGTTATCCCGTCGACATACTTTCAGGAAGTAGAATCGTTGCAGAGGCAACTAATATGGGACGGACGTTCGTGCATAGCTCTTCCGAAATTGACACTCCCCTGGTATGATGGCGGTATAGCGCTCCCGGATATTGGTAGGTATTACTGGGCTTCCCACCTTGCTGCTATCAACCACGGGATGTATGGCCCGGCGTTGAATCCAGCATTTGAAATGGACAAGTGGCTGCTCCCGGGTGGTGATTATTATAGGGCACTTTACTCGGGACCCTCCCGTTCACGACTCACGGGACCTACCGCTATAGCTGTGCGGGTATGGCATAGCGCAACGGCGGCTATGGGCTGGAGTGATAAATTAACGGGTGCGACACCGCTCTATGCCTCTGCGAAGTTGGTTGGCCTATGGAGGACGAAGGGATTTGATAAGTGGGACATGATCGGTATTGGTAAAGTGTGTGATCTCTGGGTTAAAGGAAAGGTTAAGACCTTCTCTGAACTGCAAATAGAGTATAAGCTGAGTGACAGGGAAAGATTTCGTTACATCCAGGTACGTCATGCTCTGAATTCTGTGTTGCCAGTGGGTAGTGCTGTTCCGGATTCCTCCCCCCTCGAAGATTGTATACTGGATGGCTATGTGGCAGATAGTACTATCTCACTGTTCTATAAGAAAATGATTAATGACCGATCGGGTCTGCTTGATCGCCTCCGTGAGGCCTGGATTGCTGATGGTATTGAACTGGATGATGAGGATTGGCAGTCCGCGATCTCCTCTCCCAAGGAGGCGGCGATTCCGGCCCTCCTCCGTCTGGTCCAACTTAAGATCCTCCACAGAATCTATGTCACTGGTCCCCGTCTAATTCATATGGGCTTCTCTATGGATGGTATGTGTCGGCGTGGGTGTGGTCTCCTTGGCACCTATCTCCACATCATATGGGAATGCCCTGAGGTGGTGCAATTCTGGAAACGTGTACATGAGATTATGGATGATGTCACGGGTGTTTGTATGAAGCCCAACAATGCTTATTGAATGTATGGGGTCCGAATGACTATGACGTGTCGTAGCTTCGGTGGGTGACTTTGGCCAATATGGTTGCGAAGAGAGATATTGCCCAGTTGTGGGGGTCCCCAAGGCCGCCTACAGTGACTGCTTGGAAAGAGAGTCTGGACTGGTGCATGTTTCGAGAGAAAACAGTATAAAGTATAGTAAAGTCCACATTTGTAAAGTGCACAATCACCCGTAAGGGTCTCTAGGCGCTGGGGGCCGTCAGGAAGATTAAGCGAGCTATTGCCCAGAGTCACATGGTGCTGGGCTAACCTGCCGCCGGAGCCGGGGATCGAACCGTGGTCCCCAGATTCCAGCGTCAGTCGCCCT
This sequence comes from Lissotriton helveticus, assembly GCF_964261635.1. Lineage (NCBI taxonomy): Eukaryota > Metazoa > Chordata > Amphibia > Caudata > Salamandridae > Lissotriton > Lissotriton helveticus. The sequence continues at coordinate 1,762,911,757 of NC_136068.1, forward strand.
GGCCGCGGCGCCACACCTCTCCCACCATATATACCACAGTATATATTGCAAGAGGCAGGCCCAAAAAATGGGGCAAGATTTGGAATCCGTGGAACTCATATCGTGGAGATATTTGTACACCCCCGCTCACCGCTATCCAGAGTCCTTCCCTGTCGCCCTGACCTATATCCCTTCCAGCTGTGGTATTTCGTACTGTTTATATGCAATTCTGCCTCCGCCTCCCTCCCCTCATCTGTATTCAATAGACTTTTTTTCTCCTGCTATCATGTATCTCCCGTCCTCCTTGGGCACAGGCCTAATGACTGTATTATACTGTACTGCCTTGCTTGTTTGTTTGATGTTTTGTTTTCACGTGTTTCAAATAATAAAAAGTAAAAAATAAAAAAATCCATCAGATATTTTTCCTTGGATTCCTATGTTGTTTAGGCATGGGATGAGGATGGGTTGGGAAACAGTATCAAATGCTTCAGACTTCTTTAGCCACCAGCTACACCAAGCAAGAAACCGGCCAAAAAAACTGTTTGAGCTAATCAAAACTCAATCAAGGATGAACCTCACGATTACAAAACACAACTAGCACACAACCGACCTGTGAAGAATTCTCTACCTTCTTTAATTTAAAGACAGATAACATCAGGAAAGATCTCCTCATTGGCCTAAGCCTACACTCTAGCCCTCACAGCAAAACATCCCTTGTTCTAAAAAAACCATGCTTCATGGTCGTCCTTCGATACTTACATGGAAGAAACTATAGGCAAGATTCTCAGTACACTGAAACCCTCCAATCACCTCACTGGACCTCTCCCCGCAAATGCTGTAAAGGACTTTATCCCATTGCTTCTCCCGCTCTGGACGAAAATCATTAACAGCTCACTTCAACAAGGATGCATCCCGGACTCCCTTAAAGTGGGACAAGTATCGCCCATACTAAACAAACCCACAGCAGACCCCACCGACCTAAACAACTATCGCCCTATTTCCAAAAGCCCAACCTTGGCCAAACTGTTAGAAAAATGTTTACACCTCAAATTGACAAAACACATCGAGCACTTTGACCTCCTCAACCCACATCAATCAGACTTCCGAGCAGGCCACAGCACGGAATCAGCCATGACACACTTTATTGATGACGCGCTACAAATTCTTGATCAGAACCGTACTTGCCTCCTCATCCTACTCAACCTCTCATCAGCCTTAGATACGGTCAAACACGAGAACCTACTAGATCTGCTGAATCACAGAATGGTCTATCAGGAAGAGTGCTCAAGTGGTTTACCTCCTTTCTTCATAACCGGACTCAGAAATTCAAGATTAACAATTATTTATTTATATATTTATGAAATTTAATGAGCGCGCGGCTACTCCCAAAGGGGGTGTTCCGGCGCTGAGGACAGCAGCCGTAGAGACCATAGGAAGGCTAGTAACTGGAGAACAGCCATGTCTTCAAGCTGCGCCTGAACTGACACTCAGATTCGATCAGTCGAAGATTTAATGGAAGGGAGTTCCATAGCTTTGCCGTGACCACCGCAAAAGCTCTACCTCCTTTTCTTGAGCGATGGAAGCAGGGGGGAGCAGGAGACGGAGGTGGTTGGATCTGAGAGCTCGAGATGAGTGGACTTGCTTCAGCCCATGTCTGAGATACCCTGGTCCCTTCTCATTCAGAGCCCTGAAAGACAGGGCTTTAACCTGAATGTGAGAAGATATCGGGAGCCAGTGAAGGTTCTTCAAGTGAGGGGGGATAGAGTGGCAATTGGGAATGTTACGTATCAGCCTGGCAGCAGCATTCTGAACAATCTGCAACCGATGTAAAAGGTAAGCTGGAGCTCCCACGTATAAGCTATTAGAATAGTCCAGGTGTGAGGTAATGAGGGCATGCACTATAGTCCTCTTTGAATCCATGGGCAGGTAGTGGAAGATCTTTTTAATCATGTGCAATTTGCCAAAGCAGGCTGAGGTGTCTTTATCGATTTGGGCTTTACATGTAAATGTAAATGTAAATGTGTTGGACTTGTAAAGCGCACAGCTGCCCGTAAGCGTCCCGGCGCTTGCTTAGGGAACCCATCCTGGTATTCCCCTGTGAGAAACCCCGGCATGGTGTCCACAAGGTGAAAGCCAGGCATCCCGCCGCGAGGGGCCGTAGTGGAGATTAAGCAAGCTATTGCCCAGAGTCACAGAGTGTGACCCCGTGAGTTGAGTAGGCACCAGAGCGAGAATTGTCGAGTCTGTGGAATTTTTGGTCCCGAGACCCGCCGAGGCAGGGAATCAAACCCTGGTCCACGGTCGATCTCAGATTCCGGGTCTGCCGCCTCTAACCACTGAGCCACGCTTCTCCAACAATTCGTTGTCAATTATAAAGCCCAGATTCCGAGCAGATTTAACGGGAGACGGGGGAGGGTTCAGCTCGGACGGCCACCACATAGATGGTAGCAATGGGGATTTTTGGTTGAAGAACAGCACCTCGGTTTTATCAGTGTTCAACTTCAGGGTATTAGAAGTCATCCACGATACAATGTTAGAGATGCAAGCTTTGAAATGTGATAGTCCATTTTCCACAATACGATGTCCACACCCATTCCAGTAACACTAGGTGTCCTACAAGGATCCTCCCTTACCCCGACATTGTTGAGTCTAGTCATGGAACCACTTACCGCACTGCTTCAAGTATCTAACGTGCCATTTCACATGTACGCAGACGATACCCAACTCTACCTTAAAATACACACACCCGAAGACATCAAACTACTCTACACAACGCTTAGGAACACACAAACATGGCTGGCAGAGAATCATCTTAAACTGAACCCTCTAAAAACGGAATTCCTCCTAATAGCACCACCCGCCAAAGTCCCCATAATTCAGGATTGGCTTAAACATCTTACTGCATTCAACGTTCAACCAACCATCGTGGACTCAGCAAAATCATTAGGCATAAGCCTCGACTGCAATCTCAATATGCAGCATCATATCAGTAATGCAACGAAGGGAGCTAATTTCCAAATCAATACATTGAGGAAGCTGCAACCCTTCCTGCCAGCCAATGACTTCAGGACTGCAGTCCAAGCCCTAGTTATCCCTCAAGTAGATTATGGAAGTGTCCCCCTTTGTGGCCTCCCATAGCGACAACTGCACCCCTAAGAGCCTCTATTAATGCTGCAGCGAGACTCATCACTGGCTCATAAAAATGCTCACACATCTCTCCTGACTTAAAATCCTTGAACTGGCTGCCATTTGAAGCTAGAATACACCTGAAAATTGCGTGCATGACGCATAAGGCAATATATCGCAACTCTCCCAGTTACCTCGCTCAGAAATTGACAAACTTGGGTGGCTCTAGAACCACAAGAAGTGCAGAAAACCTACTACTGAAACCACAAAGATCCCGCAAGAAAAAAACATATAAACGGTCCTTCTTAGGGATGGCACCCAGGATCTGGAATGCTCTCCCTCCAGAAACCAGACTTATCTCATCAACCAAAAAAGAAGTAGAATCGAACCTCTTGGCTAAATTCACATGAATATAGGCTAAGGAAATCTCGAGACTCACTATTTTTCCTTTTATGACAATGAACAGCCAGACCACCTAGACACCTTTGTTGCCTTGCCTTGACTCCATGGGTAATCATTTGCTCACTCCGTTTTGCTCATCTTTGCACAAAATGCTTTGTTAATGATTCTTTTGTCTTTATATCCCCTATGTGTGTAAAGCGTTCTGATATCAGTGAGGATATTGTTCGTACTCTATAAAACTTTTTAAATAAATAAATAAAATGCAAGCGCCCAGTCGCTGATCACTGTTAGTTGGGTAGCCCAATAGTATTTTCTAATATCGGGGAGCCAATCCCTCCATCACACACCCCCACATCAGTTTGGAGATGGCCATAAGTGGCGGGCATGTGTTCCACAAAATCAGACGAAGAAGGGATTCTGTCTTTCAAAAGAATTAATCAGGTATACGATAAGGGTATTTTGCAACGCATAAAGCATCTGGGGCATTGTCATAATCTTAAACATTGCAGCTCTTCCCAGTATGGAGAGCGGCAAAGCCCTCCAGTGTTGGACATCTGTTGCAAGTAACTTCAGGATAGGAACTAGGTTGGACAGGTAAAAGAGAAGGGGGTCCATACTGACATGGATCCCTAGGTACTTGAAACAACCAGAAGACATGGGTAAGTGGACATCTCTGGGCAGAATGGTCATGGGATCCGTAATCAGGTGCACAATGAATTTGTCCAAGTTAATGGTGTACCCTGAGTGCTTACTAAAAATGTGAAGCATGTTGGTCGACCTGTCGATCGTTATAGTGGGGTTTGTAACATAAAAAATGATATCATTGGCGTATAGAGAGAAACACCTGTCCCACATTTCCCCCTAACATACCCAATATTAAAGGGTCTTGTTGGACCCATGCAGCCATGGGCTACAGAGTGAAAGTAAAAATCAGTGGGGAAAGTGGACATCCCTTCCTCGTTCCCCTATACACAGTGAAATTACAGGATATTATTGCATTGACCTTAACATGAGCCATGGGGTCCTTATACAGCAGGCGCATCCAACCTATGAAATTGGGACCGAAACCCTTCCGCTCTGGTACCTCAAACATGTAAGTCTATTTAATTGTGTTGAAGGCTATAGAGGCGTCTATTGAATGAACCCTCGTGGACACCTTCTCGTTACTGGGGCATTGTCATAATCTTAAACATTGCAGCTCTTATCAGTGTGGAGAGCAGCAAAGCCCTCCATTGTTGGACATCTGTTGCAAATAACTCCAGGATAGGAACTAGGTTGTACAGGTAAAAGAGAAGGGGGTCCATACTGACATGAGTCCCTAGGTACTTGAAACAACCAGAAGACATGGGTAAGTGGACTTCTCTGGGCAGAATGGTCATGGGATCCGTAATCAGGTGCACAATGAATTTGTCCCAGTTAATGGTGTACCCCGAGTGCTTACTAAAAATGTGAAGCATGTTGGTCGACCTGTCGATCGTTATAGTGGGGTTGTAACATAAAACATTATATCATCGGTGTACAGAGAGAAACACCTGTCCCACATTTCCCCCTAACATACTCAATATTAGTGGGTCTTGTTGGACCCATGCAGCCATGGGCTACAGAGTGAAAGTAAAAACCAGTGGGGAAAGTGGACATCCCTGCCTCGTTCCCCTATAAACAGTAAAATTACAGGATATTATTCCATTGACCTTAACATGAGCCATGGGGTCCTTATACAGCAGGCGCATCCAACTTATGAAATTGGGACCGAAACCCTTCCGCTCTGGTACCTCAAACATGTAAGTCCATTTAATTGTGTTGAAGGCTATAGAGGCATCTATTGAATGAACCCTCGTGGACACCTTCTCATTACTGGGGCATTGTCATAATCTTAAACATTGCAGCTCTTCCCAGTATGGAGAGCAGCAAAGCCCTCTAGTGTTGGACATCTGTTGCAAATAACTCCAGGATAGGAACTAGGTTGGACAGGTAAAAGAGAAGGGGGTCGTCCATACTGACATGAGTCCCTAGGTACTTGAAACAACCAGAAGACATGGGTAAGTGGACTTCTCTGGGCAGAATGGTCATCAGATCCGTAATCAGGTGCACAATTAATTTGTCCCAGTTAATGGTGTACCCAGAGTGCCTACTAAAAATGTGAAGCATGTGGGTCGACCTGTCGATCGTCATAGTGGGGTTTGTAACATAAAAAATGATATCATCAGCCTATAGAGAGAAACACCTGTCCCACAACACCCCCAAGTCACATACCGCAATGCCACATCTTTAAAAGACTCGCTTTGTAGTGTAGTGACCCAATCCACAAGAATGAAAAGCACATCCAAGGGTTCTTCACCTGTAGGCAATGCAAAGCCTGCAAACACAGTTCTAATGTTAAAGAAGTACAACTATCTCCCCACTGCAGACCATTCAAGATTCTTCAACACAACTCATGTAATACAGAATTTGTAGTGTATGCCCTGAGGTGTCCCTGTGACAAGTATTATATTGGGAGCACCATACACAATGTTAAGAACCGAGTCCTGGAACACCTCAGGGCAATAAAGAATAATGACAGACAATACCCAGTAGCAAGCCATTTTGTTTCCAATCATAATGGCAACATCCATGCTCATTTTGTGTCTTGGATAATATCCCAACCAGAAGGAGAGGGGGGTGACAGAGTGCAAGAGCTTAGACGACTTGAATCTAAAATGATAATAAAGTACGATACTCTACGACCTTGAGGGCACAACTGTGATGAAGGATTATCCACACACTTAGGTTGTTCGCTTTTGTAAATTAATGTAGTGTATGTAAATAGTGTTTTAAGTTTTGATTTGGTGTCTCACTTTTTGTTTAATCTTTTGATTATACAGATCCACAGCAAGGTATTTGAGGAGAGTTGATTCAAGACGTATTAAAGCACTGCACTTTCACATGAATGAATCATAAATGAACGGAATTAAGAGCACCCGCACTTTAGTATGAAAATACCCACTGGGGTTGGACTCTCATGCCTTTGGCAATTACGTAATCAACGGCCAGCTATTATAACTGATTATTCAATGGGTTTCGTCCATAAGATGCCACAGTGCCCACTTGGGTATTACAGATTGCACTAAGTACCCAGGTACAAATAGATACAACAGCCACTGTTAAACTGAACGCTACAACAAGCAGTCAGATATGTGTGCAGCGAGAATATCAGTAAGCATGTAAGCAGTATAATCTTTTTCTGGATTAACCCCAGCAACTGCAATGCCCACATGGGCTCACACCAGGCTGTTGTACGGGAAACATAACATAACATAACAGGTGTATTTGTAAAGCGCACGTTCTTGGTGCTGACATAACAGATGTATATTGTTACCCAACTGTTGAGGAACAATAAAGTTTTTGTTTTCAGACGGCTCTGCCGTAATGGCCAGCAAAATCCAGTGCGTGTGAGAAAGGCACCTTATAAATCAAATGGCGCTTTCCAAAAACGCTTATGTTGAAATGTATTATTCCAAAAAAGTATTTACTGAAATTCTGATTTGGAGTTTTATTCATCAACTTTAAACATAAAATCTGTTGTTTTACCTCCGTGCACTGTGATATGCCGCTATGTCTGTCTTCACTGTTTATCATTAAGGAGGTGTGTCACTATGATTGCATATACACTTGCATTTGCAATGCACTCGAACTCGTGAGAAAGGAGTTGGACTCCGTAAAGCGTCGAGTGATTTGGCCGAAACCAAATTGAAATAAACACGCTGTAAAGGATTAAGTGGCTGTGACATCGTTTTTTCCGTACTTTCAACAAACGATTGTTGTGGGGATATATATATATATATATATATATATATAAATATATATATATATTCACACATATATACGTTTGTGTATATACATATGTATATATACGTTTGTGTATATACATATGTATATATATGTATTACCTACTGGCGGTCGCCAGTAGGTATATATAGTTAGGATTTTTTCTCTATGGGTTTTTTGAAAATTCTATGTCTAATAACTTTGGCGTTTGTGGACGGAATTGGCTGAAATTTTCAGGAAAATGGCACATTTTGTTTCTGAGCAGCCCTTCAAAATTTGGGGGGGGTTCGTCCAGTGGGGGCCGAGAAAAAAGGGGGGTCCCAAAACGTGTTTTTAACATTGAGTTTTCCATAGGGCGGTTGGCCTCACTTTTAGCCCGAACGGCTGAATGGATTTGCACGAAACTTGGCAAAATTGTAGGGACTGGTAGCCCGATGTGCCTTTTGTAGGTCTCAATATATGTGCTCCAGTGGATTTTGAGAAATTAACGTTTAAAAAAAGATATATATCTGTAACAGCGGACCGGGCAGCGGCCCAGGACGCGTACTTTTCGCGCAACGGAGCTTTGTGAAGCGAAGCTGATTGGTTCTCTGGCGTCTGTCAACATTCCAAACAGTCCGTAGCGGCCGCCATCTTGTCTCTCGGTAGGATCGAGAGACAAGAGGAGGCCAAAGCGAAGGGGCAAATGACCATAAGGGGGAATAGTAGATCCTCGCTGACCCCCTAGGTTTGATGTGGAGGTTTTAAAAGGGCCCCGCGGGGCAAAAAAAAAAAAAAATAATAATAATCGAACGGCTGAATGGATTTGCACGAAACTTGGCAAAATTGTAGGGACTGGTAGCCCGATGTGCCTTTGCTAGGTCTCAATATATGTGCTTCAGTGGATTTTGAGAAATTAACGTTCAAAAAAAGATATATATCTGTAACAGCGCACCGCTTCGCGTACTTTTCGCGTTACGGAGCTTTGCGAAGCGAAGCTGATTGGCTCTCCGGTGTCTGTAAACATTCCAAACAGTACGTAGCGGCCGCCATCTTGTCTCTCGGTAGGATCGAGAGACAAGAGGAGGCCAAAGCGAAGGGGCAAATGACCATAAGGGGGCATAGTAGATCCTCGCTGACCCCCTAGGTTTGATGTGGAGGTTTTAAAAGGGCCCCGCGGGGCAAAAAAAAAAATAATAATAATAATCGAACGGCTGAATGGATTTGCACGAAACTTGGTAAAATATTAGGGACTGGTAGCCCGATGTGCCTTTGCTATGTCTCAATATATGTGCTTCAGTGCATTTTGAGAAATTAACGTTCAAAAACAAGATATATATCTGTAACAGCGCTCCGCTTCGCGGAGATAAAATTATATCTGTATTACCTAGCTGTTGCTAACACCAGTTAGCGACGGCTAGTAGGAGATAGCGACCATCTTGGGTCCCACTTTGCATGTGAGTGATATTTATTACTAATGACATGCAAAGTGGGCATGCCAAGATGTTAGCGACTGGAAACAGTCGCTAACATCGCTATCTCCTAGGGACTGGTAGCCCGATGTGCCTTTGCTATGTCTCAATATATGTGCTTCAGTGCATTTTGAGAAATTAACGTTCAAAAACAAGATATATATCTGTAACAGCGCTCCGTTTCGCGGAGATAAAATTATATCTGTATTACCTTGCTGTTGCTAACACCAGTTAGCGACGGCTAGTAGGAGATAGCGACCATCTTGGGTCCCACTTTGCATGTGAGTGATATTTATCACTAATGACATGCAAAGTGGGCATGCCAAGATGTTAGCGACTGGAAACAGTCGCTAACATCGCTATCTCCTATTATCAACTTTTGGAAATATTCGAGATAAGCGCGAATATCTCCAAAAAGTAACAGCTGCCCTGAGCAGTTCTTAGCCATGTTATCCAATGGGAGGTGGATAACATGGCTAAGAGCATTAGCTCGGTAATGCATGAATATCGCTGAGTTTTCAGCGATATTAATGCATTGCGGTCGTTTTTTATCGTATTTGCGATAAACCTTGATAATAGCAAGGTTTATCTGCGATAATTTCTGACGGTAAAAAAATCTTTGCAATGCATCGTTAGGGATAAATATCGCTTAACTTTGGTAATATGCCCCAACGTCTGTTAACGTTCGATTCGAAGGAAATCAGGAAGTGTTGAAAAACATTGTCTGCGCCATCTTGTCTTTTTTCAAATGCCACACTTTTGTCGTGCACGGCAGCCATTTTAGATGCCTTGACCAGACCCACTCTGTGCACGCTGTCGATCCTTAGCATGGCTCCCCACCCTCGCAAGCATCTCACCCAGGCAGTGGTCACCCCCGCTCTCTGTCTTATGCATGGGTAATAAACCTCCCCCCATCTGCGCTGCTCTTCCCTGAGAATCACACCCTGTGCCCGCCCGACACCTCCCTTTCGCCCTATTCACTACCGCACCCTCTGACACTCCTTTTCCTCTGTGTCCGATTGTCCAGGCCGGTCCTAGGCTATCAGCTAGCCCTGCAGATGTAGTTTATGGCCACAGCTGTAAAGAATCACCCCTCTTCAAAGGAGTTATAGTAGATCAAGGCCCACACTCGATGAGATCCGTCACAGCAGAAGCGTTGCTATTATCTGAAAACCATCCTGTATTGTGATTGGGGAGGGGACCGAGCGTGAAGCGGAAGATTCCAGGGATGACTCTTTGTACATCAAAGTTTTTACAATTATGTGTCACATAAAAAATATATAGCACTCCGACAAAGTAGTAAGATTATAAAACTTTAATAATTTATAAATATATACAAGAAAACAAAAATAGTAATAACATATAAACATTTTTAGGGAAAAACAACGAAGTAGCGGTCGGCTGTGCGAATAGTCCCAACGCAGCACAACGTCCAGATTTCCGGCGTGGGGCGTCGCGGGGGGTGGGTCATCAGTAGCAAACTGTTGTGCGAATAGTTCCAAGGCAGCAGAACGCGCCGAAATCTAGATGACACGAAAGTGATGTCTAGTAAGTTGCCACCCGGCAAATAACGGCGTGGGGCGTCGCGGGGGGTGGGTCATCAGTAGCAAACTGTTGTGCGAATAGTTCCAAGGCAGCAGAACGATGGCACCAAGGTGATGTCCAGTAAGTTGCCGCACTGGTTTTGGTATCCTACAATGCTGCTCCGAATAACGGCGTGGGGCGCCCCGGGGGAGGCGGCGTGAACGGGCCTCTCCAGGTGGAGTCTCATCTGTTTTAGTGGGGCGCCCCTTTACCGTTTCAGTTGCCATTCCGTCCGCTTTTGGTCCACTGTGTCAAAATCCGCCATTCAGCTGAGTTGCGCCCACTCTTGCGGTGCAGCGATAGGCGGCTGCCACAGGACTCTCAAAATGGCGGCAGGCTCTTTCCTTTTTGGGCGTGGTCCACTGAAATGGCCCTGGGACACCTTGGAAATCGGACGCTTGTCTGCTAGGTCTTGGACCCCATTCTCGAAAGCGTCCCCTCCGCCTTGAGAATTCATCAAAAGTTTTGGGGGCCCCGACTCCTGCAGGCTTCTGGTGGGGAGCGGCTGCCATGATTGCTCGCGGAATGACCACGACGGAGCTACGAGATGGTGGTGCTCTCATGCTGACGCCAGTTTAGTCTGAAACATCCAGAAACAAGGTGGGGCTTTCATCGTTTGGGGGAAAAAAAAAGTTTACATCCAATGAAAAGTGTTGTTTTTAGGTCATATGATCAAGCCTTCCATCATTAGGAAACCAAAAGTAAAATGAACCAATGAAAAGTTTTATAAACAAGTCACATGACCTGTTATGCGGCATAGGGTATAAAATGCGGAGAAAATACGTTGGCACGTGAGGCGGCGTCAGTAGCGGACCGATGTGCGAATAGGCCGAAGGCAATACAACGCGCCAAGATCCGGATGGCACCGAGGTGGTGTCCAGCAAGTTGCAGCACTGGTGTGGCCATCCTACAATGCTGAAAGTCGGCGTGGGGCGCCCCGTTGGCCTGTGAGATGGCGTCAGTAGCGGACCGATGTGCGAATGGGGCCAAAGGCAGCGCAACAATATTTTCTGACTGACACCACAAGGCGCTGAGATGCCAAGATCCGGATGGCACCGAGGTGATGTCTAAGTTGCGGACTGATGTGCGAATGGGGCCAAAGGCAGCGTAACAATATTTTTTGTATGGAAGATACCACTAGGCGTTGAGATGCCAAGATTCGGATGGCACTGAGGTGATGTCTAGCAAGTTGCTGTACTGGTGTGGTCATCCTACAATGCTGAAACTCGGCGTGGGTCGCCCCATTAGCCTGTGAGATGGCGTCAGTAGCGGACCGATGTGCGAATAGGCCGAAGGCAGCACAACGCGCCAAGATCCGGATGTCACCGTGGTGGTTTCATAGTTGAGAGGCACTTCATCTGCAGTGGGGCGCCGAGATCCGGATGGCACCGAGGTGATGTCTAGCAAGTTGCTGTACTGGTGTGGTCATCCTACAATGCTGAAACTCGGCGTGGGTCGCCCCATTAGCCTGTGAGATGGCGTCAGTAGCGGACCGATGTGCGAATAGGCCGAAGGCAGCACAACGCGCCAAGATCCGGATGTCACCGTGGTGGTTTCATAGTTGAGAGGCACTTCATCTGCAGTGGGGCGCCGAGATCCGGATGGCACCGAGGTGATGTCTAGCAAGTTGCTGTACTGGTGTGGTTATTCTACAATGCTGAAAGTCGGCGTGGGGCGCCCCATTAGCCTGTGAGATGGCGTCAGTAGCGGACTGATGTGCGAATGGGGCCAAAGGCAGCACAACAATATTTTCTGAAGAGAAGACACCAAAAGGTGCTGACATTCCAAGATCCGGATGGCACAGAGGTGGTGTCTAGCAAGCTATGCAGTTGAGTTGTGTGCGCACTTGCGGCGAATAGGTCGAAGGCAGCATAACAATGTTTTCTGAATAGGAGACACCACAAGGCGTTGAGATTCGGTTACCACCGAGGTGATGTCTAGCAAGTTGCCGCACTGGTGTGGCCATCCTACAATACTGCTCCGAATAACGGCGTGGGGTGCCCGAAGGGGGGGGGGAGCCGGCGTGAATGGGCCTTCCTAGGTGGAGGCTCGTCTGCTGTAGTGGGGCGCCCCTTTACCGTTTCAGTTGCCATTCAGCTGAGTTTCGGCTGCTCTTGATGCTACAGCGACAGGCGGCTGCAAGAGGACTCTCAAAATGGCGGCCTGTTCTTTGGATTTGGGCCTGGTCCACTAAAATGGCCCTGGGACACCTTAGAACTCGGACGCTCGATTTTTTTTTCCTTTCCTGTACATGCAAAAAAAGGTAAATGCCCGGTACGTTACACGCTTCATCTGCCACGATGAACTCTCCAGAGGAACCGGAAAAAAATATAGTTGTGGTAACTATACCATGCATCGTCATATGGAGAGGTGGCACCAATTAATTATAGTGCTGCATAAAAGAGAGATTTGGAGGAGAACCCCTGACCTGCTAGTACATTCATCAAAGAAGTGGCACTGAGAGCTTCAGAGGCAAGGGAAACGGTCCCAAATATGTAGAAGAACTTTGGAAAGATTAAAATGACATGTTTAGATTGTGGCAAATTAATTTCATGTGGACAGATGAGTGTTACTCTAATAAATACAGCATATGAACATCATCATAGTCGATGGTTGGTAGAGACATTTTGACTATATCCTGGACCTGCCCGTCCTCGCCCAAAATGGCGCCGGAATAAATGGGACTCGTAACTCCTTGTTGTGTACTGGTTGCAGAACCTTAAAATCACGAGATACGTATGCAGTTTTGAAGCACATGGCGGGCGGGGACGAGAATTGATTGAATATTTCGACATCCCTATTGATATTAAGTTCTGATGTGTTATTGATTACTGTACTGTTGAAAGTTCGAATTAACGTCACCCATGGTACTTGCCCGCAAATGTATATCTAGATAATTTTATTGTAACTGGCCCTGTCGTATTTTAATTATAAAATGTACGTCCACCGATTCCGTAACTGTTAGACACCTTAGTTCTTGCAACCTAATGGCCCGCCCGTTACGTTCCTCTACAGTGTAAATGTCTATTCATCATATACGATTACAGTTTGCTCTGTGGCAGGCTCACGTGGTTATAGGCTCGTATTTGTATAATGAAATTTTCACAATAAAGGTTTTTAAAAGAAAACATGGTAGTAGTATATACATTGGTAAAGTTTTTAATAATAGTGACTGTTTTAGAATCATTAAAAGGCAAGTGAAATAAAGCAGACCAATTACATGAAGGGTAAAAGGTATAATACGAAGGAACGCAGTAAAGATAAATGGTCAAGGGCTGTTGTGTTTTCTATTCCTGCAACATAAAGTGATCGATAAGAATCTCATATTCAGGCGTATCGGCGACTAAGACAGCAGGTCGACCCTCTTTTGCTCAACGGCTCCGTCATGGGACGAAGAAACGCTCTTTTTCTCGAAAAAAGAATATATTTTACTTGCAGGACAGTTGTAAAATTTCCGGGAAAGTACATTAGCCTGGAACATTATAACATATATTTAAGAAAAAATAATGTTCGGAAGTAATGAAAAGCGTAATTTTTAGGTCATATGACCAAGCCTTTCATCATTACAATAAGAAAAGTAAAATGAACCAATGAAAAGTTTTATTAACAAGTCACATGACTTGTTATGCTTACGTTACGCGCTGCGCGCCCCGGATGACTTCCGGATGCGCTAACGCGGCGCGTCATATGACGCATTACGCGACAACGCAGGTACAGAATATAGTCAAAATGTCTCCACCAACCAGCGGTCGGAACACAACCCCTTTCAGCAGGCTAAATAGTTCTGTTAAATGACAACAGAAGGGACAGGCAACAAGAACCATCAGTCAAAGAGGGGAGGGCTAGTTCTTCTCTACCGGGTTACATTGGGGCGCTACCGGAACTGATCGAATTGGTAGTCTACAGTGTTTCAGGATGTTTCAGACTGAAGCTGGGGTTAGCATGAGAGCAGCACCATTTCGTAGCTCTGTCGTGGTCATTCCGCAACCAATCATGGCAGCCGTTCTTTATCGTTATTTTGGGCGGGGTGGGTGGCGGAGCCGAGCTGTTTTGCAGCCATCATTGTGTGGAGTTCAGTTCATCTCACTAGTTTTGTATTTCTCATGAGGGGTTGTTCCTAATGTTTCTATTTTAGCGAGGTCAAAAAGAGATCCCATTAGTGGCCTACTGATTTTGCTCGATTCCTTTTCTTTTTTTTTACACGATTTTTCGTTATCTGCAAAGACTAAACAGAGTATTGCGACTCTGTGTTTGTTTGTAAATAGAGAATGAACCAAAGAGAACTAATTCTAAAACAGTAAATACTTGGATAACAATCAATCAAATGGAGAGAGAAGCAGGCACGACGGATTACAATGGGGGCAAAGGCCTGCGTTAACTACCTTTCACTATCTGCAAAGAGAGAGTACTCCTAATAGAAATGAGGGGGGGGGGGCACCATTCAAAGCAGATCAGTGTGCATAAACACGAAAATGTTTTCACTTACCACGTACTTGACATTCGACAGCTTATGATATTTGCTATTAAAAAAACATTGAAATTCACTGAAAAAACCATAGGTTATAGACCATATATAGTTAGGAATTAGCATTTACAAAACCTTGAAAATTCACTGAAAAAACCATAGGTTATAGACCATATATAGTTAGGAATTAGCATTTAAAAAACCTTATTTTACTCACACAAAACCATTGAAATTCCATATATAGTTAGTTGCACTAACTATATATCGCGCACCCGCAATCCACTGCTGATCATGTCACATATTACATCATTCATGACATGGTCAGTGACATCACTGATGACATCACTGATGACATCTCAAATGACATCACTGATGACATCTCAAATGACATCACTGATGACATCATCTAGTGTCTGTGTGTTTTTGTAAAGTTTAAATATGTTTTACATATTGAAGAATGAGTGGATGTATAAGTGTCTGGATGAAGGATTTAGTAGGTGCGTGACTGACTGTATGAGTGAGTGATTAAATGTGTCTCACTGAATGCATGGGTTAGTGACTAAACTGTCTTAATTTGTGCATCATTATGTCTGTTGTTCTGTAAACTGCTGCATGTGTTGATCATTAGCTATACGAGAGGCTATATGTGTTATTAATTGGTTGCCCAAGTATTTCTATGGGAGATTGAGTTTGTGTAGGGGTGGCTGGAAGGTGTGTGACTTTATGCATAGATGTGTGAGCAGTTTATTCACTAGGTGTATGAGTTCAAGAGTGCATGTGGAAACAGCTACATGGGCAGTTGACTGTGTGCATGAGTGTATTGATGAGTGAATGGATATCTCAATGCTACATGTCATAGTAAGTACATATGTAAAACACAGTACATGTGAGAGTTGGCATATATAAATAACTGTGCATGAGAGCCACTGAATGAGTGAGTGGTTGTATCGATCATTGTGAACTTGTATCAGGGATTGTATAAGAGAGTAAATATGTGTTAGTATATGTTTCAATAAGTAAGGTGTGTTTAACTGTATAGTTGAAGAAATGGAGGTGAGATTGTTTCTTTGCATGACTGACTGGGTGTGTGAGTAACTCCATGGATGAGTGGCAGCGTGTGAGTGTCTGTATACACTGAGTGTATCTAAGGTTATATTAGAGTCTGAAGAGGTTTATCGTATTAGCACAAGAATGATGTCAAATGAGATGTCATCAGTGATGTCATCAGTGATGTCATTTGGGATGTCATCAGTGATGTCATCAGTGATGTCACTGACCATGTCATGAATGATGTAATATGTGACATGATCAGCAGTGGATTGCGGGTGCGCGATATATAGTTAGTGCAACTAACTATATATGGAATTTCAATGGTTTTGTGTGAGTAAAATAAGGTTTTTTAAATGCTAATTCCTAACTATATATGGTCTATAACCTATGGTTTTTTCAGTGAATTTTCAAGGTTTTGTAAATGCTAATTCCTAACTATATATGGTCTATAACCTATGGTTTTTTCAGTGAATATATATATATTTATATATATACACACACACACAATCACTGAAAAAAACTAAAGTTACAGGGACAGTAAGGCTTAGATTTCACTCATTCATAACCATTTAAATTTGGCAGTTATAGTTACTTACCAGAGCTAGTTACCCAAAGTCCCGCAATTCACTGCTTATGACCTCACATATTACATCACTCAAGACATGGTCAGTGACATCACTTACAACATCACTGATGACATCTCAAAGATGTCTCTGATGACACCATCCAGTGAGTGTAAGTATTTTCTAAGGGTTTATAATTGTTAAACATATCTAATAAGGTGCTACAAACGGTAAAGTAGGTATTTGTACTACTTATTAGTGATACTGCTTTTAATATATATCATTTGAGTGGCTGTGTGACTCTATGTATCCTTGTACATATGGGTGTATGAGTGGTTGTATGGGTGTTTAAGTGGGTGCATGAGTAGCTGTGTAGGTGAGTGAGATGCTGTGCAAGTGGCTGTCTTGGTGTGAGGATGGGTGTGAGTAACTCTATGCATGGGTAAGTGGGTGTGTAGTGACTGTATGGGTGAGTGAGTGGGTGTCTGAAGGCCTAAATGAGTGAATGACTAGCTGTTTGAGTGTGTTTGAATGGGCATACAAGAGATTGTATGGGGGTGTGAGGAGGTGTGTGAGAGGTCCTATGAATGATGTCATCAGTGATGTCATTTGAGATGGTATCAGTGATGTCATCAGTGATGAAAATGACCTTTTTCATGAGTGATGTAATATGTGAGGTCATGAGCAGTGCATTATGGGGGAGTCATTTATAGTTAGCTCAGGTAACTATGATTGACTAATATCACTGCTTTTGTACAAGTGAAATTGCGATTCTCATATTACCATGACTAGAGAATCTGGATTTCATTAAAGACACGGAGGTTGACATTATGCATTATTCCTTTAATGTAGTCCAAGCAGCCGCTTACATCACAATATTAAATGGTTCCAGAATAGGACAGTAGCAACACATGAAAGTCATGAGCCATCAACAAGCTGCCTCTTTTAAATATGGAGGAAAATAAGTTCATGAAACTTGAAACATCAAAACGATCTTCTGATGAGCAGAATGAAGGAGAAGGAAGAACGAAGGTAAAACCAAAGGCCAGACGACACACAGTTAAGGAGCGTTACCTGAAAAGAGAAAGAAGTAGATATCTCTTGAAGTAAAAACTAGTGCAAGCTTATCAAGCTAAAAGGAACAAGAGATGAAACAAGTACTGTTAATAAAAAGTACAGTAATAAACTGTAACAAAAACAGCATTAAATCATTGTAAAACCACCAAGGGGTGGGATGGGAGGGATAAGGTCAGCCTCCGCGTCTTTAATGAAATCCAGATTCTTTAGTCATGGTAATATGAGAATCGCAATTTCATTACAAGAACGGAGGCTACATTATGCATCTTTGTAGCTTTGTAAAACAATATCAGACATATGTTCAATAGGCTTGCAATAATGACGTGCAAAGGTGTTAGCATTTGACCAGTGAGCAGCTTTGAGAATGTCGTCCAACTTACCTCCAGACCACAGACATTTACTGGCCATAGCACCCCTCTAAGGGAATGAGCTTGAAAAATGTAGTTAAGTCAATACCTGCTAAACTCATAATAGTCTTTACCCATCTAGCAATAGAGGTTGAGGTTATGTCTTTGTGGGGTTTAACAAAGGATATAAGTAATTGATTAACATCTTGAGGGCAAAGAGCAAACATTCTGCGATCATACTCTCTCATGCAGTCCTCAACGCAAAGTTTTGGACATAAATCAAAACGTGGGTAAAAGCTTGAATCAGACATAGGATTTGTTCTTCTATAAATCTCAGATTTGACTCCGAACATGTTATGAGATCTATTCGTAATCTCCAGGGTTTTGACATCAGAGACCCTTCTGCATCATGAGATTAGGCATAGTAGAGTAGCCAGCTTAATGGAAAGGTTTTTTAAATATTTTTTTTATTGAGGAGAGTATTAACAGGCTAGGTATTGAAAAGATAAAGGATTGGTTTGACATCCCAAAGACTTTCATATTTAGATTTAGGAGGTCTTCTTAAACTAATGCTTTTCACCACTCTACAAACAATGACATTTTTACTTACCGTTTTACCATTGACAAGGACATGACCAGCAGAAATAGCCGATCTATAGCAATTGATAGTTCTATATCTGAGGCCTTTATCAAATTGTTTAACAAGGAAGTTAACTATGTCAACAATAGGTGCTTCCAAGGAATCCAGGTTCCTTTCCGGGCATCAACGTACCCAGATTCTTCATATGTTGTTATATCTGTAGTAAGTGCCTGGGGCTCAAGATCTCTGAGGAGAGTTGCAGCCGCCGCGGAAAGTCCTGAGATTTCATTGGATCTCTTGAAACGCTCCAGGCAAGAAGGGTTAAACTCCTGTTCTGAATTAGGGGGAGAACACCTCCGTCTACGCCTGCAAGAAGATTCTCTAGGATAGGAATTAAGAAGGGGGGTTGCAAGCTAGTTCCAGAGTTGGGGGGAACCATGCTTGGGGATGGCCAGAAGGGAGTTATTAGGACAAGGAAGCACTGATCCTGTCTCACTATCTGAAGAACTTTCAGAATCATGGCAAAGGGAGGGAATGCGTACACATTGGCTCCTTTCCAAGATTGTAGTAAGGCTTTGACTGCTAGAGCACCTGGGTCAGGCATCCAGCTGAAGTTGTCTTCCAGTTGAAAGGTTAATCTGCTCGCAAATAAGTCTGTCTCTAGAGTGCCCCAGATCTTGTTTAGGGTACTGAACACGGAAACATTCAGTTTCCATTTGCTGTGATCTAACAGGAATCTTGAGTTCCAGTCTGCAGAGATGTTCGATTTTCCCAGAAGGTATTCCGCTTTGAGAGCGATCTTGTGTTCCAGACAGAACATCCAAAGTTTCTTTGCTAGATTTGAGAGGTCCGCAGATTTGGTGCCTCCCAGACGATTTATATAGGCTACCGCTGACATGTTGTCCATCTTTAGAATGACTGACCTCCCCTGGAGAGAGTGTTTGAAGCTCATGAGGGTGTAAAGCCCAGCTGTTAGTTCTAAACAATTTATGTGGTGGTGAGATGAATCCTCTTGTGACCAGATACCACCAGTGTTCGGATTGAGAAGGCAAGCTCCACAGCCATGAAGGCTCGCATCTGATTCTAAAACAAACTCTGGTTTTGAACCAAAGATTGCTTTTCTGTTCCACGCGTCTAGGTTCTTGAGCCACCAGGCTAGTTCCGATTTGGCTTCTTGATCCAGACAGATCCAATCTCCGTACCAGAGGCCAGAACTTAGGGCTCACGCCTTTACCCTTTGGAGGGCCCCATATTTGAGGGGACCCGGAAAGATGACTTGGAGGGAGGAGGAGAGGAGACTCCGAAATCTGGCTAACTCTCTCAGAGATAAGTCGTGTTGTTTCAGGATGCGTCTTATTTCCTTCCTGATTTTGGTAATCTTTTTGGAAGGTAGTAAAAGGAGACATTTCAATGTGTCTACTGGGAACCTAGGAACTCCAGAGATCTGGAAGGGGACAGAATTGATTTTCCTTTGTTTATGATGAATCCTAAACTTTCTAGGAGATCCATCACAGTCTTCAGCTCTTTGGCTAGTAGGGAAGGTTCTTGAGACATACTAAGAATGTCATCTAAGTAAATGATTAAACAAATGCCCCTCATTCTTAGAGATGAGGCAACAGCTCTCATGACCTTGGTGATGCACCAAGGGGCATAGGAGAGTCCGAAGGATAGAGCCTGAAATTGGTAAAGGTGATTTTTCCAGACAAAAGGAAGAAATGGTTACTGGGATTCGGCCATAGGAATGGTGAAGTAAGCATCCTTTAGGTCCAGTTTGACTAGCCAGTCTCCCTCTAGGAGCACTTCGATATTTTGTGCCGCTAGGGACACCCAGATAGTTTGTGCCGCTGAGGACACCATTAAGAGTTGTGCCGTCAAGGACACCCAGTGTATTTGAGATGCGATGACCTCCCATAAACGTTGAGGTGCTGGGACCTCCCATAGTGCTCTTGGGGGTTGTTTGATCAATATTCTTATTTTTTCCAAGTCTTTTAGCCTTTAATTCAATGAGATCGTCATTGGATAGGGTATGTTGGTTTTCAATGACATCATCCTCCTCAGAGGGAAGTGATCTTTTAGATACAATAACTTTAGATAACGTCTCCAACATACAGGATCATATTTCTTTATGGATCAAACTTTTGAACGCCTTGTTATCATATTAGGGATGAGGCGTTAGCCTCATCAGAAATCTTGAGTGATCAATCGCCAATTGTGAAGGAAGTATTTGAGTCTGCCCCCCACTTTTTGGGGGAAAGAAAGAGAAGGGAGAGGGGAGAGAGTTCTCAATTGCAGGGCTGTTTGAGATGAAGGTTCCACGGGATCTAAATCCTCTGATGTGTTTGCCTCTAATTCTCTGGGGGTAGAATTTAGGCACGCTGTACGGCTGATACCCGCTGCCAAAACAACAGGATCTTGGAAATGGCCTGATGAGAGGCCCCGTCTTCTGGCCCATCCAAAAAGGTGCCTTGTCCAGGGTGATGAAAGACGTATTTCCCCTAGAATTTAATGAGGTCTTCTCCAAAGAGTAAACCTTTTGGGTTTTGTGAGGGTTCTTTATCCGCCATGTCAGTTTGGGATTTATTTTAGTCAAAACAACTCTTTGTCTTTCTGCATTAATGCTAGCGATGGCATTACCCAGTAGAATTAATGCTCTCGGGCTCCATCCCTTGATGAGATTGGTGTTGAGAGGGGTGCCATTGATGTGGTTGTCTTCTGCGGAATCTAGGATTCTGGCTAATGATCCCAGTACAACAAGAAGACGGTCTTGGCACCCTTTCAGGGATTTTTCCATCCCTTTTCTAGGATCACGTCCAAGTTTGAATAGGAATTTAATGAGTTCAGGGTCTAACTTGGGGGTATAGCAGCTTTTATCTTCAGTAGAAGGTCTAGAGCATTCAGCTCTAAGGATGTTACGAGTGTCCCTTTCAAAGAGGTTTCTTTTCCATTTTTTAATTAATTTTGCGACGTGGTCCTGAGGGAACCACTCGGAACTTCTTGGGTGTTTCAGATTTACGGGGAAAACATTTCCTTCCCTAAGGGGTCATGGATAATGTCCTTAGAGGATGATGAGAGTTCCTCTTATGGATTGTAAAATTCTTGATCATCTTCATCAAGATCAAGGACATACTCATCAGGAGTGTCTGAGGATTCTATATCATTAGATTTGTTATCTCCCATATTGTAAATAGCATTATGATATTTTGTGCTGCTAGGGACACCCAGATGTTTCGTGCCGCTAAGGACAACCAGATAAGTCGTGCCACTAGGGACACCTTGGGAGTTCGAGGTGTGAGGACCTCCATTAGAAGTTAAGGTGCTAAGACCTCCCTGAATTGATGAGGTGCGTGGACCTCCTATATTGCTCTTATCAATGTTTTTCTTTTCCTGAGTCTTTTACCACTTAATTCAATGATCTTGTCAGAGTAGGGGTTTGGAATTTCTGAGATTTCGTCCTCATCAGGGAGTGACCTTTAAGAGAACATGATCTGACTTAAGGTCTCAAACATGCAGGACCTCAATTCCTTATGGAGGCTTTTTTGTAGGGCTTCGTTGTCTACGATAGGAGTAGGGGCAGATAGGTAACTATAATTGACTAATATCACTGGTTTTGTACAAGTGAAATCTAAACTCAACTATAATGTCCCTGTAACCTTTTTCTCAGTGAATTTATAAGCTTTTTTTAAATGCTATTTGCTAACCGGTTATGTTCCTGTAACCTTTGTTTTTTTAAGTGTATTTTTATGTTTTTTTAACTGGAAGTCACATTTGCAGAGTGGTGGACAAAGGGGCAGGGCCTCCAACCAGCTCTCAGGAATCCTAATTGTGTCTGAATTACAGAAGGTAACAGGAGGGCTTCTGAACCCTCAGAATCCAAGAGGACTTCATCTCCCAACCAGCAGTGTGCCAGGAGGTCATTTGCACAGTGGTGGAGCTAGGGGGCGGTGCCTCTTAGGATAATTATTTTAATAAACGAATGGGAGCTGCATGGCCCCCTTCCCATGGCTGATTTTGGCCCCTTTCCTGGGTAAATTTCAGCTCCAGAGAACCCAGTCCCTGGGGACTGGTATTTTTAGAATGAGAAGGTGCCATGCTGCGCACATTCCCACGCCTTTTACGGCCCCAGGACCCAAACACCAGGGGCCCAAATATATTTTTTGTATTCTTTTAAATGAAGGAATGGGGTTGCATGCCCCCCTTTACCTGCCCGATTTGGCCCCGGGGACCTCATTCTTGGGGGCCTGCCTTTTATTATTATAGTAGAAGAAGCTCTCCCGCCTAGGGAGAGAACAACCCAACGCACTACTTTCAAAGGACCAAAGGTCTGATTCATTACTTCAACTGTGAGGATATTCGTACTCAAGATGAAAGAATGTTCAAATGTGTGATTTATTCATATCCATATCAGGATTTCAATATAGATGGTACATGTCAATAATCTGTATTCCACACGTATGTTCGGGTGTGTTATCACATCACACAACCCAATGCATTTCGGGCATGGCCCGTCGTCAGGGGAATTACTCTACAAACAAAAACATACAAGAACCAAATGTAATACGCATGTAACAATATCAGCAAAAACCAAACTAGAATCCAATCCCAGTAAACGTGTGTTTGAAAAATGAGAAGTGCTCGACTACGTGAACGTGACAGAGAAGCGAGAGTATGTGACCCTGTAAATGAAATTATAGCCTTAGAACCAAAAGTCACAACCGAACCATAAACCATAGTGAAACGCTATATATAGTGACTACTTCAATCAAACAAGTCTTCATTTTCAAGGAATACCCTGCTGTGCGAGTACCACTTTCTTCAACATTTCTATTTTTCTGCTACTGGAACTCAGCACGCCTACACCATGAATTTTGATTCGGTTTCTGGAATGACCGACCAGAAAGCAAGCACTTTCGCATACACCACAGATGATGCAGATAAAATCTACGGGATGATACAGGAGGATGTCATCGTCACTGGCAACACCCGAAGTGCAGAAAGTAATCTTCGTCAATTACTCTACCTTTTAAAAAAACATTCTAATCAAAAACTTCATGCAAGTACCCTCATCCGGTACCATCGTGTGCAACGGATCCCCCGTGGCCTACGGGTCCCACTAAAACCTCTTCTCTGTAAAAATAATACCAAGTTTGTGGAACGTTGGTATTCGATCTTAAATAAATGTTCCCTCGATCTTATTTTATTGATTGTGGAGGAGCTATCTAAGACTTTGGAGGAACTTACACTAGAAATCACAAACGTGAGAAAGGAACTAGACGACACCATGACCGCCGAAGAATTACAAAAATCCTTGGAGGATATCAACATCCAATTGGATAAACATATACGGGAGACACAGGAGCGAAAACTCAGGAAATTTAAAAGGGATACTATAGACTACAAATTGGGCGAGGTCTATTCCTGGGCCGAGGCATACGCCCGCCGGCGTCCTAACAAGCCATATAATCCATTCTCCGCCAATGAAACTTCATCCTCAGAGGATGATCAAAGAACAAGACCTGCACAGAGCCGACCAGACACTGATGCCCAAACTCCCAGTACCTCTAACAACACTGCGGTTCCTTTTTTAGAGCCGGGTACCACTCAACAAAAAGAACCCGGGGGGGAAAAACCCGCCGAGGAACCGGAAAAAACACCGCCTGTGAAAAACAAAAAAGTAAAAGGAAGACGCTGAACATGGAAGAGAACCTAGTGATCAATATTTCCTCAACGGTCCTGTCCGACGAAGAAACACGCATCCTTCAGAAAGGACAATCATTCGTTCCTACCTCTGGTACGAATACATTGGAACTTGAAGTGAGCGCGTTCAAATTGATACGCAATATGCGTTTGAAACACTACTTTCGCAATATCTGTCCGATCACCACACAGGAGGAAGACATGCTCAGAGGCCTACGACCTCACAGCACGTTCTTGGCACCATCAAGCCACAAAATCATCGACACGTTTGAGAACTTAGTCAGACAAGACATTTTAAAACTTCCATTCATACAGACAGCGAAACGGGGAAACCTCACCCGTAAAGAGAGAAACACACTCCAGAAAATTGCTGACAATCCCAACATCATCTGTCAAAATGCAGACAAAGGAGGGGCTCTGGTAGTCATGGATACCAACTTCTACATGGACAAAATCACAGCTCATGTCGGAGATACCGACACATATGACATTCTCCCTGGAGATCCCACCAAGGAATATACTAATGATTTGATGATCATCATCAACAAGGCGTTTGACAATGGCACTATTAACGACAAAACCAAAAGATATCTCACACCCACCAATCCTAGACCTCCTGTCTTGTACTTACTACCAAAACTACACAAACACCCGTCAAATCCGCCATGTAGACCCATTGTGTCTACTAGAAACAGCATTCACGAAAACGTAGGAAAATTCTTGGATAAATACCTCCAACCATTTGTCATCTCAGCGGATTCTTTTGTAAAAGATACAACAGATTTCATCTTGAAATTAGAACCAGTCATGAATACCCTAAAAAATGATCATCTCATCATGTGCACCGTGGACGTTAGTTCCCTTTATACGTCAATCCCCCATGACGGGGGTATTGATGCGATTGAGAGCACTTTGGCCCATTCTGACATTGACCAAGATCTGAAAATATTTCTGATGGAACTGACTTTGTTTACGCTATATCATAGCTATTTCACCGTCTCTGACAAATGGTTTTTACAGCTTAACGGTACGGCCATGGGAAATTCGGCTGCTCCTTGCTACGCCAATATTTTCATGCGAATCTTCGAAGAGAATCACATTCTCTCCCAAGACCTTTGGCAAGAAAATGGTCGATTATATCTGCGGTATATCGACGACATTTTTTTACTTTGGGCAGGCTCTAATGAGACCCTCATTACTTTTCTCAACACTTGGAATCAAGTCACACAGCGTATTCAATTCACTTGGGAACATAGTACATCTTGCGTCCATTTTTTGGACGTGAAAATACTAAGAGAGGTGGGAGACTGGTCCACTACAGTCTTCCGCAAGCCCACAGACAGAAACTCTACCCTACATTATCATAGCTTCCACCGGATGGGACTCAAAAACAACTTGCCATATGCTTAGATACTCAGGGTGAAAAGAATCGTTTCCAGGCCTGATGAGAGCAAGACTCAGATCAAAACTGTCCTTGATCGTTTACGCGCAAGGGGATACCCTAATCCCATCTTGGATTTGGCTATCCAGCGAAGTGAGAAACTCAGTAGAGCATCTTTGCTACAACCGAAACGCAAGACCCCCACCGAACGTATGGTGGTAGTCTCTAAGTTTTCTAAAGCCTCTTCACAATTTCAAAGGATCATTCGTAAACATTGGTCTATCTTGACACATGAGTCTGATTTTAATGGTTTATTTTCAGAACCCCCCATCTTTGCCTTCACCAGGGGCAGAAACCTGAAAGAGATTCTGAACAACACCAGCAGTCCCAAATCCGCAGTGATATACAGTGGCTTTAAACCATGCCACAATTGCAGCAACTGTCATAACAGCATCCAAGGCAATACCATGAACCACCCGATGAAAGGTTTCCCTATCAAGTTGAAGGTCAACGCAACGTGTAGCAGCAAGAATGTGATCTACGTTCTTAAATGCCCATGTGGCAAATGCTATGTGGGCCACACTGAGAGAATGATTCGCACGAGAATCTTGGAACATAAGAGCAACATTCGAACTGAAAATCAAAAATCTAGTGTTGCCACCCACTTCCTTGAGCACAGACATACAGTGGCTCAGCTTAAATTCCAAATATTGGAACAAGTTCCTATCACATGCAACAATAAGAACCACCTACTAAAGAGAGAGAACTTTTGGATCCGGTACCTTTCCACGATGGCCCCGTTGGGTCTCAATGATCGCATTGAATTTTTATGTTATTTGTGATTCTTTTTGTCATCCCGTTTTGTTGAATTATCTCTGATCTGTCTACTTTACTTTTGCCTTACTGGTTTGCACCTTTCAAGATGGCGCCCACACTCTATTCATTACGTTTAGTCCTATCTCTATGTTCACTGTCGTGTATATTCTGACTTCCTGCTTTCTCACTGCGCGTTCACCTCGTGGAACTCTTCGGAGTCCCGCTGTTACATTCACACGAGTAAGTACCCACGATCGGGGACTCGTTTTCTTATTGCATGATTGGTGGTGGTTACTGGATTACTGAAGATATATTCTATCTTGTGCACCCGTTTGATTGAAGTAGTCACTATATATAGCGTTTCACTATGGTTTATGGTTCGGTTGTGACTTTTGGTTCTAAGGCTATAATTTCATTTACAGGGTCACATACTCTCGCTTCTCTGTCACGTTCACGTAGTCGAGCACTTCTCATTTTTCAAACACACGTTTACTGGGATTGGATTCTAGTTTGGTTTTTGCTGATATTGTTACATGCGTATTACATTTGGTTCTTGTATGTTTTTGTTTGTAGAGTAATTCCCCTGACGACGGGCCATGCCCGAAATGCATTGGGTTGTGTGATGTGATAACACACCCGAACATACGTGTGGAATACAGATTATTGACATGTACCATCTATATTGAAATCCTGATATGGATATGAATAAATCACACATTTGAACATTCTTTCATCTTGAGTACGAATATCCTCACAGTTGAAGTAATGAATCAGACCTTTGGTCCTTTGAAAGTAGTGCGTTGGGTTGTTCTCTCCCTAGGCGGGAGAGCTTCTTCTACTATGTCCATTGACACACTGCAAGGCTAGACAGTGTTTTCCACCCTCCTGCACACGAAAACTCTTTACAAGTCTTCATTTTCAAGGAATACCCTGCTGTGCGAGTACCACTTTCTTCAACATTTTTATTATTATAGGACATAGGTGGGGTGCTCTGTGGCCCCACTCTTGGGCTGATTTTGGCACCTGGACCCCATTCCCGGAGCCTGGCAAAAATACTGGGTGCCCAGGGCACTCAGTAATTTTTGTTGGTGATCGAAGAGGGATTCTCAATGCCCCTGCAGTCCCTGCCGGCTCCCCCATCCTACAGGAGCCAACTTTGCTTTTGGACAAAGGGAGCTGCTGAACATGCAGCTCCCTCTGTCCAAAAGCAATTCTGCTCCACTTCTAGTAGGTGAGAAAATGTTTTCTGCTCTTACTTACTAGAAACTAATGTAGGAGGTAATGCTCCTGCCAAGTCTTAGAAAACTACAGAGCCTTGGAGATGGCATTCCAGGACATTCCAAGGGTCGGCCCTGGGGCATAGTGGTCCCCAGAGCCACCTACTGCTCCAGGAGTGGGGGCCGCATGACTCCCTCCTTTGCCGATCACAGCCCCGAAGAGATCTTGATCCCCTAGGCAGAGGCAGGGCCGAAGCCCCCTGCATTCTTTTTTTTCAGAAATCTTTTTATGAAGTTTAAAGAAAAAAAGCAGCATAGACATCATATGTTATTTTCATGTGATATTGCAAGGGTAGGGCCCCCTCACAGCAAAGAAAGTACAACATTATGGCTTCAAATCTGAAACAGAAAGCACGGTTTGGGAGCAAGTTGTCACCATTTTAGGGGGAACCCTCCTCATGGCTATTAGGGCCTGTGCTGGATTCCCCACCCATTACTCTGTTGGAGGGCCACTTGGACCCAACTTTTTCCCATTTGCGTGGACACCCACTCCCCAAGTAAATAGCATTTTCATTTGTCATACACCAGTGCAAGTTCCGTTCCCACCCCACCACTGTTAGATCCATCCTGGTACCCCATAGGCATGCTATAATTCATTTGGCTATCACAAGCCCCAAAGGAGGTCATATTTTTCTATATCTTGGTGGTGGACCCTCCCCCAATATATGCAAAACACACATTTTCGCGTGTCTGCTAGTACAACCCCCATAATCTCCTGCATGAGCCTCTGCAGTTACAGCCAGTAGGATCTAATGATGGGGCAGGACCACAGGACATGAAAGAAGGTGCCCTTCTCACCACAAACTGAGAGGCAGAGATCTGTCGGCATTGACCCATGGCCTGGATGCTAAATTGGATAAGAGAGAACCCTGCTTTGATGGCCACCTCTCAGAAAGTCCCCAACACTTCTTCACACTCCCCATACTCACACTCTCCAACCTCTCCTTTCCACTTTGCACTCAGATTGGCATGGATGTCAGGTGAATTATTGATTAGTTTCTCATAGATAAGCAAGTTTTTTTTTTACACAGCCCCTCAGAAAGGACTCCGACTGTGAGGACTCCAGAATTGAGGTGCGTCTAGGGAGATGCGCGATGAGTGTGTGTTGAAGTTGCAAGTATCTAATAAGTTCTGTGGGTGCCAAATGATATTGGGCCTCCATATCAGCCCAAGTGAGCATATTGTCTCCCTTCCACACTTCACCCACCTTGGATATGCCTGTAATGTTCTACTGTTAAAAGTCCTATAACCTGCCTACCTCTCTAAGAAAATCACTACACCACAGTGGGGTCATTACAGTTGTCCTACCCTTCCAACCCAGAAACTCCATGCCTGGGCCACTGTGAGTGTCTGGGGTAAGAGTTTTTCAGTATTAAGCAAACCATAGAGTACCCCTGGGTATCCCAAGTCCCCATTGAGACTTTCTCCAACCTGAAAGTCGAGTATTTCCAGGATGCAAGCGCCCAGTCGCTGGCCACTGTTAGTTGTGTAGCCCAATAGTATTTTCTAATATTGGGGAGCCAATCCCTCCATCACACACCCGCACATCAGCTTAGAGATGGCCATACGCGGAGGGCATATTTTCCACAAAATAAGACGAAGAAGGGATTCTGTCTTGCAAAAGAATTAATTAGGTATACGATAAGGGTATTTTGCAACGCATAAAGCATCTGGGGCATTGTCATAATCCTAAACATTGCAGCTCTTTCCAGTATGGAGAGCGGCAAAGCACTCCAGTGTTGGATATCTGTTGCAAATAACTCTAGGATAGGAACTAGGTTGGACAGATAAAAGAGAAGGGGGTCCATACTGACATGGATCCCTAGGTGCTTGAAACAACCATAAGACATGGGTAAGTGGACTTCTCTGGGCAGAATTGTCATGAGATCCGTAATCAGGTGCACAATGAATTTGTCCCAGTTAATGGTGTACCCAGAGTGCCTACTAAAAATGTGAAGCATTTGGGTCGACCTGTCGATTGTTATAGTGTGGTTTGTAACATAAAAAATGATATCATCGGTATATAGAGAGAAACACCTGTCCCACATTTCCCCCTATCTTATACCCAATATTAGTGGGTCTTGTTGGACCCATGCAGCCAGGGGCTACAGAGTGAAAGTAAAAATCATTGGGGAAAGTGGACATCCCTGCCTCGTTCCCCTACAAACAGTGACATTACAGGAAATTATTCCATTGACCTTAACATTAGCTATGGGGTCCTTATACAACAGGCGCATCCAACCTATGAAATTGGGACCGAAACCCTTCCGCTTTAGTACCCCAAACATGTAAGTCCATTCAATTGTGTTGAAGGCTATAGAGGCGGTTATTGAAGGAACCCTCGTGGACACCTTCTCGTTACTGGGGCATTGTCATAATCTTAAACATTGCAGCTCTTCCCAGTATGGAGAGCGGCAAAGCCCTCCAGTGTTGGACATCTGTTGCAAATAACTCCAGGATAGGAACAAGGTTGGACAGGTAAAAGAGAAGGGTGTCCATACTGGCATGAGTCCCTAGGTACTTGAAACAACCAGAAGATATGGGTAAGTGGACTTCTCTGGGCAGAATGGTCATGGGATCCGTAATATGGTGCACAATTAATTTGTCCCTGTTAATAGTGTACCCAGAGTGCCTACAAAAAATGTGAAGCATGTGGGAAGACCTGTCGATCATTATAGTGGGGTTTGTAACCTAAAAAATTATATCCTCGGTGTATAGAGAGAAACACCATTCCCAAATTTCCCACTAACTTATACCCAATGTTAGTGGGTCTTGTTGGACCCATGCAGCCAGGGGCTACAGAGTGAAGGTAAAAATCAGTGGGGAAAGTGGATATCCCTGCCTCGTTCCCCTATAAACAGTGAAATTACAGGATATTATTCCATTGACCTTAACATGAGCCATGGGGTCCTTCTACAGCAAGCGCATCCAACCTATGAAATTGGGACCGAAACCCTTCCGCTCCTGTACCCCAAACAAGTAAGTACATTCAATTGTGTTGAAGGCTATATAGGCGTCTATTGAGGGTACCCTCGTGGACACCTTCTCGTTACTGGAACCCATCATGACCCCAAAGAGTCTATGAAGATTCAGCCATGCCCCCCTGTTTGGCATTACGCTGGAGTAGTCTGGGTGGACTAGGGTGGTTGTCACCTGATGGAGCCGGTTAGCTAACAATTTGGCAAGAAGTTTTATCGCTTGAGAAGCGAAATAGGCCGGTAAGAACTACACTTTTCTGGGAGTTTTCCGGCCTTGTGTAGCACCACTTTTGTAGCCAATCATTGATCCTCAGTTAGCAGGCCCACCCCTCATGCCTCATTCCACATTTTCAAAATGTGAGGTACTAACTTGGAGGCCAGGCGCTTGTATAGTACCATGGTAAGGCCCTTGAGCCCCATCACCTTACCTGAGCTCAATGAACGCATTGTCTGCCCTATTTCATGTGGACGTATGTCTGCCTCCAAGAACTGTTTGTGTTCCTCTATGAGTATAGGAAGAGTTATATATTTCTAAAGGTCTATAATTTCGGAGGGAGTGCAATGTGTTCTTGAGGAGTAGAGGTGTTCGTAATAGGGTGCAAATGAATCAGCTATATGCTCTGATCTGAAGCAGTTTCCCAGTTTGCCCACTTCATACAGGCGCTTTTGGGATAGTATAAGGGTTGCTCTTGCCCATTCCTCCATGAAATGCCCGTATTCCTTCTGCTTGAGGATGAGGGTATGTAGGTGCTCCTCACTAATCCCCTGTCGCTCCCGGTGCTCCAGGGCCACCATCTCCATTTCCAGCACTGAGAGTTGTGCTTGCCTGTTTCTTTTCCCCCTGCAATCAAGGAATAGGTTTGGCCCCAGATGACCGTCTTATATGCCTCCCAGAGAGTCAAGTGGGAGTGGACGGCACCTCATAGAGATCAAAAAATGCCACAGTAGCTTGATTTAGGTGACTCACTACGTTCATGTCCTTAAGCTGCCAAGCACTTATAGCTTGTGGTCCCAGATGTTTATTAGATTGTCCCCACACCTCCCGTCACATTGGCAAATTGTCCGATATCCCCCTAACTAAATGTGGGACATCAGCCACCCGAGTCATATTAGTGGATTGAGTTAATATGTAGTCTAATCTAGGAAGACAGTGGTGGACCATTCCTGCTGGATGGCATAGACACCAATGTCAGCCAGGCCCATTACGGTGATGGAGTTGGTCATCATGGGGTCCCAGTGCACAGATTGGGCCCGGGAATGTCTATCCATTTTGGGCATCAGGGTGACGTTGAAGTCCCCGCTAGGATCACGACCCCCTCTTGCATCTGAAATAAGAGCTCCTCATGTCCCTGCAAGGTGAGACGTTAGTGGCGGGGTGGGGCATAAACTGAGCATAAGTTAATAGGGATTCCCCCCAAGTGCCTGACTAGCCCAGCTGTTTCCTCTGAAGGTGGGTTCACATTTTATGTGGAAGGAAGGAAGCAAGTTCCTAACAAGAATACCTGTAGTAGATCTATGTCAGTTGAGTGCTACTTAAGCAACTGATGAACCATGCCCGCTTAATCTTATTTCCTAGGCCATTCCCATTGATAGAACTTTTAAACTTGCCCAAGTATTATAGGTCAAAGTCATAGTGCATATATCTGGACATAGAGTGCACACTCCACATGGTGAGGAAGCTCCTAACAATGGCGCCTATAAAGTGACGGTTGCTCCTCAGTAACTTGCCCTGGTCAAACAAGAGTTCTCCCCTCCCTGCTACCCTGCATGGTGGGATTCAAACTGCCTACCCGTCCAAAACTAGCAAGGCACCCTGAAAACATATTAGTTAACTTACAATTGGGGGTGGTACCATGCCATAGCAACCCCTGGGCTCACCATTCCCCCAAACACATACCTGTATATCGAGCTTTACATCCCCCCCACAATGAGCCTCAGTATACATTATTACAGTTTGAAACAACAGACTGAGGAAACCGCACCTCAATCTAAGTTCCAAACAAATATATGGTCCTGTGCACTGCTTATCCGGTACCTGCTGTTGTTTAGTACCACTGTCAAGCAACAAATGGAAAGGTGCACCAAGAAAAAATTGTAACACATAGGAGTCGAATATGTATTTCCCAATTATAATTATTTTCCTTCTTTACTTTATATCCGTATAATGAACACCTAGCCAACGCTTCTGGTTCAAATTACTTATTGAACTTCATCAGGGCTCATATATGTCTTGTTCATAGACATCACCTTATTATAGTAGAATCCTTAGGAGTCCATTCCATAGACATTTAAAATGTACAAGTTAAATCCCTTTCATTGCGTAGAAATTAACAGCTCCACATATGTTTTGTGGTAGTGTCCAAATTAGAAAGACCAGGAAGGATAACTTCCTGATGGGTACTTTGATACGTATCCCCTCGTCCATTATGCATTCTTTTCAGGGCACCCACAGCTCGGTCCAGCACTACTCAGGAGCCTGCCATAGATGCATCTTGGCCCAATTGCAGACTTGCCCCACTCTAGCCCTCAAATGTCGCTCCTGGATGGCTGGTCACTGGTGGTCCCCTCCTCTCTATCCCTGTGTTGTGACCGTGGGTTTCTCTGTCTCTGATAATTGATAGAACGAGTGGTAATTTGGCTCTCTTGTGACTAATTGATAGAACAAGATAAGTGTTAAATGTAATGGATTATTCACCATTCAAAGCGAGACACTGTATAGAATCTCAGCCTCGCCAGAGAGATTTGCTAACAGGCGTGTTCTCTTTTTCTTTCCATGTGTGTGCTGTGTTGTGAAATCCAACGGTCCTCTCATCAGGAGAATCGAAGGTGACATTTAATTCATTTAAGTTTCCTTATTTATCATGCACTAATTAAGCAGTAGCATCATAGGTCCTGACGAAGCAGTAAGTGACCCCGGGGCACAGGTAAAGCTGCAGAAACTTGTCGACCACGACCATGTAAACTGTCTAGGTAGCTATTTGTTGACACTACCTCTTGCACTGTTTTTAGATAGTGGGAGTAGAAGGTTGCTAATAAATTCATTTTCCTTCTTCCACCCCTTTTTAAACCACCACTTTTTTGAAAAATTCTTTATTTTCTTTATTATTCAGCACTGCTTACTAGTTACATCCTGACTCTTACCTGCTATATAAAGTTCATTGGGTTATTGATCTCCACCAGGCTTACGCTGCGCCAAATCGTACATTGGGTCTCTCCTTGTGTACTTATGGTGGCCTTCCCAAATGATGTAGGGCGGTACAGGATGGAACTCTGATGGGAACACTGTAACTAGCTTGAAGGTGCCCCATGATTGATTTTGCCATCAGCACACGCATTCATCCAACCCTCACTTAGAGGGTTTTTCGACTTAATGCTACTTGTTAGTTGGTGTCTACTTTCTCTGTCTCTTGCCAGTCACCGCAGTATGCCAGCCCTCCAATCACTCCCACGCGGCCTCCGGAGAGTCGATAAACCATGTTTTCCCGTCTGCAATCTCTGAGTTTAGCATCATCTATTTAATGTTTTGATTACTAAATTCTTTCTTGACTGCCAGAAAGCCCCAGTGCAGCTGTTGGACCATAAGGTGAAATCCAGATAAAGGCCGAGAGTTGCCCCCTCAATTTTCAAACCTGAAGTGCGCCTCACCACCTGCAGTATGGTATTCTGTCTCTGTGATTTAATATATGTGCAATAATTGTGCGAGGAGGTGCCTCCAGCCTAGGAGTGGTCATGGGCACCCTATGGACCCTCTTGACAGAAATATTTTTAGAGAGGCCTCTGGGCTGCCGTACGTTGGTTATAAAGTTTTCCACAAAGATGTCTGTGCATAGTTCCCCTCACTCCATGACCCCCACCAGGCAGATATTGTTCTGTCTGGATCTACCTTCCATGTCCTCCAGACGTGTCTGCATGGTTGAGTTGACTTTTTGTCGGGAGGTAACCTGCTTCTGCAATTGAGCTGTGGCCTCATTAATGGCAGTGACAGTCTGCTTCGTGTCATGGAGGCGGCCTTTTCCTTTGTTGAGTTTGACTCTCATTAGCAACATTTCCGCCATAAGAGTCAATTTCCAGCTCTAGAGTGCCTTTTATGCTTTGTATGGCGGATACAGTCTCACAGAGTGACAGATCCTGGATCTCCTCCTCTGGCCACCCATGCCAGAAGTGGCATCGCTGTCTATTTCTATATGTTGGGGGGACTGCATAGTGATCCATTTTATGTTGCTATGTCCTCTTTATGTCTTTGCCCCTGCCACGGTGGGTGGGTACTTCCCAAGTGCTGCTCTGCCACCTTCAAGGGTCTGTCTCCACTCCGATGTACCACTCACCCCCACCTGCTGAGCTGGGGACCAAGGGAGAGAATAGAGGGGGTACGCAGTCCTGACCCGTGGCCTGTCGGTGTGGCTGTCTCATGGATGAGTCCCCAGTTCTCACTTCTTGTGGTCGTGCACCCTTTGCTGTGACTCTGTTGGGGGGATGCCAAAAGCCACCTGCCAGGTGATTTGCTCACCGTCTGCCCCCAGGTGTTTTCCAGGCAGAGCGTATGGGTCCGGACTGCAGGCCCCCACCTTGGTCTTTATAAACTCAGGGGAAACCATTCTGCTAGGCTCCCCCATGCCCCACATTGCTGTCTGTCAAATCGAGGAGGGTGACAGAGGGGGCCCAATGTCTGCCCCCACATACCACTTCTAAAGATGGCTGGCTCCCAGAGGATCACTGCCCCCTGCCCCTCACCTCTGATCGTCTCTGGACCACCTCCTGGGCATGTGCAACACTCTCCTGCTTCTTTTCTGCGGCCGGTGTCTACTCAGATGTTCCGACCATAGGAGCCACCGGTTTGGCCGGTAAGAGTGAACGGCTCCTGCTATGGAGCACTCCTGTGGGGCATTAATCACAGGCTGCTCTGCTCACGTTGTCCTGCCGCTTCAACCACTGAACCAGGCAGATCTCGCACGCAGATCTCCTCAGCAGCACCGTTCTTGGGCACTCCCTCGCAGGCTGTGCAAGCCTCCTCGCACACCACGGCTCCACGGCCCAGCAGTGGAATGATGCATCAAACAGGCACATCATCTCGGCTACACTGTCCACACAGATCAGCGTCTGTAGGCAGAAGTGGTCCCCACGGTTATTCAGCCATTTTGTGGCATGGAGATGGATCCCCCTGCCACGGAACTGATTTTGACGGATATTGACGTGCAAGGCCACATTGGTCCAGGAGGTCCCTTCAGGTGTGTCCGCCATGATCGGATTCTGGCCACACCCCATCTCCCGCATTAATATTTCATTTAGCCCTAGTGAGGTGTCGGTCCCTGGGCAATGGGGGGGGCCACTTGCCCCCCTCATTTGTCATATTTAGCCCCACCAGTTACAGTTAGCAGACATAACTAGAACTTGTGCCTCAGCCATACACTTCTTATGACCTCACATATTACATAGTTCATGACATGTTATATGACGTTACTTAGGGGGTATGTGTTTAGTCACCAGTCACTTTGGTTTTTCAGTGAATTTCTAGGGTTTTTTAATGTAATGGAATATTTTATTACCATACATAAAGCCAACCCCTGCAGCAAACCCCCCTAGGCAGCCAGCCCCATGCTGCATACAGCCTTCTGCAATGCACACGTGGGGTTTTGCAACAAAGAATGGCCTGCGGCTAGGCCCTCTAGCCAACCCATCCATAGGCAGCCATCCCCTCAAGGCAGCCAACCCCATGCTGTTTATTGGCCCTAGTGCTTGGCTCGAAGCCAGGCCCTGCCTTCAACTTCCCACAGGCAGCCACCCTGAGGCATCCAACTCCACGCCGTAGTTGGCTTTTGGTCATCCATGGAGTCGGGTTAGTGCAGGGCCTGTCTTGCAGCCAGTCCCTGCTTCAAACTCCTCGCAGGAAGTCAACCCAATGCTGCAAACAGACTTTGGCTGTGCGCAGCAGAGTGTTGGCCATAGGGCTTAGCCTACCCCTGGGACCTGTGGCCAATTCCCCAGCTGGCTGCTACCCCCACAACATGCCAAACAACAAGGATACACTGTTACTCAAAAATAGAAAAGAAAGAAAGAATCAAGCTAAGGTGGAAAAAGAAGGGGGAAGCCCCCTTTCGGAACTAAAACCCTCACACACCCAGCAAGCTATGTGTCATGCTTCCTCATCTGGGTTTTGCTCCTTGTCAGACTGGCGCTGCAATGTCTGACGGGCACCCACGAAGGGGCTCTTTATCGGAGATCTTTTGTTCCTGCCAGTTGGTGCATGTGGGTGTGAGGGCTTAAGTGGAGTGTAGGCGTGATAAAGAAGTAGTGATATTTTTAAAAGGTTAGGTAATCCAAAAGGAATTTTAATAGTGTGGTTAACTACCTTGCTAAAAACAGGGAGGAGAAAATACACACCGGTACAAAGATCCAGTGATGTGTGTTCTACCTAGTGATCGGTCGACATGTTTCATGCTTCATTAGCAATTCGTCAGGACCTAAATAGGAAAGCTGTACTACACATGAGTGGTCGGGGCAGTTACTACCTTCCACAGAAGATTCCACGGCAGGCCAAAGGGTCCTGCTGTATCCTAATGGGACCCTACTAGGGACAAGATATGGCGTCAACGGACTTCTCCCATGCGTAGGCACCACGGCTGTTGGTACCTTGTCTGCAGTTCGGACACTGACTCTGAACCTACCCTCCCCCGACCGCATGTGGGTAGGTTCAGAGTTTAGTTCCGAAAGGGGGCTTCCCCCTCCTTTGTCCACCTTAGCTTGGTTCTTTCTTTCTTTTCTATTTTTGGGGAACAGTGTATCCTTGTTGTTTGTCTAGTCCTAGGGCCTATACACTGGACCCCGTTAAAAATTAGCCCTCTTTGGTGCCCCCTTTTGTTGTTTGACCCCCACAACATGCACAGGCTTTGGCTTGCACAGCACAAAGTTGACCTTAAGGTCCCGGGAACCTCATCCCCTGGATCAAAACATACACGTACCCCCATCCCCAACTGATAGCTAGCCAGATAGATAGATAGATAGATAGATAGATAGATAGACAGATTTCTATCAAATAAGCATAAGATTAGCAAAGTGCTACCCACATAGAGCTGGAAAGGGACAAAGTATTTCACTATTTCTAAAAAAGAATCTTCAAGCATAGAATTAGCATAGTGCCATTAGGACGAGCTTTAAAATAGCAAACAACTTTGACCACTCCAGGTACAGTATTACAGAATTGAATTGGTAATGTGCCATCCAGCTAACTTGGAATGTATAAAACTAACCACTGACTCATGTTTCACTCACATTACAGCTCTTCAGAGAGGTTTAGCTTTGTCCAGACACAAGGAAACATACAGCATACATCATGGACAGTTTTGAATGTGCGTGCAGTCATAAATGGCAAGTAATAATGTGGGTGTAAGTCAAATAGCTAAATTATTAAAATGGTTTCAGTGAGTTTACATTTCTGAATTTTAAGTAGTCATACATATTGTGCAAGAGGGCAGTGGAACTGGCCTCAAACGAATTGCAGAAGAAAAAAACATTGGTTTGTAATGTAGTATGCAGGTCTGGTATATAGTGGTATTCGGACCAGGGTCACCAAGTGGCTCTACCCTAAAAATCCCATCAACCATGACAGTTAATTCAGTCTCCGCAAAATCTAGGCTTCCTTCTACCAGCCATGGTGATGCAAACCAACAGAAATTAATATGACAAGCAACATTAAGGGAAAAATACAAATATTTAGGAAGATGAGGACCACATTTTTTTATAGGTCTTGCTGCTTCAAAATGGAAAAAGCAAAGGATTGTTGTTTAGGAAGTGGTTGGTTTTATAGTGTGGTACGCAGGTGTCCATAACATGGAAATTTAGATCAAGTGTGCATGACTACATGTTTCTCAGTAAGAAAGGGACGCACAAACATTAAACATGTCAGTGAAGCAATTGCTCAATCACTAGATCCCTGTCACTGCAATACCAAGGGAGTACTATCCAGCAAAAGGCAATTTAACACTGACAAAGAAGAGAACCACTGGCCCTAGAAATAAATCTCTGTCAACAGCGACTGATGTTCTCCTGTTGAATATATTTAAATCAGGCGGGCAAACCTCCACTAGCATAACGAACTGAATGAAACCTTTGTGACTGTGTATGGATGTCACAGACACTAAGTTATAAATCAATGTTATATGCTGCAGACATTTGTATATATAAATGGGTTTTAAGGTTGGAATAGGCTTGAGGCACAACATTTAAAATCATTGTTGAATCTTCTCAAACCCTCTATGAATTAGGCAATAAGGATGGAGACAAGATTGATTTCCTGGTATTTCACTTCAATGAAATTAATGTGGAGATTTTGGTCCAGATCACTAACATCCAGAATGCCAAAAATTATTTTTATTAAATGAAGCAATAATTGGCTAGTGATTTTAGGTGAGCAGTGAGTCTGAGGAAGCAGGTAGATGAAATAGATGGTCTCCTGTCTTTAGACTTTCCCACTCTGGTATCCCCTGTGAAAATGGCTTAATAAGATCTATATGTTAAAATTGAGAAGATGGCCAGAGTTTACGATTTTAAATATTTACAAACAAAGTTTTCTGTCTCTCTTAAGATCAACATTTAGGTTCATGATATGGTATGCATAAATATTTCAGTGTTACCTGATCACAAACGGAGGAATACAATTTTAAAATTTAGGATTGGGTTAAACTCATTTTGTGCTCAAGTGGAGATGGTTAACATGTTAGAAGAAATAGGGGTATTGTAAATTTGGATCCAAATATGAAATGTTCATTTATTAGAGCTGAAAGGTGCAGACTATTAAAGCCAATATAGTTGAAGTATGTTGTAAAATTGGGCAAAGGCGTATTTGGATTTTCATTTGCTATGCAGTTCTTTGCATTAACTGCTGTGGGGAGTTTCTTACAGATGGTGAAATTGCAAGAGATCAAATCAAATTCACTTTTAACAAGTCTATATGATATATAATATTGTTGAATAAATGAATGAATTGATTCATTCATTCATTCATATAATATCATTGATTTCGTTTTTATAATTGATTGATGGTTTTAATGATCCAAGCATTCGATAATGTTCCATAGCTTAATGGACCATGGTCCTAATGATCCAACTGGATTTGACCAACTGACTGAATAATCAGATTAAAATAAGAAATTACAAAAGGTTTCAATGCCCTGATCAATTACCTTCCTTTCTACTGTAAGTATTAGGAAGAGTAAATGCATAAACATGTCATGAATCCTTTGTCAGTCTTGTGCTTTTTCTCTTTAAATATCACTGTCAACTTTATTGCTTAGAAAGTTGAGTGCTTGCAGCCAACATCCAGTGGGATGTGCAGGTCATGAGCGCACATCATTCAAAGTTGACTAATCTTTTCAACCTGCTGAAGTAGTTCGATTCATTTTGATTTAATATCATTATTTGATTTTAAATAAAACCATAAATGTGCAAATAACAGTTTGCACACCACAGAGGAAAGGTCCTTGTCATATCAGTGTTACATGTGAGATAGAGAGAGCAAAATATGGCACAGTGTATTGAGAATATTTTAAAAATCTCAGGCAAAAGATGTCACTTTAAAATACAAAATGTAAAGTGCAGAATGTAAGCTAAGGTAACAAATTGCGAACAGTAGAAACAGAATGAAAACATGATATTATATGGTCCTAACATGTTCCTATTGTCATCAGCCATAACAATACAACAGCATCAACTAAGCTCTATAAACCTCTCTGTAGGATCCACCATGCTAATGTAAAAGAAAGTTGCAAACCATGTGAACATCACTCTCAGAACATCACTGCTGCACTATGCACCCTCATTTCCACTGGATCATGCTTGTGCCTTTCCAGAAATAGAACAATATGACTAGTCTAACAAGCTTTTACCCCTCAAAGGGGCACTAAACCCACAATGGAAGTAGATAAAGGTTTGGACCATTGGAAAGTCGCATTAAAATACCAGAACTGGGGTTGATGTGGGTAATTTCTTTCTATATAAAGGAGGCAAGATTTTAACTAATAAGAGGGTCCTCCAGAGAACATAGGTATTGAAAATCATCTTTATAATTCCTGATATTCTTTGTGAATAACAGGTTTTAAATAGGTTTCCGGATTCCAGTACAAAAGCAACACAAAAGGCATTGCTGTTTGGGTGGATCTTCCATCACATGGACATTTGACAGCTGCCATTGTTCCATTTTTTTAAGCCAACCCAAAAAATGAACTATATTCAATCTTAGTTGTGTCAAGAAAAAATAATATAGGTTGTTAGATGTAAATGTTAGGTACCTTTAAAGGCCTTTTGTTTGTGCCACAGCAAGGTATCTGAACAATGATTGTCTAAGGAAGTTCAAATTTAGACACGTTATTGGTAATGATATCAAATGTCATTTACAGTACTTAATTGCTAATGATATTGTGTCATTTACAGTGATTAGAAACAGAAACAAACTGTGGTATTGGGCACTATACAATAAAGCATCATTATTAGCACAAGGAGCATTATCGAAGATGTTATGTGTGTTTGTAATACATACTATCACCCACAAGAGTTTCCTGGTGCTGAGAATGTTTGTGTACCTAGCTCTGCCTATCGTAGGTTGGTTTATTATTATTCAGTTTCTTGAGGAAATCAAGAAGAGAGAAGGAGATTCATATATGGAGTGAGAGGCCTAACCAAGCTTTAGGAGCGATGTAAGAGAATGCCCGTCTACCTGATATATTTCTTTTTTATGCATGAGATATGTGTGAGTAGGAGTCCTGCTAAGCAGAATGTCTGTGTTGTTGGTGTAAGGAGATGTGACTGTTTAGGTAGGAGGGGCCTAAGTTGTGTAGTGCCATGAATGTATGTGTGAGGATTTTGAAAACAATGCATTTGGCTATTGGCAGCCAGTGGAGCTCCCTGGTGATTGGTGTGATGTGATTTCTGTGGGAGATGTTTAGGATGAGTCTAACTGCTAAGTACTGGATGGTTTGTGGTCTTATAGCGAGTTGCTTGGTGAACCTGGCATACAGGATGTAGAGGATGTTTCTCAAGTCCAACCTAGCATTAACTTGTATGGTCATGTCCAGTTTGCTATTGATGATTATCCCAAGGCTCCTGGTGGCTGTGCTGGCTGTGGATCTGAGTTGGGATGCCCACCAGTTGGAGCCCCATTGTGAGATGTTCTTGGTGAAGATCATTACTTTTGTCTCGTCAGCGATGAGCCTGAGACAATTGTCTTTCATCCAGTCGGAAACTTTGGTCGTGCAGGCTCTGAACTTGTTTCCTGTGTTGGGGGTTTTGTCAGAGAGAGTGACTCTGAGTTGCATGTCCTCAGTATAGGAAAGGATGTTGCTGTTGTGTGCACGGATGACATTGGCCAGTAGGATCATGTAGGCAGTGCAGAGGTTGGTAATGAGTGATAAACCTTTAAGCACTCCGCAAATGAGTTTTCAGGCTTCTGATTAGAAAGGTTCAAGGCTGATAGCTTCATTTATATTTGTTAAGAAAAATCTTGTGCAGTCCCCTGAGAAGGATAGCACGTGAGGCTGTATCAAATGCTGCAGACAGTTCCAGGAGAATGAGGGCTGCTGTGACTCCTCTGTCTGGGATCATGCAGTTGTTGTGTGCAGCAGCAATGAGTGCTGTTTCTTTACCATGGTTGGACCTGAATAAGGAAGGCATGGCATTGAGGAGCTGGTGGTTGCTGAGTTGGTCGGTGAAGCATCAGTTGATTAGTTACTCTAAGACCTCTGCTGGGTATAGTAGGAGGGAGATGGGTCTATAGTTGAAAAGCGTGGCTGAGTTTGCAAATGGTTTCTTGAGCAGGGGCATGACAGTGGCATGTTTTCAGGTGTACTAGAATATGGCTGAGTTGATAGAGGCATCGAGGGAGTGTCAATACTCTGCTAATCAGTATGAGTCCTTTAGTGAAGGAGGGATGGGAGCCTCAGAGTGGATGGTCTTTATGGTAGCAATGATTTAACGGTGGTGATGGCGAACAACGAGGTGAGAGTTTGTTCTTCAGAAATGATGGGAATTTGAGTTGCAACAGTGACAATTGAGGGTTATAGTTGCAGAACAGGTACATATTCATGATCTGTGATATGGTGGACCCTTACCTTTCTGTGGCTCTTGATTGTGAGACCTCCTATATAAAAGTGTTACTCCCAGAGCAGGGGCCAACTTGCCTCTGTGCAGACGACCATGCAATACTGAAAAGTAGACTGGTTGTTTGATAGTTCCACTCTACCTTTCACTTTAAGCATCGTACTAATCCACGGTTTAATGAAGGGTCACTGAGGGGCCCATTTGTGGGGGCATGGTGGAAGATCACTTGAAAAGCACACTCCCATGAAGTGCTATAAAGGGTGCACTGTCATTGCATCATTTGTGTGAGCACACAATCAAAGCTCCTCCTACCTTCCTGTTTGCACATGCACCCCCCCTTTAATATATTTTGGGGCAGTGACAAAGGGCATGGAAATGAGGGAACACCAAATTTGGATCACCTGAACACAAAATGTGTACCATTGTTACACATATCTTATAAAGGACTACCTAGTGTGGTCCCTTCTTTAATACCAAAGTGTTCCAGGGCACAAAAAACGCCATTTGAGACATGTGGCATTTAGTGTAATACAGCACATAATGTTTTCTTTGTATCTATATATCTCATAGTTACTTGTCAGAACTTTTGTGATGAATTGGTTCCTTCAGGAAGCAACTCAAGACCTGGCTGTTCGAGCAGTGGCGGACCCCCCCCCTACCCTCCCCCCAAGCGCCTTGAGACCCTCCGGGTGAGTAGCGCGCTATACAAATGCTTTGAT
This sequence comes from Lissotriton helveticus, assembly GCF_964261635.1. Taxonomy (NCBI): domain Eukaryota; kingdom Metazoa; phylum Chordata; class Amphibia; order Caudata; family Salamandridae; genus Lissotriton; species Lissotriton helveticus. The sequence goes on from NC_136068.1 coordinate 1,762,955,134, forward strand.
TGATTGATTGATTGAATTGGCCAATCATTTTGTATCTAAAATACAAAATAGAGGTTGGAACACACATTCCTCAACCCCTCAATTATTTACTTTGGACATCCCTTTGAACACCACTCAGAAAGATCCCGTTAACTGTCCAATGTGGTCCACTTTTAACATAATTGATCAGAAGGAAACCAATGTCTCACTGCATAAGACTAAATCGATTTTTCCTTATGATTCTTGGCTGGATAGGACACTACACTCCTCCAGAGATGCTGTTGTGCCAATTGTGAGGAAGAGAACTTCTCTCTTTAGACTAGAGCTGTTCCAAAAGAATGAGGAAAAGGAGTAGTAAGGCCTCTTTTGAAGATAGAAATGTGACAAAGTACCATCTGATAACCATTACTGAGAACGATTAAGTAACACGTACTAGCTATTCAACCAATTCACTGCCTATCTAAAAGAAAACTATTTGTTTGGTTGATGGCAATTACTCCATGGCAATTAGGATTCAAAGCCTGCCAGGATATGGAAACAGCTCTTGTTTTGGTAGTTGAAGGGATTCGTTCTATTACAAATGAAGAATACCTGGCAGTTTTAATGCTAGTTGACCTGTCTGCTGCCTTGGCATGGCAGCCTGTTAGCTTGTCTGCAAAATATTGGCCAACAGAAGCAGATGCTGTCACTGGTTGTCTCCTATCTTAAATACCACACAGAAGTGGTGGTTTTACCCCCTCTCATTCAAAATTGAAACACATATCTGGGGTTCACCTGGGCTCAACTAAACTGCCTATCCTTTTCAACATCTACACTTACCAGATAGTACCTTTTATTACCTGTTACAGCTGTTTCGTCTTCTCCTACTTTGATGATGCCCAGATTTTTCTTCTCTTAGATCAACATTCTCTTGGGTCAGCTATAAAATGTATCGCAAATTGTCTTTGAGCTCTTCACAAATAAGACAGAGCTGTTGCTGGTGGGTAAAAACCTATAACATTAGGCAGATGTATAATGGCCCAAAGGGATGGGCTTGGTCCCATCTCCTGCTGTCTTAGTCAAATTGATTGAGGTTCTTCTTGAACCACTGCTTTTTAAGATGCCCAGTATATATACACTGGACTCCCACTATTTACTCTCTCTGAGTGTCCTGAAAAAACTTAGGTTTTATCATCTAATCTACATGGGCAAGTGACAGTGTCCTGAGTCCTATCAAGATTAGATTACTCTAATCTTCTGTACTCAGGACTTCCTGATACAGCCTGATATAATCTTCTCCGGATTCACAATGTCACAGTAGAAGCGGCTCATAAATTGATAAAAAGCATCATATCAGCAACACCTGTATTTTTTTAACATTGGCTTCCTGTGCAGCAGGGAACATCTTTTAAGATAAACTATGTAGCACAATAACAATAATACGTGGAAAATGGGTTTCAGCAAATATGTATAATTTGTGCATCATCAAGTAAAATATATCTATATGTTTTCATTCTATTAACACCAAACTCCACATTAAAATAAGCGGCAATATGTCAGAAGACAGCAGACATTAGAGCTCTAGCTTTGAAAGCACAGCTAATACGACTGGATAATAACAACATTTATGGGTGTATTTATTGCTCAATCCCATTCTGTACTGAGCATTTTTATTTTGGGGGTGCTGCAGCACCCCTAACCATGATTTCCAGCACCAATGTGTACAACCATGCAAAGGAGGAGATTTACCAAGCTTTTACACATCATGTTGCAGCAAGCCACCTTGCTGCACTGCACTGTGTGACAGGGAAAGGGCAGGAATGCTCCATATCTAACATTATACGGTGCACTCCTGTCTTTTCCATGCAGTGGTGCACAATGTGAGCACTTAGCGCCAATGCAGGCACCCTTGTGTTATGGTGCATAGGGTGACTGCATTGCAGACCGGATTGTTTTTGTGCAGGAAAGGACCTTCCTGCACAAAATAGTCCTTTGAGGCATTTTCTTTTCCAATGTGTGCTGCAGCGCACAGACCAGAAGGGGAAGCCTGCTCCCACCGCAGCACACGGGTGCTTGCCAAGTGGGGAGCCAGCAGGGGCAATCAGGGGTTGGCTCCCTGAGCTGCCCTCCCCCGGGCAGGCATGCGGGGGTCCCGGGTGGGACCAGGAAAGTTGGCAAAAGCAGCCGGGGGTGGGCTCCTGGAGCTGTTACACTCACCTGGAGGTCCGGGTGGGACAGGACTCTCCAACGAGTGACGCCACGGCCGGAGGCCCACATCTAGGCTCTCCCCGATGCAGCAGGAGAGCCTCTGTTATAATATGCATAGAAAGGAGCCTGAAGCACCCCATAATTTCTTGCAAGGGATGCGGAAATCTTTGTTTATGGTGCCTGGTGGCCTCAGAGGAGGGGGGTCACCCTCATTTGTGAAAAAGGTGCTGGGGAGCTGCTGGAGAAGCACAGCCTCCCCTCCAGCATGAAGAGAAGTCCCTCCCTAAGTGACAAGGGGACTTGAAAAGAATAACCCCTCAAGGGCTCAGCCAGCATTGAACACCTTCTGGGCTGGAACTTTTGTTCTACAGCTGAGGGTGTATTGAGAAGTGTATCGAGGAGTGAAAGGCTGAGTTAGGGATGTCTGGGGAAGGGTGTCCCCTGGAGGTGAAGCAGTGTAATTGCATCAGAAATGCTTTTACTTACGTTATTTCTTTTAGAGGGACTGCAGGTCGCATGTGTAAGGTGAAGTACCTGTGTTAGATGATGTCATTAGTGACGCTCCAGTTGCCCGGCCCCTCCTGCCTTTCTCCATCTAGAAATGGCCATCATTCGTCGGCCGCGCAGCAGACAAGCGCAGCGGGCGCGCCGGTGGCGCGCCAAAGGCGAGCCCGTCTGCGCTCGTCCGCGATCACGACGGGACCGGGGCCGGTCCCCCTGTCCGTTTGATAAGCGATATGACTGGGGTATATAGTAGGGCGGAGTTGCTGGCATTGAGACCCACGCGATGCTATGGTGGTCCTTTGCTCTCACTGAATTCCTGGAGCTCGGATTTTGCCTGCAAAGATTGTGAATTCCATCTTATGAATTATGAGTCAAGGGGGAATCACTCTCACATTCGGAGCTCTGCCTTTTCTACTTTTCTAGAGGAGCCAGATCATCCGTGTCCCTTAGAGCGGCATTGGTCAACTGTAGATCGCTACCCAGACATGCCATTGACATCTGGCAGTCTCTTCAGGAAAACAAGTGGGATCTTCTTTTCCTTACGGAAACATGGCTGAATGAAACTACTAACCCTGCCATCACATTAGCCATCCCTGATGGCTATAACATCATTTGTGCCATCGATCTAATGGCAAACAAGGAGGTGGGGTAGCACTCATTCATAAATCTGACTGGCCAGTTATAATTCTCTCGTATGAGCAAATTGACAACATTGAGGGATGGCTTTTTTGTATTAAGCTATCCGCATCTATTTCTTGCTCAGGACTCTTGATCTATTGCCCCCCTGGTTCCAGCATTACTCCTCTGCCGGCCCTGGCGGAGTATATTATTCAGGCCAGTACCCGTTATGCTAATTTCACAGCCTTAGGAAATTTCAATCTGCATGTAGACGATGACACTAGCTCTCACAGTAAATGCTTTCTATCGACGCTCGCAGCATGTAGTTTGAATCAATTGGTGGAGTGGCCTACACACAAAGCAGGTCACACCCTTGACCTAATTTGTACTAAACTTGCTACTATCCAGGTCACCAACTCCACGCAGCTGATTTGGTCAGACCATTTTCTTATCTCCTTCACGATTGAGCTATCACATTCTTATAGGCCTACTATAATCCCTAAGACCTCAGGTAGAAACTGGAGTCGCATTACCTTGGAATCGCTCCAAAAACATTTAAAAAACTTGCAGCCCTGTCCAGCCCCAGATTTGAATTCTCGCATTGCCAACCTAGATAATTGGTTAGGCCAGGCAATGGAATCACTTGCTCCACTGAAGCCCATTAAAACCTATAGGTCAGAACCATCGGCCCCATGGTATTCTGATGCTCTTCGTCAGAAAAAAGCATCATGTAAAGCTCTCGAACGAATATGGAGGCAAAAGTACTCCATTGAGGACAAATCTACTTATAGAGCTGCCTTAAAGGAGTATCACAGATCTATTATGGAACATACAAGGGACTATCTGGCCAACAGAATTAATAAAGCCAATAATGGGGCCAGAGAGATCTTCAATATTGTCAGATCTTTTACGGACCCTCAAGCAATGACTAGGAGTCTGCCAGCCACCCAGTCTTTCTGTAATAAACTTTCTGATTATTTTGAGGAAAAAATAGAAACTATATATGCCTCCTTCCCCACTATTAACAGTCTCAAACAGAGGGAGGAAGTAGACACTCAGAACTTGTTATCTCCCGTCCTTTTATATTTTGAAGATGCCTCAGAAGAAGTCACTCTTGCTGAATTACGGAAAATGTAAATCCGGATCACCTAATGATAATTGGCCGGCTAAGCAATATAAGGCAATAGCAACACTTCTTAAACCCCATCCTCAATTCCATCTGTAATGATTCCTTGAAAACGGGAAAGTTTCCAGACAAATGGAAACATGCTTCCCTGATTCCTATTCTAAAGAAACTCAATGTAGATCCGGACAATCCTAGTAATTATAGGCCGATTTCCCTTCTACCTGCCCCGGCAAAGCTCCTGGGAAAACTGGCACATTCCCAACTTGCCAATTACATAGAGGCCAATGGACTCCTGCATGAGACTCAGCATGGTTTCCGGTCTGGTCACAGCATGGAGTCGGCACTGATTGAAATGGCTGACTGTGAGATGGACACTGGATCAGGGATCGAGGGCGGTGTTGGTGCTGCTTGATCTTTCGGCAGCATTCGACACCGTCTCTCATAAGATCCTGTTGAAGAGACTGGTGACTCTGGGAATAGGGGGTACTGTGCTGAAGTGGATTGCCTCCTTTTTATCAGAACGCACTCAGCAGGTCTATACTCCCCCTTTCACATCCCCTGCTAGACCACTCAAGTGGGGAGTCCCTCAGGGCTCTTCCCTAAGCCCGCTCCTCTTTAATGTCTATTTCACCCCGCTGGCTGAAATGATTGCTCAGGCTGGAGTTAAAACCACTTCCTATGTGGACGATATCCAGCTCCTTTTTACCTTCGAAGAGCCCACTGCCAAGGCATTCGATCTAATGAAACCTGCCTCAGGGACATATCAAAATGGATGGACTCAAATTCCCTCAAGCTTAATGCAGGGAAAACAGAGGTCCTGTTTTTTAATACACCATCCCCACTGTCATCCAATCTGTGGTGGCCCGACGACTTGAGTCAAGCCCCTGTACCAAAAGACTCAGTACGGAACCTCGGGGTTCGCTGGGATACACAGCTTACTTTCGAAGCCCAGGTGCAAACTGTAGCAGGATCCTGTTTTGCAAAGATTAGAACAATAAAAAGACTCATTACTTATCTGCCCACTGACTGTCGAAAAACAGTGGTTCACGCCCTGATAACCTCTCATCTCGATTATGCCAATGCACTGTATGTAGGCATTACGGCCGGTCTATATAACAGACTCCAGACGGTCCAAAATGCGGCGGCTCGTTTGGTGGAGGGTATTCCTCCCAGACATCATATTACCCTGCATCTCCGTAAATTGCACTGGCTGCCCATGAATAAAAGATGTAAATTTAAAGCCATCACATTGGCATACAGGGCTACGCAGGGCATAGGTCCGGCTTATCTTAAAACCTGCTTACGTCCCTATCACAACGTCAGATCACTGTGCTCAAACTCCCAGCTTCTCCTAGTCACCCCTAGGTTTAAGAGAACCCGAAAGGGAGGGAAAACTTTTGAAGTTTGCGCCTCTCAGCAATGGAATAAGCTCCCTTTATCCCTCCGAGCCTGTCAATCTGAATCTCTATTCCGCAAGGCCCTCAAAACCCATCTTTTTGATCTATAATCTGTTTCATGTGCCCATTGCTTCCAGATTCATTAGCGCCGGGACGCCCCGTTGGGGCAGCTGCGCGCTTTACAAAATACACAAATAAATAAATAGTAAAGTGGGATTATGTTGCCAGACATTCCAGCTGGCAACATACAGGATTTGCCTGTATATGCGTAATCCTGTGATTTCATCTGTGATGCCTTTAGGGGCTGGAATTGCAATGCATTCTAATGATCCACAAATATGATGAGTACTGTCAATCTAAAGTGATGCGTAAACATGTATTCTTGCTGCTGCGCTTAGGTGAAGAACCCCGACTGCTTGCCCTTAAGATGTAGAGGTGTATACTTCATGATCAGTCGGAAATGCTCAGTCAGGGTTGTGTGTCACCAATTCAGGGTTACCTATTTTAAATGCTTGTTGAGATAATTGGGGGGGTCGCCACTGGGATGGTGCCAGTGTGCAGGGCCCTCGCTCCAGGTTATGTTCAACTAACTGCATTGGGGGGCCAGATGATGTGCATACATGGGAGTGGTGGTACTAGACCCACCCCCCTACGGGAAGGGTGGAGAAGATATGCAATGTTACAAAGCAATTCCAACAGATTATGTTTATTTGTAAATTGGTGCATAGTTTGAGCTGTGTGTGTGTTTAATAAATGTACTCTTACTTTTATAAAGCAAAGTACAGACTGGACAATCAATTAATGAGTGTTATTTCTGGGCACCTGCAAATGGTGATTACTAGCCCATACCACCTCCCTTGAGTAAGCCTCAGACTGCTCTGCAACGCTACCTTCTGAGAGTCAGGCGCTACAATTGGGTGTTTCGTTCCCAGTGAAGGACAAATGTAGTCATGTTATTTGTGCAGGCCTCACAGATGCTGCCTCGTTTCCCAACACCTTGCTTGTTGAATATTCAGTTTTCTCCTTACCCTGATACTCACGCACCAAATAGGAAATGAAATGAATTGGCTCTGTGTTTTTCATATCCGCAAAATGTTTCTCTTTATTAGCTCCTGAAGGAGTGAGGTGCATACACCTGTTCATATCAAGTTAGATTGCCTGGATGCGTTTACCTATGTAGAGCTTGAAGTGGGCTGGGTCTTTTCAGTGCTAAGCACCGGCAGTTCTAAAGAGCAGGTGCTGAGACGGGTTCCTATTGGGCTCCCCATTTTTGCTGTCACCCTCATGGGGAAAATATTTTTACCCTGCTGCAGTACCACCCTCCATTGCCTTTGATATAACTTCAAAGAGACTCGTTCTTTCACAGTCTCAAAATTTCAAAACTGTGGCATTTTCAATATTATACACAACTAAGCCATAGTTGTTGATTATTTATCTTATGCAACTAACAACCATTGTCAAAGCCAATAGCCCTGACTGTTGAAGGTGTAATGTTATATTTTGCATTATACATCTGGATGCGATGACAGAAGCAGCAAAATTCCAGGCATGCAACACATTATGATCAGCACAGAATTTTATCTTGCATGTTTTTAAGCCTCACCTTTCATTACATCGCTCACACCCCTTTGAGAACCCCCTCCCCAGTTTTTTCATCACACTTAGGCCTGTACATATGGTTTTTAGGATTTGCTGCTCAACATTCAAGATGTGTGATGGTGAAATTAGTGCATTTTGTCAAAGCAAAATTGTGCACAAGTCCTCACAGTTTCAAAAACTCAATGAAGCATCCTGAAAAGAACTGACATTTAATCATTGGGGACTCACTCACCTTGAAGTAGACATGTTGTTTAAGTTCCAGTTTTATATTTTTGCTAAAAAATACACACACAGTGACACCATGTCCTGTTGGTGTTTACAAGTAAGTGCCGGAGCTGAGCACCGACAAATACCGGCACATATTAAACACTTCATAATGCATTTTTAAATAACAGCAGAAATAATAGTGCACCACAGTGCTAAAAATATATAGTGTGGGTACAGATGTAACAGTACTTTGTACCAGCGCCATGAAACCGCCTGGTGTAAGTGCGCTCTACAACTGATTTTAACATAACATAGTGTGCCCCTTTGTACAAGCCATTTTGGGGGCTGTAGCAGTGTGGCACAATAAAGCCGAACAAGGCCAGTGCTCAGTTGCTATGGGACATACTTTAAAACTCTTGTTTCAGCATGATGGTGAATTTGCATTCTGGGAGCATGAGGAGGACCTGTCTGGAATATGGTACGGATCTCAAACGCAACGGAAGGTATAATAGGGCATAATATTAAGGACAGGCGATACATTATCGACGCTTTTATCGACAGGAAACTGACGATAAAGCGGCAATAATGGCCTTGATAATATGCTCTATGAATTCCAATCGAAGCCCATGTTAGATGTGTTCACAGGCCAGGGTAGAAGTGACGCAGTGAAATCTATGAGATTTCACTGCGCCACTTCTAGGACACAAATGCGTCAGTATCTTACGCCTGCCTCGCGTGACTGACAAGGGCACATTTGAAATGGGACTTGCCCTTCTGAAATGACCCATTGCTGCAGTTGCGTCACTTTTGTGACACACTACAGCAATGCGTCATTTTTGCGCCTACAGATACGTCAGAAATACTGTCAATATGATGCATCGAGCATGTCGCAAGGAGGGCGCAATGAAAAGTGACGCATCGCTGTTTTCATGCAGCGATGCATTACTTTTCATAAATGAGGCCCAAAGTGTTAACATAAAAAAGGACACAGAAATGAAAATAGGGCATCATGTATGAAAAGTGATGCAGCGATGCGTCACTTTTCATTGCGCCCTCCTTGCGACATGCTAGATTCGTCATATCTACAGTATGACGCATCATGTCGCAAGAAGTTACAGATACATTAGTATTTCTGACGTATCTGTAGGCACGGAAATGACGCATTGTTGGAGTTTGTCACAAAAGTGACGCAACTCCAACAATGGGTCTTTACACATTGGCAAGTCCCATGTTAAATGTGCCTGCGCCAGTCTTATGCCTGCTGTGAGGCAGGCGTAAGATATTGATGCATTTGCATCCTAAAAGTGACGCAGTGAAATCTCATAGATTTCCCTGCATCACTTCTACATGGCTTTCTTGCGTCAAAACGCCCACCCTGCATACATTATCCCTGGCGTAGGTATATTGTGGCGTAGGGGTTTACGAAGTGACGCATCTGCCTAGATGTGTCACTTTGTAAATATGACACAACATAGCTCATTTTTTACCCTGCTGGTGCTTCACAAAAAATGACACACCAGCGGTGCAAAAGTGACGCCAGGGCTCAAAACTAAGCCCCATAGAATTTAGTGGTTTATTGTACAAAGGGAATCAGACATACTAGCTAAATTACGGCTCCCCGCCTTACATTCTGTGGTTTTAGGCAAATATTTAATTTCACTTAATTATCGGGTATGAATGTGCTTTCAAATATTTGAGCTCAAAATACCAGCTGTACGAAAACCTAATGTGTTTGATTTAATAAAAAATCGTGCTCTTTAATAACTGAGCACATAGAAGGTTTAATGAAAACTGTCTTGTCTTCTTCATTCACTTTTAACAAGTATTTCTAAGTGCAGTGCTTTAGTGAGATATCAATGCCAAAGCTTCCACATGTTAAAGAAATGCACGTTTTGAATTTTGTGTGTGGGGCTTGTTGTACAAACAGCAAACATTGTCAGGGCTCGGCTCCATCAGGGGCTCTAAGAACCAAGCCAGACACTTGGCTGGGCTCTCCCTATTAATTTGTTTGTTCGCCCACCTCTAATTGGAAGCAACACAAAACTACAACTCCCAGAACACACTAAGTTGTTAAATGAATGCCCAGGACTGGAAACGTGTGCAGGGTATGTGGAAGATGTTGCCCTTTACTTTGTTGACCAGATTTCATGTTAAAATCTGAATTTGTAAAAGAACAATCGCTTGCTGTTATCAAAGGCTGAGCAATCCGTTCACTATCTGTGATGGAACAGCAGCCACTACTGATGGCTCAACCCTTCCTCCTTGAATGGTGCTCAGAGATAAGGGGGCGGGCGGGCGGGCGGTGCCCTGCGAATTGGCCGACGTTGTGTTTGGACTGAGTGAACCTGGCCTGAGTCAAAGGAGAAGGAACACATTTGATTCTTCGACGGGTCTGCCAGATCGAGTCCCTGAAAATCGACCCCTCTGCAGCAGTCGTAAAAGGGTAAGAATCGCAATGGACAGCACGCTGATAAATAGAACAGGACTGTGTGGTCGCAGGCGACAGATATCTGAAAGCAGGCCGGGCTTTAGGGCAGTGGGACCGGTGCAGCGGCACCAGGGAAGGGGGGCTCTGACCTTTGGGGGGCGCTGTGCTTAACAATAAAGTATGATTAAAAACACCTTCAGCAGAGTTCCTTGTGTGTCCAGTATTCAGGCAACATTCAAAATGTCAAGATAACTCTTGTGATTAATGTTCCTGAGAGAGAGAGAGAACTATTTGTCTAGGGGCAGTTTTCACTTGCCATAAAGTAACGCAGAGTGTTAATACGCCTGCTGCAAAGAATGCGTACCATGCAGATCACAGATCTGTATTTTATAAGGATAGCTGACTGGATTACTGCTTTTGTCACAGAGAAGCATTTCATAAGATGCAACCCTAATATAGCCTTATAGCCCGCCGTAGAGGGCTATACCAGCTATTAAAGGCCCTCTCCAGCGTTAAAGGCCCATTGACCGGGACTTTAATAGCCGGTATAGCCCAGCTAGAAGGGCTATAAGGCTATTAGAACATTCTGCCACTAGAGGGCAGAATGTTCTAACAAAATAGAACAAAGCCTTATGGGAGCATGAGGGGATTGGAATCCCCTCAGGCTTCTTGAAGCCTTTGTTCACAGCCAGAGTTGTGAACAAAGAAACATTGGAATGTTGGAGCTCCAGGCTTATACCAGCCATTATAAGCCCGGAGCACTCCATTGTTTTCAATGGGGCTCCCAACATTCCAATGTTCTAATATAGAACAGTGACTGTTAGGAACTGTCATCAAAGAGCTGCATGCTCTTTGTATAAAATAGGTGCGGATGTTCTGTTTCCCGCTGTTTCATTATCAATTCATAATGTGGCTGAAAAGTGTTTGTTTGGGTAGATATACATTCTTATGAGTAAAGTTAGCCATTACCAGCGCTTTAAAACAAATTAAATGAATGGGAAAGAGCGTCTATGGGGAGATGAAGGGGACTTTTTTCCGGGGGTCAAGGGGGAGTCTAAGAAGGAGGTTGGCACCAAAATGATTGTCGCACTGGGCGCCTGAGGGGCATGTGGATAGCAAATGTTAAATGATCATCGTATGTGGTGGGGTTTGCCATGTTTTATATGTATGGTTGGTAAAATCAGCAAACCACGCCTCGAGAGCAGAAGATCTACCCTTAAGGTGCGTTTCACAGAAACATATAGGTATATGTTATGCTGTGTTACATAGAGGTATATTTTGCCTAAGCACTGAGGGAAGCTCTAGAGATGGCAAAATGTAATGTCAGGTAAGAATGGCTCCCAAGTTTCAGTCCAGTCCAGAAACTTTTATTGCATTCTGGGACTTGTAGTCCTGTTTTTTATCAAGGGTAACAGGGCACTATAAATACCCTAATACAACGAAAAATGCCTGAAATAGAAGAAATACTAAAGGAAGTGGGAAGCTAGAGCATAAGGCATCTATCTGTCAGGCTGTAAGAGAGGAAGAGATAGAGGTGGAGGCTGACCATATACAGTTACCCAAAGATACCTGCCCAACCCTGTCTATTGGGGGCACCTAGCTAGATGAACAGAGGGTAGAGGTGAAAGGAGCGCCATCTCCGATAGCTATTTAAGGACTTTAAAACAGGTACCGAACTTCAAAAACGCTGGGGGGGGGGGTTGGAGGGAGTTGCTTATTGATTTGCACCTCATCAGAATGAAACAATATAACATGTATCCAAAATCTGTGCAATATTATAAATATAACAGTTCATCTATATGACTTCTTTTAAAACAGTGGTAATAAAGTTTTACAAAATGCATGCAGATTATAACTCACATAATAATTTCAGAGGTAATCTAATTAAATCTATCAGAACATTAGTGCTAAATAAATTATATCTAAAACATTTATCTTTTCTAAAACGGCGCCGAGCTTATAAAGAGACTTTCCTCTACATACTTCACAGGATCCTGTTTTATCACTTGTGTCACTCCAGTGTTTAGTGTAGGCTTTTAATGGTACAACCCCTAAGCGAAAATCTGTGACGTACAACCTGTGGGATGAGAAGGGAGGCAAAAGACGAAGCCGGAATAACTGGGGTTCTTGGTTCTGAAATGAACAGGCTTGTGCACAAGGGCAGCTGTTTTTGGTTTGACTTTGTAGACTGAGTGTTCGTATTTATCCATCCATGCATGAATGTACATAGGCAAGGCCACCTAGAGAGGAAAAGAACTAGCTACATGCTGTGAATACAGGTCAATGAACAAAAAGGAGTGAACGTAAAGCGGGTACATAGGTGATCCTGTTTCTTAACGTCCTGGAAGTGGTGGACAGAAGGAGTGTGCATGGTCTGTTTAGCATTGGAGGTCCAGAACCTTGATGTGTAGTAAGCGAGGCCGGATAGCTTGCTTTTGTTTACTGCCTTTTCTAGTGTCAAGCCCATGGGCAGGTGGGATGTGGCGCCGTGGTCAGAGCTGCTAATTCAGAAGCTGGAGATCTGAGTTCGAGTCTCTGCAATGCCGCAACATCCTGTGATGTTATTCATGAGTGATAATCTCTGCTATATAAATCTACAATCTTTAAATAGGTGCGAATTTTGAGATCCTATTTCCCCCAAAATGGTAAAAACATTCAGACTTGGACCCCGTTTTCCCTGATGCATGCAGCATTACCTCGTCTAAGAGAATTAACTTGCAATCCCCAGATACAGGCTTTTTCACTCTCTGGTTTCCCCACACCTGTAACATGGGAGATTGTAATGAGCCCCTTAGTAGGAGATTGAGATAGGCAGAGGGACCCGATGGAGTTCTCTAAATTGAGAGGGGTTGACCCTGTTGAACATCTATTAATTGGATTGGCTATAGCATGGAATGGACTACCTGATAGAGGACCACCTGGCATGAGGCAAGAAAGGACAATAAAAAGATAGGACAAAACATTAAAATTCAGGGCAAAAATTCAGGACAAAGCTCAGTGTTAAGGATACATCAAGTAGAGGCCATACCTGACTACTTTATCAGTGAATTGATTCACTATTTTTTTTATTACACTCATTGGTCATTTTGCTCTATATCATAGTTGTAATTGTAATAGCATTTATATGGTTTTTACTACCACTGATGAGGCGTCAAAGCACTTTTTTGGTGAATAGCACTCTACTTTGGAACACAAAGAGGATTAGTGATGAATTAGTAAACGAGATTTGAATTAGATTGAGCTGTGGACATGTGAGTTTGTTTTCTGGATTGGAAAACTTAGTGGAGGGATAGAAGAGGGAAGGGCTTGCATTAATATAGAGCTTGCTATCACTTATGAGATGTCAAAGCACCTTTCAGTGGATAACTTGCTACTCCGAAACACAAACAGGATTAGTGGGAATTACTATAGGTAGATATGAGATTAATTTGAGTGGTGGACATGTTAGTCTGTTAGTTGAATTGAAAACGACACGCTCACCTTCCTGCGTATTGCCTTGAGGGGAACGGCTGCCTCTGGGACATTTGTTCAAGGTCCCTTGCTGCATCAGCTGCCACAGCGCAGTGAGGGGAACGGCATCGCGGCTCCACTACCGCCGCCTACAACTTTCAGGTATCCTTACGGGAGCAATGTCACCACAGCGCCGGCCCCAGCCCTCAAAGCGCGCCCGCACCCAAGCATTGCGGGACACGCGCGGGCGGTGCCGGGCTAAGCCCGGGCAAAGGGCGGGCCGTCTGTGGCCGTCAGGGGCCAGAAGAGGCCGGGATGGGCCACCCCTCTAAAAACTCTGCCATAAAAACTGTGAGTAACTATAGATGTACGTAGCGTAAATGACAATCCTCAAGAAGTATAGATTGGAAGTTCTTCTCCTGGATCACGCTAAATGGCAGTTACTCAAAATTGAGTGAACTATTTTACATGGATTGTAAGGCAAAAGAGTATTTACCTTATTTCTTTTAGCTATTACTATTTCATTGTTTATCAGGATCTATACGTGAGTTGGTAATCGTGTGGACTTATTCAGATGGTGTAAACGATAGTGAGGTCAGCGTTCTGGTTTCCTTTCCAATTGTATGTTAGTTCATCTTCATAATTAGGATTCCCTAATTTAGTGTGGTGTGCATAATGGCACGACGGAAAGATACATGTACTACAGGGATAATTGGGACCCCAGACGCCTATCTGACTAGAGCCGAGTCAGCCGTAAACAAGGAAATCTAGCAGTCCATGAAGAATTAGGGACACAATATGTAAGCGATATCTTCTCCCTACGTCCACTGACCTGTTGGTTAACACTTTGGCTGAATCCTGATATTCCATTCACGCACTTAATTGTGAAAGACTGCTCGTCTCAGGATAATGCAATGGGCATTCAATGGCTGAAATACTTGAAGTCTAGTTTTCTCAGATTGGGGCGTTCTGAGTTGTTTGAGAACGTAGCAGCATTATTAACCCCTTCCAAGCTGATGACGAGCTCAGCTCGTCATGATGTACACCTCTCGTACGCTCATGTCGAGCTCAGCTCGTCATGAACCGCGGGATTCCGCAATCTTCAGCGCACAGCGGTAAAACGTTTACCGTGGATGCGGTTAAGAGGGACCTGGAGGCAACGAAACTGGCTTATCTCATGGATAGGAAGATCCAGAGGGAAGCCATTGAGATCCAGAAGCCGAGTGTCAGAAAATATGTTATGCTAAAAACATCTGCATCTATCAAGCCTTATTTAATGGGCTCTCTGACCTGTCATGAAAAGTTTTTACTGACTAGATTCAGGCTGAATCTCTTTCATGTTTTGCTGATTAGGCCAAGAACTGCTATTTTTAGTAAAGTTGCAGCTCCCTGCGGCTGCGACGGAAAGTCTCCGCAGGATATGCTGCATTTTATGTTTTTATGTAGCTTTTATGAATATCCCCGTAAACGCTATCTGGTGACACTTTTAAGAAATCTTAATTTCCCCCAGATCAGACCAGCTATGATGTATCTACAACTTTTGCACAGTGACAGTATTCTCCATGTACTTGAATTTTTAAAATCAACTGTTAAGTACAGGAAATGCATGGATTTGTAATGGTTTTTATTCAATGAAATTCCTATATGAAATAGTATGTACAACTTGGAAACATTATGTACTTTCCTTTTTTCTGAAATGCTGATTTTATATTTTGCACCTTCTGTATCCTGATATGGCATGTATTTTTAAGAACAATGAATTTTTGTACTATTGCATGTGTACTTTTATGGTTTTCGAAAAAAAACGAAATAAAGTTTTATGGATTGATTGATTGAATTGAAAACGATAATGGAAGGATAGAAGAGGGAACAGTCTAGAAAGTATTTTTTGGGGAGTTCATAGGAGTAGGAGGAAGTTTGGAATGAGTAAAGGCAAGGTGGAGAGGAAGTGTCAGAGGAAAGCGTTTAGAAAGTCTTGTTTGGGAGATCTGAAAATTAAAACAGATATGAGATGATGCAAGGAGTGTTAGAGGATGGAAGAGTCTAGAAAGGGTTATTTTGGGGATCATAGTAGTAGAAGGGGATGTGGGATGGTTCAGGGAGTTTAGGTTGAGTATATATTGAGAGAGATATAGGGTGATATATATAGGGTAGTGCATGGAAGGTATATCTATATATCTATAAGGAAGGTAATATCTCTCTATATATATGTATGTATGTATATGTATGTATGTATATATATGTATATATATTCAAAATAACTGTAGTGCTGCACGCTCTCAGGATAAACAAAAGACGCAGCCTCCCAGTCTGAGTTTGTGTTCTCAGACTGGGAGGCTGCGTCTTTAGCAGAACTAACTATAACAGAGGAATTTCTATGGTTTTGTACGAGTGAAATGTCCAGCTAACTATAACACCCCTGAAACCTATGTTTTTTCCGTGAATTTCTAAGGTTTTTTAAATACTAATTCCTAACTATAACGTATCTGAAACCTATGGTTTTCAGTGAATTTCAAAAAAATTTTAAATGCTAATTTCTAACTATACCATATCTGAAACCTATGGTTTTTTCAGTGAATTTCAAAGGTTTTTTAAATGCTAATTTTTATGTGTAATAGTAGTTATACCTATTTTTATGTACTGATTTTCTACAGTTTCTTAACTGTTTATTTAGAAATATTTTATTCATTAAATAACATGATATATTTTTCTGTAAATTAAAAAAATTCAAAGTGAAATATATATATGTATATATTTTTAATTTTAATATATTTATATTATTCTCTTTTTTCATTTTTTTTTCGCGCACCCAAAGCATACACATCACAGTGGGTGTGCAGATTCTAACCGCCATTTTAGAAAAGTTGTGAAGGATCCGCGTACAGTGTGCGATGGCTGCATGTTTTTCAGTTACATCATATACATTTAATATTACGTGATGTGCGCGATTGGTATGCGACCAGTCTGTGACTCCTGCTCCCACGCATTTGCGACACATGCGCATTATGGTACTTGACGCTTGTGCGGTGGCGGGTCCCGCGTGACATCCCAAAAAAAATGTATGTTGTAATATGATATGTATGTGTCTTTAATATACATATTAGGGCAAGAGATTATCTAAGACATTCAGAAAAATAATATATTTGTACTTATAATAAACGTATATTATTTTTAAATATATTTTTGCGAAGTCGCGTCGGGTGCGTGCTTCGTGAGAGCAGAGTGTGCGGATCCCATGTGACCTCAAAAGAAAAAAATTCCTTGGTTCATAACATTTCCCACTGTAACTATTGAAGGACCCCATCCATTTTAATCATTCTTTTTGGAGCATCTTTAGAGAGACATCTCTTTTCCTACAAGAACCGTTTTTGCTCTTTTTTTTGGTGTTTTTCAAAAAATATCAAACAAAATGGCATCTGGACAGCAGCAGTAGCAGGAGGAAGTATCTTCTGAAGAAGAATTCGTGCAGGAGGCACCACCTCCAGAGAGGCCTTAATCTGTCCTGTGGCAATTCTTCACTTTTCCACCTAGAGAGAAGAAAGTAAATACGAGAAAGGTGATGTGCAAAATTTGTGACTGAGTCCTGTCAAGAGGCCGTGAAAAAAAATACTCTTGTGGCACTGCCTCTATGTACAAGCATCTCCGGACCACACATCCTCTCAATCTTGCTCGGGACGAAATGAGGCGAGCTGCTTTGAACCCCTCGCCTGCTATGGCAAGTACGTCTGTAGCATACTCAGGAACACCTGCAATGGACATTAGGCCGGAATTCGCCTTTCTCGAGCAACACTGCTTGAAGTGTAGGAAACTTATATGCTTCAGTGAGCAGTCGGTGGATGCAGTTTGGGCTGCGCATCGCAACCATCATTGTTAATTTCTTTGTTTTATTGTTTTTGGAATAATAAGTAATTCCAAAATTTCCCTGTTTTATTCATTCATTTTTTTGTTAATTTTTTTTAAAAAACACCAAAAAATACAAAATTGTTCAAAAAAATACAAAAGAAAAAAGAAGAAAATAAAATTTCCTATCAGAACTACCTTATCTGGTTAAAGAAAGAACTATAATTGCAAGGTAATGTGTGAAAGTTTTGTTAAATATATGTATACAGCATGATTGACTGAAAGAATGCATTATAAGTGTATGATGAATTTATAGGTGAAGATTTATTAAGAAGTACTGGAGCGTGACACTGTAAACTCTTTAGCTGCTTTGCACTGTGACACTTCCAATGCACAGGGATGTGACATATGTACATGAATATGTTGCAACTCTGTGCTTCCCTCTGCACTACTGCACAAACTGCAGCCATGCGGTGGCACATGTACCCTTGCACCATGGTGCAAGGATGTCTGTGTCGTGCGGAGATTGTTTTTGTGCAGAAGGGACACCTTCCTGAACAAAAACAATCAATAAAGGCATTTTCCTCTTTCAATGTATGCTGTGGAATGCAGCATGCATTGAAAGAGGAATAAATGAGGAGAAATGAAAACAATTCTTTTTGTTGCACCTTGCTACAGCAACTCTAGGATGGCACAGCATTCACACACATCTCCAGATTTATGATTTCTCATTAATCTGGAGATGTGTCTTGTTCTATGGGTGTTGCTTGGGAACAGCCACAGCAACACCTATGGAACGCCCCTTCAACGCAAAGTTCTGTGTATGAAGGGGTCGTATTTACAAGGAGAGGACAAACCACGAAGGAGGCTTTTCCTCTCCTTGTAAATTTGAAGGAGTGCCTGGCGCCATCACTACGTTACAAAAAGTGACGTACTGGTGGCGCAGGGTGCTTGTAAATCTTCCCCATAAGTGCTTAGGTATTGGCAGACTGATACAATAAGAACATAGTTCTGGATCGGTGATTGAAGAATAGCATGACACTGACTGTAGATATCCTACGCTGTATGGGTACTACTTCAGTATTTAATGGAGTGGACCAATAGTATGTATCTGCTTAGAGATTTGTAGGGATTATGCACAGAATATTGTATGTGTACTTGTATTGGTGCCTAGGTCATTTGATAAGAATATCACTAGTAACTGGAATGATGACAGTGCTGCAAACAGAGGGAACACTTAATGTATAAGTGCTTACCTATTGGTGGAGTGATAGGATAAGTAAATAGTGGTAGATAAATGATTAAAGAAGTGCATGGGACATACTGGGTATTTAGAAGAGTGTATTAATAGTATGTAGCTAGTTAGAGGTCTGCTTGGATAGTGCACAAAATATTATAGCTGTACTTGTGTTAGTAGCTAGGCCATTCCATAAGTTCATGACTAGTAACTAGAATAATTACAGTATTACAAACAGAGTGTATAGTGAATTTATAAGTGCTTAGATATTAGTGGAGTAATAGGATAAATAGATAGTGCTGGATGGGTGATTGGAGAAATGCATGGGACAGACAGGAGGATTCCTACACTGCATAGTTACTAACTGGGTATTTAGTAGAGCATATCAATAGTTTTTTAGCTGGTTAGAGGTGTGCCTGCATAGTGTACAAAATATTGTACCTGTACTTGTGTTAGTGACTACGCCATTCCTTAACTATACGACTAATAATTGAAGTAATTTTAGTGTTGCAAAGAAAGTGCGTCCTCAATTTATAAGTGCTTAGGTATTGGTGGAGTGATAGGATACAAAGAGAGTGCTGGATGGGTGAATGGAGAAGTGCATGGGACAGACAGAAGGATTCCTAGACTGCATAGTTACTGCATAGGTACTAACTGGGAATTTAGAAGAGTGTATCAAAAGTATGTAGCTGGTTAAAGGTCTGCATGCATGTTCTACAAAATATTGCACCGACATTGTATTAGTAGCTAGGCCATTCTTTAAGTATATGAATAATAACTGGAGTTATTTCAGTGCTGCAAAGAGAGTGCATGCTCAATTTATAAGTGCTCAGGTATTGGTGAAGTGATAGGATATGTATATAGTGCTGGATGGATGAATGGAGAACTGCATGGGACAGACAGAAGGATTCCTAGACTGTATAGGTACTTACTGAGTATTTAAAAGACTATATCAATGCTATGTAGATGATTAGAGGTCTGCATGCATAGTGAACAGAATATTGTAGCTGTACTAGTTTTTCTGGCTAGGCCATTCCTTAGGTACATGACTAGTAACTAGAATAATTTCAGTGCTGCAAAGATAGTACATGTTGAATTTATGAGTGCTTAGGTATTGGCGGAGTGATAGGATACGTAGATAGTGCTGGATGGGTGATTGGAGAAATACATGGCACCGACAGAAGGATTCCTAGACTGCATAGGTGCTAACTGAGTATTTAAATATCAATGCTATATAGCTGATTAGAGGTCTGCATGCATAGTACACAGAATATTGTAGATGTATTAGTGTTGGTGTGTCTATGATTTCGAGAATGGTAGTCTGTATTTTAGGGTGTGAGGAGGTGCATCAGATGATCACAAGGATGATGTCATCAGTGATGTCATTTGAGATGTCATCAGTGATGTCACTGACCATGTCATGAGTGATGTAATATGTGACGTCATCAGCAGTGCATTGCGGGGGCTTGAGTTACAGTTAGCACAACTAACTATAACGGCCGAATTTCTCCTGTTTTGTATGAGTGAAATGTCCAACTAACTATGACGTCCTCGAAACCTGTGATTTTTTCACTGAATTTCTGAGGTTTTTTTAAATGCTAATTTCTAACTATAATGTCCTGAAACTTGTGTTTTTTTCAGTGAATTTTATATATATATGTATTTAATCTCCTCTCACTCTTACAAGGAAGGAATCAGCACTCAGTTTGTAGTTTGAAAGTATTTAATCTGCAAAGGATGTGATCCACGCATTTTGGCTCGTCTGAACCTTGATAACGATACAAGATGTCATTGTAGCATCCTTATTTAAATGTACAAATGCCTCCAGTTGCCAACATTGACAAAGGACTACATATTACTTTAAATCCAAAAAGCTGGCAGCCATATTGGCCTGGTCACGATGTGAAAATTCAGGAATTGATACAATAAAGAACAAGTGTTAATATGCACACAATGTACTTTTAACATATCTTTCCCCGCGACCGCCATACCTGTATGTTCGTCAACTTGACTTATTCATACTAAACATACTTAGGATTGCAAACATCAACATAAACAATAGACTAAACATTACTTTAAAGTGAAAGTGAAAGGCTATCGGCCTTATTAATCTGGGCATGTTGCGTATAAAAATGGTTCTTACATGAAAGAAAAGAAAACAAAGGGGTGTTAATATACACACACTATCCCTAAATAAAGTTCTGGTGATTATAGTTCCATTCCATTCACAGCTCATTTGAGATGTCATGGGTGATGTCGTGAGTGATGTAACTGACCATGTCATGAATGATGTGAAATATCTGAGGTCATTAGCAATACATTGCAGGGGCCTAAGTTATAGTTAGCTCAGGTCACTATAACTGCTGAATTTCCCTGGTTGTGTACGAGTGAAATCTGAGTCTAACTGTACCGTCCCTGTAATCTTTGTTTTTTTCAACATATTTCTAGTTTTTTTTTAACGTTAAGATGCATATCACAATGGATGGTGGGGGGTTGGAAGTAGGGCTTGGCATTTTGCTGCCTCCCCCCAAGCTTGCTGCTCCTGCCTTCCCTCCCCCTAGCCATCCATTGTCCAAGTCCATGTCCCTGCTCCCTTATTACAGCCCTGTGTGGCCATTGTTCTGCCACTGGCCTTCCCGCCTTCTCTGTACAGTTAGCTTGCTGCCTCAACCGACTCCTCCTTATCCTCTGTTGTCTGAATCCCTAGACTAGTCTCCTCCCTCCTGCCATGCATGGTCTGATGTGCTGCCGCTGCCCTCCATTTAGTGTGATATACCAGTCCACTCCTCCTGCCCTCAATTGCCCAACTCTATGCCCCATCATTGACCTCCTGCTTAGCCTCTGTGCTTAGCTTGCTGCCCCTAGTCTCCTTCCCCCTGCCCTCCGATGTCTGTGTGCAAGCCCATGCTCCATCTTTTTTGCCAACCATGTTCCATGGACCTGCCACTCCTATCTACTCTGAGTGTTCTGTTGAGCTGCCACTCCCCTCCCACCTGCCTAGCATTGCCAGATGACTGTAACCTGTCCCTGCCACCTCCACCCCGCCTGTCCAAATTCCATGCCCCTATCCCCTTCCTCCAGTCCTCCATGGTCCATTTTACTGCCACACCCTTCTGCCCTCCCTGGTCTGTTGTGCTGCAACTGCTCCTCCTGCCTGCCCCGCGTGATCTGTTGTGAGGCCCCTTCACCTGAACTCTCTTGTCTGTGCCCAGGTCCTGAACTTCCCTCCATGTTCTGTGTGTATGCCATTAAAGTCTCACTGTTGCTCTCCAGGGTGTGTCTTGCTTCTTGGAGATTTTGAAAAAAAACTGGGGTATTAATTTTCCCCTTTGACTTACATTGAAAAAGAGGAGATTGTAGACAGGAGACAGATCAAATAAAGCCCATTTGGGCTTAAAAACATTGGATGTTTCCTGGCTGAATCGGGTCTGTTGGCATGTATGGTTGTACTCTTCCTTCTGCCCACAATAGTCTATTATATTGCCACAGCCTCTCTTGCCAGTCCTGTATTGTTGGTTTGTTTTCCCTGCCCCCCCCCCCCTTTCCACTGCCCTCTATATTCTCATGTGCTGCCACTGCCCTTCCGGCCTGCCCAGTTGTTGCCTCTGCACCCTCCTACCTGCCTTCAATTTTCAGAGTCCGTGCCCCTGGCCTCTGCCTCTCGACAGTATCCTAATGAACAACTAGATTGCTAACATTCTATATTTATTACAAAAGTTTGGAACGCCTGACGTCATCTTGATGTAATCAAAACTGTAATATCTAGAGCATTTCCTTTAGAAATTACATAATTGAGAGGGTCTTTTTTGCATCAAAATTATGGTTAGCGCTCTAAAAAACTAAAATGAGGACATATTTTCTGAGTTTTCAAATAGCGACAAAAGACTTTTAAATTATTTGTTGTCTTTATGTTTTTTTTATCCAGTTGACCACTAGATTAAATGTTGCACTTAGGGAAGAGGATGTGGTGTTACTTCCAGAGCTGCACACTTTGCAACTGGGGGACCAGGTTGGAGCTTCTGGTTCAGCTTGACATTCTTTAATTTTGGTCAAATCACTTAATCTCCCCATGGCTCCATGTCTACAACCAAAATTAATTTGTTCTTGTTTGATGTAACCAATGCACATGTAAAGCACTCCAATACCTGACAAGTCTGCACTGTACAAAACTGAAAAAACACAAAAGATAAAAAGTGTTTTGCACACTTCTGTCATTGGGCTACATGTGGGCTACATCTGGGTGATATTTGTACTACATTTGGGCTCTTTTGTCTCTGATGGCCATCTTGGGAGATGTATTTGTTATGAAGTTTCCTAATTTACTGCAGTCTCCTCAGTAGGAAATGCTTTCAGTTTTTTACTTTTCCTAATTTACTGCAGTCTCCTCAGTAGGAAATGTTTTCAGTTTTTTACTTTTATTCCATCAAGAAGGTATTCAGAGATGTCACACATTTGCCATAAATTCTGAATCTTAGCACTCTAGTTGCTCAGTAGATCACTGTAGTAAAGCTACTGCTCACCACGGAAGTCTGCTGCTGGTATTAAAAGTGCATGTTTCAGTTTGCATGTCAGAATTGTTTAATGAAATAGAAGAGGATTCGAGAAGTCACTCAAAATGTGCCCTAATTTTTGTTTCTTCAGCACTAATTATAATTTCTATGGCAAAATGAACACCCTCATTGTGTTCCTTTTTAAATTAAATGTTTTAAGTGTTCCCAGTGTATTCCAATCAAGATGGCTTCAGGTGTGCCATACATTTGTCATAAGACTGTTAGTGCTCTAGTTGTTCTTTAGAACACTCTGGGACATTCTGTCATTGACTACACGTGGGCTACATCTGGGTGATAATTGTGCTACATGTGGGCTCTTTCGTCTCTGGTGGCCATCTTGGGAGACTTATTTGTTATGACGTTTCCTAATTTCCTCCTTTACTAGAGTCTCCTCAGTAGGAAATACTTTCAGTTTTTTACTTTGATTCCATCAAGAAGGTATTCAGAGATGTCACACATTTGCCATAAATTCTGAATCTTAGCACTCTAGTTGCTCAGTAGATCACTGTAGTAAAGCTACTGCTCACCACGGAAGTCTGCTGCTGGTATTAAAAGTGCATGTTTCAGTCTGCATGTCAGAATTGTTTAATGAAATAGAAGAGGATTCGAGAAGTCACTCAAAATGTGCCCTAATTTTTGTTTCTTCAGCACTAATTATAATTTCTACGGCAAAATGAACACCCTCATTGTGTTCCTTTTTAAATTAAATGTTTTAAGTGTTCCCAGTGTATTCCAATCAAGATGGCTTCAGGTGTGCCATACATTTGTCATAAGACTGTTAGTGCTCTAGTTGTTCTTTAGAACACTCTGGGACATTCTGTCATTGACTACACGTGGGCTACATCTGGGTGATAATTGTGCTACATGTGGGCTCTTTCGTCTCTGGTGGCCATCTTGGGAGACTTATTTGTTATGACGTTTCCTAATTTCCTCCTTTACTAGAGTCTCCTCAGTAGGAAATACTTTCAGTTTTTTACTTTGATTCCATCAAGAAGGCATTAGATGTGTCACCCATTTGCCATAAATTCAGAATGTTAGCATTCTAGTTGCTTATGAGTTCACTGTAGTAAAGCTACTGTTCACCAGGGAAGTCTGCTGCTGGTAATGAAAGTGCATGTTTCAGTCTGCATGTAAGAATTTTTTAATGAAATAGAAGAGGATTTGAGAAATCACTCAAAATGTGCCCTAATTGTTCTTTCTGCAGCACTAATCATACTTTCTACGGCAACACCAACCCCCTCATTTTGTTCCTTTTTAGATTAAATGTTTTAAGAGATACCACTTTATTCCAATCAAGATGGCTTCAGGTGTGCAATACGTTTGTCATAAGTAGGACTGTTAGCACTCTAGTTGTTCTTTAGAACACTCTGGGAAACTGCATTAGACCACAAAGGAATCAACTGACAATCTCTGCCCTTCTTGGATGTACATGTTTATTAAAAAGTAAAAACGAAATTGGTAGGGAAAAATAGAAGATTTATTCAGTTGAAATGCAGGACAAGCACAGCACGTCTAGAAGGTAGAGATTTCAAGTAAACTGTCTCTCATGGAACCTGGAACCTGGTATGTAAGATACATTCCAGGTTCCAGCAAGCAGTGAACATAGATAAACATGAAAAACAGAATATAAGTAAATAAAGAATGTAACACATCTTATTCCTAAACAATTAACATATTAACTCAAATACCTGCTGGGTAGTCTTTTAGGTCTAATGTTCCCCTTAACCCTGGAAGCAATGGATACATTATTTTGTACAATATTTTGAGGATAATTTTTCAACGTATGTACTAAATTTCCATGGTTATTCTCCGAATGAGAAATTTGAGAATTATGCAACATGTTTGGATCACTACACTTAGCCACTCTACGAACATTCCAAACTCTTCCATCTTGGGTGACCACACTATTTTTAAAAACTTTAACCACTTTCATGGGAGGAAAAAATGTAGAAAAACCTTTGACAAGGAATCCAGGTTTTCTGATCCTCACCCACTCTCCCACCACAAAATCAGGAAACTTGACATTCATTTTAGAATCAAAACACATTTTCATTTTCTGTTGTTTATCTTTAACCCGTTTGGCAACATCCTCAAGATCAACAACAGAATTTTTTTTATTTAATTTTTTGATCCACCAGGGACAAATATCAGAAGAAGGTTCCCTACCTTTAAGAAGCATGAAAGGACTCACACCAGTGACTAAATGAGGAGTAATTCGATATATCCATAATCTTTTCCTCACAACCTCTAACCAATCATCACCAGAAGAAATGGTACCGCTAATACAATCCTTAACCGCTTCCGTGCGGCGCCGATTCCGCCACTGTGCTGGACATTCCAGAACAGGGTGCGGTCGTGACGGAACCATTCCGTCATCAGCACAGCTCAACCGTGACTGATGACGGAATGGTTCCGTCACAAGCATCAAAGGGGTTAAGAACTCGGTTGAAACGTTCAACCTGGCCATTTTCCCTAGGTTCGTATAAAGACGTAGTATGATGTTTGATATTACAATCCTTAAGAAAACCTTTAACATCAGAAGAGATTAGTTGCGTACCATTATCCGTGACAAAAGTTTCTGTGACACCCTCTCGTGCAAAAATCTCCTTCAAGAAGGTAATTATCGCTTGAGAAGAATCACATCCCACAAACTTAACCTCAGGCCACTTAGAGTGGTAGTCTACCATAACCAAAGCATAACAAGCATTAAGAGGAAGGTTTTTGAAGGGACCTGAAATATCAAATGCTACTTTTTGCCAAGCAAAACTCGGCCAAGGTACAGGTTTGAGAGGAGCAGACACCACATGTAACATCTTATTGCTACTTACGCACTGAGAACATTCTCTAACCAACCTGTCAGCCATCTTATCAATCCCTGGCCACCAAAAATTTGCCCTAATAAGACGTTTCATGGAAGACATACCTATGTGTCCCTGATGAGACAATGCTAAGATTTTCTTTTGCAGAGAAAATGGAGGAATAATCTTACCAGCTTTGAATAACAAACCACCAAGCTCCTCAATTTCAGAGTGTACATGACAAAAAGGAGCTAACTTTGCAGAAACATTTCTTTGTTTGGGCCATTCTACCTTAACAAAACCAAAAATCTGCTGCCAAACGACATCTTTGCTCAATTCCTCGCACCACTCTTCTTCTATTAAAGACACAAATTCTTTGGAAACACAATCATTAATTGAAGTAACCACGTCTTCATCCTGTTCCACCACACAAATGCCATCATCATCATTGCAAGGTAACCTCGAAAGAAAATCAGCAGTGACATTAATTTTCCCAGGAACATAAACAACTTCAAAATCATATTCTTGAAGACGAGAGGTCAAACGGGCTATACGTGCGGTGGAGTTCCATCCGCCTCCAGGGGATAAAATACCCACAAGGGGCTTATGATCAGTACGAAGGATGAACCTATTACCCCACACATAATTACGAAAATGTGGCCCCACCTTCAGCTGGTACACAAAAAGTTGTGTATCTGGATTTGTATAAGGGTTGCAGGCTCCAAGTCGCCTGGAAAAAAGACAGATGTAATAGTCTTCAAAAAAGATGTTCCAGTGGGGCAAGTCCAGTTTATTCTTGAGGCCTGCAACATTCCTTGAAAGGATACGGAGAGCGGGGGGGGGTGGAGGCATGCGTGATCACCTAGCTGGGTAGGAGCCTGGGAGGGTAATATCGCTGATGTCTGGAATTTGACCGGGTAGCTGGTAGCTTGATCGCAGAGCCCCGGGGGCATCCTCCATGCCCCTCATTGGGATAGTCTGATTTTCGATCAAAAAATGGAATTAAGAATTTACTCCCAGACAAGCCACCCTTGGGAACCAATGCCAATGGTGTTGTCTGGTGAGAGTTATCAATAGGTAGTCAATCTATATTATCAAGTTCAGACTCCCCGCCCCATGTACTCCCGGCCTCCCCTAGATGTGTCACTACACCCTCGGTCGCTGGGGATGACCTCAGCTGGATTCGGGAAGAGTCAAGCGAACAAGTGCAAAATTCTAGGGCCAATACATTTTCTGCAAGGGTGGTACTGATCAGTGTAAGCTCTATGTAGTCAGTCAACCCTCCCTTTACTGAGGACCTCCTTGCCCCAACTATGTCCTCACGGATTAGTGAATGGCACCGCCGTACTTTCTGGATCCAGTGGATACCTTTGTTTACTAAGGAATCATAGGATTCCTGTGTGGTGGTGGGTTTAAGTTTAGGAACGTTGACCATATAAACTGCATTGGCCTTTCGAGTAAGGGCCTTGGTCTGTATATTTATCCCTCCCGTGTTACTTGGGGGTGAAGGCTAGAGGATGCTACCGGTGGCGCTTCAAATAAGCCATCAACTGATGTAGGATTTATGGAAGGAGTGTATCTTATTTTTGGGCTTTTTCGGGCTAACTTAGATACTTTGCCAGCATAGGATAAGGTGTGACTTGGCGGTTGAAAATTCCCCTATTTCTCTATCCTTTATCATGTTCAAAGAACCCACTGAATGTTTGCTAGTGGGACAGGCAATGTGCTGTACTGTGTGATGTATGCTACCTCCTGAGCCTTTTACCAGTTCATTTGTAGCCCTCACCTGAGCAGCAGAAGAAAGTTCTATGACTAAACACCTCATTCACTCCATTTCAGATTTTAAACTATCGACTACATATTTTAGTTCTTCAATTTGTTGGTGACAGCTACAAGTCCCCTGTGCATTACTAGATGGGGTAGATACATTTTCGTCAACTATTATTGTGTCAGATAAATCAGCCAAAGCAGCAAACATGTTTGTGCACTTGACCGCTGTATCTGAAGATGTATAATCGATAAAAGCGACAGTCTCAGGGGGTTTTGTGACTGAGTTAGGAGTAGTTTCATGTCCTATGGAGCTTTCCGAGGGAATACGCTTAGCACCTTTCCTGACTGATTTCCAAAAAATGAGTGCAGTAATAAGTTTATTATTGCCACCACATTTGGGTAGGGCAGTAGACTTGATAGCAAGGGGGACCTGGAGGCAAGAAGTAGGCTGTTCTGCAGTGAGAATATCCTTACAGCTATCTGTTGGACCTGGCTCTTTTTGGCAGGTTCACCCCTAAACTCTTTCCTTTTTCCTAGCCTGTTTCTGGAACCTGGTGTTGGTGATTTTAGGCCTCTGCGCACTTTTTCACTGTGGTACAGTGTAAAGTGCATGAGCTCTCTGTGTGTGTGGTGAGAGTGACCTGCCCTCCCATAGGAATGAATGGGGAATATGTATGCCCATGGTAGTTCCTGATGTGTGGGGAGTGCAGGGTCGAGTTTGGTATGTGCGAACTCGTGAGATTGAATGCTGCGCAATGATATATGCGGCATGATTGTGTCTAGTGTGAAGTGCCACTTCTAGAAGTTGGCATATTTGTGAAATTTGTGCCTGGCATGTGATTGGCTGGAGCCTGGCTCCAGGAGTGAGCCTGAGCCTGCTTGTGGATTGACTGTCTGGTTTGAGGATGACAGGGGCTGGGGAGCCCCCAGGAGGTTGTCTGAGTCAGGCTTGCTTGAATGACTGCATCTGCAACTAGGGAAGTGGGAGGATATCGCACCTGGGAGTGAATAGGGCTGTGCCTGCCTGTCACAATGCTGGCTCCACCTCCCGCTGGGCGACTGTCACCTCTGCCCCTCACACTGAAAGGAAGAAGGAAGCCAGGAAGCCCAAGTGCTCCAGCAACACCCAGAACTGGTTTAGACCGGGCTCAGGGCCCACTTGCACAAAGACTTCAAAGACGTTTAGGGGTGAAGAGAAGGACCCCTGACAACAGAAAATCAGATTCTACAATCAAGAGGAACCTCTGCTGGAAGGAGGACCGCTGAAGAACTGATGGAAGATTGCCTTGCTGTGTGCTCAAAGGGCTGACCTATTCTGCTGTTGAACTGAAGCTGAGGAGAAGAGGGACTTTGCTGTGTGCTGTGACCCTGCCTGCTTGACCTACAAAGACTTTGCTGTGTGCTGTGTCTTCTAACTGAATCTCCAAGGGCCTGAGAAGAGCTGGCCTCCTGTCCTGGAACCCAGGGTTAAAAGGTTCCCAAGCATTCCTGAGACGCTGTGCAGATCGTGCTGTGTTTGGCCCTCAGTGCATGATTCTGACTTCTGGCCAGGTGTAAGGATCGAGGTGCTCATCGGCACTTATTCAAGTGTGGCCTCGTGGGTGATCTGCCGACCACTTGCCTTCCCAATCCGCCCTTGCCGCTAATCACCGCCGCTGCCCGGGCTTGGAATCTTCAAAGCAACATCTTCCTCGACCTAGAGCCGTGGCCGAGGAATCGAAGGGGCCGCGCTCCGATTGGTTGCCAACGAGAAGCTTTCCCGAGGCGCCGCGCTGCCATTGGTGGGCTGCGGGAGGCTTGTCTGGCAAAGCCGCAACGTGATTGGGCCATTTGAGAGAAGCCGCGACGTCACAAGGGGGTTCATCTGCAAAGCCGCAACGTGATTGGGCCACTGGAGAGGAGCCACGACGTCACGAAGGGGCTCGTCTGGGGAGCCGCGCACTGATTGGGCACCACGAGGAATCAACGCCTGAAGACGCCGGGAGCCGACTTGATGTAGCGCTCCCCTCACCCTCGCATCCGAAGGTAATCCGATCGGGAAGAGGAGCTGCGTCGAGGTGAGGAGAGCGTCCTGACTTGGCCGAGGAAGCCGCGTGCACCACGCTTTACCAGCCGCGCCCGCCTCCAGGTAATCAGGTTCCCAGCCGCTCGTTGTATGCCGAGAGCGGTCTGAGAGCCTAGTGGGGCCGGCAGGGGCTGCGAGAGGGTCCTTTTCCTCAGGAAGGCTGCCTTGTGCACGGTGCCGGCGCGTCAGTAAAACAGCGCTAGAGTTAGCATAGAACTGACTTTGGCATACTACACAGCCACATTACTCCTGTGATAGTAATTTTAAGAGACTAGAGATTCATTTGATGACGAGCCCCGAGAGTCTCATGGGGGCATATTTGTTCAAGAGCCTGTGTGGCCCCTACCTTTTGGCGCAGTACTGTTCGAGGGCTAGTGGGAGCCCATGCCATAGTTTTATTGTTATCCCAGCTGCCCAGCAATTAGTGGGCAGCTGCACCGTTTAGGTCCCTGACTTTTGGACACAGGGCATCCTAGCCCCAACAAGGCCAGTTGGCCTAGGGACTGCCACAAGTGGTGGCTTATAAGTTTTGCGCAATAAGTGTGGTTTTATTACACCCCTGAATGTTTTTGGGCATCAGGTGTTTGTGCGCTATTGAGTTATGTTCGGGCACCTCTGAATGTTTTTATGCATCATGTGTCTTCATTGATTTTACACCTCTGAATGTGTTGGTTTATGCATCATGTGTTTTTCCTTCCCTCCACCTCTGAATGTGTTTTTGATGCATTATGTGCCATGTTCTACACCGCTGAATGTATGTTTTATGCATCATGTGTTTTCTTTCCCTACACCTCTGAATGTTGTGATGCATCATGTGTAATGTGTTCTTGCTTATACCCCTAATTGAATTGTGATACTTAGGTGGTTGTTCTTTCTAGTACAGGTGGTCCTAGTGAGGTCCTGGTTCCCTGCGTGACATTCTCCTAAGGTGTGTAGGGTTGCGTAGGTGGTACTTACCTGTTACCAGTAGTTACTGGTTGTGATTTATAACTGTTATTGTGTGCTATTCTTATTCTAAGTTATAGAAGTGCTATTTCTAAAAGTGTTGATTCTGACAGTGGCCCATGTGGCCCTGTCCTGTACATAATCCTTGTGAATATTGCCCGTGCCAGTTGGCACAATGTATATTGTGTAATTACTATCAGATGTGTTTTGACAATACAAAAGTTATTTTATATAACCTTGTGTGGAGTTCGTTTTGTGGTGTGCCTAGGATGTTGTTGCTGTTGTGTGCTTGCGCAAATGCTTTACACATTGCCTCCGGGATAAGCCTGTCTACTCGTGCCAAGCTACCAAGGGGGTGAGCAGGGGTTATCTTGGCGTGTGACTCCCTTGCCCTGACTAGAATGGTGGTTTCTGCCTGGCTTTGGCGTCAGCCTTAGCCTACCAGAAATAGCCAGTTCTAACATTGTTTCGTCAGCGGTGCGGATTAGGACTTGTGTTTGCGCAGTACCACAGCGACAGCTGGCTACATTACAAAACTCTGCATTTTTTAGATAGTCACATGTTTGGGATTATTGTTTATGATTTTGTTTTTCCTCAAGAGTGTCATTTTCAAATGGTGTTCCTGCGCTTCATGTTTAGTGGCAGATGAGAGAAAATGACAGGGCGGGACGCCAGTAGAGGGGGAGGTTCCCATAGATTAGGAATCCCTTGCTGAGTCCAGTGCCCAATCCCTGTTCCTGTCCCTGTGTGGGTAGATGGAAGAGAGGGAGTGTGGAGGAGGAATGGCTTGCTCGGGAGGGTGGTTATCCCCTGAGTGTAGTGTGTGTGTCTGGATTCCCCAGTATGGTAGGATCCAGTGGTGGCAGCTAAAATGTGTCCAGTGCGTGAAGTCCCATTCCCAGTTCCCAGAGTATGGTGCCTGGTGCTCTGTTAGAGGGGTACAGGTTGAGAGTCAGGAGCAGTGAGGAACTGTCTCACCAGTCCGGAGGGGGAGTGTGTGGATGAGTGGTGTGCTGAACTGGAGGAGTTGGTGTGAGTTTTTTTAAAATGAGCTTGCATGGGAGGTGTACCTCTGGTGGTGTGCAGGAGGTCCTGCAGAGGCACTGGACAAGAAGGTGGACGTCTGGCGGTGTGCTAGATGTCTTGCAGAGGCATTAGGGAGTGATTCTAAAAGTAGTGGCTTGTGTATCTGATGATCCGGTGTAGGGGAAGAGGTTCATGTGTAACCCAGCTAGGTCCCAGTAGGATGGTAGGGGTGTAGGGGCTCACGTCCTGTCTCAGTGGAGGCGGAGTGAGTGTGGGACGATGTGTCCCACGTTGGCCCGAAACCCTGTCTCAGGGCCTGGAGGGTTCCCTAAGGCAGCGCCAGGTCAGGGGCCTAGGCTGTACTTACAGGTCATTTGAGGAGGATCTTCCTGTGTCTAGAGGACGGGGAGTGTCTGTAACCAGAACTCCGGCGGTCCTGGTGTTGGGCAGTACCGCTCCTAAGTGGAGGGTGCAGAAGTCCTGGTTCACTGGGCATTTGACCGTCTAGAGTGCTTGACCATTTGTGGGGCCTCTGGAGGTTGTTCCCCGAGGAGGGGGGAGGCCAGGTTCAGGTTCAGCCTGACCTGGAGGGAAGGGCATCTGTAATCAGTGTCCTGACCGGTTTTTGCTTCCAGGGGTACCGCTCCAAGGTGGGAGGTTGCAGAACTCTGGAAGGGGGTGCAGAGGGACAGTGTCCTTACCTCTGACCCCGGTGCAACCTGAGGATTTAGATCCTAGGTTGGGAGATTAGGAAACTTCCAGGTCAAAAAGGAATCTCTGCCAAAGTAGATCAGCTGAAGAGACTGAGGGGGGCTCCCCTTGCTTTGTGATCTGGGGCTCACCTGCAGTTTGTTGTTTCCACTAAGGTAGAGGAAAGGGGACTTTGCTGTGTGCTGTGTTCCCCCACCTGCTTGAAAGGGGACTTTGCTGTGTGCTGTGTCCCCCCACCTGCTTGAAGAGGAACTGTGCTATGTGCTTTGTACCTCAGAAGTCAAATAGTTTCCAGGTGGTAGACCAGTGATGGAGTGAGGTCCTGATCTGGTAGGAGAATTGTGTTCTGGTGAGTGCTTCCCTGTGAGGGTGCGGAAACCCCAGAAGTAGAGGTAGGGTGGGGCATTCTTGCCCGTGACCTCTTGTCAGCCTGAGGGTATGGTCCCTAGGTTGAAGGATCAGTGGTAGTTGTAGCTACACTGAAAGGGAGAGTGGAGAATGGCTATTGTGTGCCAGGGGTTACTGACCCCCGCTCTGTGGATTGAACAGGACCTGTGACATTCGGATGGCCTAGGGCCTGGTCCTGGCCGTGGATGACTAGAGAGTACCAGTGGGGTATCCTATTTGTGCCAGAGAGCTTTTGTTGAGAGAAATCCATGTGGGTTCAGAGTGGCAACAAACCGGAGGGTGTCCCTGCCGTGCGGGCCCGTGTCCGTGTTTTGTCGCACAAAGCAGGGAAGCCCATCAGTGGAGTGATTGGTCTACCCTGCGTTTTGGCTGGAAGGGGGTTGTGTTGGACCTGGCCCTTTTTGGCAGGTTCACCCCTAAACTTTTTGCTTTTTCCTAGCCTGTTTCTGGAACCTGGTGTTGGTGATTTTAGGCCTCTGCGCACTTTTTCACTGTGGTACAGTGTAAAGTGCGTGAGCTCTCTGTGTGTGTGTGGTGAGAGTGACCTGCCCTCCCATAGGAATGAATGGGGAATATGTATGCCCATGGTAGTTCCTGATGTGTGGGGAGTGCAGGGTCGAGTTTGGTATGTGCGAACTCGTGAGATTGAATGCTGCGCAATGATAAATGTGGCATGATTGTGTCTAGTGTGAAGTGCCACTTCTAGAAGTTGGCATATTTGTGAAATTTGTGCCTGGCAAGTGATTGGCTGGAGCCTGGCTCCAGGAGTGAGCCTGGGCCTGCTTGTGGATTGACTGTCTGGTTTGAGGATGATAGGGGCTGGGGAGCCCCCAGGAGGTTGTCTGAGTCAGCCCTTGCTTGAATGACTGCATCTGCAACTAGGGAAGTGGGAGGAGATCGCACCTGTGAGTGAATAGGGCTGTGCCTGCCTGTCACAATGCTGGCTCCACCTCCCGCTGGGCGACTGTCACCTCTGCCCCTCACACTGAAAGGAAGAAGGAAGCCAGGAAGCCCAAGTGCTCCAGCAACACCTAGAACTGGTTTAGACCGGGCTCAGGGCCCACTTGCACAAAGACTTCAAAGACTTTTAGGGGTATAGGAGAAGGACCCCTGACAACAGAAAATCTGATTCTACAATCAAGAGGAACCTCTGCTGGAAGAAGGACCGCTGAAGAACTGAAGGAAGATTGCCTTGCTGTGTGCTCAAAGGGCTGACCTGTTCTGCTGTACAACTGAAGCTGAGGAGAAGAGGGACTTTGCTGTGTGCTGTGACCCTGCTTGCTTGACCTACAAAGACTTTTCTGTGTGCTGTGTCTTCTAAATGAATCTCCAAGGGCCTGAGAAGAGCTGGCCTCCTGTCCTGGAACCCAGGGTTAAAAGGTTCCCAAGCATTCCTGAGACGCTGTGCATACCGTGCTGTGTTTGGCCCTCAGTGCGTGATTCTGACTTCTGGCCGGGTGTAAGGATCGAGGTGCTCATCGGCACTTATTTAAGTGTGGCCTCGTGGGTGATCTGCCGACCACTTGCCTTCCCAATCCGCCCTTGCCTCTAATCACCGCCGCTGCCCGGGCTTGGAACCTTCAAATCAACATCTTGCGCGAACTGGAGCCGTGGCCGAGGAATCGAAGGGGCCGCGCTCCGATTGGTTGCCAACGACAAGCTTTCCCGAGGTGCCGCGCTGCCATTGGCGGGCTGCGGGAGGCTTGTCTGGCAAATTTGCGACATGATTGGGCCGTTTACGAGAAGCCGCGACGTCATGAGGGGGGCTCATCTGCAAAGCCGCGACGTGATTGGGCCACTGGAGAGGAGCCGCGCCGTCACGAAGGGCTCGTCTGGGGAGCCGCGCACTGATTGGGCACCACGAGGAATCAACACCTGAAGACGCCGGGAGCCGACTCGAGGTAGCGCTCCCCTCTCCCTCGTATCCGAAGGTAATCCGATCAGGAAGAGGAGCTGCGGCGAGGTGAGGAGAGCATCCTGACTTGGCCGAGGGAGCCGCGTGCACCACGCTTTACCAGCCGCGCCCGCCTCCAGGTAATCAGGTTCCCAGCCGCTTGTTGTATGCCGAGAGTTGGCTGAGAGCCTAGTGGGGCCGGCAGGGACTGCGAGAGGGTCCTTTTCCTTAGGAAGGCTGCCTTGTGCACGGTGCCGGCGCATCAGTAAAACAGCGGTAGAGTTAGCATAGAACTGACTTTGGCATACTGCACAGCCACATTACTCCTGTGATAGTAATTTCAAGAGACTAGAGACCCATTTGTTGACAAGCCCCAAGAGGCTCATGGGGGCATATTTGTTCGAAAGCCTGTGTGGCTCCTACCTTTTGGCGCAGTACTGTTCGAGGGCTAGTGGGAGCCCATGCCATAGTTTTATTGTTATCCCAGCTGCCCAGCAATTAGTGAGCAGCTGCACCGTTTAGGTCCCTGACTTTTGGACACAGGGCGTCCTAGCCCCAACAAGGCCAGTTGGCCTAGGGACTGCCACAAGTGGTGGCTTATAAGTTTTGCGCAATATGTGTGGTTTGATTACACCTTTGAATGTTTTTGGGCATCATGTGTTTGTGCGCTATTGAGTTATGTTCGGGCACCTCTGAATGTTTTTATGCATCATGTGTCTTCCTTGATTTTACACCTCTGAATGTGTTGGTTTATGCATCATATGTTTTTCCTTCCCTGCACCTCTGAATGTGTTTTTGATGCATCATGTGCCATGTTCTACACCGCTGAATTTATGTTTTATGCATCATGTGTTTTCTTTCCCTACACCTCTGAATGTTGTGATGCATCATGTGTAATGTGTTCTTGCTTATACCCCTAATTGAATTGTGATACTGTGGTAAATAAATAAATAAATAATACCCTATTTTTGACTAGGCATAAATCATAACAGATAGCTCAATAAAATAAGAGTCAAGATTCGAGGTAGTAGGAGTTTCTGCAGGTTTATTACAGCATAAGGACAGGATCAGGACAACCTGCATAGGAACAGAATGGCAGGGCTAGAGTGGCCCGGCAGCTGCCGGGGCTGGGTCTGGGATGAGCGCGCTAATATTCAATAACAAAACACAGGCATATATACATAGCGCGAACACATAGCATTACATTGCAGTAGGCGTAGCAGTGGGTGGAGCAGAAGGCGTGACGCGTAGCAGTCGCGGAAGATAACAGTAAAAGTAGGTGTAACTGGGCGTATACATAGACATGTGGTGCAAACGAAACAAAATATGTCATGAATGGGCGGAAACATAGGAGGGGGCTACCTAAGGAGCCGGGACCTCTAACCTGGTGGTGCACGCAAACTGGCAATGACGTATTACTAGGAGAAACTGGGGGCTATGAACTCTGTGCTAGGAGCAGAGACTAAAGTCTGGAGGGTCGGAGCGACATGTACCTAAACCCTATCTAGTATCTGATGTTTAGGGAACATGTTGATATAAACTAGAAGTCATGAGGGGAAAGGCTAACTTGATTCTAAGACTGGACCATGCATTATTCTACATGTAGTGCGTGATGAAGAATATTAAATGACCATTTAAATACAGTATTTCTCTAACGTGGAGACGAGAAGGCTAGACAATGACGGAAACTATTGATGCAGTTCAGTAGCTTAGGAATGCAGAGAAGGAGGACTGAACTGATAACTGGAACTATAACATACTTTTGGCAGACTCAGAGGCAGAGCCAAGCTGCACCGGGCACTGCGAGGCAGGAAGTAAGTGAAGGGTCGAGGATACAGGTGGGGGCTGTATCGCTCCTCAGCGAGGCTTTCAGGAGACAGGAGCTGAATCTGATGTCCGGGCCCTGTTGAGGCCTGGAAACGGGGACTTTATAATGGAATAACGTGCACACTGAGAAAACGTGGCAACGTAACTTTACATAGGCCTGATATTCGTAGTATTCACGAGGACTGGAAACTGACATACCAGAGGTGGACACAACTGTAATTGCGTCATTAATCAGACATGGGGAATAACATATGCATATTGGTCATGCACACATAACATATGATGGATGAGGCGTAGGGACACAGAACATGGCAAAATTTACTTTTCCACATTACTTAGGTGGTTGTTCTTTCTAGTACAGGTGGTCCTAGTGAGGTCCTGGTTCCCTGCGTGACATTCTCCTAAGTTGTGTAGGGTTGCGTAGGTGGTACTTACCTGTTACCAGTAGTTACTGGTTGTGATTTATAACTGTTATTTTGTGCTATACTTATTCTAAGTTCTAGAAGTGCTATTTCTAAAAGTGTTGATTCTGACAGTGGCCCATGTGGCCCTGTCCTGTACATAATCCTTGTGAATATTGCCCGTGCCAGTTGGCACAATGTATATTGTGTAATTACTATCAGATGTGTTTTGACAATACAAAAGTTATTTTATATAACCTTGTGTGGAGTTCGTTTTGTGGTGTGCCTAGGATGTTGTTGCTGTTGTGTGCTTGCGCAAATGCTTTACACATTGCCTCCGGGATAAGCCTGTC
This sequence comes from Lissotriton helveticus, assembly GCF_964261635.1. NCBI lineage: Eukaryota > Metazoa > Chordata > Amphibia > Caudata > Salamandridae > Lissotriton > Lissotriton helveticus. Next base: position 1,762,992,454 of record NC_136068.1, read on the forward strand.
TACTCGTGCCAAGCTACCAAGGGGGTGAGCAGGGGTTATCTTGGCGTGTGACTCCCTTGCCCTGACTAGAATGGTGGTTTCTGCCTGGCTTTGGCGTCAGCCTTAGCCTACCAGAAATAGCCAGTTCTAACATTGTTTCGTCAGCGGTGCGGATTAGGACTTGTGTTTGCGCAGTACCACAGCGACAGCTGGCTACATTACAAAACTCTGCATTTTTTAGATAGTCACATGTTTGGGATTATTGTTTATGATTTTGTTTTTCCTCAAGAGTGTCATTTTCAAATGGTGTTCCTGCGCTTCATGTTTAGTGGCAGATGAGAGAAAATGACAGGGCGGGACGCCAGTAGAGGGGGAGGTTCCCATAGATTAGGAATCCCTTGCTGAGTCCAGTGCCCAATCCCTGTTCCTGTCCCTGTGTGGGTAGATGGAAGAGAGGGAGTGTGGAGGAGGAATGGCTTGCTCGGGAGGGTGGTTATCCCCTGAGTGTAGTGTGTGTGTCTGGATTCCCCAGTATGGTAGGATCCAGTGGTGGCAGCTAAAATGTGTCCAGTGCGTGAAGTCCCATTCCCAGTTCCCAGAGTATGGTGCCTGGTGCTCTGTTAGAGGGGTACAGGTTGAGAGTCAGGAGCAGTGAGGAACTGTCTCACCAGTCCGGAGGGGGAGTGTGTGGATGAGTGGTGTGCTGAACTGGAGGAGTTGGTGTGAGTTTTTTTAAAATGAGCTTGCATGGGAGGTGTACCTCTGGTGGTGTGCAGGAGGTCCTGCAGAGGCACTGGACAAGAAGGTGGACCTCTGGCGGTGTGCTAGATGTCTTGCAGAGGCATTAGGGAGTGATTCTAAAAGTAGTGGCTTGTGTATCTGATGATCCGGTGTAGGGGAAGAGGTTCATGTGTAACCCAGCTAGGTCCCAGTAGGATGGTAGGGGTGTAGGGGCTCACATCCTGTCTCAGTGGAGGCGGAGTGAGTGTGGGACGATGTGTCCCACGTTGGCCCGAAACCCTGTCTCAGGGCCTGGAGGGTTCCCTAAGGCAGCGCCAGGTCAGGGGCCTAGGCTGTACTTACAGGTCATTTGAGGAGGATCTTCCTGTGTCTAGAGGACGGGGAGTGTCTGTAACCAGAACTCCGGCGGTCCTGGTGTTGGGCAGTACCGCTCCTAAGTGGAGGGTGCAGAAGTCCTGGTTCACTGGGCATTTGACCGTCTAGAGTGCTTGACCATTTGTGGGGCCTCTGGAGGTTGTTCCCCGAGGAGGGGGGAGGCCAGGTTCAGGTTCAGCCTGACCTGGAGGGAAGGGCATCTGTAATCAGTGTCCTGACCGGTTTTTGCTTCCAGGGGTACCGCTCCAAGGTGGGAGGTTGCAGAACTCTGGAAGGGGGTGCAGAGGGACAGTGTCCTTACCTCTGACCCCGGTGCAACCTGAGGATTTAGATCCTAGGTTGGGAGATTAGGAAACTTCCAGGTCAAAAAGGAATCTCTGCCAAAGTAGATCAGCTGAAGAGACTGAGGGGGGCTCCCCTTGCTTTGTGATCTGGGGCTCACCTGCAGTTTGTTGTTTCCACTAAGGTAGAGGAAAGGGGACTTTGCTGTGTGCTGTGTTCCCCCACCTGCTTGAAAGGGGACTTTGCTGTGTGCTGTGTCCCCCCACCTGCTTGAAGAGGAACTGTGCTATGTGCTTTGTACCTCAGAAGTCAAATAGTTTCCAGGTGGTAGACCAGTGATGGAGTGAGGTCCTGATCTGGTAGGAGAATTGTGTTCTGGTGAGTGCTTCCCTGTGAGGGTGCGGAAACCCCAGAAGTAGAGGTAGGGTGGGGCATTCTTGCCCGTGACCTCTTGTCAGCCTGAGGGTATGGTCCCTAGGTTGAAGGATCAGTGGTAGTTGTAGCTACACTGAAAGGGAGAGTGGAGAATGGCTATTGTGTGCCAGGGGTTACTGACCCCCGCTCTGTGGATTGAACAGGACCTGTGACATTCGGATGGCCTAGGGCCTGGTCCTGGCCGTGGATGACTAGAGAGTACCAGTGGGGTATCCTATTTGTGCCAGAGAGCTTTTGTTGAGAGAAATCCATGTGGGTTCAGAGTGGCAACAAACCGGAGGGTGTCCCTGCCGTGCGGGCCCGTGTCCGTGTTTTGTCGCACAAAGCAGGGAAGCCCATCAGTGGAGTGATTGGTCTACCCTGCGTTTTGGCTGGAAGGGGGTTGTGTTGGACCTGGCCCTTTTTGGCAGGTTCACCCCTAAACTTTTTGCTTTTTCCTAGCCTGTTTCTGGAACCTGGTGTTGGTGATTTTAGGCCTCTGCGCACTTTTTCACTGTGGTACAGTGTAAAGTGCGTGAGCTCTCTGTGTGTGTGTGGTGAGAGTGACCTGCCCTCCCATAGGAATGAATGGGGAATATGTATGCCCATGGTAGTTCCTGATGTGTGGGGAGTGCAGGGTCGAATTTGGTATGTGCGAACTCGTGAGATTGAATGCTGCGCAATGATAAATGTGGCATGATTGTGTCTAGTGTGAAGTGCCACTTCTAGAAGTTGGCATATTTGTGAAATTTGTGCCTGGCAAGTGATTGGCTGGAGCCTGGCTCCAGGAGTGAGCCTGGGCCTGCTTGTGGATTGACTGTCTGGTTTGAGGATGATAGGGGCTGGGGAGCCCCCAGAAGGTTGTCTGAGTCAGCCCTTGCTTGAATGACTACATCTGCAACTAGGGAAGTGGGAGGAGATCGCACCTGTGAGTGAATAGGGCTGTGCCTGCCTGTCACAATGCTGGCTCCACCTCCCGCTGGGCGACTGTCACCTCTGCCCCTCACACTGAAAGGAAGAAGGAAGCCAGGAAGCCCAAGTGCTCCAGCAACACCTAGAACTGGTTTAGACCGGGCTCAGGGCCCACTTGCACAAAGACTTCAAAGACTTTTAGGGGTATAGGAGAAGGACCCCTGACAACAGAAAATCTGATTCTACAATCAAGAGGAACCTCTGCTGGAAGAAGGACCGCTGAAGAACTGAAGGAAGATTGCCTTGCTGTGTGCTCAAAGGGCTGACCTGTTCTGCTGTACAACTGAAGCTGAGGCGAAGAGGGACTTTGCTGTGTGCTGTGACCCTGCCTGCTTGACCTACAAAGACTTTTCTGTGTGCTGTGTCTTCTAAATGAATCTCCAAGGGCCTGAGAAGAGCTGGCCTCCTGTCCTGGAACCCAGGGTTAAAAGGTTCCCAAGCATTCCTGAGACGCTGTGCATACCGTGCTGTGTTTGGCCCTCAGTGCGTGATTCTGACTTCTGGCCGGGTGTAAGGATCGAGGTGCTCATCGGCACTTATTTAAGTGTGGCCTCGTGGGTGATCTGCCGACCACTTGCCTTCCCAATCCGCCCTTGCCTCTAATCACCGCCGCTGCCCGGGCTTGGAACCTTCAAATCAACATCTTGCGCGAACTGGAGCCGTGGCCGAGGAATCGAAGGGGCCGCGCTCCGATTGGTTGCCAACGACAAGCTTTCCCGAGGTGCCGCGCTGCCATTGGCGGGCTGCGGGAGGCTTGTCTGGCAAATTTGCGACATGATTGGGCCGTTTGAGAGAAGCCGCGACGTCATGAGGGGGGCTCATCTGCAAAGCCGCGACGTGATTGGGCCACTGGAGAGGAGCCACGCCGTCACGAAGGGCTCGTCTGGGGAGCCGCGCACTGATTGGGCACCACGAGGAATCAACACCTGAAGACGCCGGGAGCCGACTCGAGGTAGCGCTCCCCTCTCCCTCGTATCCGAAGGTAATCCGATCAGGAAGAGGAGCTGCGGCGAGGTGAGGAGAGCATCCTGACTTGGCCGAGGGAGCCGCGTGCACCACGCTTTACCAGCCGCGCCCGCCTCCAGGTAATCAGGTTCCCAGCCGCTTGTTGTATGCCGAGAGTTGGCTGAGAGCCTAGTGGAGCCGGCAGGGACTGCGAGAGGGTCCTTTTCCTTAGGAAGGCTGCCTTGTGCACGGTGCCGGCGCATCAGTAAAACAGCGGTAGAGTTAGCATAGAACTGACTTTGGCATACTGCACAGCCACATTACTCCTGTGATAGTAATTTCAAGAGACTAGAGACCCATTTGTTGACAAGCCCCAAGAGGCTCATGGGGGCATATTTGTTCGAAAGCCTGTGTGGCTCCTACCTTTTGGCGCAGTACTGTTTGAGGGCTAGTGGGAGCCCATGCCATAGTTTTATTGTTATCCCAGCTGCCCAGCAATTAGTGAGCAGCTGCACCGTTTAGGTCCCTGACTTTTGGACACAGGGCGTCCTAGCCCCAACAAGGCCAGTTGGCCTAGGGACTGCCACAAGTGGTGGCTTATAAGTTTTGCGCAATATGTGTGGTTTGATTACACCTTTGAATGTTTTTGGGCATCATGTGTTTGTGCGCTATTGAGTTATGTTCGGGCACCTCTGAATGTTTTTATGCATCATGTGTCTTCCTTGATTTTACACCTCTGAATGTGTTGGTTTATGCATCATATGTTTTTCCTTCCCTGCACCTCTGAATGTGTTTTTGATGCATCATGTGCCATGTTCTACACCGCTGAATTTATGTTTTATGCATCATGTGTTTTCTTTCCCTACACCTCTGAATGTTGTGATGCATCATGTGTAATGTGTTCTTGCTTATACCCCTAATTGAATTGTGATACTTAGGTGGTTGTTCTTTCTAGTACAGGTGGTCCTAGTGAGGTCCTGGTTCCCTGCGTGACATTCTCCTAAGTTGTGTAGGGTTGCGTAGGTGGTACTTACCTGTTACCAGTAGTTACTGGTTGTGATTTATAACTGTTATTTTGTGCTATACTTATTCTAAGTTCTAGAAGTGCTATTTCTAAAAGTGTTGATTCTGACAGTGGCCCATGTGGCCCTGTCCTGTACATAATCCCTTGTGAATATTGCCCGTGCCAGTTGGCACAATGTATATTGTGTGATTACTATCTGATGTGTTTTGACAATACAAAAGTTATTTTATATAACCTTGTGTGGAGTTCATTTTGTGGTGTGCCTAGGATGTTGTTGCTGTTGTGTGCTTGCGCAAATGCTTTACACATTGCCTCCGGGATAAGCCTGTCTGCTCGTGCCAAGCTACCAAGGGGGGGAGCAGGGGTTATCTTGGCGTGTGACTCCCTTGCCCTGACTAGAATGGTGGTTTTTGCCTGGCTTTGGCGTCAGCCTTAGCCTACCAGAAATAGCCAGTTCTAACACTATCTATGATGGAATCTATTCTGTCCATGACACAATTGCTGGCTGCATGTTTGACTATTTTCCTTTCTTCCCCCTCGCATTCCCCACACCACATTTAGTGCCTTCCCCGGGCCCTTCCCTGACCTTCCTTTTACTCATCAATTTTGAATTCACAGGATTCCAAAAGAAAAAATTAAAAATTAAAAGAGAACCAAATACGGTCTCTGTGAAGTACGTTTGGGCGGCAAGATCTGTACAAGCCATTAGTCCACCTGGCAAGTTGTCCCAAGACGAAGTTTCACAAATTGGGCTTTACAGTGTTATCAAATACTGGGAATATGGCACAGTGCCTTGTATGGAGATGACAGGGGGGTGGCCCAGCCCAGTCTCATCCAGGCGATGACGGGCAAGGACTGGCCCGCCCTTGGCCGAGGCTTCGTTCGGGCGCCGCCCACGCTGCGGGGTGAGAGGCAGCGCTAAATAGCGCGATGGTGACGCCTCCCACTCTCAAGCAGCAGCAGCTGGGGAACTGGTGCAGGGGCTTCTGGGGCTTGTAATCCCCCTGGAAACAGCAGCGACCCAGTAGCGCAGTAGTATGACGCATCATGCTGCAAGGATTTACAGATACATCAGTATTTCTGATTCATCTGTAGGCACAAAAGTGACGCATTGATAGAGTGTGTCACAAAAGTGACGCAACTCCAGCAATGTGTACTTTCACATGGGTAAGTCCCATGTTGTTCGTGCCTGCGTCAGTCTTACGCCTGCCATGAAGCAGGCGTAAGATTATGACGCATTAGCGTCCAAGAAATGGCGCAGTGAATTCTTATACATTTCACTGCGTCACTTCTATGACTCTTTCTTGCGTTAAAACGCCCCCCCCTTGCATACATTATACCTGGTGCAGGTATAATGTGGCGCAGGTGTTTACAAAGTGACGCATCTTCCTAGATGCATCACTTTGTAAATATGGTGCAACAAGGCACATTTCTTACTCTGCTGGTGCGTCACAAATAGTGACGCACCAGTGGCGTAAAAGTGACTCAAGGGCTCATAAGTAAGCCCCACATTTTTTATCCAATAAGTGTTCAACATACAAACAACAGTTTCTCATAGATAAATCTAGTTTTTAACTCAGTATGAGATACCAAAAGCAAGGCTACCTTTTCCATATTCCCTTTTTATCTCCTTAAACAAACTCCTTGTTCTTACCCAAAAATATTCATTCGGCTGCAGGCTCCTTTTGTGACTGGCATCTCGATAATACATCATAGTATGCCTGTGGATTGTGGGACACAACTTTATCTACTGCGCTAGAACATATGATATAAATTGTGGTATAGACTGAGATCTTGGATGTACCCATTTGGACATCACTTGGATTAGCCACAAAGGTATGAAGTGGCTTCAATTGTAACCAATGGTTGAGAGTTTTTTGGATTGGGAACACCTAGACCTCTTGATAGTACACTGTGGTGGCAATGACCTAGGCACGATCACAGGGATTTAACTTGACCAAATCAAGGAGACATTTCGTCAGATGATGTCTCCCTTTCCTCATACAGCCTTTGTATATTCCAACATATGTGAAAGGCAAAAAAGTTATTGGTCAAAACAGTTTTGTCCTAAGAAATCCCAGGGCTATGAAAATAAAACAATTTCTGCATTTCTCAGTGACAATGGGATGTGCTTTGTTTCTCATAAGAGCATCCATGTTAGCATTCCTGCTCCTTACAGGTGAGATGGAGTGCACTTCACTGCAATGACATCAAGGAATGCATTCAGTTGTATATCTAACTGTGCTCTATACACTAAAAACACCAAAGCCCTTTGCAGAGCCACCCTATATCCTCATACTGCGTTTGATTTATGTGTCAAGTCTATTTGTTCTGGAAAATGTAGAACCCCTGGGACTCCAGCCTAAGCAGAAGCAACTCAACAGTACTGGTTAGGTTCCGATTTTGGATAAATAAACCATAGCAATTAAGCAGCTATGGTTAAAATTATCTCAAGTAACTATAACTTGTGCCCTAAGGTAACTATTTCATGCCCCAGCCTTACACAGTTTCTCATCAATATTTTCACTGTAAATGTCGCAGTGATATATCCAATGATGTTATAGAAGATGTCATGACTGTTGTAATATGTGATGTAATTAGCAGTGCATGGCGAGGGCGCGAGTTAAATTGTAAAATCTGGACCAGACTAGACAATCCCATTATCTTAATTTTTTTGTACATTTGTAAGGTTTTTCATATTCTATTTACCAACTATAATGTCCGTGTAACCTTTGTTTTTTCAGTGAATTTCTAAGTTTATTTTAACGTAAAGTAATATTTATTTACCATACGTTAGGGGTCAGTATATTCCTTCCCTGACCCGTTTTGTCTTTTTTTGTTTTTTCTTAGGACTTGTGAGGGGTCACGAGTCCTACGATGGCTGACACCACTGCCTGGTTGAAGATGTGGAAGCCAATCAGATCTCAGTTTGAGATCTGTCAGATTACTGTACCTTCTGCGTCTCTAGATCTACTTAAATCTTTTATCTTTAATTACTCCAAAACTACTGAAAAGGTTTACACCAACTTACGAATGCACTCTTTCTGGACCAAGATCTAGCTTTCTGACAAATGTGTTGTCTTTCCAGTCAGTGGTTTGGGCTGTAGTCTTGTCTAAAATCCGTATTGGAAATTGCATGGAGAAAATGTTTTTTGGGACCACCCTTTTATTCTGCCCCCACTTGACTAATTACCCTGTAACTTTCCAAATGGCAGCTGAAGTTACTGGCAAACTAGTTTTGAACATTTCATGAAGATTTGTCAAACAATTAAGACGCTATTAGCAAAAAATAATCATTTTACTATGGAAACCAGGTTCTAACTATAAAATTTTTTAGATAGCTCTCCTGAGGCGGAAGCCGGGAGCCACATTTCTTAAAAATGTTAAGCTCTTGTTATTTGCACTATCTGTGATTTTGAAACATTGTGTGCTTACTCTGCTGCTGATTGTTCTCTGCTGCTCCTGGGTCTTGGGGGTCACTTCGCACAGCGGTTCCAGCGCTGTTGCGGGGAGGGCCACTACATCGCCGCCATCACCCACGAGACGCTAGGCCACGCCCCTCACACCAAGCCACGCCCCTTTTCGGCACTATAAAGCGGCGAGCTGAACTACGAGCCGGCGTTTTTAGATAGCTCTCCTGAGGCGGAAGCCGGGAGCCACATTTCTTAAAAATGTTAGGCTCTTGTTATTTGCACTATCTGTCATTTTAAAACATTGTGTACTGCTGATTGTTCTCTGCTGCTCCTGGGTCTTGGGGGTCACTTCACACAGCGGTTCCAGCGCTGTTGCGGGGAGGGCCACTACAGCGCCGCCATCACCCACGAGACGCTAGGCCACGCCCCTCACACCAAGCCACGCCCCTTCCTTTTCTCCCAATAAGAATGCTCACTATCCGGAAGCGCAGCGGACGAGCGCAGCGGGCGCGCCGTCAGCGCGCCGAAGGCTGCGACGAGCGCAGGACACTCTGCTCAATTCACCATGAGCCCGGGTGCTTCCCCTCCACTATACTCTCAGGAGACTCTGCTTAACCTGAGTGAGTATGCGTACGAGGGACACCTTTCTTTCACCGACACTGCTTTCCCACTGAAAGACTTTGTTATCAGGGGTCTGCTATCGTGTGGACTTCTTAATGTCAGATCACTGCCTAAGCATGCCGCTGAAATTCAACTATTAGTGGACACCCATCAGTTAGATGCCCTTTTCCTTACTGAGACATGGACCCACCTTGATTGCGAGATCGAAGTTGGTTGGGCTTGTCCGCAGGACTACAAAATCTTGCCTCTACCCAGACCCAAAGGTCGAGGTGGTGGGGTGGGAATTATCTATAGAGCCTCCTGGCACATCAATATCCTAGATATGAACCCGGTTGTTGGGACCGAGCTCCTCGGCCTCTCCATTAATAGTCACATAGGAGCTACCTTCACGGTGATTCTCTGCTACCGACCTCCTGGGGCTTTCAGTTCCCAGCAACAACAATCGCTACTTACTTCCCTCTCCAACATGGCAACATCCCACAATAAGCTAATCATCCTAGGTGATTTTAACTAATGGCCGAATGGCACCTTAGATACTGGACTGCACAACCTTTTGCTCTCTTGTGAGAGCGTGGGGCTCCAACAACTAGTCAGGGAACCCACTCATAGAGCAGGGCACCGACTTGACCTCATCTTCTCAGTCCCTCAGCTAGTACATCTGGATGATATCCTGCCCATGGGCTGGACCGATCATTCTCTCCTTAAATTCCACATTAACAGTAGGGGGGCTAGAATGCCGGCACACAGCACCACCTCTGAATTCATGTACAGAGACTGGAAAGCTCTTGAAAGGCTGAGAATTACTGATGCTGTGTTCCAAGTGGATGACAGTTTCTCCCCGGACTGTCCAGTTGAGATCAACTACGAGGCCTTTTGTCTCAGGATATCCACAAATGTTGACTCTCTTGTTCCACTAAAAAAATGCAAGTATAAGGGCAGAGTATCAGCTCCTTGGTTCAACGACTCCTTAAAGGCCCTTAAACTGGCCTGCAAACAGGCAGAAAGGAAATGGAGGCAAGGTTACTCCAATGCTAACAAGCGACTCTGGAAAACTAAACTTTTGGAATATCCTGAAATCTAAATCTGCTTACTTCTGCTCCACAATATGTACAGCCGCTAACAGTTCCAAAAGTATTTTTCAGATTCTGAACAGCCTCACCCACCCTGACTGTGCAAAAAATTCGATCCCTCCCACACAAGCCCTTTGCGACAGTCTTGCTCTGTTTTTCAATGAAAAAATTGAGACTAATATTCGCAACCTGAGCACCTCCCCTACTCTGGTCTGCCCCACTGGCCCTGGGGTAGGCACTACTGATTTTGGAGTGGAGAGCACAGGGCGCCAGCCAGTGGACTGTCTGTGGGAGTTCCCCCCTATTACTGAGGCGGACTTCGACAGACTGGCTCGCGGAATTTCATCGGGATCTCCTCTGGACCCCATTCCCCCTAAAATCTGGAAGGCCTCCGGAGAGGAACTCTTCCCCACTCTCTGCAGGATCTGTAATCAATCCCTGCGCAGTGGCTTAGTTCCTACTCCCTGGAAGCAGGCTCTTATTACGCCATTGTTGAAGAAACCCTCCTTAAATCCTGAGTGTCTACAGAATTATCGGCCCATCTCCCTGCTACCATTCCCGGCAAAAATTGCCGAGCGCTGGGTGAGCTCATGTCTCTCCAAACATCTGGAGCAGAATCATTTCCTGGACGAAATACAATTCGGTTTCCGTCCAGCCCATGGCACCGAAACAGCTCTACTCACTGCCATGGAGGACCTCCGTATGCGTGCAGACAGGGGCCAGGCAGTAGCTCTGATGCTGCTGGACCTGTCTGCCGCATTCGATACGGTCAATCACGTGATTCTATTGGAGAGACTAAGGGAGGCCGGGGTGGACGGCACTGCCCTGCACAGGTTTCACTCCTTCCTGCGGGATAGGAAGCAGGCTGTGTCCCTTCCCCCGTTTCAATCGGCCTTCTCCCCGGTGCTCCACGGGGTGCCTCAAGGCTCGTCCATCAGCCCGATTTTATTTAACGTTTACCTTAAACCACTGATTACGTTGATAAAATCCCACAGGCTAAAGGCAATCAACTAGGCTGACGACACTCAACTCATCCTCTCTTGGGAGGGTGAGGAATCGATCCCCTTGGAATCTTTTCATGATTGTCTACGAGACACGGCTGGATGGCTACACAATAATTCTCTACAGTTCAACTCCTCCAAAACCGAGGTTCTGTTTTGTGCCGGAAGTCGGATCCCCCGCCCGTTCCCGGTGGAGTTTTGGCCCCCTGAATCCCCGGAAAAGCCACAGCCGGTCACCACTGTTCGCAATCTGGGTGTTATGATGGATAACAAACTCAGTATGGAAGCCCAGGTTGCGAAAACAGTGTCCACCTGCTCGGCCCTTATTCGCTCCCTTCGTAAGATCTTGCCACTTCTCCCCTTACAGGCCCGGGCTTTAATAGTCAGGTGTACCATTCTTAGTCGCCTTGACTATTGTAATGCGCTGTTACTCAAGGCTCCGTCCATGCTGCTAGACAGACTCCAAAGAGTTCAATCTGCCGCTGCCAAACTGGCCCTTGGTTGGCCTAGGAGATCTTCGGCCACTGCGGCAATGGCCGAGCTTCACTGGCTCCCATTGAAACAGCGAGTGGCCTTTAAATCCCTCTGTCTTGTTTTTAAAGCCCTGCAGGGAGTGGGGCCCAGCTCCCTGCAAACCATATTTGACTGGTACATCCCAACCAGAGCCCTCCGATCTACAACGGCCTGTCTTGTAAAAGTACCGAGATTTAAAAAGGTCAGGACTGGAGGCAGATCTTTCAAAGTCGCAGCTGCCAAACTTTGGAATAGCATGCCCCTGGACATCCGCCAAACAAAGGAACTTCTCCCTTTTAGGAAACGGGTCAAAACTTGTCTGTTTCCGAAATGTTAAACTTTTGGCTACTCTTCTGTTGCCTCCCAGTGCATCCATCTTAGGAGTTATCTCAGCGCCAGGATACCTGTAAGGTGATAGCCGCGCTATACAAATGCTCTAAATAAATAAATAAATAACGCAGCCAGGCGGGTAGCCACTCTGTAGTTATAGTTAGGATCACCAGAGATAGGGATTTTTAATTTTTTCATCCCTTAATAACTTTGTACTGATTTGGTAAATGTCCACAAACTTTGCAGACCTACTGTCCCGGTATCGTTCTTGGAGTAGTGGAAGCTTTGCGCAGTTTGGTCAAGGGGGTGCAAAGAAAAAATGGGGACCCAAAACAGGCATAAAATCCAATGCATTTTACAGGGATGTTTGTATTTCTTGTAGCGCTAAAAACATCAATCAGATTTCAACAAAATTTGGAAGCATGCTATATTATGTGTGCTGATGATTTTGGTGGTTACTGCAGGTAAGTAGGGTAAGTATTTCATAGGCTTTAACTGTTTTTAGTTTAGGTATATCAGTATCAGAAGAAGTACCGCAATGCTCCTGGGGTATATAGTGAGGGCAAGTCATTAGCTTATTGGCTAGGGACTGCTTTTATAAAGGATAGAGCCAGCCATCTTGTTGTCACCTTGAGTTTCCCTGTGTTCTGAGTTATGCCTTGTACCATAGGGAAGTATTAGGTTTAGTATTTTTCCAATGCCTATTTCCACTTTATTAAAGTGGTAATAGGGAGGCAAAAAAGTACCATGGTACTATCACAGTAGAAAAAATACATTTACAAAAACACTATGGGCCCAATTCACAAAAGTAATCTGAGACAAAATTCTAACTTTACGACTTTTGGTATTCACAAAAGGCATTTAGAAGTAGTAAAGTTAGGAATCCTAACTTCACTATTCCTAAATGCCTTTTATGAATACCGAAAGTCGTAAAGATAGGAATTTGTCTCAGTTTAGGAGTAGTAAGTATAGGAATCCTAAGTTTATTACTCCTAAATGCCTTTTGTGAATGCAGAAAGTTACAAAGTTAGAATTTTGTCTCAGTTTAGAAGTAGGAAAAGTTAGAAATCCTAACTTTACTACTCCTAAATGCCTTTTGTGAATACCGAAAGTCATAAAGTTAGAATTTTGTTTCAGATTACTTTTGTGAATCGTTCCCTATAAGACTTTATTTTGTAAATATAATGTGCTGAAGTGTTTTTTCCAATTTTAACATATTTAACTATGTAGAGCAAAGGGTAGAATAGATTGTTAATTACAAAAACACCATTCTCCGTACAGATCTTTGTAGAGTGCTAAAGAAAATGGTGACATTTTGAAATAACAATGGTAATCTTCCAAAAGAATCCAATGGCACCATGTTGGTATTGCAGACATTCCTATTTATACTAAAATGATGAAGAAACATAAATATTTTGCAAAACCTAATACCACTTTAGTAAAGTGTTAATATGTAAGTTGTAATACAAAGCCAAAGGCCAGATTTATTAAAAACGAATGCAGTGCAGCATATTGCCCTTGTTGCACTGCATTACAGGGAAAAAGCAGAAATGCACTGTATTTAATACACTACCCTACATTCCTGTCCTTTTCCCAGCACTGGCACACAATGGGCTGCCTGGTGCCCACGCAAGCACTCTTGCACCATTGCGCAAAGGTGCCCGCATTGCATATAAGATTGTTTTTGTGCAGGAAGGGGTGTCTTTTTGCAAAAAAAATCCCCTGGAGCATATTTCTCTATCTATGTGTGCTTCGGAATGCAGTTCACATAGAAAGAGGAAGTAACAAGAAGAAATAAATATATATCTCCTCATTACCAATCAACTGGGAAGGCAAAGATTTTTGGCACATTCCCAAGTCTACCAGCAATGGTAAATCTATGGAATGGCTCCTAGGGCAGAGATAAAGCAATGCAGCAATTTCCACTGGGCTGCATTGCATTATTGCTAATTTATCAAGCCACTCAGGGCCACACAATGTGGCCCTGCGTGGCTTGATAAATCAGATTTAAGGCTGGCCTCACCGATCCACCATGTTGTGGGGCGCAAATGTGATGCAAACTCTTGATTAATATGCCCCTAATAACTTACCAATATTTGAGGGCATAATACAGAACACAGCCAAAGTGTACCTAAAACAAAATGCTTGCTTTGAACTTTTATAAAAGCATTCATTATCCAATCCGCTAATTTTTTGGTATCACAATGTACCATGGTAGTACAGCAAAATGTATGTAATAAAAGGATCCCCTGTTTCTGAAACAACTTCTAGGGCAGGGTCAAACAGTGTGTGGGTATCTCCCTAGACAATCTGAGCAGTACAATGATGTGTCATGTAGTGGCCTAGTAAGTAAATTGTCAAACGAACAAAACAAATGCAAAAGTGCTTGGTTTATTGTATATTTAAAAAAAAGAATATAAATTTATATTAAAAACACATAAAATTAAAAATATTTGTATCTCAAAGATGCAATGCATGAAATCTTCAGTTATAATATTCAGTAAACATTAAGTGAGTATACAAAAAATCTTCATTAAAAAAGGTACATTATTCAAACAGTGCATAATATAATGTTGTCAAAGGTGTGGCGAGATTGTGATTAATTCCGACGCGTGTTTTGGCGCTATACCAGCGCCTTCTTCTGGGGAATAGAGCCACAGATTCCTGAGTCTCTAGAAGCAGATAGGAAATAAATGATGTGAAACTTTTCTTGTCTTTAAAATGAGAACACAATGGTTGTTCTGTTAAGGGATAGCAGTGCTCCCTCCAGTTATTCTTTATGTGAAACTATTTTGATGAACACAGAGAGGGGATGTTCTTCAGCTACGTATTGAAATCTGGAAGAAGTACTTGTCTCCATTCAGATGGGCTTGGTTTAGGCAGTTTCTGAAGATGATTGCCGACCCGTGGAGATATGATGTCGAAGATGGCAGGGTTGCAGTTCATAAAACCAACAGATGATAAAAACCGGCATGGTGTTTCCGTAAATGTGCATTGTAGTAGCGTGGACCGCTACAGTACAGCAAAATGCACCCGCATTTCACAAACATATCACACAACTAGATCTCACAACATGTATACAAATTAAAATTGATTACATTGTTATACTACTTATCTGCACTACTCAAAATAAGCATCCGAGCACCATAATATCTAATCCAGCCAAGTTCTCACCAAATCAATTACCGGATTTTGCAATACACAAAGAAAAATAAATATGCAAAATGCATTGAATTTAACCACCTTTTGGGACATCCACAACATTTACATATTATAGTATATGTTTTGGTGAGAAAACCTTTCTATTTTTGGACAAACTTTAACCCTGCATTTATTTTAATTTACACACTTTACTTTACTGCAGTCCACTGTCTAACTGTTAAAATTGTACGACTCCACTCTACAGAATATACAGCATGCTACTCCACTTCATGACACTACAGTATATGCCTCAACATTGTGTGCTAATCCACTGTCTGTTACTCCACTCGACTCAACCCAACAGGACTGTACACCATTGCAATGTACACCACTATATTCTAAGCTATTATACTGTTATCCACGATATCCTATTATGCCACTTGACTGGATACCCCTAAACTGTACTGCTCACTACTCAGTGCAATTCCATTGTGCCCTTCTACAATTTATGCTATACCACTGTGGCCCCCTATGCCAGTGTACGCGACTATATTCTACACAACTCCATTATACTGAAATGCACTATAAGCCAATGTACTGCACCACAATCAACTGTATGCAATTTCACGTTACAAGAGTACAATCTGCGCCACTCCATTAAATCACACATCACTGTACATTAATACAACCTACCCTTCTATAATTAACCCTATTGAGTTGTTCGTTAATATAAAGTATGCTACTCAACTATATAGCACTTCTCTGCACCTCTAAAAAGTTAACGGCACTGAAGTCTAACTTTATTACACTAAACACTACTAAATTCAATGGCAATCTACTCAATCAATCACATTTTTTATTTGGTTACTTTAGAAAGATAACCATAAAAGCAACGTAATGTTCATAATAAAAGATGATTTCTGTGTCACATAATAATATAAATACAATTCACATAATAATTGATTTCCGAAACTTAAAAACATTTTTTAGGAAAGTAGTAACGGATGCAATAACAAATTCATTTTCTAATAATTTCAAAGCTATAAATGCAAATCGGCACTGTTTAAGTCCAAAATCCTTTAAAATCGGGATGATCCATCTCTTTCTTGGTGTAATATAGTATTTACAAAAAAACATAATATGAATGGTTGATTGTACAGAGATGTCATCGCATGGGCATTTACTCAGAATTCTCGACCAATCATTTACTTCCGGGAAGCTTAGGAATCTATATAAAATGTTCATCCAAAAACATACTAACTGGAAACGGTCAAAATCATTATCTACTAGAGATATCTATGGCTGCATGGTTGAAGTCTGTAAAATTAGATGGGGACTTTGAACCGTGGGTTTATTTATTTCAGTAACAGCTCTGATTTCACCCAAGAAACGCATACAGATTTCTTTAAGGGCTTCTCTTGGTACACTGCACATTATTGGGGGCTCAGCAAAATATTCCGGGTATCCTAATTTTAAAAGGAACATTTTCACATATTTCAACCATCTTATTTGATTTATACCATCACTCCCAAAAGCATCTGCAAATATAAAGCGGTTAAAACCAGTTTCTTCTGACATCCAGATTCTATGCCAAAGCAAGACAGGTTGGATCTTAATAATATCCTCCAAAAATGGCATAACCAATTCCTGATGACAATTGTCATTTGAAGTACTTTCTGGTAAGGCCAGAAGATACTTGAAAAATCTATTTTCCGCAATCTGTAATGTATTTACATCGGCATAGCCCCATATGCCTGCACCATAGGTGGCTATTGCCACACATTTGGCCCTGTAAATATGTAGAAGTTCTACCGGTGGGCGTCTTCCTAATTTACGGCTAAAATTAGCTAATGCCATTAGAGACTTAATAAACAGCAGGCGTCTAGTTTTAACTGCCTAATACCATGATCCTGTCCTATCGAATATGATTCCTAAGTGTGAGAATGTGTTTATGCACTCTATTGGCACAGAGTTTAAATAAAGAGATTTTTTTTCCTCTTGTTTGATCCACACCGGCTATACATAGTAAAGGTTTTGGAGCAATTGAATAATTGATCGTAAGCCCCAAATTCAACATAAAATTAGAAAAGGAGTTAGTAACCCTTTGGAGACCAAGCGGTGTGCGGGCCATTAAAACCGGGGCGTCTGCATACAGGAGTGTTATGTTATGTTATGTTAGGCGTTCTTGTATAGCGCTCGAATCACCGGGGGGCATCTCGGCGCAGGGATAGGACGCTGTGCTGCCCTTGGTAAGTCCCTGCACTCTTTAATTAAAATAGATTCTAAGTTATTTATATATAGAGTGAAAAGAAATGGGGCAAGGGCGCATCTTTGTCTCAAGCCTCTCCTCACCCTAAAGTGACTAGTGCATTCTCCCCCCAAGCCGTAACGGACCTTGGCCTTTGCCCCTGAATAGAGCTGCCTTAGGAATGCAATTATTACAACATCCACTCCCATACCTTCTAAAATTAACCACAACTTATCGTGAATAACGCAGTCAAAGGCTGGTAATTTACTCTATCGCACTATAGTTTATACTACTCCAATATACACTATTGCACTGCACCGTATTACACTGCCCAACTCTATTTTATGCAACATAACTTTACAAGTCTACACTGTAAAACACTCACATTTTTACGTAAGCCCACTGAACACCACTGAACTGTACCCCACTCCACTTTATAGCACTCCAGTATACCCTGCTCAGTTATACGCTATTTCAATGTATGCCACTCCACTGTACCACACTCAACTGTACACCACTCCACTGTATGCTATTTCAGTAAACGATATTCCAAAGTAGCCCCCTAAATTTAACAACACATCAGTGTATAGCACTACACACCACTACAGTATATGCGAATGCACTCTACATTATGTAGAGGATTTCAACCCACTTAACAATGCTCCAATGTATACTGTCCCACTGTATACTACTGCACTGTACACTACCCTCTTAGCCCCTCCAATAAATTCCACTCAATTATATCTGAGTTCCCTGTACCGCACTACATTGTAGGTGACTCCACTCTACGCCACTCCACTGTATGCCATTCCACTATACACTAATCCACTATACCTCACTCCACTTCGCTATACCACAATAAACTGTACCAGATTACAGTTTGCAACACTATCTGTCAATATATTGTACCGCGTTTGACTAAATTACGCTCCACTTCACTAAACTAAACTGGACAAATATTAGAAAATTGCTACTAACATTGTAAAAACCATTGAAATTCACACAAATAATAAAGTTTACTGTAGAGATAGTAGAACTTTGCATATTTTTTACAGAATTTAGAATGTTTGGGAAATGGATTCTCTGGTGGATTGAAGCAGGAGTGGATTGGAAAGCTGTATGCTAGAGGTAAACTATCAGACAGAATAAACTTGGATATTTATATACTATATCTTTGGTGAATCATTACAGTTACCTTTAAGTTATAGTTAGGAAAACCTTATTTAGGTTTGTATACAAAGCTAAGTTAAGCTCTACAAAAATTATTAATTCTACAGTTATAGTTACCACTAATTTTATGCTTTTTGCACGACTCCCTTTTTATTTCTCTTATTTGTGCTAAGCACATCTTTATACTCTTCTTTCATAATACTGTAAGTCATACATATAAGTCACATTTATACTTACGCATCACCTTCCAATTAATATAATTTGCTCACTTTGTACAAGTCTAGTTACCTCAGTCACCACACGACATTAACTTTAACTCATCACTGTACCATGCACTGTGTTCTAGCTAATACCATTTTTGATGTCATAAGTGTTTTATTTACTGCAATAATTTCATATGCTTAAACTTAGGGTAATTTCCAAGGGTATAGGTAATGCATGGAGAAGGGTAAACACTGTGGTGAAGCTGCAATTGATTATTAAGGAGTTAAAAGACAAACAGCTGCTGACCTTTAAAGTGCATGTCTTACTCTGCATGTCAGAATGTTTTACTGACAGAAATGGGAAATCTACTTGAGAATTCATAAAAAATGTTGCCTCATTTTAGCTTTCTAGAAAACATAAGTTCTAAGACAGTTTTACAACTCTGATTCGAACAAGATGCCATTCAGCTGGGCCAGTTTTGTCTCAAATATAGCTTGTTATCACTTTCTTTGTGCATTAGAATTCTGTACTGAAGCTGGTCCAGCAGGTCCTGCTTCAAATCAATGACTTGTCCAGTGATGTGTGACCTGCTGCAATACCAAAGAGGCAAAGCGGTCCATCTTTCATTGCACTTGTCCTGGTGCTCTTCCGTTTACAGGAAGGTGTAGCCCTTTGCAGGGCTTCTTTCTTTCACACACATGGCCAGGAGGTCATGCTGCACTAAAATAAAAATGCTACCACCTCCTCTTCTGTAAACTATGGCATAAATAAAACCACTTGCATCCAGCTCTTTTGGGGCTGGGTGTTGGCACACTCCCAGACTCCTACACAGCTGTGGTGGCATAAACAAAAAACAAAAAAAAATCATACATATTGGGGAAAAAGTGGAGAGAAAAAACCATGGACATGGTACGGAGAAAGATTTGGATGTTTAGGGAACAACGCAAGGGAAGAACCAAGAGCAGGTTAGTAAGCGCCTGTTCAAAATCACTTGTAATCTGGTTTTTCATTTGTTTTTTTTTCATGTGAAAAGTTATCTTTCTGCTTGGGAGGCCGGGTGATGCATTTAGTGTAATCAATTGTAGAATGATTTTAATTTCACATAATCACGCTACCAATAATAATGGGAGTTTTGCACAACACTAGTTTACTTCTTTGACTAAGAAGCTGCCATGGTATGTTCGGGATAGGAGACATACAAAAGTAAAGCATCAGCATAAGTTGAAAATTTGGTTGAAGTATTTCAAAAAACAAAAAGAGCTCCAGTGCTCAGTTCCTTAGATGGTCCGGTAGAGGTAAATGGATAACTCAGGAAAA
Organism: Lissotriton helveticus; assembly: GCF_964261635.1. Taxonomy (NCBI): domain Eukaryota; kingdom Metazoa; phylum Chordata; class Amphibia; order Caudata; family Salamandridae; genus Lissotriton; species Lissotriton helveticus. The sequence goes on from NC_136068.1 coordinate 1,763,012,214, forward strand.
GCACACATTTGCATTGTGTCACACCACCACGCAGCAGTATAACACAATTGAAAGGTGTGCATTTCCCATGTAGGTCTTGGATGGCATTCTCAGACACCTCCAACTTGCAGAGACAAACTGGTAGGAGTTGGATTAACACAGTGAGTGTGCTGAAGATGCATGAAAGGTACGTTTCCTACTCAAGCCCATCTCCCGCAATGGAAGGCGTTAGTATAGGTTCACTTGGCAAGTATACAGGATTAGTCAGGACTTTGATGAGGAAAGAGATATGAATGGGTAGGAAAAGCTTAGGCTAGGTGTGCTTTCATATAGATATTGCATAAGAAGAAGCTAGACAGTAAAAGTACAGATACAGACGCCATTAGTTCATCTTCACCTATGGATTCAAATACTTTCGCACTGCACTCACCCCAATACTGAATTACTCCCTCACTCAGTAGATGACTCCAAACCATACAGAATGCAGCAGCAACCTCCTCCATCAACATCCCAGACTACACCTAAAACAACTTCACTGATTTCCCATCCACAGCTCCTTTCAAACTCCTGACATACACACTCAATGCCACACACTGCACTGGTCCAGCATACCTCAATACTGCCTCACATTTCAGAAACCTTCCAGTCACATTTGCTCAGCCAGACTCATACTCGCACACATTCAATGCATATGCAGCATGAGAGCAGGAAGAAGTGACTTCTCATAATTGGCTCCTAACGGACCAGATTGCCTGCTTGTACACATATGCAGCATCTCTAAAATGAGTACATTCCACACAAAGTAGAACACTTCAAATAGGCTAATCCATGGGTCATCCCTGACTGGTCTTCCATCAGCAACATGATATCCCCCTGGGTGATTGTGCATGTTACACAAAAATCATAACTTTACTGAGACTTCATGTTTGACTTTCCCAAGGCTTCTGAGTAAGATTACCTGGTAGGATCCGGCAGAGCTACCGTCCAAAATCCACAGATACCCACATTTCATCAAAAGTGTCTGTTTTCACTGTAAAAATGTAATGTTTCTATGTTATGTTCTGGGCCGTCACCTGTCACAGGCACTGGGCTTACCCACACAAGTGAGGTACCATTTTTATTGGGCGACTTGGGGGAATACTGGATGGAAGGAGGTCTGTGAGTCCCCTCAAATTCCAGAACTTTCCATCACTGAAATGTGAGGAAAACGTGTTTGTTAGTCAAGGTTTGAAGTTTGCAAGTGATTCAGGGTAAAAGAAAATTGAGGAGAGCCAGGCTAGTCACCACAGCCTGGATTACCCCATGTGTCTAGTTTTCAAAAATGTGCAAGTTTGCTAGGTTTCTCTATGTGTTGGCTAAGCTAGGGCCCAACATTCACAACTACCCACTTTTCAAAGGAAAGCGTTTGTTTTCAGTGGAAAATTGTGATGCATCCATGTTGTGGGATTTGGATCATTTCATGCTGCGGGACCCAAACCTACCCATTCAAGTGATGTTCCATTTTTATTGGAATGCAAGTAGGAGTATGGAATAGTAGAACATTTGTTATTACCAATTGGATTTTGATGCATTTGTGCCTCCAAATGTAAGCCAATGTGTAAGAAGAAGACATTTTGAAAAATACCCTCAAATCAGATGCTCGTATGGGTAACCACAAATTCAGATATGAACAAATAACCACTGCTACGATACCCTGTATCTTATACCCATTTCTGAAAAACATAGGTTTCCTTGATACCCATTTTTAACTCACAATATGAATTGGCCTATGCCCCGTACACAATGAAAAACCATTGTACGATGGAGCTCAGTTGTTGTCTATAGTTACCGTGGGTTCATGGAGAACCTACCCACCCTGTATTACACAACAACTAGAATAGTCGAGCGCATGTAATGGCATATTGCTTTTCTAAATCAGACGGAAAGTTACCGATGAAAATGTTGCCAGAAATGGCAGTTTATTCCTACTTATGTTCAATATTCCTTTATTTTAACAGTCAGTTCATTTGTGAAAACCTTGGGCAATCTACAAATATAAACCCATGCTGAATTCAGAATGTTGTCTAATTTTCAGAAATCTATAGCTTTCCTGGATCACCCATGAGTTTCACACTGGTTTCTACCACAAACTGAAAGTAGGTTGAGAGCACAAAATAATGAAAAATGGCATACTTCTTTAAAAAAGTGCCCAGACTGTGGTAAAACATTTGTTTTTTTTAAGTCAGCTCTAACGGTTTCAGAAAGCTTAGAAGATGCGGAGTTTAGCACAGCAAATCGTTCATTGATGCCATTTGTAGGAAAAAATTGATTTTTATTATCTTAAGCAATTTTTTCCTACTGTTCCCCAATAACTCAAAATGTTGCTATATTTTGCATATTTTTCCTTCCAAGGGAATCCACAAACCCTGGGCAGCTTTAGAATCCCCAGGATATTGAAAAAAAGGATTCAAATGTCAACATGGATACCTTATGTTGAAAAAAGGTATGGAGCCCTAAACAAGAACTTCCCAAAATAGCCAAAAAAAAGGGTAGTTTTGTAGTTTTAAAATTCTCATTTCCATAGATTGTTTATGCCTTTCAGCAGTAGCACTTGATACATCATGCATTATGAATATTTAGTGGCTAGACAAATTCAGCTGTTCTCTATTCTTTGATGCTAAGGCAACTCTTATTAAGAGATCCTTTAGGATGGCGGAGGGACAAAGTCCGTCCGCCATCCTGTCTGAGGACGGGACCGTCTGCCACAGGGGCGGAGGTCCCGTCCGTGGAATAAGGATGCACCCGCCACAGTGGCGGGTGCATCCCACATTTTTAACATTGCGCGTGCGGTGCTGAAAGCACCGCCCGCCGCAGTGTTAAAAATGCATGTTGTGCGTTTCAAAGAACAACATGACAGGCACCTCGCGGTGCCTGCCATGTTGTATTTTGAAACGCAGGGGGGGTACCATAGGTACCCCACATGTGCACCCCCCACAACCCCCTTCACCCTGGGGGCCCGCAACGGGCCCCCAAAGCAAGGACCATATGCCTTTTCATGGCGGCACCGCCACCATATTAGAGCTTTTCCGCCGCGGTCGCAAGGCGACCGCGGTGGAAAAGCGGCGGACGGTCTTCCCGTCTGCAACGGTCCCCCCCGCCATGGTAATATGGCGGGGGGAAATAGGTGGCGGACGGGCAAGACTGGTGGATGGATCGCAACCGCCTGTATGGGGAAACATCCTTTACAACAGAACCGCTACAACGCGGTACCGTTATGACGCAGTTTTGACAACGAAAGTCGTTACAACAACTTTAGCTGGAGGGCGCTCTAGGATAGGGGATAGTTTAATTTACTATCCAACACCTTCCCTACTATCCACAGGGACTGGTGTTCGAATAGTAAATTAAACTATTCACTATCAGCGCCCTCCCAATGCAAGTCGTTGTAACGACTTGCGTTGTTAAAACTGCGTCGTAAGGAGACGCGTTGTAACGGTACGCGTTGTACGGTCATACATCCCCTGTATGGCGGTGGAGATCCGTCCGCCATCCTAATTGACCCCTAAGTTAGTATATTCTAGAAAAACAGCAATTGTGCTGGCTCGCTGAGGTCCTTTTCTTCAGTGACATCAATCTTTTGTTATTTCCTTTTCCTTTCCTCAGTGAAGGGCTTCAGGGATCTGATTTCCTCAAGAAGAACTTCCACAGCCAAGGAAGGTTAAAACTTCAGACGAGAAAGTGGAGCTTTCTTAGGAAACTTATTTGAAACATTTATCTTTGTATGTGACCCTTGAAGCTAGAGAAGGAATACCAGAACATGAAGACTTAGCTGAGTAAGTGCTAAATAACTGTAGCCTAGAAGGCTCCATAATAGAGGTACCCTGTTAGTAAAGTTAGTAACTGCATTTAGACAAGCCAAATTAAATTTAGTGGTGCCCTTTGAGCCACTTTGTCACAGTGATAAAGAACAGAGTGGAGAAGAGTAGGGAGACAATATCCAACCAGAATTGAATGTTTTGGAGCATTCACAATCTAAAAATATTGAATAAGGCAGAAAGAACCAAGTAAGTCATAATAAATAGCTTGAGTACAGAGTGAAACTCTGAAAAAATGAAGACATTTGGGGCTGATTCATATGTTGGCACTAAGGGTATTCCATCGCAATGGCGACAGGCTATCCTTGCCACCAACATAATGGCCAGTTCACCCGATTTAGATGAGAAGGGAACCACAGGTTTGGCAATGGTGGTAACTACTCCTTTACTGCTACACCCAAACCTCTCCAGTGGCCCGACGGCTTAAGGGCCATCATAGAAATGGCTAAATGTCCACCATCTCAATCAGGATGGGCGGACACATAGCCTATTTTTTTAATGTTTGTCACCGCCAGGCAAACCCTAGTGCTGACAGACAGTTAAATGCTAATAACGCCCCCCTTGCCTTTGGTGATGGCTCTTATGGCAAGAGGAGCCATATATTTTTTGTTTTTAATAAATCCTGTTTTGGGACTTTCTTTTTCAAAATAAAAAGAGAAAACAATCAGCAAAATGCATTGGAAGGAACTATTGCGACGATGGTTCCTGACAATGCATTATGATTGAAAGACTGCATAGCAGTTATTTATTACTGGTGGATTGGCCTGGGTGGTGAACTCCTCTCTGTTTGTAGAGTTTGTGGAGTTTTCTGAACTCCGTGCTCTGCAGAGCTTGCAAATTGCATAAAACTCCACTTTGCTCAGCAGAGTTTTTTCCCCACTTGAGCTTGCCTACGGTAAGTTGGCAATCGGGAGATGCCGCTTGAGTAGAATGTTGACCCAAGTATCAGGAAGACCAGTGCAAACGGCAGTTTGCGCCACACTCCGCACCTTGCGGAACTCTGCTGAGTTTATTTGTCAGGCCTAGTGGTGGACATTCCCTATGCCAGGAGCATGGAGTAATTTAATCCGTCCCCGTATGGAATAATCGTCTGTCTGCCAACTTATAAATTAGGTACTCTGTTTTGAAGAGTGTTTTCCAGAGTGACACTACTGTGGTAGACCAGACCAAAATTAAACTGTCTTGGCCAGGCAGGAAAATTGTACAAATATTAGGATGTTGAAAAAAGAATCTAATAGTGAAAACATGTATAAGTATTCAGGACCACGGAGGTTGGAGTAAGTAATAGCCAAAGAAACAAAGTGGCGGTCATATCTGTGAGAGAATTGCCCCACTCCACTATAAAAGGCAGGAATGGGACCACCTGGGAAAGATATGTTAGCCATATACCCTTCATTAGAACAAGAGTTCCAACACCTTTCTTCATATCTTCTGGTCAAAAGCATCCCACTTTTGGTCAGGAAAGACTGTTACGAGCAAACGTGCCTGAGGGGAATTTACTGAGTTGCCTGAGGGGAATTTACTGAGTAGCCATCCTCCTCAATGCACTGGTCTCACCTCTCTTAGACATTTCTTAAACATGGTTCCTTAGTACAATCACACTATATACATTAATAATATAACAGGGCAAAGCATGATATTAATTGGCATGGGAGGAAGCATATGAATAATGATTTTCAGAACCATACAGAGATTTGGTAAAATATTTAGACTGTTCTTTCTTTGTTGTCTTGTTTTATCTAGATGCTCCATTGGAGCGATTGCTGCGCTATATAAATAAAATTTTACATTACATTACATTTATTACACATCTTGATGATTATTAAACCTCCTGCTTTTCTTTTAGCTACAGAAATGAACGACGGACCACTTTTGATGGAGAATGTCACTTCGCTTGTCTTCCCTAAAAGTACCACCAAACAGTTTATGAGACCAAAGGGGGTCCAATGTGAAGTCCTTCCAGATGTTATGAATTCATTGAAAATCTTGTCTCTGTTCTTATTTGGTCTTGCATTTCTCCTCGGTGTGACAGGTAATGGCCTGGTCATCTGGATCACTGGCTTCAAAATGAAGACTACAGTCAACACAGTGTGGTTCTTGAATTTAGCTATTGCCGATTTCATCTTCACTTTCTTTCTGCCTATTAGCATTGCCTACATGGCCATGGACTACCACTGGCCTTTTGGAACATTTTTGTGCAAGATTAACAGTGCAGTAGGAATACTCAACATGTTTGCCAGCATCTTTTTTCTTGTGGTCATCAGTGTTGATCGCTGCTTGATGGTGGTCTATCCAGTCTGGTCACAGAATCATAGAACTCCTACAATGGCAACTGTGGTGGCCTTGACTACCTGGATTCTTGCTCTTGCTATAAGTTCCCCTGCTCTTGCTTTCCGAGATACTTTAAGAACAAAAAAGAACAAGACTCTCTGTTATAACAACTATGCCTTCTCTACTAACTTCAGTGATCCTCAAATAGCATCACTGATGAAGATGAGAAACACTGCTATGACCTTCACCAACTTCCTATGTGGATTCCTCTTCCCTTTTATTATTATTTTTGTGTGCTATGGTATCCTCATCTATAGGTTGAGAAGAAACCAACGAGCCCGGAGTAGCAAACCTTTCCGAATTATGTGTGCAGTGGTGTTGTCATTTTTCTGCTGCTGGCTTCCAAACCACATTTTCCTACTTTTAGGAAAGGGCCTTCACCAAAAAAGTAGTTGTCTTGCATGGCAGGTATTCATGATTGGCTCTCCAATGGCAGCCAGCCTTGCTTATTTCAGTAGCTGCATTAATCCTGTCATTTACGCCTTCATTGTGAGAGATTTCAAGAAAATGTTGAGATCATCTGTCCTTTCAGTGCTCGAGATTGCATTCAAGGAAGAGTCAGTCATTCCTCAGAGTAGATCCACATCTGTTCAGGAAGATGAGAAAAACATGATGATGCCCGTGGAAACTAAATGATTGGAACTGTCAAGATGGGACATCATTTGAGTGATCAAAAATGCACTTACATTAACAATTTGATTGTACTAATGAATAACAATTGTAACACCAACTATTAATATGCATGTATTTATGGGAATAAATAAAGTGCAAGCATATCTACTATGAAAAATAGTGCTGCATGAAGTTCAAGATAGAGGTAAAGAAAGAATACAAACAAATAATGAATGGGATACAAATAAATAAAGGGGATTACTATCTAGGATCTATTTTTAGGTTCATTACATTAGGCATATCTGCTGAATTTGTCTATGTGAGATGCATCTTAAAGAAGAGGGTCTTCAGTCCTTCCAGAAGAGTAGGAGTGAGAGAGTTTCCTTTATCTGGATGAAGAGCCAGCTGAGATAGTGGGAGGCATACAAGAAAAGGCTTTGCATTGCCTTCCTGCATTGATCATGTGATAGTTAGATCTCTTGAGTGACTCATAAGCATGCCACCATCAAACATGATTTTCGAGCAACTCTCAACAGATCTATTTATTTATTTATTTATTTTTGGCATTTGTACAGCGCTCTGTTACCCGTAGGTGTCCTGGCGCTAAGTGTTACTCCTGAAATAGAGGCAGGTTCGGGAATCAGATGGTAAACAACCATGTCTTTAATGCTTTTCTAAAAGCCATAAGGTCCGTCAGTTCTCTGAGGGCGTGGGGCAGAGTATTCCAAGCTTTGGCTGCGCCCAGCACAAAGCTTCTGCCTCCCCACCGTGCCCTCTTAAAACAAGGCATCACGATCAAGCCCATGTCAGCTGATCTAAGATTTCTCATCGGACGGTACCAATAAAAGTGTCGCCGAAAGAATAAAGGTCCCTTGCCTTGTAAGGCCTTAAATACTAGGCATAGGGCTTTAAAGAGAATTCTCTTTCGCATTGGAAGCCAGTGCAAATTGACCAGCTCCTGAGACACGGCAACAAATTTGGGGATCCCCAAAATAAGCCTTGCAGCCGCATTTTGAAGTACCTGCAATTTGTTAAGTACCCCCTGTTGGGCACCAAGAAATAACCCATTGCAGTAATCCAACTTTGCCATCTAGAACTCTAACACCATCTGTGAAGTAGTAGCAAGATGTAATTCCATGGACTTAAGTGTTCCATCAACAACATACGATAGTTGGAAGTCATCTGTGAGGACTGAATTGTACTGTTACATTTGTTAATTTTTTAATGACCTAGTGACCTAGTCTGTGCCACCTAATACAAATAAAGGTGAACTGGCAAAGGACAGAGTATTGCCAACACTTTCAATAGGCTTACTTAAATTATACAACTAAGCCCACAGTGAACATATTTTCACAACCATTTGCAAGGTCTGTAATTATCTAACACATACGAATCAGGGGCTGTTTGGAGTGTGGCTATTTCAACACATCTTGGTAAAATGGTTTGAGCCATTTGATTGTAATGCCTCTTTTTATCAATCAATCATTCAGGATTTGTATAGCACAGCTAATCACCCACAAGGTTATCCAGGCACTGAGCGTACTGCTGCAGAAGGCTCAGTTGAACATCCAGGTGGTCGTGAGTCCTTTATTTGAATTCCAGCAGAGGTGATGAGGTAGGAAAAGGAGCACCTTCTACTGTTACTGTTACGGATGCAGGGTGTGTGGGCAAGGCATAGGGAGGCAGAGCACAGGTGTCTGGAAGTAAAGTGGAAGTTTAGTCAGTGGTTGAAGTATTCTGGTCCCTGGTTGTGGAGGGCTTGGAAAGTGTAGATAAGCATCATGAACCAGCATCTCTTCTGAATGGGGAACCAGTAGAGCTTCTCGAATTGGGGGTGACTGTGTTCATTTAGGGAGGTATAGGATGAGTCTGGGTGCTGAGTTCTGTATTGCTTGCAGTCTCTTGAGGAGGTGCAAGGTAATTCCTATGTAGAGTGCATTGCCTTAGTCCAGTCTGCTGGTGACCAGGGTTTGTGTGATGGTGCGTTTGGCGTTGATGGGGAGCTGCTTGAAAATCTTGTGGAACATGCAAAGGGTGAGGAAGCAGCTGGATGAGACTGTCTGGATCTGTTTTTTCACGGTGAGTTTATTTTCCAGGATGATGCTGATGTTGGTGGTGTGGTTGGATGGAGTGGGTGACGATCCTAGTTTGGGGGAGTTACCAGGTGTTGTTTCAAGGGGAGGTGCTGTTTCCAAAAATCAAAACTTTAATCTTGTCTGTAGTGAGTTGTAGGAAGTTGTTTCTCACCCAGTCGGCAATGTTTGTCAGCGAGGTGAAGGGGTCTTCTGATAGTGAGATGATGAGATGGGTTTCAACAGCATAGGATATGATGTTCAGTCCATGAAATCTGACAATGTTGGCCAGAGGAGTCATGTAGGTGTCAAACAGGGGGAGGGATGAGCCTTGAGGGACACCGCAAAAGGTGTTCTCGTGTCTTCCGAGTGGGAGGGAGGAAAGTGGATACTCTGGGTTGGACCGGTGAGGAAGGGGCGATCCACTTGATGGCATCTCCATGGATTCTAATGTTGTGAAGTATTTTGATCAGGGTGAGGACGAGAAAGTTCAGGGTCTCTGTTTTTCTTTGGCCAAGGAGAGATCTGATGTCATCTGTGGCTGTAATTAGGGCAGGTTTAGTGTTGTGGTTGGCATGGAATTCAGATTAGGAAGCAAGCACAAGATTGTTGTTGTCCAGGTGTTCTGTGAGTTGGCAGTTGATGGCCTTCTCGAGGACTCTGGTGTTAAAAGGGAGCAGATAGATGGGCTAGTAATTCTTGAGTTCATTGGTGTCGGTGGATGTTTTTTTGATTAGAGGCCTGACATTTGCATGTTTTTATTCTTAAGGGAAGGTGGCCTTGGTGATATATGCGTTGATGATGATGTGTTGATGATGGCGGTGAGCTTGCTGTTGATAGTCTTGCTCCTTAGGGTGAAGATGTGGTGTACGCACTTTCTGAGGGCGCTCCTGAGTGGACTGGAGATCATGATGGCCATGGTGTCTTGCGTTGTAGCTAGTCCCACGTGGCGAGAAGGTGGTTGTGTTCCTCATTTGTGGGGGTGCGATGGCTGAGGAGGTCGGTAGCTTATGCTTTGAAATTTCTATAAATTATGGAGATCTTGTCATAGAAGAAGTCTACCAGGGAGCTTCATACCATAATTTCCACTTTATTCAATTTGTGCACCAGCCTGAATCCACAGGTGCACCGTGTCTCCAGCCCCACTGTCTACTCACCCGTAAGGGTCTCAAGGTGCTGGGGAAGGGGGATTCGTGCAGCTCCTGTCATCCTAAGAGCCAGGTCCTGAGGTTTTTCCTGTATACTTGCAGTGTAGGGCTTCGTCTGATCCTGAGGGGGAGTTTGCTCCAGGTCTTCACCATGATGTAGGGGAATAATCTGCCTCCTGTTCTGGCTCTGTGGAAGCGGGGTATTTTGGCCAAGGCTAGATCAGAACTCAACTGAATTCCTTCAAGCACTGTTTTTGAAGTTTTAAGCCAAAGGATGTTCCAAATGTTCATTCTGACTATGGAATCCTGGTTTTATTTCCGGTAAACAAAAGATATAATTTTGTTTCTGTGCAATCACTTTTGTAAGAAAAAGCTTTGGGCAGTTTGATTTGTGGCCACAATTGTTCTCAAAATTAATTGGACGTGCAATATTTTTTACTACTATTTTCATTCCCAGTACTATTTGCAGATCAGTGTAGCACATCAATTTCAAATTTTGCTAACATTTTATTAGTACATCAATCTTGAAATTTGAGAGCTTCTTAGCTATATTTCACAAATGTGTGAATATGAAATCGTGTGATTTCAGGCAACCATAGTTGAGATCATTAGACATGCATTATTATTATTTCTTCTTCTGTAGAAGTGGGAGGAACAAGAAACATATTTGAACATACAACGTAAACCAAGAAAGGGCAGACAGCAAGCCCAGGGTTTCAGCTCCAACGTACCAGTGAATATTCTCCATCGTAACAGGATTTTCAGAAGGTAGCCTAGTGAGTATTCTGTCAGCACTGTGTGGGATTAAGGGCCCTGGTAAGCAGTTCTTTGTAAATGGTTCCTAGACAAAGCATGACCTTCTGTAATTTTCTGTGGTACAGATCATGTTTATTTATTTATTTTAATTTATTTTCACGGTTTTGTATAGCCCAAACAAGATCCTTTTGGGTAACAGATCAGTTTATAATATCAATGAAGGTAGTTAAGACACAAGCAATAATATATATAAATTAAAGTACCTACATAAATGTGGTATAGTTGCATAAGGAAATACAAGGAAAACATACAATAACACGTAGCTGTTCATAAGTACTACTGTGGGTGGTGTCCGATAGGTGTCAAGGTGATGTGTAGAAGGTTGGGCAATGGACAAACAGCCCAAATCTTGGTGATGTGGACAAAGGCGTGATGAAAGAGCACATTTGACAGGCATGTAGACGTTGCAAATGAAGAGCGGGAGGTATGATCTCAATGTGGGAGGAATCTATTGGATAGTAGAAATTGTATTTATTTTCTGAACATGGAAGTGGAAGGGTTGCACCTGGTCTCTGCAGGATGGGTTTTCCAGATTGTAGAAGCAATTCCAGAAAAGGCACAATTACAGGTTTTCTTTTTGTTTAATTTGTGTGGCCTGAGTAGAAGGGAGCTTCTACATCCAGAAGATCTCGCTCTGCAAGATAGGGTGGTTTCTGGGCAAGGTAACAGGAGGTGTTGTGATGTAGCACATTGTGGGTCATACACACCAATGAGAGATGAATCCTGGCCTCATTGGGTAGCCATTTGAGTAAGTGGAGTTTGGGGTTATGTGATCTCATTTTTTTGAACCAGTGGTGAGGATTGAAGCCACATTTAAGGTACTCTTCAGCAGTGAACGTTTGCTGTTCATAACACTTACTACAGTGGCACTACCATAGTTTAGTTTAGATATAACAAGTGCTTGGACCTCTGTTTTGAGATCCGCAGTTGGAAGGAAAGGTTTTAGTGTACCTAATGCATGCAGTGAGGTTAGCTCCTCTGATGGTTGCACTGATGTGCTTTTGCATTGATAATCCACGTCCATAATGCTGGTAGGAGGTGAATGTACTCATTGAGGAGTACAGCAGGTAGGGGATCACCACTTTAGCTTGGTCGAAACGCCATCTACACTTATCTGTGGCCTCTACTGAAGAGGAAGCACTTTCTGCTACTTCTGTTTTTGTGTTTTGTCCAAACAGTATTTATGTAAATTCCTTTTTTCCTCAGCCATTTTTGTTGTTTTTGTTTACACTGTCAATTGCTTTTATAATGTTTGTTGTGTAACCATGTGAGCACCACCATTTCATGATCTTAGTGACATTTACATTACTGTATCATTACATTTCATAGATATTGTGTTATTGTGCAGGGGTATCATTTTATAATTTTGTACAGTTTGCTTTATGTGATGCAATTTCTATATATTTTCATGTTTGGATTTTTTTCAATATTAGTTAAGTTTATGTTTTTTGTAATGTAGTACTTGAACCTTTGTGAGGATTCTAGTTTTTACTTTGCCCCAGGTTCGGCTAATAGAGCTACCCCTGTTTGTTGTAATTGTCTGTAAGTTGAGGTCACATCATTACTGTAAAGGAATGGGGTTTGAAAGGGGAAATGTAATAATAATGAACATTAAAGGTATTTCATCTTAGCATTTCAGTGAGGTCCAAACTCAGTAACCCTGGTGATAACTGTAAAGTCATGTTCAGTTCAGCACGATCATTCTTGCAAAGTAAACATCCTGCATATAAAGTTATAAAGGAGAATACATCCTCTAAGTAGCAGACAAAGTGCAGCCAGAAAACACAGAAAACTAGGGGCCCGATGTAGGTGGCTCATTACCGGTCGGTAAACCCGAAATTCAGTAAATTTCAGGGTTACCGACCGGTATTGAGCCATTTCCAATGTAGGTGATGATTCGGTAAATACAAAATCGGTATTTACCGAATCATTATATACTGAATCAGGTATGTAGGAAGCACATTTAAGAGTGCTTAGGTGCATTAAGGATTCGTTATTTACCACAAAATACAAGTTGGTGGTAAATATCAAAAACCTTTGAAAAAGCACTTTTGTGCTTTTTCAACAGTGCCACGTGGCAGACATACATGGCCTTAGGGCATGAATGTGTGCCACATGTGCACACATGCACGATTCAGGGGTGCAACAGGGTGTCAATGTGACACCCTGCCACCCTTGAATGTGATCCCCCTATTACCGATACAGTATTTACCGAATCGATAATAGTGAATGGCTTCCCATTCATTCCTACGGGCCTCCAGGCCCATAGGAATTAATGGGAATTACCGAATGGGTAAATACCGATTCGGTAATACCAAATATTACCGAATCGGTAATATTTACCGATTTATTAGCTATATACCATTTACTGATTCTGAAATACCGAATCGGTAAATAGTATTTACCTACATATGGCCCTAAGTGACTTTTAGGAAAGACAACATTCTCTGTAGCTGAGGCACCAGAGCAAAGGGAAAGTGTTTGATATTAGATCATTCTAACTTGAACATCTCAAACTTGCTCTAAAATGTTTCAATACATTTTTGTTTGGTAAATATGATCCATGGAGATCCTGAGTTTACAATTAATGCCAAATTGTGTCCTAAGATCCGAACTTGGCACTTAGGTTGTTCAATTATACATATCAAGTGTTTCCTTTTCTAGATATCTCCTTTTAGAATATACATATTAATTAGTTAGAAGCGAATACGAGTGATTATTATAGAATGAACTTTTTAAGTCATTTTTTCTTTGCAACATGATCATCAAGTCTGCTTGAATATACTCACAGTATTTAATCTTATTTGACTAATCTGTTCTAGATAATCGTTATTGAGTTGTGAGCAAAGTTTTATGAGGAATGCTGATAACATTGTTTCTCAGGTATTGTTATTTTTTCAAAGGACACAGTCTCATAGGATGTTGTTTGCTAATTATTTATTGTGAAAGACTGAACAATGACAAAATAATGTTATATAAGCTAACAACAGAGTATGAAGGGTTAGAGAGGAACTTCATGCTAGGTGACCCAGATATGATGGCCCATGCAGAATCTTGTCACCAATGTTTGCTGAACGCTAACAAGTCATACAGCCTTACCTACACACCGCACACCTGTTGCTACCTAAATAAAAGCTGGATAGCAATATTGTAATACATAACCTTAATAAATTACAGTCAGATACTTAACTATTTAAATATGACTGTTAAAGACAAAAACTGCATCTAATTGTATGCACATCACTCATGTTCAGAGAACGCAGAATTATGTTTCTTGCATCCTCTTATGGCTTGTTTGTGTGCACATCACTGACGTGAAAGAACATAACACGTTATTTTTTTGTATTCTTGTGTCCTCATCACAGACACAACATGTAGCTATTGTTTAATTCCATACTTCTTGGTCCAGTATTCTGAAAGAACTGTGTGCATAATACCAAACATGCACATATGATGTATTCTATTAGGTGGCTAAAAGAGTATGACAAAGGTGACAGCCTTGTACTGCTGTTCATGTCGGTGTAAAGTTCCCACATCAATTCAGTTGGTTGCTATGTTGGGTTAAATGATTGCTAAGCTAGTAATTTAAACAACGTTTTTTGCAAAGGCTTGAATTAATCAGCTACTCTTTACCAATCTTGCAAAGTAAAAATCTTGCAAAAGAAGTTATAATTAATAGGATGTATTTTTTTAAATACCGGACACAGGATAGGCAGACTGTGTACTTATCTAACTGACCTTCAGGAAAGATAACATTCTCTGCTGTTCAGGTAACAGAAAAAAGGGGAAACATTCTATGCTGAGCCATAATAATAATTTAAGGTTAATACCTTTGACACAGAATATAATAATGATCTAAACAATAATGAAAGCTGTCTGCATGTCTGCCTGAGACAAATGGTTCCATTTTGTTAATCAGTTTACATATCAAACAAGGAAAAAGCTTACTTTTTGGTACTGCAGGTCTACCTTGTTACCATATAATCTAAAGTCTCACATTCAATATAGCCTCAGAGCTCGACTGTTTCTTTAAGCTATATTTACAGAACTTGGGTCAGACCAGAAGGTTCCAAACCACAAATGGACATGTCTAAACCATGGGAAAGTAAGATCTTTGCTCAGTGCCAGCAGTTCCTTTACCACGTTCCGATATGGATTGAGGTCCTCCGTGGTCTACATCATCACCCAGTATAAAAGGGGCCTCAGCAGGGCAATATGTCCCATCATGTTGAGTGTCATGTCAAGGAGCATGGGTACTAGAGATGTGCTCTTGTGGAGGTGAAGGATTAAGCTGATAAACTTGTTCTCTCTAAAGGTGAGTGGATCAGTGTTCATGTTGCCCTATATTTTGGCACTGTTAAGGACAGCTCATGGACCCTTTAGTTTATATAACTTTATGGCTGGAAGTAAATCTAAAGACTCACTCCAGTTTCTCATTATACAAGGCCAGGGGATTTCTAACTGATTTGTGGGGCCTTAAATTTTGGTAGGTTACATTAATTTCCAGGCCTCTAGCTACGCAGAAGGTGTTAAAGTTATCCAGCAGTTGCTGCAGTCCCATAGTGGTCTGGGAGATTAAGAAAGATCATAAGAGGGACCTCTGCAAATAAAAGAGTAGGGACACAAACCCCTTCTAATTCGGGAGCGTCTATATTGCCTTGGCGAAGAGCCACTATGGCATCATTGACAAAAAGGGAGAAGAGGGTAAGGGACAACACAGCCCTGTCTTACCCCTTTGTGTGTTGGGTTTCAGGCTGTCAGTTGCTCATGGGGACCACTTCGCACTTGGTCATAATTGTCTTGGTGTAACATTATTAGTTGGCCAATAAGGCCTTGGGGGACAGTTTGTCTCTTTAACAATGCCCATAGCTATTCCTTAGGGACTAGTTTGAAGGCTGTTTTAAAGTCAACAAATGCTATGTAGCGATGACCGTCTTTGAGCTTTGCACATTTCCAGACAATAAGAAGCAGCCTTAGGACTTGGTCTATGGTGTTTACCTTGTGTCTAAACCCAACCTGGTAGGGAGACAGGATTTCTTTGTCTTTTATCCAGTTGTTCAATTTTCCTAGTAGCTGCCTCTCATAGACTTTCTGTAAGTGCTAGGACGCTTCTAGACTCCCATTTTCTAAATGGGTATAATTTCCGCTCCTTTCCAAGGGTCTGGAATCGGATCTCCTGAGGCTCAAGGTGTTCAAACAATCAATCAATCACTCAATAAACCAATCAGTAATTTTAAGCACGCTACTCACCCGTGAGAGTTGCAAGGCACTGGGGGAGGGAGGAGCATCTCCAGTCAGTTGAAGAGACAGGTCTTGTGGGTCTTATTATTATTATTATTAAAGGTCTTGTGGGTCTTATTATTATTATTATTAAAGGCTTTTGTAGTGCGCTCAATTACTGAAATAGTATCCTGGCGCGGCAGATGTGCAGGGTGGGGCACATCTGATGTTGATCGGCAGCTCGTTCCAGGCCTTGGCCACAATGTAGGAGAAGGTTCTTCCACCTGTTCTTGCTCTGTGGATATGCGGTGTTTTGCGAGGGTGAGGTCGGCAGACCAGAGATTCCTCTTGGGTACGTGGAAGGAGATTCTGTTGTTGAGATATTGAGGTCTGGTGTTGTGGAGGCATTTGTAGGCATGGGGTGAGTATCTTGAAGGTTACTCGCTTCTCAATGGGGAGGCAGTTATGGTTACGCATGTGTTGGGTGATGTATTTGTGTCGAGGGATGTGGAGGACCAGTCTGGCTACGGTGTTCTGTATGGTCTGGAGTTTGTGGAGCAGAGACTTGTTGATCTCAGCGTAGAGGGTGTTTCTGTAGTCTAGTCTGCTGGTTATGGGTACGTGGTTGTCTGTCTTCCTTGATTCAGGGGGATCCAGGTGTTGTCCCATGCAGGGGGGGAGGATCTGAGGACGAGGAACACTGTCTTTTCTGACTTGAGCTTCAGGCAGCTGCTGCTCATCCAGGAGGCAACGTCTTTCATTGTTTCCTGGAAGTTGCGTATGGAGGTGATGAGGTCCTTGGTGAGTGAGAGGATGAGCTGGGTGTGTCTGACAATAGCGGCAAGGGTGACCATGTACATATTGAAGAGCGTGGCGCTGAGTGACGATCCTTGGGGTACTCTGCAGTTGATTACCATGGGTTCGGAGAGGAAGGGCGGCAGTCTGATTCTTTGGGTTCTTCCGGTGAGGAAGGAGTGGTGTCAGTCGATGGCGGTTCCCTGTATGCCAGCGTAGTGGAGTCTGGTGGTGAGTGTGCGGTGGGAGATGTGTCAAACGCTCCAGAGAGGTTGACTAGTATAAGGGTGGTGGTGTGTCCTTGGTCGAGGAGGGTGAGGATGTCGTCTGTGGTGGCGAGTAGATGTCTCTGTGCTGTGGTTGCTGCGGAATCCAGATTGGGAGGGGTCAAGGAGGGAGTTTTCTTCCATGAATTTTGTTAGCTGGGGGTTGACGGTCTTCTCTGTGACTTTGGCCACGAAGGGGAGGAGGGAGATCGGACAATAGTTTTCGAGGTCCGTGGGATCTGCTGCAGGCTTCTTGAGTACGGGTATGACCTCTGCGCATTTCCAATTGTCGGGAAAGATGCTGGTTTCGAAAGTGTCATTGATGGTGCATCGCAGTTCTGAAGTGATGACGACGGCGGCTCTCTGGAAGATGTGCGGGCGCAGGTGTCCATAGGGGCTCCTGAGTGGTTGCCTTTCATGGTCGATGCAGTGTCTTCAGTGGTTCCTGGCGTCCAGTAGGAGATGGTGGGCTGGCCAGCATTGCTGGAGGAGGGAGTAGTTTCGGAATCAGATGTCTGGTCATCGAAATTGTCATAGAGGCCCTTGATTTTCAGATGGAAGTTGGAGATTAGCTTATTTCAGAGGTTCTGGGAGGGGGTGAGGTCCGTGGATTCGCTGGGGGTTTGGTGAATTCCTGGATGACACTGAAGAGTTCCTTGGAGTTGCTGGAATTTGCAAGGATCTGGATTAAGGTCCTTTTGGTGAATCTAATGCGCCGGTGGTATTCCACCATGGCGTTCTTGTGGGCGGTGCTATCTTCTGAGGTTTTGCTGTTTCTGCAGTTCTTCTCGAGACGTCTGCAGGTGCGTCCAGATCTTGGAGTTCGGCGGTGAACCATGCAGCCTTCCTGGGGTGCTGTTTATCAGGGTTGCGTAGGGGTGCAAGCTTGTCTGCACAGTTGGTGATCCATCTGTGGAGTTGGCTGCGATGTTGGTGTCAGTTGAGGTGGTAGGGGCATCACAGTTAAAGGTGGAGATGAGTTTCTCCTCTGTGACATTGCTCCAGTTTCTTCATGGAGGGTGGGGTGCTGGTTTGGGCGGCGTGGGTTTGTTGATGAGGAAGTGTATGTAGTGGTGGTCTGTTCACGGTGGTTGCAAGGTCTGACTGAAGCAGATGTTGTTACCACCTGCGAAAATGGGGTTGAGGGTATGTCCTGTCTTGTGGGTAGGGATGGTGATGAGCTGTTTCAGGCTGATGTTGGCTATGTTGTCCAGGAGGGTGGGGGTGCTGGGATTGCTGGGGTTGTTGAGGTGGAAGTTCAGGTCTCCGATGAGCATGTAGTCCATGGAGGCAATGGCGTGGGGTGCGATGAGGTCATCGATGGTCGTGGTGAATGAAGCACAAGGTCATTGGGATCTGTATGCAAGGGTGCCGTGCAGCGTGGTTCTAGGGCTGGTCTGTATTTGAAGTGATCGTGTTCTGTGGTGGAGGAGGGGTAGCTCATGGTGGGGGTGGAGAATCGGATAGAGCTCTTGTGTGTGATGGTGAGCCCTCCTCCTAGGTGGTTGAAGCGGTCCTTCCTCTGAATCTTGTATCCGTCAAGGATGGCAATGTCGGGGAGAACGAGGAGTTGGTCCAGGTTTCTGTGAAGTAGGCAATGTCTGGCGAGAGGGTGTCGAGGAGGTCCCAAAGCAGCATGTTTGTGCAGGGATTGCAGGTTGAGGAGGATGCACTTCAGGGCTTTGTTAGTGTTGGCGTCTGATGGTTGGGTGGTGGCCATGGGGGTGCGAAGGGTGGTGAAGGTATTGCATCAGCGACGGCAGGAGAACTGGCCATTAGTGGTGTTCAGCGTAGACAGCTGGCATTTGTCTTTCCTTCCGTGGTTGAGTGCGAGGAGGGCATCTGAGTTGCAGCCGTGGATAATCGGAGATCCAGGGTCCCTGGCGCTGGTTGCGGTCGAGTCATAGACAGGCACAGATGGGCTTGCCTTTGGCACACCTTTGGCGCACCAGCCGTATGGTCGCTGCACGCGGCCGACACTAAATAGGGCAGGGGGAGGGTGTAGCAGCTGGGAGGCAGGAGCAGGGATCAGCAGGGGAGAGTGGCCACGGGGTAGCAGAGGTGAGAAAGAGAACGGGAAAGGGGCAATAAGGCAGGGAATCGCGCAAAAAATACAGAGAATGGCACAATAAACAGAAAATGTGGAGAATGGCACATTAAACAGAGAATACAGTGAATGGGACTAAAAAACAGAGCACGATTCCCAAGAGACAGAAAATGGGCACAACACAGTCCAGGCAGTGACCCAAACACCTACCAGCACTGAGCACTGCTCAGGGCTGTGGCACATCAGCGGAGCTGCAGAGGGAGAGAGCAGGACCCTAGCCAGGAAAGTCAGAGGTCCTGCTTGGTCTCCTTTGCAGCAGCCACCAATAAATAGGCCCGGGGGGAGGGAGTCTCAGCTAGGGGGTGGGAGCTGGGACCAACAGGGGGGAGGGGCCGCAGGGGCAGCTGCTGCGGGAAAGAGAATGGGAACAAGCAGGAAAGGGGCAATAAGGCAGAGAATGACACAAAAAATACAGAGAATGGCATAATAAACAGAAAATACAGAGAATGGCTATACAAACAGGGCACAATTACTGAGGGACATAAAACTGGCACAACACAGTCTAGGCTGTGGGGCGAACACCTACCAGCACCGAGCACTGCACAGGGCAGCTGCAGCCACACAGCAGCAGAGCTACAAAGGGAGAGAGCAGATCCATGCTCATGGTGTTGGCGTATGGGACCCAAACTGTCATGTCATGTGGTAAGAGATATTTTCTGGGACAGGAACTTATCCTAGTTTGGTTACAGCAATAGCTACCTCAGTTTCCTCAAGTGTAAAATATAGATCTGAGGGTCAGAGGTCTGGGGTGGGGTGAGTAAATGCTCGATGCTCATGAGGGCTGTAATCATATAATTTAGTAATAAGATCCATCCAAGTGTATCCTTGCCATTAACTGCATTCAAAACCATATCCAATATAAAGACACTAACCTCCAATAATCCTTTTTTAAAAGCAGACTACTCACAGCAGACGGTGCACAGAAGATGAGTGCAAGCTACTGCTACTGCTACCTCTGCAACAGAGGGCAGACTTTGGGCCAGTACGCAAGACTCTTAAGCGTGCGTTGCAGCTGCCTTGGACAGGAACTACCAGCTTCAATGCACCTCTATTAATAGAAGTCTATGTTTTTACCTTTCGTGACGTCTCTTCAGTGTCTTTGAGCGTCCCCCACTTCTATGTTTTACCTTTCGTGACGTCACTTCCTGTCGTGATGTCACTTCAGTGTCTTTGAGCGTCCCCCACTTCTATGTTTTACCTTTTGTGCCCTGGTTCAGATAACAGTTGATCTGAGTCTCACAGTGCACGCTCCCATGGGTAATGATTTTCCAGAATAACATGTTATCACGGGACCTAGTGGTCACCAGTAAGTCACTCCAATTAGAATCATCCCACTTGTCCCGTGCAGATCTTAGAGTCTTCTCATACCTATCTCTTGTTTCTAGGACCTCTAACAGGGTTTTAGTTTTCAGTGTGACTACCAGGACTTTTTTGGTGGCTGCATTGAAAACTTTCCATCTGTGCATGAGTTGTGGCTATATTTTCCTGCCAAGACTTTCTCTTGGTATCCTAGGTGGAGGGGTATTGTAGATCATTTGTGACCAGTAGTTAAAGCTGGATGGATCTTTGACAAAGAATGGAATGAGTAGGGGGCGTGGCCGACTGCCGGGAGAAATGGCTGCACACTAGCGCGGCTCTGGCAATCACCGGCCGAATCCGTAACATATTCTGATTGAAATCCGGCACGTACCATCACCCAACATGCGGTAAAGGTAGTGAGCATCAATCAATCAATAATTCATTTGTAAAGCGCACTACATACTCGTGAGGGTCTCGAGGTGCTGGGAGGGGGGGGGCGTTACTTATCGAACAGCCAGGTCTTGAGTATCCTCCTGAAGATGTCAGGAGGTCTTGGGTCTGTCGTAGGCTCAGTGGGAGGGTGTTCCATGTATTGGTGGTGAGGTGGGAGAAGGATCTCCAACCGGTAGTTGTTCTTCAGATGGGCGGGACGGTGGCGAGTGAGAGGTCGGCGGAGCGTATCTGGCAGTTGGGGATGTAGAAGGAGAGCCATCTGTTGAGGTAGGCTGGTCCAGTCTTGTGGAGTGCCATGTGTGCGTGGGTGAGGAGCTTGAAGGATATCCTCTTGTTGACGGGGAGCCAGTGCAGGTGTCTCAGTTGGGGGGTGATGTGGCCGTGGCGTGGTACGTCGAGGATCAGTCGTGCTGAAGCATTTTGGATGCGTTGTAGTCGTTTGATGAGCTTGATCGGGGCTCCCGCATAGAGGACGTTTCCGTAGTCGAATCTGCTGCTGACGAGGTACTGGGTGACTGTCTTTCTTGTATCTGCCGGGATCCATCTGTAGATCTTGTGGAACATGCGGATGGTGTTGAAGCAGGAGGAGGAGATGGCGTTGACTTGCTTAGTCATTGAGAGCATTGAGTCGAGGATGATTCCTAGGTTGTGTGTGTGTTCGGTTGGTGTCGGGGCTGTCCCCATTGCCGTCGACCACCAGGAGTTGTCCCAGGCTGAAGGGTTAGAGCTGAGGATGAGGACCTTTGTCTAGTCCGAGTTCAGCTTCAGACTGCTGGTCTTCATCCAGTCGGCGACGGCTTTCATTCCTTCATGGAGGTTGGCTTTGGCTGTGATGGGGTCCTTGGTGAGGGAGAGGATCATCTGAGTGTCGTCGGCATAGGAGATTATGTTGAGGTTGTGCTGTCGTGCTACGTGTGCGAGTGGGGCCTTGTAAATGTTGAACAGCGTCGGGCTGAGCGAGGATCCCTGGGGTACACCGCAGATGATCTCGGAGGCTTTGGAACAGAATGGGGGGAGGCGGATGCTCTGGGTTCTGCTGGAGAGGATGGAGGTGGTCCAATCCAGAGCCTTGTCTCGGATCCCTGCGGCATGGAGGCGTGCGCGTAGTGTGCGGTGGCAGACGGTGTCGAAGGCGGCAGAGAGGTCTAGGAAGATGAGTGCTGCAATCTCGCCGGCAGGGTCCTGATGTCGTCGGTGGCGGTGATGAGGGCAGTCTCGGTGCTGTGGTTGCTGCAGAACCCTGACTGGGAAGGGTCCAGGATTCTGTTTTCTTCCAGTTATCGGGTTAGCTGTCTGTTGATGGTTTTCTCAATGACCTTGGCCGGAAAGGGGAGCAGAGTGATGGGCCGGAATTTCTTGAGGTCTCTTGGGTCTGCCTTAGGTTTTTGAGTAGGGCGTTGATCTTGGCGTGTTTCCAGATCTCTGGGAAGGTCGCGGTCTCGAGGGGGAGATTCATGACGTTGCGCAGGTGGGGTGTGATGGTGCTGCTTGCTCTGCTGAAGACGTGGTGCGGGATTTGGTCCGACGGAAAACCGGAGTGGATTGAGCGCATGGTCTTGATGGTGTCATCAATGCTCATGCTAGCCCAGGCTAGCAGAGGGTCGTGGTCGATGGTGTATGGAGGGTCTGTTGTGTTGCTGTCTGTTGGGCCTGTCCGGGTGTTGAAGCTGTCGTGAATGTCTGCTATCTTACGGTGGAAAAGGTGTCGAGGGAGTCGCACAGGTCTTGCGACGGCGGGATGTCGTTGGTGTTGGAGCTGGTGTTGGAGAGTTCCTTCACGATGTTGAAGCATCAGGAGAACGGACTCCGTTGCTTTAGTGAGGCTCCAAGCTGGTGTACAGGAACTGCAGAGTCAGCGGCAGCCTCGGCCTGCAAGGCAGCAGCGTCATGTACATAGGTGACCCCGCCCACAAGAGTTTGAGACGGGGCAAGCTGCGCCGCAGGACCCAACCTGAGGGGTTTCTATGATGGAGGCAAACCAGAACGCCTGAACAGCACTGGAATAGCTTGGGCTGCTCAGCAAAGTATATTAGAGCTGCGTTGGAAAAATTGGCCTTGGTTGGGTCTGGGCTGGCCTATGTAGAGGTGCAGGGAGCAGAGACATACTGATAATTCCTTGAGGTGTGAACCGCCACATTCTCTCCCACAACCCTGAGATAATGTTGCAGGCGGCGCGGATGTCCATGATGTGAAACAGCCTTCCAGGAAAGTTGGAAATACAAGGTGAGGCTGTCGGCAACGAGGGTCCGGGAAGCGGCATTATTTGATTCTCAGACGTTGACGCAGAGACAGAGATATTGGGGCCCCCAGCTCATGTAGGATCGATAACACAGCGGGGGAAGTTGACACGGTGTACCAGGAGGTAGAGGTGTTGCGGGCCGGGGTCATGACACAGCTCCGGCTGCAGCAGTGAGGACAGTGGCAGCAGCATTATTCTGTATTGTGGTTCTTTCCTACTAATTATTCAGAAACACCGGTATCCAGAGTTGGTGCTGCAACCTTGCAAAAACACACGAATTTTCGAAAAGCGCACACGCTACAAAGACTTCATCTACCATGATGCTCCTAGGGTTCACCCGCTGGTGGGTAGAGTTGGAGTGCAACCTTAGACTTTTCAGTTAAATTGGCTCCCTTGAGCTACGAGCTGACGAGCTCTGATCACGCACCCACGCGCCTTGAGAGGTATATAACCTGAGAACACTTGGCAGCCTGCACAGTAAACCCCGAAAAATCCTACACTCTGCTGATGAGGAACAATTATTCCGAAACACCGGTGTCCAGAGTTGGTGCTGCATCCTTGCAAAAACACACGAATTTTCGAAAAGCGCACACGCTACAAAGACTGCATCTACCATGATGCTCCTGGGGTTCACCCGCTGGTGGGTGGAGTCGGAGTGCGACCTTGGACTTTTCAGTTAAATTGGCTCCCTTGAGCTACGAGCTGACGAGCTCTGATCACGCACCCACGCGCCTTGAGAAGTATCTAACCTGAGAACACTTGACAGCCTGCACAGTAAACCCTGAAGAATCCTACACTCTGCTGATGAGGAACAATTATTCCGAAACACCGGTGTCCAGAGTTGGTTCTGCAACCTTGCAAAAACACACAAATTTTCGAAAAGCGCACACGCTACAAAGACTGCATCTACCATGATGCTCCTGGGGTTCACCTGCTGGTGGGTGGAGTTGGAGTGCGACCTTAGACTTTTCAGTTAAATTGGCTCCCTTGAGCTACGAGCTGACGAGCTCTGATCATGCACCCACGCGCCTTGAGAGGTATCTAACCTGAGAACACTTGGCAGCCTGCACAGTAAACCCCGAAGAATCCTACACTCTGCTGATGAGGAACAATTATTCCGAAACACCGGTGTCCAGAGTTGGTGCTGCAATTTTGCAAAAACACACGAATTTTCGAAAAGCGCACACGCTACAAAGACTGCATCTACCATGATGCTCCTGGGGTTCTCCCGCTGGTGGGTGGAGTCGGAGTGCGACCTTAGACTTTTCAGTTAAATTTGCTCCCTTGAGCTACGAGCTGACGAGCTCTGATCACGCACCCACGCGCCTTGAGAGGTATCTAACCTGAGAACACTTGGCAGCCTGCACAGTAAACCCCGAAGAATCCTACACTCTGCTGATGAGGAACAATTATTCTGAAACACCGGTGTCCAGAGTTGGTGCTGTAACCTTGCAAAAACACACGGATTTTCGAAAAGCGCACACGCTACAAAGACTGCATCTACCATGATGCTCCTGTGGTTCACCCGCTGGTCAGTGGAGTCGGAGTGCGACCTTAGACTTTTCAGTTAAATTGGCTCCCAGTCCCTTGAGCTACGAGCTGACGAGCTCTGATCACGCACCCACGCGCCTTGAGAGGTATCTAACCTGAGAACACTTGGCAGTCTGCACAGTAAACCCCGAAGAATCCTACACTCTGCTGATGAGGAACAATTATTCCGAAACACCGGTGTCCAGATTTGGTGCTGCAACCTTGCAAAAACACACGAATTTTCGAAAAGGGCACACGCTACAAAGACTGCACCTACCATGATGCGCTGGTGGGTGGAGTCGAAGTGCGACCTTAGCCTTTTCAGTTAAATTGGCTCCCTTGAGCTACGAGCTGACGAGCTCTGATCACGCACCCACGCGCCTTGAGAGGTATCTCACCTGAGAACACTTGGCAGCCTGCACAGTAAACCCCGAAGAATCCTACACTCTGCTGATGAGGAACAATTATTCCGATACACCGGTGTCCAGAGTTGGTGCTGCAACCTTGCAAAAGCACACGGATTTTCAAAAAGCGCACACGCTACAAAGACTGCATCTACCATGATGCTCCTGGGGTTAACGCGCTGGTGGGTGGAGTCGAAGTGCGACCTTAGACTTTTCAGTTAAATTTGCTCCCTTGAGCTACGAGCTGACGAGCTCTGATCACGCACCCACGCGCCTTGAGAGGTATCTAACCTGAGAACACTTGGCAGCCTGCACAGTAAACCCCGAAGAATCCTACACTCTGCTGATGAGGAACAATTATTCTGAAACACCGGTGTCCAGAGTTGGTGCTGTAACCTTGCAAAAACACACGGATTTTCGAAAAGCGCACACGCTACAAAGACTGCATCTACCATGATGCTCCTGTGGTTCACCCGCTGGTCAGTGGAGTCGGAGTGCGACCTTAGACTTTTCAGTTAAATTGGCTCCCAGTCCCTTGAGCTACGAGCTGACGAGCTCTGATCACGCACCCACGCGCCTTGAGAGGTATCTAACCTGAGAACACTTGGCAGTCTGCACAGTAAACCCCGAAGAATCCTACACTCTGCTGATGAGGAACAATTATTCCGAAACACCGGTGTCCAGATTTGGTGCTGCAACCTTGCAAAAACACACGAATTTTCGAAAAGGGCACACGCTACAAAGACTGCACCTACCATGATGCGCTGGTGGGTGGAGTCGGAGTGCGACCGTAGCCTTTTCAGTTAAATTGGCTCCCTTGAGCTACGAGCTGACGAGCTCTGATCACGCACCCACGCGCCTTGAGAGGTATCTCACCTGAGAACACTTGGCAGCCTGCACAGTAAACCCCGAAGAATCCTACACTCTGCTGATGAGGAACAATTATTCCGATACACCGGTGTCCAGAGTTGGTGCTGCAACCTTGCAAAAGCACACGGATTTTCAAAAAGCGCACACGCTACAAAGACTGCATCTACCATGATGCTCCTGGGGTTAACGCGCTGGTGGGTGGAGTAGAAGTGCGACCTTAGACTTTTCAGTTAAATTTGCTCCCTTGAGCTATGAGCTGACGAGCTCTGATCACGCACCCATGCGCCTTGAGAGGTATCTAACCTTAGAACACTTGGCAGCCTGCACAGTAAACCCCGAAGAATCCTACACTCTGCTGATGAGGAACAATTATTCCGAAACACCGGTGTCCAGAGTTGGTGCTGCAACCTTGCAAAAACACACACATTTTCGAAAAGCGCACATGCTACAAAGACTGCATCTACCATGATGCTCCTGGGGTTCACCCGCTGGTGGGTGGAGTCGGAGTGCGACCTTAGCCTTTTCAGTTAAATTGGCTCCCTTGAGGGGGAGGAGCCAAGCTCGCGAGCGTAATGGTCGCCTTTTAGCTCGGCTCCGTCAGCCCTCCGGCCTGACTCGTATATCCTGCTGCAAATCCTGCCCAGAGACGACCCGTTTCTCGAGAAATAGGAACGCGACATTCCGTTCTTACTCACCGGCTGACTTGGAAGCTCCGACGTGCCGCGGTTCCGAAGTTGTGGCCCCCGAAGGGACCGGGGCCTCCGTGGTGCTGGGACCGGGGCCTCGCCTATGTGATCCGGCCTGGTGTTCCTGTGACTGTCGGCCCCGGCCGAGAGAGTGAGCCACTGATGAGAGCCGTTGTGCGAGCATCCCGGTGATCCCGATCCGGGCCTGCCTTGGTGGCCGTGAGGCTGGTGCGGGGCGTGCTGCTCCGGGGGCTGCACATGTGAGGGGGTCCCCCCGCCGCTGCTCCATCCGGCGACCCTGGTTCCTCGCGCTCGGCCTCTACTTGTGTGGAGCGCCGGCGACAATACAGGCGGACCCCCGCGTTGGGCGGTTCTCCCTTCTGCACCGAGGCCGCCATTGCTGGGACCCCCCGGAGATCTGTAAAGTCCCACATTTGTGAACTGGCCTCGGGGTCACGGGGGTGGTGAAGAGGCGGAACTCACAAAATGGCTGCCAACGATTTGGGTTGTGAATCTCCTCGTGATGGCGGACTTGGGTTACTGGACTCCGCGGGGGCCTGGACATGTGTGCGTGAACCTACGATTGGAGATGTTCTTGATGCCTTGCGATCCTTGCACGCGTCCTTGGCCCCCGGTGCCCCTGGAGGCTCGGTGCGTTCTGCCGCCATCTTGGGTGGACGCTTCTTCGTGCTTCCCTTTTGTCCCAGCGATGCCGCCGCCTCGCCCCCCTCGGTTGCTACGAAGGTTGCTACTGCTGTTCCTCGACTGGTTTGTAGACCAGTGGCTTTGGTGCCTCCTGCTTTTCGATGCTCGGAGTTATGGAACCTGGATGTCGTGCGGGGGCCTGTTCCTCCCCGGGTACCTGTGAAAAATGGTGGACTGCTGCCTTTATCTGCATTGACGAGCTCCCATTTCTATTTTACTGGGAAACCCCCGAGTTTCCAAACGGCGAGACTGAACTCCTGTCTTTTACTGCCCTTGTTGCTGTTGCTGAGACATTTGAGCTACCTATTTGGACTTTTGTTCACTTGCAGATTGATTGACCTCCCCGGTCTACGATTTTATTGTCATTTCTCTCAATTGTGTGCTTGCCTCGCATTGTGTTCCTCGCCTCACATTGTCATATGGTGGGTGGGGTTTGTGATTCGGAAAGGTTTGGGGTGAGATACACGACTCCCGGTATATTATTGGTGTACGACTTCATGGTGCAGTTGCTTATATTTATAGCGCTGTGGGAGACTCCCCCCCTGTAGGTTTTATGGTGCTCGAGATCGTGTCGTTCTGGTTCGTACGTATTATGAATGTATGGTTGGGCGGTGGGCTGTGGCCGACTGTATTTGTTTCTGCCCTTTTGCTCCTCCCCCCCCCATTTATTTCTTTTGTTTTTCATGTCCTCTTTTTGTCTCAGTATTCCTTCCTTTCTTCTCTCTACTACATTTCGGGTTCTGGTTTAGGGCGACAGGCACGCTGTTTGGAGGGTAGGCCGTAGCCTTCTGCAGGGGTGCAGGGTGGGTTGGGTCCTATTTGATGTTTTATTTTCCTCAGTTCTATGGCCCTTTTGTGACTCTTTATCGGAGTGCCGCGTCTGTCCTCGCCTTCCGGGGTATGAATGGGGTGGGGTCTGTAACGTCGCTGTTCTTCTTCTATAGTTCTGCAGTTTTCCATTGCGACCTCCGTACCCTCCTCATTGCTAATACTCCTGATCTACATGTGCTCCTCGCTACGGGACGCCTGCTTCAGAGTGGCATTCGTCTCTTTTAATCTGTGTTTTCCTTTCCCTCTCCTCTTCCTCTCTCCTCGTTCTTCCCCCCCTCTCTCCCCCCTCTTCCCCCCCCCTTCTTTTTCACCCAAGGTTTGTATGACGGGTTAGTCTGGGTGATGTCGCTACTCCGGCCCCTTTGTCCTGTTTCCGATGTGCTATTGGGTGGTGGGTGTACACAGCTTATAGTAATTGCATATTGATTTGTGTTTGCCGTACCTGTTTTTTATACCGATGTATACAGTGTTGCCACACCTGCATTGCGGCCCTTTACCCCTTTTGTTGCCAATTATTTGTTTGGGGGCTCCGGACTCTTCCATGTTGTCACTGCGCCTGTCATACTCCTTCTCCTCATATTATAAAATTAACCTTCTCTGCTCCTGTTTGCTGGCCGTCTAGATCTTCTGTCTTCCCTCCCCTTTTAGTATTGTGTTGCTCATGCTCTCCAATGATTGATTCTGTAATGTTCGCTCCAAATTTCTGATTGATTCTCGTATTGTGGCCGGCCAGTTTGGTTGTAGGCCTAGATTTGTATATCCTTTTGTACAAATAAAGGTTTTAAAAAAAAAAAAAAAAAAAAAAAAAATTGGCTCCCTTGAGCTACGAGCTGACGAACTCTGATCACGCACCCACGCACCTTCAGAGGTATCTAACCTGAGAACACTTGGCAGCCTGCAAAGTAAACCCCGAAGAAGCCTACACTCTGCTGATGAGGAACAATTATTCCGAAACACCGGTGTCCAGAGTTGGTGCTGCAACCTTGCAAAAACACACAGATTTTCGAAAAGCGCACACGCTCCAAAGACTGCATCTACCATGATGCTCCTGTGGTTCACCCGCTGGTTGGTGGAGTCGGAGTGCGACCTTAGACTTTTCAGTTAAATTGGCTCCCTTGAGCTATGAGCTGACGAGCTCTGATCACGCACCCACGCGCCTTGAGAGGTATCTAACCTGAGAACACTTGGCAGCCTGCACAGTAAACCCCGAAGAATCCTACACTCTGCTGAGGAGAAACAATTATTCCTAAACACCGGTGTCCAGAGTTGGTGCTGCAACCTTGCAAAAACACACACATTTTCCAAAAGTGCACACGCTACAAAGACTGCATCTACCATGATGCTCCTGGGGTGCACCCGCTGGTGGGTGGAGTCGGAGTGCGACCTTAGACTTTTTAATGTAGGATCGATAACACAGTGGGGGAAGTTGACACGGTGCAC
The DNA here is from genome assembly GCF_964261635.1 of Lissotriton helveticus. NCBI lineage: Eukaryota > Metazoa > Chordata > Amphibia > Caudata > Salamandridae > Lissotriton > Lissotriton helveticus. Next base: position 1,763,041,871 of record NC_136068.1, read on the forward strand.
CAGGAGGTAGAGGTGTTGTGGGCTTCATGCCTGGCAGGAAAACAGCACTGAATCTGAGGCGCCTCAATGGGGTGTTGGGTAGGGCCGGGACAAATGAGGAGGAGGCAGTCATCATTTCTCTCAACGCTAAAATGGTATTTGACATGATTGAATGGCCCTATCTGTTTGCAACGCTTGAGCGGAATGGCTTTGGACCATGGTTACTAGCATAGGTGCGCGTTCTTTATTAGTAGCCCCTGGCTAGATTCACAGTAAATGGGGCCAGGTTGGCTATTTTCATATTACTTAAAGGTACAAGACAGGGTTGGCCTATTCCCCGTTAATATTTGCATAGGTCCTGGAACCCTTGGCAATTTGGATCAGTCCTCATACATGCCTATCAGGTATGGGGCAGTAGTAAATGCTCTAATTCTTCTATGTCAGGGTCATCTAACACTGGCAGCTTAAGAGTAGCCAGCAGTTCCTTTGCTTCTTCATAGGTGTACATGTCAGCTGACTCATATATCAATTGTAAGTGCTTTGCAAAGGCCTCCGCTATGCTTGACCTATCATTGAGTCGAACTCCTTCTACATTCGTTATTTCATAGGTAGAGGCATTCTCCCATTTATCCAACCCTGCCAACAGCTTGCATCTGCTTAAGTTTCTCTTTCTTGTATCCAGCAATCACAGAGACACCCTGCCCTCTGATCATTGTTTTGTACGTCTCCGAAATCATGGAGGGTGAATCTACCGACCAATCGTTTTCAGTGAAATAAAGCTCAGTGGCCTCGCTAAGTCCCTCCCGTATGTCTGGCACCCGCAAATACCAAGGGTCAAGGATCATCTAGTATCTCTTAGGCGAGGGGGGTTCCCCTGTACGTGATCGTGACTGTTAAGTGATCGGAAATACCCCTAAGAAGATGTTTCACCTCTCTGAACATGGAGAGATGTTCCGGTCTGCCAAAAATATAATCTAGTATAGACAGACTTCCATGCACTACCGAATGGAAGGTATATTGCAGGGAGGAAGGGTTATATGTTCTCCCTATATCCAGGCACCCCAATGTCTCAGGGACTCCTCTAATGTCTTTCCCGCTGACTCTCCCTACCTCGGTGGGCATCTGTCTAATTCCCCGTTCAGAGCAGCATTACAGTCTCCCCCCGATCAACAACTCTCCCTCAGGAAGTTTAAGCAGATGTGATCCCAGATCTGCCAGGGCCAAGGAGTGTAATCGGGCTGGACATAAAGGGAAGTGTTATTAAGTACCCTGCCCTCCCAAATACCTGTTAGAGTTACAAATCTCCCCATGGTATCATGTGTCACTGCTTGCACCCTGAAGGGGAAAAAAGTACGGAGAAGGACTCCGTACCCCTCTCTATCCTCTTGTATAGCCCGCGGGGGCCACCAATTTATACCCCCATCTATTCAAGGCACATTAAGAAGTTCCTTTTATGTGTGTCTCCTGTAGAAGCCCCACATCAGGAGCCTGTCTCTTAACATATTGCAATACAGTCCCTCTCTTTATCCTCTCCCTCAACCCATTAACATTCCAGGAAAGCAGTTTAATGCTATTCATACCTGTATTGTTCCCAATGTAGTGGCCATGCGAACAGTATGGGCCGCTTCATGGGATTCTTTGTGGACTGTGGCCAAAGGGCCTTTTCATCCCTTTACTAAATAGGCAGTACTCCAGGATGGCCAATTGTAAGCTGTGTCGTATCATCGGACTGTCAACTAGCGAGGTACAGTTATCACATGCACTGTCTACAAATAATAAAAAGAAAAAAAATACACACAAAATTAAACAATCACAATCCCGAAGGAATCATCCCAACCCCTCCCTGCTTTGCTGCAGCGTGGACTCCAAACTGGCCACCCCCCAACTTTGCAGAGCGCCTGTGTACCCATACCCTTAAAACCTTCCTTAGGGTAGCAAGACCTGACCAGCTTCTCTTTGTATGCACGTATGACATCATATATACTGGTAATGAATTTGTCAACCCAGTCTTCACCAGAAATAGTTCTATGCTACTATTCCAACATGTTCACCGCTGGTACATGTGGGGGGGAGAAAATAAAAGGGGGTGAGGGTGGAGTGTAGATCATGCTTATCTTTCTTCTTCAACTGATTCCCCATTCAATTCTTTACTCCGCGAACTAGCCTCCCTGAACTGACTAGTCGGACCAAGTATTAACCCCTCCCCTCATTTAGGTAAACATGGTATCTGTCACTTTATTTAACGCTGGGTCAATCAAGTCTCTCCCTCGATTTGCTGGTCCCTGTCATCTCGGATGGAGTCCGGCCTTTGTTGCTGCCCGATCCCAGGCCGCTCTAGTCGGTCTAAGCTCCTCTTAGGTCTGACGCACCTCCAGCCAGTCCCGGGCCTCCTCCGGAGTGACAAAGAACCAGGTTTTCCCCTCCGCCTCCACACGGAGTTTCGCCGGGAAGCGCAGGGTGTATTTGAACACCTGTGTCCTAAGAGCTTTTTCGACTTCCAAAAAGGAGCGTCTCTGCTTTTGCACTTTAGCCGTAAAATCGGGGAAAAAGGATATGGTATTATTCATGTATTTGAGAGGGGGTGCATTTCGAGCAGTTTGAAGGATAACGTTGCAGTCGCGAAAGTTAAATACCCTTGCAAGCATGGGTCGGGCGGAGCCCCCGGCTTGGATCTTCCGGACGGCACCCTTCATAATCGTCCAGTTGCAGTGAAAGTTACTGAGTATGGCTCTGTAAGTCTGAGACCTGTTGTTTAGTGCAGTCGCTATTGGTCTTTTATTCCCAGATTTATTGGTATGCAAAGGATGAGACCGGCCAACGCGTTTGGCACACACATGGGCTTCTTCATGGCTGATCAAAGTATGAAAAACTCTCGTGGTGGAGAATGAATCTCAAAAAGAGCAAAAGGACCTTATATTGCAGTGTCAGTGACATAGTAAGAGAGCCGTAGTCCGGGAACGCATCCTGCATCCAGCGTATCTGATCAGCCCTGAAGAAGCCCATGTGTGGGCGAAACGCGTTGGCTGGTCTCATCCTTTGCATACCAATAACATAAGAGACCAATAACGGCACAAAACTAATATTGTGTTATTGAATGTGTATACCTTTCTTGTACTTTCTTGTACTGTTCTACACCACCGCGAATAAATTAGAGGTGACTGGGGGTGAGTGTTTGTATTGTCAATGCTCCGTCCATCATCACCTTTGGTTTTTCTAAATTAGAGGTTAACCTAAGGAAAACCAAAGTGGTAACCTTTGGTAGAAAACGCAACATCAGCACTGGCTGGTTGTACAACAATATGAGCATTGCGACAGGAGGCACCTACAAACATTTAGGAGTTAACTTTGACTCAAGGGGTAACTTTGCCAGACAGCGTAGTGAGCTATCAGCAAAATCCACGATCCTACAGGTGACCCTCTTTAAGCTCTCAAAAAATTTGTCAGGCCCAAGTCTATCACCTTTATTAGAAGTCATGAGAGAAAAAATGGGGCCGTCCTTGTCATATGGCATTGAGATTTTCAGGGGCAATTTAAACACCACCCTAAACCAACACGTGACTAAAATTTATAAAAAAAGTCCTCCATTTGCCAAAAAATGCATCTGCTGCCCAGATCAGACTAGAACTGGGCCTATTAAATTGCGAAGTCTCTAACACCGGCTCGTATTTAAACCTCTGCCATAAACTTAGACAATATTGGTTATGTGGGTGTGTGAGGAGCACTCCGTTAATTATCCTTCTTTTTACTTGTAGAAACCGGTGCCGCGACTAATAAATGTTGTCACTCCTTGTTTTAAATATGAGTTATGACGGGTTTACAAACCCATCTAGACGCGCACTGTGCACTTGGTGTGTTACACCTTTACTCTTTTCAAAAATGAATTTTAAATTAAACTTTATGCCAGAAAACAATTGTCTGTTTTAATACATGATACTCATTGCTTACTGTGCAATCTTATACTCAATGCTGATTATTTCATCATATCAACAAATGCATCATGATATTTGCTTTTTCTTTGAATCATACATATACAGTATACATTCCATTGTAATTTTGACAATACAATATTCTTATTCTGCCCTATGCATTTCGGTACACCATGGTATCTTCATCAGGGACCAGTCTGAGAAAAAAACAAAAATATAGGGAGATGTAAATGTAATGGAATTGTTTAGAACACCCATGAGTGTAGTAATATTTGTGTGCCAAATCGTACCTGTGTGGACAAATCACTGTGCTTGCGAGGCTGAAATCAATGAAAAATGTGTAAATGTTCGATCTTTCCCAGATAGACATTTTACTACACGACATTAAAAGATAGCTTTTTTTGAAAAAAATAGTAAAGCTTACCACGTTCTTAACAGTATTACACCGAGAATGAGCTGCACAAACGAAATGACAATGCTGGTGAACTCTCTCTGATAACGTATGATCTATCCATATTAAATACCACTTAAAACTTCCAAACATACCTGAACTGTGGCCAAACTGTTACTACTCCTGAAAAAATATATAACCGATGTTATGTGGGCTAACGAACCGAATATCCATATTCTCAATATTATCGTGTAAGCGTGTACACATACCTCAGTACTTGGATGTTTAATCTACAAAAAACGACAAAAAACGAAAACAACATTGTAAGCTACTACCACTTATTCCGTCATTAAAGTACTAAAAAACTGTGGTTTTGAGCCCAGCGCGCTCCACATTTACCTGAACTGATGTCTCTTCCCACCTGCACTATCCCAGTGTGTACCAAACCGCGTTCGAAGTCGACGTCCTTCACAAGCCAGTTTTACATGGTTCTCATCTCTGTTCTGCCATTAACATAAAAAACGGACTACTTATACTAGACTTAACAACGATACCCATGATCGCCATCTTAGACTGGGTTAGAGAGTCACCAAATCCTAATGAAAATCTATGACTATTCGAACTGCATACCATACGCCTAATGTGAAACTCCCGATATGTACTAAACTTAGACAAGCAGACACAGGCTCACTTGAGTTGCTAGTTAGGCTAGACATCTCCGAGAAAAATCCAGGGGGCGCGTATGGACGCCTTTTCAAGGATTCCATCCGTGAAATGACTGCAGGCGACCTATGGGTCCTCAACCCCAGCACTACTGCCTTTAAATCCTGCATTAAGAAATGTGTCAGATTGTGCTCCCTTATAATTGGCAAAGCCCACTTTGCCAAACGCAGACATGCATGGGCAGTTATGAAGTCTTATGGGCGGCTATCTCCCGCAACCTATCTGTCCTGCACTTACTCCCTCTATTTAAAACTTAGCTTCATGGCCATTAGTTTGGGAGACTGGCAATTTCTAAAAGATTTGCCCTCTTGGCGTCGCACGTCAGATGTTTTATTGTGCAGATGGTGCGGCATGACGGCTGAAACCTTGGAGCACGAGGTCTGCCTTTGCCCCGCCCTTATGTCTCAGCGCAGACGCAAATTGAAAACTGAGTGGAACAGGTTGGGCACTCGGACCTGTAGACAGGCAATCATTGCAGCACTAAACCCTGAAAATACAGCCTTAAATATAGCCCCCACAATTTATATACGCTCTGCCTATCGTTCCTTTATGCATGCTTCCTCTCTTAAGCAATAGTTTAAATCAAACTGCACCTTACTCTAAGCTGCTAAGACTGTTTTTATTTGATTGCATTTTTCCACAACCCGCTGTATCGATGTGTTGTTGCTAAGTTTTATCTGATTTTATATTTTTTTTTAACCAGCAGCTATTTGATGATCATTAGATTGCTTTTACTAGCCTAACAGTGCTAACTGTCGGTATTACAAATCCTTCCTGTTTTAATGTTCTGTTTAAAGCTACGCTGATTGTGCTTTTTAATCATCCATATGTAATAAGAAACCCGCCTAACGCTATTTGGAAAATTTTCATTTAACTATTGCTAGTTTATTGGTTCGTTTTTCTGTCGATAATGTTTATTGTTGTCAGAATCATTGTGGTGTTCTTTTAAGGATATTTTATATCCAAATAAAGATTATTATTATTTGTACTCATATGTTGCCTCTCATCTAACTAGCTCTTACAATTATGTTTGTGGTCTACGGGAAGCAGAACATTTAAGGTGGGAAATATACATCTTTGATCTAGTGACTAGTCCTGGTAGTGCAGTCTTCTAGGACCCAGCAGCATGGTTCTATAGAAAACCTTTAGTGCAGTCCTCAACCTCCAGCACTCTAGAGTCCATTTTGCGAAGATCCGCTCTGAACAAGGAGATATCCGTGGCGACAAAGTCTATTCGCCCTTCCAGCGAGGTTTCGTACTCCATTGATCGCCGCCATTACATCTTGCAACGTAGTCATGTCCTGCTCTCTGGATTCAAAAAGGAAAAATAAAATGATTATAACGCAATACTATTATCATTCTATTTTTCAGCCTATTATTCTATTTTTCCGTCCTGGCTCAGCTGGTTTACATTTAACGTGGGGGGCTGAGTGGGACAGGGAGTGGCTGGGCTGTCACAGGGTGAGTAGGGGTGGGCCCTCTCTTAAGTGCGCATGATGGGTTGGCCGGCCATCTTGGGCCGGCCAAACAGTCATGTGCACTTAGCAGTTCTCCACAAGGCTATATTGCACAGCCTGGGTGGAGAACATGGAGAGAAATAAAGGGGTTCTGCCCACCTCACCCTCCCATACCTGAGCAAGGGACATCAAAAAGATGAAGAAGTAGAAACAATGGTACTGAGGGATTAATTCAACATTTAATTCGACCCAAGAATTAATTAATTATCCTGTTCTGTACAAATAAATGTAATAAAGGCAGTATTCACAAGTATATAAGGACATATCAGCGTGTCACAGGATAAAGTGGCGAACAAAAACAAAATTATAATAATCCTACTACAAAAAACACAATAATGTATACACAAATCACAAATACAATATATACATAACATATACAACAGTGTACCCTAAAGAAATATATATACACCCTTCTCACAGTATTCACTCCTAATTTCGAGTGATACACATCTGAAAGAGAATCCTCACAGCGCCTGAGATATAAATTCTCTCAAACCAACTGTTTTATCTAAGGCGCATGAAATTAAACAAACAAGAATTAAATTATGGGGACTCCTTAACACAATGGTGTTGACGCAGTCGCGGCCGTGTTTCCACTAGTTGTCTCTTTATAGCTTCATCAGGACAAGGGTACTTAAAGCTAATATCATGGGAAATCAACCACTCCCGCACAGGGGATGGTAAAGAGGTTTCCTCCTCCGGAACACACTTCACGAACCCCCTTTTAGAAAAATAGTAAGCCCCCACTTCAAGGTCCGGGGGAAATAAATTGAAAGTATTTCGAAAGCGAGGAGAGAGTGAAGGGGAATCTCGTTCCTACTGCACTCCTAAAAAAGCGGTCAAAGTCATTCAGTGATCCATCCATCATGGAGAACATGCACAGGATCCTAGGCCATGCCTGATCACTGAAAGACAGCGCTCTGACCAATCATGACTCTGCTGTCATGCTGGTGACTGCAGCATCTTGATTGGCTAGCGGAGACAGGGAGCCTGTATGATTTCTACTTCCTGCTTCTGGAGTCAACCAAGAGGCGGTGGCCGGCCTGCAGGTAAGTGGTTATTTTTTTTCCCCCCTTGCTTCACCACTCCCTTTAAGTAGCAGCTGCCACTGATATTGCTTTAAATATCTGGGATCCCATTTTATATTTTATGGGGATTCAGTAATATGTATTGGTTTATAGGATTTCTAAATGACCAGAAATGGATTTCCATTCCAACATTGAGATTCACATCGTTAAACTTTTTTATAGAAGATTTTCCTCAGGGAGGGGGTTCCTAAAACTTTGCTGAGTGATATTGGAGCGCAGTTTGCATTGAACAAAACTAGAGACTCTTTAAGTAGGAATTGCATAAAGCCCAAGCATACCTCATTATATCGCCCTGCTGGTATTGGCGTTGTGGAGCACTTTAATAGAGTGATAATGAATAACTTTCAGATTGCAATTTGTGGTGGAAAGTAAGGCAAAGAAGATGATCTGGTCATTGAGAAATCCCCCGTTCTGTGACTGGGTATAGTCCATTCAGAATTCTTACAGATAGAGAACCTTTCATACAAAAGTGGTTTTGTCTGGATAGCAGGTGATTGTAAGTTTGATTGCTTGCCTGTTGTGTAAAAAGAAATTACAAGGCTAGCACAAGAGATATTCAAGGAAAACTATGTTTGGAGATAGGGTGTCAAGGAACTAACTCTAGAATTTGGTGAGTGGTTTGCATCAAAATGTCACATAATTCTATAAAGGGCCACAATAGGTTTAGTACACCATTTCAGGTTATTATTATTTTTATAAATGCACAAAAATTTATGCAAAAAGAACAGATGATGGACGGAATGCTGAACTAATCAAACATTCACCCCCAGTCATAGCTGTGGGTTAAATCCATTGTTTTTTGCATGCGTCGCCAATCCAGTTTAGACCCAGCCATAAGCAAATCAGGCTTGGCCCTGTTCACACTGGGAACAGGCCAGACCGAAGTGCCAGGTCAGGTCTTCCCTGGACCACAAACAAGCATCCTGGGACCGGTTTCATGGTAACACCCAGGGCAACAAATGCAAAAAGAACAGATAATGGACGGAATGCTGAATTAATCAAACATTCACCCCCTGTCACAGATCTGGGATGAATCCATTGTTTTTATGATCACCGCGACATTCTAGTTTAGACCCTGCCATATGCAGTCTTGGCCAACTTCCCACTGCGAATTGTTGAGAACGAACTGTCAGGCCAGGTCCTCCCTGGACCAGATACACGCATACTGGGACAGGTTTTGGGGTAACACACTTCATCAGCCTGGCTAGCTTGAATCTGGTGGTGCAGCGAGCACAGGATCCACATTTGAACATACCCTTCTCACTTATGGTGACAAATGCTGGCTGATGAGGGGTGCTACCTCAAATCCGGTCCTAGGATGCTTGTTTCTGGTCCAGGGAAGACTTGGCTTGGCAGTTCGGGCTGGACTGTTCCCATGGGGTACAGGGTCAAGACTGATTTGCATATGGCTGAATCTGAACTGGAGCGGCTAACAGAGCTAAAGAATGATAATGGATTCAACCCAGATCCATGACTGAAAGTGAGTGTCTAAAAAGTTTCAGCACTTCATCTATCATCTCCTTGTGTTTGCTTTGTCCAAAATTAATTGACTGCACGGTGTGGCACTTCAGTAATTTGGCTAAAGGGGGATAGGCAACCTGTTAATTGCAATAATTGATTGTGAGAAGAGGATGCTGTTAATTGTGGTGATAATGTTGGAGTTCCCTAAGCAGACCTATGGAGGGTGCTCCTCAGGAAAACACTTCCATGGTGAACAATGCTGCTAACCAGCCTAGTGTTGAAACCCAACTGGTGGATGAGGTACAAATTGGAAATGTTTCCAGGTATGGCAGACCCATCGCTTTGCCTGAGCAATTCAAGGATTATGTGGTGGGGTATTTGTGCATACTTTATCACTCACCCTTGTTTTACTCCATGCTCTGTATATGTATGTTCACTGTTTTGTCATGATTTGCTGCTATTTGTATTGTATTCACCTATGTTAAATTTAGGTTTTCTTTATGTTGTTGGGTGGGAAGTGTTTGGTGTTAGCATTCCCTCCCTAACTGTGTTTGGCTCAAGGCTATATCTTCTTGTTTCGAGCTTTCTGTTGATCTCCTAGGTGCTGGTGAATGTGGGGAATGCTTGACAGTGAGTGGAATAAACATACATTTTCACTTCTCTATTCATTGCCTCGTAATCACTGTTGGGTGGATGAATTGTGCATTATACTTATTGGTAAAACAAATCAAGGTATGCGTCGAGTTGGTGTGGTTTCTCGGCAGGACCGGGTCAGAATGTGGAATGATATGGGTTCAGGTATTCCGTTATGATGACTGGGGGAAGGTTTCGTTAGGAGCCGGGCTTGAAAAATAAACAAGCTACCTACCATCATTTGTGTGGAGTGCCTCTTTTCATTGGTGACAAGCAGGTGTCCTTAGTTGCAAACAGTTCCCACACTGGCCAGGGATCAGTGATGTGAGCGATCAACGCAGTCACTAGTTCAGTTTACAGCTACATCCTGGATGCCTTTGGCTCCGGCTTCATAACTCCCATGGCAGTTGAAGGTAAGCCGCAAACTTCTTGGGTGTTCTATGACTTTGGGAGCAGTTGTTTCGTGGACCACAAAGTTCCTGAGTGCCACCCCCATGACACCTAGACTACAAGCATCGGAGTGGAGGCGGGCTTGCTGCTACGCCCACCTCCAGTGACATGGTATTGAACACCATCTTTGGTGTGGGCAGCACTGCATCAGCAGAGCCCACACATCATATCCTCGCATAGGCGGCCATTTTTAATTGGGGTCATGCCCTTTCTTCAAACAAGAATTGGAGTAGATAACCATCTCTAGATAAAATAAAAACCATTTGTGATTGGATTCAGTCATAATTACTTTATCCGGTTATTATTAAAAACCATAAAAGAATGTTAAAAATACCCATCAGCAATACATAACGAATTTTTTTTACATAAATTCATCCATGATTAAAATGTAAGCGCAGAACCGAATATGCATATATCATTATAAAATACCAACAATATAAAAACATAAAAATACATTGAAGGTAAACCTGCTTCACTCGCTACTTCCTTTTTTTAAAATTCATTTTATTAGGTTGAAGCGGCCATTTTAATTAGACATCAGACTCTTGCCACCATTTTGGAATGGTTTCACATTCTTGAACTAGAGTGGCCATTTTGAGTTGGGCTTACAACTAATCACTTTTCTGAAGGACTAGTGTCACAGTTCACCTTGTGCTTACACCTATAATTACTATTCCCCTATGAAAAACATTATAGCTCCTCCTGTATAAATATCTAAAGGGGAATAAACCCTTTATGTAGGATTCAGTGGAAAGAAGCATATTTGGATGCCATTGATGGTGAAATATTAACCAATAAAAAGAAGAAAACCCAGAAGGTAGATCAATGTTAACAATATTACCTTTACAAGAAGTAAAGGTTCAATTACACCAGTAAGGGGCATCTAGTGAAATGATAGCAATAGATGTTGAGGAAAAGTATGCTTCCATTATCAAGACTTTGGACAAAAGATGTTCTCCTTCAAGGAACATTGGAAGGACAGAAATTTCTACAAGGAGCCCAACAACCAGGCTAATATATTGATGATTTGTGTCAGTACTATGTCAACTAGCGATTACTTGCAATTACAGAAAGTTCAAAGATGAAATCATTTCTGACAATCTGATAGAAAAAACTCATAAGAAAAATATTCATGAAAGATTGTTGTCTACAGATGTTCCTGCCCAGAGATGGTGACCACCATAGCTAGAGCTGTAGAGATTTCCGATGCATACTTCAAGAACTTGTCGGGCCATGGTGACACGAGCACTTCTAAAGTTGTGAATGCCCTACATGTTAAACATAGGAATAGAGACAGAAAAAGTAGACCGATTTAGAGGACAAATGCAACAAGCATTGGCATAGCCAATATGTCTCGTTTTTGGGACCTTATAAGTATTTAGTTTTGCAGCACAATATCCTTGGTGCAACAACATCAGCTGTTGCATTGCTAAACCTTGTACCTTATAAGTGTTTAGCCATGCAATAGTTGATGTTGTTGCACCAAGTATATTGTGCTGCATAACTAAATACTTATAAGGTCCCAAAAGCTAGACCTATTGGCTATGCCAATGCTTGTTTACTATGTCATTCTTAAACTTGGAACACTTTTTCACTGTGCAGTTTTTAAACGTGGGTCACTTTTACTTGGATGCCTGGGTCTATGCTCTGTCCCAGTCGGCTCCTGGGTGTGTGTACAGAGTGGGAGGGAGGGACACTCCTGCTGCTCTCGCTACACCTTGCAACAACCTTCAGGTACCACTTGCAGCCACAGGGGTTCCAGGCTATATTAGCAAGTGGGAATTTTGCAAACAATATTTTCAGAAATTTAGCAGAAATATTGTTAAAAAAATATGGAGCATAAAAAATTATGCCTATTCCCAATTAGAGGCTCTTTGGGTGAGTGAAAAGATATTTTCATCTGGAAACACAGTGGGCCTCATTTAGAGGACGTGCGTCACTTTGACGCCACCGGTGCGTCACTTTTTGTGACGCACCAGCAGCGTAAAAAATGTGCCTTGTTGCACCATATTTACAAAGTGACGCACCTAGGTAGATGTGTCACTTTGTAAACCCCTGCGCTACATTATACCTGCGTCAGGTATAATGTATGCAGGGGGGGCGTTCTCCCGCAAAAAGCCTCGTAGAAGTGACGCAGTGAAATCTCTGAGATTTCACTGCGTCACTTCTAGGACTCCGTTGCGTCAAAATCTTGCACCTGCCCCTCAGCAGGCGTAAGGCTTACGCATGCCCTTTCACATGGGGCTTGCCCCATGTGAAGGGAAGCATTGCTGGAGTTGCGTCACTTTTGTGACACACTCCAGAAATGCGTCACTTTTGCGCTAACAGATGCGTCAGAAATACTGACGTATCTGTAACTCCTTGCGACATGATGCGTCATACATTAAATATTACGCATCAGGTATGTCGCAAGGAGTGCGTACTGAGAAGTGATGCATCGGTGCTTTTACGCAGTGATGCGTCATTTCTCATAAATGAGGCCCTGTATTTTTGTTGAAATACCTTCTTTTTTGTGATTAATGTTTCTTACAAGTACAAAGATGTGCTTGCATATTCAAGGCCTTCTCTAGGGCAAGGAACAGAAACAGCAGACGTTCTCCCGGACTGGAATTACCTTGCAGGAATAATGGGGAATAACTGCTGCTCACACTGGTACTAACAGTCACATCCCCACCTCCCCACTCGCTTGAAAACAACTTTTAAAGTTGTCAGCGTGTGCTGTTTTACTATCACACTTCCTGAGGGGTTTGCAATACCTGAGGATGTAACACTACAGGTTGGAACAGTATACCTGGTTCCTGATTGTAAGGGCTAATAATGAACAGTTAACGTTGCGAGTGTAACACGGGGGCGTGAGGGCAAGGTCCAACGGCGCTGGAACTGGGAGCAAGGATGGCATATGAGGGAAAGACGGGAGAAGCCGAAGGTGAGGCATAGAGGGGAGGAGCCAAGGTGCAGGAGAAAGTAGAGCGCGAGTGTCACAGAGGAACTGTGGGAGGGGAACGAGGAGACAGATGGACGGAAACGAAGAAGAGAAAGGGGAGGGAACAGAGACAGGCAGGAGGAGTAAAGAAGGTAAAGGGCAGGTTGTGGGTGGGAGAGGTAGAGGTGCAAAGAAGGAGAACAGGACAGAGATGCACATGGAGGGGTGGAGCGCTTGTGCGCCTATTCTCAAGCTGGTAGCAGGGGAAAAGCCTTTGGTTTGCTAGCGCTTCGAAATGCCACTATCTAAATGTCTCTGCCAGGCTAGCGCGTGCGCTGGATCAGGCGAGACCTAAAAAAAGAATATTGCTTTGGTGAGGGCTCAGCAGCTGCACTGTCACTGGGAGGCTTGCTTTTTTTTCTTTATACAGCATTGTATGGGTACCTTTTTTTTAATTCGCCATTTTAAATGGAAGTCAGCTGTCATGGAATAGAAAATCAAAGTTTTTAAAGTGGCAAAATACATGCCAGTGCATCACAATGCTTGTGCATGTGGTGCATGCATCGACAGCCATCATGGAATGCTCTTTGTTACAAAAACCATTCCAAGGTGGCCAGCCATGCATCTGCATGCTTCTAAGCAGAGTGTTGGGTATGTACTGTGACGCATGTGCTGCTGGGTGCTCAATAATGGGTAGCACAATGCATTGCATGGCAAAGGTATGGAACATCTGCCTCTAGCTGTAATTAGCATGCTTTCAGATCTAAGACCATACATTTGCAAACGGAATTACTTTTACCCGCGACGTTACCCAAAACCAAGTGATCTGCAATTGTTTATGTTTTCTGCCTAACTTCTCCAGAAGTCATTCAACTGAGATGTTTTAATTTAAACCAATGAATACAACTGAAGTGAGGAAGAGGTGTGGGAAAAGCATCAGTGAGGTAACAAGGCAGAGAGTTCATAATTTACTTCTAGTTGACTAATATCAGAGAGGCGATAGATTTAAAGAGTTTCACAATACACTCCCCCTGACTTCCTCGTCAATTCCCTGAACCACTCCCTGCCTCACTCACTCACTCCGCATTCAAGCTCCCTGCCTCGCTCACTCACTCCACATCCAGGCTCCCTGCCTCGCTCACTCACTCACTCACTCCACATCCAGACTCCCTGCCTCACCGGGTCTTAACAAATACCCCTGCAGCCCCGCACTGCGGAGAGCCGCCGAACTGCTTGGGGCCCCTGTAATGTTTAAAGTCTGCAGACGTGCAGTCTAGTTGTAGCGCGGCCGTGACGCGTCACGGTCGCATGAGGTATAATTAAAGGAGGCGTGGTCACGGAGTTAGTCCGGACCACGCGGAGACCACCAAGCGTGTCCTGGGTCCCGTAATTTACGCGCAGCGAAGGTGGCCCTGCGCAACAAAGGACAGGGCCCGACAATGGCGACGAGGGCCTGACGAGCCCGTGCAGTGCCTCGGAGCACCTTATGCCCCGCTCCGCCGCCAATCATCGGCAATCCTGGCCTGGGCAGGCCCCACCAGTGAAACTAACGTGGTGTGTCGAGCCTCGCGTCGTGAGTGTGGCGGCGCACGCCAGGGAGCCCGGCAATCGGATGCTCAGGGGCGTGTTCTGCCCAGTCAGAGGCCCCGAGGAGCCCGAGCTAAGGAGGAAGTTACTGGCGCTGCCCCTCGCGTTGCGGAACCTTATTCCCTGCATCCCCAGCAATGCGGAATAAATGGGAGGGTGCATTCCCTGGAGGCCACGCATATTGGCACTGCTGACGGCGACCGGCTGGGGGGGCACCCCACTGGCGTGATTTGGCGGCCCAGGCAGTGTGGAGCGTCAAGCCTGCTGTTGATCGCCCCTGTGTGCCCAGGACAGTAGGGGGCGATACTTCCCTCCACCATGGCAACCATTCCGCCCATATAACCCTTCACCATCGACGGTGCTCCGGCGTCCCTGGCCCCGAGATGGAAGGACTGGGTTGAAAGACTGCAATTTTACTTTGAAGGGGCAGGTACGGCGAGAGAAAGGCGCAGGGCGCTTCTCCTGCATCTTGGTGGGAAGGACATTTATCGGATCTACAAGACCCTGGTGGAAGCGACCCCTCACACCTATGTCACGCTTCTCAACGCGCTCAATGCCCATTTTGAGCCAATGCAAAGTAAAGACTACGAGCGTTTCATCTTCAGGCAGGCGCGACAGGAAGCGGAAGAATCCCTCGACGCATACCACGGTCGTCTAAAGGAGCTAGCGAGCACGTGCGGGTTCCGCGACGAGCAAGAAATGATTCGCGGCCAGATCATTCAAGGCTGCTACTCCTCCGACCTAAGGGTGAAGATCCTCCAAGAGGATGGTAAACCATTTGCGGACATTCTAAAGCTAGGCCGCTCTAAAGAGTTATCCCAGGCGAGGGCGTCTCATATGGAAGCAGCGCTCCACAGACCGATCAAGACGGAGCAGGTCCACGTAGCGGAGCACGTCAATGTGGTGCGGCCAAAGCAACGCCCTGCCGGGAGAGGGAGGCCGCCAGAACGCCGAAAAGAATGCGGATACTGTGAGGGCGCGCCGCATAGGAAACAAGACTGCCCAGCACTCGGGAGAAAATGCGGATCATGCGGGCGCATGAACCACTTTGCATCAGTGTGCAGGTCATCCAAGCCCAAGCCGGAAGCCGCTCATGCCATAAGAGAAGACCCAGAGAGCGAGGACATGGACGACGACGCTCACAGCTATCCTGTGCACTACGTATTTGCCATAGACCAGCCGCTGAGGAAAAAACGGCGACTCCCGAAATGCAGGATCAGGATACAGAACCAAGAGGTGAGAGCAACCATCGACACAGGGGCCTCGATCGAACTTATGGCGGCAAACGTCTACAACCAACTGCGAGACAAGCCAACTCTGAAAACAGCCAAGATGAGAGTTTTTGCCTATGGACAAAAAACAGCAATACCGTTAATTGGGTGCTTCCAAACGGAGATACAGCACCAAGAAAAGAGGACACCGTCAACCATCTACGTCACCAAAGAAGGTAGTGGAATGCTACTCAGCGGCCAAACAGCTGAAGAACTTCACCTGATATCCTTCGCTATGGCAGTGTTGGAAGAAGAACTGGACACGATCCTTGAAGAATTTGAAGACGTCTTCAAGGGTATTGGATGTCTCCGTGGAAAGGAAGTATCTTTACATATCGACCGGTCCATTCAGCCTGTGGCCCTTCGTCATCGACGAATAGCATTTCACCTAAGGAAAAAAGTGGAACAAGAACTGGAGACCCTCGAACAACAGGGGATAATCGAGAAGGTCAGTGGGCCCACCCCATGGGTGTCGCCGATTGTGGTGGCGCGAAAACCCAAACAGCCAGGGCAGGTCCGCATCTGCGTCGACATGCGCCTGCCCAACGCGGCTGTGAAGAGGGAGAGACACCTGACGCCCACAATAGACGACATCCTGGGAGAGTTAAATGGAGCGAAATGGTTCTCCAAAATGGACCTGAGGTCAGGATATCACCAACTGCCCCTACACTCGGACTCCAGATATATCACCACTTTCTCCACCCACGTAGGACTCTGGCGCTACCGAAGGCTCAACTTTGGGATATCGAGTGCCGCCGAAGTCTTCCAAAATACGATTCGAGAGGTACTGAGCGGGATCACAGGAGTCCTAAATGTCAGCGACGATCTGCTGATATACGCTGACACCGTGGAAGAACATCACCGGAGGCTCAGAAGCGTATTACAAAGGATTAAAGACTCAGGCCTTACGCTACATCGTGAAAAGTGTCAATTCCTACAGAACACGATCAGCTTCTTTGGATACACTTTCTCCGACAAGGGACTCGCCCCTGACCCTGAAAAAGTGAGAGACGTGCAAGCAACCCCAGCGCCGACTAACACGTCAGAAGTTCGGAGCTTCCTCGGGATGGTGAATTTCTGCGGGCGGTTCATCCCAGACCTATCCAACCTCACCAGACCACTAAGGGAGCTCACAAAAACTACCACCCCCTGGCAGTGGGGTAAAGAGCAGGAGCTGGCATTTCAGAACACCAAGGCGGCTCTGTCAGCTAACACGACCCTATCGTACTTTGACCCCACCAAGGATACCAACATAGCTGTAGACGCCAGCCCGTATAGACTAGGGGCGGTACTGACACAGAACCAAGGTGGTGAGGACTGGGCGCCCATAGCCTACACAAGCCGATCACTAACGGAAACAGAACAACGCTACTCTCAAATTGAAAGGGAGGCCATTGCTATCCACTGGGCCTGCAGGCACTTCCATGTGTACGTCTATGGGCATCCATTCACTGTCTCCACCGATCATAAGCCTCTACTTCCATTGTTCCGAGGTTCAGTCTCCAAACCTCCCCCCAAAATCGAGAAGTGGATCCTACAGCTCCAAGAGTATGATTACAAACTGGAATTTAAGCCCGGTGCGACCAACCCGGCCGACTACCTTTCCAGGCATCCCCGAGCGGCAACCACCCAGGAAAGAGAAGACGCCGAAGAAACTGAGGAATATGTGAAGATCATCATGGAGCGATCACGACCACTACCCATGGGCATTGGCTTGATTGTGGAAGCGACCCGTGGTGACGAAGTCCTCCAGCTAGTAATAAATGCCATGCGACAAAATGACTGGAAAACACTCCAGACTTCACTAAACCAGAGAACCCCCGAGGCGAAGAGTGCCCTGGAAGCCATCCTCAGGGTGAAAGATGAACTGTCCGTGGACAGTCAAGGATGCCTCCTCAGAGGACCAAGAATTGTAATGCCCGCAAATTTAACCCAACAGGCGGTTGAACTAGCTCACCGTGGCCACCAAGGAATGGTGAAGACAAAAAGCAGGCTCAGAGCAAAAGTATGGTTCCCGGAGATGGACGCCAAGGTCGAACAGCTGGTCAGAGGGTGCCGCTGGTACCAAGCGGCAGGTCCACCCGAACATCCACCCCCGGTGGTCACTGAAGATGATCCGGCGAAACCCTGGGAACGAGTAAGTGCCGATTTCGGACACCTCCCGGACGGCCGTTATATGCTCGTTCTAACAAAATATCCAGAAGTGGAAATAGTATCATCTCTGACCGCAAAAGAAGTGACTGCCAAATTCGAGAAGATAATTGCCACCCACGGCATTTTTGAACAGGTCAAAACTGACAACGGACCGCCATTTCAAAGCCAAGAGTTCGCCGATTACCTCCAGGAGTGGGGGATCCAACACAGGAAGATCACCCCCAGATGGCCTCAAGCCAACGGTGAGGTCGAGAGGTTTATGCGGACCCTTAACAAGGTCATCCGGATCGCTCACACTGAAGGGACACCACTAGAGAGAGCCATATACACCTTCCTGAGGGAATATAGGTTAACGCCCCATCGCACAACTACAGCTGCCCCAGGACCATCAACAATGGGCAGAATAGTCCGAGACACCATTCCCCATCATCACACCTGGACCCCAACTGATGCGAACCCCCAGCAAACCCTGCGCAACAGGAAACGCTCGAACGACTACGCCAGTTTCAGACGCAGAGCTAGAGAATCCTCCATCTGGGAGAGAGATCGAGTCTATGTGAGAGACCGATACCCCGGGAGCAAGTTCAGGCTCCCGTTTGAGCCCAGACCTTAGACAGTCACCCGCCGGTCGGGCACAATGGTAACCGCTCAACGCGACGGCGAGACCGTCACACGCAACGTGTCATTCTTCAAGCGAGCTTTCGCCCCATCCGAAGACCAGCACGATCAAGACCCGGATAGAGCGGCGCCAAGCCCAACGGCATCCAACACCAATTCCCCAGCGAGTGTGCAAGGAAGCACCGAGGAGAGAGCAGCGGCGAACACGCCGGCTTCTGGGAGGCCGACCACAGAGAGCCCCCTCAGGTAACGGGCTGTCGCCAACCCCAGCCCGACAAGACGCTCCTCGAAGAGTTCTGTTCCGAGGCGAGGCTGCAGGATATGGGTTAAGGAGAAACCCGGCCCCATCTTCACAGCTGGTGGACTTTGCTGTGGGCTGAGACTGAGAAACCTGATCTTCAGACTGGTAACAGGCCTGCCGGCCAATTTTGATTTCTCACATGTCCAGGTGAAGCAAGTGACTCTGTGACAGCCTATTCTGTTATTGGTTTCTTTTGATTTAATAAAGGTTGAAAGGAGTGTAATGTTTAAAGACTGCAGACGTGCAGTCTAGTTCACGGCCGCGTGAGGTATAAATAAAGGAGGCGTGGTCACGGAGTTAGTCCGGACCACGCGGAGACCACCAAGCGTGTCCTGGGTCCCGTAATTTACGCGCAGCGAAGGTGGCGCTGCGCAACAAAGGACAGGGCCCGACAGCCCCCTCAGCACAGTAAGCTGGCCTGAGAGCTCCGGAGCGGGCCCCTCCGTGTACCTTGCAGGGGGTTAGGGGGTGGCCTTCAACTTTCGTTATGCCACTGCCTGCTCCTCGGACCTTCCCGGGCCGTGGTCGCATGCTTTCAAAAACCTTCATCTTGTGAACCCGCTGTGAATTGATCAATTATTCATTACAAAGCTCAACTCACGCCAAGGAGTTGATGATCGGCGGTTGCAGCGGCCGCACAGCCTGTCACCGGCGGAGACCGGAGTGCAGCAGACTCTGCTGAAAACAGCCCTGGACTAAGGAAGGAGGCGGGCAGCTAACTACTCGTAAGTACAAGCCACCCGAGTTTTGAATCACACCATGCTGCTGCAGTGCTGAGAAAACTTGAAAACCCTTTCAGTTACAGTTGTTCCTGGTTTCTGAGCTCTAGTTTCCGTGTTTTAACAACACTTGCCTCTGATATTCTTTGTCTGTTTGAACCAAAGAAGCACTTTTTTTTTTCCAAATCAATTTTATTGAATTATAAGAAACACAAATACAAAGGAAATATACATAATACAGAATATAATAATAAAGGAAGATAAGGAAGAATAATAAAGAAAAGAATAATAAACTCAAGAAAATAACAGTAGATCCAAATCAATCAGTACATACATGTTACGGTGCTCAAGTGCCTACCAAGTGCAGCCAAAGTCCACACATAGATCAGGGAGTGTGGAAACAACAGTGAACATACATATACACAACGAGGAACCACATAAGTAAACAGAAGCACTTTAAAGTAGCACCAGTCATGTGGCACAAGCCCAATCCATTTTTATGCCCGGGCAGTCTTGGATGATTTGGTCAGGATAACGCAATGTTTTGCAGGTCCATCCCCATGGCTGTGCGCGCATTCTACAGACTGGGTCATGATGCCAAGGCCTGAAGATTCAGAAAGATTAAGGTGCTTTGCTGTGGGCTGACTAGTGGAGTTGCGACGCTAAGCAGCTACAGGTAAACAAAAAGATGAAATATGTAAATAAGATAGTTTTGGAGGAGAAGAAGTGTTTTTACCAATGTGCTTGGTATCGTGTTACATTCAACGTCTACAGTCGGTATTTTGCATGCTGTATGAGGGGGAAACATCCTTTACAACGCAACTTTTACCACGCAGTGCCTTTACGACGCAACTTTTACAACGCAAACCATTACAACACATTGCGCTGGGGGGCGCTCTAGGATAGGGAATAAGTTTAATTCACTATCCAACACCTTCCCTAGTGTCCACGGGGACTGGAGTTGGAATAGTAAATTAAACTTTTCACTATCCAGCACCCCAAAGCGCTATGCGTTGTAAAGGTTTGCAATGTAAAAACCGCGTTGTAAAGGCATGCGATGTAATGTCATACATCCTGTATGAGGCTTCAATCAGCCCGAGTTTCTATTGCACATACCTTTCCACGCATTTAAGGCGAGTTATGCATAGATGATAACAGACCCTACTCAGGCGGGAGATTCCCGATTTTTTAAGACAAAAATTGATTCATGGTACTAGTTGTTGGCACAGGGTCAAGACTGATTTGCATATGGCCATGTCTGAATTGGGGTGGTGTGGTGAGCATAAAAACGATGGATTTAGGCCCAGATCTCTGTACTGGGGTGAATGTATGACATTGTTCTGCATTCTGTCCATCAACTGTTGTTTTTGCATTTATATTATGCTGACATATTAATGACTCCAATGTTTATTTTCTTAGACTCACACTAATGATATACGCCAATCTCTTCCATCACGTGCTCCATTGTTTTATACATTCACACTTGTACTTCACGGGCTATCCTGCCAATCATGTGACACCACTAGGGGCCTCATTTATGAGGCTGTGCGTCACTGTTACGCCGCCGGTGCGTCACTTTTTGTGACGCACCAGTGGCATAAAAAATGCGCCTTATTGCGCCATATTTACAAAGTGACGCATCTAGGTAGATGCGTCACTTTGTAAACTCCTGAGCAACATTATACCTGCACCAGGTATAATGTATGCAAGGGGGGCGTATTGACGCAAGAAAGGGTCCTGGAAGTGACGCCGTGAAATCTATGAGATTTCACTGTGCCACTTCTAGGACGCAAATGCGTCAATATCTTACGCCTGCCTCATGGCAGGCGTAAGACTGACGCAGGCCCTTTCACATGGGGCTTGCCCCATGTGAAAGGACGCATTGCTGGAGTTGCGTCACTTTTGTGACACACTCCAGCAATGCGTCACTTTTGCACTTACAGATACGTCAGAAATACTGACGTATCTATAACTCCTTGCGACATGATGCGTCATATTATAAATATGAAGCATCAATCATGTCGCAAGGAGTGCGCACTGAAAAGTGACGCATCACTGCTTTCACGCAGCGATGCGTAATTTCTCATAAATGAGGCCCTAAGGGTCTCGATTTTCCCGCAGAGCGCCGCTTTGCACCTTAGCCTCGTTTTAATTATTTGTTTCCCAAGCCGTGTTTATCCCTCTTCACCGATTAGCCCCTATGTATCATTACACTAAGGGCACCACGTGCACACATGTCTTGTGTTACGTTTATAGCACCAGTTTAGCGTTTCTGCTCAGCTCAACCACTGCACATCAAGCACCTGCCTATCACTCTAGGCTTCCCACTCACCAGACTGCCCTTATCCTACTACACCAAACTCAGAGGCACGCCGAGGTCCGGTCACTGGCAGGCGGCTTTCCAATCACAAGCGCATCCCCGGCAGCATAATCAGTACACTGCATTGCAATCAAGTGACATCACACTACTGCATTTCGGCGGCCTTAATTGAGCCGCCGCTCGCGCCATTTATCTGATGCGTTTGTCGTTTACACCTCACTATGTGTGACCCAAGCTTATAACATATCAGTATGCGCCCATGGACATTTTGCCGCGTTAATTTCACTCACCTCGTGCCCGCACACATCATGTCAATCATGACAAGGCAATTACAGATACCTTCCATTTCTATGGCTTATATATGTGCTGTTTATGACCTACGTGGTCACAATCATGTTCATGCTCGTTTGCACCTAGAGGGCGGAGTTACGATGTATTTTCACCTGCGCTCTCTTCACATGTCAATCACGGTTTGTTTCTGTATGCTGTATATAGCTTGCATTTGTAAGTAGCGCGTTATCTGATCAAGGCCGCAGGACTGCGGCCGAAATGTGTTATGTTATGTTATGTTAACCGGGGTCTTATAGAGCGCTCAGCTACTCAAGCAGAGTGTTCCGGCGCTATCAGACCCAACCAGGCACAGAACAAGGAACCAGATGGACTTTATTGACAAAACAGCCAGGTTTTGAGCTCTTTTCTAAAAGACAGCAGGTTGTCGATCTTTCTCAGTGACAGCGGCAAAGCATTCCAAGCCTTGGGCGCAAGGTATCTAAAGGAGCGACCTCCAGTGCGAGCACGCCTGATAGCCGGGATAGTGGCCAGCGACAATGAAGCCGAGCGCAAGGCTCTGGCCGACTGGTGAAAACTGATCCTATGCCTTAAATAGCGGGCGCCCTTGCCATGCAAGGCCTTGAACACAATTGTAGGGGTCTTAAAAACAATGCGTTTTCGTATGGGCAGCCAGTGGATAGATGTAAGAAGCCCCGCGGCGTGGGATCTCCGGTTAAGGCCGAAAATTGCCCGCACCGCAGAGTTCTGCACCACCTGCAAGCGAGACAGAAGATAGTCAGGGAGGCCGAGAAATAGCACATTCGCATAATCCAGCCTGGATCCAATCAAGGCTTGCACAATCGTCCTCCCATGGGCAATAGATAGAAGTGGGAGGAATGTTCTCATCATTTTTAAGAGGCCAAAGCACTGACCCACAAGGCTCAGAATCTGCGGTTTAGAGGTAAGACCATTATTCATCTTCACTCCGAGATTCTTGGCAACTGCAGTATCTGTGGCAGGTGGAAACATGGCTGCCGGCCACCAGGACTTCCAGCCAGGATCAGGAGGACAGCCAAAGAAGAGGACCTCAGATTTATCTGAGTTGCACTTTAATTGATTTAGTTGGAACCATGCAAAGACGGCATCCAGGCAACTTTTGATCTGCTCTCCATTAAAGTCCGTGTTCTTTCCACAGGTGAAGAGGAGCTGTGTATCATCGGCATAGGAGACAATCTGGGCACCGCGAGACTCAGCCAGTGTTGCCAGAGGGGACATATAGATGTTAAAAAGAGTGCGGCTCAGGATAGAACCCTGGGGAACTCCCACCTCCAGAGGCGGCATAGCAGCTGAGTACGGAGGAGCCCAGACTGTCTGTTGGCGGTCCGAAAGGAAGGACTCGAACTATCTGAACACTGTCCCCTCTACCCCAATCTCCGAGAGTCTTGCAAGGAGACGGTTGTGGGGGACGGTGTCAAACGCCGCCGAGAGATCTAGCATTACCAGCAGTGCTTTACCCCCCTCATCCAGGACCCATGGACCATGCGATCTGAATAATAAACTTGATGTTCTACTCTTATGTTGGTGTCTGTGCCCGGCAATGTTGGCTCTTTCTTCAGCTGGCAAAGTAGAGTTTCCTGAAAGGGATTTCAGAGTGTCCTCGCCTCTTGTCCTAAAGCCACAACCGGGAGTCAGCAGCTACGACTGAGGCACAACACGAGTCGGAGGATGTGTGCAGCACTTCACACATAGGCGGTAAGTCTTCAATAGGCTATAGAATTGACAGCAATTGTTAGCAATGTTATTCTGGGAATAAGCCTACTCTCCCCAATGCTGCTACAATTTAGGAAAGTTTTCATTTACATGCTTTGCATGATGTCCATAGATGCGCTATGTGAGCGCCAGGCTGTGGAGGACGCTCTCTTTGACAATTTGCCCATTGTACATAGCCAGCAAAGAGCGGGCAGCGTGAACCTTAGTGCAATGAACAATGAATATAAAACTCTATGTAAAAAACACTGGAAAAGCTAATGAAAAACGAATTAATGAAATAGTGGGAGGGAAAGCCACTACAAAAGAATTGTGATGTTGGTAGGGTCCCCAGAGGACTGAGAATTATGCTGGCCCCCAGTTTCGAAAACCCTAATCCTCAAATGTTAAAAGAATGGGCGGAAAGTAATCTGGATGCATCCATGTGGCTCATTATTATCCTCATCAAATATGCCGAGATTTCCGGATATCTACTATGAAGGAAATCGAGCGCATCAATAGTGAGCTGGATTAATTGGAGCCTAAATAGCTGAGTACCAAAAGGAAGGAAGACATCACCATTAGACTCAACAAGCACAAGTGCGCATGGCAGCAGGGGGGGGGGGGAAAGAGGAGGGGGGGCTGCATGATTCACTTGCAAGAACGAGCGGCTGGCACCGCGATAATTGCTACCATATGGCGGAGCGCGCTCCCGCAAGTGAATCGCCACACGGGGACATCTCTCCTTGTGTTTGGGGCACCTCTGACCAGCCCTACAGATTCCCCCCGTAGTTTCCCCCCGCCGCCGCTGTTGCTAGACCTTGAACGCGGCCGCTGTGCGGGGGAAACTACAATCCCCAGGATCCTTTGCTCCAGGAAGCCGACCGCCCCCACGTCCATCACGTGCCTGGTGGCGCTTAAATCACCATGAGACCTCTGGTGAAGCGGGAGATCTCTCCTTGTGTTTGGGGCATATTGTATCTTACCTGGACCTCTGACCAGCCCTACAGATTCCGGCCGTGGTTTTCCCCCGCCGCCGCTGTTGCTAGACCTTGAACGCGGCCACTGAGCGGGGGAAACTACAATCCCCTGGATCC
This sequence comes from Lissotriton helveticus, assembly GCF_964261635.1. Lineage (NCBI taxonomy): Eukaryota > Metazoa > Chordata > Amphibia > Caudata > Salamandridae > Lissotriton > Lissotriton helveticus. The sequence goes on from NC_136068.1 coordinate 1,763,067,045, forward strand.
TTTGCTCCAGGAAGCTGACCGCGCCCACGTCCATCACGCGCCTGGTGGCGCTTAAAACACCGTGAGACCTCCCGCGTCGCGGGACGCGCGGGTGTCGTCGGGCGAAGCCTGGGCCAAGAGCGGGCCCGTTCTGTGCCCGTCATTGCCAGGCAGAGACTGGACTGGACCACCCCCCTAACGTTTTCTAAGGACATTGAATAAGACACTGAGTTGCTCTGTTGAATTATTTTTTCTGCATATTGTGTTTATGCTAAAGTGGCTTAGTTATGAGTAAAATTACTCGTAAAGGGGGGGTAGGAGTGGCAGGGACCCTGGATGCCTTTTTTAATCATGCTGAAAGTGTGTTATTGCATGAAATTGAGGTATCAGAAAGGAGGCTCTCGTTAGACCCATTAAGCCTTCCTCTTGGTCAAGCTATAATTGAAGTTCCTGTTTCTGGTAATACAAGGTATTCTCAATCTCCAACTTTGTCCAGTGGCGGCTCTCGGTCAGTCACCTCTATAGACCACAGGTCTGTAAGCAAAGTCGTGGTACCTGATAATAAGGTTAGCACTAGGCAAAGGAAGGCACCACCTACCCCTGGTGTAGTTGCAGAAAATAAGAAAAGGAAAGCTTGTAAAGCACCTGGAATGAGCGCACAAGCTGCGAAATTGGCCAAACACATTAGTACATACCCCGTGAGGGGGCGTCCGACATGGTAACTACTGCACTTATTCACACAAGGGAAGATGCACTAGATAAGGGAGAGCTTAGTGATGCTACTTTAAAACAGCTCAAAACCCTATTTACTGAAACAATGGAACCAATTCTGTGCAGATTAAATGCCATGGATCAAAGGCTTAATAAAATAGAAGATTACTCTACAAAAGCAACAGAGAATCTGATAGGGAGTGGTCTCTGTGAAGCAACTGCGCCTCCAAGTGTTGGAATTAATGTAGTTAACTCCCACCACCAAACCCAGGTTACTGGGGACCTCCTTTTTCATATTCCCTTACTGACACACCCTAATAGCACGCCCGTTCCGACATTACTTCCACCCACGGTACAAAGGACCAATCAGCCATTAACAAGTACAAGAATAGGATCAAGAGTGGAGGGTAGGGTAGATAAAAAACAAAGAGTTTTCCTCGATCTCCCTCCAGAGGCAACACCCTATACCATTGTGCTGGTAAATGCCCCTCAAATGCCCCTCTATTAAGGCCAGGTGAGGATGAGCATTGGGCCACATTAAAAAACAAGGCCCTTCACTTTTTGGACACTAAAACGGGGCTTGGAAACCATCTATTTGAAAACATTTTGATGGTCAGAAGGTTGGCCTGGGTGGGTAAATCAGTTAAAGGCCTGGAAGGGAACAGTATAGTTGTTAGTTTTAGGTCCCCTAAGTTGGTTGGGTGTATCCTAGCAAAGGACTCATCTCATATGGTTAGGGAAGATGCCATAAGTATTCTACCACTGAGGTATTTTTATCGCACTTGCCCAGGAATTGGAGGGGGGCCCTTCAGGCAACAAGGACAAGTGATGGGTCGTACTACCTATACTGTCCCAACATTCAATAGATACGAGGGACTGAGTTCACTGGATGCAAATGATTGACTGGGCTACCTACCCCTAACTCCCATTGTTGGTCCAGCAGAAACTAGGGTGACCGTAGTGAAGGGGCCCCTCCAGCATGGTTATCAACAGAGTGGCCATCTTATGGGTATCAATAACATTAGAGAATGCATCACGGGCAAGGGGATGAATGCAAAGGCTGTTGCCTGCTGTTTTAAAGACCCATATTTAGAGGTATTGGTTTCAGAAAGGACAGAGACAGTCTTATGGCGTGCAGGGGGTCCAACTACATCATTGGAAGTAGCAGCATGTCCCATAGATTTTTCCCAAGAGGCGCTCCCTTTAGTAAGGGCTGAGACCGATATTAGTGGCATGCCAAGCCAAAGTGTATCGTCGCATGGTGAAGACACTGTAAAAGAAGCTAGTAACTCTTGCCTTATTTCATGGAATATAGATGGCCTGAAGAATAAACTAGTGTCATTGGATTGGCAGTCACTTGATCATAATGACATTATAGTCTTTCAAGTTTCAAGAGACTTGGCTAGTCGATCCGATATTTAGACCAGGATATATTAATTTTCACAAACCTGCCACTGCTGTACAAAGGGGGAGACCGATGGGGGGTCTTGTTATTTGGATAAGGCAGTCAGTTGGGTACACAGTCCAAGAGCTGGATATGGATGGGAATGATGTAATGGCTGTTAAGATTAGAAGATACGGTGTTAGGGACCTAATAATAATCAATGTGTACGCCAGAGGACTACCCGGAGGGAAAGCCTCTAGCACCATTGCCCTCCTGGATTCCTTTATCAACCAGTGCATAGGAACAAATTACATCGTGGTTGCTGGTGATTTTAATTGTACGTTTGAACCATTAGACTCAAACGACATAGACCTGGGGCAGGAAGAAGATCCCTTATGGAATATCCCCCAATTAACTTTGGCTCCTATTAAGAAATGGTCGGAGGCAGCCATTCAACTTAAAGTGTTGTGTGTGGAGCATGGACTAAGAGCAGCAAATGGGAGAACTGTGTCTGATAGGGATGGTTCAGTAACATACAGCTCCGGTACAAGAAGCAGTCGGATTGATTATATACTTGTGAATAAGGAATTTTGGCCAAACCTAGTAGACATGAGAATAGAGGGTAGGGTGGAGAGTGACCATAATCCCTTGTTGTTACAAATGGCCCGTCTGAATAAGTCCCCTGATGTGGCCCCCTTACTGGGAGTTGAAATTTTATAAAGTAATGACATGAGACGGGTAAAATGGTCCAAAATAATTTTAAAAGAGGATCAGTTAGGGGCCATTAACACCCTGGCATCCAAAGCAATAGCAGACCTTATAGGCTGCCAAGACAAACCGGGCTATGAGTCCGAAGTTGCACTTGTGCATAATGATCTTTTTAATAAGCTGAAAGGTTTTTTTACTGTTGCAAAATCTAATAATAAAGTTATCGCAAAGGCTTCCGTAGAGTCCTGGTATGGTAATACATGCAGGGTGGACTATAAAGCATTATCCCAGGCGATCCGCACTAAGAACAGGGACAACATCCAGCAAGCTCGTGTGGAGTACAAGCAGGTTCAACATAAAGCCAAAAAGGAATGGGAAGAGGAATATTGGCTAGAATTATATGGAGCCAGCTTAGATAGCAATATGGCAGGCTTCTGGTATCTCCTGAAATTGGGTAGGGGCTGTACCGGCCAACCACCGATCAACCATGTACCCCCAGAGAATTGGGTGTCCCATAAAAAAAAACAATTTGTCATGGGTCAGGATGAATGCATCTTATCTCAAGGGTGCGTGGTTAACTAAATCGGTATTCCTATGTTAAGTTTTACTAGAAAGGAAGTAGAAGCTGCCTTTAATAGTGTACGTAGTGGTAGAGCCCCTGTGATTGATTGTGTCCCTGCTGACTTGTTCCTGTATAACAAGGAGGTTTGGGTAACCTACACACAGTTTCTGGCAAATTTCATTAGCAAAGGGCGCCCCCATACCAGACTCTTGGAAAGGAGCAGAGATTTTAACCATTTTTAAAAAAGGGGATAGATCTGACCCAGGATATTACAGGCCCATCAGCCTGATTGATTGTCTACAGAAGGTAATTTCCAGGCTGGTCCTGAGTCGCATACAAGTCTGGATTGACGAATGTAGTATTATAGCCCCTTTACAGGCAGGGTTCCGTGCTCATCAGAGTACCATAGATCAGGTTTTTAGATTAGTTTTAATTTATTGGCATGTAGTCCTCCTTAATGGCGGGAGAATTTATGCCGCTTTTGTAGACCTCAAGACGGCATTCGACCTGGTACCAAGAGCTAGGTTGTGGGAAGTTTTAGCCAATCAGGGGATGCCAAGGGACTTGTTGGCATTTTTGATTAAGTTACATGAAGGAAATTTTGCCCAAGTCCGTTGGGGTCAGTATGGCAAAGTGACAGACAGATTCAAAATAGAAAGAGGGGTCAGGCAGGGGTACGTACTGGCACCAACCTTATTTTCTTTATACATTAACAGGGTTATAAACTATTTTGAGAATCATCCAACCGACGCCCCAACTTTAAATGGTAGAAAAATACCCCTGTTAATGTTTGCCGAGGGAAACATCCTTTACAACGAAACTTTTACAACGCAGTGCTTTTACAACGCAGGTTTTACAACGAAAACCATTACAACGCATTGCGTTGGGGGGCGCTCTAGGATAGGGAATAGATTAAATTTACTATCCAACACCTTCCCTAGTGTCCACGGGGACTGGAGTTGGAATAGTAAATTAAACTATTCACTATCCAGCACCCCAAAGCACTATGCGTTGTAAAGGTTTGCGTTGTAAAAACTGCGTTGTAACAGCATGCGTGGTAAAAGCATGCATTGTAACGTCATACATCCGTTTGCCGATGACACCCTGCTGTTGTCAAAAACCCAAATGGGTCTTCAGGTGGCTATAAATAGGTTCGAGACATTCTGCAAGGACTATGGTCTTATAATTAACGTAGACAAGACCAAGTTTATGGTTCTACATAACCAGAAAACAGTAAACGGGAAGGCTAGTATGAATAACGGTCCACTTGAGCAGGCAAATGTATTTACATATCTGGTTATTACACTAAGTTCCAAACTAAAGTGGACTCCGCACCTGGACATGCTGTTACTCAGACAGGGTCACTGCTTAAAGAACATAGACAAACTTATTAAAAGCCGATAGCCCCTATATTGAAAATATACAATGCCAAAATTTCAGCATCGGTTTTATACGGAGCGGAATTATGGGGCTTTAACAACATATCTGCACTCTCGACCTCACAGAACAAATTTATGCGGTCTATAACGGGTTTACCTCAATCTACTCCACTCTTACCGCTCTATTATGATCTGGGCAGCCAACTCTTGGAGGATGTGGCCCGTTTTTGACCAATGGTATACTGGAGGTGGCTATGGGTTACAGAAGAACTCTACGAGTATGCCCATGCCCTTCTGGAGGTCAGGGATACATATGGTGCGGGAAAATGTTTGTGGTTGAAGCAGGTCAGGTTAGTCCTGAGCGATCTGGGATTAAACCAGTTGTGGCTCAATCCAACCAGTGCCCCATTTCCGTCACGTAAAGATCTAAAGGGGCTGTATTGGAACATGGTGATGATTAATAGATTCTCGTCTTTGACGAGTAATTCGCTGTCCAAGGTCTTTTTAGAGACTAAACATGTACCTGTTTACGAAAAATCCTGGAATCTCATTACAGTTCCTAGTGATAGGAAATGGTATCACCAATTTAGGATAGGTACCCTTCCTATCAAATCGTTTACTAGTGATTAGCACAGTTCGAGCAGAGGGCGGGGAAGGTCCGAGCAAGCCACTTCCGGTGCGCAGGGGAGGACGGGCAGCGCTCTAGTGTTGCTGACGCTGTGGGGAGATAAAAGGCACTGGACTACGGGCCCTGGTGGCGGTGAGTGGACAGTGGCAGTGTCCCTGCTGCTTTGACGGCGCGAGTATCAGCGCGTGTGCTGTTGATGTTTTAAAAGCTGACTACGAGCATTTTTAAAATAAGCTGATTTTAATAGCACAGGGGCATTAGGCGGTGAGCGCTTTGGCTTCCTCGGGTTGCTGTTATTACGGTGACTCGTTACTTCTATTGAGGGCACTGTGCACTGCTGAGATTTTACCTGTAGGCAGGCGCAGGGGCAGAAACATCGCGCAGAAGGGCTTGGCTCGTTTCCTCCTTCCCGCCTCGTTCTGACGCCGGTGATTAGCACCGTTCGAGCAGAGGGCGGGGAAGGTCCGAGCAAGCCACCTCCGGTGCGCAGGGGAGGACGGGCAGCGCTCTAGTGTTGCTGACGCTGTGGGGAGATAAAAGGCGGATGCCTACCCGGCAGCGCAGCAGACGAGCGCAGCGGGCGCGATGAAGGCGCGCCGAAGTCGCGCTTAAGTCGAGCCCGTCTGCGCCCGTCCGCGATCGTTCGTGGGCCAGGGCCAGACCCTATGCCCTACGGGGCGAGCACTTACAATGGAGCAGAACGGAGCTGATGTCCCTCCGCAGTGTCACCTCCAGCCCCTGTCTGCACAGTATGAGGGTGGAGGAGAATGCGGGTTGTGGGCACTGCCATTTTGCCTATAACTTGGAAAGGGATGTGGGAAGCGAGCACCACGACCTGGCCTGTGGCCTGTTGAATGTACGCTCTCTGCGGAAACACAAGCTGGATCTGTACGATCTACTCACTGAGAAGCAGTGGGATCCTGTGTTTCTCACAGAGATTTGGCTCGATGAGTGCTCAGCCCCTGATGTTTTGGAGGCGTTACCAGAAGTCTACACTATGCTTAGGCAGGACAGACCCACCGGTAGAGGAGGGGGTATAGCTATTGTAGCCAAGCAACGCCTACGGTGCCACTTAGACTACTCCCCCATTCTGGACAGCGAGGCGGGTAGTTTTACCATTAAGGTAAATGACGGCTACACGATGAAGGGTCTTTTGATCTACAGACCCCCTGGCCCCATGGCCAGGTTTGGGGACAGTCTGGTAGAAGGCATTATTGAGGCTGCGCTGCACAGGGACAAGTTCCTGGTGCTGGGGGACCTTAATATGCACTTGGATGACTCCACGGACAAAGCAGCCATGGACTTCTGCCAAGTGTTGGGGGCCCTTCAGCTGAATCAGATAGTAAGAGGCCCCACCCACCAGCAGGGCCACCTGCTGGACCCCATATTTGTCAACTGGGGGGAAGTAGATGCCCTGACTCCCATTCCTATTCCCTGGTCGGACCATCACCTGGTACCTTTAACCATACGCATCCCTGGGGTTAGATTACCGGAGCCAGCGACCCTGTACCAACCAAGGTGGAGATGGGCCACCTTCTCCCAGGCTAAGTTTAGTGCGGCACTTATTAGAGGGGGGAGCCCAGGGGGGATGACGTGGAAACAGCTAATGCCAACCTTTGTAAACGCATCACAGAGGCACTTGACTGCACGGCCCCACTCTCCCTTGCAAAATTGGGTGGCCGTTCTCAAAAAACGGCCCTGTGGTATAGTGACGAGCTTCGAGTCGCTAAAGCAGCACTGAAGCGGGCTGAAAGGCAGTGGCGGGGGGATTTTGCCGCGGATGTCAAGGAGGTTTATCTAATTGAGAGGCGCGCCTATCATGGGCTAATTAGGAAGACCAAAGCGGCACACTATGCCATTAGGATTATGGAGGCTGAGAATTCCACGAAAAAACTGTTTTTAGTATACAAAACTCTTTCGGGGGGATGCCCTCCACTGCGCCAGATGATTGCTCAGTGGAGTCCTGTAACAGGATTGCGGACTTCTTTGCCGAAAAAGTAGCAAAAATATACTTGGCCTTCCCTAGCCATCCTACCGCAGGGTCTGAGTTTGTAGAATCCCCTAGGGAATGGGGGGACCGACACATGCTGACTAACTTCATCACCCCATCCCCGGAGATTCTCTTGCAGATCTGTGGGTCAGTAAAATCAGGCTCCCCTCGGGACCCCACTACGCCTAAACGGCTATTCGACAGCTTGCCAGCGCTGGAACCGTACATTAGACATCTCTTCGACGTCTCTTTCAGGACCAAGACTGTGCCCAGAGACTGGAAACAGGCGGTAGTGCTACCTCTCCAAAAGAAGCCTAACATCAGCTTCGAAAAATTGGAGAACTTCCGGCCAATTTCCCTTTTACCCTACATGGCTAAAGTAGCGGAGAAAACGGTAAATACACAAGCGATGGATTTCGTGGAAGAGGCCACCCTCCTGCACGAGACCCAGTTTGGTTTCCGTCCCCGCCACTCGACTGAATCAGCGCTACTGATGGCAGTGGAGACCTTACGCCAGGCGGTGGATGAGGGCCAGACTAAGGCTCTCATCCTACTGGATCTAAGTGCAGCATTCGACACTGTAGCTCATACCACCTTGCTACAGTGTCTGAATGACGGAGGGATATCAGGAGCTGCACTTGAATGGTTCCAGTCTTTCCTGACAGGGAGAGGCTTTCAGGTTCGACAGGGAGACTGCTACTCTAGGGAGATTGGCTTGGGCCAAGGTGTGCCTCAGGGCTCGTCACTGAGCCCAACCTTATTTAATCTTTATGTCTCCCCGGTGGCACCCATCGCTGAAAGCCACGGCCTGCACATAGTGTCCTATGCCGATGACACGCAGCTGGTCATCTCCCTATCACACGCGACTAGTCTTGCGGTGGACAGGTTCAGGGCCTGCATGCAGGAACTGGCTACCTGGATGTCCACCAACTGTCTTAACTTAAACGGCAGCAAGACTGAGGTGCTCGTGGTGGGGGGGAGCCCGTCTGTTTGGTCATCGGCATGGCGGCCATCCTGTTTAGGGGATGTCCCTACACCCTGTCAAGAAACAAAAAACCTGGGAGTGTGGTTTGACGCAGATCTGTCTTTTGGACCTCAGATAGGCCGTGCGGTGGGGGTCTGCTTCAGTGTCCTGAAAAGCTTGCAGAAGGTTTTAGATCTCCACCCTACGACAGCCCGCATGACGCTGGTGCATGCCCTCGTCACATCGCGCCTGGAATATGGCAATCTGCTTTATCTGGGAGCCACCGGTAAGGCCATCAACCGCCTCCAGGTGCTGCAGAATGCAGCGGCTCACCTGATCCTGAAATTCCCTAAGAGATCAGCATCTAAGGCAGCCCTTCAGGCCCTTCATTGGCTCCCAGTAAGGAGCAGGGTCGAATTTAAGGCCCTCTGCACATGCCACCGCATTTTGGGCGGTAAGGCACCCTCTCCGCTCCAGAGTTTGATCACCCGATACGCGCCTGCGATGGCACTGTGGTCCTCCTGTGCAGGGCTACTTAAGGTCCACAGGATAAAAAAGGCACGCATGGGGGGTAGGTCCTTTAGATATCTGGCCGCGAAAAGCTGGAATGCTTTGCCACTGGACCTTCGCCTGGAGCCATCTGAACTTGGCTTCAGGAAGAAATTAAAAACCCACCTCTACACGCAGTAAGCCGGGTTGACCTTGCGGTTGTGACTCTGCTGACTCCACTCACCACAGCGCGGGGACACGCCTTTTGTGCGTAACCAGGCGCTTTATAAATTTCCCTTATTATTTCCCTTATCATAGTAAATGGGGTACTGGGACAAGTAAGGAATGCCCCTTTTGTCCTACACAATTGGAATCTATTGGCCATGTCTTTTTTATTTGCCCAACATACAAGAACCTGAGGCACAAATGGTTAAAGCCGACATGCCAATTGTTGGAAATTACTTCTGGTACAGAAGCATTAAGGATTTTAAGATCTGATGGGAATGATTTCTGTATAATTGCTATCTTAAAATTCCTTCACGGCATGTGGTTCCTCTGTGCCCATGGTTTGGTTACATGATGAATTATGAGACGGGAACAGTCTCATCTGTTTTAATGGACCTGGTTTTTGTAAGTGGCTGTATGGATGCCATTGTTTTAACTTGGATTTTATGATAATTCATTTATAGAAATTATGTACTTAGGCAACATTGGAATATTCAAGGGATTCCTGAACTTTGTAACTCCTGGATAATGAAATTGATTTTAAGTGTATGGATTATTGTTTTAAATGTATACATGTCTTTCATGATTTTGAAATCGAATAAAGACTAATTTGAAAAAAGAATCGCCACACGTGCATGGAACGCGTGCACGTTTTCGGCTGAAAAGCCAAAGAAATTCCAAAAGGTCTTTTTGCCTTTTCTGCGACTGCGTGCTGCGTAGGCGAGACCTAGAAAACTGGTGACATTACTGTATGCATTATGTGTGGAAGTTACAATCATGTGATTTTGGCAAAAAACTGGTCAGCATTGCCAGCAACATTATAAGTGCAGTTGAAGGAGCTTTTTCCAAGGGTTTGCTGGAACACACGGAAACCTGTAGTATCTCTAGTGGATGGAACCACATTTGATAATGACAATTGTGATATGATTCTGACTTTCACTGTAAGTGATAATGATGTGTGCATTACTTGTGGCGAAATGTAAGTGAAGATGTAGTCGCAAAACAGAAACTTGTAAGCATGAAACCGCCCGTATGCAATGTGATAACCAATGGTGTGAACGTACGTCTAATGGCATTTTCTCGAAGTTCAAACCACAGGACATTCAACCATCAAAGGTTAAGATATGTGCTTATGATTGGAAATAATTGAAGTTAAAGATCAATTTGACTGCCTGCTAGAATTCAAAGGAAAATCTACTCAAGGTGTGGTGTTTGGGGCAAAGGAGGGTTCGAACCAACTGGGATGGCATAATCAGGACGATCTAGACATGATTCTCAGCCCATATCACCCAGATTGTGTGATATCAAGGTCTAAATTGATGCTGATGTGTATGAATGTGTCTCCTGTGTTATGGAAACTGAAAGGGTTCAAACACAAAATCATGTTTGAAAACTAGTTCCATTCTTGAAGCACACAACGTGATGAGGATAGCCTTATCAAAGATCTACACAAAGAGTTTGATAAACTGTGTGAGTTGAATAGTATGGAGCCCATAGTAAGCTCAGAATGGCGTGCACCAGCGGTCATATCATGAAAGAGTGACAATGCTGTACGTTTGTGTCAATTTATCAATCAATCAATCAATCAGGGGGATTATAAGCGCTTTTCACACATGAGGATCTCAAGGCGCTGAGTAGGGTGGGGGGATCAGTGGATCTGCTCAGCTAAAAAGCCATGTCTTCCGGGAGCTCTTTCCAGGTCTTGGCCACTACCTGACAGAAGGATCTTCTGCCTGCTCTGGCTCTGTGGATGCGGGGCATTTCGGTCAGTACGAGGTTGGAGGAACTGAGGTTTCTTTTGGGTACCTGGAAGTTGATTCTGTCAAGGTATTTCCATCTATCTGGTGTTGTGTAGGCATTTGTAGGCTAGGGTGAGGGTTTTGAAGGTGACTCTTTTCTCCACGGGGAGCCAGTGGAGCCTTCATAGGTGTTAGCTGATGTGTTCTTGCTGGGGTATGCAGAGGACGAGTCTGGCGGCGATGTTCTGTATCATCTGGAGTTTGCGGAGTATGTACTTGTTTATGCCGTCGTAGAGTGCGTTTCCATAGTCCAGTCTGCTGGTGATGTGTGTGTGGGTGACTGTCTTTCTCGATTCAGAGGGGATCCATTTGAAGATCTTGCGGAGGATGCAGGAGGGTGTTGAAGCAGCTGGAGGTGACGGCATTCTCCTGTCAGTTCAAGGTGAGGAATGAGCAGCTTCGTGAGGGAAGGAGGGCGCCGCACAGAGAGGGACTGCAAGTCCCAGGAAGCCTGTAGTTTATTGCCCGCAACTGAGCCTGCCAACCACTACTTAACAGCTCGCCGCTCCCACTTCGCGAGTGAAGGAGGACGCCGCACAGAGAGGGAATGCAAGTCCCAGGGAGCCTGTTGTTTATTGCCCGCACCTGAGCCTGCCAACCTCTACTTAACAGCTTGTAGCTCCCGCTTTGCGGGAGCCGCTTTGTGAGTGAAGGAGGAAACTGCAAAGAGAGGGACTGCAAGTCCCAGGGAGCCTGTTGTTTCTTGCTCGCACATGAGCCTGCCAACTACTATTTAACAGCTCGCCGCTTCCGCTTTGCGGGACGCGCGCAGGCACCTGCCAGGCCAAGCCTGGGCCAAGGGTGGGCCCGTTTGAGCCCGTTAGAGACCGGACGAGGCCGGGCCGGGCCCATTCTCTAAGCTCGATATCATCGTAAGGTCAGTCCAACATGATATAATGTTTGTTCCGTGAGAGGTGTTATTAATTGGTAAGGTTGATCTCCCTAAACTGTTAATTCCAACTTTTACTACACCAAAAGTACAGTGAGGATGAATTTGCGTCAGGGCAAGGGGAGAATTGCGCAGCCCTCTGGCAGCGTGGTTGGGACTTTGGACCAATTTTAAATTAGAGCTAACTCGGTCCTCGCTCATGAGATAGCACTGACAGAGCGCCGCCTATCTCTTGACTCACAAACGACCAAACAATTATCTTTGGGTGCCCTAGCATTTGCTCGTACTCCTGACTGTTCCTTGGTTGCAGATACTGACCCTTCTGCTAAGGCAAGCAAATCTGATCAGTCCCTAAATGAATCATCAGAAGTACAAGTCATGCTGGGATTTCACAATATCTAACCATCTGTTGAGCTGGGGTAGGTGGTGCAGCAAACACCCGAAGTAGCCCACCCCTACTCATTGCTACAAGATCTGCCCCTCACTGCATAATCAACTCCTCTGCTTCAATTCCAGATCCACCACAAAAGAGGAAGCAGGGAGGGGGTCCTCAGAGACCGAAACCTGCAAAAGTTAAAAGGACAAATAAAAATGGAGGAACTGCATCACCGTCAACTCCAACGACGGCGGACCACTGCCAAGTATGCTTGGTGACCTGATTTTAGATCTTCTAGGTGATCCCTCTATCAAAGCCAATGACGCCATGTGGTCCAAACTGGGTAATCTAATTGCATAATCTTTGACCCCTATCATCCACAGACTGTCAAAAATCGAGGAGAGACTAACCAACTTTGAACTGAAGGTTATGAAGAACCTTTGCAATCAAGAGGGTTCTCTAGTTCCTAGTAACAGGATAATGGCTAATACATCTAACAAATTGAGTAATGCAGTACTTGAAAATCCCATGCCCCCAAAACCCCAAGCGGCCAGGCAAACGCCATCAATGCCACTAGTACCTGGGAGGAATGGGGATGTTGTTAGTATTCAAGATGCTGGTTCAGCGTATGTGGGAGGTAAAGCGGGTGAGATAGGGACTAGGTCAAGTGGTCCTGCTCAAGTCAGCCCTTGTATTCAGGGAGGGGAGGAAAATAGACCATGTGCAGGGTTTGTGGGTGACAAAGCACACCCACCTTCTACTCATGCCTTAGTAAATCTGCCCAGTTTGAAACCTGGGCCCCAACGCTGAGAACCCCCACAGATCCATGAGGGTTTGGATCATAGCTCAGTTTTAGAGGGCTCCCAGGTTTTACATCTTCCTCCGGCCACTGCTCCCCTGCTAGTGGTCCTGCAGAATGTCCCAGTTTTGCAGGACGGACAGATCAAAACTACCAAACAGTTGATGGCCAAAACTATGCATTGGCTTACAACTCAATTGAAGGATGTTGGGGTTTGGGACTGGGATATCTGTAATCAGATGATCATGGCCAGACGTTCAGCTTGGATAGGACACTCTAGGAAGGATGGGAGAGGGGATTGTGTAGTTGCTAATTGTAATAATGAGCAGGTTGTGAGATTTCTGCTAGACTATTTAGGTAGCAGTAACTTAGAGCACTATTCCAGGAAAATCTCCCTTCTGCCATTAGGGTTCTTTTATAGACCCCGTCAATTCCCTCTGTCAGGGTGCTCAATGCCTTGCGTACCGAACCACCCAAGGGCACTGCATGGAATCACACAGAGACCACTTAATTTAAATCTAGCTAATAGATTTGCCCCTCTGTCCGGTTTAGATGGTTGCGACTGACTATAACTTGTAAGCCCGTCTCCGCTAGACAACATCATTGTCCGGTCTGCTTCATCTCCTGTAACTGACTTGGCTATCCAGCTAGATACATTAAATTATCCAGGGAGCAGTACGAATCAGCTATCTACAGTTAGGGAGGTTAGCACTTCTTCCCCCCTGATTAAGCTTAATATCTTGGAATATTGCTGGCCTTCGAACAAAAATTATCTCCTTTGAGTGGTCATGCTTTATAGAGAATCACAACATTGTTATTTTTCAGGAGACTTGGTCAGTGAATGCGATTTTCTGCGTGGGTACTTGGCATTTGGCAAACCAGCAATTGCCAGCCATAAAAGAAGACCTTGTGGGGGTCTGCTAATACGGGCAAGACAGCTGTCAGGTTATCAGGTAGAAGAGATAATGATAGATAATCCTGACATCCTAGCTATTAAAATCCGCTCTGAACATGAGCAAGACCTCATAGTGATTAACGTTTATGCAAGAGATCTAGTGGGTGGGAAAGCCTCCCTGACCATCTCACATCTCAAAGCCTTTCTTAAACCATTGAAAGGGGCAAATCATCTGGTAATTGTGGGTGATTTCAATTGTACGTTTGAGCTCCTTGGCTTAAAAGATGGAAGCCTAACCCAGGACTAAGATGTGATCTGTGGCATACCACTCTTAGAGCTTCCCCCAGTTAAAAAATGGCCTGAGGTAGTGCTCAAGTTAGAAAGTTTAATCCTGGACATGGGCCTTAGGGCCGTTAATGGTAGGTCGAAATCTGACAGCAAGGGCACCCATACCTTCAAAAGTGGGATAAGAAGTAGTAGAATCGACTACTCCTTTATTAATTTAGAATCATGGGCTAGGCTGGAGGTCATGAAGGTCCAGAGTAGAGTTGAGAGCGACCATGAACCCTTAATTTTAAACTTAAAAGTAAATGGCCTATCCATGGCAAGGGTAGGCAGTAAAATAGTCATGGCTGATGTAATTGTGACCCAAGATTGCCGTAGACTAAAATGGGCATTGTTCTCAGAAGATGAGGGTACTCTGGATTTCATAAAGTCATCCCTGGAAGATACCATATTAGCTCTCTCACACCTTGATATGCAGGAGTCTTCTCTTCCTGCCTTTACAAAGGCTCATGAGGAGACATTCGAAAAGCTGAAAACATTCTTTTACAAAAAAAACAAAAGGAATACCAAGCAGGCCATACATAAACCAGTTAAATGGTATGATGGGGCACGCAGGGCCGCTTTCAGACATCTTTCCCAAGCTATTAGGCTGGGATTGCCGTATAAAGTTAGGGAAGCAAAGGCTGCATATAAGGAAACCCAGCGAAGGGCAAAGAAGACCTTCACTGAGATAAGATGGCAGGATTTATTAACTGCAAGTAATAGGAAAAACTGGGTGCAGTTCTGGCGGACAGTTAAATGGGGGCAGTGGTGATATAGATCCCACACCAGTTAATAATGTCCCACCAGAAGCCTGGGTCACGCACTACCAGACCCAGTTTGCCTCTACGACTAGCAGTACAAGCCCATACCCACAAGTAATGTGTGATACTGTGCTAACCTTTGATATTGGGGATATTGAGAGAGTTCTGGATGGTGTGGCAGCAGGAAGGGCTCCGGGACCGGACTGTATCCCGGTGGATATTTTTAAATCCGATAGGCACAATTGGTTAAAATATATTCATACAATAATTATTGGTTTGGCAAGAGGTGCTCTCCAGCCAGAATCATGGCGGGGGGCTGAAATCATCCTTATATATAAAAAAGGAGACCGTGCAAGCCCAAGTAACTATAGGCCCATAAGCCTTATAGATATCATGCAAAAGATTGTGGCCAGACTGGTGTTAAGTAGGATAAACATGTGAATAGATGACCATGAAATACTATCCACCTACCAAGCTGGCTTCCGTCCTCATGTCAGTACTATTGACCGAGGGGCATATCAGTAAGGGCTTTATCTCCACTTCTTTGGCTTTAAAAGTCAGAAAAGCAGAGATAAAACCATCGCCCTATCAGCAAGAAGGTGCTAACATGCATATTCGCATGTTAGCACCCTTTTGCACTAGGCATACCTTTGCATCTCTAATGAGATGCAAAGTGGGCGTTTGTGACATATACTACATGTCAGGCCATTAATAGCGCGGCTTCTCGCTATCAGCAAGGATGCCCTAGCATTTTAGCAGATGTTAGTTTTTGTAGAAAACTGCTGTCTTCTCCAAAAACTAATGTCTGCTAAATTCTTGACTTAGCCACCCCTAACATAGGGGGTGGATTCTGCTGATACGACCACAGGGTCGTATCAGCAAGGTTATCGCCATTTTGCAGGGAACATCGCTGGAAAATCAGCGATGTTCCCTGCAAAAAGGCGATTTCCCCGCTATCGCTGGAATTTATATCACCTTGGACATACGCGTTGCTAATAACGCGATATCTCCGCGATAAAAAGCTGCGATAGCGAACGTTAGGGAAAGAAGTACTAAGTACGCTTTGCGATAGTTATCGCAAAGCGTTGCTGATATGCCCCCAAGTTTTCAGATTCAAGATGATTTATTGGAATACAGTGGTTTTAGCAGGGGGGACTCTCTATGCTGCATTTATAGATATTAAGTCAGCATTCCATTTGGTGCCTCGCTTTAAGCTGTGGGACACTCTTAAGAAGGTAGGGATGCCCCCAAGATTTTATCTTTCTTCATTAAGCTTCATGAGTCTAATTATGCCCGGGTCCGGTGGGGCCATCAGGGTGAGATAACTGATCGGTTTCCTGTGACTAAGGGGTTATGGCAGGGCTGCGTTTTGGCCCCGACCCTCTTCTCGCTCTTCATAAATAATGTTATCTCATATTATTCTGAGTATCCAACTGACGCCCCTACTCTTGCTGGTACGAGGGTTCTACTTTTAATGTTTGCAGACGATACCTTAATTTTATCCAAAACTCAATCTGGTCTGCAATGAGCCCTTGACAGATTCACTTTAATTTGCAACAACCATGAACTAGTAGTCAACGTCGATAAGACAATGTTCATGGTGCTGCATAAACATAAAATAGTGAGAGGCAGAGTATCAATGAATAAGGCGCTTTTGGAGCAAACGGATACCTTCGCGTACCTGGGTGTAACGATGGGCAAGAGGATGAACTGGAAGACTCAGATAGATCTTCTAGTCCTTAGGCATAACCAACTGGCAGGGGCCCTTTTAAAAGAGCACCTATTGTCTTATACTAAACCGGTAGGCCCAGCATTAGGGATTTATAATGGGAAAATCATGGCTTCGATTATCTATGATGCAGAACTCTGGGGCTTTGAACACCTAGGTCCTTTAGTTCAAGCCCAAAATCGGTTTTTGAGATCACTGACTGGCCTCCCCCAATCGACCCCCCTCAAACCCCTATTTTAGATCTGGGATGTATTCCATTTGAGGAGGCAGCTGGTTTCAGACCCCTAGCGTACTGGAGGTGGCTATGGACCACCTCTGAGTTAGCACCCTATACGAAAGCAGTCAAGTATATTAGAGAAGCCGATATCTCTTCAAAAATCAAATGGTTGCAAAAGATCCAGGGTCTACTACTTGATGTGGGGTGTAGGCATTTGTGGGATGACCCGGAAGGGAACCAGTTTCCAACCAAAACTGATTGTAAATCTCTATACAAGGACATGGTTTGTTTACAGTCCTTGTCATTGGTGGAAAGTACCTCCTTGACAGGCCTCTTTTTAGATTTTAAGTATGAACAAAGGCTGGAGGCCTACTGGGACGCTATCATGAGATCTGGTGACAGGAAGCTGTATCACCAATTTAGAGTGGGTACCCTTCCTTTAAAATCTTTTAGGGCAAAATGGGGTGATGGAGATACAAAATGCATTATGTGTTCATTCCCTTGAGGAGTATATCTCACATGTATTGTTTGCATGCCCAGCCTAGAAGGGCCCCCACAATAAATGGCTCAAGCCAATCTGTCCAAATATTGGCACAAGATCATGCCAAAAAGCATTGCATATTTTAAAGTCAGATACAAGGGATCCTGTAACCATAGCTATGGCTAAATTCTTGAGCTGGACATGGACCCTTAGAAGGAGTAGGCTGGCTGCCAATGTAGACCTCTCTTTGCACTAATAAGGCGACCATGATTATGGTATCAAGTGTTACTGTGGATATATTGCTTTATGTGGCTCCCTTTTGATACAATTTGATTTGATGTGAATGTAAATTTTATCATTATTGTTTTTATTATAAGTACTTTTATTCATAATCGTATTTTTATAAGTGTGGCACACTTCTTTTATATATGTGTATTTTATATGTGCCTTTTATGATTGCAAAAATATCGAATAAAGACGAGAATTGAGTTGAATATGATGCCAAGGTTTTTGGCGTTGTCTGCGGGGGTGGGTGTGTTTCCCAGAGCGGTTGGCCACCAGGTGTTGTCCCATGCTGAAGCGGTGGTTCCCATGATGAGAACTTCTTTCTTCTTGGCATGGAGCTCCAGGCAGCTGTTGGTCATCCAGACCACAACGTTATGAGAACTCAACTAAACTATTTGGGTGGATAGAGCACCCCTTCCCAACATCAGTGAGATGTTAAATTTATTGGCGAGACCTACAATATTTACCACTGTAGACATGTCAGAAGCACACCATGAAGTGGTCTTGTGTGGGGAGTCAATGCACTTAACATTGTTTGTAACTCCAGAGGGATTTTTCTGTTTCAAACAAATGCCTTTCAGACTTGCATCTGCTTCATCTGTATTCCAAAGGCGTATGAATGAGATATTAAAAGATTGTGAGTGTCTCTGATATATCCAGGATGACGTATTTCTTTTTGCCAAAATGGTTAAAAGCATAATGTGCGCTTGAACAGTTTTACGTATTTTGCAAGACAAAAGAGTAACTTTGAGTGGGGACAAGAGCACATTTGAACAGTTTGGCATTGACTTTCTAGGACAACACATATTCAAAGATGACATCAGTCCTAAAGTAAAGTTGTGTAAAGCAATTTATGAAGCTCCTGTTTTGAGTAATAAAGACCAACTGAAATCCTTACTTGGGTTAGCGGCCCAATTTTGTGGACAAAACTAGTCCCCTCAAGAAATTGTTATAGAAAGGAGTCTAATTTTTGTGGAGTGAAGAGTGCCAAGTTGCTTTTGACAATGTATGTTCCAAAATTGTATCAGCAGGACCTTTGAAAGTTGTTTGATCAAACAGACATTAGTCTCACAGTTACTGATGCTAGTAAATTTGGGTTGAGATTCCCTCCGCGGAGTTGTGAAAAAATTCATATTTTGTGAGCAAGCAAAGTAATGCTCATCCACATCTATTGAAATCCCCTTGGGTGCTGAGACTCATTGGGGAAAAGCAACACTATTGATGCAACAACTTCCCAACAGTGGTATTGTTAAGATGTCAGTGGAGGCCCACCCCCTTTTCCAAGCCCTCTGAAAAGGGGCCTCCTGGCATTACTGGTTCGGGGATCAAGTCCTCGTAGCAGCTGAGGGTTGTTGGAGGCCAAGAACCCCTATTGTTCCCACAAGTAATTTGCCCCACAGCGGGATTGCTGAGATGTTGTCGGAGGTACCACTATTTTTCTCAACCACTCTACAAAGGAGCCTCCTTGCACACTATTACTTGTGGGTTGAAGTCCCCTTGGCTGC
The DNA here is from genome assembly GCF_964261635.1 of Lissotriton helveticus. Classification (NCBI taxonomy): domain Eukaryota; kingdom Metazoa; phylum Chordata; class Amphibia; order Caudata; family Salamandridae; genus Lissotriton; species Lissotriton helveticus. The sequence continues at coordinate 1,763,086,127 of NC_136068.1, forward strand.
TGATGGTCGTTGAGGACCAAGAACCCCTATTGCTGTGAGAAGGAAGTCCCTCAAAGCAGGATGGCTGAGACATCATCGGAGACCCTGTCCCCTTTCTTAACCACTCTGCAAAGGGGCATACTGGCACACTACTGGTTGGGGGATGAAGTCCCCTTGGCTGCTGAGGGTCATTGGGAGCCAAGAACCCCTATTGTTGCCACGAGAATGTCCCCAGCAGCTGGATTGCTGAGATGTTGTCAGAAGCCTACCCCCATTCTCAACCACTCTGTCAAGGCGGTCTCCTAGCGCACTTCTGATTGGGGGATGAAGTCCCTTTGTCTGTAAGGGGGTGTTTGGAGCATGGCACACCCCTGGTTGGGGACAAAGTCCCCCTGACTTCTGAGGGTCGTTGGGGCCAAGAACCCCTATTGTTGCCGCAACTAAGTCCCCACAGCGGGATTACTGTGATGTCAGAGGTCTGCCCCCTTTCTAAACCACTCTGCAAAGGGGCCTCCTGGCACACTACTCGTTGGGGGATGAAGTCCTTTTGGCTGCTGAGGGTCATTGGGAGCCAAGAACCCCTATTGTTGCCACAAGCAAATCTACCAAAGCTGGATTGCTGGGACATCATCAGAGGCTCCACCCATTTTCTTAACCACTCTGCAAAGGGGCTTCCTGGCACACTAATGGTTAGCGACGAAATCCCCTTGACTTCTGAGGGTTGTTGCCACAACTATTTCCCCCACTGAGAGGTTGCTGAGATGTTGTCAGAGGCCTGCCCTTTAGCTCAAACACTCTGCAAAGGGGCCTCCAGGTGCAGTGTTAGATGGGGGATGAAGTCCCCATGGCTGCTGAAGGTCTTTGGGGGCCAAGATTCCCTATTGTTGCCAAAAGTAAATCCCCTTCCTTGGTACTACAGAGACATTGTCTGAGACCCCTTTCTCAATTACTCTGCAAATGGGACTTCTGCTGCACTACTGGTTGAGGGATGAAGTTATTTTGGATGCTGAGGGTTGTTGGGATCCAAAAGCCCCATTGTTGCCACAAGTAAGTCCCCCACAGTGGGATTGCGAAGACGTAATCGGAGGCCCTGCTCCTTTCTCAAACACTTTGCAAAGGGGTCTCCTGGTGCACTACTGGTTGGGGAATGCAGGCAACTTTGCTGCTCAGGGCCGTTGGGGCCAGGAGCCTCTATTGTTGCCGCGAGTAAGTCCCCACAGTGGGAATACAGAGATGCCAGAGGCCTGCCCCCTTTCTCAACCACTCAGCAATGGGGCATCCTGGTGCAGTACTGGTTGGGGGATGAAGCCCGCTTGGCTGCTGAGGGTCATTGGAAGCCAAAGAACCCTATTTTTGCTACAAGTAAGTACTCTAAAGCTGGATTGCTGAGAGACAATAGGAGGCCCACCCCTTTTCTCAAACACTGTACTAACGCCTCTCCTGGCACACTCCTGGTTGGGAGATGTTGTCCTCTTAGATGCTGAGGGTTGTTGGGGGAACACTGTCACTAACCCTGATGAAGCAAAGCTTCGCATATTTTGCGGCTTGCCGAAGTCAAGAACCTCATTTATGTGTAATAAGGTAACAAAATGTATGTTTTACTAACATTTATTTTGTTTAGGCAAAATTCTCGAAGCTTGCCTATGTGTATTTCTAATGAATTTAATCCGTGTCCTCTAATATGGCCGCCGCTTGTATTTTAGTTACTGCGCATGCGTCAGCCACACTCACGTGTCCTGACGCGTCTGCAGAAGTGGAGGGAAAGTTATGCGCATGCGTAATTCATAGCTGTGCTTATCATGTGGTACTGCTCGTGCCACTGCTCTTGTGCCCGTATCAATGTAGCTAACATTTAGATGCAATAAGTTTATTTCTTGATGATGAGTTAAAAGTACAAACCCTGTGATGTATTTTCATAATGACATTATTATGTATTAACTTGTTTTCGCTTACTTTTCATGTACCGCGGGGAATGGGGGTCCAAACTGATTGGGAGCCATATTGACGGTCTCTTCTGCGCATGACCAGGGAGCATTGAAAAGTGGCCACTTTGGACAGTGGAACTCAGCCAGCTGGCAGCCACAGTCAAGATGCGCCTGGGAAAGCCACCTCTGCGCTACGAGAACGGCGAATGTTGCTCCTCATGTGTTACAATGTTAATATTCTGCACAGTTCTCATGAGAACCCCAAACCTGCTAGGCGGTACCCAAATATGTTAATGAAGGCTTCAAATCGTGTATTGTGATTGGTGTGTTACCCAAATCCTACCTTAGGACCAATCCAAATTGAGGGATTTTGACACTTTGCAACATTGGGGGGTGGTACACTGTCCCCAAACTGTATATCTACCCTGGGTTCACCTAGTGAACCGTCCGACTTGTCTGGTTTAGCTGACCTGTCACTGACCCAACGCACTCAATAGGTGACTGAAGATACAGAGCGCTGCAAGCACTCTGTCCGAATTTGACCATAGACTGAGGTTCTACTGAACCTTAAAGTGCTGGCAAAGCACTTAGCTGGGAGTTCGCTGACCCAATCGGGGTCTTGATCGATAGCTGCAGAGCGGGTGGAGCGCAGGCGTTGCTTCCGAACTGTGGGTTCCGGTCCTGTCCTGAAGAGGGTCCTGTCCTGAGGGTTTGCTGTCCTGTCCTGAGGGTCCTGTCCTGATTCCTATTCCGAGGGTATCCTGTCCTGTCCTGGGTGTCCATTCTGCACCTGCCGTCCTTGAGGGGTATCCTTCCTTGAGGGTTTCCTGTCCTTAACTGACCCGTGGCCAGGGTTTGGTTTCCACACCTTTCTAGGTAAATATTGCTCTGAACCTCTTGAAATTCTTGCACCTTCTGAATTTCTAACTTTTGCTTTAATAAAGTTCAACATTGCATATGTGATATTTTCCATGCCTTTCTGCAACTATTGAAAGTCATTTATATTTTCCATAAGTTTATTCCTATGTCTTCTCATTTGTTAGAAATTATATTTTGCATAGCAGTATGTCATTTCCTGATATGGTCTAGAACTTCGTTGCCTAGATTGTTCAAAAGCCCCTTCACCTTAAGTGAAGCGTGTTATTCATTATAAGCTCTCCTATAGTCACCCACACTTAGGGTATCCCTGTTTAGATAATACTGACTTGCTTAGTATCTTTTCTCGTTACATTTTATTAGTACCTAGATGATTACTCTGTCATTATTTCTTTATGCATATATAATTTACGTTATCTTGGTTATTGATTGCCTTGTTTTATTGTACCTCATGCAAGAAAATAATGAACTTTAGATAAACATTTTAAAACTTCCAGTTGTCCGTGGTCATTTAAACAGTATTTGAGTGTTATTGGTTGAGTTTGTATTTTACTGCCTTTCCTTTACAGCTAGCTCCCTGATTCATTGTGGTCATTAGGCACCCGCATCGGTGGATGGTAAGTCGGGTGCACAGAAAATTGGTAGCAGGGAACACACACACACCAACTTGGTAGAGCTCGTGAAGTCACCTGATCGATGTATATGGTGATTTGAAAAGTATATGGGCCCTGAAGCCGGAAACGGCGAAAACTATTGGTCGGGTGGCCTCGCGCGCTCTATCAGTTTTCTGGTAGCTAGAGGATGGTTAGGGACTAGTTGAGAGTAAGGCAGGGATTAGTTGGACTAGTTAAGTCGGAAGCTGCTATTATATTAATGCTGCTATAAGAGCGGCTGTTCTGAGGGAACTGATCACTCTCTTGTGAATACGCTGCTGAAATTCATGAATTACTGTATTGCCATTATTTTTGTTCTTATATTGTTATATGTACTAATCCATGCAATTGTCAATCGTCTAGTTGTATGTTGTCCGAACTCCCCGGGGAATTGAAAGGGCAAGTGGTGAATAGAATCCATTGTCCTGAGGTCACAGGTTCGAGGAAAGTTAGGTGCAGGTTAGGATAACCGGGAAGCACTAACTAGGGTTTTCTGAATACATGTGTGAATAAATGACAGTAACGGGGTTCATTGGCAAAATTCCCATAGTGGCGTAACCTAGTAAGGGTCACATCGGAAGAGTAGCAGGTTCCTCGGAGCTAGCGTGAAAGCAGAGGGGTCCGCTGAGAAACCTTAAACTCGGAATATATCCCGGAAAGAAGTGGATGAGTTTAGGGGAATAACAGGTTCACCGATGCTAGAGTGAAGGGTAGGCGGAAGAGATCTGCCCGCAGCGAGTGAAAAGTAAATGGAAGTAGTTTACTTGCAGTAAAACAATTCTTTCTCTGTCTAGACACTTGAGCACTGTGGCGAATGTGTATTTGTTGTAAAATAACCAAGCACTGAGCACTTTAAAAGAAAGAAAGTTTCCGTTACCTTGTGAAGGGAGGGAGTCAGTCGCGAAGCGCCTTTGACGTCACTCTGTGCCGCGCTGGGATTGGTAGAAGCAGCGGGCGGGTAGCGGAGCTGGAATTGTAAAGGAGGGGTGAGCGCCGGAGCGTGGGAACTGTCTCACGAAGGGGCCGCGCACCCATTGGCGGAGCTTATTTAGTGTCGCGCACCCATTGGTTGCACGAATTTCTGAAGCGCGTTCTGATTGGAGGTAGTTTGTAAACAAAGTTAGCGCAGAAGTCGTATGTGGCACTCGCAGACTACAGGAACTCGACCTGATCCAAGGCACCTAGGGTTTGAAAGGGATCAGTGGAAGACTAATAGATACGATATTATGTACGGAACCAAGAGAAAAATGTCCCTTGTAAGTAAGGTGAAAAATTATTTTAAAACGGACAAACCGATTAAATCTAGGGAAGGTGTTCTTGTCCCAGCACCCAATACTCCCGCCTCATTCATGATGTTTGACCGAGGGTACAATACCTGTGTGTGGCTGGAGAATTGGGTGAAGTACACAAAAGATGACGGAGTATTGGCTTTTCCGTTAGATGGTACTTTCAATGGTAGGATCTTATTTAATTTAAGAACCCGAATGAATGAACTGCATCCCAGACCGAGACTAACGCAGTATGAGGCATTAGAGGAATGGGAGATTGAGGCTTTTGAAAGAGAAAGACCCCGAATGGACAAGGGTTTGACCAAGTGGTACCCCAGGCAGAAACAGGAATCCAGGGATAAAAGGATGAAACAGTGGAGGCAGAGCATGATTGTTGAGGGTCTGTTTCCCATGATGCCGGCATGTCATAACATTGGAGCGGGTGAGAAAAGTACTGAAAAATGTAAGCATTGGGGGGCCCTGGGGGATTCAGATGATGAATTAATAGATGACATCTGTACCAGAAGTCCGCCACCTTACAATGAGGGAACCCGACCTTCCAGTGTAGGAGATGTTCCCCGACGCCACTTCCTAAAGGAAGAAGACAGGTCCCTGGGACTGGGAGGGGGTGGTCAAGTATTGCCCTATCCTGAAAAACCCGAACCGACGGAAACAAGGGATATATATCCCAAAGTACCCGCAAGCCAGGAAGAAAAATATTCACGTACGAAAATCTTTTTTCCCAGACCCTTGTATGAAAGCGAAGAGAAACCATCGAATTCAGGACTGCCTTTTGTTCAACCTCCATATGGGGAAGAGCGCAGGTCCTTTAATACTGGAACTTTATTCCCGAAACCTAATTATGGGGGAGGACCAAGTGAAACGCATCCTACTGCCCCGAGTTTTACTCCTCCGTTGACCCCACAGATATTACATGACACAACTTTAAGAAGGGTACTAGTGGAAAAGGAGCAAGAGGCTCTAGCTAGACAAAGGACAGAAATAATTCAGAAAATTTCCCAGTTAAATACCAGTCCTGAGGCATTGACTATTCCAGTAACTATTGGACCGGTGGTCCCGTTATACGGAAATGGTCAGGGAAATCCGATTACTCCAGTTATGACCCCAGGCATGGCAACCCCGAGACAGGAACCGATCATCATAGATGATCAGTCCAGTGAGTGCGAGTCTGAAGTTGCGTTTTTGGAATTGCCAAACAAACAGACTGGAAAGGGAATACAGCAGAGGCATAACCCTTTTAATACAAAAGAAATTAAGTTAGAGACAGCAACAGGTACTAGGAATGTCTCTCTGGTAACTCCGGATGAAATTGAGAGTTGGAGTCGTGAATTAGAGAAGCAGACTCCGCAAACAAAACCTTTAGACCTCTACAAGCTGAGGGTCGAAATAGAAGAATTAATGGCAGGAAATGTGGGGTTGGATCGATTGAATACCTACTCTGAAGAAGAATTGTCGTTCATATGTAAAAGCTTTACAAGGAACACCAGAGTGCTCCACGAAAAACTGACCGAAACAGCAGTTAGTATGGGGGTAGATATCTCAAAATCCAAGCCCTTACAGAAACCGTACAGAGCAGACTTCTCAGACAAAGATATAGAACACCTGAATGTGGCAGGGAAGAAGTTGCAGATTAAAGAATTAATGGGGGTACTACAGAAATGGGGAGATGTGGAAAGATGGAGAAGCAGGTGGGCGAAAAAGAGAGAAGAGGTTCGCTCCCGACAAGTGACTCCTGAGTTTGCTTTAAGAGAGGTAGAAAAACCTGAGCAGTTATGCCCCATGCGCGAAGTTCCAGGAGGGAAATATGTGCATGTCCCCTGGTCTAGGCAGGATATTGTGTCCTTCACGAACGATTTTCCAAAATTACGAGAGAAACCAGTTGACTGGTACAGGCAGGTGGAGAGGTTCGTGAAGGTACAGAAATGTCTGTGGAAAGACCTGGATGGGTTTTTCGACATTGTGGTTCCAGTAGATTTATGGACCCAGTGTAAAATAGCCATAGACTGGCCCAGTGAGGAGTATCCCAGAAACAAGGAAACTGGGGAGCCATCCAAGGATGTCATGCGAAAATATGAGCAGGTAATTCAGCATTTGAAAGAAAAGGTGCCTGCAAAAGAAACTGATTGGACAAAAATAGATAGAACAACTCAGGAAAGGGACGAGACAGTGCACTCCTTCTATGAGAGGTTATTGCAGGTATTTAAAACATACAGTGGTATTGATAACATCGATTTGAAGGACATGACGCACTTTATTTACAGGTTTGTAAATGGTTTAAGACCTGAAATTTGTCAGTGGATAAAAGATAATAAAATCTGTTGGCATACTAAGAAAATGGATGAGGTCCTGCGGTACGCTAAGTACTGCGAGGATGAGATGGCAGAAAAGAAAAAGGCCCTCAAGGAAAAGGTGATGTGGGCTCAGGTGAAGCTCGCAGAACAGCAGGAAAAACAATTGAGTAACATGGTTAAAAATGCTGAGAGCAAAGGTCCTGGGGGAGGGGGTGGAGGAAAGCCCCGGCCCAAATTTAGCAGGGAAGAGGCTATGAAGAAATTTCCCTGCCATCAGTGCGGCGAAATTGGACACTGGCGAAACGAGTGTCCTCAATTAGTCGATGTTAATGAAAAAACTCCTGATTTAACTCCACAGACGCAGAAAGAAAGACCAAGAAAGACTCAACCCCAGGTAAAAACAGTTCAGGTGCCTCGAGCACCCAAGCAGGTATACAGGGGAAGACAGGCAGAAGATGAAGAGATAGAGGTTTGGGAAAGCGGGGAGAACAGAAATACAGCAACTTCGCAGTATCTGCTGAATGATACCTTCCTTTGTAATGATCAGGACTGACGGGGCCTGAGAGGGGAGGACGAGGAGTGCGTACTTGGCGCTTCCTTGCCGGTAGACCAGTCTGGACCATATATTGAAGGAAAGGTTGACGGAAATGATGTCACCTTTCTGTTGGACACTGGCGCTACCCGTTCTACTGTAAGAACAGTGGACGTTCCAAACCTACCCCTCTCGGGAGAAAATATCCAAGTAGTGGGTGTATCTAATCAATTGATTAGTACTCCTGTTACCGAACCAATGGAGATTTCAATTGGAAATTTTAAACAGATGCATAGATTTGTCGTCTGTGACACCAGTCCAGTGAATCTACTGGGTCGTGATTTGCTGTGCAAAATGAACTGTACCATCTTTTGCACACCAAAAGGTGTTGAAATACAGACCCCAGATGAAGATGGCATTTATAAATTATTGTTGCTTAGACCTGACTCAGAAATTAAAAGATTGACCCTGCAGGACTTGCCCCAAGAACTCCAGGAAGCCGCAAAGCCAGAGGTGTGGGATTTCACTGGAAAAGATGTGGGGTTGATGAAAGATGTGGACCCCATACAGATAGCCATCAAGGACAATGCAGTATATCCTAACACTAGGCCCTACCGAATGAATGCTGAAGTGAAAGCAGGTGTCACTCTGGAAATACAAAAATTATTAGAAGGAGACATCATACAGGAAGTGATGAGCAGCCCATGTAACTCACCGATTATGGGCATCAAAAAGCCTAGTGGCAAGTATAGGGTAGTGCAGGACCTGAGAAAGGTTAACAAAATTGTAGTTCCTTGCTGCCCTATTGTCCCAAACCCTGCAGTGATATTGTACCAGATTCCTTGGGATGCTGAATGGTTCACTGTGATTGATTTATGTCATGCATTCTTTTCGATACCCCTGCACCCCGACAGCAAATTTCTTTTCTCATTTGCCTTCGAGGGTCACGTGTATTGTTGGAACCGGGTCCCTCAAGGGTATACAGAGAGCCCCTCTATCTTTAATCAGATCTTGAAAAAATGTCTAGAGACTTTGATCTTACCTGGGAACTCTGTGTTAGTGCAGTACATAGACGACCTTCTACTGGCGTCTAAAAGTCACAGGGACTGTGTAGTTGACACCATTGCCCTCCTAAATCATCTGTGTGAGAAAGGGCATAAAGTGGCCCCTGACAAACTACAGTTCTGTGCGAAATCAGTAAAATATCTAGGACACCAGATAGAAAAGGGTGTTAGAAAAGTCACATCAGAAAGAGTGAGAATAATTCAAAAGATGCAGTTGCCCCGTACTCAAAAAGATGTCAGAATGTTCCTGGGGGTATTAGGGTACTGCAGACAGTGGATTCTGGGATTTGCAGCCTTAGCCAGGCCCTTGATAAAAATGACCACAAGAGGAATGCCAGATGTTGTAGAGTGGGACGATGAAAGTCTAATGGCTTTCACAAGACTGAAAAACTGTCTGTGTACGGCCCCTGCGTTGGGAATGCCAGATTATTCCAAAGAGTTTGCCCTATTCTGTGACACTCGCGATAATTGCGCATTGTCAGTCCTGACTCAAGAACATGGCACGACCAGAAGGCCTGTGGCCTATTTCTCTGCCACATTGGACCCAGTAGCTGCTGGGTTACCAGGCTGTCTGAAAGCAGTAGCTGCTACCTGTGCAAGTTTGGAACAGAGTGAGTCCATTGTCATGGGACATCCTGTGACCGTGTATGTTTCACATGGAGTGGTAATTCTATTGACCAGAACTAAAACACAGTATCTCACCCCTAGTCGGCTGACTAAATACGAGAGGATTCTTGTGGGTGCAGCAAATGTAAGCATTGTTAGGTGCGGTATTCTGAACCCTGCCACCTTACTCCCCGACCCCTTGGAAATAGAAGGTGGGGATGATGATGAACATGATTGTATTGACCTGACAGAGTTCAGTACTAAGCCACGCCCAGACATAAAAGAAGTACCATTGCCTGAGCATGATAAAGAACTATTTGTGGATGGTTCCTGTCTAAGACATGAACTAGGAGGCTTGAGTGCTGCTTATGCAGTAGTGTCTTTCACCAAAATTGAAGAAGCAGGTTACCTATATAACATCAAGTCTGCACAAGTAGCCGAATTGATAGCCATGATAAAGGCTTGCAAAATTGGGAAGGACTTACGCATAACAGTGTATACTGACAGTCAGTACTGTTATGGAGTTGTGCATGACTTTGGCCAATTATGGCTACAGAGGGAATTCATGACTTCCTCAGGTACTCCCATTCGGAATGCAAAGGTTGTTCATGACCTTTTAGAGGCCATCCAGTTGCCCAAAGAACTGGCAGTGGTAAAATGTGCTGCTCATCAAAGGAGCATGGACAGAGTATCACTGGGAAACGATTATGCTGATCGAGTGGCCCAATGGTGTGCCAAAGATCGGTATATTGTAAATCCAAAACGAGGGGGGCCAGGAACCAGCTGCCAGCTTCAGGTGTTTGAAGAAGTGCCTACGTGGGATGAAGTGAGAGAGTGGCAGGAATCGGCTCCTTGGCAAGAAAGAGAGAAATGGAAGGAGGATGGGTGTAGACCGAGACGTGTGGATGGTGTGATTTTGGGCCCAACTGGTATGCCTGTGTTACCCCGACACTTGCTTGGCACAATGGCAAGATTAATACATGAAGGATCACACATTGGTAGGGATGCCATGATTCTGGTATTTCAACAGACTTGGTACAGTAAAAAGTTCAGGAAGGTAGCAGAGTCCCTCTGCCAGAGGTGCCTGTCATGTCAACAGATGAACCCAGGCAAGAGGACAATGGTTGAACTGAGCAGGATTGGGAGATCAGGGGGTCCCTTTATAAGGATACAGGTTGATTTCATCACCATGCCCCGTTGTGAAGGGAAACGATATGTCCTTGTCATTGTTTGCGTATTTTCAAAATGGGTAGAAGCTTACCCTACTCCTCAAAGTGACGCACTGACAGTAGCGAAGTGTTTACTAAAAGAACTGATACCTAGATTCGGAATACCATACATTATTGAATCAGATAAGGGTGGACATTTCCAGAATGAAATACTGGCTGAACTGTGTAAGGCCTTTGGAATAAGGCAGAAACTCCATTGTGCATACCACCCAGAGGCTTCTGGAATAGTGGAACAAGTAAATGGAACTATCAAAAACAGACTAGCAAAGCTGACAGATGCTACTGGCATGACCTGGGTGAAGGCCCTGCCCCTGGTCCTGATGGGACTGAGAAGTGTTCCTGACCGCAAGACAGGCCTAAGTCCCCATGAAATCATTATGGGAAGAGTGATGAGGCAAGCATGGGTGCCAGGAAGCAAACTGTTGAGTATTACTGATGATTTGGTGCTTGAATACTGCAGAAGATTGGGTGACCAAGTGCGTTCTATCTCTCGCCAGATTGGAGACGACGGCATCCTCAATCCAACGACTCCTCTCCACAGCTTGGTTCCAGGAGACTGGGTCAAAATAAAGAAGCACACTCGATCAAGCTGTCTGGCACCAAGGTGGGGAAAGAAACGCCAAGTAATCCTGGTAACAACCACTGCAGTGAAGGTCGCAGGTGTTCCCCAGTGGATCCACGCTGGACACACCCAGAAGGTATTGCCAGACAGAGGATTTGAAGAAGAAGGGCAACCAGCAGAGGACCCTGAAGGAGCCAGACCAGAAGCAACTGACAACGAGCAGCCCAGCACCAGTCAGGTTGCAGGAACAGCAGACGTTGGCCCAGGAGTAGTTGACTACGAACTGCCAAGAATCCAGCCTGCTGAAGAGGTCCAGGAAACTGAGCCAGGAGTAGCTGAAGACGAGCTGCCAAGCATATGGCCAGAAGAATGGATACCGATGATTGATCTGACCGAAGATCCTATCAGAACAAGAGAACGACTTAGTGAAGGTAGAGAGTGGACTAGTCAGGAAAAGCAAGGCACAGGCGAAGAACCTCAGCCGCTTGAGATTCACATCAAAACTGAGGAAGGAGAAGGTCAGACAGGGACAGAGCAGGTATTCGATACACCACCGCTAACACCTGATGCAGATAAGGGAGAGACTAGAAATAGAGTGATAGTTCGAGCAGAAGAAAATCAAGAGATCGAAGTGCTTGAACAGGATCAGAGAGGGTTAAAAGAACGGGTTCAGGAAACAGAAACAGAAACAGAGACAATCGAAAGCCAAAAACAAAATATTCCTGAACAAGGCCAGATTAGCAACCAGGCAGAAGAATTTGATGCTAGCCCTGGAACTAGCCAGATAAGGGAAATAGGAGAAGAAAGTGGAGAAGGATTACCACAAGATAAAGAGAACAAGAGAATAAGAAAAGAAAGTGAAGTCCAAGTACCAACTAAGAGACTAAAGAAAAGAAACAACCTTGAGCCTAGGTTTGTAAAAAGATTGAGACTTAGGATAAAGACAGTGGAAGAAAAACGTGCAGAAGCAAGAAGAAGTGCTCGGATAGCAGAGCAAGAAGAAGACTCTTCCAAAAGAAGGAGTGAACGAATAAAAAGACAAAACAAAAAGTACAAGTCTCCTGAATGGACACTGGTTTTGGAGGAGCTTGAAGATCTTGATATAACTGACGTGAGCGACGGAGAACCCGTCCCAGAGTACTCAGCTGAAGAGGAAGACGAACCACCGTGAATTTGCACAAAGTAAGCTAATTGTGTAAAGCCAAAAAGAGGGGTTCGAGAGACTCCTTCTGAGCCAAAATGTCTGATTCAACGGTGAATGGTAGACCTAGTTGCAGCCGTTTTAAGACGTGTTGCAAGGTGTGTATATGTAGTGTAGTAGTACTGATAGTTATCTGGATAGGATTAACAATTTTCATTCCCTTTGCTGTAAGTAAAGATACTAACATTGTCCCTACTGAAGTTGTAAATACTGACAGTGAGGAGCTAACAACACAGAGTGTAGCACGACATGAAAGAGCCCTGAGACAAACAAAACAGAACTTAGAAGCATCAGATGAGGGAGGACTACATTATCATGGAGTTAAGAACAAGACACACTTAAATGTTTTCGCAAACTTATTAATACACTATGTAGAGACTATGGAAATTGAAGATTGCTATGTCTGCATGAAGCTACCTACTTCTGTGGCTGAAGGCGTGACATGCCATCATCTGCCATTGACATATGGAATCTCCTGTAGCATTTTAGCTAGTTTATTCTATAAAAGAGGACCGTTACAGTACTATTACTCTAACAATGACGTGATCTTTTCTGAACTTCCTATACGTGGGAACTTGAATCCTGTACATACCAAAACTGACACCATAAGATATATGGGAGACTACTTTCTGACTATAGGTAACATTGACATAGCAGACGCACACAGAGATAACTTGACTTGTTCTTTGCGTGAGCAGGAAAAGATGTTCCTGAACATGGCAGAGAAAAGGAGAATTAAAATTCAAAAGAAGGCTAATGACGAAAGTCAGAAAAGGCCAAAGTGGGCAGAGAACATGGAAGGCACCTCATCTGGTGGAGCGGGTCCTGCTCTGTTGCTGGATTTTGAAAAGAAAGGCAAGCTATGTCTTCACCGCGAGAAGACTAGCTATTATAATAATGTTTTCATTGGTTCCAGTGAATGCGAACATAATTACAAGGTAATTGGAGGTTGGGGTTTCAAAAATGGGTCAGAGCCTGTGTTTCCTGGAATTTATTATATTTGTGGGGACAAGGCTTATTTCAAATTGCCGGATCACTGGTATGGAAGCTGCTACTTTGGCATTGTCTTCCCGAAAATATACCATGTGAATGGAAAAGCTGGAAGCAATGAAGATACTAATGGCTTAGTGCGTAGTAAAAGAGAAAGTATAGGTGAAATTATGGGTAGTATTTTCAGTGCACTGATACCTGGAGTGGGAGTGGTTCTGAACACTCACAGAATTTGCAAATTGTCTACTATAGTAGATGTGCTGTCTACTGAAACAGCTCATGGATTTCTGCTGGTCAATACCGAAATGGTTGCGATCAGATCAATGGTTTTACAAAATCGACTTGCTCTTGACACCTTATTAGCGAAAGAGGGCGGAGTCTGCCGGATGTTGAAGGCGCAACATTGTTGCACTTATATTCCGGATAAAAGTGTACAGATCAAAAGATATGTGAAAAACATTACTAATTTGGCAAAGGAACTCAAACCACTCGAGGTTGATAGTGCCTGGAAGAGACTGGTAGATGGTCTCTCAAATGTAGGTCATTGGCTTGCTAGCATAGGTAAAAGCTTATTATTCAAAATTCTGATGCCAATTGGTATTATAGGTCTTATTATGCTTTCCATTTTCTTATGCTGTAAATACCGCAAGCGTACCAAAAAGCACGAGGTAAATGCAAGAGGAGTGAAACGAAGTGTGGATGAGATTGAATTAGAGGAGGTGAATGATCAGATATACAAAAAGGTGAAGACTTCTCACCCTGCTAAAACTGAGAGAGAAAAGTTAGAACGGCTGCTGGAAGAAATAGAACTTTATAAAGTATGAAAGAAAGTTGGCATCTGTTTCCATTATAATTTGTGATGATAGTAAATATCATCAAAGAGGGGATTGATGAAGCAAAGCTTCGCATATTTTGCGGCTTGCCGAAGTCAAGAACCTCATTTATGTGTAATAAGGTAACAAAATGTATGTTTTACTAACATTTATTTTGTTTAGGCAAAATTCTCGAAGCTTGCCTATGTGTATTTCTAATGAATTTAATCCGTGTCCTCTAATATGGCCGCCGCTTGTATTTTAGTTACTGCGCATGCGTCAGCCACACTCACGTGTCCTGACGCGTCTGCAGAAGTGGAGGGAAAGTTATGCGCATGCGTAATTCATAGCTGTGCTTATCATGTGGTACTGCTCGTGCCACTGCTCTTGTGCCCGTATCAATGTAGCTAACATTTAGATGCAATAAGTTTATTTCTTGATGATGAGTTAAAAGTACAAACCCTGTGATGTATTTTCATAATGACATTATTATGTATTAACTTGTTTTCGCTTACTTTTCATGTACCGCGGGGAATGGGGGTCCAAACTGATTGGGAGCCATATTGACGGTCTCTTCTGCGCATGACCAGGGAGCATTGAAAAGTGGCCACTTTGGACAGTGGAACTCAGCCAGCTGGCAGCCACAGTCAAGATGCGCCTGGGAAAGCCACCTCTGCGCTACGAGAACGGCGAATGTTGCTCCTCATGTGTTACAATGTTAATATTCTGCACAGTTCTCATGAGAACCCCAAACCTGCTAGGCGGTACCCAAATATGTTAATGAAGGCTTCAAATCGTGTATTGTGATTGGTGTGTTACCCAAATCCTACCTTAGGACCAATCCAAATTGAGGGATTTTGACACTTTGCAACATTGGGGGGTGGTACACTGTCCCCAAACTGTATATCTACCCTGGGTTCACCTAGTGAACCGTCCGACTTGTCTGGTTTAGCTGACCTGTCACTGACCCAACGCACTCAATAGGTGACTGAAGATACAGAGCGCTGCAAGCACTCTGTCCGAATTTGACCATAGACTGAGGTTCTACTGAACCTTAAAGTGCTGGCAAAGCACTTAGCTGGGAGTTCGCTGACCCAATCGGGGTCTTGATCGATAGCTGCAGAGCGGGTGGAGCGCAGGCGTTGCTTCCGAACTGTGGGTTCCGGTCCTGTCCTGAAGAGGGTCCTGTCCTGAGGGTTTGCTGTCCTGTCCTGAGGGTCCTGTCCTGATTCCTATTCCGAGGGTATCCTGTCCTGTCCTGGGTGTCCATTCTGCACCTGCCGTCCTTGAGGGGTATCCTTCCTTGAGGGTTTCCTGTCCTTAACTGACCCGTGGCCAGGGTTTGGTTTCCACACCTTTCTAGGTAAATATTGCTCTGAACCTCTTGAAATTCTTGCACCTTCTGAATTTCTAACTTTTGCTTTAATAAAGTTCAACATTGCATATGTGATATTTTCCATGCCTTTCTGCAACTATTGAAAGTCATTTATATTTTCCATAAGTTTATTCCTATGTCTTCTCATTTGTTAGAAATTATATTTTGCATAGCAGTATGTCATTTCCTGATATGGTCTAGAACTTCGTTGCCTAGATTGTTCAAAAGCCCCTTCACCTTAAGTGAAGCGTGTTATTCATTATAAGCTCTCCTATAGTCACCCACACTTAGGGTATCCCTGTTTAGATAATACTGACTTGCTTAGTATCTTTTCTCGTTACATTTTATTAGTACCTAGATGATTACTCTGTCATTATTTCTTTATGCATATATAATTTACGTTATCTTGGTTATTGATTGCCTTGTTTTATTGTACCTCATGCAAGAAAATAATGAACTTTAGATAAACATTTTAAAACTTCCAGTTGTCCGTGGTCATTTAAACAGTATTTGAGTGTTATTGGTTGAGTTTGTATTTTACTGCCTTTCCTTTACAGCTAGCTCCCTGATTCATTGTGGTCATTAGGCACCCGCATCGGTGGATGGTAAGTCGGGTGCACAGAAAATTGGTAGCAGGGAACACACACACACCAACTTGGTAGAGCTCGTGAAGTCACCTGATCGATGTATATGGTGATTTGAAAAGTATATGGGCCCTGAAGCCGGAAACGGCGAAAACTATTGGTCGGGTGGCCTCGCGCGCTCTATCAACCCCTCCTGTTACCCCAGTAAGTTGCACAAAGGGGGATTGCTGACAGCTCATTGGAGGCCCCGTCCTGTTACTCACCTACTCTGCAAACACACTTCCTGGAGCTCCACTTGTTGGTGCATGAAGCACTGTTGGATGCTGAGGGTCATTGTTGGCCAAGAGCCTCTGTTGTTGCCAGAAGTAATTCCCCCACAGCTGGATTGTTGAGATGTCATCGGAGGTCCTGCCCCCTTTCTTAACTGCTCTAGAAAAGAGCCTCCTGGTGTGCCTCTGGTTGCGGGATGACATCCCCTTGGCTGCTAACTGTCATTAAGGGCTCTGAACACCTAATGTTTTCAAAAGTAATTCCCCCATAATGGGCCTTTTGAGATGTCATCAGAGGCCTGCCCCCTTTCTCAAATACTCTGCAAATAGGCCTCTTGGTGCACTACTGGTTGAAGGATGAAATCCTCTTGGCTGCTGACGGTCGCTGAGGGCGAAGAACCACCTTTGTTGCCAAAAGTAAGTCCCTCGTATTGGGATTACTGAGATGTTGGAGGCCCCACCCCCTTTTTCAACCACTCTGCAATGGGGCCTCCTGTCGCACTACTGGTTGTGTGATGAATTCCCCTTGACTGCTGAGGTTCATTCGGAGCCAAGAACCCCTTATTGTTGCTGCAAGTAAGTACCCCACAGCTGGATTGCTGAGACATCATATGAGGCTCCGTCCCCTTTCTCAACCAAGCTGCAGATGCCCCCACTGGTGCTCTACTGCTTGGGGGATGTAGTCTCCTTGGATGCTTAGGGTCTTTGAGGGCCATGAACCCCTATTGTTCCCACAAGTAAGCCCCCCACAGAGGCTTAGACATAATTGAAGGCCCCTTCCCCTTTCTCAACCACTCTATAAAGGTGCCTCCTGATGCACTACTGGTTGGGGATGAAGTTCCCTTGGCTACTGTCAGTTGCTGGGGGCCAAAACCCCCTTTTATTTCAAGAAGTAAGTAGCCCACAGCGGGATTTCTGAGATGTCATTGGAGGACCGCCCCTTTCGCAACCACTCTGCAAAGGGTCCTGCTGGCACACTACTGGTTGGGCTAATGGAATCCCCTTGGCTGCTGAGGGTTGCCTGACTGCTTGCTAGCTCCCATCAAGTCTCTTGATGAGCACGCCAATAGAAAAAGAATTCAGGTCCTTGAAGAGGTGGGATTTATTGGTATGTCCGCATTCTCTGTGGAGGGCAGAGTTGCAGATTTCTGCATACTCCATAAGCAGAGTGGAATTTTACACCTACGCCTATATAAGAGCACTGATATACAAAGTCTGAGGGAACTTTTGTTGGCCGGCGTTTGACAAAGCTGTGGAATGTTTCATGAGAGACTGTGGTCCCTGTGTAGTGATGAGTCCCAGGTTACATAACCCACCCGAAATAAACCTTTGTATTCTGCTTTGATACCGATGTCAAAATTGACATTGGTCATAGCTGGCCCCATAAATATTTTGGATGAAAGTACCAAGTTTTCTATTGTTCTCATGGAGTATATGTCAAAATGGGCGGAATTTCGGTTTGTGAATAGTGTTACCTACTTCAGTTATTCACTTCTTACACAACATTTTTGTAAGGGCAGGTTACCCTGCTGATATCTTAATGGATAATGGTACTCAATTGGTGTCAGAGGAAACAAGTTCATTCTTGGATTCCCATGGTATTGAGCACAGTAAGAGTTCCCTGTAACATCATAGAAGCAATAGTCTGGCCAAATGCTTCTCTCGCACATTGAAGGATCAGTTGCAACTTGGGGGAAGGTATTCTTTGGGAGCCAGGCAGTGTGATGTACTGCTGGTGTTATTACTTTGCACCTTGTAGAATAAACCCGTGACCTCCCATTGGTTGTGTGGCACGCCTCTTTTCATATTAGAAACTGGGCCAACTGCCGGGAGTGCTGGTTGCTGAGTATAATGGAGGTGGATACATGGTTTGCGATGGACTAGGAATTAAATCAGAGACAGATTGAAAAGTCTCAGGGTGTTTATGTCAAGGGCTCAATATGTGATCCCTCGGCATATAATTGGAACACAGAATCTGTGATCGCTCAGCATGGTATTGGAAAACAGAAAAGCTAAAGGCGTGTCTGTTAGTGGTACAGTTGTGTTAGTATCTCCTGAGGATCAGGGGAAGGTCTTAGGGACCCATTGGCTGGGGCATAGATGCAAATAAAATGGGGTTCAAAGCAAAAACACTGACAGATAAGGGGATGCAAATTGAAAGGGACAGCTTTGGAAATGGAAAGAGGAAAGACAAGTAGACATAATTAATTGTGTTTTTTCCACAAATGTGTTGTTGCTAGTTCCTCATACTGAGAATGCAATCTCATAGTGCAGTCTATGACAGATTTAAGCTTCCCCTTTCTATTTCTGCTTGTTATTCAGTACAAGTGCACATGCAATATGAGGATTGTACATCTTTGTCTTAAGACTGGACAGGGGAATCCAAGAGAGCCCTGTCAACAAAGCTCACACAGGCCCCAATCTCTTCATTTTCTTCCAAGCTCTCTCTTTCTCTCTCTCGCTCTCTCTCTATCCATTTTTTTCTCCATCTTGCTCCTCTCCATTTTTCACCCCTTTTCTCCAGCTCTATATCCATCTTTCCCTCTCCCATTATTTTCCTCTATCACTTCAAACTACCTGTGCCACTGCAAGTAAAATGGTGGACCTGATGAAAGTGAAAGAGGCACCAACAGTGGCCCTGGACTTTCAAAACTGGCCTCCATGGGACAAAAAGCAGGTCTGGTCCTGCTTTGTTCTGTGAGTGGGAAGATATTGAACTGCTGGCAGTGGAGTGATTCTGAGCCCAATTAATTCTCTCCCTAACTCTTTGTTTTTTCCCTCTTCAATAAACATCTGGAAACGTTAATGGTAAGTTTTCTTTAATGGCATAACAACACATCTTCATGAATAAAGAAACAGCATGTAACTGCCACTTGCACATCAAACATTCCACACAGAATTGGCATGTGTAAGAAATTGAGTTAATAGTTCAGGGGGTAAGTACCCACCTCCAGTAATTGTGAGAGTCCATGACAGGGTGAACCCTTGGAGTAACTCAGAGGCAATGTGTAAAGTATTTATGCAGTGCCAAAACAGTAACAAAATTCAAATGCAAAGCAATACAAATCCTAAAACTTAGAAACCCAGGGTAAAATGTAATATATAAAATGACACAAGAATGGAAAAAATCTCATCAGAAATCACAAAATATTATTTTTTTTAATTTTCAAGATGCCCAAAATGCTAATGATAGTCATTGATTGTGTGTAACAGGAACTAGGCACATTTTTATGCTGATTGCGATGGAGCATGAGTTTACAGAGGAGATACCCTCCAATGTGAGGATGAGTCTTTTTTATTATAGAGATGTGGCAAGTATTCATGCAAGGAGAAGAGTCTGTTATATTGTATAAAAGAAGATATGTGAAATGAAGTGAGTTCTCGATTACAAAGAAGACAAGAGACAGTGTGAGCAGCATTCTTGCATGTTGTAGAGAATGGAACATGCTCATGAATGTCAAGAAGTCTGGTTGCTAAATAGAAGAAGATGTTTTTCAGTGGAAGGAGGAATGTAGTCAAATTATATACAGAGAGTTGCCACAGGGTAAGACAAAGTCTGCTCTACTGTTCTAAGGAACATATGTGAAAGGTGGAAACTCCTCACTTACAGAGAAGACATGCTCCAGTGTGGAGGGGGGGCGCTCTGTTACAGATGCAAAGATGTGACATGTTCTTTTGCAAGGAGGAGTCTGGTCTACTGTCCTAATGAACATGTGAGAGGTGGACACTCCTCACTTACAGAGGAGACATGCTCCCTTGTGAGAGGACAGCTGGTCTGTTACAGAGATGTGGCATATTCTGGTACAAGGAGGAGTCTGGTCTACTGTCCTAATGAACATATGTGAGAGGGGGCCTTGAAAGCGCTAGGATGCCTGGCTTCACCTTGGTGGTGCCCAGTTAGGGGGCATCTCACAGGGAAAGCCAGGAAGGGTTCCACAGTAGTATACAGCGCCAGGATGCCTGAAAGGTGATAGTGCGCTTTACAAGTATACATACATTTACATTACATTTACATGCTCCCTTGTGAGAGGACAGCTGGTCTGTTACAGAGATGTGTCATATTCTTGTACAAGGAGGAGTCTGGTCGACTGTTCAGAAGAACATATGTGAAAGGAGGACACTCCTCACTTGCAGAGAGACATGCTCCAGTGTGGAGGGTGGCCACTGTTACAAATACAGAGACATGGCATGTTCTGCTGCAAGGTGGAGTCTGGTCTACTGTACAGAAGAACATATGTGAAAGTTGGGGACTCCTGACTTGCAGAGGTGACATGCTCCAGTGTGAGAGGAAAGCTGGTCTGTTACAGAGATCTGGCATAGTCTTGTGCACGGAGGAGTCTGCTCTAATGACGTAAAGATACATGCTCCATTGAATAAGAATATATAATATTGTGAAGAAGAAGATACGTGTAATGAGAAGGCTCCTTTTTTACAGAGGACTCATGCCCCTCATGGAGGAGCCATTTGGTCTATTATAGAGATGACTTGTGCTCAAGTACAAAAAGGAGTCTGTGATATTGTGCAGAAGAAGATATTTGAAATGAAGGGACCTCGTTTACAGAGGAGACATGAACCAATGTGAGGGGGAGGCTAGTGCATAATAGAGTGCATAATAGATATGTGAAATTCACTAGTGCAAGGAGGAGTCTGGTCTAATGTACAGAAGACGATGTGTGAAAGCAGGAGACTTGTTTAATAAAGGAGACATGCTTATTGTGCCAACTGCTTGAACAGCCCTCTAAAACATGTTCCAGGCCTGTCATTGCAATCTGAATACAGTGTCACACTGCCATGTCAGTTTAGCATTTAAACCCCCTTGCCAAGCACTAAACTCACCTTTTATCATATATAAGTCATCCCTAATGTATGCCATAGGTAGCTCATAGGGTAATTCAGACAAAAATAGAAAAATAAATATTGAGATGCAGAAACATCGAGTTGGAAATATTGTGATGCACAAATTTTGTGTGCAACAATATCATTGACAAGAATATCGGTTACAAGGTAAGTAACATTGCTGTTAAAAATATCTATGTTGTTAATACTGATGTTTAAATTATCTATGTTGATTACATTGTTTACAAATTTTTTTTGTTAATAATATCTTTTTATGTATTTTAGTATATATTTTAATTGTATAGGTTACACATTGTGTGTTTAATTATTGTTAATGTTTTTAATATAGTTTATGCATTTTTAGTTGTTATTACATTTATTTGAATTAAATGTAATAGTTTATTGTAATTTTTAGTATCGTAGTGGTTAGTTGAGTTTATTTGAGCATTGGGTGGGAAGTAAATTTTTTTAAATTAAATAATAAAGAATTTTCAACTAATATCAATTATTTAACTGATATTTATGGCAACTGTGTAATCAATTTTTAAAATGAAGCTGCATTTAAGTGCAGGTTATGGGGTGTGTAGATGTATAGTTTGGGAAAAAATGTTATCAAAATTAATTAATAATACATTTTTAGTTATTTTTAATTATTTTATTCATACATAATTATGTAAATTGTGCAAAAAAAATTTTATTCATATTTTCGGTGTTGGTGGTTGTTTTTGTAGAGGTAAAAGGTGTGAAGGAAAATAGTTATAAGAACTAGTAATTAATGTTAATTATTAATAACTATTCAATTGGAAATTAATTGTGCATATTTTGTAATTAGGATATATTTTAAGTTATATGTCAGGTGTGGGTTGTTTGGTTTGTGGGGTAAAGGGTGGGATGTTCATTAAATGAGATGAATTTTCTTATAGTTCATCATTATTAGGGCTCCCGGTTTTATGGTATTCTTGTCATTCACGTCTGTATTTATCCGTATTTATTTTTTTGCTAATTTTACCTGTATTCACTCGTATTTATATTCGTTTTTGTGAAAAAATGAACCTGATATGTGTACATTTCTACATTTACTTAACTAGGTAATGTTCAATGATATGTACACATTCAGATGATAACATTTGCAGTAATAAAAAAAATGCAAATTTTAGTATGAAGGTTGTGCAAATCTACAATGGTTTAAGGCTTGTTACTAAAATTCCTTAATTTTTTTAATACCATTACCTGTCAATCTACACAGCTATTGGCCTGGCAGTCATGATTGACAGCATTTAGAATTACTAAATAACAACCCAATTTCCTTTTTTATCCCCGGATAAAAATAAATACAGACAGGAAAATAATAAATGTATCTGGAAAAATCTGTAAAAGGGATCCTTAATTATTATTAATTGTTTATTTAATAATTAATTATGTTAGTTATGTAACTAAGATATTTTTGTATTTATATACTAGGTGCAGGTTGTTGGGTTTGTAAAGATAAAGGGCGAGAGGATAAATAAGTGTTCTTATTTTAATAATAGATAATTACTATTCTTTAATTGATATTTATGTAAATTGTGTAAATATCATAATTTTTTGCTATATATTTTAGGTGTGTGTTGTTTAGTTTGTAGAGGCATAGGGTAGAAAATGATTTAAGTGATAATAGATGTAAAAATAGTTATTTATTAATATTGTGATATTTATTATATTATGTGCTAATTGTGTCATAGTTATACTTTTAAATTGTAAATAGTATCATATTATTGCTAGTTATGATTGTGAGAATATAGAGTGGCCTTGATATCCCATAAATATAATTTGTTTTAATGTAAAATATTTACTAAACATTGCAATACATATGTAATTTAAACTTTTGTTTCCAGTGAATAGATAACTTTTTTATATTTAAATATTTATATATTTTTGAATTTTATATTATTGGTCAAATATGTTATTTTTTTGAATTGAACTACTCTCTCTACTGTTGCACGAACTGTAGATGGAATAGTAAATTTTACCCCTCGGCAATCTGACTCTTTCCTCACTGTTGTACAGACTGGAGTGGGAATAGTAAATTTTACCCCTGATGGGTTAAACCCTCTCCCTACTGTTGCACATACTGGAGCAGGAATTGTAAATTCTAACCCCTCCACAATCCAACACTTTCCCTGCTGTAGTCCCGATCAGATTGGGGATAGTAATTTGTACCCCTCCTGAGCTCAACACTTTCCCTATTTGTTGCACAAACTGGAGTGGGAATAGTTAATTGTACCCCTCCTGAGTCCAATGCTTTTTCTACTATTGCACTGACTGGAGTGGAAAAAGTACTTTGTACCCCTCCTAAGTCCAGCACTTTACCTACTATATCACAGACTCATGTGGAAATAGTAATTTTTACCCCTAATGAGTCTTATGCTTTCCCTACTGTTGCATCGACTGTAGTGAGAACAGTAATTTGTAACCCTCGATGGTTCAATGCTTTCCTTACTGTTGCACAGTCTGGAGTGGGTATACTAAATCTTACCCCTCCTGAGGTCAACAATTTCTCTTCTGTTGCACTGACTGGAGTGGGAATAGTAATTTGTAACCCTCCTGAGTCCAACCTTTTTCCTACTGTTGCACATACTGGAGTGGGAATAGTAAATTTTACTCCTCCTGAGTCCAATGCTTTCCCTACTGTTGCACTGACCACAGTGGGAATAGTAATTTATAACCCTCGTGAGTCCAACGCTTTCCCTACTGTAGCACAGACTGGAATAGGAATAGTACATTTTACTTCTCCTGAGTCCAATGCTTTCCCTACTGTTGCACAGCCTGGAGTAGGAATAGTAACTTGTACCCTTCCTGGGTCCAACGCTTTCATCTACTGTTGCACAGACTGGAGTGGGAAGAGTAAATGTACCCCTCCTGAGTCCAACGATTTCCCTACTAGGGAGAGGAGTTGGCCTAATGGCAAGAGTGGTCGACCTCGGACCTGGGGAACCGGGTTCCAGTCTCGCCAACAACGCTCAACATCCTGTGATTCTGGGCAAATCACTTAATCTCCCTGTGTCTAACAGAAATGAATGTGTCCTCATGTAACGCAACTGGTGCTATGTAAAGTGCTCTGATACCCGATACAGGGTCAATTTTGCTCTATATAAAAAACAAACGCCGAAACTCTGTACTGTTGCACAGACTGAAGTGGGAGTAGTATATGTATAATTCCTACAATTTTTTAGTTCTATTTATATGGTTAAAATGTATATTATTATGATGTTTCTGTGTATTTAACATGATATTTTTATTTAATAATATTTGTAATATGTAATATATTTTTTGTAAAATGTAATTTTTTTATTGTTTACTTTTCTATGTGTAATTACGTTGGTTTGCTTTAAAACCAAAATCCAGTTCATTTGTTATGTTTTTTAATTAATTATATATGTGTGTGTGTGTGTGTGTGTATGTAATTTAATTACATATAAAACAATATAGAAATATATTTGGTATAATATTAAACTTTACAAGAAATGTGTAAATTGAAATATATACTACAATTATTATTTTAAAATGTATATATTTAAATAAACAAATACATACATATAAAAATGTTTAAGTTTTAAATAAGTATAACAATTATACACATTTTAATTATTTAAATATATTTATTTTACATTATATTTGTGTTAAATGTTAATATATTTAGGGCCTTATCACTAGGACAGCAGTCACGGTGGTTTGTATAACCACCGCCACACTGCACGCTCACCCGCAGTATTACGCGTGTGACAGTTGGAGCACCGCAGGACTGCAGCGTCCCCCAAGGATCTAAGATCTCACGGTGGTCGAGCAGCTATCATGGCGGTGGGCTGCATGTTAGGCTCTCCTATGAGCCTAACAGCCCACTACTCTGAGACCTCCACAGCACCTGCCGCCCACCATGGATTACAATCGTAATCCGACGGTCATGCGCACCAAGGCATTGGTAGTCCTCCTGCAGACAGCACGGCGGCCCAGGAGGCCAGCCAAACTCGTAATGAGGCCCTAACTGTTTAAGATTTTTAATTATATACTTATGTTAAATAACAATATTTTTGTAATCGATATTAGCATAAAATGATATTTTTTAAAATATTTTTGTCATTTACATTATAAGTATAGGAAAATGATATTTTGTACTCAATATTTTTGACACGATATTTATATACCTCAATATTTGTGGTTTTGATATTTTTGTCATTGAACCGCCACTAGGGCAAGGTGTTGTGTAATTTTACAGTTTACTTGTCCTGGTAATGAAAAACTCACAAATTAGTTTTTCACTACTGTGAGGTCTGCCCCTCCCGGAGAATAACATTGGGGATTTCTTATTAACTTTATTAAACTCGAATTCCTATTTAAGAAGAGGTAGATAGATATACCTATGGAATTGTAATGATAAAGCCTCTTCAATGGTAAAATTAGAATTTTCATTTACATTTTGAAAATGCCACTTTTAGAAAGTTTGTATTACCAAAAACGGGTTCTGGCTCCTATCAGCAAGACTGAGCCCAATCATCAATTATTTTCACTGGGATACAAGAAACCATTCAATGTGGCCCAAAGTTATTAATCTTTATCTCTTTATTTTTTTAAACGGAAGGTTTTTCTTTTGATTACTTTTTTTTTACATTATGAAAAATTCGTAATCCTGATGGCAGTTCCTGCCTCGGCACTGCCGCCATTTAGGGATACGACTCTGACCATCACCCTGTCGGGATCTCTGATATTGGCAGAGGCAGCGGTCTTCTCTCTGACAGCTGTGGGTCGGAATTGTAATCCGGTGGTTGAACCGAAGGGCAGTCCGCAGACAGACAGCCACAGACGGTCTGTAGGTTGAGTTCCAGCCGCCATTATAATCAGGCCCTTTTGTGCTTGTCTGCCTTGGGTCACATGACTGGGTGTAGCTGACAGTTAGCCTTTATGAATCCCTCCCAGACAGTCAGCTAATATAGGGATTAAGTGTCCCTCACTGGGCCATCCACTGGCAAAATAGGTGGGCGGAGCAGAGCACAGCCCCACTTGCACCTAAACAGAGTGTGTCCTGTCTCCTCACAATAGGCCTAACAACCCTGTATTGTCTCTGCAGCCTAATTGGAACCAGGACAGGAGAGTCAGAAAATGCCAAGGAATTCAAAAAGCCTTTCTGGAAGCTTCTCCCACCTTCCAAGAGAGGGGGGCCAGCATATACAAATGGAACCTTCTGACCCAGTCTTCATTTTACATGTGGACCTGCGGAAGATCTCCCAAAGGACTGCTTGCTTCTTCAACTTACATTGCACTCTGCCAGACTGCTGCTGTACCTGGAAGGAATCCTTTGCAGCCTGGAGCCTGCCTTGAACCCTCAGAGACCAGCCCTGGTGTTGAACCCTGCATCTACAACTGCACCAAGGGATGCTAGAAGTGACTTTAAGGGCTAGTTTGCTGTTCAGAGCCACAGGGTCATAACAGGCACCTAATATATTGAAGTTGCACCTGGAGCCAGCCTGAGTAAGTCCTGATCCCCCAGGAGATCTCCATCCACTCCTGGTTCCTTGGTTGTGATGCTAATGGTGCCCAGATGGCCAAGTTTCAAAACTCAGGACTTAAACAAAATTTGACCAAAACGTCCTCTGAGAACCAGGAGGAGACTGGGACCAACGTGCTTACCTATCCTCCCGAGGTGCATTACCGGTTGGATTGACTTTGTGTCTTCGCCCGCTAATTTCTTATCGATAGTAGCAAATTGATTTTGGCGGTCCTTTGCCAAATGGTTATCTGACCTTGTGAAGTTGTCTTTAGCTACAGTCCTCTGCTTGGTCCCGCTGGATATTTTCGACTTCCATTTTGGATTCGAAGTCTGAATGCAAAAATCTTCCCCGTAGCTTTGCTCCCCAGCCATCCAACTATGATGCTCCACCTTGGGAAGCAACGTTTACAACGCAACCCTTACATGGCACTACACTTACAATGCAGGTATTACATCGCAACATCCTTTACATCGCATGACACTACAACGCAGACATTACAATGCATACCATTGCAACGCGTGACAATACAACGCATGTCACTACAACGCAGGCATTACAACGCATACCATTACAACGCATACCATTGGAGTTGGAATAGTAATTTTTAACCCCTTCACTATCCAACACTTACCCTAATGTTGTACCCCCTGGAGTTAGATTAGTAATTTGTACCCCTATACTATCCAATACTTACCTTTAATGCAATTTAATGCTATGTGTTGTAATGGTATGCGTTGTAAAGGTAGTATGCGATGTAATGGAATGCGTTGTAAAGGTAGTTTTTTAAAATGCAATGTAGTGTCATGCGATGTAATGGAATGCGTTGTAGTGGATGCTGCAATGTAAAAACTGCGTTGTAAGTGCATGCTCTGTAAATGTATGCGTTGTAATGTCATACATTCTGCTCCCTCATCGGACATTCCTGCAGCCTTACCCCTAAACCTCTACCTCCTTGTTCAATTTCCTTCCAAAATCCTTTTTTCTAAGGCCAAGGGTAAACGCTGACTAGGCCAAATTCGCTCCATGAATCTGAACTGCACTCCATCGTGGTTGGCCTTAACATATTTCTTTGATTTGGTTAGGGATTTTTTTAGCGTTTTATTTTCGCCTTTGTGCTATTTGTGTCCTGCATAAATACTTTACACACTGCCTCTACGTTAAGCCTGACTGCTTGCTGTGCCAAGGTACCCAAGGTTAAGCACAGGTTAAGTTGGTGACAATTTGTGGTTAACCCCCAAAGGTCTACGGCTGTTGCTTGACCAAGACTCACACCCTAGTCAACGAACTACCCAATTTCTCACACAAGAGCTGTAAGCATGTGCTCATAAGCTAGTCAGATCTACTCGGCCATAAAAAGGGGTAGCACGGAAGAAAAATGTCCTGCCACAGTATTCCGATGTTGTTAATTATCTCACATCCAGATGCCACGGCTCTGGGTATGATAATATCCTCAGGCATCCGAGAGGCAGTTCTTGACAAGCTCCTGTAACCCAACCATGCAATGCAGCAACTTCTGTTGCACCACCCATGGAAGGCCCGTTTGAGAAAAACTATCACAAGGCAGCACATTATGCAGTTTTGCGTAGGATTATAGATCTCACCAAAACACTTCGCTTTGGGTTTGTGTTAAAAAAGTAATGCACACCCAACCCAAAGTGTTTGTAGATCTGGGCCCTGGTGCATTTCGGACATGCACAGGCTACACACTGGTGCCTCGGTTTTGGAGGGACCATAATACCTATATGGAAGCATCACAAGTCCTGCACGATAACTGCACAGTTTCCAGGTATTAGGCAGATATAGTGAATACTTTTTTTTACATTAAGGTAGTGCACAATTCATGCTGGCTATGCTGCAATTCATACATAATTCTGATTAATTCATTTATGTCTCTAGAGAAGGTGGGGGTGGCACTGTATTGTGGGGTGTCACTCTGAATTATCATTGCCTGCGACAGCTTGAAATGATTGAGGTGACTTCTCCACATATATAAAGGGTGCGCTTTCTAAGAATGAGGATAATTTGTCAGGTTAGTGATGGGAATTGTGTCATTTGGTGGAGGGGCAAGGTTCCTTTTAAGAGAATTGGATGCATAAGATCAATTTGTTTTCTTTGATCTCCCTTGTCGTAGTTGAGTGTTATTTTATACACTGATGCTGGTGGTACAATGTCATTTAGAGCAATGAAAAGAGATGTACTTGATTGTTACTTGACAAGTTCCGTAACTGAGTTTGGTTTCGAGCCAAAGGAAATGAGTTGCTTGTTGCATTGTTGCCACACCATTGAAATCCACGCCCCAGCAGAATGAGTCTTACATGTCAATCTGACCACAAATAGATCTGGTAAACATTGCCACGAATTGCACAAAAAGGCTACTGCAAGCAGTGCACAGTTTGTGCCCATTGTATTCCGTCAATTTGATCTATCATCTCACCAGATACAGCACAGAGAGCATATTCTATATTGTGACCCACCTTGTAAAGTTGTCAGAGTCACTGTTTCTCTGGGGGGATGTCAAGACTTTACTACTGCTCCATCTTGCTCATGTTGTACCCTAGTAGACTAGTAAGCTACTCCTGAGGACACAGGGTGATGGGGAATTGAAAAAGACACACATCACTGCGTATCACCCTCTAGGACCTGGGATGGATTCAAAAGTAAATAAACAACATTTATTATATAGACTTCTGAACTGGACTATCCAGAGTGCTATGTATGCTATACTTTTTAGAGCTAGGTATCACTTTCTAATCCATTTCTTATCATAGTGTTTTTAAATAGTCTGACTGGGATCCTGATAATCAGGACCCCACTGCATCTGCTTTCTCCCAAGACTGTTATTCCATGTACTTAGGTACACTCCATATTGGATACTGGGGCACCCTTGTCAGTCCCTAGTATATGGTACCTATGTACCCAGGACATAGGTACCCCAGAGGCCTCCCATGGGCTGAAGCATGTAATATGCCACACATGAAAGGTCATGCAAAATGGAACTACAGGTCTGCCATTGCAGCCTGTGTAAGATGGTGCATATTCCTCTTACTTTAGATATAGGTCTCCTATATCGAAGGGTCACTGCACTAAAACCTATAAGTCACCCTGTAGCAGGCCTTAACAATCCTGAAGGCAGGGTGCTTGGTTCTAAGTGAGAGGGTGCTCCTGCATGAGCAGGACACCCCTGCAGCCTAGGGAGTCCATTCTCCCGGGTTGTCAGTGTATCATCCATTTACGACATATAGAGTGGCATTATGCAACCATGTAATGACCAACTCTAAAACGGCTGTAAGTAACCCTATTGTGTTTGGTATCAAACATTGTGGAGTCATCTCCCCACACCGGTAACTGTTGTGAGAGTTATGATTCCACCCCACTAGCTCCCCATTGTCCTGACCCTGCCCAGAGAGGCCCGCTGAATCTGTTCAACCCTCTACCATGGGTAAAAAATGGCTTACCTGGCTGTAGAACACTAGATTTAACGTGGACAAGATTCTGAACTAGAAACCACTGAACTTCGACTGTATGGACACTCTGGACTTTGCTGGACTCTGTTTGGGCCAGACTTTGTCTCCCTCTCATCTGTGCCCGTGCACCATACAGGCGCTGTGTAGGACCTGTGGAGCATCAAGGACAACCGAAGGCCTTCCTGGGCAGTGAAGGAGTCACTGCCCAGGAAATGCAGGCACCCCATCACGATTTACTATTTTCTGCTCCTGAGCTCTTATGGACTCCAAAGGCTCCAGCAACACAGGAGGTGGGTTTCAAAGTCTCTCAAGGTCCGAGCAGCCCTCTCACCAAGTTTGAGGTCAGAATCCCTAGTAGGGGCTACAATACTTGTAGCTCTGTGCACTGCGTACTTTTGCAAGTGCATATGCTTGTTGGCGTTCACAAAATAAGTCCACTGGGCTCTGAGTAGCTCCAACCTTGGGCCCCATTTCCACCAAAGAACTTCGGCCTCTTCCACTGAGTGCTCAGCTGACTGTTGCTTTGTAAATCTGTTCAAGGTCCCCTCTAGACTCCTGTGCCTCTGGCCTTTGGGTCCTCTTGAGGGTCAACACTGCTTTTCTAGGGCCCCCTGTTTGCTCCAGGCTTTCCCCGATTGCCCTGTGTTTGGTGGGTCTCTTGGACCTTGCTGGTCCGAACCTTAACCTTTTTGACCATCTTTGTGGGTTGCCACTGCCAAGGCTTGTTGGTGCTCCAGCCAGACACTGACCCTTCAGCACTCGACATCATTTGTGGGACATCTCAGATACAGCTTCTGGTTGTCCTCAACAGCTCCTGATTCCAGTGGCTGCAGAGTCAAGAACCCCCCTCAACGCACCTGAAGCACCCAACATCGGTGGGCATTGGTATACCGAGCACCCGGTCACTCCTGACTGACCCAGACTCTGTCCCCTCAGGTTTCAGGTACTCTTCATCACGAATCCACCTTTGGATTCCAATGGACACTTTCCTTCTTCCCAGAAGTGGCTCTTCTTCAAAGTCCTCGTTTTAGTTCAACTGTGGTTTCCGACACCACTTCGACCCTATGCACCCGGCTTCCCTGGGATAGGTAACTCTGATACTACGATATCCATGGGTCGGATGGCTCTCCAAACTCCTAAGTTCCACTGGGTTTCTTCAAAGTCCACTCAGACCTTAAACTTTAAAACTGCAACTGCGACTCTCCCATAGAATTGTACGGAACACGCAGTTGTGTTCCCACACTGCATATATCTTCCGTGGGGTCCCAACTTACTCACCTTGGGTGGTTTCTTGGGGTCCCAGTGATTCTATATCCTCTAGACACTGTCTTGACTCAAGTCGTGGTTCTTATACCACTATTTTAGTACATTGTTGGTCTCCCCCTGGAGGCCACTGTGCATTATTGCTACTTATGATTGTTTCTGTGCTACAGTATTGTGTGCTTTGTGTTTATCTGCGTGTAGCACATGATTGTGCTATAATAGTAAAAACATATTTTTATAACTATTGTGTGGTTCTCCTTTCATTTAACCAATACAATAAGGTTGCATTCTGGTAAAACAACCTGCTTAACATTCCTTCAAGACTAAGCCAGAAGGCTGCTCTCCACAGCTACCACTTGGATAGGTTTCTATGGTTATCTTTGACCTCTTAAATCACCATAAGGGTTGTGTGGACTAGTGCAAGGTGCCCACTTTAATTAGTGGACAGCATCTACCAGGCCAACTTATCACAGTCGACAACTGTACCAGTACCCACTCTTCAGCCATCCACAGTTATTGCACGCAATTAGGATCCAGCCTGCCCTGACATCGACCACTTTTTCTCCATAAGACTTTATAAGTCGGAAGGTACACTTCTCACTGGGACATACCTGGAGCCAGATATATCAACAGTTCAACTGTCCGCAAATGGGCCGATTCGCAAAATTGGCCCGTTTGAGAATGGAAAAAAGCCTTTTGGGATGTATCATTCCAAAAGGCAATCGCAAAATAGGGAATCACAATTTTTGCGATTACCTATTTTGTGAATGCATTTAGAGTATCGCAATTTGTGATTCTTTAAATGCAGTGCAAGAAGCACTTTTAAATTTGCGACCCTGCTTTAAGGAATTGCATTTTACCGCCAACTTCAAGTTGGTGGTAAAGTGCAAATCCTTAGAAAAATGCAACATGTTGCCTTTTTCTAAATGCCAGATGGTGCTCAAACATGTTCTTAGGGCATGTATGTGCGCCACATGTGCACGCATGCATATTTCAGGGGTGCAACAGGATGTCCTTTTGGTACCCATGCACTGTTGAAATTGCATGCGCAATTTGCGAGTACCTGTTGTGTATTTGCAAATTGCGCATGTAATTCCCATTCATTCACTTGGACCTAATAAGGAATGCATAGGAATCACAAAATATTTGCAGAAACCTACATACATTGCATTTTGCGAGTATATAATAGGGAATCAGTAAAATTTGCTATTATAGACTTGCATAATCCAATGTTGATACAACTGGCCCTAAATCTGTGATATGCTCTAGAATGACCAGATGACAGTAGTTGGCGCTTTGTGCTTTTTGCCTATTTGTACTTCAAAATTAAAAAAGTAATGTCTCTGGTTCTACTTTTGGTCGCTTTGGTGTCATTTTATATATTAAAATTTTCTCTATGTTTCTGAATTAGCTTGGACTGTTCTTGTGTTGTGTTTTACTTTTTGAGTATTGCATAAAAACTCTTACATATTACCTCTAAATTAAGTCTGACTGCTATATGCCTGAGGGTTTATTTCGTGACTCTAGCAGTTTATCCTGACGAGGATTGAGATTATTATTTGAAGTTGGTTTTCACCCCCCTATCCTAATTCAAATTCTTACAGCTAATAAAACTGACAAACCACATCTGCAGGGATTTTGTTATGGGTGGTTATTCAAGCTTGTGTCGTAGCTATGTATGTTAATACAGTGCCTTGTATAGTCACCTTTGTAAAATCCTTTGTGAAAGATGTCAAATGTGACTTCTGCCAACAGATATAAATGAATCTGGAGACTAACACAGCCAGAAGACACCTCACCCATCTGGCCACCCAAGACCATTAGTTTAAGATTTTGGATTACTGTTTGAGGGTGGTAAAACCCTACTCAAGCAGAAACCACAGTTCTTATCATGGTGAATTTGTAAGCAAACCACAAATTAAGCCATGCTAAAACCTCTAGTAGCTTGACAAAGAGCAGACAGGTTTATCCTGGAGACAGGGTGTAAAGGATTTGGGCCTCATTTCAAACAGTGACACTGTGAACACACACCAGAAGTAAAGAATAGAGTAAAAATGACAATAATTCAATCAGAAGAACCAGACATATGCAATTTTAAAGTATTTAATGAAAATAACTCCAAAAAACACAAAGTGCTAACTGTGGATATCTGACCGTGCCCATCCAGGAAAAAGTCACAAGTTGAGGTCGAACTGATTGGAGCAAGTGCTGGGTAAAAGGACCCAGTTAGGCCTGCTAAACAAAAGTACCGCAATCATGGTGCATTGCTTGGTTCTGCGTCGAAGATGTGTCAAGCAGTCAAAGAGATACGTCGGTCCCGTAGAGCTGTGAGGCTGCGATGCAAGTTGCTGCATGGTCTTCAAGGATCCCATCAAAGAGGGCTTGTAATGCAAAGTCTGGCATAGTGGATGTATTACTCAGTCAGGGTGATGCACCTGCTCTGAAGAGCTGTGTGAGTCTGTAATGTGGAGTCTGAGATCGTCATCAAGCAGGCTGCTGTTAGCGAGACATGCAAGGGCCTGCATCGGTGAAGTTTTGCACAGTGGTGGTTCCAATGCAGACTGCGGGGTCACTGCAGAGTCTTTGACCTGGGAGAACCTTTGCAGCAGAGGCAATGTGTCAGTTCTGCTTGGGAATGGGCTGTGCAGCACAGGAGATTTGCTGATTCTTCTGGATCCATAGGTTGGCTTGTGGATGATCAGCTTTAAGCTACTTCCATTAGACCTACAGAGCAGTAGTCGAGCTGAGTGGCAGTCCTTTCAGCAGCGCAGCAGCCCTTCTTCCTGGCAGAGTATCCACAGGGCCAGACATGTACAGAAGAGTTGGTGTCTGAGGTGTAATATATATCCTTAGTACTGCCTTTGAAGTGGGATAAGTTTCTGGAGATTTCCCTTTCAAATGCACAGGTCTCCTGCCTTCCTGACCCTGGGATCAAACTTACTATAGGCAGGGCCGGACTGGAAACGAAAAGGGGCCCTGGCAAAGACCTTGGCCGGCCCCCCTGGGAGCAGACGGACTATTTGCCAGGGTTGGTATCGGCCGATTTTGTTACAGGGCCGATTTTGGAGCTTTGCTGCAAAAACGGTACTGTAACAAAAACGGCCACCAGGGGCCAAAAATCGGCCCCCACCCTAGCGGCCCACCGGGGAAATGCCTGGTGCCTGCTACGGCCAGTCTGGCCCTAACTATCGGGGGTATGCAGTCCTTGGTGTGGAAAATAGCGATACCAAAGGGGATGATGGACGGAGCGTTGGAACAAATCAAACACTCACCCCCAGTCAATTGATCTGGGTTTAATCCATCATCATTCTTTATCTCACTCCACCACCCCAGTTCAGACATGGCCATATGCAAATCAGTCTGACCCTGTGCCTCATGGGAACAGTCCAGCCTGAACTGCCAAGCCATGTCTTCCCTGGGCCGGAAACAAGCATCCTGGGGCAGGTTTCTGGCTAATCAGCCGTCATCAGCCAGGCTAGCTTGAATCCAGTGGCAAAGTGGGCAAGGGACCCATGTCTGGGCATACCCTGCCAACTTAGGGCAAACAAAGCGATACCAGAGGGGATGATGA
The DNA here is from genome assembly GCF_964261635.1 of Lissotriton helveticus. Lineage (NCBI taxonomy): Eukaryota > Metazoa > Chordata > Amphibia > Caudata > Salamandridae > Lissotriton > Lissotriton helveticus. The sequence goes on from NC_136068.1 coordinate 1,763,121,020, forward strand.
TCGAAGCGTTGGAACCAATCAAACACTCACCCCCAGTCAACTGATCTGGATTTAATCCATCATCATTCTTTAGCTCACTCCACCACCCTTGTTCAGACATGACCATATGCAAATCAGTCTGACCCTTGGTGTGGAGGCAGAACTCAGCCTATTCACTTGCAAGCAGGGCTGTGAGCGGCTGTCTAGAAAGAATATGCAAACAACAAATGTCAACTTCGCCCTGTCATGTGACCCAGAGACAGTTTTCAAGCACCAAATGGCTAAGGCAGGAAAAGGCTAACTTTATAAAAGTGATAAACAAACAGAGGGTAAACCCAGGGTCCCTAGAAACCCTGGTAGAATTATGTAAACAAAACATTAGATTCCCTCAGAGGAAACCTGAACCTCTGCTTCCTAGGGAAAAGACAGACATGTGGCCATGAATAGTTCGTTTGTTAAACAACTGTTTAATGGATACCCATATATTCTGCTATACACAATAATATACAACACACTCATTCAGAAAACAAAAACAAAATACATGAAGCAGATGCTCTTGGTGGGTGGTGCAGTGCAAGTGACTGGTGAAGATTCAGTTAGCAAGAAGTACGTTGTGAAACATAAAGCATAACATGTTGAGTTATAAATGCATAAATTCAAGATTAGTGAAGCTCTGTGCCCAGGAACCCACTGATGGCACGACTGTAATGAAGTCAACAACACATTGATATTTTGACCCCAACAATTCAACTTATAATGCCAAATCGAAGAATGGGGTGCATGAGGGAAAAAACAAAGACTGGTGAGCACGGTCAACAGGAGGGAGAATGTCTTAGGTGAACCTGCTTGTGGCCGTAAAGATGCCAGGCCCCAGGTTCATGTATGGGTAGGCGTGCACCCACCTGTTGTGCCATGCAAAACATGAAGTGCCATATTATCAAGAAAGGGCGATACATTATCGCCGCTTTTATTGACCGGAAACTGCCGCTAAAGCGGCGATATTGGGCTTGATAATATGACCTTGTGAATTCCCATAGAAGCCCAGGTTAACACCAGAACCTGGGCTTCTATGGGAATTCACGAGGCCATATTATCAAGCCCATTATTGCTGCTTTAGCGGCAGTTTCCTGCCCATTAAAGTGGCGATAATGTATCACCCTTTCTTGATAATATGGCCCTCAGTCCTTTGGCTTGAAGTGGCAGGTGCGAAGAGAAAATAAAGAGAACAAACACAAGTGCCCATTATCGTCCCTACAAGTGATGTGAAGGGAAAATTACACTGAGTTAGACCTGGCATCCCTAGAATGCTTACCTCTACTCTTTGATGTATCTTTTTGTTGGCCTTAGGACTCTGGGCACTTTACCACTCCTAACAAGTGCTAATGTGCATGTAATTCTCCCCTAAACATGGTAGCATTAGTATATATCTGAATGACATATTTAGCTTAAACCAATGGCCTGTAATCTAATGCTACTAGTGGGCCCGCAGAACTGGTTATGCCACCCATACAAGTAGCCTCTCAAACCTATCTCAGGCCTACCATTGCAGGGCATTTGTGTGCAGTTTACAGCCACTTCAACATGGCATTTAAAACCATTTGCCAAGCCTTAAACTCCCCTGTTGGTACACTTAGGTCACCCCTTAGGTAGGCCCTAGGTAGCCCCAAGGCCAAGGTGCTCTGTAAGTGAAAGGTAGGACATGTACTTTTACATTTTACATGCCCTAGTGGTGACAAATGGCTAAATTTGTTTTTCACTACTGTGAAGCCTACTCCTCTCATATGCTAGCATTGGGAATTCCTTAAAGCATTTTTAAGCTGTAATTCCTGATTAGAGAGGAGTAGTTAAATCATGTTTCATATCTTTGGAATGCTAATGATAAATCCTCTTTAGTGGTAAAGCTGGATTTAACATTTCTGTATTAGAAATGCCACTTTTAGGAAGTGGGCATTTCTCTGCTCCTACTGCTCTATGCCTTGCATTCTGTCTCTAATAGACGTCTGACCTAGGTGACAGCTACACGTTGTGCATTCCACCTAGGCAGCCACAAACACAGGAAAGTTGGGTGTGACAGAGGTCTCAGCTACATTCCTCTGCATTCCGATAGAATCCTTGGGAGGAAAGGGAAGCTGACACTTACATGTGAATATGCAACCTGTGTCCTACACAAGGGCTGATTAACCCCCATAGATAGCATGGCAGAGAGGGCTGGGATGAAAGGGGACCTCTGCACTTCAAGGAGCTGCTTTGAAGTCACCCCCACTTCAAAGGCACATTTGGGAAATATTACTGGACATTAACCCTACCAAGAGAGTACACTACTGGACCTGTGAAAAATTATGTCATGAGTAAAGACTGCTGTGCTACAAAGATTGCCACTCTGCTTAACTGACTGTTCCAAGGACCTGCTTCACTGCTGTGCTGAGCTGGTGTTGCTGTCGGCTGATCTCTACCCTGCAGAGGACATGGACTGGAGCCATCCCACTTAAACCCAGAGTGACTCCAAGGGCTTGCTGGCTTGTGTGCTCTTTTCTGAAGACTCAGGGACACAAAAGACTTCCTGAAATTCTACTGGTGCTGCTGGACTTTGCCATATGTGTGTCCTACCCTTGCCAGAAGTGTGCCCCATAGTCCTGGACCTCAGAAGTGGGTTCTGCAGATGTTCTACTACACAATCGTTGCATCGTCACCACTATGCCGATCAGAACCTACGCAGTGCCCTGCGACGCCAATACAGTGTCGTTCCAAAGACATTACTGCATGCTCGACAATGATGCAAGACCAGACTGCAGGTTTGACGATGACGCAGAGCCGATCTAAGATCCGGAATGCAAGGCTTGACCTCAACACATCGACCCAACTGTGTGAATTGGAACCAACACATCGGCCTCTTGACAATGACGCTTTGCTCCTTACAAGGTACTTTTTCAGCAGACCCTGTTTGGTTCCTGTAGCCGGCATGCACTTAATCACGGTTGGCCTGAAGTTTGGATTTGCACTGGTTCAGCACGATCTCAAGAAAACCTTTTAGCTCTATAGACTTCTATGCACTGTTTTGGGATTTTATGTTTAAAAATGGGTATCTTGACTTCCGCTTATTGGATTTTTGTTCTTTAGGTCTTGAGTTACTCAGATAAATATTCAATATTTTTCTAAACCTGTGTGGAGTCTTTTTGTGGTGTTTTCATTGTGGTATTGTGTGTGTGTTTTTTACAAATACTGTAGATGCCTGCTCTGTGTCAAGCTACCAGGTTAATTTAAAGTATGTATCTGACTTTCCCTGACTAAGATTTTGGTCCCTACTTGAACAGGGTGCCTAACTGTGCCAACTAGAGACCCAGGGGAAGATTTACAACCCCATGTGATACTTTTGCGTCACAGTTGTGTCACTTTTGTGATGTAGCGGCGGCGTAAACAATGCAGCCAATTTACAATGTGATACTTCTAGGGAGATGCATCATGTTGAAAAGTCCTGCGTCACATTATACCTGCATCAGGTATAATGTATGCAGGGTGGGCGTTCCCACGCAGGAAAGCCTCGTAGAAGTGACTCGGAGAAATCTACAAGATTTCACTGCGCCACTTCTAGGATGCCACTGTGTCAAAACCATACGCCTGCTTGAAGCAGACGTAAGGAGTGATGCAATACAATAAGTATTATTATTATTTTTATTGTTAATTAATTGCTTTTATATGGCGCACAGTTACCCGAAGGCGTCCCGGCGCTAGCGTCTAGACAGGGGTTTACAGCGGATAAGTTGCTGGAAGAGCCAGGTTTTTAGGAGTTTTCGGAAGAGTAGCAGGTAGGATTCAGCAGGAAGGGTTGGGAGCATTGTATTCCACAATCTGGCCACATTGTAGAAGAATGACCCACCTCCACTTCTGGCTCTATTTATTTTCGGGATTGCAGCTAGGTGGAGGTTGTCAGACTGAAGGCACCTTCAAGGGAAATAGGGGTTGATCAGAGTTCTGTTGATAGTTGGGCCACTACTCCAGAATGTCCTATGTGCTAGGCACAGAGCCTTGAATTTGACTCTATTGGCAACCGGAGCCAGTGTAGCTTTCTCGGGGCTGATTTGGCAGATTTATTTTTCGGGACCCAAGCAATAATCTGCCCGCACAGTTCTGGGCCACTTGGAGTTTCCTTAGCGTTGCAGGGGGCGTTCCAAGGTATAAAGAGTTCCCATAGTCCAGGCGTGAGAAAACCAGAACCTGAATCAGAGTCCTCCTAGAACTTATTGGTAGGAGAGGGGGAATATTGCGCAACAGTCTCATAGCACTGAAGCAAGCTCCAGTTACTCTTATCGCCTGGTGGGTTGTTCGTCGGTGTGTGGGGAGGGAGTTCCATGTTTTAGCTGCTAGGTAAGAAAATGATCTTCCTCCGGTGGTGGTTCTGCAAATCCGTGGGATGGTGGCGAGGGTGAGGCTGGAGGAGCGGAGTTGGCGGGTGGGAGTGTAGAACGAGAGGCGGAAGTTGGGGTATTCGGGTCCTATGTCGTGGAGTGCTTTGTGTGCGTGGGTGAGGAGTCTGAACGTGATCCTCTTGTTGACGGGGAGCCAGTGTAGGTTTCTCAGGTGGGCGGATATGTGGCTGTGGTGAGGGATGTCAAGGATGACTCGTGCGGAGGCGTTTTGTATGCGTTGTAGTCGGTTTTGAAGTTTGGCGGTGGTTCCTGCGTATAGGGCGTTTCCGACGTCCAGTCGGCTGGTGACGAGGGCCTGGGTGACGGTCTTTCTGGTTTCGGTGGGGTTCCACCGGAAGCTCTTTCGGAGCATGCGCAGGGTGTTGAAACAGGAAGATGAGATGGCGTTGACTTGCTTGGTCATCGTGAGGGATGTGTCCAGGATGAATCCCAGGTTGCGTGCGTGGTCCGCGGGTGTTGGGGCGGAGCCCAGTGCTGTGGGCCACCAGGAGTCATCCCAGGCGGAGGGGGGTTGTCCGAGGATGAGGACCTCCGTTTTGTCTGAGTTTAACTTCAGGCGACTGAAATGGTATCGAAGGCTGCCGAAGAGTTCAGGAGAATTAGGGCGGTTGTTTCTCCGTTGTCCATCATGGTCCTGATGTCATTGGTGGCTGTGATGAGGGCAGTCTCGGTGCTGTAGTTGGCTCGAAATCCGGACTGGGACGGGTCGAGCAGGTTGTTTGCCTTGAGGAAGGCAGTCAACTGTTTGTTTACGGTCTTCTCGATGACTTTGGCAGGGAAGGGAAGAAAAAAGATGGGGTGGAAGTTCTTGAGGTCTTTGGGGTCCGCCGTGGGTTTCTTCAGAAGGGCATTGATTTCTGCGTGTTTCCAGCTCTCAGGGAAGGCAGCTGACATGAATGAGCTGTTTATGATGTTCCGGAGATGGGGTGCGATGATGGTGTTGGCTTTGTTGAAGATATGATGGGGGCAAGAGTCAGAGGGGGAGCCGGAGTGGATGGAGTTTATGACCTTGGTGGTGTCTTCAGTGCTGATGGGAGTCCAGGCGCTGAGGGTGGAGGTGGGGGTCACTGGTTCGGTGGCTGCAGGCGGAGTCTGGGGTCCAAAGCTGTCATGTATATCTGCGATCTTGTGTTAGAAGGACGTGGCGAGGGAGTTGCAGAGTTCTTGTGACGGTGTGAAGGCATTGTTGCTGGCGTTGGGGTTGGAGAGCTCTTTGACGATGTTGAAGAGTTCCTTGCTGTTGCGGGTGTTGTTGTCTAGTCGCTCTTTGAATGATGTCCTTTTGGTGGTGTGGATAAGCTGGTGGTGTTCATGGGTGGCGTTCTTGAGGGCTGTCATGTTATCTGTAGTTCGTTCGTGGTGCCAGGTTTTTTCCAGGGCTCGGCAGGATTTCTTGGATTCTTTGAGTGCGTCTGTGAACCATGGGGTTTTCCTGTTGCCGGTCAGGCCTGGGGGGTTCTTCAGTGTCGCGAGCTCATCGGCGCAGTTGGTGATCCAATGTGCGAGGTTGCGGGCTGGGTCGTTGGTGTCAGTGGTGTTGGCTGGCGGGTTCTGGCTTAGTGATGAGAGGAGTTGGTCTGTGGTAATTTTGCTCCAGCATCTGTGAGGGATCTGTCGTGTGCGGTGGTGGGATGTGTTCTTTTTGAAGGTGAAGTGGATACATCTGTGGTCGGTCCAGTGTAGTCCGGTGGAGTGGCTGAAGGAGACGTGATTGCTGGCGGAGAAGATGGGGTAAAGCGTGTGGCCGGCGAGGTGGGTGGGGGTGTTCACTAGTTGCTTGATTCCGAGGTTGGCGAGGTTGTCGAGCAGGGTGGTGGTGTTGTTGTCGCTGTTTTTTTCCAGGTGGAAGTTCAGGTCCCCTAGGAGAATGTATTCTGGTGAGGCTAGGGCGTGCGGGCTGATGAAGTCGGCGATGGTTTCGCTGAATTGTATGCGTGGTCCTGGGGGTCTGTAGATGAGCGTTCCTCTAAGGGTGGTCTTGGGGTCGGTGTGAATCTGGAAGTGTAGGTGTTCGGCGATGGGAAGTGTGTCTTCGGTGGTGGTTGTGATGTCGATGGTGTTCCTGTGGATGATGGCGGCTCCTCCGGGTGATCTTGTAGCCGTCCAGGATGGCTATGGCGATGTCGGGGGCCGAGGAGGCGTTCATCCAGGTTTCCGTGAGGAAAGCGACGTCTGGTGCTGTTGAGTCGAGGAGGTCCCACAGTTCGATGGCGTGCTTGTGGACGGAGCGGGTGTTGAGGAGGATGCACTTGAGGTGGTTGTTGTTGTTGTTGTTGTTGTGGGGTTTGGAGGGTGTGGGGCGGGTTTGGAGGCAGGTGAATTTGCAGGCTTGACAGGTGAAGAGTCCGTGGGTGCGCTTCGGGGTGGCTTGGTAGCAGGCGAGTGGTCGTCCGGTGTTGAGTGCGTTGAGGGCCGCGCAGTCTTATCTCAGTCGTGCCCTCTGGATCTGGTGGGGGCCAGGGTTTCTAGCGCTGGGCGCGGTTCAGGCACGGATGGGCGCAGACGGGCTTGCCTTTGGCGCGCCAGCGGTGCACACGCGGCACGCGTCCGCTGCGCTTTTGCGCGGTCTCCTCCATATATGGCGAAGTGGGAGGGAGGAGCAGCTGGGAGGCAGGAGCGGGGTGGCGAATGGGCGTCGGGGAAGCGGGAAACAGAAGGAAAAAGGGGCGGGCCGCCGGGGAGCAGCGGCGGGGAGAAGGGGAAACAAGCGGGAAAACAATCACGGGCAGAGCAACAGTACAAGAGGACACAGGCAGGACAATTAATGCAACGAGTGCAAAGGGGCACAGTAAACAGCAAAACACAAGATACAAACTCCTTAGGGCGCAGGTTCAGCGTCAAGCACGTGGCAGCAGCGGTGGAAGCACACGGGGAGCCGTGTGGTGCGTGGAGCGACCGGCCCTGTGAGCAGGGTCAAGGGTTACCTTGAGTGTTCCATCCATGACGCCACTTCTTCCATACAGTTTTCCAAGTCAAATAAGTGGTTGGGGGGCCATCGAGGGATATTACCAGTTGGGTATCATCTGCGTAGTTGAAGATTTTTTTCCCCGAAAGGCAGAATGATGTCAGCCAGAGGCTGCATATACACATTGAATAAAGTGGGGCTAAGGGAGGATCCCTGGGGGACTCCACAATTGACTCCCAGAGCTCTAGGGGTAGATTACCCTGAGAAGGCCTGAGAGGTCCTATTCTCTAGGTAAGATTGAATCCACTTGAGAGCCTCCCCAGAAATGCCTCTCCTCCTAAGTTTCTCCCCTAGTATGTTAATTCAAGGAGGATGATGGCCTCAAGGATATGTTTGTATTCCTATATAGACCTAAACATGCATTGTTGGAATTGCCTCATGCTTGCGACATGACTCCAGTCGTGCATGACTTTTGGTCCAACAGATGTGTCAGAATTTCTGACTCATCTGTCAATCCTTGTGCCACAGTGTGCTGTATTATAAATACAGCACATCCATGGTGGCGCATGTGTATCGCAGGGAAACTGACGCATCTCTACAGATGCGTCAGTTTCTTGTAACTCTGCCCCCCAATTTCTAACACCCGTCTTCATGTTGTGGTGCCTTTAAAGTGCACTTGAAGGATATCTAGACAAAAGAGGGGGTAACAATATAAGTATAGTATAGAGGGTCGTATAGGAGAGTAGGATCGGCTTCCTATGTTTACCCCCACTATTTTCAACTTAGATTGACTGGGATCCTGCAATCCAGGACCCCAGTCTTGCTGCTTTATCCTTTAAAGTGATTGCATGTACTTTAGGTACATTTGCAGCAGCATATGCTTTTTGTCAATCCCAGAGGCTGTGCTTTGGGCTACATATAGTTCTGACCGAGCAGTATTTCTACCAAAGAATTCCGGCCTTCACTCCAGAAGTGCTCTGTGGGCCTGTACTTTGTGATTCAGCTTGACGTCCCTTTGCAATCCCTGATTCGTGGGCCTGCGGGTCCCTGTGAAGGTAACTTTGATTTCAATTGGGCTTTTGTGATTTGCTCCAGATGTGCTCCATTGCTGGTCCTCACCGTAACCTGTTTCCTCTGCCCACGTGGGTTGCATTTGCCAAGGATTATTGTTGTTCAATCCAGAGACTGACCCCCTCAGCACTCAACATCCTTTGTGGGACAGCTCACCTCTGGACTTTGGTTGACTTCTCCTGGTTCCCATGGCTGCAGAGTCAAGCATCCAGTCTTCTCATCTGAAGCACCCAACATTGGTGGTCATTCGTCTACTGAGCCCCTGGTCACCCCAAAGTTACCCAGACACTGTCCCCTCTGCTTTCAGGTTCTTCTCACCTTGGATTCCACTGGACACTTTTCATATTCCCAGCAGCAGCACTTCTTTGAGTCATGCCATTGAAAATTACGAAGGTTCCCGACTCCACTTGGCCCCTTTGCACCAGGCTCCTTTGGGATAGGTAACAAAGGACCCTCGGTACTCAAAGGGGTGCTGGCCTTAGAAGCTTCTATGTTCAAAAGGGTTTGCTTGAAGTCCTCTCCGAAGTGTCCTTAAACTGTAATTTTCCAACCACGACTTTCCCATAGAGTTGTACAGAACTTGTGACTGTTTTCACACACTGCACCCGTTCTTCTGTGGGTCCCTTGTCACTATTTTGGGTGGTTCCTTGGGGTACCAGCAATTCTACATGCTATAGGCACTGTATCTAGTGAACTCGTTGTTGATATACCATTTTTTAGTATATGGTTCGGTCTCCCCCTGGAGCCCGCTATGTATTGTGCTATTTACTGTTGTTCTATTGATCAAGTGTTGTATGCCTTGTGCTCTAGTCTCTTATAGGGGTTAGTAGAGAGTGTTTAGTAATAAATACATGTCTTTTATATATCTCCTATGTGGTTCTCCTTTCATTTGGTTATTCAGGAGGTTCTGATCTGGTGAAACAAGCTGCTTTACATTCCTTTAAGACTTCGCATGAAGGCTGCTCTCCATAGCTACCACAAGGACAGCTTTCATAAAGGTTATTTTTGACCTAATCATCAATAAGGGTCATTTGGACTGGTACAGGGAGCCCTCTTTAATTAGTGGACAGCATATACCAGGCCAACTTCTCACTGGTCGCATGTTTGCAAAGTCATTCTCAGTGAGCCGGCAGGCAATAACATATAGTAGCGTCAAGGATGGATGCTTCCAGCAGTAGAACGATCAGTGTGCAGATGTGCGAGTCTTCCAGTGAAATAGATAAGTGCGGCATGTACTTGTGGGAGCATTAGTCCCAACCGATGAGACCGCGTCATGGCGACTATCTCCAGGGGTGTAGCCAGAGGAAGTGAAACATATGGGCCACAACAGGGGATGGGAACAGAGGGGTAGATCACATGAGTAGGCGAGTTTCAGGAGGAAAGTGGAATGAAGGGAAAGATTTCAAATATTGTCTGCTTGAGCAATGAAAGGGAAAGATCTGAAAAAACTGGAAAAGCCTCAACACACTGCAAGTCGCTAGAAACAACTTGAAAAATGTACATCTTGCACAGTACACATAGTGTTGGGGTTAATGTTTGATATGTATAGTTGCTTTGAAAGTCATACTAAATAAACATATAGAAGAATATACATATGTATTACATTGTGATGGGGTGGCTCATTCAATGTGGGCACCTGGACACCTAGCTTGCCACTTGCCTGTGGCCTCCATTTCCAGCTTGTTCCAGACTGATCAAGTGATACCGCAGCTGCCCGGATTTTCCCATTGGGTTTCCACAACTGGGTTTTCCCACTCACTGTTCTTCCCATCAACAGAAACCCCGCTTACCCCAGCACCTGCTTAATGCAGGCCGAAGCATGACCATGCCTCAGACATGCGCAATGTCCTCATCCGTGCATGGACCTTGCCCAGTGCCATGACTCCTGGCCGTCCCAGACAAAATCTACACCCTGTACCTGGGACGCTGCAGCAAATACTGCCACATGCCAACCCATTCTCCATGGTAGACCCTTTCACCTGCACCCACTGCCACTTCACTTGCTACTGCACACACACCAGCCAACCAACCAATCACTCCCAGAACACAGCCCAGATACCACCTAAACAAAACAAAATGTGCATGCGCCCTTTTCAACAGACACTCAACATGCAAGCATTTGACTGAATTATGGGACCTCATCCCCACCCTCACACCTGACATCCTCTTCCTCACTGAGACCTGGCTCAAACCCACATGCACCATTTCCACAACGATCCCCGACAGATATAAAATCACTCACCAACAAGCCGGGAGGAGGAACAGCCATCATCCACAAGGAGACCATACCCACCATCACTGATAATGCCACCAACCCCATGGAACATCTCAACTTCAAGCTCCACACAGATGACAAGACAACCATTGGAGGCACTCTTGCATACCACCCCCAGGCCCACCCTCCGGTTTCCACAACACATTCACAGACCCAGGCCCACCCTCCGGTTTCCACAACACATTCACAGACTGCATTGCATCTCTAGCCTTAAACTCCAAGGACTACATCTTCCTCAGTGACCTTAAATTTCCACTTCGACTACTTCAATGACAATAACATGGCACACCTCCTCAGCAGCATGAGCAGCCTCGGATTGACCCAGATCATCCACAACCCTACACACACACAGCAGGACACACACTGGACCGAATTTCACCTCAGGCTCCCTCGTCAAATACATCCAAGTCATAGAACTCACATGGACCAATCAATCAATCGTCCACTTCAGTATCTCCAGCACCCGCACCGCCACCCCCCAGATCATCAACGTCCTCCACCAGAGGTGGAACAAATATCAGAGACCAGCTGGGCGAATGCCATTAACACCTCCAACCCTGCTACCACCACCAACCTCGAACAAGGAGTGAAAAACTACAACACCTGGATCAGCCTTTTCGCAGACATCATCATCCCCATCAAGAGCAATATTCAGAGAAAATCCTCCAAAAAGACTAGCTTGTACACCCAAGAACTCAGAACAGCGAAACAAGACAGCAAACAGTTGGAGAGGAGATGTCACACCAGCAAGGACACCTCTAACAGGGTAGGGAGGACACTCATTCTTCCTTAACCCCTATCACTGTCTGCAGAGGGCATCAAAAAAGACAGTCCTTGGCACACATACATCAAAACCAGCACCAACAATACTAAGGAACTTTTCAACATTGTTAAGGAATTCTCCAACCCAGATGCCAGCAAAATTAACATCACATCCTCGTCGAAGCTGTGCAACAACCTCACCCACTTGTTCCATGACAAGATCGAAACAATATACAGAAACCTCAAACCCCAACCCACACCTACAAACTTCCGCAACAAATTCACCATCATTTTATCCAACACGAACCACACACTGACCACCTGGAACATCCTCTCCACCCATGACACCACCTCCACCATGTAGTCCATCCACTTGAAAGCTCCCACAGACCCATGCCAGCACCACATCTTCAATCTCAGACACCAATGGATCGGCCAGGATCTCACCACCCTACTCAGCACCTCTATGACCACTGAAACATTTCATAATGCATAAAAAACATGCCAAAGTGATACCACTCCTCAAAAAACACTCTGCCCACCCCAGCAAATTCAAAAACTACCCTCCAATCTCCCTGCTGCCATTCCCAGTGAAGGTACTGGAAATGATCATCAATAATCAGCTCGTGGCACACCTGGACCTGGAGCAGAACCAGCTACACCTCTCAATTTACCTTCTGCAGCAATCTTAGCACCGAACCGCCTTGATTGCAACCACCGACAACATCCATAAGCTCCTCGACAGAAGAGAATCAGCAGCTTTGATCCTCCTTGACCTCTCTTCTTCCTTTGACACTGTATCCCACCACACACTGATTGAAAGACTCCACCACATCGGCATCCAAGGGGATGCTCTGGATGGATCGTTTCCTTCCACACCGGAAGAACCCAGAGGATCCAGCTGCCACCTTTCACTTCTGAACCCAAGGAGATCACATGTGGTGTACCCCCAGGGCTCAGCACCAGGTTCTTCAACGTATATATGACCCCTCTGTCCAACATCGTCAGATTCAATGGTCTCAACATCATTTCCCACGCAGCAACACACAACTCATCCTCTCACTCGCCAATGATCACACAACCACCAGAACCAACTTGCACAGAAGCATGACAAACATTACCTACTGGATGAAGAACAATTGCCTGCAGATGATCACAGACAAGTACTGACCTTTGGCAACAGCAGCAACACATGCGATGACTGCTGGTGGTGATTAGACCTAGGACCCGCACCCACTCACTCCAACCACACCAGAAACCTCGGAATCATCATTGACAACAACCTCACCATGAAATCACAGATCTACGCTCTGTCCTCGATCTGCTTCCTCACTCTGTGCATGCTACATAAGATCTTCAAGTGGCTAACCCGACAGGAGACACACCATGACACAAGCCCTCATCAACAGCTGACTGTACTAAGGCAATGCCCTCTATGTAGAAATCACTGCACATCTTCTACAGAGACTTTAAACCATACAGAATACCGCAGCCTAACTGATTCTTAGCCTTCTCCGATGAACCCACTTTACACCCCATTTCAAGAAACTCCACTGGCTTCCTTTACAGAAGAGATGATAACTCGAGCTGCTGAACAATGCACATAAGGTTCTACACAACCAAGGACCCGCCTACAGTAACCACTACCGGAACTTCCACCAACCATCCAGAAGACTGTGCTCCGCCTCCCTTTCACTTGCCCATAGTCCAGGCAATTACTGAAGCAAAAGTGGAGGATGCTCCTTCTCCCACATATCAGCAGAGAACTGGAACAGCCTCCCCACATGCCTCCAGACAATCACCTCACTTCTGGAATTCTAAATGACCCTCAAGACCTGGCTGTTTGAATAAGCCTCCGGGCCCTGTAAGCACATGGATACCCTATTGGGTTATTAGCCCCGATTGATAAATCTTGATTTATTGTTTGATTGAATGTCCAGGTGAGGAAACAGCATCTATCAGAGGTCATCTTCTGGGCAGGGACTGCAAGGAAATAACCAGAACTGTGAAATAGAACAGTTATTTAGGGTGAAGGTTACAGGGTAGGGGTTTGTCGTCAGGCCTTGAGTCTGTTGAGTCCATTCACGATAGAGTACAGGCAGTCAATCCACCTGAGTTCATTGGTCATAAGATGTTGTGTAAAGTTTCTGCTGCGTAGGTCCAGTGAATATTCTAAAAGTGACATTTTAAAAATTGTGATTTAAAATCCAACTTTACCCTAAGAGAGAATTTTTCATTACAATTTCAAAGACACCAAATATGAACTTGTCACCTGTTGCCATTTAGAAGTCACAGCTTATTCAAAGTGATAAGTTAACTCCAAAGTTATCCTATGGGAGAGGTAGGCCTTGCAGTAGAGAAAAATGAATTGAAGAGTTTTTCAGTAGCAGTACGTATACAACTTAACAGTGCATGCCCTACTTTTAAAATACACTGCACCATGCCCTCCAGGCTATCCAGGGCTTAAACTAGGGGTGACATATGTAAAAAAAAAGAAGGTGTGGGCGTGCCAACAGGTTTATTTTACCAGGCTGAAATGGCAGTTTGCAACTGTACATTCAGGCTGCAGTGACAGGTCTGAAACAAGCTTGAAAGGGCTATTTAAGTAGGTGACACAATCAGTGCTGCAAGCCACCTAGTAGCATTTAATTTACAAACTCTGGGTCCATGCAGTACCACTTCACTATGGAATTTACATATTCAAATTTGGCATAAGCCACGTTTTAAATTAGGAGCATATGCACTATAACACTGGTTAGCAGTGAAAAAGTGTGCGGCCATAAGGCCAAAAAAATGAGATCAGCAAAAATGTGGAGGACAATATTTGAGTGGCAGACCATCCGAGGCTTACAGGTCTAACAGACAGCAACATCAATCCCATGCTATGTTGTGAAAGAAAGTCTGCCTGGACATGATGGAGGAAGCCATGCTGTCATGCAAACTGTTGATTCCAGAACAAGGTACCTACTCTAGAGCTAATGCTGAAAAAAGAAGGAGAGAAATAGAGAGCAAGTTGCAATGGCCTACCATATCATGGGTTGGCGTCTTCATTTTCCTTCTTTTTTTTTCCTCTTCCCCTTTACATTTTGTCCTTCCTCTCTGTGCCTGATATCCTCCCACTTCCCAAACAGCATACTGTATGTCCTTCTCTCTACGTGTTCTCTACAGCCATTTTGCCTGTATCCCTAAAATCTAGTCAAGTCAGTTTCTTACCCGGATTGCTTATGCCACTTCAAATGAGTGCATAGCTGAAGGTTGAGGTGGAGGAGGGCATAGAGATCACTTAAGTGCTTGCAACGGGATGTTCAGGCAAAAATAAATACTTGCTTTCATAGGGTTCAGGGTGGTACAAGCAGCAGCATTCTATACCTAACCCATATGCAGCACAGGTACTGTATAGATAGCAGCATCGCAGTCTTCATGGATACATAAAACCGGTAGAACACAGGCTAGAGGGAAAGATTTCATTACACAGAATAGAGAAAAACTAGAGGGATTAAGAGGATAGCCGAAGGAACTGCACTGTAGCACTGCCATATTTCAGCTTCACAAGCTCGCCCCTTACCCCACTGCACCATTAACCAGTACTGTTCTTTTTAATGCACTTTGGTTTGGTTTTGAATTGTGCTTGCCCAAGAGAGAAACGCATGCAATTATTTTAAATGGAGAGGAGACATGAGTGTGCTTATTTCCCACAGTGTCTTGCACTGCCATCAGCCATCGATGCCAGTGCTTTGGTCTTCAGCAAAGTCAGCAACAAGTCTCAGGGGATTGAGAAATCCAAAAGTGAGCAATGAACAGGAAGATGGCACAACAATTGGACACTGTCCAATGTGATTGTGCAAAATTCAGTAAGATAAAAGCAGTTGCTGCTGGAAACTTATTCTGCACCAAAAGGAGAAGAAGGGAAGGTGAGTTCAATTTATTAGCAACACATTTTGGAGGCTGGCATGAGGGAGTCCAATCTACTACTATGAGCAATGAAATATAGTTTATAATTATTACCCGGTCAGATTAACGGTGGCTTGCAATGTGGTAGGTACTTTCAGAATAGTGGTAGGGCTAGAATGGCACAAAATAAGTCACCTTAATGTATGAAGTGTTTGGTATTAAAGCAAACCAGTCCTAGAAAATGGAATACAACTATCCGGTCCTGAAGTGAAAATTAGCACTAAAAAGCACATCGCAACAGTAACATGGTGTCAACTAGATCCAATAATGGCCTCGTCTACCTGAAGGGCCAGATTTAAAGTTCAGTGGCAACCTCTGATTTGTAAAGGAAGTCCTAAATCTGGAAGATAATCTGCAAGTAGAAGGTTCTCCACCAGAGTAACCTTTAAAAGGAGAGCACTCCAAGTTACAGAAGATTTCCTGACACAGCACAATTAGAAACCAGGACCAGGAAGTAAGTTATGAGCTAAAGGGCCACGGCTAAAACAGCAGTCCCTGCATCTGTAGAGAAGAGAACATATTCAATCAATCAATCAGGATTTGTAAAGCAGTGCTTATCACCAGGTCTTTAGTCTATGTCTGAAATCCTGCAGGATGGGAGAGGTTTGAAGGTGAGGAGGGAGGCCATTCCAGGTTTTTGCAGCCAGGTAGGAGAAGGAGGGTCTGCTGCTTCTGCTTTTGAGGAAGCAAGGGGTGTGGGATGTGGAGGACTGATGTCTGCCCGGTTCTGTGGTTCAGATGATTGTTCAATGCCTTTTAGGCGTGGGTCAGCATTTTGAACTGACATCTTTTCAGTTTTGGGAAGTCAATGCAGTTTTTTGAGGTGGGGGTGAAACAGGCTCTCCTCAGTAGGTCAAGGATGAGCCTGACTGCTTGGTTCTGGATGGTCTGCAATCTGTTAAGTAGCTGAGTGGTGACACTCATGTAGAGAGTGTTGCTGTAATCCAGGCGGCTGGCAATGAGGGTCTGGGTGACGGTGAGTCTGGTACTGATGGGAATCCACTTGAAGATTTTCCAGAGCATGCGGTGCGTGACGAAACATGCTGAGGAGACTGTGTTAATTTGTTTTTTCATTGTGCGCCTAATGTCAATTATGTTGCCAAGGTTCCTGGCGTCGTCCGCAGGTGTAGGAGTGGGGCCCAGGTCTGCTGGGCACCAGGTGTCCTTCCATTGGTTGGAGTTGTTCTAAAAAATGAATACTTCCAATAATAACGCGCAGAGGCTTGTTGAGAGGAGAGCCTTGTGTGGGGCATTTGGACCTGGTAACCGGCGGGACTGCGAGGACTGGCAGCCCGTGCGGCGAAAAAGCATCCTCTTTCTGCCCCCCCCACCTAGGAGCATAAACCCGCGCCTCGCGGCCCCCGCTCCGCGGGAGCCGCTCGGAGGCTAGTGGAGAGGAGAGACTTGTGTGGGGCATTTGGACCTTGTAACCGGCGGGACTGCGAGGACCGGCAGCCCGTGCGGCGACGTTGCGTCCTCTTCCCACCTCCCACCTGGGAGAATAAATCCGTGCCTCGCGGCCCCCACTCCGCGGGTGCTGCTTGGAGGCTTGTTGAGAGGAGAGACTTGTGTGGGGCATTTGGACCTGGTAACCCGTGGGACTGCGAGGACCGGCAGCCCGCGCAGCGACGTTGCGTCCTCTTCCCGCCCTCGCTGCCATTACCCTATTTCATTGGGTCTGCCGCTCCCTACGCGGGACGCGTGAGGGCATGCCCGGGCTAAGCCCGGGCAAAGGGCGGGCCATCTGGGGCCATCCGGGGCCTGAGGAGGCCGGGCTGGGCCACCCCCCTAAAATTTAGTTTGTTGGGGCTGCGGGTTAGTTTATTTGTTTGTATACCCGTTATGTAGTCTTGAAGGAGCTTTTGCGTGTGGTGAGAAACTTTACGCTGTTCCCCCAACGTTATTATATATAGGGAAGCTTGTAAAGCGCTTGGTTACGCAGAAGCGTGTCCCCGCGCTGCAACTAAGGAGGAACTCAGAGTAGAAGCAAGAAGAGAGCATGATTATTTTGAGAATAGGTGTGTTTTTAAGTTCTTCCGAAAGCTGGATTCGGAAGAATCCAGACGGAGATTGGGAGGCAGGGCATTCCAGCTCTTTGCTGCCAAGTGGCGAAAAGAGCATCCTCCCATTCGGGCCCTTTTAACCCTAGGGACTTTTAGTAGGCCTCTGTGAGAAGAGCGCAGAGCGCGTGATGGTACATACCTAGAGATTAGATTCTGAAGTGGTATTGGTGCTTTCTTGGCGAGGATGCGGTGACAAGTACAGAGGGCTTTAAATTCCACTCTGCTTCTCACTGGCAACCAATGGAGGGTCTGGAGGGCAGCTTTGGAATCCGATCTTTTGGGGATTTTTAAGACGAGGCAGGCTGCCGCGTTCTGTAATACCTGGAGGCGGTTTATTGCCTTAGCGGTCGCTCCAAGGTACAGTAGGTTGCCGTAGTCTAGGCGCGATGTAACGAGGGCATGAACCAGCGTTCTCCGGGCGGACATAGGAAGGAGAGCAAGAACCTTCCGTAAGGTTTTTAAAACGCTGAAACAGACACCTGCCACCCGATCTATTTGGGGTCCAAAAGACAGGTCAGCATCGAGCCAGACACCTACGTTTTTGACTTCCTGACGTGGCACGGGAGCCTCCCCTAGGCATGAGGGCCACCATGCCGACGACCAGACAGATGGGCTCCTCCCCACCACGAGCACCTCGGTCTTATTGCCATTTAACTTAAGGCAATTGATGGACATCCAGGTTGCAAGGTCTTGCATGCACGCCCTGAAGCTGTCCATGGCAAGTCCGGGTGCACGTGAGAGGGAGATAACCAGCTGCGTGTCATTGGCGTATGACACTATGTTCAGTCCATGGCCCATAGCAATAGGGGCCACTGGAGAGACATAAAGATTGAATAGAGTTGGGCTCAGGGACGATCCCTGGGGAACGCCCTGGCCCAATTCTATGTCTTTGGAATAGTAGTCACCCTGGGGGACTTGAAAACTTCTTTCAGTCAGGAAGGATTGGATCCATTGGAGTGCAGCTTGAGATATTCCTCCATTGTTCAGACACTGTAGCAGAGTGGCATGGGCTACAGTGTCGAATGCTGCACTCAGGTCCAATAGGATGAGGGCCATGGTATGACCCTCATCCACCCCCTGGCGAAGAGTCTCCACCGCCGTTAGGAGCGCTGACTCCGTTGAGTGGCGGGGACGGAAGCCAAATTGGGTGTCATGTAGTAGAGCAGCCTTTTCCACGAAGTCCATCAGCTGCATATTGACCGTTTTTTCAGCGACTTTAGCCAGGTAAGGTAAAAGTGAGATTGGACGGAGGTTCTCTAGTTTCTTGAAGCTGATAGTGGGTTTCTTCCTTAAGGGTAGGACCACCGCCTTTTTCCAATCTTTAGGTACGGTCTTGGTGCTGAAAGACATGTCTAATAGATGTCTGATGTATGGTTCCAATACCACCAGACTCTCTGTCAGACGTTTTGGTGTGGTAGGGTCCCGTGGAGAGCCCGACCTCACAGATCTACAGATTTTTATGAGATCTTCTGGGGGCGGGGTGACAAAGATGGTCAGTCTGTGTCTATCCCCCCAATCCCTAGTGCTTTCCACGAATTCTGTCCCATTTATGGGTTTAGTGGGAAATGCCAAGTAAATTTTAGATATTTTTTCTGCAAAGAAATCAGCGATCTGGTCGCACGATTCAGAAGAACAGTCGTCCGGGATGATTGCAGATTTTCCGCTCGAAAGAGTTTTATAAAGGGAAAACAGCTGTTTCGCTGAATTACCAGCTTCATTGATTCTGAGCGTATAATATGCTGTTTTAGATTTTCTGATGTGGTTGTGGTAAAGCCGCCTCTCAGACAAGTAGGCGTTTCTGGTTTCTTTAGAGAAGGTCCTGCGCCATTCTCTTTCGGTTTTCTTCAATGCAGTTTTCAAGACTCTTAATTTGTCGTTAAACCACGGGGCGGATTTTTGTATACGGCCACCAGATTTAGCTTTTAGAAGGGGAGCTGTGCAGTCTAGTGCCTCATGGATGCGATTGCAGAGGTTGGTATTGGCCGTGTCAACATCATCCCCCCCAGGGCTCCCCCCTTTAGTTAATGCCTCGTGGAATTTAAGCTGGGAGAAGGTATTCCATTTTCGCCTAAGATGGTACCGTGGTGTTGGCTGCGGGGGTCTATTTCCAGGGATTCGTATAGAAAAAGGGACTAAGTGATGATCCGACCAGGGGATGGGTATAGGGGTCATGGCTGTTACTTCCCCCCAGTTGACAAAGATGGGATCTAATAGGTGACCCAACTGGTGAGTCGGGCCGTTGACAATTTGGTTCAATTGGAGGGCTCCTAATGCCTGACTGAAATTCTTGCTAACACTATCTAAAGGGTTGTTCAGATGTAAGTTAAGGTCTCCAAGAAGCAAAAATGTATCTGTGCACAGTGCGGTCTCTATAATGCCTTCCACCAGACTCTCCTCAAACATGGCTATAGGGCCTGGGGGTCTATAAATTAACACGCCCTTAAGCGTGTAACTATTATTCAAAGTAATAGTAAAACTCCCTGCCTCGCTGTCCAGGATGGGAGAGCAGTCTAATTGGCAATGCAAGCTTTCTCGGACTACAATTGCAATGCCCCCTCCTCTGCCTGTGGGTCTGTCCTGTCTATGTATAGCATATCCTCCTGGAAGTGCCTCAAGAGCATCAGGTGTAGAGTCATTGTCTAGCCAAGTCTCTGTTAAAAATACAAGATCCCATAGTTTGTCAGTGAGTAGATCGTAAAAGTCTAACTTGTGTTTTCGTAACGATCGTACGTTAAGCAATCCACAGTGCAGGGTGTAGTCCGTGCTAGGTGTATTCTTACCAAGGTCAAAGGAGAAGTGGCAGTGTTCACAACCTATGCAGTCCTCCACCCGTAGATTGTGCTTGCAGGACTCATTGATGCCACCACGTAAGGAGAGTAATTCCTGCTTGCTCCATCGTATGTGGCCGGTTTGAGGGGCAGGGTGTGTGGCCCTGGACCGCGTACGATCGCAGACGGGCGCAGACGGGCTTGCCTTAGGCGCGCCTTCGGCGCGCAAACGGCGCTCCCGCTGCGCGTCCGGGGGGGACACATTAATATGGTACCGAGGGCGTGGCCTCTAAAGTGGGCGTGGCTTAGGGGTCGAGCGCGAGGTGGTGGCAGCGCGGTTCCCCAGCTGCGACAGCGCGAAAATCCGCTGTGCTCGTAAATCTCCCCAGGTCACAAAGTGCTCAAGTGAGTGCAAGGTACTTTTAAAACACAGAGTACAGTTTAAACAATTTTAAAATTTACGAGCAGAATCTCCCGGCTTCCGCCTCAGGAGTGCTCCAAGTTGTTAGGCGGGCTTGTAAGTCAGCGCGCCTATAAGGACAGGGGAAGTGGGCGTGGCCTCTAAAGTGGGCGTGGCTTAGGGGTCGAGCGCGAGGTGGTGGCAGCGCGGTTCCCCAGCTGCGACAGCGCGAAAATCCACTGTGCTCGTAAATCTCCCCAGGTCACAAAGTGCTCAAGTGAGTGCAAGGTACTTTTAAAACACAGAGTAGTTTAAACAATTTTAAAATTCACGAGCAGAATCTCCCGGCTTCCGCCTCAGGAGTGCTCCAAGTTGTTAGGCGGGCTTGTAAGTCAGCACGCCTATAAGGACAGGGGAAGTGGGCGTGGCCTCTAAAGTGGGCGTGGCTTAGGGGGTCGAGCGCGAGGTGGTGGCAGCGCGGTTCCCCAGCTGGGACAGCACGAAAATCCGCTGTGCTCGTAAATCTCCCCAGGTCACAAAGTGCTCAAGTGAGTGCAAGGTACTTTTAAAACACAGAGTACAGTTTAAACAATTTTAAAATTCACGAGCAGAATCTCCCGGCTTCCGCCTCAGGAGTGCTCCAAGTTGTTAGGCGGGCTTGTAAGTCAGCGCGCCTATAAGGACAGGGGAAGTGTGCGTGGCCTCTAAAGTGGGCGTGGCTTAGGGGTCGAGCGCGAGGTGGTGGCAGCGCGGTTCCCCAGCTGCGACAGCGCGAAAATCCGCTGTGCTCGTAAATCTCCCCAGGTCACAAAGTGCTCAAGTGAGTGCAAGGTACTTTAAAACACAGAGTACAGTTTAAACAATTTTAAAATTCACGAGCAGAATCTCCCGGCTTCCGCCTCAGGAGTGCTCCAAGTTGGAGCTTAGAGTGTAAATCCTCTCTTGTATATATTCCTTGTTTTCTCGCCTAGTCTATTTGTGTCCTGTGACTGAACCCATACAATGTCTAACACAGGGAAGTGGAAAAAAAAGCCAACTAGTAGCACAGGCGGGTCCATATCTAGGACCATGGATGAGTTTATTACTAGGGCTGCTGTTGTGTTGGAACGAGAGATAGCTCTAACCGAGAAAAGAATGTCTACTGATCCAATTTTTTTTAAGTGTTCCTCCTTAGGCCCCATCAGGGACGCAGTCAGCCCCGAGCAGACTCCCACTAATTAATCCTTGCCTGGTAACCGGCAAGAAACTGGTCCGGGTGAGGGAGAAATTGACCCATCTGATGCCTGCACCCCAGCGGTACTTTCCATCACGAGCCCCCCATCGGAGGTTAGCCCAAAAAAACACATACTTCATCCACTAAACGGGGGAAAAGGAAGCGTGGGGGGGGTCCACATAAGGGCAGATGTCCCAAAGTTACTAAAATCTCAAATATTAGAGGGTCTACCGCCCCGCTTTTTCAGCCTAGTTCAGATAAAACGACAACTTCCGACGAACATGGGAAGCAACGTCTAGAGTTGCCTTCACATCTGTCGTTGCTAGCACAGCTTCCTGACAATCTGTTGATAAGATAGAGCATTTGATGAAGTCGCTGATGCTTCCTCTGTTTGAAAGAATCAAGTTAGTACTTGAAAATTTGGGGAAATTAGAAAAAATTGTCTCGCCGATTTCCCCTGTTTCTGGAAGGGGTGTGGGTTGTTCTTTGGCCCCTAACTGTTTGGATAAGGGAGGTACTACTGTAGCCTGCCCTAACATCATCCCCCACACCACCCCTCTGATTCAAAACGAAGAGGACAGAAGGGGTGAGGGTGGGTCCATTAAGATAAGCCTTCCACCTACGCAGGAGTGCAAGGGTAGGAAGGGTCTGGAAAAAACTATAGCGGGGGAAGAGGCTTCCTCTAAAGGTAAGGCAGACTTGGGATCTGAAGGAAGGATGAGAAAACATCCTTGTATTGACCTTCCACCTGATTCAGCGCCTTATACTGTAATCCTGTCAGGGGTACCTGAAATTCCACAGGACAAACTGGAAAGTCATAGGGAGCTGAAAAATAAAGTTATTTTTTGGCTTAGTAATTTTAGACCTCTCCCCGCCCATATTAATGGAGAAATTCTATTTGTAAGGAGGGTAAGCTGGTTGGGTAGTAGACGCAAGGACCGGATAGGGAACTGCATAATTGTAAACTTTAGGGACCCCAGTGCAGTAAAGTTTATTTGTAAAGAGGGGGATTTCTGTAGGGAGGGTATGATTAATACGTACCATCTAAGTCATTTCTATCCTCGTTCAACCTCAGGTATCCCTTTGTTTTCGTGCAATTGGTCCGATACGCCCTCAAGATACCCCAAGTCTGCATATAGGGAGTATTGTCATCCTCCCCGGGCTCACTATTTTGATCCCCACTTTAAGCACCCAACTGCTAACTCTAATCGATTTGCTCCCTTATCTACACTGGAGGAAATTGACTGACTTAAGGGTGGTACCATGTCCCCCTCCTCGGGGAGCCCGCTGCAAACCATAGGGGCTGTAGGATGTAGCTTAAGATCATCGTCTCATGACTTTATCTTTCCCCCGCACACTCCCCCCAATAATAATAATACTGTTATGGCAAGCTTTGCTTTAAGCTCTACAGAGGGTTGCTTGGAGGTGTCTGGTAGCCCCGTATTCCCTTTGTTAAACGTTAAATCCTTGGCAAAGGTTTCTTCCTGGAATATAGCAGGCTTGGAATCCAAATTAGGCCTACCTGATTGGTCTAGTTTTATCGAAGAGTCTGATATTTGGTCCTTCCAGGAAACATGGGCTCTGGCCCCCTTATATCTCTTAGGCTATCTAAATTATTCAAAACCAGCAATTAAGGGTACTAGGGGTAGACCGGTGGGTGGATTGGCAATCTGGGTACGCCAATGTGAGGGTGTCACCGTGGCGGAGATTCTGATTAATTGCATGGATATCATGGCAATTAAGATCAGTTCCACAAAGGGCCTTAACATAATTTTTTTTTTAAATTTTTTTTATTTTTTTTTTTATTTGTTTTATTGTTGCACCAAAGTAAACAGATACAGCGGAAATTATCAGCTGACTTGGCCTAAACATTCAGCCATGCGTGCAACGTTTTTTGGTTTATACAACTGGAGCAAATATACAATTCCTCAATCAAGCCGTGCAGATCGTACAAACATGTCTACTGGTCGGGAGACAGTGAACCTGCATAGCCAAGAGGACAGTGGATGATAACAGGTACGTAAATTCCGGTCTCAGGGGCGTTGGATCGGGGCCTGTACTGTCAGTGAACGGTGCTACCAGAGAACAGGGGGGGACAAAACCGTGGGAGGGAAGCGTGTGGGCGCCAGTAAGGTCAAAGTAGGGGGATACCGGCGACGGGCGTCAGGGGGGGGGGGTGGGGGACCCAGGAAGTTAATCAGCCTGCGTTCCAGAGGTGTGAGCAGGTAGTCAGGAGCTTGCTCTGGGGGAGGGGGGAGACATCAGGTAGATGCTATTGGTCTTCTCGGGCTGGGAGGGGAGGGGAAGGGGTAGGCGGAACACCTACACTCGTGATCTGGCGGAAGCTGTGGAGGAGCATGGCCCATTCCATGGATATGGGAAATTTACGCGCACCCCTGGCTTCTTCCTCTCTAAGAGCATCTTCTTCCACCGCCGCCCATTTACCGACCGCCCCCGTCCAGGCTGCCATAGGGGGACCCTCCGGGGATCGCCAGCGCATGGTTATGCATCTGTTCGCTAACAGGAGCGCTAAGGACACGAAGCGTCTATGCACTGGGACTCGCTTAGGGACATGAAAGATGCCTAGTGCGCTAGACTCCCAAAGGGCCTTAACATAATTATTATCAATGTGTACTCAAGGGGGATTGCAGGGGGGAGATGCCCGCACACTATCCACTTACTGGAGGAATTTCTCAGCTCCTTATCGAGTAATGATAATAGGGTTGTGACGGGGGACTTTAATACCTGCTTCGAGCACCTTGGTACGGATGATGGGAAGCTCTCAGAGGTTGAAGATTCTATGTGGGGGATCCCCCAGTTGGATCTGCCTCCAGTTAAAAAATGGACGCAAGCAGCTATGTACATGAAGGGGTTGTATTTAGACAAGGGTTTGCGGGCGGTCAATGGTAGAACGAAGTCTGATAGGTTAGGGGCAATGACTTTTGATAATGGGAGATCTAAGTCTCGTATAGACTTTATATTGGTTAATTTGGAGTTGTAGTCAGCCATAGTGGATATGGTGGTAACACTTAGTCTAGAGAGCGACCATAATCCTTTAGTCCTGTCCTTGACTGACACCAGTTTTATCGATACTCCCATGGCTGAAGTCCCTGTAGTCCAGGGTAAAGTCTTATTAACTAATGATGAGCGCAGGGTGCGATGGTCCAAAATCGCCTTGAATGAGGGTTTACTGTCCTCCATTAGGCATCTGCTCAATTGTACAGTGGATAAACTTAATAACTATGAGTCCCGGGTGGAGTAAAACGAAAACATCCCTGGTATACATATTTACTTATTCTCTGAGCTCAAATTTTTCTTTGTTGAAAGTATTCCACCCAACTCCAAAAGTAAAGAATTGAGATTTAGCACATGGTATGACAAAGGTTGTAGGCAGGCACAAAGAGCTCTGCTCATAGCCATTAAATCTAGATTACAAGCTGCCATCCGCAACTGTAGGGCCTTATATAAATCCGCCCAACTGTCTGCCAAGAGGAGCTGGGATGAGGATCGTTGGAGGGGGATTCTTCAGGCTTGTAACGGGTGCAATATGACCCAGTTTTGGCATCTTTTGAAATGGGGTAACCGCTCCTTGGACAACGTTCCCTCGACCTTTGTGGAACCGCAGCAGTGGGTTTCTTATTTTGAAAATCAATTTAAACTCAAGTCCAGGCCCATTGCTGCTATTCCGTTCTCTATGCAGGTGGAACTGCTGGTTTTTACCCCTAGTGAAGTGAAGGCTGTTTTAAAGTGCATTCCAGGTGGCAAAGCACCAGGGCCTGATTGTATACCAGCAGACCTTATTAAACAGGAACATGATGTCTGGGTCCCTTATTTGACCATGTTGGCGAACGCCTTTGCCAGTGGAGCATCGGCTCCCGATTCTTGGCTAGGGGCAGAGATATTGCCTATTTATAAGAAGGGCGATCGCTCTGCCCTGGCCAATTATCGGCCGATCACCCTTATTGATGCGATACAAAAGATTGTGGCCCGTCTACTTCTGGGACGTATTCAGGGCTGGATGGCTGATTTTGATATATTAACTCCATCACAGGCAGGCTTTCGGTCCCACATCAGTACATTAGATCAAGCATTCAGGGTTATGCTCCTGTATTGGAAAGAGGTTTTGCTTGGAGGTGGCATGCTCTATGCGGCCTTTGTAGACCTGCGGCCTGCATTCGACTTAGTCCCCAGAACTAAGTTGTGGGAAGTTTTATTGGGGTTAGGGATGCCGAAAGAACTGGTGGCACTTCTCATTAACATGCACAAGTGTACGTATGCCAAAGTCCGCTGGGGAAACTTGGGGAGGTTACTGATACATTTGAGGTCTCCAAAGGAATTAGGCAGGGGTGTGTGTTGGGCCCTACCTTGTTCTCCTTATTTATCAATGGGGTTACTAACTATTTTTCTAATTGCCCGACCAATGCACCCTCCCTTGCGGGCATGAAAGTCCCTCTCCTCATGTTCGCGGACGATACGCTTTTAATTTCTAAGATGAGACAGGGGCTACAGCTTGCACTGTCTCGTTTTGAGCTATTCTGCCGTGAACATGAGTTGGAAGTTAACGTACGGAAGACGAAGTTTATGGTCCTACATTCTACTAAACCAGTTAAAGCTAAGGTTACAATGGGTGGGGTCATCCTTGATCAGACTGCCCTTTTCACTTACTTAGGGGTTACCTTTCGTGAAAACCTGAGTTGGAAACCCCAGTTAGATCTCCTATCCCTCAAGCATGCCCAATTAGGTGGTGCCTTGTTGAGGGAACACAGAAACTCCCTAACCAAACCCCTGGCACCCTTGATGAAAATATATGGCTCTAAAATTTTACCGCCCATTATGTATGGAGCCGAACTATGGGGTTTCAGTGATATGTCTCAACTTAGAGTTGCACAGAATAAATTCCTAAGGTCTGCAATAGGGTTACCGCAATCATCACCCCGTATTCCCCTTTTATATGACCTAGGTTGTAACCTTGTTGAGGACATGGTACGGTTTAGACCACTGGCGTTCTGGCGACATCTGTAGACGACACCGGAACTGTCCATGTATGCGGGGGCCCTTGCAGACATAAAAAGCGTACCGGGCTCATCAAGGATCCCCTGGCTTACCGAAATTAAGGCCTCCTTGATTGATATCGGGTTGGGGACCGTTTGGGATGATCCTGCCTCTGCTGCTTTGCCTTCCAAGAAATTTTGTAAGGAAATTTATTGGAGTAGGGTCCAAGAAAAGAGATTTTTATCTGTTCTGGGTAGTACTAAGACAGCATTGTATCTGGACATCAAGGATGCTCCGGTCTATGAGGATTATTGGGACATTATTACGAAGCCATTAGATCGTAAATTATACCATCAGTTAAGGGTAGGTACTCTCCCGCTCCGAGGGCTAATGAGCTCTTGGATCCCACCTAGTACTGATAAATGTCCCTTTTGTGTTGATGTGGTGGAAACAGTAGATCATTTCCTCTTCTGCTGTCCCTTGTATTTACTGCCTAGACGAGTATGGTTGAAGCCGGTGTGTTGTTCTATGAGGACCAGATCAGCCCTGACTGGTAGTAGAATATTGAAATCTGATACCACTGAGCATATTGTTATAGGGGTATCTAAATTTATCAGTTGGGCCTGGTCACTTCGGCTTCGGCACCTTAGGACTTAACACACTGTGTCTACATTGTAGCCTGATGGTTGTGTATTTTTAACCACTCCCTATGTATTTTTTTTTAGCTCATATCTGCATTGTATCAGTCGTGTGTCTTTGTACTTATATTTAATACTTTTTTAACAGGTTCTTAAAATGTACTGGATTTATTAATTTTATTGTGGTATTTAAATGATGATTGTGTTCTAATTGTTCTTTTTGTCTTTTATGATGCAAATCGAAATAAAGACCTTTTTGACTTGACTTGAATACTTTTCTCGGTGTTAAGCTTGAGGCAGTTGTCCTGCATCCAGCTAGCGACACTGGTCATACATGTGTGGAAATTTGCTTTGGTGTTAGTAGGATTGGCGGATAGGGAAAGTATGGACTGAGTGTCGCCACTGGCGCATTAGAAGATGTTCATGCCATAGGCTTTGAATAGGGTGGGCAGAGGGGCCATGTATGCATTGAACAGAGTGGTGCTTTGTGAAAATCGTGGGGGGATGCTGCAGATGATGTTCTTAGGGCTTGATGTTTAAAGTGTGAGGCAGGCACTCTGCATACATCCGGTGAGGAATGATGCAATCCAGTTTAGTGCGTCCCATTGTATTCTCATGTGGTGGAGTCTTTTCAGGAGGGTGTAGTGGGAAACCATGTTGAACACAGCAGAGTGGTCGAGGAGGATCAGGGCTGCAGTGTCTCCCTAGTCTTACAGAGCCCTGATGTCATCGGTGGGTGCTCTTTGGGCAGTCTCTGTGCTGTCATTTGAGTGCAACCCTGTTTGAGAAGGTTCCAGTAGGTTTTTGGTTTCAAGGTGGATGGTGAGTTGTTGATTGAAGGCCTTTTGCAGGAGTTTTGAGATGGGAGTTTTGAGATGGGATAATAGTTTTTAAGATCCTGTGGGTCCTAGGAGGGTTTATGAGGAGGAGTTTGAATTCTGCATGTTTCCATTCCATTAGGATGGAAGCTGTGGTGATGGAGGTGTTGAGGATTGAGGTGAGCTCTTTGCTGTTGGCTTTGTTTCCAAGGTTGAACATGGGTTGCATATAAAAGTAAAAATTGCAGGGGGTAGTCTCAATAGCAGCATATTGAGTGGTCATTTAGGAGCAGATACTCGAAGAACCTGTGCAGTCATGGCAGAGGGTCCGCAGTCATGTTTGAGTCTCTGCAAATATTCGGGAAACTCTGCAATGAGAAGCTTCAGTGTGAAGATCCCGTGACGACTGTAGATCCTCAGCTATGACTGCGGAGCATACGCTACAACTGCCGCAACTGCGAAGACTCCATCATGACTGCAGGGACTCCGCCACTGTGGATCCTCAGCCATGACTGTGGAGGCTCTTTGTGAATCTGGCCCTTAGTATTTGGCAGAAGCAGGTTCTCCACCAACAAACTCATATGAGATAAAACTCCCCACACGTCGGGTCATTGACCAGCACGTCGGGTCAATGATTTTTTTGTTTTTCAATAGCAAACATTCACTTTGGGAGTCTATTAGTAAACAACAAAAACATTTCCAAGCAGTCGCATCAGTTCTGGCACCAGTTTAACCAAATATCAGGGCCCCTCAAAATACTGCTGAATCCCACTCTAGTGAAGGTGCAGTGATCCCCAAAAAGCTGGCAGCAATCTTAAAAAAAACATGGGCAGTGCTCCACCACAGGGCAGAAGCCTAATAGCCTAATTACGAGTTTATCGGTCCATGGGAGTGCTGAATTTGTGGTAGTGGTACACCTGCCGTATTACAAATACGGTGGTGAATCCCTGACACAGCGGTGTGAGGCTGTAATATGCTGACTGTGCCACTGGGGAACCAGCAAGCATACTGCAAGTTTCCTCACTGCAACCCTTTTCATGAGAGTGAACCCACTATTAAAAGGGTGGTGGTGTGGAAACTAAGGGTGCCTCTTGCCTCTGTGCATATGGGTGCTTGCCGCGGGGGGCACCTGTTGTAACCCTCTGTATCTTTGCACCGCCTGTTCCTTCACACACAGAAATGCACAACATTTTGCATGTCTGTCTGTGCAGGAATGGGGTGCAGCACTTCTACGGCGGTGTCTTCATACGGCTCTCCTATGAGCCTTAGTAAGGCTATCCTACGAGCCTTAGAAAGGCACCGCTGTGGGACCACTGCTGCACGACCACTGCTGCACGACCGCCAGACAGAATTACAATTCTTTGAAATCCATGGATTCCTCAGTTAGTCTACCCACCTGCTGCCCCTGATTTCGTTCAACAATACCCAGTCCCAGTACATTGCTTTAATTTGTTTCTTAGTGCATATTTCTGGACAATTGGTGCTACTCCCCTTTACCCCAATGTCATTAAGGAGGTTTCTAATATTTCTGATACAGCCTATTGTTCTTGATTATCTAGTGAACAAACTTCTTCAAAAGCTTGGGCATACCAGGACAATTCGGGGGTGGATGCTAGCCTCTGCCAAAATGGGAGCAGGCAGAGTTTTACTAGCTCTTTATCAGATGTAATGCCCATGTCCAATTTGAGAGGGAAAAGTGGTGTACTTATTCTCAATCACTGTTAAATTGTTCACTTTTTTAAAACCCCACAACTCATCCCCATAGTGAGCGCTACTTATAGCCTTGCTTTTCTATATCTCTAGGGTTGGTGCAATCTGTTTTATGTAAGAGCAGCAGTGTTCCTTCCTTAGTGCCCCATTTACCTGTGTAAACCTGAGGTAGGCTTTATTTAGCTTTTGTTTCCAGGCCATACCTTCTGACAATTTGATACCCAAATATTCAAAACAACTCACTCTCTTTAAGGGGGTGTTATATAGAGTTAGCCACCTTTTGAAAGATTTGTGAGGATTGCGTTTTGTTTTAGAGTTATTATGTTGAGGCCCCTCGCATCACAAAAGGTCTTAAATCTGTTTAGAAAAGTTTGAAGCCCCATGGGTGTTTTAGAGACAAGCAAAGTGTTGTCTGCGAAGAGAAGAGTTGTCATTTTCTCATTCCCTTTGGATGGCATTATGGCAAAGAAATCAACTTATGGAAAATATAGTGCTGGGGGTCAAGACACAGTTCTGTCGGACCCCCCGGCTGATTTTGACAGGGTAAGTGACTAGGTCCTGGCCAACCCATCTCACCCTAGCATAATTATCTGCATGGAGGCATTCGACTAGTGACAAGATTTCTGGGGGCATCCCCATCTCCTTATGCTTATTCCTTGTTACAAGGTCAAACGCTGACTTCAGGTCTATAAACACTACGTATAGACTCCCCATATCTAATACCACCACCTCCTAGTAGAGGAGAAGAAGGAGGAAGACCTGGTCAATCATTCCCATTTTTTGGCGGCACCCTGCTTGTAATGGGGACAAGATGTGGTTGTCGCCCATCCAATCCTGTACCCTCACTAATAGGGAGCGGCAAAATACTTTTTGAATGCAATCAATCAGGCTAACGGGCCGATAGTTAGATGGATTGCTCCTGTCGCCCTTTTTGAAGATGGGCATTACTTCAGCTCCCTTCCATGATTTGGGAATTGGGGCTACCCCTGCAATGGCACTAGAAAGTGCTGTTATATATGCTGACCAGTTGTCTGTATCAGAACAGAAAAGGTCAGCTGTAATTCCGTCAGGTCCAGGAGCTTTGGCAGGTACAATTGCCTCTATGGAGGCCAGGATTTTCTCCTTAGAGAAGGTAATCCTTGCTGCCGGATGACATTAATCAAAATAATGTAGCCTTGTAGTGAGGCAAATGGTGCTTGTATATAGAGCACCAAAGTGCTCTTGCCAGACATTGGCTGTGATGTTATTGGCTAAAGGGGGATTGTTTCCCAGGTTTCCCCTCCCAATGAGAGCCGATTTTCTCCTGATGTCTGAATGGGAGCAAGCCTCCCCAAGTTTTCTCCACTTCTTCTTGTCGCACCATGCATGGTGTCTAAAGTAGAGTTGCTGGTACAGGGATTTTGATAGCTAATGATCTAATGATCTACTGAGGGATATCCATTTGATTCCACTCACACTTCAAAATGTGTTCCTAAAGCAACTTGTTTTTGTAGTGTCTATTAGTGTTTATTGGTTTTACGTTGCTGTTTGTATTTAGAAAGTATAACTTGTCTTATATTTAACTGCCTGTCATTAAAATCGCAACAGGTATGATGGCTCACCTCTCTTTCCATTGCCATTATTTCCTTGCCAATTTTATGTTGTCTCCAGATTTACCCCTGCATTGTTCCAATAGAATTCCTCCCATCCACATTATGTCCTCCAATGTCCAGCCTGTTTAAATTGTCAAACTCTACATGGTCATCAAATCCACCCTTCCTTACTGGAGAGGTGGTCTGGCAAGTACTATCTCTGTTGCTAATTGCCTGTGCTTTTAATGCTTTAGAAAGGAGAAAGAAGCCATTTGAGACAGGAATAGAAAGTGAAATGCAAAGTAGAAGTAAGCTCATTGAAGGAGACGAGGAGAGATGTGAAGAGAGGAAGAGAGAGAGAGGATATCAAGAAAAGGACGGATGAAGAGCAACTGTGGGCAAGAGAGAAAAGGAATTATGGTGAAAAGGATTTAGATTCACATGTATCAAAAATTAATTGTATATTCTCTGAATAATGAATGAAAGGTTATCACTATTAAAGGGATGCAAAATAGTATGTAAAGAAATTGCATTTACCTAATAGCGATTTCTACAGAGTTGCGATTGCAGTTAGGTAATTGCTGTTAGCTAATACTACTCCATTCAATCCTTCGGGCCTAAGGTGCATAAGTGTGAATGGTTTTGCATCAGCTAATAAGTGATTACAAAATTGGTAAACGCAAATTAGGTAATAGAAAACAAAGGGTGCCTGGGGGCCTTAGGCCTCCCTGAAGCACCCCAAAAACAAAATGTGTATATGTAAAGCACACACATTCCCTATGGTCATGAGTGCACTACATGGAGCTTTGAAATATTTTTTTTTTGTGCATTTAAAAAAAATGCACATGGTTACCTTCGGTTGGTGTTGATGATATTAGCATTTGCTAAAAGTGCAGATTGCATTTGGAAATGTGTTAGGAGAATGTGCTTAGAAAATTGCAGATTGGAATTCTCTATTTGTAGTCACAATTTTAGGTAATTGCAAAAATCATGATTACCTAAAATGCACTGCCAAAGCCTTTCATACATCTTGAAAGGCTGTTTTGTATTCAAATCAAATCAAATCATTAATTTTTATTGGGTACTTAAAAAGACACCATAAAAGCACATACACAATATACACTTAAAAATAATTTTCCTTAAATTTTAAAAACACATATTTCATTGGTTTAAGAAAGAAGAGTTACCCATACAGATTAAGATATTATTAAAGTTAGTTTTCTTCTCTTGTATTCCTTAACCGTAATGCAACTCGAATAAAATTCACAATACGAAACAGTGTGTGGGCATCTGGGGCTTCCTGTAAAAATCTCAAGGCCTTTTTAGCTTGCCTAAGTTTTGTTTCTTTCAGAATCCCTACTAAAAACTTACGCCTTGGGGCAGAGTAAAAAGGGCATAATAAAACAAAGTGAAGGGTATCCTGCGGAGACCTGAAGTCGCAGCCGCAGGTACCCTTCTCCTCCACTGTAAGACTAAACCCAGAGGGGACCGAAAATAAATGGTGAAGCATATTCAATCTAAAACGGGTCATATGGTAACGATCCTGGGCATTGAACATGACCCTCAAGTATGGTTCCAGTCCCTGCTTCATTGTTAGTTGGTAATAAGATAAAACAGTGGGTTTCGTCTTTCCCTCTCTGCCCTAGTCGCACTTAAATGTTCTAAAAAAAGTTTTTTAACCATTGTTTTGTTTTCAATGTTAAGGGATTCTGGGTCTGCAAAGAAATGTATACAATCAATGTCATCCATTGAGTCCTTGATGTACTTTAACCAAGGTATATAGGACCATTTATCCCGTTTAAGGCAGTCTTTTATAATTTGTCTTGTGAAGGATGCATCCGGATTGGTCCAGATTTTGATCCAGGCTAAAAGCGGTTTGCTTCTGATTAGAATGTACAACTTCAATGTACAACTCTCCAACTTCCTCATGTATAATGAGGGCCGGTACACTTTGGGGCACCTTTAGGATTCTTCTGAAAAATGTGTTTTCTTCCACCTGTATTGGTTGTAGTTTTTTATCAATAAAGCCCCAAACTTCTGCACCATAGGTAACCTTGGCACTACATATTGATCTATAAAGATTTAATATCTGCTCTGGGGACCATCTGCCCAGTCTCCTCCCGTACCCCATGATAGCGCCAGTTGACGCCGCCAGTTTAATTGCGTGTTTCTCCGCCAGGGGTTTAAAAGTCAGCTGATTGTCAAAAAGTACCCCTAGATAGGAAAAAGTCTTAACCTGCCCAATTTCGTGTGAACCAATATGGTAAATAGTTTTCCCTTTTTTCTTGGGTCCTGTTGTCATAATATAAGATTTTTCCAGGTTAGTTGATAGATCAAGTTGGGCCATAAAATCAACAAAACCGTCAATCAACTTCTGTAGTCCCAGGGGAGTTCTGGCTAGCAATACTGCGACGTCGGCATATAATAATACCGGCACCGCACGATGGCCAATTTGGGGCGAGTCTACCTGTAGCTTAAGGAGTTCCTTTTCCAGGAGGTTTATATATATGGAGAACAGGAATGGAGCTAAAATGCAGCCCTGCCTCACTCCACTGGTACATGCAAAAGCAAAAGAATCGGTTTTGCTTCCCTCTTGGTTATATCTTACACTTGCAGATGTATTCCAGTGTAAATTTTTTAAGACGTCTGCAAGGGGTTGATCCACTCCTAGATGTAACAGTAATGACCAAAGTTTTCCTCTGTTTACGCGATCAAAGGCCGCGGAAAGGTCCATAAACCCCATATATATATTCCCACTACCAGCGATGGTATATTTTGCTGCCAGTAGGTACAGATTTAGACATTGATCAGTGGTGGATCTGCCCTCCCTGAAACCATATTCAACGTCTGATAGGACCTGGTGCAACTCAGCCCATTCCTGCAAACGGCGTAAGATGACCCGTCCCAACACTTTCGCCGTCACATCTATAAGTGATATGGGGCGGTAGCATTGTGGGTCATCACGATTCCCCTTTTTATAGATCGGCACTATAGTTGCTGTTGACCAAGAACGAGGCAGTCCTGCCACCACTGCCTCGTTCAAAACCCTCGTGAGCAGCGGTGCCCAAAGATCTATATTGCTCACGTAAAGATCGGGGGGTATTCCATCGGGGCCGGGTGCTTTATTCTTACTAAGCCCAGCTATAGCAGATGTAACTTCTTCCAGGGAAAAGTCCAATTTTGTACATTTTACTAGCCTTAGTCTTGATCCTTCCCCTTCATCTGGATGCCCTGTGTAATTATAAAGGCTCTGGAAATGAATCTGCCATTGTTCGGGTAGGATATTGTTCGTTATTTTTGGTGCTCCTGGGTCCTTAAAACATGGGGTATTGATAACTTTCCAAAAGGCTGAAATATCCCGCCTTTCAGCAGCTTCCCTTAAATCCTCCCAGGCTTGGTTTTGTAAACTCTTTTTCCGTTTATTCAATGTTTTTTTATATTCAATTCTGTTTTGTGCTATTATCTGCTTATTTCTGGGTCTAGCGTTCAGGCTGAGTTTCAGTTTTTTATGCGCCTTGGTGCAAACAGAATCGAACCAGCGTGGAGTTGATGGTGCTATGTTATTTTATTTTTTGACGTCCTCAGGAATTAATCTACATAGCGGGCAATTTCTTCAAATGCACTAACCACTAGTGCTCCTTCCACAAGAGGATCGAGGCATACATTTATGGCGTTCAGACCCTCCGTTATCAATTGTTTATAAAATCTGTCTCCGTCAATCTTGGCCCATTTAATCCTTCTGCCCTGATCCACTGCTTTTTCCATAATATCTAGTCTCTTAGAGGATTTTTTAAAAACTGGCCCTCTTAATACAATAGTCAGGGGGTTATGATCACTAAAAATACTAGTGTCTATGGCCATATTACTAATGTTTTTCTTTAATGGGGTTGAAACTAAAATGAAATCAATATACGACTGGCAACCTCTACCTCTAAAAGTTGGGTTAAGATCTCCCTTTTCACCCAACTGTTTTGTATTCACTAATGTTCAAATTTAGCATTTCGGACCATTTGCAAATGGAAAATAGATAGGCCTGGGCGGTGAACTCCCCTCCGCTTGCGGAGTTTGCGGAGTTTTACGAACTCTCTGTTACGCGGCGATCGCGGAGTTCCCCAAAACACCGCACCGCTTTTTCCTTTCTCGCGTTCACCAATGCCAAGTTGGCGAGTGCAAGCGAGGAAAATCAACTTCTCAGTGACAATTTTCCTTGTTTGCGATCGTCAACATCAAGTTCCAGATGAGATTTCTCAACGAGGGTGGGGTCAGGTTTCTCAATGCGAGCATACGTGACTGCTCGCGTTGAGAAACTGCCCGTTCGCATTGAGAAAGCTGCCGGTCGGGTAAAAATCTACTCGAGCGGCAGAAAAGGAATGCCTGTGCTGTGCATGGTGCCATTCGAGATGATCGCACAGTGCAGACAAGCAACCAGCACTGTGCAATCACCACGAACAGCATTTTTCTATCAAACTCCGCGCTCATGGAGATCCGCGTAGTGCGGCAGAGTTTATTTACCACTTTGTGGAGTTTCGCGTAGCGCAACTCCGCAAACTCCACCCAGGGAAAAAATAGGTTATATTTATTTGGGCCTAAACATGATAGGGAATGAGGAAAGAACGTGATTGTAGCAGTAGCATAGATACTTAGAGAGAGAATGGAGCTAAAAATAAGAGAGTAATAGTACGAATGAGAGAGAAGAAAAAAAGCCTGAGAGAAGAAGGTATAGAGGAGTTATGGGTAGGAAGGGAGGCGAGGTTTCAAAACATGGATGAGAGAGCAAAAGGAAATGATCGGAAAAGGAGATCAGGACCTTAGTGTAGGATAAAACAGGTGTTATACAATGCATCATTTTCCACATTTTTGGTTTGAAAATCTCTTTGGTGAGAACTTTTCCTAAGTTCTCCTTGTAGTTGTTCAGATAACTCACTGTGCTCACTCTGCACAGTATGGTGGCTAATCTGCCATCAGGTGCCAGAGATGCTTTTGGTTTCCAGTCCAGCCTTGACTGACCTCAGAGGTGGAACATTCAGTGCCAAGAACACAGGTGTGGCTTGCCCTTTTTTGGCATCATGGTGCCACCCTCCATTTTTAAAAACATAAATGGAGCTTCACAGACAGTTGAAGTAATAAAAATGCTTTAAAATATAGGTTGTGCATGTGTTTGTGGTTGAAAGTGTGACCATTTGAGTGATAACCTGTGTAGGTGTGAACATTTGTGTCTGCGTGTGTCAGCATGTATGTGAATGTGTGAGTGAGACTCACCGACAGATAGTGAATGAGCAGGTGATAGTGAATGAGCAGGTCTGCAGGTGAGTGAGAGAGAGTTAGTGCAAATTGATTAGTAACAATACATGTGAGGGTGTGTTAGAGATTGTGAGTGAGAATTAGTGAGTGACAGTGAGTGAGTGTAACCACAAGTGAGAATGAGTGAATCAGTGATAAAGAGTAATTGAGTGTGACTTAAAATTATAGATAGATAGTAAACAAGAGTGTGAGTGTGAGTACGAATAAATTCGACTAAGAATGGGTGAGAGTGAGTGGAATTAGTGAAAGTAAGGAGTGCAACAAGGTGAGAAGGAATGAGTGCAAATGAGTGAGAGCAAGTTGCAATGAGTGAAAATGAGTATGAGTGACCGAATGCAAATGAGAGACTGAGAATGCAGTGTTATGCTTGTGGGTAATGGATTTGCCTAGAGTTACCCAAACAATTATTGGTTTAGCGAAGCACCCATGGCAAAAGACTTGTCCCTATGTACTGAGTGCAATTCTGATCATTACAGACACTTTGTTTAAATACTTGTACTGGCATATTAGAGGTAAACCTTGGCATAACTAGTCTATGGTAAAATACTGTTGAAGGTGTACTGCAAGTCACTCTTGACATATGGGGCATTCTTGTAAAAAATCCCGGTGCTGGCATACTTGAGGAAAATATTAGCAGAAGGGGAAGCTCTTTGGGCGTGGCTAAGGCACCGAACAAGATGGCCGCTGTAGCTGCATATTTACTTTTCTTTTGTGGTGTGTCCTTTGACTGTCTACAGTGCTGCCCTCCTTTGCAGTGCCCATTCATTTGCCTGTTCTACAGTGGGCATTCACTATCTGCAACTTTGGCCTCCTTTGGCACAACAGTTCTCTGCTCATTCCATTGCTTGGAGGTAATTGGTTTTTATGGGCAGATTACATAAACCGAAGTTTGTTTTTGTGTATTCCAAGATTGTTCCAGTGACATCTTCATCATTTTCGTCGACACCAGGTTCTTCCTCCACCACATTCCAAATGGCTGGAGCTGCCCCTAATCGCTCCTCCACAACACAGTCCATTTCGAGCAATATATCTCCTCCTACAACATCGACTAAACGCTTGAAACAGGATCCTCCGTCTTCAGACAAATCGCCTTCTCTCATCTCTATGGAGTGCTTTGCGCCCATTTGTAGAGGAAACCAATAATAAAATGCAATTTCTTGAGGAGAAATGGTCGACTATGGACAATAGCGTGACGTCTGTGGAACAACAAGTTTCAGGAATACAAGCTAACGCCAAAGTCAGTTCTTGCTCTCCAACAACACACTGAGGACTTAGAAAACAGAAATAGGAGGAATAACCTACGTATTTATGGTCTGCCAGAATCCTTGGAAGGTGATGATCCTGTGATGTTTTTCACCTCTTTTCTCCCAAAGCTTCTGGACATGTCACCTACTACTTCTCTCAGTATTCAAAGGGCCAATCGGCTTGGTCTACGTTCATCTGCATCAACTAAGCAATGAGGTGTCATCATTCTCTTCTTGAAATTCGCAGCTTTTCTTTCAGTTCTTTCTGCAGCCAGATCTAAACGTCAGATATCTTGGCTGGGTCAGAGAGTTTTCCTATCTCAAGATGTTTCCAATGCTGCAGCGGCAAGAAGAAAAGAATTTCTGAACCTGCGTGCTCCTCTACGATCTCTCGGTGCTCGTTATGGTTTATCTCATCCATGGATTTTTAGTCACTCACCATTATCGAACATGGAATTTTCAAGACCCTGGAGAACTTAAGAACTTCATTCACATTCAATCTAATAGTGGCATGGATACCTCCACATCTCCTAGTGGCTGATTGATTATTTAAACTTGCTCTTCTATCTAATTGCATTTATGATGGTGTTCTATGTTCAAGTTTACCTTTAGATAATTTTTATTAATGTTTCAGTATAGTTTCTTTCATTGCTTCTTCTTCATTTATTGTTTAATCTCATTTGAAATTGCAGTTTCTTCGGTTTTTCTGTCTTTACATGGTCTGTTGGTTTGTTGTATACATCCTAATGTATATCCCTATTGTTAATTATTCTTTATATGTCCTTATGTAGGTTTGTAGGTATGCTTCCCCTCAACTCATGTGGTCCCCTTCCATCGTTCTCTGTCCTGGTGCGGTTGGACTCCCTTTTTTCAGGTGGTCCGTCTTGTTGAGTGTCTCCATTGCCCCATTGTCCTCTTGTATTTCCCCCTCAGGTATGTTACTCTCAGTCATCCTTTTGGATATGTACTGTCTCTTCTTGTATTTTCTTCCTCTCTTCCTTTCCCTTTCTTCCCTTTCTCTCCTTTTTACTCATTGGTTAAACTCATTTTTCTTCTACTTGTGCTCTCTTTTCTGCTCCCATTTTTGTACAGACTTCTTTTCCTCTCTTTTATTTTCATTCTGACCTTTCTTTTGATGTTATCTGTTATATTCACTTCTTCTCTCTCTCAATTGTTGCCTGTATTTTACTTATATGCATTATTGTACTTTTTGTTTCTATTGATTTTATGCTGTTCAAATTCAAAGTTATCTCCTGGAATGTAAAAGGTTTCATTAGCCCTATTAAACGGCAGAGAGTCCTTTCCCATCTAGCCTCCTATAACCCTGACATAGCTCTTTTACATGAGACCCATCTTACCGAAATTGAATCCCTTAAATTAAAAAGGAGCTGGGTGGGCACAGTCTTATTTTCGCCTTCTGCCAACAAAAAGAATGGGGTTGCCATTTTATGTCACAAGAAATTAAAATGTAAGGTTTTGTCACAAGAAAATGATACTGATGGTAGATGGTTATTAATTAATTTACTAATTAACTCTGTACCTTTAACTGTTTTTATTGTCTATGGCCCTACACAACCTGATTGCTCTTTCTGGCCTTTAATCTCGAAAAAATGTATTCAACATAAGGATGACTTATTTATTTTAAGTGGAGATTGTAACCAGATTGTTGATCCATTCCTTGATCGTAAATCCACAGTTTGCTTTATACCTCACAAGACTCACAAACAATTTCTTGACACTATCTTGCAATCACTTATTATTGACTCTTGGCCACTCTCTCATCCTGATACTTTGGACTACTCCTTTTTTTCTTCTCCTCACATATCTTTTTCTCATCTTGATTATATTTTTCTCTCTCAACCTTTATCTCAAAACTTATCATCTTCTTCTATTGAACCCATAGTAATCTCAGACCATGCCTCTATTGTAACAAACCTTGATTTATTTCTGCCGCACCCCAGGTCTTCTCGTTGATGCTTCAATAGCTCCCTTCTTACTGATCCTAACTTCTCTTCCTATTTTCGTTCCTTTACTAATGATTTCTTCTTGTTTAATTGTGACCCTAATACTACTCCTCATATCCTCTGGGATTCCTTTAAAGCCACTGCAAGAGGATTCATTATCGATTTTGTTTCTAAGAAAAAGAAGCAATATCTCCAGAAGCGGAAAACCTCACTGGCTCTTATAAAATCTTTGGAACATAAATGTTATACCTCTTCAGATAAATCTATGTCACCAGAGCTTTTACAGGCAAAATTGGAGTTCAATAAATCTACTACTGAGAATACATCCTTGATACTTCTTCATAGTAGTGCTCATTACTATGGTGGTCATAATAAATCAGGGAAACTTTTAGCTAATTATCTTAAATCAAGTAAAGAGCGTACCCTTATAGAATCTATTTACTCTACTGATAACACTCTCCTACATAAAGATAAGGAACTACTTGATCAATTCCAATTATTTTACCAACATCTTTATACCCCGGAATCTCGACCTACTCCTTCTCTTATTCAGGCCTACTTTGAGAGACTTTCTAAACCCTCTACTTCTCATCTCAACTTTTCGGACCTTGACCTTGATCTTTCATTACACAAACTTTCCGTGGCTTTGAAGGTAAAACACCTGGCCCTGATGGTTTCCCAGTTGAATTTTATT
Organism: Lissotriton helveticus; assembly: GCF_964261635.1. Taxonomy (NCBI): domain Eukaryota; kingdom Metazoa; phylum Chordata; class Amphibia; order Caudata; family Salamandridae; genus Lissotriton; species Lissotriton helveticus. The sequence goes on from NC_136068.1 coordinate 1,763,161,763, forward strand.
TACACTTTTCTGATCTCCTACTTCCTAGACTTTTAACGCTTTTTCAATCATTTTATTCATCGGGTAAGGCGGAAGGCACTTTTCAAGATGCTACCATTTGTCTTATCCATAAAGACGGTCATGACCCCCAATTTTGTAAAAACTATCATCCGATTTCTTTAGTCAATGTGGACTATAAACTATTTGCTAAATTACTTGCGTTACGCTTAGACCCTTTTATGCCCCATCTCATTGGTAGGGAGCAATCTGGCTTCGTTAAAGGCAGACTTACCTCCAATAACTCTCGTCTTTTTCTTAATGTTTTGAATAAAGCCTCATCTCTTTTAATTCCTTTAGCCGCTATCTCTGTTGATGCATTAAAAGCTTTTGACAGGGTTGATTGATCTTTCTTGTTTGCTTCATTACGTTGGCACGGCTTTGGTCCCAAATTCATATCCCTTATCTCCCTGTTATACTCTGCACCCAAGGCTTCAGGGCTTGTGAATGGTCAGGTCTCCTCGTCCTTTACTCTCCAATGAGGCGTACGTCAAAGTTGTTCCTTATCCCCTCTTCTTTTTATCCTAGCACATGAACCTTTTTTGTCCTCCATCCGTAACAATAACTCCATTTTTGGTTTTCCCTAAGGTGATAATCAATTGAAACTTTCTGCATATGCAGATGATATTCTCTTATTTATTTCCGATCCAGAAGTATCTGTTCCCCCTTTATTATCTGAATTCGATTCATTTTAACTGATTTCAGGATATAAGATTAATTCAGATAAGACGGAAATCCTTCCTCGTACCAAAACTTATCTTCCTCATCTCTTCTCCTCTACTGGCTTTGCTTGGAATAGTTCAAAGATTAAATACCTAGGTATTTGGTTCTCCAAATCTATTCCCTCTTCAATTAAGTCAAATATGTCCGCTGTTTTGTCCCGCATTTGCAAATCATTCTCCACTTGGAATCCTCTTTTTCTTTCCTGGTGGGGTCAATTAGACTCAATTAAGATGATGATAGCCCCTATTCTAATATACATCTTTTCCATGTTACCCGTTCACGTTCCTGCAATCTATTTTAAATGTATCAACTCATCCCTTTCAAAATGTCTCTGGAAGAACAAAAAATCTAGAATTTCTCTTTGAGCTCTTCGAAAGTCCAAATCCAAGGGTGGAGTACATTTTCCAGATTTCCGTCTTTACCACAAATCCTTCTCATTGCGCCAGGTCTCGAGATGGCTTTCATCAGACCTTTCCCCATTTACTCCTCTTTGGCTCCTCATTGAGCAAACCCTGTTATTACCCTTTTCCTTTGATGAAGTTGTAAGCTTCTCTGCCAAAACTCCCCATACTTCACTTCCCTTGTTCAAACATACTTCTTCTATTTTAAGACCCCTGGTTCTCCCTACTACCATCAAACGTGAATCTTTTTTAAATACCCCCATCTGGTATAACTCACTGATCCTTTAAAATAATAGACCCATTTTTTGGAACGCTTGGAGAATAAGGGGCGTCATGTGGGTTATCCAACTCTTTGATGGATTATTACCTTGTTCCTTTCCCCAATTTCAACTCTTATTTCATTGTCCCCGATCCTTTTTGCAGAAATGCACTAATCTCATGGCAATCATTCTTGACATTCACTGCCCTCTACCTGTGATCCCCTCCATCCCCTCGGTCAGAAGGGTATCCAGGAGACATTGGAATAAACTTAGGCTGGATGATCTCCATCGTCGCCTAGCGGTAGAGCCACTGGGCCCACTGAATGATGTGGAAGCAGGCTATGATCAGTTTTGCACTTGGATTTCCAGGGACTTGGGCTCTCTGATTCCCATCGTTTCGAGTAAACTCAGTACCAGAGAGTCGAGTCCTTGGTACGACGGTGACTTGCGTGCCTTGAAGGGAATCTGCAAACGGATGGAGAGAGCATGGCGGAGGACTTATGAGGCTGATTTGAAAGCCGCATATGTTGCCTCCGTCAGGATCTATCACCGTGCTATCTGTAAGGCCCGTGCGGCATTTTATGCTGCAGAATTTCGTAACAGCTTAAATCCGTCAAAGACTATATTCAAGGCCGTGAAAGATCTTTTGGCGAAGCGGACTTCCTCTGTGGATTCGGGGTCTATCTCCCACTGTGAGTCTCTGGCTTCTTACTTTTTGTGGAGAAGTGTGGCTCACTGGTTAGAGCAGGCAGACCCTGAAGCAGAGGTCAGACCCGGGACCAGGGTTCAATTCCCGACGCGGCAGGGTCTCGAGCTCAAATGTCCACGGACTCGATAATTCTCGCTTCGGTGCCTGACCTAATCATGGGTTCACACTCTGCAACTCTGGGCATTAAGCTTGCTTAATCTCCACAACGGCCCCCCGCGGCGGGATGCCTGGCTTTCACCTTGGGGATGCCCTGTAGGGGCTATCTCACAGGGAAAAGCCAGGACGGGTTCCCAAGGCAAAAGCGCTTAGAGACCCCTGGGTTATAAGCGCTATATAAATCCAAACAAACAAACAAACAAACAAACAAAGGTCCAGGCTATCTATCGGACATTCCCTAGCACAGGGACTGACCTGGGAGTCTCAGATGGGGCTTTAAGCCACCTTACCTTGCATTCTTTCCCTCCCCTACTCCCGGAAGGGTTTGACAAACTTGCGTCAAAGGTCAAATCTGGCTCTCCGTTGGATCCAGTAAGACCTGCTCTTTTTAGAGATCAGGCCTTCTTGGGACGCTCGGTTGTGTGTTCTTTAGTCAACCTCTCACTGGAGTCAGGGGTGGTTCCAACGAAATGGAAGCAGGCGGTGGTTTCCCCAATTCTTAAGAAGCCCACCCTGGACCCCTTGAAGCCCGAAAGTTACCGCCCGATCTCTTTGTTACCCTGGCCGGCGAAGATAATGGAGGCCCATGTCAATCTGGCCCTGTCGGGACATTTGGTCCGGTCTAATGCCCTTGACCCCACACAGAATGGCTTCCGTGCTGGGCACAGCACGGAATCCGCCCTCCTTGTGATGGTAGAGCATCTGCGAGCGGTGTTGGATGCTGGTCAGACGGCGGCGCTGATATTATTAGACCTCAGCGCCGCCTTTGACACGGTGTCCCACAGCATCCTGTTGCACCGGCTCGCGGAGATTGGTGTCGAGGGCCAGGCGCTGCAGTGGTTCCGCTCCTTTCTCGATGGTCGTTCCTTCTGTGTGGCCACCCCTCCCTTCAAGTCCAATTTTCAGCCGCTGGCCATGGGGGTTCCGCAGGGATCCTCGCTGAGCCCCACGTTATTCAATCTATACGTGAGACCGCTGGCTGAAGTCGCTAGGCAGTGGGGCCTAACCCTGGTCTCATATGCCGACGACACTCAGCTGGCGGTTACTCTCAGCGGGGACGCGGAATATGATGCCCCCAGGTTTCAGAACGGACTGAAGGCGGTGGCTACCTGGTTGACAGGGAACTGTCTCCAGCTTAATGCCACCAAGACTGAGGTGATGATCATCGGAAAGAGAGTGGAATTATGGGACGATCAATGGTGGCCAGCTGAGTTGGGACCTGTGCCAACTCCTGTATCGGAATTGAAAAATCTGGGAGTTTGGCTGGATGCCGGTCTCACTTTTGTGGGCCACACTAAGAAAACAGCAGCATGCTGTTTCGGACTTCTTAGGGGTTTAAGACCTGCCCTTAAGTTTTTTGAGGCCCCAACCAGGCAGCTGGTAATCCAGGCTACTGTCATCTCGCGCCTGGATTATGCCAGCTCTCTCCTGGTAGGGGCTAACCTGGCAGAAATTACCCGCTTACAACGGGTACAAAATGCCGCGGCCAGAGCAATTGTAGGCCTGCCCAGATTTTGCTCTGTGTCAAACGTCCTCCGCTCCTTGCACTGGCTTCCAGTGAGGAAGCGAATCTATTTTAAAATCTTGTGTCTGGCTTTTAAAATTCTGAAAGGCATAGGCCCTCAAATCATGTCTAGCTTCTTGTCTTTTTATGTACCTACACGTACTCTTCGTTCTCAAGGTCAGGCTCTTGCTGTAGTCCCCAGATTCAGGCTCTGTCGGGCGGGCGGACGCTCTTTTAGTGTTAAAGCTGCAGCCCTCTGGATTTCCCTCCCGGCTGAAATCCGCCTGTTGGAGGACCTCATGCTTTTCCGGAAAGCTATCAAGACTTTCTTGTTTTAAAATGTTCTCCAGTGGTCTTAATGTTTAGTTTCTGTTATGTTGTGTCCTACCTTGTCACTGCGCCAGGACGCTCCTTCGCTGGAGCAGCTGTGCGCATAATAAAAATCAATAACATAACATAACATAACATAACATAACATAACATAACATAACATAACATTTATTATTCTCTTCCATCTTCCTCATCACTTGTACCTCACTCTCCTCTCCTCAAAATTCTCACTACCCTCCCTAAAGCGTCTCTTATTTATACATTTTTCTCCTCTCCTAATCCAGATCGTGCTAAAACTAAATTTCCTGGGAAGCAGACTTTGATTGTACTTGGTCTGTTGCTCTTGGGGATAAACTTTGGTCCAGGTCCTTAAAAATGTATCGTTCTGCTTCTCTTAATCAATCTTTATTTTATCTATATCATAGACTTCATCTTTCTCCTCTTTCTTTGTCACTTTTCTCAGCCTCTTCTGTTTCTAAATGTTGGAAATGTGGTACTCCTAATGCTGATCTTCTTCATCTCTTCTTTCTCTGTCCTGTTGTTTCTAAATTCTGGGAAAGAATTTGGTCATACCTTACTCACATTTTTACACTTTCTGTTCCTTATTCTATAACGCTTCTCTTTGTGGGTAGACTTTCTGACTCTTTAGACCTTCCTACACACTCACATGGCCTTTTCGATCTCATGCTTGCATTTCAACACATCTCATCTAATTGGAAATCCCTTACAAACATCTCCATACAAGGCTGGTGGGACACCTTATGTCATTTTCACAAACTTGATGTTGCCTTTGCCTCCTTCTGCAAACCAATCCATAACACTGATCTCTTCTGGTTGCCTCTAACTTCATTCTTGGATCGTTTGGCCCTACAGAAATCTCTGCATATCAATTCAGAAAATGTTAAGCCTCCTTGAAGAATTTTGACTCTCTTCTTTTTCACCTTTTACAGGTTTCTTATGTTATATCATTTTTATGCAGAACATTCTGTATTATTCATCTATACCATTTGTTTATATGCCGTAATTAATATTTAATATTTATATATTGCAATGTTATTTTCTGTCCCCCTCTCCCTCATTCCTTTCCTATCTTTCTCCCTTCTTTCCCCTTTCCCTCCATCTTTAAAACCCCATAAAATGATGTTTGTTTTTTAATATTTTATAGCAGCACTGTTCATGTTCTATATTATATTTGAGCACATCCTCTGGTTCTGCTGATGCCTTTATATATTAACAATTTCTTTATTAAGCTTTTCAAACAAAAAAAAGAAAGGGGAAGCTATGGCAAAATGTGTGCACTGGCTCATTTGAGGTTATGCCTGGCATATGGGTGGACAACAGCGACATATGGAAGTGGGTCAGCCATGATAAAATGCAAGTCCTGATATGCTAGAGAACCTTTATAGCGTATTGGGCCCAGAGCATATTTTGAAACAATGGAGGGGGATAGGCTCAGCAGACCATGAAAAGACATGAATATTTAATGAGAGCCCATTCAGAGCCTATCACTTAGCTAATCTATCCGAACAATGTGCTTTACAATGCACTATTTTTCCCAATATTTAAATTCCTTTTCTCAGTCTCTAAACCCCTCTGCACACATTTTAGAGGGGGTTGGCTCATTTGCTTCACTATCTACAATCAGTGCATGTATTGTTTCCCACCACTTTTGAAGATCATGTCAGCACCATAATATATGTGTTGTTTTTTCATGGTAATGAAGCAGTTATTAAGGATAGTCAGTGATGTCCACAGGATTAAGTTCACATGGCATCACCTCCTGGAAAGACTCAGGGTCAAAGGTCATATAATGTCACTTCCTGTGATATAATCAGGTCACAGGGTGTGTGATGTCACTTCTGCTACCCCTGCCATTTTTGTGATTTGAGTCAGGCCTAGCACATCGGCTGTAGAGTGGAGCCAGCTAGTGTGAGGCTACACAAATGATCATCAGAGGGAGTGGGTGCCCCAGCTCAGATACACAGTGTACTTGATGTCATATGACATCCCTTGTAAGATTAAAAGACATAGAACTGCAATGAACCGAGCATTAATTTAAATAAATGGTGATGGATACATGTTTATAAAGTTCAGTGAGTGCTTTTTTAATCTCAAAATGAAGGCCTGACCCTCGAAGTGAGAGCTGTTTTACAGTATTAGCATGCCGTGTGCTGAATTCATTTTCTGCCCTGGAAGATGTAATGTAATTGGGGACTCATAAAGAGCAACTGACACTCCAAATGGAGCATCATGGCGCTAAGCGGCAACATAGAAGTCCTGGTTGATAAATCCATACCTGATGCTTATGAGATGCAAATGAGAAGGTATTAGATTAGTCTACATAGGGTGTCAGATGTTGTGAAGATCCAAGTTTTTCAGAGCATTACTAAAGAGAGTCTCGGATTGAATTTGACGGAGCATGAATGGAAGTAAGTTCCGGGCCTTCTACCCTATTACTGCTAGTGATTTCCCTCCTTTTGAAATGAGTCTAAATTCTGGAACCTTCAGCAAATTGGCATGGGAGGACCTGAGGTTTCGTGTGGGTACATAATGCCTGAATTTGGTTCAAAGACAGAGGGACCTGTGTCCTGTACTGTCATGAAAGTGATTAACAGGGCCTTGAAAAGGACTTGTTTATGAATTGGCAGCCAAGTGTTTCTAGGGCTGCTAATGCAGATGACTTCCCAGGCTGTTTCAGCACTAGACGTGCAGCTGCATGTTGAACCATCTGAAGCCTGTGGAAAACTGACTTATTTGTACCTGCATACAGGCTGTTGCAGTAGTCAAGTCTTGATGTTATTGAGGCCACAGCAACTCTCTGTCTGGCAGCAATGGGAAGCAAGTCAAAGATTTGTTTAAGCGTTTTTAAAATGTGAAAACAAGTCCCAGCAACTGCCAGTGATTGTTGTTTAAAGGAAAGGGTGGCATCAATTTGATTTCTAAGTTTCAAACCGAATTCACCGTGTTGGGCAGGGGGGGTGGCGTCAGCTGGCCACCAGGTCTTGGGAGAGAAAAAGTTCCCTTTTCCAAGCGGTAGTATTTCTGTTTTTTCAGAATTACATTTTAGATGGTTGGTCTTCATCCAGTTGAAGGTGGCGGTGAGACATTGGCGTTGATTTTCTTCTGCCCGAGCGGTGTTCTTCTCCAAGACCAGAATTAGCTGCGTAATGTCCGCATATGATATAGTCTCTATGTTAAATGACGATATCAGCCTAATTAGGGTGGCCATATAGGCATTAAAAAGAGTAGGGCTGAGACTTGACCCCTGAGGGACCCCGGAAAGCATTGATTTAACTGCTGATTTATAGGGACCTAAAGAGATAACTTGTCTTCGGTCCTGCAAGAAATTATTTAGCCAAGCCAGAACTGTGTGCGATATGCCAAAGGAAGAGAGACGATCTAGCAGAATGACATGTGAGACCGAAGATTGAGAGGTCCCTGAGGTAGTCGGGGGGGGGGGAAGAGGAACAAAACTCTAGAGAAATACAGACTAAAAAAGGTGAAGGAATAAGAGAGCAGAAGTAAGAATGACAGAACGACAGATTGAAAAAGTGAAAGATGGAGAAACAAACTTGAACTAAATAGTGAGAGTTTAGAGGGTGGACAAGTAAATAGGTGATGATGTTGTAGAACAAGCGGGGTAACCAGAGATAAGGATAGAGTGAGAGGGGAACCAGGAGAGTGTAAGAAGGATAACTGATAACTATTAGAGACATAAGGGGGGAGAACGAGTAATAAAAATTAACTGGGATAATAGTAAGATTTATGCAGAAGGTTAAAGAAGGAGAAGGCAGAAGTAGAGAACAAGAAGTGTGCTTAAATGAGCAAGGGTGGAGTCATAGAAGGAAGTGGATGAAGAGGGCAAAAAGAGGAACTGAGAGAAAGATAGTTATTTAGAAGATGCAGGAAAAATCAAAGGGGCCTAAACAGTGGAGAGAAGTGAGAATTCTAGGATCATGTACAAGAGAATAGAACTGCTTTGTTGGTGCAGACTTCAGTGGTCTGGGAGAGTATAGTCATTCCATTGGCTTCGGTTGCAACATGAGGTTCAGTTTCTCAGCCGGCCATGCAAGGCATTGGACCTCTGAGGGCAAGGCTACTTGATTGACCCGGGCTCCACTAATAATTCTTTGAACATGGTGCCCAGGGTACAAAGTAAGCATAAATATCTTTCCCTTCTCTAACTGCAAATAAATTGTCCATAAACCCAGGCAATGTATTTGCAGTACCTTGTCTATCGCATGGACAGTATAACGGAAAGATATTGTGCAGTATTTGCTGTCCAAATATACAGTATTCTAGAGGCTTGCTAGTGTAATTAATTCATGCTTTATCCACCTTCATAATACTGTTTATCATGAAAATTCCAATTTAGATTTTTCTCTCATGTTATTTGCAAAGCCCTACACCACTTGAGTAGGTGGTGCCTAATGAATGGTTATCATTTGTGTTCCTGAGTGGATGACTCAGAGAGCAGAGATTCCTTTGTAGCACATGCTGATCACATGTTTGTTTCAATCTAAGAAAAACTCAATTTCCCATCCTCCGAGGTCCTTCTTCCTGCTATTTACAACATTTAGAGCCTGCAGAAGTATGTCATGAAGTGCTATGAAAGAAACAACGTTTTCTAATTATTAGTGCGGTAAGGAGGTGCTGCGACATGGTGTTATGAGTAACTTGTCCTTTTGCAGCACTTTTATTTCTATTCATGCTAATAAAGCTCTACTATCTTTTCTCTCTTTGGAGCTCCCAAGGTTTGATGGCTAAGATTCAGTCGCATGCAGTGAAATGGCCCTAAACAAACCAGCATAAGCTATAATGACTTAATATAAGGGGTTAATCTGCAACTCACCTTGCCCACCTACTCCACAATCTCAAAATAGAGCCAGAACAAGACACTGGATTCTCATGGGTTTATGCTGCTTGGGTGAGAATGGTCCTGTGGAGTGAGCGAGTCAACGAAAAAATGGCAATGCCCTTTGAAGTGTAGGTGCGACTGGGCCCAGCTCCAAACAGCTTGTCAGGATGGCCCATCCCATCCACACCTAAGCCCCCTTTGTATTACTGTCTGGCAACAATACACAAAACTCAACAGTAGAGCCATGACTGTCATGTGACCTACGACACTGGCAGAGAGGGATAGATGGCTGGGAGAAGAAAATGCTAGCCTTCTAAAGGTGGCATTTTCAAAATTGTAAACTTAAAACCCGACTTCCCTGTTAAATAGGATTCTAAAATAAAATATGCAGTATAATATTAATAGCAATAATATTAATAGAAATAATAGTGTTAGTCAGTAGAAGAGACATGCCTTACAACCCCGAAAAATGATTTAAAAAAGTTTTTCACTGTTAACACATGCCCTACGTTTTAAATACAATACACCCTGCCCTTTAAACCTTTAGGACCTACCTTAGGGGTGACTTAAACGCATTAAAAGGGAAGCTTTAGGCCTGGCAAAAAGACTCACTTTGCCAGGTTAAAAAGGTAGTTTATTACACACACAGACTCTGTAATGGCAGGTCTCAGACATGTTTGAAAAGGCTACTTTAGTGGGTGGCACAATGAGTTCTTCTGCCCACTAGTTAGCAGGGGAAAAGTGCCAGACTCTTAAGCGATATCAAAAATGGGTTCAGCAAAGCAGAGTAAAGCAAAATGTTTGGGTCAGATCCCACAGAAACATTAAACTACATTAGTAATGAGGTGCATTATTAGAATTTAATTCAACCTGGATATGCACCCTGTTAGGCGAGGGACACAATACATATTTTTTTGAAAATCTGAAAAAAAGTACCAGGCAGACGTTGTAGCCTAATGATAAAGTAAGTAATAATGTTACTTAGCTGAATAATTAGGCAAAAAATGCACCTTCAATGACTTCTACCTATTTTTGAACAGGATTCACAAAATATGTGCTAACACTGGGCTCAATATGTACGGATGGGATGAATGTCTTTACAACGCATACTTTTACATCACATGCCTTTACAACACAGTTTTTACATCGCAACATTTATTACATAGCATGATTTTACATCGCATGTCATTACAAAGCATTTTTAGAAACTACCTTTACATCGCATTATACCATTACAATGCATACCATTACAACGCATATCATTACATCGCATTTAAGGTAAGTGTTGGATAGTGTAGGGGTATTAATTACTATTCTAACTCCAGTGAGTACAACAGTTGGGTAAGTGTTGGATAGTGTAGGGGTAAAAAATACTATTCTATCTCCAGTGAGTGCAAGAGTAGGGTAAGTGTTGGATAGTGTAGGGGTAATAATTATTATTTGTACTCCAGTGTGTGCAACAGTAGGGTAAGTGTTGGATAGCGTAGGGGTAAAAATTACTATTCTAACTCCAGTGAGTGCAACAGTGGGGTAAGTGTTGGATAGTGTAGGGGCAAACATTACTATTCTAACACCAGTGAGTGCAACAGTAGGGTAAGTGTTAGATAGTGTAGGGGTAGAAATTACTAGTATAAGGGTACTTTGCATTGTAATGACTGAATAGTAGTGACATGCCTTGTAATAGTATGAGTTGTAGTGACATGCGAAATAATAACTGCGTTGTAATTACATGCAATGTGAATGATGTTGCGATGTAATGACTGCGTTGTAATGGTAGTGCAATGTAAAAACTACGTTGTAAATGTTGTTCCACGTACGGATGGGAACTAAGGGGGTGATTATGATGGCCAAAGGACCGCCACTGCAGGGCCGGCCGTGGCAACCGCCGGTCCAACGGTGGCGGTCCTTCCCCCATCAGATTTTTCCCACTGCCAGATTAGGATGGCAGTGGGAACTTGACTGTGTCCACAATGGACACAAAAACCGCTCGCCACCTGGAATTGTCCGATTTCCTGGCGGGGTGCCTAAAAGGGTGGCGGTGCCTAGCAGGCACCGTCCACCAGATTAGAATAGCTGTAAAAAGCGGCCATTCCATGGCGGTGATGGCGCCATGGAAAGGCATGCAGAGTTTTGGTACAGGGGCCTGTTGAGGATCCCCAGAGGGATGGGGGGGCTGCACTGGGGCGGTACCTATGATACCACCCTGCATTGCCATGCACAAGGTGGCAGGCACCGCGCGGTGCCTGCCACGTTGTGCATGGCAAGTCACAACATGCAATTTTGGCATTGCAGCAGGTGCTGCTGTAAGCAGCACCTGCCGCAATGTCAACTATGCAGGATGCGACCGCCAGGATGGTGGTCGCATCATGATCAGCGGTGTGGGACCGCCGCCCAACTGGCAGCCGGTGCTAGCACCGCAAGAATGGCGGGCGGACTGAAGTCCCCCCGCCATCGTAATCTACCCCCATATTAGGATTGTTGGGCATTCATACCGGATCCTTGTATTAATACTGTGGTTTCTGACAGGGTTTGGCACTAACCTTGGGCCTGATGATGGACTGGTAATGTCTGGTCTGTATAAGGTTTTCGCATAGAAACGGGGGAGGGGGGGTCGATGATTGGGCACTAGGATATTTTGTGCCTGCAGTGGGTAGCCGGTTGTGATGTCTAACAGTTAGTGAAGATTATTGACTCTTAAGCTCAAGCCCTAAATAGAAATGTTGTTTGTATCCATTGAGCTTAAACTGATGGCAAACATGCTTTATATGCACAATTTACCTATTTTTTCAAGCATCCTTCATAAAGGCCAGACTGGCCGCACCAGGCATCAAGCGTTTCCCTGGAAGACTGGACGGGTGGGGGCTACTTTTGTTACTGAGAGATGGTTTAGTAGCAGTGCAGCAGTTTTAAAAGCACTGAAGAGTTCCTTGTATATCCAGCATTGTTCATGCAACAATAAATGTGTCAAGATACCTCTGGTGTTTAATGTACTTGTTGGAGAGGGATGGAGTTTTGTGTAGAGGCAGTTTACTCATCTCAGGTAGCGGAGGGTTAAAATGCCTCCTGCAAAGAATGTGTAGCATGTAGATCACAAAACAGTATTTTGTGTGCATAGCTCAATGAGTTACTGCTTTTATCACAGAGATACTTTTTCTTACTGTGCATTTCATAAGTTAAAATTGTAATCTTGCACATTGAGCCATGAACTGCCATCTAACAGCTGCATGCAAACTACATGGTACAGTTAATAAAGCAATTTTCTTTCTACGTTTTCATTATCAAATGTTGCTACAAAAGTTTTGTTTGTCCGGAAATTAATTCCTAATAGCAATGTCAATCCCAAACAGTGTTATATTCTGAATCCTAAGTTTGTGGCTCTCCAGGCGAAGCACTCTCAAAAAATGCCTACCGGTATTTATGACATGTGCCTCCCACACCTTGTAGTCTCCTTTGTCTAATGTATTTTTTCTATACATTGATTCACACAGATATGATTAAATTGTCTCTGTATGTATGTGTGATAAAATTGCACTAATGGCCTACACTGGTATGATAGAGCACTATAAAAACAAATTAAATACTTATGAGAGAGGGTCTATGGAGAGGCAGTGTTGGAGAGTGATAGTAAGGGAATCATTGAAGAGCCCCAACAAAGATTGCTGCATCCTGGTGCACTGTAAGGTCATCGTTAACTATGTGTGAAAAGTGAATACAATTGAACATTTTTAGAAACGGGTTATAGAATGCACCAATTTTGCGATTGTTTCGCAAATTGTTTTAGGGGACAAACACCACTAAGCCTCCTTTGTAGTGGTTTGGCTTGCTTGCTGCACTCGCTTGTAACGCACAGTAAGGGGGTTAGTCTGACAAAAGTTGGCAGGTCTGCTTTGAGTTCGCAGTCCGATCCCGCTCTTCTTGAAACTAAAAAAAGTTATAATTTCATCTTATTCAGTTTTATCAATGTTACTGGCTGTACACTATGCATACTTTTCTTGAAGGACAATCTCAAAATATTCAGTAAATTTGTATTTGTATTAGTAGTTTATTACTTTATTCGGTTACTGCAACCATCAAGGTATGCATCCAATAAAAACATTAACAGTTAGAAAACAGTACACAAGACATATGTAATGTTAATATATAATAATCCATGGCCACTGAGGGCTAAAGGCTGTGAGTGCCCCTAATACAGAAAAAATGCTACTTGAATCAAATACAACTGACAATGTGAAATATATGGTACAAATAGGTATACTACAACAATGGAAAGGTAAAAGACAAGAATAAAAACATATACCCATATAGAATGGGAACAGCAATACTTACTAGCAGCCCTCATCAGGGTCATAGCAGGGGTAAAAGAGCCAAGTTAGTGTTAGTTGGGTTAGTGTTAATAAAAATACCACAGTAACCATCAGCTAGTCACTAAATTAACACCAAGAATGGGGTAAATTCAAGGACTAAAGTGATCCATGCTACAATATCAATACAGAATAAAAAAGCAGTAAATATATATGGTCATTCTTTGGACCTCAGCGCAGCCTTCGACACGGTTAACCATCATATCCTGGTCCAAGGACTCAAAAAACTGGGAGTAACCGGAACCGTTCCGGCATGGATACAGTCCTTTCTGGGCAACCGATCCTTTCACGTCTTAGACAATGAGGTGACCTCTAAACAGATGCCCCTACATTGTGAAATTCCTCAGGGGTCATCCCTGAGCCCCACCTTGTTTAACGCTTACATGAGCACGTTAGCGGAGTCAGTATTACCTTTTGGTGTACACATAGTGACCTACGCAGATGACACGCAACTTGTCGTGGGGCTTAATCAAGCTGATAATTCCCCTCCTAGTCTTCGCCCCGGCCTGGAAGAAATTGCCAATTGGATGAATGACTCCTTCCTGAAATACTATATGGCTGACTACTTTAGGCCCCGTCCCTACCCCTAAAACACAGTTAAAAAGCCTGGGTGTCTGGTTAGACCAAGACTTCACTTTTAAGACACAGGCACATAATGCGGCAGCCATGTGCTATGCTGAAAATGCTTCGAAAGGTCCTCCCTCTTCTCCCATTCCAGGCAAGAAAAACCATAGTTAATTTTTATCCTGCCACGACTGGACTTTGGGAATGCCCTTTATTTGGGGGCTCCAATTGCGACCCTCTCCAGATTATATAAAACTGGGCAGCCAGATTTCTTCTGAGTATTCCTAAACATCAATCAGCCAAACCTGCTTTGAACTCCTTCACTGGCTTCCCATCAGGGAGAGAGTTAACTTCAAGGCGCTGTGCATCGTCCACAAGTCATTAGCCGGATGATAGGGCCCTGCCATTAACCATTCCACCATCTAGCCCTATCGGGCTAACAGACATCTTTGTTCAGATGTCTTGAACTTGGAAACTGTCCCCAGGATTAAGAAAGCCTGAAGTGTCTCAAATAATGCCGACAGGCTCTGGAACTCCCTTCCACTCCACCTACGAAGGGAACCAAATCATTTGGCCTTCTGCAAATTGTTAAAGACTTGGCTATTCCCTTAGCCTGGCTGTTTCCTTACTTTTTGCTGCTACCAGCGCTGGGAGACCTCTGGGTAGCCATGCGCCCTCAAATCCATATTTCATTTAATTTCATATAAATGAAGTACGGCAGAAACACCATAAGATCAATATATTAAAAAGTGGTTACAAAAAGATACAAAATGAGTTAATTATTGCGAATAAAACAAACGGGAGAGACCTTAGATCATTACACTATTTTTTTAAAATTACTTTACATTTGTACCAGACTGCAGCTAAAACAGTTCTAAAAAATAGGTTGGTCTTTGGAATCCTTAGCGCTACTTGATAGCGGGCAACCCCCAGTTTGCGACATATGGGAATGATCCATTTGCTACCAGAGGCAAATTACTCAGCACAGAAGAATATCAGTTGTAATTCTTTTTCATTGCCTTGTATTTGTATGTCATTCAAATTGACTAGTGTTAGAAGGTCTTTCCATCGTATTGTCATTATTGAGGGGCTGAGACCCCCTGAGCATACACTGCTATGGCCCTGCTCCCACTAGGCTGTGCACCAAAATAATTATATTGTTTTTTTCTGTATTTTAGGAGAACAGATGAAGAATATTTCATTAGTGATTGAAACTATGATGTTCACAAATGGTAATATTATCACGATAATGGATACTGCAATATGAAGTATGGAGACTGTGGGCTTGTTTACAAAGAACATGACCTCAGCATCAGAAGATGCAACCAGCTTTTTCATCTTCTCAACTATTGCTTCTACATCAGCAAAGACCAGCAGAGGACTTCCTCAGTCTAGCAAGTGTGATGATGACAAAAACATTGTTGACCGCATGAACACCTTATCAGTGGTATTGTACAGTGTGATATTCTTCCTGGGGGTGATAGGTAATGGCCTGGTAATCTGGGTAACTGGTTTGAAGATGAGAAAGACTGTGAACACTGTGTGGTTCCTGAATCTAGCTGTTGCTGACTTCATCTTCACCTTCTTTCTCCCCCTCAGGATCGCCTACACTGCCATGCACTTTCATTGGCCTTTTGGAAAATTCCTGTGCAAAATGAATGCTGGTGTTAGCTCCCTCAATGTGAATGCAAGCGTGATCTTCCTAACCATTATTAGCATTGACCGCTGTTTTTCAGTGGTACTTCCAGTGTGGTGTCGGAACCACAGAACCATCAGGCTGGCTTCCATCATTGCTCTGGTCACCTGGCTTCTTGCACTCGCCATGAGCTCACCAAACATTTACTTCCATGACACCAAAATATTCATGGAGACAAGCACCACAGCTTGCGTCCCAAACTATGCTGACCTACCTTATTTGTTTGAGAAGTGGCAACAGGCCATAGTCATCATGGTGTTCTTGTTTGGCTTTCTCATTCCCTTCATTGTCATCGTTGTCTGTTATGGAATAATCTCTTCACGGATAATAAGAAACCAGATGTCCAATAAATCAAGAAAACCCTTCTTAGTAATGACTGCAGTAATTGTGTCTTTTTTTCTTTGTTGGCTGCCCATCTACGTTTTTGCCATCCTAGAAATAAGCCTTCACAGCAGGACCAGTTGTGCATTGCAAGTAGCACTAAAAGTTGGCACACCCATTGCTACAAATTTAGCATTCCTTAACAGTTGTGTTAATCCCATCCTCTATGTCTTGCTCAGTCAGGATGCCAGGACCACAATACGCAAGTCCTTTTTGGAAAAGTTAGAAAGTGCTTTCAAAGAAGATGCTTCATAGGACACCGGTTAATCCAGGAACCAGTCGAAGACAATGCCGGAAGTAGATACATCTGTTCAATGGTTGTCTAGCAAACCGCCAGGCAAATCGTTTCCCATGCAACAGGTGCCAGTGACAGAGACATTGAATTATTAGCTGTTGAATAATTCTGAACTTTTCAGTGGTACCAGCTGCACAGCTAAGGACCATTCATTTGCTCTTTGTTTTTATTTCTGCTGTAGCTTTCAGGTTGGAACTCCTTTTCCTGATTTCAGTTGAGCGGCATTATGCATTGACAGTAACTCATGATGTTGTGACTTCCCCCAATGATTGAATGAAATGTAATGGTATGTTGCTGCTTTACAATCCAATAGTCAATGTTGGAAATCTCAGCCCAACTAGTACTCTATTCAGATTCCTCTTTTAACAGTGTGAATCCTCATACAATAAGTTGCTAAGTAGCAACAATTTTATGTTTGTCTCTTCTAACATTCATGTCTACTTTCCCTTAAATGCTCTAGCCATGTCTCATCTACTCATGTCAACTCGTCTCTGAAAGAGGTATGACGTATGTATGAATTTGCATCCCATGCTTCTACATACACACATATATAGACATCTATATATATTCACTGGAGAAAAAAAACGGTTAAAGTGATGTTCTAGTTAGATGAACATGTCAGTCCTAATGTAACATTTTAAGCTAAAAAATAATCATATTTACCAGTTATAGTTAACTGAAGTACCTATAACGCGCACCTTCAGCATGCAGTGTTGTCATCAAAGATGTCATGAGTGATGTAACATGCGAGCCATGCACAGCCATAAGCTGTGCATGGCTTGAGCATCAAACTAGCCTTTTGAACTGACTATATCGTCACTTTACCCTTTGGTTTTTTCCAGTTAATTTTTGCATTCTTTTCAATGTAAAGTAATATTGTATTACCATGCATACCTTAACCATCCCATGTCATGTCTGGCCAAGGGCCATGCACAGCATGGGTTAGCTGCAGAAACAAACACGCATATGTGCCCAACAGACTACAGATCCTCACGCCACCCGCCTCCCCCTTTTTTAAAGCAGTTTTAACTTCGCAAGAGCTCTGCTGGATAATTTTCATGTTCAGGACATGGGGACCGAGTGTCCATGTCTTGTAATGGTGGCAGCAACATTTTATTTCATGTCGTGGTCAATCAAATAGAGAGCGCTCTCGTGGGAGATTCTCACTTCTGCAGGAGAGAAGCGAAGAAAGCCCCCTTGGACGATCAAATCACTCAATTGTTTGCAGTTGTATGCCAGAGACCCCAACTGAACAGATACACATATATTAGGAACCTTAATTTCTCAAAAACTACTGGACAGATTTACACCAAATCAAAGAAAAATGCTTCTGGTTAAGATCTATCTTTGTGCCAAATTTGGTATAATTCCGTTCTGCCAATTGAGCTGTAGTGATCCTAGAAATGTCATTCCCTTTGCTCATCATAAAACCAGGACTAGAAGTAACAGAATACAAAGCAAAAACCTGGAGTGTTACACAGCCATGGTAAGGGGAGACAATATTCTCAGTGGACAGGTACCAATGTTGTGTAAACTATGACTCTGGCATAGTTCTACAAGGTGTGCTTTCCCACCCGCTGGTGACACCTGTGAACTTGACTCAATCCACCATAGATGATAGTGAAGGTCATTGTTGCTCTGCATAACACTAGCCCATGTGTATGAGTATTGAAATAGATGGATTGCTTTTGGGTTAATAATAATCCCTACGAGCGGCTCAGGGACTCCGTGGTAACAGTAACAAACACATTTTGTTATTCACAGTATCTCACACACACACACATGCACACACTGCACTAAGAAGAATACATTTTTTTAGTAAAAAGTATTTATCACTAGAGCAATAACCTAGTGCTCAATAAGTCTAAAACAACACAGAATCATTTGAAAGCAGCAAGAAGGCACTTTATAAATAAGGAGAATACAATGAACATCTCTAACATGGTGAAAATGTCATCTAGGAACCTAACACCTACTTCTATGTACTACACTAAGAGAGCATGGACGACAGAGCAACTTGCATTCTAGAGTTTCTTACGCAGAAGAGACTCACAACATGCCTTCTTGACAACAAAAGCTGTCTTTATCAGCAGAGGCATGAAGACAATGACCCCTGCAAAAGGCAAACACATACTGCAGTAGTGGTCTTCCTTTAGGACTTAGCTTTATCAGTTTCCAACTTCAGATGAGATGTAGTAGCTGCAAAGTGTGAAATGTGCTGGCAGTAGGTAATCTTTTGCGATTATATTTTGCAATATTCTGGGCACAGGACCTCTTCTGACAAGGGGTCAAGTGGCAGTCCATATATACTACTCTCCCGGGTAGGGGGCAGATCTTTTCATGCTGTGGCCTCTCGGCTGTGGAATAGCCTACCTTTCTCAATTAGACAGAGCCCAGACCTCCTTACTTTTAGGAATAGTCTGAAAACGTGGCTCTTTCAGTTGTGAACCTCAGAGCAGTGGTTGTGCTTGGTTTGACCTTATGTGGTTTATGTTCTTCCTAGCACCGGGACACTCTAAGGAGTAACCGTGCGCTTTACAAATATGAGCATATATAACATGACTATATATTTTCAGAAATTTAAATTTCTAACATAAGTTTAGGAATGTCTTACATAGATTATGTGCATCAAGCTGTGTGTCTCAGATGTTTTCTTATGAAAATATAAGGTAAAAGAGTGTCAATTCCTACTACACTGTTTTAGTTATATGTCTGCATTTGTTGTTATTTAGCCTTGACATGGTAAAAAGTAGACACTTGTACCAGACTGATGTCATATCAGGTGTTATATCTATGTCACTGGTCAATTAACTTGACACTTTTGCAGTTCTTACAAGGATAAGGTCAGACAATATTTGCCTCAAGTGGCAGAAATAACTATGATTCTGCATAAATTGGGAAGGATGTCGACTTCCTTTATCTAAGATGGAAAAGATGGCGACCTGAATTATCTAAGATGGAGTCAGGGCCTACATTAAATGGAGTCTGACCTTATGAGCTTTTCATCACCAGTAGGATTTGCAGTTTTGCTTGAATTCCCTTTCAACCAAAGTAGCACAAAATATATAAGGCAGCTGGGTTTTGTAGCCAAGTGAACAAATGTGTTTTATACTGGGATCTCTCTTAGAAACCATGCACACCAGTTCTAAATCATGGGAAGCCCAACCAGACAGTCATCTTCCATGTCAAAAAAATGAGTGCTGTTTGCTTGAGAAATATTAAGCATCTGTTATATTAGATTCACCAAGTAACACAATTGTGGTTTCCACTCCACTTCTATTCACCGATGGATCATTTTTCATTCTGACATCCCCTCTGAGCTAGCTCTTCGCTCCCTTCATCTTCACGCCTTTCCTTCCGATCCTCTGATTAATCTTTGATGCAGCATCTCCACTCTACTATCCTTTCCTTCGTAGTCCAGTTCCCAGTACCGCATTTGCCTCAGTCCCCCATACAGCCAGTATTTCAAAATCTCTCGAAGCTGAATGGTTTGTTCATCAGGTGAAGTGTTTGTTAAAGGGAAATATGCAGGGGCGATGTGCGAACCTCCATTATGTTCAATCCATTGGCTTGAAGTATTAACCTGTATTTGGGGTTGATGGTTACAATCTGCCTCTCTAGTGTCCTATATCTCTGGATCATTGCTTCTCCTTACAGCTGTTGGTCTTTATCACCATTCAGATGCATCCTTCAGGTATCAGACCTTGATAAAATCCCTTCTTTATCCCCTCACATTCTTCTCAGCCAATGCCATTTATCTGTCAGTCTGTCCAGGTCGGCGACTGTCTGCTTGTGCTGATTATTATGATTACAAACCTGAAAGTGTTCTTTAGTGATACGCTTTATGATGTGATTTTTGATGTTTTTTTTACTATAAAGCAATCTCTCCTGCACTCAGTCAAGGCCCCAATACCCTCTACTTCCTCACTTATTATACGATTATTGAGGGTTCTTCTATTGTTCATTTTTTAATCCTGAATTATGCGTTATAGGAATTCTGTGACTACTCTACACCTATTACCTTTGCTCATATATCTGACTCGTTTCTACAGTGATGGATTTCACTTCTTGATAAGATTTACATATTACCTTGCTCAAATACCTGACTGGTTCCTAATATGACGATATTTATAATATAATTTTTGTTTTATTGTTTATTGTAAGGTGCTCACATAGTTCACAGTGATTGAGCAGTGTATAAAACTATTACATAAATAAATTAATACATATATAAATGCTATTTGTACATCTATGATGTACCTTTTTGTATTGAGAACAAACGAAAATACCACTTACAGTAGAGCAGCAATGGAAAGAAAAAATATTTGAATTAAAGTGAACTTTTTTCCCAATTGATTATTATATGTTTATTTAATTGAATTAGACACAGCTTGTTAATGACATTCCCCTACCAAAGCAGTAACCACTATTTTTTATTTGCAGCTGTCCCACTGTTTCACCACTTGGTGATGCAGTGCAGGTAAATATTGTCCAATTTGTGCCTTTATTGTATTTGTTACTGTACATATAGCGTATAGATATAAGGATTCATTATTAATTAGATTTTAATAATACGTATGCTATTTTATTTCTATAATTGTGTTCTTCATGTTAAGTGATACAGTTGTGCAACGCATTTGCATAATTTTTGTAACCTTTTCACTGGACACTATTCAAAATAAAAGATTTTTTCTAAACTAAACCTTGTATGGATTTGTCATGGTCTGACCACAGAATCAATTCTAAGTCTGAGGGGCGTGGAATAATGGCAGTCGATCATGGCAGATGCATGAGCCTGAAGCTCCCCATTGGCCCTCTAAATATCCTTTAGTTCCTGGAGGAATAACTGCGCGAGGCAGGTAATAAGAGTGCCGGGGGGTGGAGGGGTGGAGCGACTATTTGATCTTTGAAGAGGTAGTGGCTGGTTGTCAATCGGGCCTGCCGCTGCGGCGGGGAGACGTCACTGGGCCCGGTCCCTTTGGAGTTGGCCTGGATCGGGACTGCAGCGGCCTCCTGGCCCTGCTTAGGACTGAGCTTGCAGGCTGCAGTAATGGAGAGTGCGGGTCCCGCCTGATCAGAGAAGCGCATGAGGAGGTGAGCCGAGCTCCTGCGCGGCACCTGCCATAAACTAGGAGGGCCAAGCCAAGGTCTAAAAACATTGCCAGAGGGCAGGCCCTCCCCAGGGGCCTGGAAGTGGGGAATGTGGAGGAGCAAGGGCACCAGGAGTCACATGCATGATAGTCGAGGGACTGAGGAGAACCAGAGGCCCTTGACCGGAGTTATGAGCCCGCCCCCCCCCCCCCCCGCCCCGGCCCACTGACAATGGCAGACTAGCTGGAGAGATACCCCATCTGACTCTACTTATGGAATGTTTTGTTTTTACCTTGTTGGGAAGCACATTGGAAAATAAACCCCCAGAAGTCTTCTGCTAACTGAGAGAGGGCCCCCCTTGCTGGCAGTGGATGGATGGGCAGGGCTTGGTGTGGGGCACGAGACAGTATGGGAGACCCCTTGGTGCTGCTGTTGGCCCCCATCCTTGAGAACCTGACGTGGATGGACCCTTGATTCAGCCCTGAACTTGTGGCACACAGGTGGGTGCTTGGCCTGAATAGGGCCCAAGCAAATTCTGCAGTCCTCCCCACAGGGGGGGCACGCACAGTCAGGGTATTATTGGAAAATCGAGAGGGCGGCCCGAGTTTATTGGGAGTGGAGGAGAAGGGGGGTGGCCCTCCCTACAGAATACGGTTAGGTGATTGAGGTGTGGGCATGGCTCTGCGGTCAGCCAATGCTGGTACCAGTGCCGGATTGTCCCCCCACAAGGCAAGAACGGGTGAGTTGGGTAAAGCGAGACTCATGCTACTGATGAGAGGCTCTCTCTCCGATGACAGCTGGCATACATACCCTGCGGAGAGGTCTGGGATGCCCCTTCCCTCTTCATCCTTTCTATACTGGGAGAGACCTGAGTACTCTGAAGAACTGGTGTTGGGGAGCGTTGATCCCCATAGGTCCATTGACTTTTGTTGTTGGTGTGGTACTTGGACGCAGATGATTAATGGATGCGGGTGGGCACCCTAGAGCCCCATGCAGAAATCCCCCCAGTTGCTGAAACGCCTTAGCCAAAGCAGCCCACAGACATACGCCGAGGGATGACAACCCTTGGTACAACATCACAGGCAGACAAGGGCAAGCCCAGAACAAAACCAGCCGGGGTACCTCAGGAACACAAAGCTAAGTCTCCCGATCCACAGGAAGCTAACACAAAATCCACGCTGCACCTAGGCATCAGAACTGTTAAACCTGGCACCATTGGCATGGGTCTCCCTTCCATTTTTGCAGTTGCCTCATGTGTTTTTGCTGGTCTTAGATGCTTTGGGCACTGTGCCACTGCTATCCAGTGCCATAGTGCAAGTGCTCCCTATTGTAAATTGATGTGTAAATCAGTGGATCCATGTTTGGTTATTTGGTTTACTTGTCAGACCCTAGTCTAGTGCATTGAGTGTGCCCAGGGCGTGTAAATCCAAATGCTGCTAGTGGGCCTGCAGCACTGGTTGTGCCACCCACAGAAGCAGCCTTGTAAAATGGGTCTAAGGTCTGCCATTGCAGAGCCTGCGTGCAGTCTGGTACTGTCATGCTGACTGGGCAAGTGCACCCACTTGGCCAGTCCCTAAACCTTCCCTTTTCTTCATGTCAGTCACCCTTATGGTAGGCCCAAGGGCAGGGTGCATTGTAAGTATAAGGTAGGGCAAGCCCTGATGTGTGGGGCATGTCCTAATAGTGAATTACAGCCATTTTCGTTTTTCACTATTGCAAGGCTACCTGTTCTCCATAGGCCACAATGGGCTGTTAGAGTTATTACATTTTATAATCCTAACTGTCTCAGAGAACATGGTGGAAATTCGAGTTTAGAATGCCCGAACTCAGAATAGTAAAATACATCTTTTAGTAAAGTTTATTTTAATATTCTGTGTTTGCAAATACCACTTTTAGAAAGAAGGTATTTGCTTGTCTAACCATTCAAACCTGCCTCTGCTAGTTTGTGTATTCCTATGTCTGGTTTTGAGAGTGACAGGGCTGGGGAATTCCAGGAGACAGTGTGAGTCCCCCAGTGGTGAATAGAGAGATCTGCATCTAGATGGGAGAGAGGAGTTGCACCTGAACCTTGAATAGGGCTGTACCTGCCTTCCACAAAGCTGGCTCAACCCCCTGGGGAGCGGCTGATGTCTCTGCCCTGCACACTAAAAGATTAGGAGTCCTGTAAACAAAGTGCTCCAGGACTGTATTTGCCTTCCACAATGCTGGCTCCACCTCCTGGGGAGCGGCTGATGTGCCTGCCCTGCGCTGTGAAAGGAAAGGAGAAGTCTGGTAAACAGAGTGCTTCAGAACTGGTTTGGACTGGGCAAAGGCCCCTCTCCCCTCAGAGAACAAAGGATTTTGGGGTATAAATATTGGGACCCTGATCCCATGAAATTAGATCACTTTGGACTACAAGAAGAAACCTTTACTGAGGAGAGGAACCTGAAGAAACTGAGTAGAGACTATTCCCAAGCTGAAGTGATGCTTGGGGGATTGACCTGCAGTGGTTGCCTTACTGCCAAAGGAAGGAGAAATGAACTTTGTGTACTTTGCTTTCAACTTGTGAAGGATTTCCAAGGATTTGGAAAAGAGCTTGCCTCCTGCTTATGTCTCAGGGACAACAGACTTCCCCCCCAGCTCCCCAGAGTTCTTGTGGAAGTGCCTGCTACTGCTTTGGGCCGTCTGAGGAACTGTGTGTCGCACGGAACCGGAAGCGCGACTCTACGGGAAGAAGCGTGTCGCCGTCACTGTGCCTGCAGCCGCAACTCAGAAGAGGGTGTCGCCGCTGGAACCCTCGCACTGCACCGCATCAGAGAGAAGCGTGCCGCAACAAAGAGGAAGCGTGTTGCTGTCGCTGCTACTGCCGTTGCAACTCCGAAGGAGGATATCACCGAGGTAGGTGTCGCACTACACCGCATCAGGAGAAGAATCTTGCAACGAGGTCGGAGCGTGTCGCTGTGCCTGCCGTCGCAACTCCGAAGGATGGTGTCGCCGCTGGAACTGTCACATTGCACCGCATCGACCATGAGCACCTCGCATCCCCGAGAAGCGCGCCGCCATCGGAGCTAATGCCGTTGCATCTTGGATGTCGCCGCTGTAGTTGTCGCATCGTGCGGAAGCTTTACGCATCATGGGAGAAGAGCATCACCGCTGGAGCTGTTGCTGTCACATCGTAAGGGTGTCGCCGCTGCAGTCCACGCATCGAACCGAGAGCTTCTCGCATCCCCGAGAAGCGTGCTGCATCTGGAAGATCTTCACGTCTTTTTGTCGTTTATAGTCTTGTGGTTACTCTATATAAAGTCTACTTATTTTTCATATAAAACCTGTGTGGTGTCCATTTGTAGTGTTGTCACTGGGTTACTGTATGTGGTCACAACTGCTTAACTTACAACGCCTCTGAAATAAGCCTTGACTGCTCACGCCACGCAACCTAGAGGGTGAGCAGGGGTTATTTTAGGAGTGTAATCCCCTTGTCCTGACTAGAGGAGAGGGTCCCTATTTGTCACAAGTCCCTGCCTGTACCAACTAGAGACTCCCATATCTAACAAGAACCATATAGGTGAGGTTGGGACTCCTAAGAGCAGAATGCCACAAGTTGTCCTACTGAGGTAAAATAGCGGAGTCTTCCATAGCAGAACTCAAGCCAGCACATACAGTGCTGACACTACAAGTGGCGGACCTCTTGGGTAGGATGCAGACACTTGAGCGCAGAGTTGAAGATGCAGTAGGCCACAACAGAAGAAATAATATCTGAGTGGTGGGACGGCCAGAGAAAGTGGAAGGTAGAGACATGATTGGCTATCTTGAACCATGGCGCCATACAGTGGTTGCGCAAGAGGTTTCTATAAGCTAGAGGGTTCCCAACGGGTCCCGACCAGGCCCCTCTCCGGATTGCCCCCCGCACGGTGGTGGCTAAGCTCCTGCACTATAAAGATAGAGACCTACTATAGCAGAAAGCATTTAAAGTGAACAATTGCAAGGTCTCTAAATTCCCTGACTATAATCTGGAGGTACAAAGAAAGAGGGCTTCGTATATTGAGGTGAAAAAAGTTCTGCAAAGTAAAGGCCTTCAATATTCTCTGATGTTACCTGCACGCCTCCGCATCCTACTTCATGGACAGACAGACCCACCTCTGCGAAGGCCCCAAAATATCATGGGACTGGATTGAAACGTACAATGCTGGGAGACCTGCAATAGGTCTGGGAGCCCCTTGGAGCAACGTGAAGAGGGGACTAGGAAGAGACCTAGGAGACGACTCAGACGGGTTCAATCTAAAAAGCCCAGCCCTTTCCAGACTGAAAGGGAAGGGCCTACTGTGCTTGAGGCAGTGGCTGAGATCATGCATGGCATCGGAACCCCATCGGAGGCAGGCTCAGACTCAGTAAAGGGAACAGAGAGATCGGACTTAGATGGCTCTCGAGGCAGCAGTGTTGTCATGCCAGAGGTCACCCCGGGGACTGTCGACCACATAATTTGAAGTGGAATATGTAGTGACTGGGCTCCTGGATGTCAATTGTGAAAAATTGTACACAGCCGGAAGCCGGTCCGGATCAAGTCTTTGGCTGAAGCGGCCAGGACAAGTAGCTGCTTCCTTTACAATGGCCGCACCCCTTGGAAGGACCGATCCCCTGGTGGATTCTGGTCCACATTAAGCCTCAGAGGAGTTTGCAGAGTTCGGCTATGCAGAACTACGCCAAGTGCATAAAAAACTCTGCATCCCAGGGAGATTTTACAAAGCCCGCTATGGGTCCCATGGAATTAATGGAGGGCAAACATCTAAAACTACTGTCCTGGAATGTTGCAGGCATTGAGTCCAAACGTTCTGACCCGGAGTGGGAACCATTTATTGATTCCCACCATATTGTCCTACTGCAAGAAATCTAGGTGACAGAATCTGTGCATCTGTGCAGGTTTCATTGCCTTTAGCGAAACAGCAGTTCCATCGCTGGAAAGGCGTCCCTCAGATGGGCTCTTAATATGGCTAAGACAGGACTTGTTTCCAACGGTCAAAATGCTTCCAACTACATCTAAAGATTTACTTGCCCTGCACATTGCTATTAAAACCCGGTCCGGATCCAAACATATAACTCTAGTGAATGTTTACATTAGGTCTGTACCCACAAACTTGTAATCCTCAATTGTAAGCAGGCTAGATGATTTTCGGGGAGAGATCATCCAAAAAAACTCTAAAAAGTGTGGCAGGTGATACTAACACCTCCATTCCTATATCTGTAGAGTCTAGACCCCAGGAAATTTCATGTACTCACGATTATAAGAAAACTACTAAACTTTCAAAGGTGGGCTCCCAAATCATTGATCTTATTACTGAACATGGTCTAAGAATAGTACATGGTAACACCAGGTCTGATTCTCTCCCTTCATTTACTTTTAGTAGAGGCCTTAGCAAATCCAGGATTGACCACGTATTACTCGATCATGACCTCTGGCCAGACTTGTATGATATGCAAGTTATTTATAGATCAGATAGTGATCACCAAGCACTAAGCACATCCTTTTATATGACTGGATTAAAATATTTTCAACTGAAAGCAGCTGTCCTCTCTGCACCAATTACAACATCAAATAATTTGAGAAACATCAAGTGGGCAGAAATGGAGGGAGATGAAAAAGTGATGGCACTTATATATAACCTCTTTGTCACTAAAATGTCCCAAATTGACCTAAACAACACCCAAAATATTCGTTTTTATCACTTTACAGTCTGAATTCATGGACATTTTGAGACCATATTTCATCAGGGAACAGAGAAGAGGAGTTCCTAAAAGGAAAACACCCACTTGCTATAATAAGACCTGTCGCTTAGGAAAGCTTCAACTCCTGTGTGCTATTAAAAAGGGCCCTAGACCTGAAATTATAAAGACAAGGCATGAATATAAAAATGTCCTAACCAAAACCAAAAGGGAATGGGATGAGGCCCAATGGTTAACGTTAGCTGAGGCCCTAGAGAAGGGAGACCAAAAAAACCTTTGGAAACTAGTAGCTGGGAATTCTACTAATAACACTGACTTAGAACCAGCTATCATGCCTGACACCTGGGGCACCCACTTTAGTGCCCTTTATGATTGCCAGCAGCAAATTAATGTCCCAGATATTACCTTCGCAGTGCGGGTAGAGGTGCTCAATCATCTAGTGAGATTACATCATCTTTGCATGTGAACCCTATATTCACTCTCCTTGAAACACACAATGCAATAACATTAACAGAAAGGGGCAAGTCCCCTGGAATGGATGGCATCCCAGGAGACCTTTATCTTTCTGAACCAGATATCTGGCCCCCTATTTGAATGTACTATAAAACAGCATAATAAGTAGTAATAGGATTCCCTCATCATGGCAAGGTGCAGTTATTATACCGACCTACAAGAAAGGTGAGAGATCTATCGCACCAAGTTATAGGCCAATAAACCTACTTGACAACTCCCCCAAAAACTTTTGCAGACAGGTTTTATTTAGATTAAATGGCAGGATGAAGCAACATAATATTCTAGAAGACTTTCAAACAGGATTTAGATAAAAAATGTACACTCTGGAACAGGTCCTCCGCTTCAAGGTGATAACATGGAAATACATCACCTTGTTGCGTGACCACCTATATGTCACTTTTATTGACATAAGAGCGGCATTTGACCTCGTCCCCAGAAACATAATGTGAGAGGTACTGGAAGTTTATGGGATTCCCCTATACCTCTTAAGGATACTTTGGCTCCTCCATGAAAACACAAATGCAAGGGTTAGATGAACACAACAGGGGATATGATTCAGAAGATAGAGATCAGGAAAGGGGTCAGACAGGGATGTGTCCTGGCCCCAACATTGTTTAGCTTATTTATTAATGGGGCTGCCATGAGACTGAAGCTCTGCAAACAGGATGCCCTCAGAGTAGCGGGCATACCAACCCCAATGTTAATGTTTGCAGACAATCCTTACTGATCTCCCGCACACCTATGGGCCTTCAATCTCAACAGAATGCTATTGTCTTTTTTTTATCCTCATAGTTTGCAAAGTCTAGCCAACCAGCCGATCTGTACCACTCCAGGCTGTTTGCAATATCTTAATAGACCTGGTTGCTAGTTCCACGCAGGTGTATTTATAGGACTCCAAAGCTTTTTAAGTTCTGATGGCACCATTCCATTTTAAAAAAGTGGATGTATGACGTTACAACGCATATTTTACAACGCATACCTTTACAACGCATGCCATTACAATGAATTTTTAAAAACTACCTTTACAACGCATTCCATTACAAGGCATACTACCTTTACAATGCAAAACATTACAACGCATAACATTGCATTGTATGTATGGTAAGTATTGAATAGTGTAGGGGTAAAAATTACTATTCTAACTCCAGGGGGGTGCAACAGTAGGGTCGGTGTTGGATAGTGTAGGGGTAAAATTACTATTCTAACTCCAGGGGGTGCAACAGTAGGGTAAGTGTTGGATAGTGTAGGGGAAAAAATTACTATTCTCACTCCAGGGGGTGCAACAGTAGGGTAAGTGTTGGACAGTGTAAGGGAACTATGCGTTGTATTGTTATGCGTTGTAATAGTATGCGTTGTAATGACATGCGTTGTAGTGGTATGCGTTGTAGTGTCATGCGTTGTAATGGTTGCGTTGTAATGGCATGCGATGTAATGGATGTTGCGTTGTAAAAATTTTGTTGTAATGGTAGTGCGTTGTAAAAGTTGCGTTGTAAAGGTTGTTTCCCTAAAAAATAATCCCATAACTCAGAGTGTGCACAATTTTGTAGTCCTATGTCCATTTTGCAAATAAATTCTAGCACATGGAGCCATTCCATCACTAGCGGCGGTACAGAGTCTGTCAATTTCTTACATATTTCTCTCCTGGCAAGAAGAATCAGGTAAAACAATAAGGCCTGCCTTTTCATCGATAAGGGTGAAACCGGGTTCTCCTCCAACCCCAGCATAACCAACGTTAAACTAATTTTTATGTTGGAACAAAAGATTTCATTTATTACTTTCTCCACAGCCATCCAATAATCCTGCATCGAGTGGCATTCAGAGAACCTATGCCTATTGTCCGCACTCAGCATTCCACATCTATGGCATCTTGGGGCTACTGCTATTATGAATTTATCCAGTTTTCTCGGTATCCAATATAGTCTGGTAGATGTAAAAAAGTGGCTCATTTTCAAATTTGCTGGCTTGACCACTTTGTATAGTAATTTAAAAGAAAGATGCCACATTCGCTGTGGTTTTGTCAGCTGAATATCACCTGCCCAGATCTCATATGGTGCTTTCAACTTCTTTCCTTCTGATATCACCAGGGTCTTGTACCAGACAGATAGTTCTTTCTTTTGCGGGGCCTCATTCAGTATTTTCTTTCAAAATCCCAGGTGCCTCCTCCAATCTCTCCCCTGTTCGCCTCCTCCCATGATAACAACTGTAGGTATTTAAACCTTTGAGAGAGATCCCCCTGTCTTAGCTGTCAAGTTTTCCCATGGCACCACCTCTTTCAGCACCATAAGATCTCCCCATCTCTCAATCCTTGATCTCTTTAGAGGAATGCTTAGCTGATCCTGCAAACACTCAGACGTGCCTGATGAGTCCCATATTGGTGCTCCATCTGAGTAGTACCCCATTCCCTGTATTTTCCTTATCCCTACCCAAAGGATAAGTGCTGCCTTCAGTATCCTCAGTCTTACTTTTTGGAAAAATAAATTTGCACCAAATTTGTAGAGGAACCCTTTCTTACCCCACTCCTTAACCATCTCCTCCAACAGCCCGCCCCATACCGTGGGACCCGGTGTTCCTAGGAGAGCTCTACAGTTCTTAAACTGGAATGCCATGTAGTATAACCTTAAGTCTGGGAATGCCAATCCCGATTCTGCCAATTTTCATCCAAATTTTTTCCACGATATGTGTGCCCCCCTAGCTGCCCAGACAAACCTGCCAAATTTGCCCTGTATTTTATCTATCAACCCCATGGGGAAAGCAAGAGGAATTCAATTAAAAAGGAATGTGAGCATAGGAAGCAGCACCATTTTTATTAGGTTTACTCTACCAAATATTGTCAGTGGGAGATTCTTCCATCTAGAGAGTTTTTGTTCTATGTCTTTCATTACCCTTTCCAAATTGTGCTGGGGGATTTTCTCTAGTACATTGATGATACTTATTCTGAGGTATCTAATCTCCCTCTGGACATTTCCCCTCGAATCAGGAACATTCCATCACATTATCCCAGTTTTTTTCGTTGTTTACTAGATATCAAGAGAAGGCTCCATATTCTTTCGCTAAGATCTCCACCCTAGAAATGGTGACAGCTGGATCAGCTGTATACATTATCAGGTCATCCGCATATAATGCGACTTAAATGCAATGAACCGTTCATCCTGACGGAGCATCTGGGCAAAAGGTTCGATTTATATATATCGAACAATAGTGGAGAGATGGGACACCCCTGTCTCATCCCTCTCAGTATCGAGGAGCTCTTCGTAAGCACACCGTTTAGAAGAATCCTAGCTGTCGATCGTTGGTATAGGGCCTTTAGCATTGTTATGAAAAAGGGCCCAAACCCCATAATTTCCAATACTGCCCATAGGTATTCCCAGCACACACGATCAAAAGCCTTGGCGGCGACCTGTGTGACCGCCGCCAATCAGCTGCCGGGTCAACTCATGCAACTGCCTCCTGGGAATAAAGCCCTTCTGGTCTTCATGTATGAGCTGTGGGGCGATTCTAGCCATCCTCCCTCTAAAATGCTGCCAAAGATCTTAAAGTCTGCATTTAGCAGGGATATTGGTCGATACGACTCTGCTTTTATGGGATCCTTGCTGGCTTCAATGTCAAAACAATAGTTGCCTCTCTCCATGATTATGGAGCCTGTGTCCCCCCCCATCAAATTAAACAGATCTTCCCACACAGGCAAAACTTCCTCTATCAGAATTGTATACGTTTCTGACGGAATGGCATCTAACCCAGCTGCCTTTCCATTCTTAAATCTTTTAAATGCTCCCCTAATCTCTTCCTGTGTTCTTGGAGCTTCCATCATTATTTTTCCATCCTCATTAAGTACAGGAAGGCCAATTGTACTAAGCCATCTTTTTAGCTTTAAAGAATCTGAGATAGTGTCCTCCTTATATAATTGGGAAAATAGTGCCACGGCATGTTTCTGCATGGCATCCCAACTATCGAGCACCTCCCCATGATCCTCCGGAGCTCCTTAATCTCATTCCTACTTCTTTGTACTCTAGCCTTCCCGGCCAGTAATGCCCCAGCTTTTTCTCCGTACTCAAATTCCTTTTGGTTCGTAGCTTGCCATTTTGCTTTGCACGTTGCCTCTACCCTTATTTTAAATCTTAATCGAGCCGCCTCTAGCCTTTTTTCAAGCCTCTCCCTTTCCACTCCCACATTTATGGAATGCAAAGCTTTCTCCAAAGTATCAACTTCTTTTTCATTTTTTGTTAATTCTATGCTTTCTTCACTACTCTTTGCACACGCAAGACTTTTAAGAATTCTGCGAAGGTAGGCCTTAAAGGCATCCAGACTATCCATGGAGGTGCAGCATCTTTGTTATTAGTGACATATTCTACTGTAGCCTTTTTCATAATTGTCTCTATTCCCGCTTCCAACAGCAAGGCAAGTTTTAGCGTCTATCTTTAACATAGCTGTGGTCCTAAGGCATGTAGGGTAATTATTACTGTGGAGTGATCTGAAATATGTGCAGGAAGATGCTCTATCTTTTTGATATTAACAGCTAGAGATCTGTCAATTAGAAAATAATCTAGTCTGGAGAAGTGATGATAATTTTTACCATGGTATGTATATCCCCTCACCTTCCCCATAAAATATCTTCATACATCTAGAAAACCCAGATTCTGTATCATACCCTTCACTGCAGACCTCATTCTAGGAGTACTAGCACTTTCCCTCCTCATACAGGATCCAGCAATACATTAATATCCCCGCCAACAATTGCGGGAGTGGAGATTTCTGACAGTCTTAGTTCAAGCTCTATGATATGCTGTGGAACATCCTCGTTGGATCCGTAATATCCGACACATATAAAATCACTATCTGCCGACCTTATTCTTGTTAAGACCCATCTACCAGAGCTATCTGTACTAGATGCCTTATAGCTCGATCCCACTACCGCTTCTGATTAAGATTGCAACCCCTTTACAACATTGTGCTTGATCAGAAGCAATACAATTTTGGACCAAACCATACCTGCTGAACAGCTCCTTCCTCTCACTTGTAAGTAGATGCGTCACCTATAGGATCAAGATTTGCATCTGCCCATCTTCTAAGTACTTCATTACTTTCCTCTGTCTAGGTTTTGACCTAAGACTGTTCACATTCCATGTGCGCATATCGATGCTTGGTACCCCAGCCATGATACTCCCCCACACCCTCCACCTTCTCCTGCTTCATCAACAGTTTAATTGATTTTTCCCGCCTATGGGGATCTGAGGATTATTTTTTTTGCCCACTGCACCCCACCCGTGCCCACACCCCCCCTACCACCATCCCACCCCTCCCTCATAAACCCACCCTGGGGAACCCTCCCTCTCTTTTTAGGCATAATAATGCCTATGGGCGCTGAGTTCAGGGGGAACTCAACTAACTTATAGGATACAAAAGAGCGATCTTCTACTGTTCGAAGGTTGTACATTTGATTGTTCCTCATGATTCGTAACATTGCAGGGAATTTTAACTGAACCTTTGCACCCATCTTGCGCAACTCTTCCATCTTATTAGCCAGCTCCCACTTTTTTTTTTTACTTTATTTATTGAAGCGTCAGTCAATAGATACACAGTATATTCATAATGCATCAATATCCTTCAATGACATTACCATATATTGGTAGCATAACTTGTTTGTAACAGTGAACAAACTACAGCCGCAATCTATACATAGAATTGATAAAGATTCGAGAAAAGACCACATACAGTAATCCATTCATGTAGAGTAGGTGGCAGAACAATCAAAAAACGAGGAGTATAGTGATCCAGTCAGTTAGAGGGGGTATCATAAAAATCAATAGCCAGGGTGCACACAATAATACAACATTACTACCATAGCAAGTGCTCACTCCGATACTTTTTTCCGTTTGAGATCATAAATACTCTCTGTAGGGACCCAGATGTCTTTGGGTCGAGAGGAAGATGGCAGTTCCTCAGCATACAATTCTAGTTGTTCCTTGCAATAAGCCATGTCTTTAATCCACAGATGTACATTTGGTTTCAATTTACTGTCCCACGTGAATAATATACGTCTTTTGGCTAACAGCAAGGCCACTCGTACAAACATACCTTGTAACGAGTTGCATTGAGGGGTATAGTTCAGTAAGCTTTCTAAGGGGGTGCATGACAATGCCTGATTCGTCATTCTCTGTGATAAGGTAGTGACTTGCTCCCAATACCGGAGCACCGCCCCACATTGCCATGCTAGGTGTACAAAATCAGCCTCAGCCCATCCACATCCGAGTCCCGTAGACCAGTGGTTCCCAAAGTGTGCGCCGCGGCACCCCGGTGCGCCGTGATTAGAAGCCAGGGGAGCCGCGCCGCCGTGCAGGATGTGGGTCGTGGAAATTGCAGTCACAATTTCTCCCCCTCCTTTGTGCTGCCAGGTCACGCGATCCTCGCACTCTGCATCTCAATGGCTCTGCGCTCATCAGCCCCAGTGCCATTCTCTCTTCTTGGCTTTGGAATTAATTAAAAGCCCTCTTCTGAATATGTGCATGAAAATGCCCTGGCAAAGTGTGATAATGGATCTGAAATTGATACCAGTTGTCAGTATGTTCAGGCAGTTTACACTGTGCATTTCCAGCAGAAAGACAGATAGCAGATTAGCATTCGATGTAATTAATGCAGCAGGACAAGCTGGGATGACCTTCAGGTATCGCGCGCATTTTATCAAACTTAAAAACATAATATCAAAGAAGGTGTAGACCCATATTATACAACTTCAATGGAGAAAGATAGATCTGATGTACGTATTTAATGTGAATAATGCGGAGGTTGCTATTAGACGTTAATCTGCCCGTCAGTGTGCATATGTGTTCCCATACTTCCTCTGGAATTGGAGATGCCAATATAGCATTCCAGCGGGCTAAGCTTTTGTTGGGCCCTGCGTCCGTGTCTTTCTGTATGGCTTTATATAATGTCGTAATAATTTTCTTACGGCTGGGTGCGACTATCAGGGTTTGTAATGCCCGGGACACCTGAGGCTCATTAGGGAATGTGGTGTGTGAGCTTTCATTGCCTGACGTAAGCGAAAGCAGGTGAACTGAAAAAGTGGTGCGGGGTGTTGTATATACGCAAAATCATCATCAGTCGCATATTTTCCGTCAATGTAAAGGTCCCCCAGTTGTGTGATGCCCACCTCCTGTAGTGTCTGCAGTGGGCCTCGTTCTTGTGCTACGGAGAGAGCGGCATGTCCATGCAACAGCAAAGCAGGAGCTTACAGTGGGAGAGAGTTGGTTTTCTTACCAATCTCCTGCCATGCTCTCATCGTTATATCAATTGTGTTGATCTCGTGTTTGGGCGTATGACGCTGGGTGTGTGTGAGTAAATGTAAATGTAAATGTATGAAACTTATATAGCGCAGGACTTACCCTGGGGCATCTCCGCGCTTGCTTAGGGAACCCATCCTGGTATTCCCCTGTGAGAAACCCCGGCAGGGTATCCACAAGGTGAAAGCCAGGCATCCCGCCGCGAGGGGCCGATGTGGAGATTAAGCAAGCTATTGCCCAGAGTTGCAGAGTGTGACCCCGTGAGTCGAGTAGGCACCGGAGCGAGAATTGTCGAGACCGTGGAATTTATGAGCCCGAGACCCGCCGAGGCGGGGAATCGAACCCTGGTCCACGGTCGATCTCAGATTCCGGGTCTGCCGCCTCTAACCACTGAGCCACACTTCTCATACCCCTTAGCAGCACGGGGTAGGCATCGCCCTCCTCTACAGCAACATGGGGCAGAAAGTCATGCGGTTTAAACCAGTAGTAGGCGTTTTGAGCCTGGCTACACAGATAGTACAAATAGAAGTCTGGGGCCTGGAAGCCGCCTCTGCTGAATGGCTGTGTGAGAGAATGCCAACTGAGTGTGGGCTGTTTGTTACCCCATACTAGGCGCACTAGCTGAGCCCGAAGCTGCTTGAAGAAATGTTTTGTTAAGCGAACAGGAACATAATTGAACTTCGAGAGAATGATCATCTTAATAAAAGCTATACGATTCGATAGAGAAAAAGGCATTCCCACCCATTTGTCAACCTGCTCCGTGAGACTGGTGTAAGCACGGCCAAAGTTTTCTCTAACTACCACTTCCGGATCGCGTTGAACCCACACCCCGAGATACTTCACTGGGTCAGCCGACCAGGTGAGCGGATATTCTAACTGCGGTGGAGTGGTGATATGAGTCAGAGGGATTATCACAGAATTTTCCCAGTTGATTTGAAGTCCTGAGAAAAATATGAATTTTACGTATTCCTGTTTCACCGGGGAAAGGAACAGATGTGGTTCACGGACATATACCACCATATAATCTGCATATAGAGCGATGACCACCGGACGGTTATTGAAGGACAATGCAGCAGCTCTGTGTCCCCGTCGAATTCTACATGCCAGTGGTTCTAGGATAAGGGTGAATAGTGGAGGGGACAGTGGACAACCCTGGCGGGTACCCCTCTCCACTGGGAAGGACTCCGAAGTCACCCCACCCACCCGCACTCTCGCCGTGATGTCAGTATAAAGTACTTGCACCCACCTGGTGAATACTGGGGGGAACCCCATGCGGCGAAGCATGAAGAAGAGGCGCGGCCATTCTATAGAATCGAAGGCTTTTGCCGCATCAAGTAAAACGGCAGCTGCAGGTACATTGGGGTCCAATACATGCAACATTGTGAAGATAGTTCGTAGGTTGAGGGAGGTGGAACGCTCCGGAATAAAACCAGACTGGTCGGGTAGCAGCAGGAGGGGCATAAGGGGCTGCAATCGGGTGGCTATCACCTTCGCCAGGATTTTAGCATCCAAATGTATTAGCGAAAGTGGGCGATATGACTCGCAACTTGTTTGGGGTTTGTCTTTCTTCAATAGTGTTATTATGAGGGCCTTTCTTAGTGTGGGGGGGGGAGGTGGCCGGTGTCGTGGGCCTCTGCGTACAGATGAGGAATGAGTAGATCTGTGTAATGTTTCCAAAATTCGGCACTTTATTATTGGGCAAAGAGAAGATTGCTTCTCTGATATCTTTATCATCAATTGGCACTTCTAGATATTTCCTGTGGCCATCTGATAGCCACGCAATGGCCGTGTCCTTGAGATAATCCGTCATGGCCTCCACTGACATACATCCCTTAGTGGAGTACAGAGATGCATAGAATAATCTGAACTGCTCTACTATCTCATCGTGGGTATGGTGCGAAGTGCCTGTGTCGTCTATGATGTGATCAGTAGGAGGGTTAGCCAGTCTGCTATGCAATTCATTTGCCAAATTCCTACCCGGCCTGCTACCTTCGCCGTAGGCACGAGCTACCTGGCGTTTGGATAGGTATTTAATTCCGGTTTCGGCCAGCTTGTTATATTCTTCTGACAACTCTTGGAGCTGAGCCAGTGTCTCTACTTGGGGATCCCGATCGTATTGAGCCTCTAAATCTCTCAGCCTGTTTTCTAACTGCAATAGTTGTGTTCTAAGGTCTTTAAGTATCCCTGCTGTTGTCCCGATGCACACCCCCCGTATCGTAGCCTTGAAGGCTTCCCATAATGTCACTTGACTGCTAACTGAGCCTGTGTTTGTCTCAAAGAACTGAATAATGTTAGCTCGGATTGTGTCTGCTTATACCGGATCTAGCAGTGCCAATGCTCTAAATCTCCATGTGAAGGACTGATGTGGAGTGTCTGGCACTGCCAGTTCGAGCGTTACAGGGCTGTGGTCGGAAGGGGTTCAGGGAAGGATATCGGTGTGTGCCACCCAAGCGTCCGCTTATACACTAAGGAGCCAATAATCTAGTCGAGACCAACTATTGAAGGCAGATGCTATGCGTGTGCCAGCTAGTACCGCCGAGTGGCGTAGTCTCCAAGAATCCACTAATCCCAATTCCGAAATCTCCCCTCTGATACATCGGGCCACTTTGATCATGCGGGCACAGATTTGTCGAGCGTCGGGTCCAGCTGGGTGTTGAGGTCTCCCCACCATAGTATAACCGATTCTGGCCAGGAGCGTATTGTGTCCCACATATGGAGGAAGGGCGTGGCGTCATCCACCACAGGGCCATACATGTTAACAATAGTCATAACCCTTTCGCCTAGCTTCCCCTGCACTGCAGCCCATCTGCCCTCCGAGTCTGTACTGGTGCGAAGAGCCTGAAAGGGAGTCCCTATTTTAATTAGAGCGAGCACCCCTCTTGCATAATTTGAGTATGATGCAGCAAGTTTAAAAGCAGCCCATCTTCCCGCAATGTTACCCTCTGATCGCTTACTAAGGTGAGTCTCCTGCAATAGTGCGATTTTCACATCATGTATGTCTAAGTATGCAAGTACCTGCCTCGTCATTTTGGGTGTATTCAAACCTCGGACGTTCCAAGTCATACATCTAATCGTGCTACCCTTCATTTGAAAGAATGGAGCGCTTCACAACTACAATCCACAGAGCGGGAGTGTATGTTGCACTGTAGAGAGGGTGCATGTTTATCGTCAGTGTACCAATCACAATAGGTGCGGCATTGAACTTTTGAACTTTCTCCCCCTCCCCCCACCCACTTCAGCTGCCCAAATTTGCCAAAGGTTCCATCCCCGTATAACCCCACATGCCAGTGCGACCACCCAGTAACAAATAACCAACCTAAACTCCATTGGCAGTGCCTAACCAAGGCAGTAATAGGAAACAAAAAAGATGGGGAACTCCCATGGGGAATGTATCTGCGCGATATACCTCCCGATCTCCAGGGGAGGGGCCGCAGAGTTAATATAGTAACATCCAACCCACCACCATCTCAATGTACCAACCGGTAAGGGAGGCATCACCACAAAATCCAGGTGCAATGTAGATTCAATTTAAGTCTGCACACGCTGCCACGAATTGCAGATTTGTGTGACAATGTGCCCAACATAATGAAGCAAGCAAAAATTACATAAGACATAGTGCGTCAAGTTAGAGCAGACATCGAACATAGCTGAAAGGAGGACAGAAAGGGTCTCCTCGCCCTCCTAGCATATAGCGAGCTTATGAAAACTATCAGCTGTCGGTGCAGTGCAGCTCGCAGTCCATTTGTAAATATCACTTCACATAGCGAGACTAGAAAAGGAGGTGGAAAGAACAAAGAAAACGTTAGAGCACCATCATAGTACATCTCTAGTCAGTCTACTTAGTTATCCAAGCCATGCCGCCCACAAGAATGCCACCCGCAGACACCATCACGTCATCGGATCCGCCAAAAGGGCCTCCTTCAAAGACCGCCTAGACAACAACGCGCACAAAAGCAAAGAGCTCTTCAACATCGTGAAGGAACTCTCCAACCTCAGCTCCAACACCAACGACGTCCACCCTCACAAGACCTGTGCGACTCGCTGGCCACCTTCTTCCACTACAAGATCACAGACATCCACGACAGTTACAACGCCACGACCGCCCTGACAACCACTGAGACCTCCGCCCCCACGACCACCATCCGCACCAACCGCCTGCTCTACTGGACCAACATCAATGACGATGACACCATCAAGATCATGAACACCATCCACTCCGGATCGCCGTCAGATCCATGTCCACACCAAATCTTCAACAAAGCCAGCACATCCATCGCACCCCATCTCCGGAAAGTCATCAACACCTTCTTCGATACAGTAACCTTCCCTGAGAGCTGGAAGCACGCTCAGATCAACGCCTTACTCAAGAAACTCAAGGCGGACCCCAAGGACCTCAAGATCTTCCGGCCCATCTCCCTGCTCCCGTTCCCGGCAAAGGTCATCGAGAAGACCGTCAACAAACAACTGACCCGCTACCTTGAGTAGAACAACCTCCTGGACCCTTCCCAGTCCGGGTTCCGCAACAACCACAGCATCGAGACTGCCCTCATCGCCGCCACTGATGACACCAAGTCCCTGCTGGACAACGGAGAAACGTCGGCCCTCATCCTTCTGGACCTGTCAGTCGCCTTCGACACGGTCTGTCACCACACACTACGAACACGCCTCCACAACGCTGGGATCCAAGAGAAGGCCCTGGACTGTACCACCTCCTTCCTCTCCGGCAGAACACATAGCGTCCGCCTTCCCCCCTTCTGCTCCGAAGCCACCAAGATCATCTGCGGCGTACCCCAGGGCTCATCCCTCAGCCCAACCCTGTTTAACATCTACATGGCACCGCTCACCCACGTCGCCCGTCGGCACGACCTCAACATCCTCTCCTACGCCGATGACACCCAGCTGATACTCTACCTCACCAAGGACCCCCACACCACCAAAACCAACCTTCACGAAGGAATGAAGGCCGTTGCTGAATGGATGAGGGTCAACGCCGTCTCCTCCTCCTGTTTCAACACCCTCCGCATGCTCCGTAGGATCTACAAGTGGATCCCCACTGAAACAAGAGGAACAGTCACCCAGGCCCTTGTCAGCAGCAGGTTGGACTATGGAAACGCCCTCTACGCAGGAGCCTCAGCCAAACTCCTGAGACGGCTCCAACGCATCCAGAACGCCTCTGCATGCCTGATCCTCTGCATCCCTCGCCGCAGCGACATCACACCCCACCTGAGAGACCGGCACTGGCTCCCGGTCAACAAGAGGATAACCTTCAAGCTCCTCACCCACGCACACAAGGCACTCCACAACACCGGACCGACGTACCTCAACAGACGACTCAGATTCTACACCCCCACCCGCCAGCTCCGCTCTGCCGACCTCGCTACAGTCCCCCGCTTCCGAAGAGCGACCTCAGGCGGCAGATCATT
Source organism: Lissotriton helveticus (assembly GCF_964261635.1). NCBI lineage: Eukaryota > Metazoa > Chordata > Amphibia > Caudata > Salamandridae > Lissotriton > Lissotriton helveticus. The sequence continues at coordinate 1,763,202,032 of NC_136068.1, forward strand.
CTCCCACCTCGCCGCCAAGACCTGGAACACCCTCCCCATCCACCTGCGGCAGACCCAAGACCTGCTGACCTTCAGAAAACTCCTCAAGACCTGGCTTTTCGAGCAGTAGCAGCATTCCCCAGCCCAGCGCCTAGTGCGCTTTACAAATGATATGATTGATTGATTGATTGATTGATTCATCTTTATCTGACATGTGCGCTGAGGTATTCTGGCAGTGGCTAAGTGATTTGGCGTGATCCATCGCCAGTTTGCGACTAGTGAATATCCTCGCGCAGGATAAAGCATAGTGTAGGTAATATGTTCCTGTATAAGCACCCACTTGACCCCTAGAAATTCTTTCCTGGCTGCCTGGACGGTTGCAGTAAAGTCTGGGAAAAACGTGAGCACATTTCCTTGGTGAGAGATAGAACCTTTTGGGCGTGTGATGCGTAACACCGTGGCGCGGTCTCTGAAATTGAGGAGTCTAGCAATTATCGGTCTCACCGGGGTGCCAGGGGGAGGATGTGCCATGAGTGAACGGTGAGCCCGTTCCACAGCGAACATGGCTGACAGGCCATCAGCCCCACAGACCTCACGCAGAAGGTTTTCCACGTAGTCCTCAAGCCGTCCGACATTCATAGACTCCGGAAGGCCAAGTATGCGCACATTATTGTGCCTTGAGCACGCTTCCATGTCTTCGTTCTTAGCCTGTATTACAGCCAGAAGTTTAGTAATATCAGATGTCTTAGATGTGATTTGTTTTAGTCCATCCTCCGCGTGTGAAATGCGTTGTTCCGCCTCCCCCAGGCGCGCAGCCTGCTTGTCGAGTTTAGAAGAAAAATGTTCCATTCTTCCATTCAGAGCTTCTATCTTGCCATCAGTGGCTTGTAAGCTAGCTTGTATGGCCGCAATGGATTTTTCCAGAGCCGTGGCCGATGGCGCTGCGACGTCAAATTCAGAATCTGACGCCACCTTCTGAGATGATTTCGCACTTTTACGGTGCTCGAATGTCAGCCTTGGCTGTGATTTGTCTGTTTTCCCCATAGTTGCTGATGCCAATGACAGGAGTATGCCAGGTCGTACAGCACCCCGCAGATACCCACACACACCGTGCAGTGAGAGCTTACAGTTCCAAGATCGAGTCGTGCCTCACGGTGCCCACAATGATAGTCCCCTACGTTTCCAACGTGCTGGCTTATCAATCATGTGATACAGCACAACTGTGAATAATGGCACCCCACACTCTCATTGATGCACCACGTGGTCTTACCAGTATAGCGCAAGCAGTGTATTGGCGCCCCACTTTCCCCCACTCCAACTCCTCAAAGCAATTTGCCGCGCACTCCGCTTGTTGTGTGTTGGGCAGTGACGGTATCGTGTGTCCCGGTGCATGTCTCATGTGTTTCTGTACCCTGAATGCCATGCCTCAGGAGGCCGATTGGGCCCACTCCCCTACACCCATATTGCCGGATGTATCAGGGAGGACGGTGCACGTGTTCGTTCCACCGCAGCTGACCAGAAAGAGCCTGTTAGCCGTCACTCAACACTATGAAGCTATTGCACGGCAGGAATAGGAAGTAAGAAGTACTAGTGTCACCACCCCGGTGAGTCAGTAAGCGCCTTGTGAGCAGTCCACAGCGCTTACGTAATCTCAGTCCTCTGGCTGGCCATGTGACGAACAATGGGGGGATCGCAGGTCTCAAACCGAGGGTTTGCGTCCTTTTACTCCAAATCGTGCATCAATGCTGAGCTGTCGTTTAACGTTGGGTGGCTTCAGGCAGAGGGGAGCAAGTGCGCTTTGACCTTACCACAGTCCCTGGGGGGGGGATCCCAGAGTGCAGCGTCTTGTAGGTCGAAGTCGGTGAGGCAGAGAGGAGCCACCGGTCAGTGCCCCCGCGCCGCGCCAGTTGGATCTGCGGCCTGCAGTGCCCGCGGGAGCCGGGGTCTCGCTTGACTCTCCACCCCAGCCGATCTCCGGCGGTAGGAGGCAGCTCGTCCGCGCTGCCGCGCTCCGCGACGATTCTCCTGGAGGTCTGGCGAGAAACGTACCGCCTCAGTGCCAGGTCGCTGCGATGTCTTTAGCATATTACACTATTCCCTTCCCACCAGGGAGGCAGAACCCAGTTTCAGGGAGTGCTGATCGTCGGCAATGCACTAACCCTCGGTGAAGGACTTCGCTACGCCCACAGAGTGTGTGTAGTGTTGCCTACTACGCCCTTTGCAAAGTAGGCGTAGCAGGCAACACTACGCCCACCCCGTGGGCGTAGCGAAGTTGCCTGCCATCCGCCTCCCTCCCGCCCTCCCCTCCATACCTAATTTTGCGCATTGGTATCCAAGATGGCGGCGACGGCGGCGCGAACGAGCAGAGGGAGCCCCGGGACGCAGCGCACAAGGTAAGTACCTTTTTATTTACTTTTATTTCAATATTTTCAAAAATTAGGTATGGAAGGGAGGGGGGCAGGCGGCGCGTAGTGGGGCTACGTGAAGTGCGTAGGTGGGCGTAGTTTCTCGCCCACTTTGCGTAGCTTCGCGTGGCCCCACTACGCATACTACGCCCAGGGTTACAATGCACCCGCTGCTGTCATTGCATTGGATGGCGATGGTTGGAGGAGGATTCTGTTAGGATAGTTACTGCGGCCAGAAGAGCTACACTAAAGTGCGGCCATCTTGCCGAACGCCAAGCCACGCCCCCCTTCCCAGCTCCCACTTCCTTTGTATGGTAGCCTTACATAGATCTGACCTAACAAGGAGTGAGTATCCATCCATTAGATATGGGCCGTTTTTTAGGGCCCTACTTAGTATCTCCTCTTTGATGTTATATGAGAGGACACTTACTAAGATCTTCCAGGGCTTAGCTCTCTGAGGATTCCGTCGAAAAGATTCTCTATGCGCTCTTTGGACTTCATATTCGAGATTTGGTTCTTCCTTGCCCTGCAAAATCGTATTAGTTAACAATGAAATAATACAAGCTTTCATGTCAGACACTTCCTTAGCCTCCGGAACATTCAAGAACCTCAGATTGTTCCTTAGAGAATGGTTCTCTACTCTCTCAATGCCTTCCCGCAAAATTTGATTCTGCCTTTCCAGCCTTGGGATTTCTGCAGTTTTTTTCCAATACTTTCCTTTACAATGACCACGTCTTCCTCTAATGCCTTAGTGCGTAAGGTTACCATAACCAACTTTTCCCTAAACTCCAGGCACAACGCTTGTATAGCTGACTGTTTTGCTTCTGAGGTCTCAAAACGATTGTTGATATCATTTTTTAATCCCAAAAGGATGGATGTCAGTGAAGCTTTTGGGGTTTCAGGGATCTCGGGTATCTCCTGCCTCACCTCGGACATTACAACATCAGGGTTGCTAAGTCCACATTGAATACTTTGGCTCGGAGATTGGGGTGAGGCACCCCTATCCTCTTCGTCTGGTATCAGAAGAGGATTAATTCTATTCCTCAGAGGGACCATTGCAGCTCATTGAAGAGGCATAGTTCCGGTACTTAACCACTTCGGTCTCGGCGAACTACTGGCTCTATCCATATATTTCCCTGCGTTGGTTATGGATTCCTGTGAGCTCACACTGTCTCCGAGTCTGTCCCTATGGAGTACTGCACCCCCACCTCCTTTTTGCATACTTTGGAGGACTCGAAAGAAGGAGTTTAGCAAGGGCGTTATTATCACTTTTGTATGGTCGACTACTCCTCTACTTCTCCTCTTCCCCTCACTGTTTTTTCCTAGTATCTGTGGTTTACCTTCTCCCCTACTCTGGAGACTCCCTCCTTGACGCCCCCGCCTTGCCTAAACAATTACTTTTGCACCTAGCGTCAGTTCAGGCAATGTATCTGGTAAAATGGAAAGAGAGTTCACCTTACCTCCAATATTCCTATTCCTCAAAGTATACCTGGTGGGTGCCTCACCATCTTTGGCAATACCTGTATCCATAGGCAAGTGCTGCTTCACTCTCCCAGAGAGCTCTCCCTTCGTTCTTCCTCTCAGTGACAACCTCCAGTCTCCAGGAGCCCTCCTGTTCTGTCTCTGCCCCTTAGCCAAACTGAATGCTTTTGTCACCCACTGTAGGGAAGGAGGGCTCAAATCGAACTCCTCCAAATCTAAAGTCATGATGATAAACCCCCATAACAAGTGTAGAGGTGCAGTGACTGTAGACGGCTGCCCCCTTGAGGTAGTCCATCATTTTGACTACCTTGGGGTTAGGTTAAGTAACACTCAAGCATGGGCCTCACAGCTCGGAAAATGTAAAACCACCCTACACCAGAAAGCTTTCGCCATACATAGATGCTATAAGGCTGCATCTGGAGGACCCGCAGCACCAGCCATGGCTATATTTAAAGCTAGGCCCATTGCGCCAGCCCTATAAGGAGCCAAGATATAGGGGTATGCCGATGCAGGTAGGCTGTCATATAGTCTGACCAATGCAGGAAGACATGCGGATGGCAGCCGCTTCTCATCAGAGCCTTTGTCTCAGTGGTGCAGGGACACATCATGCGCTCTACAAATGAACAAATAAATAAAAAGGCTAACCAAAACAGAAAAACAATTTTGAAAACACTTCTTAAAGTTCACCAAAGCTCAGCCGTAATGCCATTACGTCTAGGTTTGGCCCTCAATACCATCCATCAAATAGCCGTCCTAAAACCTTTGCTATATTTGGTTAGGTTATTTATTTATTTATTTGCAAAGTTTTATATAGCGCTGGCTAGACCCGGTGGTATCAGAGCGCTTTACATGAGGATCAGCGAGTTACAGGTTACATAATTACAATCAAGTACAGGAGCCAAGTATAGACATAGCAGAAAAACTTGAGATTACACTATAATAATGAGTTAATAGCGCATAGCATAGCCAAGACACATATCTATGGGGAATAAAATGTATAGGCAAAATGGTAAAATGGTAAGGAATACAGATAGTCAGGCAGATATGGTCCACACAAGAATTGGTATCCTATAGAGAGTGTGTCAAATACCTTTTGGCCCTGGATAGCTAGGTAAGGACACCATGGCTGAACCCCATACAAGAATTATCACTTAGAATTGTGATTAGCGATCAATGGACAGCACCCAATTCTATAGTAAAAGGTGATAATGCAAGAGCTAAACAGTGTTATTGGGAGGCAGTTATAGCTCAAATGTGGGAAGCGTTCAAAACAAATACCCTTACAGGCAAGTTTCCTAATCATACAAGTGCGCCACGGTGTGTACCTTACATGAATAGGATGTACCTGCACCAATCAAAATGTTTTTATGTTCGATATAGGTGTGGGGTTTTGCTCCTAAGATCCCACACTTTCAAAAGGTAAAATGTATCCCCCAAGACTAATTTTTGCCCAAACTGCCTAAACATAGTGGAATCAGAGTCCTATTTTTTTTATTCTGTCCCTACTACAGGAGAGCTCGAAAAAAATGGTTGCTGGCAGCATGTAACACTATGGGTGTTAGGCATTATTGCGAAGCAGAGAGAAAGCCGTTGCGCACCCTGGCTTTACTTCGTTTGGGGGCAGCCCGCGGGACCTGACCCACCCCGAGGGCCCATTACAGACCATCGACCCCATCCTACCTTCCAGGTAGGTCGCCCCCCGCTGCAGCTTCACCTGCTCTTGAGTCCTGCATCCCTGGTCTCCTGCTGCCCATCCCTGGGGGCTATTTTTCCTCGCCCTCCGTGCCCATTGCTCACTTTCCCGCCGCTGCTGCCCCGCCCCGCGCCCATTCGCTTTCCCTGCCTCCCGCCGCCTGCCTCCCAGCTGCTCCTCCCTCCCAGCTCCCCATTAAATGGCGGCAGCTGTGCAGCCGTGCCGCTGGTGCGCCAAAGGCGAGACTAAGGCAAGATCGTCTGCGCCCATCCGCACCTCCACCGCGCCCAGCGCCATAACCCCTGGACCTCGCAAACGCCACAACACTAGACTCCACTACGACGCCAGCAGCCTCCACGCACTCAACACCGGTCGAAACCACACATGCTTCCAGGCCACCCCAAAATGGACCAACGTACCCTTCTCCTGCCGCACCTGCAGCTTCACCTGTGACTGAACCACCAAACCTCCAAGGACTGGACCTAACCACCTCAGCTGCATAATCCTCAACACCCACCCCGCAAGCAAACACACCGTCGAGCTCTGGGATCTGCTTGACACCTCCACCCCAGACATGGCCTTCCTGACCTAGACCTGGTGGAACGACTCCTCGGCACCGGACATCGCCATAGCCATCCCGGACGGCTACAAGATCACCCGCAGGGATCGCGCCAATGGAATTGGAGGAGGAATAGCCATCGTCCACAAGTCCACCCTCAAGGTTGCCACCCACGAAGATGACACCCTCAACATCGCCGAACACCTGCACTTGCGGATCCACACCGATCCCAACACCTCCCTCAGAGGAACACTCATCTACAGACCCTCCCCGGACCCTGGGCTCAGTTCAGCATCCCATCGCTGACCTCGCCAGCACCCACGCACTCGCCTCCACGGACTACATCCTCCTCGGGGACCTGAACTTCACATCAAGAACAACAACGTTGCCAACTCCGCCACCCTGATTGACAACCTCGCCAACCTTGGCCTCAAACAACTCATCACCGCACCCACCCACGCCGCCGGCCACATGCTAGACCCTGTCTTCTCCACAGGCACCCACGTCGCCTTCGACCACACCACTGAACTCCACTGGACCAACCACCGCTGCATTCACTTCACCTTCAAGAAGCCAACCACGCACCACCGCACCCAACAGCTGCCTCGCCGCTGCTGGAGCAAAGTCACCGAAGACCGGCTGACCCACCCACCGACCCCACCAACCCAGATGCCGCAGCCCACAACCTTAGACAGTGGATAGACGACTGCGCCAACACCCTTGCCCCGCTCAAAAATTCCTCCAACAGCCATGCCAGCAAGAGAGCCACCTGGTTTACCGACGAGCTCCAGACCTCCAAACGTGCATGCCGGAAACTGGAGAAAAAATTGCTCCAAGATCGCACACCGGACAACCACGCAGCCCACAAGGATGCCACCCGCAGACACCACCACCTCATCAGATTAGCCAAGAGATCCTCCTTCAAACACCGCTTGGACAACAGCGCACACGACAGCAAAGAACTCTTCAGCATCGTTAAGGAACTCTCCAACCCCAGCGCCAACGCCAATGACATCCCGCCCTCACAAGAACTTTGCGACTCACTAGCCATCTTCTTCCACCTCAAGATAGCTGACAACCACGACAGCTTCAACACCACAACCGCCCCGACTATGCCCGACTCCACCTCCCCTGTGAACAGCACCAGCACCATCCGCCTGACCTCCTGGTCCAACGTCAACCACAACGAGACACGCAAGGTCTCCGTCAGACCCGTGCCCACACCACGTATTCAACAAAGCATATGCAGCCATCGCACCCCAACTACAGAAGGTCATCAACATCTCCTTCCAAACAGAAACATTCCCGGAAAGCTGGAAGCATGCCGAAATCAACGCCCTCCTCAAGAATCCCAAGGCGGACCCCAAGGACTTCAAGAACTTTCGACCTATCTCCCTGCTCCCGTTCCCGGCAAAGGTCATCGAGAAAATCGTCAACAGGCAATTGGTCCGCCACCTGGAAGACAACAACATGTTAGACCAGTCCCAGTCCGGATTCAGACGATACCACAGCACCGAGACAGCCCTCATCGCCACCACAGACGACATCAGGCGCCAACTAGACAACGGCGAAACATTAGCTCTCATCCTCCAGGACCTGTCGGCCACCTTCAACACGGTCTGCCATCGCACTCTAAAGACACGCCTCCGAGAAGCTGGAATCCAAGAGAAGGCCCTCAACTGGACCACGTCCTTCCTTTCCAGCAGAACCCAAAGCATCCGCCTCCCACCTTTCCCATCCGAAGCCACCGACATCATCTGCGGCGTCCCCCAGGGCTCATCCCTCAGCCCGACGCTGTTCAACATCTACATGGCCGCCCTCGCACAAGTTGCCTGCCATCACGACCTCAACATCATCTCCTACCCCGACGACACCCAGCTCATCCTCTTCCTCACCAAGGACGCACACATCGCCAAAACCAACCTCCACAAGGGAATGAAGGCCGTCGCCGACTGGATGAGGAGCAACCGTCTGAAGCTGAACTCGGACAAGGCGGAGGTACTCATCCTCTGACCCACCCTCTCAGCCTGGGATGACCCTGGTGGCCCACCACAATGGGAACAGCACCAACATCCACCGACCATGCACGCAACCTAGGATTCATCCTCGACTCCTCCCTCTCCATGGCTAAGCAGTTCAACACTGTCTCCTCCTCCTGTTACAACACCCTCCGTATCCTCCGCAGGATCTACAACTGGATCCTGACCGAAACAAGAAGAACGGTGACACAGGACCTCGTCAGCAGCAAACTGGACTACGGCGGCGCACTCTATGCAGGAATCCCAACCAAACACCTACAACGACTACAACGCATCCAAAACGCCTCCGCCCGACTGATAATCAAGGTCCCCCGCCGCAGCCACTTCACCCCCCACCTGAGAGACCTACACTGTCCCCCCATCAACAAGAGGATCACCTTCAAGCTCCTCACCCACGCACACAAAGCACTCCACAATGCCGTACCAGCCTACCTTAAGAGCAGACTCAGCTTCTACACCCCCACCCGCCAGCTCCGCTCCGCCAGCCTCACCCTCGCCGCTGTCCCCCGCATCCAACAAACGACCTCCAGTGGCAGATCCTTCTTCTACCTCGCCGCCAAGACCTGGAACACCCTCCCTACCCACATACGGCAGACCCAAGACCTACTCGCCTTCAGAAGACTCCTCAAGACCTGGCTCTTCGAGCAGTAGCAACACCCCCCTCCTCTCAGCACCTTGAGACCCTCATGGGTGAGTAGCGCGCTCTACAAGTACTCTGATTGATTGATTTATTGTCTGTCCTTTGCCCTCTGGGCCTCTCAGAAGGGGTATTCAGCAGGGAGCTGTCTTCACTGACTCCCTGCGTCAGCCTTTTGCCTGTCTCTCCCCCTGCGCCTCTCTTTTGCTTGCGCAGAGGCCCAGGCCTCTGCTTACCGGTCCTGGACTCTTCCTCTGATGCTATTCTGCCTTTTGGGACAATCAGGGGGTTCCTCCTTTCAAATGCCCATGGTGCCAGGTTCCAGGCCCATCTACCTCATCAGCCAAAACCCCAGAGAGAGCTCTTCCTGTGCAAGCACTTTTTTAAAAGTTGAGTAGGGGACTGGCAGGAAGTCTCAGTTTGTCCTATCAAACAGCGACACATCAGTTCCCTGCCCCTTCTCCCTCCTTCTTGTCCAGCCTCTGGGTTTGTTCATAACGGCGTCATCCAGGGTCTCTGGGCACATGGTCTCTGAAAAGCCCCTTCCCCCTCACTGCCTTCCCTGCTTGGTGCAGCCTACTGCCTGGCACCCTGTGATAGCTGCTGATGGATGAGCCGTTAGCCCCACCCATCTTCTCTTCATGGTGAGGAGGCCTTAGCTTGTGGAAGAGAGGTTATCAATTCCTCCTGCTGAGGTCAGCCCTCAGCCAGGGTCTGTTTATGGCTGGCCCAGAGAAATATGACAGTTCTGGTTGACCCAAAAGCAGTACAAATATGACTTTGGACTCTGCAGAATACTTCTTCCCAAATCTTCTACAGTAGACTTTAGTGCCTGTCTGGAATCTGTAGGCCTTATGAAAGTTAATCTAGCCCATGGGCTCCACATCCCCATATGGAATAATGAAGTGAAAAACAGTTAAACACATTGACTTTCTCTGGCATGTTCCTTCCCAGTGTATAAAGCCTATTCCATGTCACCACCCAATTCTGCATAAGTCCTGCCACACCCTTGACTTTATAGTTGCTCCTGGACTGCGCACTCTAGGAATCTCCCCTGCTCAGCCCCCACAATTGTGCACCCGCATGTACACCTGTGTATGCATGTAACCAGCCCGGTGTCCCTTACTCCAGCTGCAGCGCAATGGCCTGGTCAAGCCAAGGGGACACCTGTAAAATCCCCATGCAGTCTCTCTCATCCTGAGTCCACTGTGTGTGAGTCACAATTTATCAGGCTCCCCCACGTTAAAAGCTCACCAATTAGGAGCTCAAAAAAGCAAAAAGTCAGGCGTCCCATAATGTCAGAACCACCTTCTAACACCGTTATTAATGAACCAACAACCATTGGAGATGAGACCCCTGATACCACTATGGAGGTTTAATCTTGTAATGCTGGAGGATACCCCCTTCAGAGAATCCCTAGATTCTTGTGTTGAGGCCTTTTTGCCACTAACAGTCATTCAACTTCCACAATGTTGGTGGACTGGGAGGCCCTAAAGTTGATGGTCACTGTCTGGGTCAGGTATTTGGGGTATGGAGAGTGCCCTGCAGGGAGCTAGGCACAACTGAAGAAAGATTGCATACATTAGATAATGCCTAGGGTAGAGTTGCTGCGGCATCGGCAAACCTTTTAGACACACAAACCTTATATAAAAAGGCGCTGCCACGCCGACGCATATATGACTCCAAAAATTACCTCACTAGGGTATATGCCCACCTTCTTGCATGGCTGATCAAAAAGGAGCCTTGAGGAACCCAGATTACACATGTTAGTACTGAGGAAGGCATGTCCATTTACGAGCCTGTTCTGAGATCATTACTAGGTGTTATATACAGCCCTGCCTCCAGTTGCACAGGAGATCATTAGAGAATTCCTAGCACCTCAGCAGCTAGTAACATTGGACAAACAGAGAGCTATTGGGTGGCCCAGTGACGCTACTGGAGGCCCACAGCCATGGCTTCAATGGCCACGGGGAAGACGCCGGGCCGTAAGAGCTCCCTGCTGAATTTTATTTGGCTTTTGTCTCTAAGTTGGTGCCTCGCCTGGTGACCTTCTATGCTGAATACCCATGACTGGGATGACTCCCTGAATCAACTCAAAGTGTGGTAGTGATCCCACTCCCCAAGACAAGGGTCTCGGGAGCCCCCAAAGCAGATTACATGCCTTTATCCATGCTTAAAATGGATTTTAAGATCCTAAGCAAGGTCTCGGCACTCAAGCTGCTCCACACTGATCCACACTGACCAGAACGGGGTATTTCTGTCCAGGAACACCTCATTTAACTTGAGGAGACTCTTTTCCATGCTGTATAATTCTGAGAGTACTCCCAGTAAACTGGGATTATTTATGTGGGTGCATGAAACAAATGGGTCTTGGGGAGGGCTGGCTCAGGTGGGTAAGAATGCTTTATAGGCATCCCACGGTCATGGTCAAAACAAGAGGGATGGTGTCCGCCCAGTAAGCAGTCTACCGAGGTACTCGACAGGGATGTCCACTGTCACCCTGGCAATGGAGTTGTTAGCTGCATTGTTTTGTCAGGGCAGGAATGGGATGGGATTGACCATGGATGGGCAAATGTATTCTATCGCCCTGTAAGCAGATGACCTCCTGATCTAACTGAATGAGGTTATGGTCGGCTCTGACACAGCCGTGGGGCTCTTGGGGAGATTTGCTAGCCTGTCGGGGCTGCCGGTCAGCAAGACTAAGACATACTTGTTCCCCATGTCTCGACCCCTCCCGAGACCCCAAGCTTTTCCAGATAGCCTCAACTGGGCCTCAACTGGGCCCAGTCCCCTATAAAATACCTAGGTATTCATATTTACCACTCCCTAGATGACTTATGAGAGGGCAATCTTAACAGAGCGCTCAGATCCCTTAAATCTGTCCCTGTTTGTGATGCTGAGGAGATGGTTGGCCACGTGAACTCCCTAGTGAGAGACCTAGTCTGAAAAGATGGGCGGAGAAGAGTCTCACTGAAAGCGTAGCAGCGCCCTATGCAGGAAGGGGGTCTAGGAGTATCGAACTTTGAATTTTACCAACTAGCCTTCCAATTGCAATGGGAGGTGCAATGGCATGGGAGTGAACACGGAGGGGACATTCTTGTCTGATTTCAATGTACGCCCCACCCATTTATTGGCTAATGTGCTCGATCACATTATGGTGACCCCCCTACCGGTCTCAGTTGCAGACTACTTCTTTACAATGTTGGATTATTCCTGACCAACTGCTAGCCTGGATGGAGATAGGCTTGGAGACAGTAGGAGACTATTACCAGGAGAAGGTCCTGATACCTTTTGAGGAACTTGTAGAACGTTATGGTCCCCAAGTGGGCCAGTTCATACAGTATGAAGCCTTGACGCGTAGTTTCAGAACGCTGTGGGGCAAAGGTTGGGAGAAGCCCGCAACACATACTTTAATGAATGCATTATTCACCCTGGGCACATCCGGTCATCAGGTAAAATATTTTTACATAGCATTGACAGAGACAACTGCCTAAGATTAGAAAACAGCGGTATCAGGCCTTAAATAAGGAACTCACTGATCAGTAGTGGGGCATAGTACTGGCATTGCCCAAGAAGACATCCCACCTAACCAGACTGAAATACACACAGATTAACTACGTCCGATGACTTACATGACCCTAAATAGGCTTCAGATTATACATGGGGAGAGATGCATAATTGCCTGAGGTGCAACCACCAGGACAAAGATTTTATACACATGGTCTGTAACTGCATGGTACTGCGCCTGTTTTAGAATGAGGTGGCTACGCGGATAGGGGCCACAGTGGAAAGAGCACTAGACAGCTCCATCAAAGTGTGCTTGTTGAGTTTATTCCCCCACCCACCAAAATCAAAAGTAGTGAACAAATTCATAGATTTGGCCATGGTCCTGGCTAAGAGACGGTAGCAAGGACCATGGACATCCAGTACAGGGCGACAGATACACACTTGTAAATGGGATGTCACTAATTGGGCTGAGGCTGAGGGCCGGGCGCTATCTGGAAAAGAGGCGAGGGGTCCAAGACATTGTCCCATAGCTGATCAATGGAAAAAATTGGTACGCACCTGGGAGTTCCCAATACAGGCGAGTAGTGAAGATGAGGGGGCTAGGGTAATGATAATACCCTAAAAAACATCCTTGGATACCTAGGCGAAGAGAAAATACAGCTCACCCAGAATAGACTGCACAAAACTTTGGTGCTATTGTCCCTCCCTCCACATAGGTTCCATTACCTTCCACAAATCCCTAATTTTCGCTCCGCCTGAGTAACAAATACCCATTTAGACCCTTCTTATATAGTCATCTCGCAATGTCCACCTGCAGAGACAAGTTTTATGTTGTAGAATTCACTATTTTTTCTTTCCCTCTTCTTTTACTCCTATTACACAAATGTCAGAGTACAAAATATGTTAGACAGGCGTATGCTCCCGGGAAAACGCAAGCCGTGACTGCCCCCACCGTGTTATACTAGAACATCATACAGCAAACAGACAGTATGATTGAATATTGCAGGGGGTTAATGGTGGGGAAAAATATAAGTTACCAGGATGAAGCCAAATTGTACACAAAATCAATATGCGCTGTAATTCTTGCATTGTCAATATCCTGTCTGCCTACACAAATGTTTTTTTAAAAAAAGAATAAATTCTAAGTCAGTTAGACATAGAATGTTTCGGAAATGTGTATAATGTTTCGGTAATAGGTAGAAATATGCTAATGTTATCTTTGTAGTATAACCTACCACCATCAGATCCATCTACATCACTCCACTTAACCCGTCGAATGGAAGCGGTCTCCTACCATTGGTTATCACAATTTTCAAATAATGCTACAGCTCTGAAGGGCAGAGGACATGGACAGTATAGACAATACATGGGCAGTGTAATTAAATTTAGTTTATAGAGATATGTATTAGAGTAAGGATGCCTAAGTGTAGTAAGTCCATTAAATGAAAGCAATTTACACAAAGCAACACAAAGTCAATGGGTAGAATGCTTCGAAGAGCCCCCTCGCCACGTCCCAACCCCTGTTTTTACCTTTTTTTCTCCCCAGGTACGATTTTTTGTGCTTACATTACTTTGAAGCTGTAACATGAAGCTAAGTAATCTCTTCCAGACATCTCCTATTTTATTAGTTCTGTTCTAATATGGGTAAAAGCAAGTTATTAGAAAATCGATAAGGGCATCTACATACAAGAAAAAGTCTACCCGTGAAGTTACTAACACCCTATCAGAGAGAGACAATCTGATTGAGGAGGTGGAAACCATGCTGCATCCCAAACCTTCTTCTGCTGTTAACTGTGCACTTTCCTTGAGTGTTTCGCCACTCTGGTGTCAAGGAGCCCGTCAAACCTATTGATAGTATTTTTGCAAAAAAACATAGACAAAAGTCTAAAACATCTCAGCCACAGCCTCGTGACTCCCTGAGTAAAATGAATGGCTGCATTGTGATGAGCCCACTGGCCATCATTCAAGCCCTTTCCGTTTCACCCCCTTACCACTTTCAATGTTCCTTGCAGTAGTAGCTCTGCCCTCCTGGCAAGTCTTGGGCATGCAGATGTCGCTGAGCTGCCCGCTGCGCCAGATCCGGGCCTCAACGACAACCAAAAAGGTTCTTTGATAAGGCTGGGCCAAATGTTGCTCAAGTGCTTGGGAGTTCTTAAACTGGAGATGAAGAGACTTGAAGGTACAGATTACATCATTAATTGGTTCACAATAAAAATCATCTCTTTTGCACTCTGTCATCTTTCTGTGGGAGATCCCCCTTTAACGGGAAAGAACTTTCTGGATAACGACCCTATGAAAACCTCAGCGCAGCCCCACTCAAGTCAGTCTGACTGTATTCCGCTAGTCTCAAGCTCCTCCATCTCCTCCCAGTAGATGAGGCAGAGGAGGGAAGGCCCGGTTATGATAGACAGCCTTTCCTACACTATTCTTCATCCAGCTCCTCAACTTCATTTGAGTCAAGCACCAGACAGCTCAAGGCTGGTTGTCCTCTGCCCCACACTGAGTACTGGACCTGTGCTAATGAATCAGTTGGGGTCAAGGACCCTCTGCCTTCACTGTGTTACCAATGGGCACGCAATTTGGAGAAGCAAAGCACCATCTTTATGCTCAATGACCCAATGATTCCTGAAGGGGCCAGAGAAGAGCAAGACTCACTAATCAACAAAAACATTAATTGGCTTCTCACTGGGAGGAAATATTTATTTGTCATCCGCCAGGATATAGTCGGAGCAAAGCGTATTCCATCTTTATTTGACAGGTCAGATATTGTTGAGTTAGTTTTAGGCTCACCTAGTCTAGCAGACAACCTGATTGCCCTTGAGTTGTGTTTTCCAACCCCAGCATCATCCAACATCTGCCTGATATTCAATGCCTCAAGTAGCTCAGCGGGGATTGAAAGGTCTCATTCTAAGCCAAGGGATGCAGATGTACCTGAGATATGACAGCTAACCCCCTCCCCCGGTGGATCCATTTACATAATTCTCTATTCCAAGCAACCTAACCTGAGATCGGGAACACCTTGTCTTGGAACGTTGCGGACCTTTGTTCTAATTCAGCTGATCCAGACGGGGGGTTTTCATCAATAAATTTGACCTTTGCATGTTCCAGGAATCCTGGAGTGTTGACCCAGTGTACAGATCAGGGTTTACAACCTTTTTTTGTCCAACTATCTCTCAGGTTAGGGGGCGGCCTATGGTGATCTCATTGTATAGATTAAAAATACGCTAGCTTTTACTGTCACCAGTGTGATCTAAACTCCCTGGATATTTTGGGGTTGTCCCTCGCTAGAGGTCGCCCTTCTTACTACTTTTTTCAATGTTTACAGCAGATTAAATGCGGCAAAAAGACCATTCTGCATTCTTAAAAGTTTATAATTTCAGAGGATACTATTGGCTCCCAGGTAATTATTGCTATTGACTTAAATATGGCACATAAAAATTGGTCGAAGCAGAAGTAGAATATTTATACCAATCACATCACCCAAAATAAACACATTATTTGAATTGGTCTGAAATATTTTGGCAAGTTTATATTGTGTTCAGCAAAATGAAATCAATCTGTACAATTGCCAAAATGTGCTCCAAAATGAGGTGAAAGTAAAAAGTGCTAAGTGGAGTACTTATGTGAAGATTTAAGAGGGTGAAGATCAGAAATGTACATTTAGTATACAAAAACCTGTCTAACCATCAGTTGTACTTATATATGACTGAAGAGAACCGAATGACAGAAAAGAGATACAGTAAATTAATTGCTATCATCTACATGTGGATGTACATAAAGTACAGGTTAAAATGAGGGACAGTAGACGATTCGACCCAATGATATTGGGTGGAACAATGAATCCTTATCACCCAGGTCTGGCGGATCATTGGGTTACCCCATTGTTGTGTAACAATCTGTCTGAACAGGTCCTTACCTGCGACGGTTCCATGTGGTTATGAATGTTCCATAATGTCAGAAAACGAGACACTATCATACACAGAAGATCACATAAAAGACTCATACAGGGACAAGCAGGCACTAGTTTCTTATCCTCTACTACCTCCAACATTGATTTCACATTGAATGACAGTAGTCAGTAGGTTGTAAAGATTGGAAAAGAAACTGATACACACTAGACTCCATTGCCATCTGCTAACTAAATATGTACAGGTCAATATAATTCTGGTGATTTTTAGTTTTGTGGCAAACAATTGTGCACTGCCATTGGATGGTCTTGGGAGTGGATACAGCCATAGAACAAGTAGGTAAATGAATGAAGGAAATTGCTGACCTCAAACATGAGATCGCCGAAGAATCAGCACTGACCAACGCTGAAGAGACCCTTGAGCATTTAGAAAAAACAATACGCGACTTTGACACTAACACAAAGGCACACAATTTTCAAAAGATATAAGATTCTACGATAAAAAAAACACTTACCCTTTCTTACTGGAGGACCATTATAAACAAGATACTCAGACCATTATTACAACAGAGGCAGAGGCAGGTACAGAGGCTAAAGAAGATTCACTACCTTCTTGGATTATTCAGGCTCCAACGGTACAGGCAGTGACACGGAACAATCATGCACAAGCTCTGGCTACTACAACCAAGAAAACAGATAACAGACACCACCACAGGTCCCAACTTCCCACTGGAGAGTCACAGGGAAATATAGACCAGGAGTCAGTATTACCACTGGTAGGAATGAATGAAATCAACCCCATCATCAATTTATCTAACCATGACCTTTCAAGGGATTATAAAAAGATACTGAGTAAAGGACTCTCTTTTTACTTAACCTCTTTAACATAAAAATGGAACCCCACTGATTTTGTTCGGAAAAGCATGTTAAAAAATCATCCTCGAGTCCATCCCTCTCTAACACAGGCTTAGGGGTTCCCTTCAACATTCCCACCCCGATACATTCTATATCTCACAAGATACTGGCAAACAAAAATGTTGTGCTGAGAGACGCCATGAATGTATGCTCCAACAAACAATACATCAGCTACAATATCTCAAAAACAGAACATGAAGCACTGAATTCCCTGAAAGACAAATAGAAATATTGTGATCAAATTGGCTCACAAAGATTGAGCAATTGTGATTCAGAACACCTCTGACTACTAATCTGAGATTTACACCAAGCTCTGACTTCATGTGTCTCAATGGGGAAAAAAAGCAAGCTAAAGCACGGACGCACTGCAGATAAGCCAAAAGCATGCCAATGGCAAGCCCGCTAGCACCTACACAGCACCATTGGCCAGGAATGCGTCCCGTTCACATTTGGAGGGTAAGCACTATCCATATTCACAATCAGATCTTATGAACGGGTGTTTCAAAGTTCAAAGGGGGAGTGTGACACCTTTACCCCAGTTAATACTTCTATGGACTGCTTTAGACATTGTAATTGGCATCCCATGTTTACGTTTGACTATGGAGCTCATACGATAAACAGCAAAAAAGGCTGTAACGGTGGGGGTACTCATGTTCAGTACACCCTTGTAGTCTGGAAAAATGTTGGCGCTTTGATCAATGTACGCTCCTTGATAAAACATATTATGGATATAGGTGAGCTGATCCTAACACAGGACTTAAATTATTTGTTTGTTACTGGGATCGGGGCGAAGGAAGATTCATGACATTGTTTAGAAGCAGCCACCTCTCCAGACTACTTACTGCTCAGCTTTATCACCCCCTTTGTAAAGGAGGAGGATCTAAAAATAAGAATAAATGTACTTTAGAGCCCATTAGCTTGATTTCACTTGACACCCATGAGGTGGTGCAGTTTAGAATCAAAGCTAATCATAAATCTACTTTCTCAGGGCTTTTAGTCTACTTTAGCCCCCCAGCTCTCGTATTAAGTTTATTGAGACATGCAATCAAGCATTGGATCCCTATATTTCCAACCCCTTTTTTACCATTTTTGACAATTTTAACTTCCATTTGTAAGATACAATGCGCTATGTTTTTGCTATGTTCTTAAACCTCAAGAAGGATTTTGGATTCGCTCAATTGATAAACTCCTCTACTCCTATTGATCCAGCAAAAAGCCAGGGATAAACACTTCACAGTCAAACACATTTCAAATGGGCCCATATACACAATCAAGTTTACTGGCTGCTTTCTCTGGGGGTCAAGTTTTATAATTCCACTTTAGCTTCTGATTAGTTAATTTACTGTGACCTCAAAATCATTTAAGGAAATTATTTCAATACCTAACTAATCTTCACAGATCAACAATCTTTCCTCCTGGCGAATGAAAATTAGTTGAGTAGTTGATGGTGATATTAATAATTCACTAACTAGTTTACCGGTTGCAGTGAAATAACCACAGACTCTGGTTACGATGCAATTAATTTTTTCTAAAATCTCACTCATGAACGCTCATTAGTACAAATTCACAGTGTAAGCTCCATCACTTTCATGGGAGAGAAAATTCAATAAACAATACACATTCAAATTCACAGACTCATTCAACAAATCAATGCATCAAGAGTGGATAGATGAAGAGACAGAATGCATAATAAATCATACATTTGCAAAGGATATGCAGATTTTAAGACAGAATAATAGTTACCCAATATTGATAATGGAAAACCAACCCTCTGGCCAAAAAACTGGTGGAGGTCCCCTGATTAAGAATTAGGTGACAAAGACTATAGGACAGAATTAGGACAGGGCAATACTTACTAAACTACTCTACAAAACAGACACACCAGGGCGCAACCTTCTCTTACACTTTCTCCCTCCTCGTTATTTGTCTGGAGTCTTAAATCAATCAGGTTATTTATTCAGTGGTAAATTTTTCCAGTCTGTTCTCTCCTTTCCTCATCATCTGCAGCTCTCGGCCCTCTCTCTCTCCCTCTCTCTCTGTCTCTCTGTCTCTGTCTCTCTCTCTCTCTCTCTCTCTTTCTCTCTGCATCATTGTCTCTCACTTTCTCTTAAGTCACCCTAGTTCTAGTCGGCATTTCACACCCTCAAAAGTTGCGAATAAAATGGAATGCAGACTTTGATTCTGCAGGGGCAGGGGAGTTGTCGTCACCTCATGCTGACATATTTCCTTTTAATAATTCTCTTTTGTGTGACAAACCCTTCCCCTTTAGTTCATTCATGACTTAATTTTACTTCATTCCCATATATATAATGTTGCAAATCAAATAACATTTCTTAATACTGTTCCACAGTCGAGAATAAATTTCACACAACTCTTGTCCTTGAGTCTTGGCAGCCGTGTAGCCACACGGTCAACAGGTCACAGCATGACTTCATTGCGGATGCATAGCTTGCCTCCATCTCGCAGCCCACTTTCTTTCACTGTGCGTAATTATAGGCCCAAACTTACACTATTAATAAATGAATCATAAACAGATGTTAATTTCTCAAATTCATGATTCTCACTGTTCACCACCCACTTCTACTCTATCCCATGTCATTATCTCTTTCTTTATGTATGTAAGAAAGAGGGGGTATCCCCGACTAGAGTTCCTAATACGGGATAAATGCAATATTTGAAAAAAAGAAATTAGGAACTAGTGTTAGAAACCATGGACAGAGACGGACTAGTGACAGCACAGACTATAGTGAAACAAAAGACATGATACAAAAGTATTTTATTAAATTTTCATTATAGTAAAAAGCACAGTTATCATTTGAATATACATAATTATTATGTGCATGCCTTCATTATATATGTGACTAATTATCTACATATACAGACTAATAATGTCAGATCCTATACAATTTTCATAATAATGTAGCTAGAATTGGGATCTATATGAAGGCTACTTGTAAAGATATTTATACATTAAAACATGGCTGAATGTATCAACTACGCGCGTTTCGGCTGGAGGCCTTCATCAGGGAGCCATGTAGATATCCAAGTGGACCTGTACATATTTAAAAGATATAAACAATAGTAGTGCTGTGTCAATGTCCGTGAGAAGTCCTAGATATATACATTTTCAAAAGAGTACAATACAAGCTTTATAGTGATACATTTATACAGTGTTAAAGCATAAAATAATAAATGCCTTAAAAAGAGCAAACACGAGAACCTGGCCTAATATTTACAATTATGTATAATATGTTACCAGTTTTGGATTAATACATTTACTGGATAACAAAAACAGACACAAATCTGCTGCGAATATTATCTCTTTCTTTAGACAAAAGTATTAGCAGCAGTAGCTCTTTTTAAATTCAGGTAGGCATATGCCGGGCATGCGGTGCCTCAAAACTTCATATTAATAGTACTTGCGCATGCGTGAGAATTTTCCCTCTCAACACGAGTTAGTCACTTTTCTATTTACGCAATCCTATTTCGAACATGCACAAAAATGTTTTCCAGTTTAAAGAGGTTTTTATTGCGTTGCAATTTATTCTTTGTTATTTAAGCGTGCGTTAAGCTTTCTTTCCATATGTAAATGTTGAGTGCATATTCATTTTGTTTTCTTTACTATTTCTAATGATTAGTACGATTAATAAGGGAGTTCTCCAAGCAAGTTTCATTTTCTTGAATCCTTGCTCCATCAATCGACCCTCTGATGGCATTTTAGAGCCATCATAAAATACCCATTATTACCAAGTGCCAACTTTATTATTTTATCTCGGTATCTATGGTGCTCTCAAAACATTCTTTATTTATCTCTTTCTTATTCAGCTCCTTCATTTTATCATATAGATTTTCTTTTATTTCTTCCTACTCAATTTCTTCCCTTTTTCTCTTTCTTCCCATCCTTTTATTCTTTATTTCAATCATCGATCTTGTTCTGAATTTCCCCTTGCAACACTTATGAATTATTACTATCATAAAAATTACCAATACTATTGATATTACTGGTATTAGTATTTTACCTGATATACTATTCCTGAAAGTAGAAAACCAGCTACCTATTGTGGTAATATTTTAAATGAGTCTTTCTCAAACACCGTCAACCTCCAGTTGGGTGAAATCTTTATGAATCTTTGTAATATTCTGGATATATCCCTCAATGCCTTTACTTTTATATGGGATATATGCACAGCAATGTTGAACTATCAACATGCCACAGACTCTACCTTCTTTTGCCAATAAAATATCAAGGGCAAGTCTATTTTGCAAACCTTCTGCCCACTGTGTATTGCACCACCTCACAAAGGTAGCATAAGTACAAATCAATTAAGAAATGTCCATCCAATGTTGTTATGGTTTAACGTTTTCGTTTAATCTTCTTTTATTCATATAGATTTTCATCGGGCAGCCAACGCGTTTCGTTCTTACAAAGAACTTCGTCAGGGCTGTAAAAACATTAAATAAAATGTATATGTATAATAAGATTAAAAAGCCATTTGACAAACATTACAAACATCGATTACATCAAGACAGGAAGAAACTTTAAACACCCTTAAGCACACTTTTTTATGATACACCATTAGAAAGGTGCACATATCCGAATCCTAAGGGTTGAGGCTTGTACACCTATCCCTTTACCCAGTTAGCAATACCAAATTCCTTTCTTGCTAATAATCATACAAATATAAATTGATATAAAGTGTAAAAATAGCTCTCTTTGGCCAGTCCAGGTATGTTGCTTTATCTAATCTTGAGTCTCTCATGTAAACTTTTCATCACAATCCCAATGTTCACAAACATTACCCCAAAAGTCATTACTCAGATCTTATGCGGCACATATTCAATGTATTAAGTCTCTGAATTAGACATTATTTCTCCCAGCCTAAGAAAAAATGGACAAGGTTTATATTTAACCACACATATAACTCCATCCTTATTCTCAACTCCACAATTTTGCTATTCCGTTCACGATAAAGGTTGTTCATAACTTGGGATGAATTTGATACCTTCCTTATATCAAGTGGGGGGTGAAGGAAAAGGCTATGATCCTTTCAGTTTCCTTGTTGTCAGTACCAAAAAATCAAAAGGGGGGAGAAAGGATCACTTGTCCTGAGTAACCAGGGTTTTATAGTCTCATTGTTTCCTGTTCCAATAAAAAAACCCTCATTCACGTACCAAGGCTTGGTGGCGGTATATCTTGATTATCCGCCTATGTATTAGCAACATGACAGCATCATCATTGGGTTTTGTTGTATGCTTCCTCCACCCGGAACTAACCACTGGTTAATGCAGTAGTGATTAGATAGAAAAAGGAATGAGTGAGGTGATTAAAAAGGCTTGTAGGTCCAGTAGATGTTAGTTTGAATTATTACTAGAGGAAAAGCCTATTTAAAAACATTGGCATGCGTGGAAACCTGTGTTAGGGGGTTTCCGCACTAATAGTTGTCCTTAAAAGGGTCGACATGTTTCAGCCATGGAATGCCCATAAGGGGTCAGGTTGGCTTTCTTCAGAACCCAATAACTATAGTGAGAAATATAGAAAAAACAAAAACCATTAAGAACAACCTTATACTGTAGGTTGAGTCTTGTGAAATTTTCAAATTGCGAAAGGTCTTGAGAGTACCTTTTGGTGTCTGGTTCGGTTCCTCCTCGGGCGTGCTGAGGGCGTAGCTACTCCTGTGCAGGTCGGACACGACTTGTGCTGCCTCTGCTCCTCATACCCCAGACCTTCCGGTGTATGAGGAGCAGAGTATAAGGTTGTTCTTAATCCTGTCTTCTTTCTTCTACTAAATTAAATAAATAATTTTCTTCATCCCGCAAAAGGCGGGTTAAGTTATTTCTATGAGCATATTATTTTTCCTAACAACAAACTCTATAGATATAGGGTTCGTTGTTAGAAAAAATTCACCCAAAAACTCTGCATTTTTACTACTAAGCACTGCATTCATGTTTCTTCGAATGGGAATTTTTAAAAAAACCAAATCCATATTTGAGTCATAATATTGAAACTTGCCTGTAGCATAGAACAAACTAGACACAACACTACAAGACACACCATAGGTTAATGGAAGATGGTGATATGTCACCCCATCTGAAGTATGTAATTTCATGCAAAAATAACAGTCACTCACATCCATTGTATCAACATATTGATAAAGAATTTTAGTAAATACATGTAATGACAAATTACTATTTGATTTGTCATGTTGATACACAATTTTTATCCATTTGCTCTAAATCTGTAGGAGTAGTTTTCTTAGAAACTGAATCCATGCTTTCACTAGTATTTGTGTTATTTCGATTGTTAGTTACCCTTACAACAGGTACTATAACAGTTAGCGTTAACCACATCAATGTTAGTATTGTAATACTACATGTTGGACTTGGCCCTTGTTGGCGGGTTCACCCCTAAACTTTTCGCCTGTGTCCTAGCCTTTTCCCTGGGTAGAGTTGGTGCTTTTAGGCATCTAGGCACTTTATCACTGCTGTACAGTGTAAAGTGTGGGCGCTATGGGTTGCATTTAGAGAGCTTGGCCTGCCCTGCCACAGGAATGCATGGGGGATTCCCTAATGAGTATGGGTCAGTGGTAAATCCTGATATGAGAGGTGCCACGTGGTCAAGTTTGGTATGTGTGAAATTGTATTAATAAATGCTGCGCAATGGTGTGCGCGGATTTACTGTGGTTATTTTAGAAATGCCACTTTTAGAAGTTGGCATTCCTGTGTGCTATGTGTCTGCCTGCCTGATGTGAATTGCATGTCTGGCTTTTGAGTGACAGGGGCTGGTGAGGTGTGGGTGGCTCCCGGAAGAGCAGAGTGAGTCATCGCTAGGCTGAATAGGGACATCTACATTTTGATTACTGGGAGGAGAAATCCCTGGTCTTTGAATAGGAGTGTGTGTGGTGTGTTTGATGACGAGCCCCCACCGAACAAAGGGGAAGAGGAGCCTTGCAAACAAAGTGCTCCGCCTCCCTGAACCAGTTTTTGCTGGTTGCCCAAGCCCTGTGCTCTGCAAAACAAAGAGGAAAAGTGGTATAAATGTAGGGGCTGTGACACTCTGCCAGGAGGAACGGCTGTGGGGCCCAGCTGCTGTTTCCTGGGGGTCCCTGCGTGCTGGCCTGCCTGGCTGTGCTGTGGTCCCCCCAGCACCAAGGACCCTTTATTTTGACCTCTTTGGAGACACTGCTGGAGCTGTAGCTTCTAGCGCCTCATGAGTGCTTTCTTTTGCTCCCAGGAGAGAGGAGCCTCTTTTCTCTGCAGCGATGTGCTGCGAGAAGTTTCCTGAAGGGACCCCGGCGTGAGGCGGAGCGGGAGCCCACCCCACGTTATGGCTGCTTCTCGAAATTATTTTTAAATTGAGTGGGAGCCCACCCCGCTTTTGGGAATTTATTTAAGTCGCGTGTCCCCCCCGCACTTTGCCGCCACCAGAAACATCACCGCTGTGGCACGATCCCAAAACCGGAAGTCAGGCACCCACGCCTGACTGTGGGCGGGGCCTGCCAACAAACGCGTGATCCTTCCGGGCTTCAATTCTGCCCCTCTCTGCTTCCGTGGCCAGAGGATAGCTGCAGGAAAGGAGGAGAGGGGCTATAACTTATCCGCGGGGCTCCCCTGGTGAAGGGAGAGCCCCGCATGTGTCGTGCTGCCTGGGAGTCTGCCACGGTGACCGGTGGTCCCCCAGAGAAGACCAGGAAAGCGGAAAAGAAGCCACGGGAGGCAGGGTTGAACAAGGCACACATGCCGATGCCCTCCCAATGCCACAACATTGTGACCCAGAGGAGCCCCGGTGAAGGGGGTTCCCCAAAGCCTTGCAGGGCCCGAAGGGCCCCAAAGGAGATCAGAGGGGTCCCCATGGGGAGCCCGGTGAGTGGGGCTCAGACTTCCAGGGGTTGGGGGTGTGCCGGGGCACACTGCCGGTGCCCGCCCCCTTTGCCAGTGCTTATTTGTTTTTGTTTCTAGCTGCCCCAGCTGTTAGAGGGCAGCTGCACCTATTGGGCCAGTGGTTAATTCCAGAGTCCCCAAGCGTGACTCCCACGTGCACCGTGTTGGTGCTCGCTTCTTTTCCAGCTGCCCTGCGAGATCGCAGGTAGCTGCCACATTTGGGGGCATGTTGTGTTCATAAGGAGAGCAAGGGGTGAGATATACTCCTGCCTACGCACCAGCGCTTTGCGCTATTTGCTTTTGCTGCTTTTACAGCTGGCCCTGACTTTTGCTGGACATAGGGCATTTGAGCCCCTGTGTGAGGTCAGTTGGCCTGGGGCCAGGTTCAGTACATTGTGCCCCCGATTGGGGCACACTGTGTTTATGCTGGATATTGCCTAAGGTGTTTATGCTTGTGAGGCCTATTGCCTCATATGATTATTGCATTATGTGGTTGTGTGCTAATTATGCCTAACCTAAGGTGGTTTATGCTAATGAGATTCATACCTGATATGATTTAGGTGTCCCATGTTTTATGTTGCAGGATCTAGTTCTCAGTAAAGTATTATGCCAGTAATGACTGGTTGTGATCTACGTTTATTATAAGTGCTAAGTGTACTCTTTCCACTTTGTGATGGTCCTGACAGTGGCCCAATTGGCCCTGCCAGGTGTACATAGTCTCCTTTGAATGTTGCCCGTTCCAGTTGGCACAGTGTAAATGTGTGATTTTGTTTCGAAAGTGTTTATGATAATACAAAGGCTATTTCTGTTATATAACCATGTGTGGAGTTCCTTCTTTGGTATGCCTAGTGTGTTGCTGCTGTGTGTGTGTGTGTGTGTGTTGCGCAAATGCTTTACACATTGCCTCCGGGATAGGCCTGACTGCTTGTCCCAAGCTACCAAGGGGGTGAGCAAGGTTATCTTTGGGGTGTAACTCCCTTGCCCTGACTAGAATGGTGGTCTCTGCCTGGCTTTGGCGCAAGCCTTAGCCAACCAGAGATCCCATTTCTAACACTACACAAACAACATTTAAAACATCTCTGTTTTAGGCTAGATTTTGGATGTTCAGTCACTTTTATTTCTGCGATTATGGGGCTCGATTCACAGAACTAACTTTAGAGAAAATCCTAAACTTACTATCATTTTGGTATTCACAGAAGACAATTACTCATTTTGATATTCACAGAAGGTACTTTCTTACTTATTTTGAGTTACATTATTTGACTCAGCGACCCCTCTCCACTTCTTGGGGATTCTATAGCCAAGAACTGTCTTGGTAGGAGTGGGAATTGGGACGGGCACAAAAGGCACACTCTTCACCAAAGGTGCATCAGATGCAGGTGATGGCCTTCCCTCTGTGGATCTGCTGGAGCTGGTGCTACACATGGCCTGGCCTTGCCTTTTCCTCTCCATCTCCACTTGACCAGGTGAACCCCCACATTGCACTCCTTTCCAAGCTTCACAGGAGTGTGGGAGGGAGTTGAGGTTGTGGGTGAATCTGCCTTAGAAAGAGAGCTGTTTCTGCAGACTCTTTGCAGGCACCAGCTTCACAACAGGCACAGCAACTGTTTGCCTGTCTTTGAGAGCAGGTTTTGGGATGGGAGTGTCCGTAGATGGGGCTGATTTGGATGTATGTGAGCCTTAGGCCTGCTTCTTGGCTTGATCCTTCTGCGTGTCACCTGAAGGGCTTATGCCTTTGTGTTCCTGTGTGACTTTTTTTTGTTTTGGGGATGGTGTCTGCGCTCTGGGCCACTTGGAGTGCTGCTGTTGTGTGCTGCTTGTGGAGTACTTGGAGCATGAGGGCTGTGCTGTGTAGTCACTCTCGCCAGGATGTTGCCACTAGCAGGGTGGTTGCCGAAGGGACTGGAGCTGGACTTTGAGCCTGTGACAGCCGAATGGATGCCGTCACTGTGGGGGACAAAGAAGCACAAAGAAGGGACAGTTCTGTGTAGCCCACCCATGTCAGAATGAAAGCCTTCCATGAAGGCAACTACCTGTGCCAACTTCTTATCATGATCCTGGAAGGCCTTCAGGAGAGTAGTGACCCACACACAGCTGGGTCAAAAGGTCCACCGCCTCAACACTGAGGGCAGCAGGGGAGACAGAGACAGGGGCAGTGGTGCTTGGGGGAAGGACACTCTACTTTGAAACAGACTTCATGTATGAAATGGATATTAAGAGCGTACACTCTGGACAGGTCCTGAGCATGGGTAGAGGAGGGGAGAAGATGGAGTTTGCGGTCAGAACTGCTGACTTTGGAACTGAGGAATCAGGAAAGTGTCTGGTCTGGGCTCAACATCCTATGATCCTGGGCAAATCCACTACTGCTGCGGGCAGCACCAGTGGAAGTACCCGGGAGGTTGGGCACAGGATGATGTGTAGTGGAATAAGAGGAAGATTTCCCACTCCCTGTGCCCGCTAGCATCGAGGAGTAACCGCTGGCTTCAGATGACGTTGAGTTTGGTGTTTCTGGGCGTGATTCTTCAAGGCCACTCCTGTACCCCTCCGAGGCACTGGTCACGTCAGTGAGCTCATGTGTAGCAGTTGTGCAAGATGCCTCACCACTGGTGTCCATCCTCTGTCCTTCTGTGCCCCTGGTAGATGCTTCAAGAGACAGAGTTCAGCTTCAGTTTAGTGCCATACTCACAAACATTATATGCAAGCAAAGCACAAAAGAAGATGACGATACCCCCATGTTGCACACCTCCCTGTGCAGTCTTCATGTGCAACCTTAATGCAACAATCAAAAGATGCATGGTAACACGCATACTTGGCACTAATGATCTATGTGATGTTCACACAGCCAAATAGCTTGCCTGTGCCTCCATGTAACCTGACATACAGATTCCTGTAAGCATACCTAAATGTCTGTAGGTGAAAAAAATGTTCATCTCAACACATTGTCACAGTCACTTAAGGAGTCACTTTAAGGGGACAACACAGATACAGACTCCCAAATGTCCTTTTGCAATGACCATAAGCTCCTAATATCTACCATATTGTGCATTGAAGCACAACTACAGTTGCACTTTGATGTCAGATGTGTAGTTCTCACAATTTCGAATTCAGGCACTGCCCACATCGATAAAAGCACACTAAGATGAGGCACACTGCCGTTCACTGCCCGGAGATGTCCATGACTCCCCTAATGCAGCCGATGCCATAAGGCCACATATCAGCATGCAATGTCAAGGGCCATTACATTAATGACATGCGAAAGTATATGCAGCGTAAATGCTGCACTTAACACAGAGGCCATTTACAAGCCATAGAATCACACTAGAAACATCACAGAGCTCCTCACTGGCTCAGGGTTGGGATAAATGCAGTCACTCACACCCAAAGTCACGCTTCACAAAATACTCACCCCCAACTTGCTGCTTAAGCGCCCTCACCCGTCCATCCAGTTCTGACTGTGTCATTGCCAAGATGCGGGCCATTAGTGGTGTCATGCTCCTGCGCACCAACCTGCCAGTCTGAGGGAGCAGCCCCAGAGTTATCTCTTCCATGTTTTTTGCTCAGCCGGCAGATGTCATCCCACCTCTTGTGACAGTGTGTGTGCTGGCAGTTGGAGACACCCAGAGCCAGCACCTTGTGTGCAACGACCCTTCATAAGGCCTTATGCTGGTGGGCTTTAAGCTGCAAGCATGGGAGACAAGAGGAGTGTCTCAGTACAGGAGAATGCACAAACTTAGCACAGCTATTCAGATATGTTAAGCAGAGGCCATACAGTGTGACACATAGTACATTAGCATAAGAAAATCATACCTAAATGCATGCAGGGATGAGGATGGAAACAGTACCTGGCCATCTCAAACACATGCAGAATGCATCACAGAAAGCAATGTGAAGAAGGCCCACCTCTGCGATGCAGTTTGTGAGTGAGCAAGACATACATTACATTGTACATGATGTGTCAGGGCAAACTCACTGTGTCCAATACTGCACACCCCTCAATGTTCTTGGCCTGTGAATGGCTCACAGTGTCATGGAGGTCACATTTAGGGAGATGATCTTACATTCTCACACCCTTTTCACAAGTTCTGTCTTGTGCAATTCACAGAGCTAAGATAGCTCATAAATGAATAGGGTGGCAGACAACACATATGTCTAACTCTGTCCATTCAGTGGTGGGTCCCTATCATATTGGGCAGTAACTGGCAGGCCAGGGGGGCTCACACTGAGGTTAAGCATGTGCCATCTGAACAGCCACATGCATGTACAATATAATAGGGCAAACAGTGCCTACACATGCGAGTCAGTACACATAATGAAACAAATGGAAGGGGGATGTTTCAGAAGTACAACAATCTGCTATGTCATATGGGAATTTCCACCAAGAGTGTCACCCTCAGGTATTTCACTCTTGTGCATAATGCTCACAGATCCATGGTGGCAATATAAAGTAAAACACACTTCCATCAGTACCCTCTGGACAAAAAGTCTTTGTAATGTCACAAATGAGCATGTGAAAACCTCATGGACTCAGACATCCATTAGCATATGCAATGTCTGTTCTGACCTCCACTTTCCAAACCAGCAGTGTCACTGTATGGCTTCAAAAACACTGCATGCCCCTCCCATCCTGAAATGCAGCCCTGGATCTGTGGAAAGTAGGCTACAAAACCCATTTACCTGCACTCAGCATGCTAGGCAGTGTATCACACAAACCCACACTGTTAGGCACATACTGCAGCAGATCAACTTCATGTGTGCACACCCTGCACTCTCCTACTTCCACTCTGAAACACTTACCATGACATCAGGAGCACCATATAGCCTCCCATACTGTGAGAGCACCTCATCTACCAGGACGTCCAGCTCCTCTGTGGTGAAGGGACGGGCCCTTACGTTCTCAGTTCTCATCATCTCTGGGTCTAGGAGACCGGAAGAGCAGCAGTTGGTGTTGAAGAGTGTCAGTGAGCAGTGTCTGGAAGCAGTGTAAATGTATGGCTCTCTCCCACACATATATAGCCCCCATGGATTGTTTCAGTAGTTCTCAGCTGCTGCAATTGGAGGTCCAGGTCAGATGTTTTCAAATGTGACCGATGACCTGCCCCACGGTAGTGGATCACACCTACCGTGATTTTCAAAAGTGCATTTGTCTACGGCGATTGTGGTACCCATTGGCTGTAAGGGCATGCACATTGGCAGTGACACACGCAGGGGCCAGGCGGTTGCTAACGCGATTGAGCATCTTTCAATTGCCGTCAATGACCAGCCACGCGATAATGGAGCACACTTACCGCGATATTCAAAAGTGCATTTGTCTTCCTCGATTGCAGTTCCCATTGGCTGAAGGGGCATGGGCATTGACGGTGTCACCCCGCAGGGCTCAGGTGGTCACTACCGTGATTTGGCAGCTTAACATTGGTGCCAATTACCAGCCCAGCGGTAGCGGAGCATGCCTGCCGCGATTTTCAAATGTTTATATCACTACCGCGATTGCGGTTCCCATCGGCTGAATGGGCACGGGCATTGGCGGTGTCACACTGCAGGGCCCAGGTGATTGCTCCCGTGACTTGGCAGCTTAAAATTGCTGCCATTGCTTGTCTTTGTGGTGGCGGTGCACGCTTACAGCACCTATCGACTCATCATACTGTATCAATGGTGTTAGACCTGGCACCATTGGCTTGGGTCTCTCTTCCATTTTTGCTATTGCCTCATGTGTTTTTGCTAGTTTTAGATGCTTTGGGACTGTGCTACTGCTGTTCAGTGCCACAGTGCATGTGCTTCCTGCTGTAAATTAATGTCTTGATCAGTGGTTCCATGATTGGCTGGTTTGGTTACCTGTCAGACCCTAGTACAGTACACCAGGAGTGCCCAGAGCTTGTAAACCAAATGCTGCTGGTGGGCTTGCAGCACTGGTTGTGCCACCCACATAAGCAGCCTGTAAAAGTGTGTCTAAGGTCTGCTATTGCAGAGCCTGAGTGCAGTCTGGTACTGTCATTGTGACTGGGCAAGTACACCCACTTGCCAGTCCCTAAACCTTCCCTTTTCTTCATATCATTCACCCCTATGGTAGGCCCAAGGGCAGGGTGCATTGTAAGTATAAGATAGGACATGCCCTGGTGTGTGTGGCATGTCCTAATAGTGAATTACAGCCATTTTCGTTTTTCACTATTGCCAGTCTCGGTGTTCTCCATAGACCAGAATGGGCAGTTAAATTATTACGTTTTATAATCCTAACTGACTCAGGGAACATGGAAGAAATTCGAGTTTAGTATGCCTAAACTCAGAGTGATAAAATACATCTTTGAAGTTGGTTTTATCATTCTGTGTTTGAAAATACCACTTTTAGAAAGTAGGTATTTTCTAGTCTAACTATCCAAAACCTGCTTCTGCTAGGTTGTGTAATCCTTGTGTGGAGTTTGAGTGACAGGGCTGGGGGATTCCAGGAGACAGAATGTGTCAGCCCATTGGTGAATAGAGAGATCTGCATCTAGATTGGTGGGGGGAGTAGCACCTGGGACCTAATTAGGGCTGTGCCTGCCTTCCACAATGGCTCCACCTCCTGGGGTGTGGCTGACGTCTCTGCCCTGCACAGTGAAAAATGAGAAGGAATCATGTCAACATAGTGCTCCAAGGCTGTGCTTCCCCTCCACAATGCTGGCTCCACCTCCTGTGGGGCATCTGATGTTTCTGCCCTGCACTGTGAAAGGAAAGAAGGAGTCATGTAAACAGAGTACTCCAGAACTGGTTTGGACTGGGCAAAGGCCCCTCTGCCCTCAGAGGACAAAGGATTTTGGGGTATAAATATTGGGATCCCGATCCCAAGAAATTAGATCACTTTTGGACTACAAGAAGTCACCTTTGCTGAGGAGAGGAACCTGAAGAAACTGAGGAGAGACTATCCCTATGCTGAAGTGCTGCTTGGGGGACTGGCCTGCAGTGGTTGCCTGACCACCAAAGAAAGAGAAAGAACTTTGTGCGCTTTATTTTCAATTTGTGAAGGATCTCCAAGGGCTTGAACAGAACTTGCCTCCTGCTGAAGTCTCAGGCACAACAGACTTCAAACCCCAGCTCCCCACAGTTCTTTGGAAGTGCTTGCTGCTGTTTTTGGGCCTTCTGAGGCACTCCGTGTTGCATGGAGCTGGAAACGCGACTCAAGAGGAAGAAGCGTGTTGCCAACACAGCGGCTGCTGTCGCAACT
This sequence comes from Lissotriton helveticus, assembly GCF_964261635.1. NCBI lineage: Eukaryota > Metazoa > Chordata > Amphibia > Caudata > Salamandridae > Lissotriton > Lissotriton helveticus. The sequence goes on from NC_136068.1 coordinate 1,763,234,225, forward strand.
CCGAAGGAGGGTGTCGCCACTGTAGCTGATGCATTGCACCGCATCAAGAGAAGTGTCTCGCAATGAAGAGGAAGCGTGTTGCCGTCGCTGCTGCTGCATTCGCATCTTGGATATCGCCCCTGTAGCTGCCGCATTGCACCGCATTGAGAGAAGTGTCTTGCACAGAGGAAGAAGCGTGTCGCTGTCACTGCTGCTGCCATCGCATTGTGAAAGTCGCCGCTGTAGCTGTCGCCCTGCACCGCATCGAGAAAAGTGCCTCGATTCCACGGAGAAGCGTGCCGCTGTCGGAGCTGCTGCCATCGCATCTTGGATGTCGAAGCTGTAGTTGTCGCATTGCGTGGAAGCGCCTCACAAACATCGGAGCAGAGTGCCGCAGCTGAGGCTGTTGCCGTTGCATTGCTGAACAAGGGTGTCGCCGCTGCAGTTGACGCATTGAACCGAGACTTATCGCATCATTGAAGAAGCGTGCCACATCTGGAAGATCTTCACGTAATTTATTTCTTTGCACCTAAACTTTGCCGCATTTCCATCGCTGCAACACTTTTGTTGTGGAAGCGTCATGCATCTCAAGGTACATTGATTTAAAGTGGCACATCTTAAGAACTGAACTGAACTAAGCTAAAACTACCATTTTTTAGTATAGTATTGTGGATTTTTGTCGTTTGTGGTCTTATGTTAAGTTTATATAAAGAATACTTATTTTTATTACAAAACTGTGTGGTGTCCATCTGTAGTGTTGTCACTGAGATACTGTATGTGGTCACAAATGCTTTACACACTGCCTCTGAGATAAGCCTGCCTGCTCGTGCCAAGCTATCAAGGTGGTGAGCAGGGATTATTTTAGGAGTGTACCCCCTTACCCTGACTAGAGGCAGGGGTCCCTATTTGTCACAAGTACCTACCTGTGCCAACTACAGACCCCGAATCTAACAAATGGCAATGGCCAGTTCTCAGCATTGAACAGTAAACACTTACTATGAATCATGCCACCAGATAGTGTAATTCAATGCTAGTGTGACATTTAACTCACTGATGACTGCACATGCCATGCCAGTGCACAGGATTACATGCATTGGCATGTACTCACTCACATGTCACTTATGATATTGTTGTGCATGTACACAGATCTGTGGTGGGATGGACTCTCAAATATGTGCACATGTCAATGTGTAAGATGGCTAAGAAACTCACAGTAATGAAGGACTGATGACATAATGTGCCTATTTCACTGTGCAGATTGCTGAACTCATGTTTCTACTTGACCTTCATGCACACACTGTGCTAATTGTGTTAGTAATGTGCACTTTTATGGCTTTTGATAGCCGACTCAAGTGGTTTGATTTGATTTTGTGTGCCCTGTTCGAGTTAAGCAAGAAAGTGTGGCAGGTACAGCAGCTACGTTAAAGCCAGCAGTATTGCTGTTTCCGACATGTACTGTGTCAACTACTCGCGGGGCTGGTGATACAAGAAGTTGGAATGTACCTTTTAGCATTCACATAGTCTGAATCTGTTTTGGGTGTACTCACTGCGTAAATAATGGGCAAGTGTACAACTACTTTAGATCAAGGTGTCACTACATGTGACTTGTGCTGTAGGCTGTAGTTTCAGGCCATTCGTTGTTTGTGCTGTGTCAGTCAAAATGTAAGAAGTTGGACACAACTCAGAGGGAAATTGAATTGACACCTGTCCCCTTTCATCCTACCTAGGAGGCGACCAAATGTGCATCGTCCATTCACATTGCTTGCAGACATGGAGGATGAGGACATCATATGGAAATTCCATTTGGATCAACCTACCCTTCAGGACCTATGTGCTCAATTAGAGCTCCATCTGAGGCCATGCAGAACCTATCCGACTGCTTTGACACAAACGTGTAAGGTGATGGCAGCCCTGCATTTTTTTTAAACTGGTTCATTCCAGTACACAGTGTCCAGAGCAGGTGGGATGTCTCAACCAATGTTCAGGATGGTGCTACATGATGTCCTGTCCGCTTTGATCACTTACAAGGACAGCTACATCCATTTTCCCAGGAGGCATGATTTAGCAGCTGTGAAGGGTGAATGTTATGACCTTACCCACATACCTAATGTTGTTGGTGCCATTGACCACACGCTTGTGAGAACATCTACAGGAACAGGAAGAATTTCCATTCCATCAATGTGCAAGTGGTATGCCAGGTGGATATGATAATCCCATGTCTGTGCCAAATATCCAGGATCAGCCCATGACTCCTACATCCTGGGTAACAGCATATTACCACAGATGATGGCATATCTGCATCCAGAATGTGTGTGGATTGGGGGTGAGTACGCAGGGTCAAGTAGCTTGCTGTATGTGTGACATGGTGTCCTCTGCCACAGTTATAGTACAAAATTCCTCTGAATCACACCTTTTTTTTTGTAAATACATTTTATTGTTATTTGAAAAACATGGCAAGCAACATGCAGAATATCGTAGCAATGTAGCACTGAAATATATCGAATAATTGTAACTGACAATGGAGCTCGCCAGGGTAAACTTAAACCCCCCTCCTCCCCCACATCCCACCCTCTGTCAGTGCGCCCAAAATCCAACTTAAGAAACCTTTCCTACCGGAGTACCCTCCCGAACTCACAAATCTTCTTCAGTAGGGAATGCAAAGGGGGCAACATCTCAAGACAAACCCACGGTGAACTCTTCCCTTCGATGTGCAAGTGCAAGTAGCAGTGTGTCCTCAATCCCTGTCCCCCTCACTTTCACTTGAACCCTCTGCCGGGGCTTGTAGTGTTGTTACCAGAGCCACCCAAGCCCTAGCTGTTTCTAGGGATCTCTAATTATCTAATCGCCGGGCTTGCTGCAATCGGAGCACTCCCTCAGCTTGTGCCCAGCGAAGCATAGCCGCCCTCCAGCTCAAAAAACTCGGGCCCATGGTCGATTTCCAATGCATGGTGAGTTCTCTCTTGGCCAGAATCAAACCCAGGTCATAAAATTTACTAGTGACTTTCGTTCGGGAGGTATGTGGGAACCATAATAATAGACAAGTGCCCATGTCCGCCGTCAACTGTCGGTCCGTTATAGTATTCAAACAATCCACCACTGACGTCCAATAGGTCGACAAGCCCGGACATGACCAAAACATGTGGGGGAAATCAGCACCATCAGCACCACATCTCGGACAGCGCGAGGACGCGCCGCTAAAATATTGTGAGATCTTAATCAGAGTCAAGTATGCTCGATGTAACGTAAAAAACTGAACCAATTGAAATCTAGCATTTCTAGTACCCTTCCAGGCGCGTCGAACCAATTGGGGCCATGTCGATTCAGGAATGGGTTTTCCAATGTCTGTCTCCCACCTGCCACGCAAGCCCTCCAGGGTTAATAAAGTTTCGGTCGATAGCCTCCTATACAGGCATGTCACAGCTTTGAAAGTACCAGCCGCCATAACCACATATTGGCAGCCCAGAGAAGTCGGTGGCTCCGAAAGCCCCATACTCCAGTGTTTCTGAATGACGGTGATCAACGCGGCATGAAGTAGGTAATCTCCACTCGGGAGCCCGTACGTGTCCTGCAACTCTTGGTAGGTCAGTAGGATCCCATCTTTATATAAATCACCAACCATATGCAGCCCGAGATCCTCCCAATTAGCCAACGACGACCAACTGCCACCGTTCGGGAGAGCGGTACACATTCCCAAAGGAATCTCTGGGGCATACGGGTGGATGGCACCCGATCGTTTGTGGCACCGATTCCAGCAAAGCCGGAAGGTACGTTCTTCAAGGGTGAGTTGGACTAAGTCTATTTTCTGACGCATTACTATGAAAGAAAGTACGTGCCTTGGAATTATCCTGCCCTGCGGACCATCTGGCCCCCTAAACTCCTGAGCAACTACCTGCGTAAGCCATTGCAATTGCGCCGCCAGGTAGTACCATTCAAAGTCAGGAACCGCTAGCCCCCCCTCAACCCTGGGACGCAGCAGGGTGGTTAAGGCGACTCGTCGCCTGCCCGATCCCCAGATGAATCCAGTGGTCAAGGAGCGCAGCGTCCGAAAAATCTACGCTGGAATCCATATCGGCAACGTGCGGAAAAAATACAATAGGTGGGGCAGCGCTACCATTTTCAGCAGAGCCACCCTCCCTGCCACTGAGAGAGGCAAGGTGCGCCAAAACCCCATGCAGCTCTTTAGGGTCCGGATTGCCCTGTTCACTTTGCCTTCCAACAGATCCAGTTGAGAGTGATAAACATGGGTGCCCAAATACGGGAGACACTGATGCTCCCACCTAAGGTACCCGGTGATCTGGGGTGTATCTTCTCTGGGGGATATTGGAAATAGGCAGGATTTTCCCCAATTGACCTTCAGCCCCGAGTGTTGGCCAAAAGTATGGAGTAGGTGGTTGGCCCCGAGTAGTGACTCGTCCACATCCGCCAAAAACATCAGCAGATCATCGGCATATATATTGGGCCTCACCCCTCAGAGTCAAGCCTTCCTACGCCTGTCCCATCCGAGCATGAGATGCCAAGGGCTCGATGGCCAGAGCGAACAGGAGGGGGGACAGTGAACACCCTTGGCGCGTCCCACGACTCACCGGATATGCGGCTGATATCGTGGCACCCGTTTTCACTCTAGCCGTAGCAGCCGTGTAAAGCAATGTCATCCATTTCGCAAACCGGTCACCTAGTCCAAACGCCCTCAGCACTCGGAACAGATAAGGCCATTCAACAATGTCGAAGGCCTTCTCTATATCGATGGAAAGTACAGCAGCTTCTGGTAGCCCTCCGAAGTCTTCCCCCATCAGCCGAATGAGCCGACGTATACATGTCGCCGTGGTGCGCTGGGGAATAAAACCAGCCTGATCCGGGTGGATCAGGGCCCTCATGTGTGTTAGGAGTCGCGTCGCGAGGATCTTACTCAAGATTTTATAGTCAACTGTAAGCATGGATAACGGCCGATAAGACGAGCGAGATCCGGCATCCCCCCGTGTTTCAATAACGGAATTATAAGCGCTTCCCGGGTGGTTGCAGGCAGCAAGGGAACAGCGATGCTCTTGCACACAAACACAAGGTATAATATTGGTAGTTATGTAATAATAAACATCAAATAGCAACAAAGTAGAAAGATGCAGATTCACGGGTATTGTTCATAAGGTGGGTTGTTTTAATAGGTCCACAACCAGCCGACACGTGTTTCGTCGTGTGGGGGTAGATCACAACGACTCTTCAGGGCTTGTGGCACAACCTACACGTATGCAGGTCCGGAAAAGAAAGAATCACTGTAGATAAGGTTGCAGGCAGCACTCCGATGTCCCAAGCTTCCTTGTAAATAGCCTGTAGTCGTGGAACAAGGAGGTCCGCGTAAGCCACGTAGAACTCGATTGGTAAACCGTCCACACTGGGGGTTTTACGGCGAGCCATATGCTTGATCGCCGTATGAATCTCGCCCTCCGCTATCTCACCCCCTAAGCTATCCGCCAGCTCCGGAGCTAGACGCGGTAGCTGGGCCGCAGCTAAGAAACCATCAAGATCACTAGATATGTCAGGCATCGCATTCCTATAGAGGCGTTTATAATAAATAAAGAATTGGTCGTTAACTTCCTTCTGGGAATACACCAAACGGCCCTCCAAAGTGGACAGGGACAAAATCGGGGTACCGCGGGCGGCCGGATTAGCCAGCCAGGCCAGCAGGGAGCCCACTGTCAGATTCCAACCGGCCCAAGCACTGCAGGGACGTAGCATGCACCAGTCCCCTTCCCCTGCCCACTGGACACCCACAGGATAATCTCTATGGGTGCACCTATGGACCTGAAAAGAGGGTGGTAATGTTGAGGAGACACCAAGTCTTCCACCCTTGTAGGTAATAGGACACAGCTCCCTCTGTCTTTACGCTTCTGCACCTGCAGCACAAGAGGGAAAAACAACACCTTTCATATGCACTGGACGCTAATGTAACCAACCCCCAATGACCATGCCTTATCAAACATGCAACCCTTCTCACCTGTGGCTGATGCAGGCTCTGCCTCGTAAAGATGAGGAGTACTGCAACAGTAAAGACAATGTACTCCGGTTTCTGCGCTAATGGCTTTTAGCAGATTCAAGGAAGGAGCACTTCTCAAATATGTCCTAGTACCAAAATTATATCATGCGGGGAAAAAGGTCGAGAGTGGCATGCAGCCAGTACCAAAAAAAAACCGTTATTAAAAAGAAATGAGCACGAAGGGACAAGGAGCAGGGAAACCCTCCGTAGCGCTATACTAACAGCGCGATTAGAAATGAAGCCGCCGCGGAGTGACCCAAAACGTCACTTCCGCACATAACGAGTACTGTGAAGGAATCCTACCCGTCTCGGTCACGGCACAGGACAAAGGATCGATCTGCTCCGCTGCCACAACATAACAATTCTTTAAGCAATGAACCGAATCCAATGTAACCAGTCTTTGTACCCAGTCGATCCTGGGGTTATGTGTTTGTAACCACGGGACCCCCAGTACCAAACCAAACGAGGGTGCGTCGATCAAATCAAAGACCACGGATTCCACATGCCCATTGTCACACAATAAACCTAATGGTTCAGTCTGTCGGGTAATACACCCCGAAGTCAACTCAGTCCCATCGATGGCACTTACTGGCTCTGGTTGTTCCTTTAGATGACAAGGAACCCTCAGCTTATCCGCCAGCTTATCCGCCATCGAGATATCCATAAAGTTCCCAGTGGCCCCGGAATCAAGTAGCACTGACACCGGGACACGGTTCTGCGCTGATATCAACAAGTGAGCGTTAATCACAAAATGCCTAGGAGCCTGATCTACCGCCCCCACCACTTCATACTGAGCATTCCTTTCCTTTTCAGCTACTCGCTCCACTTGTATGCATGCCACCTTTTTCCCAAACCCTACACCAGAGGGCTTCACAGGACAATCCCATGCGAAATGTCCCCCCTGTCCGCAATACAGACACAAGTTCTTCTCTCTCCTTCTCTTCTTTTCCTCTGGTGTCAGAGGACCCCGTACTCCACCTATCTCCATAGGCTCGGGAACGGTTCTACTCTCTCCTACCGCCTTCACCTCTGGTTTCACGTAACTACCCCGTGAGGACTGGAACCGGCTACGTTCTCCTCGCCGTTCAGTCACCCTATGATTCAGTTTCACCACCAAATCGATGAAAGCCGCGCAATCCTCAGGCGGATCCACCACCTGTGACACGATATCCTTCAATTCTTCGCATAAACCCTGATAGAATAGGGATGTCCTCTTCTCAGTCGGCCAATGCGTCTCAGATACCAATCGATTGAAGTTGGCTATATAAGACAACAAGTCCTGCCTGCCCTGCCGCAATTTCAACAGTTCAGCATCACTGGCCTGCATGAACGCATGTTTGGCGAATAGACTACGCATCAACTCCTTGAACGCCTGATAGTTATACAACACACGGTCATTGTTTTCCACTAACGGAATTGCCCATTGGGCCGCGTTACCAGCCAGATACGACAATATGAACGCAATTTTTGCAGAATCATCAGGAAAGGCATTTGTTTTACACATAAAGTGCAGCTGACACTGATTCATAAAAGTGCCGAATTTATCACTCTCTCCTGTGAATCTCTCAGGAGGGGCCAAAGGCACTGCTACAGGGGTTGTAACTGTCACTGCTATGGGAGAACCGCTACTTGCAGTACTAGAACCCGCCCCTCCGGAGTACTGGAACGTGGCTGACTGTATCACGGGAACAGTCCCCCTATGCTGTGACTGTTCTCTGGCCCCTACGGCTACTAACTCCTGTTTCAGTCCTACATTCTCCTGTTGCAACTCTTGCACTTGTGCCTGTAGGGTGTGTACAGCTCCCATGATATCCTGCATTGAGGGACCCCCCGTACCCCCTTCCTCATCCATGCTAGTCCGGGCAGTGCTGTATTAACGTGGGCTCGATATTCTGTCAGATTCCAACCGGCCCAAGCACTGCAGGGACGTAGCATGCACCAGTCCCCTTCCCCTGCCCACTGGACACCCACAGGATAATCTCTATGGGTGCACCTATGGACCTGAAAAGAGGGTGGTAATGTTGAGGAGACACCAAGTCTTCCACCCTTGTAGGTAATAGGACACAGCTCCCTCTGTCTTTACGCTTCTGCACCTGCAGCACAAGAGGGAAAAACAACACCTTTCATATGCACTGGACGCTAATGTAACCAACCCCCAATGACCATGCCTTATCAAACATGCAACCCTTCTCACCTGTGGCTGATGCAGGCTCTGCCTCGTAAAGATGTGGAGTACTGCAACAGTAAAAACAATGTACTCCGGTTTCTGCGCTAATGGCTTTTAGCAGATTCAAGGAAGGAGCACTTCTCAAATATGTCCTAGTACCAAAATTATATCATGCGGGGAAAAAGGTCGAGAGTGGCATGCAGCCAGTACCAAAAAAACCCCGTTATTAAAAAGAAATGAGCACGAAGGGACAAGGAGCAGGGAAACCCTCCGTAGCGCTATACTAACAGCGCGATTAGAAATGAAGCCGCCGCGGAGTGACCCAAAACGTCACTTCCGCACACAACGAGGCGGAGCGTACCCCCGCAGAGACGCGCTGAAACTAGCGGCAAGTCACTGTAACTCAGCGTTTAGTAATTCCACACGCTGGAGTGAACGGGAGCCCCCGAATCACCCAAGACCAATAATCAGACTCACTGGGGCATAAAAAGGAAAGCGGGAAAAAGGGAAGGGATACCAGGATACCGCTAACTGAACTAAGAAAAGAAATAGAAAAAACGGGGAAGGGACAAAAACGAAGCAGGAAGGAACACAAACCCTCTTCACGAGCCCGTGAGAGGGGACAGGACAGCAACAAGGATTAAGGTAGCAGATGAGGAGGCTCAGCTCTGCAACTTCAGCAACCAACAACCAGGAAGGGAATCCAAACACTGGCAATATCGAGCAATGAGTCAAAGGTAGGACTGGTTTTTATCTACCTATCAATGGTCATGTGATGTTAAGGCATGGTCATAAAGATAGGACTAGCTTGATTCCTAACACCCACCTTATCCCGCTCAGCGTGAGCCCGAACAAGGTATTCCTTATGGTCAAAACAGCGGAGTCATTCCATTTGCACCGCGACCTCTTCACGAGCAGTCAAGACCGCAGCGTGAGACCCTGAAGCTGCATGGTTGGCGCGCTCAGCCAGGCGTAATTGATCCTCACACTTCGCAAGATCCTGCACCAGAGTCTTGCGAGCCCCTGCCGTGGATGAAATACAAACTCCCCGAATCACCGCCTTAAAGGCATCCCATTCGAGGGCCCTACTGGATGCCGTCCCCTCATTTTCGGCAAAGTAACGCTCCACACCTTACTGCACTCCTGATTTAAAAACTGAATCTTTCAACGCCAGTGGATTCAAACGCCAGGTGGGAATCGCCTGTTGCTGCCTAGTCCATTGGACCGCTACCAAACAGGGATTATGGTCAGAAATTGTCCTCGCTAGGTATTCACTGTGGCGAGCAACCCCTGTATGTCTTGTGAGCATAAAACACTGTCTAACCGGACATGTAGGGCATGTGGTGCAGAATAAAATGAAAAATCCCTCCCAGTAGGGTGGTGTGTCCGCCAAGTGTCAACTAGACCCCAATTGTCCTGCCATTCCCTCCTCCCCTTTGCCGCTTTATGCACCGGGGACTGGGCCAGTGGTGGGTGTGACCTATCCAGCTCCACATCAACAACAGAGTTAAAGTCCCCCCCAAGTAAAACCGTGCCCGTCAGGACCGTCGCCAATTTACCTGATAAGCGTGCAGAAAAGGCCGCTTGCTCTACATTCGGGGCATAAACACTACAGAGTGTTAAGTCCCTCCCATCCAGTCGGCCCTGTAGTGCCACAAATCTCCCCTCGGGATCCACCATTGTAGTCAGGGGTTGGAATGGCACTCCTGCTCTCACCCATACCAGAACTCCCCGTGCATACGCTGAAAAGGTAGTATAAAGCAATTGGCCCCTCCACCTGCGCTGCAAGGCCCTCCCCTCAGTTTGATCCAGATGCGTTTCCTGCACAAAGGCTACTTGGACCCCTCTGCGCACCAAATAGGCATGTACCTTGTGTCGCTTTTTCATGGGATTCAATCCCCTCACATTCCAGGTTATACATTTCAGTTCAGGTAGGGTCCCCATTCAAAAGTATATCTGCAAATCGTCTGTTCATCAAATCCCCGGGCGCACTGACAATCCCAAGGAACCCCAACACAACCCACCGAACCCCCTTCCCACCCACCCCCAGAACAGGCTCTAAACCGCAGGCACCCATCCAAAGTCAAAAATCCCCAATTAAAGAAAGTCTCTGGTAGCCACCAGAGTCTCACAACCAGTGTGAGAGCGAGGGGGGCTCAGCACCTCAGGAGCGTGGACAACGAGGCATTCGTAATCCGATCACCCAACCTCCCCTATAACTCCCCTGATGTCCCACAGTATTAGGCAGCCATCATAAAGGCTCCGAAGTAAAGGCCGCCGCCAGTACCACGTAAGGCCCGCAACCCTCAAAACCGCACCCCCCGCCCCACGCACTGAAGCACAGTCTCGTACTGTACCATGTTGAGGGAGGCGCCAGGGTCACTCGTCCAAAAGGCCAACTGCAGTCCGTGGCGTGACATGGGGCAGTGGTTGATCGCCGCCCCCCGAGCCCTCAGAAGTTGCATCAGCCGACCCCCTATGGGAACCGGAGTCCACTGTAGCTGTAGAGGACATCGCCTTGGAAATGGTGGAAACTGCCTTGAGGGCCTCCTTGCGCTCCAGTTCCGTCTGCAACTCCGAGGGCAACCGCGCTTTTCGTCCTCTGTTCCGGCGACTCCGCCTAGGCTTGGGTGCAAAGTTCTGTAGCTCCCCCGGCGTCGTGCAAGCATCCGTACCAGCCTTATAAGATTCCAACCAGTGCCACACTTCCTCAGGAGTATTATAAAAGGAGGATTTGCCATCTAACATTATCCGTAGGCGGGCCGGAAACAAGAGTGAGTATCGGATACCTTCATCTCGAAGTACCTTCTTCACAGCGAGGAACGAGGAACGGTGGCGCTGCACCTCAAAAGAGTAATCGGGGTAGATGGAGACACGAGCATTGTCCACTTGGTAGGGCCCCATTGCCTGAGCTCTCTGCAGGATCGTGTCTTTATCCTTGTAGTGCTGAAGGCGCGCCACAACAGGGCAAGGGGGTCGCCCCGGTGCCAGAGGGCGGGCCGGAACCCGGTGAGCACGCTCCAGTGTGTAAAATTGTGTCAGGCCCTCAGGAGCAACCACCTTGCGTAGCCATGTTTCCAGGTAGCTCACCATATCAGACCCCTCTGTTTTTTCCGGCAGACCCACCACGCGTATATTATTAAGTCTGTTGCGGCCTTCTGCATCCTCTGCCCTCTGTTCCAGTAGTTGTACTCTTCTCTGCAGGTCTACCAGGGCGGCGTCCGTCGCTTTGTGAGCCGGCTCCAGCGAAGCCAGCTTGACTTCGGCTTGCGTGACACGGTCCACCAGATTCCCGTGGTCTGCACGCAGGAGTCCCAGGCCAGTGGACACCTGAGCGATGTCGTGATGGAGGGCCTCCCTCGTGTCGGCAATGGCTTTCAGTATCTGTTCCATTTGGCACTGCTGCAGCCCCGCCACGGGGTCCCCAGATGGGCCCAGGTCGCGATCCCCGGGTGGGTCCACCACAGGGTCAGGGGGTATCGCGCCCGGTTTCGTACACAGTTTCCCCATCGCACCGATGCTCATGAAGCCCCCGGCCCGCGTCCGTGACCGTCCTCCCAAGGCAGGTCTGCCAGGAGCACCCCCTGCACAGCAACAGTTTGTAACCCCGATCACAAAGGCGATAAGGCTTCTCCCAACGGCGGGCTGCACTCTGCCGTCCACAGGTCGTCAAAACAGGCCCAGCCGGCCAAGTGGTTCAAGGAGACACCAGACCCCCTCCAAGCCTCCGCAACCGTGGCAATCTCAGTCCATCAGCTGCACCGCAAGCCTGAGGGAGCCGTGAGGTGTAGCCGTGTCCCAAGCTACGTAGGTGGGCCCACGCCAGGCAGGAAGGCAGGGCCCAGTACCCACACCATCAATGGCCGCTTGGGGGTAAGGCCTCAAGACCGCTCAAAGAAAAACTAAAGGTGATGATGGACGCTCTCCAGTAATTGTGCCCCAGTAGAAGAGGCGAATCCCCGGCAGCACCCCGGGTCACTCGTAGTCAGCCCAGGCTATTGAGGGGCTTCAGCAGGCTGCTCCACTCCCCAACCAAGGTCGTACGATCCAGCACCGGCGCGGCATGTATGGCCCCCGCGCCCGGCTGTCGCCGGCACTCCAGGACAGTCACGGAGATGAGGAGGCAGGGCAGCTGGGTAATACCGCCAGCGTCCGCGGCCAGGGTCCCGGACAAACCCCCCAGTCCGCAGAGGCACACAGCACCGACCTGCAGAGGCAGCAGCAGAGGCCCCCTGCGCCACAACACGCCCCCACCGCCAGGTCACTCACTCCAGTCACAGAAGCCGGGCGGCCGCCAGGGAGATCCGCTCCTCGTAACAGGCTGCCCCGCAGCCACTCCCCGTGGGTCAAGGGTCACTGGACCGCCGCGGTAGCGTTGCTCTCCTCTGCCACAGCTAGTCACCGTCAGGACCCCCGGGTGATCCGAGGTCCGCAGCACCAGCTGCGTCTATGCTCTGACGCCACTTCTGGTCACCGGTTGCTGCCGCAGGTGGAGGCCGACGCGGTCGCTCCCCGGTCCGGCCAACCGTCCACTCCAGTCCGGGGATGAGCTCGGCGGCGCAGGCCGCAGCAAGATGGCCGGCGCCGGGCGGGGGGACTCCAGGGCAAATCCGCGCGTCGTCGCTGTAGGCCGATATTCGCCACAGTGGGCGGCTACGCAGGGGCTACGCAGCCGTAGTGATTGCTGGGCAGCCTTTTAGGGACAGCAGGGCAAAATCAAGCAGGATAACTCAGAGGTGGGCATGGAGCTTCGTGCTCACACGTCCGTTCCCGTTGGTGGCCAAGCCACGCCCCCCTCTGAGTCACACCTAGGTGACTCTGCATATCCCAACTAGCCTTCTTTGCTGAGCTCACTGAGGAATCCCAGGAGTTTGAGTAAGGTTTGCTACAATGATGCCCATGGGAACACACGTGGTGTGTTCAGGAGCATACTTTTGGTCTTCTTAAGTCTCGATTTTGGTGCCTGAACACGACCGGAGGCGCACTGATGTACTCTCCCCAAAAGGTGTGTAGATTATAGTTGCATGCTGCATGCTCCACAACCTGGCATTGCGCACAAGAGATCCCCCTGATCCTGGATGATGTTGAGCAGCAGGTGCCCCACCTGCAAAGGAAGGTGTGGACCTGTGTCAACAGCTCAACAACCGCTACTTCCCTTGAAGGTGAGTGACATTGTACATTGTCTGCGGTTTTTGATGCTGTTTGTAGGAGAGTAGGATCTGCTTCTTATAATTACCCCTACTTTTTGCTGATGTTTCACTGTTTTCAACTTAGGCTTACTGGGATCCTGCTATTCAGTACATCAGTCTATCTGCTTTCTCCTCTAAATTGATGACATGTACTTTAGGTACACTCCAGATTGGATCATGGGGTATTATATGTCCCTAGTATATGGTATACTATGTACCTAGAGCATAGGTACCCCAGAGGCCTCTCATGGGCTGCAGCATGTATTATGACACCCCTGGGAGACCATTCAAAATGACACAACAGGTCTGCTACAGCAGCCTGTGAGAGGTGGTGCCTGCACCCCTTACTTAGATATAGGTTCACTATATCTTTCAGTCACCCCTATGGCAGGCCTCATCAATACTGCAGCCTTTGGAACCTCTATTCTGTGGTTGTTTGTGATGCAGTCAACCATATACTCTTAAATGCATTATAACCTCGCAGTAAATGCTAACTTTAAAACGGCTGCATGGAAACATGTTGTGTTTGGTGTCAAACATCTTGGAATCATACCGCCACATCAGTAATTGGTGTGGGAGGTATGATTCCACCCTCCTAGAAGGAGAAATATGACAACACCGGTACACCCAGTACCAGCTTTCTGAACCCTGGCATCACAAGATGAATGCTGCCAGACACGAGTCTGCCCTCCTGCTGCTGGACAAAACTCCAGCAGGGGAAGGTGGACAATAGGCTTCTTGTCACAGGGAGGTGTGACCACCTCCCAGACAGGCTTTAGTGTATTGGGGCTGGGTGGGTACACTCCGAGAGTGCTTTGATGTCTGCACTTGGGGCGCATTTGGTGTCCCTGTGCATAGTCCAGCTCAAACCTTTTACAGGAGCCATTTGCTCCTGCTCTGGTGCAAAACTGGACAAAGGACTTGGGTGTAGCCATCCTTCTGTCCTGACCCTCTGATAGGTGGGTCCACAGAGTTTGTCTCACCCCTTCCTTAGGTATAAAGTAGGAACCCCTGACTACATGATTTTAGATATTACCTGGTCTACGCTCTACTACAGAAACCAATCCTGACGATCTGCACAACACTGAATGACTGAAGAATCTCCCTTGGAGTAAAGGAGTTACTCCCCTGCTGAGCAGGCACCTAAATGCATCTGACCAGTTTGCATCTATGCAGCTCCTGAAGGACTCAAAAGATATCTGCAATACAGGAGGTGGGTTCCCGTGGTCTCTGAGGTTGATCTGTGCTCTCAGCAATTCTGAGACCCTCATCCCTCTTGGGGACGTGCAACCCGAACCCCTGGGCACCTGGCACATTTGCAGCAGCACGTTCTTTTTGGAAACCCCTGAGGCTGTGCTTTGGGCTAATTGTGGTCCTGACCCAGAGCAGTGTTTCCACTGAAGATTTCCAGCCTACACTCCACGAGTGTTCCGTGGGCTGGTATTTAGTGATTCCTCTTGAGGACCTTCGCGATCCCTGGTCCGTTGCCCTTTGGGTCCCTGTGAAAGTAACTTTAACTTTCTGTGGCCTTTCCTGTTTGCTCCAGATGGACCCTGACTCTCCATAGCTTGGAAGGAAGAACATTTCATAAATATTCGGCGCAGTCTCCATATGGATGACACTACATTTGTTTAGTTAAATCATACTGTTCCAATTTCTTTCACAGTCTTCCCATTCACAGCGAAGTACAGACCATAAAGCAGGAAGACACTTAGTTGTAATGAACACAAGAATGTATATAGCTTTTTTGCTGTTGCCAAGCCTGAGATTCAGAAAACTGTAGGCTTTGCTAATAAAGGGCAAGTTATAATGTGCTAATGGTACATTGTGAGCCAGAAACAGCTTTGTAACTCATAGTACTCTGTGACTAATTGGAATTTGGAGGCACGGAGGGGCATAAAAAGAGCTTCCTATCCTAAGTCCACAGCAAATTTGAAGGCAGAATTGAGTTCACACATCTTTGATTGACCATCACACATCTTTGGTGACCATCTTGCCTCCAACGCGAGTGGTCGCTCCCCCCGCTTCCTCCCTCACCTGTGGTATTGTAGCGCCTACATTTGCTATTTGCTTGCTGACTGGGCACTGAGTTTGTACTTGCCAGCGCGCACTGTTGTTTACCTAATCACATAGCGCTTTGCTGATTGGTAACCGATATCGCTTTCACCCTGGGCACTGAGTTTGTACTTGCTAGCGCGCACTGTTGTTTATTTAATTACATAGCGCTTTGCCGATTGGTAACTGATATCGCTTTCACCCTGGGCATTGAGTTTGTACTTGCTAGCGCGCACTGTTGTTTATTTAATTACATAGCGCTTTGCTGATTGGTAACTGATAGCGCTTTCACCGTGCAGTACCTGTAATAATTGTAGCTGCGCTTTGTCTGCATTACATTGGCTGTGTTCTTATTTAAAGGGTGCCACGATCTCCTCTGTCTCCGCGCACGAACTCGCATCTTTGACCCTCATAGCGATCCATTGCTCCTTGTTGTTGTTGTTGGTCGGCCATTTCCCAGGTTGACCCGAGCCCTCCCTCAACCTCGCCCCCGCCTCCCTGCTGACCCTCCCACCCACGAGAGCTACAGGAGCCGCCCTCTCCCACACAGTGAGCTGTGACCATCTTGCCTCCAACGCGAGTGGTCGCTCCCCCCGCTTCCTCCCTCACCTGTGGTATTGTAGCGCCTACATTTGCTATTTGCTTGCTGACTGGGCACTGAGTTTGTACTTGCCAGCGCGCACTGTTGTTTACCTAATCACATAGCGCTTTGCTGATTGGTAACCGATATCGCTTTCACCCTGGGCACTGAGTTTGTACTTGCTAGCGCGCACTGTTGTTTATTTAATTACATAGCGCTTTGCTGATTGGTAACTGATAGCGCTTTCACCGTGCAGTACCTGTAATAATTGTAGCTGCGCTTTGTCTGCATTACATTGGCTGTGTTCTTATTTAAAGGGTGCCACGATCTCCTCTGTCTCCGCGCACGAACTCGCATCTTTGACCCTCATAGCGATCCATTGCTCCTTGTTGTTGTTGTTGGTCGGCCATTTCCCAGGTTGACCCGAGCCCTCCCTCAACCTCGCCCCCGCCTCCCTGCTGACCCTCCCACCCTCCGCCCCCTCCACTCTCCATTTATGTCAGATGTACCAACGCGCAGCGTCCACGCGCTACGTCCACGCCGAAGGTGCGCCAAAGGTAAGCCCGTCTACGCCCGTCCGCGCCTGGACCGCGCCCAGTGCCATACCCCCTGCCCCTTCCACTGCCCAGCCCTCCCGCATTACATACGATGCCGCCACCCTCCTAGCCCTTAACCCCGGTCGCGCCCCCAACTGCGTCCAAGTAGCTCCTGGACACACCCATGGACCTTTCTCCTGCTACTCCTGCAAATTCAGCGGCACCGACAACATCCCCGCTACGACCACACCACAAATTCCCGACCCCAACCACCTACAATGCATCCTTCTCAACACCCGCTCGGTCCACAGACACGCCATTGACCTATGGAATCTACTAGACACCATCTCTCCAGACATCGCCTTCCTAACGGAAACATGGATGAACGCTTCCTCCGCCCCAGACATCACCATTGCCATCCCTGAAGACTATAAGATCACTCGCAAAGACCGTACCGGCCACACAGGAGGAGGAATCGCTATCGTCCATAAGAAATCAATCCGCATCTCAACCAGCTCTGACGCCAACCTCACCAACTCCGAACACCTTCACTTCCAGATCCACATCGACCCCAAGACCACACTCAGAGGCACCCTCCTCTACAGACCACCAGGACCCCAGCGCAAAATTCAAGACATCACGGACTTCATCACTCCACACGCGCTCCCCTCCAAAGACTACATCCTTCTGGGAGACCTCAACTTTCACCTTGACAAGATCAACGACCGCAACACCACCACCCTCTTGGACAACCTCGCCAACCTCGGACTTAAACAACTGGTCACTTCCCCCACCCACATCGCTGGTCACACACTCGACCCCATCTTCACCTCCAGCAATCATGTCTCCTTCAGCCACACTACGGATCTCCTCTGGACTGACCACAGCTGCGTTCACTTCACCTACAACAAGCCAAAACCCACCAACCACCTCCAACCAACTCTGCAAAGAAACTGGAACAAAATCACCACCGACCAGATCTCTTCATCGCTCCTTCTAAACACCCCAGCCCACTCCTCTGACCCAAACCAAGCCGCCGCCAACCTCACCCTATGGTTATCCAACACCGCCGACACCTTAGCACCACTGAAAAAACGCCAAAGCAAACCTGGCAACAAGAAGGCCTCATGGTTCAACGATGATCTTAAGAAGTCCAAGAAATCTGCCGCTCCCTTGAAAAGGCCTGGAAAAAAGACCCAACCACTAGCACCAAGGACGCCTTCAAAAACGCCACCCGCACTCACCACCAACTAATCCGAAAGGCCAAGAAAACAGCATTCAAGGATCGACTTGACAACAACGCCCACAACAGCAAGGAACTTTTCAACATCGTCAAGGAATTTTCCAATCCCTCGGCCAACTCCAACGACATCACACCCTCTCAAGCCCTCTGCGACTCCCTAGCCTCATTCTTCCACAACAAGATTGCAGACATCCACAACAGCTTTGACAACCAACCCGGAGACCAACCCACCCAACCATATGCTGAACATTCTCCCCCCGTGAACACCCTTAACGACTGGAACCCAATCTCCACTGAGGACACCATCCGCCTAATGAACTCCATCCACTCAGGATCACCCACAGACCCATGCCCTCACCACATCTTCAACAAAGCAGACTCCATCATAGCCCCGCACCTCCGAGACGTCATCAACTGCTCCTTCAACTCCGCCACCTTCCCAGAAAACTGGAAACACGCTGAACTCACCGCCCTTCTGAAAAAACCCACAGCGGACCCCACCGAACTCAAAAATTACCGCCCCATTTCGCTCCTTCCATTCCCGGCCAAAGTAATCGAGAAAGCTGTCAACAACCAGCTCGCCGCTTTCCTCGAAGCCAACAAATCCCTCGACTCCTCACAATCTGGCTTCCGAGCAAAACACAGCACTGAAACTGCACTCATCGCAGCAACAGACGACATTCGAACTCTACTGGACAATGGAGACACAGTCGCCCTCATCCTCCTCGACCTCTCTGCAGCATTCGACACAGTCTGCCACAGCACCCTTTTACAACGCCTCAGTAACATCGGAATACAAGGAAAAGCACTTGAATGGATCACCTCGTTCCTCACCGGAAGAACCCAGAGAGTCCGCCTTCCACCATTCAAGTCCGAGGCCTCTGAAGTCATCTGTGGCGTACCACAAGGATCCTCACTCAGCCCCACCCTCTTCAACGTATACATGAGCCCCCTCGCGGCCATCGCCCGCCAACACAACCTCAACATCATCTCTTACGCGGATGACACTCAACTAATCCTTTCTCTCACCAATGACCCCAGCACCGCCAAAACTAACCTACACAAAGGAATGAAAGAAGTTGCCGAATGGATGAAACACAGCCGTCTGAAACTGAACTCAGATAAAACAGAAGTCCTCATCTTAGGTACATCCCCCTCTGCATGGGACGACTCTTGGTGGCCGGAAGCCCTTGGAAAAGCACCCATCCTGACAGACCACGCACGGAACCTAGGCGTCATCCTGGATTCCTCACTCTCAATGAACAGACAAGTCAGCGCCGTATCCTCATCCTGCTTCAACATTCTTCGCATGCTCAAAAAAACATTCCGCTGGATCCCCACCGAAACCAGGAAAACAGTCACCCATGCTCTGGTCACGAGCCAACTGGACTACGGAAACACCCTCTACGCAGGTACTACCGCTAAACTCCAGAAGAAACTCCAACGAATCCAAAACGCCTCAGCCAGGATCATATTAGACATCCCGCGCAACGAACACATCTCTGGTCACCTGAAAGACCTCCACTGGCTACCCGTCAATAAGAGAATCACTTTCCGACTGCTAACCCACGCACACAAATCACTCTACGACATCGGACCAGAATGCCTCAACTCACGACTGTCCTTCTACACCCCCTCCCGCCAACTACATTCTTCCAGCCAAGCCCTCGCCACTGTACCTCGCATCAACAAGACCACCATGGGAGGCAGATCCTTCTCATACCTAGCTGCTAAAACTTGGAACTCACTCCCCACTTACCTTCGCCTTACCCAGAACCACCTAGCATTCAGAAAGCAACTTAAAACGTGGATATTTGACAAGTAATCCTCCTCCCCCTCCTAAGCGCCTTGAGACCCTCTGGGTATGTAGTGCGCTATATAAATTACCTGACTTGACTTGACTTGACTTGACTTGATTCTATATTAGCATCCACAATGGGATGGTGTCAGCCATAAAATGAAAGGTGTCCATAAATACATGGGCTATTGGCATTGAGTTGGAGGAGAAAATGGTCAAGGAGAGCATGCAGTGGTCTCTTCGACCATTGTCTACTTCCCTTGATGTCATTCATGGATTGCCTTTGTTTATTGCTCCTTTGAGTGACAGAGGCTGAACGAAAAAAGTTGAATTTCTGCAAACATGGATTCAACGATATAACTATTTTGTCTCTTACAGCCCTATAGGCCTGCATTTGCATGTATTTATTTATTTATTTATTTATAGTGTTTTATATAGCGCGGACAAGACCCGTGGGTATCAGAGCGCTTAACATAAAAAGATTACAAATTACAGATTGACATTATAGTAGCAATTATAACAACAAACATATATGAGGTAGTAGGCGATATGCTATCAGGGGTGATTAGATAAATATATTCCTAACGCCTGTGACATTAGCCTTAGGAGGTGCATAGGCTTGGCTTGTGTCATAGTCATACCGTCAGGCTCGGTGAGGTAGGATTACATAGTATTATCAGTGCAATTCCAAGAGTAATTAGCAATAAGAGTTGAATAGATTTAGCTAGTGGCAAGGATTAAATAGATAAAACCAAGTAGGGTAGAGAATTATATCATTATGGGTGTGAGATACAGTGTAGAGATCACATATATATGAGGTAGCCTTGAAGTGTATAGCCGCTGTTTGATCGGGAATCAGTCATTGTCTAATTGATCTTCAAATTATTCATGATGAGTCCGATCTTCTTTGTCTTGAGTGTTCATACTAATGGTCGGTAGGTATCTCTATGTAGGGTATTTACTCATCAAGTGGTTCTTCAGTTCCCGTTTGAATTTTACAGTGTTTTGAATCACCCTGATGTTAGGGGGGAGGGAATTCCAGACTCTGGGGGCGGCTCCGGAGAATGCTCGGTCATAGGTCTTTTTCTTCCGGAAGAAGGCCGGTCGTAATAGCAACTCCTTAGCGCTTCTAGTTGGTCTGTTACCTCCCGATAGCTTAATTTTCTTGGCTAGATATATAGGCGTGTTGTAGTGAACCGCTTTGTGGGTAATACAGGCCATCTTCATTTTAATTCTAGCTTCGTAGGGTAGCCAGTTTAGTGCCTTTAGGTGGGGAGATATGTGATCGAATTTCCTCGTTCCCGTGATGAGTCTTGCCGCAGCGTTGAGACAGGCTTTTAGTGGTGCAGTGGATGTTTTCGGTAGGCCAGCTAACGTGGTGCAGCCATATTCAATTCTCGAGATCACTAGTGATTGGATAGCCAGTTTTAGATCTGCTTCTGAGATAAAGGGTTTCAGTTTTCTTAGATAGTTCAGGTGGAAACGGGCGCTCTTGGCCATTGTGTTGATGTGGTCTTTCATGTCGAGGTTCTCATCTAACGTAATTCCTAGTGATTTAGCTGAGTTAATTATGGTCGGAGTACAGTTTAGCGCAGTCACCAATTTAGTCCATTCTTTTACCTCTGGTTGACTCCTTGCTGGTGATATTAGTAGGAATTCTGTTTTGTCGGCATTAAGTTTTAGATGATTGGCTGTTAGCCATTGTAGCGCTCGCTTTAATGTTTCATTCATTAGGTCAATGTCATCCCGACAGGCGATCTTCATATATATTTGCGTGTCGTCTGCGTACATGTGATAGGAGATCTGTGATTTTCGAAGAATCTCCGTGAGAGGTTCTACATACAAGTTGAATAGATCTGGGGATAACGTTGAGCCTTGTGGGACCCCTAATGCGTTAGGGCACGGGGAGGAGATTACTTGGTTGACCAGGAATAGTTGTGTCCTGTTCTGTAGGAAGGAGTTAAACCATTTCAGTACGTTTCCAGATAAACCCATCCTGTCTCGTAGCCTGGTCAACAATAATTTGTGATTTACAGTGTCAAATGCTGATGACAAGTCTAGTAGGATCAGTAGGCACGCATGGTTTTGGTCTAGGGCTTGTAAGGCATCATCAACAATATGCAGGATCGCCGTTTCAGTACTATGTCCAGTTCTGAAGCCTGATTGGCAGTCATCTAGTAATGAGAACTTAGCGATGTGCTGACTCAGTTGGCCCTGCACGCATTTCTCAATAAGTTTGGCAAGTAGAGGGATGTTGGTCACTGGTCGATAGTTCTTCGGGTCTGTTGCATCCGCTGTCGGTTTTTTGATGATGGGAACTACCTGCCCAGTTTTTAGGCAGTCAGGGAGGGTCCCTTGTGCAAGTGAAGCATTTATTATCTCAGTCCAGATGGGAATTAGGGTGTGGCTGATTTCTCTTACACACTTTGCCGGTAGAGGGTCTTGATAGTGGTTGTTCGGTCTGAGTTCTGCTAGCGTTTTGGCGATCTTTCCCTGGTCATATAGTCCAAATGTGTCCCAATTTGCCTTATTTTTTGTTTGAAGACCTTCAGTTGTCGCCTTAGCCTCATTTATAGGTGAGGGAAGGGTCATGAGGTTAGCTGCTGCACTTGTGAGCTCAGCTTCTAGTAGTTTGTTTTTTTCCGTGAAAAATGAAGAGAATTCCTCGCAGCTTATGGGAGTTTTTGAGCTCTCTTGAGTCGTTTTGGCTAGTTTATTTGACTGTTGTTTTAAGATATCAAAGAGTTTTCTTGGTCTGTTTGTGGCATTGTCGAGTTCAGCCCTTATAAATTCTTTTTTGGTGTTGATTATCTTTTTGTTATATTGTTTTCTAGTTTTTCTGAGGTCTTTCAGCTCAGGGGAGAAGGGATGTTGTCTCCATTTCCTTTCAGCCATTCTCAGTTTTCGCCTGTCTTCGTTCAACGCCTCATTAAACCAAGGATTTTTTGGCTTTTCTGAGACATTTTTCAGTTTTTGAGGCAGGGTGTCATTGACTATATTACCGATCGAGGTTATGTAGTGATCCGTCAGCTCGTTGACATTGACATTCTGCCTGTTGTTACGAGGCTTCAGGTCATTCTCACATCTTTCCACCAGTAATTCAATATTGGCTTCTTTTGTATCTCGAATCAGTTTTTTGCACTTGCGGGGTTGCACGGTCCTGCCCTTTTTCATTGTGTGTATCACGAATGTTATGGCGTGATGGTCAGACCAATCACACGGGTCTATAGCAAGGATTGAAGTCTCTTTGTTTCTTGAAATAATCCAGTCTAGAGTCGCTCCTTGTGAGTGAGTGGGCTGGGTGCATGCTTGCGTAAGGTTTAGCTCATTGAGGAAGTCTTTAATCGAGTTAACCATTTTGTCATTGCCGTCGTCCCAGTGGAGGTTAAAGTCACCTAGGAATATTTTGTTGGCATCCGAGTTAGAATTGGCAGTTATGATCTCTATTAGTTGCTCTGTGAACTTTGTGTTCTCTCCCGGTGGGTGGTAGAACGCGTGCAGGTTATAGCTTTGATTATTTAGTGATCTTATGTTAAGACCAAGGTATTCACAGGATTCTATGGGGTCAGATTGGAATTGGTTGACTTTAATCTCGGAACGGTGAATGCACGCTATACCTCCTCCCACTTTCCTTGGTCTGTCTAACCTGACAATGTTATATTGAGGTGGTACTAGGAGATCAATGGTAGGAGATGATGATTCACTGAGCCATGTTTCCGTGAGGATGGCCAAGTCAATTTCCTTGTTGATGATGAGGGCGGCTATATCTGACGCATGTTTAGTTGCCAAACGACAGTTAAGAAGTAGGCATTTCAGGGCTTTCTGTGAGTTAACGTGGTTTTCATTTTCAGTGTTGGTTGTAGTTACCTGAATATGTTGTAAGTTGTGGTGGATTGCTTTCCTGTCATTCTTTCTGGACGTTCTATTAGAGTCAATAGGTACAATTTCGATATACTCCTCCTTTCCCTGAGCCGGTTGTTCATAAGATCGGAGTAAGGCCCGGGCTTCTTCATTTGTTAAGGGATTGGTCCTGTTTGGTCTGTTGGGTCGGAGTACAAGATTCTGGATTTGTGCGACCTTCGTGTGCGTAATTATCGTCATCTCCCAGATTTTCTCAATTGTCTTTGCGACATTCATCGAGTCTTGTGCCAGGTTGCCTATTAGTCTCTTGAGCTCATTGACTTCTTTCAATGTTCGGGTAGATTTCTGGTGTGAGATAGACATGGCTGTATGCGTTCTACGTTTTTCCCTCCTCCGTGAAAGGTCTGTTCTCATTGCCACCGATCGTACCGTTGTATCCTTAGTTTTGTTATGATTCTTGACTTTATTAGGGGTGTCTCCATTGCTTCCTATGTTATTAGGTGTAGAGGGTGTTTTTGTGGATAAAGATCTAAGGGACTCCAGACTCGCATTCGAGGGAGATTGGGGAAGGTCGATAACCTCTACCCTGTTCTTTTTGTAATTATCTTCATAGGCGGTCTCACTCGGAGCTGAGCCACCCTCTTCAGGTGTTGTGGCGTCGTGTGGCATCGGCAACGGCACTTCTATTGGTGCCTGGTTCTTCTCTTTGTTTCGAGGGTTAGGAGATACCGCTACCCTTTTAATCTCCTTCTCTGGTATGGCCATCGCAGTTTCAGGTAAATCTCCGGCGTTAGGGATATGATCGTTCCGGCAGCCCGTTTGGTTGGCTTCTCTGGTGACAGAGTTGTTTATGTCATTTGTGATATCTGGTGGGGTCATGTTTTGTTGATGATTAGGTCTTTCTGCTTGGCGTGTTGGTTGTGGTGGATCTTGAAGGTTTATGTTTGGTATGCCATCAGTATTGGAAGAACTGTTCTGGACTATATTGACTACTCGTTGGGTTCGAGGTGTCTGGGATCTTGTGTTTTCTGCTTCTATTTTTAAGGTTGAGAATACTTTGTCAAATTTTACTAACTCTCTGTCAGCTGCTTGGATGAGTACAATTCCATTTTTGTATATAGTTATGTTTAGGACAGCTCTGCACCATGCTGAAGGTTTGCTCCTAATTTTTGTGCCGTGTGGGATGTTGGTTATATTTTCAATATTTAGCCTTTTTGTCACGACATTACGCCAGGTCGCCGTTCTTCTAGTGAAGAATATCAGGTCATTTATGATAATGCCCCTATCTGTGTTAAACGAGGGGTCCAAGAGCAGTTGTTCAGGATTTTTCTTCAATAAGTTGTGTTTGACCTTTTTTGCCGCGTTCTTAGAAATCTTGGGTGGGTATGTTATGACTTGCGCGTTCATGTCTTCACGCTCTGTGTACCTGACCGACATAATGGTTCTTTAGTTCGTGTAGATCTTTAAGTGTTTCGCGTTTCTATCCTTCCAGGTTTCACTGAGACCACCTTATTATCTTTCTTAAATTATAGCTGTGATCTCTTTACTCTTTCCACTGTCTTGCCTGACCTCTTTCATTTCACTTTGTAAGTTGCTACTATCTTAGCCCTTTTTTCTTTCTTACCACACTTTGTCCTCTTTTTCTTTCCTTTTTGCATGTGAATCTTGTGTGAGGATGTTTTGTTATTGACGAAGTTGCTCCCAGTTCCAAGATGGCCGTTTGTTTCTCTGTCTGAGTGAGAGCTGAAGTCTCTTCTCTCTTTCACTTGCTTGAGGTCCTCTCCGAATTGTCTTTCTTTTGTTGTTGTTGCAATCAAAGTCCATTTTCACTTTCACCTCTTTGTCCTCTTGTGTTTTCCTTATGCCTGATGTGTTTATTTGGGTGCAGTCTTTGTTCCCTGACTGACGATGTCAGAAACGGCCGCCATTTTAAGGTCAGGCAAGCCGGACCTTACTTTCCTCCGTTTATCTAACCGGTGAATCTTTCCTATTCAGAGCATCCAATCATGCGCTGCTTGGCTGGGGTTGGCAGCATCTAGTCCCTCGCGCCAATTCCGTGATTGCGGTCTGTATAAAGTTTATTTGTCCGTTTTCGCCGCCATTGTTAGATCAGGCGGGACGGATCGGATCAGTCTTTTTCTATCTCCCGTTTACTTATGCTTGGATGATCCAAAGGAGGGGGCGGGGGGCTGGGGGGGTACGCTGGAGGGGTAAGGATGCCCTACCTTTATTTGCGTAAGCCCGCTCTTCCTGCCTCGATCTGCCCTCCCCGTCTGCAGTGTCCGGACCATGCCCGTAGTCCTCCTGAAGCTCCCGACGCTGCTTCCAGCTCCTCCTGTAGCGGGGCGGACCAGCGCGGCTCACTGTGCCAAGCGCTGTACTGCTGGTGCTGCCGATGTCTCTCTCGTGTCCATTGCTGGTTGTGGACTCTTCGTGTCCAGCTCCCGTCCACCATATAACTCTGTCCTGCAGTCCGTCATGGAGAGCCAGTCGTCTGTATGTTGTATCTTGTAGTTTTCTTTCCTTCTCCCGTTCAGTAATGTACACGCTCGGTTCTGGGTCGCAGAGATGGTTTTTGCAGGGATTTTTCAGGGATTATTACCAGATTTGGTGATCCCTAATCCCGGAGCTCTTTCCTAGAGCTCCTGTTCCGCGGCCATCTTGACTCCGCCTTTTTTGAGGGAATCTGCAACTGAAATCCCTTCCTCATTTAAATTAAAGAATGATAAATTCAGCTCATTCCTCTCAATGACATTTTGGTGCTATTACAAATTATTGCATTTGTCTCACCACAAAGTAAATTTTGGGTCACATGGCAGATTAGACAATACTTGGTATTTGGGGTTAAACAGCAAGCAAAACGCACAATGCTGACTGTATCACAAAATATCCCCTGTTTCAGGAGCCCTGGTCATTTATAATGGTCCTCTGTAATTGTAACTGTAAAAATGTTCTGCATCAAACCACAGCTTTCCACATCCGTTTACTATAATGTGAAATGTACCAAGCCTTGTGAGGATCCGCTGTGGTAATCAAGTTCACATATCTAATTTCCTCTTAATTCTGATGCAGGATTTTTCTTCCAGAGCTCAGTTCTTCTCTTTGTTCCAAACTCTAAACACTTTTCAAAGGAAAGATTATTTTTCAGTCAGAGCTTGGAGAAGGTATTCAACTCAGGATTGTAGCAACTGGACTGACTTGATCTATTCTAAAAACATTGGTTTATTTTGTATAATCTAATTCGTTTGTTCATGGTCCATTATGAGTGTGATAAAATACCTCTTTTTTATGACCAACCCCATGTTTTAGCTCTACACACTGGGGCAGGGCTGTCTAGCATCCAGTGCTTGTGCTCCAAACCCTAAGCATGACAGAATTGGCTAACTTCTAATTGGCATCTCTAACTTTCCAGTAGGGCCATAGTAAATGGTGTAGAAAATAACTCCAATGGCATAGAAAAGCTACATGTCATGTGTCAACTGTAACACATGGTGTGCCATCAACTGGGCTGACAAAGAATACTTATATGTGTAGCCTGACTGCTTCAGCTTTGAAACCTGCAAGCGAACCTGTCAAAATAACCTTTTCTGATAACGCTAAGTAGGCCTTGTAGCCCACAAGATATGGTGTCTAGTATTTAAAAGTGGTACATGCAAACATCCATGGCCTGATTCACACACTGTGTTTTGTAGTATGTAAAGTAGCACTGCTGTAGTACTACTAACTTACTACAAAATGCAACTCACAAACCTTCAGGTGAAAGTATCAACCTTCACCTCTCCTATGTTTTTTGTTGAATTATCCACTACCATGCAGTTTTCTTCTTAGTAGTAAATGTGTGATGGACTGGTGGACTGGCATACAAATGGCCTCTAGCGCACTACTGGTTGGGACATGAAATCCCGTAGGCTGCTGAGGGTCGTTGGGGGCCAAAAACCCCATTGTTACTGCAAGTAAGTCCCCCACAGCGGGAATGCGGAGACGTCATCGGAGGCCCTGCCCCTTTCTCGGCCATTCTGAAAAGGAACCTCCTGATGCACTACTGGTGGGGGAATGAAGTCCCCTTGGCTGCTGCTGAGGGTCACTGTGGGCTAAGAACCCCCATTGTTGTCACAAGTAAGCCCCCCTCAGCTGGATTGCTGGGACATGATCAGAGGCCTGCACCCTTTCTCAACTACTCTGCAAAGGGGCCTCTTGGTGCACTACTGGTTGGTGGTTGAAGCCCCCTAGGCTGCTGAGAGTGTACATGGGCCCAAAAACCCCGTTGCTGTCACACTTAATTTCCCCACAGTGTGAATGCTGCCCCTTTCTCATCTACTCTGCAAAAGGGCCTCCTGGCATACTACTGGTTGGGGGATGAAGTCCTCTTGGCAGCTGAGGGTTGTTGGGGGCCAAACACCCTATTGTTGCCACTGGTAACTCCCTCACAGTTGGATTGTTGATACGTCGTTGAAGGCCATGCCCCCTTTCTCAACTACTCTGCAAAGGGGCCTCCTGTTGCACTACTGGTTGAGGGATGGAGTTCTCTTTGATGCTGAGGGGTGTTGTGGGTCAAAAACCCCAATTTTTCCGAAGTAAGTACCCCACAGTGAGATTGCTGAAACGTCATCTGAGGCCCTGCCCCCTTCCTCAACTACTCTGCAAATGGGGTCTCCTGGTGCAAATCTGGTTGGAGGATGAAACCCCTTTTGCTGTTGAGGGTCCCTGTGGCCAAGATCCCCTATTGTTGCCATAAGTAACTTCCCCACAGAGGAATTACTAAAATGTCAGATGCCCCAACCGCTTTCTCAATCACTCTGCAAAGAGGCCTTCTTGTGCACAACTAGTTGGGGGATGAAATCGCCTTTGCTGCTGACTGTCATTGGGAGCCAAGTAACCCTACTGGTGCTACAAGTAAGAAACCCACAGCTGGATTGCTGAGACAACATAGGAGGCCCCACCTTCTTTCTCAACCACTCTGCAAATGCCCCTTCTAGTTGGAAGATGTAGTCCCCTTGGATGCTGAGGGTCGTTGGGGGACAATAACCCCTCCTGTTACCCCTGTAAGTCTGGCATAGCGGGATTGCTCAGAGCTAATTGGAGGCCCACCCCCTTATTCACCAACCCTGCAAACACATCTCCTGGTGGATTACTGGTTTGCAGGTGAAGTCCCATTGGCTGCTGAGGGTCATTGGGTGCCAAGAACCCCTATTGCTGCCAGAAGCAATTCCCACATAGCAGGACTGCTGAGATGTTGTAGGAGGCCCGCCCTCCTCCTCACCCACTCTGAAGAGGGGCATTCTGATGCACTACTGGTTGGGAGACTAAGTCTCCTTGGCTGCTGAGGTTCATTGGAGACTAAAAACCCGTATTGCCGTGCTAGGCAAGTGCCCCACAGCTGGATTGCTGAGACATTACTGGAGGCCTGCACCCTTTCTCAACCACTGCAAAGGGCCTCCTGGCATACTACTGGTTGGGGATGAAGTTCCCTTGGCTGCTGAGGGTCGTTGGTGGCCAAGAACCCCTATTGTTGCCAGAAGTAAGTCCCCAACAGCGGGATTGCTGAGACCTCAGAGGAGGCCCCATTCCCTTTCTCAACCACTCTGCAAAGGGGCCTCCTGGTGCACTACTGGTTGGTTGATGAAGTCCCCTTGGATGCTGAGGATTGCAAGGCTGTTTGCTAGTACCCATCTATTCTCTTGATTAGCGCGATAACTAAAAATGTTTGCTGCTCCATTGTAGAGTGTGAAATTTATTGGTAACTCCATTTTCTCTGTGGAAAGCAGAGTTGCAGAATTCTGCAAACTCAATGAGCAGAGTGGAATTTTACACCTAAGCCTAAATGAGAGCAATGAAGCACAGCGTCTGAGAAGATTTTTGGTGGATTGCATTCAACAAAGCTGTGGAATGTTTTGTGTGAGACTGTGGTCCCTGTGTCTTGAGTAATAAGTCCCAGGTTACCCAACCCACCCCAAATAAACCTTTGTATTCTGCTTTTATACCATGGTCAAAATTGGTATTGGTCCTAACTGGCCCCATAAATATTTTGAGTGAAAATTCCAAGTTTGCTATTGTTCTCATGAAGTATATGTCAACATGTCCAGAATCTTGGTTTGTAAATAGTGTTAACTCTACTTCAGTTTTTCAAATCTTACACAAAATATTTGTAAGGGAGGGTTACCCTGCTGAGATTGTAATTGACAATAGTACTCAATTGATGTCAGAGGAAAGGAGATCATTCTTAGATTCCCTTGGTACTAAGCATAGTAAGACTTCCCTGAAACATCCTAGAAGCAATGGTCTGGTCAAACGCTTCTCGTGCACATTGAAGGATCAGTTGCAGCTTTGAACCATCAAAAACAAAAATAGGAAGTAATTGATGGATGACATGCAGTAGGCATACAGGACAACCCGCAATTGCTCTACGTGTGTTTATTCCTTATGTTTTGTTGCTGGACAGAGTGCCTAGTTCTAACCTCAAGTGTGAGTAGATGGGGCATAATCATATTGATGATGCGTGTCTGGCAGGTGTGGTGAATGTGAAAAAACAAAAGTACAAAAGAAGTATGGGAGTGTCGGCGTGAAACAAGATTTTCCTGATTATAGACTGGGAAGTTGGATCAAGAAGCCAGAACTTGTTCTAAAAGATGAGTGCAGGTTTTTTGCCCCTAGGCAGGTGGTTAAGGTATCCCTAAGTGCAATCCAAAACAGTGATGGCGAGGTGTGGGGCAGAGACAGGATCTCTGTTGTTCCTGAAATTAAGGTTGAACTTGTGCAAACTCACCCAGGGGAGATATCTGAGTATGAATGCTTAAGAGAACTGTGTGCAAATGAGCAAGAAATGAGAGGCACAAACCAGTTTGGCATAGGGATTACATAATTCTCTGTCTATCAGCCAAACTCGTAATTTCCTTCTGTCACTAAGTTAGTTGGATCCCAAGTCATGTGCATATAATTTCATATCCATTTCTATACTGAAATTGTATAATGTTTTACAGTGCTCTATTGTTTCTATTTCTTATCTTGTATATATTGTTCTCTTTTGTTTGAAGGGGGATGTGTTGGGTTGGTATGTCGTGGCTCCTGGGCAGAACTGGGGCAGAATGTGGAATGTTTGGGGATTGGGGATTCCAGGAGGACAAGAGAGGGGAAGGTATTCATTGGGAGCCAGGGAGTGTGATACACTGCTGGTGTTCCTACTTTGCGCCTTGTCGAATAAACGAGCTCCCTACCATTGGTTGTGTGGCACGCCTCTTTTCATAGTACAATCTGGGCCAACTGCTGAGAGTGCTGGTTGCTGAGTATAATGGAGGTGATGACATGGTTTGAGATAGGAGTAGGAATTATAGCTGAGATATATTGGAATGCCTCACGGTGTTATGTGTAGGGCTCAATGTGAGATCATTCAGCGTGGAATTGGAACACAGAAATGCTAAAGGCATGTCTGTCAGTGGTGCAGTTGTGTTATTGTCTCCTGAGGGTCATGGGAAGGTCTTAGGGACCCATTGGGTGGGGGCACAGATAAAAAAAAAACTGATGTTCAAAGCAAAAACGCTGGCACAAGAAGGGCTGCAAATAGAAAGCTTTGGCAATGGAAAGAGGCAACAAAAGTAGAAATAATTAGTTGAGTTTTTTTCCAAAATGCGTTGTTGTTGCTAATTACTCATACAGAGAATGCAATCTCATAGTGCAGTCCATGACAGATGTATGGTTCCGCTTTCTATCTCTGCTTGTTAATCAGTTTCAGTGCAGGTGCACCTGCAATATGAAACAGGATTTTACATATTTGTCTGAAGGCTGGACTTGAGAATCAAAGTGAGCCTTGGCAACAAAGCTGAAACTGGCCCCAATCCCTTCGTTTTCTTACAAGCTCTCTCTTTCTCATTCTCTCCATTGTTTCTCTTTCTCTCTCTCACTTCATGCCCCCTGTGCGTCTGCAACTAAAATGGTGGAGCTGATGAAAGTGAAAGAGGCATCAGCAGTGGCCCTGGACTTTCCAAACCAGCCTCCATGGGCTCCAGCCCACTGGGGAAATGCTTTGTTTGGGAAGTGGGACGATATTGAACTGCCAAGCCAGGTCTTCTCTGAACCGGAGACAAGCATCCTGGGACCGGTTTCGGGGTAGCACCCCTCTTCAGCCATGCTAGCTTGAATCCAGTGGCAGAGTGAGCAAGGGGCCCACGTCGGGTCATACCCTGTCAACTAAGTGCGAACAAAGCAAACACAAAGAGATGATGGACGGAGTGCTGCAACTTTTTAAAAACTCACCCCCAGTCACAGATCAGGGTTGAATTCATCATTGTTCTTTAGCTCACTTCACCACCCCAGTTCAGACCCAGCTATAAGCAAATCACTCTTGATCCTGTGCCTCATGGGAACAGTCCAGCCCGAACTGCCAAGCCTGGTCTTCCCAGAACCGGAGACAAGCATCCTGGGACCGGTTTCAGGGTAACAACCCTCTTCAGCCAGGCTAGCTTGAGTCCAGTGGCAAAGTGAGCAAGGGGCCCACATCTGAGCATACCCTGCCAACTTTGGGCAAACAAAGCTAACACAAAGAGATGATGGACGGAGTGCTGCAACTTTTCAAACACTCACCCCCAGTCACCGATCTGGGTTGAATCATCATCGTTCTTTAGCTCACTTCTCCACCTCAGTTCAGACCCAGCTATATGCAAATCAGTCTTGACCCTGTGCCTCATGGGAACGGTCCAGCCTGAACTGCCAAGCCAGGTCTTCCCTAACCATTTGTCACCCCGAGTGGGTCGGGTATGCCCAGGCGTGCATCCCGTGCTCTTCATGCCACTTCAGGCAAGCTATCCTGGCAGATGAGGGCTGAAAGCCCAAAACCAGTCCTGGGATGCTTGTTTCCAGTCCAGGGAGGACCTGGCCTGGCAGATCGGGCTGGACTGTTCCCATTAGGCTCAGGGTCAAGACTGATTTGCATATGGCTGGGTCCAAACTGGAATGGCATGGTGAGCAACAAAACAATGGATTTAGGGCCAGATCTCTGTCCTTGGGTGAATGTATGACATTTTTCTGCATTCTGTCCATCAATTGTTCTTTTTCCACTGCAGTTACCTGCATGGATCACGGCTGATGATATTATTGGTAGTTATAATTGTAAGAATATAGTTTGGCATTTAAATTATATTAATATT
The DNA here is from genome assembly GCF_964261635.1 of Lissotriton helveticus. Taxonomy (NCBI): domain Eukaryota; kingdom Metazoa; phylum Chordata; class Amphibia; order Caudata; family Salamandridae; genus Lissotriton; species Lissotriton helveticus. The sequence continues at coordinate 1,763,266,798 of NC_136068.1, forward strand.
ATTTGTTTCAATGTAAACTATTTACTAAATATGGCAATACCTATGTATTTTACATTTTATTTTTAATTTATATACACATTTTTTATATTTAAATATTTTTGCTGTTGCCCGGACTGTAGTAGGAATAGTACATTTTGCCCATAAGCAATCTAACCCTTTCCTCCCTGTTGCACAGACTGGTGTGGGAAAAGTCCATTTTACTCCTGCTGAGTTTAACCCTTTCCCTACTGTTGCAAAGGCTAGAGTAGGAATAGTAAGTTTTACCGACATGCAATCCAACACTTTCCCTACTGTTGCAGCGATTAGAGTGGGAATAGTATTTCATACCCCTCCTAAGTCCAACGCTTTCCCTACTCTTGCACTGACAGGAGTGGGAATAGTAATTTTTACCTCTCCTGAGTCCAATGCTTTCCTTACTGTTGCATAGACTGGAGTTGGAAGAGTACATTTTACCTCTCATGAGTCCAACGATTTCCCTACTATTGCAAAGACTGGAGTAGGAATAGTAAATTTGGCCCCTCCTGAGTCCAACCCTTTCCCCACTGTTGCACAGGTTGAAGTGGGAATAGTATATGTATTATTCCTGCAATTTTATAGTTATGTTTATATGGTTAAAATGTATAATATTATGATGTTTCTGTGCATTTAACATTATATTATTTGTATTTATTTAGTAATGTTTGTAATATGTAATATATTTTTAGTAAAATGTTTAATATTTATATTTACTTTTTTATGTGTAAATGAGTTGATGTGTTCTTTTTAAAAAAAATCCAGTTAATTTGTTAATGTTTTTAATTAATTATGTGTGTGTGTGTATATATGTAACTTAATTACACATACATATATATGTGTTATATTATTAAACTTTACAAGAAATTAATAAATTGTAATATGAAGAAAAATTATTATTAATTGTTTACAAATATATATGTTTAAAGAAATATAAACACATACATTTATGTGTTTTGTTTTAAATAAGTATAACATTCACCTATATTTTTTAATTATTTAATTTACATTATTTTACTGTTAAATGTTAATATATTTACGGCCTTATCATGAGTACGATATTCCTGGTGGCAATCCAACTACCGCTACACTGCGGGTTCTCCCGCATTGTTACGAGTATGACGGTTGAACTACCACAGGACTGCTACATCCGCCCATGATCCAGGTGGTCGAGGAGCCATCATGGCTGCGGGCTGCATGTTAGGCTCTCTCTTTGAGCCTAACAGCCCACCACTGTGAGACTGCCACAGCACCGCTCTACAACCATGGATTACAATCGTAATATGCCGGTGTGGTGCACCACAGGTTTGGTGGTCCTCCTGCAGACGGCGCAGCAGCACAGGAGGACCGCTAAACTGGTTATGAGGCCCTAAATGTTTACTATTTTTTAAATATATATTTGTGTTAAAAAACCCTCTTTAATGTAAAAATCTGTTTTTTCATTACAATTTTTAAAATGCCATTTGAACCTGAGAGGCTGTGTCCTGTCTCCTCACAATAGGCCTAACAAGCAACCCTGTATTGTCAATGCTGCCTCATTGGAGCCAAGGGAGTCGGGTAATTCCAAGTACTTCAAAAAACCTTTCTGGAAGCTTCTCCCATTTTCCAGGAGAAGAGATCCAGGATATAAAAATATAACCCTCAGACCCACTCTTCAGGTTACTACTAGACATGTGGAAGTGCTCTCAGAGGACTGTCTGCTGCTTTAACATATTTTGCAGTCATTTTTCTTCCAAACTTTTTCGAAGTCCGAAGGTAAACGCTGACAAGCCCAAATACATTTCATGCATCTGAACTGCGCTCCATCATGGTGGGCCTTAACATTCGACTTTGACCGAGTTTAACCCAACCAGATGTCCGCTGTTGACGCAACGATCTTTCAAGTGCTATTTTGAACCTTAAACTTTCAAAATTCATAACTTTGATTCTACTGATTGGATTTCTGTCTTTTTGGTGTCAAATAATTTAATAAAATGTACTCTATTTTCCTGAATTGTTTAGGGTTTTTTTTGTATTTTCTTTCACCCTTGTACTATTTGTGGCCTGAAAAATACATTACGGGCTGCCTCTAAGTTAAGACTGACTGCTTGTTGTGCCAAGCTACCCAGGGCTAAGCACAGATTAATTTAGTTACTTTGTTTGGTTCCCTGCAAGGGATTGTCACTGTTGTTTGACCAAGACTCACACCCTAGTAAGCCAACAACACACTTTTCCACACAAGAGCTGTGAACATGTGCTTGTAAGCCAGTCAGGGTCATAATAGGTGTACCATAACACAGATGAAAAATGTCCTGCTATAGTATTCCGATATTGTTAATTATTTTATATCCAGATTCCTCTGCTCTGGGTCTAATAATATCCTTAGGCATCTGAGGGGCAGTTCTCTCTTGTATCAAAATCATGCAAAGCAGGGCAGCAACTACTGCTCCACCGCCCATGGAATGTATTTTGACACAAACTATGAAAAGGCAACACATTGTGCAGTTTTGCGTTAGATTACTGATCCCACCAGAACAATTTGTGTTGGGTCTGTGTTAAAAATTAATGCACAACCAACACAAAGGGCATCATTAGGATGGCGTGTGTCCGCCCACCATCCAGAAGGAAAACGGGACCAACCGCCATATGTGAGGCGATCCCGTGGGTGAGATAAGGATGTGCCCGCCACATTGGCGGGCGCATCATGCATTTTTAACATTGCGGCGGGTGGTGCATTCAGCAGCACCCGTCGGAATGGTAAAAATGCATGTGTGCATTTGCATACATAAAGTGGCAGGCACCGTGCGGTGCCTGCTGCACTGTGCATGCAAATCCCATTACCACCCCCCAACTTCCTAGGGGCCTGCAATGGACCCCCAATTGTGAACTCCGCATGCCTTTCCATGGCTAGCAGACACCGCCACCATATTTAACCCTTTTCCGCCCAGTCGACTGGTCTACAGGGCGGAAAATCGGCGTAACGGTCTTTCTGTCCGCTGGGGTCCCCCGCCATAATATTATGGCGGGGGGGAAATGAGTGGCAGGTGGAGTATAATGTAGGGTGGATCGCCACCGCTATGCGGGCGGTAGCTATCCACCCTACATCCTAATGAACCCCATAGTGTTTGTAAATCTGGGCTCTGGTGCATTTTGGACTTGCAGAGGGTACACACTGGTGCCTCGGTTGTGGAGGGATCATAGTACCCATATGGAAGTATCCACCAGTCCTGCATGATAAGTGCACTGTTTCCAGGTGTTAGTCAGGCAGATCTAGTTGAATAATATTTTCTACATTCAGGTAGTACATAATGCATGCTGGCTAAGCTGCAATTGATACATCATTCTGAGTAATTAATTTACGTCTCTAGAGAAGGCAGCAGTGGCACTGTATTGTGGGGTGTGAAAGGTGTCACTCTGAATAATCATTGTCTGCGGGCAGCTTCAGATGATTGAAGAATGGTGAGGATTCTAAGAATGAGGATGCTTTGTCAAGTTAGTGATAGGAATTGTGCAATTTGGTGGAGGGGAAAGGCTCATTTTAGGAGATGCATAAGATAAAATCAATTTGTTTTATTTGATTTCCGTTGTCATAGTTGATTGTGATCTTTATAAACCGGTGCTTGTTGGTACAATGTAATTTAGAGCAATGAGAAGAGGTGTATTTGATGGTTGCTTGAGAAGTTTCGTAACTGAGTTTGTTTTCGAGCAAGGGAAATAAGTTGCATTTTGCGTTATTACCACATCACTGAAATTCACGCCCAGCAGAAGGAGTCTTACATGCTGTCAATCTGACTAAACATAGATGTGGTAAAAATTGCCATGAATTGCAAAAGAAGGCTCCTATATGCAGTGTACAGTTTGTGGCCTTTGTATTTCATCAGTTCAATCTATCATCTCAACAGAATCAAAAAAGGGGGGAGATGGAGGTACTGGTCATATTCAACCTCCAATTTACATGTAGTTCACAAATAATCTATAAATGTCAGATCCAAAAAAACCTAACCAAGGGAATGGGGATTCCGCTGAATGTACAAAAAAACAAGACCCATATCCAAAAAAAAGAAAATTATTTTCTTGAGTCCCCTCACTCACCCAGGGTTGCCCCTAGGTGACATGCTTCATTATTGGGGCCATCCCAAACAGCTGCTGCTTGGGGCGTGCTGCGACTTGCGGTACTACGTAGGAGCGCTTTTTTGTTAAGAAATGTGTAGTGCACTGTTCGTGGAGTGGTGAAAGTGATGTTAAAAACCTAGCTAGTGAGCCAATGTTTTATTCTCGCTCCTAGTTGGTATGGATAAAAAGGGGGTTAATTAGTAAGGAAAAGATATAACTATTATGTGTATACAGTCATATTTGGTCGACCTGTTTCGATGTATCCCCTAAACCTTTTCTTCAGGACCACACTGGGACCAGCCACACGCAATAGAGTGAGGATACACACCTAATGTGTGGGCACCCAATTCAAAATACATACGGTTTATCCTTTGACTCGTTGTATCTGTTCAGGGAATAAAACAGAATGAAAAGTTAGCACTTAATGCCTGCCCACCTCCCACATGGGCAGGTCCATACCCAATGAGGTTATAGTTATATGCAGAGATATAACTTTAAAACACTTGTGAAAAAACTGGACACCATATGACATACAACATATAAACACATAATGTTCTCAAAACTACTGGAACATACTTTTGCTTTGGCAATACTATGCATCATGGTCTGCCGGGGTATAGTGGCTTGTAGTCATATCCTAAAGAGATACAGAGCATTGTAGTTAACTGTGGGCATACAGAAGAAAATAAGAGAACTACCAGCAAAGCATATTTTTAATTATTTAATTTATCATTTATTATGTAAAATGTGCAAATATTATAATTTTTAAGATATATTTGAGGTCTGTGTTGTTGGGTTTGTAGAGGTGTAGTGTGGAATTTCTTTTAAAGTAATAAAAAATGTGAAAATAGTTATTTATTGATTAAAAATCATTATATTTCTTATACTATGGCGTCGATTCCGATCCGGTAAGATCACCGTCTGTACGATTCGTATCCGGAGCTGTTTCCGTCTGACTCGTACACACACAGTACGACTCGGCGAGTACGATCTGAACCGGGTGATCAGGACGCGATTCGTACGGCCACGTCAGGTAAGGGCGAGTCGTACGGAAAAGCACACAAACACATACACACCGTACGGTCCGTACACCCCATGATCGCAGGGGTATGGTGCGTACCACTGCGATCATGGTGTGTACGAGCCGTACCCCATGTACGATGGGTGTACGAGCCGTACCCCGAGCCGTACCCCATGTACGATGGGTGTATGAGCCGTACTCCGAGCTGTACCCCATGTACGATGGGTGTACGAGCCGTACCCCGAGCCGTACCCCATGTACGATGGGTGTACGAGCCGTACACCCATCGTACATGAGGTACGGCTCGTACACCCCATGATCGCAGTGGTACACACCTGACCCCTGCGATCATGGAGGGTATGCGCGGGACCCAGCGGGGCCGTTCCATACCTGTTTCGGTGCGAACTCTGCTTTTACGGCTGTTTTCAGCTCCCGTAGAAAAAGGGTCGTACGGTGCGTACCAGACACGTATCGTACTTGCTGGGTCGTAAAAACCAGCCGGGAACCGTACAGATGTCGCGTACAGCAGGTTCCGAGGGAGAATCGTACGGAGATTAGAGTCGTACGGTCTCTGTACGACTCGTACGGAGTACGGCTCCTGGTACGAATCGTACTTCGTTGTACGTACGGGGGACGTTGCAGGGTACGATTCGGGAAAAATGCTCCAAACGGCTATTTGGAGCGTTTTTTCCCGAATCAGAATCGACCCCTAGGTGTTAATTGTGTTATGTTTTTTAATTGTAAATAGCATAATATTCAGCCGCGGTCCATACAGGTATCTACAGTGGGGCAGTGGGGCCGGGTAAGGGGGAAAATTAAAAAAATAAATATATTTCCCTTTGTATTGTCTCTCAAAATCCCCCATACCTCGCTCCACCGTAGTTACCTGCATGGACCGCGGCTGATGATATTATATGTAGTTATGATGGTGAGAATATAGTTTGACATATAAATTATATTAATATTATTTGTTTCAATGTAAAATATTTACTAAATATTGCAATACATATGTATATTACAATATAATTTTTAATTTATATACACATTTTTTATTTAAATATTATTTTATTTTTTATTTTGATTTAATATAGTTGTTAAACAATTTTATTTGTTTGAAGTAAACTACTCTCTCTCTGCTGTTGCCCGGACTGTAGTAGGAATAGTACAATTTACCCCTCCACAATCTAAAACTTTCCTCACTGTTGCACAGACTGGAGTTGGAAAACTATATTTTACTCTTGCTGAGTTTAACCCTTTCCCTACTGTTGCAAAGGCTAGAGTAGGAATAGTAAGTTTTACTCCTCCGCAATCCAACACTTTCCCCGCTGTTTCAGCGATTGGAGTGGGAATAGTAATTCATAACCCTCCTGAATCTAACACTTTGCCTACTGTTACACAAGTTGAAATGGGAATAGTATATGTATTATTCCTAACCCTGGGCGTAGTAGGCGTAGTGGGGCTACGCGAAGCTACGCGAAGTGGGCAAGAAACTACGTCCACTTACGCACTTCGCGTAGCCCCACTACGCGCCACCCGCCTCCCTCCCGCCCTCCCTAAATACTAACCGCCTCCCTCCCGTCCTCCCTAAATACTTAAATTATAAAAAAGAATAAAACCCACTTACCTTGTCGGCTGCGTCTCCGGGGCTCCCTCCCGTAATCGCGCCGCCATCTTGGATACTAATGCGCATGCGCGGCCGCCCTGTGGAAAAGTAAATTTTGCCATGTTCTGTGTCCCTACGCGTCCTCCATCATATGTTATGAGCGCATGATTAATATGCCTATGTATTCCCCATGTTCGATTAAAGACGCAATTACAGTTGTGTCCACCTCTAGTATGCCAATTTCCAGTTCTCGTGAATACTACGAATATCAGGCCTATGTAAAGCTACGTTGCCACGTTTCTCAGTGTGCACGTTATTCCATTGTAAAGTCCCCGTTTCTAGGCCTCAAAAGGGCCCGGACATCAGATTCAGCTCCTGTCTCCTGAAGCCTCGCTGAGGAGCGATACAGCCCCCACCTGTATCCTCGACCCTTCACTTACTTCCTGCCTCGCAGTGCCCGGCTCAGCCTGGCCCTGCCTCTGAGTCTGCCAAGAGTATGTTATGATTCCAGTTATCAGTTCAGTCCTCCTTCTCTGCATTCCTAAGCTACTGAACTGCATCAATAGTTTCCGTCATTGTCTAGCCTTTACGTCTCCACGTTAGAGAAATACTGCATTTAATGGTCATTTAATATTCTTCATCACGCACTACATGTAGAATAATGCATGCTCCAGTCTTAGAGTCTGTTAGCCTTTACCCCGATAACTTTTGGATCCTATCAACATGTTCTCTAAACATCAGATACTAGATACTGCTTAGGTACATGTCGCCCTGACTCTCCAGACTTCAGTCTCTGCTCCTAGCACAGAGTTCATAACCCCAGCTTCTCCTAGTAACACGTCATTGCCAGTTTGCGCGCACCATTAGGTCAGAGGTCCCGGCTCCTTAGGTAGCCCCCTCCATGTTTCCGCCCCATTCATGACATATTCTGTTACGTTTGCATCACATGTCTATGTATACGCCTCTGTTACACCTACTTTCACCCTTATCTTTCGCGACTGCTACGCGTCACGCCTATTACCCCACCCACTGCTACGCCTATTGCAATGTAATGCTATGTGTTTGCGTTATGTATATATGCTCATGTACTGTTATTAAAAAGTTATCCTGGTCCTTGTCCCGATTCGGCCCCCGGCAGCGCTGCCATCCTATTCCTGTGCAGGTCGTCCTGTTCCTGTCCTTATGCTGTATTAAACCTGCAAAACTCCTACTACCTCGAATCTTGACTCTTATTTATTGAGCTATCTGTTATTCATTTATTCATTCAAAAATAGATCCGGTATTATTTATTTATATACCACATAATGGCGCCCGAATAGGGACTTGCCCTTTCCCCACGCGTCGGTGAAGCCACGCCGACCCCCTGACCCTCTGCAGTCGTGACGGAACTCTTCTGCGCACCGGCAGATATTTCTGCTTTAAGTATCCCTCAGGCCCACGGAGGAGACGGAGGAGGCGGTCCAGCATCCAGACGAGACGGTGGAGGAACGCGGCGAGTCCCGACCAGAGCCCAAGCCGAGAGTCCAAGGTCCGAGGTATCCGGAGGCCCACCCGTAACAGAAGTCCGAAGTTCGTCCGTCCGGCGTCGAAGCAGTCCAGTCCAGTCCGAGGCCTTCCGTTCTTGCTGCCCGGTGAGTACCGTTGCTGGGGTAGTATCTAGACAGGGTCAATCTAATTGACTCTGGTCCGTGGGTTGGTGGTACACAGACCCACAAACGAAGTGTCCACTTCGGTGGATGCGGGTCCTGACGTGTCTCTGTATGAGACCGGTAAGTTTCGTACTGTTTCAGCAGTGCATCTAGTTCCTGTTCTAGTCAGTTCTGTTCTCGAGAAAATTCATGTATTCTGTTTCCCGTATTCCAGGTAGTATTCTGTTCGAACTGTTATTCTGAATGTTATTCATGTATTTTAATGTCGTGGTATGAGTGCGAAGTAATTATCGTGTTTTATTGTGTATTGTGTTGTGTCTAGATTCTAGTTCAGTCATGCCGCTCTTTTCAAAACTGCGTCAGTTAAAAACCAGAAAAGGTCTGCTAGAAGCAGCAGTTCCTGTCCCGCCTAGGGACAGTCCAGGTCATTTTATGTATCAGAAGCATGGCATAAGCGCCATATTGTATCTAGATTTATGGGTAGAGTATACCAAACAGTTAGAGGAAAAGTATAGATGGCCCGTATCGGGTACATGGGATGCCGAGTGCATCATGCGAGTAGAAGAAGCATTATGGAAAAAGAAAGCCAGACAGTCACAGAAAGATGCCATCGAGTTATGGCGCAAAGAATCTCATAAAAGAACCGAAAAAGAAATCAGAAAGTCAGAATTAAGTAGAGAATCCTTGGAACGAGCCCAGGAAAGGGAACTAATCGAGATAGGTGAACGAGTCAAAACCGAACAGTCAGACAGACAGAGGCATGCCCTTATTAAGGGTATGTATCCTCTTCTTGCCGAGGGCTTGTCAAAAGCGACCCCGGAGGCATCCAGTAATTTCCCGCCACCATTAGTTCCGACCAAGCTACGTCACAAACCGACCGCAGCTGATATTTTCATCTCGTCCTATTTGGACGACACAGTCCCAGAATATGCAAATCCCGCTCCGCCAGTCCCTGTAAATCAGGCACTTCCCGCTCCTCCAGACACCGGAGTACCTGTTACGGTACCCCCGGTCCAGCCCGCCATACAAGTCCAGCCTACATTTCCATTTCCCACTCTGCCAGGACGAAGAGCATCAGTAGACGACTCTAGTTTAGGGGCCGCAGGGGGAGGTCCTCCTCAAACCCCGCCGCCACACAAGCGTTTAACGTTAGCCGAATTACATGCACAAGCGTCACAGCGTACGCCCAGGTATCAGTCTGTTGCAGAAATAAGAAAAGCCCTTAATGAATGTGGCTATGATCCAGTCCCAGGCGAGGATAGTATGGTTTTGTATTCATTACGCGTGAGAAAGGTGACCGAGTATCTAGTCACCCTACCAGATATGAAAGAAGATCTAGACAGAATATATCGTTTCATCCGTACAGGGAATGATCCAGAAAGTATTAGTGATGTCATGTGCCAAAGAAAAGTTGAAGTCCAGCTCATGATATTAAAGTTTCTGATTAATTGTCTAATAAGGGAACAAGATTATCCGACCAAAGATCGAGCCGAAATGAAAGTCCTGACAAGGTGGAGTGATAATATAGCCGAGGGTAAGCACAGAACCATCAGTAGTATAGAGAGTATGTACAAGAAAATCCGTAAAGAAATAATAAGGGTACATGAACAACGTAAAGAAGCACAAGTAAGCGAGAAAGAAAATGACTCTTCTACAGAAGAGGTAGAGGACGAGAATCCCGACAGAATAGCGTATGTAGGAAAATCTAGATTTCCAGATCGCCATTTGCGCCTAGAACACAAGTCAATTTTTCATCATCCAGCACCAGAACAAGGTTCTCTGGAACAAGTATTTCAAGCTACCGATCACATTCTGAAATCACGAATCGGTTATAGCGAGTTAAGTACTATGCATGAACAAGAACTAGTCCGATCAGCAGTCCGATGGATTACTGATTCTACCACTTTTCCAGACGAAATAGTGGCACAAATGTTTCTGAAATTGCCCCCAGCCGAGCAACGACTGGCGGGTATGTATATGATCCAGCACCTCATTACATTGTATGAGGGTCAACATTCTGATCCAGGTCCGTTACACGATGTCCTGAACGAGTTACTCCAGTATAGATGGAAAGGTTTAGGTACCGATTTGATTAGTGTCATTCTAGAACAGCGCCACAAATATAGTATGTTTTTGAACCCGCATTTTGTTCATGTCTCACCCCCAGAAAGTAAACCCTTTTACATAGACAGACAGAATCCGTTACGAGAAGTGCATCCAGTTAAGACAGACGGTGGTGAAATGCAACGAGTGTTTGTTTACACCCCGATCACAAAGATGGAACTCTTAGAGATGAAAAAGTTAATTCCCTGTCATGATAAAGATCCAGCAGGGTTCCACCGAGAATTAAAAGACATGCTCCGTATGGGAGAATACACGTATCCAGATATCATTAAAATGTTAAAAGTCTTGTTGCCCGCAGGGGTATATGAGAAACTCAAAGAAAAAGAATGGGAGGTGGGAGAGAAAAAGATCGATTGGGCAGTCCTAGAAGCTGAAGACAAGGCACGAGTACCAGGTACCGGTCTTGGAGATAAATGTAAAGAATTACCAGAATTGTTAATACAAGTTTTGCCTAGGTTATTGACAACTAGAAAAGAAGACTGGGATGCAATCTCAGCCTGTAAACAGAAACAAGACGAAGATATTAGTGATTATTATTCCAGATTTGAGAAATGTTTTACCATAAACAGTGGCCTCAAGACAAGTAGCGAGTCATACCCTCATCTTTTTGTTACTAAACTAGTCGAGAATTCAAGTCCACAAATTAAAAACCGAGTTTTGAAAGTCGAAAGTACCTGGCAAGCTAATACCCCGTCCCAGATGTTACAGATGCTTCAATATCACCAGAATAGAATCCGAGAAGAGCAAGAACATGAGAGAAAACGTATGAAAGACACGAAAATGAAAGTACTAGTTGCACAATCTGTTCCTCAAGACAGTCAGAAAAGGGGTCCAAATCAAGCCAGTCATCCTGCAGCTCCCGTTAAAGGGAACTGCAATTATTGTAAACAGCCAGGTCATTTTATAAACGAGTGTGCAGTTCTGAAACACAACATAGCTACCGGTAAGACTAAAGAAAGACCACGTCCGCCGAGACAAGAACAAGTTACACAGACTCCTCAGTCACAGAATGCACCACAGACAGTTACAGCACCGCAGCCTATCGCTGCGACACAGCATGTTACACAGCAGATGTACCAGTATGCACAGTCTGAGTATCCAGAGTATCAGCCATATTCATGAAACAGCCTAGAGAGGGAGGTAGGCTTGCCTCTCATCGAGATACCTGTAGATCAAGAAGGTCCCTATGTTCATAGTCAAGTATTAGGGAAAGACAGAAAGTTTTTGATTGATACAGGGGCAAGTAGGACCACCATCAGTCACGCCGAAGTTCCAGGGGCTCCGCTCTCAGGCTCAAGAAATGTTTCCCTTGGATTTTCAGGAAAACCTATCGTAAATGAAATATCAAAGCCAGTTACTCTAGAAGTAGGTCCATTGTCCCGCACTACTGATCTGTTACTTACTAAGTCATGTCCAGAAAATCTATTAGGTATTAAAACACTGAAAGAATTAGGTGCAGTTATATGCTGTTCCCCAGAGGGAATACGATTGTTCCTACGTGACTTCAAGGGTCACTATGTATTACGAGATTTTGATCCCAGATTGTCTAATGTCCCGCAGCATCTATGGGCGCAAGGTCCAACTGATGTCGGCTTTATGCAAATCACACCCCATCGTGTGACTCTCAAGCCAGGTGTAGTCCTGCCACGAATCAGACAGTACAGATTGCCACCAGAGGCTGTAGCAGCCTTATCCAAAATTATTGACGAGCTCATGGCTCAAGGAGTAGTTGTAGAAACTGACTCCAATGTATGTAACTCTCCGATCATTCCAGTTATGAAACGTACTGATCCACATGCACCTCCAGTATATCGATTAGTGATTGATCTCCGAGAACTTAATAAATGTATTATTCCCCAGTATCCAGTTGTCCCAGATATCTCTTCCCTGTTGACAGCCATTGATTCTGAAGCCTCATTTTTTACAGTCATAGATCTCAAGAACGCATTTTTTAGTGTCCCCATTCATCCAGACAGCCAGTTTCTTTTCGGATTTTGTTTTAATGGAAGGAGCTATATGTTCACACGCGCTCCTCAAGGTTTCACAGAAAGTCCTAGTATTTACAGTCAAGCACTCAAGAGACAACTAGACAACATTCACATGCCAACTGACACTGCCCTGCTCCAGTATGTCGATGATCTACTGATCACAGCCCGTTCTGAACGTGCTTGCGAGCGAGCATCCCTTACAGTCTTGTATTTCCTAGCCGAGATGGGACACAAGGTGTCCCCTTCTAAGCTTCAATTCTGTGTCCAGCAAGTGGTCTACTTAGGACACTTACTGTCCAAGAGGGGTAGGCAGTTGACACCAGACCGTATTCAGTTAATAGCGAGTCTTCCTCAGCCCAAGACCCAGAAGGAGGTACGTGCTTTTATTGGCCTTACTTCTTATTGCAGACAATGGATTCCTCAGTATGCATTTCTAGCCAAGCCACTGATACAGTTAACGACACAGGAGGCAGCCGTATCGACTGTCCTCCCTTGGACATCTGAACATACACTTAGTTTCAATGAGTTGAAGAAAGCCCTATGTCAGGCTCCAGTTCTAGCAACACCGAACTACAGTAAGCCTTTTACACTTTTCGTCACTGAACGTGAAGGTACAGCATTATCTGTTCTCACACAAGATCAAGCAGGACAATACAAGCCCTGTGCTTATTTTTCGAGCACATTAGATCCTGTAGCCCAGGCTCTGCCTGCGTGCCTCAAGTCAGTTGCAGCCACAGCACTAGCTATCAGACAAAGTGATTCCATAGTATTAGGACACTCCCTGACAGTACAAGTTCCACACTCCGTGGAAGTTCTTTTAAACCGAACACAAACTCAGCACTTGACAATTGCACGTTTAACAGGTTATGAATTGACACTGTTCCAGCCACACATAGAAATCAGACGCTGCAACGTTTTAAATCCTGCTACATTGTTACCATCAGTTACTTCGAATTCTGCCACACACGACTGTGTGGAAGTAGTCAACATCATGACAAAGCCAAGACAAGATCTGACAGATATTCCATTACCAGATCCCGACCTGACACTTTATGTGGATGGTTCATGCATGAGAACTAGTGCAGGAGAACTAGTAGCCGCGTATGCAGTGACTACCGACACCGAAGTTATTGAGACACACCGTATTGACACCCTGTCTGCCCAAGCAGCAGAGCTAGTTGCTCTGACTCAAGCCTGCATACACGCCAAGAACCTGAAAGTTAATGTTTACACAGATTCACGTTACGCATTTGGAGTTGTACACGACTTCGGAGTGCTCTGGCAAGAGAGAGGTTTCATGACTTCTCATGGAACCAAGATTCAGCATGGTCTCCTCATTCAGGCTCTGTTAGATGCAATACATTTACCGACATCCATTGCTATCATGAAGTGCAAAGCACATACGAAAGTTACTGACACTATTTCCCAAGGTAATGATCTAGCAGATCGCACAGCCAAGCTTACAGCTCAGACTCCAGACACTTCAGTTAATCCGACACAGACACACACTCCAGATCCGACTACATGTATGACAGTTAAAGACCCCACACAAGATGTCATAGATATCCAGTTACATGCTACTCCCGATGAAATCAAGAAATGGTCCGAACAAGGAGGGGTCCAGACAGATCAAGGATGGTTAACGAAGGGTAGAGCCACATGGTTTCTCCCCGACTCCATGGTTCAAGTCATTATTAATACCGCACATAGTCCAGCACATTTAGGAGAAAAAGCTATGTTAGACAGTATCCAGAATATTTGGTTCAACAAGCATTTACGAGCTGCAGCCAAGCAGAAAGTCCGTACCTGTATGATATGTTGCCAGTTCAATCCAGGTAAAAGTGTCCCGGTGGAACAAGGTGGATTCCAGCCCCCTGACCACCCTTTTGAAGTCCTCCAGATGGATTACATTCAGATGGAGCGATGTCGAGGTTTCAAGTATGTCCTTGTAGTTGTATGCGCTTTGTCCAGGTGGACAGAGGCATATCCAGTTCCAGACTACACAGCCGCGACCACTGCCAAGCAGTTGGTTCGTGAGTTCTTCCCCCGTTATGGACTCCCTAGAGTCGTATATTCTGACAACGGCCAGCCATTCTCATCTGAACTCATGAAACATGTGTCCCTTTTATTAGGGTACCAGTGGAAGTTCCATTGTGTACGCCATCCTGAAGCAGCCGGTCTCGTAGAGAGACATAATCAGACCCTGAAAATTCGAATTGCAAAAGTTTGTCAAGAGAAAGGTGTGGACTGGCTCATAGCTCTGCCGGTCGCCCTGTTCTATATGCGCATGGTCGCACATTCCAGATCAGGTCTGTCCCCGTACGAGGTCGTATTCGGCCGCCCCCCTAACATGTGGGGTACTCCTAGACCCCGAAGTATTACCGATGTTTCAAGTAATATGCTGACAGATTACCTAGCTTCCTTGATGTCTGCCCTCAACTCTTGTCGTTCACAGGTTGCCGCCGCATTTCCAGACAATACCGAGGTGGCACCGCATGAAATCGTTCCCGGATCCATGGTCCTAGTGCGAAATTTCGATCGCTCAAGTCCACTGGAGCCTCGCTGGAAGGAGCCCCGACAGGTCCTCCTGGCCACCCGTACAGCCGTGAAGTTGGAGGGACGCAAAGGCTGGGTGCATCTTTCGCATATTAAAAAATTTAATGGACTGGCACCTGTCTCAAAGAACATTTCCCAGGATTCTAAAGACTGCCAAAGTACTATTCTTAAGGACTGTCCCGCAAAAGACAATGATACTGCACCCTCCCTGTTAGAGAAAACTCCGCAACAGGAGTATAAACTCAAGTTAAGGTCTAGTAAAATAAGTCAGCCAGTTTGATTGTCTAAGTCCTCCCCTAGGTGAAACGGTTAGACCGGTTTCTGACATGTATAAAATAGACCCCCATAGTGAGAGAGTTAGTCAAAACTCAATCCGATGTATCGTTTTTCTATGTTTCATATTATCTCTCAGTGTTATGATTTCCTGCACCAGTTATGCATTTTACCTGTATTTTCCAGTTTCTCATGTAAATAAGTCTTCTAATGTTACAGTAGAGCACACGTTTAGTGATCTGCCTCCTCATGAACTCTCTTACCGCCTCGCTATGCGTAATAATTCCTTCATCCGCATGTTACATTATTCACACCAGACCAGCAATGCCACTAATTGTTGGGTGTGTGGTCGACTCCCCCCTTTCCAGACACCGAAGGGAGTTCTGCCACTCTTTCCTTATCCATTTTCACATAATGGTTCGTGTGGAGCATGGTCCACGTTAACGTCATCTTCAACAGATATGTCTTTTCTTAACAGTACATGTTTCCCAGACAAGCAAGGTCTTCCCCACAGAACAGGGTTAGATCTAGAAAACGAAGTTTACAATTTAGGTAATTATTCTTCGAATTTTATGGTCCTGAATGTTCAGTCTGATTCCACTCCAGACTTACCTGCTATTTCAGTAATACCAGTCAAAGGCGAATTATGTGTTAGAAGTAATGGTTCCGTACATGTAGGACATAGCGATTGTACTACTATTGTCAAATATAGTGACAGTGGGAAATCTATTTTCAAAGCTTCACGTCATTCTTATTTTATTTGTGGTCAGACCGCATATGTTCGTCTGCCCCTCGATTGGGAGGGAACCTGTTACATTGCCTTCCTACTGCCACCTGTTTTCCTAGCCCCATCTGATTATCATAGAAACACACATCTAGTACACATTAGACATAGAAGGGAGATCGAGTCCCCAATTGTCGATTATACTGAAACTGCTCTAGAACAGTATACAGATTTCAATAGAGGTTTCTTCTTCTTTATAGGACCTATCCAGAATAGTAAGCTAATCCGTAGGTTAACCAGAACCCTTGAAGCAGTAGTTAATGAGACTGCCTCTGCTCTAGGTAACTTAACCGAAGAGCAATCTGCTATGAGATTTGTCGTTTTGCAAAATCGTCTCGTCCTTGACGTCATATTGGCCGATAGGGGCGGGGCCTGTAGAGTCATCGGATCTAGTTGCTGCATTTTCATTCCAAATAACGCGCCGTCTGTTTATTCAGCTATAACCAGACTCCATAAAATTGCCCATCTGTTACACCAAGATCCAGGCACCTGGACATGGTCCGGTTGGTTCTGGAATATAATTTCCGCTTGGGGATGGAAAGTCTTGTCCTTTCTAGGTATTGCAGTAGCGATCATATTCAGCTGCTGCCTCTGTATACAATGTGGCCCTGCGATTTGCGGCATTTGTGCTACCTCTTGTATTCCTAGTCCCAAGCCCCGTTCTAAATCCCGTTCCAAGAAAATTCGAGACGAGCAAATGATACTGTATGAAATGATAGATGGTATCATGAATATTGATGTTTCCTGATGGAAACGTACTGACAAGGAGGGAATGTGGAAAAGTCAATTTTGCCATGTTCTGTGTCCCTACGCGTCCTCCATCATATGTTATGAGCGCATGATTAATATGCCTATGTATTCCCCATGTTCGATTAAAGACGCAATTACAGTTGTGTCCACCTCTAGTATGCCAATTTCCAGTTCTCGTGAATACTACAAATATCAGGCCTATGTAAAGCTACGTTGCCACGTTTCTCAGTGTGCACGTTATTCCATTGTAAAGTCCCCGTTTCTAGGCCTCAAAAGGGCCCGGACATCAGATTCAGCTCCTGTCTCCTGAAGCCTCGCTGAGGAGCGATACAGCCCCCACCTGTATCCTCGACCCTTCACTTACTTCCTGCCTCGCAGTGCCCGGCTCAGCCTGGCCCTGCCTCTGAGTCTGCCAAGAGTATGTTATGATTCCAGTTATCAGTTCAGTCCTCCTTCTCTGCATTCCTAAGCTACTGAACTGCATCAATAGTTTCCGTCATTGTCTAGCCTTTACGTCTCCACGTTAGAGAAATACTGCATTTAATGGTCATTTAATATTCTTCATCACGCACTACATGTAGAATAATGCATGCTCCAGTCTTAGAGTCTGTAAGCCTTTACCCCGATAACTTTTGGATCCTATCAACATGTTCTCTAAACATCAGATACTAGATACTGCTTAGGTACATGTCGCCCTGACTCTCCAGACTTCAGTCTCTGCTCCTAGCACAGAGTTCATAACCCCAGCTTCTCCTAGTAACACGTCATTGCCAGGTTGCGCGCACCATTAGGTCAGAGGTCCCGGCTCCTTAGGTAGCCCCCTCCATGTTTCCGCCCCATTCATGACATATTCTGTTACGTTTGCATCACATGTCTATGTATACGCCTCTGTTACACCTACTTTCACCCTTATCTTTCGCGACTGCTACGCGTCACGCCTATTACCCCACCCACTGCTACGCCTATTGCAATGTAATGCTATGTGTTTGCGTTATGTATATATGCTCATGTACTGTTATTAAAAAGTTATCCTGGTCCTTGTCCCGATTCGGCCCCCGGCAGCGCTGCCATCCTATTCCTGTGCAGGTCGTCCTGTTCCTGTCCTTATGCTGTATTAAACCTGCAAAACTCCTACTACCTCGAATCTTGACTCTTATTTATTGAGCTATCTGTTATTCATTTATTCATTCAAAAATAGATCCGGTATTATTTATTTATATACCACAGCCCGCGCATGCGCATTTCTCGTGAGAAATGCGCACGCACGGGCGGCCGCGCATGCGCATTAGTGTCCGAGACGGCGGCGCGCATACGAGAGGGAGCCCCGGGGACGCAGCCGACAAGGTAAGTGGTTCTTATTCTTTTTAAAAACGTTATTTAAGTATTTAGGGAGGGCGGGAGGGAGGCGGGTGGCGGGCAACTTCGCTATGCCCACGGAGTGGGCGTAGTGTTGCCTGCTTCACCTACTTTGCAAATGGCGAAGTAGGCACACTACGCCCACTCCGTGGGCGTAGCGAAGTACTACGCCCAGGGTTAATTATTCCTGCAATGTTATGGTTCTGTTTTGATGGTTAAAATGTATATTATTATGATGTTTCTGCGCATTTAACATTATAATATTAGTATTTAGTAATGTTTGTAATATGTAATATATGTTTAGTAAAATGTAATATATTAATATTGTTTACTTTTTTATGTGTAAATGAGTTGATATGTTTAAAAAAAAAATCCAGTTAATTTGTTACGGTTTTTAATTAATTATGTGTGTGTCTATGTAGGTAACTTAATTACACATAAAAAACTAAACAATGTAAAAATATATTTGTTATATTATTAAACTTTACAAGAAATGTTTAAATTGTATATGAATTATGAATCCTGGGGTGGCCCCTGAGGCTACTGGTGGTCGCTGCTTGTGTCCAATGGAGTTGAGCCGATCAACCCCATGTTGGGCCTGGCAAAGTTGACTCAGCCCTAATGCGCCACTGTCCGGCCAGGCAGCAAAGGCCCTGGGCCATCCACCAAGCAATGAGTAGACCCTGCTGCTGCTGCAGTTGTAGTCTAGGGGGGCTTCTGCCTTTGAGTTGCTCCGTGGGGTCCCTGATATGTCTTTCCTCCGGGTGCCCTTGCTGCCACGCCTGCACAAAGTCAAGAATCACTGGTGGATCATAACTTAGTCCTTCTGAGGCTAGGGCATAGTGAAGAAGCACCGGTGTTCTCCCATCAGCTCTTCACTCCACTGCTACAAGCCTCGGCGTCCACATCCAAGACTCAGTAACGCGCTCCTTACCTCAGGGCTCGGGGTGGTCCACAACAGCTAGGCAGCACCTTTGTTCTGGGTAATCAGGGGTGCCTCCACCGGATCACGCTAGGACCATAAGATGGCCTCCTCTCTCTGCTCCAGTGGACGACTCCCCTGATGTCACTCACCACGCTACCTCGCCAGGGACCAGTTTCGCTGGGACTCTCTATCCACTGTTGCTTTCTGGTGCTTCTGCGACGGAGCCTCTAGTGCTTGCACTTCCCAGCCAGCTGCTTGTGCAGGGCGGTCACGTCTTTGCTGGTTCGATCGCTGTCCCCGCCTCCGGATGATTCACGGTCTGGGTCCGTCAATCCGGGCACTGCATGTCTTGGCTCGTGGGCCCCCGCTAAGTAGGGGGTCTCCGCTGTCCCTGGTCCCGTTTCCAAGAAGTTGCTCCCGAGAATAATGTTTTTAGGCCGGTGACAGGTGGGAACGACGATGTAGAGCATCCTACCTCACCGCCATCTTGGCCATCTTGGCCACGCTCCACGTTGTAGTCTTTAAAGTACCTAATACTGAATCCTTGTGTCATCTGCATACAGAAATCTGACACATGATGCACTGTATCTGATCCTTTCAACTCTTGAACTATCAAACTACCAGCCAGTGTCTCAACTACCTTTTACCTGAGAATAGTGGCAAATCAAGCTTTCAACCACTTTATTTCAAAGCTCCACAATCTGTTAAAATCCATTCAGCGGAGTTTCAGTACGCTTCAGTCACTTGCAGCTCATTACATAACTTCACCTAATTACATTCATCCATCCTTAGAATCCATGGTCTATTTGCTGCTATTTCACACATCCGGTCAGCCTAGTGTACCATTCACTCTCACCACCCTTGCTTTACTGTCCTGTCACTCAAATGGTTCTCTTTTTATCTGTCTAACCGCACTATTTCTGTTACCTCAGACTCCAGGCTATCATGGTCCACTTCACCACCAATCGGTCTCCCCTATGACTCAGTTCTTTGACCACTCCTTTCATCTCTCCACACCACTAATTGTTTACCCCATGTCATCACGGATGACTCTCATGTCTTTTTATCATGTTTGACTCTCTCAGTCCTCCTAAAGTCATGGATATCAAACTGCCTTCCAAAAGAATGTTTATGGATGGTCTAAGACCAAACTCAATCTACTGCCTTTTTCAATACCCTGACAATTGCTTCATTTGATAGAAGTCTTGAGATTATTTTTTGTCCCCCTGTACAAATTGAATCCTTCATTTGTACCTTGGCCCTTCCAGCATGGAATCAAGAATTAAATATATGAATGATTGTATCAATGCATCCATTTATATTGATCAGAACCAATGCTCTGAACAGCTTGCTAGTACATAAGGAACTGTATTGCTGAAATAGTCTACTATTGGACATTTCATGGCATATCTTGTCTTCATTAGGCAAAGTTGTGAGCTGTTGTAGAACTATGTATGCTCAAAGCACACTTCTGTCTCTTCATGGATTATGATCATAAAATAAAAATAAAAATCCTAATGGACCAGAGGATTCAGGCCCGATTAAGCATAAGTAAAACATATTTTAGAGGCCATTATCACATGATTCTAAAACGATGTGGATCTGAGACCCTGATTCCAATTATATCCATGGCATACCTTATTAGCTCACTTCATATCACCACCAACTGAAATGACTAAATGTATGTTTTTAAGGCTATGGTATCTTCTCTGGTGCCACTGCTTGGAAAGTGTCCTTTCAGATAGGGATGGCTGCTTTTACAAAGTTGGTTGAAGATTACAGCCTGACCTCATCATCTGTAATCAGGGTTTCAGTAGGATGCACGAAAAGTGAGAGTAGGCCTGGGGGTCAACTGGAGCTCTTACTCTGACCTTAACGATAGTGTGGCTCTTAGAGGTGCCTGATTGAAACATCAGTGGGTGGTTACCTGTGCAGAAGTTGTAAAACAATGTGTGCAAGGGCTCTCGTCAGGATGCCACTGCAGCTTACACCACACATTGCCCCAGCCATGCTGCCAATGACAGTAACAACACAGCTACTAAACATCACACTCCTACAAGCGTGACAGTTTTACCTATTCCAGGCCCTCAAAGCTATAAGAATATTTGGGCGGCAGCTAATATTCATTTTTTATTTATATTGACTTAATAATTAACAAGGTGGCCAGAGAGTGCCACCTTATGGCCCACTGTCATAAACACGAGTGCTGACAATTTAGTGCCGGTGTCAAGCATCGGAAAACACCGTCTCAAATTAAGTAATGATGATAACATACATTCTCCTTCAAACAGGCCTTCACAGTGCATTCTGCAGTTTTTGTGTTTCCAATGTTCAGGCATACCCTGTTATGATTTTTCTGTCAGAAACCCCAACATGGTATGAGTTGCATCTCCATAGGTGATCACTGAAGCAGACTGGGCCTTAAGACCACCGAGGCTTCCTTACCTCGCTACATCGAAGGCAAGTTGTATGTGTTTTTTATGTTTGGTGCATGTCTGCGTGTATGTATGAATATATTTGTGTTTTTGTAAGTGAATTTTGTGTTGAAGGAGTGCGCATGTGTGTGTGTGAATACATGGGTGTGAATGAGTGTGTATGTGTGCGTGAATTGCCCCAGCCTGTCTCCCTGGTAAAATTACCAGCCGCAACTGCTATGAAACACAAATTAGAACAACATAAAGTTTCCAGAAGCTTCTTGATATCACGTTCCCACCTAAAATGAACCAATCTCACGACAGAGTTCTCTGGGAAGCAGTAGACTTCCTATTTTCCCAGCCCCACACAATAAACCACAAATCTGCTCGCCCTTGAATGTATCCTCTGTCGGATCTGCCTGGTACAGGAGACTTTTCTCACCAGCCCATTCCATGCCACCCACCAAATCTTCTTTACTGCACCTCATATCAATCTAATACAAAATAAAGGAACGTTCTCCAGCTAATGAGGAATCCGCTGAGGCACATGCAGTAGAGAGAAAAAAAGGACACTGGAATTGTTTTTTTTGAATGTGCAATGTATAATCCCAGGCCTAGTTACAGGCTAAATGTATGCAACAATTACAATGGAAGTTAGGCAAGATGAGTAAATGAAACAATTATACTCAAGAAAGTATACATTTTCTATTAAAGTGAGTATATCAGCAAAAAACATTTTACAGGTCACTCTAGGTTCCCTGAAATGTGATCACCTACTACCTTCGATTAATATGGGATATGCAGATTACTATGCTTAAACACACATGAAATAAATATGTATATTGTCGTATATGAAAAATGATGGATAGTCAGGTGGTTTCTTGATGTTCCTTTATTCATGTAATATAGTAATAAGATATAATGAAGATAACCCCACCAGGAACAGGATGGTCACTGCTCAGCCCACTCTCTTCAACTGTCATTCCACATACACACCAGGCACACTAACATTCTATTCACTTTGTCATCCAACATTCAACATTCTACACTGACATAACATTCATACAGGCTGAGCAGCTACAAGGAGAAAATCCAATGTACAACATATATATATATCAAACCACGCTATCCCACATGGAAAGCATGGCACACTCCGGAATCTTTTTAGGGCTTTATTTCAATCAAATTTGCGCAGTGCTAAAATTCCACTAAACACTGGGGCATACGCGTTTCAGCAGTTCATCGCCTTCGTCAGTGCCCGTTTCACGGGCTCCTTGTTGTTTCAGGGGGTCTATACAGGGTACAGCTGCTGTTGAATCTGTCCTTGTTTAAGCTCTCTTAACGCCCCTCCTCTGTACTGATTAGCGCTAACACACTCACGAGCAAAGCACGCTGGTACCTGAAGTCCGGGTGGGCGGATGCAAAGTTACAGTGACGCTCCATACACACAGTGATGTCCCCATATTGCTGAGCATGGGCCACACACCAGCTCGAGTGCCCGGGGGTGGTTTTAAAACAAAGTCCTCCGTTGATTCCTTAATCAGGCACACAGTGATGCCTCCTCTCTCCCCACTGCAATGCATACAGCCTGCTGGCAGAATGTCTGCTGAGGGGGTGCCTTGTCTTTACACACACATATATATATATATATATATATATATATATATATATATATATATATATATATATATATATATAAAGTTCACATCCTCCGCTACGCCACCGGGACACCAGGACAGCGGTGCACCACAGGGGCTGAGGTAGCCCTGTAACAAGATACAGGTTCACAACGCGTAGCCACTGCTACGCAGGTGTACTCTCCACTGGTAGGAAACAGACCACTCCAGACGTTTTTAGCGCTCTCCAAAGTAATTTATTAATCCATTTGTTGCATGTGAAATACGGGCAAAGGAACAAACCCCCAACGCGTTTCGGTGAAGCTCTCGCCTTGGTCATCAGTGATGTCATCAGTGATATCATTTGAGATGTCATCAGTGATGTCATGAGTGATGTCACTGACCATGTCATGAGTGATGTAATATGTGACGTCATCAGCAGTGCATTGCAGGTACGCGAGTTATAGTTAGCTGAACTAACTATAACGGGGGAACTTCAATGGTTTTGAATGAGTAAAGAGTCCAGCTAACTATATCATGTGTGAAACCTCTGGTTTTTTCAGTGAATTTGCAATGTTTTTTAAATGCTAATTCCTAACTATAACATGTGTGAAACCTATGGTTTTTTTCAGTGAATTTCTAAGGTTTTTAAATGCTGATTCATAACTATAACGTGTGTGAAACCTATTTTTTTTCAGTCAAAAAATATATATATACATATATATATATTACCTACTGGCGGTCGCCAGTAGGTAGTTATAGTTAGGATTGTTTTCCATAGGAAATCCGCAACATTCTATTGGGAATAACTTTGGCGCCGAATGAGGGATCTGCCTGTAATTTTCCTTAACTTTGCCTCGCTGCGCTCCACTCCTTCCCTGAAAGTTTTGGGGGGATCCGTCAAGCGGGGGCTGAGATAAAAGGGGGTCCCAAAACGTGTTTTCCCCATGTTAATTTCCATAGGGCGGTTGGACTCACTTTTAGCTCGAACGGCTGAATGGATTTCCACCAAACTTGGCAAAATTGTAGGGACTGGTACCCAATGTGCCTTTGCTATGTCTCAAGTATATGCTCCAGTGGTTTTTACGAAAATTAACTTTGAAAAAATATATATTGGGCTACATTGGGCTATATATATGTTAGAGCCCAAATGTAGCCCAATGTAGCCCAATGTAGCCAAATGTAGCCCAATGTAGCCCAAAGATGGCCACCAGAGACAAGAAAAAACAAATGTAGCCCAAATATCAGCCAGATGTAGCCCAACTATAGCCCAATGACAGAATGTCCCAGAGTGTTCTAAAGAACAACTAGAGCGCTAACAGTCTTACTTATGACAAAAGTATGGCACACCTGAAGTCATCTTGATTGGAATAAAGTGTTAACACTTAAAACATTTAATTTGCAAAGGAACAAAATGAGGGGGTTCATTTTGCCATAGAAATTATGATTAGTGCTGAAGAAAGAAAAATTAGGGCACATTTTGAGTGACTTCTCAAATCCTCTTATATTTCATTAAAAAAATTCTGATATGCAGTCTCCCAAGATGGCCACCAGAGACAAAAGAGCCCAAATGTAGCCCAAATATCAGCCAGATGTAGCCCAACTATAACCCAATGACAGAATGTCCCAGAGTGTTCTAAAGAACAACTAGAAAGCTAACAGTCTTACTTATGACAAAAGTATGGCACACCTGAAGTCATCTTGATTGGAATAAAGTGGTAACACTTAATACATTTAATTTGAAAAGGAACAAAATGAGGGGTTTCATTTTGCCATAGAAATTTTATATATATATATTCACTGAAAAAACCATAGGTTTCACACCAGTTATAGTTAGCTGGAAATTTTACTGGCATAAAACCAATGAAATTCCCACGTTATAGTTAGTTGGACTCACTATAACTTGCGCGTGCAATGCACTGCTGATTCATGTGACCTGAAAATACAACTTTTTATTGCTTCATTTCACTTTTGGTTTGCTAATGATGGAAGGCCAGGTCATGTGACCTAAAAATAACACTTTTGATTGGTTCAGAACAGTTTTCTTTTCCAAATGATAAAAGACCCCACCTTTTTTCCTCATTCTACCTTTGTGCTTTGAGAGAGGAAGACCTGCAGTTATTTCAGTAGAAAATGGCTACATCAGCTGCAGGTGCTGGAGCTTCTGGTCCACCACCACCACCACCACAAGGACCACCACAACTTCACAGTGGTGGAGATCAAGAAGAGGAGGAGGATGAGGAGGAGGAGGAGAGGAGATTCGTCCGAGAGTACAATATTACCTACAAACCTAAAGAGCACATCATCTGGCAGTTTTTTTCAATCCCCAATGACAAGAAAAAAGTAAATGCGCCTAAGGCAACCTGCTTAATATGTCATCAGGAGCTGTCAGGGGGGAATCCCAACAAAAAGTACTCCTTTGGCAACCACACCATGATCAGGCATATGCTACGCAGGCATCCAAATAACTATGCTAGGGCAGAGGTCAGGGAACTGGCCAGAAACCCTGTCCAATCTTTTGCCAGCACCTCCCAAACTAATGATCCCACCCCATCGGGACCGGAAGTTAGGGAAATGTGCTCCACCATACAAAGAAAGTTTCACAATTTAAAAATGGTTTGTATTTTTTGTGGACAAACAATATGCTATGGACAGCAAAGCATCACACTTATTAACCTTGCTTGGGATAACCACAAGTGCCCAAAGAAACATTGATTTTTTCCGCCTTTTTTGTTGCTCCTGTTGAGCTCTTTAGAATTCCCTGTTTTTTGTTTCTCCCCTTAAAAAATACAAAAAATATATAAAACTTCAGAAAAGCCCCAAAAAATAAAAAGTGTTCCAAAAAACAATAAAAAAAATATAAAACAACAAAAAGAATAAAAAAACTGTTCTTTTTAGAACTACCTTTAATTTATAAAAATAAACCTATAGTTTTAAAGAATCTCTGTCAATCTTTTTTCTACAGGGTACGCGTACCGGTACGCTCCCCGGTGCGCGTACCGGGCGCCCCCCCCCTGCGAAAATCGAATTTTTTTTTTAAAAAAAAATTTGTCCCGAGGGACCCTTTTAGGGCCCCCACATCAAACCTAGGGGGTCAGGGGGGGGTGTACCCTGCCCCCTTTTGGTCATTTCCCCCTTTTGTTTTTAGCCACCTGTTGTGTCTTGATCCTACCGATCACAAGAGACCGAGATACACCGAGATACACATTCACTGGATGATGTCATCAGTGATGTCATTTGAGATGTCATCAGTGATGTCATGAGTGATGTCACTGACCATGTCATGAGTGATGTAATATGTGACGTCATCAGCAGTGCATTGCACGCGCAAGTTATAGTGAGTCCAACTAACTATAACGTGGGAATTTCAATGGTTTTATGCGAGTAAAATTTCCACCTAAATATAACTGGTGTGAAACCTATGGTTTTTTCAGTGAATATATATATATATATATATATATATATATATATATTCACTGAAAAAAACATAGGTTTTAGGCCTTATAGAGTTAGGAATTAGCATTAATCAACTTTAATGATTCCTTCCTGTGAACAAGGCTTCATTAAGCCGAAATGCATTGGGACTTGAGTGGCTGAGTGGAAATAAAAGGACGTGTTTAATCTTGTAACTGGGCTCGGCTACCTTCCTTTTGATGTTTAATGACAGGACTCTCCATTCCTGTTGCCGCCAGAGCCGCCCTGCAGGGTCAGGGGCCCCCAGCATGGAGTTCGTTTGTTTGGTGGTGCTTACACCTTTGGGGGCATGACCCGCTCGCCCTGCGCCAGACCAGCTGGACTGCCGTGGTATTTCTGTCAGCAGAGGTGAGAAAGGGAGAAGAGAGAGTAATATAAGTAAGTAATATAGACTTTCACATAGCTAGTAACCAACTGGAGAACCAGTTTACACAACAACTGACAAACTGATACAGATATTCACACAGTTTAGTCACTATCCACTATATTTAGTGAGACACTATACATTGTTAAAGTAAACAGTCGATTACATTGCTACTAAATCCTCCATCCAAATATTTATTTTTATATATCCACTCATTCTTCAATGCAAATTGCTATATATAATGCATATTTAAATAAGGAAGCAAACCACATTCACAGGATGATGTCATCAGTGATGTCATTTGAGATGTCATCAGTGATGTCACTGATCATGTCATGAATGATGTAATATGTGACATCATTAGCAGTGGATTGCAGGTGCGCGAAATATAGTTAGTCCAACTAACTATATAGGAGCAATTTCAATGGTTTTGTATGAGTGAAATGTCCAGCTAATTATAACACCCCTAAAACTTATAGTTTATTAAGGTTTTTTAAATGCTAATTCCTAACTATATAAGGCCTGAAACCTATGGTTTTTTCATTGAATTTCAAAGGTTTTTTATATGCTAATTCCTAACTATATAAGGCCTGAAACCTATGGTTTTTTCAGTGAATTTGCAAGTTTTTTTTAATGCTAACTCCTAACTATATAAGGCCTGAAACCTATGGTTTTTTCATTGAATTCGCAAGGTGTTTTAAATGCTAATTCTATTAGCGGATAACATTTATATATATTCAAACTTTTTTTAATGCTAATTCCTAACTATATAAGGCCTGAAACTTATGGTTTTTTCAGTGAATTTCAAAGGTTTTTTAAATGCTAATTCCTAACTATATAAGGCCTGAAACCTATGGTTTTTTCATTGAATTGGCAAAGTTTTTTAAATGCTAATTCTATTAGCGGATAACGTTTTTATATATTCAAACGTTTTTTAATGCTAATTCCTAACTATATAAGGCCTGAAACCTATGTTTTTTTCAGTGAATTTCAAAGGTTTTTTAAATGCTAATTTCTAACTATAAAAGGCCTTAAACCTATAGTTTTTTCAGTGAATTTGCAAGGTTTTTTAAATGCTAATTCTATTAGCGGATAACGTTTAAATATATTAAAATCCTAGTGGGACAACCTGAGCAGCCCTAGGGCGTCAGGGTGTTTCTACCCTGCCCCCTTTTTGTGTTCTGCACATTTGTTTTTCGGCTTTCCTGTTCCTCACTCTACTGAGGCACAAGATGGCTGCCCACAATTTCTGTTTTAGAGTGTTGACAGACAGTGGCAGCCAATCAGTATGCAGCTCGTACACGTAGGGGTACGCGCACGTACGCATACGGTACGTGTACCGGTAAGCTTAGGAGTAAGCTTAGGGTGAGCTCATATAGATATATATGTGTTTTTGAAGTTAATTTTCATAAAAACGACTGGAGCAATTTTCACCAAATATAGGAAATGCACACTTGCGTACCAGTCCCTACAATTTTGCCAAGTTTGGTGTAATTCCGTTCAGCGGTTCGGGCTGTAGACTTGTCAGACCATCCTATAGAAATTAACATGGGGAAAACACGTTTTGGGACCCCCCTTTTTCTCAGCCCCCACTTCATGAATCCCCCTAAAACTTTCAGGGACGGAGCAAAGCTGAGCTGGCCAAAATTTTGGAAAATTACACGCAAATTCCTCAACCGGCGCTAAAGTTATTCCCAATAGAGTGTTGCGGATTTCCTATGGTAGCTAGGTCCTAACTATATATACCTACTGGCTATCGCCAGTAGGTAATATATATATATATTCATATATCTATATATATATATATATATATATATCTATCTATCTATCAATCTATCTATCTATCTATCTATCTCTATCTATATATATATATATATATATATATATATATATATATATATATGCACAGGAAAACTAAACAGGCACTTCCCTTACAGAGAAGTACAAAATGTGCATGTCTGCAGCCTTTCTTATTTTTTACCTTATTCATCTTCTGCTCAATCAACACATCATCCACACATACATACACCTACTTGCTCCCTTTCTTGGCTGGGGTTATCAATCATTCTTCTTTAATTCAAATTCAAAGTACAAACCCTTTATCAACGCTTTTTATTATAACAACTACCCCGGCCGAAGGCACTATGAAATTTGCACACTTGCTCCCTTTCTTGGCTGCACTTATCAATTATTCTTCAATTTCATATTTTGATTCAAACTCTAGGCCCTTTATCGAGCCTTTTTGTTGTAACTACTGTTGCAATGATTCTGCTCCTACACACAACTGTGCATAAAGACTTACGACCTCAGTGAATTACGGTGTTCCAAACCCCACCTTAGTAACCAAACCCCTTAACAGACTAGCAATCAGTGACTTATTGGTTCTTCTTCCTATAGCAAAAACACCAATTATTAGTCAACCCACAACATGCGACTTAGGTTACCTCAGGTAAGGTAGATAACAAGATCACTCCTTCGTTACATTCTTACACCAGTCCAAAACAAACACTTAATAAACACACCTGCAACTTTGAAATGTTTATTCTAACACCGTAATCTCATGCCCAGTACGTTACATAATACAAGCAAACATATTATCAGAAACAAAGTTGTCAGCATTGTTACTATTCCATAAAATACAAAGGGAGAAAGCATCCTATAATGCAAAAGGGAAACAGATTTAAAATATACCTAAATTTCACCCTCCCTACTTAGCAGGTTAGTTTATTACTACAGAAGATCTCATACGACTACATAGGCAGACGATACCTCTGTTACTGAGCAGTAGTGGATCACATTGAGTTCTGCACAAACTGTCAAGATACGAATGTTCTCAAACTGTGTGTAATCATGCCTGCGCACTTTATTACTAAACACGCAAGTATAAGAGATGCCACAGCTGCATATCTCTTGTGGCTCGAACGTGCGAACATCATTCTGAATAACACACACAGTATCCAACATAACCTTGATGATTCATGCTCTCACTATACACACTAAAGTAGCGAGGCAGTCTACAAATGTAGTATATCAAATTATTCTCATATGAAGCAAAATACTCACCCTTCTCAAACAATATTGCAAGTGCGTGTTGTGTGCAAAGCAGAGCAGGAAAACAAAAATGGCGTTTAAGCTTCTAATAAACCCATGCCAACTTAACACGGTGTGAGTGCAAGGCTCAGCCCACGACACATTTCCTTGACCAAAGCACATAATATAAACGTGGGGAAATTACGAACGCAGAGTCCAAGCCTAAAAAGCAGAGTCAAGCTCAATTTTGCAAAAAAAATTATTCAATCTTTGATAAAAAGCAGTAACTAAATAATAAAGAATAGGTAGAAAAATCAAACAGTCTTATTCCACCAGCGTATAAGCACAGTATGTAGCAACAGCCTCCAACAGGAAGTCATTGTTCTCATCTGAAAACATTTCAGCTATCCAATTCAATAGTGAGAATGAACATACATGTTCCTCAATGACCGGAGCCTCTATCACCATCGGAGGAAAACTCGGGTCATCTTCAATGTAACTGCGTTCCAAGTAGTCATGCGCCGCTGCAAAAACATTCCAACGTCCCATGATTCCATGTATCGCTGCTAAGGCCATAATCGCGCCGCCAGAACAGAGCAAGTCATGAACCACTAAGGGGCTCATCAACTGGTCATAATCCGCGTTGGGAGACACCGTACTGCAGAGACACAAATCCAGGGCCCAGTCGAAATCACAGCTCAGGCAATGGAACACAGGTTGAACGCATGTGAAAAAGGAGAATCGAAACGATAATCCATAAGCTGCACTCAACGTTGCAAGAGGCAGCGCTCCGTAATAACTAAGCATTCGGTTGCGGACCAGCAACAACCGAGAAATATTGTCGTCTGCTGCAAGATGTGCATCCATATTTAAGTAAACAAATTAATAAAAGCACACCGGCAGCTAATGTGAGCATTAAGCACAATTCACCAAAGTTGCTGGAAAAAAACGAATGAAAAAACACCGACAAGACACCAAATATAGTTTCTACAGAAGTCACAAGGCCAATGCTTATAATTTTTAAAAAGTAAGCTAACCCCCTACTCGAGGACGCATCAAAGATATTCTAAATTAACTCCCTAAAATTCCGGGGCACGTCTGTATTTAATAAAGCATACACTTCTGTGCGGGTGTTTGATACATGAAGGACAAATGTTTCTCTAGCAGATGTAAGATCGACCTCTTTTTGAGACAATAGCGCTCTTATACGGCTCATTTGGTTGACTCTTCTTTCAAGGTCAGAATCGACGGCCAGATGGAAACATCCAGCTTCCCATGCAGAGGAGTAAACACAACTTTTCTATAGCAAACCACACGCTCAGTTACTGTAATCATATAAGTGATGCCTGCTAACATCGCACAATAAGCCACACAGCAGGGGCGTAACACAGGCCCCTGCAGCCCCCGCAGTGCGGGGGGGCCTCGGAGCTCCAGGGGCCCCCTCCGCGGCCTTACAGCCAGAAACCACGTGCATCCATTTCGGGTGCAGGGCCTGCATTCCCTCAGCAGTCTTTGTGATACTGGCTGTGTCGGGCATCATGGATAAAGAAACTTCACTTTCCTACATCGGATTTCTCACTGCAGCGCTGCAGATGATCGATAGCCTGACAGCCATGACCCCATGACCCGAAGTAGTTAATGGCACAGCCAGTCAGGTGTCGACTCAAGGGGGACGTCACACATCCTGCTGCTGGAAAGCGGGAAGCTTTGAGGAAGGATCGGCGCGGCTCCGCGCTAGCTGGTTTGCAAGCTGCCTCATATAACAAACAGAAAGATTAAACCTGTTTGGAATAGTTTCTCTCACTTGAAGACAAACCTCATAACTCTGACAGTATCGACTGGAGAGGCTCCCTGAAGGGTGAAATGGCAAAGCTGCATATATATGGTAAGTGTGTGTTTCTAAAATTACATAAATGCTTTCTGTTTACTACAGAATACTTGCTGTTCTTTAATTATTTAACTGTTGCAAGTAAGTGTTAACTTAACTATCTGAACTCGCAGCAGTAGCAGGCGGTGCAACGGACACCTGGGCAGCTCACTTAATTATACTGCTGTCATATTTGTGAAATAATAGTCAGCTTGCCTGACTGTGACCGCTATGTGTGCCTCACAGGCTCTCCTACAGCTTCACCAGCAATCTCATGGTATTACACACGTGCAAACTGCAGTGGCCAGAGTCAGCTGAATAATTAATTTATGGCTTATTGTCTGGGGCCCACGTCGCACATGGGACAGAGAGAGCGGCATGGAGTTTAGTGATGCTCCTCGCCTGGCTTAATATTTGAGCTCTCTCCAAACAGTCTCAATGCCATCAGTTCACAGACTATGTATTCTCAGCAGAATGCGTCCTGACTGTCACTTGAGCTTGAGTCAGAACTTTTGCACTTGCCTGCATGTGTCTGGATCTGAAGGTGGGGCGTTGGATTCAGGGATCTTTTGACACTTGCTGTTTGCAGGCTTCAAACAGCAATACAGGGCTGACAGAATACCCGACTTCAAATCATGCTGCTTCTGTGCTTTTTACATGTTTTCACTTCTTTCCCATGGACAGAAACACATTTAAATCTTAGCCAGAAGTGACATCTGGTGTATTTACTCTTGATGTGTAATTTATCACTCCGTGGATATTTGTTAACAGCTTCATTGTTTTGCACCGCCTTTGCTAAGCTCTATAACCTGCATAACGAGGAGGGCAAGGAGGCTGAAATGGTATTCTGCTTCCAAATGAAATTATTATTATTGCAAATAATTAGTTGTAATTTTGGGAACTACTGTTATTTTGACATTAACCTTGCAGGGTCTTTGAAAAAGGGGGATTTTACTGCCGCACACACATTTGTGTGGCAATGCTCCATTTTCATCCGATCTCTCACCCAGAGATTAAACCACGTTTAGCGAGTAAAAATGCTGGGGGATGGGTAAACACCAACAGGAGATTATTCTGTGGAAGTTGCAATCCAAATTCAGCCGGTAACTTGTGATGGCTGAATCCTGATTACCACAGCAGAAAAACAGGAGCGTCTTTTACCCCTCCATGCACTGACTCAGACATCAATACAGGCAGAGCGGCCCCAGCTCTGCAGCACTCCGAGCCCTCACCCACCCAGCACCTCTCTGGCGCTGCAGCACTCCGTGCTCTCGCCCACCCGGCATCTCTCTGGCGCTGCAGCACTACGTGCTCTCGCCCACCCAGCTTCTCTCTGGACCTCTGGTGCTGCAGCTCTCCGAGCCCTCGACACGAGGCAGCACTGTTTTGACTGACACTATGGTACCCCTAGCTCTCACCCTGGCTGTCATCTCTTCACCGCTGGAGCAACCTACCAGACCCAAAACCAGGCCCTCAACATCTCTAATGCTGCAGCAGCCCTGATCAACACCCACCCAGGCCGGCACCTCTTGCACTGCTGCATCCTGACATCACAACCGGGCCAGCTCTTCTCTAGTGTTGCAGCCCTCCTAGAAATCATCGTGTGTGACACCTCCCTCGCACAGCAGCACTCTGAACTTTCACCCAAGCCAGCACCTCCCTATATCACTATAGCAACCCTAATCATCACCTTATCCAGGCCCTCTCTAGCACTCCAGTACCCCAAACCCTCACCCAGGTCGGCACTTCTCAGGCACTGTAGCATCCAAACAAACCCCTCACCTAAGCCTGCACCGCTCTACACAGCCTCAGCACTCTGAAGTCCCATCTAATCCAGCAAAGCAGAATCTCTCTAGTATTGAAAAAGCCGTGGTCACCTTCAAGGGTGGCACCTCTCTGGCACTGCTGTATCTTGAGCCCTCGCCATCTAGCACCCCTCTAGTGCCCCAGCACCTCTGGTTACTGCCGCCCTCAGCTATTACCTGTCTGGTACTGCAGTATCCTTAGATCTTGCCCAGACCAGCACCTTCGCACACTGCTGCGCCCTCACACACCACCCAACACAGCCCCTTCTTGCAGCAGGGTACCCTAACATAACCCAGCCTCCCCAGAATGAATCTTACAATAAAACAACCCCCACCAGTAAAAAAGTGACATGATGGGGAGCCACGGCCAACTGCCAATTATGTCAAGGGAGCCACAGGTCAAAAAAGTTTGTGTACCACTAACTTAGAGCTACACACATCCATCTAAGATGGGAGTTACGTAACTTACGCAACGCTCGCCGTAGTTGCATGCGCAGCCTCATCATGAATGCAAAATCTTCACCCTTAGGGTGGAGCATAGGGTGGGGCCGGGCATTCTCACGCGCATGCCACTTTGTGCAATTAAAAGTGCATGTGAGGGGAGGAGGCTGCTGAGAGGGACTGACGGGGACTTGCATGGTGGGGGCAACAGTTTCAAAGTGAGTACGAAAAATATTATTTCACAAAGTTTGTGAATAACGCTGTAAGTTTCCTCTGGGTGTTTGTATCCTGCAGTTCCCAGGTTAGGACTTGAGACAGCTTGCTGGACTTTGGCAAGTGCCAAACTTATCTCATGAAAGCATCCATGCGCTGAGGCCCGCACTTCTCGAGGCCTTACTGCGGCGCTGCAGGAGTTGGGTGGTAGTCATCCCTCCTCCTGCGGGACTTTAAAGCAAAACGTAGGAAACAAATGTTGTTTAAAGCGTTGGCAATCTGACTGTGCGAGCTTTACCAGCATGTGTTTAACCGCACGGGAGGCAAGAAATCCAGTAGTAGCAGGTGGAGCCGATCACTGGCACACCGTCCTCTGCACTATGGGCAGGCCCACATCCCGGCCACCACCCGAAATCCTCTTCAGCAAGGACTCTGCCTGGTGATGTAGCGCAGCGCCGACGAGCTTCAGAGTGCCCTACTCTCCCCCTGACAACAGCCAGCAGGCCTAACTGTAGCATGCAGGCCTCTGTAAGGAAGGGACGCAACACCACCAGGCCACCCCAGTTCCCGGTTGACACATCCACCTCGGGGATGCTGAGAGGGTGGGGAGCTTGCTGTAGTCATGGCAGAAGCTGCCCGGCTCCCCAGCATCAAAACAAGCCCCCACCTTTTCTGCCTCTCTGGAAAATACCCAGTGCCCAATAGGGCCAGTAAGGGTCTGATAACAGTTTAAAAAATTGAAAACTGATTGCATTTTCGTTTTTTCAGTTACAAACCGTGAGTGAACTAACTAACTGCAGCCCCCGATCTAGCACTTGAAAGCCAGGGTTGGTCCACTGATAAACTATGACAAGTTAACAGCCCAGGTCACCGCAGCAAAGTGCTGTCAGTTAAAAGGACCACCAATGTGGGTAACGACCAGAAGCGTTACGTCATTTAGTGCAGCAAAGGTCTTTGGGCTGGCCCTGCTCACCAGCTTCATCCTTTGACACCTGAAAGCACTAAACTAACCTTCCATGTGCGTATCACCACAATTGGCTGAACCAGGCGAGATTGGCGAGATTAAAAATGGAAGGTTTTACCTGATCACTCGAAAAGGCAATTTATTCCACCAGCGCTAGCAGATAGCTCAAGCAGATAGTCTCCCTCCTGTCAACGATCAAGTGAAGCCCTGTTGGGTAGGCTACCCTGTACCCTCCTCCCAAAGCTATGGCTGTAATGTGTGCGTGCCTGCCTGCCTGGTCGCATCACAGAAATAATGTGAAAGGGTTCTAAAAGTAGAGAGAGGAATACTGAAACTTGCCTTGGTTCTGTTGGGGCAGGTTCCTCCCTTTCACTCAGGTGGATCTTGGTAGAATGTTGGCCTGTTATGCACACATGTAAATAAAATACTTCTCCATGGCATCACATGCAATTTACCTTAATGGTACCTTTCTGGTACAGTGCGCTTTAATGGAAAATGTCTTGCATGCATATAATCAGGCATGTCAGGAGTTACTGCGGGACCTGGGACAATAAAGATAATCCATATTTGTAAAGCGCAAACATATCGCCTCCTTAAGGGTTTCAAGGCACTGGGGGGCACCGGGGAGATTAAGTGAGCTATTGCCCAGAGTCACATGATGCTGAGCTGGCGCCGGTGATCCCCTTGCTCCGGAGTCCACCACTCTCGACGCTGCGCCACACCTCTCCCTGGAATGGGGCCCTAGTGGCATGAAGATCTGTTTCAATCTTTAAAACAAAATGTTCTGCAGGGAAAGATAAAGCACAACAGATCTAGCACTGGGTGTCATCCTATGGTGTTACACATGGCGCCATCCCTGGTGTTACACATGGTGCCATCCTGTGGTGATAGACATGGCGCCATCCTTTGGTGATAGACATGGCGCCATCCTGTGGTGTTACACATGGCGCCATCCTGTAATAATAGACATGGTGCCATCTTGTGGTGTTAGACATGTTAGCGCCCTCAACATTAAATAGGTAGGCTAGCTTGAAACTTTATGATTAATTGTTGCAAAAGATCATGGGGCCCTAAATTGTGGCCTAATGGACGAGGATCCCTACAGCCCCCTTATGGATGGCCTGGTATATATGTATGCATTTGCTGTTTTCATAGTACTAACCTAGCTGAAAGGCTAAGAAGGTTTGTTCAGAAAGTTTTATTTTGGATATTAACAATAAAATGTCCATAAAGCCATCACGTGCATTTTAAGATAAATGTAATATTATCTTTTGTTACAAATGATCAGATCTCTCCAAATTATATTAAAAACAAAATCTAATTTGAAAGAGGTACTTAGTCTGGATAGCAGCTTTGCTATATTCTCGTAGCCGGAGATAAAAATCAACCCCGAAGAAGAAAAACCTATAAAAGGATTTTACAAGATACATATAAATTCAATGCAAGTGTACACGTGCTAAATGCTAGCTTTAGGTACAAATATAAGACATATTGGTGCCTAAATGTCACCTAAGAGGGATAGAAATATCGAAGTATATTTCTAGTTCTTAATATGAACCAATGGGGCCCACAGGTATTAGTTTTTGGGGACCAGCACTTATTTTTCTCCATCAGTCTTTGATCCAGAGCAAAAGAGAGATAACCACAAATTGGGGAAAGAAGGAGAAAGGAAAAAGACAAAAAAACAGTGATAAAAAGAAAGCTGATACGGAAAAATATCCTGAAAGAGTAAGATACATGGGTAGGGAGTTTCTGGGGGTGAATGAAAGAGGCATGGGTTTGGAATCAAGATTATAAAGCGTTGGAATTCACGACCCCCAAAATAGGACTTAATGCAGGCCCCTGCGGCACAGGGTGACCCCAAACACTTAAAGGGCCCGTCCAGTGGCGTAACATAGGACCCCGCAGCCCTCGCTGTTAGAGGGCCTCCCTCAGCACAGTACCCCAGCCGGAGAGCTCCTGATTGAGTTCGGAGGGGCCCCCTCCATGAACCTTGCAGGGGGGCCCCCTCAAGTTTTGTTACGCCACTGCCACACAGCTGAATCGGATCTCCAATAAGTGACCACTTCTAACTATTCTCATAGCGCGCCCTGTGCTCTGATTTGACAGTGAGAGAGTGATCGCACCATAGTTTGTACTGCTAATCATTCTCAGCATACGCTACGAATATGATAAAACGGCAATAATTTTAACACCGGTCCCCGAATTTCGTAGCGCGCCCTGCATCGCAAAATGCGATGCAGGGCACGGAACGAAGGGGCATATTATCAACAAAAGGCGATACATTATCGCCGCTTTTATCGGCAGGAAACTCCTGATAAAGTGGCGATAATGGGCTTGATAATAGGCCCTTGTAAATTCCCACGCGGCGATTCAGGCTGCGGGTGTGTCCTCGTGTCGCTGCTGCTTTTAACTGACTACTTCATCAAGCTGATTACTAGCTGTGTTTTAAAATTGATTTACTAGCGTAAAAGTGATTTTGTTATGTGTTACTGGGCACAGTGCTTGGCAACTTTCTTACCTGTTTCCTCATGCTCCTGACCCCGTTCTGCCCCGGCATTGTGCCATTTGTGTGGAGGGTCGTTCAACCGAGCGCCACTTCCTGCCCCTCACACCACTTCCGCCCTGCCTCTCCACCTTGCAGGTTAGCGGTCTAGTGGCTGCAGTACTTTCTCTATTTTAAGCGCGACAACTGCTCCCTCATTTAGACAAACGCGGCGATTCAGGCTGCGGGTGTGTGCTCGTGTCGCTGCTGCTTTTAACTGACTACTTCTAAAGCTGATTAATAGCTGTGTTTTAAAATTGATTTACTAGGGTAAAAGTGATTTTGTTATGTGTTACTGGGCACAGTGCTTGGCAACTTTCTTACCTGTTTCCTCACGCTCCTGACCCCGTTCCGCCCCGGCAATGTGCCGTTTGTGCGGAGGGTCGTTCAACCGAGCGCCACTTCCTGCCCCTCACACCCCTTCCGCCATGCCTCTCCACCTTGCAGGTTAGCGGTCTAGTGGTTCACCTCACTATCTTTTTAAATGACGGCCTGGCAGAAGCGCAGCAGACGAGCGCAGCGGGAGCGCCGACTTTGCGCCGAAGTTGCGCCAAAGTTAAGCCCGTCTGCGCCCGTCCGCGGCTTGCCGCGTCCAGCGGCCACGCATTATGTCCGTCGCACCATGTATTCTTCTCAGGACCTTTACTCCTTCCAACGCACTGGGCCCCTTGAAACCTGCGCCGCCGGTATTGCTCAAGCTTGCGGTATTCTGAAATCTCACCGCTCCCACCCTAGTTACCCAGACCTGCCTATCCCCATCGTTTGTAACAACTCTGCCCCCCCGTCAACGGTGGATGGCCCACCAGCATCCCATCTTATTTTTGGTTTCTACCTCAATACTCGCTCGCTACCCAAGCATCAACTTGAAGTCTTCCAATTGCTAGACAACAGTAATATTGATATTCTTCTCCTCTCCGAAACTTGGTTAACGGATGACTCCACCCCCGACATCCTTGCTGCCATCCCCTTGGGCTACTACATCTTACAGTCCAGCAGGCTGATGGGCAGAATGGGCGGGAGGGTTGCTGCTATCATCCGCTCCCAATTCCACTTTACAAATTTGGTAACTACCTCCATTCCAAACACCGACATTGTCACGCTGAAATTAATTTCCCCCAAACTCTCTTTTATCTGTGTCCTTGTCTATCGTCCCCCTGATAATATGCCACTCTTTTCCCTACAATTCGGCGACCTCATTTCCCGGTTAGTTAATAATTCCGCCAAAATACTTATTATAGGCGACTTTAACTACTGGCCATTGGATCCCTGGGAAAGCAGTCTGTCTGCTGAATTTACAGATCTGCTACATGGTCTGAACTGCAAACAGCACATCTCAGAAGCAACCCACACTAAAGGTCACATTCTCGACCAAGTGTGGACGGCCAATCTTGACATCTCCCCTTCCCTAGTTTATCCTTGTACTTGGTCGGATCACTTTTTTATTTCCTTTTCACTGGAACTTACTCTGCCCAATCGTCCCCTACCTACTACTAACTTTATGGCACGTAACTGGAAGCGAGCCGATATCTCTCATTTTCATTCTATTCTGCTTACTACAACCCCCAGTGACAGGACTATGACAACCATTCAAACAGCCATCCTTGATCAATGGTTGACACAGGCGAGCGATGTGGTCGCCCCGATGAGAACCATCAAAACCAAACGCCCGCATGATGCTCAACGTTGGTTTACTGACCAACTCAAATTGGATAAATTAGCTCTCAGACAAGCTGAGCGCCGGTGGAGGCGTAACTATGATCCCCTACTAAAAACTGCCTATATTGACCTTTTAAAATTGTATAAAAAATCTATCCTATTGGCCAAATCTCTCTACTTTTCCCAGAAAATTCTTAGCTCAACATCCAAAACTAAGGATATCTTTTCAATTGTAGAAGAACTCTCCCTGCCCGACCGTGTTACTGCGCAACCCCAACCCTCACAGGCTCTCTGCGATTCCCTCAGCTCATTCTTTATTGATAAGATTATCACCATCAAAAATAATATTCCTCCTCCTTCCTCATCCACTGCTTGCCCCTTACCTCCCACAAACCCTTGCTGTTTGCACGAATTCCCCCCCATTTCCCAGTCAGAATTCATTTCCCTGTTACACGCGGTCAGTTCAGGCTCCCCAAATGACTGTTGTCCCCCTCAAATCTTGAAAGACGCTTTCTTAGCCTGTCCGGGCCCCCCGCTAGCACTTCTTAATAACTCACTTACTACAGGCTCTGTCCCCAATGCTTTCAAACAAGCAGTTGTTGTACCTATATTCAAGAAGCCTGGTGCTGATCCATCTGTCCTGAGGATTTATCGGCCAATCTCCCTTCTCCCCTATCTGGGGAAAGTTTTGGAGACCCATGTCACCCGTTGCCTCAGCGCTTTCATTGAAAAATCTTCCTTTCTTGACGACCAGCAGGCTGGATTTAGACCAGCCCACTCAACGGAAGCTGTCATCGTGGCCGTAATGGACACGCTGAGACAAGGTGCTGATAAGAACCTGGCCCAAGCCCTTGTCCTTTTAGATCTGTCGGCCGCTTTTGACACGGTCGACCACGCTATCTTGGTCGACCGTGTCAGAAACACGGGCATTCAGGACTTGGCATTAACATGGATCAGTTCCTTTCTGCACCAGCGCTCCCAATCGGTCCACTTATCCACCTTCTCTGCCCCTTATTCCTCACTTTCCTGTGGTGTCCCCCAAGGTTCTGCTCTCTCATCTCTCTTATTCAATCTTTACATGCAACCTCTCTTAGCCTCTCTCCGTCACACCCCTGTCACCATCTTCAACTATGCGGATGACTTACAGTTAATCTTCCCCATCGATTCCTCCCCTTCCTCCTGTACTAACTTCCAATCCACTATGCTTGCCATCTCTGAGTGGATGCATTTCAGCCAGCTGAAGCTCAACCCCAGCAAGACGGAGTTGGTATTGACAGGAGGGTCTTCCAACCCCTGGAGCTCTAGTTTTTGGCCCCCATCTCTTGGCCCCCCACCCTGTCCTGTCAATACCGTGAGGAGCCTTGGCGATATCATCTCTAGTGATCTATCCATGAGACCTCAAATTAACGCTGTCACTTCTGCTTGCTTCTACCATCTGCGCAGAATTTGTAAAATTCGAAGGTTCCTCACTACCGAGGCTCTCACACTTGTCATCATGGCCCTTGTCACCTCCCGTATTGACTATGCCAACTCCCTGTATGTGGGGATTCCTGCTTACCATCTTTATCGGCTTCAGCTGGTACAAAATCAGGCGGCCAGACTGGTCTTCCAACAGCCTAAGCACCAACACATCTCGACCCTGCTGAGGAGATTGCACGGGCTCCCAGTAGCCTCTAGATGCATTTTTAAACTGGGCTGCACTGTTTTCAAGTCACTCCTTGCCCTTGCCCCAGCCTTCACTTCCCTCAGCCTCAAGCGTCACATTCGGTCCTCTACACACAATCTCTTAACCGTCCCCAGGTTTAAACGGAAAAAACATGGTGGCTCCTGTTTTTCCTTTCTCGCCTCCTCAACCTGGAACTCCCTTCCCTCTACTATACGACTCTGCCCCGATTACACCTGCTTTCGTAAACTGCTTAAAACCCATCTCTTCCAGCTAGCCTACGAATAAACCTCACTGCCTTTCCTCTCTGCTTTGTCTATGAGCGCCATGAAACCGTCTGGTGACCGTGCGCGGTAAAAATCTTTTTAACATAACACATAACATAACATAACATATTATCAAGCCCATTATCACCGCTTTATCTGCAGTATCCTGCCGATAAAAGCAGCGATAATGTATCGCCTTTTGTTGATAATACGAGCCATTGCTCTTTTTTTGACCAGTAAACTTAGGTGCATATTATCAAGGACCGGTGTTAAAATTATCGCCGTTTTATTGACAGGAAACTGCAGATAAAACGGCGATAATGACCTTGATAATACGGCCTTGTTATTTCCCATAGAAGCCCATGTTAACACCAGAACATAGGCTTCTATGGGAGTTAACAAGGACGTATTATCAAGCCCACACTCCTAACATTAATAAAAAACCATGGGCCCTTGTAAATTCCCTTAGCAGCCCAGGTTCTGATGTTAACCTGGGCTGCTATGGTTATTCACAAGGGCATATTATCAAGCCCATTATCGCCGCTTTATCGGCAGTTTCCTGCCGATAAAAGCGGCGATAATGTGTCGCCTTTTGTTGATAATACGACCCATTGCTCTTTTTTGACCAGTAAACTTAGGTGCATATTATCAAGAACCGGTGTTAAAATTATCGCCGTTTTATTGGCAGGAAACTGCTGATAAAACGGCGTTAATAGGCTTGATAATACGGCCTTGTTATTTCCCATAGAAGCCCATGTTAACACCAGAACATAGGCTTCTATGGGAATTAACAAGGACGTTATATCAAGCCCACCCTCCCAACATTAATAAAAAAACATAGGCCCTTGTAAATTCCCATAGCAGCCCAGGTTCTGATGTTAACCTGGTCTGCTAGGGTTATTCACAAGGGCATATTATCAAGCACATTATCGCCGCTTTATCGGCAGTTTCCTGCCGATAAAAGCGGCGATAATATATCGCCTTTCGTTGATAATATGGTCCATTGCTCTTCTTTTTTTTACCAGTAAACTTAGGTGCATATTATCAAGGACCGGTGTTAAAATTATCACCGTTTTATTGGCAGGACGGCGATAACGACCTTGATAATAACGGCCTTGTTATTTTCCATAGAAGCCCATGTTAACACCAGAACATAGGCTTCTATGGGAGTTAACAAGGACGTATTATCAAGCCCACACTCCCAACATTAATAAAAAACTATAGGCCCTTGTAAATTCCCATAGCAGCCCAGGTTCTGATGTTAACCTGGGCTGCTATGGTTATTCACAAGGGCATATTATCAAGCCCATTATCGCCGCTTTATCGGAGGTTTCCTGCCGATAAAAGCGGCGATAATGTGTCGCCTTTTGTTGATAATACGACCCATTGTTCTTTTTTGACCAGTAAACTTAGGTGCATATTATCAAGGACCGGTGTTAAAATTATCGCCGTCTTATTGGCAGGAAACTGCCGATAAAATGGCGATAATGAGCTTGATAATACAGCCTTGTTATTTCCCATAGAAGCCCATGTAAACACCAGAACATAGGCTTCTATGGGAATTAACAAGGATTTATTATCAAGCCCACCCTCCCAACATTAATAACAAACCCCAGACAAAGCAGGCACCCGGAGCTGGAAGGTCATTTTACATATTACTGCCCCAGAAAGGTGGCATTCCCCGCAACGTATACGGGGAGAGAGGGAGGGAGAGCTCAAAACATATATTTTTTTAAAAGACCCGAGGGGTGCCGCTCCCCGAGACTGCATGGAGTAGGAACATAACCCACGAATACTTCAAAATATACCAGAGGAGTGCCGTTCCCCAGTGCTCGGGGCACCTTACAAGACCCCATTAAGCAAAAAAATTGCCCCCGTAATTTGCCCCCTCGGGACCTAATGAATAAAAGGGACTTCTAGTTCTTTTTTACCTTTTCCACCGCATACAAGTACTGCACGAGTACCCCGCCATTTTTTATTTAAAAAAAATAAAAATTGAGCCTAAAGATCCATGTACTACCCCCTGACCAAGACTATAGGGTCAGAATGTTCCTACCCTGCCCCCTTTCCTTATTTCTCAACTTTGTTTTACTGTTTTCTTGTGACTCTGCTCTCCCGACAAACAAGATGGCTGCCAACACTTCCTGGTTTGGAGTATTGACAGCCAAACAGCATGCAGCTCCTGCTCGTAATTGTACGTATTTCCGTACGCCACGATTTTTCTTTA
Source organism: Lissotriton helveticus (assembly GCF_964261635.1). Taxonomy (NCBI): domain Eukaryota; kingdom Metazoa; phylum Chordata; class Amphibia; order Caudata; family Salamandridae; genus Lissotriton; species Lissotriton helveticus. Next base: position 1,763,310,476 of record NC_136068.1, read on the forward strand.
AAGAAAAAAAGAAAAATAGAGCCTAAACATCCTTGTACGGCCCCCTGAGCAAGCGTAACGGGTCAGAATGTTTCTAGCCTGCCCCCTTCCTTTATTTCTCAACTTTGTTTGTAGAACCAAGTCACAAGATGGCCGCCAACACTTCCTGGTTTTGAGTGTTGACAGACAGTTCACAGCCAATCAGCATGCAGCTTGCGCTCGTAATTGAATGGATTTCCGTACGCGTGCTGAACTCCGTCTCTAGATATCGCTATGATTTTACTTGTAATTTTCTCAGAAATTACTGAACAGATTTACACCATTTAACAAAAAGCACAATCTGCGAACCGAACTCTAGATCTCTGCCAAATTTCGTGTAATTCCGTTCAGCCGTTCGGGCTGTAGCCCTGGCTAAAGGTCCCTATGGAAAATTGCATGGGAAAAACAAGTTTTGGGACCCCCCTTTTTTCTCGGCCCCCACTTGACAAATTACCCCCAAACTTTCAGGGAAGGAGCAGAACCAAGCAGGCCATTTTCTTGGATAAATTCATGAAGATTCGTCCACTGACGCCAAAGGTATTCCAAATTGAATGTTGTGGATTTCCTATGGAAGCTAGGTCCTAACTATAACTACCTACTGGCGACAGTTATATATAATGTGATCAAGCTCCGCCTGCGGAGCGAAACGCGTCAGGGAGGGCACTCGCTCTTGCACTTCTGCTGAATAAATATGGATTGCTGGCACTTGAAATAGTGTGATGGCTCATTTGGTGTTTTAAAATTGACAAAACATCGAGTTTTGGAGAGGAGGTCTACACCTGTTGAAACCGCTACCAGTGGCGGTCAGGATTCTTCGCTTCAAATATATATATATATATATATATATATATATATATATCTATATATATATATATATATAGATATATATATATATATATATATATATATATATATGTAACATCACGCCGGAAACTCTCAGCCAAATACCAAGAGAAGAAGCTTAAGGACCATTGACTGCTTTCAAATTAAAATCTAAATTTTGCCCGGTGATGATACGTGACAATATCGATGTCTTTCATGAGAAAGTAATACAGGAACAAAAAATTCTGTACAAAAGACAAAATGATGCTAAGAAACGATACACAGCTAAGGACGATGCTTACTTTAAATTGATGAAGAAGTTAAGATAAAACATCAATATAATAGTACGCCAATCTGATAAAGGAGGCAACATCGTCCTATGGCAGCGAAATATGTACATGGCAGAGGCAATCAGACAGCTCAGTGATAAAGACTGCTACAGGCGCAGCAATATGGTAACTGTAAAAACATCCTGGGAAAAATTCTACTCTAGTCTGAAAGCATGGAAAAGCACTGGCCTATTATCGATTTACGAGTTCCGTTTTCTCAAGAATGACTATCCGGTAATGCCCGTGGTATATTGTATACCCAAAATCCACAAAAGCAAAGAAAATCCACCTGGTAGGCCAATAATATCGGCTGTGGCAGCTTGATGGAAAATGCGTGTAAATATGTTGACTACTTCCTTCAGGAACATGTGCGAACTTTGCCTTCCTTCATTTTAGATACAGGAGACTTGCTACGTAAATTGGAAAATGTGGTTTGAAATGATGATTTTATGCTTATATCATTGGACTTTTCCTCATTATACACTAGTATCCACCACAGAGATGGACTAAAGGCAGTAGACCATTTTCTAAAGAAACGTCCAATTTGTTACTTGGAGCATAACAAAATGTTGATGGCAAACATAACCTTGTGCCTGGAAAACAACTATTTTTTGTTTGCAAAACAACTGTACCAGCAAATTAGGGGCGTGGCGATGGGGGCCTGCTTCTTCCCCAGCTATGCCTGTCTGCACATGGGGCTGTGGGGGGAGCAGGTCCTAATGGCAGACAATAACGAATTTGTAAACAACCAAGTGGTTCGCCTGTACAGGTAAATTGATGATTTGTTAATCATCTGGAAGGGTACTGAGAGTGAGGCTCAGATTTTAATTGACTCCCTGAATGTCAACAATATGAACCTAAACTTTACCAGCCACATTAATAAGTCTTCTGTATTCTTTCTTGATGTAGAGATTTTTGTTTCTGAGAAGCACTTGAACACCAGGCTACATAGAAAAAGCACAGCAGGCAATTCAGTGCTGCATGCAGAAAGTAATCACCCTGCACATCTGATCCGCAGCATCCCCTATGGGGAGATGTTGCGGATTAGAAGAATATGCAGCCTGGACACTGACTGTTTTAAAGCTCAGTCTGATTGTCGTTCCAGATTTATTGAGAGGGGATACAGTCCGAAAGCGATTGATAAAGCCACAACTAGAGCCAACGCACAGGGTAGAACTCAGGCATTGGTAACCAGGAGCATAGTTAATGACATCACTAGGAACAACCATTGCGGCTTATTCTTACATATAGCAACCAACATCTTGCTATTAGAAAAATCATTAGCAAGAATTGGCCTCTCATTAGAAATGACCCTACATTGGGAGAGAGATTGACGCGCTCTCCCAATCTAACCTTTAGGAAGGCTAGCTCCATGAGCAATACGCTGGTCTCTAGTAGTCCAGAGGTGAAAACAACTTCCTTATGGATTATGGGGAGTAAGGGTTTTATCAAATGTGCCTCCTGTAAGGCGTGCAAACATGGCGTGAACAAAACAGAGTATCACAGCCCCTTTAAGAACAGGCCCATCAAAATAGATAAACAACTAACTTGTAGGACGGAGTTTGTAGTGTACGTGCTGGAGTGTCCCTGTGGCCTACGGTACGTGGGGAGTACTATACTTCAGTGCCACAAGAGGATACTCCAGCACCTACGCGCAATCAAGAATGGGGATGAAACGTATCCAGTAGCCCGTCATTTTGATGCTATGCATGCCAAGACCCTGATGAGTTAAGGTACTATGTGGTGGACTGCATCCCCCCATTAAGACGTGGTGGTGATCGCAATATGAAATTAAGAAAGTTGGAAACCAAATACATACTTGAAATGGACACAAAAAGCCCCAATGGATTGAATTTCAGTGAAGATTTTTATACATACCTGTGAATAGTATTAGAAGTTTTTTTTTTAGATATCTATCTTCATCATGTGTCCATCAATGAATAATCCATGCCGCTCGCATAAATGAACATACAGTATTTTATATCACTGTTTTGCACATAATTGGTTTTAGGGTTGGTACACATTTTAAGAAACACTTTGCACTTTATACAGGACAAATAATTATGAATGCCCACTTGGGCTTTATTATCAGTTTGTTTGCTGCCATCGCTATAATTAAAACTGCTATTATCCACTGTGTATAATATGTGTTAATCTCATTTTCAATTTTTTGAGACACAATCTATTTGCCTATTAGAAATTTTAACACAGATTTTAATTAATCGTGTTTTATAAATAAGATTTCTTTTAATGGTCAATTGAATAGAGTTGGTTTTATCATGGATATTTTAATATTTATTGATGAATTGCACAGAGGATTTGCATTGCTTTGCACAAAAATACTATGTATTTTACAGCTACTTCAAGCATGGCGGGTTGAAAGTCTTTTGTCCATGTCTATATTTCACTATGTTGCACTGTCACTTTAAATTTGTGGCCTGCCCCATGTAAATGTAAATGTAATGTAAATGTAAATGTAGGTGTACTTATATAGCGCAAACCTGTCACCCAAAGGGCATCCTGGCGCTTGCTTAGGGAACCCGTCCTGGTATTCCCCTGTGAGAAACCCCGGCAGGGTGTCCACAAGGTGAAAGTCAGGCATCCCGCCGCGAGGGGCCGTTGTGGAGATTAAGCAAGCTATTGCCCAGAGTCGCAGAGTGTGAACCCGTGAGTCGAGGAGGCACCGGGGCGAGAATTATCGAGTCCGTGGAATTTTTAGCCCAAGACCCGCCGAGGCGGGGAATTGAACCCTGGTCCAGGACCGATCTCAGCTTCCGGGTCTGCCGCCTCTAACCCCTGAGCCACACTTCTCCATGTAACGTGTCATGTGATCAAGGTCCGAGTGGGACCGAAACGCGTCATGGCGGCGGTGCTGGGCGAAAAGGAACAATAAAATATTTCAGCACGCAATTGGGTTTGCCTCGTCTCTATTGGAAACAAATTCCTGGTGGTGTGAGACGAATACAATGAATATATATATTTATATTCACGCTCAAACTCCACCTCCATGTGTAGCACTCGTGGGCGGGTGCATGTATGCAGCCATGGACTCCGAAATTCATTTCGCTCCTATTTCTTTTGTACAAAGAAAACCAGCACTCGCAGGGCGCTTGAAGAACTTTATTCTACAGGAACAAATGCGTATCGGCGATCTGCCTTCTTTGGTGTTACTGACACACCGGAAGAGACCATGTTTAAAAATCATTTAATGTGTGCATAACAATCAAAAACGGACAAGCGCAATTGCGCCACTGTCAGCGCCATTTTGTAATGTCACATATACATACAATTTCTACAATGCTGATCAATTCATTTCAATTACATTATATTTCACCACAGTCTTGATTGTGTTTATAATCATCACACTGAATTAATACATTGGGTACGGATTTTTCCACTATTCAAATGCAAAACCATTGCCTAAATATTCAAGGCTGTGTATCGGCATTGGCAGAAGTATACACTGTGGTATATATTCTTTGTACAAAAGATATATATATTACCTACTGGCGATAGCCAGTAGGTATATATAGTTAGGATTTTTTTCCTATGGGATTTTTGAAAATTCTATGTCGATAACTTTAGCGTTTGAGGACAGAATTGGCTGAAATTTTCAGGAAAATGGAACATTTTGTTTCTGAGCAGCCCCTGAAAATTTGGGGGGGTTTCGTCAAGGGGGGGCCGAGAAAAAAGGGGGGTCCCAAAACGTGTTTTTCCCATGCAATTTTCCATAGGGCGGTTGACCTCACTTTTAGCCTGAACGGCTGAATGGATTTACACCAAACTTGGCAAAATTGTAGGGACTGGTAGCCCGATGTGCCTTTGCTATGTCTCAAGATATAGGCTCCAGTGGTTTTTACGAAAATTAACTTTGAAAAATATATATTGGGCTACATTGGGCTATATATATGTTGGAGCCCAAATGTAGCCCAATGTAGCCCAATGTAGCCCAATGTAGCCCAAAGATGGCCACCAGAGACAAAAAAAACAAATGTAGCCCAAATATCAGCCAGATGTAGCCCAACGATAGCCCAATGACAGAATCTCCCAGAGTGTTCTAAAGAACAACTAGAGTGCTAACAGTCCTACTTATTACAAAGGTATGGCACACCTGAAGCCATCTTGATTGGAATAAAGTGGTAACTCTTAAAACATTTAATTTAAAAATGAACAAAATGAGGGGGTTCATTTTGCCATAGAAAGTATGATTAGCGAATATATGACGAAATCCCGCATACCATCAGTCCGCAAAAAAAATCCAGCATGTACTATGAGGCCGCAAATTAAAATAACGAAAACTTTTAGAACGAATATGCCTTTAGCATACACTAAACAACTAAACTACCCTAAACCCTAAAACACTACCCCCAGCATGACCCTACACTACACAAACAGTACAACACTACCCTAAACCCTAAAACACTACCCCCAGCATGACCCTACACTACACAAACACTACAACACTACCCTAAACCCTAAAACACTACCCCCAGCATGACCCTACACAACGCAAACACTACAACACTACCCAAAACCCTAAAACACTACACCCCAGCATGACCCTACACTACGCAAACACTACAACACTACCCTAAACCCTAAAACACTACCCCCAGCATGATCCTACACTACACAAACACTACAACACAACCCTAAACCCTAAAACACTACCCCCAGCATGACCCTACACTACGCAAACACTACAACACAACCCTAAACCCTAAAACACTACCCCCAGCATGACCCTACACTACGCAAACACTACAACACTACCCTGAACCCTAAAACACTACCCCCAGCATGACCCTACACTACGCAAACACTACAACACTACCCAAAACCCTAAAACACTACACCCCAGCATGACCCTACACTACGCAAACACTACAACACTACCCTAAACCCTAAAACACTACCCCCAGCATGACCCTACACTACGCAAACACTACAACACTACCCAAAACCCTAAAACACTACACCCCAGCATGACCCTACACTACGCAAACACTACAACACTACCCTAAACCCTAAAACACTACCCCCAGCATGACCCTACACTACGCAAACACTACAACACTACCCTAAACCCTAAAACACTACCCCCAGCATGACCCTACACTACGCAAACACTACAACACTACCCTAAACCCTAAAACACTACCCCCAGCATGACCCTACACTACACAAACACTACAACACTACCCTAAACCCTAAAACACTACCCCCAGCATGACCCTACACTACGCAAACACTACAACACTACCCAAAACCCTAAAACACTACACCCCAGCATGACCCTACACTACGCAAACACTACAACACTACCCTAAACCCTAAAACACTACCCCCAGCATGACCCTACACTACACAAACACTACAACACAACCCTAAACCCTAAAACACTACCCCCAGCATGACCCTACACTACGCAAACACTACAACACAACCCTAAACCCTAAAACACTACCCCCAGCATGACCCTACACTACGCAAACACTACAACACTACCCTGAACCCTAAAACACTACCCCCAGCATGACCCTACACTACGCAAACACTACAACACTACCCAAAACCCTAAAACACTACACCCCAGCATGACCCTACACTATGCAAACACTACAACACTACCCTAAACCCTAAAACACTACCCCCAGCATGACCCTACACTACGCAAACATTACAACACTACCCAAAACCCTAAAACACTACACCCCAGCATGACCCTACACTACGCAAACACTACAACACTACCCTAAACCCTAAAACACTACCCCCAGCATGACCCTACACTACGCAAACACTACAACACTACCCTAAACCCTAAAACACTACCCCCAGCATGACCCTACACTACGCAAACACTACAACACTACCCTAAACCCTAAAACACTACCCCCAGCATGACCCTACACTACGCAAACACTACAACACTACCCTAAACCCTAAAACACTACCCCCAGCATGACCCTACACTACGCAAACACTACAACACTACCCAAAACCCTAAAACACTACCCCCAGCATGACCATACACTACGCAAACACTACAACACTACCCAAAACCCTAAAACACTACCCCCCAGCATGACCCTACACTACGCAAACACTACAACACTACCCAAAACCCTAAAACACTACCCCCAGCATGACCCTACACTACGCAAACACTACAACACTACCCAAAACCCTAAAACACTACCCCCAGCATGACCCTACACTACGCAAACACTACAACACTACCCAAAACCCTAAAACACTACACCCCAGCATGACCCTACACTACGCAAACACTACAACACTACCCAAAACCCTAAAACACTACCCCCAGCATGACCCTACACTACGCAAACACTACAACACTACCCAAAACCCTAAAACACTACCCCCAGCATGACCCTACACTACGCAAACACTACAACACCACCCTAAACCCTAAAACACTACACCCCAGCATGACCCTACACTACGCAAACACTACAACACTACCCAAAACCCTAAAACACTACCCCCAGCATGACCCTACACTACGCAAACACTACAACACTATCCTAAACCCTAAAACACTACGCCCAGCATGACCCTACACTACGCAAACACTACAACACTACCCTAAACCCTAAAACACTAGCCCAGCATGACCCTACACTACGCAAACACTACAACACAACCCTAAACCCTAAAACACTACCCCCAGCATGACCCTACACTACGCAAACACTACAACACTACCCTAAACCCTAAAACACTACCCCCAGCATGACCCTTCACTACGCAAACACTACAACACAACCCTAAACCCTAAAACACTACCCCCAGCATGACCCTACACTAAACAACCACCACAACTCTACACTACACTAACACAACACTACACTACACAACACTACACTACACTACACAATCACTAACCCACGAAAAAATTAACACAAACCCACTTACCTCTGTCGTCATCGTGGTTTTCACAACGCAAATGCATTTACCATACATGCCTTTAAAACGTAATTCTTTGTAAAGGCATGCGCGATAAATGCACATGCGTTTTGAAAAAATGCGGGATAATGGTATGCGAGGTCAATGACCTTGCGGGATAATGGTATGCGGACTGAAAGTCTGCGGGATAAAAAATGCGGGAAAATGGCTGCAAACCATGATTAGCAGCAGACTTCCCTGGTGAGCACTAGCTTTACTACAGTGATCTAATGAGCAACTAGAGTGCTAACATTCAGAATTTATGGCAAATGTGTGACACATCTGAATGCCTTCTTGATAGAACCAAAGTAAACAAGCATTGAAAATGCAATAGATCTCGCCCTCGTTTAAGTTAAAGCCATTCTGTTTGTAATGAGGTGGCTTTTTAGCTTTGCTTTTATTAGTGTTTTTAAAACTTTCATGTAAATAACATGCATATGTATGCATATATGTATATGTATGCATGCATTTATATTTATATAGATATGCAGATTATATATGTTTATATATGTATATTACCTACTGGCGATAGCCAGTGGGTATATATAGTTAGGATTTTTTCTCTATGGGATTTCTGAAAATTCTATGTCTAATAACTTTGGCGTTTGTGGACGGAATTGGCTGAAATTTTCAGGAAAATGGCACATTTTGTTTCTGAGCAGCCCCTGGAAATTTGGGGGGGGTTCGTCAAGGGGGGGCCGAGAAAAAAGGGGGGTCCCAAAACGTGTTTTTAACATTGAGTTTTCCATAGGGCGGTTGGACTCACTTTTAGCTCGAACGGCTGAATGGATTTCCACGAAACTTTGCAAAATTGTAGATATGGTTTGCCCGACGTGCCTTTGCTATGTCTCAATATATGTGCTCCAGTGGATTTTGAGAAATTAACGTTTAAAAAAATATATATATCTGTGACAGCGCTCCGGTTAGCGCCCCGGTTCGCGTACCTGACGCGTAACGGAACTTCGCGAAGCGAAGCTGATTGGCTCTCCGGTGTCTGTCAACATTCTAAACAGTCCGGAGCGGCCGCCATCTTGTCTCTCGGTACGATCGAGAGACAAGATGTGGTGAAAAACGAAGGGGGAAATGAAGGAAAGGGGGCAAGGTAGACCACTCCTGACCCCCTAGGATTGATGAGGGGGATATTAAAGTGCCCCGCGGGGCAAAAAAAAAAATTTTTTTTTTTGCGATTTTACGCCGTAGAGGCGCGTCCCGGTACGCTCACCGGGCAGCTCACCGGGCAGCTCACCGGGCAGCTCACCGGGCAGCTAACCGGGCAGCTAACCGGCAGCGTAGCTGTCAACATTGTAAACAGTCCGGAGCGGCCGCCATCTTGTCTCTCGGTAGGTTCGAGAGACAAGATGTGGTGAAAAAAGAAGGGGGAAATGAAGGAAAGGGGGCAAGGTAAACCCCTCCTGACCCCCTAGGATTGATGAGGGGGATATTAAAGTCCCCCGCGATTTTTCGCGGTAGGGGCGCTTCCCGGTACGCGAACCGGGCAGCTAACCGGCAGCGTAGCGGGAGTCCGCCATCTTCTGTTTTTGGAGCGTCCGGTTCGCGTACCGGGTAGCGTCCCGGTAAGCGTAACAAGGGGAAAACCAAGAGAAACAGTAAAAAAAAAAATTAAGGGAATAGATTTCAAGCAAACTTGGCAAAATTGTAGGGACTGTTTGTTTGATGTGCCTTTGCAAGGCCTCAAGATATGTGCACGTGTGGATTTTGTCTAATTAAGGTTAAAAAAAATATATATATCTGTAAGCGTGCTCCGGCACGCTTACGTTACGGGTTTTGTTTGCGCTGCAGAGCCGATACGTCACGGTTATACGACGCGTCATGAGGCGTCTCACGTGGCTACGTGATACGTCACGTAATAAAGAATATATTTTACAGCTATAGATATTAGCTTTTAAAAAACCAATGAAATTCACTGAAAAAACCATAGGTTATAGACCATATATAGTTAGGAATTTGCATTTACAAAACCTTGAAAATTCACTGAAAAAACCATAGGTTAGAGACCATATATAGTTAGCTGGACATTTTATTGACATAAAACCAATGAAATTCCATATATAGTTAGTTGCACTAACTATATATCGCGCACCCGCAATCCACTGCTGATGATGTCACATATTACATCATTCATGACATGGTCAGTGACATCACTGATGACATCACTGATGACATCTCAAATGACATCTCAAATGACATCACTGATGACATCATGACACACCAATACCAGTTACTACATACGCACTCACTGATTCCTACGTCTACACACACATTCACTCATTCACCCATACAATCACTCATACATACAGTCACACATTATTACAACACTATCATATGCACTCATACACCTATGCAGACACTCACACACTGCCACTCATCCATGGAGTTACTCACACACCTAGTCAGTCCTGTAAAGAATCAATCACACTTCCATTTCCTCATCTATACAGTTAAACACAGAACACCATACTTCAGTGACATCACTGATGACATCACTGATGACATCTCAAATGACATCACTGATGACATCTCAAATGACATCACTGATGACATCATGACACACCAATACCAGTTACTACATACGCACTCACTGATTCCTACGTCTACACACACATTCACTCATTCACCCATACAATCACTCATACATACAGTCACTCATTATTACAACACTATCATATGCACTCATACACCTAGTCAGTCCTGTGAAGAATCAATCACACTTTGATTTCCTCATCTATACAGTTAAACACAGAACACCATACTTTTCACACATATACTAACACATACTTACTCTCTTATACAATCACTGATACAAGTACACATTGATATGCACAGAGTCACACACCTCCCAGCCAGCCACACACACACTCAGTCTTCCATACATCCACTCATTCTTCAATATGTAAAACATATTTAAACTTTACAAAAACACACAGACACTAGATGATGTCATCAGTGATGTCATTTGAGATGTCATCAGTGATGTCATCAGTGATGTCATTTGAGATGTCATCAGTGATGTCATCAGTGATGTCACTGACCATGTCATGAATGATGTAATATGTGACATCATCAGCAGTGGATTGCGGGTGCGCGATATATAGTTAGTGCAACTAACTATATATGGAATTTCATTGGTTTTATGTCAATAAAATGTCCAGCTAACTATATATGGTCTCTAACCTATGGTTTTTTCAGTGAATATATATATATATATATATATATATATATATATATATATATATATTCACTGAAAAAAACATAGGTTTCAGGGGCGTTATAGTTAATTGGACATTTCACTTGTACAAACCATAGAAATTCCCCTGTTATAGTTAGTATAACTTGCGCGCCCGCAATGCACTGCTGATGACGTCACATATTATATCACTCATGTAATGGTCAGTGACAACACTGATGACATCACTGATGACATCTCAAATAATATCACCAATGACATCATCCAGTGAATGTATGTTTTTCAGAAAATTAAATATGTTTTATATATATATATATATATAGATCTCTCAAGGTCGATGGAAGAATAAATTGGTATATAAGTGTCTAAAGTGATGATTTGTTTTGTAAAATTGATTGTATAACTGACTGATTAAGTGTATCTTAGTGATTGCATGGGTTAGTGAGTAATGTTTAAATATGTAAATATGTAAGTATCTGTATCAGTCTCTCACTTTGTGTATATGTGGCTGCATGGGTTGATGAGTAGCTACATGAGTGTCTATATGGGTTATTTGTTGGTTTTTTGAGTATCAGTATGAGTGCCCAAGTGTCTGTATGGTTTGGTGGGGGTATTACTTAGTGCATAGAAGCATGAATGAGTGACTCACTGTTTGTATTTGTTGAAGACAGCATGTGTGCAGGACTTTATAGGTGGATGAGTGTGTGTATGGGTGTGTTAGTGAGTGAATGGCTGTCTCAATAGTGTCTTTATGAGTAACTACACGTTTTAAACTAGTATATGTGAGTATTGGTGTATATAAGTGAGTATATGTGAGAGTGAGAGATTGGAAGAGTTCCTGTACCTATAAGTAGGTGTTTCTATAAGTGATTGTTTAAGAGAGTATGTGTACGTTTTGGAAGAAAGTGTGGTAGTGTGTGTATAACTGTATATGCAAGTAAATGGATGTTTGCTACTTTGTTTGCATGTGTGACTATGTGTGTGAGTAAATCTATGGATGAGTGGCAGTGTGTAACAGGATGTATAGGTGTATGAGTACATATGATGAGTGAGTACATGTATGAGTGACTACATTGGGTCTGTTGGTGAATGAGCGGGTGTGTGTGTCGACCTTGGAATTACTGAATAGGTGTGTTGTAACTTGTATTGGTATGTCCATTGTTTTGAAAATGTTAGTTTGTATTTTTGAGTGTGTGTATCAAAGGTTATATTAGGGTGAGAGGAGGTCTGCCACTCTATCACAAGGATGATGTCATCAGTGATGTAATTTGAGATGTCATCAGTGATGTCATGAGTGATGTCACTGACTATGTCATGAGTGATGTAATATGTATATATGTATGTATCTCAAATGACATCACTAATGACATCACTGATGACATCATCCAGTGAATGTGTGTCTTTCTGAAAAATAAATATTTTTTATATATGTATATCTAAAGGTCAATGGAAGAATAAATGGTTAGTAAGTGTCTAAATGGATGTTTGTTTTGTAAAATTGATTGTATAACTGACTTATTAAGTGTATCTTAGTGAACACATGTATTAACGAGCAATGTTTAAATATTTAAATATCTGTATCAGCCAATTTTGGTGCTATCTCTCATAATAGAAAAGATGGCAGAAAAGGGGGGGGAGTAGCACTGCTATATAAAAATGTCTTTAAAGCAGAAACTATCTGTGCTGAATGCATTGAGGGAGCAGAAAAAGTGAGTTCTACGAGAACAGAATTGCCACAGCATCTAACCCCCAGAAGGAAGTTTTCCAAGTACTCACTGAACTGAGGAAAAAGAAGGACCAACCGCCTTCCTTTACGCAAGAGGACTGTCATAAATTCCAATCCTTCTTCACCTCCAAGATATTCGACCTTGTGAGAGAAATCAAAAGCACCCCTAGGCTTGACTGCCCGACTACTCCGCTAACTCCACCTCCCACAATCACTGAGCCTTTAACCTCCCTACCCCTACTTACCAAGGACTCCTTGACAAAAGTGATGAACCAAATTAAATCAGGTTCTGCGGCGGACCCGTGCCCCCCGCAGATATTTAAACAAGCCTGGCCAGTTCTGGAGGAGGATATTTTATCACTCCTAAATAGCTCCCTAACCTCGGGACTAGTCCCCTCTATTCTGAAAGAGGCGAGACTGATACCCCTGCTAAAAAAGGCCGGTGCCGACACCAAGATTCTAAAGAATTACAGGCCCATATCTCAATTGCCTTTTTTAGCAAAAATATTGGAACATTATGTGCTGTCTGCCCTCTCGCACCACCTCGAGAGCAACGCACTACTACAACCCAACCAAGCTGGGTTTAGAGCTCACAACAGCACAGAACTAGTCATGTTATCAGTGCTAGATGACCTACGTCTTAAATCAGATAATAAAGATCCCTGTGCCCTGGTGCTTCTCGACCTCTCCGCGGCATTCGATACGGTCAATCATGACCTTCTTCTGTCGCGGCTGGGGGAGTTTGGCATCAAGGGCACGGCCACGCCTGGCTGACCTCGTTCCTAGGTGGACGGGTCCAGAAAGTACAACTGGATGATATGGTGTCAGAGGCTGCTGAAATCACATGCGGTGTCCCGCAGGGCTCCGCACTGTCCCCCTTGATGTTTAACGCCTATCTGCAGCCCCTCATTGCATCTCTGAATCAGATGGACTGTAATATATATAATTATGCTGACGACACCCAGATCATCATCCAGATAGGCGACTCCCCTTTGACTGATCAAAACTTGAAGAATATTTTAAAATTTACCGTCAACTGGATGACGGCAAACTTTTTAAAGATTAACCCTGATAAGACGGAGGTCCTTCCTATCACCACTTTATCCAGCCCCTGGTGCGACCTCCTTTGGCCTTTGGAGCTGGGTACCCCCCCAATACCGGCAACAGCAGTGAAAAGCCTGGGCATAATCATAGACACAAATCTTACGATGTCAGCCCAGGTCTCGACGGTGGTGGGCACCTGTGTAGGTCTCCTGAGACAACTGCGCAAGCTAGCTTCTATTCTAAAGGCAGATACTCTCAGAAGAGCAGTGTCAGCCTTAATTCTAGCCCGTCTGGATTATGGTAATGCCATGTACTTCGGCATCACAAAAAAACTCTCCAGGAGACTGCAGATCGTCATGAATGACGCGGCTAGACTTATTTTTAATAAACCGAGAAGGACACCGGCCACCCCCCTCCTCCGGGAGCTACACTGGTTGCCAGTGAATCAACGAGCGAAGTTCAAGGGCCTATGCATCACGCAGAAAGCCTTATATGGGCAAGCCCCGGAATATATTAAGAAACGACTTGTCCCATATGCCCCTAACAGGAACCTATGTAAAATAACAGGAGCCCCCTGGTGCAAATAGCAATCCTGGGTCAGGGTAGAGAATATATGTAAGCAAAAATTCCCAGGCATGCACAAACGTGACTAGCAGGTACACATGTAGATAAAAATAGCTACAACAACATTAGACAAAACTGCTTTTTCCAATACAATTGGTTTTAATTATTCAAATATTCATAAAAAGTTCATATGATAAAAATGCATTACAATGTTCAGAGTCAATGCAAACTTCATTGTAATTATACATGATCTATTAGTGATAAAATTTCAATAAACATTACAAAAAAATGTTATAAAAAAATGATGGTTTCCTGTCGACGCGTTTCGACACGTAAGTTGTGTCTTCCTCAGGACTGTACCATCGATGTTCTGTAAAAATAATAATTATAAACATATTTTTACTATACAATTTTCTTCCCTTGTAAAGCAGTTTACACTTGTTTATATCATGTTTCTTGTACCGCTAGTCAAACTTTCAAGTCTATTGACTCTGAACATTGTAATGCATTTTTATCATATGAACTTTTTATGAATATTTGAATAATTAAAACCAATTGTATTGGAAAAAGCAGTTTTGTCTAATGTTGTTGTAGCTATTTTTATCTACATGTGTACCTGCTAGTCACGTTTGTGCATGCCTGGGAACCTAACAGGAACCTACGCTCAGCTAACGCCGCCCTATTGATCTGCCCTAGGATCAAACGATCCACTATTGGTGGTCGGACATTCTCCCACACAATGCCCAAAGCCTGGAACGAACTGCCTGAAAATCTGCGCAAGGAAACCAGACTCCTGCCTTTCAGGAAAAAGCTAAAAACCGTGCTTTTCCAAGAGGCATGGGGTAATATCTAGTCTGCTTTCCCCCTGCCAGTACTCACTCACCTGTCAAGCGCTTAGAGACCCCGGGGTGATAAGGCGCTCTACAAGTTGAAAATACAAGTTGAAAAAATACAGTCAGTGTTTCACTTTGTGTATAAGTGGCTGCATGGGTTGGTGAGTAGCTAGATGAGTGTGTATATGGGTTATTAGTTTGTTTTTGAGTATCAGTATGAGTGTCTGTATGGTTCGGTGGGGGTATTACTTAGCGCATAGATGCATGAATGACTGGCTCACTGTTTGTATGTGTTTTGAAGACAGAATGTGTGCAGGACTGGATGAGTGGATGAGTGTGTGTATGGGTCTGTTAGTTAGTGAATGACAGTCTCAATAGTATCTTCATGAGTAACTACATATGTTTTAATCTAGTATATGTGAGTATTGATGTATGTAAGTGATTATATGTGAGAGTGAGAGATTGTAAGCGTTCCTGTATAAATAAGTATGTGTTTCTATAAGTGATTGTTTAACAGAGTAGCTATATGTACGTTTCTGTAGAAGTAAGTGTAGTGGTGTGTGTATAGCTGTATATGCAAATAAATGGATGTTTGATAGAATATTTGCATGTGTGAGTATGTGTGTGAGAAACTCTATGGATGAGTGTCGGTGTGCAATAGGATGTATAGGTGTATGAATACATATGATGAGTGAGTACATGTATGAGTGACTTTATAGAATTGTTGGTGAATGAGTGGATGTGTATGTAGATGGTGGAATTACCTGATAGGTTGTTGTAACTGGTATTGGTATCTCTTTTTTAAAAAGAAAATGTGTGTTCTATTTTTAAATGTGTGTATCAAAGGTTATATTAAGCTGAGAGGAGGTCTGCCACTATTTCACAAGGATGATGTCATCAGTAATGTCATCAGTGATGTCTTTTGAGGTGTAATCAGTGATGTCATGAGTGATGTCACTGACCATGTCATGAGTGATGTAATATGTGATGTCATCAGCAGTGCATTGGGGGCGCGCAAGTTATAGTTAGCTGAACCTACAATAACAGGGGAATTTCAATGGTTTTGTATAAGTGAAATGTCCAGCTGACTATAACATGGGTGAAACCTATGGTTTTTTCAGTGAATTTCTAAGGTTTTTTAAATGCTAATTCCTAACTATAACGTGGCTGAAACCTATGGTTTTTTCAGTGAATATATATATATATATGCACCGGAAAACGAAACACCCACTTCCCTTACAAACAAGTGGAAAGTATGCATGTCTGCATCCTTTCTTATTTTTTACCTTATTCATCTTCCGCTCAATCAACACGTCATCCACACATACACACACCTACTTGCTGCCTTTCTTGGCTGGGGTTATCAATTATTGTTCTTTAATTCAAATTCAAAGTGCAGGCCTTTATTGAGCCTTTTTATTGTAACAACTACCCCGGTCGAAGTCACAGTGAAATTTGCACACTTACTCCCTTTCTTGGCTGGGGTTATCAATTAGTCTTCAATTTGATATTCTGATTTAAACTCAAAGCCCTTTATCGAGCTTTTTTGCTCTAACGACTGTTGCAGGGATTCTGCTCCTACACAGAACTGTGCATAAAGACTTAGGACTTCAGTGAATTACGGTGTTCCAAAACCCACCTTAATACCCAAACCCCCTAACAGACTACCAATCAGTGACTCATTGGTTCTTCGTCCTATAGCAAAAACACCAATGACTAGTCAACCCAGAACATGCGTCTTAGATTACCTCAAGTAAGGTGGATAACAAGAGCACTCTTTCGTTATAGTCTTACACCAGTCCAAAACAAGGACTAAATAAAGACACGTGCAAGTTTGAAATGCTTATTTCTAACGCCGTAATCTCATGCCCAGTACCTTAGATAATATAATGCTACAAGGAAACAGATTTAAAATATACCTAGATTTCACCCTCCCTTCCTAGCAGGTTAATATATAACTACAGAAGGTCTCATAGGATTACATGGGCGGACCAAAACCTCTGGTACTCAGCAGTAGTGGATCACATTGAGTTCTGCACAAACTGTCAGGATACGAATGTTCTCCAAATGTATGTAATCATGCCTGCACATTGCATTATTAAACGCGCCAGTATAAGAGGTGTCCACAGCTGCATATGTGTTATGGCTCAAACGTGCGAGGATCATTCTGAATAACAGACACAGTCTCCAAGATAACCTTGATGTTCCATGCTCTCACTATACACACTAAACTAGCGAGGCAGTCTACAAATATAGCAAAACAAATTATTCTCATGTGAACCAAAATACTCAGCCTTCTTTAAACTATATCACAACTGCGTGTCGTGTGCAAAGCAGAGCAGGAAAGCAAAAATGGCATTTAAACTTCTAATAAACCCATGCTAACTTAACACGGTGTGAGTGCAAGCCTCAGCCCCACGGCACCCTTCCTTGATCGAAGCACGTGATATAAACGTGGGCTAATTACGAATGCAGAGTCCAAGCCTGAAAAGCAGAGTCAAGGTCAAATTTGCAAAAAAAATGATTTGCTGTTTCATAGAAAGCAGTAACTAAATAA
This sequence comes from Lissotriton helveticus, assembly GCF_964261635.1. Lineage (NCBI taxonomy): Eukaryota > Metazoa > Chordata > Amphibia > Caudata > Salamandridae > Lissotriton > Lissotriton helveticus. Next base: position 1,763,328,546 of record NC_136068.1, read on the forward strand.
TAAAGAATAGGTAGAAAAATCAAAGAGTCTTATTCCAACAGTGTATAAGCACAGTATGTAGCAACAGCCTCCAAGAGGAAGTCATTGTTCCCATCTGAAAACATTTCAGCCATCCAATTCAATAGTGGGAATGAACATACATGTTCCTCAACGACAGAAGCCTCTATCACCATCGGGGGAAAACTCGGGTCATCTTCAAAGTAACTGAGTGACAAGAAGTCATGCGCTGCTGCAAAAACATTCCAACGTCCCATTATTCCATGTATCGCTGCTAAGGCCATAATCCCTCCGCCAGAACATAGCAAGTCATGAACCACTAAGGGGCTCATCAGCTGGTCATAATCCGCGTTGGGAGACACCGTACTACAAAGACACAAATCCAGGGCCCAGTCAAAATCGCAGCTTAGGCAATGGAAGACAGGTTGAATGCATGTGAAAAAGGAAACTCAAAACGATAATCCATGAACTGCACTCAATGTAGCCAGAGGCAGCGCTCCGTAATAACTAACCATTCGGTTGGCACCAGCAACAGCCGAGAAATATTGTCCTGTGCTGCAGGATGTGCATCCATATTTAAGTAAACACTTTAAGAGAAGCACACCGGCAACTAATGCGAGTATTAAGGGTAATCCACCAAAGATGCTGGAAAAAATGGAATAAAAAAATGCCTAAAAGACACCAAATATAGTTTGAAAAGAAGTCACAAGGCCACTGCTTATAACTTTAAAAAAGTAAGATAACTCCGTAGTCAAGTACGCATTAAAGATAGTCTGAATTAACTCCCCAAAATGCAGGGGCACGTCTGTATTTAAAAAAGCATGCACTTCTGTGCGAGTGTTTGCTACATGAAGGACAAATGTTTCTCTAGCAACCTGTTTTTGAGACAATAGCGCTTTTATACGGCTCATTTGGTTGACTCTGCTTTCAAGGTCGGAATCAACGGCCAGATAGAAACATCCAGCTTCCCATGCAGAGGAGTAAACACAACTTTTCTATAGCAAACCACACGCTCAGTTACCGTAATCATGTAAGCGATGCCTGCTAACATCGCACAACAATTTGCATTATTTCAAAGTAAATAATTCCCGTTTGCCAGTAAACTGAACGTTGTTATGATAGCAGGTGTCGGAGTGTCTTTCAAAACTCAGGCTAAATTAGGCGCATCTTGATTACAAGAGCCATGCAATTGTATGAACAGCCACAGACATCCCTTATGCTTCTGTGCCAGAGAGCATTAAGTTGTGGAGAAATGAAAAAGACAGCAAGATCAAGGCATATGGAAAGAAACAGGGATAGCAAAATTAAGAACAGGCAGAGTGCACAGGCATTATATTTTACACTTCAATTGACAAAGTCTGACTTTGCTAATTCTTGTTTTTTGTCTTGGTTTTTGTAAAACTTTATTGTTAAGGTATTTATGGGCCCTCATCAATTCAAAAAAAAAATTATGGATAAAAGCAAAAATATTTCTTGGCATCAAAGAACACTAAATGTAAAAATGTTTTGTGTGGATGTGCTCCTTGTGAAAGAGGAGAATGATGTCAGTTATACTGGTTATCCAATGGCTGAAGAAGGTGCTCTAGCGTCAATGTCCCCATTTACCATTGATCTTTCATTTACCTGCCACTACACCTCAGAGTCATTCATCTCGGTCTGACGATGGATCTTGAGCCGTGCAGAGAGGGCTCTGATATAGGGGGTCCAATCCAGTCATCCAATGAGAACCAGGAATTGGATAACTAACTTACAAACTACCAATTAGACTCATGTATATAACACCTAATAATAAATTATACAAGTACAGAATAAAAACTGTTGATCCAAATCTCCTGAAGAAATTTAGATGAACTAGAGTCATGCAAACAAGTAACTCAGTTAAAGCTATGAAAATAGTAACATTATGATCTGTTGAACAGAGATGTCTCTATTAGAATCTTCATCCCTCATTTAAACTATGCAAATTCACAAACAAATGTAGCAGCCACAAAAACATTGCCACAGATGACCCCGCCAACTATCGCTAATGAGATGCAGAGTAGGCGATCCTGTGCCAAAAGCCATGATAACACCACTCCGCAACATTCTCAAAGACCAGCCAGATCGGAGATAAGATCCGAAAACATGCAGTAAGGCGCATTAGCAGCAGGAAAATAACACCTGCTCTGACCTGGTGTAGAGCCTGCACGAGAAAAGGGAGCCCAGGCCAGAGCTACACCTGAAGGGCAGGAGATGCCATGGAGCAGTTGTTCAGGCAGCTTGGAGCCCCAACAGGGCCACAACACCTACCGCCACCACCCCCAGGACCCCCCAGACATCCCCCCCCAAGGCAAAGACATGTCATATCAACTTCATGAAATCATGTACAAAAACATTCGCCTGATGTCGCACAATCACAACAGGTAACATGCATGTGTCGTCACAAAAGTGATCATCAAACATTCACCTTCGAATTACCAAACGGAAATGTATTAAAAAAAACAAAAGAATATTAGTGAAGACTCATGGTGGGTCTCCTCAGGACAATCGGTAGGTTACAGCCTGCAAGACAAAAATCCAGATAAGATGGTGTGTCATGCGCTCATCAAAGGACAGAGAGAGAGAAGGAGAGAGAGAGAGATACATAGAGAGAGGAAGGGAGAGAGAAAGACAGAAAGAGAGGGAGGGAGAGAGGAAGACGGAAAGAGAGGGAGAGAGGAAGACAGAAAGAGAGGGAGAGAGAGAGGAAGATGGAAAGAGAGGGAAAGAGAGAGGAAGGCAGAAAGAGAGGGAGAGAGAGAGAGAGAGAGAGGAAGGTGAACAGAGAGGGAGAGAGAGACACAGAGAAAGAAAGAAGTGAGGGACAGGGAGAGAGAGTGCCGAGACTGCGCACCCAGGCGTCTCAGCTCACCTGCTGCTACCGGTGTGTCTGCAACCACATGCCGGTATGTACTGCACTGCACTAGGTCCCTCATCTGAAACAGATCCCTCATCTGAAACAGAGTCCAGACACATGAATGGCACAGTACCTACAACCGCACACACCATCATCGCCTGCCCGAACCTGCGCACCCAGGCAGCTGCACCTCAGCCCCTCCCATCACCCAGCAGTGCATGCCCGCTCATGCACACCTAGGTAGCTGCACTCCAGGTGCTACCGCCACCGAGCGGTGCATGCCCATACCTGCACACCCAGGCAACTGCACCCCAGACTCACATGCTGCCCAGCGGTGAATGCCCGCCCCTGCGTACCCAGTCCTCGGTGCTCACCTTTGACCACTGGCATGTCACAAGGAGGGCCCACCACATGCCGGTGCAAGCCCCAAGATTGGGGCCCATGAACATGGCACCCTCCACATCATGCAGCCCCTCTCTGCGGGTCACCAGGTCTCACACTTGATTCTGGGTCTTGATTTCGCTATGGGAGAGGACCTACCAGTGCACATGGCCCACATGGCATCATTGCAGGCTGCACACCTGCTCAGCCCTTGAGGTGCCACTAACTCTGTGACCCGCGAGGCAACATCACATGGCAGTAGGCCCACACTGCCCTCTGGCTTAGGCCCACACTGCGGTCCAGCAGGGCTCACAACAATCGTCACAAGTCTGGACTGCAAGGACGGGGCATCATCGCAGGCTGCACACCCACTCAGCACTTAAGGTGCCCCTACCTCAGTGCACCGAAAGTCACTGTCCCATGGTGGTGTGCCAGTGCCGGCCGCATTGTATCCGGTGTCACCAAGTCTGTGCCCCGAAAGTCATGGACCCTCTATGATTGTGTATCGTGGTGCGAACGACATCATGTCACCTCCGGCCCTGGGGAATATGATGTTGTAGGGCCCTAGGCCCTCATTCTTACATGAACACCACACGGATACACCCAGATAGAGAGTGGAAATGGCATTGAGCACGTGCGCCTGGCCCTTTTTATTGGTACGGTCTCATATTCTGTGAAGCGTGTGCTGGATGGGTGTGGTGTGGGTGTAAACCAGCAGTGAGGTATTAGCTGTGGCATGCTGACAACTAGACCTGTGATCAGCCGATCACTGCAGGTAAGACTGGGCACGTGTAGTCTTGTTGTCCCCCCCTGTGAGCGTGAGCAGAGTGTGCTGGCCGGGCGTATACCAGACCAGCATAAGGGTTTGAACAATGACCCTGGGGCTCTGGGCGTGGTTCCATACTGGGTGGGACACGGAAGTAACTAATGTGTGTGTCCCTGTTGTTGTACCGGCGCCACCCAGACCGCATTTGGCAATGTGTCACCATGTGACCCAAGTCCAACGACATGAGCAATATGGATGTAAGGGGGAATCACTGACCCCACATTCATCCATACTTCCACACTTGAAAGATCATAGACATGACACAGCTGTGTGACTATGAATGTTTAATGCACATTCAGTGGAGTGTTGCAGCTGGAGCAGTACAGGGTCATGCAAATACCACTATACAATGTTGTCCCCTTGGAGGGCCAGCCAGAGTCCTTCAGGGAATGACAAGTCCAAAGGAGGAGGAAGAGTTAAGTCCACAGTCTGATTGCTGTGCCATTGGGGATCAAACAGAATATGGCAGTCCAAATTGTGGTACAAGGTGAGTGTCGCAGAGTGTATCGGGGGACATGGGAAGGTGATGATGCAGACGGCAGAACCAAGCAGAAACAGGCCATATGGTGGAGATGAATGCTACAGTTTTCTTTTTACCAGTAAGGCGGTTTCATCAGTATCTTCGTCTTCTGCTGTTTCATATGCCTCAAGTGTGGGTGATGGTGTTCTGTCTCCAGTACTGTGTGGCAGTGATACCTCAAAGGCCGGAGGTGGAATGTCTGCCGCACTGTGTGACACTGACACTTCAGGTGGCGGAGATGTAGATGGAGTGGTAGCAGCTGCATGCATCAGTGCCAGGCCTTGTGGCAGCAATGCCATGAGGATGGTCCTTAGGTCATTGAGAAACCCGGCTACCTCTAGCTGATGTGCAGCCATGGCAGCCGCTCTTTCTGCCTGCGTCCACTCCATGGTCTCCATTAACATATGCATGTGTCCCAACTCCTGGGTGACATCGATAGAGCCTCTCTGAGTCAGGGCTCCAGCGATGTCAGCCATAGTCTGTTGGAGAGCATGGAGCGTACTGTGGGTGTCCGTTAGGGACTGTGAGTGGTCCCTGATGGGACTTAGACACCCACGTATGGCATCTAGTTTGGCTGCTATGTGGTCAAAGCCCACCCATACATGGTCAGCCAGATTCTCCTGGCACCACAACACACGGTGTCAGGAGGCCATGTGTTCATCGTGGGGATCATGGGAGGCAGCTGTGGTGGTGGGTGCTGCCTACTGTGTGGTCTGTGCAGGGGTGGGGTCTCCTCGTAGCAGCTGGGCTGCCCTGCTCCTGGAGGTGGGCTGCGGAGGCTCTCCACGAAGTGTTGAAGGGCATCAGATTCGAAGCTGTGGTGGTCCTCTTTGTCACCAGAGAAGAGTAGTTTAAGATGCTCTGCAGGAGGTGTTGATTCTCCCTCTGCAATGTGAAGGGGAGATGCAGTTTAACAATGTATTCACATGTATGTTGTCACATTGTACATGTTTACTTACAGACTGCATGACTGTGTACATTGTGGCTGTTTGAGAGGAGCTACGTATTTGATGATGGACGGTGGACATTTCGACAACATGACGGATGTGTGTTTGTACTTGTACATTATCCACTCATATTTCCCTGCAATGGCAAATGTGATTGGCCAGTTTCTACACACAAGCAGCACCAGTTGTGCCCTGTGTTCTGTTAAGGACGTGCTGTAGTTTGTACCACATTGCTGTCTATGTGGATGTGCTCTGCATGTTATGTGTGGTAAGGTAAAGTTTATTATGCATAGTTAATTAAAACTGGTGCAAAACATATTACAAAAGGATCATAAAATATCAAACTTTAAAAACCATTAAAAAATAAACGTACAAATAAAAGGTACAGTGTGGCTGTCCATGCGCATTTGCTTCCTTATGTCCGTCTGCTTGTTAGCCTGTATCTGTGTTGTTAATCCCCGGTTTTGGCGGTCTTGGAATTCTTTGCTCGACCATCGCGAGAAATTTGACATATCTGCAGTTCAATTTAGTGTTTGCAGGATTCAGGCAGGCGAGCACCGCTTGCCTTCTGGTACTGATTCCTTTCTGCTTAAACTGGTCCTTAAGGAGCAGTTAGCGGGCATGTTGTAGTTCTTCACAGAGACAGGTCATATGGAGAATGGAGTTGCAGAGTGGGCAGGCCTCATTGCCCTCTGTTCTGAGCCATGCAGGGAGATACTCTGTGCTTGGCAGAATCCCTAATCTGTATTTCAGGAACCCCATGTTTGTGGCTTTTGGGTAACCCTCACTAAAGTATGATTGTGGTGTCAAAGATTTGTACGAGTTGAGGGTCATCCATGCATGAGATCTTTTGGAAAAGGCAGCCTTGTCCTCTAGTAAGGAAAGTGATTTGAAATGTTTCCAAACTAGTTTTTTAAAAGTGTTATGCCCAAGTTGCATGTCCCAAAGCGCAGAGAGTTTAGTCGCTCCCAGCGCTGCCTGCAAGTAAGTTCTTGCCTGAGATGCGTCCCTGCCTTGTATGTCCTGCCATAGCAAAGAGTTTAATGTGTCTGTAGTGGCGGTGCTGAGTTTGTGGCAGCAAATAATGTATGCTCCGTGCCTGGCTAGATCTTGTTTTTGCAAGCCAAACTCCAGTCTTATTTGAGCAGGCAACACGTGGAGCGGGAGCGAAAACATTGTTATATAAGCTTTAACCTGTATGTTGTCCAGGTTTTTGGAGTCTCTTCCCCGCAAGGCCTCGCTGCCATAGGTAATCGAGGGGAGTAGCTTCGCCTGAATGACTTTCAAATAGGGGGTCAGGCTCGGTCCCATCAGTTGGGTAGCTACATTTTTCAACGTCACGGCGATCAGTGCTCCTCTCCTTCTTGTTTCCTGCTTCTGCTGCACAAATGAGCTTTCTTTATCAAAAGTAACTCCGAAGTATTTATACTCACAAGCTGGCTCAATTTTTAGTCCACCAAGAGACCAGGTCTTCTGTTGTTTTTTGTTGATGTTGATTGACATCGTACGAGTCTTGCTCAGGTTTATTTTTAGGTTGTTTTCCGTTGCATAATTGTGCATTTCCATCAAAAGCTGCTGGAGACCAGTATGGGTCTGGCTGAGTAGTACAACGTTGTCAGCTTACAGAAGGTTACTCAGAGTTTTCCCTCCCATCCTCGGGGAGTGGGAATTGCAGGTGTCGAGTAGTCTTGGTAAATCCGCCATAAAAAGATTGAACAATATTGGAGCAAGCACGCAACCTTGTTTAAGTCCTTTGGTGGTGCGTACTTTTGAGGACAGATGGGTGCCGCTTCCTAGCTTCACCTGCACCCAGGTATCAGTGTGAAGAAGCTTCAGCATGTTTAGAATTGGCTGTGATATGCCCCATTGTGCCAGTTTCCCCATAGTCTGCTTCTCTAGATGTTGACGAATGCAGCGCTGAAGTCGATGTAGCACAAATGCAGCTGGAGTTTTTGGGTTTTTGCTGCATCTATAATTAGTGAAATGGCAACGATGTTGGTTGCTGTGCCGGTCTTTTTCCGAAAGCCAGTCTGATTCAGTGGTATGATCAGATTTGACTCAGCCCAAAGTGTGATCTCCTCTAAGATGGTGCCCTCGAAGTATTTCGCGTCATTGTCAAGGAGGGCTACTAAGCGATAGTTATTTGGGTCCATCTTGTCTCCTTTTTTGTAAACAGGGACAATCGTCGACCCCCTCCAGGATTCTGGGATTCTGTTTAGAAGCCTAACTTCAGGGAATAAGGTTTGCATGATGTCCGCCTACTCTGTGTTTTTTGCTTTGAACAGGGCTGGTGGAATGCCGTTTGGTCCTGGAGCGCCTTCTTTCCTGCCTTTGGTTATCTGCTTTTTAATTGAGGCTATCTGCTGAGTTCTAGAGGAGTCTTGGTTGTTGGTGAGTGAGCCTTGAACACCCTAACCTTGTGACGCAGGCATGTGCATTACACAATCTGACACTATGCTCTTGTTGATCCTTTTTTGTGCTCCTGCGTACTCTTGAGGGTCATTGAAATGACTGGAGAGGTAATTAATCCAAGTCTCTTCCGTAATGTGAGATCCTACGTCTTTGTGCTGTGGGTGCAAGATCCTATTCACTGATTGCCAGAAGCGGGCACTGTTGTTGGTTTTGGTGTTGTATAGTAATTTTGCCCAAACCTCATTTTCAGCGTCTTTTTTAATGTTCCATTTTGTTCGATTGAGCACGACCCTTTGGTGTTTTTGCTCTTCTCGTAGGTAGATGTTGTTAGGGGCTGATCTTAGCTTCCGTAATGTCAGGTTTACTGATCTTTTTGGTGTCCTTAGTTGTGCTCTCGATTCTTTCTTTAAGTTGTTTTTGCTGCTCTCTTTGTGAGGATTAACTTTTGGGGTGGTCTTCATTGCCAGTTCTTTTAGCAGTGTTCCCATGTAATGCTCCCAGTAGGTAGTGTGCCCGACTGCAATTGATTTTTGAATGTTGTATAGTTGCAGTGCAGCTTCAGCCAGAATGGTTGAATTAACTGGGGTGCATTTAATCCTTTTTTGGTTCATGGAGTAAGCCGACCCAAGCGTTATATCTGGCCTGATTGCGGTTGGCGTCTTTGATATTATATGGCATTCCTGGGGGCGATTATCGCTTTCACCCTTATCCCCCATTCTAAACCCCAAGATGTATGGGAATAGCGCAAGACTGGCAAAAGTATAGTCCAGAATGGAGCTTGCTATGGTTGAATAAAAGGTTTCTACTGGAGGAGAGTCTGTCAGAAATCTTCCGTTTAGTGCCCGAATGTTTTGAGGTTCTAGGTCGTGGAGAAAGCGGTTGTTTTGATGTTTTCTCGTGTTTAGTGGGGCACTTTGCGTTGGTATAGTGTAGATTCTGTTTAGAGCCAGTGCCTCTTCTCCTGCTGATGAGCCAAGTAGATCTTGATTTAAGTCCCCTGTCAGAAGGAAAAGCGGTTTTTCCATCTGGGTGACATACTCAGCCAATTGGTTGGAGATTTTGGAGGAGTCTTTAGCCCTGTTTTTGGGATGGACGTATGCGTTGATTATGCATACCTCTTCTCCTTTATTCCCAAGGGCAAATTTTATCTTTACTGCTAATGTTGTGGATGAAGATGGATCCATAAGAATTGCCAACGATATTGATGTGGTGGAAACGTAGGTGGCCAAGCCTCCTGAATGGTGGCCAAATCTGCTGGTCCTTGCTGCTGCTATGGCAAAGCAAGTGTAGGCCGTGATATGATGTGGAGTTATGAGCTAGAGGGCATATTATCAAGGGGTTTTATCTCCGCTTTTTTGGCTTTAAAAGCCAAGAAAGCGGAGATAAAATTATCTCCCTATTACCAAGCTGTCGCTAACACCAGTTAGCGACAGCTAATAGGAGATAGCGACCATCATGGGCCCCACTTTGCATGTCAGTGATATTTATCACTAATGACATGCAAAGTGGGCGTGCCAAGATGTTAGCGACTGGAAACAGTCGCTAACATCGCTATCTCCTATTACCAACTTTTGGAGATATTCGCGCTAAGCGCGAATATCTCCAAAAGCTAACACCTGCCCTGAGCAGTTCTTAGCCATGTTATCCAATGGGAGGTGGATAACATGGCTAAGAGCATTTGCTCGATAATGCATGAATATCGCTGACTTTTCAGCGATATTCATGCATTGCGGCCGTTTTTTATCGCATTTGCGATAAACCTTGCTAATAGCAAGGTTTATCTGCGATAAAAATCGCCGATGTGCGGCGATAATTTTTGTCTCTAAACAAGTTAGAGACAAAAATTATCGCTAGTTGTTGGTAATATGCCCCTAGGTTTCTTGCAGCATAATTATGTCAAAGAGAGTAATATAATGCTGGAAGTCTGGATCGTCCATTTTTGAGTTTAGGCCATTAATATTCCAGGAGCAGATGCCTATGGTTGGCGCCCTCCCCCTACTGCCTTCTCTTTTTTGTTGATAGCGTCAGGCCGCTTCAGGGCGTATAAAGATGGTTCGGGACAGTATTTCCCTTATTGGAGCTTGGTTTTGCTCTGATGTCACCATTGAGCTTGCTTCCGACCGGCCCCGGAGGCTGCATATTCTACTTTTTGGTGAGCTGCCTCGTGTGGTCCTAATTGCACTGAAAGTGCGAGTCTGATGTTTCTTTAGCACTTGCCTCAACCACCTCATGGGTGGTGCTAAGTGAGGGCCTGCTGCCGCCGCTGGCCGTGCTGCTGGTCGCTGCCAGGGACTACTCTTGCTTCTCTTGGGAGAGCTACCCAGTGCATCCTTAAGAACGCTAAAGGTGTGAACCTGGTGTATCTCTGGCTCCAGGCTTGTCCTGCTCCAGAATGGCGAGGGATAGGCTGGTCTTTGTAGGGGGACCAGCTTGATTCCCCAGTTTTTAAATAGCTCTACTTCCGCTACGATCAGGTCGGCGACATTGCTAGAGGTCCAAGTTGTCTTTGTTGTCTCCGGGCTTTGAGGGTTGGCAGCGGGTAAGAATTCTACAGAGACTAAGTCCTTTGTGCTTATGCCCCCCAAGTTGGGGATACATTCCATTAATCTGAGAATGTTGCCACGATTTAGCAGGTCCTGCTGCCCTTTTGACATATATTCGGGGTAAAAAAAACAGGATCTCTGTCGGCTGTTGGATGCTTCCTTCCCTCTGCAGTTTTGTTGGTAGGTGGTGTGCTTTAGCTCTTGGTCCATGGCCTAATTGTAGTAGTAGTAGTAGTAAGGCATACTTATAGAGCGCAGCTGTCACCCAAAGGGTATCCTGGCGCTTTGACCACAAACATTCCTACAGATGTCAACTACACTGCTCTCGGGAAGAGGTAAGTTTTGAGGTCCTTTTTAAAGGACGAGAGATCCTGCTTGCACCTTAGGGACAGAGGTAGGGAATTCCAAAGCTTAGCGGCCATGAAGCTGAATGAGCGGCCGCCCATCCTCACCCTTTTTATCTTGGGAACTGTCACCAAAATGGCCGAAGAGGATCTCAAAAGTCTGGCAGCAGAATACCAAGAGAATAGATCTCGCAACATCACTGGGCCCAGCCCATGCAGGGCTCTGAAAACCAGACAAGCAGATTTAAAACAAATCCGTTTTTGAACCGGTAACCAATGCAGGTCCGAAAGCGCAAGAGAAGACGAGGCAGACCATGGCCGCGAGAGAGCTAATTTAGCTGCCATGTTCTGCACCCGCTGTAACTTCATAACCAAGGTGTTAGGGGCCCCCAGAAGCAGTGCATTACAGTAGTCTAATCTACTGAGGATAATGCTACGCACTGCTTCCGTCCTAGCCAAATGGGGAAGCAGCGGAAGGATCTTTCGCAGTATGCGTAGCAGTGACATGCAAGTCGCCGTGGTTTTATAGATGAAGGCATACAGCTGAAGGCTAGGCCCGAGCAGGACACCTAGGTTGAGGACAGATTCTGCCGCTGTTACAGTGCCTAAGGTAGAAGAAGGCCAGAGCCCCTCTGGCAAAGGACGGGGCGTTCGGTCCACTGAACAATAGAGGACTTCAGTCTTTGCTCCATTGAACTGTAGCGAGTTCTGACGCAGCCAATCCGCTGCTGCAGTCATGCAACGATGAAAAGATTCCATGGGGACCACTTCCCTGCCCTCGATGGAAAAAATAAGTTGAGTGTCATCGGCATAATTGATGACAGACATGCCGAATGACTTAATCAAACTTATTAGAGGGCGAAGATATGAATTAAAGAGGATTGGGATAATTGCAGAGCCCTGCGGCACACCCTGTTTTACATCTCTTACAGCTGATCGAAAAGGCGGCAAGGCCGCAGATTGCTGCCTGTTACAGAGGTACGAGGCCAACCAGTCCAAGGCCAAGCCGGTCACTCCGGACTCCAGGAGCCTGCCAAGTAAGACCACATGGTCAACCGTGTCGAATGCGGCCGACATGTCGAGCAGCACCAAAAACGCTGCTCCTCCCATGTCGACACTCGAACGCAGGTCGTCCAAAACGGTCACCAAGGCAGACTCCGTACAGTGGGCCGGCCTGAATCCAAGTTGGGCCACGTCCAAAAGGTCATTAGATTCAAGGAAGCTGGACAGGACCCTAGTGACCAATTTCTCTAAGATTTTTACCGAGAAAGGCAGAAGTGAAATGGGCCTATAATTGGTCGGACATAAAGGGTCCAAGGTGGCCTTTTTTAGCAGTGGAGTAGCCACTGCCAGTTTCCAGCTATCCGGGACCATGGCCGTGGCCAGGGACTGGCAGCAGATGGAATGGAGCGGTGGAAAAAGCTCCCCCATAAACAGCTTCCAGAACTTATGTGGCAAAGGGTCTAGCGGGGAACCCGATGACACGCCATTAGCCAACAAACAGAAGTCCTCCAGGGAAGGAGTGGGAAAGCAGGTCAGCCGAGGTTGTGCTGCCTCCTCCACAAGAACCTCCCGAGTTGCTCCACTGACCAGATCTAAGGAAAAGGAGGCGGGGAGACTAGTTAGATTGGAGGCAGAAAATCCATTCAAGATGTTATTAATTTTTTTCCTCAAAAGCCGAGGCTAGTGAATCGCAAAGTTCCTGAGAGGCTGGAATGGCAGATGTAGCGCAGGCTGGAGTTGAAAGATTTTTAACCAATTTAAACAAGATTTGAGACTTATTACCTGCTTTAGCCAAGGTAGCCTCAAGAAACTTAGCTTTGGCCAACCTAATCTGAACTTTATACTCCTGGAGGTTTTTTTTTATAAAGCAATTTATCTGTTTCTAAATAGTGTCTTCTCCAGACCCGCTCCGCCTGTTTACAGCGAAGTCTCTGCTGGAGAAGGTCACTAGAGAACCAGGGGGTGGCTTTTTGCGGCTTATCTTTCACCCTACTTCATGGGTTATCAGGTAATTGGTTTAGCCAGATGTTGTGGCGGGATGTGTTTGTGATTTGGTTGAGGAAATTTGCTTTGATATTGCACCCGTATCGAGTGGCCATTTTACCTGTGAGTGCACTGACAAGTAATGGAATGAGCAGTTGTGATTGCTGTGACCCTGATTGGATCTTCATGGTTTGAGCTTATCATTGAGCCAGTAATTCTTTTACTGTCCCCTTCATGGGGGTTTGACGTGGGTGATTGCTTACTTACAGCTGATGTTAGTACCTCTTGGTTGACCATCTCGTCAGGTGCTTGACCTAGGGAAGCAGACTCCTTATTTGGAGGAGCTGGTTCTCCCGCTTGTCCTTGAGTGTCGCACTCTTGTTTAATCTTGCTGCTGCCGATTTGTGTGGGCAGTTGGATCTTCATTGCCTCTTTTTTGGGTTCGTCATTTTGTTTGATTTGGTCTCTTATTGGAGAGTCTTGGGTCCATTTCCCATCTTGATCCGGCGAGCTGCTGTTTAGTTTTTGCTGTCGGTTGAGACTGTTTGAAGCATGGTTTGCCCGATCTGTTGGGTATGGATTGATTACATTAGCCAGATGTTTTTCATTTGTGCCAGTGAAGATAGAGAAGTATTTTGTTGTAGCTGTTTGTGGTTTTTGATTGCGCCCTTTCCTTTTTTGTTGTTGCCGTTGTTTTGCACTGAGTTTTTGCGGGATCCCTAGTCCCGTCTGTGTTGTCTCCTCGTTTTCAGAAGTAGGGTGGTCGTTTAGCCTTGTACCGGATGTTTCCCTCCTAGATGCTCCCTCTTCGATTTTATTGGAGCCCAAATGTTTTGTTACGTTTTCTTTATGTTGGTTCCTTATGTCGCCTATGAGGTCAGTTAGCATTGAGGGCAGTGTAGCTAGTTTGTCCACTAGACTGGCTGCAATTGCAGCTCAGGTAGGTATTTGTTTGTGCTCTCGTTATCAAGTTGTTCAAGTTGCCCAGCTTATCATCAATGCCAGCTGTGAAGACTGCCAGTGTGTTAAGGAGGGTTAGTTGTAACTCCATTTTTTCTGATTGATATTGCAGGGCTTCGACAGCTAGCTGGATTGTGTTTAACAATGAATTCCAGGTGCCGGTGTTTTGTTCCTGAGCTCTTTCTCGTTTTTGCTGTTGGTAATATTGTTAGCATTGTTGGCTGCCAGGGGTGGCTAAAGGTAGAGGTGCTCTTTGTGTTCTGGTTTATAAGTTGCAAGCATGTCTTCCCATTCAAGTGTGTTGAGATAAGACACCGTTGCCCTGCCATCAGCCTTCTGACTAGGGTCCTGCAAACCTGCTCCCAGCCTTCCCGAGTTGGTCCATACGTCTGCTGGTCCGTAGTCATCCAGATCTGTAAGTGGTGGAGCGCTTCCAGGCGTAGGGTTTACAGACTTGTTAGGTGTGCTGTGGCTATGGCTCGTGAATTGTATGCTCGGCATAGGGGTGAAGTATGTTTCCTTAGGAAATATTGCTGCTTCTGTGTTTGGACCGGCCCCAGGTGCGCTTTCAGTTAGCAAATTACCTGGCTTGTCGCCTGAATGAGATGCTAAAGAAGTTTTTTCGTTGACAGTAGGTTCGGCCAGTGAAGACCACTTGATGTTGCTCCGGCTGCATGTATCCTGTCCTACCAGGTGGGCAGGAGGTGATTGCAGGTTGGAGATAGAATCATGGGGCTTTCCACTTACAGATGGGATCCTCTGAGCTGTGCTAGTGTTGCTGTGCTTCGAGATCCCGCCTTGATGCAAAAGTGCTGTGGGTTTTTCTGGGGAATAAGGGCTTATGGTCGTTACTAACATTGGTGGTGGCGGATCTGATGGTCGCGGTAACGATGGTAACAGTGGGGTTTGCAAGCCATGCAGGTCTTCATTGCTCTAAAAGATGGCTGAACCCGCGTCCTTTAAAAAGTTAAACTTTGTGTAAATCTTTGGTTGAAAAAGCTTGTTCGTGGCTTGCGGTTTTGTTGCTGGCGTCTCATGGGTCGAGGCTGGTTCCTGCTCTGCATGTTATGTGTGTGTCTGCTGCACTTCTGGGGAATTGCCCCTGCAGCTCTGATTTTGCTGCCCCTTATCCCCTTCATGCGGTGGGCCTTTGACTTCTGCGCTTGCACAGTGCTGAGATATTGCATACTTGGGTCCATTGGTCCCTTGGTGGCAGTTGGGGGCAGGTGTATGGTTTGTTTGCAGATGTGCTCTACTTAATTGTACATGTGTGCCATTGTGCCCATCTCTCCTCATCTCCCCAATACCTACCCTGGTTCTGTTGTGTTCGGTCATGTTGAGCAGTGATCGGTCCCCCAACTCCTGCCACCGTCTCCCCACTGAGGACTGGACACCATTTCCTCAATCTCGTCCAGCTCCTCCTGTGGCGCAGGATTCCCACCTTCAGTCTGCATTGCTGCCTTCTGGTTGTTGGTGAGTTTCAGCTTAGTTTTGCGCTTGACATCATTCCAGCGCCTCTTGACCTCTTCCATTGTCCTCTTCAGCACTCCAACTGTATTCACCTTGTCCACGATGGACTGCCATAGTCCTTTTTTTGTTGCCAAGGACACAGTGGAGATGACGAACAATTGTTGATGGTATTCTACCACCTCCGTTATCAGGATCCTGTTTTCCTGCGGACTGAAACACTTCTTCCTACTCTTCTTCTCCTTGGACTGCCCTGACCCTTAGGTCCCAGGCTGGTCCTCCAGGGAGCTTGTGGGATTCGGCTGTATTCCGTACTTGCTCCGGCAACATCGATTGTGTTTCACTGTTGTTTGGCATTTGTGTGTCTGTTTTTTTTTCTACTTTTATGAATTGTTATTCCAGCCTGACGTGTGTGAATTGCTGGCCTGTTGCTGGTTTTCGCAGATTTTTGTATTGTAATTGGCCTCATCGCAACATTTTTTGCGTTCGTGTTTCTCATTTTTTCAGCATTGCATTGAGCTTATCACGGACATTTGACACGTTATCGTGGGCCTATCTCATGGTACCACCGTGTTGTGAATGCTACGTTAACACAGCGTTATTTTCCTGTGATAGACTACGAAAAGAAAAGTTGCGTTAAGTTAATCTTGTGGAAATTATCACACATTCTTGTGAATATCCCCCACAGTGTATGCACCAGCCAAGATAGTCCACCAGTCCAATAGATGTCTCTCAGTCCGATAGGAAATAATTGTGAGAAGTTGGCCTGACATATGCTGTCCACTATTCTAGTAGGCATGTTCCACCAGTCCAAACGACCCTTCTTGATGGTAGGTTAAAGACAACCTTAATAGAAAGCTATCCTAGTGGTAGCTGTGGAGAGTAGCCTGACCCAAGACCACCTCTCCTTCAGGAAGAAGCTCAAGACCTGGCTGTTCGAGCAGTAGCGGCACCCCCCCCCCTCCCAGCGCCTTGAGACCCTACGGGTGAGTAGTGCGCTCTACAAATGAACTGATTGATTGATTGATTCAGGCTCAGTCTTGAACGAATGCAAAGCGGCTTGTTTGACGAGTCTATAATCTTGTTTATGACCAAATGAAAGGGGAACCAACCAGGTATATATATAAAATATATGTATTTATTCTAATAACAGCCCTCTAGTCTCTTTATGAGGCTATAGGCAAAAGTACATAAGGAAAACTTAATAGAAAGCAGAAAATTAGCACAATATACGTTGAGCCCTCGGGCGTACCAAACCATACATTAAAAAAGTGGTATAAGAGCCACAACTTGCAAAGACACAAGGCCTAGAGCCTTTAGAACCGCTGGGGCCACCAGTAACTACCCATGGTAGTGACACAGGGGACCCACGGGGACCCGTGCAGTGTGTGAACACAGCTGCAAATAACCATTAACTTCTATTGGGAATGTTGCAGTTAGAATTTTAAAGAGAAAGGACACTTAGAAGAGGACTTAGAGCAAACCCCTTTAGAACTAAGAGGTTCTAGAGACAACACCCAAGTGAGCACTGAAGTACTTGAGTTATCTCACACAGGGAAGCCGGGTGCATAGGTGTCTTTTCGTGTCGGGGATTCGTCGTAGTTTTCAATGGCGATCTGCTGCAAAATGCTGCCGGCGTCCAAGTTAAAAGTGTGTGATCCAAGCCTGGATTGAAGATGAGAAGAACCTGAAAGAAAAGGGGACAGAGTCTGGGTCACTAGCCAGTAACCAGGAAGTCGATAGGCATGTGCCCACCGATGTCGGGTGATTTCAGGTGAAGAAGTTGAAGCTTGACTCTTCAGCCACGAGGTCCCGGAGATGTTGACGACAACCAGGAGCTGGAATCGAGGTATTGCACGAAGGATGTTGATTGCTGCGTGTGGGTTCCTGGATTGGACCAATCAAACCTTGGCAAAATCAACCCATGCAGAAAGCAGAGATAGGTCCCAGTGCAGACCAGAAAGGTCAGAGAGACTCGCCACTTGGTAGGGAGTCAGGGTACGTCTGGAGCAACCATGAAAGCCCAAGGAAAAGTAGAGTTACCTTTGAAGGGACCCACCAGTTGCAGCCACGGCCCGTGGAGGGAGTTATGGTGGGGCGGAGAGGCGGGGCGGGTGGGGAGTGCTAAAAACCGGAGTATGGATAATTGAAGGTAAGTAAACAATTTAATAAATAAAACGAATTTCGGAGCGCAATCTGCATCGCATTTTGCGATGCAGTGCGCGCTACGAAATTCGTTTTATTAAGTAAATTGTTTATTTACCTTCAATTATCCATACTCCGTTTTTTAGCACCCCCAACCCTGCCCCTCCCCCGCCCCGCCTCTCTGCCCCACCGAAACTCCCTCCACGGGCTGCGACTGACCAGTTGACGGACCAGGGATCACAAAGGAGCCTCAAGCAGTAATGCAAGAAGCAGGCTCACTGAACACTCATGGAGTGTAGTCCCACAATCTTCGGTGCAGATTGTGCTCAGGGCTTGGGCTACAAGTCACCCAAAGCACAACTTTGGGAAAATCAGGAAGTTAATGAACTTAGCAAATTTGCACAGTGTCCACGGTTCTGGTTCCACGTCACTCATGAGGGTTGCGGGTTTCAGCTTTGCTGGGGACTTGTGTCAGCCATACAGAAGTCTGGAAATCCTCTTCCTGGCTGCAGATACTTTGGAGTGTGTCGGGAGCTTCAGAGATGCAGACTGGCAAATGCTTTGTTGATGCCTGTTTGAACAGGGGAGTCACTTCTTGACCCCAATGGAGATTCTTCTGTCCTGTAATCATTAGTAGAGCGTCAAAGTTCCAGGATTCAGTTTCAGAGTTTCATCCAGGTGTATTCTAAAGTCCTGTTCTCAGGGGTCCCTTACTTATGCTAGGAAAATGGGTTGAACATACTCTGGGGACCCACCTATGGGAGGGTCTGGAAAGAGGGGTGGTTACACCCATTTCCCTTTGTCCAGTTTCATGCCAGAGCAGGGGCTTGTAGCCATTGCAACCGGTTTAAACTGGGCTATGCACAGGTATAGAAAATGTGCCCCCAGTGCAGACTTTCAAAGCACTCCTGGAGTGCACCCACTCAGCCTAATACACTAAAGCCTGTCTGGGAGGTGGTTACAAATCCCTGTGACATGAAACCTATTGTCCTGGCCTCCCCTGCCGAAGTTTCATCCAGCAGCAGGAGGCCAGACTTGTGTCTGTGGCTGCAGCATCCATTTTGTGATGCCAGGGCTCCCTTAAACTATCACCGGTTAGACCAGTGTGTACATGTCTCTCCCTCTAGAAGGGTGGAATTCTATACCCACCGCCAAGACTGGCACGGGGGGTAGGATTCCAAAGTGTTTGACACCAAACACAACATGTTTCCATGCAGCCATTCCAAAGTTAGCATTTACTGCGAGGTTATAATGCACGTAAGAGTATATGGTCTGGCTGCATCGCAGAACAGCTTCAGAGCATAGATTCTGAAAGCTGCAGAGGGGTCCTGCTCATGCATGGACACCCTCTCATACAAAAATAAGTACTCTGCCTTCAGGATTGATAAGGCCTGCCATAGGAGTGGTTTATATGTGTCAGTGATTAAGGGTAGATATAGGTAACCTATATTTTTTTTTTGCAGAGTTTTATATAGCGCAAACTAAAGCAGGTATCGGAGCGCTTTACATAGCACCAGTTACGTTACATGAGGACACGCATTCATTATAGGCACGGGGAGATTAAGTGATTTGCCCAGAATCACAGGAGGTTTTTGGCGTCGTTACCGAGACTCGAACCCAGATCCCCAAGTCCGAGGTCGAGCGCCCTAGCCGTTAGGCCAACTCCTCTCCCTATCCCAACTCCTCTATATCTTAGTAAGGGGGGCATGCACCACCTTACCCAGGCTCCAGTAGCAGTCCTGTGGTGTCATTTATTTTGAAAGGCTTCACAGGGGTGGCATAATACATGCTTCAGCCCCTGGTAGGCCTCTGGGATACCTAGGCCATTAGTACCTAAGGTACCATATACTTGGGACTCACAAGGGTACACCAGTAACCAAACTGGAGTGTACCTAAAGTACATGCAATCATTTTAGAGAGGAAGTAGCTAGGTTAGTGTCCTGGATAGCAGGGCACACCGCCAGACTAAATTCGAAAAACAGTGAAACACCAGCAAAAAGTGATGGTAACCATAGTAAGCAGATCCTACTCTCCGACAACAATCTACATGGGAAAGGCGGCGAGAAGAAAGCGGGCAAAAGTCTGCCCAAAATGTGTGCATTAAGTGAGCCTCCTTAATCATCAATCCTAGGGATATTATATTATCATAGTCCGGGGTGGGACCTTCCACGTTACCTCATCAGATCAGGCCACTCAGTCCATTGGTCAGTTCGTATAGAATGCTTGTTATGAGACATAAAGAAGACACATTTTGGGGGAATATTGACCTTTCAGATTACCTAAATGATCAGATCATGCAGTAGAGGTGATCCTGTAAATAAACGTCTTTTAACAGAGCAAAGGGGTAGTTTCCCAGGCAGATGATCCTGGTGTAACGAATGTTGTATCAACTTGTCCTTGTAGGCCCATGGTAAATCATAAAACAAGATACACGTGCTATACATTTGTAATATTGAGATATTCTCCCTTGGAGACAGAGTCATGCTGGAGAAAGGAAAAGTTTTACACGAAGAAGCAAACAGGCCTATTTGAATTTACCCTAATATAAGCAAAAATATAAGCATTCAATTATACATTTAAAATACAAATTATGACATTTAGATGTCATTTGCAGTGTAAATATGTGCTTAAGGTAAGTTAGTACATTGTAATGACTTGTATAACGATAACATACTCCTGCATTTAAAAAGTACCAACATGTAACGTTCTCTCAAAATCTTAAAAATAACTTTTGTTTTAGGCACATTACATTAATACATGTATAAGGACTAGTCTTTGAAAGTTTCAGTGAAATCAGAATTAGCATTTAAGTGCAACACCATTTCTTCTTCTCAGTTGCTGAACACTTTAACATGAGCAAATATAGAAATTAGCAACTCTTCAATATTCGTTCATAATGTCATCTAATTTGCATTTAGTTCTGTTAATTCTTTACAGATGTCATTATCTATAGAGAACTAATAATACTTCCACACTCTTAGTAAGTACACAGCTATGTTATTCAAAAAAACAATTCTACATCTGCTCTTTTATTTTTCTGCATGCTTTTACGATGCAGTATCTCAGTTTCTTTATAAACTATCTCACAAAACACTGCAACGTAAATGAGCATCAACTGTGCACATTTGTCATTTTCTTTCAGTAGGTGACAACATTTTCTTTTGTATGCGAAGTAAGAATTAAGCAGTTTATCTGCTTCATCAAACAAAGGCTTGGACAAATGAAAAGGCTTGGCTAAAACCAGACCTAAAAAGCAGTTAAGAATCTTATAGGTTGTGCCAGGAGAGAGATTTAGGAATTGGTCATGTTGGTCTCCTCTGTGCATGCTCTAGAAAAAGGGGAAACGTGTGGGAGTTCTTCGGGCAGCGTGGAAAAACTAACCACCACGTGAGAAGTGGGCTGTGTCAAAATAGAAGAAGTCTTATCATGTCCTTAGACTCAACCACGACCTTCTGACTAGCAGGTCCCATGAGGTGACACATGAACTTGCTTCTGCTTTCAGCACTGTATCAATGTTATTGGAGAAACTTTAGTCCACTCTCCCAGACGCTCTAGCAAATGAAGCAGCGAATTATGAAATGAAGCCTCGTCACCATGAGTGAATGAATGAATGAATTAATTAATTAATTAATGTCTCGAATCGAGTTGCAGGATTACTGAGGGGAGTACCAGTACAGAATCTGAAGTTAAGAGTCTGCTAAATCTGCATGCTGCATAGGTAAAAAAGGCAACATATGCAGTTGTTTTGCACTTTGTAAAAAGTCTGGAGGTCACGATGGACTTGACTGAAAGACATACATGATCCCGAATCCCACAATTACAGAGATCAGCATTAGCCCTAGCTAAGTGCCTGATTATGAAGAGCGCTTCAGGTGCTTTGGTGTTTATGTTATTTACATGTTCATCTGTATGTATCTAGATTTATTTTATGCTAAATAGTACCTGTACTTATCTGTATTTATTTGGGGTTTTGTGAAAAAATGACATTGAAACTAGTTTAGTTCCACATTTATGTAACCGATAATTATGCATTCATGCTTGACACCGATAGGTTTCAATAATAGGAACAACTAAAACTAATGAATCAATGTACTAGAATTAAAACATAAACATTTTAGTATCAAGGTTGTATATATCTACTGCCATTTAATCCTCTTTACTAAAATTCCTGAAACCAGGATGAATTGTTTCTGGTCCAGGAAGGACCTGGCTTGGCAGTTAGGGCTGGACTGTTCCCACAAGGAATGGGGTCAAGACTGATTTGCATATACGTGGGTCAAAATTGGGGTGGTGTGGTGAGCAAAAGAATGATGGATAAAACCCATCTCCTCCTCTAAGCAGTGCTGTTCTTTTTAGTGCATTTTGGTGTGGTTGTGAGAGGAGACATGAGTGTACTTATTTCACACAGTGTCTTGCACTGCCATCAGACACCGATGCCGGTGCTTTGGCTCCAGCAAAGTCAGCAACAGGCCTCAGGGGATTGAGCAATGCAAAAGTGAGTAATGAACAGGAAGATGGCTCAACCACCATACAATGGGCTTGTGCGAAAGTCAGTTAGATAACATCAGTTGCAGCAGGAAACTCATTCTGCACCAAGACGAGAAGAAGGGAAGGTGAGTTTAATTTATTAGCAACATATTTGGGGGGCTTGAAAGAGTGTAATCTATTCCTAAAACCTGTGACATATAGTTTAATATATTAACCTGGTCAGATTAAAGGTGCCCAGAAACTTTCAGAATGGTGGTAGGGCTAGAAAGGCACAGAATGTCTCACCTTAATGTATTACGTGTTTGTTATTAGAACAAACAAGTCCGGGAAAATGGAATACAACTATCCAGCCCTGAAGTGAAAATGAGCACTAAAAAGTACAACACAACATTCAAAGGGTGTCAACTAGATCCAGTAATGACTCAACTACTTGAAGGGCCACGTTTAAAGTTCGGTGGCTAACCCTGATGTGTGGAGGAAGTCCTAAATCTCGAATATAACCTGCAAGTAGAATGTTCTCCACCATATTTAGCTTTCAATTGAGGGCCTTTTGATGACGGATTGTTATCCTAGTTTAGCACTCCAAGGTACAGAGAGTTTTCTGATACAGCACAAATTATAAACCAGGGCCGAGAAGTAAGCTATAAATAAAAGAACCACCCTTGAAACAGCAGGCCCTGTATCTGTAGAGAACAGAGCAGATTGATCTAGAGTATATATAACATATATGCAACATTTGGAATAGATAACGGGAGACTAGAGGGAACAAAAAGAACATCCTAACTTATTTTACGCAGCTTGCATGCAGCTCTTTGGTGACAGTTTGTAAAAGTCGCTGTTCTATATCAGGGTTGTATCTTATGAACCGTGATAAAAAAGGTTCTCTGTGACAAAAGCAGTAATCTACTCAGCTCTCCACTTAAAATACAGATCTGTGATCTGCATGTTACACGTTCTTTGCAGCATATTAACCCTCTGCGCTACTTTATGGCAAGTCACAGTTGCCCCTAGGCACAACTCTGATCTCTCTATCTAGCTGGAACATTAATCACAACAGTTATCTTGACATTTTTATTGCTGCATGAAAACTGAATGCACAAGGAACTCTGCTGAAGGTGTTTTTAAATTGGAAGTTATTGCTAAACACAGCCCTCCCCTCCTCCGAGGTCAGCGCCGGGTGGCGCCGCACTGGTCGTACTCCCCTGAAGCTGGCCCTCTGCTCCACCACAGGACAGGGGCCTAAGGCTCCACTGACCTGCTCCCTGGCAGACTGCCTCCTGACTGTAAGTGACACCCAGTTTTCAAAGCTGGAATATGCTGCCATAATTAGAAAATTTTAAAAATCTGTAAGAAAGTGAATGCAAGCGCATTCCACCTGATCTCAGAAAATCAACCATGGAATGAGTAGCTGATTGAATTCCGCTTTACGAGAAGGCACATCACCCAGGAGAGTAGAGGCTGAATATCTCTGAGAACGATTACACATCAATCTTAGGCAGGTCTTTAAGTGGGCCGGCTCTCACCCGTGCTGAGCACCTGCAGTTTTTAAAGGGGGCCTCGAAACGGGTCTCTATAGGGCTATGTTTTGTGCCCTGGCACAGGTAGTCCGTTTTTTTTTCAGAATGCAGGTAAAGCAAGCACATTGATGTGCGCATGTTCACACTGCTCTCTTCTCACTGGTGGTTATGGCATGGCGTCATGCCAGGTGAGCATCATAGGGGAAGGGAAATCCTTTAATGAGAGCCATTTTCACTCTGGATTGCCTTTCTCTTTTTAAAACTCAGGAGCAGTAACACTGTCGTGGTGTCCCCATAGCTTTAAGTGGAAGCTGCTTTTTTAATATTATATACAAGCCATAGTTGCTTCTTATTTTTCTTATACAACTAACAACAAATGACTAAGCCATTAGGCGTCACTTGTTGTAGGTATATTGTTACTTGTTGTATCATATATTTGGATGCAATGACAGAAACAGCAACATACAAGTCGGGCGGCACATTATGCTAAACACAGATTTTTAGATTAGGTATTTTAAGCCACGCCCTTATTTAAATTGGCCGCGACCCTTCAGTTTTTTCATCCCACTTAAAACCCAGATCTTAGGTGATGTGTGGTTGGCAACCTTCCTTCTACAGCCGTTGTGTTTCAAGGTGTATTGGGGAATCCAGCATAGGTGAAAATAATGTGTGGTGTCCTAATGCCCGAGCTTTGAAACACAGACTCCAGGTTGTAATACTTGCGATGGTAATTTAATTATCCTGGGAAATCAGGTAGGGGAAGATGAATTTATATTCTCACGGTGCAGAGCAGCATTGAAACCTATCCTGTTGGGTTGCATACATTGGAAACACATAGGCATCGGAAATTACAAAATATAGTAAACTGTTGATGTAATTGGCAAGGCAAGTGCAAAAAGGGTGAAGCTCACCCACTCCAAAGCCAAAGTGAGCACTTTGAAGCCGTGCATGAGCCCCTAATCGAGCCTGCGTGTTTTGTGCACATGACGTTACTTATATGACAGCCTACAGGTGGCCCGCGGAAGACGTGTAACGTTTGTAAATGTTACCTATATTATACATAGAAAAATGTCATCTGACTCAGCTCATGGCCAGTGTTTGCAGCTGTTTTCATTTGGCTTTATGTTTTCTTGTAGCGCTAGGTGGCACTACTGTGTGTGACTTTAGTAGGTATGGGTTAGTGCTCAAAGTTACGGATGTGCGCAGGGCACCTGCCCCGTAATGCACACTTAGCACATTAGCAACAAGTTGTCTGCTACATGGCGCAAAATACTCCTTATCAGTGCGCTCGCAACGTGCTTTGACACAAAAATACTTTTGAGCATTTTGGGCCACGTTCCCATTACCTCCTCGTCCTGTCTTCCTTGCCACAGTAATTACCCATGAGCCTCTGGCTCCACACAGAACTCCAAGTCTAAAAAAAAAAGCGCTCTAGTCTCCCTCTCCCTCCACCAAGATGACCCCCAGTGGCTTCAGCCAATCCCATAAAGGGACACAGAACACACAGCACGACCTGTTCTTTTTTTCTGCACTTCTCCAAGTGCTGTGTTCCCTGCTGGTCAGGTGAGTGGGGCTGGGGTCCTGCTTGGGCTGTCCCCTTATGTCCTAGGGTATCTAGTTTGGGGGAAGTAGTTTTGTGTATACTGTGTTTGTGTTAAGGTTGTTTTTTTCCCCCCTTCTTCTGCCTCCACGCCTCTTGTCCTGCTTAGCGGACTTTCGTGGCATTTTATATGGGCTATGAGTCATTGGGACTCGTTCTGCAGGTCGTCTGGATTCCTTCCGGCCGCGCGTCCTGCTGAGCGGACGTAGCGCGGCCGGGTGCGCTTGCTTTGGGCGCCGGAGGCTCCGGATATCTCAATTACGGGGCCGGGTGCACTTGGTCTGGGGGCTCCCGGTAGCATTTTGTACATGTTCCCAGGGCGGGGTGTGCTTGCTTCTTGCCTGCTGCCTGTTCTGAGCGTCTTCTCATGGTGCGGTGGGAGCACTTCGGGTCTCCGTTGCTCCTGCTGCCGGTGACGTTATGGGGCTGTATTTGCGCTTGCGCGTGGATCTTCTTGCTGCCTTTATGTTGTTGGGGGTTGGGCGAGGGCTAGTGTGTATGGTTGCCTGGCAACCTCAGGACCTTTTTATACCGGGCTTTTTGTCCCGTTCCTTGCCTGTTTTCTTTCGGCTACTTCACTCGGGGGTGGCTGTAATGGAGCGTGGTTCGCCTGAATGTCCTACTCCTGGTTCCTTGGTTGAGGCTTCTGGTTCAGGAGTGCAAATTCCTTCTATGGGATGGTTGCAGCATATGGGCAATTCTGCTGTGGTTCCTGCTTTGCGGGATTGATTGCCAGTACCTCCTCTCTAATGGGCGAGGATTGGTGACGCTCCTTAGGTTGACTCTGGCAATGATGTCCAGGGTCGCTTGGTGCAGGGTGCCGTCCTCATGGAGGTGCTGTGTCACTTTCGTGACTTGTACTGGGTTTTTCCTGGGTCGGTCGTGCCTCTGGGGGATGCCTTTTCACGGTATCAGCGTCCTGAGCCTGATTCTTTGCCTCAGCATTCTTCTGTATTGAAGGTTTTTGGGCATGGGCTCTTTTTCGCGTTTTTTTTAATAGACGCTATCCTCTGTTGGACTTTGCTGAAATTTTCACATCCTCGGTTGGGGTTGTTTCATTGTTGGCGGGAAACATCACTTACAACGCAACTTTTACCACACAATGCTTTTACATCGCAGCTTTTACAACGCAAACCATTACAACGCATTGCGCTGGGAGGCGCTCTAGGATAGGGAATACGTTTAATTTACTGTCCAACACCTTCCCTAGTGTCCACGGGGACTGGAGTTGGAATAGTAAATTAAACTATTCACTATCCAGCACCCCAAAGCGCTATGCGTTGTAATGGTATGCGTTGTAAAACTCGTGTTGTAAAAGCATGCGATGTAAAAGCATGCGTTGTAAAGTCGTACATCCATTGTTGGCCTGTATGTCCTCTCAGGGGGCTGTTGTTTCCTCTCCTGTGGATCCTGTGGTTCGTATGGTGGATGGGGCGATTGTCGCACTTTTTCCGCTGCTGGATTTTAATCCGGGCTGCGGCCTATTCCTCTTGCGCGCTCCTTTCCTTGATTGAGGGTTTTCAGTCTTTGGCTGAATTGTTGGGCCAGGGGGACGATGTCTCTTCTACTCTGGCTATGTTGGAGCTGCGGGTTCACCTAATTTCTGAGGTCTCTTTGATTACTTGGTGGTGGCGGCTTCTGCGGCGAAGTGTTCTGTCGCTGCGACCGGGGTGGTGCCGTCGTCCTTGGTTTCCCCTATTGCTGGAATTGGCTGTATCTCCGGGCTGGACGTTACCGTTCCTGCCTTTTCCTCTGTTGGGTCCTCTTCTACCTCTGCCTGTGTTCCGGTCCCTGGGTCTGCGGACCTGGCTCTTGAGAGGGGATCGCTGATGCGTGGAGGTTGTTCTTTGCGGTTGCTGGCGTCATTCAGCACTCTCGGAGTCCTTCTACTCTTATGTCCTACGCTAAGCATTGGGATCACTTTGCCTCTTGATGTGTGTGTCACAGGCTGTCGTTGGCTTCTTTGGACCCTGCTCGAATTCTGGATTTTTACATGATGGTTTCCTTTTGGGCTTGGCCATTTCCACTCTCAGGGCTCGATGGGCCGCCATTCGGGCATTTCATGTCCTGCCTTTGGTTCATATTTCTCCATTGGTGGCTCAGCTTTTTAAGTCACTTTATTTGCAACGTCCCCGTCCTCTCTTCTGTTCTCCTCCTTGGGACCTTCCTCTGGTATTGCGTTCCTTGCAGTCGGCTCCTTTCGAGCCTTTGGAGTCGGTGGGCCAGAGGTTCTTGACGCTCACAGTGGTGTTTCTTGTGGCTATTGCATCTGCCGGGCGTGTTGGTGAGCTGGGTGCCTTCCTGCGGTCTGCTCCATTTTTTGGTCATTTTGTCTGATCGTGTGGTATGGCGCCC
This sequence comes from Lissotriton helveticus, assembly GCF_964261635.1. Lineage (NCBI taxonomy): Eukaryota > Metazoa > Chordata > Amphibia > Caudata > Salamandridae > Lissotriton > Lissotriton helveticus. The sequence goes on from NC_136068.1 coordinate 1,763,355,909, forward strand.
TAATCCTACGTTTATTCCTAGGGTGGATTCTTATTTTCACCGTTCTGCTGAAGTAGTTCTTCCGATTCTTTGTCCTGGTCTTTCCTCGGCTGAGGATTGCCTTCTCCACCTGTTGGATGTGCGTCGTGGTTTGTTGGTTTATTTGTCACGCGCTTCATCCTTTTGTGAGGTTGACGATTTATTTGTCTATTCGGTTTGTCTCGTCAGGGCCTGATGCCCTCCCTGTCCACTGTCAGTCGTTGGATTGTGAGGCCATGCTGTTGGCTTATGGTTCTGTTTCTGGACTTCCCCCTCTTCCTGTTCAAGGTCGGTCCACCAGTTCTGTTTCTGTATCGTGGGCCGCTTTTATGGGGGTGTCCATGGTGGATGTTTGCCGGGCTGCCACTTGGTCGTCCCCGCATTCTTTTGTGTCCCGTTATCGCCTTTGGGTTGGGGATGGGCGCTCTATTTCCTTTGCCTCTTCTGTACTGTCGGCTGGGATTCCTTGAGGTGTATGTTTCTGTGGAATTTTTGTGCCTCTTGTGATTTCATTATGTTTCTCTGCACGATTTCTGTGGAGTGTTTTCCTTGCATGAAGCTGATTGCTTTGGTATCGGCTCATGGGTAATTACTGTGGCGAGGAAGACAGGACGAGGAGGTAATGCCCCGGTTACTTACCGGTAATCTTCATTACTCCGAGTCCATGTCTTCCTCGCCACAGTATGGTTTCCCTTCCCTCCCGGCCCTGGTGGTGGCTTCATGTCTGCGGCTTGGTTTCTCAGGTCGTGCTGTGTGTTCTGTGTCCCTTTATGGGATTGGCTGAAGCCACTGGGGGCCACCTTGGTGAAGGGAGAGGGAGACTAGAGCGCTTTTTTTTTAGACTTGGAGTTCTCTGTGGAGCCGGAGGCTCATGGGTAATTACTGTGGCGAGGAAGACATGGAATTGGAGTAATGAAGATTACCGGTAAGTAACCGGGGCATTAGTCCTGCTTTACTTTGCATAGTGTCACTTTGGTTTACACAGGTGCCCATGATAAACTTCTAGACTAGATTACCTTGTATCTGAATCTGTAAGTATTTGAAATGTGATACAGAAAATATATAAAATGTAAAAAATATATATATATATATATATATATTCACTGAAAAGACCATAGGTTTCAGCGACGTTAAAGTTAGTTTGACATTTTACTCATATGTATCAAGAGAAATGTGTCAGTTATAGTTAGTACAGCTAACTATAACTCGAACCCCGCACTGCACTGCTGATGACATCACATATTACAACACTCATGACATGCTCAGTGACATCACATCTTAACACAGTTGAAGCCATGCAGTCCAAGTACAACTTTTAGCAAAGCATCCATCATCTTTCACCAAATTCAGCTTTCAATACTCGTTAAGCCTTCCACTTGCATAGTTTAACACAAAAGAGTCCTGTGGGAGAACATAAAACACAAGGTGAAACAATTATGAAAAAAAGTGTTGCTGACAGTTACATTGGCTAATAAGTCATATACAACATGATCTGTGAAATAAAACATGTTAAAAAAATTACTTGCAGGGGCACAGTATATTTCAATATATAAAACAGTATTAAATGTGGACAGTAGAGCAGACGCATCCCAGGTGCACCGAAAGTGCTTCATCACTGTTATGTCCCCCGGGGTGTAGAGTGTGATATTTGATAATCATCTTAGATTCTAGGCATCTGAGTTCTAACACTCATATATACACATGCATTCATGGCCGCGCCTTCTAAGATTTTCAATATAATTCACTGGAAGTAATAGTATCCACTGTGCTTGACTCAAATCCTCAAGGAGCTATGTGTGGACGGTGCAGTGAAGCAGCAATCTACTGTTACACTGTCAATGCTGGCAGTTGTGAAGGGGAGGAGCCGATCCAGAGCTGGCCAACTCACTGTCACAACGTGTATGATGGGAGGTGTGAGGTCAGATGGCGTGGAGGATAATAGATTCATGGCTGCAAAATTAATGGGCCGGGACCACTGCTTTTAGAGCGATGATAGAGGAAATATCCCATCATTCACATCACTACAGCACTGGACCGTGGTTTGTAAAGGAAGAGGTCCTGATCAATCAATCAATCAGGGGATTTTAGGGAGGGTCTCATGGTCCTGGGGGGCAGACGCATTGTCCATAACTGCATTCTTTATTTAAAGGCTTGCCACAGACGTCCTTGGCAATGAGCCGCTAGAACAAGGGTGTACTAACCACATCTCAGGCCAGAGAAGGTGAGTCGAGGAGTGCATGCGGCCGCATGCCACCCCTGGGTGTGTGAGTATAGAGGCAGTCCTAGCGAGTGCTACCCAGACAAAAGGGGGTAATAATTGCAATCCATGGACCTGCTGTCTTTTCCACCTCTCCTGATAAAGCATCGGTCACATGTCTTGGTAAAGGTCAGAAGGATTGGGCTTGGGTCCACGGAGAGATGAAGGGCCAGCTTTTGGAGGACACTGCTCTGCTGCTTAGGGATGCTATTGGGGTGGGCTCTGCTCTTACTGCTTGGCTTTCTAACTAGAATGTGGGGACAGTTAGGAGGACCTGAAGATTCCAAACTTCATCTCAGCATCTACAGACCTTTGAATCCCATTGGCCATTTATTTACCTATGCTTCTTCCTACATGTACTTCAGCTCTCCCTCTTTACAGGCAGTGGTTTGATAGAGATCTACAGATGAACTTTAATAACCAAGCCTCACCAATATTCGTGAGATTCCGTTGTCATTCACCTCATCTTTGGATCTCTAAAGATAGTGCACCAGCAGATGTCATGAGAAGTTGACTGTAGAAGCTGCTGGCTCCCTGGCACTAAACTATTGCTGCTTATACTTGTAAAGAGTATGATATGCAGATTTGTAGAGCATGCTATCACCCAGGAGCGTATCCGGGGACTAGCTGGTGTGAGCCTAGTGGAGTAACTCAGAAAGCCAGATCTTCCGCTTCTTGTGGAAATCAATAAGTGAGGAGCCTCTCATGTGTAGTGCGAGGTTGTTCCATGCTTTAGTAGTGCTGTAGCAGAAGGCTCAACCGTTGGATCTTGTTTTTCATATGCATGGGATGTGTACATGTAGGAGTTCAAATGAGTGGAGATGTCTGGAAAGTTTGTGAAAGCAGATGCAATTGTTTGGTATGCTAGGCCAGTGTTATGTAGTGCCTTGAAAGTGGGGGTGAGGAGTTTGAATTGTGCTAATTTGCATATGGTGCACCAGTGAATCGCCTTCAGGTGTGCTGAGATGTGAGTGCGGCATGGGAGGTTAAGAGTTATTTTGGCCATAGAGTTCTGAATGGTCTGTAGCCTTCTGGGGAGTGTTTTGTGGATCCCAGCATAGAGGTGTTTCCATAGTCAGGCTTGCTTTTGATCAGGGCATGAGTAATGGTTTTCCATTTGCTGATTGGGAGCCATTTGAAAATCATCCTCAGCATCTTCAGGATATGGAAGCATGAGGCAGGGATGACATTGACTTGGGTGGTCATTTTGAGTATGCTGTTGACAGTCCCAATGTTCTTGGCGTGAACGGTGGGGCTGGGTGTCAGTCCTAGCGCTGTTGGTCATCACAATGAGTCCCAATGTGAAGTGTTTTCCCAAAGATAAAAGCCTTGTAGATCTTCAGCTTCAGACAGTTAGTCTTCATCCAGTGGGTCATATCAGTCATGTAGACATTTAACTTGACCCGGGTACTGGGCATCTTTTCTATAAGGGAGAGAATGAGTTGCACATAGTTGGTATAGGAGAGTACATTGATTTCATGCGAGCAGATGATGCTTTCTTGAGTGATCATTCATGCATTGAAAAGGGTCCAGCTCATGAAGAGCCCTTGTGAAGCTTTGCAGATGAGGTCGCAGGTGACTAAGGTGTACAGGTTAAGGCTGACTGATTAGATCCTTCCATTCAGGAGGGAGCAGATCCATTGGTGTGCATTTCCTTGGATTTCGATGTTATGTAGGTGTTGCATGAAGGTGGGAGGGTAGACCATGTCAAATGCTTGGGACAGGTCGAAAGGATAATGGCTGGTGTGTTTCCTCTGTCCAGTGTTATTTAGATGTTATCCATGGTGGTGATGAGGCAGTTACCATGCTGTGGTTGGTTCTGAAACCAGATGGAGTGGTGTTGAGGAGTTTGTGGTCATTTAGATAGTTGATGAGGTGTCTGTGGAGGATTTACCCTAAGATCTTACACAGGAATAATAGTAGGGAGGAGAGTCTATTGTTGGTGAGTGTTGAATGGTCAGCTGAGGGTTTCTGCAGCAATGGGAGGGCAGTTGTGTGTTTCCAAGTGTCTTTGAAGGTGATGTAAGTGGTGGATACATTCTGAATGGGTGTGAGCAAAGCACTGATGGGTTGTAGTCCTCTGCAGTATGAATGGTAGGGGCAGAGGTCCAATGGGGCCCTTGAGTGGATGGGCTTCATGGTGGCTATGGTTTATTCTGGGGTGGTGATGAGTTACCATTGGTTCTTTGGTTAAGATCGGGAGGCATTTAGAGAGGTGTGTGTGGTCCAGTTGTGAGTTGAAGGTGCTGTGAATGGCAATGACTTTGTTACTGAAGAATTGAGAAATTGTTTTAGAGGTCCTGCAAGGGGGTGATCGAGTTGGAGGCAGCCACTAGTGAGGCAAATTTCTTCACAGTGATGAGCATTTATTTGCTTCTGTTGGTCCTGGCTTTCATGTGGTCAGCCAGAGCAGTGTGTTTGGTGGTCTGGATCATTTGGTTGTAGCATCTCAGGGTCGATTTGTAGGTGCCCCTCTCTTTATTGTCCTGGCTCATTCTCCCTTTGCGCTCCATTTGTTTGCAGTGGCATTTCTTCAGTTTGAGTTCCACAATGCACCTGGCCTAGTGACTAGAACTTGTACTGTTTCTGTGTTTGAAGGGAGCCAAGGAGTCACCACAGGAGGTCATCCAATTGTTGAAATTCTTGATGGCTTTGGAGTGGCTGTTGCTGTGTTTGGGTTGGTTGATGTTGAGAGTGGTGTTCCAATACTTGTCAGGGATGCCTTTACAGTTTTGGCAGGGTGGTATGACTGTGCACGTGTGTTGGACCAGGAAGGGGATGCTGAACTTGACCTGGGTGTGGTTTGTCTGGAAGACTGGTGTGGGTTTGTGAACTCTGATTTTGTTCATGATGGTGGAGATATGGTCCAGGGGGTATCCGTCAATGTGGGTAGGCCCCTTTATTTGCTGGGTTATGCTCAGGCTTTCAAGGTCTTCTATGAGTGCGTTTGAGTTGGGGTTTGCATGGTACTACCACTGGAAGTTCAGGCATCGAAGTAGGATGTAACTGCTCGTGCCATGGTCCAGTGGTGTGACAAAGTCTCTGATGGTGGCGGTGAAGATGGTGCATGGTCCAAGTGGTCTGTAGATGAGAGTGCTGCTGAGGGTGGAGTTTGGTGTGATAAGAAGCTTGAACAACAGGTGTTCCATGTTGACAGTGGTGGCAGTGCATCTAATAGTGTTCTTGTGAATGATGGTGATTCTTGTTCTGGGCTTGTTAAGTCTTTCTTGCCTGGTGATCTTGTAGATGGGGGTATGGCTGTGGAAAAGTTAGGTGCCGTTGCAGGGTTCACCCAGGTTTCTATGAAGAAAAGTAGATCAGGGGCTTTGTCATGCAGCAGGTCCCAGTTCTCTGTGGTGTGTTTAGTGTGTGAATAGGTGTGGAGGCGCATGCAGGGTAGTGTGGAGGGTTGTGTGGGTGGTTGCAAGGCTGTGTGAGAAAGTGTGGTGTTGGGTGCTGTCCACAATGGTGCAGTTGCGGTGAGTGTTCGTTATTACTAAATGCATAAAAACTTGCGAGAAGAGCAAAAGAACGTTCCCTCAGTGTTGTGAGGTGTGTACAGACGGAAGTGATGAGCAGCGGTAGAAGTTGAGTACAAGGAGGTCATAGCAGGTTAGCAGAATGAGGGGAAGGAGCAGGATTCCTGGTGCTGGGTGCGGTCCAGGCACAAACGGGTGCAGGAGGGTGTAGATGGTCTTTTCTTTGGTGCACTTCCAGTGTGCCAGCTGTGTGTCCACTGGCCGCGTTCAATGCCCTTCCATGCTGCGGCCAGCATTAAGTAGGTCCTGGGGTGGGGCCGAGGGATGTACTTCATTCACGTATGTCCCGTCAACAGTGTCATGACTCTCACAGCCGGCAGGTGTCCTTTCTGCTGGCAGGTATTCCTCGGCTCCTCTTGCAGGCATGTAAGGTCTTCCATCTCCTAATAGCTAGCAGCAATGCAACTGTGTACACTCTGGATGCTTCCCAGAGTTGGGTGGAGTAAGGATGCAGGAGTAGTTCAAATCCTTGTTTTTTGGTATATTTTGTCTTGCATGAGCTTACAATACCTCTGGAGACAGGTGACTATTGAAATAGGTAGTGGCTGAGTGGACAGTGAATATCTTCCCCTGATGTCCAGACCATACTAATCAGGTGATCCGCAGCGTTTGAATTTCTTGTGGTCCCTCCAGTGGCAGTGAGACATGTTCCCTCCCATTGAGTGGCTTAGGTGATATGTATAGTAGGTCCTGAGAGGACGTATGTGGTATTCCTTGGATTTGGAATGCTATGAAAAGGAATATTGTAGATGGCAGTCCTCGCTAGTGATAATCCGACCAGAAGTTTCTAATCTGATCATTGAGGCTCGTCCAGGAGACCTAATGGGGTATGGCTGAGGTGCCTTTCAATAAAAAAACTGAAGAACCTGAGAATATTCTCCTGTGTTCTCTTGGATGTTCACAGTGGCGACAAGGATGGGATGGAGTGCCTCACCACAAATTTTTGGCCTATTCGGAAACCCGTGGTGAGCTATCCCTACCACATCTGCTTGTTCCAGTGTTGTTAGTTAGACTTTTTCATACTCAACTGTGTCTTCAAGTTGATTTGCACTCTACTAGTTTTTGAAACTTTCCATCGACCAATGTCAAATTTAGGGTAACAGGCTCAAAACAAATGCTACCAGTTACTTGGCTGTCCGAAGAACCCTAAGCACTTAGGGGCAGATTTACAATAACTGGAGCATCCCTGCATATCTGCAGGGATGCACCAGTTATTTTGTGTCATGGCAGAATCCCCTTGCACCACCATGGATGCAAGAATAGACAGATGTGTGAAGCATCGAATGCCGTAAAAGTGACGCAGTGCTGGAGTTGTGTCGCAATTGCGACGCAACTCCAGCATTGCTCGGGGGCGCCCTATACTTGCTGTGCTGCGTCACTCCTTTCACCTGCTACAAGCAGGCGTAAGGTTTTGACGCAGCGGGGACATAAAAGTGACTCAGTAAAATCTTGTCGATTTCACTGCGTCACTTTTACGGGGCCTCCTTTTGACGGAACGCCCACCCTGCATACATTATACCTGACGCAGGTATAATGTAGCGCAGGGCTTTACAAAGTGACGCATCTCACTAGAAACGTCACGTTGTAAATATGTCGTATTGTGGCGCATTGTTTACACAGCTGCTGCATCACAAAAGTGACGCAACTGCAGTGTAAAAGTGCCGCAGGGGGCTTGTAAATATGCCCCTTAATATTTGAATGTGCTGATTGAGGAGTTCAAACAGCGAGGAGAACTCGTAGGTGAGGCAGCCGCCCATTCATATTAAACTGCAATGGAGTGTTGCGTGCTGCTGTGGGGTCCATTGTACATGTACAGGCATGTTGTACCCCGAGTAAGACCCATAGTGCAGGCTTGGTGTTGTGTTTTCATGGAGCCAGACATCAGAATTAATTGAGGGGAGCTAAAACTGTTCAGTTCCTTTGCAGTCTGGTCATACTGTCCTGCTGGAAGCCTGTCTTCTGGATGTGACATCATCCTCAATTAATAGACTACATCGCTTGCTGGAATAGGAAGTAGAAAAATTAAACCTCATATACTCTACTCATCACATGATTGTCAATACTTTGATTTCGATCACCCTCTGGTGAAAGGAAAACAGCTTTCTGTGGACAAAGGATAGACTAGACTGCTTACACCTTGCTGGGAAAGAATTCAAGCAAATATTTTCCTGTTTGTTCTTTGTCAACTCTATCAACCTCGTTAACGTTGGGTCTGTCATCTTGGTACCCAATGGTGGGGTGTCAAGGTGAAGGATGGGAGAATTTGGAATCTCAATAAGGTGGTGGCAAGCAAAGGTACCCTTTAGGATTAGATAAATAAGAAATGTGAGATATTATTTTTACTATTGTGTTGGAATTTATTATTCTCTATGTTATCACTATGCTACTAGTGTATTAATATTTTGTTTGTTTACTTTTATTGTTTAGAACGCATCTATGGTTGGTTCTTAATACCATGTGTTTGTTGCTATTTATTTTACTTTTATTATAAATAAGGGGGTATATGGTATTTTTTAAAAGGATTAGGAATGTTATAGAATGGAATGTTATAGGTGGCATTCCTGGCTAGTGATGGTCTGACGAGAAGGTTCCAATCTGGTCAGTTGAGCAGGTCCAGGAGAGCTGATTGTCTGTGGCTGAGATGCTCTTCAAAAAAGAACCTGAATAATCAAAAAATATTCTCCTGTGTCCTCTTGGATCTTTTCCCGGAGCAGGGTCAAAACAGACAGCACACCATTATAGGCACAGCATTCTTAAAGACTTATCAAGGTGGTGTCTAATATCCTGAGGACTGCGTACTTTCAGCACCTATTTCTGACTTATGGAATTTGACAGCTATTACCTTGGATATGTGCTTACATGCGTTAGATCACAAAAGGAGCTGAATATACTTTTATACATGCTATTGGAAAGGAACAGTATATATACATCTATTGGCTATTTGATGCTGGGGTCACGTGCGTTAGATGCGAGCAAAGACGTCTGGGTCTCCACTTAAGGCAGCATGGTCCCCAGGCACAATTCTTAGTTCCACACTCACTCCGAGCTACCGGTTGGGCTAAAAGAGGTTATGTGGGCACTTAAGAGGGCAACCCTCTCAAGGTGTTACAAATAGATGGTGTGAGTTCCTCATTGGAGATCTTTGTGTCCCTGAGACCACCAAAAGAACAGGGCTACAAGCCAGCAAGCCCTTGGAGAGCACATTTCAGGATGCCACACAGAAGCAGGCAGTCAGCCCATGACCGCCACTGTTCAGAAAGGGCATGCAGTATCTTTCAATGGCAATAATCCTCCTTGTGCGGAGCAGATTCCTCTGGCAATCTGCACCTCGCAGTTCCAAGTTCTTTGGTCCCTTGTCCCCACAGGTGTATTTCTGCCTTGTTGAAGTATGAAGTATTGCACTAGTAGTTATAGCATGGTTTCCCTTTGAAGTTGCGGGTGCTTCAGAGGGTCTCCCTTTGAACCACAGATGTCTACCCTAAATATCAGTCCTGTCTGCAATGAGGACGAGGAATGCATATCTTAATCTTTAGTTGGGCCAGGATCTGGCTCCCAGAGGCCAAGTGTCAAAGCCTCTCCTCCCAATCTATCCAGCCTGGCCCTCAAATGGCAGAGTTGTATCACTCCAGTTGCATGTCCAAGGTTTATAGCTGTTGCTGGGAAATTCACAGATGTGCTCCCCATTCCCACCCAGTTAGGGATGGAGTCGCACTAAAAGGCACACAAAGAGTTTTAGAGCCTACATCCCATACCAAGAATTATGCTGCCACTACTGCCAGTCTACTCATAGGCTGTGATAGTGCCATTGCTGAAAGAGGACCGCGCACCACCTATAACTGTCCTAACCCCCCCTCCGTGCCACACCACTGGGCAACATCCACAGTCAGCACACTACCTCTCTGGGAACAGCGATGTTCTTATTTACATTTTGCATTTTACTTAATCTTACATTTCCTAAAGGTATATACTTTCCAGTATGTTGTGGTTCTGTAATTTCTTTTCATGAAGCCTGCTGCTCAATAAAGTGCATACTGTGAAAAGGGTCACCTCTGTGTATCTGTTTTAGTTCCAGTTAGTGCTGTGTTTGTAATATACGACGTAACATAGCGAGCAACAGCCATTGAATTATCTGCACCATAATAGATATCCATGTTTGCATTCCACATTGTCAAAATCACTGGATTGTAGTCATTATTATACTTTGAATCTTCAGTTCTTTTTATGTTGTATGTATTCTTCTGAGATTTTTGAGTTATAGTATGTCTCACTGCTGACATCAAACTATTGACTTTCCTTTTGAAACTAATGGACGTGGGTATGCGAAACGACATTTGGTATAAAATTTTCCCTTTGACTTGTATTTTTGTCGACAATATTTTCCACATCGATGACTTTGAAAACGTGCTAATTTCTAACTATAACGTCTGTAAAACCTATGTTTTTTTCAGTGACTATATATATATATATATATATACATATTACCTACTGGCGGTCGCCAGTAGGTATATATAGTTAGGATTTTTTCTCTATGGGATTTTTGAAAATTCTATGTCTAATAACTTTGGCGTTTGTGGACGGAATTGGCTGAAATTTTCAGGAAAATGGCACATTTTGTTTCTGAGCAGCCCTTGAAAATTTGGGGGGGGTTCGTCAAGGGGGGGCCGAGAAAAAAGGGGGGTCCCAAAACGTGTTTTTAACATTGAGTTTTCCATAGGGCGGTTGGCCTCACTTTTAGCCCGAACGGCTGAATGGATTTGCACGAAACTTGGCAAAATTGTAGGGACTGGTAGCCCGATGTGCCTTTTGTAGGTCTCAATATATGTGCTCCAGTGGATTTTGAGAAATTAACGTTTAAAAAAAGATATATATCTGTAACAGCGGACCTGGCAGCGTCCCAGGACGCGTACTTTACGCGCAACGGAGCTTTGTGAAGCGAAGCTGATTGGTTCTCCGGCGTCTGTCAACATTCCAAACAGTCCGTAGCGGCCGCCATCTTGTCTCTCGGTAGGATCGAGAGACAAGAGGAGGCCAAAGCGAAGGGGCAAATGACCATAAGGGGGCATAGTACATTGTCGCTCACCCCCTAGGTTTGATGTGGAGGTTTTAAAAGGGCCCCGCGGGGCAAAAAAAAATAAAAATAATAATAATCGAACAGCTGAATGGATTTGCACGAAACTTGGCAAAATTGTAGGGACTGGTAGCCCGATGTGCCTTTGCTAGATCTCAATATATGTGCTCCAGTGGATTTTGAGAAATTAACGTTCAAAAAAAGATATATATCTGTAACAGCGCACCGCTTCGCGTACTTTTCGCGTTACGGAGCTTTGCGAAGCGAAGCTGATTGGCTCTCCGGTGTCTGTAAACATTCCAAACAGTCCGTAGCGGCCGCCATCTTGTCTCTCGGTAGGATCGAACAGCTGAATGGATTTGCACGAAACTTGGCAAAATTGTAGGGACTGGTAGCCCGATGTGCCTTTGCTAGGTCTCAATATATGTGCTTCAGTGCATTTTGAGAAATTAACGTTCAGAAACAAGATATATATCTGTAACAGCGCTCCGCTTCGCGGAGATAAAATGATATGTGTATTACCTAGCTGTTGCTAACACCAGTTAGCGACGGCTAGTAGAATATAGCGACCATCTTGGGCCCCACTTTGCATGTGAGTGATATTTATCACTAATGACATGCAAAGTGGGCATGCCAAGATGTTAGCGACTGGAAACAGTCGCTAACATCGCTATCTCCTATTATCAACTTTTGGAAATATTGGAGATAAGCGCGAATATCTCCAAAAGCTACCACCTGCCCTGAGCAGTTCTTAGCCATGTTATCCAATGGGAGGTGGATAACATGGCTAAGAGCATTAGCTCGGTAATGCATGAATATCGCTGAGTTTTCAGCGATATTAATGCATTGCGGTCGTTTTTTATCGTATTTCCGATAAACCTTGATAATAGCAAGGTTTATCTGCGATAATTTCTGACGGTAAAAAAATCGTTGCTAAGCATCGTTAGGGATAAATATCGCTTAACTTTGGTAATATGCCCCAACGTCTGTTAACGTTCGATTCGAAGGAAATCAGGAAGTGTTGAAAAACATTGTCTGCGCCATCTTGTCTTTTTTCAAATGCCACACTTTTGTCGTGCACGGCAGCCATTTTAGATGCCTTGACCAGACCCACTCTGTGCACGCTGTCGATCCTTAGCATGGCTCCCCACCCTCGCAAGCATCTCCCCCAGGCAGTGGTCACCCCCGCTCTCTGTCTTATGCATGGGTAATAAACCTCCCCCCATCTGCGCTGCTCTTCCCTGAGAATCACACCCTGTGCCCGCCCGACACCTCCCTTTCGCCCTATTCACTACCGCACCCTCTGACACTCCTTTTCCTCTGTGTCCGATTGTCCAGGCTGGTCCTAGGGTATCAGCTAGCCCTGCAGATGTAGTTTATGGCCACAGCTGTAAAGAATCACCCCTCTTCAAAGGAGTTATAGTAGATCAAGGCCCACACTCGATGAGATCCGTCACAGCAGAAGCGTTGCTATTATCTGAAAACCATCCTGTATTGTGATTGGGGAGGGGACCGAGCCTGAAGCGGAAGATTCCAGGTATGACTCTTTGTACATCAAAGTTTTTACAATTATGTGTCACATTAAAAATATATAGCACTCCGACAAAGTAGTAAGATTATAAAACTTTAATAATTTATAAATATATACAAGAAAACAAAAATAGTAATAACATATAAACATTTTTAGGGAAAAACAACGAAGTAGCGGTCGGCTGTGCGAATAGTCCCAACGCAGCACAACGTCCAGATTTCCGGCGTGGGGCGTCGCGGGGGGTGGGTCATCAGTAGCAAACTGTTGTGCGAATAGTTCCAAGGCAGCAGAACGCGCTGAAATCTAGATGACACGAAAGTGATGTCTAGTAAGTTGCCACCCAGCAAATAACGGCATGGGGCGTCGCGGGGGGTGGGTCATCAGAAGCAAACTGTTGCGCGAATAGTTCCAAGGCAGCAGAACGATGGCACCAAGGTGATGTCCAGTAAGTTGCCGCACTGGTTTTGGTATCCTACAATGCTGCTCCGAATAACGGCGTGGGGCGCTCCGGGGGAGGCGGCGTGAACGGGCCTCTCCAGGTGGAGTGTCATCTGTTGTAGTGGGGCGCCCCTTTACCGTTTCAGTTGCCATTCCGTCCGTTTTTGGTCCACTGTGTCAAAAGCCGCAATTCAGCTGAGTTGCGCCCACTCTTGCGGTGCAGCGATAGGCGGCTGTCACAGGACTCTCAAAATGGCGGCAGGCTGTTTCCTTTTTGGGCCTGGTCCACTGAAATGGCCCTGGGACACCTTGGAAATCGGACGCTTGTCTGCTAGGTCTTGGACCCCATTCTCGAAAGCGTCCCCTCCGCCTTGAGAATTCATCAAAAGTTTTGGGGGCTCCGACTCCTGCAGGCTTCTGGTGGGGAGCGGCTGCCATGATTGCTCGCGGAATGACCACGACTGAGCTACGAGATGGTGGTGCTCTCATGCTGACGCCAGCTTCAGTCTGAAACATCCAGAAACAAGGTGGGGCTTTCATCGTTTGGGAAAAAAAAAAAGTTTTCATCCAATGAAAAGTGTTGTTTTTAGGTCACATGATCAAGCCTTCCATCATTAGGAAACCAAAAGTAAAATGAACCAATGAAAAGTTTTATAAACAAGTCACATGACCTGTTATGCGGCATAGGGTGTAAAATGCGGAGAAAATACGTTGGCACGTGAGGCGGCGTCAGTAGCGGACCGATGTGCGAATAGGCCGAAGGCAACACAACGCGCCAAGATCCGGATGGCACCGAGGTGGTGTCCAGCAAGTTGCAGCACTGGTGTGGCCATCCTACAATGCTGAAAGTCGGCGTGGGGCGCCCCGTTGGCCTGTGAGTTTGCGTCAGTAGCGGACCGATGTGCGAATAGGCCGAAGGCAGCACAACGCGCCAAGATCCGGATGGCACCGAGGTGGTGTCTAGTAAGTTGCCGCACTGGTGTGGCCATCCAACAATGCTGAAAGTCGGCGTGGGGCGCCCCGTTGGCCTGTGAGTTTGCGTCAGTAGCGGACCGATGTGCGAATAGGCCGAAGGCAGCACAACGCGCCAAGATCCGGATGGCACCGAGGTGGTGTCTAGTAAGTTGCCGCACTGGTGTGGCCATCCTACAATGCTGAAAGTCGGCGTGGGGCGCCCCGTTGGACTGTGAGATGGCGTCAGTAGCGGACCGATGTGTGAATGGGGCCGAAGGCAGCGCAACAATATTTTCGGAATAGAAGACACCACTAGGCGCTGAGATTCCAAGATCCGGATGGCACCGAGGTGGTGTGTAGCAAGTTGCCGCACTGGTGTGGCCATCCTACAATGCTGAAAGTCGGCGTGGGGCGCCCCGTTGGCCTGTGAGTTTGCGTCAGTAGCGGACCGATGTGCGAATAGGCCGAAGGCAGCACAACGCGCCAAGATCCGGATGGCACCGAGGTGGTGTCTAGTAAGTTGTCGCACTTCTGTGGCCATCCTACAATGTTGAAAGTCGGCGTGGGGCGCCCCGTTGGCCTGTGAGATGGCGTCAGTAGCGGACCGATGTGCGAATGGGGCCAAAGGCAGCGCAACAATATTTTCTGATTTGAAGACACCACAAGGCGCTGAGATGCCAAGATCCGGATGGCACCGAGGTGGTGTCTAGCAAGTTGTGGCACTGGTGTGGCCATCGTACAATGGTAAAAGTCGGCGTGGGGCGCCCTGTTGGCCTGTGAGATGGTGCAGTAGCGGACTGATGTGTGAATGGGGCCAAAGGCAGCGCAACAATATTTTCTACAATATTTTCGGAGTAGAAGACACCACAAGGCGCTGAGATGCCAAGATCCGGATGGCACCGAGGTGATGTCTAAGTTGCGGACCGATGTGCGAATGGGGCCAAAGGCAGCTCAACAATATTTTCTGAAGAGAATACACCACAAGGCGCTGAGATGCCAAGATCCGGATGGCACCGAGGTGATGTCTAAGTTGCGGACCGATGTGCGAATGGGGCCAAAGGTAGCGTAACAAGATTTTCTGTATGGAAGATATCACTAGGCGTTGAGATGCCAAGATTCGGATGGCACCGAGGTGATGTCTAGCAAGTTGTGCCACTGGTGTGGCCATCGTACAATGGTAAAAGTCGGCGTGGGGCGCCCTATTGGCCTGTGAGATGGTGTCAGTAGCGGACTGATGTGCGAATGGGGCCAAAGGCAGCGCAACAATATTTTCTGACTGACACCACAAGGCGCTGAGATGCCAAGATCCGGATGGCACCGAGGTGATGTCTAAGTTGCGGACTGATGTGCGAATGGGGCCAAAGGCAGCGTAACAATATTTTCTGTATGGAAGATACCACTAGGCGTTGAGATGCCAAGATTCGGATGGCACCGAGGTGATGTCTAGCAAGTTGGTGTGGTCATCCTACAATGCTGAAACTCGGCGTGGGTCATCCCATTAGCCTGTGAGATGGCGTCAGTAGCGGACCGATGTGCGAAGGCAGCACAACGCGCCAAGATCCGGATGTCACCGTGGTGGTTTCATAGTTGAGAGGCACTTCATCTGCAGTGGGGCGCCGAGATCCGGATGGCACCGAGGTGATGTCTAGCAAGTTGCTGTACTGGTGTGGTCATCCTACAATGCTGAAATGTAGTGGGGCGCCCATTTACCGTTTCAGTTGCCATTCAGCTGAGTTTCGGCTGCTCTTGATGCTACAGCGACAGGCGGCTGCAAGAGGACTCTCAAAATGGCGGCCTGTTCTTTGGATTTGGGCCTGGTCCACTAAAATGGCCCTGGGACACCTTAGAACTTGGACGCTCGATTTTTTTTTCCTTTCCTGTACATGCAAAAAAAGGTAAATGCCCGGTACGTTACACGCTTCATCTGCCACGATGAACTCTCCAGAGGAACCGAAAAAAAATATAGTTGTGGTAACTATACCATGCATCGTCATATGGAGAGGTGGCACCAATTAATTATAGTGCTGCATAAAAGAGAGATTTGGAGGAGAACCCCTGACCTGCTAGTACATTCATCAAAGAAGTGGCACTGAGAGCTTCAGAGGCAAGGGAAACGGTCCCAAATATTTAGAAGAACTTTGGAAAGATTAAAATGACATGTTTAGATTGTGGTAAATTAATTTCATGTGGACAGATGAGTGTTACTCTAATAAATACAGCATATGAACATCATCATAGTCGATGGTTGGTAGAGACATTTTGACTATATCCTGGACCTGCCCGTCCTCGCCCAAAATGGCGCCGGAATAAATGGGACTCGTAACTCCTTGTTGTGTACTGGTTGCAGAACCTTGAAATCACGAGATACGTATGCAGTTTTGAAGCACATGGCGGGCGGGGACGAGAATTGATTGAATATTTCGACATCCCTATTGATATTAAGTTCTGATGTGTTATTGATTACTGTACTGTTGAAAGTTCGAATTAACGTCACCCATGGTACTTGCCCGCAAATGTATATCTAGATAATTTTATTGTAACTGGCCCTGTCGTATTTTAATTATAAAATGTACGTCCACCGATTCCGTAACTGTTAGACACCTTAGTTCTTGCAACCTAATGGCCCGCCCGTTACGTTCCTCTACAGTTCCTCTACAGTGTAAATGTCTATTCATCATATACGATTACAGTTTGCTCCGTGGCAGGCCCACGTGGTTATAGGCTCGTATTTGTATAATGAAATTTTCACAATAAAGGTTTTTAAAAGAAAACATGGTAGTAGTATATACATTGGTAAAGTTTTTAATAATAGTCACTGTTTTAGAATCATTAAAAGGCAAGTGAAATAAAGCAGACCAATTACATGAAGGGTAAAAGGTATAATACGAAGGAACGCAGTAAAGATAAATGGTCAAGGGGTGTTGTGTTTTCTATTCCTGCAACATAAAGTGATCGCTAAGAATCTCATATTCAGCGTATCGGCGACTAAGACAGCAGGTCGACCCTCTTTTGCTCAACGGCTCCGTCATGGGACGAAGAAACGCTCTTTTTCTCGAAAAAAGAATATATTTTACTTGCAGGACAGTTGTAAAATTTCCGGGAAAGTACATTAGCCTGGAACATTATAACATATATTTAAGAAAAAATAATGTTCGGAAGTAATTAAAAGCGTAATTTTTAGGTGATATGACCAAGGCTTTCATCATTAGAATAAGAAAAGTAAAATGAACCAATGAAAAGTTTTATTAACAAGTCACATGACTTGTTATGCTTACGTTACGCGCTGCGCGCCCCGGATGACTTCCGGATGCGCTAACGCGGCGCGTCTATGACGCATTACGCGACAACGCAGGTCCAGAATATAGTCAAAATGTCTCCACCAACCAGCGGTCGAAACACAACCCCTTTCAGCAGGCTAAATAGTTCTGTTAAATGACAACAGAAGGGACAGGCAACAAGAACCATCAGTCAAAGAGGGGAGGGCTAGTTCTTCTCTACCGGGTTACATTGGGGCGCTACCGGAACTGATCGAATTGGTAGTCTACAGTGTTTCTGGATGTTTCAGACTGAAGCTGGGGTTAGCATGAGAGCACCACCATTTCGTAGCTCCGTTGTGGCCATTCCGCAACCAATCATGGCAGCCGCTCTTTATCGTTATTTTGGGCGGGGTGGGTGGCGGAGCCGAGCTGTTTTGCAGCCATCATTGTGTGGAGTTCAGTTCATCTCACTAGTTTTGTATTTGTCATGAGGGGTTGTTCCTAATGTTTCTATTTTAGCGAGGTCAAAAAGAGATCCCATTAGTGGCCTACTGATTTTGCTCGATTCCTTTTCTTTTTTTTTACACGATTTTTCGTTATCTGCAAAGACTAAACAGAGTATTGCGACTCTGTGTTTGTTTGTAAATAGAGAATGAACCAAAGAGAACTAATTCTAAAACAGTAAATACTTGGATAACAATCAATCAAATGGAGAGAGAAGCAGGCACGACGGATTACAACGGGGGCAAAGGCCTGCGTTAACTACCTTTCACTATCTGCAAAGAGAGAGTACTCCTAATAGAAATGAGGGGGGGGGGGCACCATTCAAAGCAGATCAGTGTGCATAAACACGAAAATGTTTTCACTTACCACGTACTTGACATTCGACAGCTTATGATATTTGCTATTAAAAAACCATTGAAATTCACTGAAAAAACCATAGGTTATAGACCATATATAGTTAGGAATTAGCATTTACAAAACCTTGAAAATTCACTGAAAAAACCATAGGTTATAGACCATATATAGTTAGGAATTAGCATTTAAAAAACCTTATTTTACTCACACAAAACCATTGAAATTCCATATATAGTTAGTTGCACTAACTATATATCGCGCACCCGCAATCCACTGCTGATCATGTCACATATTACATCATTCATGACATGGTCAGTGACATCACTGATGACATCACTGATGACAACATCCAGTGATTATGTGTTTCTGTAAAGTTTAAATATGTTTTACATATTGAAGAATGAGTGGATGTATAAGTGTCTGAATGAAGGTTTTAGTAGGTGCGTGATTGACTGTATGAGTGAGTGATTAAATGCGTCTTACTGAATACACGGGTTAGTGACTAAACTGTCTAAAAGTGTGCATCAGTATGTCTGTTGTTGTGCAAGCTGCTGCACGTGTTGATCAGTAGCTATATAAGTAGCTATATGGGTTATTGATTGGTTGCACAAGTATTTGTATGGGAGACTGAGTGTGTGTATGGCTGGCTGGGAGGTGTGTGACTCTGTGCAGATCAATGTGTACTTGTATCAGTGATTCTATAAGAGAGTAACTATGTGTTAGTATATGTTTCAAAAATGTAAGGTGTTCTGTGTTTAACTGTATAGATGAGAAAATGGAAGTGTGATTGATTCTTTTCAGGACTGACTAGGTGTGTGAGTAACTCCATGGATGAGTGGCAGAGTGTGAGTGTCTGTATAGGTGTATGAGTGCATATGATAGTGTTGTAAAGATGAGTGATTGTATGTATGAATGATTGTATGAGTGAATGTGTGTGTAGACATAGGAATCAGTGAGTGCGTATGTAGTAACTAGTATTGGTGTATCAATGGTTTCAAAAATGATACTCTCTATTTAACACTGGGTGTAACGGAGGTTATATTAGAGTGTGAGGAGATGCATTGTATTATCACATGAATGATATCATCAGTGATGTGATCATTGATGTCAAGTGAGATGTCATCAGTGATGTCATTTGACATTTGAGATGTCATCAGTGATGTCATCAGTGATGTCACTGACCATGTCATGAATGATGTAATATGTGACATGATCAGCAGTGGATTGCGGGTGCGCGATATATAGTTAGTGCAACTAACTATATATGGAATTTCAATGGTTTTGTGTGAGTAAAATAAGGTTTTTTAAATGCTAATTCCTAACTATATATGGTCTATAACCTATGGTTTTTTCAGTGAATATATATATATATATAACAAACTCAACAAAAACCAAGAAATTGTAATCAATAAAGGGAGGGAACATTGTACTCTGGAGAAAAAAGGACTATATCAGTGAAGCCATGAGACCGTTGGAGAATGTTGATTGCTATGCTAAATCCAATGGTATGGAATACAAGAATGCAAAGGATGGTCTAAAAAAGCGATTGGCAGCTTTCAAAAGGGAAGGCTTGATATCATCAACAGAATTTGGCTTCCTACATTCAGAAAACCCGGTAATTCCAAGCATGTATTTAATGCCTAAAGAACACAAGATGAGGGTCCCTACACCTGGGAGACCGATAATCTTAGCAATCAACAGCATTAGTGAAAATATCTCTCAATATATTGATTTCTATTTGCAGGACATGGTAAAAAATCTTCCAAGTTAAATTAAAGACACTGGAGATTTTTTAAACAGACTTAAGCTGATAAAGTGGCAAGATGATTGGTGCATGTTAACATTGGACATAGAATCATTATATACTTGTATCAATCACGATAAAGGAATGGAAGCCGTACAGCATTTTTCAGGACAGAGATCCTGTGAATATTATAGCCATAATCAAATGCTATTTGAATTGGTGAGCTGGTGTTTGAATAACAATTTCTTTATGTTCGGTAAAGACATGTGGAGACAAACAAGGGGTGTGGCGATGGGATCCTGCTTCTCCCCCAGCTATGCATGTTTACATGTTGGCTGATGGGAGGAGCGGGATCTCATCGTCGCCCCTGGTTTTAATCATGTACGCCATTGGTTTCGTTTTATTGACGATGTTTTTTGTGTGTGGGAGGGGGATGAGTCCAGTGCAATGAAATTTGTGGAGTCACTGAACGACAACCAACATAACCTCTTCTTTACATCTAATGTCAGTAGGACAAAATCTGAATTTTTAGATGTACAAATTGAAATCAAAAGCCACACGATAGTAACATCTTTATTCCGCAAAGCCACTGCTGGCAACAGTATTTTACATGCCAGCAGTTGGCATCCGAGACACCTAACTGAAAGCATCCCTTATGGGGAGCTTTTAGGATTAAAGAGAATCTGTAGCTCCCCTGAAAGTTTTGAAGAGGGTTCGAAGGAAATGGTAGGACGCCTAAAAGCAAGAGGTTATAGTGATCTAACTCTATCAAGGGCATTAACCAAGACACAAGAACAGTCTAACACCCAAAAAACGTAATGAATCAGAGGAAAATGATACTCCTCGCTTGATAATGACATTCAGCAAGCAAGAGAGAAAGATCAGATCGATCATTAAGAAGAATTGGCCCATCGTACTAACTGATGGGGTCTTGGGAAGCAGATTACCTGATATACCTACCATTACATATAGGAGAGCCATATCCATGCGAAACAAACTGGTAAGAACAAGTCCAGAAATAGGTAGTGGCAGTACCTGGCTAAAACCCAAGGATGGATTTTAACAATGCTCATCTTGTCGAGTGTGTACATTTGGGACAAATACTACCCATTATGACACTCCTTTCTCCAATTGTCAAACTGCGATCAAAGGCAATTACGGTTGTCGTACTGAGTTTGCTGTTTATGTTCTGGCGTGCATCTGTGGCTTACGTTATGTGGGTAGCACCAAGCTGCACGTGCACGTCAGGATATTGCAGCATCTCAGGGGCAATCGTAAATAATGACAATGCTTATCTGGTGGCCCGGCATTTTAGGGCCACACATGACAACAACTTAGCATGCCTTTCATATTTTGTGATCAACATCGTGGCCCCCCTAAGGAGAGGTGGTGATAAAGAAAAACTGTTGAGGAGAAAGGAGACAGGCTATATAGTAGAACTGGACAGCAATTATCCTAATAGGTTAAATATAACAGAGGATATGCACAACTTTTTATAACTTTTTAACTCTTTAGAATATTTTTGCCAATAGCTGAAGGATATTGGCAATTTAACATAATGAGATTTAAGCTAAACTGAGAGCCACGGCTAAACATTCATTAGAGAATTTATACAAGTAAATTCATGTTACAAGAATTTCATACAGTAATTGAGAATTGTTAACACTCCCACAAAACAGACTTCTTTTAAATCATTATGAATTGTTATTATGTGCACCTTTTGTTTGTGAAGGTTTTGGTTAAAGGTTTTTTCTTTTTAAGTATCTAGTAGTTTTTAGACAGCCTTTTTATGTTAAAAGTACTGTTTGGCACAAAAAAGCACGTTAAAACAGAGAAAAAGACATACCACACTGACTTAAATATAAATACTGTATATAATCACTGGCAAGGACAGATACAAAACGAGACAATATTGTAGATAGTATAGTTCATGCAAATATGCGCATTTATGCAGCTAGTATAAAGAAAGTTTGATAAATCATAAAGTGAAGCCAATGCAAGTGCAAGGTATGTGACAGACGACACATAGGCTTTGGAAACATGTAAACAAAAATGCGGAATTTTGCACATAGTGCTAGGATTTGCACATTTGTGAATATTTTGCACATATTTGATTAGACAAATCAAATAAAGATCAGCATTTTAAACTTTATAATGTTTACATAGTCACAATACAAAGTACAGGTATGCATTAAGCAGATATATCGCTAATTAGGATTTTAAAGTACATAGATGTATTTTAGGTGTATTTATTTATTTATAAATGTTTTATTGAACATTATAATTATTTATTGCACTCGCCACTTTTGACTCAACCTTTCCTGCATTCAAGCAGAATGTAATTTGCACAAACTGTAATTTTAATGAATACATGTATTTGCGCAATGATAGCTCCGATACAAAAACATTTGTAAGTTCTAATGTTGCCATCAATATGATTACAAACATCGTGATGCAACAGTATTTTTTCTATGTTTATTGGTGTGGTCATGTGATTCACTAAGGGAGGTGGTATTCACAAGTATAGTTTAAAAAGCAATGGCTGACGCAGTGCTCATTGTGTGAACAAGAGCACTTGATGCTCGAAACGGGTCAACTTGGAAGGTCGGATTAAATAAAAACATCGACTTGCCTGAAGCTGTTGGGTCCGCTTCTTTAGTTCGCCCTCGAGGAGGTTATGAGAATTGCTGTGCTGATATAATGCAGGAACACTCCAAAAGCCACTTCCAATCCCCACAGACCGGCAAAGCAGGAGACGGACCCCAGGACCCGGCAAAACGATATCTTTATTGATACAGGTAAACTCGAGAGCCCTTGATCACATGCAGAACGCTTGAACCTTTTTTTGTTTTTATAATAGCATTGAATGTGCACGCCCCCAACCATTCTCGTTGCCGGTCATGTGACCATAGACCAAGTAACAATATTGTCCACACGTCTTCAGTAAGGGTAATATAAAACCTTATTGTTTTTGTGCAATTATATAGTTTCCAAATACATAAATGTACTAAAAACTAACCCTGGGCAAAGCACTACGCTACGCTCGCGTAGTTTGCGAAGTTTGCGCAACTTCGCACTACGCGAGCTGCACGTAGCACAGTGCGAACACGCGTAGCGCAGCGTAGCGTAGTGCAGCGGTCATTTTTTGCTTGTTCGCGGTCTTCAACATCATGTTCGCGAGCAAGCAAAATGACATCCCGGCGAGACTCTCAATGCGGGTAGGTCATGTTTCTCATTGCGAGTGATCGTGCATGCTCGCGACCGCTTGCAATGAGAAACTACCAGTTCGCGTTGAGAAAGCTGCTGCTCGAGTAAAAATCTACTCGAACGGCGGAAAACTACAGCTCGCACTGTGCAAGATGCCGTTTTCAATGATTGCACAGTGTCGGATGCTTGTTCGCACTGTGCAATCATTGAAAATGCATCTTTCACAGTGCGAACATGCTACTACGCAGCTCGCGTAGTGCTACGTGAAGTTCGCGTAGTGCGAAGTGCACTTCGCGTAGCTTCGCGTAGCGCTACTTCGCGAACTACGCCCACCCTTACTAAAAACTTTAAAATTACACGTATAGAGCAGCATGTCAGTGACCACTTCTTACATTAATACGTGAACAAAATAAATCTGCATATATGCTTGCTAATTATCAATCTTCCTTAAGATAATATATCTGTTTAAATACAAACTCAATTTTAAAAGGATAAATCCTAAAAATAAGAGGAAGTAACAAACCTAATAAATATAGGATGTTAGTATGCTCATTTTGGTATATGGACAGTCCTGATTGCAGGATATTATCATAATAAAGTGCAATAAATATTCATATCTAACTAGGTAGCACCTCTGCCTGATGTGCAAAAACTGTGCAAAAATTAGTGCAATATATACTATAAAGTGCAAAGTGTATGATAAAAAGATATATGTATAAATATTAATAACAATAAAAAATTGGTCATTGCCCAACTCCATTGTTAAAAGCATATAAATAACATATTTAGAAACAGTAATTCATCATACCTGATAATTTTGCACTACCTATGTGTTGTGTATACAAATAGAGAGCAGTGTTTCATTATATATACAGTAGACTGATGGGGTTAAATTTCATATCATTGGTAACAATGAACCTGTCTACCAACAAGGGATAAGATACAAATAAGACTCTTAAAGAATACGTTATTGCAGAGAGAAGGTTTAAGAAGGCAAGACCTGAATTCTAGTAAGGGTAGCTAAGGGAACCATATACTCATAAAAAGTTATCCATGTCCTCTGAATTGTTAAGACCATTGGGCCATTTGCTATCAAATTCCAAGATCAGGGTTGTTTCTAGTTGCCTCAACTGATGCTCTCTGTTGCCACCTCTGTGCAATTTAGGAATGGACCCCACCACATAATAAGTTAGGCAAGCTACGTCATTGTTATGTATCCTTTTAAAATGACGTGCTACCGGATAGGCAGGGTCACTATGCAGGATGGCTCTAAGATGTTGCAAAATCCTGACGTGTACCTGTAATTTTGTACTGCCAATATAGTTTAGGCCACAGGTACATGTCAGGACATAGACTGCAAAATCAGTCTTACAATTAAAGCTACCCGTAATAGCAATGTCAGAGGAACAAAAAGGAATTTGATAGTGAGTCTTATTGGTTTCTAAATTTGCACGCCCTACATGTAGAGCATTTTTGGAACCCTAATGCAGGTTGAAGCCACATGGTATTCTGTGTCGTATCAGGGATGCTCCTATCTAGAACTGAACCCATGCTTTTAGCTTTTCGAAAAGTGACCAGCAGCATACTAGGTAGTTTATGACCCAGTACCACATCAGTTAACACTATGTAAATGTAAATGTCATGGTACTTATAGAGCGCACTGTCACCAGACGGTCACCTTGCGGTGTCGCCTATGCGGTTTCCTTGCGCTGATACTCATACCGCTGTGGAACCCCTCCTGGCTTTCCCTGTGAAGTGTCCACTCCTGGGCACCCCCAGGGTGAAGCCAGGCATCCTTAGCGCTGTTGGGGCGGCCAATTTTTCTTGATGATGGTCCTGATTTTACTTTCTTCATTACTGAAGGCAGTAATTAACCTGGGGAAATCATTAGCCTCATTGGTGGGAACCAAATTGGTATCCATGTTATCTGTGCCAATAGGATTCAACAGAAAAAGACTTTCTCTAGGTCGTAAGTTAGCTTTGGTTATAGCCTGATGCAACATTGCATCAGAGTATCCCCGTGCCTTTAGCCTTGTCTTCATCTCTTGCAAACATGTCTCAAAATCACTAGTGGAACTACAAATCCTTTTAAGTCTTAAGATCTCACCATAGGGAATACTACTGATGGTATGCTTAGGGTGTAAACTAGTGGCGTGCAATGTCGTGTTTCCAGCAGTGTTGTTTCTAATCTGGCATTTTTGATGTACACTTTCACATCTAAAAATTCTATTTCACATTTGCTAATGTGAGATGTGAAGTTAAGGTTGAGGGAGTTATCATTTATTTTCAAGAATGTTAACGCTTCTTCCTCATCCCCTTGCCATAAAATAAAAATGTCATCAATATACCGCAAATATTTCACAATCTTTTCATTAACCCGTACACGATGTTTGATGTTTAGGACCTGTTCCTCCCATCAGCCAACGTGTAAACACGCATAGCTGGGGGAGAAACAGGATCCCATCGCCAGGCCCTTTAATTGTTTCCACAAATCTTTACCAAAGAGGAAAAAACTATTGTAAAGACACCAAATATATATATATATATATATATATATATATATATATATATATGCTTGCTCCCAACGATACACCAGCCTGCTGCACTCACGAGCGGGTGCTCCTTTAGGTGGGGGTGTGCCCATCCAATATATTGTCGCTACAAAATCCAACACGCAGTCCTGCGAAATTAGAAGCAGCACTCACAGGGGGGTACAAAGCCAAAACTTCTTTATTTGGCAACCACCACACACAAGACGTGTTTCGGCGATGAGCCTTCGTCAATATATATATATATTACACATTGGTGCTTAATCTTCATACATGATTGTACGCTGTAGGTGAGCACACTCATTTTATCTATGACATCTTTTGTACCACCTACCAAAATAAATCACTTCTAGAGACTCAACTAGGGTGTGACAGGGGGCCATAGCTACCCGCACAAAGAGTAGTGCCCCCTCATCATGAGGTCCAATGTCTTGTAGCAAGTAGATGAGATAACACGTTATGCTTTCAGATAATTGCCAAATGTTTGGGAGGCTAGTAAACTAGGTTTGACAATATAGTTGAAGGGCAGGGGGCACAGCTTAACTTAGCCATGCAGATGACTTTCATCCCAACCATGCGTTACTTCTTAAGCAGTATGGGCTCTATTACAATCTGGTGGTCCGAATGCCTGAATACGAGTCCAGCAGTTGGACTACCCTGATACTGCTGGCTCTGCCAGGGAACCACCGTTCCCTGGTGTAAGAGCAGTGGTCAAAGGCTGCAATTTGCTTGGCGGGACTGCCACAGTCCCATTAAGAATATTATGAGTTGCTGTGGCACTGGTGGAGATTATACAAGTGGGGCCCTACATGGCCCCCTGTGCTTCAACTGCATGTGAATGCATAACATGTGCCCCCCTGTGTGCATGCACATAGGTTCCTGCACGGCATGTACTGTCAAGTCCTTTTCATGCATGTACCATGTAGTACAGCCCCATTGCGGTGCCTTTTTTAATGGCACTGCCGCCTTTAAAAGAAGCACTACCATGGGACCATCACACCTCCTGCCTGTCAGGCTACTACAAACTTATAATCTGTCAGGTGGGTGGCGCAACCTTTGGCGAAATGGTGGCGCAGCAGTGCACCACCAAAAACTTAGCATAGGCCCCTATATTTTGTAATGTCAATTGGCACACACTCTTGGCCTCACCTATGGAGAGCATGAACTGACACTGTACATGTTGTGTGCCCTTAATTGTTCCTGTTTGGTCAATCACATCACAAGAAGGTGCCTCTTCCTCTGTCCCCTAACTGTAAGTGTACCTTGCTTCTTTAGAAAATGTTAGGGGGTCCCTATGTGAACCTGAGCAAAATTAAAATCATTTCTGTCCTGGAACTCAATAAACCCCAGTAGTTGTCCCCCAGTGAGTACCTTTCTCTTTTCAACAATTTTTAATGATGTACTAAGGGCTGGGAATGCTTGCTTGCAGCTAGGATACGCACAGGATAGTAGAGATGTCAGTGCCTAGCAATAGATGGATTGCAAGTAAATGTCTGTGCACTGGTGACAGGAAATAAGCAATCCTCATTTAAAAAACTTAAATGAAACCGTTGATGTGTTGAATTTTTAATGTCAATTACTTTTAGATTAATTATTTTCTATCATACACATGTTCACTGACATTTATTTTCTACCAAAAGGAACAGGTTCGTACTGAAAGGTAAGCGCTGCGGTCCCTAAGGACAACTGGTACATTTTAAAATACAAAAACGCTGCTTAACGTTTGATTTGCGCAACTTGGTCGCGTTTTCTTTTTACATTTGATTAATTTAATTTTTCGGCTTTCTGCCGTTTTAATTCCGCCGCGTCTCTGTGGGGGTAAACGGGGCCTGCTAGGACATTGCTAGCACACTAATTGTTATTCCCACCGCTGTTACAGCGGCCCTTTAGCTGCTTTGCTCGTTGAGGGGACATCTTGGGTGAGGTAGTGCCGGCTGCGGCAGACATTTTTGTTAGCAGGCTAGCTGCTGCCTGACGTGATAGGCTCACAGGAGCCCATTTAAGACATACTGGCCAGGGCGCTCTCCCTGAAAGGTAAGCGTTGCGGTCCCTAAGGACAACTGGTACATTTTAAAATACAAAAACGCTGCTTAACGTTTGATTTGCGCAACTTGGTCGCGTTTTCTTTTTACATTTGATTCATTTAATTTTTCGGCTTTCTGCCATTTTAATTCCGCCGCGTCTCTGTGGGGGTAAACGGGGCCTGCTAGGACATTGCTAGCACACTAATTGTTATTCCCACCGCTGTTACAGCGGCCCTTTAGCTGCTTTGCTCGTTGAGGGGACATCTTGGGTGAGGTAGTGCCGGCTGCGGCAGACATTTTTGTTAGCAGGCTAGCTGCTACCTGACGCGATAGGCTCACAGGAACCCATTTAAACCGGTCACATGCACGCGCGCAGCGCACGCGCGCAGCGGGCGCGCCGTGGGCACGCTGGAGGCTCGCCAGAGGCGAGCCCATCTGTGCCCATCCGTGACCAGACGGGTCCCGGGGCCTGGACCCCTGGTTCGCGCATCACCTACGATAGAGGTGAGTTACTGGAAGTCAACCTGCGCAATACATCCCTCGAGGAGGGGAGTGCAGTCATACTTCGACAGGAAGGGTTGTGCAGGGCTCCGGAGAAAGGGTCCGGATGGTCTCATGCTCATAAAGCTGGGGCCGTGCATTATGGGCTGTTAAACACCCGTTCCCTCCAAAAACATAATGGAGAGGTGTTTTCATTACTGGAGGACGGGGAGTTCGACGTGTTAGGAGTCACGGAGACGTGGCTGGAGGACTCCTCGCTGCCAGATCTAGCGGCTGCTTTACCAGCAAATCTTTCGGTCTTATGTTGTAATAGAGCGGGTGAGAAGAGAGGCGGAGGGGTGGCACTTTTCTTTACAGACCGTATGCGAGGAGAAATAATCTTGACAGAAAATCTGGGAGGGACGGAGGTGCTCGGTGTTAAACTGAGGTTGGGGATTGATTGCCTGGTAGTCCTGATGGTGTATCGTCCTCCGTGGGGCATGCCGGAGTTTCCAGACTTGTTCTTGAAGCTAGTGCAGGACTTGCGTTCGAGGTACGACAATATGGTTATATTGGGAGACTTTAACTACCACTGGGAAACTACCCCTAAAGAAGGGCAGGCTAGCCAGATTGACAAGGCTCTATCTTCGCTAGGGCTAGTCCAACAAGTAAAAGGGCCAACACATGTGAAAGGTCACATGCTAGACCTGGTATGGACGTCACTTCCGGTACAGGGATTGACGATTACGTTGCCTTGTGTCTGGTCGGATCATTATCAGGTGAAGGGAGTTCTCCTGATGAACTTACAAAAAATGAAACCTGTAGAAGGGCAGAGGGTGGTGAGAAAATGGAAAAATATCAATGGAGACAAAATGGTAGCACATCTCCTAGCGAACCCACCCCTGACTTCTCTGAATGAGAATCCGGATGCCCTCTTCAGTAATTTGGATGACAGACTTCGAAAGGCCGCCGATTATGTGGCGCCAGCACGAAGGGTCAATTTAGTGAATAGAGGCTCGGGATCCCCTTGGTATAATGACTCTCTCAGGGAGAAGAAGAGGGTTCTGCGCAGGGCGGAGAGAGCTTGGCGCAGAGCCTATGACACCAAGGCGCGAAGTCTCTATTTACTAGAACTAGCGACCTACAAACGGGCTATTACAGTGAGGAAGGCCGAGTTCTATGAGGAAAGGATCATCACAGCTATAGATCCACAAAAAAAAATCTTCAGAGTTCTAAATGAACTCAGGAAAATAAAAGAACAGAGGCCGGAGTTTACTCTAGAGGACTGTCAGAGATTTCAGGACTTTTTCACCAGTAAAATTACAGATATCATCTCTGAAATTGATTGCACCCCCACGCATGCCTGCCCCCTACAGATCACTCCGGTTAAGAAGCTGGTGGACAGTCCTTTGGACACCCTACCCTTGATTGCGAAGGATGGACTGCCACTGCTTATGGGGCGAGTTAAGTCTGGTTCTCAGGCTGATCCTTGCCCTCCTGAAGTACTTAAACTGGCTTTGCCAGGAATGGAGGAAGAGGTCTTGGCCCTCCTGAATTCATCCTTAGCTTTAGGCAAGGTTCCGCTAGCCTTTAAGGAAGCACGACTGATCCCTTTGCTAAAAAAAACAGGGGCAGACGTGAAATGCCTGAAAAATTTCAGGCCTATTTCCCAGATTCCTTTCCTGGCCAAAGTGCTAGAACAGCATGTTTTGTCCTACCTTTCCGACCATCTGGAAAGGAATGGTTTGCTGGAACCAAATCAATCGGGGTTCCGTGCGAATCACAGCACGGAACTGGTTATGTTGTCTATCTTAGATGAGCTCAGGAATAGGGCAGACAGGAGGATACCTGGTGCCCTGGTGTTGCTAGACCTCTCCGCGGCGTTTGACACCGTGTGTCATAAACAACTATTGTCGCGGCTGAGGGATTGCGGCATCCGGGGCACAGCTCTTGCCTGGTTTGCCTCTTTCCTACAAGGAAGGACACAAAGAGTACAGCTGGGAGAATTGCTCTCCACCGCAACGTCAACTGCATGTGGAGTGCCGCAGGGGTCTGCTTTGTCGCCCCTCCTATTCAATATATACTTACAACCGTTGATTTCACTCCTCAATCAAATGGATTGTCAGGTGTATAACTACGCTGACCACACCCAAATTATCATCCAAATGGATGAGGCTCCTGGGGCGTCAGCAAGGTTGCAAAATATCCTTAAGCATACAGCCAATTGGATGTCTTTGAACTCCTTAAAAATCAACCCTGACAAGATGGAGGTCCTACCAATCACCATTGCTGGCAATCCTTGGCATGATGGGCTTTGGCCAAGACAACTTGGCCCACCCCCAGTACCTGCAGTGGTGGTAAAGAGCTTAGGCATCCATGTGGATGATAAACTATCCATGCGGAAGCAAGTCACCATGGTGGTAGGAACCTGTGTCGGTCTTCTTCGACAACTCAGGAAAATTGCGTCATTACTGTCATTCTCCACCTTGAGACAGGCGGTTTCCGCAATGATATTATCAAGGTTGGATTATGGCAATTCGCTGTATTTAGGACTGCCCCAAAAACTTTTGGATAAACTCCAAGTGGTGATGAATGATGCCGCCAGGCTCATCTTTAAGAAACCAAGGAACTCGCATGCGTCCCCACTTCTGCGCGAGCTACACTGGCTGCCAGTAAGGCAGAGGGTGCTCTTTAAAGGGCTCTGCATTGCACACAAATCACTCTATGGCAAGGCTCCAGGATACATCAAGACCCGTTTGACTCCATATATACCGGGTAGGGCGTTAAGATCTGCCGAAGCAATCCTTCTTACTCAACCACACTTCAGACTGGCCACAGTGGGTGGCCGTGCCATCTCTAATACCCTCCCTGCAGTTTGGAATAACCTGCCGATGGATTTGCGGAAGGAGCCTAATCTGCTGTCCTTCCGGAAGAAGCTGAAAACTGTTCTTTTTCAGAAGGCCTGGGTTGGGCCATAACTCCTGCAGGTTTCTTTAGGAATTTGTTGTGCTACCTGACAAAGCGCTTAGAGACCCCTGGGTTATAATGCGCTATATAAATCGAATAAAATAAATAAATAAATAAATATATGAAATTCAAGGGTATGTGATTGCTGGAGGTTCTAACTGGCTTCTGGGACAGTGTTTGGTCCCTATTACCCAAGGACTAATTTCTAGCAAACTTGTAATGTGCGCCTAATAATTGATTATTGGAACTCACTACTTGTCCATGCACCCTCAAAAGAAGTGTGCCCATGTTGTTGCTCTCCAGACCACAGAGCCCACCTCTGGGTTGCAAAACATTACATTATGGCTCGGCAGTGCACACCCAGTGCCCAGACATAGGGGCAGATGTATCAACAGGATTTTTAGTCACAAACGCTGTGATTCGCAAAAAAGCAGCGTTTGCGACTAAAAAGCAGGAAAACGGGATGTATGAAGGAAATGGCATTGCAAAATTAAGGAATCACAAAATTTGCGAATCCTTAACTTTGCGCAAGCATTTAAGGAATCGCAAAAAGCGATTTCTTAAATGCTATGTAAGAAACATTTTAGTTTTGTGAATTCACCTTAAAAAATCGCAAATTACCACCAACTTCAAGTTGGTATTAATTTGCGATTTCTTTCACAAATGCACTTTTTGGCATTTGTGAAGGTGCCATGTGGCGCTCATACATGCCCTTAGAGCTTGTATGTGCGCCATATGGCACACATGTAAATTCAGGGGTGTATCAGGGTGTCCTTATGACACCCTTGCACCCTTGAAATTATTCGCAATTTGCAAATCGCAAATTGAGAATAACTTCACATTCATTCCTATGGGCCTCCTGACCCATAGAAATGAATGGGAAATTATTCCTTATTTGCGATTAGCGATTTGCTAATCGCAAATAAGGAATTTTAAGAAATCGCTAAAAAAAATTGCGATTTTTTTCAATACATACCATTTTGCAATTCTCAATTAGCGATTCTCAAAAAATTGCTATTTGAGAATCGCAAATAGGTATTTTGATACATCTGCCCCCCGGTCCCTTTGGATCCATGCAGGGACCTTCCTCCCCCAACACATAGACCTTGGCTGCGGAAAAGGACTAAAACCCAGTGTGGGCTTTGAGGTGGTTGCAACCTTTGGGTCTGTAGCACATTAGTGGTTGGTTGTGGTCAAACTTTCTGAACAATCTAGGTCCTCTGATGTATGCTGGCAACTGGGAGAAGCACTGTTTTATTATTAGGGTCAACCAGATCCACATATTCCTATACTGCACAGCCTATATTTATTAGGTAGGAATTCTAATGTGTGAATCATCCCTACTTACAGGCCCCTGAAGGCTTGTTCCTGCGGATCACCTCATTATGAAAAGGTCCATAACTTCTTAAATCGCCTCCATCCAACCAGCATGTTAATCAATTTAGGATCTACCGAAGCATATGAGAAGAAACATACATTTATGCCTAACTCCAAGCTCGATACTCTGTTTACTATGGAGTCTTTGATGTAGAAGGCATCATGTCCTGACTTGATGACTATAGTAGCTACTGGTTGGAAAGTCTTCCACATAGGCCTCCTCAAAAGGGGTGCTTCATTTGCAAACATATTTGAGGAGAACCTGCCTTTTTCCCAACTGGATGTACACCTGATGTTGCAGAATGGCTCAGTTTTAAAATATACATATTAACAATACTTCTGCCATTGTAGACCGCCTCCCACGCTGTGATGTTGCACCCCCTTTCAGTAGGTCCTCTGTTGCTTCTTTCATAACCCAGACACTAGCTTTGTGCTTCAGGTGATCAACTAAAATGGAAGGCCAAATAGTCTTTCATTTCTGAGGCAATTGATCACTCTTGTGTTTATTCAGTACTACAATAGATGCACTTCTGCCCAGTATTCCAGTCTGATCTATTGAGTACTAGTATTCACAGAGAAGGACTTGCAGATGTTAATGTGTAGTGTTTTGCAACCTTCACTGTTTCTAAATTATAAGGTTGTACTATAAAAGGTCACCAGTAGGGGGCGTTCTGCCTGATTATGCTGTTTAATTTCTTTTTCTTATTTCCTATTTATACATTTAGGTGAAAATAGATTTACAGCAAAGTGCAAAGATTACACTCACAGTAATTTACGGTAAGAAACTCATCTAAGTTAGAGTTGTTTTTATTTGTGCAATTTCGAGTATCAAATGTGTGAATTAATAATTTTATTTGAATAATAGTCGCAACTGTGAAATAATGATGTTGAATTTAAAATTAATTTCTAGACATGTTTAGAAGTATGATTCATAACATAATTTAGTTATGTCCCATTTTTCATGAAGACACCATTTTATTAAAATCGATGTCGTTTCTGGTGTTTTGTTTATCCTTCTCATTCCCCATACCAATCAATGTTCCCCCCTGCAAGCCTTCTCTGCCTACAGTTTCCACAAAGCACAGTGCAGTGTGACATAATTATTATCTGCTTCTTTGGAGAGCAAGTTTTGTAAATTAATATTGCTGATACCTGTTTGCTGGCACATTAATGTATTGGTCTTTGATAGAGAATGTTTCACATTACATTTTGCATCTCTGGATTTATGTTGCTGTGGAAGAAAGATTATTAATCATTCTTAAAAGTGGACTAGTATTATAGGGTCTAAAATTTAGTATTGATAATCATGCAATGATGAATATGCACTTTTCCTCATTGTTTATGTATGCAAAATTGTGTAAAGCACTTGTTGGTTTTATGTGGATGGGCGTGACTCTTATTTTTCGTCACAGAAATGAGTCAAGTTTTCCTCACGGAGCTATGTGCGTTTGAGCAATTCTTTTTTTCCCATCGAACTATGGGGCATATTAACAAGATGTGCGATAATAAAAGCACATTGCACATTTCCATATCGCCGGCTATCGCCGGATTTAATCGCCGTGATAGCGCGTAATTATCAACGCGCAACACGTAGGCGAAATTAAATCCGGCGATAGTCGGCAATAGGAAACATTAGCGCATGAAAACAAGCGTTGTTTTCACGCGCTAATGTGTGCCTTGATAATATGGGGGGGTGGATTCAGCTTTATGATCCACACCCCCATGTTATCAATGCCTAACACCTGATCAAAGCAGGCGTTGGGAGACCTGCGATAAACGAGTTTATAGCAGGTCTCCTTCTCCCAACGCCTGCCTTAATAATAGGGTGTTAACACCTCCAACCACATTTTACATGTGGTTGGACGTGGGAACGCCCACCCTGCATCCCATTAGCGTTATCTATCGCCCCCAGTGCAGGGCGATAGATGATGTCAAGAATACGTCTCTAACTCAGGTTAGAGACGTATTGATAATAGTGCGATAAAAAAATGCGTTAGCGACGTTAAAAAGTCGCTAACGCATTTATCGCGGGTTTGGTAATATGCCCCTCAGTTTCCATGTTATAGATGTTCATTTTACTCACAACCCTGTAGATTACCCTTTTTAGAAATGCTGTGTGTGTATTTTATTTGAACCTGATAATTTTGGTTTCTGACTTTGAATATCGGTAACTTCATAGCATTAATTTACTTTATTGATATTACCTTTTCTAAAATGGTTGTAATAAAACTCCTTAATTTCCCATTGATCTGGAACTCAGTTTTCGAGTGGACCAGTCACCATTTTTGATTTTATTCTGCTCTTTGTTGGGCCCAATGCTGTGGAAGGAGGTGTCTCTTACGGCTAGATCAAGGGTGCTGGAGCTGAGTCACCAGAGGAAAGTTTTGGATGATCATGATATTGGAGTTTAGAACATTTTTATTTTTCGGATGCCCACATCTGCGTACACGTACGTAATCCCATTACTCTTCTGTTATGCCTCTCAGCTATCTATATCCAGACAAGCTAGAATCCCCGCAGGTGGGAGTTTGCCATTCCCAACAAAGGGCCAAGCATGGTTATCTCCCCACATAGAAACAGACACAGGACTATACCCAGATAGGTTTGATTCATGGAAAGAGTGATAGGAACAACCCCCAGATCTGTTCCGCCACCGGAAAAACAAGCTGCCGCCTTGGAACGACTGGTACATTAGGCAATCACACCTGAGCATGCCCATTGATTTCATCCTTAGACACCCTAACACACCAATCAATTCAGTGGGGTTACTCCTTATAAATAATAGCAACTGCTATGATTTATGACTAAAGGATCCCAGGAAAATATTTAGAAAGAGACATAGGAAGCCAGTTTAATCCCTCCCCTATAAATAGTAAGGACCACCTACCACTAGAGGACCCACTAAGGGTAATGGTGTGAGGACTAATTCCAAGGAGCCAGCATCTGTAACAAACAGCGAGGCCTACCACTTCCTATACTCACTGACCTTCACACCCCACCCCCCAAAAAAATAATAATAATAAAGTCTTCAAATATATATCCTCTGATACTACCTCTTCCAATCTTTGACCCTCCCACCCCCCCTCCAAAACAAACCAAACCCAGACTATAAAGCCCATGGGCCTGCATACCTACTCCATCAAATACCCCCCTTGTCTCTCAAAAAAGGCGACCAAAGGCTTTAAACATAGTCTATTAAAATATCACCCATAAGGAACAAAATTATCCTCTACACCAAAAGAAGAGCACAATGGCGAAAAGCCTTTCTCGCCCTATTCGCGATTGCATTCACTAAAAAAACTGCACACGAACTTCCATTATCCATCATTCCCAACCCCGTTCTACAAAGCGACTGTTACAAATAACATCTATCATAATGTGATCGTCCTCATGCCGGCATCAGACCATAACCTTACTATACTAGATAACATATTCCCGATCATCAAAGCGAAGGTTGCAAGAACTTATCCCACCTCAGCAACAAACCACTCTCCCAGTGCTCTGACTGACTCCCTACCTTACTCCCCACCTAGACATTCTCCCTCGGTATTCCATAGTGCAAATACACCCACCCCAGGCTTACCCGACACCACATTAAATGACTTACATCTCCATAATCCCTACTCCGCCCCCAGCACCACCATCATTTCTACTATACCCATCTCGACTCACACTCACATCACCTCGTCCCCAGCCTTCCCATATGCCCCTTCGCCCTCCACTACCACTCCCCATCTCCTCAACCACACCTTCGCCCCACCTTTATATAGCACACCCCTCCCCACCTCCCTCTCCATTCCCAGTAACTCCACTGCAGATTCTGCTCCAATCTCTCCTTACACACCTACACCCGATCAGTCAGCTGTCCCACCTTCCCCTTATCCCTGCACTATGAATCTCACTGTCCCACTTTCTACAGCTCACGTTAATAACCCCTCCTCGTCCCCTCTCTACTCCCCTTTACAGTGACTACCACCCTGAAATATTGCCATACAACTAATCAGATCCTCCTAAAGTACACATCAATACCCCTTCACGTCCCCTCTCCACCTCTCCCTCCATAGACCATCACATTGAAAAACCACCAGACGTCGAACCAACCCACGACACGCCGAATAACCCCACACAAGCAATAACCCCTCCTCACCTAACCACAGTCCAGTCTATCAATATGATAACTCCTACATCAGACCACAGACTCGACGAGATAATACTATCCCTACAACAAATCAAAGAGGACATCCAAACCCTTCATGACCTGATCCTGCAATAGCACAAGCCACAAGCGAAACTCACTCATCAGCCATACACTAGCCCCCCACCTCAATTGCCCCCCCCCCATATGGAAAACAGTACCTTACCTCAATGCTTCATTACGCCAGATAAGGAAAAAATCCCCCTATCACCAAAAGATCTTACTTCCCTACTTCAATCCTACAAGCTCCATTCCCCATCCATTCCAATGCCTCTAGAGTTTCAAGACACACTCCCAGAGGTATTGTTGAAAATAACCTCAAGAGAGTACCCATCTTTCACAACCACAACACTACTCCCACCAAGGCCCAGCTATATTGTATCCTACTAAATTGTAGATCAGCAACATGTCAAGTCGCTAATATAGCAGACCTCATAATAACCAATGAACCCGGCCTTATAATTTAACGGAAACTTGGCTAAACAAATCATCCACGCCCATCTTAGACATACTAATTCCCCCAAATTATAACATCACAAGACAAGATAGACTTGATAGGCCAGGGGGGGGGGTATTGCCTGCATCAATAGGAGCAACCTCTCTGTGAACTGCTCCATCTACTCGGTACTCACCTCCTATGAATACATTTCCCTAGACATCACAAGCAATAACAAGCCAATATGCTCACTACATTAATTCTACCATCCTCCTGATAACAACCCCATCTCCATCGAACACGTAATGGATATCCTAGCCACAAATGTCAGACAATAGAATACTTAGATCTTCCTGGGGGACGTCAAACACCACTGGAATGATCCTGATCACTCAGAGGTCAATAGCCTCAAAGCTTTCCTGTCCAACCTTAACTTGTTCCAAATCTGTG
The DNA here is from genome assembly GCF_964261635.1 of Lissotriton helveticus. Taxonomy (NCBI): domain Eukaryota; kingdom Metazoa; phylum Chordata; class Amphibia; order Caudata; family Salamandridae; genus Lissotriton; species Lissotriton helveticus. Next base: position 1,763,393,258 of record NC_136068.1, read on the forward strand.
ATAGTCCCACCCATGAAAAAGGCTCAACCCTCCGTCTAGTAATTTCCAAAGCAGACTACCCAGCTGGAATCGATCCTCCATTGCGACTGTTCCGACCATCACATAATCACCTTCCATATCAATGAAGTAGTTAAACTACTCTCTGTCCAACCTACTAGAACACAAATCTGGAAAAAGAACCTAGAAAACGTCAATCCTGCATCACTTGCAACTGCTAGTCACATCCTCACACCTCACTGGATGTATTAAAGGTACATGATCTGACCAATCACTACATTCACTCAAAGAACAGGGTACTAGACAACTTAGCTCCCCTACCCCTGTTATGATGGTAGGCTAAACCAAGACAGAAGATCACTAAGAGCAAATAATAGACAATAGAGAGCTGCTCCATCTACTGCCTACCTTAAATAACTATGAAGCACGAGAAATTCCTATTACAGAAAGATTAGAGGGATCAAAAGTTGACTTCATATGAAAACAATTAGACCAAGCCAAGAATCCCTCTAATCACTTCACAGACCCTCTCCCAGCAACCCACTTAAAAACCTTCACTCCACTGCTAGTGCCTCTATGGACTAGGATTATAAATACCTCTCTTCTGCAAGGAACAATCCCAGACATCCTCAAAGCTAGTCAGGTATCCCCATCTTAAAGAATCAATCAATCAATCAATCAATAACATTTGTAGAGCACGCTACTCACCCGTAGGGGTCTCAAGGCGCTGGGGGAGAGGGTGGGGAAGGGGTGCCACTACTGCTCGAAGAGCCAGGTCTTGAGGTGTTTCCTGAAAGTGAGGTGGTCCTGGGTCAGTCGCAGGTCGGCGGGGAGGAAGTTCCATGTCTTGGCCGCCAGGTAGGAGAATGATCTTCCTCCGGTGGTGGTTCTGCGGATCGGTGGGACGGTGGCGAGGGCGAGACTGGCGGAGCGGAGTTTGCTCGTTGGAGTGCAGAACGTGAGGCGGTTGTAGAGGTATTCGGGACCAATGTCATGGAGCGCTTTGTGTGCGTGGGTGAGGAGCCTGAACGTGATCCTTTTGTTGATGGGGAGCCAGTGCAGGTCTCTCAGGTGGGCTGATATTTGGCTGTGGCGGGGGATGTCGAGGATTAGTCGTGCGGATGCGTTCTGTATGCGTTCGAGTCTTTTCTGAAATTTGACTGTGGTTCCTGCATATAGGGCGTTTCCGTAGTCTAGTCGGCTTGTGACGAGGGCCTGGGTGACCATCTTTCTTGTACCGGTAGGGATCCACCGGAAGATCTTGCGGAGCATGCGAAGAGTGTTGAAGCATGAGGATGAGATGGCGTTGACTTGCTTGGTCATCATGAGAGAGGATTCCAGGATGAATCCCAGGTTGCGTGCATGGTCAGTGGGTGTCTGTGCGGTGCCCAGTGCTGTGGGCCACCAGGAGTTGTCCCAAGCGGATGGGGATGGTCCGAAGATGAGGACCTCCGTCTTGTCTGAGTTCAGTTTCAGACGGCTGAGTTTCATCCAATCAGCAATGTTTTTCATTCCTTCCTGGAGGTTGAGTTTGGCGGTGGCTTGGTCTTTGGTGAGGGAGAGTATCAGCTGAGTGTCTTTGGCGTATGAGATGATGTTGAGGTTGTGTTTGCATGCGATGGTGGCGAGGGGGCTCATGTAGATATTGAAGAGGGTTGGGCTGAGGGATGAGCCTTGGGGTACGCCGCAGAGTGGAACGGAGGGAGGCGGACTCTCTGGGTTCTGTCGGAGAGGCACGAGGTGATCCAGTCCAGGGCTTTATCTTGGACCCCGGCGTTGTGGAGGCGGGATATTAGGATACGATGGCAGACTGTATCAAAGGTGGCTGAGAGGTCCAGGAGGATGGATGGATGGATAGCGCAATATCACCGCCAGGTCTCAAAGCGCTTTGCATTGGGAACCCGTCCTGGTTTTTCCCTGTGAGATAGCCCCTACTGGGTGTCCCCAAGGTGAAAGCCAGGCATCCCAACGCGGGGGGCCGTAGTGGAGATTAAGCAAGCTATTGCCCAGAGTTGCAGAGTGTGAACCTGTGATTCGAGTAGGCACCGAAGCGAGAATTACCGAGTCCGTGGACATTTTGGGCTCAAGACCCTGCCGCGTCGGGAATTGAACCCTGGTCCCGGGTCTGATCTCAGCATCCGGGTCTGCCTCCTCTAACCGGTGAGCCACACTTCTCTCCATGAGGGCGGTTGTTTCCCCGTTGTCAAGTAGGGTCCTGATAACTTTTGCAAAGAAGGGAAGAAGGGAGATGGGGCGGTAGTTCTTGAGGTCTCTGGGGTCCGCTGTGGGTTTCTTCAGTAGGGCGTTGATCTCTGCGTGCTTCCAGCTCTTCGGGAAGGTGGAGGATGCAAGGAAGTTTTTTATGACGTTCCGTAGGTGGGGAGCGATGATGGTGTCGGCTTTGTTGAAGATGTGGTTAGGGCATGGGTCGGAGGGAGAGCCGGAGTGGATGGTGTTCATAGCATGGGCGGTGTCTTCGGTGCTGATGGGAGTCCAAGCGCTGAGTGTGGTTGTAGGGGGCGTTTGTTCGGTGGTTAGGGGCAGAGTCTGGGCGCTGAAGCTGTTGTGGATATTGACGATCTTGCGGTGAAAGAACGTGGTGAGGGAGTTGCAGAGGTCTTGCGATGGTGTGATATTGTTGCTGCTGGCGCTGGGATTGGAGAGCTCTTTTACGATGCTGAAGAGTTCCTTGCGGTTGTGTGTGTTGTTGTCCAGCCTTTCTTTGAACAATGTCTTTTTGGTGGTGTGGATCAGCTGGTGATGTTTGCGTGTGGCGTTCTTGAGGGCTGTCATGGTTTCTGTTGTCTGCTCGCGGCGCCAGGTTTTCTCGAGGGTTCGGCAGGATTTCTTCGATTCTTTGAGGTCGTCGGCAAACCATGTTGTTTTCCTGTTGCCAGGCTTGCTTGGAGGGTTCTTCAGTGGTGCAAGGACATCAGCGCTGTTGATGATCCACTGTGTGAGGTTGCGGGCTGCGTCGTTGGTGTCAGTAGTGTTGATTGTTGGGTTCTGGCTCAGAGATGTGGTTAGCTGGTCTGCGGTGACTTTGCTCCAGCATCTGCGGGGGATCTGTTGCGGGCGGTGGTGGGATGTGGTCTTCTTAATGGTGAAGTGGATGCAGTTGTGGTTGGTCCAGTGTAGTCCGATGGAGTGTCTGAAGGCAACGTGGCTGCTGGCGGAGAAGATGGGGTCGAACGTGTGGTCGGCGTAGTGGGTGGGGGTGATCACCAGTTGCTTAAGTCTGAGGTTGGCGAGGTTGTCGAGCAGGGTGGTGGTGTTGTTGTCATTGTTGTTCTCCAGGTGGAAGTTCCGGTCCCCTAGGAGGATGTAGTCTTATGATGCGAGGATATGTGGGCTGATGAAGTCGGCGAAGGCTTCACTGAATTGTGTGCATGGGCCCGGTGATCTGTAGATGAGGGATCCTCTGAGGGTGGTCTTGGGGTTGGTGCGGACCTGGAAGTGTAGGTGTTCGGCAGAGGTGAGGACATCTTCGGAGTTGGTCGTGATGCTGATTGTGCTCCTGTGGATGATGGCGATTCCACCTCTGGTTTGGTTGACGCGGTCCTTTCGGGAGGTCTTGTAGCTGTCCGGGATGGCTATGGCGATGTCGGGGGCTGAGGAGGCGTTCATCCAGGTTTCTGTGAGGAAGGCGACGTCTGGTGCTGTTGTGTCGAGGAGGTCCCAGAGCTCGACGGAGTGCTTGTGGATGGAGCGGGTATTGAGCAGGATGCACTTAAGGTGGTTGTTGTTGTTGCCTGTACCAAGTGGTGTGGTGCAGGTTCGGACGCAGGTGAATTTGCAGGTTTGTCAGGAGAAGGGTCCGTGGGTGCGCTTCGGAGTGGCTTGGTAACAGGCACATGGCCGGCCGGCGTTGAGTGCGTGGAGGGTGGTGGGGTCGTACTTCCGTCGGGTTTCTTGGTTTCGGCGGGGGCCAGGGGTTCTGACGCTGGGCACGGTCCAGGCGCGGATGGGCGCAGACGGGCTTGCCTTGGGGCGGCCTCCATATGAGGGGCTGAGGGAGCAACAGTAACAATGGCAACAGAAACAGAAGGTGACAGCAACAGTTGCAGAAAAGAGACAAAAGTAAATTAACTAAAAAAACGAGGAGAGCAGCACAGGACGGACTGAGGCAGCGATCCTGGTCACAGTGGGTGGCGGCAGCGGGGCTGCGGCACAAGAGGACCGTGTGACGGCTGAAGGGGATGACCTACCTGGTGGCAGGGTCAAGGGTCGCTCCCTTCACCACCTCGCGGCCTCCATATGAGGGGCTGAGGGAGGGAGGAGCAGCTGGGAGGCGGGAGCGGGATGGCAAATGGGGCACCAGGGGGGGCGGGCCGCAGGGGAGGCAGCGGCGGGAAGCGCGAGGGAGGTGAGCGGGAGGGGGGTGGTACAGAAGAGAAAAACAGGGGGCCGGGGGGAAAGGGCACAAAGGGCACGAGGGTTGTCAAACAAGAGCAGCAACAGTAACAACGGCAACAGTAACAGAAGGTGACAGCAACAGTACCAGAAAAGAGACAAAAGTAAATTAACTAAAAGAAAATCGAGGAGAGCAGCACAGGACGGACTCAGGCAGCGATCCTGCGGCAGGGGCACAGGAGAACCGTGTGGCGGCTGAGGGGGGCGACCTACCTGGTGGCAGGGTCAAGGGTCGCCGGACCCCTTAGACCTGAATAACTATAGCCCAAATTCCAACATCTTGACCATGGCCAAACTACTAGAAAAATGTGTCCAAACGCAGCTTAGTAACCACATAGACCACTTCAACCTCCTTGATCAATTCCAATCAGGCTTTCGATCAGGGCACAGTACAGAATCATCCATGACCCACATATTAGATGACACATTAAAAATATTGGATCAAAACAAAGCCTGTTTGCTAATCCTGCTTGACTTATCCTCAGCCTTCGATACAGTCAAACACGTCAATTTACTAGACCTCTTGAAAACATAGAATGGGACTATGTAATACGGTGTTAAACTGGTTCACTTCCTTCCTCCAAAAGACAACACAAAGATTCAAGATCAACCAATCTTTATCTAACCCTCCCCAGTCACTTTGGGAGTACCCCAGGGACCCTTCCTCTCTCCAACACTCTTCAATCTGTTTATGGAACCAATCTCTGAGGTTCTCAACTCCTCAAATATCCAATATCGCATGTATGCCGACGACACTCTACTCTACATTAAGTTCCACTCACTTGAAAACATCAAGGGCCAGATGTAGGTCAATTCAATTTTGCAAGTACTTAATAGCGATTTTTACCGAATCACTATTAAGGACTCGCAAAATTGAATGTAGGTAGGAATCGCAAAAATATTTGTCATTCCTTAATATTCCTTGAATGCGAATCGCAAATTGAGATTCGCAATCAATGAATACCATCCCATTCATTCCTATGGGCCAAGAGGCACTCGCAAATTCCGGGCGCAATTTCAAGGGTGCATGGGTTCCAAAAGGACACCCTGTTGCACCCCTGAAATTTGCATGTGTGCATATGTGGCACACATGCATGCCCTAAGGGCATGAACGTGTGCCACATGGCACTTTTAAAAAAGCAAAAAAGTGTTTTTTTAAAGGAAATCGCTAATTACCACTAACTTGAAGTCTGTGGTAATTAGCAAATCCTTAAGGCTAAAGTGCACTTTCTTTTGTGCTACTTACATTGCATTTAAGGAATCATAATTTCCGATTCCTTAAATGCAATCGCAAGATAAGGAATCGCAATTATTGCTCAAGGCCAAATAGCGATCGCCAAGGCTGAAATTCTGTGAATTTTGGCGTTTGCGGTCGCTATTTGTCTTCCTACATCTGGCCCCAAGTCCCTTAATTCAACGCTCCAAAAAACACATACCTGGCTGGCAAAGAACCATTTAAAACTAAACACCCTAAAAACAGAATTTCTCTTAATCGCTCCCCCCAACCAAACAACCATCATTAGCGAGTGGATGAAGCACTTAACAGCGTTCAATGGTAAACCTCTCATCATTGATTCCGCTAAATCACAAGAAATAACCCTGGACATAAAGCTAAATATGCAGAAGCACATCAGCGCTGCAACTAAAGGAGCACATTTTCAGATGAACACCCTGAGAAAACTGAAACCCTTCATACCCGCAAATGACTTTAAACAGGCAGTTCAAACTCTAGTAATTCCCAGAGTGACTATGGGAGTGTTGCTCTCTGCGGCCGCTCCTCTAAGAGCCTGAATCAATACAGCCGCTAGACTCATCACAGGCTCCAAAAGAAACTGCCATATTTCCCTTGACCTTCGTGCCCTCAACTTGCTACCTTTTGAGGTCAGAATCCATTTGAAAATCGCCTGCATGACACAAAAGGCATTGCATCACAAAACCCCAAGATACCTAGCGGAGAAACTAATACTATCGGGTAGTAAAAGATCTACTAGGAGTTCTAACAATCTTATACTTAAACCACAACGTTTCTCCAAGAAGAAAAAGTACAACTGTACCTTCTGAGGAATGGCTCCCATGATTTGGAACACCTTGCCCCTAGAAACGAGCCTTAATCTGTCCGCAGCTTTCTCAAAAAAAGAATTGAAATTGATTCTCTTGGCCAAATTCACCTGAACTTTTTTATACACTCTTGTAAATATGTGCTAGTCTCCAATATTTACCACTACTGTATTCACATAATTTATTGCACTTATATATATATGTTGATATATTTGCCCTGTAAAGCGCTCTGATACCTGCAATGGTCTTGTTCGCACTATACAAAACCTTCAAAAAAAATTTAAAAAATGTGTGATTTGTGTTTAATCCCTTGCGTGCACAGAAACTTTTTGTGCTATGCGGGAGTTTTAATGAGTGGGCGGAGTTCGGACGGCCCCAGGCCATCGTGCGCTCATGGCCACCATGATGCGTGACGGCCGGGGGACGTCATGAGCACGCAAGGGGTTAATATAACCAAAACCACCAACTTTACTACAAATAGAATTACCTTCTTATCAGATGTGCCAAGAAAAGCAACTGGAAATGTATTTTTTTTAAGCTGTATGGGAGATAGCAGCATTTTGGGGGTAATGTTGACTTAACAATAAAGTAGACAATCACCAAGGCTGTATTATTTTAAGTGCCTTTGGAGATGGCTGGTTCCTTAAGGTCAGTCATAGTTCAAAGATCATGATCACTGTATCACTCCTTCCAGCACAAAAGTCTTTCTAGTGGTTATGGCATAATTAGGAGTGTGTGTGCATACATTTGTTTTTCATCGTATTTACTCTATTAACATCAACTATGTTTAGGCACAATTGTATCCTGCACACAACAATAATGTGGGCAGGCCTCAGGGGCATATTCATGAGTTTGGTTGCATTGTGTTTGCACCACACTACCTGGTGCAAGCACGACGCAACTCAAACATGAGATTTATGAAGTCACTCAAGGCCACTTTGCGTGGCCCTTAATGCCTCATAAATCTGGAGAAACACAACACAGCGCAAAACTCTGCATTGCGTTACTCTGCCCTGGGGGGGCGGGAGGGGGGGGTTTCCATGGGTGTTGCGTGGGTCTTCTCATGGATTTTTATGCATGCCTGATTTACCAGAACTGGTAAAACTGGAAATGTGCCCAAAAGATATAGGTATAACAATGAGAAATAGCTTTATTTCTCCTCATTACTTCCTCTTTTTATGTGTGCTGCATCCTACATTGGTAGATAAATATGCCTCTCAGGATGGTTTATGTGCAGGCAGGTGTCCCGTTCTGCACAAAAAACAATCTGCATGCAACACAGCCATCCTTGCACCATAGTGCACGGATTCCTTCATTGTGCTAAGCAGCCAAAACAGCACCAGCACAGGGACAAGAACAGGAATCTGGCATATTCTGGCACACTCCTGCCCTTTCACAGTCATGCAGCAGAGCAACGCGCAGCATGACTTATTCGTAAATATGCCCCTTTGTCTGCACCAAATGGAAAGCACATACATCCCTCTCTTTCTGCCACTTAAACTCTTGCTGTGGAGAAAGCTTGAGGGTCTCAGCAGTTGGAGTTTAGCTCATTTGCATCTGATCTCCCGGGCCTGGTCTAGAAGGGCTCGGCAACTGGACCAAATACAACCCTTTCAGCACTTCACTTGCAATGATATTGATGGTGAACAGTCACATGCATCTCAGGGAGGTTAATGTGTGGATGCAACAAGCTCAGCACTCAACAAACATCCAACTGCATAATAACTGGATTGTCGCAGTCCACTTAGGCACACTTCAGACAAGCACCGCGGGCTGTGACTTGCAGCAGCAGGTTTTCTCAAAGCATCTGCTTGTGCACACTTCATGTAGTGCTGCAGATCCTCCACTCCAATGAGGATGATGGCCCAAGAGAACACCAAACATTCAATCAGGAGTCTCTGGTGGACAGACCTTAACCTCTGGGATCAACCACTCTTGCCCACCCTGGTAGTTAACCCCTCCCGCAGGGTTGGCTAGCTCATTCCCTCTTCTCTCAGGCAGAGTACTTCCAGCCATGCCAGGACAGGGACACAGCTCCTTCTTCAGATTCTATGTCGCCACACCCTTGGAAAGCTGTCTATCAGACAGACACTCTCTTCTTACTCAGAGAGAACCTGGCACTAAAACAATAAGCTCCTACTTATACAGGTACAGAAAACTGCACTAAGATTTACCAATAGGCTGATGATACACAACTTTACTTCAAAGTCACCTCTGCTTCAGAGATCCAACACATCAAACAGTGACTGCACATCATCAAGACCTAGATGTCCAGTGCCTACCCAAAGTTCAAATCAACAAAGACAGAATTCCTTTTATTTGCCACATGCAACAAACGAGAAAGAGTCCAAGCATTGCTTAATGACATGAACCTTGATAGCTTCTAACTCCAACTTTCACTGAATGCCAAGTCAATGGATTCACCTTAGCCACCAACCTCCTTCTTAAGGAACACATTTTCAAAAATCAAGCATTGCCTGGTACCAAAGGGCTTGTTTCGCTTTAACTGCATTAATGCTTTGGGGGCCTGAGAACTTCTTGGGAGAAGAATCATTGGAAATGGGAGACTTTCCAATGGTATTTCTACCCAATAGATCCCTGATGGGGGTTGTCACAGGAGAGCAATCCCCAAGCAGGGATCCCCTCTCTTGACATCAGTGTACTGGGGGGAGCAGCCCCTTAGACAAGGGCTTGTACTCCTACCACCCCTCCAAAAATATATGTCTTTCTGCCCCTCCTGGGAGGTGGATGTGGGTGATTGCCTCCAATCTACCCCACAATGGGGGCAGAAAGGTCACTAGACACCAGGGAACAGACCAAAAGAATACATAAAAGGAATATAAAGGCAGGGGATGGCCATTCCCCCACCCCAGCAAATTTGCAAATAGTCTTTCTGCCCCCCTGGAGGTTAGATAGCGGCAATAACCCCCAAACACTCCCCGAGGATGCGGGAGGGGGCAGGAAGCCGTCTAGACATTAGGGAATAGTTATACAAACATAGGGGTGTTGGACAAGGCCATACTCCCACCCCAAAATGGGCTCAACAGTATTTCTGCCCTCAGGTTTGTTGAGGGTGATTGCCACTTATCTGTCCCCCAGGGACAGAAACACCACCAGACACCAGGGAAAAGTGTATAAAAGTATATATAGGGATGGGGCTTTCCTCCATGGCCATGCACCAACAAATGTGCAATATCCCCGATCTGCCCCCAACCCTGGAAGCAGGAATCCCATTGGAAGATACAGAATATTCTTTTTTTAAAACATAGGGTTGGGTGCTGCCCACTATGGGAATGGCCATGCTCCACCCTAAAAGTGGCTCATCACTCTTTCTTATCCGGTGTGATTACTCCAAATTTGCAGGAAGCAAAAAGCCCACTACACAACGGGACAAAATGTATGAAAAAATATAGGGGCGGGGACTGTCCAATAGGGGCATTGACATACCCCAATCTCCACCCCCAAAAATGCACAGACAGTCTTATCTGCCCCCTTCAGATGGAAGGAATTACCAAAGCCCACTAGACACAAGAGAATAATAAAATTTAGAAAAGTAAATGATGGATAGGTGCTGCCCACCATTAGATGGGCATGGCCTCACCCTAAAAGGGGTAAGCAGTCTTTCTGAACCCTCTCAGTGGTATATAGGAAGTTTCCCCAATCTACACCCCTCAGCTCCCCGGGAAATACCACTAAACACCTGCTCCCTGCTCAGAATGATGACGCCCGTGTGCAATGAAGCTGCACTCACCGACTGGCGCGCGCTGAGGAAAAGACAGAGGCTGCGCCTGAAGGAAGTCATTTCCCCCGCATTTGCTCTGCTAACGCACATGGAAAACAACTTTGGGCACCAAGAAGACCCAGTGGTCGTGTTAAGAATGGCCGCAATGTCACCTGGTGGCCAGTTCCCCCTGCACGAGCCCCCCAGCGCCTGTAAAGCACACGGCACACAGAGGACTGTCTAGTATGACTTCAACATGTACATGCAAAGGCTGGCGGAAATACCAGCAAAAGCACAGGGTGGGCCTTCACCTGCCCTGATCTGCCCCCGACCCTGCACCTGCAATACATAGTTTGCATCTGAGCTGACTGCCCCCAGTGCATCCTGCACAGCATCAGCATTAGTGACATGGCCTGCCGTTTCAGGAAAGATTGCCACGGCCCATGAACAGTGCTGCAGTGACACTTAGTGGCCATTTGGGATTACAACACCAGCACTGCAGAAAGCGGTAGACAGCACCGACACTGAATGTGCCACTGCACAGAATTAGTGGGTGAGAACTGTGCCACACACCCTCAGTTGTGTGCATCAGGGCCGGACTGGGAACTGAAAGCAGCCCTGGCCACTTTTGCCAAAGCAGCCCCCGTCCGGCGCATAGCGAGCGAGTGAGCCCAACTGGTACTGGGGTGGTTTGGGTGGTTGTCCCCCAAGAAAATTTTGGAAAAAGGCAGACCAAAATTGTGAATTTTACAGCACATTTCTCATTACATATTCAATTGTATTAACTTTCAAAGTGTAGTAAATAGTGGATGATGACCTTAAAGAGCACCAGGTTACCCACCCAGTCATATGTATCCATAGACATTCTTTTAGAGAGCACCAAAAATAGATACAAGTAGTGAATTAGAGAGTACAAAGAAAAAGTGAGACCAGCTCCCACATGGTGTGTAGCGAGCAAGCGCAGTGAGAAACCACTACTAGGGGGAGTTTGGGGGGCTCTCCCCTCAAGAAAATTTTGGAGACAGAAAGGCCAAAACAAAGCATTTTTCAACACATTTTTCACTACAGATTAGATTGTATTACCTTTTAAAGCATAGTAAATGGAGCACCAGCATACCCAATTATAAATCACAGACATTCCTACAGAGAACACTAAAAAATTAAATGTCAAGCACGAAACATGCTAAACTGCGCCCTAATTGTCTCCTAATGTAAACTGCGATCGAAACCACACTTCAGGGATCACCATGAATATCTTTCAATCAGACATATTTGTAGTCCTTCAAAGTGGTCCCCAAAACATTGGCTTTTCAGTGCATGATGTAGCAGGACATGGCAGTTGACTGATAGGGAATAGAGGGCAGGTTGATTGGCCACACAATCCTGGTTTATTTCACTATTATATCATGTCTACTGTGATCCCTACTCCTAGTTTACCACATGGAGACTTTAGGATAAGGTCTTGTGGTTTAATCAAGTCATGTGCATCTTGGAAATTTTGCTTTAGTGGTGTAATCCGTTTCTGTACCACCTTGAAGCTGACTGGTGCAACATCAATTTTTGTGTGATTCTTACCTTACTGATCGAGGGACAAGCTTAACTGTACTTCTTCACGTGGACATTGTGACTGCCAAAGAGTTGGTCATCAGACCATGTGCCAAACAAACCTTTCATAGAGATGGTAACAAACCCGAGGTGCACTGTCATGGGACATTTTATATGAACAAGACCTCATTGTCACTCAGACTGCAGTTGTGCCTGTGGTTCACCCTTTGGTAGAACTATTTTGCATCCACGAAGTAGGTGCACAAAATGATAGTCATTTGGACTGCACTACCAGAGCGATGTGAGCTTTTTTTAAAAGTTGGCTAAGAGTGCCCATTTCCAGCTAAAGCTTTTTTGGTATGAGGAGCCCCGCCATCCCAGCACAAAATCTTAAATCTTTTTTCCAGGCACTTGTGCTCAGAGCTCCCCAGACTCAACTAAGGAATTGCACTTGTTTTCTACATTCCCATAGTGTACCTAGGTCGTCTCAGCACAGTACTACATGTGGCACTCTGCTACGTGACAGGTCACTAGAAATTCGACCACATCTCTCCCATTCTACACTCCCTTCAGTGGCTTCCCATAGAAGCGGGCCTCAATTTAAAACTGCGTGCATTACTCATAAAGCTCTGCACTCTTCTTTACTCTTCTACCTCTTTGAGAAACTGAAAATCCTAGGCGCCGGCTGCGACTCACAAAATGCTAAATTGCTCCCCCTCAAGCCCTCTACCTTCAAGCGTGAGCAATACATAGGCAAGTCCTTCTCTGGAAACGCCACAAGATTATGGAACTCTCTGCCACCAAGCCTCTGCCTGATCATGTCATGTTACCTCAAAACTCTTCTCTTTGATCGACACCTGACCTAACTCCTTACCCTCCCACCAAGCGCAGACCAGCCTTAACCAGAGCAAGCAATTGATGTCCATCTCGTGGTACTGAACCACCAGATTGTTCTGCTATGTTCTAATGAACACATGTGAAGTGATCTTCTTCATGGAGACTCTAACTTGGTGTCCTCTCCAAACGTAACGCAAATGATTATTTTCTATTAGTTATTGATACGTTCTGCTGTACTGTAAAGCGCTCTTATGCATATGACCATGTCTGTGCTATGTAAAATCACAAAAATAAATAGATAAATAAGCTGACTCCATTGCAGGTGATGAAAATGATTATGGTGCAGCACATTATGCACGTATTGATTACTTCAAGCTGCAATATAAGTTCGACTTTAAACACTTGAACCTGCGGTATGGAAAGAGAAGGAGAATGAACTGATGGATGCGTTTCACGCCCATTGAGTTATAGGCCAAAAACCTGCAATCTGTTGCAGATGGGTGCCAAGATTTGCAATCCGCTAATTCTGTGCTATTACTCCATCAAAGAGTGAGGTAGAAATACTCTCAGAATTGGGATGCTGAAGGTGTGGATCTTCGGCATGCACTTTTGAATCACCTATCTACATTGCTGCCACAATGAGAAAGGAAGTCATGCACTCCACTGTGTGTAGTAGAGAAGCTATGCCATACCACCATGTAATGATAATGAGGTGAAAAGTCAATTTCATCTTTGACACAGCTGCATCCAGGAATGTGTAGCCACGATTGAATTTCCTCATTCTGAAACCCAGCTTAGTTCCCAGGTACCAGAGTAGACATATGAATGTTTATGGGACGGTTTCTATCAGATAACTGGGTTTGTGCCACATAAGGGAGCTTCATCCCAACAAAATCGGCAAAGTGGTGGGGTAAGAAACATGCTTCATTGATGGAATGGCAGCACAGTGTCACCTGATGCGGTTCACATAGTAGTAGGAAAATAGACTGTGATGTGTCCCCATGATTGAAGGAATTATCAAGATGAGAGTATGATCAGTAGCATTCACAATGACCATACTGCTTTGTTAGCCATTTTAATTTGGATATCTGGATGTTTGACTTCTGGTGTGGATCAATACCTGCTAAACAGGACCCACCGATGTATGGTATGCTAAGATTCTGTATCTGTATTCTAATTGTGCACACCCCTATTGCCAGCACCACCACCCACCACCTCTTTCCGGCAGCCGACTCGGCCTCCGCCAAGTCGACTCGTCCACCCTGGTCCCTGCTCACCAACAGCAGGCCTGCCCTGCTCACAGGGCTGCATAAAAAAAGAAAGTAGATGAACAAACTGATTATTTGAAAAGGTAGACAGTCTGTGGCTGTTACAGAAGCTTAACAAGGGGCCTTTGAAAAGTGGGGGCCCTGCGCCAGAGCCCTTTTTGTCCATGCCTTAAAACGCCTCTGAACAAAAGAACACAGTCAATGTTATAATTAATATCTGTGAAGCACAGTGATATTATTTGTACAGAGACCTCCTGATTGAGACACGTTGTAGATTAGCGCATGACAACTTGTTTTTAAAGTGCTTCATACCACACTACCGTTTCTAAGCACTGCAGATAGCTGGTATTACTGCTACTCCCTGATGCCCTCATAAGGCTGCTTCAGAACAGAATTATACAATGGAAAATTACGGTATTTGTTCTCCAACGCACGAGGAGGTGCTAAGGTGTGATGCGGATTTTAAGCAAAGAATGTAGCGTCCATGTAGCGTTTCATAGCCCTGACTTGGCATCGATGCGCTACCGATGGACTGATTTACCCTTGATAGACTGGAAGCTTCTCTGCACTTCCTAGACCACCGCAGCCCTTAATTAGTCTGACCCGGCAGAGTTTGAGTACTGAGAGGCTCAGACGGATTCATTAGTCCGAGAGTCACAATTTTAAATCCACACACCACACTCAGGGGCCCCGGGGGCACTGGGTCAGGCGCTAGTGCGCTGCTAAAAGAAGGCCCTGGCCAGGTGGGGGATGATGTGGGGGGGGTGGGGGGTCGGAGGAGGCCTCTACCTTTATTTCTGGCCCACAAACAACTGCACGCCAGACCCGGACAGCAGTCGGCCACAGAGAGTGGAATATCCAGAGGCAGGGGCTAGAAACAATTAAATTATGGGCAGCTCTCTCACCAGGTGTCGAGTCGACGTCGTCTCAGTCTCAGTTGGGCCGCTTTTCTGGAATGCTCCTCGAGACCTCGACCTCGTCCTGGCCTCCCCAACGGTCATGCGCACAGTCGCACTTTTTAACGCCCATGATCATCACCGGCTGCCCCACCCTAAGGAGGGTGAACTGAAAAGACCGCGCAGACGTGGCGGCGGCCGCTGAGACATCTGCGCGCTGCGCGCGAGCGCGATCCACCCACCCTCACAGTGCTCCAATATACTAATGTATGCCACTATTATTTATGCCGATAATTGAATGACTCAGAGAGAGTCAGAGATTAATAGAGTTGTGCCTGTTTTTTTTTCCCCGCACGGAGTGCGGTGGCAGAGCGAGGAGAGAGACCGATGCAGAGTGAGAGTGACCAAAACCGGCCCCCTGCCCAAAAACCGGCCCCCACCCCATCCAGCCGACCGGGGGATTGCCCGGTGCCCGGCATTGCCAGTCCGGCCCTGGTGTGCATGTTGGTTTGGAGGGGGGAGAGACGGTTACCCTCCAGCAGAGAACCCCAAGAAGCTTAAAGCTGCCGCTTCCAAGAAAAGGCAGCGCCCAAGGAGAAGAAAAGCCATAGAGCAGCCCAGACCACTGAACCATACAACTGCCGTGAGTTTGAGGAACTGCTCATCCCGCAGTGTCAGCAAGGCTGTCCCAGCCCACCAAGGGACCAATAAATTGTGCACACAGGCTGGTAACCCTCGCAAGTACAGCCAGAGAGTGGTTTCCCCAGAGATGTAGCAATGTGCACTGGCCAAGGAGCAGAAGGTACACATGGACAAAATAGGAGAAGTGTGGCTCAATGGTTAGAGCAGCAGACCGTGATGCAGAAGTCTGGCCCGGGACCAGGGTTCAATTCCCGCCTCACGGGTCTTGGGCTCAATTTCCTCGGACCTGATAATTGTCGCCTCGGTGCCTATTCTAATCATGGGCCCCACTCTGCAACTCTGGGCAATAGCTTGCTTAATCTCCACAACGGCCCCAACAAAGCTAGGATGCCTGGCTGCACCTTGGGGGTGCCCAGGAGTGGGCACCTCACAGGGAAAGGCCAGGAAGGGTTCCTCAGCGGTATTTGTACAAGCACCGAGATGCCTCTGGGTAGTCGTGCGCTATACAAGTACGTAATTATCATTTATGGACAATGAAAGTCCCCGGTGAGAGAAGATCACTGCACACCATCTAGTACTGAACGTCCACCACCACAAGCAAGGAGAACGGGAAAGCAAAGCTCCAGCAGAGGGCACCCATGAAGAAGGACTGAGGGTGTGAAGTCAGAGGTGTGCAGAGGGCTGCACCTGCAGGAGCTCATGAGAGAGAGGGACCTCTCTGAAAAGGAAGATGCAGTGGTGAGCAGAAGAGGTTGCGCCATCCGGCCACCCCAGCACTAAATGCCCACCATTGGCCCATTATTGAGAGTGTCACGTGACTGACCCAGCCAGTATGCCCGATGCGGTTCAGCATGAAGTGCCGTGATGGCGCAGCCTAGAGGTGCAAGCACTATGCCCTCAAGCGAGAAAGAGGAGCAGAAAGAATGTGACCCTCGTTCCAAGCAGTGGCGCACCAAGAAGATCCCTGAGGGAAGGACCCAACCTGTGAAAGGCCCATGAAAATAGGAGAGTCAAGTTCTAGCGACAGGACAGACCTGTGACAGGTCCACAGCAAAGAAAAGACACAGTCCTAAGAATCGGACACGACCAGCAAGATGTACATGTGGGGTCAACATGCAACACTTTGCATGATGCCACATTGAGAAGGAGTTGAAGAGGAGAAGAGAGTGGCATGATGCCACAGCATGAACAACAACCACCACACGTGTGCCATAAAAAAGGCAGAATAGCGATAAGACTGAAGACTTCAGCCAATACAGAATGGACATCCATCAACACAAGCCAGCCACCAGGGTGCAGAGACATCACTGGAGACAGCTCCACATGACGACCAACTGTAACACCAGCAAGCACAAACCACATCCAGGCACCATGCTTCACAGTGTATCTGTCTAGGTACCTGTCACCTCCTGCTTGACATCGTTGGCATCCCTGCTGGTAACTGCACATGCCGAAGAAGAACTGAAATTGGCTACGAAGTCCCTCCAGTCATCCTTACTCCAAGGAAGACATCGCCACCTGTAGCCGAAGTTGTTAGATGGAAGATGACTTAATCACCAGAGTGGAGCCATATGCCAGCAAAACAACAGAAGAATCCTTGGTGCAATGGAAGGCTGGCCATCCAAAAACCCTCTGTGATCCCCCATGAACCTGAGACCTGCAGAAGAGAGAATACTCGACCATTGGACCATCCACCCTTGGAGTTGCATGAGGCTTGGCCCACATTGAACCATGTAAATAGTCTACAAAACCATGAGACGAGGCCGGTCCAAATAAAATCGCAGAGGTAGACTTAAGTGTCATGGATATAGGGTCAAGAGATCCAGCAATACCCAGCAGATGGCCTGAAAAGACTCAGTGGTGCTGTGGCCTGAAAAGACTCAGTGGTGCTGTGTTTTGTTTGTTTGTTCTTTCACACAGGTTGGACTTGTTGATCTTTTTTTCAATAAAGTATGAGAAAGATTAAGTGTCCTGCTGGCCACGTTCTAGTGTTACAGGAATGCGCTTTGCATATACCCTCCACCCACCCATCACAGGCGTCACTTTCAGGTGACTCTGCTAATAAAAGGGTCCAGTCGCACATGCCCTGTGCAAGTTACCAGTAACTATCCTACTATGTCTGTGTCCTTTATTTCCTAGTATATGGGCCTAGAGCACACTACTTTATACATGTGTTGCTCGCTTGCTGTAAACTGCAATTTCCCACCTACGTTTCTCCGTATTTTTGTTGAATTAGAAAAGTATAAATGGGCAAGACTGAAAACCGAAGATGATGAATACACGTATGTGGTTTAAAACAATGTTTAACGTACTTTGATCATGGTTTAGGGCTGGTTTAGTTTGAAGGTGGCTGGCCAAATTGCCACTTATACCTTGTAGATCCACTGCAGTGTTACTCACATGCCAACATCCTCCTTTACTGGGTGGGATGTGATTGGAACCAATAATGGATGGCTCGCTCCGTTTAAATGCCAACATGTAATACACAGAGTATGTTTTTGCAGCAAACAGGAAGTCAGGTGAAATCCTGCACTCCTATTGTCTGCTTGGATCCATAGAAAAAGACACAGTGGCTGCAGAGGAATGAGCCTTACCCTTTATATGGAGAATCTGAGCAATTTTTAGAGGATGAAAAAATATAAACCTGCTGTGGTTTGAAGGTAATGCACTACACGTTCTGGAATCTGCTAGTGGGTGTGTGCAAGTGAGACTGTGTGTCTGTGCAAGGCAGCGGCATAAAGAAAATGATGCCCCCCCTGCAGAATATGAAGAGGGGTCCCTGAATATCCCATATCTGACATATATTAATTGGCCCTATGATGATTGGCCCCTCCTGTGTTACGTCCCTGGTGCAAGGCTGTGTACAAGAAAATGTCTGCACTTTTGTCTGTACATGGCTCTTATGCTTAAAAATAGACATCATTTTTTATTAGCATATTGAAGGTATGTAGAGGGTAATAATGTAACTTTTCAAACCCTTTCATATTCTCCACAGAGGGCTTCACCTTCAAAGATAGAAAGTCCTAGGCAGAGCCTGCATCCCCATCTAACCCACATGCTATGAGAAGGTGGGTAAACTTTCAAGAGAGCTGGACAGGAAGGACCACCTCCAAAGATGGAAGCCCCCAATATAAGAAGTGAAGGTGTCTTGTTAGGAGGCCAATCCTGACCAGGCACTGCACACAAAGGAAGAGACACCAGAGAGTCACAAGTCCATTGGAATTTGAGATCATCCAAAACAATAGGAAGCAGTACTCCACCTTAAATTGAGAAGTTGATGTAATTGCTCACTTTGTGTGAAAAGGGCATTTTGTCTAATCTTTACACCCAGTCCAGGCCGTAGCCACAGAGGGTGGGGGGCAGGGGACCAGCGGGGCCAGCCAGTCCATAATTTTGAGTCCACCCTCCCCCCCAATCACAGGCTTCAGTTTTGCTATTTTTATCATCCACACAAACACTGTGTTCAGTTGCACAGTTTTCTGTATGCGCAGGTAGTGGCTGTGACATGTATAAAGTAGATAAGAAGAATCAATGTCCTTGCAGCCTGTAATGAAATGGAAACTGAAATAGGTTTTGAAAAGACGGTCAAACTCGAATAATGCAGGTTGGGGGATTTGGGGGGGTAATGTGGAAGGCTTGCACTGGGAAAGGAGATCCAGAACGTTCACATGCTCCCCTGGCCACTCTTCTGATGGCACTTTCCATGGAGCGCATTAAAGTGCCATCTCCTCAAATCTCTGCACAGCGCCTTGAAGTACCTCCATGTCTGAGTCTGCACTCTGATTGGCACCCCACGGCACCCTGCCCGCACTGACAGTGTCAAACTGAAGAGGTGGGTCTTCTTTAAATGAAGGAGGCAGTAATGCGAGAAGGAGTTTCTTTAAAGTGAAGTTAGTTTATTGTCAATAGGAGGCAATGTCTGGCCACCATTCCCAAAATCCAAAGGACGCGAAGTGGGGGGCCGTTCATTCTCATACAATATGGCTAAGCTGTGTAATACTCTCCCCCTGCATTTACAAACTGAAATTTCCCATCTCGCCTTCCGGAAGGGTCTCAACACCTGGCTATTTCAAAACTTCAACGGTAGCCACTTTCCTTCGCCTAGTCCTTCTGCTGGTAGAGCTGGGATGCCTCAGGGTAGCCATGCACTCAAGAAGTATTCATTATGAGGACGCTCACAGAGAGTCCTCATCAACAGTAATCTATCTGCCCCCCCCTCCGGTTTCGGTTTGAATCCCCAAAGGATCAACCCTCTCCCCTACCCTCTTCAACCTTTACCTTGAGCCTCTCACCGAGGTGCTACGTGCCGCCAACATCTCTTACCTTATGTACGCTTACGATACTCAGATCTACATAAAAATCTCTTCCCCTGAGGACATTTTCTCCCTGAACGAGGCCCGGAAGCTGACAGTCCACTGGCTCACCGCCAACCAGTTAAAACTCAATGCAAATAAAACTGAATTTCTCCTGATCTCCCCACCCAAACCCAATCCAGACATGCAGGAATGGACCAAGACCGTAACAGCGCTAAACTGCCCTCCTACCATTGCTGACTTGGCGAAATCTCTTGAATAACTCTTGACAGCAGCCTGAACATGCGCGGCCATATAAACTCGATGGCCAAAATGGCCAGATTCCACCTGAGTTACCTAAAAAACCTAAAACCCTTCCTCTATGTGGCCGACCTTAAAACGGCAACTCAGGCACTAGTCATTTCCAGACTAGAATATGGATGCTCTACTCTAGCAGGGCTACCCAAGAACTCCCTGGCCCCTTTGAAAGCCTGCCTCAACACTGCCGCCAGACTCCTAACTGGCTCAAAGAAATTCAACGACATCTCCCCCCACCTCAAAGCTCTGCACTGGCTTCCCCTAGAGGCCAGAATCCAATTTAAACGGGCCTGCATTACTCACAAAGCCCTTTTCTCCAATTCCCTTTCATTTCTTGCACAACACCCGTGGTATCCGGAGGAGCCAAAAACTCTTGATCTGCCAAAGACCTGCTGCTGAAACCAGCATGCTTCCGGAAGCACAAAACCTACAATCGGGCCTTTTATGGGGCCCGCCAAGAATTTGGAACTCTCTCCCACCCGCCATTAAAAGACTTCCGTCCTTGGCACACTTTAAGAAGGAAACCAAAACCTTCTTACTATCCTAACAGATACTTTACAATCACCGCATTGACTTGCCCCACTCTCCACCTCGGCAATATCCATGGCTTCTACGGATGATACCTATTCTGCACTCCTGGATATCCCCCCAAGAGCTGAGACTGCATGCCTTCTTGTATAATGTATCTAATTATTTTAATTTTTATGTCACATGTAGCCTGCACCTTAAACGTGCAGCGTGCTTTTTTTGTATAATGTATCCCTACCTTTCCCAATTCATCCCTCCCGTCCCTAAGCTTGTATACTACCCCTTAATCCTGTAAAGCGCTCTGATACCCTCACGGGTCTGGTTTGTGCTCTATAAAACTATAAAACAAATAAAATAAATAATACAAATATGAATATTAATGTCCTAAGGATCCTTTATCCATCAGTTCCCAACTCCAACTAGCTGAGTTGGAGATGGCAACCATCGAGAAGGAACACAGAACATGAATCTGTATATAAACATAAACAAAGCGTGCCTGCAGGTTAACAGCCAGCTAGCACGGGGATGTAAAATTTGGAGATGAAAGAAACACTAACTACAATTACACAGACCTGACACACTGGCTGGAGAGTCAAGTCAAAGGCTAGGTTAATGACCGCTCAGACACTGACATCCTGCTCTTGTAGGATTAAAAAACATAGCAGCACAATTAACCGAACGTAAATGGTGATGCATGCATGTTTATAAAGTTCAGCAAGTGCTTTTTTCATCTCAATCTCAAAATGAAGGCCAGACCCTCGGAGTGGGAGGTATGTTTATTGCAATGCCGTGTGCTGATTTAATTTTCTGCCCTGGGAATTTGAGAGAGGCTGGGGCTAGTGGGAGGAGGAAGAACAGGAACGAAAAGTAAGAGAAATAGAGATAAAGAAAGGTGAGGGAATAAGAGAGAAGATACACGAATGACAGAACAATGGATTGAAAAGGAGAAGAATGGAGAAATAAACCTGAATTAAATAGTAAGAGTTAAGAGGATGGGCAAGTGAAGCAGTGAAGGTGTTGAGTAAGGACAGAGTGAGAGGAGTGCCAGGAGGGAGTGTGAAGGATAAATAATAGAGATATAAGTGGGGAGAAAGAGTAATAGATGAACCGGGATAATAGTAAGCTTGATGCAGAAGGATAGAGGGATAGAAGAGAGAAGTAGAGAACAAGAAGTGTGCTTAAATAAGCAAGGGGTGATCAAAGAAGGGAGTGGATGAAGAGGGTAAAAAGAGAAACTGAGAACAAGATAGTTAATCAGAAGATGTTGAAAAAAAAAAAAGAGCTCAAAACAGTAGAGAGAAATGAGAATTCCAGGATCATGCACAACAGAAGAGAACTTGCTATGTAGGTGCAGACTTCAGTGGTCTGAGGATGTATAGTCTGTCCCTTGGCTTCAATAATAATTCTTTCAACACAGTGCCCAACGTACATAGTAAGCACATATACTTTTCCCATCTCTCACTTCAAATCAATTGTCCATAAACCCAGGCAATTAATTTGCAGTACATTAGCTATCCTACAGGAACTAACAAGTAAAGGTATTGTGTGGTATTTATTGAGAATATATGAAGGTTTTTAGAAGTGTGTTGGTGTAATTAATCAGTGCATTTTCCAACTTCATGGTTTTGTTTATCGTGGAAATTCCAATAACATTTGTTTCTTCTACGTTACTAAACAGTCCTGCACCACTTGTTTAGGTGCTGCCTAATGAATGGGTATTATTTCTGTCCCTGAGTGGACGACACAGTGAGCAGAGAACCCCTTGCAGCGCATGCTGGGCACAAGTTTCAGTCTCAGGAGAACTCTCAATTTTCCCATCTTCCAAGACCCTTCTTCCTGCTTTTTTCAACAGTTAGAAGCTGCAGAAGTATGGCATAAAGTTCTATGAAAAAACTACTTATTCTAATCTTTACTGCAATAGAGAGGTGCTGCAACATGGTGTGACGTGCAAACTTGCTCTTAGCTGTACTTTTATTTTGAGTCATGCTAATAAGGCACTACTGTCTTCTAGCACTGAAGGGCTAAGATGCAGTCACATGCAGTAAGGTGGCTCTTAATCAACCAGCCTCAACTCTAACGACTTACTGCAAGAAGGCAATCTGCAACTCACCTTGCCCACCTACTCCTCGATGTCACAATAGAGCCACATCAAGGCACTAGATTCTCATGAGTTTAGGCTACCTGGGTGAGACATTTCTGGTGATGTGAGGGAGTCAACAAAAAATGGCAAGGCCTTTTGAAGTGTAAGTGAGGTTGGGCACAGCTCCACCACAACCATCTTGTAAGGATGGCCCATCTTGTCCACACCTAGGCCCCCATAACTGTCTGGCAACGATACACAAACACCAACATAATGGCTATCACAGTCATGTGTCCCAGGACACTGGCAGAAAGGGACAGTTGTTTGGAACAAGAAAATGCTAACCTTCTAACATTGGCATTTTCAAAATTGTAACTTAAAATCCCTATTAAAGAGGAATTTTAATTACAATTTATTTGATTGTAAACAGCATATCTCTATCTTCTCCCAATCAAAATGTAGCACTTATTATATGGAATAGTCTCCCTGAAGCTATCCGTGGGATACAAGATCTCCTAGTCTTCAGAAAGGCTATCAAAACACACCTCTTCCAACAATAGTTTCGTCCTTAGCGTCTCCATCTCACTGTACACTGTCCTTCCGCAGCGCCGGGACGCCCCTTTGCTGAGGCAGCCGTGCGCTATACAAGTCACCATAGCATAGCATAGCATTACATGCAATAACAGCTCAGTGTTACTTAGTGGGAAAGACAGACCTCACAACAGTACAAAACGACTTTTAGAAGAATTTCACTGTCAAGACATGTAAAACTTAATACACATGTCCTACGTTTTAAATACAATGCACTTTGCACTATGAGCCTCTAGGGCCTCCCTTAGAGGTGACTTATGTGTAATAAGACTTAGGCCTGGCAAAAGGGGTTTCTGCACACACAGGCTCCGCAATGGCAAGCCTGAGACAGGCTTTCAAACGCTACTTTAGTGAGTGGCCTACTGATTGATGCAGCCTAATAGTAGCATTTAATTTACAGTCCCTGGCTACATGTAGTACTATTTACTAGGGATTTGTTATAAGTAAATTAAGGCAAAGGCCAATTTTACCATGCTTTAGAGAGAGAACATAAGCACCTTAGCACTGGTTACCCCGATAAAAGTGTACAGATTCTTAATAGACAACAAAAATAAGTTCAGCAATGGAAGGCAGAGACAGGCAAAACATTTGGGCCAGATCCCACAGAAACATTAAACTACATTAATAATAAGCTGCGTTATTAGAATTTAATTCAAGCTAAATGCACACCCTATGTGGCGAGAGACAAACTACATATTTTAGAACATCTGAATATAAGTACAATTCTGTAATTGCAGCCTGTTGAAAAAGTAATTAACATGTTATTTTGCTGAATAAGTACACAAATAATGCACCTTTAATGGTGTCTACCTATTTTGGTACAGGTGTCACCAAATATGTGGTAACACTCGGCTCATTATATGTGGATGGGAGCAAAATTAGAATTTTTAGGCACTAATATGGGACTTATTTCCTTATACTAATACTGTGGTTTCTGACAGGGTTTGGCAATAACTCTGGCTCTGATGAAGTACTGACAGTGTCTGGTCTGTGTAAGTGTTGGACTTGGCCTTTTTTGCAGGGTCATCCCTGAATTTTTTGCCTTCCTCCTTCACCTTTTTTCTGACATGGTGTTGGTGGTTTTAGGACTCAGGGCACTTTGGCCCTATTTAGCAATGCAAAGTGCGTGTGCGGTCTGCCCTCCATAGGCTAACATTGGGAACCCCCCCTTATGGGATAACTCCTAAATGGAACAAAATAAAGTATGTAATGTTTCGGTATGTTTGGAATGGAAATAATAAATGCTGGGCAATGGTGTGTGCAGATTTATTTTCACTATTTTAGGAATGCCACTTTTAGAAGTTGCAAAAACAACAGTTGATGGACAGAATGCAGAACAATGTCATACATTCACCCCAGTACAGAGATCTGGACCTAAATCCATAGTTTTTTTGCTCACCATGCCACTCAGCCATATGCAAATCAGTCTTGACCCTGTGCCCCATGGGAGCAGTCCAGCCCAAACTGCCAAGCCAGGTCCTCCCTGGACTGGAAACCTGCATCCTAGGACCGGTTTCAGGTCGGCATTAAGGCAGACTGATTTGCATATGGCCATGTCTGAACTGGGGTGGTGGAGTGAGCTAAAGAATGATGATGGATTAAACCCAGATCAGTTGACTGGGGTTGAGTGTTTGATTTGCTCAAATGCTCCGTCCACATCCCCTTTGGTATCGCTTTGTCCACCCTAAGTTGGCAGAGTATGCCCAGACGTGGGTCCCTTGCTCACTTTGCCACTGGATTGAAGATAGCCTGGCTGATATGGGTTAGGAACCCAAAACCGGTCCAAGGATGCTTGTTTCCATTCCAGGGAAGACACAGCTTGGCAGTTTGGGCTGGACTGTTCCCATGAGGCACAGGGTCAGACTGATTTGCATATGACCATGTCTGAACTGGGGTGGTGGAGTGAGCTAAAGAATGATGATGGATTAAACCCAGATCAGTTGACTGGGGGTGAGTGTTTGAGTTGCTCAAACGCTCCGTCCATCATCCCCATTGGTATCACTTTTAGAAGCTGGCATTTCTGTGTGCTATGCCGCGGCTGGCTGCTTTGAATTGCATCGCTTCTGAGTGACAGAGGCTGGTGAGGTGTGTGTGGCTCCAGGAGGGGCAGTGTGAGTCAGCACTAGCCTAAATTGGATATCTGCATTTGGAGTAGTGGTAGGAGAAGTCCCCTGTCCCTGAATAGATCTGTGCCTGCCCTATACAATGCTGGCTCCGCCCCCTGTGGTGTGTCTGATGACCCAGCCCCAGCTCACAAAGGAAGGGGGAAGCCTGGTAGACAAAGTGATTGACACCCTTCCCAGAGCCAGTTGGGACTGGAACCTCCAAGACCCTTCCAGAGGCTTCTAGAAGGTGGCAGACGAAGTAGAAATGTAATATAAATAGAGGGGCAGTGACCCCATGAGGGTGTTGTGTTTTGTACTTACTTAGAGGGCACACTCTGCCAGGAGGAATCGCGTCAGCACCCTGCTGCTGACCCCTGAGGGTTCCTGCTTACTGGCCCCTTTGCCCAACTTTGCCCCTCTGCCTTCTACAGGACCAGGAACAGACTTTTCTTGGAGTAAAGACTGCTTCGCCAGGAGGATTGCCACACTGCTGGATTTGACTGTTCCCAGGAACTGCTATCATGTTCTGCTGAGCTGACCCACTGCCTGCTGATTTTGCGTAACATTGCCTGACTGCTCTCCTGGCTTCTAGCGGCTCGTGATTGCTATATTCTAATTAAATAAGAGCGGGAGCCAACCCCGCATGTCGACACCTTTTAAAACTGCAACGGGTGCCCACCCCACGTTTGTGCTGCATTTATGTTTATTTATTCGAGCGGGAGCACACCCCGCATTTTGAAATTCCCCAAATCACCGACGTGGACCAAGCCGCCAAGAGCACCAAGAACAGGGAGCCAACCCCTTAATTGTACATTGGCTGACGGGACGCCTCTCATGAGCAACGACCCGGAGAACAGGAGCACCGGAAAGCAGAAGTCAGGCTCCTGCTCCTCGCTGTGGGCGGGGGCTGCCGTATGCCGCCAGGAGTCTCGCGGGCACCACGTCAAAGTCCCAGGTCCCAGGAGGGGGCTCATTGAAGTGTGGAGACAACCCCGGTGTAGGTGCCCAAGGAGTCTCCGCAGAAATCTGGTGAGTGGGGTCTAAATCCAGAGGCACCGGGAGGGCCCGAGCTGGTCTCTACCTGCACGGCAGCACCACAGAAGCGGGCAGTTGCAAGGTCTGGGGGCATTTCGGATTTTAGAGCCCCGAAGGGGGAATCCAACGTGCCGGTATTTCCTGGCCTGTTTCTTTGTACAGCTGCGCTGCCAGCTGGCGGCAGCTGCAACGTGTCTGCCATTCTTTGCTGTAGAGAGAGTCCCAGAGTGGGGCTCACCAGGCAGGGTATGATGTGTGCACTACTGTCCTTTTGCCTAATGTACTCATGCATGGTAGTTATGCAGGATGTGATTTATGATCATGCATTATGCCTGATCTAAGGTGGCTTATGCCTAATGTCATACTATGATGCTTAAGTTATGCTTGTTCTAAATGTGATTGATGGCTATCGCGGTATAAGGCTGGGTTTACTATTTCACCAGTAGCTACTGGCTGTTATACATTTATTACTGTTGATTTTACATTTACTGTTTATGCTTTGTGATGGTTCTGGCAGCGGCCCGATTGGCGCTGCCTTGTACATAATACCCTGTAAATAATGACCTGTGCCTGCAGGTACAGTGTATATATATATATATATATATATATATATATATATATATGTCTGTGATTGCGAGTCTAATATGTTTTACATAATACAAAGGCTATTTTTATATAACCTTGTGTGGAGTCTCTTTTGTAGTGTGCCTAGTGTGTAGCCGCTCTGCGTGTGTTGCGCAAATGCTTTACACATTGCCTCTGGGATAAGCCTGACTGCTCGTGCCAAGCTACCAAGAGGGTGAGCAGGGATCGTCTTCGGTTTGTAACTCCCTCACCCTGACTAGAAATGGGGGTTTCTGCCTGGCTTTGGCGCATGCCCTCGCCTACTGGGAATCCCTGTTTCTAACAATAAGGTTTTCACCGAGAAACTGGTAGTCACTGGCTGGGCACTAGAATATTTTGAGCCTGCAGTGAGTAGCCGCTCTGATTTCTAGTAGTTACGAAATTATTGACTTTTACGGTCAAGCTCTAATTAGAAATTATGTTTGTATTCATAGAGTTTACACTGATGCCAAAAATGTCTCATATGCACATTGTGCCTATTTTTTCAAGCACCTTTACTAAAGGCCAGACTGGCCGCACCGGCCATGAGGAGATTGGAAGGAAGGGGGACTGATTGTATTACTGGGGGTGGTTTAGTTGAAGTGCAGCAGTTATAAAAGCACTGCAGCGTTCCTTGTTAATCCAGCAGTTTTCAGGTAACAATAAGTGTGTCACAGTAACTCTGGTGATTAATGTACCTGCTGGAGAAGGATGGAATTTTGGCTAGTGACAGCTTTGACTCATCAAAGACAGTGCAGAGGGTTAATGTGCCTGCTGCAAAGAACGTGTGCATGCAGATCACAGAAGAGTAGCTTATGTGCATAGCTCATTGGGTTACTGATTTTGTCACAGAGATCCTTTTGTTATTGTGCAGTTCATAAATTGAAATCATAATCTAGCACAGAGAGCTATGAACTGCCATCAAAGAGCTGCATGCAAAATATGCTTTTCCCCGGTTTTCATTATCCTAATGTTGCTAAAAGGGGTTTGTTTGGGTAGAAATACATCCTTATTAGTAAAGTCAATACTAACCACTGTGTTACATTCTCAATCCTGAGGTTGTTGTTCTCCAGATGAAGCACTCTAAAAAAAATCCTACCAGTATGGATGACATGTGACTCCTACACCTTGTAGTCTCCTTTGTCTTATGTAACATGTTCTAAACATTGATTCACACAGATATGATTCATTGTCTCTGTATATGTATGATGTAAAGTGCTCCAACACGCTTCACTAGTAGAAGAGGTGCTATAAAACAAATGAAATACATGTAACAGAGGAGCTATGTAGAGGCACTGTTAGGTTTTGATAGTAAGGGAATCATTGAAGAGCCCCAACAAAGATTTTGGTATATTGGTGCACTGTAAGGTCATTGCTTACAATGTATTAAAAACGAATCCAGTCTTGTAGATATTGAAAAATGTGTTGTAGACTGCACCATTTGAGCCATTTCTTCCCACATTTTCATTGGAGGAGAATGCCCCCAAACCCACGTTGTAGTGGTTAGGCTTGCTTGCTGCACTCGTTTGTTTTGCACCATACAGTGGCTGGTCTGACCAAAGTTGCCAGAGCTGCTTTGGGTTCCTAGCCCTTCTTGGAGGAGAGATCCCCTTGCAACTACAAAGTTATGTTTTACTCTTATCCATTTTTCATCAATGTTAGTGGCTGTGCACTATTCATAATATCCTCACAGGAGAATCCCAACATATCCTGTACATTTCTATTTATATATTATCTAAATTGCCTAGTGTTAGAAGATTCTTCCATCGTGTTGTTATTACTGAGGGGGTGTGTCCCCCTGAGCATACAATGCTACGACCCAGTAACCACTAGGCTGTGCACCTAAATAATTGAAATATTTTTTTCAGTATTTTAGGAGAACAGATGAAGAATATCTCCTTAGTGATTGAAACCATGATGTCCACGAATGGTAATATTATCACGATAATGGATACTGCAACATCAAGTATGGAGACCGTGGTGGCCCTGTTTACAAAGAACATTACCTCAGCAACAGAAGATGCAATCAGCCTTCTCCCCTTCTCAACCTTCTCAACTATTGCCTCTACTTCAGCAAAGACCAGCAGAGGACTTCCTCCGTCTAGAAAGTGTGATGATGATGACAAAAACATTATCGAACGCATGAATACCTTATCAGTGGTGTTGTATAGTGTGGCATTCCTCCTGGGGGTGATAGGTAATGGCCTTGTCATCTGGGTTACTGGTTTGAAGATGAAAAAGACTGTGAACACTGTATGGTTTCTGAATCTAGCTCTTGCTGACTTCATCTTCACCATCTTCCTCCCCCTCAGCATCGCCTACACTGCCATGGACTTCCATTGGCCCTTTGGAAAATTCCTGTGCAAAATGAATGCTGGTGTTAGCTTCCTCAATGTGTATGCAAGCGTCTTCTTTCTTACCATTATTAGCATTGACCGCTGTTTTTCAGTGGTACTTCCAGTGTGGTGCCAGAATCACAGAACCATCAGGCTGGCTTCCATCATTGCTCTGGTCACCTGGCTATTGGCTTTCGCCATCAGCTCACCGATCCTTTACTTCCGTGACACCAGAATATCCAGGAAGACAAACACCACAGCCTGCTTCCCAAACTATGGTAACCTACGTTATTTGTTTGAGAAAAGGCAAAAGGCCATTGCCATCACTAGGTTCATGTTTGGCTTTCTCATTCCCTTCATAGTCATCGTTATCTGTTATGGAATCATCTCCTGGCGGATAATACGAAACCGGATGTCCAGCAGATCAAGAAAGCCCTTCTTGATAATGACTGCAGTAATTGTGTGCTTTTTTCTTTGTTGGCTGCCCTTCCATATCTTTGCCTTCATAGAATTAAGCATTCACAAAGGTACCAATTGTGCATTGGAAAGAGCGCTAAAAGTTGGCATACCCGTTGCTACAAATTTGGCATTCCTTAACAGTTGTATTAATCCCATTCTTTATGTCTTGCTCGGTCTTGAGGCCAGGAGCACGATCCGCAAGTCTTTCTTGAAAAAGTTAGAAAGTGCTTTCAAAGAAGATGCTTCACAGGACACCCGTTACTCTAGGAACCAGTCGAAGACTATGTCGGAAGCAGACATGTCTGTTGACCGAGTGACCAGCAAAAAGTTTCCAATGAATCAGGTGTCGGTGACAGTGCCTTTGAATAATTAACTGTTGAATTAATCTGAACTATTCAGTGGCATCAGCTGCACAGCTAAGGACCATTCATTTGCTCTGCATGTTTATTTTACTGTCCCTTTGAGATTGAAACTCCTTTTCCAGATTCCAATTGAGATGTATTATGCATTGTCAGTAATCTTACATTTTGACTGTCGCTAATGGTTGAATGAAATTTTATGGTATGTTACTGATTTACAATCCAATAGTCAATGTAGGAAATCTTAGGCCAACTAGTACTCTTTTCAGGTAACTCACATATCCTTTTGAATCTTCATCCTTTAAGTCGTCTGTAGCTATGGAGCAACCATTTTATGTTTGTCTCTTCTAAACATTAATTCTATTTTCCCTCGAATCATCTAGCCCTGTCTCATCTACTCGTGTCATCCTGTCTCTCAAAGAGATATGCAGTATGTATGACTTTACAACACATATGTTTACCACAAATAAATAAATATATATATATATATATATATATATATATATATATATATATATATATATATATATGTGTGTATATATATATATATATATATATATATATATACACACCGCTTGCGGTCAGGTGCTCGTCATGGGCATGCTGGATGCTAAGAGAAGTTGTATGTGTATATATATATATATATATATGTATATATATATATATATATACACATATATATATATATGGATATATATATATATATATATATATATCGCCTCCTCCTCCAGGAGCACTCTGCCATTCACCGCCTTATCGCAGGTGGTGCACATGATGACGCTACCGCTGCGCGTCCTTTATATACTACAATGCTCCTTTTCCCTTAAAAAGGTAACCTGTCACTCCAGGGAGGGAGTGGCTTACAAAACTTTATTAGCAACTGTGGCCTCAGAGACGCGTTTCAGCAAACAAATTGCCTTTCTCAATCTGATAACTCATGTTTGAAAAGAAAAAGCAGGTACATTTCAAGTGTTCATTTTTACCAAAATGAAATTTTCTCTGGACGTTGGCACATCAAGCTAATTTAACTTTCCTAAGGGGCGCGTGCATGTTACTGGCCACGAGAAGCCATAGAGAGAGATTTGCTTCAGTGGCATTGATGTCAGTGCCAGGAGACAGGTGTGTGTTGGTCAAGGTGTCAAGGAAGTCTTTTTTATTGATGGCATTCCATTTCCTGCATCTAACAGTGCTACATATGGAAAAAGCGATACAAAATGAGATGATGAACGGAGCGTTTGAACCAATCAACCACTCACCCCCAGTCAAAAGATCTGGGTTTGACCCATCACCGTTCTTTAGCCAACTCTGCCACCCCAGTTCAGACATGGCCATATGCAAATCAGTCTGACCCTGTGCCTCATGGGAACAGTCCAGCCCGAACTGCCAAGCCATGTCTTCCCTTGACCAGAAACAAGCATCCTGGGACCGGTTTCGGATTCATAATCCTCATCAGCCAGGCTATCTTGAATCCAGTGGCCAAGTGAGCAAGGGACTCACGTCTGAGCATACCCTTCCACACTTAGGGCGAACAAAGCGATACAAAAGGGGATGATGAACGGAGAGTTTGAGCAAATCAAACACTCGCCCCCAGTCAACTGATCTGGGTTTAATCCATCACCATTCTTTAGCTCATTCAGCCACCCCAGTTCAGACATGGCCATTTGCAAATCAGTCTGACCCTGTGCCTCATGGGACCAGTCCAGCCCGAACTGCCAAGCCGAGTCTTCCCTGGACCGGAAACAAGCATCCTGGGACCGGTTTCGGATTCATAATCCTCATCAGCCAGGCTATCTTGAATCCAGTGGCCAAGTGAGCAAGGGACTCACGTCCCAGCATACCCTGCCACACTTAGGGCGAACAAAGCGATACAAAAGGGGATGATGAACGGAGCATTTGAGCAAATCAAACACTCACCCCCAGTCAACTGATCTGGGTTTAATCCATCACCATTCTTTAGCTCACTCAGCCACCCCAGTTCAGACATGGCCATATGCAAATCAGTCTGACCCTGTGCCTCATGGGAACAGTCCAGCCCGAACTGCCAAGCCATGTCTTCCCTGGACCAGAAACAAGCATCCTGGGACCGGTTTCGGATTCATAATCCTCATCAGCTAGGCTTGAATCCAGTGGCCAAGTGAGCAAGGGACTCACGTCTGAGCATACCCTGCCACACTTAGGGCGAACAAAGCGATACAAAAGGGGATGATGAAGGGAGCGTTTGACCATCACCACCCCCTTTTGTACCGCTTTTGGCCGCCATAAGTGTGGCAGGGTATGCTCAGACGTGAGTCCCTTGCTCACTTTGCCACTGGATTCAAGCAAGCCGGGCTGAAAACGGCTGTAATGCCAGAAACCGGTCCTCGGAAGCTTGTTTCCAGTCCAGGGAAGGCATGGCTTGGCAGTTCGGGCTGGACTGTTCCCATGAGGCACAGGGTCAGACTGATTTGCATATAGCCATGTCTGAACTGGGGTGGCAGAGTTGGCTAAAGAACGGTGATGGGTCAAACCCAGATCTTTTGACTGGGTGTGAGTGGTTGATTGGTTCAGATGCTCCGTCCATCACCACCCCCTTTTGTACCACATATGGAAAAAAGGCATGTCATGTGGCACAAGTACATACGACACAGACTCTCAATCACCCATACACGTATACCCCATTCATATGCACACATGTTCATACATCTCCAAATACCACACTCTCACTGACACACATGGAAGCGCTGTCATAGTGCCCCTAGTCAAAGTATTTTGTTCAAACCATAGTCATATGCCCTATGGACATTTGGCTTAAAGTCAATGAAACTCGGTGTGGGGGTGTTTGGTAACATTGCACAAGTGGCTTGGCTTTCAGTAGCTCACAATGATTTTCCCTGATCAGAAGTGGCTCTCAGGAAAGGTTGAAGACCCCTGTTCTGCAAGGTATGCTTTCCTAGCTATGGGTGACAAAGTTGAACTTGGTTCAATGCACCAATGATGAATGAGAAAGACAAGATAGTGTAGCCCTACAGAACACTAATCAATGTGTTATTGAAATAGAGTTATTGCTTTTGGGTTACTAAAAACCCCTATTAGGGGATTAGGAACATTGTTTTAACAGTGACAAACCTATTTTTTTATTCACAGTATCACACCCACACACACACACTGCACTGAGAAGAATGAACACTATTAAGTAAAAAGTATTTATTAATAACCTGTTTCTCAGTTCATCTAAAAAAACTATACAGAATATTATAAAAACATCAAAAAGGCATATTATAAATATTGAGAATTAAATGAACGTTTCTAACCTGGTTAAAATGTCATCTGGAACGTAACACTTACTTCAATGCGCAACAGTAAGAGAACATGGAAGGCGGAGCAACTTGCAGTCTAGACTTTCTTATGGAGAACAGATGCACTGCATACCTGGTGACAGCAAAAGCTGTCTTTATCAGCGGACGCATAAAGACAGTGTTCCCTGCGAAAGGCAAACAGACGCTGGTGAGGCGCCCTTCCTCTAGGACTCAGCTTTATCTGGTGCAGGCTTTCAACAAGATGTGGCATCTGCAAAGTGTGAAGTATGTTGGTAGAAGGTGAGACTGGCTTTTGCGATAATTTGGATAAACGACCTCTCCTGACAAATGGGCAAGTGGCAGTCTTTACAACATCTTTTCAGAAACTGGAATTTCTTAAATAAGTTTTGGAATGACTAACATAGATTATGTGCATCAAGGTGTGGGTCACAGATGTTTTCTTATGAACATATAAGGTAAAATAAAGACAATTCCAATACACCAAATAACTCAAATGTGGTTTCTACTGCGCTCCATTTCGCCAATGAATAATTCTTCACATCTCCAGCTGAGCAGGTGGAACAATCTATCAATCAACCGTGCAACATGTCTTTGCATCGACAGCTCCACTCTACTATCTTTTTCTTCATTGTCTAGCTCCCAGTACCACCTTTGCCTGAATACCCCATACAGCCAGTATTCCAATGTCTTTTGAAGCTGAGTAGCTTGTTCATCAGGTGAAGAGTGAGTGAAAGGGAAATATGCAGGGGTGAGATGCTGACCTCCTTTTTATCATATAAATTGGCTTGAACTATTAACCTGTATGTTGGAGTGATGGGTACAATCTGCCTCTCTAGTGCCCTGTATCCCACCATCATTGCTTCTCCTTACAGCTTTCGCCCTTTTCACCATTCAGACACAGCCTTCAGCTATCAGACCTTGATCAAACCCCTTTATCCTCTCAAGTTCTTCTAAACCAATCCCATTTCTCTGTCAGTCTGTCCAGGTCTGCCACTATCTGCTTCTACTGCTTATTGTGATTACATTCCTGAAATTGTTCTTTAGTGATACACTTTATAATGCGATATCTGATGCTATTGTTTACTATAAAGCAATCTCTCCTGCACTCAGTCAAGGCCCTAATGCCCTCTTTTTCCTCACTTATTCTACGATTCTTAAGTGCTCTACTACTGTTCTTTTTTACCCTGGATTATGCATTATAGGACCACTGTGACTACTCTATACATATTACCTTTGCACAAATATCGGACTTGATTTTACAGTGATGCATTTTCACTTCTCTACGAAAAATTCACCTATTACCTTGCTCAAATACCTGATTTATTCTCATTATGATTATATTTTTTTTAAAAAGTGTATTTTATATGTTGCTGTTTAGAATAAAGTGCCCACATATTTCACATTGAGTGAGCAGTATAGGAAACTGTTACATAAAAAAATGAATCCATATATAAATGCTCTTTTTTACATCTCTGAAATACCATTCGTATGGAAAACAGATGAAAATACCAGTTACAGTAGAGCAGCAGTGGAAAGAAAAATATTTACATTAAAGTGATTTTTTTCCAATTCATTATTATATGTTCATTTATTTGAATTAGACACAGCATTGTTAAATTGCATTACCCTACCAAAGCAGAAACCCTTATTTTATATTTGCAGCTGTCCCCCTGTGTCACCTCTTGGTGATGCAGTTCAGGTGACTATTGTGCGATTTGTGCCTGTATTGTATTCTTTACTGTATATATAGCATACAAATATTAGGATTTGTTATTATTTTGATTTGAATAATGTATATGTTATTTTATTTCTATAAATGTGTTCTTCATGTTTAGTGGTACAGTTGTGCACTGCATTTGCATTATTTGTGTAACCATTTCCCTGGAAACTATTCAAAATAAAAGATTATCTCTAAACCAAACAATGTATGTGTTTGTCATAGTCTGAGCGAGAATCAGTTCTATTCTTTTCTATTTTTCTGGAATATGTATAATGTTTCCCTAATAGGTAGAAAAATGCTAGTATTATCTTTAAAGTTTAAGGCTTGCAACCTACCCTAAACCTACCATCATCAGATCTATGTACGTCATGCCACTTAATCCAATGCATGGAAGCAGTCTCCTACCATAGGCTATCACAATTTTCCAATAATACTGCATCTCTGTAGGGTAGAATACATGTACAGTACAGACAATACATGGGCAGCGTAATTAGATTTGTTTTGTAGTTCCTATAAACATATATTGGACCTGCGCGTTTGGTGTCCGGACACATTCTAGACACCCACACCCGGTATTTTAGCCTGTGTGCCAGTTAGCTCACAGGTCCACTAGAAACCCCTCTTATCAAGGAGAGAATAGTTCTTGGCAACTATTGAACATGAAAACTCTGATTCCTCAAGATCGTGGAAACAGTGTGATGCTTTTCGTTCAGTCACTCGTGCCACTAAGAACTGATGGTTTCAATGCTGGAGGCGCTAGTGAGCAGAGCAGTGAGTTGAGTGAGAGCAGTGAGTTGTGAGAACGGCAGCGAGCAAAGCGTGCTAGGCTGCAGCACCCGCGTCCGAGACGAACTGAAAACCCGGCCGTAACCCGGCCTCGGGGGTCCAGGGCTTCATCACCGGGCTCCGAATTTAGAAGTCAGGGGGAGGCCGGAGGTTGTACAGGAGGTCGCACCCCGTGTCCGCCGAAAAAAACACTGTTAAGAATTGGCACGGATTTCAGCGTCAGAGCCGACAACCGCACAGCGCAGAGCAGACCGGAGCGTAGCACAGAGAGCGGAGGGGCTGTGTGGCCTTGTAACCGCAGTCGGTAACTGAGCAGCGCAGAGCAGCACAGACATTTCGACAGCACCCGTGAGCTTCAAGCGCTGCGAGCCGGGCTGCCCACTGTGAGGCAACTGGAGCACTGGGGGATTTGGAATATCTGGAACCTGGTGCCTGGAGTCTGATGCCGGTAGCGTTTGGAGTTCCCAGAGCCTGTCCAAGCCTGTCTGCACAGCCAACGCAGGAGGTAAGTGGCGGTGGCGAGCGCGGCCGCCATTAGAGGCGGTTGCAAAGTAAGAGCCGAGGGAGCGGACCAAGGGGCTGTTTGACTAGGTCTCCCAGCCTGCGGCCCCCCTGTGTGCACTGCTTGCTGCCTCCCTCTCCCCCTGTAGTTACGCAGACTGGCACAATTTGCGTGGAGAATTAGACATACAAACTAGTCACATATAAAAAGCATAAGGCCCTTTTAGGAGAGATACTCCCACAAGCAGGCACACAATTATACGTTCTCCACCACGTAGACCCCCAGTTTACGGTGCCTAAAGGATGACTCCTAAAAAATGAAGTCCAGCTCGGAGGAGGAGTGGGTGGAGGCTAACTCTGAAAACACGGCACAAAGAAGAGTAACTAGAAGTACTAGCACCCAAAAATCCCAGGACCCAGCCTCTAGCAATTCCCTCCAACAAGGGCTCATTACGCAATTCTTTGAGGCCCCCAGTGGACCGACAGCCCCGGAAGTGAGACTACCAGGTCACGAGGGCAGTGCCAATTCAGGGTCACCAAAGCCTAACCAAGATCAAACTGGCCCTCTCCCCAGCGAGCTCACCAATACTGTAGAAATCGGAACACCGGAAGCACGACCCCACCCAGTCACCAGGGTGAAGAGCCCGATAAGGATTACAGCCGACGTGCACACGCGTCCCACCGAGGGGGCACACGTGGAGACTGGTACTGCAAAGCAAAATGTGGCTATCGTTCCCTCACCCCCAATGAGTATTGGAAAACGTCCAAACACAACGGTGTCACCCCGGATAATAACGAAGTCGACCTCTCCGGGTATGGTCGCGCTAACGGCAACGTTCCTACAAAAACTAGTACACTCAGAACGCACACTTGAAGCCACACCTATAAACTCAGGTAGAAACTCAGGTAGAACCAATGCCCTCAGACCATCATAGACGGAGGAATGGAGTCCCTTGGGCCTGACACAACATCAAGACTCTATCGACGAACTCAATGTCAAAGATTTAAACCTGACCGTAATAAGAGAAGTTCAAGACACCATGGCCAGGGCCTTACTTTGGTAGTCCACGAAGATGGAAGTTCAAGTCGATCTCTTGCATTCAATTGCCCAGCACCTGGTGCTCCAAGATGATAAAATAGCAAAGCTAGAGGCGCTACTTGACGCCCAATACGCCCATGCGATTAACATCAACTCTTGCACCTCTATTATAGAAAAATGGGCAAGTCTACCCGTAGTTCTAAAAGATATGCTTGCACTAGCCAAGGGTCTGGGAGAGCGGTCTTCTCAAGAACATGCCGCACAAATGTTACCAGCACCGACGAAAGTGCAAGAGGAAATGGCCGACCATTGCTCTGCGGCTCTCGGCTTACTAAAAGATCCTTCGGTTGGGCCACGTTGTAATTTCACCTTGGTAGAACAAGGGAGTGGGGTCCTTGAGGTTTCGGACCATGACCCCGAAAGTGACGACTCATCAGTCACCACATCTCTCGCGGGGAAGGCCAAAGGCGCAGCGGCTAGTGTAAATGCCCCGCTGTCAAGGAGAGCCAAAAAAAGACTAAAGAAACAACTAAAGAAATCTAAAGTCAAAAGCAGGAACATACCACCCGCTATAATAACCTCTGGCGCCACCGAATCTATAAGTAGCCTTAAACCACCTTTTCCCATTTTCATACCCAAACAAGCACCCAGGACCGATAAGCCTAGTGACGCACTGCACGTCCCACGTGAGGCCCACAGTCATCAAATCCCTCACTTGGAGGAACAATCTAACGTGGAGGCTCAATTGAGGCCCTCACAGGTGGAAATCGGCGCACAACTCAGCGCCAACGGCCCAACTGGTTGGGCACTTCAACATAAGACAGGAAGTAATTTTTCACTAAACCAGGGGGCGCAGTTGGGACGGCCCGGTCTGGTAGAACTACCAACTGAGGTACATGGCAGTCAGCAGCCAGGAGTTACATGCAAAAACCTCTGACTCTTCAATGCATGTAACAACGAGTGGCAAGGACCGTCAAGAGAGGCAGGAATACCAATCGGGGTGTCAGACAGACAGTGGCCAGAAGATACCCATAAAAACTTTGCACCTTCATTTCAGCAGAGGCCCATGTCCTTAGGTGAAGGGGCAAAACGGCACTTCACCGAATATAAAAATCCATCAGAAACTTATGAACTGTTGTTTACTCCTAGATACACAGCCATAGGTCCCTTTGACATTCTGAACAGGTCCAATATTGTTCGACTCTTTGGCCATATTGATTCCCTGGCACAAATTACCTCGATCGAACGGGTGATGTTTAAGAGCCTGGAAACAGACACCCACGGCGACTCCACCATAGTTGGATTCGCGAACCAGCAAGTCCAACAGGCAGTCCTTAACGAAGTAACACTATTGGCAGAATGGGGCATAGAAGTCACCGCCCCCAAGGCGATAAAATACCAGCATGTCCTCAGACCTCAACAAAGCCGTCAAGAACCTATCTCTGTGCTTAAAGGCACAAAACCCATGAGCCCAGACGGGGGTATGAAATTAGGGAGGCCAAGATCCCCGCTAACAATAAAAATCCTGCTAAAAGAAAAACAACGCAGAGTGCAGCGGCCTCAGCTAGGACTGGTTCACACGGAGGACACATGGAGACAGGGCTCCTAACCCTGCCTATACCCATGTAAACAGAGCACGCATAAATCCTTCACGGGGCAAAGTCCGCAAGCTAACTATCATCTCATGGAACTCTATGGGGCTAAACAACATAATCAGGGACACATCCACTCTTGACTACCTTGCACAGGGGGATATTTTGTGCATTCTGGAGACCTGGGCGAGGTCAACGTCCCCTTTAGCTGGCTTTTACGAATATTTTAAATCAGCGACCAAAAGGACAATCTTCGGTCGCCCGTCAGGGGGTCTCTCCATCTACATAAGCCACGCCTGCAAACTCAACGTGAAAGAACTAAATCTGGAGTCACCCGATTTGCAAGCCATCATAATAGAAGGGTTGAGAGCCGAACAAACAGACCGCCCGCTTTTACTAATCAACTGCTATCTCAACCCAGCAAAACTTCATTCCCCCCACGCCCTGGAATCACTTACCATCGCCCTGGAAGACTTACTAATTAGCTGCCTGCACCATGATATAATACTAGCGGGTGACTTTAACCTGAGAGGCCTGGACCTGATTCCCGTGGCACCACCAAGTAAGAAGTCAGCTCTACTAAGTGAACTCCTCGCAAATCACAATTTGCAATCTACCCACGGGACACAAAAAAAGAGCAACCCCGCATGGTCCGCCAATCCGACCTTCAGGAATGTCTCCACTATAGATTACATCTTTACCAACGAAGGTCAGGCTCACAAACTTTGCAACTTCACAGTGGACGACAGAACCGAAAGCGACCATAGGCCCCTTCGGGCCACATTCAATCTGACACGTGTACAGGTGGACTCCCACGAAGTAATTGGTACTACCACAGGCGAAGAACATTACCTAGTCCTCAATAGAATAAAATGGTCGACCAATCTGAGCCATAGACTGTCGGCATACGTAGCCAGTAGGAAGGCTGAACCAAGGCTACAAGACAGTGTGAACGTCATACACCTATGGGAAACATCAATAAAGGATATATTGCAGCGCCTGGGCAACATTCATCAACCAAGAAGCAGCCAAATAAACACCAGGCTAAGCTGCCTAAAAACGCAGAGCCTGAGTCAGCTTAAGAGTGTACTCAACAAGGCAATCAGGGCAAAAAAGAAAGGCACCCACCTGCCAGGGGGGCCCTCCATCGCCGTTTTGAGAGCCAATTACAAAAAGAAAATTTGGCAACTGAAAAGAAAGCGGACCAAACAGAACTGGCTGACAGTATTTTCCTTAATCAAAGAAAAAGACAACAGCAAGCTCTGGCGCTACATTAACAGCTTGTCATCTGGAGGCTCTTACAAGGAAAACAGTGTCGCAGGTAAAGTGTGGGAACAGTACGCAAAGGGGCTGTATACCTGCGAGTCAATTAGGCCATTTTCTTGTAAAACCGCATGGCCGAAGGAGGCAGCCGCTATCATCAAAACTGAAAGTGCCACGTTAGAAGATCTAAGAATTACCCGACCCGGAAAATTTTCGGAGGCGGAGATAGTAAAGCACATCAAGGCCATCAGAACCGACGGTGCCCCTGGCCCAAATGGCATTCCCGCCCAGGTTTTTAAGACCGCCCCAGCCTTCTTTGCAACTAAACTTGCCCCTTTATACAACCACTCTTTCGCAACCGCAACCCTGCCAACTTCCTGGAAAGGCTCAATCCTATTTCCCATTCATAAAAAAGGCGATCACTCGAACCCGGCTAATTACAGACTTATAGCCCTTCTTGACATTGAAGCCAAGGTATATGCCCACCTTCTCTTAAAGGACTTGGAGACCTGGGTGGATAAGAACGACATTCTTCCGCCCTCACAGACTGGCTTCGGGCTAACAGCTCCACCCTGGACAACATCATGGCGCTCACCTATCTGGCAAAGAAGGCTAATACGAGGAATAAGTTGCCTCTGTTTTGTTGCTTCATAGACTATTCTACGGCCTTCGACAGAGTGAACAGAAGCCGGCTTTGGGCAAAACTAGAAACCTGGGGGCTCCCCAAAGCCCTGCTAAAAGCCATAAAAGCACTTTACGAGGGGACCTGGGTCCAGGTGAAACTAAGCCCCACAATTACAACCACAAGGATTGCCACCAACTCAGGACTAAAGCAGGGGTGTGTCCTGGCCCCCCTGCTTTTCAATCTGTATACAGCGGACATGGGGCAAGCCCTGAAAGATGCCAACCTAGCACCCCTTAGACTGGGGAAGCTGGTCTTGGGTACGCTCCAGTACGCAGATGACACAGTTATCATGGACCACACCAGGGTAGGGCTTCAAAGAGCCTTAAACAGTCTTGCCACCTACAATAAGGAGAAAGAGCTACGCATCTACCTGAGCAAGACCAAGATAGTGATCTTTGGCAAATACCATCACAAAACAAAAGCCTCATGGTCCTTGGGGGAGCATCGAATCACCACGGCCCCATCCTACAACTATTTGGGCATATGGGTTTCTGAGAGGGCCACTGCCGCTAAACACCT
This sequence comes from Lissotriton helveticus, assembly GCF_964261635.1. NCBI lineage: Eukaryota > Metazoa > Chordata > Amphibia > Caudata > Salamandridae > Lissotriton > Lissotriton helveticus. The sequence goes on from NC_136068.1 coordinate 1,763,434,742, forward strand.
GAAGAAGCTCAAACCAAAAATTGACAGAACAATATCGTCGCTAACACGTTTAAACCAGGGCCTGGCCAGTCCCTCAGTAGATCCGATGCTGACCGTACTCAGGGCAAAACTGATTCCCGCCATCACGTATGGACACATAGCCTACCCGGGGGTATTCGAGAAAGTGGTCCATGCGGCCCAGGTGAAAGCATATAAGATGGTGCTACGTGCCCCTAGACAGGCACGGAACATCAGGCTAAGACTAGAAATAGGCCTGAAACGACAAGAGCTGGTACTACTGGGGGATCGTCTAAAATATTATATTAGAGTACTGAAAACACCCGAAAATACCTTAAAGCATTTCCTAAAAACCATCTTTGGTGAAGCAGGCTCCCCATGACTTACCAAGGTGGAATTTGCCATCGAAGTTCTGAAAATCGAGGGAAGGAGCCTGCACCTTCACGAAATTTCTTAGTCCGCTTGGGCCCAAGCCATTAAGCGCCAAGTCCAGTCCATCTCTTTTGAGCTCCACCTGTCCTCGCTCCGGCACAACGCATTAACTCTGGCCCTGGACAAGTCCTACATTCCCGGCAAACCCCATTCTGCAAGATTCATTAACAACTCATGCAAGACAGAACATTCTGTATATGCGCCTTTTGGCACTCAAGATCGCGGACTTCAACCCAAATTGGACACGAACGGACGGAGCCATTGCTTGCCGACTTTGTAACTATCGCAGAGAATCCTGGCTACATCTACTATGTTGCTGCACAAGTTGGCTAGCGACCGACAGCGGTTGCTGTGTCCGGTTTTACGCAACCTGGGTTATAGATCGTGCAGAGAGGCCTCGGACTGGTGTTTTTCTGTAACCACGACCTGCTTAGTAGCCAGGGTAGGCAAGTTCATCCATCAAGTTTAAATGGCACTTGAGTCCCAAGTAAAGGCCTTTGACCCGAAGGGCCCGGACAGTGGGCTCAGTGCTTTCCCTGTCGCCCGAAAGTCGTCAACCCAAATTTAATTCAGGGAGACATCACAAAGTAATCGGAACTTGCGGTCTGTGGTATTTAATCTGGGTTGGCCAAGGATTGGACTCAGAATCTACCCACTGTCAACTGGTTCCGCAGCGTGTCTGATGACGTTGTACCTTCATAAGTCTCTTAGACTCTATAGGAGCGGACTCACGGAGAAATTATAACCCTTTCTCTCTTAATAGAATCTGAAGCGGACAATAGGAGTTAACACAAACATTTTTTTTTTTTTTTTGGTTTCATTTGGTTTTGGGGGTGAAGGGGGGGGCTTTTTATTGTTTTCTTTTTTACTGCAGCTCATTGCATTTTATACTGTAATGATTTTAAGTATTCGCACAGTTTATCAATAAACTTGTCAAACGTGTCACTCGTACTCACTTTGTCTCAGAGAGATGCACAGAAAAAATGGTGGGGATGTTTTTCAATAAGCATTTATTGAACCAGCATCATTCTAGTGCAAAATAATTGTGCTAAAACAACCATTAGAGAGAAACAGATATACATGATTAGAAGCACTGACAGAGTAAAAGGATGAAAGATTTCTACCATTGTGCTAAAACAATGCATACAGGCAAGTAAATAAAATACATGACAGCAATAAAGCATACTCGTGCGATGCAACCCTAACTAGATGTACCTGAGGGTACCTAGCATGTATGTAGGTGCAAAGCCAAGAATCCCTCTAGGATAAAATCAACCCCGTTACCTGAAGTGAGAGACTGTTGGACCCCATCTTGGTCTTGAGATGGCCACCCTGCAAGGGATGTCAGACCACTGCAAGCTGGAGTGTCTGCATGCAGGAACATCTGCATCTTGTGTCCGTGTGTCAGCATACAAGTCCTTTTCTCCTCTGACTACCTTAGCAAGATCTGATGTTTATATACCCAAAGTGGTACTCTCCGGGTTTTACCTTGCTGTGTCATGTCGGACTTAGATGACGGAAGGAATGACCCTTATACTTAGTGATTATGCAGGAGGTGGTAGTCCTGATAGGTTTCCAAGAATCCTCATGCATAATGGATGAGGCTAGTTTTCAGGGAAAACCCACACCCAGTAAGCAGTACCGTGACTAGTTAAGAGGTCAGTCCCAAGAACCGTTGTGTAGTGTAATGGTAGGGGAGAACACACGTGAAAGGTTAGGTGAATACCTGAGTCTATAGTGAGGTACCATGATGAAACATAACAGATTCAGATTATAGAGGGGTTTATTAGAGTAAACATACATAAGTGTAGTAATGTAAGCTACACATGTTTCAGAAGTCCAATAAATTAAAACAGTTTACACTAAGGAGATGGGTAGAATGCTTTGAAGAGCCCCCCTCACAGTAATTACTCATTCCAATCCCCTTTTTTCTCCAGGTTTGACTTTGTTCTTCATCAATTACTTTGAAGCTGTGACGTGAAGGTGGCTAATATCTTCCTGATATCTAGGATTTTATTATTGTCCAATTCTATTTGTTCTGGTCTAGTATGGGGAAAAGGAAGTTATTAGAAACATTGATGAGAAAATCTACGTCCAAGAAAAGTTTACCCCTGCAGTTAATAACACCCTAATAGAGACAAACAATTTGATTGACTAGGTGGAAACCATGCTGCACCCCAAACCTTCTTCTGCTATTAACTGTGCACCTTCCCTGCATGCGTCACCACTCTGTGGTGCCAAGGGGTCTGCCAAACCTATTGCTGGGCTTTTTGCAAGAAACCATGTGAAAAAGTCTAAAGCATCTCAGACACAGCCTTGTGACCCCTTGAGTAAAAGGAACGACAGCGTTGTGATGAGCCCTGTGGCCATCGTTCCAGCCCCTGGCTTCTCCGCTTCACCCCCCTACCCCGTTAAGGTTCCTTGCAGCAATCACCATGCCCTCCAGGCAAGTCTTGGGTATGAAGATGTTGCTGAGCTGTCCGCTGCACCTGATCTGAGCCGCAAGGAAAGCCAAATTGGGTCTTTGATAAGGCTGTCCAAACCTTATTCAAGGCTGGTTCAAACCTTACTTATGCCAGGTAAAGGACTTAAAGATAGAGATTACATCATTAGTTGGTTCATAAAAGGATGCCTTGTTTGCACTCCCCCTTTATCGGGTAAGAACTTTCTGGATACCGACTCTACAAACATCTCAGTGCAGACCAAATCTGGTCAGTCTGTCTGAATTCCCACAGTCTCAAGCTCCTCCAGCACCTCCAAGTTGCTGAGACAAAGGTAGGAATGCCCGGTTTTGCTAGACAGCCTTTACTAACTTCTTCCAGCTCCTCAACATCATTTGAGTCATGCACCTGACAGCAAAAGACTGGCTGTCCCCTGCTCCATACGCAGTACTGGACCTGGGCTAATGAATCAGTCTCTAGTTGGATGTCAAGGCCCCTCAGTTCCTCATTGTCTGTTTCCAATGGGTGTGCTATTTGGAGAAGCGAAGCAACATCTTTATGCTCAATGTCCCATGGTTAACTGAAGGGGCCAGAGAAGATCAAGACTCACGGATGTATGACATTACAACGCATGCTTTTACATCGCATGCTTTTACAACGCAGTTTTTACAACGCATACCATTACAACGCATAGTGCTTTTAGGTGCTGGATAGTGAATTGTTTAATTTACTATTCCAACTCCAGTCCCCGTGGATAGTAGGGAAGGTGTTGGATAGTACATTAAACCTATTCCCTATCCTAGAGCGCCCCCCAGCGCAATGCGTTGTAATGGTTTGCGTTGTAAAAGTTGCGTTGTAAAGGCACTGCGTGGTAAAAGTTGCGTTGTAAAGGTTGTTTACCAAGACTCACTAATCAACATAGACATTCATTGGCTTCTAACTGTAAGAAAATGTTCATCTGTCATCCGCCAGGACATTGTCTGAGCAAAGTGTATGTCATCTTTATTGGACAGATGAGTTATTGTTGAATTCGTTTTAGGCTCAACCAGCCTAGCAGAGAACCTGATGGCCCTTGAGTTGTGTTTTCCAACCCCAGCATCATCCAACATCTGCCAAATATTTAATGCCCCACGTAGCTCAACCGGAATTGAAAGGTCTCATTCTAAGCCTTGGGGCTCAGATGTACCTGAGATATGACAGCCAATCCCACCGGTGGATCCATCTACTTTGTTCCCAATTCCAAGCAACCAACATGAGATCGGGAACACCTTGTCATGGAACATTGCTGACCTTAGTTCTAATTTGGCTGATCCAGTCTTGGGGTTTTCATCAATAAATGTGACCGTTGCCTGTTCCAGGAAACCTGGTGTGTTGAGCCAGTGCACAGATCGGCAGTTTACAAGCAACCTTTTTTTTGTCCGGCTATCTCTCAGGATATGAGGCAGCCTGTGGGTGGTTTCATTGTATGGATTTAAAAGACGCCAGCTTGTACTATCACAAAGTGTGATCTAAACTCTCTGGATATTTTGGGCTTCTCACGTGCTAGAGGTGGCCCTTCTTCCTACTTTTTCAGTGTTTACTGCAGAACAAACGAGGCAAGCAAACTTTTCTTCACTTTTAGAATTTTAGAGGACGCTATTGGCTCCCTCCCTCATAACAACCATGTAATTATTGTTGGTGACTTAAAAGTGGCATTTGAACCCTTGCTCTTTAATCTCCTTAATATTACCTGGTGTGTTGAGCCAGTGCACAGATCGAGGTTTACAACCTTTTTTTGTCCAGCTATCTCTCAGGATAGGAGGCGGACTGTGGCTGGTTTCATTGTATGGTTTAAAAGACGCTAGCTTGTACTGTCACAAAGTGTGATCTAAACTCTCTGGATATTTTGGGGTTCTTATGTGCTAGAGGTGACCCTTCTTACTACTTTTTCGGTGTTTACTGCAGAACAAATGAGGCAAGCAGACTTTTCTTCACTTTTAGAATTTTAGAGGACGCTATTGGCTCCCTCCCTCATAACAACCATGTAATTATTGCTGGTGACTTAAATGTAGCCTTTGAACCCTTGGTCTTTAATCTCCTTAATATTACAGCGGAAGAAGATATTGCATGGGGCATTCCTAAGTTAGAGTTGGAAAAGGTGCATGGTGGCCATTAACCAGCTGATGGGCTTATTGCTTCGACTTGGCCAAAGAGCTTGCAATGGTAGGCCCATAGCAGACCAAAATGGTACTTTTACTTTCAAGCGTTCTCAACAAAAGTCCTGCATCAATTATAGATTGTTATCTATCCAGTTATGGTACTCCATTATAGATATAGTGTTGGTTGATAGCCATGACAGTGACCACAGCATCCTTGATTTGACTCTTAAGGGGTTATCGGCTTCCAGTTTACCAGGGTGGCATTTCTAAGTTACCAGAAGATCTGACCCTCTAGCAAAACAAGCAGGCCTTTCAATGGGAGCATGTCTGTACGGATCCAAAGATGTTGGCTTTGATCTATGGGCAGGTTGCAGACACCTAAGAACTATTGACTTTCTGTGTCCTCACCCTCCTCTTGTATCTAACTCCCATGAGAAACTGTTTATTTCTCTGCAAAGCCTTCGGAGTAAAAGTGAAAGAAAGGCTGTCAAATGTCATCCTACCTGTCTGTGGTTCGAAAGACATTGTAGGAAGGTAAGATCAATTCTTTCGTTGTCTTTGAAGGAAGGGGATAGCACTGACATCCTTAGTGCCAGAAAAGTCTATAAAGATGCATAGTCTCCGTCCAAACTAGCACGGGAAAGCAAGGTCTGGGAAGACCTGGTATTAGCTGCCAGGGCAGGGGACACAAAGTAATTCAGGGGTGTAATGGCCCATGGTAGTCGCTATGCTACTACCTGATTGACCTGTAATCTACAACCTGAGACCTGGGTGAACCATTTTCAGAAGACATATGCACCCAAGCTGAATTTCACATGTAGTGATACCAAATTATCCTCCATTCCTGTAGGAATTGAAGCAACTCCATTGGATTTCCAATTCAAATATACGTTGGATGCAATAAAGATGATTAATCGCAACAAAGCCAGTGGTCCGGATTCCATCTCTGGGGATTTGTTCCAATCGGAACCTTACATCTGGGTCGCCTATTTTTTTCTCTTGTTTCATTCCACCTTGGAGGGCAGCCCAGTCCCAGGATCTATGCAGATATTGTTCCAATATTTAAAATGGTGTGTAAAGATGACCCTGGGAATTGCAGACCCATTAGCCTTAACAATACATCCATTTTTTCCCCATCTTGTTCTAGGGTAATTTACGGAGTGGATTCAGAAGAACACTATTTTATCAGATATGCAGAGGGGATTTAGTAGCATCGTTAGTATTGTCGATCAAATTATCTGATTCTGCAGTATATACTAGTTAGACCTGGGGTCTCCAAACAGTTCTTTCGTAGGAGCTACTTACGTATAATGATAATCATCCAGAGCTACTAATATTATTAGTATTGAAGTGTTGTGATAGTTACCACATCAGACAGGTCTACATTAGTGGTCGCCCTATGCATGATTAGCGCCAGTGATCACCTTAGTGCCTAAGGCACAGTAGCCAGCAGTGGCGTGAAAAAGGATCTGTCAAATTAGAATGCCTTTGCATGGGTAATACATAGGTCGTGGATGCAAAACCCCTGGCACCAAGATAGTAATATAAGTAGGGCTCCCGGTTTTCCGTTTTTCCGTTTTTTACATATAAATACCGACGGAAATCTATATTTCCTTTTGCTGTATTTATATGTGGAAACGGTAAAATACTAGAAAATGTTCCCGCGCTGGAGTCCAGAGTTCTCGCCATGCCCCCTTCCTGCTGCTTGAAATTCCTTCCTGGGCACACACACACACAGCCGCACGAGTACTTCACAGGTCTTTTCAAAGACCATTTACTTGTTAATGAGGCTTTATTGTTCTGTCACCCCATGCCGTAGCCTCTCCCAATGCCCCTGACTCCCAGTCCCAGGCCCCATACAGTGCACGTTTTAAGCACTTAATTTCACAGTGCTGCAGCAGCGCAGCCTAGCACACGGCTTAAAACGAATCAATTTCTTATTCGCTGTACAAGAAATAAAGTACATTGGTCATTTAGAAAGGAAACCTAGCAACTCACTCAATTTGCGAGACAAAGGCAAGAGCTGAATTCCTATGCATGCCTGATTCCCTGAACATAACTTGCTCATTGGCACAACTGTACATGCTTGGCTGTCCCGCCCCAACTGGAACTCCTGAATGGGGAAGCATATGCGGCAACAAGCACCCCTCAGCGGTCCACTCCTTACAGCAAGTCCCCACTTTGTAAGTGACCGTATCGAAGCTTTTTATTTTTGTCACAAATGTACACATAGCCAGCCCCGCACATTCCTTTAATTTTACCTCCGTACTCTGGGTAGCGTTACCGACAGAAGAAAAACAGGAAGCGAGTGAGGCGGCAGGTGCCTTTAGTAAAACATTACGGATGATGTAGATATAAAAGATGGCAGAGGAAGCCTCCTTCTGTTATGACTAGAACAAGGAGCACTGCATGGGGGTGAGGGGGGTAATTCTTAATTACAAAACGTCCCTCTCTGACCTATGTTAAACCTTAGTGCAGAGGTACTTCAACTGTGAAGCATAAGAGAAACAAGAGGCAACTTAATAACTTTTTTCCTGCCACACAAACAACTTTAGTATTGCCATTTCATAGCACTTTAGAAAGAAGGGTTACTACTACCAAATGTAGAAGTACGACATTTATCGACCATGGAAGAGTGAATTGCAGAGTGGACCCTGCAAGGTTTCAAGTTCCCAAGCGGTTAAAAGAGAAACATGTCCAGTTATTCGTTGCTACAAAATAGTTCTATAATGACTCGTTGCATGTTGGTTCCCACTTACGTTCGTTTTAAACTTTATTTCGGTTTGTTTATGAACCATAAAAGTACAACAAAGAAGAAAAATACGTTTGGGACAATAGGCTAATACACGAGTTACATCTCATTTCATGTATGCAGTCAATAGGTTTACATATGGTTATGGAGTGACAATTAAAATACTAAGACAATAATTTATATATGAACAGATTAAAAAGTTAGAATACAATAGAGCCCAAAGTTTTCCTGAGACAAATTATCTAACTACAACCAGGGAACTTTGTTGCTTCCGAATCATTCTCCGTCTTGTTAACCACATGGAAAACAGGAATTTAGCAATAGCTGTAACAATTAGTGCATTAGTATCGGATTTTAAAATTCTAAAAAACTCTAAATAGTTCCTAACTCCTAGGTTCACACATAGCTGTATAATCCATTTCTTTCTGCTAATGGAGTAGGCAGGACAGAACAGAATCACATGCGTTGGGGTCTCATTTGGGTCCTCACAACCTGGGCAGGGGCGGGCTGGACCCAGTTTCCATTTATCTGTGTGTGAGTGCAGGGGTAATGTACCGTATCTGAACTGTAAATACAGTTTCTTTGCTAAAACCGGTTCAATCGTATCTAATTCCTTCTCAAAGCTGTAAACATTCTTGAAATCTAGAAAGCTATCAGTGAGACTAGAGGGCCTGGCTAATCGGAGAGCTTCATGTAAGTTATGGTGTTTTATGGTCTCTGCCAGGGTTCGCCTCGAGGTAACTTGGCACGCGGCCTCCGGGTTAGACCACAGATTCTCCATGCCAATCCTGGACGCCTGCCCCCTTATGAATGATAGCCACTTAATCCTCCCTGCACCCGGACAGGCCATCACAATCTTCAGTTCTTCTCTATAGCACTCAAGCTCCGGGACACTCCACAATCTTCGCCAATAGAGGAGCGGGCGTGAGGCAATTGCTTCTGCAATCGGCCTCAAGTTTAAGTCCAGCCTTAGTGGAATTAGTGGTGTACTTTTTGGTAAAGAAAGCAACTGTCTAATGAAATTGTTTTCAGTTACGCTGATCTCACTCGCTGGTCGGTGCCCCCAGAGTTCCGCCCCGTAGAGAGTGGAAGATCTGGCTTGAACCTTATATATTTCCAGCGGTGCACTCACTAATTTATGCACACAAGATTTCTGCACTTTTAGGATCCCCCTGCGGACTGAGAAAGCCCTAGATTAGCCCTAGACATTTGGGTATCTCAACCCATTTTGTCATTCAATGTCAGACCTAGGTAGGCAAAGTTATTTACCCTTTCCAGGGGTCGTCCATCCATTTTCGGGCGAGGGCAATTAATTGTGCTGGCATTAAACACCATGTACTTTGTTTTATCTATATTAATCACCAAATTCCTTTTCTTACAGAATTCGGTGAATTGGTCTAACACCCGCTGCATCCCCATTGATGTTTTTTAAAGTAGCAGGGTGTCGTCCGCAAACATTTGTGCAGGAAATTTACCGCCAGCTAAATTAGGTGCGTCAATATTATTTGCACTAGTCAGATCATCTACAAGGTCGTTTAGGAAGAGAGAGAATAGGGTAGGGGCAAGTACGCACCCCTGCCTAACTCCCTTCTCAATTGGAAATGCTCGTGTCAGCTGGCCAGATTTGCCATATCGTACCTTCGCAAAGGTTCCTTCGTGGAGTCTTTTAAATTGATGGCACAAGTAGGGAGGAATCCCCATTGTAGTTAATATGCTCCACAGTTGATTCCTGTCCACCATATCGAAGGCGGATTTGAGGTCCACAAATGTAAGGTACAGGCTGCCCCCTTCCAAAACCACATGCTTCCAGTAAAGTACCTGGAGCCGTAGTAATTGGTCGATAGTTGATGTTTTGGCTCTGAACCCTGCTTGCAGGTGGGAGAGGATCTTATTCTCTATATTCCAATCTTGCAAGCGTTGTAGGAGCAGTCTGGCATATATTTTTTGGGTAACATCGATGAGGCTTATTGGCCTATAGTTTGACGGGGCCAGCGGAGAGCCCTTTTTATAGATCGGGATGATTTCGGCCCCCAGCCAGGTACTAGGGACTTCTTGTCCGTCAAGGATGGCGTTAAATAAGACGGTCAAGTAGGGAACCCAGATCTTCAGCTCGTCTCTAAGAAGATCACCAGGGATCCTATCCAGCCCTGGGGCCTTGTTGGATTTCAATGCTTGTACCGCTAGTGTGACTTCCGACAAGGTAAATGAAGGAGGGTGCCAACTTGGGTCCATTCCCAAGGGCGAGCTTAATAAGACTTTATTTTGGGAAGCAGGACTAGAGTAAAGATCACTAAAGTAGGCACACCAGGCTTCCTCAGCAATGTTAGGGTCGATCTGTGCCTTGCCCTCTACCTTCCCAGTGTGAACCAGATTCCAAAAGGTTCGGGCATCTTTCGTAATTAATGCCTGTTTGATTGCATACCATCTCTCGGTTTCCCATTCAGATTTTGCATGGGAGAGGAGGTTCTTATAGGCCTTCCTTGCAGTCATGATGGAGGTTTTATTGCCTATTTTGAGAGCGGATACTAAAATAGTTTTCGCCCTCCTACATGACTGGTTATACCAGGGATTGGAGTCCCGTGTCTGCCGTTGGCACTCGTTGGAGGGTTTGTGAAAGCTGCCCGCCAGGGCCGTTATTAGTTCTTTATGGATGGCTAGGATTTTAGCGCCTTTGTCATAATTTGAGACGCTCTCGTACAGTGATATCAGCCGCTCAAGCTGAGGAATGACACTTTTGTACAATGAAGCCAGAATTTCTGGCGAAGACTTAATAGAGGCCCATCGGATTCTTTTACCACCCTGTATAATCCTGATGTTACTAGAGACCATATCAGCCTCTTGATACGCCCCATCGGGATGTGGCAAATCCAAGTCCGCTACCAAGGGATTATGGTCACTTTCCGAGCGATCATGTACATGGAATTGACGGATCAGTGGCCATAAGGACAAGCTAGCCATGAGGTAATCTATTATTGATGAGTGGCCCATTCCATTATAGGTACTCTTTCCTGGGCTATCCCCCGGGAAGCGACCATTACAGGCTCTGAGCGAGAATGTGTACGTCAATGAAGTAAGCTGCATAACCATGGGTGTCCAAGATTTGGTTTGATAGGCATTAGGGGATGGAATCTGGCAGGCGTCATCCTCATCTGATGTTATCTGGGAAACCCCCCCAAGTGGCTCATAGTGGCAGTTGAAGTCTCCCCCTATTAACACCTTGGTCTCGCTGGGGAGGCTATTCAATAAATCGGTTAAGGACTCTAGGGTCTGTGATACCCCTCCCCCATGGACAGGGCGTAGATAGATGTTGATAATTGCTATTTTGGGTGTGTTTGGGCGAGCTAAAAGAATGCATAGTATATCACAGCTATTGGTATTAATCCTTTTAACCGAAAACCCGAGGTGGACACCCACCCATATGGTCTGGCCACCAGATGGTCTACCTCTAGGTCCCTTTGTTGCAAGCTCGGCATAAGTAGCAAAACCCATTCTGTGATGGATAGTCATGGCCCATGTTTCTTGGAATATGCAGATACCATGGTTATCCACAAAGTCACACCAATCGGTGCTGTCTAGTTTTGCAGCCAAACCCGCCACATTCCATGATAGGAGTACTAGATATCTATTTTTGCGAGTCAGTTGGTCGGTTGAGTGTTTGGAGGATATGACAGATTCTACGGTTGGGTCGCCTACTTCAGGGCTCAGCTGTCCCTTGGAGGTATCGTGGCTAGGTATGGGGCGGTTGGCCTCGTGTGGGCTAGAGGGGGAAGTGCTAGGTTGGGAGGGTGTGGATGAGAACCATATCCCACTCAAAGTGTCCTCCCTAACTGGCTCCCCTCCACCCACCCTTGGGCCAGTTATAGGAGGGATAGTAGAAACGGGAAGTCAGTCGCAGCCATCAAAGCAGGAAAGGACACCATATCTGTTAGAGGTTTCCAGTGGGGTAAAAGGGATCAGGTGCTCCATGTTCCTGTTCCCATGCGGGTAGTCTAGCCCCCCTGGGAGCATACTGCGGCCACTAACAGAGACTGTGTTCCACCCCGAGGTGTTCCTAATGGGCAGGGGCCTAGGGAAGTGGCTCGTATGGCTATTGTGGGAGGGCATATACACGTTCCCGGTACAGTGAGGGTCTACTAACCCTCCAGGAAAAAGTACGTTAGATCGTATGGGACTATGGCAGTATTCAGGTTCCCAGAGGACCCTGTTAGTATACATCTAACTGCCTCTGGGTTCCTGAAGTTAATTACAACAATGTCTCCCTCTATGTTTTTTTCCCTGCTGCCCAGCCAGGGCAGGCGCCTGACGTGGACTATCTCCCCGTCGATGTAGTATGGGAGTGGTCTATTTTGTCCTAGCCAGTGCAGAATCTTATTTTTTAGCTGGGGATACCCCTCCTTTTTGCCTGCTTCTAGGGTGGGGACACCTGTGAGTACAACTACAAATGGTAGGGCCTCGGGGGGTAGTTCAACATTATAGCCATGTGGTTTATCATTAGTGGGCAAACTCAACCTTCCCCTTCCCAGTTGCTGGCTCTTAGTACTGGGGTTTACACCACCCTTCTGGGATTCTCTTGCAGCCTGGGCTATAGATTTTGCCGCTGTTGCCACAGGAGCCTGGACCTGTTGGGGTACCAAGTTTTCCGCTGGATATTACTAGGAGGCTTGCTAGCTACATTATTAACCTTGCTGGAGCTTTTGGGAGGGTCTACAGTTCTCGGTATGTTGTTGCCAGAAGGTTTATTGGTTCCTATATTGCCATTATTGGGACGTTTTGGAGCAGCCAGGGTAGAAGCAGGGACAATTGGAATCTGGGGTAGAGTTGTCGGCAAGGTGGAGGACCTTAGGGTGGTCATAGGAAGGCTTGTCCTATCCTTGTCAGCAAACAATGCCTCCAGATTACCTAGTCGATGCTCTACCATCTTTAAAATATCCAGTATGGGAAGCATTAAGGACCTAAGTAACTGCTCAATGGTGTTCCGCGCGGTATCGGTAGAGGAAAAAATGTCTTGGCATGGAGCGGAAGCAACCCCAGTTTCCCTCCCTTCATTGTTAACAGACAATGTAACATTTGGGTCTAGGGTAGGTACTGCTATAGACACTGTATCAGTTGGTACAAGGGCATTGATTGTGGTTGCGTTAGTAGTCTTAATTTTCAGTGATTTGCCAAACTCGGAATGGCTAAGCTTGCCCCTTTGGGGAGCACCCAACCCCCTCCTCTTTTTGGTTGGAGGTGGTCCGAGAGCTTTGGTCGTATGAGGTAGCTTGCCCGACCTTTTTGGCAACTCCCTAGCTGGAAGACAAGACACATTTTCTACATTTAGGCCTAGACTTGGAGCACATGAAGGCAAAACATTAGATGGGGAGTCAATAGATACTGGGCCAGAGGGCGGTGGAGTACTTCTGAGGAGTAGGGGGAATTTATCCAGGGACAATGGATCTTCATTGAGGGAGTCAGTGATAGTATCCGACAGAGTGGGTGTAGGCGCCAGATCAATCAGTGGTCTATTTTTCAAAGACTCAATAGAGCGGCGGCGTTCAATCCTACGCTCAGATAGTGAATCGTCCATGTCCAAGTCCACAGAGGCCCTAGTGAAGTAATTGTCTAGTGTTCTTTTGCTGGTCCCCACGGTACTAGAATTATCGCAATTTGATGCCATAGTGTTGTGTTCCTACCTTCGAGCCTTAGTTGAAGGTATTAAGGGGGTGGCCGGTCCCGTCCTCGGGCGTCCCCGGACGGCCACAGACGGCCCGCCCTTTGCCCGGGCTTAGCCCCGCGCGCTCCCGCGCAGCGTTGCTCTCTCGTATATATAGGGTGAGGGCCGTTAGGAGGTGGAGCGGGGCGGTCAGGGAGAGCGGGCCAGGTGACTCGGCCAGTGGAGTAACCCGGACTCCTGGGAAAGCGAGTCCCGGTTCCACGCTCGCAGCCCTGCTACCTGTCGCACACCCCTCAGGAACCACAGGAGCTGACGGTCGATCCACAGGGCGATGCGGGACCCGTGAAGCGGGTTCCGCGAGGCTTGGGTCTGTAGTTTTAAAAACGGCAGCACAACGAGTAAAACAAAGTTTCAAGGTATCCCACGACGCAGTTGTGTCCTCGCCTTTTCAAATGGATGGAGGTGGGGCGGGGCGGTCAGGGAGAGCGGGCCAGTGGAGTAACCGGGACTCCTGGGAAAGCGAGTCCCGGTTCCACGCTCGCAGCCCTGCTACCTGTCGCACACCCCTCAGGAACCACAGGAGCCTGACGGTCGATCCACAGGGCGATGCGGGACCCGCGAAGCGGGTTCCGCGAGGCTTGGGTCTGTAGTTTTAAAAACGGCAGCACAACGAGTAAAACAAAGTTTCAAGGTATCCCACGACGCAGCTGTGTCCTCGCCTTTTCAAATGGATGGAGGTGGGGCGGGGCGGTCAGGGAGAGCGGGCCAGGTGACTCGGCCAGTGGAGTAACCGGGACTCCTGGGAAAGCGAGTCCCGGTTCCACGCTCGCAGCCCTGCTACCTGTCGCACACCCCTCAGGAACCACAGGAGCCTGACGGTCGATCCACAGGGCGATGCGGGACCCGCGAAGCGGGTTCCGCGAGGCTTGGGTCTGTAGTTTTAAAAACGGCAGCACAACGAGTAAAACAAAGTTTCAAGGTATCCCACGACGCAGCTGTGTCCTCGCCTTTTCAAATGGATGGAGGTGGGGCGGGGCGGTCAGGGAGAGCGGGCCAGGTGACTCGGCCAGTGGAGTAACCGGGACTCCTGGGAAAGCGAGTCCCGGTTCCACGCTCGCAGCCCTGCTACCTGTCGCACACCCCTCAGGAACCACAGGAGCCTGACGGTCGATCCACAGGGCGATGCGGGACCCGCGAAGCGGGTTCCGCGAGGCTTGGGTCTGTAGTTTTAAAAACGGCAGCACAACGAGTAAAACAAAGTTTCAAGGTATCCCACGACGCAGCTGTGTCCTCGCCTTTTCAAATGGATGGAGGTGGGGCGGGGCGGTCAGGGAGAGCGGGCCAGGTGACTCGGCCAGTGGAGTAACCGGGACTCCTGGGAAAGCGAGTCCCGGTTCCACGCTCGCAGCCCTGCTACCTGTCGCACACCCCTCAGGAACCACAGGAGCCTGACGGTCGATCCACAGGGCGATGCGGGACCCGCGAAGCGGGTTCCGCGAGGCTTTGGTCTGTAGTTTTAAAAACGGCAGCACAACGAGTAAAACAAAGTTTCAAGGTAGCCCACGACGCAGCTGTGTCCTCGCCTTTTCAAATGGATGGAGGTGGGGCGGGGCGGTCAGGGAGAGCGGGCCAGGTGACTCGGCCAGTGGAGTAACCGGGACTCCTGGGAAAGCGAGTCCCGGTTCCACGCTCGCAGCCCTGCTACCTGTCGCACACCCCTCAGGAACCACAGGAGCCTGACGGTCGATCCACAGGGCGATGCGGGACCCGCGAAGCGGGTTCCGCGAGGCTTGGGTCTGTAGTTTTAAAAACGGCAGCACAACGAGTAAAACAAAGTTTCAAGGTATCCCACGACGCAGCTGTGTCCTCGCCTTTTCAAATGGATGGAGGTGGGGCGGGGCGGTCAGGGAGAGCGGGCCAGGTGACTCGGCCAGTGGAGTAACCGGGACTCCTGGGAAAGCGAGTCCCGGTTCCACGCTCGCAGCCCTGCTACCTGTCGCACACCCCTCAGGAACCACAGTAGCCTGACGGTCGATCCACAGGGCGATGCGGGACCCGCGAAGCGGGTTCCGCGAGGCTTGGGTCTGTAGTTTTAAAAACGGCAGCACAACGAGTAAAACAAAGTTTCAAGGTATCCCACGACGCAGCTGTGTCCTCGCCTTTTCAAATGGATGGAGGTGGGGCGGGGCGGTCAGGGAGAGCGGGCCAGGTGACTCGGCCAGTGGAGTAACCGGGACTCCTGGGAAAGCGAGTCCCGGTTCCACGCTCGCAGCCCTGCTACCTGTCGCACACCCCTCAGGAACCACAGGAGCCTGACGGTCGATCCACAGGGCGATGCGGGACCCGCGAAGCGGGTTCCGCGAGGCTTTGGTCTGTAGTTTTAAAAACGGCAGCACAACGAGTAAAACAAAGTTTCAAGGTAGCCCACGACGCAGCTGTGTCCTCGCCTTTTCAAATGGATGGAGGTGGGGCGGGGCGGTCAGGGAGAGCGGGCCAGGTGACTCGGCCAGTGGAGTAACCGGGACTCCTGGGAAAGCGAGTCCCGGTTCCACGCTCGCAGCCCTGCTACCTGTTGCACACCCCTCAGGAACCACAGGAGCCTGACGGTCGATCCACAGGGCGATGCGGGACCCGCGAAGCGGGTTCCGCGAGGCTTGGGTCTGTAGTTTTAAAAACGGCAGCACAACGAGTAAAACAAAGTTTCAAGGTATCCCACGACGCAGCTGTGTCCTCGCCTTTTCAAATGGATGGAGGTGGGGCGGGGCGGTCAGGGAGATCGGGCCAGGTGACTCGGCCAGTGGAGTAACCGGGACTCCTGGGAAAGCGAGTCCCGGTTCCACGCTCGCAGCCCTGCTACCTGTCGCACACCCCTCAGGAACCACAGGAGCCTGACGGTCGATCCACAGGGCGATACGGGACCCGCGAAGCGGGTTCCGCGAGGCTTGGGTCTGTAGTTTTAAAAACGGCAGCACAACGAGTAAAACAAAGTTTCAAGGTATCCCACGACGCAGCTGTGTCCTCGCCTTTTCAAATGGATGGAGGTGGGGCGGGGCGGTCAGGGAGAGCGGGCCAGGTGACTCGGCCAGTGGAGTAACCGGGACTCCTGGGAAAGCGAGTCCCGGTTCCACGCTCGCAGCCCTGCTACCTGTCGCACACCCCTCAGGAACCACAGGAGCCTGACGGTCGATCCACAGGGCGATGCGGGACCCGCAAAGCGGGTTCCGCGAGGCTTGGGTCTGTAGTTTTAAAAACGGCAGCACAACGAGTAAAACAAAGTTTCAAGGTATCCCACTTACACTGTTTTAGTGCTTAGATATGTATAATACATCTACCCAATAAAAAACTATTTATCTCTCAATTATCAGCATTAAATATATGTTTGATTTGAAAAATAAAGCCTACAAACATCAGCTGATAAATAATAATGATGCATGTATGTCTCAAAAACACATACTTCTCAATTCTAGCGTACAAATATTAATTCAGACAAGCAAAACATTTTATTTAGTAAGCTGGGATGCACATAAGAGAGCTATTTGCAGGTAGCTGGAGAGCTACCAGCTGCTCATGAGCTACTCATTGGAGAAACCTATGTTAGACTATTTGCAAGTATTTTTCCCAACACCTTTTGGGTGCTTGATTGCTGTTAATATGCCTGGAATCTTCGTACTAGTGCAGCTTTTCCAAGGCCACTGCTGACGATCATTGTGAATTCCAAAAAGTAGTAAATGTGCACAAATTCGAGGAGCACTTCCATGGGTGCAGAAGTACTACTTTTTTGGTAAACCAGTCAATACATATATATATATATTTAAGATCCCAATCAAAAAATAAACAAGTTAAAACCGGTCAGTGAAATGAGAATGACAAGAAAAACTGACACAGACATAGCAGACCTAACTCAGGGCCCCCAGACCCAACTACCAAACCAGGAATTAATTTTAGTTCAACTTTAACTCTTTAACTTTCCACTCGAGATTTACACCAAGATTTTTCTAGGCGTTTGCAACTTGATTTTTTCACTTCGTAAGTCAGCAGTGTACCAGTCTTCACTTTTGTTTCGTAAGGTACTAAGCTGGTATGTCACAGGAGCCAACCTATCTATTACCTCACTTAAGGTATCATTAAAGGCACTAAATTTCATGGTGACATCCATATACTCATTAAAAAGTGGTGGGACGTATATTTTCCTACAAGAATGAAGTGTGACTTTATGCCATCGCCTTTGAAGAGTGTTCAGGGGACGTCCCATCGATAAGTGTTTGAGGCATCTGTTCATCCGAAAAGGAATCATGAAGTTGTCTGACCACTTCAACGGACAGGCGGTATCAGCAACTAAAATGGAAGAATTGGTAAATATATTGTCTGGTGTGTGACCAGCTGAATGTGTGGGCCCAGAATTGATCATACCTAAGCCAAGAGTGGACATGTTAGCTAAGAAATTTGCAAACTCTATATTCTCCTTCGCCTGACAATGGATATTGAAATCACCAAGTAACAGGAAGTGAAATTTGTGAGGGGAAATTTTCTCCACTAATTTTAAGTTGTAATCTTTTAGTGGCCCAGGGGGGCAATAAATAAGAGCGCCCTTTAAATTTTCCTGGGGTGTCAGCACAATTTTAAATGTACACATTTTCATAGTGTTATCTGAGATGGAATCAGTCACTGTAGCTTGCAGTGCGTTTCTATAGATAATGGCAACCCCCCACTAACTGTCCCTGCTCTGTTTAACCTAAGAATCTGAGTGTTCTCCGGGAGGGCTAGGGCAATATCCGGCATGGAGGTGAGTTTTAACCATGTCTCCGTAAGGAAGCCTAAATCTGGGGATTCTGAGCTGACAAGATCCCAGAGTTTGGTTGCGTGTATAGGTAACGATCGTACGTTAGCCAGGAATCTCTTCCAGAAATGCAGTTGATTAGAATAGTGGGGACTAGCCTGACGAGGGGTGGCCCCCTCCCCCTCTGTCAGACTATCACTGCTGGCATTAGTACCTTGTGTGTCCAATGTATTGTTATAGCAGTTAAAGTGACAATAACACAGGTTACCTGACCTGACCTTGTCAGAGCCGGTCGCTCCACCCGCCGCGTGGCTCCTCTTGAGTGCGCTGGTTCCCCCTGCTGCTGTCGCCTGTTCGCCGCTGCCCCCAGGGCGTTGTTGCCTCTTGGTTGTGTTTATTTCCTGCTTCTGTGCCTAATTTTTTGCTTATTTGTCTGACCGTTGTGCCCCAGTATTTTTCCAACTTTTGTGCTTCTCTGCCGCATGTTCCCGCTGTTGTTCCCCCGCTCCCCGCTCCCTGCCGCTGCTCCCCAGCGGCCCCGGCCCCCTTTTTTCCTTCTGTACCCTCTCCCCCTCCTATTCGCCACCCCGCTCCCGCCTCCCAGCTGCTCCTCCCTCCCGCTGACTATTTAGGCGGTGGATACGCGATGGGGAGCTGTGACCTGACCTGACCTTGTCAGAGCCGGTCGCTCCACCCGCCGAGTGGCTCCTCCTGAGTGCGCCGGTTCCCCCTGCTGCTGTCGCCTGTTCGCCGCTGCCCCCAGGGCGTAGGTGCCTCTTGGTTGTGTTTATTTCCTGCTTCTGTGCCCAATTTTTTGCTTATTTGTCTGACCATTGTGCCCCTGTATTTTTCCGACTTTTGGGCTACTCTGCCCTCCTGTTCCCGCTGTTGTTCCCACGCTCCCCGCTCCCTGCCACTGCTCCCCCGCGCCCCGCCCCCCTTTTTACCTTCTGTACCCTCTCCCCCTCCTATTCGCCAGCCCTCTCCTGCCTCCCAGCTGCTCCTCCCTCCCGCTGACTATTTAGGCGGTGGATACGCGATGGGGAGCCGTGACCTGACCTGACCTTATCAGAGCCGGTCGCTCCACCCGCCGCGTGGCTCCTCCTGAGTGCGCCGGTTCCTCCTGCTGCAGTCCCCTGTTCGCCACTGCCCCCAGGGTGTAGGTGCCTCTGAGTTGTGTTTATTTCCTGCTTCTGTGCCTAATTTTTGCTTATTTGTCTGACCGTTGTGCCCCTGTATTTTTCCGACTTTTGTGCTTCTCTGCCGCCTGTTCCCGCTTTTGTTCCCACGCTCCCCGCCGCTGCTCCCCCGCGGCCCCTCCCCCCTTTTTTCCTTCTATACCCGCTCCCCCTCCTATTCGCCACCCCGCTCGCGCCTCCCAGCTGCTCCTCCCTCCCACTACGCCACTTATGGCGGAGTGCACGCGTACGGACAGCGGTCACGTGCAGCGGGCGCGCCAAAGGCAAGCCCGTCTATGCCCGTCCATGCCTGGACCGCGCCCAGCGCCAGGAACCCTGGATCCGGATGATGCCAACGTACCCGACGAACCTACGACGCCGCCACCCTCCGCGCACTCAACACCGGCCGGAGCCCCACCTGCCACCTGGCCACCCCGTACCGCACCCACGGACCCTTCACCTGCCAAGATTGCAAATTCACCTGCATCCATCCTGGGCCAACACCCACCAAGCCTACCACCAGCAAGAACCACCTCAAGTGCATCCTGCTCAACACCCGCTCCGTCCACCAACACGCAGTCGAACTCTGGAACCTCCTAGAAACAACAGCACCGGATGTCGCCTTCCTCACGGAAACCTGGATGAATGCCTCCTCAGCCCCCGACATCGCCATAGCCATCCCGGACGGCTAAAAGATCACCCAGAAGTACCGCAGCAACCAAACCGGAGGAGGCATCGCCATCGTCCACAAAAACACCATCCACATCACGACCAACTCGGAAGACACCCTCACAGCTGCCGAACACCTGCACTTCCAGATACACACCGACCCCAGGACCACCCTCAGAGGCACCCTCATTTAGAGACCCCCGGGACCACGCACTCAATTCAGTGAAACCATTGCAGACTTCGTAAGCCCGCACGCCCTGGCCTCCCCAGACTACATCCTTCTAGTAGACCTCAACTTCCACCTGCAGGAACACCACCACCCTGCTGGACAACCTCGCCAACCTCGGATTCAAGCAACTGGTGAACACCCCCACCCACTACGCCGGCCACACGCTTGACCCCGTCTTCCCTTCATGCAAGCACATCTCCTTCAGCCACTCCACTGGACTCCACTGGACTGACCACAGCTGCGTCCACTACTCCTTCAAGAAAACCACGACCCACCACCACCTGCAACAGGCCCCCCGCAGAAGCTGGAGCAAGATCACTGCCAACCAGCTCACCACCTCCCTCAGCCAGAGCCCCCCCACCACCACGACAGACCCCAACGAAGCAGCCCGCAACCTCGCACAATGGCTCGCCAACTGCGCAGATGAACTCGCACCACTGAAGAAACCACCCAGCGGGCCCCACAGCAAGAAAGCCCCATGGTTCACGGATGACCTCAGAAACTCAAAGAAAACCTGCCGCTCCCTGGAGAAAACCTGGTGCCAGAACCAGACAACAGAGAACATGACAGCCCTCAAGAACGCCACCCGCAAGCACCACCAACTGATCCGTACCACCAAGAGAACCGCCTACAAACAACACCCACAACAGCAAGGAACTCTTCAGCATCGCTAAAGAGCTCTCCAACCCCAGCGCCTGCAACAACGACATCACACACTCGCAAGACCTCTGCGACTCACTCGCCTCATTCTTTCACCGCAAGATCGCCGTCATACACGACAGCTTCGGCGCACAGACCAACTACCCAACCACCGAACCAGGGCACCCAACCGCCACCCTCTGCACCTGGAACCCAGTCAGCACCGATGACACCGCCCGCACGATGAACACCATCCACTCCGGCTCCCCCACCAACCCTTGCCCACACCACATCTTCAACAAAGCCGACTCCATCATCGCACCCCAACTCCGCGACATCATCAACAGCTCCTTCGCATCAGCCACCTTCCCGGAAAGCTGGAAGCATGCCGAACTCAGCGCCCTCCTGAAAAAACCCACCGCGGACCCCACAGACATCAAGAACTTCCGACCCATCTCGCTCCTCCCGTTTCCCGCCAAAGTCATCGAGAAGACCGTCAACCAACAACTCTCCACCTTCCTCGAGACTAACGGATCCCTACCCATCACAGTCCGGTTTCCGAGCAAACCACAGCACCATGACCGCCCTCATCGCAGCTACCGATGACATCAGGTCGATGCTCGACAACGGGAAACCTCCGCACTCTTCCTCCTGGATCTCTCAGCAGCCTTCGACACGGTATGCCACCACACCCTGATACGACGCCTCAGCGACACCGGCATCCCAGGTGCGGCCTTGGATTGGATCATCTTGTTCCTCGCCGGCAGAACCCAGAGAGTCCACCTCCCCCGTTCCGGTCCACGGCTACCAAAGTTATCTGCGATGTCCCACAAGGATCCTCGCTCAGCCCTACCCTCTTCAACGTCTACATGAGCCCCCTCGCGGCCATCGCACACAAACGCAACCTCAACATCATCTCCTACGCCGACGACACACAACTGATCCTCTCTCTCACCAATGACCCGGACACCGCCAGAGCCAGCCTCCAGGAAGGTATGAAGGATGTCGCGGAATGGATGAAGCTCAGCCGCCTGAAACTGAACTCAGACAAGACAGAAGTCCTCATCCCCCTCGGCCTGGAACGACTCCTGGTGGCCTCCTGCCCTGGGCACTGCCCCCAAACCCACAGACCAAGCTCGCAACCTGGGATTCATCCTGGACTCCTCCCTCACGATGACCAAGTAAGTCAACGCCGTCTCTTCATCCTGCTTCAACACCCAGCGCATGCTCCGAAAAATCTTCCGATGGATCCCAACCGCAGCCAGGAAGACGGTCACCCAGGCCCTCGTCGCCAGCCGCCTAGACTTCAGAAACACCCTCTACGCCGGAACCACAGTCAAGCTCCAGAAACGACTACAGCACATACAGAACGCCTCGGCAAGACTCATCCTGGACGTCCCCCGCCACAGCCACATCTCCACCCATCTGACGAATCTGCACTGGCTCCCCGTCAGCAAGAGAATCACATTCCGACTCCTCACCCACGCACACAAGGCTCTCCATGACGCAGGCCCCACGTACCTCAACAGCCGCCTCACCTTTCACACACCAACCCGCCAGCTCCGCTCCACCAGCCTCGCCATGGCCACCGTCCCACGCATCCGCAAAGCCACCGCCGGAGGAAGATCCTTCTCCTACCTGGCATCCAAGACCCGGAACTCCCTCCCCATCCACTCCGGCTGACACAGGACCACCTCGCCTTCAGGAAACAACTCAAGACCTGGCTGTTCGAGCAGTAGCATCCACCCCCTCCCCCAGCGCCTTGAGACCATAACGGATGAGTAGCTCGCTCTACAAATTCCTTGATTGATTGATTGATTGAATGAATAAGTATAGTATAGCTATAACTGCTGAATTTCTATGGTTTTGTGTGGGTAAAATATAAACCTAACTATAACATCCCCATAAACTTAATTTTTTCAGTGAATTTCTATGTTTTTGAAACGCAAGCAATCTATAAATAGTACACGTTAATACCACGATTGCCATAGCCAAAGCCCCCTCCTTGCATGCACCCAACCCTGCGCATGGCTGAAGGTTTGTAAGCGGTTGTATTTTTTTTCCCTTGGATTTTGGATCCCAGGATCCATTGCAGATTTACACTGGGGGCTGCACTGAGCCATGTGGTGCTTCCAGGATCTGCGGTTCATCCCTCCGCCCAAATAGAATTGTGCAATTTTTTGTCAATGAACTATCTCTCAGGAACTCCTCCATGTGTCTTGTGGGGTCAGGATATCTCTAATTTGAATTTCTATGTTATTTTTCACTTTTCCTTCCCTCCTTTGGACTGACCGAGAAACAAAATGGTGGCTGTAACTTTCCTTTCAGATTGCAGGCAGTCAATCAGGGCCTTCATATGGACCACAGATCCCCCAGGTACCCGTGGATTCCCCGCTGGTGGATCCGCGTCCAAAGATATACACATTTTTATTTCTATAATAACACCAAAACTACTGAAAAGATTCGCAACAAATTACAAGCAGCACTGTTTCTGGACAAAGAGTTAGCTTTCTGCCATATTTGGTGTACATCCGTTCAGCTGTAGTTGCGTTAAAAATATTTTAAATCCTCATAAAGATTGAAAGGGAAAAAAACATTTTGGGACCCCCTTTTTCTTGCCCCTCCCCCGCTTGATGAATCAAGCCGAAACTTTCCAGACAGCAGCTAAAGTGAGTGGCAAACTAGTTCTGAAACTTTTGTGAATCTTTGTCAATCAGCGCCAAAGTTATTAAACAAAACAAAAAATATTTAATCTATGTCATGAGTGATATAATGTGTGAGGTGATAAGCAGTGCATTGCAGGAGTGTAATTTATAGTTAGCGCAGGTAACTATAACTACTGAATTTCACTGGTTTTGTATGAGTGAAGTCTGAGCCTACCTATAACATCCCTGTAACCTTTGTTTTTGTCAGTGAATTTTGAGGTCTTTATATTTCCTAACTAAAGCTTCCATTTAACTTTTGGTTAAGAGGACTTCTAAGGTTTTTCAAATTATATTTCCTAACTATAATGTCCATGTAACCTTTGATTTTTAAGTGAATTTCCATGTTTTTTTTAACTAGCAGTTGCATTTGCAGGGTGGTCGAGAATGGGGGAGGAGCCTCCAAAGAGCTCTCAGTAATCCCTCTGTACGGGAGTTACTGGAGGTAAGAGGTTGGATCCTTTGTCCTCAAGGTTCCTCATCATTCAACACAACTTCATCCCCCAAACAGTAGAGTACCAGGAGGCACATTTGCAGAGTGGAAATTGGGTGTGGCCTCCAAAGACTTCTCAACAATCCCGCTGTGTGGAACTTACTGGAGGTAACAGAAGGGCTACCTGGGCCCCAGGGCCACTCAGCATCCAAGCAGACTTCATCCTCAACCAGTAGTGCACGAGCAGAAGCATTTGCAGAGGGGTGGAGAAAGGGGGCCCAGCCTCCAATCACCTCTCAGCAGTTCCTCTGTGTGGAACTTACTGGAGGTAATATGAAGGGTTGCTGGCCCCTAGGGACCCTCTGCAGCCAAGGAGACTTCAGCCCACAACCAGTTGTGCACCCGAAGGTGCGTTAACAGAGTGGCAGTGAAAGGGGGCAGGGCCTCTGGTGACTTGCCAGGCCGGCCTTTTTAAAATATTTTTTTCATAGATTTGGAGAGGAGGGACACGTAATCACCGCTCAGGGCTGACTTTGGCTCACAGACCCCATTTAACATGGCCCTATCTTTTAATTTGTTTAAGTAAGGGGAGGGGGCCATGCGGCCCCCCTACAGGATGGATTACAGCCCTGGTGATCCCATCCCCCAGACGCCCAGCCTTTTTTGTGGGTGCCCTAGTCCCACCCCAGGGTACCCACTGACAACTGTTCCTGGACTATGGTTGGGGCCTAACTCACCCCGCAGTACCCGCTGGCTTTGTACCTCTCTGCAAGAGCTGGCATTGCTTCACACACAGGAAGAAACTAAAAATGCTGCTCACTGTGTGTGAAAGCAATTTTGCTCCACTTCCAGCAAGCAAGAGCATTTCTAAATACTCTCACTTGCTGGAAGTGGAGTGTTTGCTATGGCTTGGTGGGTGAGATACATCTCCTGTCAAGCCATAGCAAACAGCTATGTCCCGGAGATCAATCATTCAATCAATCAAGCAATTTATATAGCGCGCTACTCACCCGGAAGGGTCTCAAGGCGCTGGGAGGGAGGGGTCCATTACTGTTCGAAAAGCCAGGTCTTGAGTTGCTTCCTGAAGGAGAGATGGTCGTGGGTCAGTTGTAGGTGGATGGGGAGGGAGTTCCATGTCTTGGCGGCCAGGTAGGAGAAGGATCTTCCTCCGGCGGTGGCTCTGCGAATGCTTGGTACTGTGGCGAGGGCGGGGCTGGTCGATCGTAGCTGGTGGGTGGGCGTTTAGAAAGTGAGGCGGTTGTTGAGGTACTTGGGGCCCAGGTCGTGGAGAGCCTTGTGTGCGTGGGTGAGGAGTCTGAACGTGATCCTCTTGCTAACGGGGAGCCAGTGCAGGTCTCTCAGGTGGATGGAGATGTGGTTGCGGTGGGGGATGTCCAGGATGAGTCGTGCGGAGGTGTTCTGTATGCGCTGGAGTCTTTTCTGTAGTTCGGCAGTGGTTCCCACGTAAAGGGTGTTCCCGTAGTCCAGTCGGCTGGTGACCAGTGCCTGGGTGACCGTCTTCCTGGTTTTGGTGGGGATCCATCGGAAGATCTTACGGAGCATGCGCAAGGTGTTGAAGCAGGATGATGAGACGGCGTTGACTTGTCTGGTCATCGTGAGGGAGGAGTCCAGGATGAAGCCCAGGTTTCGTGTGTGGTCCGTTGGTTTGGGGGTGGTGCCCAGGGCAGGGGGCCACCAGGAGTCATCCCAGGCAGAGGGGGATGATCCCAGGATGAGGACTTCTGTCTTGTCTGAGTTCAGTTTCAGGCGGCTGTTCTTCATCCACTCGGCGACGTCTTTCATTCCTTCGTGTAGGCTGGCTCTGGCAGGGTCGTTGGTGAGGGAAAGGATCAGCTGGGTGTCGTTGGCGTAGGAGATGATGTTAAGGTTAAGGGATAACCACCCCGGTGCACAGCAGGAGTCAGACCTGGGGGGTGGGGGTCCCCAGGGCCATTTATGGGTCCAGTAGGACAAGGCGCATGGTTGATTTAACTATAGCTGATGACACCGCAAGGCACCGATATGACCTCACCTATCACATCACTCATGACATGGTCAGTAACATCGCTAATGGCATCACCAATGATATCTGAAATTACATTGTGTTGGACTTGACCCTTTTTGCGGGGTCTTCCCTGAACTTTTTTGCCTTCCTCCTGTATTTTGTCTGACTTGTTTTTGGGTGGTTTTATGACTCTAGGCACTTTACTACTGCTGATCAGTGCTAAAGGGCATATGCTCTCTCTATGGTAAATTGATGTATGGATATGTGATTCCATGATTGGCTGATTTGGTTTACTTGTCAGACCTTAGTACAGTGCACTGAGTGTGCCCAGGGTTGTAAACCAAATTTTGCTAGTGGGCTTGGAGCACTGTTTGTGCCACCCACAGAAGCATCCTGTAAAAGTGAATCTCAGGCCTGCCATTGCAGAGCCTGTGTGCAATCTGGTACTGCCATGCTGTCTGGGCAAGTGCACCCACTTGCCAGTCCCTAAACTGTCCCTTTTCTTCCTATCAGACAGTCCTATGGTAGGCCCAAGGATAGGGTGCATTGTAAGTATAAGGTAGCCCTGGTGTGTGTGGCATGTCCTAATAGTGAATTACAGCCATTTTCGTTTTTACCTATTGCAAGGCCACCTGTTCTCCATAGGCCTGAATGGGCAGTTAGATTATTACATCTTATAAACCTAACTGACTCAGGAAATGTGATAGAAAATCAAAATTTAGTATGCCTGAACTCAGAATGATAAAATACATCTTTTAGTGAAGTTGAGTTTAACATTCTGTGGTTGAAAATACCACTTTTAGAATGTAGGTATTTTCTTGTCTAACTATCTAAGCCTGCCTCTTCTAGGTTGTGTATTCCTTGTCTGGAGTTTGAGTGACAGGGCTGGGGGATTCCAGGAGACAGGGTGAGTCAGCCCAGTGGTGAATAGAGCAATCTGCATCTAGATGGGAGGGAGGAGTTGCACCTGGGACCTGAATAGGGCTGTGCCTTCCTTCCACAATTCCGGCTCCACCCCCTGTGGGGCGTCTGATGTCTCTGCCCTACACTGTGAAAGGAGAAAAGGAGTCATGTCAACAGAGTGCTCCAGGGCTGTGCTTTCGCTCCACAATGCTGGCTCCACTTCCTGTGGGGCGTCTAATGTTTCTGGCTTGTACTGTGAAAGGAAGGAAGGAGTCATGTCAACAGAGTGCTCCAGAACTGGTTTGGACTGGGACTGCCTTCAGAGTCTTAAATATTGCAGGGATTTGTTAGCATGAGCTGAAAGCCATTTTGTATTTCTGGCAGCCATCTTGTTTGCCATGTGCTGACACGTGCTCGCCATGTGCTCTGTCCTCCCTCAGTGTTGACTGCTCTTGTAATCTGCCTAGAAACAAAATATATTTAGCATCTTCCACCTTCGCACATGCTCAGTTGAGCTTGCAGCTGTCCTTGTAACTGTTCCTAGTCTGTAAATGTTAGGATGTCTTCACCAGAATTAGCAACTGTTAGCTCCTCCCACTATGTTGAACAAGCAGATCTTGCAGGCCCATATTAGTCATTTTGCATGCTTACATGTGCCAGGACTGCCCCTTGGTCTTATGCTGACTATGTAACCCTAAGCACATATAAGGCCCCATTTTTCTCTACTCCTCAGAGTGCCTCATTCAGTTGCTAAGGCTTCTTTGTTGGTTTAAAAGGACCAAGTATCAGTGGGACCCCTGAGAAGGTTTCTATTTTCTTCAAATGGCGCTCCAACATGGACCTCCTCATGGAAGTGGCTATTTAAGGAGTGATCTTGTCAGGAGACAGAAATCTACTGAGGAGGGCAGGACAGGACTCTACTAAGGAAATACTCTGTGCACGGAGATTCTGGGGATTCTCTGACTCTGCAGCCTTGTATATTTCTGATCTTCCTGATTTTGATCCTCCACATGATGTCACTCCTGACTGGGAACCTTTTTGCCGTGAATATTCTAAAAAAGACCGTTAGGTCATTCAGAACTTGGCAGTTAGAATTTGGACAACCATTTGTTTGGTAAGAGTCATTCTGCGGCGCTTGCTGTTGGTTTTTGATGCCTTGGATTGGTAAGGTACTTTAGTACCGCTTACTGTGGCTTTGGATTAGTATGATTGGCCAATATTTGTATTTGTATGTATGTAATATGTTAATTGCAATTTATATAGGCAGGTAATGAGAAGATTTTCCTCTGTTTTGAATTGATTTGAACGGCATTTAGTACAAGAGTACCGTAAGTGCTAAAATATGACAATATTACAAAAAAGGATGCTTTTCTGCGCACTTTTATAAATGGAGAAATGCAGAGCGATTTTTTTGGTGTTCTGCTAGACAAAGCTAGTAAATTGAGTGTATTTTGGCTTATTGGAAATAAAACAGTTTGTTGGGCTGTTTTTATGCAGTCTTTTGAAATACTATTGAGAAGCGCTTCTTGTAAATATGACTTACAACTAGTATTTACAAATGGTTTGGTTTAAGTACAGTCTGTGGGCTGTCCTTTGTTTCTCTCCTCAGTGTTGATCTATGGGTTAATTGTGTGTTTAAATGTCTATGTGGTTTGTGCTTTCACATTAGTGATACTTCTGTAAATAGCGAGTGTATGACCCCTTCTGTATATGTCTGGAATGAGCGCAATGTGTTTGTTTGTGTTTTCTTGCTGACATCAGTCTGTTATGCAAAATGTAATTTAATTAATATTAAATAAAAATTAAATAAAAATCCAGAAATGAACCATATGATATGCTAAATAACTACATGTTACTATTAGATTGATAAGAGTAAGCAACTATGCACATGTACAAACGGCCAATGCTTTAAAGATAAAATTAGAATTCACATTGAATAGGAATAAAATAGGCCTTAAAAACAAAATTGTGTGTTTTGTAATAAATAAACAATTACAACATTTTCTTACATACATTGTGTTAGAGATAAACAGGCAAACACATCATCTGAGTAAATTGGATTCTGCTGAACTAAACACATAGAACATGCATTGAAATGCCTCTGTTTTAAATAGACAGTCACCGTGCTTCCATTTCAACACTAAAAAAAGGATTACAACAGCTGTGTTTTAACTGCTGCTTAGCAGCAGTTGTTGTTTTGATTGTAGGCCACTGAGGATTTTGTCAGGCCAAGCATGGGGTAAAATCCTGCATTTCAGACTGCTGTTTTAAAAAGTTACAAAAATCAGGTTCATTATTTTGGATAACAGGAAAAAATTTAAAGTAAAGATTTCCTTTCTTAAAGCCTTTTTTATAAGCATATTCGTGGTTCTGATGTTAAATATTTGTCCTTTTAAAAAGTGGCGCAAAAATGTTCATGTTTCAAGTTAGGCTTCTGTGCCTAGGCTTATGAATGAATGTGTCTAAATATGATAGGCAAGGAATGAAGCTTGCTTTTCCTATGTGGAATTATAAAAATGATTGGTTTTATTAAAAAAATCTATACTACTATTATAAAGGAAGAACTTTGAACCTTTGAGGCGGGTAAATTCGGGAACCACAGCGCCAATCCACACACCCGATACATCGTTGTAATTGTCAGGGTGTGCAGATGGACATAGGCTATATAAATTAAAAAAATATAGGTTATTTAAAAAATTTACGAGAAAAAAAAAAGTAGTCCCATGGAAGTAGCGCCGGCCGCGACGTCCGTGTTGACATCAGGAGAGCGGGGAGGAGCGGCGTCCAGGAGCGCGAGGAGGAGCAGCAGACATGAGCGTGGGGAGGAGCGGCGGACAGGCTAGGAGGAGCGGCGGACAGGCGGCGTACCGGTGAACTCAGGAGTGCGGGGAGGTGCGGCGGATGAGGTAAGGCTCCGGGGGACCCATGGACAATGTCGGGGTGGGGTCCCTGAAGCCAAGGTTGGGATGGGCTGCTACGCCGGGGGACACACAGACAACTCAGGAGCGCGGGGAGGTGCGGCGGATAAGGTAAGGCTCCGGTGCACCCACGGACAATGTCGGGGCGGGCGGGGGCCCTGAAGCCAAGGTCGGGACGGGCTGCTACTCCGGGGGACCCACGGACAATATTGGGGCGGACGGGGGCCGGGGCGGGCGTTGGCCCTAAAGCCTGATTGCTAGCGGCGGACCAGTAAATTCAGGAGCGCGGGGAGGTGCGGTGGATGAGGTAAGGCTTCGGGGGACCCACGGACAATGTCGGGGCGGGCGGGGGCCCTGAAGCCAAGGTTGGGACAGGCTGCTACTCCGGGGGACCCACGGACAATGTCGGGGCCGTCGAGGGCCGGGTCGGGCAGGGACCCTGAAGCCTGATTGCTCCTGGACAAGGTCGGGACCGGCTGCTAGTATATTAATAATTATGAAAAGTAAATTAAAAAAAATAAGTGCTTTAAATTTGTTTTTTAATATTTATAAAGCTTAATACTCATACTGTGACCTCCTAGCATTAAAATTAAATTTAAGTTGTGTTGTAGTGAAGTGTAGTGAAGTGAATGCAAGTTTGCTCCTTTGTTTTTTGGTGAAGAGATTCCTGGGTACACTGGATGCAATGTGTGGTCCCAACGAATGAGAAGTGCACCAGCAGAGCAATACAGGAGTTAGGGAAGGACTTGAGTTCAGGGTACAGGTGCTGTGATTCTGGTGCCTGTTAGATTGAAGTGAAGAAAACTGGTGCACTGCCTGAGACACTGGACAGGATCGCTAACAGCATTTGCCCATGGTGGGTGACTGCCCTATCCTGAAAGAAGAGACTTTTCCCTTGAAACTGGGCTGTGATTCTTGAGTTGAGAGTTGTGCAGCTCCACCGTGGAAACAAGAGTCTGCCTGTGAGGCTCAAATGGCCACAGGAAGAAGACTCCCCTCTGGTTGGTTGTACAGCGGCTTCAATTTCCCCAAGGAATTCTTCTTTTTCTTGTTAATAATGTACACCTTTGGATGTCCCGTTTTTAAGGAGGAGCAGCCCTTTGCAGCTCTTCGTCCTAATTCCTATGGCCCTGTGTGGTCCTCCTGGTCCCTTGGAGCCTGGATTGTTTTTATAATAATCTGTTTAGTTGCTTTAATATTTGCAATAGTTATATTTATTATGCACGAAAAACATTTTTCCGAGCAATTGAAAAATGTGACTTTGCCCTTTCCTTGATTGTATTAAATTGATGTTCTAGCCCTCATGAAAGGAAAATGTAACAGTCAATTGGAAAATGTTTTTATTAAAGATGTCCTGTTAGCTATTCTGAAACTGAAATAGATAGTCACTGCAATGCATAGGAGCACTGAAAATGTTTACTAGATGATTTTAGGATCTTGTAATCTGCCTAGAAACAAACTATATTTAGCATCTTCCACCTTCGCACATGCTCAGTTGAGCTTGCAGCTGTCCTTGTAACTGTTCCTAGTCTGTCAATGTTAGGATGTTTTCACCAGAATTAGCAACTGTTAGCTACTCCCACTTTGTTAAGCAAGTAGATCTTGCAGGCCCATATTAGTCATTTTGCATGCTTACATGTGCCAGGAATGCCCCTTGGTCTTATGCTGACTATGTAACCCTAAGCATATATAAGGCCCTAGTTTTCTGTACTCCTTAGACTGCCTCATTCAGTTGCTAAGGCTTCTGTGTGACATAGTCTCCCTCATTTGAGGTTAATAAAGATGTTACTTTTATATTTCAGCTTCTGTGCCAATTTCTTCTTTGTTGGTTTAAAGGGACCAAGTATCAGTGGGACCCCTGAGAAGGTTTCTATTTTCTTCACGAGGACAAAGGTTTTTGGTATATAAGTGTTGGTAACCTGATCCCAAGGAATTAGATCACTTTTGGACTACAAGAAGAAACCTTTGCTGATGAGTGGAACCTGAAGAAACTGAAGAGAGAATATCCCAAAGCTCAAGTACTGCTTGGGGGATTGGCCTGCAGTGGTTGCCTTACTGCCAAAGAAAGGAGAAAGAACTTTGGGTGCACTTTGTTGAACTTGTGCAGGATCTCCAAGAGCATGAGAGAAGAGTTTGCCTCCTGCTGAAGTCTCATGGACAACAGACTTCAACCCCCAGCTCCCCAAGAGTTCTTTTAAAGTATCTTCTGCTGTTTTGGGCCTTCTGAGGGACTAAGTGTCACAAGGAGCAGGAAGCGCGACTCAAGAGGGAGAAGCGTGTCGCTGTTGCAGCCACTGCTGTTGCATCGTGAATGTTGCCGCTGTAGTTGATGCATTGCACCGCATCAAGGGAAGTGTCCCGCAACGCCGAAGAAGCGTGTCGCTGTCACAGCCGCTGCCGTTGCATCATGGATGTTGCCGCTGTAGTTGATGCATTGCACCGCATCAAGGGAAGTGTCTCGCAACGAGGAAGAAGCGTGTTTTTTTCGGAGCTGCTGCCGTTGCAGCGTGGATGTTGCCGCTGTGGGTGTCTCATGCATCGTATCAAGAAAAGCACCTTGCATCCACAGAGAAGCGTGCTGCAGTCGGAGCTGCTGTTGTTGCATCACTAAACAAGTGTGTCGCCCCTGCAGTTGTTGCATCGAGCGGAAGCGTCTCGCATTGTCGGAGAAAAGTGTTGCAGCCAAAGCCGCTGTTTTCATATCACTGAACAAGGGTGTCAACGCTGCAGCTGATGCATCTTGCTGAGACTTATCATAACATCGGAGAAGCGTGCCACATAAGGAAGAAGTTGACGTCTATATTTCTTTGCACCGGTCCTTGCCGCATTTCCGTCCGTGCAACACTTTAGTTGCCCTGCGTGTAGCTTCTGAAGGTACATTGACTCGAAGTGTCAATATACCGTAAGCTAAAACTACCATTTTAAGTACAGTATTGGGGATTTTTGTCGTTTGTGGTCTTGTGATAAGTCTATATAAAGAATACTTATTTTTTACATAAAACCTGTGTGGTGTCCATCTGTACTGTTGCCACTGTATTACTGTTCACAAATTCTTTACACACTGCCTCTGAGATAAGCCTGTCTGCTCGTGCCAAGCTACCAAGGGGGTGAGCAGGGGTTATTTTAGGAGTGTACCCCCTTACCGCGACTGGAGGCAAGAGTCCCTATTTGTCACAAGAACCTACCTGTGCAACTAGAGACCCCCAAATCTAACACATTACTTATGACATCACTGATGACATCATTCAGTGATCGTGAGTTTTTTAAACCATTCCTAAGTGTTAACCATATTTACTAAGGTACCACAAAAGTTAAATTAGCATACTATGTGCACTACTAATGAGTGATACAATTTTACAACATAAAATATGTGAGTGGCTGTGTGACAGTTTCCATGTGACTGTTTGGGTTTGTGAGTAGCTGCATGGGTGAATAATTGGATGTGTGAAAAGCTATATGGGTGAATAAGTGAGTCTATGAGTAGCTGTATGGTTCTGTGTGTGAGTGGCTGTATGCGTAAGTGAGTAGCTGAGTGGATGTGTGAGTGAGTGCTCCACTCGCCCCCATCGTCAGAACCCATGGACTCAATATTGTGTCATACGCAGACGACACCCAGCTCATTCTCTCCCTATCCAACAAACCCAATACCGCCAGATACAATTTTTGAGAAGGCATCGCCAAATGGATGAAAAACAGCTGCCTACAACTAAACACCAACAAAACAGAAGTACTCATCCTGGGCCCAAACCCCGATGCATGGAATGACACCTGGTGGCCCCCCGCCCTCAGAAGCCTGCCCACCCCCGTGGGCCACGCACCACGCACGTAACCTGGGAATCCTCCTGGACTCCAAGCTCAAAATGGACTGCCAGATCAACTCCGTCTTGCCCTCCTGCTTCCACACCCTCTGCCTCCTACGTAAGACCTTCAAATGGATCCCCCTCAAACACAGAAAGACCGACACTTACGCCCTGGTCACCAGCAGACTTGACTATGGCAATGCACTCTACGCCATAATAAACAAAAACGTCACCCACAAACTACAGAACATCCAGAACACCACCGCAAGACTGGTCCTCAACCTGCCAAAACACTGCCACATCTCCCAGCACCGGCGCATACTCCACTGGCTCCCCATCAAAGCTAGAGTCACCTTCAAGATGCTCACCCACGCCCACAAGGCCCTCCACGACACCGGACCAGCATACCTGAACAGCCGACTCAAATTCCATGCACCCCAGAGGACACTGCGATCTGCCCAGCTCACCTACGCTCCTCCTCGCACTAGAAAGACAAGTTTGGGAGGTTGCTCTTTCTCCTTCCTCGGGACCCAAGCAAGGAACGCCCTGCCGATCCACCTTAAACACACAACATTGCTCCCCATCTTCGCAAGAAACCTTCAAACGTGGCTCTTCGACAGACCACCCCCCTTTATGGACTGGAGCCTGCTAACCCCACCCCCCTAATGCCTTGAGACTCTTACGGGTGAGTAGTTGCGCTTAACAAACACCTGATTGATTGATTGATTGATTGAGTGACTGTATGGATGAATAGATGGATGTGTAAGGAGCTGTTTGGGTGAATAAGTGGGTGTTTGAGTGGATGTATGACGTTACAACGCATGCTATTACCACGCATGCTGTTACAACGCAAGTATTACAACGAAAACCATTACAACACATTACACTTGGGGGTGCTGGATAGTGAATAGTTTAATTTACTATTCCAACTCCAGTCCCCATGGACACTAGGGAAGTTGTTGGATAGTAAATTAAAACTATTCCTTATCCTAGAGCGCCCCCCAGTGTAATGCGTTGTAATGGTTTTCGTTGTAATACATGCGTTGTAACAGCACTGCATGGTAAAAGTTGCGTTGTAAAGTTTGCATACCTTTTGAGTAGCTGTATGGGTGAGTGAGAGTTTTTATGAGTAGCTGTTTTGGAGAGTGGGTATGTGAGTGGCTTTATGCGTAGGTGAGTGTGAGTGGCTGTATGGGTGAGAGAGTACCTGTTAGAGTGGGTGTTTAGTTAATTGAGTGGGTGTGTAAGTGGCTGTATTAGAGACTGTGAGTCTGAGTGAGTAGATTTATGGGTGAGTGAGTATAGTGTTAGCGCTTGTATGAATGTGTCAATATGTATGTAAGTTGTTGTGTGGGTGTGTGTGTGGCTCTGTTGAGAGGCTGTATGGGTGAGTGACTAGGTGTGTGAGTTAGCGTTATAGCCATCCAACACCTACCCTCTTAGTAGACCCAGAAGGGGCATGAATGGGGCGGAGCACTGTCTGGTAACAGTGCCTGAGCACTGCAGTGCAGGACATATGTGTGCAGAGGTAACACCCAATTTGCATGCTCACTATTACGTGCCCAAGTGCTTTCTACACGATCCTGTGGGTTTTCTTTGGCCTTGTCATGCAAGAGTAGGCACAGTTCAAAATGATTATACAAACTGCCACACCCTGCCCTTCTAGACTGTTCTAGAAGGTTACAGACTATTTTAGAGGGTTCCTTATTGGCCACGCCCATACTGCCACACCCTTCCTTTCTAGACTATTCTAGAGTGTACCGTTCTAGAAGGTTCCAAAAACTCCTGACTCCTGATGCTCTCAGTGCCATATTGACCAACCAAGTCTTTCCAAGCCATGCCCGTCGTCACACCCATTGCTAACCAATAGGTGACTCGGCTAAGAAGTAAGAAAATGTCAAAGGTGATACTGAAGCTACTGCCCTCGGACAAGCGGCAATAGGAGACCTGGGCCAACAACATCAATTCTACAGCATAGACAAACCCACCTGCAGCCATGCCCTGGCAGCATCCATTAGCACCCTGCAAGGGACGGAAGGATTTTCAAGAGGAGTCTGCAGCAGCACTGTTATCAATGACGCACAAGACCGCTGCAGCAAACACCAAAGGAATCGAGATCTGTCATGGAGTTTTAGAACTGTGATTGCAAGCTTGAAAAAGGCGTGAATGCCTGCTGTACCTTCAAACTGAAACAGTCTAATGCGCAAAAGTGTTAGCATCTGGCGCCTTTCTGCAACCTCGACACAGCAACTTCCCAGCAGGGCTGTAGAGAATGATTTATGTATATATTTGTTTCCTGTTACCTTTTTACAAGAAATGCATGGCAGTGATCAGGGCTCGAGGTACCTGACAACCTGAGACTCTGCAACCTCTTCGCACCAGGCTTGCTCTTTCAAACCGGTTATCTAGTGCACTGGACTCAACCTAGAGACTTCCAAATCTGGGTCTAAGTACAAGCCCATGGAATAATTTGAAGAGAACCCTTTACAGGCATATGCATCAAAGTAAATACCGGGAGCAAAGTGGCAGATTCTCAGAATCTGCCCCTTTGCTCCCGGTATTTTTGCATTTGGGATGCATCATCCCAAATGCAAAAATCACAATTTAAGAAATCTCTAAATTGAGATTCCTTAAATAGCGATTGCATTTAAGGAATCAAAAAAATAGCGAATTCGCTAAAAGGGGGAGCAAATTACCATGAAGTTGTACTTCATGGTAATTTGCTAAAACTTTGAAAAAAGCACTTTTGTGCATTTTTCAAAGTTTCATGTTACACATACACATGCCCCTAGGGCATGTGTGTGTGCAACATGTGTGCAGATATCAATTTCAGGGGTGCAACAGGGTGTCATTTTGACACCCCTGCACCCTTGAAATTGCATGAGCAATTTGCGAGTAAATACTGGTACTCGCAAATTGCTCATGCAATCTCCAATTCATTCCTATGGGCCTATAGGTCCATGGGAATGAATGGTACAGCATTCCTTAATTGCGACTAGCAATTAGCAAGTTGCAAATAAGGAATGTTTAGGAATCGCTATTTTAATAGCGATTCCTACATGCATAGGATTTTGCTATTCCTTAATAGCGATTCCTTAAAACTCGCTATTTAGGAATAGCAAAAGGCTGCGTTGATGCATCTGCCAGTTAGTCCTCATTCATACTACAGTAAGGCATGACCAAGAAAACCACGAGGTAATTAATATTGGAGTGTATGTGTGTGTGGAGTGTGGTAGCATGGGGGCCTGAAGGACGTGTTTAAAAGCATAAATATTAATAATGTACACTTTATCCTACCAGATTACCAGAATCTGAGCAATATTGCCAAGAGTCTGAAGCAGAGAAAACCTGAACATAGTCATTGGTTGGCCGATTACAATTTGTCCCTTCGCCTGTTCTCTTCTATGGCTCTTGGTGGTGAGCTATTAAGCTCCTTCTACAGAACTTAGAGGGGTATGGACGGACTATCCATTCCCCTCTTGCATCTCTCTACTGGGTCTAAAGGTCCTGGTTAGTGGAATTGTATTACAGTGATAATCTGGTTTTGACAGATTGCCTAGCCCAGGTTTAAACCTTAGCTTGAGCGATGGACACCAACCGCGCGCTTACCTCCATACTTGATATGATCATTAGCCTGTAGCAAGACTTCCAGGCTTCCCAAATGTAGTGCCAGGAGTTGAGGTGAGAACTTGGGTCAGTAAAGAGAGCGGTAGCAGGGCTTTCCTGCAAGAAAAAGGAGGATAGAGGTACACCATGATTAAGAGCCTGGACATTTGCAACATTGTCACATTCAGGAACCTCCTCCAATTCTTCTACTACACATCCCCCTGTAAGGTTGTGTGCAGTCTAGTTGTTGGTGGGTGGAGTTAGGGGGAAGACAGGAAGAGGAGGAGCGGACGCAGGAAAGAGTTAGTTAGAGTAGGGACAGGGAACTGAGAAGAAGTGCAATAAAGAGCACGTGATAATTTGAATATCGTGTAGCGTCATTCTTGGTAGCACGACGCTACAGCCGGCGACGAGGGTGGGATGGCGCAGTCTGCCACCCTGAAGCCCGACAAACGAGTGACCCGTTGCCAGACAGCACACCGAGAAAGTCGCCGTCGCGACACGTGTGCTGCGCAAGAGACCGGCGCCGATAGTGTCTGGCCAGCGGTAAGCGTTTGTGGAGCCCCAGCGGGAGAAGCCCAGTGAGTGGAGCACTAGTCAGCGCTGAAATTGCCCCCGCTGAATTGCGCAGTCGAGCGCTAGATTGTGGGGGCCCACCTCGGAGGCGCGAGGTCACGTGGTGTGGAGGATTAAAGAAGATCGGGAGCCCACCCCGATCTTACCTGCTGCCCCGAGGTCCACGGAGCTTGTGGAGGTGCTGCCGATCACAGCGACCGGCTGCCGTTGAGTCCCGGTGAAGCGTGAGCCTGAAAGAGTGCATGAGCTCAAAATCTCGTGGAGAACGAGATTTCGATGGCGGCGGCCATTTTAAAGCATAGGGCGGCCATTATGAAGTCAGGCATCAGCAAAAAAAGTGAACAAGCACTAGCAAAGGCAACATCAAAATAAACACGCATGAGCAAAGGCAACAGCAAAAGTGAACAAGCACGAGTCAAGACAACAGCAAGAGTAAACCAGCACGAGCAAAGGCGCCAGCAAACGTGAACAAGCAGGAGCCAAGACAACAGCAAGAGTGAACAAGCACGAGCAAAGGCAACAGCAAAAGTGAACAAGCACGAGCCAAGACAACAGAAAGAGTGAATAAGCACGATCAAAGATAACAGCAAAAGTGAACAAGCACAAGCCAAGGTAACGGCAAAAGTGACCAAGTCAGGAATCAAAGATGACGACGTCACCACAACGGAACACGGCGGCCGTGGCAGCAATCACACCAATCAAGACCAGCGTCTCGTATTTGAGTACTCCAGAACCATTGACTCTAATAGCTGGAGGAGGCATGGGACCCCGATGGGAGGAGTGGTTGGAAGACTTTGAGGACTATATGAAAGGATCAAAGGTCACGGATGAAGAAGAAAAATTTATTGCACTACGTAATCTGGTTGGGAAAGAAGTCAGTAAGGTGATTAAGGAATTGCCGCCTGCTGGAACTGGATCCTATGTCAAGGTGAGACATTCTCTGAGTCTGAACAAAAGATTTTTACATAAGAGAAATGTGGACTATGAAAGGTACATGTTCTATCAAGCTCGTCAAGAAAGAGAAGAATTGATGAGCACGTTTATAATGAGACTACGACGTCTATCTCGATATTGTGAATTTGATACATTCTCCACAGACGACGCTTTAAGACTGCGAATAATGGAAGCATGCCAATTGGAGACCCTGAGAAGGCGGCTTTTGTGGAAAAGTCACAACCTTGACGAGATTGAGGAGATGACTCGGATATATGATCAAGCAGAGGAACATGCCAGAAAAATGGAGGCGGGGCATGGTGAGAGGTGGGAACAAGCACATCGGATACAAGAGAAGGACTCTCGCGGACGCTCTCGAGGTCGACGCCGGACGTCCAGGCCACCGTCCCGCCAACATTACACAGGAAGCAGGCGCCATGAGTCCGGCCGAGGTGACAAGAAGCGGGATAGCCCCCGGAAATGTTATAGGTGTGGATACGACTTTCCGACAGCTGTCCAGCACTAGGTCAGCAATGTCGAAAATGCGGAAGGGAAAATCACTTTGAGGCTATGTGTAGAGAATATCGCAAAGAAAGGATGAAAGAGACACCGAGAGCGTCTCGCCCTGACACCAGGTGGCATCATGTGAAGGCCGTTCAGGATCGGCCGGAGTCATCCTCTGGCTCCTCACGTTCCAGCAGAGAGTCTCGCAGGTCTCAATGGGAGAGAAGGTCCCCATCCAGAGGATCCAGATCAACATCACGGGAATCGGTGTATACAGATGAGTATGTATGCATGGTAGCTGATCCAGATCAATTAAAAAAATACCCTAGACTAGACATAACTGTGGGCACTAATCCAACGAAGTTTGTAATGGATAGTGGGGCCTCACTGAACTATATCCCTGTAACCGAATACAACAAGATGAAACCGCCACCCACACTGAGTCCGGCCTATGTCAGAGTGTTCACGTGGATGTCGAAAAAACCTCTCCGTTGCCTGGGGAAATTTGCAACCACCCTCAAGCACAAAAACACCTCTGTACCGGCACATATCCAATTGATTGAAGGCCCAGAGGCTGATTGTCTCCTCAGTCTGCCCACTGCGGAGCGTCTTCGGCTGGTTGAGATCTTGTACAGAGTAAGTGATGATCTGGACATCATACACAAGTTCCCCAAATTATTCACCGGACTTGGGAAAATGAACAGATGCCAAATCCGGTTGCACATCAACGAACAGGTGCGTCCCGTCGCACAACATCATAAATGAGTGCCCTTCCACCTTCAACAAGCGGTGGAAGATGAAATTCAGGAGTTGTTACGGACAGACATTATTGAGAGGACCGAAGGGCCAACACCGTGGGTGTCACCAGGAGTCATAGTGCCAAAGGAGGGCACACCTGAAAAGGTGCGCTTGTGTGTGGATATGAGGCTCCCCAACACGGCCATCGAGAGGGAGCGCCATCCTGGAACTCATTTGAGCGACATGATCTCATCACTAAATGGCGCAAGGGTCTTCTCCAAATTAGACTTAAATAAAGGGTACCACCAGTTGGAATTAAATGAGAAATCGCAATATATAACAACATTCACCACGCATCTAGGGTTATTCCGCTACAAACGGCTTAGTTTTGGCATTTCATCTGCCGCGGAGATCTTTCAAGAAGCCATCCGCCAGATCATCCAGCACATACCGAATACACTTAATTATAGTGATGACATTCTGGTATATGGTTCAAATGTTCAAGAGCATGACAAGGCATTAGACTGGGTGTGCCATGCTCTTCTGGAGGCCAACCTTACTCTCAACAAGGATAAGTGTGAGTTTCATCAATCCACTCTTAAATACTTTGGTCATGTGTTTTCCGGAGCTGGGATGAAGCCTGATCCTGAAAAGGTAATAGCCTTAAACGATACCAAGAGTCCGCAAGATGTGGGTGACATTCAATCTTTTCTGGGCATGGCCAGCTACTGTGCCAGATATATAAAGGACTATGCCACTATCAGCCACCCGCTACGTGCCCTCACCAAACAAGGCAGACATTTAATTGGACTCCCCAATGTGAGCAGGCTTTCCGAGAAATCAAATATGCCGTCGAATCAGCAGACAACCTGACATACTTCAGCCCCAAACGAAACACTGAGATCACTGTGGGCGCCAGCCCAGTGGGACTGGGTGCAATACTGGCTCAGTTTGACAATGAGACGGACCAGAGACACATTGTGGCCTATGCCAGTAGAAGCTTATCGAACACGGAAAAAGCTTATTGCCAACCGGAAAAGGAGAGCCTTGCGGTTATGTGGGCGTGCGAGCACTTTCATATTTTTATATATGGCAAATACTTTACGCTAGTGACCGACCGTCAATCACTAGTCACCATCTTTGGAACTCCCAGAGCCTAGATGCCACCTCGAATTGAGCGCTGGGATTTGCGTCTACAAGAGTACACGTATACAATAGTGCACAAACCAGGGAAGTCAGCGAATCCAGCTGATTATATGTCAAGACACCCTCAAGCATGACAGGCGTCGTGTCCCTCTGTGGCGGAAGAATACCTACACTTCGTAGTGGACCATGCCAGACCACCGGCGGTTCCATTGGAGGCAATATGTGAAGCCACTGCTCGAGGTGACATCCTTCAAAAGGTGATGCGCCGGTTGCGGACCAATCGATGGCGCCATGACAGTGAGGAGGAAGGGTGCAATCCACAGGTCCGGCAAGAGATGCAGGCCTTTAGGCATGTGAGC
The DNA here is from genome assembly GCF_964261635.1 of Lissotriton helveticus. Classification (NCBI taxonomy): domain Eukaryota; kingdom Metazoa; phylum Chordata; class Amphibia; order Caudata; family Salamandridae; genus Lissotriton; species Lissotriton helveticus. The sequence continues at coordinate 1,763,476,270 of NC_136068.1, forward strand.
GAAGAACTATCTGCCACCTCAGAGGGGCTCCTACTGAGGGACCAACGAATCGTCATCCCGATGCAACTCCGCCAGGGTGTCATCAACTTAGGCCATGAGGGTCATCGTGGAGTGGTCGCTACAAAAAGAGCGCTCAGAGAGCGAGTGTGGTTCCCGCTACTCGACCAGATGGTGGCACTCACTCTAAAAGACTGCCCCCAGTGCCAACTGGTCAACTCAGGAGATCCTCCAGCACCCTTACAAATGTCAAAGTTGCCTGATGGTGTTTGGCAAGAACTTGCCATGGACTTTTATGGACCCATTTAGTCGGGCAAATATGTCCTAGTGATAATGGACGAGTACTCTAGATTTCCGATAGCTCAGTTTGTACCCTCTACCAGTGCAACCAGCACTATAGCAGTGTTGGATGAAGTGTTCGCGGCTTGGGGTGTTCCTAAAGAACTCAAGACTGATAACGGGCCCCCTTTCAATGGGCACGAATTCGAAGAATTTGCAAAGCACCTGAATTTCAGGCATCGCAAGATCACTCCCCTCTGGCCTCAGGCCAATGGCATGGAGGAGCGATTTATGGCAACCTTAAAAAAAACATTCCAGCAAGCCACCAGTGACAAGAAGGATTTACAAGTGGCTCTCAACGAAGTTTTGAGGGCCTATCGAACGACACCTCATGCCACTACAGGGAAATGTCCTGCCACCCTCATGTTGGGACGACCAATCAGAACACGTATACCCATGTGGGAAGGCTCCCTGCGACCGGTGTCGCCAACAAGAACACATGAGGAGCTAGTAGTAGCTGACCGGGGGTGCAAGAACAAAATGAAATCCTATGCTGACTCTCGGAGGAGAGCCAGGTCTTCATCTTTGCAAGAAGGTGACTGTTTTCTGGTCAAGCAGGAACAGCAAAGAAAGACTGACTGCAAGTTCAGAGCTGAACCTCTTATGATCACTCAACAGAAGGGTACAATGTTAACGACTGAATCAGAGAACAGGAAAATTACCAGGAATGTGTCGCACTTTCAACAATGCGCCCCTACTGTCAAGGATGCCCTCCACAAAAGGAGTGAGAGCCTGGAGGTAGAGGGATCCGGCAGTACAGCTGCCGTACAAAGAGCTGAGACTCATTCTGAAGCTGAACCTGGAGGAGGTGTGGTCCTACGACCCAGACGAGATATTAGACGACCTGTGCAGCTGATTGAAGAGCTATAACCAAGTCAGACTTTCTTTTTCTAATTTTGCTAACAAAGGGGGAGATGTAAAGTTGTGTGCAGTCTAATTGTTGGTGGGTGGAGGGGGAAGAGAGGAAGAGGAGGAGCGGATGCAGGAAAGGGTTAGTTAGAGTAGGGACGGGGAACTGAGAATAAGTGCAATAAAGAGCTCATGATAATTTGAATATCGTGTAGCGTCATTCTTGGTAGCACGACGCTACACCCCCTTCTATCACTCCTTGGGTGAGGGAGGTCAGTCTACACCTGCTACCGCCATACATGTAATCAATCTACCTCAGATCCTACTGAACATTTTTATGGTGACCCCAGAAAATACGTTGTTTTCCTTAGCCAGCCTAAGTTACATTTTTATCTGCACCAACAGAGCTTCTAGATGACCAAACCAAAACGGCCTTTGTATTACCAAGCTTGGGTAGTAACAATGCAAGTTGGTCGAAACCTGTTATAGAGAGGAATGATCCTATCTTGTATATTTTGTCTGCCATCCGTGGGGATTTAGCCAAGAAAGTTTGCTCGAAAAATGCATGCCCTGTCTCTTGTTAGAGAGTTCATCACCTTGAAGCAGGGATTAAAAGACTTGCCGACACACATTACCACATTCACTCGGTTGATGATAGAGACTAAATGTTGGGTGGAGAAAAAGAGCTCCCTTTTTCTGCTAAGTGCTAAGGAGCAAACTAAAAGATGTTCTGGCCCAGGTGGTGAACATACCAGACACGTTGCGAAGAACTAATAGCTGTAGCAGCGCATGCCATTTGGGCCATAGGTTGAATGAAAGAAAAGGGGACAAATCACGACCGGACCGAAAAATGGGAAAGAACCAGTGCAGGCAAATGGTGTCTCAGGCCCTCTTACACTGGAAGAATGTGAATAACGAAAAAAACGCAAAAACAGTGTATGTACTTTGGTAAAATTAGACACTTTGCTAAGGACTGTACTACCTGCAACAGAACCAATGACATAAGCAGCTCACAAAGGGACAGGGAGTGGTGCAGGGTCAAAGTATGGATTTTCTGGAAAACTAGATCTCTTGAGTTTGACAGGGGTCCCAAATTCGTGAGAAACAGATGTAGAGACCCCATTGTGTTAGCAAACACCCAAAAAAGTGCAGTTGCAATGTTAACATTGAGATGCACTTAAATCTACCTGACAAGGATGCCATAGAAGTTGCAGCACAACCAGAAACCTCATGGGCCAAACCTTTCCACGGCAGATTAAAGTCCCATGCGTCACTAAAGACATTTCCGAACTAGTGAAGACTGTCAATGGAACTGCCTTAACCTCAGGTCTGGAACAATTCCATACCGTCCCATTAGTAATGCAGCTGGGCTCAGCGCATTGGGGAGAGATATGGATTGATATAATCGTCACAAGTCCAGCGGGCCTCATGAAACATCCAGCTCACTTCGAAGTACTGCCACGAGCAACGCCATAAGGAATTTGTGGTTTATGATATGGCTAGTAAGCATGGGCGTAAAATCCGTTCCGCTCGCGGAATTTGCGGGTATTCGGCAAATTCGCAATCCGCAAACTCTAGCAAATTTGTCGAAAATCCGTAAATTCGCACGCGGCGGATTTTTTTTCTTGGTGATACAATTTTGCGGCGAGCGGCGTTCACTTACCGTCATTCAGCGTTTGCCGAGTTGTTTTTCTCGATATTTTGCTAGTGCTGCGCCATTTTGGATCTTGCTGCGGGATCCCGCGGGAGTTTGTCGACCGCGATTACGTCATCGCGCCTTGCCACCTTGCACAGCACGTATCGCGAGAGTTCGCAATTGCGAACACGTAGGTGCGGCAGGCAGCAACAATCTCGCACTCGCGAAATAAAGATTTTGCAATTTCGCACAAAAAATCCACCAGCAAACAGCATAAACCTTCAGAAAATGATGATTTTTATCAGAATCACTCCTCAGGTTGACATTTGCCTGCCCCAGAGTCTCCAACTTCCTGTTCATGTACAGCAGGCTCCTCCCAGTGCATTCTTCATGTGCTGGTCACTTTCATTTGGACCTTGACCTGGAAGGGTTACTCTTTGTGGATGCTGCTGGATATTTGGATTTAAGGCCTTTTTGACTTTCTTTGGATCACTTTTGGATTAGAAATCAACTTTCACAAGTAAGTTTGTTTGGGGCATTACAGTTGCTGCAACTACAATTTTGGAACTTTTTCAGAACATTAAATAAAATATATTGTGGGTAGCCACAGTATCCAGTAGGACCAGGGTTAGTTATGGGTGCATGATACAACTGTTTTGTTGAATTTAAACATCATTGAGTGCATGGATGGGCTGGGATTGTGCTGAATTTTGTGTTTTTTGTCGATTTTTTTTGTGGCTGCTGTTGAGGCCTTTTGCCCAGGGGTAGTGAGTGGTGCATGGACTGAGTCTGCCTGTGGGGTCTCTTTAATGTAAACATCCTGGATGGCATTGGATTGTGGTAATTTTTGTGTGTTTTTCGTTTTTTTTGGGGTGTACTGTTGATGTGGACTGGCCATGTGGGTGGTGGTGGCCATTTTGAGTGCTTGTACAAGCAGGCCCTCCACATGTGCTTGGGGTGCAAGGGGCCATTTTGAAGACAGGCAGTGTCTGAGGCCTGCACCCATTTTGCCTAGCTTTCATCCGTTATGCCCAGGGGTAGTGAGTGGTACATGGGCCTAGTCTTTCTGTGGGGTGTCTTCTTGAATTTAAACATCATTGAGGCCATGGGTGGGCTGGGATTGTGCTGAATTTTGTGGTTTTTGTCGATTTTTTGGGTTGTATAACTGATGTTCCTCTGTCTTCCATTGCTTTTAGGTGCACAAGAGAACCACGAGTGCCAGGAAGAAGTCCTGCTGTGGTGTGTGCAGCACAACGTCACGTGTGGCCACAGACAACTCTGCAACTTGTGCAACTGCGGCCTGCTGTTCTGAGTGACATCTGAAGAAGATGGCCCCAAAAAAAGTTCCCCGTAGCTCCTCTAGCAAGAAAGATGCCAGAAAGGAGCAGAAGAAGCAAGTTACCAAGCAAACTGGTGTGCCGCCCGCCACATTTTTTGGGAATAAAAAAAAAAGTACGCCTGCAGCAGCAGCGGGATCTGCTGGGGACCAAGCTGGGAGCAGCACCCCCGCTCCATTGGGCTCAGTGCCACCACCCCCACGCCAACTTAAGTCCAAGCCCTTGAGTGCTGCAGAGGCAGCCAGTCTACTTGTTCAATCACCATCGACCAGTGATGTTGGCTCATCGCAAGAAAGCAGCAGCAATGTCCCTCAATCAACACAGGTTGTTGTTACTCATCTGAAGAGTGTTGAACAACCACAGCCGCAACAACAACCACATGTGCAAGTACAAGCCCAAGTACATGTGGAAGGAGAGGCGGCGCAAGGAGAGGAGCAAGCAGAGGTGCATGGAGGGGCACAACAAGTGCCCACAGTAGTTGTTCCTCCAGAAGTAGGGGCACATCTGGGAATCGACAATCAAGCCGAGGTATCATTCGAGGAAGCCACTCCTCCTGATGATCATTCATTGTCTTCCACATCCCGAGCAAGGAAAAGATCAAGGGTGGTGGTGTCTACATCTTCTTCAAGCCCACCTCCTTCTGATGATATGGATCTTACTTGGGAACCAGCACCACTGCCGTCTGAGAGTGAGGCTGAGGCACACCATGATCTGACAAAGGTAGCTAAGCGTAAAAGGAAGGTCGTCGAAACTCTCATAGTTATGGAGTGTGATGACGCTCAACAAGAAGTGGCGTATACTCCTGCTGCTGAAGACTCTCACGACGACGACGCAGTCATCACAGGCTTGACTCCAGCCTTAGCGGGCATGCAGCAAACAGACATTTTGACCCTAGCCCGACAAGCTGCTGAGCGTGATGATGAAGTCGACGAGGAGGCAATTGAACACCACAATCATTGAAGTTAACTAGTACACCACCACCTACTGCTTCCATATTTCTTCCTCGCCAGAAGGGACCTCCATCCACCTCGACCTCAATTAGTGGTGGGCAAGTGCACAACGTAGTAAAGTGCAGCAATACGCATCCTCCACTTCATATGGCATTAGCAGCATGACCACCACCAGTATCGCCTCCTCCGGCCCCCGCAGACATTTCAAGTCCGCAGTTTGGGACTTCTTTAGTATTTGCCCAAAAAAGGAAAAACTAGCCATTTGCAGCATTTGTAAGCTTGCAGTTAGTCGTGGTAAGCTTGGTACCAACTATGGGACTGGAGGCCAGAGAGGTCATCTTGAGAGACAGCACACTGTCCAATGGTTTGGGCACCGAATTGCAAGTCGCGAAAACGTTGATGTTCCATCTGATGATGACGAGGAGGAAGAAGCGTCACACGCTTCACTTACACCCAGTACCCCTGTCAGCACACCCCCTGTGAGCCACACTAAGAGTGTGGGACAGAGTGAGACACCAATGCGAAAAAGTTCATCAGCGAGCGTAACTGGATCAAAGAAGTCATCATCCCGTAAAATGGTCCAGGGCAACATTAGAACCATGTTGTTTTCAGGCGCGCCATATGAACGCAACCACCCAACGGCGCGTCTGTATAACACTAAGCTGGCTAAAATGCTAGCGCTGGCTCTTCTCCCTTTTTCTTTTGTAGAAGGGGTTGGTTTTCTAGAATTAGTGGCAGCGCTCTGCCCTAAATGGAAGGTTCCTAGCCGGTTCTATTTTGCCCGAGTTGCGGTTCCAGCACTACATGAAGATGTGCTGGAGGTGATTGGGGCAGCTTTGCAGAAGAGTGCTGTTCACACTATACATCTGACAACAGACATGTGGACCAGTGGCACAGGCACTGATTACAACAGGACAGAACAGGACCGACTCTCACATTTCTTTAGTAAGCATTTTTATCTCCTTCAACGATTCCCCCTTCTCTTTTTCCCATTATCAACATGAATGCTTAACCTTTGAATCGTTGAAGGAGATAAAAATGCTTACTAAAGAAATGTGAGAGTCGGTTTAAATTCGAAAATGTTGAATATTGTACTTGGATGTAATGTCATTATATTGTACATTTTTTATTTTATCTACAGTGACCCCCGAAGAAGGGCAATACCAGCCCGAAATGCATTGGGTATTAAATAAACACTGTTTTTTACACAAAAAAACCTGCATCAGTCCTGTTCTTTCAAGAGGCCCTGAGTGGCACAGGCAGAACAGCAGAAACTTGGGAAAAGGCAGACGAAGTCTTAAAAGGGATGATAACTAAAAAAGAACTACATTAAACAGATGAGAACACGCAGGTCTTCACGCGTGCAGTCAGCAGGGAGGACTGTAATTTGGGAAAAGCTATCCCATTGTTGCGCATGCTGGAGCACAAACTGAAGGCGATGTCTTCTAAGTTTCAAAAAGATGAAGAAAAGCAAGAAGCTTTTGTTTTGGCAGAGAAATTATTAGAGCGCCTACTTGGCGATGAACGTCTTCAAAATATCCACTCAGAACAGCATTACATTTGTGCTACTATTCTGCATCCACGCTACAAAAAGGCGCTGGCTGGCAGTGCATTATTTCCTTTTGGTGATGAAGATGTTACAAAGTACAAACATTGGCTAGCCTTGTCAGCCATGAGGTTTGAAAGAGAACGGCAGCAAATTCAAGGAAGAGGCAGTACATCAGCATCAGCAGGCCATCTCCAGTCAAAAGACTCCACTTCTGCACCTGTGGCTGTGGCAGAAGTGACCTCTCAGCCGTTAAAGACACCGGCAACCGGATCATCTGCACCAGACACAACAGAAATATCGGGTGATGATAGTGAAGAGGATTGGCTAGCTGAGATTAGGTTTGGTTCTCAAAAGGTCCGAGCAAAAAGTAAGCAAAGTGGAGGAAACGTGGAGAACCTTGAGTCGATGGTGCAGGACTAGCTGAATGACTCAACAGAGGTCTATGTTAATGCTGACCCATTGGCGTATTGGCATGGGAAAAAAGAATTGTGGCCAGAGATCACCAACCTGGCTATACATTACTTGTCTTGCCCACTCTCAAGTGTGTCTTCTGAACGTGTTTTCAGTGCTGCTGGTGGCATTGTAACTTGCAAACGGACCCGCCTCTCGCCCAAAAATGTGGAGAGGTTAACAATGATCAAGATGAATGAGCACCTCATACCACCAGATTACAAAGTACCAGATTACACGACGGAAGAAGACGAGGAGGACAGCAACTTAGATGAGGGAATTTCTTCTGTGTTAGGTGACACTGACCTACTCCTGTCTGAATTCGCAGAGTATGAGGACGAACTCTTCTTCCCTGACACCGAGCCCTGAAAATGAGCCAATGAATCAAAAATGTTCTTTTTCGTACTTATTCACTTTTATTCCTGTGTTTCTGTCTTTCTTTGTTTTGCACAGTTTATATATTTAAAACTTTAATCGCCTGTACTTTTGCTTTTTGGCTGTTTGGGGGACTTCTACTTGTTTTCGCCTGGGTTGACGGCTCTGGGGCCATTGCTGGGAAGGTCTAATACCGGATAAAACTGGTTTGGACAACATCCATGAGGAAAAAGTTTTTGCATTTTCTGACTTTTCGCTCAATGTAGCGTTTTCGGGGGCCTGTTTGGGGGGCTTCCTGGTGTTTGTGGGTGGGTTTCGGGGTCTGGGAGCAACGCTGGGTATGGATAGTTTTGATTGTAAGAGGTTTGAAGGGAATCCATGAAGGCAGAGGGGAGTTAGGGTCTAGCTGCAGAGCGCGCACTGAGTGATTTTGCAAATTTTCAGAAAAGTGACAGTCATCATTTTTGTACTTTTGCTTTTTGGCTGTTTGGGGGTCTTCTACTTGTTTTCGCCTGGGTTGACGGCTCTGGGGCCATTGCTGGGAAGGTCTAATACCGGATAAAACTGGTTTGGACAACACCAATGAGGAAAAAGTTTTTGCATTTTCTGACTTTTCGCTCAATGTAGTGTTTTCGGGGGCCTGTTTGGGGGGCTTCCTGGTGTTTGTGGGTGGGTTTCGGGGTCTGGGAGCAACGCTGGGTATGGATAGTTTTGATAGCAAGAGGTTTGAAGGAAATCCATGGAGGCAGAGGGGAGTTAGGGCCTAGCTGCAGAGCGCGCACTGAGTGATTTTGGAAATTTTCAGTAAAGTGACAAAGTCCACATTTTTGTACTTTTGCGTTTTGGCTGTTTGGGGGTCTTCTACTTGTTTTTTCCTGGGTTGACGGCTCTGGGGCCATTGCTGGGAAGGTCTAATACCGGATAAAACTGGTTTGGACAACATCCATGAGGAAAAAGTTTTTGCATTTTCTGACTTTTCGCTCAATGTAGCGTTTTCGGGGGCCTGTTTGGGGGGCTTCCTGGTGTTTGTGGGTGGGTTTCTGGGTCTGGGAGTAACGCTGGGTATGGATACTTTTCATTGCAAGAGGTTTGAAGGGAATCCATGAAGGCAGAGGGGAGTTAGGGCCTAGCTGCAGAGCGCGCACTGAATGATTTTGCTAATTTTCAGAAAAGTGACAGTCATCATTTTTGTACTTTTGCTTTTTGGCTGTTTGGGGGTCTTCTACTTGTTTTCGCCTGGGTTGACGGCTCTGGGGCCATTGCTGGGAAGGTCTAATACCGGATAAAACTGGTTTGGACAACACCAATGAGGAAAAAGTTTTTGCATTTTCTGACTTTTCGCTCAATGTAGTGTTTTCGGGGGCCTGTTTGGGGGGCTTCCTGGTGTTTGTGGGTGGGTTTCGGGGTCTGGGAGCAACGCTGGGTATGGATAGTTTTGATAGCAAGAGGTTTGAAGGAAATCCATGGAGGCAGAGGGGAGTTAGGGCCTAGCTGCAGAGCGCGCACTGAGTGATTTTGGAAATTTTCAGTAAAGTGACAAAGTCCACATTTTTGTACTTTTGCGTTTTGGCTGTTTGGGGGTCTTCTACTTGTTTTTTCCTGGGTTGACGGCTCTGGGGCCATTGCTGGGAAGGTCTAATACCGGATAAAACTGGTTTGGACAACATCCATGAGGAAAAAGTTTTTGCATTTTCTGACTTTTCGCTCAATGTAGCGTTTTCGGGGGCCTGTTTGGGGGGCTTCCTGGTGTTTGTGGGTGGGTTTCTGGGTCTGGGAGTAACGCTGGGTATGGATACTTTTCATTGCAAGAGGTTTGAAGGGAATCCATGAAGGCAGAGGGGAGTTAGGGCCTAGCTGCAGAGCGCGCACTGAATGATTTTGCTAATTTTCAGAAAAGTGACAGTCATCATTTTTGTACTTTTGCTTTTTGGCTGTTTGGGGTCTTCTACTTGTTTTCGCCTGGGTTGACGGCTCTGGGGCCATTGTTGGGAAGGTCTAATACCGGATAAAACTGGTTTGGACAACATCCATGAGGAAAAAGTTTTTGCATTTTCTGACTTTTCGCTTAATGTAGCGTTTTCGGGGGCCTGTTTGGGGGGCTTCCTGGTGTTTGTGGGTGGGTTTCGGGGTCTGGGAGCAACACTGGGTATGGATAGTTTTGATAGCAAGAGGTTTGAAGGAAATCCATGGAGGTAGAGGGGAGTTAGGGCCTAGCTGCAGAGCGCGCACTGAGTTATTTTGGAAATTTTCAGGAAAGTGACAAAGTCCACATTTTTGAACTTTTGCTTTTTGGCTGTTTGGGGGTCTTCTACTTGTTTTCGCCTGGGTTGACGGCTCTGGGGCCATTGCTGGGAAGGTCTAATACCGGATAAAATTGGTTTGGACAACATCCATGAGGAAAAGCCTTTTGGCACTTTATGTAACTTAGGGTTCGTTCGTTAGGGTTAGCCCTAGCAGCAGGATTGCATGTGTTTCGGGGTGTTCTTGATTTTTGCAACTGAGTTCTGGGGTCTTAGAGCACTCGTGGGAATGTGTAATTTTGGTTGCAAGTGATTTGAAGAAAATCCATGGTGGGAAAGGGGGGATGACTTACTCTGTGAGGGGCACTTAGTGTTGAAAACATTTAGCCATTGACATTTAAAGGAAGAAAATGACAGACTTAAGTTTCAGGAAAACAAACTTACTGTTAAACCCCCACCCACCAGACTCAGAAGCAGTAAAAAACAGGTATGCTCAGATAAAGTTTCAAAAAGTATATTTCTGTAGCCCTAACAAAATAATCTCCCGCAAGACCCTCCCTAACCCCAGCGATTGTCCTTCAAAAGTCCCAAAAAGAACCCAACTCCCAATTCCCACCCCCTAAAAGTTTCTAAAAAAGGGGCAAGGGACACTACGGCAGGATGCTGTTCACTGTAGCGGCCAGGGCATCATACTCCTTGCGGAGGGTGGCATGGTCGGAGCGGAGGCCCTCCACCAAGTTCTTATAAGTTAAGACCTCCTGCTCCAGGTAGGACACTCCGAGGTATAAGCGGCGCTGGCGTGCCTTGCAACTCCTGTGGGGGGCAGCTGATGTCTTTGCTGCTCGGCGGTGGCGGTTGGCTTTGGTAGCCCGGCTCCGTACCGCTGGAGCACTGCGCTGGCTGGCAGCCCGTGTGGGCCCGGAGGAGGATGCAGCTGTCGCAGTAGATGTACTAGTAGACTGCGTGTCCTCCTCCTCCAGGGCCAGCAGCTGCCGATATTCTGCGACAGTGGCATCCAGCCTCCGTTGCCGGGCCATTCGAGCCTGCTCCTTCCTTGATGGTTTGTTGGATTTGGAAGGAGCAACTATATAAAGAAAGAAAGACATAGTCTGTAACCAATGCTCTTAAGATTAACACAAAATGATTGAGCAGAAAGTTGTGTCACAGTACAACTAGCAACTTGAAAGCACAGTACATAACTATTGAGGCCAGTATCTTTCTAACCTCCCACTTCTTCATCCTTGCTCTAACATTAGTGGAAGTTAAAGGAACAAATTCTACGAGCACTATGGACTTCCATTACAGTCGACTATGACAGTACACCAGTCTTATTCTTCTTCTCTCTTGTTTAGGAAAATTGGTACGTTATCTTCTGCAAGCCGGCATAATGCCAGCGCAGTGAACTTGCACCCGAGAAAAACAGACGCACACCATGATGAGTGAGACAGACTTGCGTTACTGTACCGGTACAGTACATGCAGGTGGTGAAGCTCATATTTTTCTATTACAGGTGGCACTGAGAATACTCTGTTAAAAGGGCTACTGCTTAATTAATTTAACTTTCACCCTACAGTGCAAATGAGTACTAGAGAAGGAAAAAGAAGAAACTAAATAATCTGATTATCTATCACTTCACATGGGATGTATTTGATTACATATGGGATGACTTTAGGTGCTTTGCTTTTTATTGAGTGAACAGTGATACACCCACACATGAATGACGTACTACTACTAAACTAAAATTATTAAGAGAGGTAGGGAGTGTCCACCGTAATAACCGGATATATGCTGTGCTTGCAGTTGCAATACAAACTACTGCTACTATTCATGGTAGTATTTGGACAAAATTACAACTTCTTTTCCTTGCCTTTCCTACACTGGAACGGACGTGCGGGTGCGGTGTTACATGCTCTTCAAAGTAACACTTAGTTCATCCAGTGACCATCTACTCTCTCTAGATACACATATGCTATCTAAGAGTCAGATAGTACATGATCCAGGCATCCATCCATTTAAAGTATATGCACACATACAGTTTCTGTTTCGCCCACCAAGGCTGTTCTCCTTCCACCCATCCTTGCTTCATCATTCACCCAGCCATGCACCATACCATATTCTTTCCTTCCCAGCCACCTCGGGGAACAAGCAAACACATATCATTCTTCTTTGCCAGTCATCATTAAATTTGTCGTCCTTCCACACTTACTTACACCCTTCTTTCGCTTTTCGTTCATTCCATCCATCAAGTTCATCTCAGATCTGATTGGGATTCTTCTCGCCAAAAACTTCACAGCTAAGTCGAAGTACATTTAGAGGAGGCTACTACCTGGTTGATTTATAATACACCCGTGCAGAAAGCACACTCTGCAGTCTTCAATCTCAATAAGTAAGGAATATATAGCTTCCTCTGCCCGCCACCACCGTGTGAACCCTCACAGGCACATTGGTGTCGTCCGGCACTTGCACCGCCTCCTCCCCAGAAGTGTCCTCCTCATCCAGTACCACCACCTCCGCGCTGGCCCCGCCACCAGATGTTCCACCTACAAAGTACATTTAAGATTGTTAGAATACACCACTCACTACTATATAATATTTGGTCTAGGAATAAAGAAATGTAAAAAAAAACAGAAAACAATGTAATAATTTGTGACTGTCTAATCTAAAGTAAAAATGTTCCTTTTTCCAGGGAAGGCTCAGTTCATAGAGCTATTGCTGACTAGAATGGCAGTCCAATGGAATTGCCAAATGTGCAATCTTAGTTAGCTACATAGACAGACTAATAAGAATAATCTAGTAATACCACAGGGAGTCATAGTCGAGGCAGGATAAGAATTTAGATACAGTCTACAAGAAGATCAAAGACGATTTAGAAAAAATCGAATGAGGAACGCTAGGAAAAAATAGGTACTCTATATTAAAATGAAAACTTACTGGGGCCAGCAAAGGAGCCCTCGCCTGGCCGATCCTGGCCTTCTACAGCAGCAGCAGCAACCACCTCCTCCTCTGTCCTCTTGCCCCTGGGGGGAGCTGATGTACAACATGAAAGAAAGAAAGACACGAAAACATGGATGATTGTTGTCAACAAAATCAAACATTTCAAAAGAAAAATAACAAAATATTTTGGCGAAATAGCAAATAGACAACTATTCCACGGGATATATTGACCGATCCCATGTGGTCTACTACGTTATTAATATTGCTTGATTTTCGGACCGTCGACTTGGAAAGTTCTTATGTAACACACTAAACAAACTACTAAAAAGGTTCGCCTAGGACTGGCAGGCAGCAGTCCGCAGCACGCAAAGTGACAGACAAAGTCCATCATGATTGCAGATCAGTGACAACACTAAAAAGTTTCCTACTACATTAACCAGTCATTAAAATACTTAAACTATCAATTCTCCACCACTATTTCTTCTTATCGCCATGTGTACAAAGGAAGGACTAGACTTGAGTCTGTAGGGGCTGATTAAGAAAGCCCCTAGCTGCTCTTTTGCTTCATTGTTGCGTGACTTTTGTGACGCAGCGGCAGGACAAAAGAGGCGCCATGGTGCGGCGTATATTAACAACGTGACACATATGGGAGATGCATCACGTTGTAAAGCCCTGCGCCATCAGGGGGCGTTCCAGCGCAAGGGACGGCGTTCCTGCGCAGGAACGCATCCTAAATGTGGCTGAGTGACATCTACAAGATTTTAATCGGTCACTTTGAGGACAATGATGCGTGACTCAAACCCTGCGCCTGCTTGAAGCAGACGTATGGCTTGACGCAGCATTGGGGAGATAGAGCACCCCAGAGCATTGCTGGAGCTGCACCATCGTTGCGACGCAACTCCAGCAATGTGCCGCCTTTACGGCACAGAAGCGTAACGCTTCGGTGACGTTTTGGGCACATGGTGCGCCGCAATGTAAATACGGTGCACCATGGGTGGTGGTGGCGTGGCGCACAATTACTGGCGCATCCCTGCTACTTTGCAGGGATGCCCCGGTAATTAAATATCTGACCCTTAGTGCCTAGCATTACACAGTTCTTTAAACTACACTCATGCATAATTTCACAGGCCAATGAAATGAACACAAAATCGAAAACAAATAAGCATAGTAGCAGCGCTACTGAGAAGGAGAGCAGTGCACCTGAAATGCACAGAAGATTTTGAAATATAATTTACCTACAATGTAATCAGCAGCATTATTGCTCTTGGTAAAAAACAAAAATTTGCAAGATAATAACACACAGAGCAGGAGAAAACAGAGTAGTAAAGAAATAGCTACTACTACTCACCAAGCCCGGGTATCTCAAGGCCGAGCAGGTCCAGCAGATCGCGTTCACGGTCCAGGATATCCGTCCAACGGTGGGTGACTTGGTTGTAGGTGCGCCGGACCCAAGATTGTTGGTACATGGACCGGCACACCTTCTCCCACCGCTTCCGGCGCTCCCGGAGCCCGTAACCGCTAGCGATCTTGCCGCCTGCCATGATGGTCCTGGGGAGGCGGCGCTGAACATAAAAAACTAGTGCGGCCACCTCCTCCGCGCTGAAGATCTCCCGGGGCGTGACATTCTCCCCCCTCAAACGCCCGCACGGGAGCCGGGCACGGGGTGCGGGACCCTGCCCCTTCGCGGGCTGCTTCCCGACTCCCTTTACCATGGTCTGGGCAGAAAGGAAGCTAAATAATAAAGAAGAAATAGAATAGGGAGGAAGAAAAGAAAAGAGTTTAAAAAAGTAGTTTAAAATTAACAAAAAGTAGCAGAAAACACAAAAATATAGAGCTAGAAAAATAGAGGGATAGATAATAAGTAAAATAGATCAAAAAAAATTCAAACAAGCAAAGGATGGCAGAGATTCAGAGAGGATACAGAAAGCATGCCCAGAACCATAGCAATGAATGAGAAACAAGATGGCCGCGCCAGTCACGACCGCGTGGGTAAGTTCGCGCGAGATTTTCCTCGCGAGCACACGCGAAATTGTACTAGCAAGCCGCACACTTTGCGAGATTACACATAGCGCCCGGAAACGGAATTACGTCACGCAAACAAGATGGCTGCGCCCATGTACGACCGGTAGGGTAACTTCGCAAACCTGTGATGATGAACCAGATGTAGAAACAACATAGTCGCGGCCGTTGCGAGCCGACAAGTAAGTTCGCAATTGCGAACTGGTACACAAACCTCGCGAACTGGCAGAAACCCTTGCGAACAAAAAATAAATAAATAATCCGCAAATTCGCGGGAGTTCGCGGATTTTGCGGATTGCCAATACGTAAATACGCAAGTTCGCGGATTGCCAATCCGCAAAATCCGCCCATGCTTAATGGCTAGGGTCTTGCCTGCAAAATATTTGTCCGCTAGTTATACAGGCCATAAATATGTAGTATCATGACACTCACAGGTCACTATCAAAATTATACTGAATTCTCAGATGAAGACAGAGCCACTAAACTCCCAACCCACTGGGATTATAATTGCAGAATCGACCTGATTATTCGGGAAATTGTGAAGTAACCAGAAGTTACGTACTAACTAAACCTAAGACACAACATCTGAGGGAATGCTGTGACGAGAATATAGCCTCAGGATGCATTCAATCAATCAATCAGAGTACTTCTAAAATGCGCTACTTACCCGTAAGGGTCTCAAGGTGCTGAAGGGAGGGGGTGACGCTACTGCTCATAGAGCCAGGTCTTGAGGAGTCTTCTGAAGGCGAGTAGGTGGTTAGGGAGGGTGTTCCAGGTCTTGGCAGCGAGGTAGGAGAAGGATCTGCTGCCGGAGGTTGTTCGTTGGATTCGGGGAACAGCAGCTAGGGCGAGGCTGGCGGAGCGGAGCTGGCGGGTGGGGGTGTAGAAGCTGAGTCTGCTGTTCAGATAGGCTGGTCCAGCGTTGTGAAGTGCTTTGTGTGCGTGGGTGAGGAGCTTGAAGGTGATCCTCTGGTTGACAGGGAGCCAGTGTAGGTCTCTCAGGTTAGGGGTGATGAGCTGCGGCGGGGGACATTGACGATCAGTCAGGCGGAGGCGTTTTGGATGCGTTGTAGTTGTCATAGGTGTTTGGCTGGGATTCCTGCGTAGAGTGCGTTTCCGTAGTCCAGTCTGCTGCTGATGAGGGCCTGTGTCACCGTTATTCTTGTTTCGGTCGGGATCCACTTGTAGATCCTGCGGAGCATGCGGAGGCTGTTGTAGCAGGAGTAGGAGACAGCGTTGGCCTGTTTAGACATGGAGAGGGAGGAGTCAAGGATGAATCCAGGTTGCGTTCATGGTCGGTGGGTGTTGGTGCTGTTCCCAGTGTGGTTGGCCACCAGGAGTCGTCCAGGCTGAGGGGATGGGTCCGAGGATGAGTACCTCCTTCTTGTCCGAGTTCAGCTTCAGACGGTTGTTCCTCATCCAGTCGGCGATGGCCTTCATTCCCTCGTGGAGGTTGGTTTTGGCGGTGTGCAGGTCCTTGGTGAGGGAGAGGATGAGCTGGGTGTCATCAGCGTAGGAGATGAAATTGAGGTTGTGTTGGTGGGCCACTTGTGCGAGGGGGGCCATGTAGACGTTGAACGTTGATGTCGGTGGCCTCGGATCGGAAGGACGGGAGGCGGACACTCTGGGTTCTGCCGGAGAGGAAGGACATGGTCCAGTCAAGGGCCTTCTCTTGGATTCCGGCTTCTAGGAGGCGTGTCTTTAGAGTGCGATGGCAGACCGTGTCAAAGGCGGCTGACAGGTCCAGGAGGAGGAGGGCTGATGTTTTGCCGTTGTCTGGTTGGCGCCTGATGTCGTCTGTGGCGGCGATGAGGGCTGTCTCTGTGCTGTGGTTTTGTCTGAACCCGGACTGGGACGAGTCCAAGATGTTGTTGTCTTCCGGGTGGCAGGCCAGTTGCATGTTGATGATTTTCTAGATGACCTTCGCCGGGAACGGGAGCAAGGAGATGGGCCGGAAGTTCTTGAGGTCCTTGGAGTCTGCCTTGGGCTTCTTGAGGAGGGCGCTGATTTCAGCGTGTTTCCAGCTTTCCGGGAATGTCGTTGTTTCAAAGGAAATGTTCATGACCTACCGTAGTTGGGGTGCGATGGCATCGTCTCCTTTCTTGAATATGTTGTGTGGGCATGGGCCTGACGGAGATCCTCATGACCTTGCATGTCTCATCGTCGTTGACGTTGGACCAGGAGATCAGGCTGTTGGCGCTGGTGGTGTTCACAGGGGAGGTGGGGTCTGGCGTTGTTGGGGCGGTCATGGTGTTGTAGCTGTCATGGATGTCAGCGATCTTGCGGTGGAAGAAGATGGCCAGTGAGTTACACAGTATGTCGTTGGCATTGGCGCTGAGAGTTCCTTTACAATGCTGAAAAGCTCTTTGCTGTTGTGTGCATTGTTATCCAGGCGGTCGTGTGCATTGTTATCCAGGCGGTCTTTGAAGGAGGATCTCTTGGCTAATCTTATGAGGTGGTGATGTCTGCGGGTGGCGTCCTTGTGGGCTGCATGGCTTGTAGTGTAGCTCCTATTTTCCCAATAGGCTCTGCGCATTGGAATAGTACCTACAGCAGTAAAGGCCTAGGCCAGACGTTAACTAGGTCTACTACTGTCGATACTAGACTTAATTTTTGGGTTTGCCAGCTAAGCTCAGAGTTCGCTAGAAACTTTCTCGAATGTTCAAGGAAGGAATTAACTCCCCTGATTAGACAAGAAGGGATTTAGTTTCTGACAACCATAGAACATGACAACTTTGCTCTCCCCTAATCAAGAGTCAATCTCGAGAGTCGTGTGAGCACAAGGCAATTATTTTACTCAGTCAGTACGTGCATTCTTAGTCTCATCAGAATGTAGAGAAAAGGAAGAGACGGGCGTGTTCAATAAAAGATGTTATTTATTGATCAGTCTCTTTTCTCGTACAAGAGAAATGGATCGATATTATTGCAATACTTATAGTTAAGTAAAGTGCATACATTAAAAGCAATAGTATAAAATAATACTGTAAAAACATTGATATGGTTTCTGAGCCATATGATGTTTAAAATGATTAAAATATATTTACATACACATATACATTTGACTAAACGTACTCAACTGGTGTTTCTAAATACGCCTACCCCGTGTACCTGACCTAAGTCTAATGCGTGGGCGGGAATAGAAAGTTACAGTTTTAAGTTAAGTTTGTTTTTGCCAAGTGAATAACTAAAGAATTCTCTGTGAGGGGTTATTCAGTTCTGTACCTGGAATTTAGGATGGATGAGGAATGGTATCTCTTTCTCTGCTCTCGATATTCCAGGCTGCCTGCGAGGGCTGCCCAGAAGCGCCGGTGCTGGGTCTCTCGGCTTGAGATAGCAGCGCGTCTCTCAGCGCGTCAGGAAGGCGGGGCTGTTGCCAGCGGGGTCTGCTTCTGCTCTCGGCTTCGGCAAGTATGGCTGCTCCGTCTTGTCACCACGCGTGTGTTTGCATAGGGCAAGGTCGGCAATATTTATACCTTAAAGGTGCCGAGATTGACGTAAGGATGGACATAGGTACGTCAATAAAGATGTCATACGACTTGCTCGTTAGCACATTCTTTACTAAAGTTCTCTGTGAAATCAAAACAATGGCCGCACGGATTGTCCAGGTTGTCATAGGTTTGATTTGTTATGAGAACGTCGTATGCCTTATCAGGGGCTGGAGGAATGTCGCTTGTCTAATTAGATCTCAAGCGTTATGACCTAATCAGATAACACGTTCCTGTGCCGTAGTGTGACTGCGTCAGATAACGGTATCTGCATCATGGGGGTTTTCTTGCCTCATGGGCTGACTGTTAGTTAACTTGATAGTTAGTTTAACCAGAATAGGGTCAGGAATAGGGGGACTGATTCAGAACCTATAGAAATACACGACACGGTGTCAGGAAACACCGCCTCTATTTGGGTAATTTTCTGTGCCAACCAGAATGGTATCTGTTCCCGTTTAGCTGGAACTTTACCTAGGCAGGATTGGATGTTCTGTGGTGTAATTTTATTTGTGTTCCCCTGGTGAGGGGTCAGCTGTGGAAGTTTAATCGCTGGCTGAATTGTTGAAGTCCGCATTACATACTGAACTAATTGTCTATGAATTTTTAGTAGTTGTTTTAGCTGTATTAACAGCTCTGCTGTAGACATTCCTTCGATGTCTGGGTGTGGTGTGTATCCGGCTAAGACCGGCCACGTTGCTCCTGGTCTTCCTAAAGGACCGAGCCTTGTAATGTGATTATTATGTTTTAGGGCGCCATCAAATAAGAGCAAATGCTCTTGGAATTTGAGTGGTACTTCCACCTCCTCGAAAGGAGTGTATGTTTCAGGAGGTTCCTCTACTTTGTAATAGTGGAAGTACTTTGTTACAGCATTTGCTGCTGGAAAATGTATCCATGAATAGTATACCTCTGTCTGCCGATATTCGTGTGCCTCGATTACGAATATGACTGTGCCACCTCTAGGTGTCAGTCCATTTTCTATAAGTTTTAGAGTTATAGATCTCCTTTTGATGACCGGAATGAGTATTATTTCCGCGTCTGCTGCTTGCATGGTAGCATCAGCATCTGCGAGTTCAGTTGCTAATCTAACTGCCTCTCTTTCATCATCACTCTCTGCCATTTTACAGACAGGATGGTATTATGTTTGTTTGCAGATCAGGTTTCTTTATGGAAACAGAGATTAGATGCACAATATTTTGGAACTGTTTTATCCTTCAACGTTGACTTGACCAAGAACCATACATAGGAGTTCCCTCCTGCGAGGTTTTGGAGGATATAACCTTTCACCCACTCCAGACGTCTTTGGAGTATTTGGGAAAAGGGGTCTGAGTGAGAAAGCACGACTGAGTTACTCTAAATGTCTTACGTTAGTTTTATCGCCCTTTCCAAACGCGTTGGGCGCCATGTAGTGTAGCTCCTATTTTCCCAATAGGCTCTGCGCATTGGAATAGTACCTACAGCAGTAAAGGCCTAGGCCAGACGTTAACTAGGTCTACTACTGTCGATACTAGACTTAATTTTTGGGTTTGCCAGCTAAGCTCAGAGTTCGCTAGAAACTTTCTCGAATGTTCAAGGAAGGAATTAACTCCCCTGATTAGACAAGAAGGGATTTAGTTTCTGACAACCATAGAACATGACAACTTTGCTCTCCCCTAATCAAGAGTCAATCTCGAGAGTCGTGTGAGCACAAGGCAATTATTTTACTCAGTCAGTACGTGCATTCTTAGTCTCATCAGAATGTAGAGAAAAGGAAGAGACGGGCGTGTTCAATAAAAGATGTTATTTATTGATCAGTCTCTTTTCTCGTACAAGAGAAATGGATCGATATTATTGCAATACTTATAGTTAAGTAAAGTGCATACATTAAAAGCAATAGTATAAAATAATACTGTAAAAACATTGATATGGTTTCTGAGCCATATGATGTTTAAAATGATTAAAATATATTTACATACACATATACATTTGACTAAACGTACTCAACTGGTGTTTCTAAATACGCCTACCCCGTGTACCTGACCTAAGTCTAATGCGTGGGCGGGAATAGAAAGTTACAGTTTTAAGTTAAGTTTGTTTTTGCCAAGTGAATAACTAAAGAATTCTCTGTGAGGGGTTATTCAGTTCTGTACCTGGAATTTAGGATGGATGAGGAATGGTATCTCTTTCTCTGCTCTCGATATTCCAGGCTGCCTGCGAGGGCTGCCCAGAAGCGCCGGTGCTGGGTCTCTCGGCTTGAGATAGCAGCGCGTCTCTCAGCGCGTCAGGAAGGCGGGGCTGTTGCCAGCGGGGTCTGCTTCTGCTCTCGGCTTCGGCAAGTATGGCTGCTCCGTCTTGTCACCACGCGTGTGTTTGCATAGGGCAAGGTCGGCAATATTTATACCTTAAAGGTGCCGAGATTGACGTAAGGATGGACATAGGTACGTCAATAAAGATGTCATACGACTTGCTCGTTAGCACATTCTTTACTAAAGTTCTCTGTGAAATCAAAACAATGGCCGCACGGATTGTCCAGGTTGTCATAGGTTTGATTTGTTATGAGAACGTCGTATGCCTTATCAGGGGCTGGAGGAATGTCGCTTGTCTAATTAGATCTCAAGCGTTATGACCTAATCAGATAACACGTTCCTGTGCCGTAGTGTGACTGCGTCAGATAACGGTATCTGCATCATGGGGGTTTTCTTGCCTCATGGGCTGACTGTTAGTTAACTTGATAGTTAGTTTAACCAGAATAGGGTCAGGAATAGGGGGACTGATTCAGAACCTATAGAAATACACGACAGGCTGTCCGGAGTGCGTTCGTGGAGCCATATCTTCTCCAGTTTCCGGCATGCGTGTTTGGAGGTCTGCAGTTCATAGGTGAACCAGATGGCTCTCTTGCTGGTGTGGTTGTTGGAGAGTTTCTTGAGTGGGGCGAGGGTGTTGGCGCAGTCGTCGATCCACTGTCTGAGGTTGCGGGCTGCGGTGTCTGGGTTGGTGGGGTCGGTGGGTGGGTTTTGGACAAGGGTGGTGATCAGCTGGTCTTCGGTGACTTTGCTCCAGTAGTGGCGAGGTAGCTGTTGGGTGTGGTGGTGCGTGGTTAGTTTATTGAAGGTGAAATGGATGCAGCGGTGGTCGGTCCAGTGGAGTTAGGTGGTGTGGTCGAAGGTGACGTGGGTGCCTGTGGAGAAGACGGTGTCTAGCCCGTGGCCAGCGGCATGGGTGGGTGGGGTGACGAGTTGTCTGAGGCTGAGGTTGGCGAGGTTGTCGATCAGGGTGGCGGAGTTGGCATCGTTGTTGTTCTCGAGGTGGAAATTCAGGTCCCCGAGGAGGATGTAGTCTGTGGAGGCAAGTGCGTGGGTGCTGGCGAGGTCGGCGATGGAGTCTCTGAATTGAGCTCGGGGTCCGGGGAGTCTGTAGATGAGTGTTCCTCTGAGGGTGGTTTTGGGGTCGGAGTAGATCCGGAAGTGCAGGTGTTCGGCGGCGTTGAGGAAGTCGTCTGCATGGGTGGCGACCTTGAGGGAGGACTTGTGGACGATGGCTATTACTCCTCTGATTCCATTGGCGCGATCCCTGTGGGTGATCTTGTAGCCGTCCGGGATGGCTATGGTGATGTCAGGCGATGAGGAGTCGTTCCACCAGATCTCCATCAGGAAGGCCACATATGAGGCGGAGGTGTCGAGCAGATCCCAGAGCTTGACGGCGTGTTTGAGTGCGGAGTGGGTGTTGAGGAGTATGCAGCGGAGGTGGTTGGGTCCAGTCCTTGGAGGTTTGGTGGTTCTGTCGCAGGTGAAGCTGCAGGTGTGGCAGGAGAAAGGTCCGTGAGTCCGTTTCGGGACGGCTTGGAAGCGGGTGTGGTTTCGGACGGTATTGAGTGCGTAGAAGGTGCTGACTTCGTAGCGGAGTCTGGTGTTGTGGCGTTCGCGGGGTTCAGGGGATCTGGCGCTGGGCGCGGTCCAGGCGCGGATGGGTGCAGACGGTCTTGCCTTTGGCGCGCCAGTAGTGCACCCGCTGTGCGCCGCCGCTCCGTGGTCGCTGCGGGGCCTCCATTGAGGGGGATAGGGAGGGAGGAGCAGCTGGAAGGCGGGAGCAGGGAGGCCAATGGGGAGCAAGGGGGCGGGGCCGCAGGGACACAGTGGCGGGAAGGAGCAGGAAACGGTGGCAAAACAGGCGAGAGGCAGGCAGCAGGTAGGAGGCAGCTGGCAGCCGTGTGGTGGCGTGGGGAGCGACCTGCCTGCAAGGAGGGTCAGGGTCAGGGAGGACCATCCCAGTCATCGGCTTCTTTGCCTCTCTTTTTTGTACCAAAGAAGGGTTGAGTTATGCTTGTGCAATTACAGGGCAATCAATTGCTTTGACAGTTAAATACAGGTACCAATTACCACTAATACCCGTCTTACAGGATCAGTTACAAGAAACATCCATCTTCACCAAACTGGACCTCCTCGGTGCTTACCATCTAGTGTTCGCTCTAAAGGGCAATAAATAGAAAAAAGCATTTCAAACAAAATTTGACTTGTTTGAATATCAAGTCATGCCCTTTAGACTCTGTAATGCCCCGGCGGCATCTCAGTGTTTCATGGATGATGTCCTAAGGAATTACCTAGACACCTTTTGAATCATCCATGTAGATCAGGTTTCTCCAGCTAGTAGCTCATGAGTTACTGGTAGCACTCCAGCAACGTGTAAGTAGCTCTCCTATCTGCAGGTCAGCTTACTAAACTACAATTAATTTCTTGTCTGGATTAATATATGTAACTGAAATTGAAAAGTGTGTTTTTTGAGACATAACTGCATGTATCATTGGAATTTCCAAACTGTTGTTTGAAGGAAAAAATGGTAGAATTCCAAAATATATTTCATACTGATTTTTTGAGAGATAAATTGTTTTTTTGTTGGGGAGAAGTATTACTTATAATACAATTTTTTTGACATGGACTTTGCATCCACGACTTATGTATTACCCATGCAAAGGCATTCTAATTTGACAGATCTTTTCACCCCACTGCTGGCTACCCTGCCTTAGACACACAATTGATGGACGGAATGCAGAACAAATCAAAACATTCACCCACAGTCAAGAGATCTGGATTAAATCCATCATTCTCACCATGCCACTCCAGTTTAGACCTGGCAATATGCAAATCAGCATTGACCCTGTGCTTCATGGGACCTGTCCGGCCCGAACTGCCTAGCTAGGTGCTCCCTGGATCAGAAACAAGCATCCTAAGACCGGTGTCGGGGTTTCACCCCTATTCAGCCAGGATAGCTTGACTCCAGTGGCACAGTGAGCCCAGGGCCCACGTCTGGGCATACCTGGCGCACTTAGGGCGAGAAAGCAAAAGACATACAATTGATGGACGGAATGCAGAACAAATCAAAACATTCACCCCCAGTGAAGAGATCTGGGTTAAATCCATCAATCTTTTGCTCACCATGCCACCCCAGTTTAGACCTGGCCATATGCAAATCTCCATGCCACTGGAATAAAGCTATCCTGGCTGAAGAGGGGTTAAACCCCGAAACTGGTCCTAGGATTCTTGTTTCCAGTCCATGGAGGACCTGGCTTGGCTGTTCGGGCTGGACTGTTCCAATGAGGCATAGGGGCAAGACTGATTTGCATATGGCTGGGTTCAAACTGGAATGGCATGGTGAGCAATGAAACAATGGATTTAGGCCCAGATCTCTGTACTGGGGTGAATGTATGACATTGTTCAGCATTCCGTCCATCAGCTGTCGTTTTTGCATTTGTCACCCCGAGTGGAAGGGGTACGCCCAGATGTGGGTCCAGTGCTCTCCATGCCACTGGAATCAAGCTATCCTGGCTGAAAAGGGGTGAAACTCCGAAACAGGTCCTAGGATGCTTGTTTGCAGTCCACGGAGGGCCTGACTTGGCAGTTCGGGCTGGACTGTTCCCATGAGGTACAGGGTCAACACTGATTTGCATATGGCTGGGTTCAAACTGGAACGGAATGGTGAGCAAAAAAACGATGGATTTAGGCCCAGATCTCTGTACTGGGGTGAATGTATGAAATTGTTCTGCATTCTGTCCATCAACTGTTGTTTTTGCATTTGGCAATCCTGCCTTAGACACTGAGGATATCACGGTGCTAATCATGCATAGGGAGGCCACTAATGTAATCCCGTCAGATGTGGTGACTATCACAACACTTCATTACCAATAATATTAGTAGCTCAGGATGATTTCCATTAAACATAAGTATCTCTTATGAAAGAAAAGGTTGTTGACCCCTGTTAGAGATAATAATCTGATCTATTCTGAATCTGTCCAATAGCATATAACCCATGTGAAGGCCGTGCTGACTCGGCTGAAGGAACATAACCTGTTTGCTAAGCTGAACAAATGCCAATTCCATGTATCGTAAATAGAGTTCTTAGGATATGTAATGAACCCAGAGGGCATTCAAATGTTTGAGAACAAGGATTCTCCTCTCAGCTTTTGGAAATTTCCCACAAATGTGAAAACACTGCAGAACTTCTTGGGTTGTACAAACTTTTATAGCTGGTTCATAAACCAGTTCTTAATAATAGTGCAGCAATTGAGCAAGCTACTGTGAAAAGGGGCACCCTTTAAATGGTCTGATGAAGCGGAGACAGCATTTCTGCAGTTAAAAGCAATCCTGTGCAAGCCCTTATCTTGCACCACCCGACGTGAACGTGCCTTCCAGCTAGAAGCAGACGCCTCTTAATATGCATTGGGAGAGGTAATTTCCCAAGACACTCAGATACAGGGTAGATGTATCTCTTAGCATTCTTTTCCAAGTAATTGTCGCCAAATGAATTAAACTATAGCATCACAGATAAGGAACTGCTCACTACTAAACAGGACTTTGGAAAATGGCACCACTGTCTTTTGGGAGCTAGACACATTCTAGTGATTCATACTGACCACCACAATTTGCAGTTCCTAAAATTCGCAAGGACGCTTACATCCCGACAAATCTGTTGGTCATTCTTCTTTTTGGATTTCAACATTTTCATCAAATAACGTCCTGGTCCACAAATAACATATTTGCCCCATGCTCTTAAATATATATATGACCCCGATGGCCAATGTTGTCAGATCCCACAGTCTCAACTTAATTTCTTACACAGAAGACACCCAACTCATCCTTTCACTTACCGGCGACCCCACCACCACCAGAACCAACTTCCATAGATGCATGGCAAACATCGCAACTGGATGGAGAACAACTGCCTGCAGCTGAACACAGACAAGTACTGATCCTTGGCAACAGCAGCAGCTCGTGGGATGGCTCCTGGTGGCCATCAGACTTAAGACCCACACCCACTCCCTCCAACCTCTAAACCATGATTGACAACATGCGCCCCATGAAATCAAAGATCAACGCCCTCTCCTCCACATGCTTCCTCACTCTGTACATGCTACCAAAGATCTTCAAGTGGCTACCCCTACATATGAGACACACGCCCTCATCACTAGCTGACTGGAGTATGGCAATGCCCTCTATGTAGAAATTGGAGCACACCTTCTACAGAGACTTCAGACCATACAGAACGCAACAGCCAGACTCATCTACATCCTTCCCCGATGAACCCACATCACACCCCACCTCAGGAAACTCCACTGGCTCCCTGTACAATAGAGATGCCAATTTAAGCTGCTGACCCATGGACACAGGGCTCTACTCAACCAAGGTCCCACCTACATTAACCCTCAACTGAACTTCCACCACCCATCCAGAAAACTACGCTCCACCTCCCTTGCCCATACTCCCTGCATCTACTGAAGCAGAAGTGGAGGATACTCCTTCCCCCACATCACAGCAAAGACCTAGAACAGCCTCCGCACACACCTCTATTACTATAGCGCAGCCATATTTGAGCTCCACAACCTCGTCCCTTACACCCCCGCACCCACAAGCAGTACTGTATTTTTAATGCATTTTAGTGTGGTTGTCAATTGTGCAAGCCCAGGATAAAAACACATGCAATTATTAAAAATAGGTTTGCAAGGAGTGTGCTTATTTCCCACAGTGTCTTACACTGCCATCCTTTGTAAAACTGGTATGATGAGAGGGGCATCAGACTTCGATGCCAGTGCTTTGGTCTTCAAATTCAAAAAGAACAATTGATGGATAAAATACAGAACAATGTCATACATTCACCCCAACACAGTGACCTGGGCCTAAATCCATCGTTTTTTTGCTCACCATGGCATTCCAGTTTGGACCCTGCCATATGCAAATCAGTCTTGGGTCTGAGAAAAGGGTTTTTTGTCAGGTTCAAGGAAAAGGGCGCACTGCTAAGTATTAACGCAAAATTATTTGGCGATTCTATAGTAGAATGTGAGGTGCAAAAAGGGTGAGGGGATGAGCCCTATAACCCCTCTATGTAGTGTCAGACAAGGCTAACACTGCGTACAGTTAATAACAGAAAACCTACGCACACTCTAATTAATAAGCAGTAATGTCAGTGTAGACACTGGAGGCAAAGCCTTTCATTCGTAATAAAAAATAATAATACTTAGTTTTCTGGATTCAGTCGTTGGAAAATGGTGTCTTTAATGTTCAAGAGAACCAGCCGACACGTGTTTCGTCGCGTCTGGGACAATCTTCCCGCGACTCCTCAGGGTTATAGGAAAATGAAGTGTCGTAGGGAGAGTCGCTCCGTCGGTGATAATTCCGACCCGACAGGGCCCTGGACAGTTGAATAACTTGGCGGTTGTCAGAGAATTCTATCTAGTCTTAATTCCGTGGTGCGGGATATAGCACGGTGAATCAATAAAGTGGGACACTCCAAAACGTGTTGGATGTTGAGTTGTAGAGATTTTAAACAGTTAGATGTGTGTGTCTCCACGGAGTATAGACGATGACGTTGGATCAATTTGCCTTTCAGAAGGAGGTGCCTTAAGTCGTCAGACGGGTGCATCTGTCAACCACTCTCCACTTTGTGTACCGGTTTAGGTCACATGCAATTATTAAAAATAGGTTTGCAAGGAGTGTGCTTATTTCCCACAGTGTCTAACACTGCCATCCTTTGTAAAACTGGTATGATGAGAGGGGCATCAGACTTCGATGCCAGTGCTTTGGTCTTCAAATGCAAAAAGAACAATTGATGGAAAAAATGCAGAACAATGTCATACATTCATCCTAACACAGTGACCAGGGCCTAAATCCATCGTTTTTCTGCTCACCATGGCATTCCAATTTGGACCCAGACATATGCACATCAGTCTTGACCCTCTGCCCAATAGGTAAAGTCCAGCCCGAACTGCCAGGCCAGGTCCTCCCTGGACTGGAAACAAGCATCCTAGGACCAGTGTAGGGCTGTCAGCCCTCATCAGCCAGGTTAGCTTGACTCCAGTGGCATGGAGAGCACGGGACCCACGTCTGGACATACCCGTCCCACTCTGGGTGACAAATGCAAAAGGAAGAATTGATGGACAGAATGCAGAACAATCTCATACATTCACCCCGGTACAGTGATCTGGACCTAAATCCATCGTTTTTTTTGCTCACCATGCCATTCCAGTTTGGCTTTGGTCTTCAGCAGTCAGCAACAAGTCTCAGGGGATTGAGCAATACAAAAGCAAGTAATGAACAGTAAGATGGACAGCAATTGCACACTGTACAATGTGATTGTGCAAAACTCAGTTAGATAATAGCAATTGCTGCAGGGAACTCATTCTGCACCACTATAAGAAGAAAGGAATGTGAGTTTAATTTATTGACAACACACTTTGGAGAGTGGGCCGCTTGAGGGAGTTCAATCTACTACTAAGAGCAATGAAATATAGTGTATAATTACTTCCTGGTCAGATTAAAGGTGGCCAGCAATGTGGCAGGTACTTTCAGAATGGTGGTAGGGCTAGAATGGCACATAATAAGTCACCCTAATGTATTAAGTGTTTGTTATTAAACAAACCAGTCCGGGAAAATGAAATACAACTATCCAGTCCTGAAGTGAAAATGACACTGAAAAGCACAACGCAACAGTTGAAGGGTGTCAACCAGATCCAGTAATGGGCTCAACTACCGGAAGGGCCAAATTAAAAGTACAGTGGCAACCTCTGATTAGTGAAGGGAGTCCTAAATCTGGAAGATAATCTGCAAGTAGAATGTTCTCCACCATGAGAGCATTTTGATGATGGATGTTTTACCTAATTGACCACTCCAAGATACAGAAGATTTTCTGTTACATTACAATTATAACTCAGTTCCAAGTTATGTGCTAAAGTACCATTACTGAAACAGCAATCCCTGCATCTGTAGAGATGAGAACAGATTCAATTAATCAATCAATCAGGATTTGTAAAGTGCTGCTTATCACCAGATGCTAGTGGGGAGGTGGCTGCCTGCTGGCCGCTGTTAGTCGAACTGCCATTCCGTGTCTGAAATCCTGCAGGGGAGGTGAGGTTAGAAGGTGATGGGGGAGGCTTTTCCATGTTCTTACAGCCAGATAGGTGAACTGACATCTTTTGTGTCTGGGAAGCCAGTGGAGTTTTTTGAGGTGAGGTGTGATATGGGCTATCCCCGGTAGTTCGAAGTTGATCCTGGCTGCTACATTGTGGATAGTCTGCAGTCTGTTAAGTAGCAGAGTTGTGACACCCATGTAGAGTGTTGCCGTAATCCAGGTGCTCGCAATGAGGGCCTGTCTGACGGTGAGTCTGGTGATAATGGTGACCCACTTGAAGATTTTCCAGAGCATGCAGAGAATGACAAAACATGCAGAGGAGAATGCTTTGATATTTTTTTCATTGTGAACCTGTTGCAAGTATGATGCCATGGTTCCTGGAATGGCCCACAGGTGTGGGAGTGGGGCCCAAATCTGCTGGCAAACAGGTGGCAATCCAGGGGTTGGCATTGTTCCCAAAGATGTGTACCTCTGTTTTGTCGGTGTTAACCCCTTCGATGCTCATGACAAGCTCAGCTCGTCATGAGGTATACCGCTAGGGTGCTCAAGACGAGCTGAGCTCGTCATGACCACACCCATTAACATTATGGCCCAGCACAGCAGAGGGATCTCTCAAGCAGCCATGAGGTTAAGCTTGAGGCACTTATTCTGTTACCAGCTAGCAACGCTGGTCATACATGTGTGGAAATGTGCATCAGTGTTAGTGGTGTCAGCGGATAGGAAGAGTATGAGCTGGGTATCCCAGACTATGAGAAGGTGTTCATGCCGTAGGCTCTGACCAGGGTGGCCATAGGGACCATGTATGAATTGAACAGTGTGGGGTTTTGTGAGGATCCATGAGGGATGCAGCAGATGATGTTTTTTGAGATTGATGAGTAAGGTGGGAGGCAGGTGCTCTGCGTATATACGGTGAGGAATAATGCAGTGCAGATTAGTGTGTCCACTTGTATTCTCATCTGGTGGATTCTTTTTAAAGAGTATGTAGTGGTACACTGTGCTAAACACAGCAGAGAGGTCGAGGAGGATCAGAGCTGCAGTGTCTTCCTGGTCTAGAAAGGCCCTGATGTCATCGGTGGCCACTCTTTGGGCAGTCTCTGTAGTGTGGTTTGAGTGTAACGCTGATTGGGAAGGTTCAAGGAGGTTTTTGGTTTCAAGGTAGTTGGTGAGTTGGTGATTAAAGGCCTTTTCCAGTGTTTTGACAGGAAGGGCAACAGTGAGATGGGATGATAATTTTTGAGTTCCTCTTGGTCTGCAGGGGATTCTGCAGAGGATTTTTTGAGAAGAGGTTTGAATTATGTGTATTTCCTTTCCATCGCGAAGGAAGCAGTGGTAATGCAGGTCTTGAGGATTGAGGTGAGCTCTTTGCTGCTGGTTTTGTTTCACGGGTTGAACATGTGGTGCAACTCAAAGTATTAATTTCAGGGAGCAGTCTTGACAGCAGCATATTGAGTAGACATTTAGGACCAGATTCACAAAGAACCTCCGCAGTCGTGGCAGAGGCTCTGTAGTCGTGTTGGAGTCTTCACACTCATGGGGGAGACTCTACAATGAGAAGCTTCAGTGCGGAGATCCTGCCATGACTGTGATCCTGTGCCATGACTGCAAAGCCTAAGCTACGACTGCAGTGCCTGTGCCACAACTGTGGAGACTCCATCATGACTGCCGAGACTCCACCACAACTCTGGATCCCCAGCCACGACTGCAGCTCTTTGTGAATCAGGCCCTTAGTATTTGGCAGAGGCATGGTCTTCACCAACAAGATCACATGGGAGAAATCTCCCAGCACGTCGGTTCATTGACGAGCAAGTTGGGTCATTGATTGTTAGTTTTTCAATAGCAAACTTTCACTTTGGGAGTCTATTAGTGAAGAACAAAAACATTTCCAAGCGGTTGCATCAGTTATAGCCCCGTTCAACCAAAGATCAGGGCCTTTCAAAAGCTGCTGTAGCCCACTCTATTTAGGTGGCAGAGGTCCACACAGGCTGGCAGCAATCTGCCCCACTCCAATCCAAAACAATCTGCTCCACTCCCATTCAAGACAATCTGCCCCACACCAATCGAAAACAATCTAACCCACTCGAATTTGCCCCATTCCAATCCAAAGAAATCAGGCTAACTTCAATCTGTCCCACTCCAGTCCAATTCACTTCACCCTAATACACCTACTCCATTTCAATTCCCTATTCAAATCAACCACAATCCACCATAGTCCAATTAAATCTACCCCACACAAATCCACTCAAGCCCTATCTAATCTACCCCACTCCAATCCAATCCAACCCACCCTACCCCAATCCAATCAACCTCACTCCCTCCCTAATTTACCCCACTCCAATCCAAAACAATCTGCCTCACTCCAATCTGTCCCACACCAATCTGCCCCACACAAATCCATCCCCAATCCATTCCTAAACAATCTGACACACTACATTCCAGAACAATCTGCTCCACTCCAATCTACCCCACTCCAATCCAAAATAACCTGCCTCACTCCATTCCAAAACAATATGCTCCACTCTGATCCACCCCACTCCAATCCAAAACAATCTTCCCCACTCCATTCCAAAATAAGCTCCCCACTCCAATTTGGCCCATTCCAAACTTAAACAATCCACCCTCTCCAATCGGCCCACTCATTTCCACCCCACTCCAATCCTGTCCACCCTAGCCCACCCCAATCAAATCCACCTCACTCCAATCAAATCCATCGCACATTAATCCAATCCACTCTAATTCAGCCAAATCCAATCTACCCCAATCCAATATAATTTACCCCAATCCAACGCACTCCACTCCCTCCCCAATCCACCTTATTGCAATACAATTCACCACATTTCACCACACTCCAATCCAAAACAATCATCCTCACTCCAATCCACCCTACCATAATCTAATCCACCCCAATTCAGTTTTCCCCACCCCACCCCAATATAATCCACATCAATCCAGTCCATCCCACCCCATCCCATGGCAATCCAAACCACTCCAACTCACCCCACTCCATTCCATCCCACCCCAACCTCCGCCACTCCAATCTAAGATACCCCATCCAGTCCACCCTCTCCACTGAAGTACATTCCACCCCACTCTATTACAATCCTCACCACTGTACCCCAATCCAATCCACCCCGCCCCAACCCAGTTCAGTTCAACCTACTCAATCCAATCCATCCAGCCCACCACAGTCCAATCCACCCTACTCCAATACAATCCACCCCACTCGAGCCCAATCCACCACACTCAAATCCAATCTACCCCACTCCAATCCACCCCACTCCAGTGCAGCCCACTCTAGTCCAAACCACCCCCTCCAGTCCAATCCACCCCTACAATTCATCCCCCCTCCAAAGTACCCTATTCTAATCCAATCCACCACATACCTATTCAATCAACCCCAAACCAA
The DNA here is from genome assembly GCF_964261635.1 of Lissotriton helveticus. Classification (NCBI taxonomy): domain Eukaryota; kingdom Metazoa; phylum Chordata; class Amphibia; order Caudata; family Salamandridae; genus Lissotriton; species Lissotriton helveticus. Next base: position 1,763,508,201 of record NC_136068.1, read on the forward strand.
TCGTATCCACTCCAATCCGATTCACCTCACCCCAGTTCAATCTACCCCACCCTAATCCAATGCAATACCCCTATTCAGTCCACCCACTCCATTCCACCCCAATCCCTAAATCCACTCCAAACCACTCCACTCTATTCCAACCCCAATCCACTCTATGTCACTGCACTCTATGTCACTGCACTCTTTGAAACTGCATTCTTTGACACTGTGCCAGTGAACTCTATTCCCCTCCACTCAACAACACTCTACTCCCCTATTCCACTCTACGACTCTCTACTCCCAAAAATCCTGTCTACAACACCCTACTCCTCCACTCCACTCTAGGAGACTACACACTACTAACTTTTAGCTACCCACACTGGTGTTCAACAAGGCAAAACACATTGCCAAAGCCAATAGATCTTGTATAGAAGACACCTATTGGCTTTGCCAGTGCTTGTAAACTCCTGTCAGAGCCCCATTAGAATGCAGCCAAAACAGCTAATAAAGACAAGTGGTCACAAATTAGCCTTGCAGACATGAACAGAAGGACTGCTCAGGTAAAGGGGAGAGCGGGGCTCTAGATGACCTGAACTGATAGGGAAAGAAAGGGATCATTATATAGGTATGAATGTAAAACCTCAACTACAGAAAAATCTGCTAGAAGTGTTTGGTTCACTGGCTTAAGTCAGCTCAGTTGCGCAGTGCTCTTGCTATTTCGCAAATGGTCACATTTAGCATTTCACACCATTTGTTGATATATGTGGCCTTAAAAATCATAGGGAATGAGGAAAGAAAGTGATGAGAGCAGTGGCACATATACTGAGAAAGATAATGGAGGGAAAAACAAGAGAGAGAAGAAGAAATAAAGCTTGAGAGAAGAAGGTATAGAGGTGTTCTGGGTAGGGAAGGGAGGCTAGGTGTCCAAAAACGAATGAGATACAAAGAGGAATGATCAGAAAACGGAGATTTGGGAAATTCGTGTAGGATGAAACAGGTGTGGTACAATGCATCATTTTCCACATTTTTGTTTTGAAGATTTCTTTGTTGACAACTTTCCCTAAGTTCCCTTTGATTTTGTTGGGATAACTCACTGTGCTCACTCTGCCCCATATGGTAACCGACATGTCATCATGTGCCAGAGATGCTTTTGACTCCCAATCCAGCCTTGACTGACCTCAGAGGTGGAGAATACAGTGGCAAGAACACAGATGTTTCTTGCCATTTTGGGCATCATAATGCCATCCTTCATTTTTGCTTGTTTTAAAATACAACTGGAAATTAACTGGCAGCCGAGGTAATACAAATGCTTTTAAATATAGGTTGTGCATGTGTTTGTGGGTAAAAGGGTGACCATGAGAGCAAAAACCTGTGTACATGTGGGCACTGGTGTCTATGTGTGTCAGCATGTGTGTGTGTGAGTGAAACTCACTGACAGTGAGTGAGCGTGAGTGAAAGTAAGAGTGACTGCAGGTGAGTTAGAGTGATTTAGTGTAAACTGATTAGCAAGAATAAATGTGAGGGAGTGTTAGAGATTGTGAGTGATAATTAGTGAGTGACATTGAGTGAGTGTAACCACAAGTGAGAATGAGGGAATCAGTTAAAGAGAATAATTGAGGGTGACTTAAAATAAGGGGTTGAGAGTAAAACAGAGTGTGCTCGTGAGTATGAATGAATCAGAGTAAGAATGGGTGAGAGTGAGTGAGAGTGAGTGAAAGTAAGGAGTGCAAGAAAGTGAGAATAAATGAGTACAAATGAGTGAGAGCAAGTTGCAATGATTGAGAATGAGTGTGAGTGAGTGAATGCAAATGAGAGAGACTGGGAATGCAGTGTTATGCTTGTAAGCAATAGATTTGCCCAGGTTTACCCAAGAAATCATTGGTTTAGTGAGTCATCCATAGCAAAAGATTTGTGCCTGTTTACTGAAGACACTTTTGTTGAAATACTTGTACTGACCTATTTGAGGTAAACTTTGGCATAACTAGTCCATGGTAAAATACTGTTGTATTGAGGGTGATCCCTCGTCGCTCCTGCGCTGAGTGGTCGCTCCCCTGTCTCTCTGCTGAGACACGGTATTGTACACTACGCTGCATTGTGCCTAACTGTGATTAATTTGATCAATTGGGTCCTGCTGTTCACAGCGCTCGCTGCATTGAGCTTAATTGTGTTTAACTTGATAGTCTGGGTCCTGCTGTTCATAGCGCTCGCTGCATTGAGCTTAATTGTGTTAAACTCAATAGTTTGGGTCCTGCTGTTCACAGCGCTCGCTGCATTGAGATTAATTGTGTTAAACTTGATAGTTTGGGTCCTGCTGTTCACAGCGCTCGCTGCACTGTAATAACATTGTTCACTTCTGTCCTGCAGTCCATTGCGCGATATCCCCCGGTGCCCTGCTCTGCTCCCCCCTCCATTTTGTTGCTGTTGTTGTTGTGCTCCGTTTACGGTCACCAGAGCCCGCCCCGCCTCCCAGCTGAGCCGCCCTCGCCCCTCCCCCTCCACCATCCATATATGCCCACTGCATTAACGCGCAGCGTTCACGCGCAGCGACCGCGCCCAATCCGCGCCGAAGGTGCGCCAAAGGTAAGCCCGTCTACGCCCGTCCGCGCCTGGACCGCGCCCAGCGCCAGACCCCCTGGCCCCCGTCCCTCCCTGCCCCCCCGCATTACCTACGATGCCGCCACCCTCCTAGCCCTTAACCCCGGTCGCGCCCCCTACTGCGTCCAAGCCGCTCCTGGACACACCCATGGACCTTTCTCATGCTACTCCTGCAAATTCATCGGCACCGACAACATCTCAGCTACGACCACAACGCTGATTCCTGACCCCAACCACCTACAGTGCATCCTTCTCAACACTCGATCGGTCCACAGACACGCCATTGACCTATGGAATCTACTAGACACCATCTCTCCAGACGTCGCCTTCCTAACAGAAACTTGGATGAACGCTTCCTCCGCCCCAGACATCACCATTGCCATCCCTGAAGACTATAAGATCACACGCAAGGACCGCACCGACCACAGAGGAGGAGGAATCGCTATCGTCCATAAGAAATCAATCCGCATCTCAACCAGCTCTGACGCCAACCTCGCTAACTCCGAACACCTTCACTTCCAGATCCACATCGACCCCAAGACCACACTCAGAGGCACCCTCCTCTACAGACCACCAGGACCCCGCGCAAAATTCAGTGAAGACATCACAGACTTCATCACTCCTCACGCGCTCCCCTCCAAAGACTACATCCTTCTGGGAGACCTCAACTTTCACCTTGAAAAGATCAACGACCGCAACACCACCACCCTCTTGGACAACCTCGCCAACCTCGGACTTAAACAACTGGTCACTTCCCCCACCCACATCGCAGGTCACACACTCGACCCCATCTTCACCTCCAGCAATCATGTCTCCTTCAGCCACACTACGGATCTCCTCTGGACTGACCACAGTTGCGTTCACTTCACCTACAACAAACCAAAACCCACCAACCACACCCAACCAACTCTGCAAAGAAACTGGAACAAAATCACCACGGACGAAATCTCCGCATCGCTCCTTCTAAACACCCCAGCCCACTCTTCTAACGCAAACGAAGCCGCCGCCAACCTCACCCTATGGTTATCCTACACCGCCGACACCTTAGCACCACTGAAGAAACGTCAAAGCAAACCTGGCAGCAAAAAGGCCTCATGGTTCAACGATGATCTCAAGAAGTCCAAGAAACGTTGCCGCTCCCTTGAAAAGGCCTGGAAAAAAGACCCAACCACTAGCACCAAGGACGCCTTCAAAAACGCCACCCGCACTCACCACCAACTAATCCGAAAGGCCAAGAAAACAGCATTCAAGGATCGACTTGACAACAACGCCCACAACAGCAAGGAACTTTTCAACATCGTCAAGGAATTTTCCAATCCCTCGGCCAACTCCAACGACATCACCCCCTCTCAAGCCCTCTGCGACTCCCTAGCCTCATTCTTCCACAACAAGATTGCAGACATCCACAACAGCTTCGACAACCAACCCGGAAACCAACCCACCCTACCATTTGCTGAACATTCTCCCCCCGTGAACACCCTTAACGACTGGAACCCAATCTCCACTGAGGACACCATCCGCCTGATGAATTCCATCCACTCAGGATCCCCCACAGACCCTTGTCCTCACCACATCTTCAACAAAGCAGACTCCGTCATAGCACCGCACCTCCGAGACGTCTTCAACTGCTCCTTCAACTCCGCCACCTTCCCGGAAGACTGGAAACACGCTGAACTCACCGCCCTTCTGAAAAAACCCACAGCGGACCCCACCGAACTCAAAAACTACCGCCCCATCTCGCTCCTTCCATTCCCGGCCAAGGTCATCGAGAAAGCTGTCAACAACCAGCTCGCCGCCTTCCTCGAAGCCAACAAATCCCTCGACTCCTCACAATCCGGCTTCCGAGCAAAACACAGCACTGAGACCGCCCTCATCGCAGCAACAGACGACATTCGAACTCTACTGGACAATGGAGACACAGTCGCCCTCATCCTCCTCGACCTCTCCGCAGCATTCGACACAGTCTGCCACAGTACTCTTTTACAACGCCTCAATAACATCGGAATCCAAGGAAAAGCACTTGAATGGATCACCTCGTTCCTCACTGGAAGAACCCAGAGAGTCCGCCTTCCACCATTCAAATCCGAAGCCACTGAAGTCATCTGTGGCGTACCACAAGGATCCTCACTCAGCCCCACCCTCTTCAACGTATACATGAGCCCCCTCGCGGCCATCGCCCGCCAACATAACCTCAACATCATCTCTTACGCGGATGACACTCAACTAATCCTTTCTCTCACCAATGACCCCAGCACCGCCAAAACTAACCTACACGAAGGAATGAAAGAAGTTGCCGAATGGATGAAACAAAGCCGTCTGAAACTGAACTCAGACAAAACTGAAGTCCTCATCTTAGGTACATCCCCCTCTGCATGGGACGACTCCTGGTGGCCGGAAGCCCTCGGAAAAGCACCCATCCCGACAGACCACGCACGGAACCTAGGCGTCATCCTGGATTCTTCACTCAATGAACAGACAAGTCAGCGCCGTATCCTCTTCCTGCTTCAACATTCTTCGCATGCTCAGAAAAACATTTCGCTGGATCCCCACCGAAACAAGGAAAACAGTCACCCATGCTCTGGTCACGAGCCGACTGGACTACGGAAACACCCTCTACGCAGGCACTACCGCTAAACTCCAGAAGAAACTCCAACGAATCCAAAACGCCTCAGCCAGGATCATATTAGACATCCCGCGCAATGAACACATCTCTGGTCACCTTAAAGACCTCCACTGGCTACCCGTCAATAAAAGGATCACTTTCCGACTGCTAACCCACGCACACAAATCACTCTACGACATCGGACCAGAATGCCTCAACTCACGACTGTCCTTCTACACCCCTTCCCGCCAACTACGTTCTTCTAGCCAAGCCCTCGCCACTGTACCTCGCATCAACAAGACCACCATGGGAGGCAGATCCTTCTCACACCTGGCTGCTAAAACATGGAACTCACTCCCCGCTTACCTTCGCCTTACCCAGAACCACCTAGCATTCAGAAAGCAACTTAAAACGTGGATATTTGACAAGTAATCCTCCCCCCCTTCCTAAGCGCCATGAGACCCTCTGGGTATGTAGTGCGCTATATAAATTCTCTGACTTGACTTGACTTGACTTGTTGTAGGTGTACCGCAAGTAATTCTTGACATATGGGGCATCCTTGGTAAAATCCCGGTTCTGGCATACTCGAGGAAAATATTGGCAGAAGAGGAATCTATGGCAAAATGCGTGCGCTGGCTCATTGGAGGTTAAACCTGGCATATTGGAGTACAACACTGACATATGGGAGTGAAGTAACTATGATAAAATGCAAGTCCTGATATGCACATTTTATAACAATAGGTTCGATTGGATCAGCACACCATGAAAAGACATGAATATTTAATGAGAGCTTACTCAGAGCCTCACTTAGCTATTCTATCTGAAATATGTGCTTTACAGTGCACTACTTGCCCCAATATTTAAAAACAATTTCTCAGTCCGTGAACCCAGCTGCACACTCCTTAGAGGAGGTTTGTCTCATTTGCTTCAATATCTGCAATTCAGAGCAAGCATTGTTTCCCACCACTTTCAAAGATCATGTCAGCACCACGATGTAACTGGTATCGAAAACAGACATGTGTTTGTGTTGCATTTTCATATTAATGATGCAGTTATTATGGAAAGTCAGTGATGTCCTCCGGATTAAGGTTACATGGCATCTCCTTCTGGAAATATTCAGGATCAAAGGTCATATAATGTCACCTCCTGTGATGTAATTAAGGTCAAAGGATGTGTGATGTCACTTCCGCTACCCCTGGCATTTTGGTGAATCGATGTCCATGACCCTGCCTGAACTGGCAGTGGCAGAGTCGACCTAGCACATTGGTTGTAGAGTGGAACCAGTTAGTGAGAGGCTACCTTAATGGCCACCAGGGGCAGTGAGTGCCGCAGCTCAGATACACAGTGTGCTTGATGTTAAAAAACATAACAGTGCAACGAACCTAGTTCAGTAAGTGCTTTTTTAATCTCAAAATGAATGCCAGACCCTCGGAGTGAGAGTTATAGTGGAGAAGGAACAACCGGAACAAAAGTCGAAAGAAATAGAGACTAAGCACGGTGAGGGAATAAGAGAGCAGAAGTAAAAATGACAGAATGACAGACTGAAAAGGCGAAAGATGGAGTAAGAACCTGGACTTAAATAGTAAGCGTTAAGAGGATGAACAAGTAAAGAGGTTAAGATGTTGTAGAACAAGCGGGGTAACCAGAGGTAAGGATAGAGTGAGAGGGGAACCAGGAGAGAGTAATAAGAAGAACTATTAGAAACATGAGGGAGGAAAAAAAGTAATAAAAGAACTTGGATAATAATAATCTTTATGCAGAAGGTTATAGAAGGTGAAGACAGAAGTAGGGAACAAGAACTGTGCTTAAATGAGCAAAGGTGGAGTCAAAGAAGGAAGTGGGTGGAAAGGGCAAGAAGAGGAACTGAGAGCAAGATAATTAATTAGAAGATGTAGAAAAGAAAACAAAGGGATCTAAACAGTAAAGGGAAGTGAGAATTGCAGGATCATATACAAGGAAATAGAACTGCTATGTTGGTGCAGACTTTAGTGGTCTGGGTGTGTATAGTCAATTCACTGACTTCGGGTGCAACATCGGCCGCAGTTTCTCAGGAGGCATTGTATGGCACTGGGCCTCTGAGGGTAAGGATACTTGCATGACCTGGGCTTCACTAATAATTCTTTGATCATGGTGCAAAGTAGGCATATATACCATTTCCCATCTCTCACATCAAATCAATAGTCCATAAACCCAGCCAATGGATTCACAGTGCATTGTCTATCCTGTAGACAGCAGCTCAGAAAGATGTTGTGTGATATTTGCTGGGCATATATTGAGTTTTCTAGAGGCGTGTTAGTGTAATTATGTGTTTTTCCCACTGTCAAGTTCTGTTTATAATCAAAATTACAATTTGGATTTTTCTCTTATGGTATTTGCACAGATCTATCTGCACCACTTGAGTAGGCGGTGCCTAATGAATGGTCATCATTTGTTTTCCTGAGTTGATGACTCAGTGAGCAGGGAAATCCTTGCAGCACATACTGGTCACATGTTTGTTTCAATCTCAGAAAAACTCTCAATTTCACATCCTTCTTCCTGCTTTTTACAGCATTTAGAAGTTGCAGCATGGTGTGAATTGCTATGAAAGAAAGAACTTATTCCAATCATTACTGATATAGGGAGGTGCTCCAACATGGTGTCATGCACAACCTTGTCCTTCGCAGCAATTTTATTTCAAGCAATACTAATAAAAAAACTACTATTTTCTCTCTCTTTGGGCACCCAAGATTTGATGGCTATGATGCAATCACATGCAGTGAGATGGCCCTAAACCAGAGGTCTTCAAACTTTTGTAGGTTGAGCCCCCCAGCTGAATTTTTTTAAATGTCGGGCCCCCCCACCTCCTGACAGAAATTTCTGGACTTTAGTACACTACATAATCGACCGCCACACGCATATCCCTGGCCATATCCGGCAAATAATGTTCAACACAATAAGAGTGTTTAGTTAACTGCAGGTTTGTGTTGGGTGTGGTTAAATGACAGAGGCTTTTTCCACAGCTCAAAACACAATTTTCCAAGATTACTATTCTTACTCGTAACATTAAGGACAGAATGTACATTCCCATTAATGTGGAATGGGATTCTGGTGATTTATCAAGGCAATGCCTTGTCAGGGGCAGTACATGCTATATAAACACAAGGCTTCTGGCCAGTAATTTGTCAGCTATGCATCACAGAAAGGAGTCACTAAACAAACAGCTGATAATGTTCTCAAACATGCCAGCGAGTGCGCTGCACATGCACAACATGTGGCAGTGAGCAGCTGTTGTAAAATATTGAATGATTATGCATAGGATAAACAACCCGTCTACCTCCATTGGCGCCACCCTTTGCTTGTGCTTGTCTGTGTGTCGTGCCCTGCCGATTGCACATTTGGTTTTGACCAATAATAAAGGTTTCCAGAATTATACAAAACCTGTGCAACGTGGCACTCTATTCTTTGGAAAGTTGCTTTGTGTAAGTGATTAATAACTCAGTATTAAAATACATTAAAAATAGTCAGGAGCCTCACACCTAGATGCAAATGAAGCGGAGGGGAAACAAAGGTTAGCACTTCACACATACTTAAGAAACGCAGCTTTTCACTTTGTTCAGTTCATGTTTAGGAGATTTGCATGCACTGTAAGAATGTCAGATGTGTTGGTCTTTCCCAGTATTTACACTCGGCAAATGTCATTTATGTAGCGGGTACTACACCTGAGGAGGCATCGAAATAATTTAAGTACCACTATTTTTTCCTGTAACGCCCGACTCATCCCAATGCAGGGTGTCAGAGTGCTTTACATCAACACGCGCATATTACATGTACAATACATTATATACGTTTGTAAATGAATTTACAGGATGTGTCACATAAAATTGGGGGATTGCAAGGTGTAGAAGTCGCATAATATCTTCCATAGCTCACTGAGCTATTAGCCTCGCATTGCGTTCAAACGTAAACACGACAGACCTGCTAGACATATATGTGAGGGCTTTAGATCTGATGTCACTTCTTGTGATGCCACTTCCTGTAAAGTCGTGGCTTGTGATGCCACTTTCTGTGATGCCATGTGTGATGTTATGCGCAGAGATGTCACTTGCATACTGCCTAACTAGGTTAGTTCCCCCACTTCTTTTTTAGGACTTGTGCCCTGAGCAGGTGCATTCAATATGTGACATGGATATGAATGCACTCCTGTGTTGCTCGGATTCAACAAGTTTCCATTTTCCTCCTTACATGAGGTTACCCATGCTGATAGTTCACTGATCCTCTCCTAACAGAATAATGGTGTCAGCTGGGTGTTGCGGGGGCGGTTGTCACACCTTGGTGGCTAAACATGCATTACATCAGTTTGCATGCTCACTGTAGGACACTTTTTAATCTCAGACCAGAACATGCTTAGATCATGAATGCAGAGGTGCAAAGAATGCAGAGTCCAGTATTCTCACTGTCACAGACCTCACTCTGTAAGACAATTATTTTCTGAGGCATGCAACTCTTCCACTAAAATTCAAACTCTGAGAGACACAAGTTCCTGTTGCCCACCAGCTGTAGCTTTTGAACCTTCCACGTCTCTGGCACAGTCACTTGAAATACTTTCAAAGTTCTACCATGCCATTTTCAACACTTTCAAAGTCTTCACAGTCACTGGTGCAGGTGGGAGTTGTGTTGCTTCCCATGTGAGAAGTTCTTGCTATTACAAATACCAATGGCGCTATTTGCACCAGCGCTATTCCACACTGCTGCAGTGGTGTTCTTTTTTAAACAATAGTTATGCTGTTTCTGTAATGTAATTGACAGAACATCGGTAAAATTCAAATAGCCTAAGTTGTGAATAATATCTGCCTCATTCCTAGAAAGCACAATTATTAAAACTCGTCCTGCCTAAGAGCATGATAAAGGTATGAGTCAGTCATTAGTCAGGAAAACACTAGATGGCAGCATTCTGCATTCTGCAGTTTGATGTTAACTGAACTTGCCCTGCTTTTCATAGAAAGGAGACAAAAATGATAATTAAATTATTAAAATATGCTCCATCGGTTCCACCCTCCCTCCCCCCCTTCGGACTGCGAGAACTGGGCAACACTGAATGTGTGCTCTAAGGCTGTAAATAACAGGGCAACATTCTAGTAAAAATGCCCTTTTCACTTACCTGTTGACGATGTAAAATGTTCCGAGGTAAAATCCTTCCCAGTGAGGCTGTAAAACACAGGATAACCTCGGCAGCAAGCACAAGGAAAACAACAGGAGTGAAAAAGCGCCACACTACCAAAAGGTAGTAGTATTCAGGAGCTTTATGCCCACAAATTTTGCGGCACTTCCTGCCATCGACAATGCTGTCCCCCTCATTGGTGGAACGTCAGTGCTGACGTCCCTATGTGCTCATTGGATGCTGTGCTCCAATGGAAAAGCCCCATTGGAAAATAAAGTAGAAATGCAGGAAGCAAATGTACCTGCGACGGAGCAGTGGACAACAATGAAGGGACAACAATGAAGGTGAAGTTTTAGGGAGGAGTGTGTGCCCCCACAGAGATGGTGGCCCCACAGATTGAAGAACTCTGCCCTAAACCAACCAGCATCAGCTCTAATGACTTAATGTAAGGGGTCAATCTGCAACTCCCCATGCCCACCTACTCCTCGATGTCAGAATGGAGCCACATCAAGGCACTGAGGGGCATATTTACAAGGATGGCGTTAAGATTATCACCGCTGTAGCGGCAGGTGGCGATAATGGGCTTGATAATAGGCTCTTGAGAGTTCGAGAGAATTACAATAGAAGCCCAGGTTTACACCAGCACATGGGCTTCTAGTGGAATTCTCTGGAATTGTCAAGAGCTTATCCTCCCCAAATCCTCACCACTGCTTTACTAGTGATGCTCCTTCAGACGTGCATCCAGATCTGGATTAGTCACTGCCAATATGCGGACCATCAGGGGTGTTAAGTTGCGCCGTGCCAAACGCCCAGTGCTCTGTTGCAGCCCCAAGGTCATCTCGGCCATGTTCTTTGCCAGCTGGCTGATGACGTCCCACCTCTTGTGGCAGTGGGTGTGTCGTCTGTTGGATACCCCCAGGGCTCGTACCTTTGCAGCAATGGCCTTCCACACGGCCTTACGCTGGTATACCTTGAGCTGCAGGTATGGGAGAAAAGTAGGGTAAATGACCAGATACACAGTGTCATGTACCAACATCTATCAGAACAGTAGCAATACACAGACTCAGGACCAATTGTGATCTCCCGACATCCCAAAATGGGGCACACCTCACAAGGGCACTCTGAATGGCACAAACTGATATGATTGGATGCATACATGAGGGCGTAGAGGCTACCTGCTAATCAAACACACATGCAGGATGACTGCACTGAACACCCTCAGTGGTTCGCAGACATCACCAGTCCCATGCATGTCTGACACCCTCCCTGCCCAACAGCACCCTTAACGATGACTTACCACTACATTGGGGCCACCATACAGCCGTGGGTACCGTGCCAGCACTTCGTCCACTAGGACCTCCATCTCCTCGCTTGTGAATGGCCGGCCACAGATCTTCTCTGTCCTTACCATCCCTGTAGACACGGAACACCTGTGGTTGAAGTGAGTGGTGAGGGGTCCCAGGCAGCAGGCACTTCAGGCAGCAGCAGGAGAGGGTCCCAGGAAGCAGCAGGAGAGGGTCCCAGGCAGCAGCAGGAGAGTGTCCCAGGAAGGAGGCACTTCAGACAGCAGCAGGAGAGGGTCCCAGGCAGCAGCAGGAGAGGGTCCCAGGCAGCAGGCTCTGTGAGCTGTGGAAATGTGAGGCTCACTCCCATACATATATAGCCCCTGGTGTCGTTTGTAAAGTGCAGAGCAGCAATAATTGGTTGTCCAGGTCTGCCTCGTTCAAACCCATCCAATGACTGCCTCCGCGGTGGCGGAGCACGCCTTCCACAATTTTCAAAAGTACATCATGCCACATCAAACATCTCTCCCATAGGCTGTTGGCAATGCTCAAATGTGGTGATGCACCGCAGGGTCCCAGGGTGCGGTACCGCGATGGTGCGTCTTTCAAACCCATCGAATGACCGCCTCCGCGGAGGCGGAGCACGCCTTCCTCAATTTTCAAAAGTGCATCATGCCACCGCAAACATCTCTCCCATTGGCTTTTGGCAATGCTCCATGGTGGTGATGCACCGCAGAGTCCCGGGGTGCGTTACCGCAATGGTGCATCTTTCAAACCCATCCAATGACCGCCTCCACGGTGGCAGAGCACGCCTTCCGCAATTTTCAAAAGTGCATCATGCTACCGCAAACATCTCTCCCATTGGCTGTTGGCAATGCTCCATGGCGGTGATGCACTGCAGGGTCCCAGGGTGCGCTATAGCGATGGTGCATCTTTCAAACCCATCCAATGACCGCCTCCGCGGTGGCGGAGCACGCCTTCCACAATTTTCAAAAGTGCATCATGCCACCGCAAACATCTCTCCCATTGGCTGTAGGCAATGCGCCATGGCAGTGATGCACTGCCGTGGCCAGGCGGTAGCAACTGCCATTTGGGTGGCACAGCATGCCCCCTGCCATCTACCCATGCCAATGTCTACCGCACTTGTGAAAGGGCTGTTACTGGTGTCACACCGCTGTGGCCAGGCGGTAGCCACCACCATTTGGGTGGCACAGCATTCCCACTACCATCTACCCAAGCCAATGTCTACCGCACTTGTGAAAGGGGTGCTACTGGTGTCACACCGCCGTAGCCAGGCGGTAGCAACCACCATTTGGGTGGCGCAGCATGCCCACCGCCATCTACCCATGCCAATGTCTTCCGCACTTGTGAAAGGGGTGCTGCTGGTGTCAGACCGCTGTGGCCAGGCGGTAGCAACCACCATTTGGGTGGCTTGTCTCACTGTATGGTGTTGTTACTTACTTGTGCTACCATATCAGCTCATGCACATAAGTTTACCAGCTGCTCGGATCATTGGGCTCTTCATGTGTGCCAGGTTCACATGACACATTGAGGTGTGACAGGTACAACAGATGGGTATGAGACAGTCATGGTCATCTTACACACTTTTGTGGATGGTACGGTACGAGGCGTGCACATGTGGAATGTGGGGTTCAGTATGTGTGCATTCTCATTGACCTATGTGTTGTTTGCAGCACTTGTGTATTGCAAATGGAGAGGTGGGTCCTCTGTGTGTCTCAAATGACCACCCATGTAACCTTGTGTGCCACGCATCTCTCATGGATTTTTTAGGTTTTGCATGACATGCTTAACGGTATGTGCTGAGGCCAGCCCATGATGGTTGTCATTGACATGTGTCCATTCACATCTCACTAGGAAGAGGCCAAATCTCATACATCACCTGACAGTGCTGGAGGACATGGAGGATATAGCGATCATCCGCAAATTCCACCTCGACAGACCGACCATGAAGACCCTTTGTGATCTGTTGGCGTCCCACCTGCAGCCTCGTCGCCACTACCCAAAAGCATTCACACCCACATACAAAGTGATGGCAGCACTCCACTTTTTTGCAACTGATTCCTTCCAGGAGACCGTGGCCGGCGCAGCAGGGATGTCGCAACCCATGTTCAGCATGGTGCTGAGGGATGTTCTTGCAGCCATGATGATATATAAGGATCGTTACATACATTTATTTTCCCAGGGGAGCAGAATTGGCCAGTGTGAAGGGTGACTTCTATCCCCTTGGGCACATCCCCCATGTTGTTGGTGCCATCGATTGCACCCATGTCTGTCTGGTGCCACCACAGGTGACTGAGCACAATTTTAGGAATCGCAAACATTATCATTCAGGTGGTGTGTCTTGCGGACAGGACCATATCACATGTGTGTGCAAGATTCCCCAGCTCAGCCCATGATTCATACGTCCTGAGGGACAGCATGGTGCCCCGGATGATGGCTAATCTGCTTCCCGAGCGTGCTTGGATTGTGGGTGAGTATGCCTAGTGATATGGCGTGCTGTGTGTGTGTGACCTGCTGCCCTCTGCCTGTGCAACATTGCAATGTGTGTTTGTCATCCACAGGTGACTCAGCATATCCCAGTCGTCCATGGCTGCTGAGCCCACTAAGGAATCCCAGGACCCCGGCTGACGTCAGGTACAATGAGGCCCATGGCAGGACCCGATGTGTCATTGAGCGGACTTTTGGTCTGCTCAAGTCAAGGTTCCGCTGCCTTGACAGGACTGGAGGTGCATTGGCATACTCGCCTGGGAATATCTGCAAGATCGTTGTGGCATGCTGTATGCTGCACAACATGGCCATTCACAAAGGGATTCCCCTGCTCCTGGATGATGGTGAGGAACCAAGGCCCCCACCTGCCCAAGGACCTAAGTCCAGTGATGAGGACAGTTGAGAGGAGGAAGAAGTTGACATGCGTCAATAGCTCATCACCCGCTACTTCACTTGAAGGTGGGTGAAGAGGTACGACTAGTACATTGTCTGGTGTGATTGTTGTTGTTGTGAAGGGCAATGGGCGGATGGTACAGACAGGCACATGTTGAGTCACCTGTGTGTGGTAAGGTGGCATTGACATTGCATATGTGAACGTATGCAGAACTCTGTTTGTTAACACTTGCTGCACATTGTGTTGTATGCCTGTAGATGTATGTTTTGTATAGTGTTATGTCTGTGATGGCACAATGACACCAGTGACTGCTGTTCTGTTGTGTCTCCCTAGGTGCTTCAAAATTATCCGGCCCTACATACCGTACATTATTTGGATACATCATGGACATTTTCAAAATTGTAAATATTGCACTAAAAACAAAACACCACAAATTCTGGTGGGTAAGGTATTTTATTTACAAAGTGGACATGTGAGGGGTGCGGGTATATTTGCATGAAGGTGATGATGGAGCAGTGAGTTGACAGTCATGGTAGATGAGATGCAAGGGTAGACACCACATGGATGTGGTGACCCAGTCCAACCGACTTGTGCCATTGACAAGGGAGTGTGGGGAAGGACAGTCGAAACAGTCAATGCAGTGAGGAAGAGGGTTGCCATCTGGGGTGGCTCCGTGACTGGCGTGTGGCTGGTTCTTTGCCTCCAGAGACTCCCATGCTCTTCTTTGGATGCCCCCTTGATCTTTTTGGCGGGGGTCCTGCTGCATGGCCAGCGGCGTCTGAGGGCTCACCCCTCTCTGTTGGCGCAGGGGAGGATGGTGCACTGTCATCCTGCAGCACAACAGAGGGGGGCAGAGGTGTTGTTTGGGACGCAGGCCTGTCCCTCAGCAACGCCACTTGCTGGGCCATGAGGTCCACCATTTAACCAATGCGTGTGTCGGTGGACCTCATCAGCAGGATGAGCTCACGTAATAGTTTGTCCGACTCTGGTGAAGTGGTCCAGGGATGGTGTGCCAACCTCCTGAGGTCTGAGGGGGACCCTGGCCCTCCCACCTGCCCTGCTGCCACGGACCTGTTGCCTCACCACGGTGGGTCCCCGCGCACTCTCCCTGCCCTCCACAGTTGGTGGTGTGTCCTGGTCATCCCCTGGGACAGGGACGGTGCTGGTGGTGGCCGAGGTGGCAGCAGTGGAGGCACAGGGCGTGACTGCAGTGTGATGTGCAGTTGTTGGTACAGCAGACGTTGTGGTGGGGAAGATGGGGTCCTGGGACCTGTTGGTCCTTGGCACACCAGATGGGCCGGCCCGGAGCACATCGTCCAAACTATCCTGGGAATCAACATCCGAGAGTCCTTGTTCCGGGGGTGGAGACTGGCTCTGCTGGTCAATGTTGTCCTCAGCAGTGAGATCTTCATCACCTGTGGATTAGATGGGGAATGGTCAGTGTTGGGCAATGTGCAAGTATTCTGTTAGCTGCATGTCATCCGCTGTCTGTACACTACACAATTGAGACAACTTCACTATTATTGTTAAATGCAATATTGGGTGTTATTAAATGGTGCAGAGGAACATCAATCGATCATACATGTCATGTATCAATGCATTGCATGCAATTGGTGCAGTGTGTGTTGATGCAGGTCTCACAACCACAAACAACTAGACCAGTGAAGATGTGTTTAAACAGTGCAATGGCTTCCAGGTGCTCCTGGGTGGTGTGGGGGAAACCCTCCATCTTACTGGGGAGTGGGACAGGGGGCATGGTGGGAGTGGTAGTGCAGGCCTCCGACCCCAAACAATCCTCCAAAACAAGATGGCTACCTACCTGTTAGGTGCGGGTGAACAGTGAAATGGCTGACACATGTTCCTGGGTGGGGTAGGCCTCCATGCTGCTCGAGTGTGGGACAGGGGGCATGGTGGGGGTCGTGGTACAGGCCTCCCACCCCCAAACAATCCTTCAAAACATGATGGCTACCTACCTGTTAGGTGAGGGTGAACAGTGCAATGGCTGAACACACATGCTCCTGGGTGTGGGAGGCCTCCATGCTGCTGAGGTGTGGGACAGGGGGCGTGGTGGGAGTTGTGATACAGGCCTCCCACCCCCAAACAATCCTCCAAAACAAGATGGCTACCTACCTGGTAGGTGAGGGTGAACAGTGCAATGGCTGACTTATGCTCCTGGGTGGCTGAGACCTCCATGCTGCTCAGGTGTGGGACAGGGGGCATGGTGGGAGTGGTAGTGCAGGCCTCCCACCCCCAAACAATCCTCAAAAACAAGATGGCTACCTACCTGTTTTTTACTTGAGGGTGAACAGTGCAATGGCTGACACATGCAACTGGGAGGGAGAGGCCTCCATGCTGCAGGAGTGTGGGACAGGGGGCATGGTGGGAGTCGTGGTACAGGCCTCCCACCCCCAAACAATCCTCCAAAATAAGATGGTTACCTACCTGTTTGGTGAGGGTGAACAGTGCAATGACTGACACATGCGTCTGGGTGGAGGAGGCCTCTATCCTGCTCAGGTGTGGGACAGGGGGCATGGTGGGAGTGGTAGTGCAGGCCTCCCACCCCCAATCAATCCTCCCAAGCAAGATGGCTAGCTAACTGTTAGGTGAGGGTGAACAGTGCAATGGTGTTTGGGTTGTGCAAGGAAGTACTTATCAGTGTGTTGGTTGTCATTTGTTTGTACTTACCAGCCTCCATTCCCCCAGATATTCCTGTGAGACTCTCAGGATGCAGTATGGCAAGCACCTTTTCCTCCCATGGTGTGAATGTTGTCTGTGGGATGGGAGGGCCACAGCCAGTCCGGTTAGCCAGCTCCCAGTTCTTGCTCTTCTTCTCCTTGACAACCCTCTTCAGATCATGCCACCGCTTCATGATCTCCTTCTTGAATCGCGGGGTGCTCCCTACTGCATTGACCCTTTGGACTATCCTTTCCCACATCTGTGTTCTTGTGGCTAATGGTGTCTGTTGGACCAGGCTACCAAACATGTGTGGTTCTACTCTCACTATCTCATTGACCATGACTGTCAACTCACCCTCTATGAATTTTGGCATTTTCTGTGCTGCCATGGTGCGTGGTGTTTGCAGTGTTTGTGGGTGCAGGGGTGTGTGTGGGGTGGGTGTTGAGTTGATGTGTGAGGTGTGGTGGGTGCTGGGGGATTGTTGGTGCTGGTGTGATGGTGGTGGTGATGGTGGTAGTGTTGGTGTTGGTGGGGTGTGCGTTGTGTTGTTTTGCCTCTCCCGTCAGATGTGGTGTATGCCCTTCTCTTCTGGAGTGTTGCAAAGGATTGTGGTCAATAAAGGGGCTGGTTTTATACTCAGCTGTGTGTCCAAATGGGCTTTTGCTGTCAGGTGTGTTGTGGGTGTTGTCCTGGGAATTGTATTTTTTTGGGGGCATTTGTTTTATGATTGGTATATGTTTTGGGTATTTGCACTGCATGGCTACTTTGATTTGTGCTCAGTTAGGCATCGTTGCGGTGTTTTGGCATCATCCGCCATGTTTTTCATGTACCGTCCGCTGCGGTGGCTATGCTGCAGCTCTTCCGCTGTTTCTCCCATTCACTCCTGTGTGCCACCGCGGCGGTCGGAAACAGCGATTCATACCGCGGGACCATCAGGGATATCGTAATTTCCCGTGCGGTGTCTCCACTTTGCTTGCGGCGGGTTGTAGCTTTTCGGCTGCGTTTCTGTCCGCTGCGGTCGTTTTTTGGATGTCACCGCCCGCATCGGGTGTTTTTTGTTAGCCCACTACCGCCGCGGTCGGTCTTTTTTGGCGGATGATCCTAATTTGACCGCTGGTTTCTCCGGGGTCCCGGCGCCTCCATGGCCGTCGGGGTGGTTTTCCGCCCGCTATCCTAATGGGGCCCTTAATATTTGAAAAAACACACTTATGACCTTCAATCCTTACAAAGCAAGGAGGGTGAATATTATGGTGCAGGGCATGCCCCTAGAGCATGTCAAGGAGTTTGTGCATCTTGGGGTTTTCCTAACACATAAGATGAGTTGCTCTACGCATAGTCGCAAGAGCTCGTAGAAACGTTTGCAACTATCAGGGGCAGTGATCAAAATGCTTAAAATAAATCAGACCTCGTCCTTTCCGGCAGTGGAGATTTATAATCTAAAACCCAACTTCTCAGTTATGAATGGTGCTGAACTTTGGGGCTATGCGAGGGCCGGCGAGCTTGTCAAAGCTGAAAACAGGTTTGTTAGGAGTCTTCTCAAACTCTCGCAGAGAGCTTCTTGCCCTCCCCAACTTACGGACATTGGTATCTACCCAATTAACCTTAGTGTGATGCTCCCACCAATTATGTACTGGCACAGGCTCTGATCACAGATGAGTTGGACTAATTTAGAGCCAGAAATAAGGAGCTTCAAAGAACCTGGGGTTGTGAGAGGATCCCTTTGAATAAGGAGCTTCAAAGAACCTGGGCTTGTGAGAGGATCCCTTTGAATGAGGAGCTTCAAAGAACCAGGGGTTGTTCGAGGTTCCCTTGGCTTACCTACATAGGGCCTCATTTATCAAAAGTGTTGCATCGCTGGTGAAAAACAGCGATGTAACACTTTTCATTGCACCCCCCTTGTGACACCATGGATGTGGCGTATTCACACTATGGTGCTCCATGTCACAAGGATTGACCAGATACGACAGGAATGCTGACGTATCTGGCGGCGCATTAATGATGCATTATAGGAGTGCGTTGGTCAACTCAAAAAGGCCCATTAAATCTACACTCCACAAGACTGGCGTGTCCTTTCTGTGGGACACCCCGTAGCAAGCCACGTCAGACTCTCACATCTTGGTCAAAGAACGCTTAACGGAGCATCTTTGGCTGCGAGAACTGAAGAGTGGGAAGGCAGGGACCCTTGCTGACCTTCTTGACATCAAAATTACACCTGCATATGAATTGTTCATTGACATTGTTCTGGGACGTATCCCTCTACAACTTTATTTAAAATGGAGATGTGGGGTCTTGCCTGTGAACAGTTGGTGTGTCCAATGTGGAGGAAAAACTGCTGCAGACCAAAAAGACGTAAACCCTGTCGTAAAATATTTAAAAAGGAGAAATCTCCCTGTTGACCACAGCAATACTTTTACTTATATCTAAGCATGGGAAAGCATCTCACATTACACAATATGTTTAACCACTCTATCAAAAACACCAGTATCACAGTACAATATGAAGCAAATGTAAAAAATTTAAAATTTCACTTTATTCATTTAAACCATCAAGTTCAATGCTGAACCTCCCTATGAGTTACAATCTAAAAATATATAGGTTTCTCAATGAGACAAATGGAATTTGTTTAAAACAGTTGACGCAGCGTTTCGGTGTGGAGTGGATGCTTTCATCAGGACTAAACTATTCTATTATTAAAATCTGAATATGAAAAAACAATACTGTAGAGGCCTAACATGTACTGAGTACCCTAATGAGTAATATTAAACATTACATTTGTGGTTATACTTTCTTTTCATAGTATTTAAACTGTCTTTTTTATGCAATGCTCAGACCCACCCAAGAGCTAATATCTCGAAATATTCAACATTGTCTAACATCCAGCTATCTACATACAGCATTTGAAGGTAGACGGTTGAGCTAATAGCAGATTACATTTACATTTTCGCATGAACACGTTCACTTTGTGGTTCTGTTATTATCAATCAAAAATGTATACTCCATCTTGCATTTAGGTAGGGGCAATAATTCTCATGCATACCTTATTATATAGGTTGGATTATGTTTCATCAATTACTTAATCCTTGGGGCAACCAAAAATTCCACCTCTGTCTCGATTATTAAATTAGTGCCTTTGATAAAATAAAAGTAAAAATAAAAATTGTGAGTTTTTAACAACCATGCTTTGATGTTATAGGTGATGAATCCCACATCTACATATGGGTAAATTACCTTTTAAGGTATTGGCCGTCATCATTTATGTCTACTTTTATTGGTAGTTCTATAAAATTGCCCGTTGGAGCCACGGTCCTATTGACAATAATTTTAGATGATGGTTAAAAACTGTATCATATGGTTATTGCTAAAAAGAAAATGTAGCCCATAATATTATTGGTATTTGCGAATTTAATTTACTTTTTAGCCGATCAACATATATCTCATAAGGCTGACTTACCCCCTCATATGGGCACTTAATCTTTATATATTTTATTTTCTTTATTAAGGAATCACCGTATTAAATCAGAGCTCTCTTCTTCGTATTTAACCTTGGGCACTGCGGATATAAATACGAGAAAAAGGTATCATGGATAATTAAAGGGCTACATGGTCGTAGTCCACAAGGTGTCCCCAGATCATAACTTTCACATTTGAGAAGCAATATCACTTGTTGACATTTATAAATCTCTATTTGAAAAACTGCTGCACCAGCAAGAGCCCCTTTTGCATTTCAGTTAGGGACACCTTAGATCACTTTGATTTGTGCCCCGCTTATGCACTCCTTCATAAGAAATGGCTCATACCCTGTGCAAGCTCTGGGGATCCACTCAATTTCTCTCTGCACTATGTATATTACACACTGACATGAGAGAACTGACTGTAACTGCAGTGACTACATTTCTACACGCTGCGTGGTTTATTCATAATCCCAGCGCCCACAAATTGATGGAGTTATACTTGTTTAGCAGTGCTGGCAGATCGGTGCGACCTTTTATCATAGTACTTGTTTGCATTTGCACTTGGTCATTCTTGTTATCTTATAGCTGCAGTTATCCTACCCATTTCAACTGTCCTTATAACTCTAGGGATTTCATGTAAATTATTATTGTCAGTGAATTTAATGAGCTGGAAGACGGTTGAATATTTTGTAATCTGCCTTACAGTATTGCATTTTCTAAATACAAGGTTAGGAAAATAAAATGCAGTGTTGTAATCCATGGAAGTGTGAATCAGCCTCTGTTTGTTTACGTTTGCTTAAAAAGGGTGAAGATCCCCACCCTGCCCAGAGCTATCTTGCTTCAGATATCTTGCTTCTGTAGAGTACAAGTTTGCTTGACTCTTTCCTTGTCTACAGTTTCTTAGAATTGGCATCAGGCATTTACCCTGTCCATTTACAGAGAGGAACAGGAAGATCGAACTGCAGATACTGACTGCAGATAATATTTTACACCATCCCAAGCCCTCAATGATGTCATTTGTACAGTGTTCTCTCTGCAGTGCGGCCTTGCAACACCATCAAGTGATGAAAAGGTCTAGGGGTGGTTTTTACCTGCTATGAAGAGGTATTTTTCATGTGAAGGAGATGGAGATGTGCTCATGTGATGTTGCAGGGAAACATGCAGCAGCGTTATGAGAGCCAGGTCAAGTCAAGTAACGTGTATTTAGACCGTAGGTCTTTGAAAAACATAAAAACATATTACTCTATGTAAATATTCTAAAATCATTCCAAAGGTATCAACAGATGCCGTTACAATAGTCCTATTTCCATATGCTTCCTTTTAAATTTACACAATACTCAATATATGTCATACATTGAGTATATATCAAAACTACTCCTATACATAAATATAAATATTTTAAAAGCAATAAAATTACTATTATAAAATATATTTCTAAAATATTTATCTCAAGTAAAACTTTGCAAAATCGAATTCCATCTTAGCTTCCATCATAACTTTCAACCATCTATTTCCTTTTTCACTACAAACCTTTGTACAGACTTCATATTCTTTGCAATGGCTATTGCAATTTCAAGGTTCGTTATATCTGTAAGAAGTTCAATAACTTGTGCATGCAAGGTGGTACCATATTTTAAAATGATGGGGCATAAAAACTGTGTCTGCAGACCTAACACGTTTAGGCAGTCCACTAAGATATGTAAATTATCGCACTTTGTGCCCAACCTACATGTGCATTTACCATCGGGTTGCATAATTTCTGTTTTTATTCTCCCATTAGTCATGCCAAAGTTGATAACGATTCTCAGTCTTAGTACTTCTGATCTAGGCCATTGATTAGGTAATGTATCCAGATAGGGCTATCTTTCACCCAACTTTTTATCATAAATGTCACTGATTCTTTCTTTCTCAGGTACTCCATGTATCCCATCCTAGACATTTCCTACCCTAGAGTTCTGAGTTCACTCTTTGTTACTTCTATTTGTAGAGTCTGCTGATCAATTGTCACATTTAGGTTTTCACAGACAAAATTCAATTTCTTTCTGATCTCTTTGGCCCATTTTAGGTCGCTATGCTGAGTCTCGTTCTTGCACCATTGTGAAACTTTCATGGCCTCTCCTGTACCTAATCTTTTCCAAAATCTTAGCAGGGCCACTTGCTCCTATACAGTCCATGATGTCATACCCAGCTCTAATCTAATTGCCTGGATCATAGATGAGCCCGGTAATGACATTAGGGATTTTATGCATTTCCCTTCCTCAAAATATCCCATCTGCTTTTGCCACTTAAGCAGAGGGCTACTGCTCCATATTGTAGTTGGGGGGTATCATAGTGTTATAGGCCTTTATCAGTGGTCTCTGGGACATATCCCCATAAATGCGATTGAATTTTTCAGACAATACACTGATATATGGGCTTTCTGGGCCACCAGGTGCATGTACAACTTTAAAGACTTGTCAAATCAGACACTGAGATATTTATACTCATTCACAATTTCCAGTTTGGTTGGGTCCAGATGCCAATTGAACCTATGGTCTCTCTTCCCAAAACACAGAATTTTGGTTTTAGCCATATATACAGTTAAATGTTTTGCTGCACAATATTTGCTAAATGCATTTTACTTTCTCAGTAGGCTCATCTCTGTCTGGTCAAGGAATACTAAGTCATTGGCATTAAGTAAACAGGAAAATTGTTTCCCATTCATTTTTGTGTTTGCACTTCTCTCTACATCCAGGATGGTTGGCAGATCTGCTAAGAATATGGTGAAAAGTATTGGGCCAAAACGCAGGTCTGTCTTAGGCCATTAATAATCAATATTTTTGGTTTCAAAGATCCCACCATATCCATAATAACTTGGGCACAGTTCTGACTGTATAACTCCTGAATTACAACCAGGAGCCCTTCTGGGATATCATATTTTTCCATGGACTCCCAAAGACATTACCTGTCAACCCAGTCAAATGCCGCACAGAAGTCTACAAAGCAGCTTTGCAACTTCCCTCTTTGCTCCATAGACTTCCGTGCCTCCGCCCATAAGGCAAAACAGTGCTCAATTGTAGAGTCCTTCCTTAAAGCCTCCTTGTACCACGGATTATTTTGGCAAAGACTTTCTCACCGACATCCAACAAATTAATACATCTATAATTCTTCGGGGCTTACTTACCTTCCTTCTTATGTATTGGTCTAATTATTGCCCCCTTTCAATTTTTGGGGATATGTCCAGAGTTCAATATGGCTAAGAACATGTGGGGTAGGAATTCAGCCCACCAGTTTAATTGAGTTTTAATATGATACCAGGGAAATTTTCAGGTCCTGCTGCATGGGTTAATGTTAGCTTTCTTATAGTTTCCTTTACTTTTTCTACTGTAGAGAGCGTTTTGAAATCTTCACCATTCCCTCCCCAGAGTACTTTTCTGCTTACTACGGACGCTTCACTTGTTCCATACAGTTCGCCTAGGTACTCTTCCCATGCAGCTTCTTCCACTACACAACTCAAAGCCCCAGATGTCGGTCTGGAGGTTTCCTGTGTCAGCTTCCAAAACGTTCATACTTTTTTTGCTTCAATTGTTTCCAGCAGGGTTTCCCAACATTTCTCTTTACGAATCCTCTTCTGGTTCATAACTAGCATTTTGGATTCCTTTCTCAGTTTAATAAGATTACGCAGCCTGTCCTGGTCATACCTTATTCTCAGGCTTCTCTCTTCTCTCTTTATTAACCTTTTCTTATTCATACATTCCAAATTAAACTACCTTGATCGCGTTCCTTGTAATAAATGCTTGTCAATAGGGCAAACTTTCTTATTTTTTAGTTCTACTCTGAGGCATTGTACAACATGTTCTATTGTTTCTTCAAACCAGGTCACTTTCTGGCCCTTGCTATTTCCATATTGTTTTTATGTTGGAGGTTAGCCAATTTTTTTACATATTCATCTGTTAGTCTCATTGTCTGGCATTTAGGGTACTCAAATTTTTGGGAAAATACTATGTCACGGTGGCTCATTGACCCCCTAAATAATTCAAAGTGCAGGGGATTATGATCGCTGCCCACTCTTTGGGTTACCCAAAACCCTTTTCCTGTTGCGAAATTCTCTAAATGTTTGTTTTGCTGGGCAATCAGTTTCCAACCTGCCATTTAGACTAAACAACCCCTTTGACCCCAAATACTTCCCAAGTGTTAGATTCTTGTCTAGCAGAAATACAATTGGGGAAGTCAGCTGGCACTATATTATACAAGCACAATATTTCTTTAAATCAGGGATCTAGTTTTTTGGATTCAGTTTATGATTGAAATCTCTCATTACAATGATCAAATCATTCCCATACTTTTCCTACAGTACATACATATCTTCCTTGAAATGCCCCATCTCCACCCCATACTCCTCGTGGGAACCCTATTGTATGTAGACATTCTCAAGAACCAAGTTTTCACACTTCCTATCTGCAACCAATATGGATACCTTGCAGACAAG
The DNA here is from genome assembly GCF_964261635.1 of Lissotriton helveticus. Classification (NCBI taxonomy): domain Eukaryota; kingdom Metazoa; phylum Chordata; class Amphibia; order Caudata; family Salamandridae; genus Lissotriton; species Lissotriton helveticus. Next base: position 1,763,533,295 of record NC_136068.1, read on the forward strand.
CTACCATTTACATGTTACGTTTATTGACGTCACAATTTTCGCAATCCTGGTTGATGTGAGTGTCATAATCCCCCCCCAAAGGTCGACCAAACATTTTTTCCTAGCTGGCCTGTGAAGTTGAGCGAAACCTTCAATTAAAGGGGAATTGTCATGTAGCCAGGTTTCCTGTAAGCAAATATTCCCTGCACACTGAGCTAGTTGCTTTATTCTTCAGACTTGTCTGTCCCCCTAGTCCATGTTATAATTATCAAGCAATGCAACAACCCAATCAACCTCATTCTGATTTCACTGGGGTGGGCCTAGATAACTATTTTCTAGACTCCAGTTACTCCAAGGTATACTAGACTCTGAGTTCTCAACAGCTATTTTGATGTTTTCTTTTTCCCTGCACTCCCCGGCTATCAGCCTTACCTGCCTTTTTAGAAAGGCACTTAATTGTTGGTCACCCCCTCCAATTCCACTTCTGAGATTAACCTCATCCCTTCTTTCAGTACTTCCTTTTCAGCTTTTACAATAGCTGCTGCCTTTACCAGCCCTGAATACATAAAACCTTGGTAATTTCCTTCCCTTTTATTATTGTGGCTGAAGCCTACCAGCCTCAGATCCTTTGTCCCAATTTCTCTCAAACTTGGACATTTAGAGAAAGAGAATCGAAGCTGTGACCGGTTTAGGTGTATGACCTTCCCCACCTCTTCTCTATTTTTGATGGTCCGAAGTATAACCACCTATTGCCACTTATTTCTACTACTGTGGTGCCGATATTCTCTCTTCCCTGCTTATTACTCTTACTGGTTATTACTTTAGGTAATCTTCCACCTTCCACCTTCCACTAAGTTCCTAATGTTTTCTTTTTGTCCCTGGATTTTTTCACATGTTTTTTCCGCTTCATCCTCCCTACAATTATTTAAAGTGGTTTTTGGTTGGCCCTTATTTTCCCACTTCAACATTCCACACTCTTTTTTTTATTTTTTATTTATTTTTTATTTTTTATTGAACAAGCCGTAGGAAAACATTGGTACATTAAATTCTTCATAGTTGGACAAAAATTTACAAACAATATACAAGAGACAACCCTAGACACTAGAATACCACAGCGAAAATACAACAACTGCAATAACATACCGATATTAAAGTGCTAGTACATGAGAAACAACTGATATTATACATCGAACTTTCTACTATAATTCATATAAACCTACCGCTATAATAAAATGAGGATATACAAAGATGTTATTACCATTCTTGAAATATTAGTACAAAAACGTGCTGAATTGACTAATATATAAGCATCTAATAAAAAAGCATCAAGATTACTATGCGGTTTATAAAGTGCACTCTTGATAAGCTCTTCAATCCCCCTATTGCCCTACTACTCCTTAGTGGTGTTCTTCTCTCTTGAGGGGTTGCTCGATGTAAACCCATTTTACCCCTTCCTTGCTTTAAGACCGTTAGCTTCTCCTGTTGTTGCACCAACCTTCCTATTTTTCCCTATGGGTTATCGTGCCTATACCAAGTGTGTTCTCCCCGTCTCTTAATCAGCATCTTGAGATATAAACCTCCTGTCATTTATTAATTTGCTCAATGTCCCTGGCACAACCCTGATTCAGGGTGTCGGAACTGGTCTTACTACTGATGGCATTAGGTCTCTAATCCTTTGCAATTCACCTACAATTTTCTGGCTTTCATGGGTTTTTAGTATATTAATATTTAACATGGTTACTACTAACAACCCATGCAGAGTTTTTTGCAACATCAACATTATGTCCAGCATTGAGGCTGAGGGTGTTGCTGAGAAGTCTATGCCCAATGTAATGTTGCTCGCCGACCCTGCAATGGACTCAGTTCCTTGACTTTCAGATGGACCGGTGCTCTTATACGGCTTAGACTTTATAGCCGGGTCAGGATCATCTATCTGGTTGCTCCTTATTCCGTCTGAGGTATTCCCCTCACGTTCCAGTTCTTCGTCACCAATCATAGAGAAAAACCATGGAGATGAAGACAATCTAGGTTCCAAATTGGATTCAATACGGCTTAAGTTAGTTTGATTAACACATTATAAATCTGTATTTGAGGAACAGTACTCAGTAAGCTAATGTTCATTTAGCTGTTCTTTGTTAATGTCCGGGGTTCTCACTGGGGAATGCATTCTCTTAATGTGCTTGCCTACAACGACCTTTATTGATTTTGACACCAGCACTCCCTCATTCACTCCAGGTTGTGTGTTATCAATTGCATTTTTCTTCCTTGTATTTCTCCTTAAGGGCCTCTTTCCATTTTCACTGGGGCTTCCCATACTCTCTGTTAAGGACCTGTTTTCACTTGAAGACTCATTGATCAGCATGGATGGGTCTTTTAGTGCTTTAAATACTTTTGGCTTCCTTGGTGCCATCCTTCTGAACCCCTTCCATGTATTTATATGGTTGTTATATTGGAGTTTGGGTTTGGGGTATAGCTCTCAGGCTTCCCTCCTACCAAAGTGTTGCTCCGCTATTAGCCTCCACCACCTTTTACAAGCTTTCGGGCTTGTACCTGACATGAGTATTTCTTCAGCAATACCCTAACATTGGATTCAAAAAGCACATACCTCTGGGGTGTTATGTCTGGCTGACCGTGTCTCATACTGGAGCGCTGAATATATACCTCGATCCTCTGACCTTTTTCTTGTCCTTTTACTTTTCAAGTGCCAGGTAGGCTCCAATGCTGTTGGACCTCCTATATGCAACACTGCCTTAGTTGCAGTTTAGCCCACTACTTTAGCTGATACTAATTGGCAGGAAATTGGGTCCAGCAGGGGGCAGTGCTACCACACCTGGGGTCTTTAGGCCTCTGCTCCTCCCTTTCCCAATTGCTTGCATTATGGCCCCCCCTTCCTTAGGCCTCTTCACGCCGATTCAGTTTCCTTTGAATTTGGCATAGCTGCTGCCTGTAGCCGGCTCCACACACTTGACACCTGGACACGGGCAAGTGTATCCTTCGCATTCGCGTTCTTTGCCGACCGCCGGCCAACCACCTGCTTCGTTGGGGGTAGTTTAGGGGTGATGGATCCCGTGTTGTTTCCGATGCTCCTTCAGCGATGTTGTCCTGTTGCAGGGTTTCAGCATTCCAGCGTCACATTGCAGTGAGGAAGTTAGGCATATGATCTGCAACGCAAGGCATAGCAGTGATACGTCAGTAGCATGGTCAGCCGCACAGCAGAGGTCTGTAGTCTGTAGTCTTTCTTCTACCAACTAGGGTCCCTGAGATGTGTGTTAGATAGAAACAACAAGCATTGCACGTATGACTGCCGCGTGCAGAAATAGTGTGAATCAGGAAAAAAGGATAGCATGGAGTGGGGCTTTTAGGATTGGGTTGACCTTATATAGACAGTATTCTTACATGGATGAGTGGGATAAAAACTGTAATCCCTGTCCACAATCACACGACTGAGTTTACCAGACACACATACTACCCCATCATTTCCCCTGACATTGGTTTGCATCCAGGGGTGTAGATTAGTCAGTGAGACTCTGGTGTAAATCTCAAATTTCCCAATAGGGTCAATGCTGATTTGCATTAGGTGGGTCTCTGTCTAGAATAGCAAAAAAACAATGGTCACTTGTTAAACTATTTGCAAGCATTTTCCCATCACCTTTTGGGTCTGTGATTCCTGGTAGTAAGAGTGTAAACTTCAGACTGTTGCAACTTTCCAAGCCTACCTCTGTAGTACTTTTGCACAAATTCAAGGAGCACTTCTATGGGTGCAGATTTACAGCTTTTTTGGTAAATCAGTAAATATATATGTTGAAGATCCCAATCAAAAAAGGAACATGTTAGAACTTCTCAGATAAATGAGAATGGCAAGAAAAACTGACACAGACATAGCAGACCCAACTCAGGGCCCCCAGACCCAACTAATAAACCAAGGGGTATATTTACAAGGACTTTACACCGCTGCAGCGTAAATGTTATGATGTTGCTGTGGCTATTTTCTTATCACCTTATTTAAAAGTTAAAATAGTTAGCCACACTTTTCCGGGGAAAATGTGAATTTTAAAGATCGCCTTTCAGTTAGCGAGAGTTAACTATAAAGAGATGCAAGATGGGAGTTCCTGTGAATAAACTGCTGCTAACCCCACTTCACGATATTTACAAGGAATTCCTTGTATGGTGCAAAACCCGAAAAACTGCCTCTAAGTTAAGTGAGAAGCAATTTTGTAAGATCAGAAAATAGCTTGGCTTAAAATTGGTGCAAACACTTGGGGTCTCATTTAAGAGGTTTTGGTGATGGACAGCGCAGCAAAGATTATTGCTGCGCTGCCTTGTGCCAAAACGAAAGCTCAAGAATGCGCCCCACAATAAGATAGGGCGCAGTCCTGGGCCTCATTCATGAAAAGTGCTGCAACAAAACAGCGCTGGCACACTTTTCACTGCGCCCTCCTTGCGACACCATGGTTACGCCGTCTTTACTGTACAGCACTCCATGTCGCAAGGATTTACTGATATGTCATTATTCCTGACATATTTCTTGCCGTTAAAGTCATGTATTGCTGAAATTTTATCGCAAGCATAGCGCAACCTGCAGCAATGCATGTGACAGGCCTATCCCTATGGCACAGCGTGAACCTTACGCCCGCCATGAGGCAGACATATGTTTTTGAAGCAGTGACGTCCTAGAATTGTCGTAGTGAAATCTCATAGATTTCACTACACCACTCTCTTGCAAAAAAAAATGATACGTAGGCCGAGTGATGTAGAACAGGATAGTAGATTTATTCATCAAGTTACTTCCTTGTTGGTTGGTTACAGGAAACAAGTTAGATCCATATTAAGCCCCACCACGAGCAGCCTCCTTGCTGCTCAGCCCATCCATTCTAACTGACACTCTTTCTAACTCAAACACTCCAAACAGTCCGATGACATCACCAATGGCTGAGCAGTAAGGCAGAGGACATCATTAGGGAGGATGCACTAATCAAGTAATAGATTACAACACATCCCCCCCTTTATATTGATTATATAAAAATTATGGTATGCAAGTTCATAGCTCACAGTTATGACATGTTTTACAGATATTGATAGTATGCAAGATGAAACACACACAACACATGTCCCACAAACACATAAGAATCACATGTCCAATCCCACTTAGACAAGATAGGGAAAAGACAACAAAAAAGGGTTCCATTTTTATAAATCAGTGAGTACACACCCATGTTAATTCACACTAGATAATAGACAATCCACAACCACATAATAGTGGTAAACCAGAAAAGCTTAGCAAAAAGGAGTCTTCTCACATGCAGACCCACAAAGCACAGTCCAAGCAACTCACACAAGGCAACAACCATTCAGAGGGTATCACCAAAACCGGTAAGCCAGAGAAGCTTCATAAGAAGGAGTCTTCTAACACATGCACCCCAAACAATGAGAGATTCACATACTCTCACAACACAATGAGGGGTCACTTAAACAACAGCCTACAAGGTTGCAAACCTATGTCTTTCCACAAAACAGTGGTGAACTAGATAAGATGTATAAGAAGGGGTCTTCTCATACATGCACCCCAAAACAGTGAGAGATTCAGGTACTCTCAACAACAACGGGTCAACCCAACACGTAGCCCACAAGTGACAACATAACTCAACCCAACAACCACAAACTAGTGATAAACTAAGGGCTAAAAACAAGCCACACACAGGGTGGCATCACTACCCCAAAACACAGGGTAATGCACACTCATAACTAAGGAATAGTGGTAAGTGAGAAAAGCTTCAAAAGAAGGAGTCTTCTCACGTGCACACCACAGACAGTGAGAGAGACAAACTCTCACAAAGTGCACAGACTAAACCCCTCACCCGAGGCAAAACTTACTCAAAGGCGTAAACTAACATGACCAGGGACACTACACTCTCTCTCCCCCTATTCAGACAGATGCAAAACATGGACACTACACTCTCTCACCCCCTCTAATACAAATACAGGATGAGGTACCAGTAAATGGTACAATGATCACATAAGAAGCACACATGAAGTTGAACGACACAATTAAAGCATTTTAGCACAAACAACAACATTATGAAAGATGCACTGTCCCAAGAAAACAATAAGCTAAAATAAATGAAGTAGTCACCGTGGTCATCCTTAAACTTGGAAATGGGGGAGACAGTACCTTGCTGACAGGTTAAAACTTGCAAAGCTGATCCAGGGGAGGTCAAGAAGAAAAATGTAGTAAAGTTCAACATGAAGGATGAAAGGCAGGTAAAGACACGACTGGAATGACCAAGAGCAACTTTCTCAGCTTTAAGATGAACATTATAGTTGTCAAAACATTAGCCATTTATTCTTTATTCATGATGGCTCACACTATATGCTCGAAGTAGTTCGTTCCCCAAGGTTGAGTCTTTCTTTGCGTGGGAATGCCAACCCTGCATACATCCTACCTGACGCAGGTATAATGTGGTATTGAGGTTCAAAAGGTCACGCATATGCCGAGCTGGGGGTACATGATGATGGTGGTGCATACATACATAGCAACTTTAGTTTCCAATAGGTTTGAATGGTACGTTGGAACGTAAGATGATCCCTTCTGTAATGTTTGTAATTCTAGCTCATTAACTTTGTACTTCGATATGTTTATTACTAGGTTTTCTGACTCCTTGTATTCTGAGCTACACTTTCGGTGCTTGTTTGTTTTTTTGCTCCTCCGGGTTCTTCCTGGGGTCCTGGGCCTTTCAATAAAAAAGGGTTCAATGTATGTTCTGATGTTATTGCGGATGTACTTGGGACTGTTTTATCTGGTATGTGACTTAATACCTCTACTGGTTGACCAAGTCTTGGTCTCCTATTATCATGTTATCGTTTTTGCTGTGAATCACCAGAAGATGTATCATCCGTTGATTTATCTGTGTTCGGTTTCTGTTGCCGTCTTTTTGCATGTATATCTGCCCAAGAGTATACTTCACCTAAACGATAGTCAGTTGTATCCCTTTTAAATTTTCTCAGTTTTCGATCATTAATTTCTTTGGTGTATTCTTCCAATTTTTTGTTAGTATCAGCAATACTTGGTCACATTCTTCCTTTGTAACCATTTTATTCAAATCATCGTTCAACTGATTGACTTATTTTATTAGATCCTCTATTAATTTTGCAAGTTCTTCTATAATTAACAAAGGGGTATAAGGTGACTAAATTCGGCATACTCGATAGAGAATCGATTATAAGCATGTTGATTTGACAAAGAGTGATATAAATAGAGTGACATGGCTATTATCGTATTTGTTTAGAAGTGTTGTTTTTTTCATGTACCAATTAAGTTATATTACATCATTTCAGAATTATGAAAGTCCCCTGAAGAAGGGCATCATGCTCCAAATGCATTGGGCAGAAACACAAAAATGTATATGGAATGAAAATGTGATTGAAAAAAGACAATAATGAGAAAATCTTCGTTACTTTGAAAAATAAATTTATGAATCAAGATGAACTTTGCTCATTAATCGTGTTTAAATTCAATGAAAATACCCAAGAGTGCAAGGTTGGAGTGTTTCTTGTGACACAGGAAACACACATCTATCATTAATGTCCAGTCCAGAGCAGAGGTTGGTCTATGTTTCCGTGAGCAAGGCGATGTGTGAAGAGGTGGTGTTGAGTAGGTCACAGATTGCTATTGCGTGTTTGTGGAAGGACTGCACGTTGAGGAGGATGCAGTTAAGTCAGTTGGCTGCACTGTTGGTTGGCTGGGCGGCAGGAGGTGCTGGTGTGCTGCTGATGTTGCATAAGGTGAGTTTGCAATTTTGGCAGGCACAGTGTGCAAGGGAATACTACAGCGATACTAGATGGCAGGTGGTGTAACAACCCGGGTTGATGGAGAGGAAGGTGCTGGGCGCCGTCCAGGGGTGGACAGACGCTACCGGGTTTGACTTTGGCGCACCAGTGGTATGCCCGCTGCACAAGGCTGCACAGCAGCCAGCATTAAGTAGTGCTGCGAGGGGAACTGGACAGCTGGAAGGCGGGATAAACGAGAATGGGCACTGGAGTGGGCGGGGAACCGGGGGGGAGAACGGGGGGAGTAAATATATACATATTTTTTAATCTTAGCCCGAGGCCGGAACAGGCATCTTCTGTGTGCCTGCTCTCCTGAGTCTGCTTCCAGGGACAGGAAACAGGCAGCATGCTCCCTCCCGTAAGCCAATCACAACGCTGTTGTGATTGTTCTTGAGCACCGTGGCAAGGTGTTCAGTTAGGGGTTGAAGAGGTGGGCATGTTCTTCATGCAGGCTGTAAAGCAGCCTGCATTGCAAACAGGGAGGTGCGCATGACTGCTTTGGGCAGCCTGAGATGGCTGACCAAACAGCCATTTACAAGTCCCGTTACAAGTCCCACCTTCTCCTCACCTGGAAATTGACACTGTGGTGCATTCTGCTGCACTCCCCCTCCTTCGCGGTGTATAATGTTCTGAATGATATCATATGCGCTGCGCGATGTTACCTCCTGCTGCAAGAGTTAAGTTTGGGAGGCATGCCGGTGAATTAAAATCAATCATATGACCATGCCAGAACCAGCCCCAAGGAACCTCAGCGCATGTGGAGCCCATTGTGCAGCAGTGGCTCCTGCTGCTGAGCCTCTGTGAGTCTAATGCTAGGGGCCGTGCACCGTCCACATTTGCTGAGGGAGTCACAAGTGACTGTTGCTGCTTGCAGTGGCAAGGATCCTGCGGAGACAGGCGGCAGCTGGCCTGTAAAGTGCTGTGGCAAGCCTCGCAAGTAAGTGACAGTGTCACTGTGAGACAGTGCATCCGAGTGTTAATCCAGTCCACAACTTAGTTTTTAGCGTGAGCAGCTGCCAGCCGGTCGGCGGTGTATGGAATGGAGAGTTGTTTCTTTTTTACATGGTTCATGTAAAACAACAAATGAGACTCCAGTCCAGAAACTGACCTGCAAGCAGCTAGCTGATCGTGCTGCAGCTAAAAATCTGATTTGCTGTATGTAGACCAGATGTCCCCCCCTCAGTTGTCATCAGCATATTGGACTGTAGTGTCAGAGCGGGGCACAGGAAGCCCAATGCAGCCCTGGGTGTAGTAGGGTCGGCGGACCAATCTTCCTCCGGGGTTTTCGACACAGGAAGGACAAGGTGGGTTTTTAGGGTCAAGGAGTGTGGTTAGGGGTGGAACTAGGGCTAGGTTTATAGGGTATGGGGAGGAGGTTTCTTCCTCTTCCTGTCCTCAGTGCCAGTGGGGAAGGATAGAATAATTTCTTGGACCACCCTACAATTTTAAACAGTAGGGAGCAGGCCAGGTAAAAGCCAGGTAAAAGCGTGCAAGTTTAGGACAGGTTGAGTTACGGTGCTAGCAGTATTTTGGAGGGGTGGGAAGTCTATGATAGGCATACTCACCCCTCCGGGGAGGGGGATACAGGTACATGATGGGCGTATGGGATACAAGAGTGCGACGGATGGAGATGCTGGAGGAGGTTGGAAGATAAGTGAGGAACGAATGGAATAAGGGAGGAGTTTACGGAGTGAAACGAGAGAAGAACAGGAGTGTGGGAATGAATGGTGGATGAAAATTAAAAGGTTGGGAGATTGTTTATCAGTTATTGATGTTGTTGGTTAATATTGTGTTAACAACCTTGCCCTAATAAAGTGGACATTTACGCTAACACACAGCGTGGACTGGTTATTGTGTGATCAGTTGCAGCGCAGGCATGAAATCCTAGTTCCCAGGTCTCTCTCTAGTACTGCCTTGGTGTGGCAACCAGCTGAGCCCCCTCATCAGCCCACTTGTGATCTGGCTCAGGGGGCTACTGGGGCACAGGACCTCCCATGCAGTCGCCTCCGGATGCGGCCTCACCGCTATTTCAGTCCGCAGGCTCCACTCCCAAGGCCCGCCTCACCTACTCTGTTGGGCTTCTTCAGCAATACACTAAAAAGCAAATTTGTGGAACACTCGGCTGCACTGAGTCTCACAGTTCATGCTAAATAACCATGTACACAATATCCACATGTGATGAGAGTTGGGATGATGCAGCAGGTGCATGCACTTACAAAAATGTTTTTATACAGCATATGATGTTTCTTACACATTATCTGTCTGGAATATGCAAGGGCAGAGCATTCTGCCGTAGCATTTCTATCTATGTGCAGGCATGTGAGTAGTATTTGCAAGGGCTTTGACATACAGCACGTGACTTTGTTTATGAAAATGAGTGCACAATGTGTACTGCAATTTGTATAAGCACCTTTTTACATTTATGCAAAAAAAACGGATAGGGCAGGGACTGCTATGGTTGTACATGTTTGCAAAGACTGTAAAGATTCATTGTAAGTAGCAAGTAGCACGTGCACATATGTAAGTAGAGAGTGGGATGGCATTCCGATGCAGCACGTGAATATACTTGCTAATGTGCCAAAATTACATTCTATGATGATAGAATCAAAAACGCCTCCAATTCCACGAGAGAAACCTACAAGATAGTCAAGGAACTCCTGAAGATCCCCGACCTCCCCGTTACCCCAAGACCCCACAGGGGCCAAGTGCAACGAACTAGCCACTTACTTCGATCAGAAAATCAAAAACATTATATCCACCCTTCCTCGAACAGAGAGTCCTGCACCCAATGAGATCTTGCCCCCGGACATGGACCCCCAGCTTAATGCCTTTAACCCAGTCTCCGAGGAGGCCCTCCTAAAAACCTTATCCACCATCAAAAGCGGCTCCCCCAGCGACTCAGTCCCGATGCGATTCCTGAAACAGATAGCTGCCTCTATCGTCACCCTGGCTACTGAACTCATTAACCTTTCTCTCTCCCAGGGCTTTGTACCACCTAGCTGGAAAGGAGCCATTGTCAAGGCTCTTCTCAAAAAGCCCCATCTCGACCCGCTGGAGCTTGCCAACTTTAGACCCATCTCCCTGCTCCCTGGACTTAGGAAGATCGCAAAAAAAGTGGTGAACCACCAACTTTCCCACTTTCTGGAGTCCAATAACAGGTTGCGTAAATCTCAAACCGGATTCCGCCCAGGCCAGGGCACCTACACCGCCCTACTCTCCATCAGCGAGGAGGCAAGACGCATTCAGGACTCTGGAGGATCAGTGGCGGTGATCCTCCTGGACCTGAGTGCGGCCTTTGACACGGTAAATCACCGTGTCCTGATCCAGCGCCTGGCCGAAGCAGGAATACGAGGGTCCGCACTAACCTGGCTAACATCCTTTCTGTCCAACCGCACCTTTCAGGTTTGGGAAGGCAACTCTCGATCCGCCCTAATACCCCTCCAGTGCGGGGTGCCGCAGGGCTCATCTCTGAGCCTCACATTGTTTAATGTGTATATGGCCCCCCTGGAGGATGTGGTCGCTTCTTTCGGGATCAAAATAGTAATCTACGCCGATGACACCCAACTAGTGGTCTCACTGTCTCAGCTCGACCAATGTCCTGACAACTTCCATCAGTGTCTGACAAAGATCCATACTTGGATGTGTGACTCCTCACTCAAGCTAAATGGGTCGAAAACTGAGATCATGATGTTGGGCCACAATTCAGCCCCTATGCCTTCTTCCATCTGGCCGGCCTGCCTAGGGGATCCACCCACCCCAAAAAAGGAAATCAAAAGCTTAGGGGTCTGGCTTGAGCAGGACCTTTCGCTCAAGACACATGCGAAAAAAACAGCAGGCACCTGTTTCGGTCTACTCCGGTCCGCCCGCAAAGTCCTTCCCCTCCTTCCGCTTCACTCCAGAAGGTTACTGATTCAAGGGCTAGTCCTTTCCAGACTAAACTTCAGTAATGCTATTCTCCTGGGAGCCCCTGAAGCCACAATCAACAAGCTTCAACAAAACGAAAACGCCGCTGCCAGGCTTTTAACCGGTACCCCCCTCAGGTCATCAGCTAAACCTGCTCTCAAAGCCCTCCACTGGCTCCCCGTGCGAGAGAGAATCATTTTTAGGTCCCTATGTATCACCCACAAAATCCTGCAAGGCAAAGGCCCCCAATCCTGAGAAGCCTGGTCACTCCCTATAAACCCAATAGACCCCTGCGCTCAGACAATGGATTTCTGGCCACTGTGCCCAGAGTCAAGAAGACACGCACCGGAGGCCGCCGCTTCTCGGTTAATGCGGCTTCACATTGGAACTCTCTCCCACTGAAACTCCGTGCGGAATCCGGCCATCTCCCCTCCGAAAAGCTTTGAAAACGTACCTTTTTCCTAATTGATTCTGTTCCTCCTCCCGCTCCCTCTCCCAGAGTGTGATTCTATCCTAGCGCTGGGATGCCTCCGGGTAACCATGCGCTCTACAAAAACGCCATACAATACAATACAATACAATACAATACAACGTTGAATGTGCGTTGTACCATTAATGGGGAGGGAGTTATGAATGATAGGAAGAAGGTGGCAAGACCTCTCATAGTAGAGAGAACGAACAAGCGTTTTGTCTGATTGATATTCCGACTGACATTACCACAGATTATTCCGAAAATATTGTCATTGTTCTATAGTTATTATCATTGTCTTTTTTTCCATCAATATTTTGCCATTTTACCACCATGTTATTTTAATGTTTTGTCTAAGCTGTGAACGAGACGCCTTCTTTGGCAGCAGCTGCTGTTTACGGCCCCTCCCATACATTCATTTTTGCACTGTTTATTTAGGCAAATGTAATTAAAAAAATATTGGAAGTTAAAAAGAATACTTGTCAACTAGTTCGTTTATTGTGCACCTGGGAATTCAAGCAAAGGCGTGGCAGTCCTATATGAGGCCTCCTGTTAATGTGCCTACCACGGTCTTCAAGAAGCCCTCTAGAAGGAAGAACTTTTTATTGTAATGGCAGTCTGACAAATTCTTACATAGGGACACAGCTGCACTCAGCAGGCAAACCATCCCTGATATAATAAAAGAACAGATCTAGACCGCTGTCCTTTGTATTTCATCCTGGAGTAAAAACAAAGGGGCATATTACCAACAACTAGCGATAATTATCTCTATGTTAGCTTAGCGGCAATATTTTTATCGCCGAGCTGCGGCGATTTTTATCGCTTAAGAACCTTGCTGTTATCAAGGTTTATCTCCTAAGCGATAAAAATCGTCCGAAATGCATGAATATCGCTGAAAAGTCAGCGATATTCATGCATTACCGAGCTAATGCTCTTAGCCATGTTATCCACCTACCATTGGATAACATGGCTAAGAACTGCTCAGGGGCAGGTGTTAGCTTTTGGAGATATTCGCGCTTAGCGCGAATATCTCCAAAAGTTGGTAATAGGAGATGGCGATGTTAGCGACTGTTTCCAGTCGCTAACATCTTTGCACGCCCACTTTGCATGTCATTAGTGATACATTTCACTGACATGCAAAGCGGGGCCAAAGATGGTCGCTATCTCCTACTAGCTGTCGCTAACTGGTGTTAGCGACAGCTAGGTAATAGGGAGATAATTTTATCTCTGCTTTCTTGGCTTTTAAAGCCAAAAAAGCGGAGATAAACCCCCTTGATAATATGCCCCTCAGGCCCTGCTTAATCTCCATCTCCGTACAAGTTTTTACAGTACCAGAACCAAGAATATTCATTTAGTGTGATTAACAAAACATGACTTTATAATGTTGGAACTAATAGAAATAATTCTACAAATGTTGGAACTAATAGTAATAGTTCTACAAAGATGTTTCTATGGGTGCACTTTCATCACTGGTGAATAGAAATCTAGCCGCTGTGTTTATTCAACATTCTTTTTAAGTTTTCAGCAACAAACTTATTTGTAGTAATCCACCTTAAATTTACTGCTTATCATTACGGTGTAATTGTTATGCGTAAATTGCTGACAAATGATATCCCCTCTGCTACTTTCTGGGCAGCATTCTTTTTTTGTGCGAAATAGGCACCAGTCGAGATGGGTGGAGGTACACTTACCTTTCTAGTGGCAAGCTGATTGCTATTGGCAGTGGGAGGTAGTTAAGGACCCTTAAGCGACAAATCCAGATAACGTTTATTTTGTTGCTCGATTGCTTTTGATTAATAAATCCAAATATGCATTCACATTTTTGGCAGAATCTAGTAAGAAAAAAAACAAGTTTCACTTTTTGAAGCAGTAGTTTTATATTGCTTTATATGACTGCTTCTAGGCCTCCACTTTTCTGCCAAACATGAACACAGTTCTTATACAGCTATCCACCGGTCAAAAATTTACCAAGGTATTGCCACCCCTTGGTAAATCTCATACGAAGTTCCTATCTATAATCATCCATCTTCTAGACCAACATTTAGGCTCTAACTTCTGAGTTTAAGTGCTAGGCCTTCGTCCAAAGCCCCACCCTATTGGTGATACAATTGAAGATGTATTTCCACCCTGATGTATTTGGTATGAGGACGCCATGTGTCAACTCCTAAAATATACCTTTTAATAAACAGTTATATGCAATAATGTGCTGCATCACTTAATGACTTAAAGGTCTCACGAGACCGATTGCATTGTAAATACTTTTTTATTTTTTTCATCAGAGGTGGACTTCTTGGCTATTTTTGTCTCGAAAGGCAAAAAAGGTGAAGTTCTGCTGACTAACGTTAGTTTCTTGCCCGCAAATTGGCCTTTTGTTAGTTTTCGCCCGCTAACGTCAGAATTTGAATCACCTTGAAACTGGTATTAGTGGCAGCTTTCACCACTGCAACGTGAAACTATCGCCATGTAGCGATGAATTGTAAATACATTGCTACTAGGGCAACAATTTTCCACTCTTAGTCTCGAGGTGCATAAGTGTTTGCTCATCTGGCACTTTGCGACTAAGAGCAGATTCAATACACAAGACACAGGGGGCTTATCATGGCTCTTCCCCGTTTTCATTAACCGGTAGCGCTCTACAACAAAGGGTCGGAATTGGCTTCACAAAGAATAACTTTCTCACTGGTTAATTCACCATCGTGGATTCACTCCCCAATACTAAGGATGTACATTCTGGACAGCTCGTCGGTTTTGCTTAATTCAGAAGATGCATTTAAACTATAACATTAAACTTTTATGACACATCTCCACTTATATTCATCATTTTACAGGACTAAAACTACTCATCCACTATTTTTGCCTTGAAAAAATTACCTGTGTGATGAAACACATGTCAGCTGTTTTCTCTGACTCAAATACAAGCTTTGTTCAACAAACATCTGTCTTTTGTTGTCTAACTGTGGGAACTATAAAATAATATGAAGGGTGGAAACGCTCTATGTTGATTTTTTGGGGGAGTGCTTGGGTATTTTGATTTCTCAGCATCCAAAAGGGCTTCACCGTCAACCAGTAGTGCATCAGTAGGTGTATTAGCAGAGTGGCCTAGTAAGGGGAGTGGCCTCCAAAGACCTCCCAGCCATCCTGCTGTGTAGGACTTACTGAAGGTAACAGGATGGGTAGTTGGCTGCCAAAGACCCTCAAGAGCCAAGGGGACTTCATCTCCCAACTAGTAGTATATCTGGAGGCATTTTTGCAGAGTGGTGGAGAAAGGGGGCCTGGCCGCACCCACAACCTTGCAGCAATCCTGCTGTGTGGGACTTACTGGAGGTAACAAAAGGGGTACCTGGCCCCCAAGGACTCTCAGCATCTAAAGAGAATTCATAACCCAACCAGTAGTGCACCAGCAGGAGAGCTTGCTGAGTGGTGGAGAAAGGGGGTGGGCCTCCAATCACCTCTCAGCAATCCCCCGGTTAGGACTTACTGGAGGTAACAGGAGTGGTAGTTGGCCCCCATGGAACCTCAGCAGCCAAGGGAAGTTCATCCCTCAAACAGTTGTGCTCCGGGAGATGCATTTGAAGAGTGGTGGTTCAAGGGACCCACTTTGTTATAGATTTTGGGAAGGAGGGCAGTGTGGGCTGACTTCCCTAGGCTGAATTCGGCCCTGGTGACCTCATGCCCTGACCTTTTTAATTAGATTTTTTTTAATAAAGGGAGGGGGCCGAGCGGCCCCTCCTCCTCAGTCAAATTCGGCCCCGGGGGTTCCATCTCCCCAGGCCTAGCCGTAATTGTGGGTGCCCTGGTCCCACCCAGGGCACCCAATGACAACTTTTGGGGGCCACAGTGGAAGCCTCAAAGCCCCCGTGTTCCCTTCAGGCTCCCCACCACCTGTGGGAGCTGGCATTACTTTCACAGACAGGGAGCTGCTAAAAACGAGCTCACTGTATGTGAAAGACGTTTTACTCCTCTTCCAGGAAGGTTTGCTATGGCTTGGTGGGAGCAATAAAGCTCCCGCCAAGTCATACCAAACAGCTATGTCGTAGGGCTGGGCACCCCGGGACATAGCAGGAGCCAGCCCTGGGGTGACAGTCCCCTGGGCCATCTATGACTCTAGGAGGGGGGCCGTGCCATTGACATAACTATAACTGACGCCCCCTACAATCCATTGCTTATGACTTCACATATTACATCACTCGTGGCATGGTCATGGACATGACTGATGACATCACCAATGATATCTGAAATGACATGAATGTTTTCTAAATGTTCCTAAATGCTAGCCATGTATACAAAGGCACCACAAAAGTTAAATTAGTATACATTGTGATTAAATTTACAGTAAACGTAGTGATTTCATTTTCTAACATATATTATGTGAGTGGCTTTGTGACTGTGTGCATCTGTGTGTGAGTGGCTGTGTGGGTAAATATGTGGGCGTTTGAGAAGCTGTATGGGTAAATAAGTGGATGAATGAGTAGCTGTATGTTTCTATGAGTGAGTGTGTGAGTGTCTGGGTTAGTGAGTGGCTGAATGGTTGGGTGAGTGGGTTTGTGAGTGACTGAATAAGTTGATAAGTGGGCATGTGTATAGCTGTTTGGATGAATAAGTGGGTTTTTGAGTAACTGTGTCGGTGAGTGAGTGGTTTTGTGAGTGGCAGAATTGGTGAGTAAGTGTGTGTGTGTGTGTGTGGTTGTATGGGTGAGTGTGTGGCTGTTGGAGTGGCTGTATTTGAGACTGTCTGCGTGAGTGGATGTATGGGTGAGTGAGTAGACCTGTGACTACTTATATTGATGTGCCGATGGGTATGTAAGTGGGTGTGTGACTAGCTCTGTTTAGAGGCTGTATGAGTCAGTGAGGGACTAGGTGTGTGAGTTGGCGTTATGGCCTCCCAACACCAGCCCCTCCAGTGGACCCAGAAGGTTCCACATTGACATCCACATACTGGCATACCCTGCCCTACTAGACTGTTCTAGAAGGTTTTGTTCTAGAAGGTTCCATAAACACCTGATGATTTTAGCGTCCATTTTGGTCAACAAAGCCTATTTAGGCCATGGCCATCATCACACCCACTGCTACCTAATCAGTGGTTTGGACTAAGTAGCCAAAAGACGACAGAGGTGATCCTGAAGCTACTGCCCTTGGTCATGTAGCAGCCGGTGAAATCAGCCAGCAATTCAAATTCCTCAGCTTAGACAAACCTGCTCTGCTCCAGCAGCATCACAGCATCCAGGAGCACCCTGCAAGGGCTGCAAGCATCTTTCCAGATAATATGGTGTTCACAGAGGCCTGTCTCAAGTTTAACCCCTAGTCTGATGATGAAAACCAACCACGAATCCAGGTTTCCCGAATGGAGAGCCAGGATTTGAGATGAGAACTTGGATCAGTAAGCAGAGAGGTAGCAGTGTTTTCCCACCAGGAAAAAGGGGATAGAGCTACACCAGGTTCAAGAGCCTAGACATTTCCACCATTGTCACAGTCAGGAACCTCCTCCAATCCCTCCTCCACACATCCTCCTTCTGTCACTCTGTGGGTGCAGGTATGTCACAGTCTACACCCGCTACCGCCATACATGTAATACAACCACCCCAGATCCCCTTGGGCCCTCCTGAACATTTTTTATGGTGACCCCAGAAAATACACTGTCTTCCTTAGCCAGTGTAAGTTACATTTTTCATATGAACCAACGGCGTTTCTGGATGACCTAACCAAAATGACCTTCGTATTACCATCCTTCGGTGGTAACGTTGCCAGTTATTCAATTCCTGTTTTAGAGAGGTATGATCCCATCTTGTATAATTTCCCTGCCTGCTGTGAGGAATTTGCCAAGTTGTTTGAGCGAAAAATGAATGCCTTGTCTCTTGATGGTGAGTTAATCACATTGAAGCAAGGATCACAAGACTTCCTGACAAACATTGACATGGTTCATCATTAAGACTGAATGGCCAGTGGAAAAAAGGAGCTCCCTTTTCTGCTAAGGGCTAAGGAGCCATCTTCTGGCATGAGTGGTGAACCTACCAGACATTTTCTGAAGATCTAATAGCTCTAACAGTGCATTTGGACCAAAGGTTGAATTAGAGAAAAGCGGGCAAATCATGGCCAGAGGCTAAGTTAATTATGGTTCAGCCAATTAAGACCAGCAGGGAAAATGGGATAGAATCAATGCAGGTGAATGGATTCTGAGACCTCTTACCCAGGAAGAACGAGAAAAACAAAGGAAACAAAACAGTGTACTGTGGTAAAGATGGCCACTTTGTCAAGGACTGTAGGGTCTACAACAGAACCAATGGTTGTGGAGGAGTGTGGCTCACTGATTAGAGCGGCAGACCCTGATGCAGAGGTCTGGCCCGGGACCAGGGTTCAATTCCCATCGCGGCAGGGTCTTGAGCTCAAATGTCCGCGGACCCGATAATTCTCGGCACGGTGCCTACTCTAATCATGGGGTCCCAGGCTGCAACTCTGGGCAATAGCTTGCTTAGTCTCCACACTGGCCCTAATTGCTAAGGATGCCTGGCTTCACCAGGGGGGTGCCCAGGAGTTGGGCGCCTCACAGGAACAGGCCAGGACGGGTTCCTCAGCGGTTTATTCAGCGCGGGGACACACTGGTAAGTGTAACCATGCGCTTTATCAGCTTCAGAATTACAATTACAATTACAATGACACTGATGGAGCAAGGTGGAAACAAAAATGTTGTATACCCCTTATAAAGTCAATTCTCCATAACAGTAACATGTATTTATCATGTGGTTTTGAAATTAACCAACATAGAATAGAATGCATCTACACAAATACACGTGGGATACTAAATCGCATGTAATTGCCGAACGTAATTTACTAATCTGTTATGCATTTTGTCGTAAAAAGTACGCATTTGTCATAATCTAATGGACAATTGCATGGATATGCTTTCTATCTGTTTATTTGTGGCATAAATCATGAAGATTGGGAAGTAAAATCACGCATACATGTTGCTTAAAGCTAGGTAAACACTAACCGGGATCTTATTAGAAAAGGGGAGGTAAACAGAAGGACTTTATTTCTCAAATTTACGTTTATTTGTGTTTGTTTCTATAATAGTTCCTAAATTGTGGCCTGTGTGGCCTAAAGGAAATGGAGGCTGAATTGCGACCCCGAGTTTGTGAGGAAATGAGCATGCGTGGGAAGAAGTGCGAGCTGCCTGTGCCTGTACGAATGGGTCAAGGACAGTGTGGCCTGCCATTTGGAACAGATGCCAACTTTTTTGAATGTCAGCATCTTGAACGTGAGAATAAGGCATCGAATAACAAATTAAAGGACACAACGGAAGAAGCATGACATGAAAAATGGGCTTACTATTTTTTTCAATTATAACGATGGCTCTGTGGAAATTGAACAGTAATGCGATGAGGTGATGCTCATCCACCCCTTAAGTGACCAATCACGGACAGTCTAGAACCCTAAAGTTTCAACTTTTAGATAGATAAGTTAGTGAAAAGGGGTATAAAAGAGGACATTTGGGACAATGAAGTAAGCTTGCTTTTTGGTCTAATCTTTGCATCCCGATATGATGTTGGACTGCGCAATTTCCCTATGGCGCAGGGACTTTGACATTTTTCTGAACTTTAACTGTTGAATGAGTGGGGAGTCCTATAAGAGGGGAACATTGAGAGGGATAGCTGAGGTGTTATTTGGGAACTATTCTGTCTTATGCTGATGTCTGCGTGTGGTAGTGTAAACATAGTTGGTCTTGCTGCTCAGCCAGAGTGGAATGAATGGAATGTTGGTGAGTGATTAGAATAATGTGTTTGAGTGTGTGAGCGTGAGCTTCAGTTGTGATCGGGCTGAGCAGCAAGCGGCTGCTCCTGGTGGGGTCTCACCTGAATACTTACCATCTAAATTAATAAAGAGACCTACCTTCTCTACACCTCGTCTTCTTCCTAATTCATCATAGAAATCCACTTATTACATCTGGCGACGAGGGTGGGATGCTACCTTAATTGATGGTTGAACGGAGAACGGAATTACTTAAAAAAAAGCCTCTTACAAGAAACGTTATTCGATTTTAAGATCCTGACACAGAGACCCCGCCAGTGACCTTCATCTGTCGCCCGCCGTGTCAGGAATCAAGTCTCAAGCTGTATGCGGACCTGCTCTGCCAGTTGCGGTGACCTCCTCTTTAAATCTCGATCGGTAGGAGAACTACGAGGAAAATCAGCTGATTTAGTTATCGGAGGCGCTAAAGAGAATTCGACTACAAAGTATACTGGCAGGCTTGTGAGCGCTCGCATCCTTTGACAACTGGAAGACTCAATTTGACTCAAGACCCAAGTAAGCTGAGTGGATCAGGCATGTTTGTGAGCGATCACATCGTTTTGAAAACTGAAAGTCTCAAGAAAACTGGTAGTTTAAAGAAATCATTTACGGATCGGGAGTATATGTTTGGTTCGTTGCTACCATCTACTAGATTTAAATGGAACTTTTATTTGCCGCAAATGAGTCCTGTTTACAAGTACGTTTAAAAACCGAGGAAGAAAGCTAAGTGATTTTGGTGACTGTGGATTTTCATCTGGGTGAGCAGTTTGTTTACTTTTATTGACTTCACTATGAAATGATTTTGAGGCAGTTGATCTCTGTCTCAGTTTGAATTCAGCGCGAGTCATGCTCAAACTGCTCACGCGAGTTATTCATTGAGTGCTCGAGCACACCTACGTTTCTCCTCGAGGCGTTTTTCTTTCCATGGCAACTGGATCTGCTGCTCTTGGACGATACCGGGCACGGACACACTGCGAACCACCCGACTCTGCGTCAAAAAGCGTGCCACCATCTTGGCTGTTCCAAGTTTCTCTTCAGACGGCCCTTAGTAATGTCGATGGATATTTTACTGAGATGTCGATTCAATGTGGTGGAAGGCAGCCGCTGGTTTATCTCTCAACTCTTAAATTTGATGGATCTTCACTCCGCCGCAGTGGATTCGGGTGAGACATCGCTCACCATGAAGGACGGACTAGATTCTGGATCTATTTTATCTTTTAATTTTTGGCGTTGTTCTATGTTTCATTTGACTCATATGGCATTACTATATCTGTACTTCTAATTTAAGTTAATTTAAGTTAGAGTACCTGACTGCTTTTAACGAATTTTTACAGTTCTTATCTATTTAATTCATTGAGTTAATGTTATACACGTTTATACATACTTAACTGATGAAATTGTTCATGTTGCAACCACATGGCGAAATTTTTATTTATTTATTGAGGTTCCCGATCCTGAGGATTCTAGGCATGGTTTGATTTCTTTAGGGTATTCATTGTGTTAGAGCCGGTCTCTTCACTTTATGGTAATCTACAGTGTAGGTAGTGCACAACCTATACACTGATTCTACCCTTCTTGCCTAGCATTCGTAACAAAACCTCTACCTTTTATGTACAATGGACGGTACATCTTTAGTTTAAGGTTCAAAAGGCAGTGTACCTACTTTTTATATAGGAATACATAATTTTAGTATTATGTACAATGGGCGATGTTCCCATCTTTAGTTTTAAGGTACAAAAGGCAATCTACCTATTCATTAGTTAGGGGTGCATATGGTTAGTCTTAGGACAATGGACTCAATTCACATATTTTAGTTGGTTATGTACAATAGATAGTGGATGCTAGTGTTTTAATGCACAATGGGCTGAGTACCCATCTTTAGTGTTGGGCTGTGTACCCATATTTGTTTATGGAAATGCGCAATGGGCTGAGTACCCATCTTTAGTGTTGGACTGTGTAACCATATTTGTTTATGGAAATGCGCAATGGGCTAAGTACCCATCTTTAATGTTGGGCTGTGTAACCATAATTGTTTATAGAAATGCACAATGGGCTGAGTACCCATCTTTAGTGTTAGACTGTGTACCCATATTTGTTTATAGAAATGCGCAATGGGCTGAGTACCCATCTTTTGTGTTGTGCAATGTACCCACATTTGTTTTTAGAAATGCATAATGGGCATTTGTGGAAGAGGTGTGGCGCCGCGGCCAGGGCGACTGACGCTGGAATCTGGGGACCCCGGTTCGATCCCCGGCTCCGGCGGCAGGTCAGCCCAGCACCATGTGACTCTGGGCAATAGCTCGCTTAATCTTCCCGACGGCCCCCCAGCGCCTAGAGACCCTTACGGGTAATTGTGCGCTTTACAAATGTGGACTTTACTTTACTTTAGTGTACCCATCTTTTGGGACAGTTTACCCAATTTTGCTTTTAGAAATGTACAATGACACATAATTTAACCAGTGTAACCATATTTATTTTAAGGAATACACAATGGGCTGAGTGCCATCTGTAGTTTTAATAGTCAAGTACCCTTCTTTAGTATTAATTGTGTAGGTATATGGAGCACTACAACCTTCATATTTAGGAACTCTATTCTCTTAATCCTCTTTTTTTTTTAGGTTATGGCCAAAATAGACTTCGGCTATGGGTCTTCCACCAACAAGTGGATTTTTCATCTATTGATGAGTATGCGATATACACTGGGATACGCAGTTATCACTTGTTAGATTCCTACTTCTTACTAATTTACGTTACTGGAATTGTATTCACGGTATGTAGAATCTACAATCTGTTTCTGAAACGTTGGACTTATTTTAAAGTCCAGCAGGGTGTAATTTTCACCTGTCTTAATTTTTATTACAGTCTTTCCTTATATAAATACTTTCAGTTACAATGTTAACAATTTTCAAACTTGCTATGTATTTTCTTTTAAGAAATTTTACTTGTCTTTTTCCTCCTTGTGCGATGTTAACAGATTTCCCCTTGGTTGATTCATATTTTATTGTACTTGCATAATTCTTTTTGCTTCTGTTAAAAGGGGGAAGGTGATGTGGTAGTGTAAACATAGTTGGTCTTGCTGCTCAGCCAGAGTGGAATGAATGGAATGTTGGTGAGTGATTAGAATGATGTGTTTGAGTGTGTGAGCGTGAGCTTCAGTTGTGATCGGGCTGAGCAGCAAGCGGCTGCTCCTGGTGGGGTCTCACCTGAATACTTACCATCTAAATTAATAAAGAGACCTACCTTCTCTACACCTCGTCTTCTTCCTAATTCATCATAGAAATCCACTTATTACACTGCGTGTCTACATTTTGGTAATATTGACCTTTTCTTATTTTCTAAACTGTCATGTTAATAAACGAATGTTTTGAATTTTAAACTTTTCTTCTCAGGTTATTAATGTATAATTAAATTTTCTTTGAAATAAAACATAGAGGTCATGCTAGGAGATTTAATCTCTAAATAAAGTTAAATACATGGAGAATTAAGCAGGTCTTGTTATCCTTTAGTTACCTTTACTAGCTGATCCATTGACAAATAAGGGTTGGGTGTTTTAATGTCTTCTCAAATCAAAACCATGGTATTAGAAATTAAACTGCAGATGTAAATAATGTATAAAATTTTAGTTTTTGACACTCTGCTATAATCAAGCATCTCTTCTTTGGTCTTCACCGAATCCTGGAAGCAGGGTAAATGTGTGTTTGAATGATTTACAGAGTTATGGGCCCACTGATGAGTAATTTGTGAATAGGTCCTTGGGTTGAGGTGATGGTTTATAGAGAATTTCTGGAGACGCGCTGCGTCAAAACTAAGCAGCTCACAAAGGGACAGAAAGTGGTGCAGGGTCAAAGAGAGGAACTTCCGGAAAACGACATCTCTTGAGTTTGACATGAGTCACAAATTTGAGAGTAATAGATAGAGAGACCCCCATTGTGTTAGAAAACACCCAACAAAGTACAGTTGAGTACCATAGACGTAGCAGCACTAATAGATTCCAGAGCAACCAGAAACTTCATGGACCAAACCTTCACACCATAGACTAAGGTCCCATGCATCACTAGGACATTCCAGAACCAGTGAACGTCATAGATGGATCTGACTGAACCTTAGGTCCAGTAAAATTCCATATCATCCACTTAGTAATGCAGCTGGGCTCAGTGCATTGGGAAGAGATACGCTTTGATTACATCGATGCCCCCAATTTTATGTTAATTTTACGTACGCCTTCTTTAACACTACATGACCCACAAGTCCAGTGGACTACATTAAATGTTCATGTCACTTTGGAGTAATGCTGCAAGCACAGCCATAAGGAATTTGTAGTTTAGGATCTGGCGAGGGTCTCACCTGCAAAATATTTGTCCGCTAGTGATACAGAGCCACAAATATGAAGCATCACAACTCTCTCTGGTCGTTATCACAATTACACTGAATCTTCAATAAAGACAGGGCCACTAAACTCCTGTCTCACTGAGAATATGATGGAAGAATCAACCTGGTACCCGGTACAATTGCGCTGTGCAGCAGCATTTACACACTAACCGAACTCAAGACACAACATCTGAGATAGGGCCCTAGCAATGGCTACCCATGGGGTCTAATGACTGCATTCATATGAGCATATAGGAAACCTAATGGGGCTATGAAATTTCAACAATTATCACCTGTCTGCGGGTGGGCTATATCCAAATTTCACTTTTAATATTGTGCTGCGCTATTTAGAAGACTTATCAAATTAAAGAGCACACATCCAACTTAGGGCCTAATTACAAGTTTGACAGTCTATAGGATGCATGAATGGCACTGTCTATGCCTGCTAAGAGTGTCTGCGGTATATGTGTGTCTAGAGGTCACGTCCAATTTACATGCTCACTATTACATGCCAAAGTGCTTTCTACGTGTGGTTATTTTTTGGCCTTGTCAATCAAGTTTAGGCACAGTTCAGAATGATTGTACATACTAAACAAAACAGGAAAGGGAATGGAGAAGTTCAGTACTATGTGGACTCACCCTCCTCTTTAAATCATGAAAAAACCCAGAAAGTCCACATTCCACTTATTAAATAGTAGTATCGTTCCTAGACCAGTTCAATGAGATGTTGTAAGAGAACTGTTCGTTTTCCAATAATAGAGGGGACACCCAGATCTCCTAAAAAACCTTTTTGAGTGAGCGTATGGCACCCAGGTAAATTAGTGCCCATATATAAATGTGGGGTCCTGACCCACAGGCCCCACCTGTGGGTTGCTTCATCAATGGATCCTTGCCCAGACACCTAATGTGAACAGGTGGGTTTGATGTATTTGCAAGCGGAGCTCCTAGTTGTGGGTTTGTAGGGAATGTGAGTGAGCTAAAAATCTGCTAAATCCTGTGTGTATATATAAATTGCAACTATATATAACCAAGAAATGTGGTGTGGGCAGTAATTAACCTGGGTGCCATCTGCTCACTTCTTTGTGATATATAAAACATTCATGCATACCACTCTATAGAAAAAGGTTTTTCAGGAGAAATGGGTGTTGCCTCTTGTAAGTAAGTTTGTAATTACAGGTTGGGAAGCTGATCACCTACCCATATAAAGAATACTCACTACTTCTACTGAGATTTATTGGTCCATAAGACCACCAAACTCGGGGTAGAGGTGCTGTGGTGGTCAGGGACTGCTGCACCAGTGGTCTGACTGCTGCACAACAACTTTGGCTGTCGGACCCTATTGAGACCGCCACAACCATCAGGGATATGGGATCCCAGGCGTTAGGCTGAGGCCGCAATTTACTTGGTGTTGCATCAGCAATACCGCCATGCATATTACGAGTTGGCTGTCAGCCACCTTTTTCATGATGGCTAGACTGCCATGAAAAGGGTGGCGGAGAGTCAACAAAGAGGGTCCTACAGATCCCGCTGTTGACTCAGGGCCTTTGGAATGCATATAGGGGGGCACATGGTGTGCCCCCATGTCTGCCTGCACTCCATGTTCCGGCATGGAATTTAAAATCCATGCCCTGCTTGACTGCGCTCTCTCTGTCCGAAAGCACTGCCTTGGTAAGACTTTCCTATGAACCTTTAAAAGGCAGCACAGTGGGCCAGCTGTCACTGGACCACCTGCCCGGATCCCTATTTGCAATACGCCGCGCGTGACGGTGGAGTTTGGTAGTGTCGTACGCCGTGCGTGACGGTGGAGTTTGGTAGTGTCGTACGCCGTGCGTGACGGTGGAGTTTGGTAGTGTCGGAGTGGGAAAGAAGCGTGCTGCCCCGTTCCTACACCACCAAATTCATGATCAGGCCCATAATCTACAAAGGTGATAGTAAATGCACCAACAAACCTATAACATCAATTATCAGACTCTAAACACCATCCTGAGCATGTGAAATAAAAGAGTCTGAGGGACATGGGTAAGGTTCGGCAGGACATAATCAAGTACTTTCAGGTACCTAATATTTACGGGTAACCCACTTTTAAGTGGCTGCTAGGGGTTCAAATGGAGATAGTGAAATCCTTCTGGATCAGTGTTCCGTTTGCTTATCATTTATTCTATGTTACTGTGCTTAAAACATTCTATGTAATCAGTGAAGAGTTAAAATGTCATCAAAGAAATGTTTTGATGTTTACAGATCATAGCCGTATTGAGGAATAATAATATAGACCTGGCATTCGGCTGCCTCCCTTTGATATTCACTACCCTGATAAACCAAGCCCCACGGTGACTAGCTGTCTAATATCACATGTTTATGGAGCAAGTTCAGGATCAAATAGCACCACGGGCAAAGAAATGGTTGCAATGTTTATCAACGGAGATTAGTCAAGAAACAATGATAGAATCCATCCAAATGAGTCTAAAGGTTTGCCTCATAGCTAAATACTGCAGCAATATTATCAGATACTTTTTGATATTTACATTAAACCCACTAAGTTGATAAAGCATCACAGAGGAAAACAAAGGTTGGGACTGATTCACAAAGGTAACTTACACCTTTCAGTAAATTTACACTTTTGAGTATGTTTACTTATTTCTGACATTCAAAAACTTGGAGTGTATGTTTCTACTAAAAAAAAATAACTAATAAGTCCAGCACTTCACATGTGCAATCACTGGTACTGCAACACTCTCCCATAGAATATATGGAAGTGAGGAATTAAAATAAAAACTATGGATGGTTGTAACTCAAGTAATTCAATGTAGCATAATAATATGGAATTACCCCGAGATTATGTATAACTACGTGAGAAGAGTAATTCTGCACTTAGCGCTATTTCTTAACGCAAAAACTGCCCCCTTACATCAAAACTGGTAGAAGAATACTTTTTGCTCTAAGGAATAGTGCGAAATGTAATGGAACATGAATAGCGGGTGCTCACAGCTGCTCATGCTCGTTGATTGTTCATGTTGGTGTAGGATTTTCCACCACCTTACTCCTAGCATTTAACGCTATTTCCTTAGCTCAGAATGCACCCTTGCATCTACATGGGATGCATTTTGTGCTAAGAAATAATGTTAAATACAGCAGAACATGAATAGCGAGCATAAGCGGCTGCTCATGCTCTCTAAATATGCTCCTGCAGTAGGATTGATTTCCTCCAAATCAATCTTAATTATGCGAGTAGGCTTAATTACATTATTATTGGTAATTCCACATAAAAGATAAATGCAGAATTATCAAAATTACTCTGGTTACTCTGTTGTAAGGGAAATTCTGCACTGGCCTACTAAAAGCCCATTGGAAATTATTTAATATAGTTACAAATACAAATACAAATAAATACAAATTAACACTAAAAGCATTTTAGGACCTTATTTATTATGAATTACTATTAAAATATTTTGAATTTAAAAATGTAGCAATACATTTTGTTAATAATAATTAAATTCCTTTTATTTAATTCTATACATCACTTTTAATCCTTATATATAAAAACGAATGTATGTCTGTCTGTCTGTTTGTCCTTTATGCATTACTACACCATTCATCCAATCGCCATTTAAACTTTGGGAAGTTGTTGAGTACACCCCTGCGAAGTTTTCTGGCATAAATGTTTTTAAAATATCGGCCCTGCAGGGCCCTCATAATCTCTTGAATTCTGATGTATGCACCAGACGGAAAAACAACAAATCGTGTATCCACAAGCACTCGAATAAATAAATACAATTAAAAGACCATTCATCCGATCGCCATTAAACTTTAGGAAGTTGTTGAGTACACTCCTGCAAAGGTTTCTGGCATACTTTTTTTTAAAATATCGCCCCCCAGGGCCCTCATAATCTTTCGAATACGGATGTACGCACAAGACGGAAAAACAAAAAATTGTGTATCCACAAGCACTCGAATAAATAAATAGAATTAAAACAGCATTCATCCGATCACCAGGAAACTTTGGGAAGTTGTTGAGTACACTCCCGCAAAGGTTTCTGACATAACATTTTTTTAAATATTGGCCCCCCAGGGCCCTCATAATCTTTCGAATACTGATGTATGTACAGACAGAAAAACAAAAAATTGTGTATCCACAAGCACTTGAATAAATAAATAGAATTAAAACAGCATTCATCCGATCGCCGGGAAACTTTGGGAAGTTGTTGAGTACACTCCCACGAAGGTTTCTGGCATACATTTTTTTTAAATATCGGCCCCCCAGGGCCCTCATAATCTTTTGAATACTGATGTACGCACCAGACGGAAAAAAAGAATTGTGTATCCACAAGCACTCGAATAAATAAATAGAATTAAAATGACACTTTGAAAAGTTTTCCATAATAAAATGAATACATTTCAATAAAAGTGACACAATGTAAATCGAATGTTATCATAACGAGTTCCCTTGAGTTTCATTTCTTCAGAGATCGCAGCAACGCGCGACGGGTAAGCTAGTCTATACTACTATAATAAAGGAAGAACTTTCAGCCTTTGAGGCGGGTAAACTCGGGAACCACAGCGCCAATCCACACACCCGATACACCGTTGGAATCGTCAGGGTGTGTAGATGGTTATAGGCTATATAAATAAATAAAAAAACGTGATTTAAAAAATTCACAGTAAAAAAAAAAAAGTAGTCCCTCCGAAGTAGCGCCGGCCGCGACGTGCGTGCTCACGTCAGGAGCGCGGGGAGGAGCAGCGTCCAGGAGCGCGACGAGGAGCGGCGTACATGGCGTGGGGGAGGAGCGGTGACGTGAGGAGCAGCGGACAGGCCAGCGGCGGTACGAGCAGCGGACAGGCGGGAGGAGCGGCGGCTCAGGTAAGGGGACCCATGTCGGGGCAGGCGGGGGTCGGGGCAGGCGGGGGCCCGGGCTGCTGCACAATGTCGGGGCGGGCAGGGGTCGGGGAAGCCTGTTCCACCCGGACAAGGTCGGGACGGGCTGCTAGTAATTAATAAAACACATTACAAAAAATTCCTTGTCAGAATTTTTTTTAATTTAAAGCTTTAAAATTCTAATTTAATACATCTACATTAATAAAAGTTTGGATTCAACATTAATTTATTAGTGCAGTCAATTTTTGTTTTGTTCAATATTTAAAGTAAATATATACATTAAATTCATGTTAATATTTAATTTTAAAATATGTTTAATATCTATTTTCAATTTACATCAATTTTTTTTAATGTCTCTATACTTTAACAAAAGAAGACAAAACCAAGGAATTCATAGAACCGGCCTATTTAGAACAATTCTTGCAAATACTTGATCCCCTAACTGTGGAACTGCAAATGGGTAGCGAAGAGCAGCAAGGCACTAATACAAATTAACTGTCCACCACATTTTTGCAACACCAGTAGCACACTCAACATAGCCCCAGATACTCAGATACAGAAGGCCTACCTCTGTAAGTGGGCTCCTGAAATCAGGATGGCGATATATTCAGCTCTACCCTGAAAGCAGCAGAAACAGAACCAAAGAAGTGAGATACCCCCCAAAAAATAACGGGAGCTGCAAGTTATAGGAGCAACTTTATTCAGCTGCTTGAGCACATTTCTTTATCCAATACTTGGAGGGTTTGAAAATATCCAAATGTTTATGTTTTCATGCCTTTGGGAAAGGCAATGTAATGGTAGGTAAATGCAGACTGAATGAAATCAATGGGCCCAATTCACAAAAGTAATCCGAGACAAAATCCTAACTTTAAGACTTTCGGTATTCACAAAGGGCATTTAGAAGTAGTAATGTTAGGATTTTGTCTTAATGAAAGTTAATTTTTAATTTAAGTTTAACCCACAACCAAAACTTAGATTTAACTGAGACAAAATTCTAACTTTTTGACTTTCGGTACTCACAAAGGGCATTTAGGAGTAGTAAAGTTAGGATTTTATCTCAGTTAAATTTAAAGCTTTGGTCTTACGTTTAACTGAATTAAAACTTAGGTTTAACTGAGACAAAATCTTAACTCTGCTACTCCTAACTTCCCTTAGTGAATACCGAAAGTCATAAAGTTAGGATTTTGTCTCAGATTACTTTTGTGAATCGGGCCCAATTACTCCAATTAATGAAACTGTAATACACAGCTAGGACTACTAGTAAGAATGAGAAATGATTGACAGTATCACAGGTTAGTCAGAGAGAAAAGGCCAGATCATCATGCAACAGGATATGCCAAAGTACCCAAACGGCCAGTGCCAATAGAAACATGTCAGTGTTACAGAATATTCAAAATAGCACACCCCCACCTGTATCCTCTACAATCTTGGCTCCCTTACTAATTAGCGTGCGCCAAAGGCCCTCCAGTGTATACTGCATGTAATGCAAAGTTAAGAAGAAGTGGACGCACAATACAAAATTGAGAATGCTGGTTTAAGAGTTGAGGGTCTTTTGTTAAAAAAAAATTGTGAGTTGTAAACCATTTTCAAACTGGTTTGCATACACTACAACTTTGCATCAGTTTGTTTAATTAGCATTTTTGCAATGTCAACATTTTCTGAATCGCAAATAGGTAATCACATAATTTCCATTTAGCAATTCAGTATTCGTATGTTCAAAGCAATCACAATTTGCAAGCAGTCACAAAGTGACCTCTTTGCACTCGCAAAATTACCACCAGGACGATACAGCTGGTAACCAGGTGCTAAAAAGGTGCGCAGAATGCTTAATCTTTTTTCTCAATGGCTGTGTTGTAGTCTCTGGTAAGGTGGAGGCACATTTTGGCTTTGTACAAAGGAGACGGAACAGGAAGTGAGGATTTATAAGGTCAGAGTTACACTCTTTGACCAAATAGAAGAGGGCATTTATACAAAGTACAGGCTTACTAATACTGTTGCTTTAGATTTAATAGATGAAATTCACCCTTTATTACACAGAGACACATTTAAAGGCCAGGCCATTCCTTCACAAACAAGTGCTGTCCTCTGTGTGTCTTTTAGCATCAGGGATTTACCAAGCTTTTTTCAGATTTTAAAAAAATGTCTTGAAGCCTCAGTGCTAAAAACAAATAGTTACATTGAGTTTCCTCATACATCAGGTGACCGACTAGGCACCAAGGTTTTATTTTTCAGAGTAGAACAATTCCCTAAGGTAAATTGGTTGGATCGATGAAACACACATTCCAATCTGTCCCCCATCCAGATCTGTATTTTTATGCAGAAAAAAAAAATCAAATGACCAAATACAGGTAGTGTGTGTAGTAGTGAATGTACAGTTACTTCCATTGTAGCACGTTATCTAGACAGTATTACTCCTATATGTTCCGCCACTGTGATCAGTACACCGATCTGGCCACAGTACTGCCTGGAGGTGGTTTTCTTTTTGGGTATGCAATACAATATAATTTTTGAAATATGTATATACTTTTTTAATGTGCTGGCTCTCTTATAATATTTAATGTATTTTTCGGTGACAGTAACATATACTCTTCACCCATGGGTTATGACCCCTTTCGTACATCCTTATGTTTCCAAGCAGTGAAGATGTACTATAGCACACTGACAAACACGTCCATAATAGGGCTCAGATTGGGCCTCTTCAAAGGACACTTCAGGAGCCTTAGAGTGCATAAGAGTGGGGCAGCACTGAATTATACATCATCCGTATCTTGAAAAATGGTGGCTGCCTCTAGTGGTGTTAAAGGACGTTAGTGATGATGACATACTTCCACATCATGAAGAACATCAAAATGAAGATGCCAACAGAGCCATTGATGGCAGGAATGTTGGAACACAAATCACCAACAACTATTTTTATTATTGATATTTTCTGCTTGCACATAGTGTTATTCTTAAATTGTAAACAATGTTTATTTCAGTTCCACACAGGCCATTGAAGAACAAAGGGGCTCAGTACAATGGCGGGCAGACATCTGTCCACCCGCCATCGTTGCGGTTCGGGGACTAGCCGCTGGTAAGGATGCATTCCGCCGGGTGCATTAGGATATGTCTGGTCTATTACTGGCGTCCAGGGCCCTGATCAATTCAGACGGTGCTGCTGTCTGCTGCACCGCTCGCAATGCCAAAATGCCATGATGTGCATGGAAATGTAGGAGGGTACCATGGTTACCCTCCACAGTGCACATAAACCCTCCCCCCAAACAGAGGGGGCGGCAATGGGCCCCCAAACCCAATCCCTGCCAGCCTTTCCATGGCAGCATCGCCACAATGGAAAGGCCTCATCCAGGACACATCCTACTATGGCGGATGGTGCCTGCTAGGCACCACCACCATATTAGTGGCCCTTTTCCGTCTGCCAGGCAATCTGTGTGATTGCCTCCAGCGGAAAAGCGGCAGACGGACTTTGCTTCCGCTGCAATACCCACCGCCATCCTAATTTGGCAAGGGTAAAATGCTCAGTGATGGCAGATGGACCGCAAACGCCAGCCCAGCAGTGGCGGTCCTTCCACCATCATAATGACCCCCAAAGTTATGTTTTTCTTTCAGTTTCGTTGTTCAGCTCAAGGTGTAATTATAAATGTATCTTTGATATATTTTTTTCACTTTTCATGGTATACAAGAGTAAACAAATTGTCTCATTTTCTTGCATTTAATTAATGTTACTCTGTCAATATATATTGGTATATAAGTGGCATGTACTTTTGGGGTTTGTCTAGTACTGTATCTTATTGTACTTATTTTGCGCAGTCAAACTGCTGTAGCTTGATGCCTCTTCACACTCTTATGGTACACATCCCACTTCACTTTTTGCATGGTTATTTTCCATTTCATTCAACACATTGCTAATTGTTTCTACCCTTTACAACATCTTTACTAAAATGTCAGGGACCGTCCAGATAGGAGACTTATAGCAGACACAAGGTGAACTACTGATCTATCAAATCCTTGTAGCCTATTAGCTAAATGTGTATGCTGATGTTGCTCATCACATCTGTCAGCATGCATTAATCCACAAAGTGTAGATATGGCCTCTGTTGCAGTTATTTCTGTACATATAGCCGCATGTGATTCACAAACGTGATTAAAGCCAGCTGTCATGGATTTCTCTTTGGTACTTCAATTTGACCCAAAAGAATGCATTTTCCTTAAGTGCTATTTTTTTACTTTTCTCACTATTTTGAAAATGTCAAGCTTATTGTAATTTTGCTTTTAAATTAAAAGACGTCGCTGTTCTCGGCCTAACATTAGCTCTATGATTTCACAGCAATCTGCTTCGCATAATGCGTCTTGTTGAAGGAGTAATATTCCTAATTATCTGCACAGTTGGACAGGACCCACATGACTGCTATGTATGCTATGCAATGCAAAGCCATAATGAGAGTTCAGATAATATCTGCCTCTAACTATTTTAGGGCCCAATTCTATACCATTCGGAAAAGTTTCTTTAAGGGGTTTGGCAACACCCAGATTATGAAAACCTTATTTATTTATTTATTTAGTGTATTTTATATAGCGCACAGCTACACCAACGGGGTGTCTCGGCGCTCCTGCACTTGTGTTAAATCTTGTCCAATGGAGTTTAGCAGACAAGAAAAGTTTTCAGCGCTTTGCGAAAAGGCAACTCTTCCTGAATCATCCGGATGGAGATGGGAAGCCTATTCCATTGTGAAGAGGCGCACACCTGGAAAGTTTTCCCCCCCGATCGGGCTTTTTTGAATCTAGGGGTGGACAGCAGGCATTTCGAGTTGGATCGAAGATGTCTGGTGTTGCTGTATTGACGGAGGCAGGAGGATAGATAAGAAGATCCCTTTCCCTTGATTGCACGATGGGCTAGGGTGAGTGCTTTAAACTCTGCTCTCTTATGAACTGGTAACCAATGTAACCTTCGGCGATGTGGCGAAATGTGCTCTCGAAGAGACATGCCACAGACCAGCCGAACTGCCGCATTTTGGACTATCTGTAGCCTCTGACAAAGGCCAGAAGCAAGTCCAAGGTAAAGACCGTTTGCATAATCTAGATGAGATGTTATTAATGCCTGAACAATGACTATCCTGGTGTTGCTGGGAAGAAAGTTGATATATTTTTTAATCGTCCTGATTTTAGAGAAACAGGCAGCTGAAACGATCTGAACTTGATTATGGAAGGAGAGACTGGAATCCCATCTAACCCCCAGGTTGCTTACTGATTCTTTGGGGGAGGGGGCCGCACTCAGATCTAGTGGCCACCAGAGGTTCGAGTCCAAGGGAGAAGCTTGGTGGATAAAAAGGACCTCAGCTTTTCCTGCGTTCAATCTAAGAAAATTATTGTCCATCCAGCTGGCGATGTTACGGAGGCAGTCTTTAAGTGGGTCAAAGGTGGACTGGGTAGGGGCATCATAGGAAAACAAGAGCTGAATGTCGTCAGCATACGAGGTAACCTTAATTCCTGTCTGGGAAATTAACTCAGCCAGGGGAGAAAAATAAACATTAAACAGAAGAGGGCTCAATGAGGAGCCCTGGGGAACTCCCCACTTGAGTGGGCGACTCTCCGAGGTGTAAGGAGGAGTAAACACAGCCTGAGTCTGATTGGATAAAAAAGAGGACAGCCAGTCTAAGACCCTAACTTGAATGCCTATGGATCGAAGACGATCCAGCAGGACAGGGTGAGAGACGGTGTCGAATGCTGCTGAAAGATCCAGCAGCACCAACACCGCTCTTGAACCCCCGTCCAACTTCCATCGTACGGAGTCAGCCATCTCTATCAGGGCTGACTCGGTGCTATAACCTGGTCTAAATCCATGTTGAGAGTCATGGAATAAGCCATGGGTTTCTATAAAGCCAGATAGTTGCTGATGCACCTGCTTTTCAAGAATCTTGGCTGGGGCGGGCAGTAAGGAGATGGGCCTGTAGTTGACCGGGTTGTCAGGGTCTGAGCTAGCTTTTTTAAAAATGGGAATTAGTTGGGCATGTTTCCATGAGTCCGGGTGTATACCAGTCCTGAGGGAATCATTCCAGATGCAGTTAAGAATGGGGTTGAGAAGAGGGGCCAGCACTTTATATTGTTTGGCCGGCCAAGGGTCGATTGGTGATCCTCACCAACATTTTAAAAGTTCAGCAAGGGAACTGTCTAAGGTGATCTCCTCGAATTCTGAAAAAACTGGGGCTGACGCGGGGTGATCCACTGATTTATCACCCGTGCTCTGACTGTTGCTGCACGGAAAGGAATCATAAATGGATGCAATTTGTTTCTCAAAATAGTCAGAAAGACGAGTGCAGAGGGACGGTGACACCGGGGAATGGCATTTGAGGGCTCCGGGGTCCGTGAAGGATCTTACAGTATTAAAAATCTCCTTGGTGGAGCCTTGAGCTCTGTTGATTTTCTCCTCCAGGTAGCTTCTTTTATGATCAATAATCTTTTTCCGGTATTCTTTAAGAGCTGTTTTATATTTAAATTTGCTATCTGGGGAGTATGAACATCTCCAATGTCGCTCTAAAAGTTTACAAGCTGATTTACACTTGCGGAGCTCATCGGAATACCAGCGTGAGGAAGGCGCAGAACGACAAGTTTTAATGGGCCTAAGGGGAGCAATGGAATCAATGGCGGAAGAGATCCATTTGTTAAAATAGGCCAGGCGAGAGTCCAGATCTAACGCATCCAGAGGGGCCGCGGAAGGAAGACGTACGGCTAAACTATCTGGAGAGATCTTGCTCCAGTTTCGGCCGACCTCCTTGGCCGGTAACCTAGGTCTGTCTTGATGAGACAGAAGAATGGTAAACGGAATGAAGTAGTGATCAGACCAGATCACCGGGCTGGGCTTACTGATAGTAATTTCCGCTAGGTTTGAGCAGATAAGATGTAATGTATGCCCAGCCTTATGAGTGGGAAAGGAGACCCGCTGGTTTAATCCCCCGTCAGTCAGGGTGGATAAAAAGTTACAGCTGGTAAGATCGGAAGTGTCTTCCACATGGAGATTAAAGTCACCAAGCAGGGTAAAATTTGCATAGCGGGAGCTAGCCTGAAGCGTAAAATCTAAAAGAGCAGGGAGGCAGGATGTACTGGACTTTGGGGGACGATAAACAAGCAGACCTGAGCAAGTAATATTTGGGGCCAGTTTTATACAGAAAGGCAGTGCTTCTATGGAATCGATTTGACCATAGGGAAAAGATGAGATGGTCCATTGAGACCTATAGATTATGGCTACGCCTCCACCATGGTTGTGACTTTGCCTATTGGCACACAAGATGTTATAACCGGGGGGAATAGCCAGACACAAAGCTGGGTTAGTATCATCACCCAACCAAGTTTCTGTGAGAAAAAGAAGGTCCCACCTATTATCCATTAAAGTCTGGGCAATGTCTAAGGAGTGTTTTACCAGAGAGCGACAGTTGATAAGACCCGCTTAGAGAGTTAAAGCCCTTCTGTTTGGAAGGGGCGTGGCCGAAGACTGTAAGAGTCAGCATTGACATACAGGGCTGCCTGCTTCCAATCTAGGGCTGCATGGCTTACAAGGGTAAAAGGTGGAAGAAAGATCAGAAGAAATGGTGTATAGAAAGGTGCAGTGATTAGGCCTTAGCGTAAGTAACATCTGCCTACTGTAAGAGATGGTAGTTAGGGAGCCAAAACCGGCAGAGTCTCTGGCCCCGGCCGCGTCATGGTCGCGGACGGGCGCAGACGGGCTTGCCTTTGGCGTGCCTTTGGCGCACCCGCCGCGCTCGTCCGCTGCGCGGCCGGAAAGAGGTAGACATATATAGAGGAAGAGGGTGGGAGGGAACTGGCAGCTGAACCGCTACCCTACCAGTACCCCCAAGATGGCGGCTATTGCTGAGTCAGGAACCCCGTAGCAGCACCTCAATCGGCTGCGGGAGGGCCAGCAGAAGCTATGAGCACCGGTTCTTCGGCGTGTGCAGATGGACAAATGGGGAAGGTATTGTGCAGTTTAAGATCAAAGCAAAATCAAATAAACAAATAATTTCCACAGTCACTCAAAAGGTTTTAAAAAGATTTCTTCACCTCCAGGCTTTCCGCCTCAGGAGGGAAGTGCAGGCAATATACGGTGCGGTGAAAGTGAGTCCTTATATGCGCGTCAGAGGGCAGGAGGAAACTGGCAGCTGAACCACTACCCTACCAGTACCCCCAAGATGGCGGCTTTTGCTGTGTCAAGAAACCCGTAGCAGCACCTCAATCGGCTACGGGGGGGCCAGCAGAAGCTATGAGCACTGGTTCTCCGGCGTGTGCAGATGGACAAATGGGGAAGGTATTGTGCAATTTAAGATCAAAGCAAAATCAAATAAACAAATAATTTCCACAGTCACTCAAAAGGTTTTAAAAAGATTTCTTCAACTCCCGGCTTTCCGCCTCAGGAGGGAAGTGCAGGCAATATGCGGCACGGTGAAAGTGAGTCCTTATATGCACATCAGCGGGCGGGAGGGAACTGGCAGCTGAACCGCTACCCTACCAGTACTCCCAAGATGGCGGCTATTGCTGTGTCAGGAACCCCGTAGCAGCACCTCAATCGGCTGCGGGGGGGCCAGCAGAAGCTATGAGCACCGGTTCTCCGGCGTGTGCAGATGGACAAATGGGGAAGGTATTGTGCAATTTAATATCAAAGCAAAATCAAATAAACAAATAATTTCCACAGTCACTCAAAAGGTTTTAAAAAGATTTCTTCACCTCCCGGCTTTCCGATTCAGGAGGGAAGTGCAGGCAATATACGGCGCAGTGAAAGTGAGTCCTTATATACGCGTCAGAGGGCGGGAGGGAACTGGCAGCAGAACCGCTACCCTACCAGTACCCTTAAGATTGGAACTTAGTCCCTGGATCAGTCCTAGACTGACTGAAAGAGGCAGTTCCTTAGACAGAACTCTATTAAAAGATGTTATATATGAATGACTAAAACCTCACAGGCACCTGACGACTACTCCACAGCAAGGGTAGAGAATACACTTTATTCCATTGTGCACACGGCACACACTATATTGCTTTAGGGCATAGATTCCCTCCCCCCAAGGAAAAATTGCAATACAGTCAGTGTTAGAAACGGGATCTCTGGCTGGCCAAGGCTTGCGCTAACGTCAGTCAGGGATCACCATTTCTAAGGTCAGGGCAAGGGAGTCACACACCAAGGCAACCCCTGCTCACCCTCTAGGTAACGTGGCGCGAGCAGCAAGGCTAAACTTGGAGGCGGTATGAGTTAAGTATTTGCGCACGCACCCCAGCAACAACACCCAAGGCCCACCACAAAGGAAACTCCACACAAGGTTATATCAAAAATAGCCTTTGTATTATAATAATAAGAACACATTAGATAACACACACACACTTTACAATGTGCCAACAGGCACGGGCAAGATTTACAAGGGATTATGTACAAGACAGGGCCACCTGGACCACTGTCAGGGGAATGCACTTTTAGAAATAGCACTTGTAGGTATAACACTTAGCACATAAACATATAATGACTGTAACACAGAAATAGTAAATGTAGCATACAACCAGTAACTACTGGTAAAGGGAAAATACTTCCTACGCCACCCTAAACACTGTAGGGAAATCACGCAGGGAACTAGGACCTTATCATCAGGACCTATGGAAGGAAAACCATCACCTAAGCAAGAATTGTGTGGGGAAAAACCCAGCCCATCCAGGACCCAGGTGCACTCCTCCCACACATCACTCATGCTGATCTCACACTCACCACCGGGCAGACCCATCCAGACTTCCTGGAGCCTGGCATGCCAGCCAGCTCCAGCCAATCACGCTCCAGCACCCTCACTGCACACATACATCAATGTCCAGAAGTAGCACTTCCCTTCTAGACACATACATGCCGCATACACCATCTCGCAGCATTCATTCTCACGAGTTCACACATACCAAACTCGAGCCTGCACTCCCCACACATCAGGAACTAACATGGACACACACATTCCCCATGCATTCCTATGGGAGGGCAGGCCAGCCATACTACACGCACGCACTTTACTCTGGGACACAGGGAAAAAGTGCGCAGAGACCCAAAAATCACTAACACTGGGTCACAAACAAAAGCAAAAAGATTAGGGGTGAACCTGCCCTAAGGCCCAAGTCCAACACAACCCCCTTCCAGCCAAAACGCAGGGCAGACCAATCACCACCGTGATGGGCTTCCCTGCTTGGGGCGATAAAACACGGACGCGGGCCCGCAACTGCAGGGACACCCTCCTGTTTTACGCCACGGTGAACCCCTAGGGTTCCTTCTAAAACTACTGTAGGGACTAACTGGGGTACCCCACTGGTACTCTCCAGCTGCCCTCGGCCAGGACCAGGCCCTAGGCCACCCAGGTGCCACTGGATCCTGCCTACTCACAAAGTGGGGGGTAGTAACCCCTGGCACATAATAGCCATTCTCCACCCTTCCTGTCTGCAAGACAGGGCTAGACTGCCACTGGTTCTCCAACCTAGGGTCTACAACCTCAGGCGGACCAGGAGTCTCAGGGAAGGCTCTCCTCCCCCTACCTCTTCTTCTAGGGTTCCTCCTCCTCCTGCAAGGGGTACCCTCTAAACACCATTCTCCCAACCTAGGGTTTAACCCCTCAGGTGGCACCGGGGTCAGAGGTGGGCTCTCCCACCCTTTGCACCCCCTTCCAGAGTCCTGCTCCCTCCCAACCGGGGCGGTACCTCTGGATGAAGAACTTGTCAGGACACTGATTACAGTAGTCCCACCCTTCAGGT
Source organism: Lissotriton helveticus (assembly GCF_964261635.1). NCBI lineage: Eukaryota > Metazoa > Chordata > Amphibia > Caudata > Salamandridae > Lissotriton > Lissotriton helveticus. The sequence goes on from NC_136068.1 coordinate 1,763,573,239, forward strand.
CAGGCTGATCCTGAACCTGGCCTTCCAACCTCTGGTCTAAAACCTCTGGTGGAACCAATGCCTGGCACTCCAGGACTTCTGGGGACTCACATACTATCCCCCAATCACTCCTTTCGCTGGACTCCTGTACCCTCCCTACTGGAGCGGTACTGCCAGACTCTAGAACCATAGAAGCTCCGCTTACAGATGCTCCAGGTCCTCTACGCACTAGGAGATCTCCCTCAAGTGAACTAACAGGCAAGCCTAGGTTCCCATCCTGGTTTTCCCTAAAGAAACCATCCAGGCTCTGTGACAGGGCTTCGGGCGTCTGGGGACTCTCGGTCACACACTCACTCCCGCTCCACTGAGACAGGCAGTCAGCCCCTACACCCTCCTCACTAACCTGGGACCTAGCTGGGCTACTCTCACCCTCCTCCACCACACTGGGCTGGAGGACACCTGACCCACTACTGTTGGAATCACTCACTAGTGACTCTAAAGAACCTCTCGCACTTTCCCATCGGTCGGCTCCCTCTGCCAGCTCATATGGTTCAGACAATCCACACCCTAACAGGTGTTGGCGCAATCCTGGATAAACAACACTGAGCAACTGCTCTTTGGCAATCACATCAAACAAGATGTCCCAATCACATTTTGTGGGACCCCGTAACCAATCACACTGTGCTACACAACAGTCATCCTGAAAATCTTCCCAAGACTGGTGAGGTGGTTTCCTAAGGTTCCGGAACTTCAACCTACACTCCTCTTCTCGGGAAACAGGTACCATACTTGGGGAACTGGGAGTGGGACTGTCTACATTAATATTTAAATAGCTGCCACCACTGGACTCAACCCTCCCTGGGGAATCCAGAAAATCAAAATTGCACTCAGGGGATAACCTACCCTCTAGGGTTACCTTCTCCCTGAACAAGGCCCTTTCAGCCTCTAGCTTGGCGCGCTCCAACCTGAGCTGTTCCATCGCTAGCTGATGCTCCCGCTCCTCCCTTCTATCCAACCACTCCTCTGGGGACAGGACAAGGGATGGGGCGCTGGTACTGACACTGGACCCAGCAAGGGACTCCCTATCTATGGGGTCCTCACTATCTGCTGGTGCCCATTCACTGTCATCCTCATTCACTTCACATTCTTCAGGGCTCCCAACAGACTCACCATCCTCATGACGTGTGGCCCGGGCCCTCTCTCGCTCACTGTGCTCAAGATCCCACTGACCCTTTTGCCATTGGATCAGGCTGTCCCTAAGCTGGGACTGAGTATCCGACTCACTCACCTCCATGCCTCCCTCTTCACAGAATCTGACCAGCTCTGACCTACTGTACCTAAAAAGACAACAGAGATCAAAAACAGGCTCCATTTTGGCGGACGTTCTCAAGAAGAGTTTGACACAGGGAACCTGGGGGTCTGAGCTTACACAGGAGTACACAATTACAAAAATCAGCAAGATTCCTATCTCAGAGAACTTGCACTCCTCTGTCCAGTGTAACACACCACTCATTCACACACACCCTCCCCTCGGACCGGTAAGGCAGTTTCTACCACCCCTGACTTCTCAACCTGACCACAAGTGACACAGGTACCAAACTCTGGAAGCAGGGTGGGGAACAAATGTACTGGACAGAAATTACAAAATGACACCTTTCAGGAGAAGCAAAACTGAACTTCCCTAAAAAACAATAATCCCCAAAATGCGGTTATCTAAAACTGTAGAGCTTTGTAATGTGGCCTGTCGCCACTGTGGTACAGCGCAAACACAAATCCTTATCCTCACCGCTTGCCGCCAATGTTAGAAACGGGATCTCTGGCTGGCCAAGGCTTACGCCAACGTCAGTCAGGGATCACCATTTCAAAGGTCAGGGCAAGGGAGTCACACACCAAGGCAACCCCTGCTCACCCTCTAGGTAACGTGGCGCGAGCAGCAAGGCTAAACTTGGAGGCGGTATGAGTTAAGTATTTGCGCACGCACCCCAGCAACAACACCCAAGGCCCACCACAAAGGAAACTCCACACAAGGTTATATCAAAAATAGCCTTTGTAATATAATAATAAGAACACATTAGATAACACACACACACTTTACAATGTGCCAACAGGCACGGGCAAGATTTACAAGGGATTATGTACAAGACAGGGCCACCTGGACCACTGTCAGGGGAATGCACTTTTAGAAATAGCACTTGTAGGTATAACACTTAGCACATAAACATATAATGACTGTAACACAGAAATAGTAAATGTAGCATACAACCAGTAACTACTGGTAAAGGGAAAATACTTCCTACGCCACCCTAAACACTGTAGGGAAATCACACAGGGAACTAGGACCTTGTCATCAGGACCTATGGAAGGAAAACCATCACCTAAGCAAGTCATATTTAGCAAAGGGAAGGAAACCTAAAATAATCACCTAAGCAAGTAACATTTAGTAAAGGCAATAAAACATCAACATTCCTCTAAGCAGGTCACTTTTAGCAAAGGGAAATAAAAGCATAAGGAATCACCTAAGCAGGTCACTTTTAGCAAAGGTAATGCCTAAACAATCCTCTAAGCAGGTCACTTTTAGCAAAGGGGATAAAACATAAACAATTACCTAGGCAGGTCCCTTTTAGCAAAGGTAAAAACAAACATTCCTCTAAGCAGGTCACTTTTAGCAAAGGGGAATAAAACATAAAGAATCACCTAAGCAGGTCACTTTTAGCAAAGGTGATAAAACAAACAATTGCACATGAAACATTAAAACACATTCAGAGGTGCAGGTAGAACATTTGTGCAGAAATCACATAAGCAGTAAATCATGAATTGCGCAGGGTGCATGTAGCACCACACTAGAAATGTCCCTCAGGCCAACTGGCCTCGAAAGGGCTGGAATACCCTGAGTCTCAATGTCAGGGAAGCTGCGCAGGCAGCACAGCACACAAAGCCTAAACATAGCAACTGTCCACTAAGTGCTGGACAGTTGTAAATACAGCTGGGCAACTGTTGGACCTGGGCCTCTTGGCAGGGTCATCCCTAAACTTTTTGCCTTCCTCCAATACTCTCTCTGACCTGTTTTTGTTGGTTTAATGACTCTGGGCACTTTACCACTGCTGACCAGTGCTAAAGTGCATATGCTCTCCCTACTGTAAAGTGTACATGTGATTGATGTCCATGATTGGTTCATTGGATTTACTGTTAGTCCCCAGTAAAGGGCACCAGGAGTGCCAGGGCTTGTAAATGCCAATACTGCTAGTGGGCCTGCAGCGCTAGTTGCGCCACCCACAGAAGCAGCCTTAAAATGTGTCTAGGGTCTGCCATTGCAGAACCTGCGTGCAGTCTGGTACTGTCATGCTGGCTGGGCAAGTGCACACACTTGCCAGCCCCTAAAACCTTCCCTTAACTTCATATTAGTCACCCCTATGGTAGGCCTGAGGGCAGGGTGCATTGTAAGTGTAAGGTAGGACATGCCCTGATGTGTGTGGCATGTTCTAATAGTGAATTACTGCCAAATTCGTTTTTCACTATTGTAAGGCTACCAGTTCCCTTTTAGGCAAGATGGGCTGCTGGAATTATTACACTCTATAATCCCAGCAGGCTCAGGGAACATTGTAGAAATTAATGCTTAGTATGCCTGAACTCAGAATAATAAAATACTTCTTTTAGTAAAGTTTATTTTAATATCCTGTGTTTGCAAATGCTACTTTTAGAAAGCTAGCATTTGCTTGTCTAACCATTTCAGCCCGCCTCTGCTTTGTGTGTATCTGACTGTCTGAGTTGTGTGAGTGACAGGGCTGGGAGTTGACAGGTGGTGAATAGCAGGATGACACCTTAGTGGGAGGTGGGAGTTTCCCCTGAATGATGCATCAGGCTGTGCTCTGCCTCCACAATGCTGGCTCTGCCCTCCTGGGGAGCGACTGATGACTCAGCCTGCACCTGGCCCAGGAAGGACCGAAGCTTGTCAACAAAGTGCTCAGGCTGCCCCTGTCCTCACAATGCTGGCTCCGCCCCCCTGGGGAGCGGCTGATGTGCCTGCCCTCACACTGAATGTAGAAGCAGAAGTACCCACCACAAGTGCTCAGGGACTGAGAGCAGTTAGGCAAAGGCCCCCCTGGCCTGTAAGAACAAAAGAAACTGGGTATAAAAGTAGGAGCCCTGCTCCTTGTAAATTAGATCCTGTTTGCGCAAAGAAGAAGCTCTGCCCGAGGAGAAGGACCCTGGAAGCTGCATGGAGAAGTACTGCCTCTGACCCCAAGAGACTGGCCTGTGGTGGGTGCCTTGCTGCTGAAGGAGAGCAGGAGAAGAAAGACTGAAAGACTTTGCTTTTATTCAACTTGTGCCAAACTTTTACCAAGATCTCCAAGGGCTTGCTGTGGAACTTGCCCCCTGAACTGCGCCCCAGGAACAGTGGGCGCTACCCCCCCCTGGAAAGAGAAGCTGCTGTGAGATCTGCATCTGCCTGGTAAATCCTCCTGAGGAAAAAGCAGAGTGCGCTGTGAAGGAATCACTGTGCCCTCTGAGAGGCCCTTGGCACCCCCGTCCCGCCGAGCAACGCATCTGCTTCCTGGCAGGCCCCAGCTGACATTGCCAGGACCAGCCTCGCTGGCCCCAGCACCGTGCCTGTCGCCTGCCTAACTGCGGACTGCACCGCAAGACCGGACTCTGCCTTTTGCCCACCTGCTCCTGAAGGAGAGAGTGCCTTGAAGCCCCAGCCGCCGCCGTTCGTGTGCAGCAGCGGCGTGGGGAGAGAAGGAGCACTCCCTGTGCTTTGCCAAGGCTTGTTTTGTGCCTCACTTTGCTGCCCGGGGCGCCACCCCCTCTTTCCAGGACTCGAGGCGCTTTGTCTCTCTGGCCCGGCCCGCGCCGCAACGCCAACCTTCAAGCCCGAGCCGAACCGCCGCTCTGACTGGCCCAGGAAGGAAGACACCGCGACGCAGGACACCGAGCCGACCTTGACCTTGCCGCCTCGACCCTCTTCTCATCACTCTAGGTACTGTGTGCCCCAGCGGTGCGAGCATCCTGCCCTTTGCAGCTCGCACCGCCCTCTGTGACCTTGTGTGCCCGGGAGCCCCCAGCTGCAGTCTGCACCTTGGCACGAGCCTCCCCTCTTCAGAGAGGCTCGCACCGCTCCTGGCTCCCCGAGGCCCCCCCTGACATTCCCTGTGGCCGGCGCCCCCTCTACAGCGAGTCCCACACAGCCTGTGACTCATCCTGAGAGCCAGCCCCGGCCGTGCCCTTCGCTGATCACGCGAGAAGCGTGAGCTTTGGCAGGTCGGGCCCGATTTTCAAGCAGGAGGTGCACAGAGGCGCTAGGAAGCACCCAGAAGCGCTAGAAAGCACTATACTTGGCAGGAGCTGGGCAAAAGGCCCCAAAGAACACCTTTGAGAGACTAGAAGAAGCAGAATAAGAACTGTGGCCTATTAACAAGTAACTGGAACCATTTTTTGTACCAAGACCGTATTTACAAGCCTGCGTTAAAATATATATAAAGAAGATATTTTTACAAAAATACAGTCTAGTGTCATTGTGTGGTGGGTTGGTGGTGTTTGGTGTGATACTGCAGATGTTTAACCCTATGTGCCCCAGAGATTAGCCTAGACTGCTTGCGCCACACTACCTAGAGGGTAAGCAGAGGTTGTTCTTGAAGGTAACCCTTAGCCCTGACGTGGAAGAGAGGGTCCCTGCTTGTCGCCAGTGCTGCACTGCGCCAACCAGAGACTCCCCTTTCCAACAGCAACGTTGGAGCCTCGTGGGCTCAAGAACAAGGGGTGGCGCCCAAGAGCCTCTCTGGGCTCTACAAAGTAATATGGCAACAAGAGCCTCTCTCAGGGCTCTCTAACAAATGTGGGCGCTGTGAGCCTTCTCAGGCTCTGTAGAACACTGGCAACTCAGAGCCTCGGGGCTCTGCAATAACTAATGCGGGAGCCTCTCGGGGCTCGTAAATCTCAAATTGCCCCCAGGAGCCTCGGGGCTCCTCACACCAAGAATGCGGGCTGGTTGGAGTCCCTGACGGGGGACTCGGGATCTCGCAATGCCTACGAACCTTTCTGGCTCTTCAGGAATGCCCCACTCGTCGGAGCGGCCCTCTGCCAACTGGGGCCGCTCGAAGAGCAACAAAGAACCCGCCCCCCCGCACTCACCGGGTCCTCGCTGGTGATGCGGGGACAGGAACACTGCTGGCTCACCTTCGCCGGGCAGCGCGGGGCTCTCTCTTCACTCGGGGAGCCTCGCCGGGGACTTCGCCTCGGCTTTCCGGCTCCTCTCCTCGCTGCTCGGCCGCTGGGCGGGACTTCCGCTTGGCCTCGAGGGGGCCGTGCTGTGATTGGCCGGCCAGCCCAATACTTCCGGGTCGCCGCGGGCAGCGCGGCGGCTCGTATCAGGCAGGCAGGCGGGCTCTCAGCATCCGAGGAGTGGGCTCCCTCGTGATGATTTAAATATCCAAGGACGGGGCAATGCCGGGTGGGCACCGGCTTCCAAATTAAATATAAAGCGAGATAGGCACTCGCGCTGCACCACAAATTCGGGCAAATGCCGGGTGGCACCGGCTAGAATCAAAATAAAGCGCTTGGAGCGCTAGAAGGCAAAGCAAAGCGCTATTGAGCGCTGGAGTCAAAATAAAGCGCTCCCAGCGCTATAAGGCAAATAAAAGCGCTTTCAGGCGCTCTGGCATAAGGTAAAGCTCCAGCAGGGTGTAGAGGCAGGCAGGGGGGCAAGGCAGGGCCAGAGCCAGCACACTGGGTCTCCAGGCAGGGAGACAAGCCAAGTGGCGGTCCTCCAGGCCCCAGCAACAGCAACAGCCCCCTCTGGCAAGGATCCTGGAAAGAACAGAGAACAAATTGTAAGGGGACACAGCCCCTTCTTATACTGTAAATTCCTTTGTCTTCAGGGTGCAGGGTGGGGGGAAACCAGTTGCAGCTGGCTTGGGAGTACCCTTGATGGCCCAACCACCCCTTTCATTCACTGGGGAGGCTTGGGTCGTTAGACAAACCACAGGGGGGCGGAGCCAGCATTGTGTGGGGAAAAACCCAGCCCATCCAGGACCCAGGTGCACTCCTCCCACACATCACTCATGCTGATCTCACACTCACCACCGGGCAGACCCATCCAGACTTCCTGGAGCCTGGCATGCCAGCCAGCTCCAGCCAATCACGCTCTAGCACCCTCACTGCACACATACATCAATGTCCAGAAGTAGCACTTCCCTTCTAGACACATACATGCCGCATACACCATCTCGCAGCATTCATTCTCACGAGTTCACACATACCAAACTCGAGCCTGCACTCCCCACAGATCAGGAACTAACATGGACACACACATTCCCCATGCATTCCTATGGGAGGGCAGGCCAGCCATACTACACGCACGCACTTTACTCTGGGACACAGGGAAAAAGTGCGCAGAGACCCAAAAATCACTAACACTGGGTCACAAACAAAAGCAAAAAGATTAGGGGTGAACCTGCCCTAAGGCCCAAGTCCAACAGTCAGGCTGACCATGCCCCATTTGACTTACAGGTAGACACAAGAAGATTTAGTCCCCCAGTGCCAAATACCAGATGAGACTCCAATGTACAATAAATAAAAGACAATGATGTATCAGAGGTCTCATCACATCCTCTGTGGGCAGCAGGTAAAGCAATGATAAGAGTGATCATGATAAGAGACAGTGCCATAACATGTTTTTCTTTAACATCATTTTAGTGGGTTCCAATGCAAATGCAAAGCAGGCAAACAGACATTTTATCATTGTCATATAATGTTCAATAACACATCTTAGTTTCTCACATTCATCACCTGCAATAGTTTTGAACTTTTGACCCTCTGCTTCCTCCCTGCCCACATGAGTTACTACAGAGAGTTGTACAAGTCTCTTAAAAACACGCTCCCCACACACTGCCTGTTTCTTTATTTGATTGTGGCATGTGGTCACCCGGGGACATACAGGGTCCTTCCAGTTCCCAGTGTTCTCCCTTCTTGCTAATATAAAAGCCAGATCTTGAAATCTACTCTTGACTTTGGTTTTAGAGGTGTGAGGGAACCAGCTCAGTAAGCAATGGCCAGGAGAAGCAGGGTCCTCCTTTTCTGTAACTGTAGCTACTATTCTCGTAATTTCTTCCTGGAAGGTGTTGAGCACTGTGTTACAGTCATGGATAAACCCACATGGTCAGGATGTATTAATTTAGTCACGAATGGGATGAGCCTGGCTGCTAGGATTCTGCTTAAAATCGTGTAGTCAATAGTAACCATTGATAGCAGCCTATACGATTTGTTGTGGTGTGGGCTTTCCAGGTTTCTGTAGGAGCACCACCAACGCCTCCTGGGTAGAGACCGACAGACACCCAGGTACTATGAATGCGCTGTAAGGGATTCCCTGTTTGGGGGCCAGCTCCTCAGCATATAATGAGTAGAAGTCGACCGGGAATCTATCTGTTCCTGATGTCTTGCTGCACACCAGGTTTATAATCGCCTCCCTAACCTCCTGTAGCATGATCTCCCTGCCTAGGTCCCCCACCTCCTCATCTGTGAAGTGTAGGTGAGGTAATGACGACAGGAAGGTCTTTAACACCCCCTCATCATGCAGCATGGTGCTCCTGTATAAAGCTGAGTAAAACTGCTGAAAGTGATTATTGATTCCTTGGCCAGCTGAATACCTTGGTATCCCCTCCACCTCAATTTCTACTATAACGGACCCTCATTTCACTGCATTAACCAACCAGGCCTGTAAGCATCCCATCTGATCCCTCTCGGCATGAGTTCACTCCTTATAATAACTATATTTGAAACACCAGAATCGTTCCACATGTTCTACCTCTTTCTCCTTGGCATCTATGAGGGCCGACAGTAACTCTGGGCTCCCAGGACTGTGCTGTTCTAATTCATGCAATTCCTGTTCTGCTGTCAACACTTTCCTCATCAGAGTGCCCCCAACTCCCATCGGCTTAGCTATGCACTGACCTCAGGTCATCACTTTGAATGCATCCCACTCTATCTGGGAACAGGCTCTGCTGTGTGGCTGCAAGAACCAACACATTGTGAAACCTGCTGCAGTTGTGCCGCTGCATCAAGAACCAAAGCATCTCCGATTCTCATACATCGCACTTGGGAACCAAGTCTACCAGGACACCGGGGCTGCAGTAAGAAACCAACGCATCACCTCCCCGCACAGTAAGAAACCGATGCATCACCTCCTCTTAAGTAAGGAATTGATGAATCACTTCCCCTGTGTGGCAGTAAGGATTGGATGCATCACCTCCCCTGAAAAAAGGAACCGACGCATCATCTTCCCTGCGCGTAAGGAACTGATGCATCACCTTCCCTGTGGCTATTCTTGCTTTCAATTTTAACGCATCCAAGGAACTTTGTTGAAAATGTTGCACCTGCAATTTGCTTTGAATAGAATTGTTTCTACCTTTTATAAGTCATATTTCTATTACTGTTTTGTGTTTTTTGTCATTTTGGTCTTGTTTGTTTTAGATAAAGATTTCTTATTTTTCATAACTGATGTATTGTATTGTAAGGGGAATTTATAAAGCGCGCTGACACCATGTGGTGTCTATTTGCAGTGTTTTGACTGTATAACTGTATGCATGCACAAAAGCTTTAAACACTGCCTCTGAGATAAGACTGTCTGCTCGTGCCAAGCTACCAGGGTTATTTTAGAAGTGTATTCCCCTTACCCTGAGATGGAAGAAGGGTCCCTACTTGGATTAAAGTACCTACCTCTGCCAATTGGAGACGCCCATTTCTACAATATGGATAAGATAAGGTGTGCTCCGAGAGATGAAAGGAAGCAATTTCGAGGCTGCTAATGGCACCATTGGAGGGATCTCAAACTTAGAGCTTTGAGACTGTATTGGTCTCATGTAGAATCACATATGGGGTGTTGCTTCTGTGTTAGGGACATCTTGGTGTGTGACATGTGTGGTGGGTCATCTGATTGAACTAACTATCCTTGCGTTACTCATGAGAAGGTACTTGGCTTGGGAGGGCTGGGTCATGGGTTATGGCAGTGGACAGCCAGTGGTGCTTAAGTTGTCTTGCTTTTCATAAAATCAATAACATGTCTTTGTCTTCTTCAAGGGGTTGGTACATGATCAGAATGCCCATCATTCAGTTTGTCCATAGATGACAAAGCTTGAGAGATGAACAAAGCCCTGAAAGTCACAGGTGAACTTTACGAACCAACTAAGGCAGAATATGAAAGCTAGAGTTTCACAAAAAATTATATAAAACTTGACCATGGTACTGATATTCTCAATAGCATGTGTTTCAAAGGAACAAGGCATAACAGATCGGGTCTCAAAACATCTAATGCACAAGGTCACTATCTGTTTGAGAATAAGAGATTGAAGAGGCAAATCTCTCCTCCAGCTTGAAATCCATTATTTTAAAAAAAGCTCTTATTCTGAGACAAAACCAAAGCCATCAGAAATCTGTAACAAATGGTATTCAACTTTTTCCCTCACTAAAATTATTTAAGAGGGCCCTCACTGACAGGTTCTATCCACCTGGTAGATGGGACAACGGAAAAAGACTAATTTAAATTGTTAACTTAGATTCTCCTCATGAGAAGAGAGCTATTTCAGACTAGTCTCAAAAATAGAATATTGAAAGTTGAGGAATAACCACGGTTTGAAGTTGGATGATGTAGATGGCCAGCAGCTTCCTGAATTCTTGTAAACATAAAGACAGAGAGCACTTGTGACAGGGCAAAGACATACTGATATCTCTGAATCACAGGAGTCAGGAAGAGACATTGATAAATTGAGAGCCACAAATGGCCTTCTTTCTGTAGAGTTCTTCTTAGAGTAGTTCACTCACAGGAAATTTAATTTGCCTATTGATAGCGTGTTTAAGCCCACATTAACTGAAAGTATCAGACCTCTCCACTGAAACCTACTGCTCATCTCAGGAACCCGTTCTGAACAGGTCTGTGAGTTTCTTATTAGGCCCCAGGATGGCCATCTTTCAGAAATGAAAACTTGACAGTGTCTACATTTGTAGACATGGACATTTATAGTGTGATCAATTTGGATTTCAAATCTACGCTGCTGATGGAAGTAAACTAAAAATCAGTCTTTTAGAGTTAAGTGACGCTTATGATGGGACACCGGATTGATGCGCTGGAATCTGTGGACGGAGGCACCAACCATATAATCTTGTGGTTTACCTCAAACGCACACACAGTTCCAATTAGGTCTTGCTGGAATTTCCTCCAATCAGCAGATGAACCTGGGTTTTGTTAGTGTACAACAGATATGAAGATTTGGTTCATAGCCTGAAAGGGCATTGTGTACATTTAAGAGTGTGTGAATAAAAAGGAGCTGAGTTTTGTGGACAGCCCCAAGAGAGAGTGGAAAAAGAACAGATGATAGACAGAATGCTGAATCAATCAAATAATTAGCCCCAGAGAGAGTGGATCCATCTTGACCACCTTGTTAAAACTGATATCATATAAGAAAGGATGGATAATCTGACATAAGTGATCATTAGAAGATCAGATGAGTCTGCTCCCATAAGTGGTGTACATAGGATGAACAGAGGTACATCAATAGAGTTACAGATTTAGTGATTAATATAGAGACCATTGTCAGGGTACATTAATTTTAAAAAGAAATTCTGGAACGGATCCACAATTAGACAAATAACTAGATATTGCCACATTGCTATCTATAGATCTGTGAATGTATTTTTCGGGTTGTGTCAGAGGAGTGCAGACCACCAGTCTCCCCAGGTTTCTTCATTCTAAAGCAAGTGTGATTTGAAACTAACAAACACATGTATGAGACAGCACTTACTTGCTAACACAAAGTGAATTGTGTAGGAATGTGTGGTTGGAATAATATGACTAAACCAACAATTACCAGGAAATGTCACACTAAAAATCACTTGTAAGTTAAGACTAATCTGTTTTCTATGAATTCTATTTTTGTACAGCAAAGAGGGAAGTATTTAAGATCCTCCTTCTTTGGTGTTTTCACAGTTGCGCATCTACATTCTTCAGAAATATGGCAAGGCAGGGCCAGAGCCAGCACACTGGGTCTCCAGGCAGGGAGACAAGCCAAGTGGCGGTCCTCCAGGCCCCAGCAACAGCAACAGCCCCCTCTGGCAAGGATCCTGGAAAGAACAGAGAACAAATTGTAAGGGGACACAGCCCCTTCTTATACTGTAAATTCCTTTGTCTTCAGGGTGCAGGGTGGGGGGAAACCAGTTGCAGCTGGCTTGGGAGTACCCTTGATGGCCCAACCACCCCTTTCATTCACTGGGGAGGCTTGGGTCGTTAGACAAACCACAGGGGGGCGGAGCCAGCATTGTGTGGGGAAAAACCCAGCCCATCCAGGACCCAGGTGCACTCCTCCCACACATCACTCATGCTGATCTCACACTCACCACCGGGCAGACCCATCCAGACTTCCTGGAGCCTGGCATGCCAGCCAGCTCCAGCCAATCACGCTCTAGCACCCTCACTGCACACATACATCAATGTCCAGAAGTAGCACTTCCCTTCTAGACACATACATGCCGCATACACCATCTCGCAGCATTCATTCTCACGAGTTCACACATACCAAACTCGAGCCTGCACTCCCCACAGATCAGGAACTAACATGGACACACACATTCCCCATGCATTCCTATGGGAGGGCAGGCCAGCCATACTACACGCACGCACTTTACTCTGGGACACAGGGAAAAAGTGCGCAGAGACCCAAAAATCACTAACACTGGGTCACAAACAAAAGCAAAAAGATTAGGGGTGAACCTGCCCTAAGGCCCAAGTCCAACAGTCAGGCTGACCATGCCCCATTTGACTTACAGGTAGACACAAGAAGATTTAGTCCCCCAGTGCCAAATACCAGATGAGACTCCAATGTACAATAAATAAAAGACAATGATGTATCAGAGGTCTCATCACATCCTCTGTGGGCAGCAGGTAAAGCAATGATAAGAGTGATCATGATAAGAGACAGTGCCATAACATGTTTTTCTTTAACATCATTTTAGTGGGTTCCAATGCAAATGCAAAGCAGGCAAACAGACATTTTATCATTGTCATATAATGTTCAATAACACATCTTAGTTTCTCACATTCATCACCTGCAATAGTTTTGAACTTTTGACCCTCTGCTTCCTCCCTGCCCACATGAGTTACTACAGAGAGTTGTACAAGTCTCTTAAAAACACGCTCCCCACACACTGCCTGTTTCTTTATTTGATTGTGGCATGTGGTCACCCGGGGACATACAGGGTCCTTCCAGTTCCCAGTGTTCTCCCTTCTTGCTAATATAAAAGCCAGATCTTGAAATCTACTCTTGACTTTGGTTTTAGAGGTGTGAGGGAACCGGCTCAGTAAGCAATGGCCAGGAGAAGCAGGGTCCTCCTTTTCTGTAACTGTAGCTACTATTCTCGTAATTTCTTCCTGGAAGGTGTTGAGCACTGTGTTACAGTCATGGATAAACCCACATGGTCAGGATGTATTAATTTAGTCACGAATGGGATGAGCCTGGCTGCTAGGATTCTGCTTAAAATCGTGTAGTCAATAGTAACCATTGATAGCAGCCTATACGATTTGTTGTGGTGTGGGCTTTCCAGGTTTCTGTAGGAGCACCACCAACGCCTCCTGGGTAGAGACCGACAGACACCCAGGTACTATGAATGCGCTGTAAGGGATTCCCTGTTTGGGGGCCAGCTCCTCAGCATATAATGAGTAGAAGTCGACCGGGAATCTATCTGTTCCTGATGTCTTGCTGCACACCAGGTTTATAATCGCCTCCCTAACCTCCTGTAGCATGATCTCCCTGCCTAGGTCCCCCACCTCCTCATCTGTGAAGTGTAGGTGAGGTAATGACGACAGGAAGGTCTTTAACACCCCCTCATCATGCAGCATGGTGCTCCTGTATAAAGCTGAGTAAAACTGCTGAAAGTGATTATTGATTCCTTGGCCAGCTGAATACCTTGGTATCCCCTCCACCTCAATTTCTACTATAACGGACCCTCATTTCACTGCATTAACCAACCAGGCCTGTAAGCATCCCATCTGATCCCTCTCGGCATGAGTTCACTCCTTATAATAACTATATTTGAAACACCAGAATCGTTCCACATGTTCTACCTCTTTCTCCTTGGCATCTATGAGGGCCGACAGTAACTCTGGGCTCCCAGGACTGTGCTGTTCTAATTCATGCAATTCCTGTTCTGCTGTCAACACTTTCCTCATCAGAGTGCCCCCAACTCCCATCGGCTTAGCTATGCACTGACCTCAGGTCATCACTTTGAATGCATCCCACTCTATCTGGGAACAGGCTCTGCTGTGTGGCTGCAAGAACCAACACATTGTGAAACCTGCTGCAGTTGTGCCGCTGCATCAAGAACCAAAGCATCTCCGATTCTCATACATCGCACTTGGGAACCAAGTCTACCAGGACACCGGGGCTGCAGTAAGAAACCAACGCATCACCTCCCCGCACAGTAAGAAACCGATGCATCACCTCCTCTTAAGTAAGGAATTGATGAATCACTTCCCCTGTGTGGCAGTAAGGATTGGATGCATCACCTCCCCTGAAAAAAGGAACCGACGCATCATCTTCCCTGCGCGTAAGGAACTGATGCATCACCTTCCCTGTGGCTATTCTTGCTTTCAATTTTAACGCATCCAAGGAACTTTGTTGAAAATGTTGCACCTGCAATTTGCTTTGAATAGAATTGTTTCTACCTTTTATAAGTCATATTTCTATTACTGTTTTGTGTTTTTTGTCATTTTGGTCTTGTTTGTTTTAGATAAAGATTTCTTATTTTTCATAACTGATGTATTGTATTGTAAGGGGAATTTATAAAGCGCGCTGACACCATGTGGTGTCTATTTGCAGTGTTTTGACTGTATAACTGTATGCATGCACAAAAGCTTTAAACACTGCCTCTGAGATAAGACTGTCTGCTCGTGCCAAGCTACCAGGGTTATTTTAGAAGTGTATTCCCCTTACCCTGAGATGGAAGAAGGGTCCCTACTTGGATTAAAGTACCTACCTCTGCCAATTGGAGACGCCCATTTCTACAATATGGATAAGATAAGGTGTGCTCCGAGAGATGAAAGGAAGCAATTTCGAGGCTGCTAATGGCACCATTGGAGGGATCTCAAACTTAGAGCTTTGAGACTGTATTGGTCTCATGTAGAATCACATATGGGGTGTTGCTTCTGTGTTAGGGACATCTTGGTGTGTGACATGTGTGGTGGGTCATCTGATTGAACTAACTATCCTTGCGTTACTCATGAGAAGGTACTTGGCTTGGGAGGGCTGGGTCATGGGTAATGGCAGTGGACAGCCAGTGGTGCTTAAGTTGTCTTGCTTTTCATAAAATCAATAACATGTCTTTGTCTTCTTCAAGGGGTTGGTACATGATCAGAATGCCCATCATTCAGTTTGTCCATAGATGACAAAGCTTGAGAGATGAACAAAGCCCTGAAAGTCACAGGTGAACTTTACGAACCAACTAAGGCAGAATATGAAAGCTAGAGTTTCACAAAAAATTATATAAAACTTGACCATGGTACTGATATTCTCAATAGCATGTGTTTCAAAGGAACAAGGCATAACAGATCGGGTCTCAAAACATCTAATGCACAAGGTCACTATCTGTTTGAGAATAAGAGATTGAAGAGGCAAATCTCTCCTCCAGCTTGAAATCCATTATTTTAAAAAAGCTCTTATTCTGAGACAAAACCAAAGCCATCAGAAATCTGTAACAAATGGTATTCAACTTTTTCCCTCACTAAAATTATTTAAGAGGGCCCTCACTGACAGGTTCTATCCACCTGGTAGATGGGACAACGGAAAAAGACTAATTTAAATTGTTAACTTAGATTCTCCTCATGAGAAGAGAGCTATTTCAGACTAGTCTCAAAAATAGAATATTGAAAGTTGAGGAATAACCACGGTTTGAAGTTGGATGATGTAGATGGCCAGCAGCTTCCTGAATTCTTGTAAACATAAAGACAGAGAGCACTTGTGACAGGGCAAAGACATACTGATATCTCTGAATCACAGGAGTCAGGAAGAGACATTGATAAATTGAGAGCCACAAATGGCCTTCTTTCTGTAGAGTTCTTCTTAGAGTAGTTCACTCACAGGAAATTTAATTTGCCTATTGATAGCGTGTTTAAGCCCACATTAACTGAAAGTATCAGACCTCTCCACTGAAACCTACTGCTCATCTCAGGAACCCGTTCTGAACAGGTCTGTGAGTTTCTTATTAGGCCCCAGGATGGCCATCTTTCAGAAATGAAAACTTGACAGTGTCTACATTTGTAGACATGGACATTTATAGTGTGATCAATTTGGATTTCAAATCTACGCTGCTGATGGAAGTAAACTAAAAATCAGTCTTTTAGAGTTAAGTGACGCTTATGATGGGACACCGGATTGATGCGCTGGAATCTGTGGACGGAGGCACCAACCATATAATCTTGTGGTTTACCTCAAACGCACACACAGTTCCAATTAGGTCTTGCTGGAATTTCCTCCAATCAGCAGATGAACCTGGGTTTTGTTAGTGTACAACAGATATGAAGATTTGGTTCATAGCCTGAAAGGGCATTGTGTACATTTAAGAGTGTGTGAATAAAAAGGAGCTGAGTTTTGTGGACAGCCCCAAGAGAGAGTGGAAAAAGAACAGATGATAGACAGAATGCTGAATCAATCAAATAATTAGCCCCAGAGAGAGTGGATCCATCTTGACCACCTTGTTAAAACTGATATCATATAAGAAAGGATGGATAATCTGACATAAGTGATCATTAGAAGATCAGATGAGTCTGCTCCCATAAGTGGTGTACATAGGATGAACAGAGGTACATCAATAGAGTTACAGATTTAGTGATTAATATAGAGACCATTGTCAGGGTACATTAATTTTAAAAAGAAATTCTGGAACGGATCCACAATTAGACAAATAACTAGATATTGCCACATTGCTATCTATAGATCTGTGAATGTATTTTTCGGGTTGTGTCAGAGGAGTGCAGACCACCAGTCTCCCCAGGTTTCTTCATTCTAAAGCAAGTGTGATTTGAAACTAACAAACACATGTATGAGACAGCACTTACTTGCTAACACAAAGTGAATTGTGTAGGAATGTGTGGTTGGAATAATATGACTAAACCAACAATTACCAGGAAATGTCACACTAAAAATCACTTGTAAGTTAAGACTAATCTGTTTTCTATGAATTCTATTTTTGTACAGCAAAGAGGGAAGTATTTAAGATCCTCCTTCTTTGGTGTTTTCACAGTTGCGCATCTACATTCTTCAGAAATATGCTGGGTCATTTCCTCTTGTCCTAAAATTATGTGCTGTGGTTTGGATGAGAGGAGTACCTAACAATTTAATGAAAATACTAATGAATTTGGTACAGCAAACAATGTGTACTGGGTACTTTAAGCAACCATTGCCCTCACTTCAAGCATCCCAAATATGCTATCTTTAATTCCATAAACCTATCCTTTTAGGTGATCATAGCAAATTATTTTTAGCTTATATTTACTTTTTCTTGTTCAGGTGCCACAATCATTGTTTTTTGTGGGTCTTGTATCATTATTTAGATTTTTAGTATGTGATGCAGATGCTTGGAAAATGTTTGCTTCCTGGATATTTCCACAGCAAAATGTGCATCATTCATGTAAGACCCCACATGGCAGGCTGGGAGTATGAATGGCCAAGGATTCTATGCTTTTTCTATCAGTCTTAGTATCTTTAGGTATTTAGAGAACAGAACTTTAACACAGGAAGGGTTCTCTTATTGTTCCTGGAGAGCTATGATTTGAAAAGAAACTTTTTAAGGTATTTGTAAACTGAGGTAGAGATGCAACGCTTGCAGGTTAAATGGAAGACAATTCCAAAATCTCACTGCAGAAACTGAGAATGCTCTGTCTCTATATCTGGTGGTTTGCGATTTGGGGAATTCTACCAAAAACTGTTGTGCTCATCTTAATGTTCAGTAAGGTCTATGCCAGGAGAATCTGTTGGTCATAAGAATGGGTTAACTTAATAACCAAATATTGCTCTATGTATTACAGACATGGGGACTGATTCACAAAAGTAACCTTAGACCAAAATTCTAAGTTTAGAACTGAAGTCTAAGTTGTAACCCAGGCCGGGGAGGCAAAGCCGGACCCGATGGGGGCCCGGGTCAAATGCCGTCCGGGGGTCGGAAGCCCGCCCCGCCAATGTAAATTACAGGCAGAGAGGGGGCGACCAGGATTGGTCCCCCAGGGACGAGCACAGGCCCCCCCAATCAGGGGATTTACAAGCTAGGGGGGATAA
Organism: Lissotriton helveticus; assembly: GCF_964261635.1. Classification (NCBI taxonomy): domain Eukaryota; kingdom Metazoa; phylum Chordata; class Amphibia; order Caudata; family Salamandridae; genus Lissotriton; species Lissotriton helveticus. Next base: position 1,763,591,526 of record NC_136068.1, read on the forward strand.
AAAGGGAAAGCAGGCCTTAAACAGACACACCCCCCCCCTCGCAGAAGAATCAGAAGAAACCCCTTCCAGGTGGCGAGTCACCGTCCCTTTCCTGCCCCTTACTAATCCCCAAAAAACTGTGTTGCCTTTTAACCCTTAATCACCACTGACGACATACTTATGGTGCCTTAAAAGGTTACAGTTTACCAAAATTTCATATGCTTACACATTTGGTACACTCATGGACATACCATTTGATCCTTCAATGTTCATGCTATACATTTACATTATTTATATTTCTCTTTGCTTTAAGTATGGACCCAGCCTCCTCAATTTTCCAGGGAGGGGAGGGACCCCTTGTCTAGGCCTCTGATTCACGATTCTAGGCGTCAGCTTGCCACCGACTTGGATCGTTGCATGTGCCATCCTGCTTGCCCTGTACCCTTTCGTGGGCCCTCTCTGCTCCAAGGGGCCCCTGCTGTGTGGCATCCCAAGGACCTTACTTGAGCATCTACTCTATCTCCTGAGGCTTAGTCCCTGTGTCTTCTTCCTTCGCTACCCCTGCCGTGAAGCACCCCCCCAGGGTCCTGCGGGAGCATCAGATGTACTCTTTCTATGTCGGCACGTCACCTCTTGGCTCCCTCAGTGCGCCTGCCATGAAGCATACCAAGGATAATGTGAGAACCTAACAGCACCTTTTATTAAGTTCTCTGTTTTTACTACCTTCCTTGTGTTTTTTCTGCTCCCCCTCTACCCTTGTGCTGCGACGCCCACGTCTTTTGGTTTGGGTGGGTAGGATTCTACTGATTCTTCTGCAAGTGGGGTGGTTGTATCTGCTTAAGGCCTGCTGGCCCTTTTTATCCCCCCTCAACCTAGCTTGCATGTCCCCTGATTGGGAGGCCGTGCTTGCCCCTGGCGGACCAATCCTGGTTGCCCACTCTCTATCCATAATTTACATTGGCTGGGGTGCGAGCTTCCCGCCCCAAGACATCGTTTGACCTGAGCCCCTATAGGGTCCCGCTTTCCCTCCCTGGCCCCGGTTACAACCTCTTCCAGGTGGCGAATCACCCTCCCTTTCCTGCCCCTTACCAATCCCCCAAAAAGTGCGCTCCCTTTTAACCCTAAATCACCACTGGCAACATGCTTTTGGTGCCTTAAAAGGTCGCAGTTTATTCAAAATTTCACATGCTTGCACATTTGGTACGCTCATGAACATAGCATTTGTTCCTTCAATGTTCATGCTATATACTAACATTATTTACATTTCTCTTTGCTTGCAGTATGGACCCAGCCTCCTCAATTTTCCCGGGAGGGGGGACCCCTTATCTGGGCCTCTGATTCATGGATCTAGGCTTCAGCTTGCTACCGACTTGGAGGGTGTCCGTCTGGACCTGCCCGGGCTGCAACTGCTGTCCCGCTCACCCTGCACCCTTTCGTGGGTACTCCCTGCTCCCAGGGGCCCCTGCCGTGTGGCATCCCATGGCCCTTACTTGAGCATATACTCTATCTCCTGAGGAGTCCCTGCATATTCCTCCCTCGGTACCCTTGCTGTGATGCACCCCCCAGGGTCCTGCGGAAGCATCACATGTACTCTTTCTATGGCTGCACGCCACCCCTTGGATACCTCAGCGCCTCTGCCGTGAGGCATCCAAAGGACACTGTGAGAGCCTTCCATCTACCTTTTATTCAGTTCTCTGTTTTTACTACCTTCCTTGTCTTTGTTCCGCCACCCAACCTACGGTTTCCCGACCAGAGGGAGATCCCCCTTGCCCTGGTCTCCCTTCTTCTGCTCTTAGTTGAACTCCTTCTGTTCCAGCACCCCTACATTGTTTAGCAGAAACATGTCCATTCCTACCCCAGTAAGGTGCACCACGTCCTCCAGGTGGTAACCCAGGGACCTCAGGTTTATGAAACAGTGTCTAACGAAACCCCACCATTTGGCCCTACAAATTTTTGCCAAGGTGATATTACATTTTCGTCTGGATTTCTCCACCGCCCCCATGTCCACTGCCCCCCGCCAGGCCTTTTGCACTATTATTTCTGAAAAAATGACCTCCACCGGGAGTATCAGGCGTGCCAGGGCCGCGAGGCTTTTCTGCATGGTTTCTAGGAGGGCCCGCATGCCCACCGCCGCTAAGTCATTTCCCCCAGGTGCACCACCACTGCCTCCAGTCTGTCTAAGGCTTCTTGCGTGGGTAGCAGTTGACCCCATTTAATTCCCGGGCGCCCCCACCACATTACTTCAGTGTCCAGCAGCTATATCCCGCCAAATTCACACCTGTCCGACGCCCATCGCTGAGCCCGCGACACATAGGAGTGCCCCATAATCTGCACCTTCTTTCTTGCATTGTTTGGACCTAGACGGGTCTACCTCATCACTGCTATAAATTGAAAGTGTCTGAGGCATGACCCGTCTTTGTGCCTGAAGACTGGCCCCTCACCACCCCCCTCCAACCCAAGTATCCCTGCAGTAAACACACTTGGTAGCAGGTTGTGTCCCTAATGCAATGTTATTCTTGTCCTCATTCCCCTGTCCGTCTGGTCTGATTTGGACCGCCGCAGCAGTATGTCCATGCACCCTTTGCTCATTTCTACGTCTTTGCTGTGGATGCATGCTGCTCCTGGGTTACTGACTGATGGGGCTACCAACTCACTGACCCTGTAAGTCCCAAAGAATGTCAGTGTGAATGTTGCTGCAAAGAGCATTGTCTCTTGTCATGAGGCGCATACCCCTGCCATGGCCCCCATCATTCCTCATGGCAGGCTAAAGTGGATGGGCCGACTTGCGCATTTTTCTGCTTGCTGTAGCCTACCCCAGCCTCTCATAGCCATCCGGCATTGGAAAGACCTAGTTGGGTCCTCCCTATTTTCCATTTTCATGTAATATGCCACTGCGTTCAAGTGTGCCTGTGCCCAGGTTTTTGTTTTGCCTGACGTGAAAATTGGACTTCCTCCTGTCCAAAGCCCTGGCCCCTTTCTAAACCTGCCCATGCCCTTAATGTCCCCCAACACTTAGGATACCGGGTGTCCGTCTTCGGGGCCAGTTCACTGTTCAGCAATATTTTCAACCCAGGTCCACCCATGCCCACGCTTTCTATGGCATCGGAGTCATCCCCATGTCTGCGTCTAGGGCCAGCTCTCAGAATTTCACCCACTGAAAACGAGAAATGGCATCGGCGCATATAGTTGTCTACCCCAGGGATGTGTCTCACCCTAAGTGCGATATTCCCCCTAAGCTGGCAGCCGACCAGCTTCCACAGTAGGGTTGACACTGCAGGGCACTTTTCTGACCCTGCATTGATGGCCTGCACCACTGCGTGATTGTCTGACCATAGCGTTACCTGCCTGTTAGCTAGCCGATGTGTCCAAATGTGGAGGGCCACTACTATCGGGAATAACTCCAAAATGGATATGTTTTTTGAGAGCCTAGCCTTCTTCCAGGCTTCTGGCCAGGTCCTGCTGACCAAGCGGTTACTAGGATTGCTCCAAAGCCGAATCAGCCGGCCAAGTCCGTGTAGAGCTCCAGCTCGCTTGTTTGTACCCACGGTTCTCACCATATTAAGGTGCCGTTGAATTCTGACAAGAAATTCTCCCATTGCCCCAAGTTTTCCCGACCCCCTGTGTGATGAGGACCCTGTGGTGCTTCTGTGTCATGCCTCTGGTTAGCCATCTCGCAAATGTGCGCCCCGCTGGGATCACCCATGTGGCAAAATTCAGCTTGCCTAGCAGCTGATGTACTTCACCCAGCATAGCTTTTTTCTGTTACCTTAGTCTGCCTATGATTTCCCAGAGCTCGGCTACTTTTTCTGGCGGCAATCTGCACGTCCCTGCCACAGAATCCACCTCTATACCCAGGAAAGGCAGTTTTGTTGTTTGCCCCTCTGTCCTGTCCTGCTCTAGGGGGCTGCCTACCTCTTGGGCCAAGTTTATGAAATTATTTAGGAGGTTGTCGCATTCCCCTGAGCCTGCCTTCTCAATGAAAAGGAAATCATCCAGGTAGTGGACCCGCCCTCCATCCGGGGTGTGGGCTCCCAGTTCCCACGCTAGAAAACTACTGAATGCCTCAAAGTGTGCACATGATATCGAGCACCCCATTGGTAGGCATTTGTCGTAGTAGTATCGCCCTTCTAATTTGAAGCCCAATAAGAGGTAGCAGTCTTGGTGCACTGACAATAGCCTAAAGGCTGACTCTTTGTGAGATTTTGCCATCAGGGCTCCCTTACCCTCCTGCCTTATGAGCTCTACTGCATCGTCCACCATTGCGTAGGCCACCGTCCATGCTCCTTGTTCTAACCAGTCATTGATGGACTTCCCTTCAGGGTGGGACGGGTGAGGGATCAGCCGGAATTTCCCAGACTCCCTTTTGGGCATGACTCCGAGCAATGCTATCACCATATCCTTCAATGGAGGGAGGTGAAAGAGCCGGCCACACGCCCTAATTGTTCTTCCTTCTCTACTTTCTGTTTAACCAACCCCAGGTTATCACTCACTGACTTCAGGTTCAGACTCTCCCGGGCGCTCCTGGGTCCTTTGTAGGGGATTGGGAAACCCTGCATGAAACCTTCTGCAACAGCTGCCTGTCCTCTACTTTGTGGTACTCTTTTAACAAATATAACAGCCTGCTTGCCTTGATGGGTGTCGGTAGCATCGGTCCCCGCCCCCATCCCCGTTGTCCCTACCCGTTGGGTCCTGCAACTCACTTCTTTGTGCCTGTCTTGTCCTTGTTGGCCCCAGCTCCTGTGGCCCGTCTACAGCGTAGTGTGGAATGGTGACCCCCGCATGTCACACAAGTGTGTTTAAGCCTGCATGATGCCCCCCACTTACACTCATCTTAATCGAACTTCCAGCATGGTTTGTTTGTCTTGCTTCCTGCCTGGTTTTTCCCTTTGAGTTCTTATCCTTGCCCCTCGAATTTGGCATTACTCCTGTAAGGATGAAAACTGCTCTCCTTCGCCCCAACGCTTTCCCTTGCCGCCACCATGTGCTTAAGGAAACCCTGCATGTCCTAACAGTCCCACTCCATAATCGGCCACACTTGCATTTTTTCCCTGAAGCCTTCATCAAATCTTATCTATGCATCGCCCTGATATTTCTGCTGCACCTCGTATACTTTCTGTTCGTACAAGATCCATTCTGCTGTGCTTTGAGGGAATTTCTCAATGAAGATGCATGCCAATGTTCTGAACGCTTTTAGCCAATTTTCTATTGACCGCTCTACTCTGGGTTTCCGGGTGACCCTCCTGTCATGCTCCTTCTTGTCTTGTGTTGGAAGGTCTAACCCTCCCTGTCGCACTTCCAGTAGTGAACAGATGTCGATGAATTCTTTTCTCCAACTCCTCCCCTTGACTGTTAGGGGGATGAGGTTGGCCAGCCCTAAGAGCTTTGTGGTCATGGGAGGTTCGCATGTACTCACTGGCTGGCTTACCGTTCGTGTCTTGGTCTCCCCCTGTTGAAAATGGCAATGTATGTGTACATAAGCGGCGTTCATTTGTGTTCACTGTACCTCTTGTCGTAAGCAGAATGGACATTGCAAAACACTGACTGTGTTACCCCGCCAGCATAGACCCATGCACACATATATACAACAGCCATTTTAGGTACCGTGGTCTCTCTGTTTGCGATCGATCACCAGCGCCCTTCCCTGACCCTGCAAGCTTCCCCCATGCACCCTGACCGCCCCCGCTCTCACATGCACAAGTCATGAGCCCTCCCCTCCCGCATGACTCTGTCTCTGAAAATCGCACCCCGCGCCTGACCAACACCTCCTTTCCCTCCATGAATACCCCTCCTTTGATGACCTCTTCCTCCGAACCTAATTGTCTACATGGACCGCTGGTCACCCCCTTAGCCTGAGGATACAGTTTATTGCCCACTACTGTATGCACTCGCCTCTCTTAAAAAGAGCCACTATTGATCATGACCTCCCCACCCCCTGAGATTCGATCAGGAGCACACATTCCAAAGGAATCAGCAGAACACTCAGCTGCATGACAGCTCCCTCCTATTGTATGAAGGATAAGGGCCCCTACTGTAGCCACGTGTTGGAATATCTTCGTACTTCACAATGTCTTGATTGTAATAAAGGATGCCTGTGTGCCACAAACCTGTGTATAAAAGACGAAGCCTCAGAGAAACTTGTTAGAGCACCTCCCGAAGACACTATGCGAGTGTCCGAAATGACAGGCTCTCCTCATGAGAAATAAACCTTTTTTCTTGTCTTCCTGCTTCCAGTGCCCGTCTCTTTATTTGGTAATTATTCAAGATGGGAACTAAGAGTCGCCCTGCACCAGCAGCCTGGGCATCAGGTGCGATATGGGCTGACTTTTCGACACCCCCGTCTTGGCTGTACTTGAGCTCTCTGCCCCTCTATCCCCCTGTGTGGCTTCTCTGTTCCTCTCACTTCCCTATGCTGCGCCTGGTTTACTGACCCCATTTTGGTGGTGGTGGTTGCGCTGGCCCCTTGTGCCCCTGAGCCCATGGGGTGTTACCACTGAAGGGGGCACCTACTCCAGGCAATTGCGTCCATGGCCCCCATGCTGGTGGATATGCTGCCCCCCATTCCAGGCCTCCCCCTGGAAGTCCTGGTGCCCTAGTCCTGCCTGACATGGGGGGTACATGGGCCACGGCCCCTGCATTGCCACATTGCCCACTCATAGCTGGGTACCCAAATTTATGTTTTGGCTGGGGTTCACTTCTGCCCTTTGCCCTCTCCTGTGCCCTCTCTTGCCACTGCACTGCTTACCATTCTTGCTGATGTCTTTGCCGTTCTCCCCTGTGTGTCTCCTGAGGGGCTGCCATGTCGGCTACATGCCCCTCGTCTATGCCAGGAGAATCTGTTGGTCATAAGAGTGGGTTAATAACAAAATATTGCTCTATGTATTACAGACATGGGGCCTGATTCACAAAAGTAAACTTAGAGCAAAAGTCTAAGTTTAGACCTGAAGTCTAAGTTTAGTAGTAGTAAAGTTAGACTTTTGGTCTAAGTTTAGACCAAAAGTCTAACTTAGACCAAAAGTCTAAGTTTAGTAGTAGCAAAGTTAGACTTTTGTTCTAAGTTTAGACCAAAATTCTAACTCAGACCAAAACTTTATTACTACTAAATCTTTGGTCTAAGTTAGACCTTTGGTCTAAGACCAAATGTCTAATTTAGACCAAAAGTCTAAGTTTAGTAGTAGTAAAGTTAGACTTTTTGGTCTATGTTTAGACCAAAAGTCCAACTTTGACCAAACGACTAACTTTAGTACTAGTACAGTTAGACTTTTGGACTACATTTAGACAAAAATTTAGACCAAAAGTCTTACTTTACTACTACTAAACATTTGGTCTCAATTAGACTTTTGTTCTAAACTTAAGGTGATCAACAGGGCTAAACTCAATTTCACCTCTAAATTTCGTTATTTTGACAGAAAAAAACAAACAGGCTCTTCAGATAAAGACTGGTTCGAAGGGATTGCCTGTGTGCCAGCAACAGGTTCTGCAAGATTGTTGATGATCCCGAACAGTCCTTCAGATAAGGGTCCAGGATAGATGTCAAGTAAAATAGTCCTCTTTTTGCAGATTTGATATCTGTTCGATGTGCTACTGCAAAGCGTGATCAAGCGAATCTTATTGTAGGTTCTTCTGCAGCATCTTTTGGCTCTTCGTGTTTGTAGGTTACATTTGGACAGTTGTTCTATAGATTTCCTTATTATGTTTTTTCAGATATTATTTCTTCTAAAATTTGAATAACAGTCATATTAAAATAGGTCAATGTTTCATTATTCTAATTGTTAAGGGAAGTTAATATTAAATTGTCTAACTAGCTTCAAATTTCTGAGCCTATAATATTTGGACAAAAAGAGTTAAAGGTCGGTTTTCCTTAGAAAGTGGTCTTTACCTAATTAACAGACCTGGGATTGAGAGCCATCCTGAATGGTATGGCAACATGATAAGTCCAGGCCATAAGCAACTGCACTTCAGGTAAATCACAATTGGCAAAAATAGAATCAAGGCCGTGAATGTAGGCGATTTGACACGAAAAGAAATGCAGGGTGGCTTTACGTTTCCTTATAAATATAGAGTAGAAGGTTGCAATGCTGGTGTATTACAAAAAGTCATGGACCGGCGGTGCAAGGGGCATGTAAATGAGTCACTCAGTATGTGTTGTTTGTTTAGGGGAAATATAGGCAGAATGGATGGTAACCTAAAAATCCCATTTCTCTTAAGGTTTAGGCCTAGATGTATGAAGCCTTTTGTGATTCGTTAAGGCCGAAATTCGCAAAATTTCGGCCTTAACGAATCGCAAACGGACATTTTGCATCTTTTGGAATGTATGTGAAATTAGCAAAATAAGGAATCGCAAAAAATTGCGATTCCTTATTTTGCTTAAGCATTTAAGGAATCGCAATTTTGCGATCCCTTAAATGCCATGTATGATGCTTTTTTTAAACTGCGAATTCAGGTTAAGGAATCGCAAATTAACACCAATTTGAGGTTCGTGTTAATTTGCGAAATCCTTTCAAAACCCAAAATCAGGCAATTTTGAGGGTGGCATGTGACACACAAACATGCCCATAGGGCATGTATGTGCGCCATATGCACACACATGTAAGTTTCAGGGGTGCAGCAGGGTGTCAATGAGACACCCCTGCACCCTTGAAATAATTCTCAAATTGCGATTAGCAAATTGCGAATTCGCAATTTGAGAATTACTCCACAATTATTCCTATGGGCCTCCTGGCCCATAGGAATGCATGGGAAATTATTCCTTATTTGCGAATTCGCAAAATGCGAATTCGCAAATAAAGACTAATAAGGAATCGCTAAAGAAAAGCGATTTTTTACATACATTCCATTTTGCGAATTCTAAATAGCGATTCGCAAAAAATCGCTATTTAAGATTCGCAAAATGGAATCTTGATACATCTAGGCCTACGTTGGCAAATGTATTCCAGCACACTGTTTATGGGAAACAGCTCTTTCAGCCAAAGAGATTGATGGGCAGAATTGTTGTAAGATGATAATAACCTTAGCCTTAGGGTCTGCGACCGGTCGTAGGGAAAAACCACCAGCATGCCATGCAGAGGCAGCATCCTGGCACGGACAGGCACAAATGCACACCACTGGTGCACCTATTGCGCGAATGTGCATTACTGTGCTTCAAGCTTCTGTTGGCAAAAAACACCTAGTGCACTAACCAGCAGACTCTGTTACTTTAAAATAACTAAATAAATTAAAATCGCAAAGTAATTTTCACCCAAATTAGCCCCTTAAAAATTGGTTGGAGTTCCCCCAAATTGGTCATCACAAATAACACCGAAAACGAGTACTTGTGAACAGTGTTAGTAAATTTGCAGCAAGTGAGTTTTACAGATTGAATTTGGCACTTAACTGTAGATGTGAATTGCGTGCTATAGAAGCTCCTACTGGGGCAATAGGTGAACAACTAGTGCACTAACTGGCAGAGCCCTATGGAATTCCTAAATGAAGGTCTCCATAGAAAATGTAGAAAGACTACAGCTTCTAAATTGCGGTGTGCAATCAATAAAATGCCAAAACAGTGGCTTTAAAATAACGAAGAGCAAACAGCAAACTATTAAAACAACTTGACATAGTGGTATTCCCAAAGTTAGCATGAACACGCTGCAGACTGTCCGCTGTATTGCACTCGTTACTACATGCACTTATTTTGCAAATGCCTTTTTTGATATTTTCGCATAAGATCCCACTGTTGTGGTCACGCTTTGTAGATGTCTGGAATTTAGTCTGAACAGTGCGAACAAGGTCGAACAACAATGCCCCTTGTTGTTCTGTTCTGGTCAAGCCCTAGCACCGAGACATAACATACAGATGCAGATATGTATTTTGGTCTTATTGGAATACACGGATAAGAAGCACACACTTGGAGAGGTACCGTTCTAGGGAGCAGAGCATGACAGCACCTATGATGTAGAACTATCATCTATAGACTGAGGTACGGGGTCTGCAGATAATACCCAGAAATCTTCTAATATATAATTATCCAGCGTCTGTGCAAGGGGAGAGAAGTTACACTACTCTCTCTCTCACTATGACGCTCCTTTTATGATGGATTACTTTCTATAATGACTGTATTTGAGTTATGCATTTTTCTGCTTGTTGTGGCAGTTATACTGCATATTAGAGCATGCTAATTAAAATAAATATTTTAAACTTGCTGGTGTCTCTGTCAGATCTTAATGTGGACTAGTACAAGAGTGTGAGTGAAAGGGTGTGTCTTGTAACCGCGATTCCTGAGACAGTCTGGAGTGTTGTGTTTTCGGGTGTCTAATCACTGGTTCCTCTGTAAGTGAGTAGGAGAGCAAATGAGACACCATAGCTTATCCGTCCTCGGCTCATGGGTACTAAGGTAGTAGGATTACACAGTCGCTACATACTAAGGTCCCTTAATCCTAAGCATCGTTCTGTGTTTCCGTGCAATCCCTGCAACAAAGGCAGATAATCATTTCTAATGAATGTTAGCGGGATGAACTAAATAGAAGCCAATGGAAGCAAATTTAATGTATGCTATATGGGGTAAAAACAGAAGAACGCTGACATGTAGCTATAGGTCTTCTTAATGGGAAATGTTAGATTAAGTCAAGGTGGGTGCATGGACACCTATCCTTGAATGTTGCACCACGACGAATCACTTACCTTAACATGTTGATGTTTATCTAGGAGCTCAGTCATCCTGAGTGAGAGCTATCCCAAGGCTGAATCCATGGAGGCCCTAGTATAAAGCAGAGGTGAATCATAGCAAAAGTGATGTGCCAGAGTGGCCCTGGGAGCTCACACCTCTCTGAATTGTTGAATCACACACAGGATTTCATGTTTATAGCAAGGAACCACATTTCATAAATATCACCAAATATTGGTCACCATATGGACAATACTAAATTTGCTCAGGTAAATCTTTCTTGTGGCACTGTCTCTCAAAGTCTTCGTGTTCACAGCCAATTACAGACCATAAGTCAGGTAGCTTTAATGAACGCCTGTTGCAAGTATATATACAGCCGTTTTGCTGTTGCCAAGCCTGTGATTCACAAAATTGTAGGCTTTACTAATACAAACAGGCTATTTGTAACATGCTAATGGCACATTCGTTAGCCAGAAACAGTACTCTGTGACTAACTGGAATTTGGAGGCAGAAGGGCACATGAAAATGTCTCCCAATCCTCCGTGCACAGCACAATTTAATGCAGAAATGGTGAGCGCCGCAATTCCATTCATAAACGTTTGATTGTATATCAACATCCAGACTGTGATGGTGTGAAGGCACACTATGGAAGCTTCATAAGTATGTGGGCTATCAGCATTGGGGTTGAGCAGACAGAGGTCAAGGAGAGCTTGGAGCGGTCTCTTAGACCACTGTCTACTTCCCCCAATGCCATTCTCGGATTTCCTTTGTGTATTAAAGTGACAGAAGCTGAACTGCATAAGCTGTTGTGTAATATCATCGATCCTGCATAGGTTCCTCCCAAGAGATGGAGATCTAGATCTAGCTGGGTAACACCAAAGACTGAAACGTTGACGCGTCAACCCATTTTCGTCTAGGTAATGTTAAAAAAGCTTTGTTCTTGGAAATATAAATCCTTTTTAGGGCAAGCATTCGAGACCTCTTGCATATACTTTAGCATATACTTTAGTATATATACTTTAATATATACTTATATGTGTATGTACTTTGTGGGCTCTGGAGATCAACCCTAGCACTTGTCTGCTTCCGCTTAGGGACTTTTTTTTCTGTGCAACTGCCTCTATTTAACTGTCTTGATAGAAAACGACCAGCAGAGGTCAGTAAAATACCTGATTTTTTTTTTGCTGAAGGACTTTCTTTTTTTAATTTTTCTGACAACTGCCTCTATTTAACTTTCTTGATAGAAAACGACCAGCAGAGGTCAGTAAAATACCAGAATCACATTAGTATTCTCCAGATTCCATAGAAATTGTCTTCCACCAGCAACCGTAGTGATGGAGCAAGGTTTCATACGTAAAGATACTTGCTTGTACTCAGTCCTCTCGAAATAACATGTAACTTATTAATCAACATGTTTTGTGGGTACCAATAATTGCATCACATGACATTTCAGTATCTAGGGGAAGCTTTCCTATGTGCTTTACTAACAGTAACTCGAGTGTCCTAATATGGGTGCCGAAAACGCAAGAACCTTTCTGCACATGCGTCTGCTACATCTACGTGGTGTGATGCATCTATGCTTTTGGTGGGAATTATTTGCAGCTGCGCACTAGTGCCAGAGATGGCTGCTTCATGCTTCACATACTAATGCACATGCTCCTGCTCGAACTAAACTTTATATGTCCTGCTTAACTACTAATGCTATAGTTAAAATAAAGTAATGGGGTTAGAGGAGAAATAAGTGGTATACATTTATTTTCATATTCTAACATGTCTCTCTTTGACTTTATTATTAGCTCGTATTTGGGCCTGAAGGGTGTTGCAAACTCCATTTTGAAAAGGCTGCGTCTGCGCACATGAAAACAGAAAACCTTGAAGTACTGTTGTTGAACTGCAGCCAAAGTCCTGTCTTACCCAAAATGTTTCTGGGAACCTGACTGTGTGACCCTAGGAGAGGAAGAAATACTGACAGAATTTAATACATTGTATATGTATTGAAGTTAATATTGCTGGGTGGAATAAAAATCATGGGAAAGTAAATTATGAGCGGGAACATTCATCAATTACATCAAATAGAAATGATCTCATACTGGTATGGTGTGATGACCTCTCCTCGCCTTTCTGACCAATCAAATGAAGGGAATACACATATTCGCAACATTGGGAGTGGCACATACCCTGGAAAATGGTATAACTAAAGTAGGTTTAATTAGTTAGATTGTCCGACTTGTCACAGACCTGTCACTTACCCGAAGTATGCTGGAGAAGAATGGTGGATGCCGCAGACCTCAGAGGGCTGGTCAAGCACTCTGAAAGAAGAATCAGGAAATTGCTGAGGGAGATGACTCTGTCACCCAGAAGGGGAACGAGAGTAGCTGTAGAGGGGGGTGTGACACTTGCATTGTACTTAGCGGAGGTTACCTGTCCTGTCCTGCACCTGTCCTGCACCTGTCCTGTTGGCACCTGATTAGTCAGGAGCCCTTTCTTGTCCCAGCCCGTGGCCAGGGTTGGTCCTCGCATCATTCTAGGTAAATATAATCTATGTGATATGTTCTTGTACTGTTTCCCTTTCTCACCCGTCGCAGGTACCAATGTCCAAAGGTATTTGCTTAAAGTCTCACAAGATTTTTGCTTAAATAATTATTACCTTACTTGCAAAGTCCTTAATCTCACTGTTATGGCATCTGACTCACAAAATATTGCATAGATAAAGTGTTTAAACTTTCCTGAGTCTGTGGTTATTTTCCATGAAAATTAAGTGTGATGCTATGCCTATTATTCTAACACCTTTGACCCATCAGCATTAGGACTTAGAGCATAAAGTGACAAGTATTTGGTAAGTCATGGTGTATACGTATAAGTCCTAAAGGTAAATAAAACTCTGATAGGCAGGTACAAAAATTGATTTCCGGTTCAAAGTGTGAATGTTTATGGGTCCAGGTGAGTATGATGATTTGAACTGGTAATCTCGCGCCATCAGTAGACAATAATATTTTTTTCAAATCTTGTATTTTCATTGATATGGCCACCAAAGGCCCTGCTTTTATATAAAAAAACAGAGCTTTGGACTATACCATTTCCTGCTGAAAGTCAATATTTCTCTCCATGTGTTTCCATACCTGTCATGTCACACAGGATGCTGCTTACTTTCCCTCCATGATAAAGAGCAGTAGATGTTTCAGCACCCAGGGTAATGTGCTGCATAGCTATATACATATAAGGTCCCAAAGGCAAGACCGCTTGCATTGCAAATGCTTGTTATAGACCGGTTTCCCTTTATACAACACTTACAGTCAACATTAGCTCCCACTAGTACATGTCTCTTTTATAGAACCGAACAAGGAATGAAACAAAACTACACACTTCCTCTGCAGAGGTGCAAAGTGAATACACAAACACAAACATGGGTATGATTGACATTAGGTGAAGGAGCCCTTAATAATGAAAGACATGTGATAATCCTTGTTTTCCTCTTGTGGTCACATAACTAAGGGCCCTCTTTACAAAACCAATTTTGAGGTCACAAACCTCACAGTATCAGGACATTTTAGACTGCCAAAAACATACAAAAGCCAAATTGCGATTCAGTAACCTCCTACCGAATCACTATTTGGGTTTGTGAATAGGTATTTGGAAGGGGCGTGTTTAGATTGTCCCTTCCAAATATTGATTTACAGTTATAGGTATGAATGTTTTGTGACCAAATTACAGTCACAAAACATTTTTTATCAACCCCTTAGAGGAGTTGTTAACCATGGAGTCAGTGGACCCCTCCCCCATTGTTAATGTTGATACGAATATTTTTCAAGAGAAGGTAGTGGTCCCACGGACCACTGCCTACTCTTAAAAAAGGAAACTTGAGCGTTTCCTGCTTTTCTTTTTAAACACATCCAGTTCTCCTTTAAAGGAAAACGGGCTGCAGTAAAAAAAAAATAGATCGCTTATTAAAAAGCAATCACAGACATGGTGGTCTGCTGGCCCCTGCAGGTCACCATCCCTGTGATGACTGCAATTCCTAATGGGTCGCAAACTGTGACCTGTTTCATTTATATTCATGCGGTATGTCGATTTGGGACCCACTAGGAATCACTAAATGAAAATCACTGTGTTTCATGCAGGAATAGCAATTTCCTCATTGCGATTTACAAAAAATCACAATTACTTGAAAGCAATTCTTACATTTTTTACATATTGCCCCATATAACCAACCTGTACGTGATGCTTTGTGTGAATTTGTGCTTTGCGGTATAAACAATAGTTAGGTGCATTTAGAATCTATTTTGATAAATTGCGTACCCTATGCTTTAATTTTAAAATTTCTATTAACAGCATTAAAAATCAAGGGCTATATATAAAAGCAAGGCCTTGCCACCCCTCCCATTGTCAACTTTACTTTGACATTCGCTGCTTTAGGGAGACTTGTTTTATCCCATCCTGCCACCCAGTTTTCAAATTGTTGCTTTTGTGTCAGATGTTTCTTTATGATAAAAATATACTTGTTTTTTATATATGCTTCAGAATTACTGCACTGGTGTCAAACTCTGTGGTTAATGCATAGAAACCACAAGTGACTAAGCTGTAAGAGTCATTGGGTCCCTCTCCCTGCTATAGCTTATGTTGTTCCTCTACCATCTGTTGTGAAATAAGTTCCTGTAAGCTACTAATCTCTACAAACCTGTTATCTCACTGTTGTTGATATCACCCGAGTTTCACAGACACCGCCCGGCACTCACAACCGGAGCTCTGCAAGGACCTGCTCACTGTTCGAGTCACAAGCAAAGGTAAGTGACTTGGATGGAGGTGAGAACGGAGGAAGCAAAAGAGGGAAATGTTTAGAGAGGTGTGGAGATGGAAAGAGAGAAAGGGTAAAACAAACATGTGGTGAACAAAAGTGAGCCACAGTAAATGAAAACAGTGGACACTGTGTGTGTGTGCATGTGTGTGTGTGTGTGTGTGGGTAGGCCCACCGGGCACTTTGTTCACATGGGCACAAATGTGCATGCAAAGGTGGGCTTTTTGCTGTCAGTAAAAATGTATATGTATGCCACCTCACACATCACCCTTCCCAATGAGCTTATGCACGTTCACAAGCTCACACAAAAACAAAAACACTAGGTCTCGGTGAATTTTTCTTATGCCTGTCAAATTGTTTTATTTTTTTGAGTGAATTTTCTAAAAAGTCATTACATTTTGTGGGGAGGTGGAAATTCACACCACCTTTTGTCTGTGGGACACATTTCTCACTGAGCCACAGTCTCCCACTAATATCACGTGACTTTGGAATGCAAGGTATGCCTTTTAAGTTAAAAAAAGTGTACGTTTATTGAGGAAAGGCAAAGTAGTAATACAACAATATGATAGTAGTAAAAAAAGACATACAGTAAAGCAATCTAAAATTGAAAAAGAAAGAAAATGAATATGTAAGTCAGTTTACCACAGCAAACAAAGGAGAATAACAATAATATACAACTAGTCGGTAAAACATAAGAGAGTTACATTCTATGTCAAAGTCGTAATATGAAATGAAATATGACCGTATAATTTAATATAAATACAAGGGGAGCAATGGAGGTTTAGACACTTCTTGCTGTAAAGGCTCCAGAGACAAAGAGCGAAGGGGCGCTAGTATCAATATACAATGTAACAGGTAGCCATAAATCTGAATGTTTCGATGCCATATGTATGGGATGTACAAAAGCTGTATCCAGTCTATGGTTATAACAGACAGCATACCACCACACCCGATAGGACCGTTTGGTAAAATTTTTCCAATTTTTGGTTATCTGTTGAAAAGCAACTGCTAACAACAAGTCTATTGTCTTAACATCAAAATCGCAACTCGCCCAAATAGGAGATTAACTTCCTAAGAACATATGAGAAGAGGAAAAGGGGCATTTGGAATCAAAGATCAAGTTAATTTGAGACCATACTGTTTTCCAAAAGCTATGAACAGGTGCACAAGTGAAAAGTAAGTGACATAGATCTGCATGTGGTAAGGAGCAGGTCCAGCAAACATCTGAGAGTTCAGCATGTCTTGTATTTGGAGTAAGTGGGGAAATTAGTAGTCTGTTATATATAATAAAGAGTAACTGTATAGTGTTTGCTGCTCTAGACCTGGTCTACAGACCAACAGACTTCCAAATCTTTTTCCTAAGAGAGTTCTACGTTAGTCTTTTCTCTTGGGGTAAGTGTACTGTATAAGTGTTTATATATGACAAAGGCCTTGGGATTAGTAATTAAAAGAGTATGTAATTTATTAGATGGGTTGCCCACAGAGTCCAAGGAAGGACAGAAAGTTGTGTAATGTGTGATGGCATTCTGATTGGCTTGTATGGACAGTATAATTAGATTGGAAGGATTCAGGCAGGACAAAAGAACTACTAGTTTACGAGAAAGACAATCTAATTTTGAACATATAATTGGTATACCCAAATTAAACCTCGTTGCCGCCAGGATTTCCAATATAAAGGTTTTTTGTGCATTAATATTTTAGTGTTATGCCATATGGTGGGGTTGAGAAAAGAGTTCCAGTCCATCGGGGTCTGAAGGTGAGACAGGTGGTAAGATTTTGGAAGTATGTTTAATGATGGGGTGGATAAGGTTTGTGGTTTACATGTGAAGGATAAGTATTCTTGAAATTAGAAAGGAGAAAGGAAATATTGTTCAAGTCTAGCCCAGATAGGACAATCCACAAGAGACTCGGAGAGCCATCTCAATGCTTGACGAAGTGAAAAAGACTTATTATAAATAGGGAAGTTAGTGAAATTAACAACCTCTGATTTTGGACGGATCAATTTTGATTTTTTAGTACTCCATAAAAAAGAGGACAAATAGAGTAAAGTTTTAAAAAAATGTTAAGGGAATAGAAAGTGGAATGTTGGAAATTGTATAAAGAATTATGGGGGATACCATCATCTTTATGGTGTCTAAGCGACCGCACCAAGACAGGTATAGAGGATGCCATTTTGTGGTTAGAGATGACAGTCTCTGTGTACAGTTATCCATACAATGTGATATTGTTCCTGAAATAGATGGAGTAAACAGTAAGCCTAAATACTTAATATGTTTGGGACTCCATATAAAACCTGAGATGGCAAAGTCAGCTTTGAAAGAAAATTTTGTTAGAGGTAACATTTAGCATTTGTCTTTATTGAATTTATAACCAGAGATGATTGCAAAAAATCAACCTCTTGCAGAAAGGCGGATATAAAGGATTGAGGTTGTGAGACAAATAGTAGGACGTTGTGAGCATAAGCTGCCATTTTGATTTGAGTTTCCTTAGAATCAACACCATGGATGTTCTCATTTTGACGTATTCTTAACAAAAAAGGTTCCAAAGCTAAGTTAAAAAGAAACAGAGATAATGGACAACCTTGTCTGACACGCCTTCCTAAATTGAAACAAGAAGATATACCACCATTTGCACACACTGCTGCATGTGGATTAAAGTACAGAATGGATATTAAAGGGTGCACAGACATAATATCGACTCCAAAATATCGTTTGGACAGAATATCGAGTCAAAAATATCGTTTGGACAAAATATCGACAGGACAGAATATAGACAGCCAAAATATCGTTTTTAAGGTAAGTGAAGTAATATCGACTGTAAATAATATAGAAAGGCAAAATATGTAAGTATATAATATAGATAGTAAAAAAATTCGTTTTTATTTTTAGGGTTCAGGGTCAGTTTTGGGTTTTTGGGTAAAGGGGTATTTTTAGGGTTCAGGGTCAGTTTTCAGTTTTTGGGAAAAGGGGTATTTTTAGGGTTCAGGGTCAGTTTTCAGTTTTTGGGTAAAGGGGTATTTTTAGGGTTTAGGGTCAGTTTTCAGTTTTTGGGTAAAGGGGTATTTTTAGGGTTCAGGGTCAGTTTTGGGTTTTTGGGTAAAGGGGTATTTTTAGGGTTCAGGGTCAGTTTTCAGTTTTTGGGTATTATTTTATTATATTTTGTTACTATATATATATGTTTTAATAAATATGAAATAAAAAAATATTTATTTAACTTTCATTAATTATTTAATTATTATAAGTTAATTTAAGTAATTTTAAGTATATTTTAGTAAATAATTATTAATATTAATTTAATTTAACACTGTTTTTAGTAAATACGATATTTTTTACAACTATATTTTTGTAAACGATATTTTTAACTCAATATTTTTGTACATACCTGTTTGTAGATAGAAACTCGATATTTTGACTGTCGATATTTTGTCAACGATATTTTTGATGGTCGAAATTCTGTCCCTCGATATTATTTCAGTGATCCATATTAAAGAAATCATTTTTGGACCAAAACCAAACCCTTTAAATGTATGAAAAAGGTAGGGCCATTCCATTCTATTAAATGATTTTTCTGCATCCAAACCTATTGCTGCTAAGGAATTTTGGATGTGTGAAGCTTTGGATATAATATCAAAAAACAACTGAGTGTTATCTGTGATCATACATCCTTTGAAAAAACCAGATTGTTCCTTTCCTAATACATCAGGCATGTGGGATTTCAAACATAAAGCTAGGGCTTTTGAAAACATGTTGTAGTCAATGCTGACTAGAGAAATAAGTTGATCGTTTTTACAAAATTTTGCATCTTTAACATCCTTGGGAATAAGGCAAATTAGGGCATCCGAAAAGGAGCCAAAAGATTCACCTGATTGTAAAAAACTGTTTATGAGAATATGTAATTTGGGAAGCAGTAAAACTGTCTGACCAGGAGAATTATCTTTCTTGAGAATTTATAAAGCAGCATGAAGCTCCTGTTGTGTTAAATCAGATTCTAAGAGTGCAAGGTCTGGTTGTGTATCAGAAGGTTGCAGAATTTCGGATAGATATTGAGAGATATAATGATCTGTGGAAGGGAATTCTGACGTACACAATATTTTATAAAAGTGGAGAAATACATTTAAAATATCTTTATCTTTAAATTTTAGTGTATGATTGTCATCCAAAATAGACTCTATCTTGAGTTTGTTTTGCTTAACCTTCAAATAGTTAGCTAATACTTTCCCAGCCTTATTCTGCCCACCATAAAATTTATTGCGCAAGATGGTCGTTTCCTTATTAAACTGAAATTTAGCATCCATAAGTTCCGACAAACAAGCTTTGGACATGGAGGAGTAATAAGAATGTTCCAATCTCCTTATCTTGGCCAAAAGGCAATTAGTGAATTCCTGTGCCTTTTTATGCTTTCTAGAAAGGTATCAGATTGATTCAGGAGAAATATTAATGGAAAAAAGAAACAAAGGAGGATGTAAATGTTGAGTCTAAAAGGAGAGCATTATTGAAATGTCACTTCTGAGTTAAATTGGGTTTCTGTAGAATGTCCAATTGCATGGTAATGGGAGCATGGTCGGACATTAGAATAGATCCAATATTTGCTGACATCAATGATTGAAATTTTTTGAGTGATATGAAAAAATAATCTAGTCATGATTGGGTGTGATATGTTGGAGAATAATAGGCATGTTCTCCTAATGCGGAATACAGAGTCTCCAAGCATCTATAAGTTTGTGTTGCTAAATGGTTTGTGTGAAATGTTTATGAGTTTTATGAGGGACTAAGGATATTGCTAAGTTGCAATCTAAAAAAGGGTCAATGATTTGATTGCCATCACCTGTGAGGATAAAGTTCTTATCAAAAGAATGTGTAATTTGTTGAGATAAGTATATCGAAAAAAAGGAATCAGCAGCGTTGGGTGCATAGATATTAAGTAAAGAGACCGGAGCATTCCCCAACATCAATTTAGCAAACAACCATCTACTATCATTATCAGCACATTGAGATAACAACTTAACAGGAAGTGATTTACGACAGAGAGTGATAACGCCGTTCCGTTTGCCATCATCTGGATAAAAAAAGACATCCCCTACCCAACTTCTTTTTAATTTTAAAGACTCCTCAGCAGTCAAATAGGATTCCTGTATACATGCTATATCTGGCCCCAATTTAGCCAAATGTGTAAGAACTTTCTGTCTTTTAATGGGCAAATGTAAACCCCTGACATTTCACAAAACAAGTTTTAAAGACATAGGACAAAGATGTGGATGAACAACAGATACCAATCAAGGCAATTTGTTGGGCAACATAAAGTATACCAAATAACAAACCGACTGTATGTACGTTGAAACAATTGAACTGAGAGGAAAAAAAAATAAGAATCTAAATGAATAAGCAACATTTGAAATACAGAAACGAAGAGTGAGTATTTGGAAGAGAAAATAGTAGAAAAAAGCTGTAAGAAAAGAAGATAGAAAATAAGAAGAATGCAAAAGTAAAGAAAAAGAAACAAATTTAGAGTCTTACAAGTAATCCTTGACATATGATAGGTGGGGGGAGATGAGGCCACATGGAACAATGACATATCGAGACCTCAATCGGGAAGGGGGAAAGGAGAGCTGAACCAACGGGTAATGAAACACAGGGGAGGTGTAACACGGAGATATAACCTGCAGGAAAGAAAAAAGGAAATTAACACTAGAATCAAAAA
The DNA here is from genome assembly GCF_964261635.1 of Lissotriton helveticus. Classification (NCBI taxonomy): domain Eukaryota; kingdom Metazoa; phylum Chordata; class Amphibia; order Caudata; family Salamandridae; genus Lissotriton; species Lissotriton helveticus. Next base: position 1,763,612,630 of record NC_136068.1, read on the forward strand.
TACTAATGTTATAAACTATTTGTAAGCAAATGCAATTATTAACTACTTAAAGCATTACACAAAGAGTATTGCATGCCAAACTCTAAGACATCTATCAGGAGTGTGATGAAGAAGTATCCATAGAATCAGCATGGTAAGAATTAAGGAAACTTTTCAGTCTCTCTGGGTCCTCATGTGTAGTAATCTTGTTGTTGATGGTCACCTTAAACAAGCAAGGATGAAAGAGGCCATAACGTGCACCTATTGAACGAAGTTGCGGCCTCATCGCTTAGAACTCTTTACGTCTATCCGCAGATTGTTTGGAGTAATCCTGAGAAAAGAATAAGGAGTTGCCTGACCAATTGATGCGATTAATTACCCTGGCAGCTGATACAATCTTGATCAGGTCTGTGTATTCCCAAAAATATAGAATCACTCCTCTCGGTTTTCTCCCTGCGTGAGAAGACATTGAAGGAGCTAGACCCAATCGGTGAGCCCTCTGGATGTTGAGAAACGTATCATCTGGTAATTTTTAGATTTTTGGAATGAAGGATTTGAAGAAAGTAATTGGGTCTGCTCCCTCCACTCCCTCGGATAGTCCACAAATGCGGAGGTTGTTCCTTCTATTCCTATTTTCCAAATGTTCAACTTGCTTGTGTAATACGGATACTTGAGATTGCAAGGATTCCATTTTTGTTGTAGATGAGTTCAGAGAATCAATATTCTGTTCCATTATGGTGACTCTGTCTTCCAGGCTAGACCATCTTTCTGTGAGGAGCTTAGAACTAGTTTCCTCAACAAAGGGACACATAGCTCTAATTTCTTCTAACAATAAGCCAATTGAGACTGAGGAAGATTGTTTAGGAGGAGAAGGAGAGTCCTTCTTTAAATGTTTGCTCTGCGCCTTAATATCACCAGAGGATATATTGGTTGCAGATGTTGTGGCGCCCTTGGGCGAAGCATTCATTGAGTCATCCATGGAGAGACACTTAAAACAAAAGTTGGAGCGAATTAAGAACTTGCTTGTCGATGACTTTGAATGAGAGGAATCTTGAATTAATTTGCCCATGCAACTGAGCAGAATTGTATTTAGAAGGTTAGTAGTACCAGTACGTATATGACTTGATTTTCCTCAATATCAAAAATATCCCTTCAACACTGAAATATATGAAAATATACTTAGAGAAAATGCAGTGCTTCAAATGTGTTGAGGGAAGTTGAAAGAAGTTTACACCATGACAAGCAGGTTTCAATTGGTGTAAATTGTTATAAGTCTTAGTACTTCACAAAAATAGCAAGGAAGTGAGACATGAGATGTCAACTTTGGTGAGGCATGTGTGAAGAGCTGGTGCAAGCTACACAAGGCAATATTTGTTATTTAAAGGAAAGCTGGTGAAAATATGCCTTACATATTGAATTGTCCTTCATATAAATCAACATGACAAGGAAAATTTCAGTTTCAAAATAAGATGCATAACTATGCAGAACAATGCTTACTTGGAGAAAGATAGTGCCAATAAAGCAAAGCAATGCAGCCTCAGTTAATAAAACAGTTGACAGGCACATTTCTTCTTACTCGGCATTCAAAAACGTTTCTCCTCAGACGGGAAAAATAAAATGGCTGGCCTGTTCCATTAGCAATGCTTCTGTGCAACACAATGAATGAAAAATGTAGCTTACGGGTCACCACAGGCAGAATGGAGCATTTCTTGTGATGCATCAAGGTTTCCAAAGATTAACCCCTCATTTCAGCGACCATGCACATGCTACTTCACGTTTCAGTGCTGCCCCCATCACCGCAGTCCTGGCAGAGTCAGGGACGGGCCGCCATCTTCTTTGGGTGCTAACCACGCCCCCCAAGGTATTCCTTAACGTTATCGCTCACGCATCAAAAATCGAACTCTTCTAATACACACATAAGCACATGAACAAGTTATTCATTTAATATAAATATTACAGCCTCAACTAGTGTTGGGAGTAAATTGCAGCTTTCAAAGTAAAAAAACAACACACAACTGCTATTCCCATGTCTGCTTATTACCCTTCGCTCACAGCACATCAAAGGCCAGCATACCAGGTGCTTCTTAGCACCACACACCCACCACCCATCTCCTGTCATGCTTATCAATGCCTGCAGCACAGCTCTCATACATTCACAGCTTTTACCGTGTTAAGATTAAGCTGCTGGACCTATTTGAACATTATCCTGAAATTTATTGGACTGCAGTGGTACTGTAGAGGGGAACAGCTGCAAACTGTCCACGTAAAAATACCACCTTTTCTAAATATTAAATGAATCTACAAGTCAAAAAAATCAACCAAAGCATTATATATTGTTACATACAGAAATGTGGTGAAAACATGGAGATGTTATCTTCAGCTGATGTACATCAAATGTATCTCTTTAATGTATAGAAGGATAACTGAGCTAACAAAGGATGACTTTCACTCAGTGCCTAAAGCATGCTCTTCCTATTTTTAAAGAGTTAATAGTTTTGTGTCAATATTCCGGTAAGGGTGGTCATGGAGTGGTGTGGCTCACTGGTTATAGGCGGCAGACCCGGGAGCAGAGGACGGCCCGGGACCAGGGTTCAATTCCGACACGGCAGGGTCTTGGACCAGGGTCAACTGACTCGATAATTCTCGCCTTGGTGCCTACTCTAACTAGAGATCACCCTCGGCAACTCTAGGCATTAGCTTGCCTCATCTCCACAACGGCCCCCCACATACGCCGGAGATGCCTGGTTTCACTTTGGAGATACCCAATAGGGACCATCTCACAGGGAAAGCCAGGACGGGTTCCCCAGCGGTCTACAGCGCAGAGATACTCCTTCGGGAGTCAATTCTAGCACTTTAGAAACCCACAATCAATCAATCACTGTTTTGTTACTGGTCACAGCCATCAATACGTCTCAATAGCAGGCTTTAGTCATGTCAGGTTGCCCTCCACAATTCCGGACCAGTCTTCATCAACAACTGCCTGACGTTCCACCAGCCGACCAGGGAGCTCCGCTCCGCCACCCTCCCCCTGGCCCACATCAAACCCACTGCGGTGGTCTTTGCTTCTCCTACCTTGCTGCCAAGACATGGAACAGCTTCCACCTGCGCAGCTCCGCTTAACTGGAGGACTTTGGGAAGCAGCTCAAAACATGGCTCTTCAACCACCACAGCCACTAGGCAGAGGCTCACAGAACCCCAATGCCTGGAAACCCCTTGGGATGACAAGTCACACGTTACAAGACCTTATGATTGATTGATTGAACCCACCTATCATTGTGACATGCTTTTTCTGCAACGAGGGCATAAGATAAATGAGATGGATGACTTTTACCAACCCTTATCTCCAGCCACACCAATCAAATGTGTAGAAGAGAAAGGCTAAAGGGCCATCTGTGCCAGTGTATCTGTGTTTGAACGTGTGTGTGTGTGTGTGTGTGTGTGTGCGTGCATGTGAAGGGTGCATATGTGTGTGTATGTGTGTGTGAGTGGGTGGGTGTGGTTGTACTGTATATAGGAGGTTAGGTCTCCAACCTGCATTTGGTGTGTTGTAAATATTTGTATTACCTCTTAACTGAGAGCAGTTTGGTTTGTGGTGGCACTGATTTAGTATTGTCACTGTGGGTCTTTTTCTATGGTTTTTGTGCCTCGTTTTCCCTAGAACACTTGGGTTTTATGTACTTTTCTACATTGAGGTTATCTTCTTTGCATAGGGGTCCCTGGAACTCAGAGGTCGACTCAAAAAGAGGGTGCATACAAAATGACAAATGTTTTATAGATCCCTAATTTACCAAACGTGGATTGAATGGTAAGCAACATTTGTAAGTTTGGACTTCATGTGAGTGTTGCATGCTTGGAGTGCTCATGTTGCATGCACTTGTATCTAAATATATTACATGTAAAGTGAGCAACAGTTCACTAAATTGCCACTTTGCACCTGCAGCAAAAGTTACCAAATATAACAGGAGCTAAATCAATTTACAATTAACATCATGTCAAAGCAGAGAGTAAACTATTCAGACAACAGAAAAATAGCACCTCAAAAAATGCTGCAGGAAACATTTTTCAGCAAAACTAGACAAGTAAGATAACTCTCTTGGTTTCTTGCCACACGCCTCTCACCTCAGGGACTTTTAGCAAGTTATATCTCTTTATCACAAGGAACATGTGACTCATCACGATATATTTTCTCCTCCAAGGTATGTTCTCCTAGGACGTGCAAACACAGGCTAGACACAAGACTAGTTATTGCATGATCCTAGGGTAAAGGCATAATTACATGCAGTTGTACCATTGCAGTGTGGTAAATCCACACCATGCATTGAGAAGTATAAGTCCGTGGGAAGGGGTATTACCATGTGGACCTGATTGTTCTGGCCCTATAACCACACAGAATTCCCAATTTCACAAAATATCGATGCATACATTTACCAACTGCTCTGAGTAGGGTCCTGTGTTTGGGGTGGTGAGACTGGCGGTAGTGCAGGGCTGAGGAGGAAGTTCTTTTTTCTGCCAGAGAAGCTGACTCAGGTATCAGATATGGTTGTATAGCTGGGAAAACAGTGGTTTCTAAAAACCTACCTTACTTTAAATCAGATGGAGAAAATTATATTTGGTCGTTTTGATCTGCCTTACTCAGAATTCTTACCACTGGGGTATTTTGAGTATTGCCAGCAGCCTGCCATCCCACTAGGGTGGCAGAGGTAACAACCTCTGTCGCCTTATGGAATAACCATGAGCTGAATTTAAGATCTCCATCTTCCTGGCAGATCTCTCTGGGCCTTCAAAGGAGCCAAAATGGTGTGCCTTCAAAAGAGCCACTGTCACAATAGCTCATCAGATGGCAATGATTGTTTGATGAGTGCCCTCCATGTTTCATGAAGGCACTGAGGAAATTTTTCTTGTTTAACAAAAACAAATTCCCAAAGTGGGAGTTTGATTTCTTGGTTTTTTTTTCGTATGGGCCCTACACCTACGAGATTTTTCCCATGGCAGGTGGGTAATTCTTTTCTGTTGGAACCTGCCAGGCTGTTCTTGGTAGTCAAAAACAGGTAAAAGCATGTCATAAGTCTGCTCTAAATAGGAAGGATAGTTTGAGATATTCAGACTGCTGGTCCTATATCTATAGAGCTGTTGGTCTAAGTTCAGCCTGGCATAGCATGAGGGGGCTCTGCTGGGAAAAATATGATGGTTTGCCCAATCCTAAATACAGCGGGTGAACCAGTGGTCTAAATAAGCCCCTGCGATGGGGACAAATACTCAGACATGTGATGGCCTCTATCATCTAAGGTATGTGATCTCCTTTTGCTACCCCGGTCATGTGGTGACTCGAGGTCCAGGATACAGACTGGTCCTGTTTTTAATCCTAAAGAAGGTGCCCAGTCACGTTTTTTAGTCTCTTAGAGAGGTCAACATACAAACTGTTCCTGTAGGCATAACTTTAGCTGCAGTCTTCGTTACAAGCATAGAGGAAATCCTGATTCTGTGGAAACAAGAACATTTCACCTAATTTGGGCTACCCTGTTACATTTAATAAGTGCTAGCTTTTGATTGGGCACAAATAAGCATTTCATGTTTGGAATCTATGGAATTGTAATAAACAATCCTCATTAATCGTAAGTCAGATTTTAAATTTCACTTCTAGAAATTTGGCATTTGCCTGCCCTTAGCCATTTCAATCCTGCAGTCTCCCCTGGGTCACATGACTGACTGCAGTTGGCAGTTAGACTTGGTGAATTTCTCCCATTCAGTGCCTGAATGGGGTATCTGCTGGCAGGATAGGGAGCAGAAATGGGCACACTCCCACTTGCAACTGAGTAGGCTGTGCTATGCCTTTACACAAAGGGGTTTGTCTCTGCAGCCAGCATGAAGCCAGGGCAGGAGAGTAAGGAAATTCTAAGCTCTTTAAAGATAAATCTCTAGAAACTTCTCCTAACTTCAAGGAAGCCACATGTACAAAAATAGGGCCCTGAGACCGACTCTTCTGTTTACTTTCTGGACGAGCTGAAGGATTATCAGAGGACTGCCTGCTGCTGTGGCCTGCTCTGTCCACAACAAGACTGCTTTGCTACACCTGGAGGGACTGCTTTGCTGCATGGTACCTGCCTTGAACCCTCAGAGGCGAAATCTTTGTTTGAACCCCTCTTCTTCATTAATCAATCAGTACATTTGTAGAGTGCACTACTCACCCATGAGGGTCTCAAGGCACTGGGGATGGGGGGTTGAGAGGGGCTGCTACTGCTCGAACATTCAGGTCTTGAGGACTCTTCTGAAGGCCAGTAGGTCCTGGGTCTGTCGCAGGTGGATGGGGAGGGTGTTCCATGTTTTAGCGGTGAGGTGGGAGAATGATCTACCGGTTCGGGGTGTAGAAGGTGAGACGCTCGTTGAGGTACACTGGTGAGGAGTTGTGGAGTGCTTTGTGAGCATGGGTGAGGAGCTTGACGGTGATCCTCTTGTTGACAGGGAGCCAGTAAAGGTCTTTCAGGTGGGCTGTGATGTGACTGTGGTGGGGGATGTCGAGGATCAGACTTGCAGAGGCTTTCTTATGCGTTGTAGTCATTTCTGGAGTTTGGCTGAGATTCCTGCGTAGAGAGCGTTGCCGTAGTCAAGCCTGCTGCTGACAAGGGCATGGGTGACTGTCCTTCTGATACCGGTGGGGATCCATCTGTAGATCTTGCGGCGCATGCGGAGGGTGTTTTAGCAGGTGGAGGAGATGGCCTTTCCTTGCTGGGTCATAGACAATGCTGAGTCCTGGATGACCCCCAGATTGCATGTGTGGGAGTGGTGCAGCTCCCAGTGCGGCCGGCCACCATGAGTCGTCCCAGGCAGAGGGGTTGGATCTGATGATGAGGACCTTGGTCTTGTCCGAGTCCAGTTTAAGGAGGTTGTTCATCATCTATTCGGCGATGGCCCTCATTCCTTCGTGGTACTGTGGTTGCTGCGGAATCCAGATTTGGATGGGTCCAGGATGTTGTTCTCTTTGAGGGAAGAGGTCAGTTGCCTCTTGACAATCTTCCCGGTGACTTTTGCCGGGAACGGGAGTAGGGAGATGGTCCGGAACTTCTTGAGGTCCTTGGGGTCTGCATTCGGTTTCTTGAGTAGGGCTTTGATCTCGGCGTTCTTCCAGCTCTCCGGGAAGATGCCGGTCTCAAAGGAGCTGTTGAGGATCTTGCAGAGATGGGGTGCACTGGTGGACCTTGCTTTGTTGAAGATGTGGAGTGGGCAAGGGTCGGATGGTGAGCCGGAGTGGATGGTGCTCATGATTTTGATGGTGTCATCGTCGATGACCTGGGTCCAGTAAAACAGGGGATGGATGTGGCGGGGGGTGGTCGTACTGAGGTGTTGGTGTATGTCGGGGGCTCCTGGTTGCTGAAGTTGTAGTGGATGTCTGCGATCTCGTGGTGGAAGAAGGTGGCTAGGGAGTTGCAAAGGTCTTGTGATGGCGGGATGTTGTTGGAATTGGAACTGGGGTTGGAGAGTTCCTTCACGATGCTGAAGAGCTTTTTGCTGTTGTGTGCGTTGTTGTCGATGCGCTCTTGGAAGGAGGTCCTTTTGGCAGTTTGGATGAGTTGGTTGTGTCTGCGGATGGCACTCTTGTAGGCTGTGTTGCTGTCCAGTGTCTGTTCGTGGTGCCACTTCTTCACAAGCCTGCGACAGGCCTGCTTGGATGCCTGGAGGTCGGCGGTGAACCAGATGGCTTTTCTGTTGGTGCATTTGTTTGAGGGTTTCTTGATCGGTGCAAGAGTGTTGGCGCAGTCGTTGATCCATCACCTGATGTTACGGGTGGCAGAGTGTGTGTCGGTAGTGTCTGTCGGTGGGTTTCGGGCAAGGGTGGTGGCTAGCTAGTCTTCTGAACCGAGGACTAACATAGTGACTCCAAGGGCTGGATTGCTAGTCTCCTGTTCATAGTCACAGGGGCATAACATGCTCCCATCGTCTTGAATTTGTAACTTGACTCAACTGAGTGAGTCCTTACCCTGCAAGAGGAGCCCTTCCAGTCTTGGGCCTTGGGTGGTTGTGCTAAAAGTGCCAGATAGCCAAAATCCAAAACTTATGAATGGTTGGCTAAAAAATGCTCTAGGTACCGAGGGAAGACTGCGACTTACCTGCTCGTCAATCCACCCAAGGAATCAATGGTCGGCCTGACTTTGTTGCTGCTTCCCTATGTTCTTCTCGGCAGCAGCAAGTCTGTTAAGTGATTTTTCGGCAAAGGGATATCCAGCCTCTTATACCTCTCATTGGCTATAGCCTCCTGCCTTATTCCACTGAGATTTTTTACTTAAAATGTAGAAATCTTCATCTCAACTTCTTTCATCAGCTGTCGAATGATGACAATCTCTCCTCAGACACAGCCTACAGCCTTTCCCTGTGGAACTGTACCATGTTAGCACATTTTTATAGAAAATTCTTTTAAGTCCAAAGGCAACCTTCAATTGACAACCGTCAACGTTTAGTTTCCGACCTGTGCTCCATCCCAGTTGGCCATATTTTTTGTCTTTGACTGACCTGTGCGACTAGATGTTCACTGTTGGCACTTTGATCTTTAAGTCACTAGATTTTAATAATGACTTTCAAAATACATGACTCTGGTTCTAATAATTGGATTATTGTCATTTTGGTGTCAAATAATTCACTAGGTTTTCTGTAAGTTGGTGTAGGAGTTTTCTTTTATTGTGTTTTAACTTTATTACTGTTTTTATGCAGCATAAATATTTTACTCATTGCTTATAAGTTAAATCTGACAGATTTTTTTGTCAAGCTATCCAGGGTTAAGCAGCCACTGATTTAGTGACGTTTTGGGGTTCACACTGTAAGGGATTGTGAACACCCCAGTCAACCAAGACATACATTTCTCATAAATCCTGACCCAATCAAGGCAAAGTTTCAAACTTTCTGCATTGGATTTGTAAGTTTCTTGGAACAGCACTACGTTGAGTCGGAGAATGTTATTGTTATTGTTATTGTTAACTTAGTCTTTTATAGCGCCAACTCACCTACAGGTCTCTAGGCGCTCAAACCAGACAGCAACAACCGTGCATGAGGATAGAAGAGGGCAGGAGCATATAATAACATTTATTTAGCTGGATCAAGTACCTCCCTAAATAAAAAAGTTTTTAACAGCTTCCTAAAACGCAGGGGATTCGCTTCTTTCCGAAGTGATTCTGGTAGATTGTTCCAGATCTGCGGAACCAGAACCGAGAAAGATCTACCTCCTTTGGTTTTTAACTTATACCGAGGGCAGACCAAGAGCTGGGATTCGGCAGACCGCAGGACTCGCTTGGGGATGTACAGCTCCAAGCGCTCTTTGATATACGCAGGTGCTTGCCCATAGATGGCCTTGTGGGCTGTACAAAGGCTCTTAAACTCCACCCTCTGTTCAATGGGAAGCCAATGTAGCTTGAGTAGTAAAGGAGAGGCATGGGATCTTCTAGGTAACTTGAAGGTCAGACGAGCCGCGTCATTCAGGACCACCTGCAATCTGTTAATCAAGATTTTAGGTAGGCCTAGATAAAGGGCGTTTCCATAATCTAGCCTCGAAACAATGGTGGCCGAGACTACCATACGGAGTGCGGAAAAGGAAAGGAGGGGGGCCAACTTTCGTAACTGTCTGATCAAGCCAGTGCACATCCCTACTACTGAGGAGATCAATCAATGACATTTATAGAGCGCACTACATACCCGTAGGGTCTCAAGGCGCTGGGGGAGGGGGGGTGCCGCTACTGCTCGAACAGCCAGGTCTTCAGCTTCTTCCTGAAGGAGAGATGGTCTTGGGTCAGGCGCAGGTCGGCCGGGAGGGAGTTCCAGGTCTTGGCGGCCAGGTAGGAGAAGGACCTTCCTCCTGTAGTCGCTCTTCGGATGCGGGGGACGGCGGCGAGGGCGTGGTTGGCTGATCGGAGGTGGCGTTTGGGAGCATAGAAGTTGATTCGGCTGTTGAGGTAGCTTGGGCCTTGGTCGTGTAGGGCTTTGTGTGCGTGGGTGAGGAGGCGGAAGGTGATTCTTTTGTTGACGGGGAGCCAGTGAAGGTCTCTCAGGTGTCCGGAGATGTGGCTGGTTCGCGGGATGTCGAGGATGAGTCTGGCTGAGGCGTTCTGGATCCGCTGGAGTCTCTTCTGGAGCTTGGCGGTGGTACCGGCGTAGAGGGCGTTGCCGTAGTCCAGTCGGCTGGTGACGAGGGCCTGGGTGACGGTCTTCCTGGTCTCGGTGGGGATCCACCAGAAGATCTTCCGTAGCATGCGTAGGATGTTGAAGCACGACGAGGAGACGGCGTTGACTTGCCTGGTCATGGAGAGGGAGGAGTCCAGGATGAAGCCCAGGTTGCGTGCATGGTCTGTCGGTTTGGGTGCGGTGCCCAGGGCGGGGGGCCACCAGGAGTCGTCCCAGGCGGAGGGTGAAGAGCCCAGGATGAGGACCTCCGTCTTGTCCGAGTTCAGTTTCAGGCGGCTGGTCGTCATCCACTCGGCTACCTCTTTCATCCCTTCGTGCAGGTTGGCTCTGGCGGCGGCGGGGTCGTTGGTCAGGGAGAGGATCAGCTGGGTGTCGTCGGCGTAGGAGATTATGCTGAGGTTGTGTTGGCGTGCGATGGCCGCGAGGGGGCTCATGTAGACGTTGAACAGCGTGGGGCTCAGTGAGGATCCTTGGGGGACGCCGCAGATGACTTCGGTGGCCTCTGATTTGTACGGTGGTAGGCGGACTCTCTGTGTTCTTCCGTCGAGGAAGGAGATGATCCATTCCAGTGCCTTGTCCTGGATTCCGACGTTGCTGAGGCGCTGTACTAGGGTGCGGTGGCAGACAGTGTCGAATGCCGCGGAGAGGTCTAGGAGGATGAGGGCCACTGTTTCTCCGTTGTCCATCAGGGCTCGGATGTCATCGGTGGCGGCTATGAGGGCGGTCTCGGTGCTGTGATTGGCTCGGAAGCCGGACTCTGAGGGGTCGAGGGATCCATTCGTCTCGAGGAAGGCTGCCATCTGCTTGTTGACGGTCTTCTCGATGACTTTGGCTGGAAACGGTAGGAGCGAGATTGGGCGGTAGTTCTTGAGTTCGGTGGGGTCCGCTGTGGGTTTCTTGAGTAGAGCGCTGAGTTCGGCGTGCTTCCAGCTCTCAGGGAAGGTGGCGGTGTCGAAGGATGTGTTGATGATGTCTCGCAGGTGGGGTGCGATGACAGCGTCGGCCTTGTTGAAGACGTGGTGAGGGCAGGGGTCGGTCGGTGATCCGGAGTGGATGGAGTTCATCGTGCGGATGGTGTCTTCGGTGCTGATCGGGGTCCAGGCGTGGAGGGTGGTGGTGGGGGGTGGTTGTTCGGTCTTGGTGTACGTTGGTTGGTTGTTGAAGCTGTTGTGTATGTCCGCGATCTTGTTGTGGAAGTATGACGCGAGGGAGTTGCAGAGGTCTTGCGATGGGGTGATGTCGTTGTTTCCTGCGCTGGGGTTGGATAGCTCTTTCACGATGTTGAAGAGTTCTTTGCAGTTGTGTGCGTTGTTGTCCAGCCGGTCCTTGAATGCAGTTTTCTTGGCGGCGCGGATCAGCTGGTGGTGCTTCCGGGTGGCCAGCTTGAAGGTGGTCCTGTTGTCCGGTGTGGGTTCCCTTCTCCAGACTTTCTCGAGGGCTCGGCAGTTCTTCTTGGAGCTCTTGAGTTCGTCGGTGAACCACGGGGCCTTCTTGCTGCTGGGTCTGTTGGGCGGGGTCCTCAGCGGGGCGAGCTCGTCCGCGCAGATGCTGATCCACTTCGTGAGGTTGTCGGCGGCCTGGCTGGGGTTCGCTGAGCTGGCAGGAGGGTGCTGGCTCAGGGAGGTGGCGAGCTGGTCTGCTGTGATCTTGTTCCAGCTTCTGCGGGCGGCCTGTTGCTGGTGGTGGTGGGTCTTCGTTCTCTTGAAGGTGAAGTGGACGCAGCTGTGGTCCGTCCATTGAAGCTCTGTGGCGTGGCTGAAGTCGATGTCTGTGCTGGAAGAGAAGACTGCGTCGAGTGTGTGTCCGGCGAGGTGGGTGGGGGTGGACACCAGCTGCTTGAGTCCAAGATTGGCGAGGTTGTCGAGCAGGGCGCTGGTGTTGCGGTCGTTGTTGTTCTCCAGGTGGAAGTTGAGGTCCCCCAGGAGGATGTAGTCAGCGGAGGGTAGGGCGTGCGGGCTGATGAAGTCGGTGATGTCCTCGCTGAATTGTGTGCGTGGTCCCGGGGGTCGGTAGATCAGGGTGCCACTGAGGGTGGTGTTGGGGTCGGTGTGGATCTGGAAATGCAGGTGTTCCGCAGTGGTCAGGGAGTTGTCGGTGCTGGTCGAGAGACGGATGGTGTTCCTGTGAATGATGGCGATGCCTCCTCCCATCTGGTTGGCGTTGCGGTCCCTCCGGACGATCTTGTAGCCCTCTGGGATAGCGATGGCGATGTCGGGAGCTGAAGAGGCGTTCATCCAGGTCTCAGTGAGGAAGGCAACGTCAGGGGCTGTGGTGTCTAGGAGGTTCCAGAGTTCGATGGCGTGCCTGTGGACGGAGCGGGTGTTGAGCAGGATGCACTTGAGGTGGGTGCTGCTGGAGGTCGACTTGGCGGGTGTTGGAGCGAGGCAGGTCCGGATGCAGGTGTACTTGCAGGCGTGGCAGCTGAAGGGTCCGTGGGAGCGACGTGGTGTGGCTTGGTGGCATTCTGGGAGTCGGCCGGTGTTGAGTGCGGTGAGGGTGGCGGCGGAGTACGTCAGGCGGGTCGGTCGGGGTCTGCGGGGGCCAGGGGTCCTGGCACTGGGCGCGGTCCAGGCGCGGACGGGCGCAGACGGGCTTACCTTTGGCGCGCCTTCGGCGCACAATCGGCGCACCCGCTGCGCGTGACCGCTGCGCGTTCGCACGGTCTCCATATAAGGCGAAGTGCGCGGGTGGGCGGAGCAGCTGGGAGGCGGGAGCGGGGAGGGTACAGAAGAGAAAGGGGCGGGGTAATCGGCGGTGGCGGGAAGCGGGGAGGGAGAGCGGAGGGCGGCGAGGTAGGCGGACAAACAGGAAGGAAAAAACGATAACACGGGCACAAGTTACAAAATACGATGATACAAGCACAAATTAATGGCAAAACAAGACCAGATACTGACAGAGGCAAAAGCGGCCGGCAGCCGAGCACGGACCACGCCGCTCGGAGGAGGGGGCGTGGTCAGCGGCAGCGAGGCAGGCGGCGAGGCAGTAGAGGCAGGCGAGATCTGACTGGCCATTGACAGCTCCTTGTCAATCTTGATTCCGAGACTTTTTACTTTGTCACTCGGTATCGGTGAGGGCCCTAGTTCCTGGGGCCAGTAGAGATCACTCCAGGGCGAGGCTGAGGTGGAGACCACCAATACTTCCGTTTTTTCCGGATTTATTTTTAACAAATTGGCCGTCATCCAGCTAACCGTGTGTCTGAGAATGTTCTGGGCACTAATTTGTGCCGAGGTCGTATTATCAATACTCAGCAGCAACTGGGTGTCGTCAGCGTAGTTGAATACACGACAACCCATGTTAGCTAGAGAGTCTATCAGCGGCTGGAGGTACAGGTTGAAAAGCAGTGGGGATAGTGCGGAACCCTGAGGGACTCGCACTCCAGAATACCCACTTTAGAAATGGCATCCCCCAGTTGGATCCTCTGGGTCCTACCCGTCAAAAAAGATTGGAGCCATTGATGGACCTGACCCCTTATCCCAAATGCAACCAATTTGTCCAGTAGCATGGGATAACTGACAATATCGAACGCCGCCGATAGATCTAAAAGTATCAGGGCGCTCGGTTTCTTACTGTCAGCCATGCCTCTCAGCTCGTCCAGCACCGAGAGCATCACCAACTCGGTGCTGTGGTGTGCGCAAAATCCCGCTTGACGCTCCTGGAGAAGATGGTGTAATTCCAGGAATGAGGAAAGGGACCTCAGCACATGTTGCTCTAGGATCTTGGACAGGAAGGGCAGTTGGGATATCGGCCTATAGTTTTTTAAAATGGCCGGGTCGGCTCCAGGCTTTTTTAACAGGGGCCTAACACGTGCCTCCTTGAGGCTAGATGGTAGATAACCGGTCTCCAATGAGCTGTTAAGAAGGAAGATAATATGATCTTCCAGGATAGGGCGCGCCAAACGAAAGACCCTAGGGGGACACGGGTCCGCTGGGGAGCCTGACTTGGTATTATTCATGATCTGCTCAAGACTTAGAGAGTCTAATTCAGGAAGCTTAGAAATATATGCTTCAGGGGAAAGCTGAGCTTCCTGTAACGGACAAGGGCCCTTCAGGGCACTATTCTTAATCTCAGAGAGGATAATCTCCACCTTCTCAAGAAAGAAACTTTGAAAATTATCGGCAGTTATTGTTGTTTCCGACATTTCTGATTTTTTACTCAACTCAGTTAAGATTTTGAATGTTTCCTTCTGAATATTGTCAGCTTGACTTATACGAGTTTCATAAAAAACTGCTTTTGTTGCCACAATCAATTTCTTATATGACTTAAGTGAGATTCTGTATTGTTCCTTGTCTGTCCCGACTTTAGTTCTCCTCCAGGTCCTTTCTAAACACCGGAGTTTTTGTGGTCCCTCAAAAGTGGGGTGAACCATGGGGCACGTTTTACTATTCCTTTTACTTTTTGTAGTCTCTCAGGTGCTATCTGGTCAATTGCCTGACTCAGATTCCGCATTAAATCCTTATAGTCCTGTTCTAGATCTCCATTTGAGATTAATGTTTGGACACGGTCGGGAAGGCTACAAGTCAAAGATTGCAAATCCACTTTTGTCCATTGCCGGACTTTTTTCAATTAAGAGGATTTTGGGACGAATAGCTTGAAATCGGGATCTCACAATTCACCAGGTAGTGGTCCGACCAAATACAGGGTACAATGTCCACAAGGTTTACCCTTGAGTCTGATGTCCAGATAGGGTCTAAGATATGTCCCTTAACATGAGTGGGGGCATCCACAAGCTGTCTGATACCCAATGAGGACATAGTATTCTCCAGATGTCTAGTTGGCAGATCTTTCAAATCTTATGTTAAAATCCCCTGTCACCACAATCTTTTGGTATCTAGTACATAAGTCAGACATGATCGGGGTGAACAGATCATTAAATACTGAAGTGGAGTTTGGAGGACGGTACACGGTGAGGATCACTAAGCATGAATTATTCAGCATAATCTTCACTCCAAGCATATCAGCTAGTTCTATGGTTTCAGCAATTATTTTGACAGCTTTTAGGTTTTTCTTAAATAGAATTGCTACCCCCCCACCCCGGGCATTTTCCGTGCGGTTGTGCCATACCGCATCATAGTTGCTGGGAAGGGCAGCTATAATATCTGGCAAGGAATTTTCGCCCAACCATGTCTCCGTGAGAGTTAAAATATCAATAGCATCATCCTGAAGAAGAGTGAATACCTCAAGATGGTGCTTTTGAAGAGACCTAGTGTTTAAACAGGTTACCTTCAAGGAGAGAGGGACTAATCCCAAACGACCCCTGCGAGGTTGGAAAATATTTAAGTCATTTAATCTAGTCACAGTGATAGGGTCTAAACTCTGCCTGCCCATATCCATGTCTAGCAAGTCTTTAGATGGAAATACCTGTCATCGACCAGAAGTCCTGGCCCCTGACCCCGACCGAGCGCGGACGGGCGCAGACGGGCACAGACGGGCGCAGACGGGCAGGACTCTGGCACGACTCCGGCGCAGGTCCGGCGCGTCCGCTGTACGCGTCCGCTGCACGGAGTCATAGCCGTCTTATTTAAGCGCTGCTAGAGCGCGTCACCCGCCTGGCCCACACCCAATATGGCCGCCAAGAAACCGGGAACCAGCCCTCGGCGTCGATACTCAGCCGAGAGCGGTCCGGAGGCAGAGGGAGGGGGGAAAGGGACACAAAGCGCAAGGAAGCACGAATGGAAGTCTCTAAAGCTTATTATATCAAGCGTAAAACACACGAGTTAAAAGTGCAATAAAATACAAATTACACAAAGTAAAAGGAAAGAGACCTCCCAGCTTCCGCCTCAGGAGGGGAAAGTTGCTGCTGATTAGTTATCAATCGCACCGGCAAACTAATCCCTTTTTAAGCGCTGCTAGAGCGCGTCACCCGCCTGGCCCACACCCAATATGGCCGCCAAGAAACAGGGAACCAGCCCTCAGCGTCAATACTCTGCCGAGAGCGGTCCGGAGGCAGAGGGAGGGGGGAAAGGGACACAAAGCGCAAGGAAGCGCGAATGGAAGTCTCTAAAGCTTATTATATCAAGCGTAAAACACACGAGTGAATGTGTAGGTATGTTATTACTTTTTACCATCGGTTAAAATGCATCAGGTTATTAACGTTGACCAAAACTACTCTAAGTGTATATGAGGTGCAGATCATGTGCATTTATGAGCCAACGAGTCTGGGTCTGAGATGTAGGTGTGGAGAAAAGGGTGAGCACCTGTGGTGCTGACTAGTGGGGAAGAGAGCACGGCAATGGAAAATCACCCCGGCCCCAAAGTGGCCTCTGTGTATTTATCAGACTTTGAACAGGTAGAGGTTGAGTTCATCCAGGAAATAACCAGGTCCTAGGAGGACATCAGGGCATCCCTAAGTTGTATGGGCCCCATCAGTTTAACATGGGATGGAGGCAGTGAGTTGTGGTCTCCAGGCTTGGAGGATTTTGAGTTCCCCCTCTTATCATATTGAGAGTGTCACAGGAATGGAGTGACCATGAATTGTGTTTCGCTTGCAGTAGTATTCCAGAGATTCCATACTGTCAAGTGGGTACTGGGGTGAATGTGAATGTTGTGACTCTGTGGTGGTTGCATCCATGGTTGAGTCCGTACTGTATGTCCTTTTTTCTTAGACACAGTCGCAGGGCCATAAACACTTTGGGGCACATTACCATGGAGGATTTTCCGCATCCTCTGGGCCGGCGGAAGCCACCGCCGGCCCGGAGGATGCGGAAAATCCTCTGCGGACCCACCAAAGACCCACCGCCACATTAGGATGGCTGGTGGGTCCTGGTTTATGTCCGCCGCTTTTCCGCCGCGGTTGGCTTACAACCGCGGCGGAAAAGGCCTAATATGGTGGCGGTGTCTCTCAGACACCGCCAGACATATTAGGATGGCTGTGTAAACATGCTTTTCCGCGGCGGATTCTCCACCTAGGAAAAGCATGTGGATCTTCACCTCGGGGGCCCGTTGCGGGCCCCCTGTGTGAAGGGGCGGTGGGGGTTGCACATGGGGGGTACCTATGGTACCCCCCTGCATTTGCGTGAACAAAGCAGCAGGCACCGCGGGGTGCCTGCCGCTTTGTGCATGCAAATGCACAACTTACATTTTTAACATTGCGGCGGGTGCTGCTTCAAGCAGCACCCTCCGCAATGTTAAAAATACAGGATGTGACTGCCAGGGTGGCGGTCACATCCTAATTTGCACGGAGGGACCGCCGCTGCCCCTGCGGACGGTCCCTCCTACTCTATGGTGGCAGACGGACTCAGGTCCGTCCGCCTTCATAATCGGCCCCTTTCTGTGTTGGACAGTGCTGAGGGAAAAGTCCTGTGTGATTGTAATACGAATGCCTTTGTGTTGGTGACCATGTTTTTTTGCTTCCCTTATAATTTGGCGGACTCCACTCATGGTGAAGGAAGCATGCGTTAATCTGGCAGGGTTTCTCAGATGCCGCTGCTCACCTGGTTCTTATTCTATGTACCCTCTGAAATTCTAAGGGTGCTGTAAATTTTTAAAAGTGAGTTTGGGCAAGCAGGAAGCTAGTAAGGCTATCATGCCCATGCCCACCTATTGTTCTTTTAATCCAGAAAAGCTGAGGATGTCTTGACAGCTTTGGACTGCCAGTTCATAACTTTGCATCAGAGAAACCAATGAACCTGTTCCCAATTGATTGACGTTGCTATTTTCTGCTCGGCCACTTGGAGTCTGTCCTCCACCGACAATAGATGAGTGTTAAAGGATGCAATGTCAATGTGGACGGAGAGGATGACAGTTGCAGTTTTGGTGGTGGTTTCTCCCGCCGGTGCCATGGAGAGTCAGAGGGCACAAAGTTCTTTCAGCGTGGCCTCGAAGGTGGATTCAGCTGAAGATGTGATGTGCTCAATCTGCATCATGTGTGGTTTCCCTACCAGAGCCTCTGTGAAGAGCGGTTGTCACGGTGGCTTAGACAAGGTTCCTAGGATTTTGAAGAGGCATGGATACTCAGCCTGGTGCAATGTGTAGGTGTGCTTTGTAGTGCAATTCGTCAAGTGAGGGTCTGTGTAACAGAGGCTCTCAGAGGGATTATGAGGTGGAGAAGGATGGCGTGTGGAAGAGAGGCCCTCATCCCATTGGCAGTCAGATGAAATAGGGTGTAGACTTTCCACCAGTTCAGTATCCACAGCCTAGAATGCTTTGTCATTCGTGAATATGCTTATGCCCACTGCAAGGTAAGGAGGATCCTGCAAGGTTGAGATAGGTGCTTTCCCCTGCCTCTAAGGCCGAACATGACAACACCTGGCGGTCTTTCCCAAACCACCTGGTATTGACTGTCTCTGGCCCACCATCCACAGCTATAGCAGTAGGATGTGCCAAGGTCTAAAAGTACCCTCCATGGTTGCTCCCTCTTGTAAGGAACATACCTCAGGCAGTCAACACTATTTCCAGTGCCCACCAATGTTTCAGGGTCTCCGAGGAATGCTACACTCAGCATATCTCTACAAGTCAGCAGTCAGCAGTCATCTACCTGGACTTGTGGCTCCATCCCAATTTTTGAAATTCGTGATCGCTTTGGGGAAGCTGTTGCTGTAAATATTAATGGAAGGAGCACCCAATTGACAAAGTAAAAGGTCAACAGTTGTAGTCCTTGTTCTTTTTTATTTTTCAGTAGAACTTAAAGTTCATTTTCCAACAGAAAAAAGTAATTCAGTCAAATATCAATGATCCAATCTGGGGATGTCACACTCCCGAAATCAATAATTTTCTTATAGATGAATAAACAAAAACAGCCTACGCGTTTCGTCCTCCAAGGTACATCATCAGGGCTGTGAAAGTAATAGGACAATAAATCAAAATAAATTCACAAAATTCAACCATTTAACATTATCACCATCCTTATAGTCCGTACAAAAATGTTATAAATTTCACATATTCTGAAATGGCATATTGTTCATAAAGTTATAAAAAGTCAAAAACACTCCTGTCTATGTCACAATCTATAGATAATTGACACTCCATTTGCAGAACCCACCAACTAAATAGTTTACATCAAAATTAGTAGTATCGTATTTTTTTATAGAAATTAGAATAATGAAGCATACATATTCATTTGGTTTCTTGGTTTGCAAAACATCCATGTTCACTCTTAAGAAAATGCAAAACACATAACTAATAAATGTAAACAGCCATAGAATTCTGTGGTACTGTGTCACACTTCTACTGCACTGTAAAGCCAGACCTAAAAATGGCATTTTACTCTCGAGTGCAGCGGTTCTTAAACTTGTGGTCCAGTGTTGACCACTGTTTACAAAGTTAACTATTATTAACAGCTTGATAATACATACATACAAAGAAGTGTACAATTTGATATTTTAAAAGCACTGTAAATTTGAGGGAAATTGAAATTGGAGAGCAAAAATTACATTATTATCCATAGCTTAGACGATTGTTGACCTCATTTAAAGCACTTGTATGCGCCAACAAAAAGAAAACATGCATTCGGAGCAAAAAAGAAGTGATCTGTTAGAGTCTATCATAATACTTATTTTTTTAGAAATAAAATAAAATTTTGAAAAGCTCCAACCGTGCCAACAACATTAAAATGTCAATATTTGTTCATTGTTTTGTTGGTGAATTGAATAATGTCTGTATTTGTATGATGTTTATTTTGTCTGTATTTTGTGCGTGGTTTTGAAGTTCTTATGTTACAAACTGCTTTGGCCTGGGTCCCTAGCTCTAGTTGTGATACCGAGGGGGTCCACAGAAGTCAACATTTTAAGAAACACTGCTCTAGGGAAATGGGGTTTTAACACAATTCATAGAGTTTGCACAGTGAGAACGGCAGGAGTGAGAGAGCTAACCTGTTTGATGCAATGCGATCTGGCTCTAAAGATGGCATCAGATGTCCATTGAATGACAGACACTTCCGTTCCATGTGGGTCTTGTGGGACAGGCTCCTTTAGGGGAGAGAAGGAATACATTAATTTTATTTTTCATTCAATTTCTTTTTTAATTTTTTTTTAAAAAACTTGGTATTGGTTTTTAAATATACCGTTAACAAAGAAAACCAAGCAACACAGTACAACGACCCCCTCCCCTCCCACCCCGAGCCTTAATAGTTCAACATGTGCCAGTGTTGGACTATTAAGGCTCGGGGAGGGAGGGGAGGGGGTCGTTGTACTGTGTGGGAACATTTGCACTTTCATATTTATGCTACCCATGCACAAAAATCAAGGAAGTTTCCCTCTTTCCCTAACTTTGCTGAGGATTTGTTTGATGGAGCCAACAAGATAGGGGTTCCCAGATAACTAACCCTTTCTTTTTGGCCCGGATGCCCTTTTTAGAGTAGAAAGCTTTTTCAAGGGTGCATATTGAATATAACCGGGCCAGCCACTGTGAGAATAAAGGAGGGTTATGCAGAGGTTATTCATAGCCTATAAATTGAATTGCCATAGCATAAATATTGAGCCCATACCGCTCTTTCTATCAATCGTATCTTGTGTGCCCAGCAGAATTGTCTTAGGGGTTAACAAAATGTCTCGAGATAAAACCAGTCCAGAAAGTCTTGTATCTTGGTTAATAAAAGCCCAAGCTCTATACAAGTATCAAACATATGGACTGAATCTGCATCATATTCAGCACATCGTGGACAGTACATACCTTTACCAGTCCCCTACTTTGCAATTCTGCTTGTTAAGTTATGTTATGTTACAGTGGTTTATAGCGCACTCAGCTACTCATGAGTGTCCCGGCACGGAGGCCAAAATTGAAAGCTGTAGGGAACTGAGAGAAATTACTGAATAAATAAAGAGAAACGTTTTTAGTCTTTTCTTAACCCCTTCGGCGCTGATGACAAAGCCAGCTCGTCATCAACGTTACCTGCGCTGCGCGGATGACGAGCTGGCTTTGTTATAAACAAGCCATTTTTAGAATTTTAGCGCACAGCGGGAAAACGCGGTACCGCGGTAGGGGTTAAACAGGCAGGGGTCGTGAGTGCTACACAGTTCGAGAGGGAGAGAATTCCAAGATTCGGCCTCTTTGAAAGATAGAGAACTACCTCCAATTCTAACCAGCCAACAGCAAGGGATCGATGCCAGACACTGTGAGGCGGTGTGCAGATGTCATCGAGGGGCATACAAATTCAACCGTTTCCTCAAGTAGAGTGGCCCTGATCCATTAAGGGCTGAGTGGGCCATCGTGAGAGCCTTAAATTTGACTCTTTGAGCCACTGGGAGCCAGTGCATATCCCGCAGTTGATGTTTTAGGCTAGACCTGCACGGAATGCCCATCAGAGCTCTGGCCACAGCATTTTTTACTACCTGAAGTTTCTTGAGCTGGTATACTGGTAGGCCTATGTAAAGTGCATTGGCATAGTCGAGGCGGCTGAGGATCAAAGCACGCGTGATCATCTTCTTAGAAGTCCTAGGTAATAAAGGTAGAAACTTCCTTCAGTGTGCCAAAACATTGGCCTGCCAATTTATTTATTTGCGTAGAGAACCTGAGATTCTCCTCGAACCAAACACCCAAGTTCTTAACAGCCTGTCCCGTAGAACTGGGAAGTGGGTAGTCTGGCGGCCAGAGGGCTTCCCTGAACTGTGGGGGAAAGGATCCGTATAAGAGGTTTTCAGACTTATCCTCATTACACTTTAACTGAGCTGCTGCAAGCCATTTAAGAACGGCTGTTAGACAGTTTTTTGCTTTAGTTGGAGAAGTATCAGAGTCCTTCCATGTGAAGAGGAGCTGCTTATCATCTGCGTAAGCAATTATCTTTGCTCCCAGCTCCTCAGCAAGATAGACCAAAGTCGTGACATATAAATTAAAAAAGGAGGGGTCTCAGGATAGAACCCTGAGGTACTCCGGTAGCCACCTTTTGTGGGGCTGATGAAAAAGGGGGTAGCCCCACTTGTTGTGATCTATCTTCCAAAAATGATTTAATCCAGTCCCATGCTAGGCCAACAACTACAATGTCTGCAAGGCGAGCTAATAACAGAGAGTGTGGCAACGAATCAAAGATGGCAGAGAGGTCAAATCAGTGCCGCTCCCCATCCAGGTACTCTCTGATAGCTTCTGATTTTTCCACAAGAACCGCCTCCGTGCTATAGGTAGCTCTGATCCCTGACTGAGCAGGATGTAACGATCTAGAAGTTTCTACAAAATTGGGCAGCTGCTTAAAGACTGCCTTTTCATTTACCTTAGCTACAACTGGAAGGAGGGAAATGGGGTGATAGTTGGCAGGGTTGGCCAGGTCTGGAGAGGGCTTTTTAAGCAGAGGGAGAAATTTGGCTTGCTTCCATTTAGGCGGAACCATGGCAGATTGGAGGAACAAATTAATGAGGCAACTAACTTCTGGGTTGACAACTTCTGCCACAGAAGCCTGCAACCGGGCATGACAGGGATCTGTTGGGGAGCCCGATTTCAGTGATTTCAAAATAGTCAGTGTATCTTGGTGAGCAACAGCAGAGAATTCAGACAAGAAGAAGGACGAGCTGGAGACATCATGGCTAGGACTGGCAGTATTCTGCAGGATAGCTCATTTCTGGTCAGAGTTAGAAACATCAAAACTAGCTTGTATCAACTGAATTTTATCAATGAAGAAACTCGAGAGTTTCTCACACCATAAGACTGACGAAGGTAGGGATATATCCTCTGCCCTAGGGGCAACAACTCTTTGAACGATGGAGAAAATGTCCTTGCAATTATTTTGGGACTGGGCAATGCGCTCTGCATAGTGCTGACTTTTAGCTAGGTTGATAGAAGCGTAATAGCCTTTCGAAGTGCTATTTTGGCAAGAGGGCTGTAGGCCACTCTCCAATCACATTCCAATTTTTTGCAATATCTTTTTTGCTCTTTAAGCTCCCATTGCAAACCAAGGTTTGGATGGAGAGATTCTGACCCGCTTGGAAGACCCGGGCGGAGCTAGCTGTTCCACCATATGTGAAATCCAGCTCTCAAAATATTTCACGGCTCCTTCCATGCTGGTAGAAGTAGGAGGACAAGAGTCTATCAAGGTTAAGCTTAAGGCCGAGAGATCAATTTTATGTATGGGCATCCCCTGAACCTGCTTATTAGAACATGGGGCACCTGAATGGGCCATGAAAAATGGATAAAAAAATCGTCAAACCATGTTAATTGGAGAGGCTGACTTATGCATAAGGGAAACTTACAACAGACCAGATCTAAAGTATGCCCTCCCTGATGCATAGGGACATTAACCCATTGAGTAAGTTGGGCGAGGGTCAGAGAGTCATGTAGCTCCATGGTGTCCCTCCCCTCTACACAATCAATATGGATGTTAAAATCCCCAAGAAGTAAAAATTAGAAAATTGCAGTGCTTGAGGAACAATAATTTCATCAAGTGCTTTTAGGAAAGCTCCAGTGGGGCCTGGGGGTATATAGATCACCGTGCCACCCAACGTAAAATGCGGCGAGATAGTAATAGAGAAGTCAAGAGCTTCTCCTTCTCCAACTGTGGAGATCTCGCCACGTCAGAAGGTCCATTTGTCTCTAAACACTACAGCAACACCCTCCCTTCCCAAATTCTGATCAGCCCTGGAAATCTTATCCCCCTTGGAATGGTGAGTTTAATGGCTGGATTTGAAGACTCATTAAGCCATGTTTCTGTAATGAAAAATAAATCCAATTGTTCATCAGAAAGTAGTTAATGGATTTCCTAGGTGTGTTTGACCAAGGAGCGAGCATTGAATAATGCAGCCTGAATGGTGTGCCATCTAATATTGTTAGAAGTACATGGACCCTGTAATGCTCCTTTAGTATACAAGCTAAAATTGCAGTTCTCACAGGTCAGATGCGAATCATCTTCAAAAGCCCACCTGCCAACACACTCACCTCCGCTCTAGCAAAGGGCACACAGCTCATTGCAGCTGTAAAGGAGACCTGGGCCAGGCGCCTTAGCAAACAAACGGGCAGCATGGATGGCACTGCCCGCTCCCGGGACATAGACAGGCTTGCCTTAGGCGCTTGGTGTAAGGTATAAAAGAAACAAGTTTTATAAAATTGCACCTGCAAATTGGCTCATAGTAAATCGCTTTGTGCGAATTTAAAAGCTAGGCAAAAAACTATGTAGGTGATGTTTAGTTTTTGTTGCCATTTATTTGAAATTATTTTCAAGTCATCAGGCATTAGGCTATTTAAACACCCACATATTGATCTGATTTGAGGAGCAGTGGTTTCGCATAGTCTCTCAATTAGTTCACATTTAGTAAATCCCATGGGCCCACCGGCCTTGTGTGATTAAAAAGGCCCTGATGGCATAATATTTAAAAGGCCTCACTATTATTCAAGTTGAATTGGGTTTTAAGATCCTCAAAGGCCAGGACCCCTTCATTCGAATACAGGACCCCCCGTTTATCTATGCTGGATATAAGACAATTTTGAAAGTATGATCCCTCAAAAATACCTGGTAGATTAGCGTTCTTGTTAGTAGGGGTATAGTAGTTCAATCTGCCAATTCCTAAGAGTTTACGCACAGTGGTAAATACCCTAAAGGTTCCCATAAGAATCTTGATATTTACCTTCTTGTAGTACCAAAATTTGAGTTGACGCCACAAACACATCCATGCATCAGGCCCAAGTAAAAGTTCAAAAGGTGACGGGAGTTCCGATGTCGATGTTAAAGGTTGCTCTTGTATCAATATTGGGCATATATTCTTGGGTAAGGCCGTAGCCCAGTAAGATAGTCTTAAATTTGGGGGTGACCAGCCCCCTCTTTCCTGGGGAAGAGATACAAATTTGAACCCTCTCCTTGGTTGAGAGTATGCCCATATAAACTGAGAAAATAGTCAGTTGAATTTCAGCAACATTATATTAGTAAACTCGAGAGGGATAGTTCTGAAGAAATAGAACATTTTGGGCAAAACATATTTTTGGAGGACATTGCACCGGCCCACCATAGATAGGTGTAAGTTATTTGGGACGGCTTAAAGCCCTCTTTGTCTCTGCATCAAGGGGGTCCAAGATTTTGCTAACTATTGACTCTGTTTCGGCCAAGATGTTCACCACTAGGCATTTTGCCTTAGAGACAACTCTTATATCCTTCAGTTAATTTTTTATTCACTATAATCTGGGTCTTTCTTTATTTAGTGTATATCCCGAGACCACACCGAACCACTGAGCCTCTTGTTCTATTGCTACTATAGCTTTCTCAGGTTCACAATGGCTAAATTATCCGCAAATGCCATAATTTTAGTTTCTAGACCATGTGTATGAATAGCTGAGATTTCCCGTTTTTTACCAACTTTTATATGAAGGGATCAATATACATTGCAAAAAGCAAAGGGGAGCAGGGGCAGCCGTGGCAGGTCCAGCTTGTGATATCAAATTGCTCAGTTAATAGCCTGTTAATAGAAACCCTAGCTGTAGGATTGAGGTATACAGCCTTATTTGCCTGGATAGCTCTGGGCCCCAAATTCATTCTCTGCATAACGCACGACAGAAACATCCAGGAGACCCAATTGAATGCTTTCTCGACATCAAGAAGAATTAGGGCCATCAGGTCACCTCTGGTCTGTGCCGCGTCAAACAGAGTAATAGTCCAACAGATATGATCTGTTGTAATTTTATGGGGGATAAACCTGTGCTGCCACTTAGAGACAAGATTTTCATTTTCACTGAGAGTCGGGACA
This sequence comes from Lissotriton helveticus, assembly GCF_964261635.1. Lineage (NCBI taxonomy): Eukaryota > Metazoa > Chordata > Amphibia > Caudata > Salamandridae > Lissotriton > Lissotriton helveticus. Next base: position 1,763,638,357 of record NC_136068.1, read on the forward strand.
CAAGGATTTGGGAATAGACTTTGTAGTCTCCGTTGATGAGTGTGATTGGGCATTTCTAGCCCATTTCTAAACAAGATTTCTTTGTCTTTTTTAGGAAAGACAAGAATCTAGCCTGTTGCCCACAATGAAGGTGGGGTTACGCCATTAACCATTTGGGTCATCAGGGGTTTAAAAATATATTTAATTTGGAAGGAGAAGACTTTATAAAAATCAACAGGTATACAGTCAGTGCTTGCCGCCTTGCCATCTGGTAAGTTTGTCATAGCCATGGCAATTTCATCCCAAGAGGGAGTGTCCTCCAGGTGATCACGATCCTCTATGTCAAGACGTGACAGAGAAACAGAATCAAGAAAATTGTCAATCTCTAACTTCCTATTGTCCTGTATGCCAATTCCCTCTTTTGTGTATGGGCCTTGATAACATTCTCGGAAGGCTATTCGAATTTCGTCCAGGTCACTAGTGATCACTACTGCAGAAGTCCTACTGGTCTGTATCCCATTGATGGTAAACTGTTGTCTAGTTCTCATAGCAAGCTGGTGGCCAATCTGCTTGGTACATTTGTATATTTTTTCACGTGCAGCAGCTCACTTGGCAGCAGCTTTCTCAGCCAATATAGAGCCAATGTTTGCTTTCATGGCTGCTGATTCTATTGCTACCCCGACTGGACAGCACCAATAAGGTTTTCCTCAGCCTTTGCTAATTTTTTCTGGAGTTCTGTAATCTGTGTTTTCTCCTGTTTATTCTTCCTAAGTGACAACTGTAAAGTATCCCCTTGAATGCAAGCTGTTAAAGTGTCCCACACAATCATAATTTGTGCAGAGCCAATATTAGTATCTAGGAAATTCTGAATCCATCTTTTCATGTGAGTTTGATATCCTGCATCATGTAGTAATGCTCTCTCAAAACTCCTGGACGAGACTTCTTTAGAGGTAGCCAGGCCCCTACATTAAAAATTAGATGATTGTGGTCCGACAAAAATCGAGGAATAATAGCAATTGTGAATCAAAGAAGGTGAAACCAAATAATAATCTAATCTTGCAAAAGAGTGATGACGTGCAGAATAAAAAGTATACCCTGGCAGATTTGGTTTTAGATAGGACCAGGCATCCACAAACCCATGTATATGTAGCAGGTTTTTTAAGGCTTGTAGAACCTTTGTTTTTTTACCTGTATAGCCTCTTTGATCTTTCGTTACCCAGTTACTGGCCAAATTGATGTTGAGTACCCCACATACAATAAACAGGAGAGCCGAGTGGGCAAATTTCCCGAGAAACCCAGTTGATCACTCCGGGGTCATCCACTATACTCCCTTATAAGGAGCATAGGGTAAAAGAATATGCTGGAGTTAACCGGCATTCTGCTATAACCTATCTCCCTTGAGGATCAGATTTAGGTTGAGTGGGTTGTAGAAAGCGTTTACTTGTGCTAAAATAGCAACCTCCCTCGTGAGCTCGCCATGTGACGTTCCCCAGATTAGGCTGCATCCTATTGATTTTAAGAGATATATCTGTGAACCCTCTATATGTGTTTCCTGGAGGCAGACCATGTCAGCCCCCATCAAACACAGTCCTTGGGAGACCTTCTGTATCTTTAGAGCATTGTTCAAACCGCAAATATTCAAAGTAGCAATTTTAAAATGAGTTGCATTTGTAGTATCAAAATATTACAATATTATAGATTGCATGCAGAGGCAGCCCTGGCGGGTCCCTGGTAAGTGACCCACTAGTGCTAAGGTCCCAGATTGTTGCAAATTCTGTTGCTTCAAAAGAGAAATTCAAGCTCTAATTCATACTCAAATTGGCACATAAATAAAAAACAAAAAAAGCTCTTAAAGCCCCACCTACCGCCCCCCCTACACCACTCACCCTTCCTCAGCCCTTGTCCCCTAACCCTGTCCCCTCCCCCACCCCAAAATAGAGCAATGAGGTAACACCTAAATGATACATACCTGTAGTAAAACCCCACCACCTGACCCGCCAAGTTTTCAAACAATGTTTAAAGACTTTTCAGGCCAATAAGACAATAGAGAGAAAGGATAGAATACTAGCCTAAAACAGCCTAAAGAAAAGGAGGGATGAAAGGTGAAAAAACGTTTTCCTAACTTTGTAGCCTTCGACCTTGGCTTGGCCTAGGCCCTAGATTCCCAGAGATTTCTGTGCCTCTTTCCAACCACCTCGACCCTTTTAAAAAGCCTATCCAGTACCTATCCCATCCCTGGCCTCTACTCCTTCAGAAAAGAAAAGAGATGAAGAGAAGGGTGTATAACATCCAGATTTTTAGGCTTGTATACATGAGAATAACTAGCTTTGCCCTTTTCTAGCCTTAATTTCATAGAGATTTTCTTGGGCTTCTATGATCTCAGATAGAAAAGTACATGAGGAACTGTTCACAATGATTTTTAGTTCGGCAAGATTCATGAGAAATACTTGTGCTCCTAGTTGCTGAAAGGGGGTAAATAGCTGGCGGAGGTACCACCCTCTTGGGAACAGTCCACCCCGAACTGCCAAGCCAGATCCTTTCCGGACAGGAAACAAGCATCCTACTCCTGGTTTGGGGGTTTCACCCCTCATCAGCCAGGATAGCTTGCCCACAACCCACTTCTGGGCATACCCGGCGCTCTTAGGGCAAGAAAGCAAAAGACTCACTTGCTCCCTTTTTAAATCATGCAAACAAGGGCCTTGTCATCTTGCCGCACCACTGCATAGATCACACCCCCTTTGCATTTCGAGTTTTTGAGAAAACTGTGGACCGACTGATTTAATACATCATGGACACAATCCCCATACCTGACCTCTAGATGGCTGGCTCAGTTGGTCGCTCCATGATGCTCAACTACTCCTGGACAATATTACTGGCCTTCGACCTTGATCTTGATCACAGCCCTCACTTGACCTTGCTCCTGCTCACCCTTCTAGACATTTACTCTGGGATCTTTCCCGTGACCATGGAGACTTGGCTAATTGACCAATGCACCGTGGAGCTACTGGATAGCTAAAGAGGAGCTGGGCTGTTGACTCCCCCTCAGCCGTCACCTAACCAGCCGGACGATGGGCAGACTTTCCTTAGTCTCTCCTTTATACCCACCACCCACCCCTTCAAAATATGGAATATGTGAACCTACCTCTGACCGTGGAGACCTAGCTTTTTGACCGATGCCCGGTGCAGCTACTTGATATCTAAAGAGGAGATGGGCCATGGACTACCCCTTCAGCCGTCACCTACCCAGGCGGTCTTTTGACAGAACTTACTTCGCCTCTCCGTTGTACTCTCCCTCCTACACCTTTACTCCACCCCTGTTCTTCCTTACGCTCCATTTATTCCCCCTCTTTGCTCTTTAATTGTTTTCCCGTTGAGACCTAGCTGTTTGGCTGATGCCCGGTAGAGCTACTTAATAGCTAAAGAGGAGATGGGCTTGTGGACTTCCCCCTCGGCCGTCACCTACCCAGCCGGACTTTGGGCAGACTCTCCTTTTGTCTCTCCATCTGATCTACCTTCTACCCATTTACCCCACCCCCTTATCCTTCTAAGCTCCATTTATTTTGTCTTCTACACTCTTTAAATGTGTTTCTAGTAACTTCTTACTTTATTTAATTCTTTTCAGAAAAAATACACAACACAAAATATGCCAAGTCGTGGTAACAAAATACACAGAAATATAAATCTAGATCAATACGAGATACCAATTATAAAAAAAAGAAAGTAGTGGAGAAAAATACCAGAGTTACATCAATAAACGCTATAAAATATAACAAGCACAATCGAGAAAGAGAAACAAATATCAAATGGAGAGATTTTTTAAAGCTTGGACCACTGCGCTAGAGGGGCCCATATCTTAGAGGCCAGCACACGCCTTCTTCTCCCCCTTAATGAAAATACTGAAGACTCCAAATTATACCAAGCTAACATCCTAGCTCTCCAATTAAAAAAGGTAGGAGCTTCCGAGCTTAGCCACTGTGAAGTTATGCAGAGCCGTATCATTGCGATAGCTATGAACAGAAATGCGCTAGTATATCTTGATCTTTCGGTAGTTCCAGAGCATTCGCACCCCATTATGACCAACTCTGGAGAAATCTCCACCGGAATATCAAGCACCTTATTTATAAAGACCTCAATATCACCCAGGAAGTCCCCCAAATTTGGGCACAAATAAAACATATGGATTGTGTCTGACCCTTGGAGTCTACACCTAGAACAAGAGTCTCCCTTTCTTCATCCCCCCATTTAGCAATTTTAGCAGGAGTGAAATATAAATCAAACATAGCCATAGAGCTTTGCGTCCGTAAGCTGCCAAATACTAGGACATAGCTAGCTAATTCCAACGCAGGTCGGAAATCCACTCCTGCCATACCCAATTTCCCCGCCCACTTAATGTTCGGAGCATCCAAGTCGTCAGGAAGGCCTCATACGAAATGTTGATAGATAATACCTATTTTGGCCCTCCTTTGAACCAGTTCAATTAGAACAATTTTATCATAGATGGTGGGAATATTATGATGATATTTATCTAAGAATCTCCTGATTTGAAGATATTTGAAAAAGTCGCTGGTTTGCATATTAAACTTTTCCTTAAAGAGGAGAAAGAGGCCAACTGCCCATAAAAACCCAAGTCCCCAATATAATTCAGACCCAGACTCTGTCATTTAAAAATGATATTATCCTGAAATATAGATGGCAACACACCTACAGAATTAAAGGGCGTATGGAGAAGTGTGGCTCAGTGGTTAGAGGCGGCGGACCCGGAAGCTGAGATCAGCCGTGGACCAGGGTTCGATTCCCCGCCTCGGCGGGTCTCGGGCTCAAAAATTCCACGGACTCGACAATTCTTGCTCCGGTGCCTACTCGACTCACGGGGTCACACTCTGCGACTCTGGGCAATAGCTTGCTTAATCTCCACTACGGCCCCTCGCGGCGGGATGCCTGGCTTTCACCTTGTGAATACCCTGCCGGGGTATCTCTCACAGGGGAATACCAGGACGGGTTCCCTAAGCAAGCGCCTTGAGACCCCTGGGTGAAACGTGCGCTATATAAATCGAAATACAAATACAAATAAGCATGGACCTTAGGATTAGTGAACTTATGAGAATTTTCTGCCAGACTGAAAACATAGCCCAGATAATTTGAAACCTCATTTTTTTGAAGTAGCTAGGCTCCAACATACGTGTTAGGATGCCCTTAGCCGCCTGACCCAGGGCTATCTCATATATGGGCGGCTTAGTACACAAGGGAACATCTGCTCGATCGCCCAACAATGGTAACCCTAAGTGTTGTAACATGGAAGACCAATAGTAGAATAAAAGGTTAGGGACCGCCCAGCCCCCTCGATCCCTGGGAAGGCAAGTCCACTTGGCAGCTCTTCGTGCCCAATGGTATCCCCAAAGGAACTGAAGGCAGATCTTCTCAGCCCTGGCCAGCATTGTCTGTGAGATCTCCATAGGAATAGTCCTGAACAGGTAGAGAAACTTTGGAAGGACTAACATTTTCAAAACATTGCAGCGACCATTGAGTAACAAATGCAAGTGATCTAGCCTCTCCAACTTAGTGTTGACGGAGTCGACAACCGGAAGGAAGTTTAAATCGGAAATTTTAGCAACTGCAGGGAAGATTTTGACCCCGAGATATGTTGCTTCTGTGACAACAGACACATCAGAAAGGGGCATGACATCCGACTTGATGACCTGAGTTTTTGCAATATTTAACTTATAACCTGAAAGTGCCCCAAATTGTGCAGCAAGAGTCTCTAAGGCAAGGAAAGCAGATCCAACATCATTAGTTAAAACCACCATATCGTCGGCATAAGCCAGTGTCTTATACTCTGCCCCCTAAACCTAATCGGACAAATGTCTACGCTCTCTTCAATTTTGCTAAGGAAGGGCATGATGTACAGGACAAAGAGAAGGGGCATCCTTGTCTGGTACCCCTGCTGATGTTAAAGCACCCTGACTCTTGCCCAGAGATCCGAATTGTGGCAACTGGAGAGATATATAGTGACTGAATGACCCGTATGACCTCGGGACTAAAGCCCTTCCAGCGCAACACAGCCCACAAGAACCTTCAGGAGACCCTGTCGAATGCCTTCTCGGCATCCAACAGGATCACACCAAGGGGGATCCTGTGGTCTGGGCCCAGTCCATAAGCTCAATGACTCGACCCACATGATCAGCTGTATCCCTGCCCGGGATAAACCCATGCTGACGCAACGAAACCAGGGGGGTGATGTCCTGTGCAAGTCTAGAGGATAAGATTCTAGAATATATTTTTCTGTCTGTATTTATAAGTGAAATTGGGCGATAGGAAGAAGGATTTAGCTCAGGCGTAGCTTTTTTTTTAAACAATACCACCGTAGTTTGACGCCAGGAATCCGGTATAGCACCGCCCTGCGCGGCCCTAAATACTGACAGCATATCCTGACTAACCAATGGCTAGAACGTCTTATAGAATTCTAAAGGAATAGTAACCAGGTCGGAGGCCTTCCTATTAGCCAAAGATTTTATTGCAGACTCAGCCTCTTCCCAAGTAATTGGGGCAGAGAGTACCTCATTCTGCTCTGGTGTAATCACAGAGGTGTCAAGGGTCTGCAGAAAATCATCTGCCAAAGTCTCACTTTGAGAGCTACCGGAATCCTCATCATGCAACATAGTATTAAAACTCTTTAAAACGTCCATTACCCCCACTGGTGTATCCTGGATGAGCCCCAGCTGATCGAGAACTCAGACAATTTGATTTGCAATACTTTTCTGTTGTAATCTTTTGGTGAGAATTTTGCTTGAATTTTCATAAAATTCATACATTAGCGTACGAAATTGCACGTATTTTGCAGCTAGATCAGACCAAAAAACTCAAGGAGTTTAGATTTTAATATGGCAACCACCCGCTGACTCTGAACGGTCTCACGACCAAGCTGAATATTAGTTGTAATTCCAGCTCCTCAAAATGGCTTTTAATCTGCGCCTGAGTACTCTTCCAGCGATAAGCTGCAAAGCTTTTGGTCTCACCACGCAGTGAGGCCTTGAACGTATCCCAGACAATGCAGTCGGAGGCGGTTCCCCTATTAATATTCATGAATTCATCAATCCACCGTTCCAGATGATCCCGATAAGATTGCTCCAAAAGAAACTTTCTTTCGAATGTCCAAAATCTAGGAATTTCAGTAGGGCGCTCCCAAGGACATTCCATTACCAGTGCATTATGATCTAATAGGGTCCTTGACAGGGCGACAATAGTGACCGCCCCTACCTGCTGATCAGAAACAAAAGAATAATCTAGACGGGCCATTTTGTTATGGGGGCGGAGTAATAAGTATAGCCGTCATCGTCTTGATTATGACGATGCCAGGCATCGATCAGCCCATGCTCTAAGACTACGGTCTTGAGAGCCTTGAAACCCGAGATTTCCTGCCAGAATACTTTTGATCACTCGACAAAATAAATTGACTTGATAGATTAATATTGAAATCCCCATAAAAAAACATTGGGTGTTGCTATGCTGCTAATTGAGATTTAGATATCTAAGAACTTCTGGATCGTCTCAATTGGGCCTGTAGATCGTACACACAGATAGAGACCTACTATTTATGACAATTTAAGCTATCGCCCACCTGCCCGCCTTATCCTTTTTAACTTTCTTGCTGAGCCCTAATTCTTTCTTTAGCAGAATGGCCACCCCTCTAATCATGGATGTCTGGTGAGAACAAGCTATAATTTCAAGGAGTCGCGCTTCCCCAATGGTATGTGTGTCTCGTGCAGACACAAAATTTCAACCTGCATTGTTTGGACAATCTTAGACAACAAACCACGCTTTTTCCCTTCATTCAGCCCGCAGATGTTCCATGAGCTGAGTCGCAGTCTATTCTGCCCCATTAGCTAAGAAATTAGATCCTACTCTCCACTGATATAAAACATATTTTTTTATCATAATCCCAGAGATAAGAAACGAGCTATTGCTACCCCTGACAACACCGGTACAACAACTAGGACTCAGAACCAGAAAAAAACTCACCCACCTCACCCACCACACCCCCGGAGCCCCTCACCCTGAGCCCACCCCGAGCCCCTCCGACCCACCGTATCGCCACAACCCCCTTATACGGCAACAGGACCGACGTCCATGCGATGGTTTAGGTTGGTACCGACCACTCTCCACTGGATCCTACCTCCCCTTTATCAACATCTTAGGACCAGAGCTGATCGCCTAAACAAGCAAATGCCTAGCAAAATAGAGAAGAAAGAAAAAGATCAGCCCAGCCCGCCTTATAATGCGTCATCAACATCAAGTGCCCCGACCCTAGTGAACAGAAAAAACTGATTATTAACTAAATATAACTCAAAACCGCCTTTGCCTGGACCTCGGATATAAAATACTTAGTTTGCCTCTGAAAGATTACTTTCAGTTTGGAAGGGAAGAGCAGGAAGGACTGCGCGCCCTTAGCCTGAAATGGAGCAATTAGCTGGCGGAGCTGCCACCTCCGCTCAACAGTTACTGGGCAAAAGTCTGGTCTGATGAAAAATTCACAACCCTTCCCAGCCCTCCTCCTATCTGGCCTGGCAAGATCATAGATCTTCTCCCTGGCCAACAAAAATATTGCTTTCCTAGTAACTGATGTAACGTGCAACTGATGTAATTTTGTAATTTCTGTGGAACCTTATGTAAAGCACTCTGATACCTCCGGGTCTAGCTAGCGCTATATAAAACTCTCAAAATAAAATAAAAATGAAAATTAAATAAATAAATAAATGCTCTAGAGATTCTGGAATATTTTAAGTCCCAACATTTCAGATTTCTAAAGCAGCATCTCTTGATCACTACTAAGGCTCCCAGGACATCATGGACAGCGTGTAGGGGGCCAGTCTTCCATCCAGTAGGGGCCAGCAACAAAATCCAGTTCACGGTCAGTGGCTAGTGGTCAGCTGGACACTTCAGAAAAAGGTTACTTGAAGTTTTTGAATCCCTGTAGTCACACAGGAGGCCAAGTGACCCTTTGAGTGAAAATCTTAGTCTTGGGTACAAGTGGGAGTGGGTGCAGCCCTTCAGGTCTCAAAAAGTTCCAAAATTGCTAGTCCAGTTTTGTTTTGTGCTTCTACAAGTCTAGATACGCTAGGGGTGAGGTACCTCTTTTGGAGGATATAGTAGAAAGTGGGTAGTGGTGAACTTGGACACATATTGAGAACTGTCAGTTTGCATACTGCAACCTCTCTGCAAGTGCACTATTATAAGTAAAATCTAACATAACACACCCTTTTTGTTCCTGGAGGTGGCTGTGTGGCAGCCATGAGTAAGTTTAGGGAGATAAGCAGTCTCCTACAGGTTCTCAAATCAGGTTCCCCTCCCACTGGGCTAGTGCCTATCAAACCAAAGACCTATATTTACCTTTACACATACTCATGAATGGGCAGGCCTCAACCTGGTCCCTTTCAAGTTAATTAAGTTCCTGAATCCTCCCCACCTGACAATCCTGAGCTGAAATTTGGCACATGCCTCATACCTAGGTCTTTCTGCAGTTTTCACATCTCATTAATTGGAAGCACTGGCAGGTCAACTACTGGCAGGCTACTGCTAATTAGCCAACCCGAGGTTCAGGTAGACAAAGTGTAACTTTTTAAAAGACATTTTTTCCTAAACTGTTATTAAAAATCAAACTTTACCATTGAATTAGAGTTTATCTTATACAGTAGAAGTAGTTCCTGATTTATTTCACTAGCTTGCTCTAAACCAAAGATAACAGAGATGTGATTTTGTTCTGAACTTAACTCTTTCTCATGGGACAGCTGTAGCCCTAAGCAGTGAAAATAACTTTTGGGAGTCAGTCAGTGAAATTACATGCCAACACTAAATTATTGCATGTACCACTTTTAAATATTAGCACCCTACCTTGTGAACTAGAAGGCATGCCTAGCGATGATATGTAATAATAAAAAAAAATGTTCCATCACTAGCTAATGTGTCAACCAAAGACATCGAATGTGTCGGCTTTTTACAAAACACTGAGGGATCACTGCCGTTAACAGTAATAACGGTAACATCCTCATCTGTAGTAGAACAAATTATGAACGAACAAGACATTTTTCGTAGTTGGGGAATACTGGTTAGTAAAGTTGTACCGAAAGAATATCACACACCATTGATAAAAACAGAACATTTTTTAACAAATGAAAAAGTAAAAAAGGGGTCACCATCCTTCTCTGAATTGAAAAATCCAAGATTGAGGTGTCGCAAATCCAACTAGAGACAAAAAGACAGAGACGGTCAATGGGAATAATGAAACATGGATTACGTTGGCTTTGCATGGAAATGAAAATCAATGACAAGGAAATCAAAAAACAACACTCAAACACCAAAAAAATGGCAATAAGACTATAACGATCTGCTCATGGAACATAAATGGAGAAGGAAAAAATATGGATAATATAACCCAACTTCTTAAGTCCTATCAGATAATTTTACTACAAGAGACCTGGGCAACCGCTCCATTTAGTATTTATGGATATAAAGGATACTTCGAACCTGCGATTAAGCAAAGCAACTACAGTCGCCCATGTGGGGGTTTAGCAACATTCATCTCACTTGATTTTAAAGCTGAACACATGCAATTGGTTACGAACAGCTGTAATGTTCAGACGGTAATCTTAAAATACAGGATACAACAGCAAAATTAATTGATGAATATATACATCCCCCCGACATTTACCTCAAGGAAGACCATGTGTGCTTCTCTTTCCACCTACCTAGTAGAGCAGAGGATAGAGGACCCCATTATGGATTTTATAATTACAGGAGACTTTAATTTAAACCTGTTAATACCTTTTACAAGAGATGATGTGACACAGTCACAAGATCAGCAATGGTTAATACCCGTCCAAGCAATAGAGACCACACCTAAACGAAGACAAAATAAAGCTGGCCTAACTCTAGTTAAGGATATCGAAGCTTTGGGTCTACGAATACTCAATGGTAGGTTTCCAAATGATTCTCCTCCAGCATGGTCCTGTTACACCCACAATGCAAGATCTCGAATTAATTATACAATGGTATGGCTGAATATTTTCAATAACTGTACCGCATACCACTTAAAAAAGGTCCCAGAGAGCGATCACTGTCAGCAAATAATCACTACATCGCTCGAGAATACAAAATACCAAGTGTATTTAACAACGCAAGGTCAGATCGGAACCATTAATTACCGAAAGTTAAACTGTAAATCAAATGACAAACGACTGACTAGTGATCTATCAAACAAATTGCTGGTCGAAAGCTTCCTGGAAACACCGGAAACATCTGTAATTGAACAATGGGCAAGCTTTATATGCAGATTGCTTAACCAACATGCTAACCGTATCGAGTCTAAAGACATATATGAAACAGGGATAGATAAAAAGGTAACTAACATCAACCTTACTTATGCGGTACAGAAATTGAAACGGAGTCGAAATAAACTGAGGAAAGAGCTGATAAAGTTTCCTAACAACAAAGAAACTAAAACCAATATAAAGGCATTACATTGAAATTAATCTGGAATGAAAAAAATGAAGTTAACAATGACCTTTGAACTCAACTTTTTTATGCCTGTAACCAAGGAAACTCAAGGGAATTTTGGAAGATGATAAACAGCTTAACAAGATCAGATAAAGCTATAGTTTCTTCGGAATTGACTGAGACTGAATGGGTAAAATTTCTGACGCACCATTTAAACTTGGAAAGCAGGAAAATCGAAAATGAAGGCAACTACATATGGAAGGAAACATCTAATCCAAAGCAAGAAAATTAATTTGAAATTACTCAAGAACATGTTGCCAAGTTAATAAAAAAACAAAAAGATGGAGCACCAGGCCCGAACGGTATTCCATTTGACCTGTATAAGGAGGATCCAGATATATGGGCAGAACACCTTACCAAAGTTTTTAAAGAAGTAGTCCAGATAGGGGTGATACCTGAAACGTGGAGAGGGTCCCTAATATCTCCCGTCTTCAAAAAAGGAGATTGGGCCCTGCCTGAGAACTATCGTTCAATAACCCTACAGGACACTGATGCAAAACCATTTGCAGGAATTTTGTTAACATTTCTATCAGATTGGGCAAAGGATAATTACATCCTCCCGCCTAACCAAACCGGTTTTGTTAAAGGCCTAGGAACAGCTACTAACATCTTAGCTCTATCTGTCCTAATCGACAAGGCAATTTCAAAAAAACAACCTTTGTATTTATGCTTTATTGACTTCAAATCAGCGTTTGATTGTGTCGATAGAGAACGATTGTGGGAAAAACTACGTATACAAGGGATTCCATCTTGGTTATTACACCTGATCCGTCTTTTGCATATACACACTTGGGTCAGAGTATGTATTGGGAATGGTCGGTCACTTACCAACGAAATACAAACGACAGGCGGACTGAAGCAAGGGTGTGTATTGGCCCCATTATTATTTAATCTGTTTTTAGCTGATATGACAGAGGCCTTGAACGACATAAATGCTCACCCATCAAAGCTAGCCAATAAACACATATCAAATTTCCTCTACGCAGATGATGTGATTCTTTTAAGCAATACAAAGGTGGGCTTGCAACGTCTAATATCACGCACACTGGAGTATGCCACAGAAAATAGGATGGTAATAAATTAAACCAAATCTAAAGTTATGGTCATCACAAAAAACTCAAGCCAGAAACATAATTTCAAATGGTTTCTGGGAAAGGAGAACGTGGAACAAGTTGAAACCTATATATATGTGGGAGTCATATTCAACGACAATGGTAATTTTACCCCACAGAAACTTGATATCAACAGGAAAGCAAATGCTTTAACAGCAGCATTTAGGATTGTTCAAAAATCAACAAGTAACCTAACTTATCAACCTTTACTTAAGGCGATATCTGCCAAACTACTACCCTCTCTATCCTGTGGCAGTGAGGCCTTAAATGGAATAGATGCAGGTATCATTAATAACGCTATCTCAAAAACTATTAGATCTTTATTCTACCTTCCATAAAATGTGTCACAAGCCCAAATTAGGCTGGAATTCGGTTTGAATAATCAGCAGTATGCACGAAAGGGTCAAGTAATCAAAGTATGGAATAGAGTGAAAAATGATAAGGAGAACCTGATGTCGCAACTACTGTGGAAAGAAATTGAAGGAAATAATAAATCATCTGCCTGGAGATATTTGGACGGGGCTCTTGATGAATTTGAGGTCAGGGAGATCTGGGCCTCCTCCATAACCCAAGAATCCTTTAAAAAAGTTGTTAATAAAACATCAGACTGTCTATCATTGATAAGCGACAAGGCTACCTTAGTTAAAAGGAAACATGCATTGTCCGTAATAAATGGTTACACAAGTAAGAGGGTACAGCAATATTTAATCATGGCATGGTCATTGAAAAGCAAACAGATTTTCATTAAAGCATGATTTGGAGTATGGCCGGGTGAATCCCATGTACCACCATGTAAAAAACTTGAAAATAAGAGATTGTGTAGGCTGTGTAACTCTGGAGAAGAAAATATTATCCATCTCTTGTGTCTATGTCCAAAACTAAAAAATGAAAGATTAACAATACTAAAAAGACTATTTAATGAAAGAGGGATAAGGACACGTAGGCAGGCTTTGATTCAATGTCTTCGTTCAGATGATGTTCTCATTAACTCTGCATTGACAAAATTCGTAACAACAGTATGGAAAAAATTAGAACAGCACAAAATTGGACACTAATAATGATTATACTTTATTTTTAGCTTTAAAATACTAATCTTTTTTAAACAAGAAAAAAAACAGTTTTTTTTAATATAGGATGTATACAATTTTAAGATTGACTGCTATCAAAAATGCATTTTTAACGATATATTGTGATTTAAATGTATATAATCTAGTACTGTATGAATTTGCGGTTTCTTTCTAAAGATTTTAATTAATCAAACAATAAAAGATCTTGGATTGGAAAAGTAGGGTTCTTTTCTGCAAAAAAGGTTTATTAGTACAGGTTTGCTACCATGTTTAAAAGCTGCAGTAGTCAGACTACACAGGAAGTCCTGAAGTCATATTTTCATTGTATGCCTAATGGATGGCACATGTGCTGCGGCCAACAAGTGAAATCTAACTTTTACATGCCATTGGTGTATTTCCTGCACTATTTCCTATGGCCTTACTGGGAAGTTACATTTGCAGATTAGTACGTAGGCAATTTTACCACGTTATATGAGTCAGAGCAAATACACTGCGGGCTGCAAAGCTGTGCTCCATTGTGCAGAGTTTAAAAAAAACAGCAAAAAATGGGAGTGAACACGCAAAAATAGGCACTTTTCACACCTGTGTATACATTGACTATTTAGTGAAAGTCAATATTGTGGATGCAATATTTGTGCTAGCTGGTGTTATTTATCTCAAACCTGTGGCGTATAACCCTTGTGAGATGTGTATTCCTTTAAAGTCCACTATGTATTTTTGAAGAATAAGAAACGTGACAAAGGTTTTGGCACCCCTCGCCCTTTCACACATGGGGCACACTTTTCCTGATTGTGCCACCTTAAAACGGGTGCGCCGGCCCCAAAACAGGATAAGTGTGCCCTATTACATTGAAGTTGTGCTGCCTTGGGGCAGTGAATTCAAGTGAAAAACAGAGCAGTTTTGAAGCTGCCGCTCCATATTTCACTGTGCTGGCGTCAACTCGCCTGAACTTTAAGAGGGAAGAGATATCCCCTTGCAGGTGGTTGTAGTGAGTGACTGCACCTCCCTGACAGGGATGTTTAGCGGGGTCCATTGGGTCATCTTTCTCCCTGCAGATGACTGCCATCAGGGGACGCAGTACGCCACCTTTTAGATGGTGCACTGTCAGTGCACCTCTTGACAGTTTCTTTGTGGGTGTACTTGTACTTGTAAAGCGCACTGCGACTCCATGGAGTATCCTGGCACTGAAGACCGCTGGGGAACGCGTCCTGGTTTTCCCTGTGCGATGGTCCCTTTCTGGGTATCTCCAAGGTGAAACCAGGCATCCCCGGCGTCTGTGGGGGGCAGTTGTAGAGATGAGGCAAGCTTAATGCCCAGAGTTGCCGAGTGTGTTCCCTGGTTAGAGTAGACACCGAGGCAAGAATTATCGAGTCCGTTTTGACCCTGGTCCACGACCCTGCCGCGTCGGGAATTGAACCCTGGTCCCGGGCCGTTCTCTGCTTACGGGTCTGCCGCCTCTAACCAGTGAGCCAGCCCACTCCACTTTGCCTCTGCGCCTGTGTCTATAATAAAGCACAGGGCAGATGCAAAGGGATTCCTTCATTTGCGCACCCCCATGTAAATGAGGGAACACCCTTCAGCGATAGCACTGGTGCTACTATATATGCGGCAGTTTAATCTGTATTACAGGAAGGGCCAAACAACCATCTATAGCCCTTTCTGTAATACCAAATTGCCCCGGGGGCGCACATGCCCGTTGCGCCCTGTTAAAATGATGAATACTCCAAAATAAGTGGAAATTCCTGAAGATTTATTGTAGTTCAGCAGTACAGCACCAACAATGCATACCTCCTTCTACTGGTTAGCTACCTCCTACTGAATCCAGTCTTTCACAAACAAACATTCCATGATGTCATAACACCACCAGTAGTATTCTAAAACAAGCATAAGTAAATTACAACACATCTCCCTTTCTAGGGACAAAATGAAAAGATTCAACTAAGATAAAGGTTAACTAAAACAGAACAAAAACTAACTTAAATCATAATCTCTAAATTTTAAAGGCATTCTCTTGGATCTAGGGGGGATCTCAGAGAAAACCCCAATAAATCCTCAGCTGGACATGTTTCCACAGATGATGTATCATGTTGTTCCAAGTCATCTTTATGTTGTTTCATACATTTTACCAATCTTGACATGCTCCATGTACATCCTGTATCCACTTTCACCACATTTTTTTTAATAGACACAATTGTGAAAGACCAATAAAGGTACTCATCCCTTTCAAGGTATGTCTTGGATTTTTCACAAAAACCCTGTCCCCCACATTCCATTTCTTGTTCTTCACATTCATTTTAGATCATACCTAGCCTTGTACCTATGTTGATAATCTACTATTCGGCAACGCCGCTCCTCCAAACTCAACCCCTGACTAGAACTCTCAGGCAACCAACTAGGGTTAAGTTTCGAAACTGCTATTCTTCCTCTCAAAGCCTCAAAAGGAGACCTTCGTGTAATGGCATTGGGAGTAGTACGGAGAGCCCACCACGTGTCTTTCAATATGGCAGTGATAGAAGACCTCATGCAAAGAGCACGTTGTGCACAGTCCTTAACAAGCCTATTCATTCTCTCAGTCAGACCATTAGCTTGCGGTGAGTATAATGCAGTTTTCAAATCAACAATGTTGTTATCTTTGAGAAAATCACCCATTTCTTGAGAAGCGAATTGCAACCCATTGTCAGTCACCAGAAATTTAGGAACCCCTTCTGAGACAAACACATCTTTGAGAAAATCTACAACGATCCTTGTATTAACTGAAGAAAAACATTTGGTAACAACCCATTTTGAGGTATAGTCAACCAGTAGGAGAACATACCGCTCCAAAGAAGGCAACAGCTCAAAAGGTCCCATAATATCAAGACCCAATTTGGACCACACCTGATATGGTACTTCCACTGGAGACAAAGGCGCACAGTTAATGACATGAGACTTATTACTCTCAGCACAAATTGAGCAATCCTTCACCACCTCCTCAACCATGTGGTCCATGCCAGGCCACCTGGCATGGACCAGATGGTTGGTGTCTCACCCTACCTTTGATGAGACTCCTCCCAAGATGACCCTCATGTGCAGTGTTTACAATTCTATTCCTGAATTTAATAGGAGGAATCACTCTGTCACCTCTCAATAAATTCCCACAATTAAAAGACAACTCCTCTCTCACAGCCCAATATGTTTTCAAGTTCTGATCCAGAGTTTTGTACTCAGGCCAACCTTGACTAACCCATGTTTTTATCATCATCAAAATCTCATCTTCCTCTACCCCTTTAATCCATTCCTCTCTTGATAAAGATGGTTCAGACACCCAAAAAACGCTAGACTCCCCTATGCAACACTTCTGTAATTACTCCTTCACCAGCCGGCAGGCGAGAGAGGCAATCTGCAGATTTATTATTGTACCCAGACAAGTATTGCACTCTGCCTCTCTTAACGCACGCGAAGCAAACGCAACCGTTCTCTCTTCTCCATTTACAAACTGAGACAGAACCGCCCCCAACCCCTTAAGACTAGCATCAGTCGTCAACACAGTCTTAAGTTTTACATCAAAATCTCCTAAGGTTGGCATATTACCAATTTCACTCTTAATAACATCAAAGGCTTCTTGACAATCTTTTGACCATGAAAATTGCGAACCCTTTTTTAACAAAACTCTAATTGGTACAGTCACACTTGCAAATCCACGCACAAACTTTGGGGTAAAACTCAGCAAGATCAAGGAGTGACCTTACTTGATCTCTATCATTTGGCACAGACGCCTTTAACACACTTTGGGCAAGTTCTAACTTCGGTTGTATTCCCTCCCCAGAAATAACATGCCCTAGATATGATACGTTCTCAACCCCAATACGGCATTTCTCTCTCCTTACAGTCAACCAATTGCTCTTCAACCTGCCAAGGAATTCCATTAAAGTGTCGTCTTCCCCTTAAATCAAAATGTCATCTTGAAAGAACATTATGTTGCTCACACCTTCTAGAACTTTCTTCATGACCCTTTGAAAACATGCTGCGGCCGACGCCAATCCAAAAGGCATTCTTAAAAAACAGTAAGCCCCCAGAGGTGTCACAAATGAAGTGAGGTGTGTTGATTCCTTGTGTAAAGAGACCTGATGATACGCGGACGACAAGTCCAGTACACTAAAATGGGGGCACCCTTAAGGGTACTTAGTGACTCTGAAATGTTAGGCAAGGGTTGACGATCAACCCAGATCCACTCATTCAAACCCCTCAAATCCACACAAATCCTAATGTTGGCCACACCATCCTTCGGGGCCAAAACAATCGGGGCCAACCATTCCGATGCCTCTATCTCCTTGATAACTCCAGTAATCTATCTAGCTTAGCCTTGAGTGGGCCCATCATCATGTTGGGTGCCTTCCTCACTTTGTGCACAGAGGGCACAGCATTATTTTTTTAAATTATATTGAAATACTCACTATTCTGATTTTCTAACACACCTTCAACCTTCTCGCAGTTCACCAGCATTACTTGATTTTTGGGATCTTTGGCATTGGGATTCAACATGATACCCAAATCCCTTTGGCGTCTCAACCCAAGCAAATGATCACCTCTTTCAGCCACATATATCTTACCCACTGTTTCCCTGTCTTTGAACCTTATACACCCTTCAACATACCCAAAAACATTAATTTTAGTGCCGCCATAGCTAACAGGATTAATGTCTGGCGGATTCAAAACCATACTACTTAAGCCCACCACTTCATCCCATTGTTTATTTCCTATCATGGTAAAAGGGTATCCAGAGTCCGCTAGAACAACAAACTAAAAATTATTGACAGAAATGTCACACTCAGGCATGCATATCTTATCAGCATCAACCTGACCATCCACATCCCAAATGCTGTTTATCACTGTGCACACCACTTCAGTACCCTTACCGGAGTTGTGCACAGACTTGCACACACAAGCATAATGTCCTTTGAGTCCACACTTCATGCAAACCGCATCCTTGGCATAGCACTGGGGATAGTTAGATAAGTGAGAGAAGCTCCCACACCTAAAACATTGAGGTTTAGAAACATCCTTAATATTCTTTTCATTTCCACCGCTCCCACCAGGAGTCGAACTGCCACGGGTATCACGATCAGCCTTGCCAACGGAAATTTGAAGTTATGCATACGTAATGATGTAATGATGTCTTGTAAAGCACATGAATCACCCCACATGGGGTATCCCCGCGCTGTAGACCGCTGGGGAACCCGTCCTGGCTTTCCCTGTGAGATGGTCCCTACTGGGTATCTCCAAGGTGAAACCAGGCATCCCCGGGGTATGTGGGGGGCCGTTGTGGAGATGAGGCAAGCTAATGCCCAGAGTTGCCGAGTGTGATCCCTGGTTAGAGTAGGTACCGAGGCGAGAATTATCGAGTCCGCTGAACCTGGTCCACGACCCTGCCGCATCGGGAATTGAACCCTGGTCCTGGGCCGTCCTCTGCTTCCGGGTCTGCCGCCTCTAACCAGTGAGCCACACCACTCCATAAGTCAAATCAAAGCACAGGCAGCGCGCACTGGTGAGTTTTTTTTTTTTTTTAGAAAGATGCGAAGAGCTCGAGGTAATTTCAAAAAATACAAAGATACGCTGAAGAAATTTCTGGTGGCACTCGGAAATAAAAGGAGAAAGCAATCCAAGGCGCACCCAATATGGAAGGGCTTGAATTGCAATTTAACAAAGAAGAGCCGGTTCAGTCAAAACAGACCAGTAAAGCCAGTAACACGCTCGAACAAACGAATTCAGTCGTGGGACAAGTTCAGTCTTGCGCAATGGCAAATAATTACTCACAGTAAACAAGCTGATCAAGGTAATCCAAGTGCAAAGTAATCCATTCAAAAGTTTGTAGACCAAGGAGGTTAAAATAATGAAAATTTTCCAAAACAGGGGAGTTGATGCTGAAGTAGCCTGTCCCCAATCAGGCACAGTTCTGGTCCTCTTTGCCAATGTTAAAATGATGAATACTCTAAAATTCTTGAAGATTTATTGTAGTTCAGCAGCACAGCACCAACAATTCATACCTCCTTCTACTGGTCGGCTAACTCCTACTGAATTCAGTCTTTCACAAACAAACATTCCATGATGTCATAACACCACCAGTAGTATTTGAAAACAAGCATAAGTAAATTACAACACGCCCCTTGGGCACTTTCCATTTTACAGTTCCTGTTGAGTTAAAAATTGAGTCCTTGTAACATGATGACTGCAAGGTTTTAAATGATTCCCAGGGGAAAGTCTATTTCATACCAGAGGATCAGCAGTTCAATGGCATCATATAGAAAACGCAGAATGCTGGAATATGCCAACTTTGGGGATCATGTACTAAATGCCTTTTGTGAATACCGAAAGTCGTAAAGTTAGGATTTTTCTCAGTTTAGTGGTAGTAAAGTTAGGAATCCTAACATTACTACTACTAAATGCCTTTTGTGAATACTGAAAGTCGTAAAGTTAGGATTTTTCTATGTAAAGTTAAGATTTTTCTCAGTTTAGTTGTAGTAAAGTTAGGAATCCTAACTTTACTACTACTAAATGCCTTATGTGAATACCAAAAGTCATAAAGTCATAAAGGTAGGATTTTGTCGCAGATTACTTTTGTGAATCGGGCCCACAGTGTTTGCAAATGCGATATACCTTTTTAACCCCTTGCACGCTGATGAGGGAACCGCTCCGTCATCAGCTGCGGGTGCGCTGTGCTGATGACGGAGCGGTTCCGTCATGGCCCGCCCCGCTCGATAGAACGCTCGATAGAACGCTCATGCGCGGCGCGAATTCCGCGCCTCGCTGAGGGTTCTATTGAGCGGGGCGGGCCGTGACGGAACCGCTCCGTCATGAGCACGGCTCAACCGACGCTGGTGACGGAGCGGTTCCGTCACCAGCATGCGGCCGCCCCGCCCCCTTAGCACTGCGGCGGAATAGCCGCCGCAGTGAAGGGGTTAATGTACTAAACCCCTTTTACGAGTTGGCAAAGCATTCCCAACTTAGAAAAGATGTTCTGTGACTCACTTAGAATTGCGATTCACTATATGTATCAATGCTTTGTAACTGCAACTGATACCTCAGTTAGGCTGGAAGCTGACCCGCTTGAGCAGTTTCCCTTTAGGTCGAGTAGATAGTGGACCTGGACATCACTGCATGCTGTCCTTGATATCTTCCGAAAAAGCACTTTTTTAAAAAGTTGAACCTGGTCCTTTAAGAGACACAGGCTGCTTTAAAAAAGCACTGTTTGCTGTTTGGAAATGCAAATGCAGGATGCAGGTTTGCTGTCCCATGCAGTCCGCAATCTCTGTGAAGAAGCGAGAACTATTCTAACTAGTATTCATTAAACAGGCTGATTTGCGAGTGTTCCGAAATGGATATTTTGCACTGAGATCTGTTAGTATACAGGTCCCATGGCAAAATGACAGGCAGGGTGCAAAGAGCACAATTTGCATCACCTACGTGTGTGTACATCATTCCATTAGAGGCTGATTAAATCCCTTATTTTTTCTTTGAAATGTGCATTGAGCGCAATTACCTTGAAGTCTGTGCAGCAGATCTGAAACTGAAAAATTATAGGGAAAGCCAATCTCTAGGTCTGTAGGACAGTCCTTCAGGTATGGAGCACGTGCCACAGAGGACAGTGGAAACATGCTGGTGGACAGGGAGGCCCGATTCAGTGACCATAACTGCTATTAAGTCTATTTTAATGGCAAACAGAAACTGACCTTAGATTTCACCTTGTGGTGCACGACAGTAGAGAGACCTAGCTGAAAACAAGGGATGTATAGGGTATAGCGAGATAGAGTTGATGAAAACCAACTCTTCGTGTACCCAGATGCAGGGAAAAAAGAACAATATGGACACATGGTGCTTTCTATCAAAAGTCATAGATGGACAATAAAATAAATAGAATAAGGGGAAGGATTTCAAGATGACACTTCTTTCAGTTGCATACATTTTGTACTATTCATTCTTCATGTTTTATTCTGTGTTATGACATGTATTGTGACATCATTCACTGGACGTTCCCGTTAATGTTCATACAACAACAAAAGATTGCGTTTTACATTGTTTTTGTCTTAGTAGTAATGACTATTTCTGCATTTCAGGAAGCCAATAGCCACAACAAGAATGGACAAAATCACATTACCGCCTAACTCAATGAGTTCCACTTGGACATCTTCTGCCATTCTTTCTTCAGTCTCCCAGCTGACACATGACTCAGTGTCAGGGGTAACGTCCGATTATATGGAGTATAATGAGCCAGGAGTACTGCCTTCCAAACCTGAAGTCAACATTTTGCAGATCGTGTGCTCACTCCTTTACTCCATCGGTTTCCTACTGGGGGTGACGGGCAATGGCATAGTCATATGGATTGCTGGTTTCAGGATGAAGAAGACAGTCAACTCTGTGTGGTTCCTGAACTTGGCCATTGCTGACTTCACGTTCACAGTCTTTCTCCCCTTCAGTATCGCCTACACTGCTATGGGCTTCCACTGGCCCTTCAGCGAAATCATGTGCAAACTCAACAGCACGATGGTTGTACTCAATATGTTTGCCAGTGTTTTTTTTCTAATCACAATCAGCATTGACCGCTGTGTTTCAGTAGTAAAGCCTGTTTGGGCTCAGAATCACCGGACACCACGGCTGGCATCCTTCATAGCCCTGGGGGTGTGGGCTTCAGCTTTGATGGTCAGCTGGCCAAATCTTGTGTTCCGCACCACAAGTTCCCCCCACGGCGATGAGAAAATACTTTGCTATAATGAATTTGGATTGCCCAGTGATTTACAAGATCAGTTTAAAAAGCTAAACAGACATAGAGCGATAACTTCAGTGAGATTTGTTCTTGGATTTCTTTTTCCATTCTCAGTCATTGTGGTTTGTTATGCCATTATAGCCAAGAAATTGAATAGGAACCGTATGGCAACATCCAGCAAACCCTTCAAAATCATTGTCGCTGTCATAATATGTTTCTTCCTCTGTTGGTTTCCATACCATGTCTTCTGCTTCCTAGAACTATCACATGTTGCTAATGGTGGGCAGGATCAGACAGTACTGGCCATTGGGATCCCAATCTCCTCTAGCCTGGCCTTTCTCAACAGCTGCATCAACCCCATCATCTACGTCTACAATGGCCGTGATTTTAAAGAGAGTTTGCGTGTTTCAATCATAACTCTTTTTGAGAATGCCTTCAATGACATTACTGTGCAAGAACATCATTCTAGAGCCCGCAGCAGATCCCGATCCATCTCTAGGGTAGAATCACAACTTCAGCAATATGGAACGTCTTCCACAGCTGAAAATCAAGACTCCTTTGTCATCTAGCAACTCAGAATGATGTCTAGCTGTCCCACTATGTTGTGATTGCGCAATGGGCTCATTGTGCTGGTTATCAATTGAAAGATGCCCTCTCTCAATGTACCTTTCCTTACACAGTTGTGACTGGGGGAAACCATACATTGTCACTTTTATATCTCAAATTAAATATATGTAAATATATAATTTCTTCATTCTTGGTCTAGCCCAAAGCCTGTCCTCAGAGGACCCTTGTGCCTGGATTCCATGCCTCTCCATCTGGCCCACAGACACACATATTCTTGGAACAGGACGCCAATAACGAAGGGATTGTCATTATGTGGTCCCATGATGCAATGGACGCATCCCCACTTTCCATTAGAAACCATACATTTGTTGCGCTACATAAACGTAGGGATGGTGCCAGACTGATTCCAGGCACTCTCGCCATGTATGTTGTCCTAGAGACAAGCTAGACTACAGTTCCACCATATGCCCCACTACACCTAGGTAGGTAGCAAATGATTTAGGAAAAAACAGAACATGACAAGCCTGAGCCCTCCCAGGTATCCTTTTAACAGATCTAGAACCCTTTCAGGAAGGCGGTCGTGCTCTCTTTCTCTCAGAGAAATATACAAGGAATACAGGAATACACTGGGGCCATTTTCAATATTCATTGAATCATCTGATTCTTGGGTCGAACATATGTGCTGCAATAATCAATAGATAGAAGCAGGTGAAAGTGAGTAACAGTATAAGGACAGTTAACAGAATGAAAAAGTTCCAATAACTTCCTAAAACTATATGTATGATATATATATATATATATATATATTACCTACTGGCGGTCGCCAGTAGGTATATATAGTTAGGATTTTTTCTCTATGGGATTTTTGAAAATTCTATGTCTAATAACTTTGGCGTTTGTGGACGGAATTGGCTGAAATTTTCAGGAAAATGGCACATTTTGTTTCTGAGCAGCCCTTAAAAATTTGGAGGGGGTTCGTCAAGGGGGGGCCGAGAAAAAAGGGGGTCCCAAAACGTGTTTTTAACATTGAGTTTTCCATAGGGCGGTTGGCCTCACTTTTAGCCCGAACGGCTGAATGGATTTGCACGAAACTTGGCAAAATTGTAGGGACTGGTAGCCCGATGTGCCTTTGCTAGGTCCCAATATATGTGCTCCAGTGGATTTTGAGAAATTAACGTTCAAAAAAAGATATATATCTGTAACAGCGGACCGGGCAGCGCTCCGGTTCGCGGACATTTCGCGGTACGGAGCTTTGTGAAGCGAAGCTGATTGGTTCTCCGGCGTCTGTGAACATTCCAAACAGTCCGTAGCGGCCGCCATCTTGTCTCTCGGTAGGATCGAGAGACAAGAGGAGGCCAAAGCGAAGGGGCAATAATAATAATAATCGAACGGCTGAATGGATTTGCACGAAACTTGGTAAAATATTAGGGACAGGTAGCCCGATGTGCCTTTGCTAGGTCTCAATATATGTGCTCCAGTGGATTTTGAGAAATTAACGTTAAAAAAAAGATATATATCTGTAACAGCGCTCCGCTTCGCGTAACGGAGGTTTGCGAAGTTGATTGGTTCTCCGGCGTCTGTAAACATTGCAAACAGTCCGTAGCGGCCGCCATCTTGTCTCTCGGTAGGATCGAGAGACAAGAGGAGGCCAAAGCGAAGGGGCAAATGACCATAAGGGGGCATAGTAGATCCTCCTTGACCTCTTAGGTTTGATGTGGAGGTTTTAAAAGGGCCCCGCGGGGCAAAAAAAAAAATAATAATAATAATCGAACGGCTGAATGGATTTGCACGAAACTTGGCAAAATTGTAGGGACTGGTAGCTCGATGTGCCTTTGCTAGGTTTCAATATATGTGCTTCAGTGGATTTTGAGAAATTAACGTTCAAAAACAAGATATATATCTGTAACAGCGCTCCGCTTCGCGGAGATAAAATTATATCTGTATTACCTAGCTGTTGCTAACACCAGTTAGCGACGGCTAGTAGGAGATAGCGACCATCTTGGGCCCCACTTTGCATGTGAGTGATATTTATCACTAATGACATGCAAAGTGGGCATGCCAAGATGTTAGCGACTGGAAACAGTCGCTAACATCGCTATCTCCTATTATCAACTTTTGGAAATATTCGCGATAAGCGCGAATATCTCCAAAAGCTAGCACCTGCCCTGAGCAGTTCTTAGCCATGTTATCCAATGGGAGGTGGATAACATGGCTAAGAGCATTAGCTCGGTAATGCATGAATATCGCTGAGTTTTCAGCGATATTAATGCATTGCGGTCGTTTTTTATCGTATTTCCGATAAACCTTGATAATAGCAAGGTTTATCTGCGATAATTTCTGACGATGCTTAGCGGTAAAAAAATCGTTGCTAAGCATCGTTAGGGATAAATATCGCTTAACTTTGGTAATATGCCCCAACGTCTGTTAACGTTCGATTCGAAGGAAATCAGGAAGTGTTGAAAAACATTGTCTGCGCCATCTTGCCTTTTTTCAAATGCCACACTTTTGTCGTGCACGGCAGTCATTTTAGATGCCTTGACCAGACTCTGCACGCTGTCGATCCTTAGCATGGCTCCCCACCCTCGCAAGCATCTCCCCCAGGCAGTGGTCACCCCCGCTCTCTGTCTTATGCATGGGTAATAAACCACCCCCCATCAGCGCTGCTCTTCCCTGAGAATCACACCCTGTGCCCGCCCGACACCTCCCTTTCGCCCTATTCACTACCGCACCCTCTGACACTCCTTTTCCTCTGTGTCCGATTGTCCAGGCCGGTCCTAGGGTATCAGCTAGCCCTGCAGATGTAGTTTATGGCCCCAGCTGTAAAGAAGCACCCCTCTTCAAAGGAGTTATAGTAGATCAAGGCCCACACTCGATGAGATCCGTCACAGCAGACGCGTTCCTATTATCTGAAAACCATCCTGTATTGTGATTGGGGAGGGGACCGAGCCTGAAGCGGAAGATTCCAGGGATGACTCTTTGTACATCAAAGTTTTTACAATTATGTGTCACATTAAAAATATATAGCACTCCAACAAAGTAGTAAGATTATAAAACTTTAATAACTTATAAATATATACAAGAAAACAAAAACAGTAATAACATATAAACATTTTTAGGGAAAAACAACGAAGTAGCGGTCGGCTGTGCGAATAGTCCCAACGCAGCACAACGTCCAGATTTCTGGCGTGGGGCGTCGCGGGGGGTGGGTCATCAGTAGCAAACTGTTGTGCTAATAGTTCCAAGGCAGCAGAACGATGGCACCAAGGTGATGTCCAGTAAGTTGCCGCACTGGTTTTGGTATCCTACAATGCTGCTCCGAATAACGGCGTGGGGCGCCCCGGGGGAGGCGGCGTGAACGGGCCTCTCCAGGTGGAGTCTCGTCTGTTGTAGTGGGGCGCCCCTTTACCGTTTCAGTTGCCATTCCGTCCGCTTTTGATCCACTGTGTCAAAAGCCGCAATTCAGCTGAGTTGCGCCCACTCTTGCGGTGCAGCGATAGGCGGCTGTCACAGGACTCTCAAAATGGCGGCAGGCTGTTTCCTTTTTGGGCCTGGTCCACTGAAATGGCCCTGGGACACCTTGGAAATCGGACGCTTGTCTGCTAGGTCTTGGACCCCATTCTCGAAAGCGTCCCCTCCGCCTTGAGGATTCATCAAAAGTTTTGGGGGCCCCCGACTCCTGTAGGCTTCTGGTGGGGAGCGGCTGCCATGATTGCTCGCGGAATGACCACGACGGAGCTACGAGATGGTGGTGCTCTCATGCTGACGCCAGCTTCAGTCTGAAACATCCAGAAACAAGGTGGGGCTTTCATCGTTTGGGAAAAAAAAAAGTTTTCATCCAATGAAAAGTGTTGTTTTTAGGTCATATGATCAAGCCTTCCATCATTAGGAAACCAAAAGTAAAATGAACCAATGAAAAGTTTTATAAACAAGTCACATGACCTGTTATGCGGCATAGGGTATAAAATGCGGAGAAAATACGTTGGCACGTGAGGCGGCGTCAGTAGCGGACCGATGTGCGAATAGGCCGAAGGCAACACAACGCGCCAAGATCCGGATGGCACCGAGGTGGTGTCCAGCAAGTTGCAGCACTGGTGTGGCCATCCTACAATGCTGAAAGTCGGCGTGGGGCGCCCCGTTGGCCTGTGAGTTTGCGTCAGTAGCGGACCGATGTGCGAATAGGCCGAAGGCAGCACAACGCGCCAAGATCCGGATGGCACCGAGGTGGTGTCTAGTAAGTTGCCGCACTGGTGTGGTCATCCTACAATGTTGAAAGTCGGCGTGGGGCGCCCCGTTGGCCTGTGAGATGGCGTCAGTAGCGGACCGATGTGCGAATGGGGCCAAAGGCAGCGCAACAATATTTTCTGACTAGAAGACACCACAAGGCGCTGAGATGCCAAGATTCGGATGGCACCGAGGTGGTGTCTAGCAAGTTGTGGTACTGGTGTGGCCATCCTACAATGGTAAAAGTCGGCGTGGGGCGCCCCGTTGGCCTGTGAGATGGCGTCAGTAGCGGACCGATGTGCGAATGGGGCCAAAGGCAGCGCAACAATATTTTCTGTATGGAAGATACCACTAGGCGTTGAGATGCCAAGATCCGGATGGCACCGAGGTGATGTCTAGCAAGTTGCTGTACTGGTGTGGTCATCCTACAATGCTGAAACTCGGCGTGGGGCGCCCCATTAGCCTGTGAGATGGCGTCAGTAGCGGACCGATGTGTGAATAGGCCGGAACCAGCACAAGGCGCCAAGATCCGGATGTCACCGTGGTGGTTTCATAGTTGAGAGGCACTTCATCTGCAGTGGGGCGCCGAGATCCGGATGGCACCGAGGTGATGTCTAGCAAGTTGCTGTACTGGTGTGGTCATCCTACAATGCTGAAACTCGGCGTGGGGCGCCCCATTAGCCTGTGAGATGGCGTCAGTAGCGGACCGATGTGTGAATGGGGCAAAGGTAGCGCAAGAATATTTTCTGAATAGAAGACACCACAAGGCTGTGGTATATAAATAAATAATACCGGATCTAGGTTTGACTAGGCATAGTAATAACAGATAGCTCAATAAATAAGAGTCAAGATTCGAGGTAGTAGGAGTCTGCAGGTTTATTACAGCATAAAGGACAGGAACAGGACAACCTGCATAGGAATAGGATGGCAGGGCCCGGCAGCTGCCGGGGCTGGATCTGGGATGAGCGCGCTGGCATTTAATAACAATACACAAGCATATATAGTAAAACAGTTGCATTACAGTACATATGATAGGCGGAGCGGTGGGTGGAGCAAAGGGTGTGACGCGTAGCAGTCGCGAAAGATAAGGGTGAAAGTGGGTGTAACAGGGCGTATACATAGATATGTGATGCAAACGTAACAGAATATGTCATGAATGGGGCGGAAACATGGAGGGGGCTACCTAAGGAGCCGGGACCTCTAACCTGATGGTGCGCGCAAACTGGCAATGACGTATTACTAGGAGAAGCTGGGGGCTACGAACTCTGTGCTAGGAGCAGAGACTGAAGTCTGGAGAGTCAGGGCGACATGTACCTAAACAGTATCTAGTATCTGATGTTTAGAGAACATGTTGATAGAATCCAAAAGCTATCGGGGTAAAGGCTAACAGACTCTAAGACTGGAGCATGCATTATTCTACATGTAGTGCGTGATGAAGAATATTAAATGACCATTAATACAGTATTTCTCTTACATGGAGACGTAAAGGCTAGACAATGACGGAAACTATTGATGCGGTTCAGTAGCTTAGGAATGCAGAGAAGGAGGGCTGGACTGATAACTAGAATCATAACATACTCTTGGCAGACTCAGAGGCAGAGCCAGGCTGGGCCAGGCACTGCGAGGCAGGAAGTGAGTGAAGGGTCAGAAATACAGGTGGGGGCTGTATCGCTCCTCAGCGAAGCTCAGGAGACAGAAGCTGAATCTAGTGTCCGGGCCCTTTTGAGGCCTAGAAACGGGGACTTTATAATGAAATAACGTGCACACTGAGAAACGTGGCAACGTAGCTTTACATAGGCCTGATATTAGTAGTATTCACGAGAACTGGAAATAGACATACTAGAGATGGACACAACTGTAATTGCGTCATTAATCGAACATGGGGAATACATATGCATATTAATCATGCACAGATAACATATGATGGAGGACGCGTAGGGACACAGAACATGGCAAGATTTACTTTTCCACATTCCCTCCTTGTCACTACGTTTCCATCAGGAAACATCAATATTCATGATACCATCTATCATTTCATACAGTATCATTTGCTCGTCTCGAATTTTCTTGGAACGGGATTTAGAACGGGGCTTGGGACTAGGAATACAAGAGGTAGCACAAATGCCGCAAATCGCAGGGCCACATTGTATACAGAGGCAGCAACTGAATATGATCGCTACTGCAATACCTAGAAAGGACAATACTTTCCATGCCCAGGCGGAAATTATATTCCAGAACCAACCGGACCATGTCCAGGTGCCTGGATCTTGGTGTAACAGATGGGCAATTTTATGGAGTCTGGTTATAGCTGAATAAACAGACGGCGCGTTATTTGGAATGAAAATGCAGCAACTAGATCCGATGACTCTACAGGCCCCGCCCCTATCGGCCAGTATGACGTCAAGCACGAGACGATTTTGGAGCACGACAAATCTCATAGCAGATTGCTCTTCGGTTAAGTTACCTAGAGCAGAGGCAGTCTCATTTACTACAGCTTCAAGGGTTCTTGTTAACCTACGGATTAGCTTGCTATTCTGGATAGGTCCTATAAAGAAGAAGAAACCTCTATTGAAATCTGTATACTGTTCTAGAGCAGTTTCAGTATAATCGACAATCGGGGACTCGATCTCCCTTCTATGTCTAATGTGTACTAGATGTGTGTTTCTATGATAATCAGGTGGGGCTAGGAAAACAGGTGGCAGTAGGAAGGCAATGTAACAGGTTCCCTCCCAATCGAGGGGCAGACGAACATATGCGGTTTGGCCACAAATAAAATAAGAATGACGTAAAGCTTTGAAAATAGATTTCCCACTGTCACTATACTTGACAATAGTAGTACAATCGCTATGTCCTACATGTACGGAACCATTATTTCGGACACATAATTCGCCTTTGACTGGTAGTACTGAAATAGCAGGTAAGTCTGGAGTAGTATCAGACTGAACATTCAGGACCATAAAATTCGAAGAATAATTTCCTAAATTGTAAACTTCATTTTCTCTAGATCTAACCCTGTTCTGTGGGGAAGACCTTGCTTGTCTGGGAAACATGTACTGTTAAGGAAAGACATATCTGTTGAGGATGACGTTAACATGGACCATGCTCCACACGAACCATTATGTGAAAATGGATAAGGAAAGAGTGGCAGAACTCCCTTCGGTGTCTGGAAAGGGGGGAGTCGACCACACACCCAACAATTAGTGGCATTGCTGGTCTGGTGTGAATAATGTAACATGCGGATAAAAGAATTGTTACGCACAGCGAGGCGATAAGAGAGTTCATGAGAAGGCAGATCACTAAACGTGTGCTCTACTGTAACATTAGAAGACTTATTTACATGAGAAACTGGAAAATACAGATAAAATGCATAACTGGTGCAGGAAATCATAATGCTGAGAAATAATATGAAACTTAGAAAAATGATACATCGGATTGAGTTTTGACTAACTCTCTCACTATGGGGGTCTATTTTATACATGTCAGAAACCGGTCTAACCGTTTCACCTAGGGGAGGACTTAGACAATCAAACTGGCTGACTTATTTTACTAGACCTTAATTTGAGCTTATACTCCTGTTGCGGAGTTTCCTCTAACAGGGAGGGTGCAATATCATTGTCTTTTGCGGGACAGTCCTTAAGAATAGTACTTTGGCAGTCCTTTAAATGATCTGAAATGTTCTTTGAAACGGGCTTCAATCCATAAAACTTTTTGATATGCGAAAGATGCACCCAGCCTTTGCGTCCCTCCAACTTCACGGCTGTACGGGTGGCCAGGAGGACCTGTCGGGGCTCCTTCCAGCGAGGCTCCAGCGGACTTGAACGATCAAAATTTCGCACTAAGACCATGGATCCGGGAACGATTTCATGCGGTGCCACCTCGGTATTGTCTGGAAATGCGGCGGCAACCTGTGAACGACAAGAGTTGAGGGCAGACATCAAGGAAGCTAGGTAATCTGTCAGCATATTACTTGAAACATCGGTAATACTTCGGGGTCTAGGAGTACCCCACATGTTAGGGGGGCGGCCGAAAACGACCTCATACGGGGACAGACCTGATCTGGAATGTGCGACCATGCGCATATAGAACAGGGCGACCGGCAGAGCTACTAGCCAGTCCACACCTTTCTCTTGACATACTTTGGCAATGCGAATTTTCAGGGTCTGATTATGTCTCTCTACGAGACCGGCTGCTTCAGGATGGCGTACACAATGGAACTTCCACTGGTACCCTAACAACAGGGAAACATGTTTCATCAACTCAGATGAGAATGGCTGGCCGTTGTCAGAATATACGACTCTAGGGAGTCCATAACGGGGGAAGAACTCACGAACCAACTGCTTGGCAGTAGTCGTGGCTGTGTAATCTGGGACTGGATATGCCTCCGTCCACCTGGACAAAGCGCATACAACTACGAGGACATACTTGAAACCTCGACATCGCTCCATCTGAATGTAATCCATCTGGAGGACTTCAAAAGGGTGGTCAGGAGGCTGGAATCCACCTTGTTCCACCGGGACACTTTTACCTGGATTAAACTGGCAACATATCATACAGGTACGGACTTTCTGCTTGGCTGCAGCTCGTAAATGCTTGTTGAACCAAATGTTCTGGATACTGTTTAACATTGCTTTTTCCCCTAAATGTGCTGGACTATGTGCGGTATTGATAATGACTTGAACCATAGAGTCGGGGAGAAACCATGTGGCTTTTCCCTTCGTCAACCATCCCTGATCTGTCTGGACCCCTCCTTGTTCGGACCATTTCTTGATTTCTTCAGGAGTAGCATGTAACTGTATGTCTATGACATCTTGTGTAGGGTCCTTAACTGTCATACAGGTAGTCGGATCTGGAGTAAGTGTCTGTGTTGGCTTAACTGAAATGTCTGGAGCCTGTGCTGTAAGCTTAGCTGTGCGATCTGCTAGATCATTACCCTGGGAAATAGTGTCAGTAACTTTCGTATGTGCTTTGCACTTCATGATAGCAATGGATGTCGGTAAATGTATGGCATCTAACAGAGCCTGAATAAGGAGACCATGCTGAATCTTGGTTCCATGAGAAGTCATGAAACCTCTCTCCTGCCAGAGCACTCCGAAGTCGTGTACAACTCCAAATGTGTAACGTGAATCTGTGTAAACATTAACTTTCAGGTTCTTGGCACGTATGCAGGCTTGAGTCAGAGCAACTAGCTCTGCTGCTTGAGCAGACAGGGTGTCAATACGGTGTGTTTCAATAACTTCAGTGTCAGTAGTTACTGCATACGCGGCTACTAGTTCTCCTGTACTTGTTCTCATACATGAACCATCCACATAAAGCGTCAGGTCGGGATCTGGTAATGGAATATCTGTCAGATCTTGTCTTGGCTTTGTCATGATGTTAACTACTTCCACACAGTCGTGTGTGGCAGGATTCAAAGTAACTGATGGTAACAATGTGGCAGGATTTAGGACGTTGCAGCGTCTGATCTCTATGTGTGGCTGGAACAGTGTCAATTCATAACCTGTTAAACGTGCAATTGTCAAGTGCTGAGTTTGTGTTCGGTTTAAAAGAACTTCCACAGAGTGTGGAACTTGTACTGTCAAGGAATGTCCTAAGACTATGGAATCACTTTGTCTGATAGCTAGTGCTGTGGCTGCAACTGACTTGAGGCACGCAGGCAGAGCCTGGGCTACAGGATCTAATGTGCTCGAAAAATAAGCACAAGGCTTGTATTGTCCTGCTTGATCTTGTGTGAGAACAGATAATGCTGTACCTTCACGTTCAGTGACGAAAAGTGTAAAAGGCTTACTGTAGTTCGGTGTAGCTAGAACTGGAGCTTGGCATAGGGCTTTCTTTAATTCATTAAAACTAAGTGTATGTTCAGATGTCCAAGGGAGAACAGTCGATACGGCTGCCTCCTGTGTCGTTAACTGTATCAGTGGCTTGGCTAGAAATGGATACTGAGGAATCCATTGTCTGCAATAAGAAGTAAGGCCGATAAAAGCACGTACCTCCTTCTGGGTCTTGGGCTGAGGAAGACTCGCTATTAACTGAATACGATCTGGTGTCAACTGCCTACCCCTCTTGGACAGTAAGTGTCCTAAGTAGACCACTTGCTGGACACAGAATTGAAGCTTCGAAGGGGACACCTTGTGCCCCATCTCGGCAAGGAAATACAAGACTGTAAGTGAGGCTTGCTCGCAAGCACGTTCAGAACGGGCTGTGATCAGGAGATCATCGACATACTGGAGCAGGGCAGTGTCAGTTGGCATGTGAATATTGTCTAGTTGTCTCTTGAGTGCTTGACTGTAAATACTAGGACTTTCTGTGAAACCTTGAGGAGCGCGTGTGAACATATAGCTCCTTCCATTTAAACAAAATCCGAAAAGAAACTGGCTGTCCGGATGAATGGGGACACTGAAAATCGCGTTCTTCAGGTCTATGACTGTAAAAAATGTGGCTTCGGAATCAATGGCTGTCAATAGGGAAGAGATATCTGGGACAACTGGGTACTGGGGAATAATACATTTATTGAGTTCTCGAAGGTCAATCACTAATCGATATACTGGAGGTGCATTTGGATCAGTACGTTTCATGACAGGAATGATCGGAGAATTACATACATTGGAGTCAGTTTCTACCACTACTCCTTGAGCCATGAGCTCGTCAATAATTTTGGATAAGGCTGCTACAGCCTCAGGTGGCAATCTGTACTGTCTGATTCGTGGCAGGACTACACCTGGCTTGAGAGTCACACGATGGGGTGTGATTTGCATATAACCAACATCAGTTGGACCTTGTGCCCATAGATGCTGCGGGACATTGGACAATCTCGGATCAAAATCTCGTAATACATAGTGACCCTTGAAGTCACGAAGAAACAATCGTATTCCCTCTGGGGAACAGCATATAACTGCACCTAATTCTTTCAGTGTTTTAATGCCTAATAGATTTTCTGGACATGACTTAGTAAGTAACAGATCAGTAGTGCGGGACAATGGACCTACTTCTAGAGTAACTGGCTTTGATATTTCATTTACAATAGGCTTTCCCGAAAATCCAAGGGAAACATTTCTAGAGCCTGAGAGCGGAGCCCCTGGAACTTCGGCGTGACTTATAGTGGTCCTACTTGCCCCTGTATCAATCAGAAACTTTCTGTCTTTCCCTAGTACTTGACTGTGAACATAGGGACCTTCTTGATCTACAGGTATCTCGATGAGAGGCAAGCCTACCTCCCTCTCTAGGCTGTTTCATGAATATGGCTGATACTCTGGATACTCGGACTGTGCATACTGGTACATCTGCTGTGTAACATGCTGTGTTGCAGCGATGGGCTGCGGTACAGTAACTGTCTGTTGTGCATTCTGTGGCTGAGGAGTCTGTGAAACTTGTTCTTGTCTAGGCGGACGTGGTCTTTCTTTAGTCTTACCGGTAGCTATGTTGTGTTTCAGAACTGCACACTCGTTTATAAAATGACCTGGCTGTTTACAATAATTGCAGTTCCCTTTAACGGGAGCTGCAGGATGACTGGCTTGATTCGGACCCCTCTTCTGACTGTCTTGTGGGACAGATTGTGCAACTAGTACTTTCATTTTCGTGTCTTTCATACGCTTTCTCTCGTGTTCTTGCTCTTCTCTGATTCTATTCTGGTGATATTGAAGCATCTGTAACATCTGGGACGGGGTATTAGCTTGCCAGGTACTTTCGACTTTCAAAACTCGTTTTTTAATTAGTGGACTTGAATTCTCGACTAATTTGGTAACAAAAAGGTGAGGGTATGACTCGCTACTTGTCTTGAGGCCACTGTTGATGCTAAAACATTTCTCAAATCTAGAATAAAAATCACTAATATCTTCATCTTGTTTCTGTTTACAGGCTGAGATTGCATCCCAGTCTTCCTTTTTAGTGGTTAATAACCTGGGTAACACTTGTATTAATAATTCTGGTAATTCTTTACATTTGTCTCCAAGACCGGTACCTGGTACTCGTGCCTTATCTTCAGCTTCTAGAACTGCCCAATCGATCTTTTTCTCTCCCACCTCCCATTCTTTTTCCTTGAGTTTCTCATATACCCCTGCGGGCAACAGGACCTTTAGCATTTTAATTATGTCTGGATACGTGTATTCTCCCATACGGAGCATGTCTTTCAATTCTCGGTGGAACCCTGCTGGATCTTTATCATGACAGGGAATTAACTTTTTCATCTCTAAGAGTTCCATCTTTGTAATCGGGGTGTAAACAAACACTCGTTCTAGTTCGCCACCCGTTCCTCTAACTGGGTGGACTTCTCGTAACGGATTCTGTCTGTCTATGTAAAAGGGTTTACTTTCTGGGGGTGAGACATGAACAAAATGCGGGTTCAAGAACGTTCTATATTTGTGGCGCTGTTCTAGAATGACACTAATTAAATCGGTACCTAAACCTTTCCATTTATACTGGAGTAACTCGTTCAGGACATCGTGTAACGGACCTGGATCAGAATGTTGACCCTCATACAAAGTAATGAGGTGTTGAATCATATTCATACCCGCCAGTCGTTGCTCGGCTGGGGGCAATTTCAGAAACATTTGTGCCACTATTTCGTCTGGAAAAGTGGTAGAATCAGTAATCCATCGGACTGCTGATCGGACTAGTTCTTGTTCATGCATAGTACTTAACTCGCTATAACCGATTCGTGATTTCAGAATGTGGTCGGTAGCTTGAAATACTTGTTCTAGAGAACCTTGTTCTGGTGTTGGACGATGGAAAGTTGACTTGTGTTCTAGGCGTAAATGGCGGTCTGGAAATCTAGATTTTCCTACATACGCTATTCTGGCGGGATTCTCGTCCTCTACCTCTTCCGCAGAGTCATTTTCTTTCTCGCTTACTTGTGCTGCCTTACGTTGATCATGTAACCTTATTATTTCCTTACGAATTTTCTTGTACATACTCTCTATACTACCGATAGTTCTATGCTTACCGTCGGCTATATTATCACTCCATCTTGTCAGGGTTCTCATTTCGGCTTGATCTTTGGTCGGATAATCTTGTTCTCTTATTAGACAATTAATTAGAAACTTTAATAGCATGAGCTGGACTTCAACTTTTCTTTGGCACATAACGTCACTAATACTTTCTGGATCATTCCCTGTACGGATGAAACGATATATTCTGTCTAGATCTTCTTTCATATCTGGTAGGGTGTCTAAAAACCCGAGCACCCGTCTTACACGTATAGAATATAGAATCATACTATCATCACCTGTGACTGGATCATAGCGACATTCAGTAAGGACTCGTCGGATATCTGCAGCGGACTGATATTTGGGCGTACGTTGTGACGCACATTCATGTAACTCGGCCAACGTTTTACGTTGGTGCGGTGGCGGGGTACCAGGAGGACCTCCTCCTGCGGCCCCTAAACTGGAATCATCGACTGATGCTCTTCGTACTAGCGCGGCGGGAAATTGAAATGCGGGCTGAACTTGTATGGCGGGCTGAACCTGGGGGACCGTAGCAGGTACTGCAAGGGGTGCCCCGGTGTCTGGAGGAGCAGGAAGTGCCTGATTTACAGGGACTGGCGGAGCGGGTTTTGCATATTCCGGGACTGTGTCGTCCAAATAGGACGAAATGAAAATATCAGCTGCGGTCGGTTTGTGACGTAGCTTGGTCGGAACTAAGGGTGGCGGAAAATTACTGGATGCCTCCGGGGTCGCTTTTGGCAAGCCCTCGGCAAGAAGAGGATACATACCCTTAATGAGGGCGTTCCTCTGTCTGTCTGACTGTTCGGTTTTAACTCGTTCACCTATCTCGATTAATTCCCTTTCTTGGGCTCGTTCTAAGGATTCTCGACTTATTTCTGACTTTCTGATTTCTTTTTCGGTTCTTTTATGAGATTCATTGCGCCATAACTCGATGGCATCTTTCTGTGACTGTCTGGCTTTCTTTTTCCATAATGCTTCTTCTACTCTCATGATGCACTCGGCATCCCACGTACCTGATACGGGCCATCTATACTTTTCCTCTAACTCCTTGGTATACTCTACCCATAAATCTAGATATAATATGGCGCTTATGCCATGCTTCTGATACATAAAATGACCTGGACTGTCCCTAGGCGGGACAGGAACTGCTTCTTCTAGCAGACCCTTTCAAGTTTTTAACTGACGTAATCTCGAAAAGAGGGACATTGCAAACTTGAATCTGAACACAATACAATACACGAGGAACAATAACAATTGAGAAAACAATTCAGGCATACCACGACATTGAAAATACATTGAATAACATTATGAAGCAACAGTTCGGACAGAATACTACCTGGAACACTGAGAACAGAAACACATGAATTTCTCGAGAACGGAACAGACTAGAATTACTGGATGCGCTGCTGAAACAGCACGGAACATACCGGTCCCATAAAGGGACGCATCAAGACCCGTATCCACCTAGGTGAACACTTCGTTTCAGATCTGCGTACCCAGACCCATCGGACCAGAGACAATTTTAGATTGACCCTGTCTAGATACTACCCCAGCAACGGTACTCACCGGGCAGCAAGAACGGAAGGCCTCGGACTAGACTGGACTGCTTCGACGCCGGACGGACGAACTTCGGACTTCTGTTACGGGTGGGCCTCCGGATACCTCGGACCTTGGACTCTCGGCTTGGGCTCTGGTCGGGACTCGCCGCGTTCCTCCACCGTCTCGTCTGGATGCTGGACCGCCTCCTCCGTCTCCTCCGTGGGCCTGAGGGATACTTGAAGCAGAAATATCTGCCGGTGCGCAGAAGAGTTCCGTCACGACTGCAGAGGGTCAGGGGGCCGGCGTGGCTTCACCGACGCGTGGGGAAAGGGCAAGTCCCTGTTCGGGCGCCATTATGTGGTATATAAATAAATAATACCGGATCTAGGTTTGACTAGGCATAGTAATAACAGATAGCTCAATAAATAAGAGTCAAGATTCGAGGTAGTAGGAGTCTGCAGGTTTATTACAGCATAAAGGACAGGAACAGGACAACCTGCATAGGAATAGGATGGCAGGGCCCGGCAGCTGCCGGGGCTGGATCTGGGATGAGCGCGCTAGCATTTAATAACAATACACAAGCATATATAGTAAAACAGTTGCATTACAGTACATATGATAGGCGGAGCGGTGGATGGAGCAAAGGGTGTGACGCGTAGCAGTCGCGAAAGATAAGGGTGAAAGTGGGTGTAACAGGGCGTATACATAGATATGTGATGCAAACGTAACAGAATATGTCATGAATGGGGCGGAAACATGGAGGGGGCTACCTAAGGAGCCGGGACCTCTAACCTGATGGTGCGCGCAAACTGGCAATGACGTATTACTAGGAGAAGCTGGGGGCTACGAACTCTGTGCTAGGAGCAGAGACTGAAGTCTGGAGAGTCAGGGCGACATGTACCTAAACAGTATCTAGTATCTGATGTTTAGAGAACATGTTGATAGAATCCAAAAGCTATCGGGGTAAAGGCTAACAGACTCTAAGACTGGAGCATGCATTATTCTACATGTAGTGCGTGATGAAGAATATTAAATGACCATTAATACAGTATTTCTCTTACATGGAGACGTAAAGGCTAGACAATGACGGAAACTATTGATGCGGTTCAGTAGCTTAGGAATGCAGAGAAGGAGGGCTGGACTGATAACTAGAATCATAACATACTCTTGGCAGACTCAGAGGCAGAGCCAGGCTGGGCCAGGCACTGCGAGGCAGGAAGTGAGTGAAGGGTCAAAAATACAGGTGGGGGCTGTATCGCTCCTCAGCGAAGCTCAGGAGACAGAAGCTGAATCTAGTGTCCGGGCCCTTTTGAGGCCTAGAAACGGGGACTTTATAATGAAATAACGTGCACATTGAGAAACGTGGCAACGTAGCTTTACATAGGCCTGATATTCGTAGTATTCACGAGAACTGGAAATAGACATACTAGAGATGGACACAACTGTAATTGCGTCATTAATCGAACATGGGGAATACATATGCATATTAATCATGCACAGATAACATATGATGGAGGACGCGTAGGGACACAGAACATGGCAAAATTTACTTTTCCACAAGGCGCTGAGATGCCAAGATCCGGATGGCACCGAGGTGGTGTCTAGCAAGTTGTGGCACTGGTGTGGCCATCCTACAATGGTAAAAGTCGGCGTGGGGTGCCCTGTTGGCCTGTGAGATGGTGTCAGTAGCGGACCGATGTGCGAATGGGGCCACAGGCAGCGCAACAATATTTTCTGACTAGAAGACACCACAAGGCGCTGAGATGCCAAGATCCGGATGGCACCGAGGTGATGTCTAGCAAGTTGCTGTACTGGTGTGGCCATCCTACAATGCTGAAACTCGGCGTGGGGCGCTCCATTAGCCTGTGAGATGGCGTCAGTAGCGGACCGATGTGCGAATGGGGCCAAAGGCAGCGCAACAATATTTTCTCAATAGAAGACACCACAAGGCGCTGAGATGCCAAGATCCGGATTGCACCGAGGTGGTGTCTAGTAAGGTGCACTGGTGTGGCCATCCTACAATGCTGAAAGTCGGCGTGGGGCGCCCCGTTGGCCTGTGAGATGGCGGCAGTAGCGGACCGATGTGCGAATGGGGCCAAAGGCAGCGCAACAATATTTTTGGAATAGAAGAGACCACAAGGCGCTGAGATTCGGTTAGCACCGAGGTGGTGTCTAGCAAGCTATGCAGCTGAGTTGCGTGCGCACTTGCGGCGAATAGGTCGAAGGCAGCACAACAATGTTTTCTGAATAGAAGACACCACAAGGCGCTGAGATTCGGTTACCACCGAGGTGATGTCTAGCAAGTTGCCGCACTGGTGTGGCCATCCTACAATACTGCTCCGAATAACGGCGTGGGGTGCCCGAAGGGGGGGGGGGGGGGAGGCGGCGTGAACGGGCCTTCCTAGGTGGAGGCTCGTCTGCTGTAGTGGGGCGCCCCTTTACCTTTTCAGTTGCCATTCAGCTGAGTTTCGGCTGCTCTTGATGCTACAGCGACAGGCGGCTGCAACAGGACTCTCAAAATGGCGGCCTGTTCTTTGGATTTGGGCCTGGTCCACTAAAATGGCCCTGGGACACCTTAGAACTCGGACGCTCGATTTTTTTTTCCTTTCCTGTACATGCAAAAAAAGGTAAATGCCCGGTACGTTACACGCTTCATCTGCCACGATGAACTCTCCAGAGGAACCGAAAAAAAATATAGTTATGGTAACTATACCATGCATCGTCATATGGAGAGGTGGCACCAATTAATTATAGTGCTGCATAAAAGAGAGATTTGGAGGAGAACCCCTGACCTGCTAGTACATTCATCAAAGAAGTGGCACTGACAGCATCAGAGGCAAGGGAAACGGTCCCAAATATTTAGAAGAACTTTGGAAAGATTAAAATGACATGTTTAGATTGTGGCAAATTAATTTCATGTGGACAGATGAGTGTTACTCTAATAAATACAGCATATGAACATCATCATAGTCGATGGTTGGTAGAGACATTTTGACTATATCCTGGACCTGCCCGTCCTCGCCCAAAATGGCGCCGGAATAAATGGGACTCGTAACTCCTTGTTGTGTACTGGTTGCAGAACCTTGAAATCACGAGATACGTATGCAGTTTTGAAGCACAATGCGGGCGGGGACGAGAATTGATTGAATATTTCGACATCCCTATTGATATTAAGTTCTGATGTGTTATTGATTACTGTACTATTGAAAGTTCGAATTAACGTCACCCATGGTACTTGCCCGCAAATGTATATCTAGATAATTTTACTGTAACTGGCCCTGTCGTATTTTAATTATAAAATGT
This sequence comes from Lissotriton helveticus, assembly GCF_964261635.1. Lineage (NCBI taxonomy): Eukaryota > Metazoa > Chordata > Amphibia > Caudata > Salamandridae > Lissotriton > Lissotriton helveticus. Next base: position 1,763,679,368 of record NC_136068.1, read on the forward strand.
ACGTCCACCGATTCCGCAACTGTTAGACACCTTAGTTCTTGCAACCTAATGGCCCGCCCGTTACGTTCCTCTACAGTGTAGATGTCTACTCATCATATACGATTACAGTTTGCTCCGTGGCCGGCCCACGTGGTTATAGGCTCGTATTTGTATAATGAAATTTTCACAATAAAGGTTTTTAAAAGAAAACATGGTAGTAGTATATACATTGGTAAAGTTTTTAATAATAGTCACTGTTTTAGAATCATTAAAAGGCAAGTGAAATAAAGCAGACCAATTACATGAAGGGTAAAAGGTATAATACGCAGGAACGCAGTAAAGATAAATGGTCAAGGGCTGTTGTGTTTTCTACTCCTGCAACATAAAGTGATCGATAAGAATCTCATATTCAGGCGTATCGGCGACTAAGACAGCAGGTCGACCCTCTTTTGCTCAACGGCTCCGTCATGGGACGAAGAAACGCTCTTTTTCTCGAAAAAAGAATATATTTTACTTGCAGGACAGTTGTAAATTTTCCGGGAAAGTACATTAGCCTGGAACATTATAACATATATTTAAGAAAAAATAATGTTCGGAAGTAATAAAAAGCGTAATTTTTAGGTCATATGACCAAGCCTTTCATCATTAGAATAAGAAAAGTAAAATGAACCAATGAAAAGTTTTATTAACAAGTCACATGACTTGTTATGCTTACGTTACGCGCTGCGCGCCCCGGATGACTTCCGGATGCGCTAACGCGGCGCGTCATATGACGCATTACGCGACAACGCAGGTCCAGAATATAGTCAAAATGTCTCCACCAACCAGCGGTCGGAACACAACCCCTTTCAGCAGGCTAAATAGTTCTGTTAAATGACAACAGAAGGGACAGGCAACAAGAACCATCAGTCAAAGAGGGGAGGGCTAGTTCTTCTCTACCGGGTTACATTGGGGCGCTACCGGAACTGATCGAATTGGTAGTCTACAGTGTTTCTGCATGTTTCAGACTGAAGCTGGGGTTAGCATGAGAGCACCACCATTTCGTAGCTCCGTCGTGGCCATTCCGCAACCAATCATGGCAGCCGCTCTTTATCGTTATTTTGGGCGGGATGGGTGGCGGAGCCGAGCTGTTTTGCAGCCATCATTGTGTGGAGTTCAGTTCATCTCACTAGTTTTGTATTTGTCATGAGGGGTTGTTCCTAATGTTTCTATTTTAGCGAGGTCAAAAAGAGATCCCATTAGTGGCCTACTGATTTTGCTCGATTCCTTTTCTTTTTTTTTTACACGATTTTTCGTTATCTGCAAAGACTAAACAGAGTATTGCGACTCTGTGTTTGTTTGTAAATAGAGAATGAACCAAAGAGAACCAATTCTAAAACAGTAAATACTTGGATAACAATCAATCAAATGGAGAGAGAAGCAGGCACGACGTATGACAACGGGGGCAAAGGCCTGCGTTAACTACCCTTCACTATGTGCAAAGAGAGAGTACTCCTAATAGAAATGAGGGGGGGGCACCATTCAAAGCAGATCAGTGTGCATAAACACGAAAATGTTTTCACTTACCACGTACTTGACATTCGACAGCTTATGATATTTGCTATTAAAAAACCATTGAAATTCACTGAAAAAACCATAGGTTATAGACCATATATAGTTAGGAATTAGCATTTACAAAACCTTGAAAATTCACTGAAAAAACCATAGGTTATAGACCATATATAGTTAGGAATTAGCATTTAAAAAACCTTATTTTACTCACACAAAACCATTGAAATTCCATATATAGTTAGTTGCACTAACTATATATCGCGCACCCGCAATCCACTGCTGATGATGTCACATATTACATCATTCATGACATGGTCAGTGACATCACTGATGACATCACTGATGACATCTCAAATGACATCACTGATGACATCTCAAATGACATCACTGATAACATCTCAAATGACATCACTGATGACATCTCAAATGACATCACTGATGACATCACTGATGACATCTCATTTGACATCAATGACCACATCACTGATGATATCATTCATGTGACAATACAATGCATCTCCTCACACTTTAATATAACCTCTGTTACACCCAGTGTTAAATACAGAGTATAATTTTTGAAACCATTGACACACCAATACTAGTTACTACATACGCACTCAGTGATTCCTATGTTTACACACACATTCACTCATTTACCCATACAATCATTCATACATACAATCACTCATCTTTACAACACTATCATATGCACTCATACACCTATACAGACTCTCACACTCTGTCACTCATCCATGTAGTTACTCACACACCTAGTCAGTCCTGTAAATAATCAATCACACTTCCATTTTCTAATCTATACAGTTAAACATAGAGCACCTTACATTTTGAAACATATACTAACACATACTTACTCTCTTATACAATCATTGATACAAGTACACATTGATCTGCACAGAGTGACACACCTCCCAGCCAGCCACACACACACTCAGTCTCCCATACAAATACTTGGGCAATCAATCAATAACCCATATAGTTACTCATATAGCTACTGACCAACACATGCAGCAGTTTACAGAACAACAGACATAATGATGCACAAATTAAGACAGTTTAGTCACTAACCCATGCACTCAGTGAGACACATTTAATCACTCACTCATACAGTCAGTCACGCACCTACTAAATCCTTCATCCAGACACTTCTACATCTACTCATTCTTCAATATGTAAAACATATTTAAACTTTTCAGAAACACAGAGTCACTGGATGATGTCATCAGTGATGTCATTTGAGATGTCATCAGTGATGTCATCAGTGATGTCACTGACCATGTCATGAATGATGTAATATGTGACATCATCAGCAGTGGATTGCGGGTGCGCGATATATAGTTAGTGCAACTAACTATATATGGAATTTCAATGGTTTTGTGTGAGTAAAATAAGGTTTTTTAAATGCTAATTCCTAACTATATATGGTCTATAACCTATGGTTTTTTCAGTGAATATATATATATACATATATAATACCTACTGGCGGTCGCCAGTAGGTATATATAGTTAGGATTTTTTCTCTATGGGATTTTTGAAAATTCTATGTCAAATAACTTTGGCGTTTGTGGACGGAATTGGCTGAAATTTTCAGGAAAATGGCACATTTTGTTTCTGAGCAGCCCCTGAAAATTGGGGGGGGGTTCGTCCAGGGGGGGTCGAGAAAAAAGGGGGGTCCCAAAACGTGTTTTTAACATTGAGTTTTCCATAGGGCGGTTGGCCTCACTTTTAGCCCGAACGGCTGAATGGATTTGCACGAAACTTGGCAAAAATGTAGGGACTGGTAGCCCGATGTGCCTTTTGTAGGTCTCAATATATGTGCTACAGTGGATTTTGAGAAATTAACGTTTAAAAAAAGATATATATCTGTAACAGCGGACCGGGCAGCGCTCCAGTACGCGTACTTTTCGCGCAACGGAGCTTTGTGAAGCGAAGCTGATTGGTTCTCCGGCGTCTGTAAACATTCCAAACAGTCCGTAGCGGCCGCCATCTTGTCTCTCGGTAGGATCGAGAGACAAGAGGAGGCCAAAGCGAAGGGGCAAATGACCATAAGGGGGCATAGTAGATCCTCGCTGACCCCCTAGGTTTGATGTGGAGGTTTTAAAAGGGCCCCGCGGGGCAAAAAAAAAAAATAATAATAATAATCGAACGGCTGAATGGATTTGCACGAATCTTGGTAAAATATTAGGGACTGGTAGCCCGATGTGCCTTTGCTAGGTCTCAATATATGTGCTCCAGTGGATTTTGAGAAATTAACGTTCAAAAAAAGATATATATCTGTAACAGCGCTCCGCTTCGCGTAACGGAGATTTGCGAAGCTGATTGGTCATTCTGTCACTGGGCTATAGTTGGGCTACATCTGGCTGATATTTGGGCTACATTTGTTTTTTTTGTCTCTGGCGGCCATCTTTGGGCTACATTGGGCTACATTGGGCTTCATTGGGCTTCATTGGGCTACATTGGGCTACATTTGGGCTCCAACATATATATAGGCCAATGTAGCCCAATATATATTTTTCAAAGTTAATTTTCGTAAAAACCACTGGAGCATATATCTTGAGACATAGCAAAGGCACATCGGGCTACCAGTCCCTACAATTTTGCCAAGTTTCGTGGAAATCCATTCAGCCGTTCGAGCTAAAAGTGAGTCCAACCGCCCTATGGAAATGAAGGAAATGAATGGGTAATTTGTAATTAGCAAATAGCTCATCGCAAACTAGGAATGGTAAAGAATCGCTATTTATTCCTTAAAGTTCGCTATTTAGGAAATGCAAAAAACTTTGATGATACATATGGCGGTTCATCTCTAACAAGATAAGAAGCATAGGGATAGATTTATGATGACTGGCGCATCACCAGGGATGTGTTAGTCATTCTGTGCCGCTGTTCCGTCACCTATGGTGTGCTGCATTTACAATGCGGCGCATCATGGGGCAAAAACAGCACAGATGCGTGATGTATCTGTGCCGTAAAGGTGGCGCATTGCTGGAGTTGTATCGCAAGTGTGATGAAGCTCCAGCAAGGGTCGGGGGTGCCCCTGTCGCAGGGTTTCTGTTCTCACACAGAACTGTGGACAGAGGATTGGAACCTCGGCGAATTAGGGTGCCCCAAAACTCACCTTAGTAATCAAAAACCCCTTAGCAAGCTAGGTACAGTGTCACATTGGATATAACAAACTCTCAATGTTTAGACAATCCAGAATATGAACTTATAGTACCTCAGGATACGTGGAACTCATGAACAGTCGGTCGTTATATATTTCTTAGAAACCAGAACATGGAGTTAAGAAGAACACATGTGTATTTGAAATGTTTATTTACTAATGCCGTCTTCTCAGGCGTAGTATCTTAGATAATACAAGTACACATATTATCAGTAGCAAAATTACCAGCATAGTTACTAGTACATAAAAAGCGAATGGTGACAGTATGTTAACATGCTGTAAATGAATAAGAGTTAGCAACACTTATAAGCAGCCACGGGCCGTGGAGGGAGTTACGGTGGGGCAGGGAGGCGGGGAGGGGGAGGGGCAGGGTGGAGAGGGCTCCACCCTGCCCCTCCCCCTCCCCGCCTCCCTGCCCCACCGTAACTCCCTCCACGGCCCGCGGCTGCTTATATCTCACCCTCCCTAATACACATATTATATTATTTGCTAAGAAGGTCTGTTTGTGTTGGTTTAGGGCGTGCCCATACTTTAGTGTCTTAGATTTGAAGGAATCACATCAGCATACACCAGCTCTCTCTTCATGTGAACCGCATCAACTGTTGTGTATGTGTGTTCGGCAAAGCAATATAAAACCCGCCTCATGCCCAGAATTGGCAGAAGCTGCACTTATGTTATGAGTATGAAGTCGTGGAGATCAGACCTCATAACAATTCTGTATCGTGTTGTTCTTGAAACTTCAGCACTCGCTGTACAGATATAGTTTAACAAGCAAAGCAGATAGTAGAGCAATAACATATTATTCTCATGTAAACCACGATGAACTACTAGGTTGAAAGCTAAAGCAACAACTAAGTGTCGTGTGCAGAAGTTGCAAAAAAGGAAAAATGGCGTTTAAACCGGTAATGAGCCCATGCTAACTTAACACGGTGTAAAGATATCCAGGACCTAGATGACACCTCCCCATGATCCGGAAACGAACTGAATAAGATAATAGAAGTGCCATCTCATGAGAGCAGATTGCAACTTTATATGTGGACGGTCCGCAAGGTAAAACATTAAAAACTAGGAAAATTTAATGCTAAAGAAAAATAAAACAGCCAAGTACTTTATCGAGTCTTAAGCCAATAGGCAAGCTAAATAATAAAAACTTGACAAATAAGTCAATGAATTGTCAATGAAATGCTAGTACTCAGCATATCAAACATGAAAAAGGTCTATGACATAACTGTGTATGCAAAATAAGCTGCAACAGCCTCCAATAGGAAGTCACCGTCTTCATCCGAAAAGAGTTCAGCCATCCAATTTAAAAGCGGAAAAGAACATACGTGCTCTCCCAGCACCGGATCCTCTATCACCATCAGAGGACAGCTCGGTGGGTTTTCAAGAAAGCTCTGTTCCAAGAAAGACTGTGTTGCCGCCAGTAAATTCCAGGGACCAATTAGTCCATGCATCAATGCCACAGCCATAATCCTTTCGCCAGGACAAACCAACTCGTGAGTAATGATAGGAGTCATCAGCTGATTAAAGTCGACGTCAGGAGAAACCGGTCCGCAGAGACACAAATCAATGGCCCAATCGAAATCACAGGTCAGGCAGTGAAATACAGGCTGGACACAGGTGAAGTAGGAGAATCGAAAAGATAATCCATATGCCGTGCTTAATATCGCCAACGGCATTGTGCCATAATATTCTAGCATGCGATTGCGGAACAGTGTCAGCAGCTGCAGGGCGGGAGCTTGCACAGGAGGGACATCCATATTTAAAAATGTAAAAAAGCACAAGAGCGTCCGCTGGTAATGCAAGTAAAAATGGGAATCCACGAAGCAGAGTGGAAAAAATAGAATGAAAGAAAGCAGGGATGACTCCAAAGATTTTCTCAAATGAAGTCACGAGACCACCGGTAACAACTTTAAAAAAGTGCGCCAGGGCCTTTGTGGAGGACGCGTTAAAGATAGTCCGAACCATGTCGCTGAAATGCAAAGGCGAATCAGTATTTAAAAGGGTCTGCACCTCTGTACGGGTGTTCGCTATGTGAAGCACGAAAGTTTCACGGGCCGAACTCAAGGCCACCTCTCTCTGAGACAAAAGAGCTCTTATTCTTGCCATGCCGTTGAAATGTGCTCCCAAGGTTGGTATTTGTGGCCAGATTGAAAACTCCCTATGTTCATGTGTGGGAGGAAATAGAACATTTCTGCAGCAAATAACCCGTTCACTTACTGTTACGATAAAAGGAATACTTTTAATTAACCCAGAACAATCTTCATTATTGAGCATCAAATAACTACCATTTTCCAACAACTTGAACGTGGGGATGATAGCAGGAACTGGCGTGCCTTGCAACACGCAAGCCATATTTGGTCGGTGTTTGTTGCATGAACCGTGTAACTGTATGTGCCTACACATTAGTGAATGATCTGGCGTCTCAGTGCATTCCTCTCCATTCAGATAAACTTCTTGATCATCTTTGAAACATCTGTATGTGTATGGAAGCGACCAGACCTCATGAAGAAAAGCACTACCTAAAGGTTCATAACGACCTATTGGTATATATTTCATACAATTTGAAAACTTATATAAAGCAAAAGGCAGCGTTATTAAACCGTGGATAAGGCACGTTGCCAAAAAACCCGCAATCCTCTGCTGATGATGTCACTGAGCATGTCATGAATGATGTAATATGTGACATCATCAGCAGTGGATTACGGGTAATAGTATCTCTAGTTTACTCCCCTATAGCTGTCTTTCTTTTAACATAAGTGTCTGTTTCCTTCCCTTATACTTACTGTTCTTTTTTTTAAAAAAAATTTTTGGTTCACTTCCGGTTCGCGTACCGGCGAGCGAACTGGGAAGCGAACTACGAGAAATAGAGGTTGGCACAGTTCCAAATATTGTACCAATTTTTTAATAACGGGGAGGTAGTTCTGAAAAGAACTTTTTTTTTATTGTTTTTGTTGTTTTATATTTTTTTTATTATTTTTCTGTACATTTTTTTACTTTTTTTGAATTTTTCTGAACAGTTTTATATTTTTTGGGGTTTTTCTTGGAGGGGGCAATGAAAACGATTCATTGTAAAGGGCTCAACAGGAGCAACAAAACAAAAAAAAAGTATTTATTATTTGGGGCGTTTCGTACAAACTTGCATATGATTGTCAATAGCTCTGTTGATCAGAGTGATGCTACTTTCTCTGTAGCAAATGAATCCATTGCAATGTACGCAGACTTGTTTTACTTCACCAAATCTCATTTGTATATTTGGCACCATCTCCCTGCCCTCTGGTCCCGTTACTTCCGGTACAACAGATCTTCTGGCCATAATAGGGAGATTATCTAGGTCGTTCCGAAACTGTGCAGCACTGTAGTTGTTAGGATGCCACCTAGTCATATGGCGATGCATTGTGTAGTTTCCGAAACTGTATTTTTTCTCGGTCCCTCTGGACAGTCTATCTTCACATATAAGGCAAGTTACGTATCTTGCATTTACTTTTTTCTGACCTTTGGGAATTTTAAAAAATTGCCAAATGAAGTTTTCTTTCCGGTGAGACGTCCTGGGCTCCTAATGCAAAAACTGCCTCTCTTCGTGCTCGTCGTCCTGTTCCTCTTCTTCCTCTTCTTGTTGAATTATAACTTGAGCAGGTGGTCCACTCTTCCTTGGATGTGGTGGAGGTGGTGGGGAAGCACCAGCTGAAGCTACTAAAGAAGCCATTGCTCACTGGTAACAAAGGGTCTTTCTCTCACAATGATGAAAGTCAGAGTGAGGAAAGAAGGAGGGATTTTCATCATTTGGGAAAAACAAGAGTTCTCAACCAATGAAAAGTGTTCATTTTAGATTATATGACCTAGTCTTACATCATTAGGAAACCAAAAGTGAAATGAACCAATGAAAAGTGTTATTACCAAGTCACATGACCTGCTGTGTTTACGTTAAGCGCTTTGCAGGGCCTCCCGGTTTGCTTCCAGAAACCTGCGCTTTGCGACTCGCTTCGCGTACCAGTTCGCTAACGTAGCACGTCATATGACGTATCACGCGACAACGTGAAACGTCATGCGGACGGGAGGCGTCACGATGTTGTTTTCTAACGCGGCAGTTGCGGTAAAGAAACGTTTACCGGCTCGCGGTCTATTTCGCGGCATCAAGGTCAGCTAACGGGAAGCTTCCCGATTCGCGAAGCGGGAACGAAGAAAAAAAAATATTTAAAAAAAAAATTATTCATAAACATATAAAATATATTTTTGGATTTAAAGAAGAATACATTTTACAGCTACAGATATTAGCTGTTAAAAAACCAATGAAATTCACTGAAAAAACCATAGGTTATAGACCATATATAGTTAGGAATTAGCATTTACAAAACCTTGAAAATTCACTGAAAAAACCATAGGTTATAGACCATATATAGTTAGGAATTAGCATTTACAAAACCTTATTTTACTCACACAAAACCATTGAAATTCCATATATAGTTAGTTGCACTAACTATATATCGCGCACCCGCAATCCACTGCTGATGATGTCACATATTACATCATTCATGACATGGTCAGTGACATCACTGATGACATCACTGATGATATCTCAAATGACATCACTGATAACAACATCCAGTGATTTTATGTTTCTGTAAAGTTTAAATATGTCTTACATATTGAAGAATGAGTGGATGTATAAGTGTCTGGACGAAGGATTTAGTAGGTGCATGACTGACTGTATGAGTGAGTGATTAAATGTGTCTCACTGAGTGCATGGGTTTTAAAAAAAAGAACAGTAAGTATAAGGGAAGGAAACAGACACTTATGTTAAAAGAAAGACGGCTATAGGGGAGTAAACTAGAGATACTATTACCCGTAATCCACTGCTGATGATGTCACATATTACATCATTCATGACATGCTCAGTGACATCATCAGCAGAGGATTGCGGGTTTTTTGGCAGCGTGCCTTATCCACGGTTTAATAACGCTGCCTTTTGCTTTATATAAGTTTTCAAATTGTATGAAATATATACCAATAGGTCGTTATGAATCTTTAGGTAGTGCTTTTCTTCATGAGGTCTGGTCGCTTCCATACACATACAGATGTTTCAAAGATGATCAAGAAGTTTATCTGAATGGAGAGGAATGCACTGAGACGCCACATCATTCACTAATGTGTAGGCACATACAGTTACACGGTTCATGCAACAAACACCGACCAAATATGGCTTGCGTGTTGCAAGGCACGCCAGTTCCTGCTATCATCCCCACGTTCAAGTTGTTGGAAAATGGTAGTTATTTGATGCTCAATAATGAAGATTGTTCTGGGTTAATTAAAAGTATTCCTTTTATCGTAACAGTAAGTGAACGGGTTATTTGCTGCAGAAATGTTCTATTTCCTCCCACACATGAACATAGGGAGTTTTCAATCTCGCCACAAATACCAACCTTGGGAGCAGATTTCAACGGCATGGCAAGAATAAGAGCTCTTTTGTCTCAGAGAGAGGTGGCCTTGAGTTCAGCCCGTGAAACTTTCGTGCTTCACATAGCGAACACCCGTACAGAGGTGCAGACCCTTTTCAATACAGATTTGCCTTTCCATTTCAGCAAGATGGTTCGGACTATCTTTAACGCGTCCTCCACAAAGGCCCTGGCGCACTTTTTTAAAGTTGTTACCAGTGGTCTCGTGACTTCATTTGAGAAAATCTTTGGAGTCATCCCTGCTTTCTTTCATTCTATTTTTTCCACTCTGCTTCGTGGATTCCCATTTTTACTTGCATTACCAGCGGACGCTCTTGTGCTTTTTTACATTTTTAAATATGGATGTCCCTCCTGTGCAAGCTCCCGCCCTGCAGCTGCTGACACTGTTCCGCAATCGCATGCTAGAATATTATTGCACAATGCCGTTGGCGATATTAAGCACGGCATATGGATTATCTTTTCGATTCTCCTACTTCACCTGTGTCCAGCCTGTATTTCACTGCCTGACCTGTGATTTCGATTGGGCCATTGATTTGTGTCTCTGCGGACCGGTTTCTCCTGACGTCGACTTTAATCAGCTTATGACTCCTATCATTACTCACGAGTTGGTTTGTCCTGGTGAAAGGATTATGGCTGTGGCATTGATGCATGGACTAATTGGTCCCTGGAATTTACTGGCGGCAACACAGTCTTTCTTGGAACAGAGCTTTCTTGAAACCCACCGAGCTGTCCTCTGATGGTGATAGAGGATCCGGTGCTGGGAGAGCACGTATGTTCTTTTCCGCTTTTAAATTGGATGGCTGAACTCTTTTCGGATGAAGACGGTGACTTCCTATTGGAGGCTGTTGCAGCTTATTTTGCATACACAGTTATGTCATAGACCTTTTTCATGTTTGATATGCTGAGTACTAGCATTTCATTGACAATTCATTGACTTATTTGTCAAGTTTTTATTATTTAGCTTGCCTATTGGCTTAAGACTCGATAAAGTACTTGGCTGTTTTATTTTTCTTTAGCATTACATTTTCCTAGTTTTTAATGCTTTACCTTGCGGACCGTCCACATATAAACTTGCAATCTGCTCTCATGAGATGGCACTTCTATTATCTTATTCAGTTCGTTTCCGGATCATGAGGAGCTGTCATCTAGGTCCTGGATATCTTTACACCGTGTTAAGTTAGCATGGGCTCATTACCGGTTTAAACGCCATTTTTCCTTTTTTGCAACTTCTGCACACGACACTTAGTTGTTGCTTTAGCTTTCAACCTAGTAGTTCATCGTGGTTTACATGAGAATAATATGTTATTGCTCTACTATCTGCTTTGCTTGTTAAACTATATCTGTACAGCGAGTGCTGAAGTTTCAAGAACAACACGATACAGAATTGTTATGAGGTCTGATCTCCACGACTTCATACTCATAACATAAGTGCAACTTCTGCCAATTCTGGGCATGAGGCGGGTTTTATATTGCTTTGCCGAACACACATACACAACAGTTGATGCGGTTCACATGAAGAGAGAGCTGGTGTATGCTGATGTGATTCCTTCAAATCTAAGACACTAAAGTATGGGCACGCCCTAAACCAACACAAAGAGACCTTCTTAGCAAATAATATAATATGTGTATTAGGGAGGGTGAGATATAAGCAGCCGCGGGCCGTGGAGGGAGTTACGGTGGGGCAGGGAGGCGGGGAGGGGGAGGGGCAGGGTGGAGCCCTCTCCACCCTGCCCCTCCCCCTCCCCGCCTCCCTGCCCCACCGTAACTCCCTCCACGGCCCGCGGCTGCTTATAAGTGTTGCTAACTCTTATTCATTTACAGCATGTTAACATACTGTCACCATTCGCTTTTTATGTACTAGTAACTATGCTGGTAATTTTGCTACTGATAATATGTGTACTTGTATTATCTAAGATACTACGCCTGAGAAGACGGCATTAGTAAATAAACATTTCAAATACACATGTGTTCTTCTTAACTCCATGTTCTGGTTTCTAAGAAATATATAACAACCGACTGTTCATGAGTTCCACGTATCCTGAGGTACTATAATTTCATATTCTGGATTGTCTAAAGATTGAGAGTTTGTTATATCCAATGTGACACTGTACCTAGCTTGCTAAGGGGTTTTTGATTACTAAGGTGAGTTTTGGGGCACCCTAATTCGCCGAGGTTCCAATCCTCTGTCCACAGTTCTGTGTGAGAACAGAAACCCTGCGACAGGGGCACCCCCGACCCTTGCTGGAGCTTCATCACACTTGCGATACAACTCCAGCAATGCGCCACCTTTACGGCACAGATACATCACGCATCTGTGCTGTTTTTGCCCCATAATGCGCCGCATTGTAAATGCAGCACACCATAGGTGACGGAACAGCGGCACAGAATGACTAACACATCCCTGGTGATGCGCCAGTCATCATAAATCTATCCCTATGCTTCTTATCTTGTTAGAGATGAACCGCCATATGTATCATCAAAGTTTTTTGCATTTCCTAAATAGCGAACTTTAAGGAATAAATAGCGATTCTTTACCATTCCTAGTTTGCGATGAGCTATTTGCTAATTACAAATTACCCATTCATTTCCTTCATTTCCATAGGGCGGTTGGACTCACTTTTAGCTCGAACGGCTGAATGGATTTCCACGAAACTTGGCAAAATTGTAGGGACTGGTAGCCCGATGTGCCTTTGCTATGTCTCAAGATATATGCTCCAGTGGTTTTTACGAAAATTAACTTTGAAAAATATATATTGGGCTACATTGGCCTATATATATGTTGGAGCCCAAATGTATCCCAATGTAGCCCAATGAAGCCCAATGAAGCCCAATGTAGCCCAATGTAGCCCAAAGATGGCCGCCAGAGACAAAAAAAACAAATGTAGCCCAAATATCAGCCAGATGTAGCCCAAATATCAGCCAGAAGTAGCCCAACTATAGCCCAGTGACAGAATGACCAATCAGCTTCGCAAACCTCCGTTACGCGAAGCGGAGCGCTGTTACAGATATATATCTTTTTTTGAACGTTAATTTCTCAAAATCCACTGGAGCACATATATTGAGACCTAGCAAAGGCACATCGGGCTACCAGTCCCTAATATTTTGCCAAGTTTCGTGCAAATCCATTCAGCCGTTCGATTATTATTATTATTTTTTTTTTTTGCCCCGCGGGGCCCTTTTAAAACCTCCACATCAAACCTAGGGGGTCAGCGAGGATCTACTATTCCCCCTTATGGTCATTTGCCCCTTCGCTTTGGCCTCCTCTTGTCTCTCGATCCTACCGAGAGACAAGATGGCGGCCGCTACGGACTGTTTGGAATGTTTACAGACGCCGGAGAACCAATCAGCTTCGCTTCACAAAGCTCCGTTGCGCGAAAAGTACGCGTACTGGAGCGCTGCCCGGTCCGCTGTTACAGATATATATCTTTTTTTAAACGTTAATTTCTCAAAATCCACTGGAGCACATATATTGAGACCTACAAAAGGCACATCGGGCTACCAGTCCCTACAATTTTGCCAAGTTTCGTGCAAATCCATTCAGCCGTTCGGGCTAAAAGTGAGACCAACCGCCCTATGGAAAACTCAATGTTAAAAACACGTTTTGGGACCCCCCTTTTTTATCGGCCCCCCCTTGACGAACCCCCCCCCAAATTTTCAAGGGCTGCTCAGAAACACAATGTGCCATTTTCCTGAAAATTTCAGCCAATTCCGTCCACAAACGCCAAAGTTATTAGACATAGAATTTTCAAAAATCCCATAGAGAAAAAATCCTAACTATATATACCTACTGGCGACCGCCAGTAGGTAATATATGTATATATATATATATATATATATATATATATATTCACTGAAAAAACCATAGGTTATAGACCATATATAGTTAGGAATTAGCATTTACAAAACCTTGAAAATTCACTGAAAAAACCATAGGTTATAGACCATATATAGTTAGGAATTAGCATTTAAAAAAACCTTATTTTACTCACACAAAACCATTGAAATTCCATATATAGTTAGTTGCACTAACTATATATCGCGCACCCGCAATCCACTGCTGATGATGTCACATATTACATCATTCATGACATGGTCAGTGACATCACTGATGACATCACTGATGACATCTCATCTCAAGTACGTGGTAAGTGAAAACATTTTCGTGTTTATGCACACTGATCTGCTTTGAATGGTGCCCCCCCCCTTATTTCTATTAGGAGTACTCTCTCTTTGCAGATAGTGAAAGGTAGTTAACGCAGGCCTTTGCCCCCGTTGTAATACGTCGTGCCTGCTTCTCTCTCCATTTGATTGATTGTTATCCAAGCATTTACTGTTTTAGAATTGGTTCTCTTTGGTTCATTCTCTATTTACAAACAAACACAGAGTCGCAATACTCTGTTTAGTCTTTGCAGATAACGAAAAATCGTGTAAAAAAAAGAAAAGGAATCGAGCAAAATCAGTAGGCCACTAATGGGATCTCTTTTTGACCTCGCTAAAATAGAAACATTAGGAACAACCCCTCATGACAAATACAAAACTAGTGAGATGAACTGAACTCCACACAATGATGGCTGCAAAACAGCTCGGCTCCGCCACCCACCCCGCCCAAAATAACGATAAAGAGCGGCTGCCATGATTGGTTGCGGAATGGCCACGACGGAGCTACGAAATGGTGGTGCTCTCATGCTAACCCCAGCTTCAGTCTGAAAGTCATGTGACTTGTTAATAAAACTTTTCATTGGTTCATTTTACTTTTCTTATTCTAATGATGAAAGGCTTGGTCATATGACCTAAAAATTACGCTTTTTATTACTTCCGAACATTATTTTTTCTTAAATATATGTTATAATGTTCCAGGCTAATGTACTTTCCCGGAAAATTTACAACTGTCCTGCAAGTAAAATATATTCTTTTTTCGAGAAAAAGAGCGTTTCTTCGTCCCATGACGGAGCCGTTGAGCAAAAGAGGGTCGACCTGCTGTCTTAGTCGCCGATACGCCTGAATATGAGATTCTTATCGATCACTTTATGTTGCAGGAGTAGAAAACACAACAGCCCTTGACCATTTATCTTTACTGCGTTCCTGCGTATTATACCTTTTACCCTTCATGTAATTGGTCTGCTTTATTTCACTTGCCTGTTAATGATTCTAAAACAGTGACTATTATTAAAAACGTTACCAATGTATATACTACTACCATGTTTTCTTTTAAAAACCTTTATTGTGAAAATTTCATTATACAAATACGAGCCTATAACCACGTGGGCCGGCCACGGAGCAAACTGTAATCGTATATGATGAGTAGACATTTACACTGTAGAGGAACGTAACGGGCGGGCCATTAGGTTGCAAGAACTAAGGTGTCTAACAGTTGCGGAATCGGTGGACGTACATTTTATAATTAAAATACGACAGGGCCAGTTACAATAAAATTATCTAGATATACATTTGCGGGCAAGTACCATGGGTGACGTTAATTCGAACTTTCAATAGTACAGTAATCAATAACACATCAGAACTTAATATCAATAGGGATGTCGAAATATTCAATCAATTCTCGTCCCCGCCCGCCATATGCTTCAAAACTGCATACGTATCTCGTGATTTCAAGGTTCTGCAACCAGTACACAACAAGGAGTTACGAGTCCCATTTATTCCGGCGCCATTTTGGGCGAGGACGGGCAGGTCCAGGATATAGTCAAAATGTCTCTACCAACCATCGACTATGATGATGTTCATATGCTGTATTTATTAGAGTAACACTCATCTGTCCACATGAAATTAATTTGCCACAATCTAAACATGTCATTTTAATCTTTCCAAAGTTCTAAATATTTGGGACCATTTCCCTTGCCTCTGATGCTGTCAGTGCCATTTCTTTGATGAATGTACTGGCAGGTCAGGGGTTCTCCTCCAAATCTCTCTTTTATGCAGCACTATAATTAATTGGTGCCACCTCTCCATATGACGATGCATGGTATAGTTACCATAACTATATATTTTTTCGGTTCCTCTGGAGAGTACATCGTGGCAGATGAAGCGTGTAACGTACCGGGAATTTACCTTTTTTTGCATGTACAGGAAAGGAAAAAAAAAAATCGAGCGTCCGAGTTCTAAAGTGTCCCAGGGCCATTTTAGTAGACCAGGCCCAAATCCAAAGAACAGGCCGCCATTTTGAGAGTCCTGTTGCAGCCGCCTGTCGCTGTAGCATCAAGAGCGGCCGAAACTCAGCTGAATGGCAACTGAAACGGTAAAGGGGCGCCCCACTACAGCAGACGAGCCTCCACCTAGGAAGGCCCGTTCACGCCGCCCCCCCCCCCTTCGGGCACCCCACACCGTTATTCGGAGCAGTATTGTAGGATGGCCACACCAGTGCGGCAACTTGCTAGACATCACCTCGGTGGTAACCGAATCTCAGCGCCTTCTGGTGTCTTCTCTTCAGAAAATATTCTTGCGCTACCTTTGCCCCATTCGCACATCGGTCCGCTACTGATGCCATCTCACAGGCTAATGGGGCGCCCCACGCCGAGTTTCAGCATTGTAGGATGACCACACCAGTACAGCAACTTGCTAGACATCACCTCGGTGCCATCCGGATCTCAGCGCCCCACTGCAGATGAAGTGCCTCTCAACTATGAAACCACCACGGTGCCATCCGGATCTTGGCGCCTTGTGCTGGTTCCGGCCTATTCACACATCGGTCCGCTACTGACGCCATCTCACAGGCCAACGGGGCGCCCCACGCCGACTTTCAGCATTGTAGGATGGCCACACCAGTGCGGCAACTTGCTAGACATCACCTCGGTGCCATCCGGATCTTGGCATCTCAACGCCTAGTGGTATCTTCCATACAGAAAATATTGTTGCGCTGCCTTTGGCCCCATTCGCACATCGGTCCGCTACTGACGCCATCTCACAGGCCAACAGGGCGCCCCACGCCGACTTTTACCATTGTAGGATGGCCACACCAGTGCCACAACTTGCTAGACACCACCTCGGTGCCATCCGGATCTTGGCATCTCAGCGCCTTGTGGTGTCTTCTATTCAGAAAACATTGTTGCGCTGCCTTTGGCCCCATTCGCACATCGGTCCGCTACTGACGCCATCTCACAGGCCAACGGGGCGCCCCACGCCGACTTTCAACATTGTAGGATGGCCACACCAGTGCACCTTACTAGACACCACCTCGGTGCCATCCGGATCTTGGCGCGTTGTGCTGCCTTCGGCCTATTCGCACATCGGTCCGCTACTGACGCGAACTCACAGGCCAACAGGGCGCCCCACGCCGACTTTCAGCATTGTAGGATGGCCACACCAGTGCTGCAACTTGCTGGACACCACCTCGGTGCCATCCGGATCTTGGCGCGTTGTGTTGCCTTCGGCCTATTCGCACATCGGTCCGCTACTGACGCCGCCTCACGTGCCAACGTATTTTCTCCGCATTTTATACCCTATGCCGCATAACAGGTCATGTGACTTGTTTATAAAACTTTTCATTGGTTCATTTTACTTTTGGTTTCCTAATGATGGAAGGCTTGATCATATGACCTAAAAACAACACTTTTCATTGGATGAAAACTTTTTTTTTTTCCCAAACGATGAAAGCCCCACCTTGTTTCTGGATGTTTCAGACTGAAGCTGGCGTCACCATGAAAGCACCACCATCTCGTGGCTCCGTCGTAGTCATTCCGCGAGCAATCATGGCAGCCGCTCCCCACCAGAAGCCTGCAGGAGTCGGGGGCCCCCAAAACTTTTGATGAATCCTCAAGGCGGAGGGGACGCTTTCGAGAATGGGGTCCAAGACCTAGCAGACAAGCGTCCGATTTCCAAGGTGTCCCAGGGCCATTTCAGTGGACCAGGCCCAAAAAGGAAACAGCCTGCCGCCATTTTGAGAGTCCTGTGACAGCCGCCTATCGCTGCACCGCAAGAGTGGGCGCAACTCAGCTGAATTGCGGCTTTTGACACAGTGGACCAAAAGCGGACGGAATGGCAACTGAAACGGTAAAGGGGCGCCCCACTACAACAGACGAGACTCCACCTGGAGAGGCCCGTTCACGCCGCCTCCCCCGGGGCGCCCCACGCCGTTATTCGGAGCAGCATTGTAGGATACCAAAACCAGTGCGGCAACTTACTGGACATCACCTTGGTGCCATCGTTCTGCTGCCTTGGAACTATTCGCACAACAGTTTGCTACTGATGACCCACCCCCCGCGACGCCCCACGCCGGATTCCGAAATCAGTGAAATCTGGACGTTGTGCTGCGTTGGGACTATTCGCACAGCCAACCGCTACTTCGTTGTTATTCCCTAAAAATGTTTATATGTTATTACTGTTTTTGTTTTCTTGTATATATTTATAAGTTATTAAAGTTTTATAATCTTACTACTTTGTTGGAGTGCTATATATTTTTAATGTGACACATAATTGTAAAAACTTTGATGTACAAAGAGTCATCCCTGGAATCTTCCGCTTCAGGCTCGGTCCCCTCCCCAATCACAATACAGGATGGTTTTCAGATAATAGGAACGCGTCTGCTGTGACGGATCTCATCGAGTGTGGGCCTTGATCTACTATAACTCCTTTGAAGAGGGGTGATTCTTTACAGCTGGGGCCATAAACTACATCTGCAGGGCTAGCTGATAGCCTAGGACCGGCCTGGACAATCGGACACAGAGGAAAAGGAGTGTCAGAGGGTGCGGTAGTGAATAGGGCGAAAGGGAGGTGTCGGGCGGGCACAGGGTGTGATTCTCAGGGAAGAGCAGCGCTGATGGGGGGTGGTTTATTACCCATGCATAAGACAGAGAGCGGGGGTGACCACTGCCTGGGGGAGATGCTTGCGAGGGTGGGGAGCCATGCTAAGGATCGACAGCGTGCAGAGAGTGCGTCTGGTCAAGGCATCTAAAATGACTGCCGTGCACGACAAAAGTGTGGCATTTGAAAAAAGGCAAGATGGCGCAGACAATGTTTTTCAACACTTCCTGATTTCCTTCGAATCGAACGTTAACAGACGTTGGGGCATATTACCAAAGTTATCTGATATTTATCCCTAACGATGCTTAGCAACGAATTTTTTACCGCTAAGCATCTTCAGAAATTATCGCAGATAAACCTTGCTATTATCAAGGTTTATCGCAAATACGATAAAAAACTACCGCAATGCATTAATATCGCTGAAAACTCAGCGATATTCATGCATTACCGAGCTAATGCTCTTAGCCATGTTATCCACCTCCCATTGGATAACATGGCTAAGAACTGCTCAGGGCAGGTGGTAGCTTTTGGAGATATTCGCGCTGATCGCGAATATTTCCAAAAGTTGGTAATAGGAGATAGCGATGTTAGCGACTGTTTCCAGTCGCTAACATCTTGGCATGCCCACTTTGCATGTCATTAGTGATAAATATCACTCACATGCAAAGTGGGGCCCAAGATGGTCGCTATCTCCTACTAGCCGTCGCTAACTGGTGTTAGCAACAGCTAGGTAATACAGAGATAATTTTATCTCCGCGAAGCGGAGCGCTGTTACAGATATATATCTTGTTTTTGAACGTTAATTTCTCAAAATCCACTGAAGCACATATATTGAGACCTAGCAAAGGCACATCGAGCTACCAGTCCCTACAATTTTGCCAAGTTTCGTGCAAATCCATTCAGCCGTTCGATTATTATTATTTTTTTTTTTTTTGCCCCGCGGGGCCATTTTAAAACCTCCACATCAAACCTAAGAGGTCAAGGAGGATCTACTATGCCCCCTTATGGTCATTTGCCCCTTCACTTTGGCCTCCTCTTGTCTCTCGATCCTACCGAGAGACAAGATGGCGGCCGCTACGGACTGTTTGCAATGTTTACAGACGCCGGAGAACCAATCAGCTTCGCAAACCTCCGTTACGCGAAGCGGAGCGCTGTTACAGATATATATCTTGTTTTTGAACGTTAATTTCTCAAAATCCACTGAAGCACATATATTGAGACCTAGCAAAGGCACATCGAGCTACCAGTCCCTACAATTTTGCCAAGTTTCGTGCAAATCCATTCAGCCGTTCGATTATTATTATTATTTTTTTTTTTGCCCCGCGGGGCCCTTTTAAAACCTCCACATCAAACCTAGAGGGTCAGGGAGGATCTACTATGCCACCTTATGGTCATTTGCCCCCTCGCTTTGGCCTCAGCTTGTCTCTCGATCCTACCGAGAGACAAGATGGCGGCCGCTACGGACTGTTTGGAATGTTCACAGACGCCAGAGAACCAATCAGCTTCGCTTCACAAAGCTCCGTAACGCGTAAAGTCCGCGAACCGGAGCGCTGCCCGGTCCGCTGTTACAGATATATATCTTTTTTTGAACGTTAATTTCTCAAAATCCACTGAAGCACATATATTGAGACCTAGCAAAGGCACATCGGGCTACCAGTCCCTACAATTTTGCCAAGTTTCGTGCAAATCCATTCAGCCGTTCGGGCTAAAAGTGAGGCCAACCGCCCTATGGAAAACTCAATGTTAAAAACACGTTTTGGGACCCCCCTTTTTTCTCGGCCCCCCCTTGACGAACCCCCCCAAAATTTTTAAGGGCTGCTCAGAAACAAAATGTGCCATTTTTCTGAAAATTTCAGCCAATTCCGTCCACAAACGCCAAAGTTATTAGACATAGAATTTTCAAAAATCCCATAGAGAAAAAATCCTAACTATATATACCTACTGGCGACCGCCAGTAGGTAATATATATATATATATATATATATATATATATATATATATATATATATATATATATATATATATATATATACATATATATATATATATATATATACATATATATATATATATCCTGAAAGCCTGCTTGAAATTGACAGGGCCAAGTTAGAAAAAAGCCCTAGCACATACATACACCCTAGGAATCTTGGTTAGGGATATATATCATATATTCGGTTCCATAACCTAGATGCCTAGGGTGTAGGTGCTTTTGTTTTAAATTGGCCCTGTCAATCTGTCCATTTGAAACAGTCTTTCAGCAGCTTCCTGCTGAGAAACCTTCTTTATTTCATTGTTTATTGCAAACAAGAAGTGTTTTGACATGGTCTTCGAGGGCCTAATAAAGAGTCACTGAATCCAGGTCAACCGATAGAGCAGACAAGTATTGTGTCATCTGAGACAGTGTTGAGTTTTTTTCACAATCAATGCACAACTTCCCAACACTGTAAGTTGTCACCACCCTGAGTGTTCAGACTGCACATAACTCAGGTCAGGCCTACTGATCTTTTTTTGCAGTTTTATATAGCGCAAACTCGACCCGAAGGTATCAAAGCACTTCACATGAGCACCAGCTGCATTACAGATGGACACATGCATTTTTAGACACGGGGAGATTAAGTGATTTGCCCAGAATCACAGGATGTTTAAGCCTGCCGCTAGACTCCAATTAGTTCCCCAGATCCATAGTCCAAACCCTCGGTGTTACCGAAGAATTATGCTTTACTGCTCCTAGTGTTTAATATTGTTTAATAGCCAAAACAACTATCCCTTCCAATTGGGGTCTGGGGAATTGTATGTGCTAATGCATAATTCCCATCTTGTATTTTGTAAACTGATGCCAGTTTTCAAAATGTGTGTGTTGTGTTCAAAGCTTTTCTCTTACCTAATCCAAGACATGATGGTTGTGGCACAGTTTTTTTCAGGAAAATCATTTGTTGGGGTACCAGGCAACAAAGCCTTAGTTCCCTGAACTTGCTAGTCTTTGGTAAATTGAATTTATATCTATAGTGTCGCTACAAATGTTGAAACCCTGTTTTGACAGCTGGGAATTAAAAAAAAGCAGAGTATATCAGCTTGTTGCCTGTTTGCACAATAAAGTTTTCCTCTCCTGTGGGAGTGACAGTTCACGCTTTATAAACTCCAGATTTCATTTCATTTCACTACAGCAACGTATTACTTATTTATAAAATTCTTCCGGATATACTCCAGGCTCCTGAAATTATTTGTTTATGTGATGGAAATATAACCTACATTTTTCCTCATGAATTCAAGACAAGGGGACATATTACCAAGCAATAGCGATAATTATCGCTATTGCTTGGTTAGAGAGAAAATGTTACCGCTGAGCTGCGGCGATTTTTATCGCAGATAAACCTTGGTATTACCAAGGTTTATCGCAAATGCGATAAAAAACGGCCGCAATGCATGAATATCGCTGAAAAGTCAGCGATATTCATGCATTACCGAGCTAATGCTCTTAGCCATGTTATCCACCTCCCATTGGATAACATGGCTAACAACTGCTCAGGGCAGGTGTTAGCTTTTGGAGATATTCGCGCTTAGCGCGAATATCTCCAAAAGTTGGTAATAGGAGATAGCGATGTTAGCGACTGTTTCCAGTCGCTAACATCTTGGCACGCCCACTTTGCATGTCATTAGTGATAAATATCACTCACATGCAAAGTGGGGCCCAAGATGGTCGCTATCTCCTACTAGCTGTCGCTAGGTAATAGGGAGATAATTTTATCTCCGCTTTCTTGGCTTTTAAAGCCAAAAAAGCAGAGATAAACCCCCTTGATAATATGCTCCAGGGTTATTAATAACAGGTGTATACAGTTAACCATTACATGCAATAGCTGTGTAATTATTTCCTGCACCACAAAGGTCCTTCCACTAGCTGCCTTTCATGAACAGGATCCACTGACTTTCTTCACAGTGAACTAAACTAGTCATGTAACTCCTCACTACTGAACAGTAATTTTGAATTAATTCTGTGATTATCTATATCTCTCTTGGCCTGTACATTTACTTTACTGCATCATAACAAAATTGAAGTGCCCATCCAATTCATACTTGCTAAAAGTAATCGCAGCCAAATTTCTTCCAACCCTCACGTACGGCTCAGAACTATTCAGAGGGCAAGACGCAAACTTCCTGAATCTTCAACAATCAGAGTTATTCAATTGTCTTTCAGATCCCGAAGTTTGTTTCACAAGCTCAAGTACTCCTAGAATTTGGGTTATCAAACCAACACCAAGTAGAACAAGCAGCAAAACAAAAAATGTGTTGGAAACTAAAGGCAGCACAAAAAGATTCTCTGATGGGATATTGTTGGTTCGAAATAAAGAATCAAACAAAAGGAAAAAACGCTTGGAATACAGTCCTCGAAGAAGTCTTGACAAACCTCAAAATGCAAGAAGCATGGAACACTAATTATACCTTTGCAGCTTTAAAAAAAAAAGGCAATAATGCGACAAAACAAAAAGCCTGGATTACAGATAAAGCCGCATCAGCAAAGAAAAAACATGGGGGTATATTACCAAGGGCCTTATCGCCGCTTTAGCGGGAATTTTTCCCGCTAATGCGGCGATAAAACTATCGCGCTATGCCCAAGCGGCCGCTAACTACTGTTAGCGACTGTTACCATGCGTTAGCAACCAAAAAAATTATCGCGATACACGGAGGCGATAAATATCGCTAATGATATGCAAGGTAGGCGTACCCTCGCTAAATGACACCTAAATTCCCGCTAAAACGATATCGCACTAATATCAACTAACGCATGGACTTGCTTAGAGGGGAAAAAATCCCCGCTAATGCCCTTAAGCAGGAGATAAATAAGAACTGCTAAAAGCAGTTCTAAAACATCAAAACTGGAGATAAAATTTTCCATAAAAGGAGACATAGGCCAGCCCAGACCCACCACAAAGCTGAGGACCTGCAGACGTCATGGAAGCAGTAATCATACAGGTGAGGAAAAGTGAATGTTGCCTTGTTATGTGTCCCTACGTGTTCCCCATTATATGTTATATGTGCATGATCGATATGCATATGTTCCCCCTTGATGAATAAAGACGCAATTATGGTTGTGTCCAACGTTAGTATGCCAGTTTCCAGTCCTCGTGAAAGCAACAAGTATTAGGCCTATGTTGCCCATGTTTTACATTGTGCACGTTAATTCATCGAGTTGTCCCCGTTTCTAGGCCTCAAAGGGCCCGGACACCAGATTCAAGCTCCAGTCTCCTGAAACCACTCCAAGGAGCGATGCAGCCCCTCCCGCATCCCTGACCCTTCGCTTACTTTCTGCCAAGCAGCGCGGTGGCCGGCCTGGCCTGCCTGCCTGTCTGCCAAGAATATGTTATGCCTCTAGTTATCAGTTCAGCTCCCCGGCTTCACATTCCTAAGCTAACGAACCGCATAAACATCTTCAGCTATAGTCTAGTCTTCCTGTCTCCATGTAAGAGAATTACTGAATTAATATCCATAGAAGATTCATAGCACACGCAATACATGTAGAATATATGCATGCACCAGTCTTAGTGTCAAGTAGCCTTTGCTCTGATGACTTTTAGATTCTATCAACATGTACTCCAAACACGAGATACCAGATATGCTATAGGTACATGTCGTCCTGACATCCCAGACTTTAGTCTCCTCTTTTAGTGCAGAAGTCAGAGCCCCCAGCTCTCCCTAGTTACACGTCATGGCCCGTTTGCGCGCACCACTAGGTTAAAGGTTCCAGCTGCCTAGGTACCCCCCTCCATGTATCCACCCATTTATGACACTTCTGTGACGTTTTCATCACATGTCTACGTGCACGCCCTGTGCACGCCTTCTTTGTACGCCCATATGTTCCTATCTTACGTTTGTCACTTGTTACGCCTACTGTATGCAATGCAATTGTACTGTTTTTCTATATATACTATGTAATGTTAATGAGACGTTGCAGCTGCCATTCCATTTCATTGCATGCCACTTCATGGTCTTTAGGCTCGAGCCATCCGAGTTAAGCCATTCTGACTCAGATATCACGGATCCTGCCTCTTATTCATTGAGCTATCTGTTTTAGTTAATGTATAGAAAAATAGTACCGGTAATTATTTATTTATTTACCACACAGGTTGGACTCCGACAAAGGCCACAGCCCCCACCACCACCACCACCACCACCACCACCGCCTCCTCCTGGACCACCACCAAGGCAGCAGCAAAGACGACGGCGGCCAATGCGCACACGACTTGTCCTCGGAGATCTACAACCCCAGGATATCATAGCCCACTACAGGCTCAAACGGACATCCATTGATTATATACTTAACCACATTGGCCACCGGCTCACACCAGCAACCCAGCGGATAACCAATATTCCACCGCAAACAAAGCTACTCGCTGTGCTGCATTTCCTGGCCTCAGGGACATTTCAACCCACAACATCCAGAGTGGGTGGAGTCTCACAGGCAGCCTTTTCCAGATTCCTCCCAATTGTGTTGGATGGCATAATCAGCCTGATACCTCAGGAACTACACTTCCCCAATACTGTGCGTGAACAGCTCCTGGTCAAGCAGGGTTTCTATGCCATAGCTGGAATCCCACAAGTACTGGGTGCAATAGACTGCACACATATCCGATTAGTGCCTCCTGCGGACAGGGCACACATATATAGAAACCGAAAGCACACTCACTCAATGAATGTGCATGCAATAGTGGACCACCGTGGAATGTTCTCTAATGTCATTGCCAAGTTCCCAGGGAGTGTGCATGATTCCTATATTTTCCAGCAGTCAGTCATCAACCAGCGCTTCCAGGATGGACAATATGGGAATGCAGTCCTAGTTGGTAAGTAGTAATCCAACATACCACTTCCATCTACAGCACATAGATGCATTACAGAAATGTACCAATTACTATGTCACCATATCACATACAAGGGGGCACATTTACAATTACTGGCGCATTCCTGTTAATCTGCAGGGATGCGTCAGTTACTGTGCGCCACAGCCCCAACATCATGGATGTGCCTCATTTACAAAGCCGTGCACCGTGGTGCAAAAACAGCACAGATGTGTGACGCAACGGTGCCGTCAAAGTGATGCATAGCTGGAATAGCGTCACAAGCACCACGCAGCTCCTGCAATGCTCTGTGGGCCACATCTAGTTAATGCTGCCTCAATCCTTATACCTGCTTCAGCCAGGCACAGGGTTGTGACGCAGCATGGGCCTAAAAGTGACTGAGTGAAATCTGTAGGAGTTCACTCCGCCACTTTTAGGAGGTGTCCCAGCCGCAGAAGGCCCCCCCTGCACAGGAACGCCTAGTTCAAGATCAGAAATTTGTATAGCGCACTACTCACCCAGAGGGTCTCAAGGCGCTTGAGGGACGGAGGTGAATTTCCTAATCGAATATCCAGGTATTTAGTTGCTTTCTGAAAGAGAGGTGGTTCAGAGTGAGGCGGAGGTGGGTGGGGAGAGAATTCCAGGTTTCAGCAGCTAAGTAGGAGAAGGATCTTCCCCCCCATGGTGGATCTGTGGATGCGCGGGTTAGCGGCGAAGGCTTGATTGACGATCGTAGTTGGCGGGAGGGGGTGTAGAAGGATAGACGCGTGTTGAGGCATTTGGGTCCTAGGTTGTAGAGGGCATTGTGTGCGTGGGTGAGGAGAGGGAACGTTATTCTCTTGTTGACAGGGAGCCAATGGAGGTCTTTCAGGTGGTCGGAAATGTGAGCTTGCTGAGGGATGTCTAAAATGAGCCTGGCTGAGGCGTTTTGGATGTGTTGGAGCTATTTCTGTAGTTTGGCTGTGGTTCCGGCATAGAGGGTGTTGCTGTAATCCAATCGGCTTGTGACCAGTGCCTGGGTGATTGTCTTTCTTGTTTTGGTGGGTATCAAACGGAAGAATCTTTTTCACCATTCGTAGGATATTGAAGCGAGATGATGAGATGGCGTTGACTTGTCTGCTCATCGAGAGGGAGTAGTCTAGGATGAAGCCCAGGTTACGTGCGTGGTCCGTAGGTATGGGTGCGGTTCCGAGGGCTGGTGCCCACCATGAGTTGTCCCAGGCAGAGGGGGATGGTCCTAAGATGAGGACTTCTGTTTTGTCCAAGTTTAGTTTTAAACGGCTGTTCTTCATCCATTCGGCTACTTCTTGCATTCCTTCGTGTAGGTTGATTGTGGCGGTGTTTGGGTCTTTTGTGAGGGAGAGGATCAGCTGGGTGGCGACTGCGTAGGAGATGATGTTGAGGTTGTGTAGGCGCGCGATGGATGCGAGGGGACTCATGTATACGTTGAAGAGGGTGGGACTGAGTGAGGATCCTTGTGGTACACTGCAGAAGACTTCGGTGGCCTCTGATTTGAAAGGGGGGAGGCGGACTCTCTGGGTTCTTCTGGTGAGGAACGATATGATCCAGTCCAATGCCTTTCCTTGTACTCCGATGTTGCTGAGGCGTTGTATGAGGGTGCTATGACAGACTGTGTCAAAGGCTGCGGAGAGGTCAAGTAAGATGAGAGCAACTGTTTCTCCATTGTCCAGTAGTGTAAGGATGTCATCTGTT
This sequence comes from Lissotriton helveticus, assembly GCF_964261635.1. Classification (NCBI taxonomy): domain Eukaryota; kingdom Metazoa; phylum Chordata; class Amphibia; order Caudata; family Salamandridae; genus Lissotriton; species Lissotriton helveticus. Next base: position 1,763,706,820 of record NC_136068.1, read on the forward strand.
GCAGCAAAGAGGGCGGTTGCGGTGCTGTGTTTGGCTCGGAAGCCTGATTGAGAGGAGTTGAGGGATTTGTTGGATTCTAGGAAGGCAGTGAGCTGACTCTTGACGGCTTACTCGATGACTTCGGCCTACATGTGGTGCAGGGCATTACAATGTTACGCATCTCCCAGATGCCTCAGGTTGTAAGTACTCCTGCACAAAAGTGATGCAACGATGTTGCAAATGAGACGCAAGGGGTGTTGAAATCTGCCCCAAGATGTCCAAAAACAACAGCCCACACCAGACACATTGACACCATGAACTGTGGTCATTGTTGCCAGATACATAGACCAAAATCACTGCAAGTTGTACATCCCTGTCCCCCTCCCCAAAGTTGCAAGATGTGTGAAACATGCATGTGTGACGGAGAAACATCACTCACAAGCAAACTTGCAACACAACTCTCACTGTGCATGTCCTGTGCTGGACAGGCATGATGAATACCACAGGAGAGACTGACATGTTGCCATTTAGTGTGCTAGTGTAGTACTGCTGCATGTCACTTACCGTCCGTGACCCAGTAGCACACTACAATGTGTGCATATTTGCCAAGGCTGTATGGAGTACGCCGACACATGTGAGGCAGATGCAGACTACCTGGTACACCTCTAGGTATATGGAGACTGAGCCTCAAATATGGATCTGATACAGGACTGTTGCCTCATTAAATAGTCAATTTACTTATTTACAAGATAACACAGTAATACTGCACTCTACGGCAGTACATACTTGAAAAACAAGAGACGTCAGTGGATAATATAGCACGGGCATGCACAAAAACATAAGGTTCATACCTCATATTATGGCTTGCCTGATGATATAGGTGATGCATCAACCACTGTTGACTATTAACTATGGAAAGTATGAGTCGTGGAAGAATGAATGGTGACACTTACAGGTGATGGAGGAGAAAGGCAACTCTGCAGTTGACCCCAGTTGTACTTGGGTACTGACGTCCTTGCCAGTTCTACAGCATAAGTTGACAGGGTCCCTACAGTAATCCAAGTCTTCCAGCCAGCACTCCATACCTGCCTACGCCCTACCATCCCATGTAAATAGGATGTGGCGTATATCCAGTCTGAGAGCAAATCTGACCAACCTGGCCACTGTCCCTTAATGTGCTGAGTATGATGAAGTAGTCAAACAGAGGTGTACACGGAAACTGCTAAGCCATCGTGGTTCTCAAGTATCTCAATACTACCTCCCAGCATAGGTGACCATGAATACAGACCCAGGACAAAATAATAAACACTGGCCCGGATTGTTCACAGCACTTGCAATGATCATTTCCCCTGAGAACCAATCTATGGAGCCCCACGGGTGGTTGGCATGTTTGGTGGCCAGTTTGTAAAGTAATGATCAGAAAGTTGACATTGGGGGTGAGGCAGCTTGTCCGATGGTACACTTTGGCGGTGCAAGCGCCTCCGGGGTTGTCAATCCCCATGCTGCCACCCGTGCCACACAGCACCCTGGATGCCATTGGCTGACCTTGGCTCACGCCTCACGCCTCCCAGCTGACCCCTCCTCCCTTCATCCCCTTATTTCGCAGCTGCAGCGCAGTGGTGACAGCGACCCTTGACCCTTGGATAGGTCGGTTACCCACTGCTGCAGCTCTGTCTGCCCTGTCCGCTCTTCCAGCTTTGACCCTTCCTCAGATCGACGCTGATTCGCCTGTGTCATTGCTGCATGGCCCCCCTTGAGTGCCTGTGCCCCTTGCCTTCTGGGTCCCTGTGTGCCTGCTCTCATCCCTTCTCATTTTGTACCTCGTGTGAGTGTTGAGTGGTATTATTCATCATACACTATTGCTCCATTGCTGTTGTGCAGCGGACGCACTGCTGTTGTGCCGAAGGGGCAACAAAGGTAGCCTGTCTGTGCCCGTCTGCGCATGGATGGTGCCCAGCGCCAGGACCCCTTGCCCTCAACAACACCAGGCCACCGGTCTGAACAACGATGCCACCACCCTCCACACACTCAACGCCAACTTGAACAACACCTGCCACCAAGCCAGCACAAAATGCACACACGGACCCTTCACCTGGCAACCCAGCAAGTTCACCTGCCTCTGGACCAGCACCGCACCCGCCTGGCCAGGCCACAGAAAAAACCACCTCAAGTGCATCCTGCTCTACACCCGCTCTGTCCACAGGCACACTGCTGAACTCTGGAACCTCCTGGACACAACATCATCAGATGTTGCCATGCTCACATTAAAATGGATGAATGCCTCCTCTGCCCCCCACATCGCCATACACATTCTGGATGGCCCCAACACCACCCTAAGAGGCACTCTCATCTACAGACCCCTGTGACCACGCACACAATTCTGCAAACACATCGCAGACTTTGTCAGCTCGCTGGGCCAAACACCCTCAGAGTACAACCTCCTTGGGTACATCAACTTCCACCTGGTGAACAACAATGCCAAAAACACCACCACCACCCTGCTGGCCAACCTCGCCAACCCCAGACTCAAGCAACTGGTGAACACCCCCAACCACTATGCGGGCCACACGATTGACCCCTTCTTCTCCTCCAACAAGCACATCCCCTTCAACCACTCCACCGTACTACATTGGACAGATCACAGATGCTTCCACTCTACTTCAGGAGAACAACGACTCACCACCACCTGCAACAGGTACCCCATAGAAGCCGGAGCAAGATCACTTCTGACCAGCTCACCACCTCCCTTAGCTAGAACCCTCCCACCAACACGACGGACACCAAATAATCTGACCCAAACCTCACACAGTGGATCAACAACTTAGCAAATGAGCTTGCACAGATGAAGTATCCTCCCAGCAGACCTGGCAGTAACAAATCCTCATTGTACTACTAAATCTGATTCCAAAGATAACCTGCAGCCCCCTCAAGAAAGCCTTGCGCCACGACCAGTCAACAGGAAACATGAGTCAATGACAGCCCTCAAGAACGCCGCCCGCAAACAACACCAGCTTATCACAAACACCAAAAGGACAAGAGTCAGAGAACTACTAGACAACAACAACCACACCAGCAGGGAACTCTTCAGCATCGTCAAAGAGGTCTCATACCATTACGCCTGCAACAATGACATCACACACTCGCAAGACCTCAGCGCCTCACTTGCCTCGTTCTTCCACCACAAGATTGCCGACATACACAACAGCATCAGCACACAGACGACACAGCAAACCACAAAACCTGCCCCACCCCCACCACCCTCTGCCCCTAGACCTCGGTCAGCTCAGAAGACACCACCCGCATGATTAACACCATCCACTCCGGCTCGGCAACGGACCCCTGTCCACAACACATCTTCAACAAAGCCTACTCCATCATGGCACCCCAACTCCGGGACATCATTAACAGCTCCCTCGCATCCGCCACCTTCCCGGAGACTGAGGGTGATTAATAAGCTTTATCACTTATAGCATACTTGTCCTGTCTTAACTTGGAAAGCGTATGGCCTTAATTCATAAAGGCCCTTAGTTTTGTTTAGTATGGTGTTAAGATTAACAAAAAGTCTTATTAGTAAAAGATCAGAAACATAAGAGATGTGACATAGCAACATTGATAATGTCTGTTGAGCACTCATGTCATTTGGTTTTGAGTCCAGGACAGGAAGGAGCACACAGTACAGGTAGTGGATGGTGTAGCACATGCTGGAGTTGATGTTGTTGTTGAACCTAACAAGGGCCCAATGGTCCATGCATGTAACGGGTAGCTGCCTGGTGATTTGTTTCAGACCATGACGGTTCAGACCATGACGTTCTACAGCACGATTGCTGTATGCTGCCGCACAGTAGGTCAAGTGTGTGTTGTGTGTAATCTTGCCACCTATACAGCTAAGGTAAATTACAGTGCAGTAGGTGGATCACTGTCTGTTGCAGATGGGAAAAGAGCCACACATGCAACTCATCTGCACACTAAAATGATGTTGGATGGAGTCACAGCAGTGAGCCTTGATCACATGCTAACATGCACTACAGAATCCAGCTTAAACAGATGGGCAACTTGATATACGACTTGACATCCATCCCAACACACAAATCCATGCTCATCAACAACACATCCAGCACAACCAAATACTAATTCCGCTTTCCCTTGTATGTCACAGGGGACCAAGGATATGCACTGGGAGCATGGATGATGACACCAGTACGAAACCCCACCACCCCTGGCCAGAGGCAGTACAATGCGGCACAGATACGCACACGGTCCATTGTAGAGCGGACATTTGGTGTCTTGAAGTCCAGGTTCAGGTGCTTGGATATCACAGGTGGCAGCCTGCGGTACAGTCCCGAAATGGTGAACAAAATTATCATGGCATGTTGTGTGTTGCACAACATATGTGTCCGTACCAAAGCACCATGGATCGAAGTGCCAGACCCACCTGATGAGGATGAGGAAGAAGAAGAGGCTGGTGCTGTACACCCCACACCAAATGCTGCAGGACTTGCACGGAGGAACCGCATCATCAACAATTATTTTGTCTGAGTCTGTCACGTGGTGTTTGTTAAATAAAATAGTCACATAAAAAACATGTTCATGTGTTAGTGTCTGGCATGGGCACTGTACCCATTAAACAGTTACGTGTCCCAATGAGTGGTCAGAAGAGACAAATTTCAATAGAGTTTGGGAATGTGTACGCAGTACAGTTATGCCCTGCACTGTGTCTAATGTATCACACTCTACTTGTCAAGGTACTACGTAGGCTACACTATGTCATATGGTTGTGTCACATGCTTCAAATACTAGCAAACCAGGGTGCTGTGTGTGATGAGGATTTCATTCCTATTCTGAGTCCATTTCCCCAATCCATGTATGATGGATTGGGCATGTTGTGTCAATCACACAAATTTGGAGTGTGTGAAATGGTGTACAGGATGCCAATAGTCATAGCAACATCCCAATACACAATGGTGCCAATCATCAAGACACATGTCCAAACCATGTCCGTCGTAGCAGCCGTAAATTGACCCTTAAGATGTGAACTATGTTCCGGATTACCAGCATATTTCTTTTCCCATTGTAGCAGCCACAAGAAGTGCCGTATAAATAACCAGGGCCCGTAGAACTTACATATCCAGAATATTACCAAGCTCATTGTTGATGTATAATGTCAAGTACATATCTGCACAGATGGCCATACTGTCAATGAGGTCCATGAACATATGCCTCAAAGATCCATGTGTGGAATGTGATAAGACCTGCTATAAGGTCATGTAATGGCCAGAAATGTAGCTATGGCCGGTGAAAAGTGGCGCCATATGAACAGGGGAAAGGGACAATGAATTAGACCACTTTAAAAGTAATGGGACAAATTAGAGTAACAAGTTGATTTTGCGTCTCATGTGGGTACAACATTAGGTTGTCTGTCACAAGACCTCAGCCTGGAAACAACTACCAGCTACAGATCCACAAGGCCATACATCACTATGCTGACCAGATACTTTGCAGAATCGATGGACCATTACCATCACCATGACATGCATAACTGCAACATCCAAAATATTTTACATAGCTTGGTGAAGACACCTCCTACAGCTGGACAGACTAGTATATGTGTATACACACCGGGGCATATAATCAACACAGGCGATAAAATTATCGCTGCTTTTATCGGCAGAAAACTGCAGCAAAAGCGGCTTTAGCGGCAGTTATCTGCCGCTAAAGCGGCTTTAGCGGCAGTTTTCTGCCGATAAAAGCAGCAAAAATTTTATCGCCTGTGTTGATTATATGCCCCACAGACCCCTGGGTCATTCATAGATACCAGTTCGACACTTCTGTAATTGCATTTCAACCACTACGTGACATCGTAACATCAACATCTGACATAACACATGCAGGTGCACACACCACAATGTTTCATGGAAGTGATGATCCTATGTCACGTGTCCACCATGGGGGAGTAGCACATGTTAGACGAGGCTATCATCACTCATGGAGCACTTGTGAGCAATGGCAACATGACGTGGCATGTGTGGTGGCTAAGTGTACAAATAGTACTGACGTGCTTGGGGCTGCCTGGAGCTACCTTCCTAATTGTACCTACACCTGTAGGATGCAGAGCTGCTGCCCATGTTGGTAAGTTGTGGCCCAACTACAAACCTGCTGCAACCCTTCCACAAATGTGATGTTGATGAAAGGCATGCTCATTGCACCTAAGGGCCACAGACTCATGATTCACAGACTACACACATAACAGTGTGACGGCAGGGAATACTCTGTGTATGCAGGAGAGGAACTAATATTCTTTCAGACAGTGTGTATCCTTTCTAATGTATGATGCCAATATGGAGGTCAACCAGTGGTATGTAGCAGTGCATGGCAAACAAGACATGAGGACAGTAGTACTTGCCTTGCTGCATCCAAACATGGGCCAGGGGGCGTTCTCCTATCACAATTATCAAATGTATGTTCACTGGCATGTCCCAATAGATGACCTTACCTGATGGCCCATTTACATTGTGACAATGTCATACCATAGCATTGGTGCAATGTTGGCTCCACATGTTTACACATCTCAACATTAGTTTCCACCCTCTCAGGATCTGTATCAACATGTACACAGCTCGTATTGACATTGTTGTACATTCCTAAGGTATCAGTCTCTTGACCCTAAAAAGCTAGTTAAATCCTTAGCAACATATGACCAACACACGTATTAAACCGAAATTATATATTTATTTACAGTATTTACACATGGTGAGCATATAGGGCTAGTGCAGAGGGTGCCCGTTGGATGGCCAGACAGAGACAATTGATGTTATCAGGTCCAAGGGAAGAGGCATAGTTCACTCCACAGGCTGGTTGAAGTGGCAAGGAATGGGTTCATATGGCAGTCCATGGTGGGGGTCCAAGGATGTTCCGGGGGACAGTGAAAGTGAGTGAAAGAAGTTCATGGGTGGCACGAATCCGAGTGCAGCAAAACATAAGAAACTGGGGCTTTGGCACAGAGGGATACTACCGCTTTCTCCTCAGCAGAAATCCGCTGTCATCCTCATCTCCATCATCATCGGTGTCATGTGCCTCACAGGTGTCAGTGGGTGTTGTGGCAGCAGCCATGTGAGGCATTGACACACCTGGTGTTGGAGCTGAGGATGTGGAGGCTGCAGCAGCATCCATCTGCGCCAAACCCTGTGGCAGTAAGGAGGCAACAAGAAGGTGCAGGGCAGTGTAGATCCCAGTAACCTGGCGCATGTGTTCAGCCCTGGCAGCCAGATGTTGGGCCTGCATCTGCCCCATGGTCTCCAGGGTCTTCTTGATGTCGTGAATATCCTTGCTGACACTGCTGGTATCACCCTGAGCAGACAAAGCCTGCTGCCTCTGGACCATGACTCCAGCAATGTCAGCCATGGACTGGTGGAGACCATGGAGGGGGCCGTAGGTGTCAGTAAGCCACCCACGTAGGCCTGCAACTTCAGCTACCAATTGCTCCACCCTATCCCCCAACCGTTCCTGGAGCTCTATGATCCGCAGTTGGAATGGATCTGGCCCCAGGGTGGTGGGTGGGGTGGTGGATGCCTGCTGCTCGTTGGTGTGAGCAGGGTGTGGGCTCTGCGGAGGGCTACTGGGTTGCCCTGCACCGGAGGCTGGGGAGGCAATGACATTGAACAGGAGTTGCAGGTCGTCAATGTTGATGGTAGGATAGGCGTCTGTGTCATCAGTGGGTGCCAAGCCAGGTTGCTCTTCAGGAGGTGCAGTCTCGACCTCTGCAAAGTGACATGGGAGATGAATTACATCACTGTTTGTCACATACAATCATGCATTTGTTCATTACACCTTGATACAGCATGACATTGTCTGATCATACTTGTCTAGAGGTAAGGACTTGTGTTTGACAAATGGCAAATGATGGGAGAAGATGTCACATGAGAAGTAGTAGTGGTACATGGTGGTCTCACAGTGCCCTATTTTCAATGGGACATACAAAAATGGCTCTGCCTTTGCACTAGGAAATAGACTAATGAGTGTGGAGTGTATGTTAACACAATGCTTGATTATTTGGACTGTGATGCATATATACACTGGCTATCTGGCAGCCCTTGTGGGACTTCATCTCATATGCTCATCATTCCACACAATACTGTCACTGACATCACCTCCCCCTTAGTGGGTGGCTCATCTTAGTTCTGCTTTTATTTCATGCTGTGTGTCATTTGGATAAAAGATACCTATCTCGACGCACCAGACACATCCTTAGTGTGGACAGAGTAATGGAAGGCTGATACATGTCCTGGTGTGATAATGAATTACTGCAAACCTACCACCCATTCTAAAATCAGTATTCCAATAGGGGAGTTGCTATGTGTCCAGCTAGCCACAATGCCCATGCCATGCTTGGCTGCATTACGTTATGGCGTACCACATGTCGCCTATGTCCCACAGTGTCCGACAATGAGGCCCAGACTTCCAAAACCTGTTGGCTCCCTGCATGTCTGCAGGGATGCCACAGTAATTGGGCAGAACACAACATCCAGCATGGATGTGATGCGTATTTAATGTCCTGCAGCCTGGTCCGTAAAATAACAGTATGTGTGAGCCATCTATGCCGTAAATGTGTGGCATTGCTGGAGTGTGTTTGCAAGTGCAAGTCAGCCAGGTACAGATGCAAGTGGTAGTACGTGCAGGGTGTTGACATATGCAGGTTGGGGAGTAGTATTGTCGGTGACTCCATGCAAATGAACATTACTCGGAGTCATAGCCCTCCACGTACCAGTCCTTACAATTGTGCAGATAGCTAAACAAGATTTTGATTGACACATTAGCAAAACAGACAGAAGCAGTACAAGCAGCAAGTTACGCAAGCATTAAACAACACAGCGTTCCCAAAGCCAGGAAACACAGTCCCACACATCACCCTATGTCCACATGACATTAGAGTGTGCTGAGAACACCCAACGGCATCCATGCACAACCTGCCCAGGGAATCCCTCCAGAAGCAAGCACAATGATCTGCCACACCCAACGCAAGCAACCTCCAAATGGCCCATGTGCCAACACACCACAAGGCCAAACACAGGCCCCACAGCCAACACAGCCACTGATGGAGAGTAGGCACAGAATACCACAGTTAATGACCAGCCAGGCCAAAGGGAACCAAAAGGGATAACCTCCCTACAACAAAGGCACAGCATGAATGAGGCACACCTCCAGAGGGTGCACAAACGCCAAACTGAGCACCTGCACATACACATCAGTAAGCAGTACACGACAGACCAACATTACAACCATATACTCTGACAATGTGCATAGGAAGTAAAATCCTGCCCCAGGAGGAATTTACTCAAGGTCCATCGGGACAACAAGGGGCTCACATACTCAACCCACAAACCGGCAAAGGGCCATCCGGCCACACACAGAGCTTGCAGGGAGGACAGAGCCCAACCCTAGTTGAAGCCAAACACCACGTAATCCTACACACATCCCGGATTCTAATGCCGACACACCCTGTGTCGGACAGCACTCCAGGTAAAATGACCACACGACTGGCATGTGACCCAAGGGGCCAAGGGCTACCAAACCCAGGTCCTAACTCACCCATAGTAGGAGGACAGGCAAATGCTAGGAGGTCCAGACACACCACAGCCAACCCACAAGCAGAGCAGACACCCCGAGATGTGAAACAACAAGGGACCTCCGGCAAGCCGCTGCAAGCAGGGCCAGACTGGGAACCAAAACTGGGCCAGGCAAAGTGCTTGGCTGCCCCACTTGGGGAGGTTGGGGGTGCAACAGAGCTCCTTTCCAGGGCCGGTATTCGTCCAAAATCCTTACAGGGAGGAGTGTGCAGCTATGCAGCATCAACAGCCCTGTAGCTAAAACGGACCCCAGGGGCCCTAAACCGGCCACTACCCTAGCGGCGCACTGGGGGATTGGCCGGTGCCCACAACGGTCAGTCCGGGCCTGGCAGCAAGGCCCCACTGCCAAACACAATGTAGGGAGTCAGACCCGCCCCAAACAAACTCGATGCCTCCCCACGTAGCAGGTTCGAGCCAGTCCAACCTGCAGCAAGATCCACAAAACATGTGCAATTTGTGGGAACGCACACATATGGCATTTCACACCACCATCACACAGTGTGACCGGAACATCAACATCCTCAGGAGGTACAAAGGCAGTAAGAGCCCAGAGCAAACTAAGCAACCATGGGATATACATGAGGCCTCGGCTACAATCACACACTAGACCAGTGCGAGCCTGCGCCACCAGAGGCCCAAGACATGTACATTACCATACGGATATCAATGACTGCACCATGTGACCCCACAACCGCCCTGCATGAAGCATCACGCATGCTGAAAGAAAGTGCAGGGATAGGACGCAGCATTGGTCCAAGAGTGAGTGGCTGGTATCATTCTATATTACATTAGCCAATGGAATGACGCATAGCAACGCCAGTACACTACCTCCTGTGCATTTGTGCCACCCCCGGTGGCATCCATTAGTGATGTCAAATCTCCTTATGAGGCAAGACCTTGAGGATTTGCCGCAGCATTGGGTATCATTTGCACCACATATGCCGCACATGTATTGCGCCACAGCAGCTGCACTAAAAGTTACTCTGATGCTAACTTTCAGGGGTGCAAGGAACTAGTAACTCTGCACCATGATGTATGGTTTGTGGTGTGCTGATCTCCCCTATTGTGTGTTGCCTTTCTACGTCTGCATGATGGCATTTCACATATCACGCAATGCATGACATGTAGAGGCAAAACAAAGATTTGGACCATTCCCGTCTATTTAAATGCATTTTGACGTGAATCATTGAACGTCCTGCCATAGTTTTCCACAGAACCATGATGAAACAGTATTGTAGCATTATTTGTAAATATTTTGCCTGTAGGAAATCTGTGCATGATCACGTTCCCTGACCCCTATATCTTGTGTATATTTATTTTTCTAATTTAATCAATATTCTCATTTGTGGTTACACCTATTAATCATCCAAAATTTTGTGGTTGTGTTAAAAATAATTGCAATTTTTTCCTATGTTTTCTGCTATTTATTTATATATTTTGCATGAAATCCATGACTTTTATAATTGCAGATTTCCAATATTAATTTTTTGATGCTTAGCGACAGTTAGCGAGTATATTTTCGTCGCAATTCAAAAAAACGACTAGCATTTCGATGGATTTTGTATATAAATACCATAGCGATGTTTAATGTCACGCTATTCGTCGCTAACGCGATTAATTCTGTCGCTAAGGCGGGATTTTTTGCAGCAAACACAGGAAGTGGTGTATTACTGCTTCCTGTCACATGGGTGTGGTTTTTGCTTTCACTTTCTCTTTTCAGCACATTGCTGGTGCATGGGCTGAGGGAAGGAGGTGTATGGTAGTTGGTGTGTTGAAAGTTGGTTTTAGAGAGTGGTGCTGTGTGCTGTGTCCTGTCTGAAGTGTCTTTTAATAGTTGTTGTTGTATTTTATACTGTTTGTGTGTCTACTGTCCTCTGTTTTGTCTGCAGTGTCTGTTTGTTGTATTTGTAGTATTTTACACAGTTTGAGTGTCTAGTGTCCTGTGTTTTGTAGAGTTTATTTAGGGGTTAGTTTGTAATTTTCTATAGTTAGTTAGTTAATTGGGGTTTTATTTTTTACTTTTAAGTGGGTTAAGGGGCTCAGGGAGATGCCTGCTGTTGGGAGGTCAGGGAGGATGAGTGAGGAGGCATTGGGGGGGTTTTTATGGCTGATAAAATTTTATCTGCCAAATATGTTGGAGGCGGGGGGCCAGATCCTGCAGGGGTATGCTGTGGGGGCACGGAATGTGCGCTGGGAGCGTGTGAGGCTCCAAATGGAGCACTACTTTGAAATTGTACGCTCCGTGCAGCAGTGGAAGCACCGCTGGCAGGACATGACTGCGCGGGAGGCCGACCTCCTGGATTACACCTGAGTGATGTCAGGCATCCAGGGTGGTAAGTCTCAAAGCCATTATTTCACTTTAATATTCAAATGTAATGTAAGTTACGTGTTTGACATGTGAGTATGGCATGTACATGCTGACTCTTTACTGTGATACTGTAACTAAGTGTTGATGACAATGTCATTTCCCTATGGGCCATGTGATTGAAGCCAAAATGTGTTCGGTAACGCAGACATTCGCTAAATGGTATTTATGAGACATTTTTGGTGCAAAGTAAGGCTTCACTACTTTTTACTTTCCTTATTTAGCAATAGCATTTGAGGAATAGCTACTTTAGCAATTCCTTATATGCAATGTATCAAGGCTAATAACATTCCTAATAGCCATTAAGGTTTCACAAATTTCCACCTACTTCTAGTTGGTGGTAAGTAGCAAAATATTAGAATGTAGGTTTTTTGTAATCATCAAAAGGTGCCATGTGACGCTCATACATGCCCTTAGGGCATGTATGTGCGCCATATACGCACACATGTAATTTTCACTGGTGCAGCAGGGTGTTCTTATGACACACCTGCACCCTAGAAAATATACGCAAATAGCAAATTGCAATTTGCTAATCGCTAATTTTCCATTAATTTCTATGGGCCTCCTGCCACATAGAAATGATTGTGAAGTTTGAGATTAGCAATTTGCTAATCGCAATTGTGGAATATTAATGGATCCCTAACAAAAAGCTTTTTCCTACATACTTTGCATTTAGCTTTAGCAAAATTGCAAATCCTTCTAAATCGCTATTTAGTAATCGCTAAATGGAATGTTGATACATTGGTCCCAATGTGATTTGCACATGATTCGCTTCAGTTAAGATTAATTTGGGCTCCCACTTTCAGGCACATTTTAGCAGATTTACAAGCCACTTGGGGTTATGTTGCGGCGCAGTTGCATTACTTATGTGTCAAAGCGTCAGTGCAGGTTTTGCGCCATGGTGCAGGGTATGTACAATATCACTATTCTGGGAGAATCCTCACATTGTAAAGCTCTGCACCTTTAGGGTGCGTTCTGGCGCAGGGGAGGGCATTCATGCACAGGAACACCTCTGTAATGTGACAGAGTGAAATATATCAAGTTTGTGTCATTCACTGTCATGGCAATGCTGCGTCTTCACTCTTGCCCTGCCTGAAGCAGGCATGAGGATTGACGCAACATTGCCAAGATAGGGCCAACAGGAGCATTGCTGGAGCTGCGCCGCACATGCGTCGCAACTCCTGCATTGCATTGCATTTACAGCACAGATGCCTGAAACATAAGTGCAATTTTTGCCGCATGGTGCACAGCATGGGAAATGCAGCTCATCATGTGAGTTGGCCCATGGTGCAGTTTTACTCTTGCTAAACAAGGGACCACTGTAACTTAATCCAGAGGTCCTGGGTGATATGAGAGGGTATATGGAGTACGTCCTCCCAGCGAATATGTTACTACTAAAAATACTCCAAAGGAAACCTACAGAGAGAACTGATAGTTCAGTGTAGGTAGCGCACATAGATAAATGACCTATGTGTAGTGTGGGATTAAACACTAAGGGCCAGATGTAGATAAAATGTATGTTACCACCTCTTAAATACCGCATCATACCGACTCGGTATTTCAGAAGTGGTAAAATAAAAGTACCGAGATGTAGGTAAATACAGATGTGCATTTACCGAATCGGAAACAGTCGGTATTTACCGATGCGGTAAATACCGAGCCGGTAAATGCCCATTCATTCCTATGGGCTTTGAAGCCCATAGGAATGATTGGGCATTTACCGGTCGGTATTTACCGCATCGGAAAATACCGACTGTCACAAGGGTGCAGGGGGTGTCCCTTTGACACCCTCTGGCACCCCCAAAAGAGGCTCGTGTGCCATGTGGCAGGCATACCTACCCTAAGGGCAGGTATTGCTTTTACCGGTCGGTAACGGCCGATTTCGGCCGTTACCACCCGGTAAACGCCTACCTACATCTGGCCCTAACACACTGGGGATGTGTTTGAGATGCTTACCATATCTATGTGTATGGGGGGGGCAAGACTAGTTGTTTTTAGTTACCCTCACACACCCTAGTGGTGTAATGCTTCATCATTGGTTCCCCCCAACTCATATAGGTCGGGGTGGGCTCAACCACAGTGTTGGGAAGCTCTTATGATAGTGAAGGCAAAGGGGTATATATGAGAAACCTCAATCGGACCCCTGGTATTCCTTTATTCATGGGTGTGGTTGGGTTGTAAATGAAGGGGTGAAAAAAGTGGTCAAGTAGGATTTTTATGGTCCTATTACCCTAGTGAAGTGCCAACATGTTTCAGTCCTTGTATGGCCATGAAGCTCCCAGACTTTCTTCATGGCAAGATTCAGTGACCCCCTTATGTGTGGGGATGCTAAAGAGGGGGAGTTCCCTACTCTATCAATGTGTCGAGGGAAGAGTAGCTTCTCCTCGTGTATGTGTGGTAATATTGGTGAGAAATGCCAGGCTCCATAAAAATTATGTTGGGCGCAGGCACCTCAGTAAGCGGGACGCTGGGCATACTCTGTTATTTGGAGGACGCTCACTACCGGAATTAACAGTCTCGCTTCCCGGATTGTGGCTGCTTTGCCTTCACTATCATGAGAGCTTCCCAACACTGTGGTTGAGCCCACCCCGACCTGTAGGAGTCGGGGGTGACCCAATGATGAAGCATGACACCACTAGGGTGTGTGAGGTTAACTAAAAACAAATAGTGTTGCCCCCCCCCATACACATAGATATGGTTAGCATGTCAAACACATCCCTAGTGTGTTAGTGTTTAATCCCACCCTACGCATAGGTATTTCTTCCAATGTGCACATTTACTCTTGCCTCCATGCTTTTTTTGTGGGATGCACCATTACCTGTAATACTGTCCCTTGGTGTGCTACAGTACAGTAGGTGTGTGAGTAGTCAATGCAAATGCGCCGGTTTGTATAGCTCCATGATTTGACAGTTGGAGTGAGTAGTCACATTATCATTGAGGTGTGAATACATATTAGCTGTATGCAGACCAGATGTGGGAAAGAGGTTTTCTGTGTGTCACTTTCATTCACATTACTATGTGATGGTGAATGACCACATGGCAGTAAGGGTGGCAAGACACAGAGGATGTTTGCATTTAGGAGACCATCACGGCTGTAGTCAGTCAGAGATGTGAGCAGTGACTGTGTGCAGGATGATGTGTGTGTGGCCAGTATGTGTAACTGTACATATCTGAGCAGCGCATGTGTGTGTGTGACCTATGTGCAGGACAGTACACAGTATGACAGATGCTCAAATCCATGAGCATCAGTACTGTATCTACACGGTCCTTGTACATGGGTCATGTGTAGATATATCCTTGCCAGGTGATTATGCAATGTGTGAGTTTGTCAGCTGCACAGTGTTTTACATCGCAATGGACTGTGTATCTGCCTCTTACTAAATGCATAGTTACCATCATACGCAGGACTACTTCTACATGATGCCTGTGTGGACATGGGTCTTAGAAATGGCATAATCCAAATGTTATGTGCATGTATGTCCGCGGTAATGTTATGTTTGCCCACCACTGCATTAGCAAGCCCATGTGTGCATGCCAATCAAAGTGCACAGAGTCATTAGTTCAATGTGTGAATCCCCTACAAAGTGAGGTAGCTTTTCCTGAGACAGAAAAGTTGTTCATCATGTGTATGTAACGTTTCTGGATGCCATGCAATGACACATATTTTATTTGCCTTCAGCTGCAGATGGTCGGCGACCCCTCACACAGGGTGACGTGGATCGATTCAGGGACCCAAATGCCACTGGTGAGTAATTGTTATGTAAATTGCCATGTGTGATGTAAAGGATGTCATTAACTAATGCAACACACGCTCGTTTAGCAATGCTGGTGTGTTTGGCCTGTCAGGAGGCCACAAGGTGCAGAGTATTGTTCGGTTATCATTCAGAAAATATGTATAAGAGTGTGGTTAGACGCTTATCTATCTAAGTAGTGACTTTGTCCATGAAGGGACAATGCAACAGCTCAGATTTCCTGTGCATGACATCCAGCACTGATTATAGCAAAATAGGCAATGAGCCAGGGATCATTACAGGATTCTCACACATGGCTACATATTATCAATACCAGCCAGAAGAGGAATCCAGGCTTCATCTGCAGTACACTGGCAGTGAAGCAGACAGAGGTTTACTAATATGCCCTGGACATTCCCATATCATGCCAGGTTAAGGTCATGTCATGTGTAAGGTATAAATCTATCACTTTTCATCCACACAAGGTTTGAAGGTCCTTTAGCAGTGTAAATCAAATGAAACTGTGCCATAGAGGTTCCTGGCAATGTTGCTCCACATATTGGGAACAGTCAAGTTTACCAACTTTCACAGGAGAGTTTGTGTTGATAGATGGATAATGGTTGAGGGGGAAGTTCATTACACCGCCAAGGGGCTGGAGCAGTTAACTAGCGTAGCCATGTTGAGAGGGTCTAACAAAAGACAGGGTCATGAATGTTTGATACCAGGATCTAAGGGGTCTATTTGGCCCATCCCAGTTATTCTCTTTTAGGAGGTCTTTAGGTCCAGGGTTAGACAGGATGTCATGAATGCAACTCTGATTGTTACACTGCCTTTTCTGCCGCATGATGAGCATGTGGTGTATTTTCTATGTAGGTGTGGAAGGGGTTATAGGCGAGAGGTTGTGAGTCAGTGTGTCTGCCAAATTCAGCAGGGTCTGCTGTTTAACACACATTTTAGTTTTCACTAATGAAATCTGAGGATTGCTGTCATCGGTGTGGCTGATGGGCACGCCCTGCAGCAAAGGGTTCCTTGCTTCAATAGGATGGCTTTTGAAGACATTCCATATTTTACACATGAACCCGTAGCAGGTGGCAATTACCTGGCAGACGACCTCTGTCCAGGACAGGGAATGTAGGGGCATATTACCAAGCAATTGCGATAATTATCGCTATAGCTTGGTTAGCGGGAAAATATTTTCGCAGAGCACCGAGGTTTTTTACAGCTGAGATACCTTCATATAATCAAGCTTTATCTCTGAAGCCGTAAAAAGCAAGCTAAAAGCATGATTTTCCCAGCAAAATCAGCAATATTCATGCTTTATCGTGACAATGCTCTTAGCCATGTTATCCACCTTCCATTGGATAACATGGCTAAGAACAGCTTTTAGCAGGCGTTAGCTTTTGGAGATATTCGCGCTTAGCGCGAATATTTCCAAATGTTGTTAATAGGAGTTAGAGATGTTAGCGACTGTTTTCAGTCGCTAACATCTTGGCACGCCCACTTAGCATGTCATTAGCGATATTTATCGCTGACATGCAAAGTGGGCCCCTAAATGCCCGCTATCGCCTACAAGCTGTCGCTAACTGGTGATAGGGGCTGCTTGGTGATAGGGCGAGATAATTATCGCCGCATTAGCGGGGAATATTCACGCTAATGCCGCGATAATGCCCTTGGTAATATGCCCCGTAGTTTTGTTATTCGTATGTCTAAGATCACATGTTTGCAAGGGGGACTGGAGCACAGTTCCAGCTGCCACCTTTCAGGTGACCAAGATACCTCAGGGCTGCCAAACTGAATGATGTCTGTTTCACAACTGTTTAGTTAGAGTTTGTTGATGCCCTTCTAGTTGCTAATGTAAAACATGCTGTTTGTACAACAGAGACATGTGTCAGTGTTGTTTGTCCCACACGTACTCAGTTACTGGTTATTGCCAGCATACAATACGCTTAGATGAGCCGTACTATTTCCCAACTTTGCCCAACAGGCTCAAGTATACATTGAACAGCATTGGACTTAGGACAGATCCTTAACCCCATGACCAGGACAGCTATGTGATTTCTCAGGTGCATATTGTCAAGGATTTCATAGCGTGTTTTGCATCTGTTTCCTGCCGATGTACGCTGCAATATTGTGGAGTACTTTTTTGATATTCTTGACAGCTGTTGTTGGTAGGGGTGTCCCGGTCTTCTTCCCGTGCATGTAGGCTGAGCTTCTATTCACTTGCCATTGGCATATACATACAGCCACACTGGCAACCATGTAAAAGGGTGCCAGTCTTGTCAGTGACTACATGAACTGTACAGATTTTCAGATAGACACACATGTCTGCACATGTGCAATGTACAGCAGTAGCAGCAGTGTGTCACTGGGTCAGATGAGGGTGGTGCTGCCCATGGAGGGGTAGTGCCACACTACTGATGTTAATTGGACTACTTGCACACTCTCAGGATGCACAATGGTGACATGTTATCACTGTCTCATTTGGCATCTATTAGTTCATTACGTCACACCTGCCATGGCCTGTCATGTCACGTCCCAGGGCCTGTGTTGTGGAAAGTAGGGCTTGTCAATGATGTGTTCAGGTCACTTTGAGACGTTACAGGATGTCACATGTGTGTTGCCTCCATGTGGTATGTGATTAGTGCCAAGTAATATGATGATAGGCAAATGACCCAGTGTCCTTGTTTTGGGATTGACATTTCCATTTTTTTCCAGACAACATGAATGCAGAGGAGACCCATGCGTTCAATGTGGCCAAGGAACGGTGGGTCCACATCCGCCGGGTGAAGAAGGGGTACCGAGCCATGGCCCGTAAATACGCGGCAGCTCGACAGGATGGCACCTGGCGCGCAATGCCAGAGATTGTGGGGGACAAGACAGCAGCTAAGAGCTCCAAGGCTGCTGGCAAGGCTGGCCGAGTCAGGCACACAGCCACAATGGCCTCACCTGTTCCAGTCCCATCCACTGCACCTACTCCAGGTACAAGCAGCCAGGGGCCGGGTCAAGCTGCACCCAGCCAGGGACCAGCCCTGGCCACTCCAAGCCAGGATCTGGGGGCAACCACCACAACGCCGGGAATGACAGACACTCTCAACAACATCCTGACGGAGCTGGGCAGGAACAACAACTTGCTCCTGGATCTCAGGAATGATTATCTGAACCTGAGCCGGCGGGTAAATGACATTTGCCAGAAACTAGGCATTCCATGAAGCTGGACTTCTTCTGCCCCACACCCCTCTTCTGCCTTCCCTCCTTGTTATGACTTGTTTTGTTGTTGATTGTTGTATTCTAGTATTTTGATGTAGATTAGTGTTAGATTATGTATAGTTAGTTTAGTGTAGTGAGATGTTGTTAGGTTAAGATAGTGTTGGGGGTAAGTTTTTTTTCTCTTTGGGTGGGGGGTTGATGTAGTTTTTTAGTTTGTGTAGTAGGGTTTAGGTAGTATTACATGTGTAGTTTAGTTTTATATGTGTGTAGGGATTTTAGATATAGTGTTAGTTTTAGTGTAGTTTTAGATAGGTAATTTGTTATAAAATAAATATTTTAGAATTTGTTACTACTTGCATTGGTGTCAGGTTGGTTGCTGAGTGTGTGTCTACACACATAGTATGTTTTTCAGGTCATCAGTGTTGTGATCCCTGTATGTGTGACTTTGGATGCAACCGGTTACTGGGATGCATGTATAGTGTTAAGTAAACCTTAGCTGTGGTATCTGTTGACTTGCATGGTTGACAGATTACATAGAATTATTTGTGTATGGGCCAAATCTGCTACTTACCAATCTGCTATTTTGCACTAGATGGCAAGACAGTCCACATGTTAGCAAATTTGCTGGCGTACTTGTGTAGCTATTTGATAAAATATGTGCCCGCATGTGGCTGTCACTTTGGCAGCACACCATAATGCAACGAGGTCCCTTTAGTGAACTGGACGTTATAGTGGGGACGGCCGACAAGATGTTTCATACTGCTAGTGTGTGGTGGAGTTTGCCAAACAGGGAGAGCTTCTATGGGAGTTCACATGCATCTTGTTTAGAAGGGGTCAGAGACCAAGCAGAGCATCAGGTGCGGAGAGTGCAGGCACCTTGTCACATGAGCTTCACAGGGATGGCGCTTGGGAAAGTAATGGATGCTAATGTAAATTTGGTCTGGACCCCAGAATCCTTCAGATGTCCAAGATTGCTCTGCTGCACGTGTTGGTAACTAGCCATTCTGATCCTGCTCAGTGTGTTCATGCGCATGCAGCTGCTGCTGGACAATATCCCATCTCATACTTAAATGCCCCATACAGGACTATGCTGGCGCTGGGCAGTAGGGTGCAGTGGCATGCAGGTGCTGCACACATGGTACATGCACATACTTGTGCCAAGGGGGACAGATGTTTATTGGTGCTGTGTAGGTCGTTGTGACTTAACATTTTGACTGGACTGACGGTGGTACCACCTACACAGATATGGAGTATCCAGCCACAAGACTTCATGGTGCAAGAACATGATTGTGCTGTGCGTTACAGGTATATATGTACTGGGGGCAGGGGGTACCTTGGCAGAATATGTGCTCACACCCTGAGGGCTTACCCGCGATTGTGCTAAATAATATAATCACACTGGGAGGGCTCAGGGGCAGTTCTGCTGCAAGGGGCTCAGACACACAGGTCTCCCAGGCAGTTTAGCTGCACCACCCTCTGGTTCCTCACAGCACCCTCAGGTTCACACCTGGCACCATTTTTTTCTTCACACCACCCTCTGGTTCAACTGTGCCACACTCTAGTTCACCACTGCCACCCTCAGGGTCACCACTGCCACCCTCAAGCTCACCACCCACACAGATTTATTCCTCAACACTGCCACACATCTCCACTTCCAGATCCACACCGACCCCAATACCACCCTCAGACGTACACTCATGTCCAGCACCCCCAGACCACATTGTCAATTCAGCAAATCCCTCACCTACGTCGCCTGCAACCATACAGTCACCTCCACAGACTACATCCTCCTCGTGGAGCTGACATTCCAGCTCAGGAACAATAACAACACCAACACCAACTCCAGAACCCTGTCGGCCACACTAGCCAACCTCTGCCTCAGCCAACTCGTCACCCACCCACCCACCCTTCGATCCACGCCGCTGGTCACACATTGGACACCACCTTCTACACAGGCACCCACGTAACTTCTGTACACACCACCTGTTTCCACAGGACAGTACCGTGCTGCATCCATTCCCCCTTCAATGTACAGTCCACAGACCACCACACACCACGGGTAACTCACCACTGCTGGAGGTGAGTGACTGTAGACCAGCTACTCACCACCCTTACCCACAGGCCACACAACAACTCCACCAACTCCAACGCTGCAGGCCGCCACCTCAGGCAGTGTATGTGCAACTGTGACAACACACTTATGCCACTCAAGGAACCCTGTAACCCCCACACCAGCAGGCCAGCTGCCACCTTCACCAATGTGCTGGTGTGTATCCAGAGTTGGATGTCGGAAACAGGAGTGGATATTGGTCACCATATGCACTCCAGACTAACACGCAGACCACAGGGATGCCATACACATACATCTCCACCTCTTGTGATTGGCCAAGGGTTTCTCCTTGAAAGCCTAACTGGAAGACAACACACACGGGAGCAAGGGTCTCTTCTGCATCGTAAGGGATCTTTCGGACTCCAGCACCAACACCAACAACATGACTCCCTGAGTAGAACAGTGCTACTCACTAGCCATCTTCTTCCACTGCTAGCTCGCTGATATCCATGACAGCTTCAACACAACACCCACCCAAACTATGCCAGGGCCCCCCTCCCCTGTGTACACCAGCAGCGCATGCCACCTGACCTCCCAGGCCAATGTCAACAGCAACAAGATACACAAGGTTATGTACTCCATCCACTCACACTCCCTGTCACACCTATTCCCACACCACGTATATAACATGGCAGATGCTGCTATCTGAGCTGACTACAGTACAACAACATTTCCATGGTGCTTGGAACACAACTAAATCTACACCCTCCTCAACTAGCCGAAGCCAGGTCACAAGGACCTCGTGTGCTTCCAGCGTTTTTCCCTGCTCCTGTTTCCAGGGCCAATCACTGGGAATTGCTCAACATGCAACTGGCCCAACACCTGGTAGATAACAACATCATGTACCCATCCCAGGCCTGAATCATACAAGTCCACAGGACCCTGCCAGAACTCATGTCCGCCAGTGACGACATCATGAGCCAACTGTGCAACAGCAACACTTCTGCCCTCATCCTCCTGGTGATGTGTCCCTATGCCAGCATGACCAGGGCTCTCCAGGACTTGTTGTACAGTACATGAGGGTATGCAATGTCATGACTTTATTTGTTTTGACCTTCATTTGTGCCTGTGTTGCTGAGCGATTTGTTGCCCGTGCTAGCGGGCTCCTTCCTGGTTTCCCGCCTTTCTCGCCGCCCTCCGTCCTCCCTCCCCGCTCCCCGCTCCCGCCACCACCGCTGACCCCGCCCCTTTTTCCATTCTGTTCCCTCCCCGCTCCCGCCTCCCAGCTGCTCCGCCCACCCGCGTACTTCGCCTTATATGGCGACCGCGCGAACGCGCAGTGTTGACGCGCAGCGGGCGCGCCGATTGTGCGCCGAAGGCGCGCCAAAGGTAAGCCCGTCTGCGCCCGTCCGCGCCTGGACCGCGCCCAGTGCCAGGACCCCTGGCCCACGAAGACCCCGACCGACCCGCCTGACGTACTCCGCCGCCACCCTCATCGCACTCAACACCGGCCGACTGCCAGATTGCCACCAAGCCACCCCACGACGCTCCCACGGACCGTTCAGCTGCCAAGCCTGCAAGTTCACCTGCATCCAGACCTGCCTCACACCAGCTCCCGCCAAATCGAACACCAGCAGCACCCACCTCAAGTGCATCCTGATCAACACCCGCTCCGTCCACAGACACGCCATCGAACTCTGGAACCTCCTAGACGCCACAGCCCCTGACGTTGCCTTCCTCACGGAGACCTGGATGAACGCCTCTTCAGCCCCCGACATCGCCATCGCCATCCCAGAGGGCTACAAGATCGTCCGGAGGGACCGCAACGCAAACCAAATGGGAGGAGGCATCGCCATCATCCACAGGAACACCATCCATCTCACGACCAGCACCAACATCACCCTGACCAGCGCTGAACACCTGCATTTCCAGATCCACACCAACCCAAACACCACCCTCAGAGGCACCCTGATCTACTGACCTCCGGGACCACGCACACAATTCAGCGAGGACATCGCCGACTTCGTCAGCCCGCATGCCCTCCCCTCCGCTGACTACGTCCTCCTGGGGGACCTCAACTTCCATCTGGAGAACAACAACGACCGCAACACCAGCACCCTGCTCGACAACCTCGCCAATCTTGGACTCAAGCAGCTGGTGTCCACCCCCACCCACCTCGCCGGACACACACTCGACGCCGTCTTCTCATCCAGCAAAGACGTCGCCTTCAGCCACGCCACAGAACTCCACTGGACGGACCACAGCTGCGTCCACTTCGCCTTCAAGAGAACGACGACCCACCACCACCAGCAACAGGCCGCCCGCAGAAGCTGGAACAAGATCACAGCAGACCAGCTCAACACCTCCCTGAGCCAGCACCCTCCTGCCAGCTCAGCGAACCCCAGCCAGGCCGCCGACAACCTCACGAAGTGGATCAGCATCTGCGCGGACGAGCTCGCCCCGCTGAGGACCCCGCCCAGCAGACCCTGCTGCAAGAAGGCCCCATGGTTCACCGACGAACTCAAGAGCTCCAAGAAGAACTGCCGAGCACTCAAGAAAGTCTGGAGAAGGGAACCTACACCGGACAACAGGACCACCCTCAAACTGGCCACTCGGAAGCACCACCAGCGGATCCACGCCGCCAAGAAAACTGCATTCAAAGACCGGCTGGACAACAACGCACACAACAGCAAGGAACTCTTCAACATCGTGAAAGAGCTTTCCAACCCCAGCGCAGGAAACAACGACATCACCCCATTGCAAGACCTCTGCGACTCCCTCGCTTCTTACTTCCACAACAAGATCGCAGACATACACAACAGCTTCAACAAACAACCAACGCACACCAGGACCGAACAACCACCCCCCACCACCACCCTCCACGCCTGGACCCCAATCAGCACCGAAGACACCATCGTACGATGAACTCCATCCACTCCGGATCACCGACCGACCCCTGCCCCCACCACGTCTTCAACAAGGCCGACGCTGTCATCGCACCCCACCTGCGAGACATCATCAACACATCCTTCGACACCGCCACCTTCCCTGAGAGCTGGAAGCACGCCGAACTCAGCGCTCTACTCAAGAAACCAACAGCGGACCCCACCGACCTCAAGAACTACCGCCCCATCTCGCTCCTCCCGTTTCCAGCCAAAGTCATCGAGAAGACCGTCAACAAGCAGATGGCCGCCTTCCTCGAGACGAATGGATCCCTCGACCCCTCACAGTCCGGCTTCCGAGCCAATCACAGCACCGAGACCGCCCTCATCGCCGCCACCGATGACATCCGAGCCCTGATGGACAACGGAGAAACAGCGGCCCTCATCCTCCTAGACCTCTCCGTGGCATTCAACACTGTCTGCCACCGCAGCCTAGTACAGCGCCTCAGCAACGTCGGAATCCGGGACAAGGCGCTGGAATGGATCATCTCCTTCCTCGACGGAAGAACACAGAGAGTCCGCCTACCACCGTACAAGTCAG
The DNA here is from genome assembly GCF_964261635.1 of Lissotriton helveticus. Taxonomy (NCBI): domain Eukaryota; kingdom Metazoa; phylum Chordata; class Amphibia; order Caudata; family Salamandridae; genus Lissotriton; species Lissotriton helveticus. The sequence goes on from NC_136068.1 coordinate 1,763,731,255, forward strand.
AGGCCTCCGAAGTCATCTGCGGCGTCCCTCAAGGATCCTCCCTTAGCCCCACCCTCTTCAACGTCTACATGAGCCCCCTCGCGGCCATCGCACGCCAACACAACCTCAGTATAATCTCCTACGCCGACGACACCCAGCTGATCCTCTCCCTGACCAACGACCCCGCCACCGCCAGAGCCAGCCTACACGAAGGGATGAAAGAGGTAGCCGAGTGGATGACGACCAGCCGCCTGAAACTGAACTCGGACAAGTCGGAGGTCCTCATCCTGGGCTCCTCACCCTCCGCCTGGGACGACTCCTGGTGGCCTCCCGCCCTGGGCACCGCACCCAAACCGACAGACCATGCACGCAACCTGGGCTTCATCCTGGACTCCTCCCTCTCCATGACAAGGCAAGTCAACAACGTCTCCTCGGCGTGCTTCAACATCCTACGCATGCTACGGAAGATCTTCTGGTGGATCCCCACCGAGACCAAGAAGACCGTCACCCAGGCCCTCGTCACTAGCCGACTGGACTACGGCAACGCCCTCTACGCCGGCACCACCGCCAAGCTCCAGAAGAGACTCCAGCGGATCCAGAACGCCTCAGCCAGACTCGTCCTCGACATCCCACGACACAGCCACATCTCCGGACATCTGAGAGACCTCCACTGGCTCCCCGTCAACAAAAGAATCACCTTCCGCCTCCTCACCCACGCACACAAAGCCCTACACGACCAAGGCCCGAGCTACCTCAACAGCCGGATCAACTTCTACGCTCCCAAACGCCACCTCCGGTCAGCCAACCACGCACTCGCCGCCGTCCCCCGCATCCGAAGAGCAACTACAGGAGGAAGGTCCTTCTCCTACCTGGCCGCGAAGACCTGGAACTCCCTCCCCACCGACCTGCGCCTGACCCAAGACCACCTCTCCTTCAGGAAGAAGCTGAAGACCTGGCTGTTCGAGCAGTAGCGGCAACCCCCCCTCCCCCAAGCGCCTTGAGACCCTACGGGTATGTAGCGCGCTCTATAAGTGTCATTGATTGATGACTTGCATGGTACATGAGTGCCACTGTGCCCATCCACCAGCCCGGCCGGTGGTAGGTGTAACTGCAGGGCTGTGATGTAGGGAGGGGGAGGGGCAGGGTGGGGGGTAGTAATGTATGGATTACGGACTTTGACAGGTAAGTAAACATATAAAATTAATTAACGAATTTCGTTGTGTGCACTGCATCGCCAAATGCGATGCAGTGCGCGCAACAAAAATAGTTTTATTAATTTATATGTTTACTTACCTGTGAAAGTCCGTAATCCATACTTTATGACCCCCCACCCTGCACCTCCGCCTCCCTACGTCACCGCCCTGCAGTTACACCTGCCACCGGCCGTGGCTGCCATCCACCCACTTCCACCTGTTCCTTTTTGACACTCACCCTGGTGTTGTTGTGTGACTTCCAGTACAGCAGAATCCTGGCCTGTGACTCCTACAACAGTCTCCTCACTGATGACATTCGCCACCTGCGCCTCCAACTCATCCAGCTCCTCCTGTGGAGCTGGTCCACCGCCTCCCGTCGCACTTGCTGCCCTTAGGTTTGCCCCCAGTTTCTTTTTTGTTTTGCTTTTCGTATCGTGCCACCGCTTCTTACACTCCTCCACTGTCCTCTTGCGCTCCCCCACGGCATTGACCTTGGACATGATGTCCAGCCATATGTCCCTTTTCCTTGCCATGGTGACGGTGGAACTCACAAAGAGTTCCTGCTGGTGTTGCGTCACCATTTCAACCAGTACCTGGTTCTCATCTGGAGTGAACTTTGGGTTCCTCTTCCTCTTGCCTTTTCCCTGGGTGTCTGCCTGGCCTTCCTGGGTGTTGTTTGTGCCCTCTGCACTAGTCCCTGGCTGCTCACCATCATTTTCATTATTTGCCATTCTTAGCAACGATTTTCGGGTTAGCGGGCATTTTTTCGTCCCGCTAACGCGTTATATGGTAGCCTTGGGCCTATTGGTTTAGCGATAATCATCGCTGATAGGCCCAGCGAGAATTTTTTTCACGTTAGCGTGAGTCGGGTTAGCGTCGTCACGCTGGTTTAACCGCATGCTTTTATCGCATATAGGGGGAAATATCGCCGCCTTGCGGGGTATTGGTAATACCTCGCTACGGCGGCGATATTTCCAGGCGATGCTGCGCGATAAAAATGTTCCCGCTAAATATCGATAGCGATATTTTTCGAAAGTTATTGGTAATATACCCCATGGTTGGGCTTAGCGCGAATATCTCCAAAAGTTGGTAATAGGAGATAGCGATGTTAGCGACTGTTTCCAGTCGCTAACATCTTGGCACGCCCACTTTCGCCCACTTTGCATGTCATTAGTGATAAATATCACTGACATGCAAAGTGGGGCCCAAGATGGTCGCTATCTCCTACTAGCTGTCGCTAACTTGTGTTAGCGACTGCTAGGTAATAGAGAGATCATTTTATCTCCGCTTTCTTGGCTTTTAAAGCCAAAAAAGCGGAGATAAACCCCCTTGATAATATGCCCCAATATTTTCAGATGCTTTGAAACAGCAATTTTACATGCTTAACAGCATATAACTAATTCACAAAAATGAACTTTTACAATGAAAGCATTAGGTAATGAGAAAGCTGATGATTTTGGGGTCCCCCCTAACCTAGGGGGAGCACCAAGCAGATGCCTTGAACACAAAGAGCATAAACAAAAAGCACAGGGGCATATTATCAAGGGGCTTTATCTCCGCTTTTTTGGCTTTAAAAGCCAAGAAAGCGGAGATAAAATTATCTCCCTATTACCAAGCTGTCGCTAACACCAGTTAGCGACAGCTAATAGGAGATAGTGACCATCTTGGGCCCCGCTTTGCATGTCAGTGATATTTATCACTAATGACATGCAAAGTGGGTGTGCCAAGAGGTTAGCGACTGAAAACAGTCGCTAACATCGCTATCTCCTATTACCAACTTTTGGAGATATTAGCGCTAAGCGCGAATATCTCCAAAAGCTAACACTTGCCCAGGAGCAGTTCTTAGCCATGTTATCCAATGGGAGGTGGATAACATGGCTAAGAGCATTTGCTCGATAATGCATGAATATCGCTGACTTTTCAGCGATATTCATGCATTGCGGCCGTTTTTTATCGCATTTGCGATAAACCTTGCTAATAGCAAGGTTTATCTGCGATAAAAATCACCGATGTGCGGCGATAATTTTTGTCTCTAAACAAGTTAGAGACAAAAATTATCTCTATTGGTTGGTAATATGCCCCACATTTTGTTGAACTTCAGTTATGTTATGTTAAGTGTCATTTATAGAGCGCGCTAACACCGAAGCTTTATGGCGCTTTAAGACTGAGTGAGTGAGGGGGAAACATGAGTGAACGCTGTTATTGACCAAGGGGTGGGAAAAGGTGAGTTTTAAGAGATTTTCTGAATTGCAGGAGGGAGGGGCTGGATTTAATAGAAAGAGGGAGGAGATTCCAGAGGACGGGGGCTAGGTGGGAGAAGCGGCGACCGCCGAATTTCTTGGTTTTAGCTTTGGGGGTGACTAGCAGCTGGAGGTGGACTGATCGGAGGTTGCGCGTAGGTCGATAAGGGGTGATAAGGGATTTGAGGAATGCAGGGCCGGTGCAATGAAGGGCCTTGAAAGTGAGACAGGCCACCTTAAAAGCTGCCCTTTGGCCAATTGGTAGCCAATGCAGGCTGTGAAGTAGAAGTTTTGCCGATTGCCATCTGGGTGTTTTGTGAATAAGACGGGCCGCTTGGTTCTGAACAACCTGGAGACGGTGCAGTAGAGATTGTGGGAGACCATGATAAAGGGAGTTGGAGAAGTCCAGACGGGAGAGTACTAGTGAAATGACGACCTGTGTGAGTGCGGTGGGCGGAAGTAGATGGCGAACTTTGTGGATCTTCCGGAGCTGGTACATACAGGATGAGATGACCGCACCCACTTGGGCTTTGAGCGATAGTTCGGTGTCGATAATCACACCCAAGCTCTTCACTGATTTAACCGGGATTGGGGGGGGCCTAGCTCAGAGGGCCAGTAGTGATCCCAACATTTTAGGACCACCCCAAGCACAGTTATTGGCAAAAAACAATCCCAACCAAAGGCCCTGCAAAGCATTATGGGACAAGATTAGCAGTGGCAGTGAATATTATAGTATCCAATATCAAAATAATTCTACAAAGAGCTGCAGTTCCACTGGTCGTCCCTAGATGTCCCTCACGAGTCAAATGCAAAACCATTGAAACCCTTTCATCAAGCATTTGCATTTGACTCGTGAGGGACATCCAGGGACGACCAGTGGAATTGCAGCTCTTTGTAGAATTCTTTTGATATTGTCTACTATATAATATTCACTGCCCATTGCTAATTTCCGCCCATAATGCTTTGCAGGGCCTTTGTTTGGGAATGTTTTTTTTGCCAATAACTGTGTTTGGGTTTGTCCTAACAGGATGGGACCACAACTAAATCGTTCAATAAGATGTGCTTTTTTGTTTTCAAGGCATCTGTTTGGTACTCTCCCTAGGTTAGGGAGGATCCCAAAATCATCACATCTCCCACTGCTTGCCAAGTTTTCAGTTTCACTATTGTGAAAGTACTATATGCATTTTAGCATATAAAGATAGAAAAGCTTATGCTATCATATCTGGTCATGTACAGGAAGCTTTTTGCAATTATTTTGCAATATAAGCACAGTACGGACAATAACACAGTGTCTTCAGCTATGCAGCCTACGTGTACTATGCTACGTGTAGTGCTGCTACGCAAACTACGCCCAGGCTTAGAAAGTGCAAGGGTTGTCCCTTATCCCCTCTTCTTTTTCTTTCTTTTAGCAAATGGAGCCACTAGCTGCCAAAATTTTTAGCAAATGTAGCCACTAGCTGTCAAAATCTGCCAATCTGCTGAAATCCTCGGTGCTCCTCTTCCAATTGAACAATCTAAAATGTACTTATACGCAGATGATATTCTACTTACTCTTACGGATCCTCCTCGATCTCTTCCATTTCCTCTCCAAATTATTAATGAATTTTCCTCTTTCTCAGAATATAAAATCAATTGAGACCAGAGTGAAGCTCTACCAATTTCCGATGGAACTATGAAAGCAGCTGTATAGGGTTTCCCTTTTCATTGGCAGTCTTCACACCTCACATATCTCGGAATTTTTAGTTGATAAGGGTTTGGAAAACATGGTCACAGACAATTTAGCTCCCCTGCTTTCTCAAATGCACCGTGATTTTGACAAATGGAAAGTTTTGGGGTTATCTCTTTGGGGCAGAGTTCAAGTTGTCAAAATGGTCACTCTTCCGCGTTTCATATATGTTTTAGGCATGCTCCCCTTTCAGATTCCTTTAGTGACGCTTCCCTCAATAGATTCCAAGATCAATTCCTTTATATGTGGTTCTGCTAGGCTATGCCTTTCAATGGCAAAATTAAAGATGCATCAATTATATGGAGGAATGGGTTTCCCATCTGTTGAAGACTATTCTAATGCATTGCACATCTCTCAATTCTCTTATTTTTTTATGTGAGTCAAAGATATTTCACAATGGGTTTTTATTGAGCGCCATCTTTTATCCATGGATTCAGGTCTTTCTCTTTTGTATGGCAGCAGCACTAGTCGTTCTGATCCCAAAAATCCCATTTGATCAGCTATCATAAGTCCTGGCAAAGAGGTCATTGTTTATTAGATTCAAACCCGCGTATTCATGTCAAAGCTCCCTTGTGGAACAATTCAGCTATACGTATTAATGGTCACACTTTATCCTGGCCTTTGTGGCAAAGAGCTGGCATCTTATCCCTGGATCATCTTCTTCATAATGGCGACTTCAAATTAGCCCTGGGCAAAGCACTATGCTACGCTCGTTTAGTTTGCGAAGATTCCGCTACTTCGCACTACGTGAATTGCATGTAGCACAGTGCAAACACGCGTAGCGTAGCGTAGTGCAGCAGTCATTTTTTGCTTGCTCACAGTCCTCAACATCGAGTTGGCGACCGAAAGAAAGCAAAATTACATCCCGTAGAGACTTTTTCCTCATTCGCGATCAGCAACATCAAGTTGCCGATCGCGAGCGTGGAAAATAAGCAAGATTCTCAACGTGAAGAGGTCAGGTTTCTCATTTCGAGTGGTGGCATATGCTTGCAACCGCTCGCGATGAGAAAGTTGCCACTCAAGTAAAAATCTACTCGAGCGGCAGAAAACTACAGCTCGCACTTTTCAATATGCCGTTTTCAATGATTGCACAGTGCCGGATGCTTGTCCGCACTGTGCAATCATTGAAAATGACATCTTGCACAGTGCTACTACGCAGTTCGCGTAGTGCTACGCGTAGCTCGGTTAGTACAAAGTGCCTTTTTGCGTAGCTACTCATGGCGCGAACTACGCCCAGGGTTACTTCAAATCCTTTTCACAATTAAGTTAGGAATTTAATCTTTTATACAGCAACCTTTTAAATACCTTCAACTCCAACAAAGTTTGAAGAAACACTTGGGATCTTCTCCTTGGTTGCTCTAAGTATCTCCAATATTATCTTATTTAAATATATGGGGAAAACATTAAGGAGTGACCTCAATAAAACCTTTACGGTTCATGTATTTTCTCAAGTCCTATCTCATAATCTTGAAAAGAAATGGCAGTCCTATATATCTAATTCCTATACACCCACTGAATGGGAACAGATTTTAGAAGGATTACATAAAGTTGTCCGTGAAGCTCGGCTTAAATTTTGAATATTCAAAATTCTTCATGACTGGCATTGGTCACCGGTCAAATTGCATTAAAGTGATTTACTTTTGCACGCTGATTGTTGGAGGTGTTCCACTTCTGTTTGTGATATAACTTACATTATTTGTGAATGCCACAAGATACAGTCTTTTTAGACCTGTGTTGGTAACGTCTTGTGATCCACAATGTCATTATGTCTTCCACTAATATCTGCCAACATTCTTTTGCATGAGTTACGTCATTTTCCAAAGCTCTCCAAACCGCAAATTCGTCTCTTCCATAATGCATTGGCTACAGCTAAAATTTGTATTTTACATAATTGAAAATCATCTTCCCTACCCTTACAAGAAGAATGCTAAGTGGCAATGATGAAGACAGCTTCACCTGAACGCACGAGATACAATCTTCAGGGATCAAGCTGATATTTTTTTCCAGAGCTGTTCTTCTTTCCTTAAAGCTGAAGTTGACAATGCTTCTAATTACTCTGTTTCTCCTAACGCAATTCCTCACGTAGACTAATTTACTGTCTAATATTTTCATACATTACATTTTTCCATCACTATTAGCTTTTTTCCTTTTTCCAATTTTCCTTTACCATCTCCTCCTTTCTGTTCTTTTCCTATTTTCCTCCCTTCGCCTTTACTCTGGCTCCACTTTTCCACAATTTTATTCTGGTCTATCATTTTCCTCTTCTATTCTTTCTCCTCTCCTTTCTTATATTATCTTTTTGTCCTTTTTCAAACTATTGTGTTCTTAAACTTTTGCAAGGTAAGTATTTACTATGATAGTACTTTTTACTGAGTGTTACCAAGATGATCTTATATAATGTCGCTTCTTCCATAATTACATTTGATTCATTTCTATTTCATCCATTATTAATACATGTGATATCAATTTTCTATTTCTGTTATTTCTCACTATTTATCTATTGATTTATTTAAATATTTACATATCACGTGACTTCTTATATATTCCATATTTATATGTCTATGTTCATCGCAAATACCATGTATTTCATGTTGCCTTTCATTCCTATAATATTTATTCAGTATTTATTAACAATTAATTGCTTTTACCTATTTTGTGTTACCATATATTTTACTGTAAAATTCAATTAAAAAAAGGAAATTGTATATATAGATATATATTTATATATATATATATATATATATTCACTAAAAAAAACATAGGTTTCACATCAGTTATAGTTAGGAATTAGCATTTAAAAAACCTATTAAATTCACTGAAAAAAACATAGGTTTCACACCAGTTATAGTTAGGAATTAGCATTTAAAAAACCTATTAAATTCACTGAAAAAACCATAGGTTTCACACCAGTTATAGTTACCAGGAAATTTTACTCGCATAAAACCATTGAAATTCCCACGTTATAGTTAGTTGGACTCACTATAACTTGCGCGCCTGCAATGCACTGCTGATGACGTCACATATTACATCACTCATGACATGGTCAGTGACATCACTCATGACATCACTGATGACACCATCCAGTGAATGTGTGTATTTTTTAAAAATAATTATGTGTTATATATGTATATGTAAAAGTTGATGGAAGAGTAAATGTTTAAATAAGTGTTTACATGGATGTTTTTTTTTTTAATTGATCGGTTAACTCGCTTATTAAGTGTATCTTAGTGAATACATATATTAGTGAGTAATGTTTAAATATTTAAATATATGGATTAGTGTTTCACTTTGTGTATAAGTGGCTGCATGGGTTGGTGAGTAGCTACATGTGTAGGTATATGGGTTATTAGATGTTTTTTCTTAGTATCAGTATGAGTGTTTGTATGGTTTGGTGGGGGTATTACTTAGCACATAGATGCATGAGTGACTGACTCTGTTTGTATGTGTTTTGAAGACAGCATATGTGCAGGACTGTATGGGTGGATGAGTGTATATATGTGTGTGTTAGTGACTGAATGACTGTCTCACTAGTGTCTTTTTCAGTAACTACATATGTTTTAATCTAATATATGTGAATATTGATGTATATAAGTGAGTATATGTGAGAGTAAGAGATTGTAAGAGTTCCTGTTTAAATAAGTATGTGTTTCTATAAGTGATTGTTTAAGAGAGTAAGTATGTGTAAGTTTCCTTAGAAGTAAGGTGGTTGTGTGTGTATAGCTGTATATGCAAATAAATGGATGTTCAATAGTTTATTTGCATGTGTGAGTATGTGTGAGATTATCTTTTGGATGACTGTCGGTGTGTAACAGGATGTATAGGTGTATCACTACATATGATGAGTGAGTATATGTATGAGTGACTATATAGAACTGTTGGTCAATGAGTGGATGTGTATATAGATGGTGGAATTATTGAATTGGTTGTTGTAACTGGTATGGGTATCTCCATTTTTTTGAAAATGTTAGTTTCTATTTTTGAATATGTGTTTCAAGGGTTACATTACAGTGAAAGGAGGTCTGTCATTCTGTCACAATGATGGTGTCATCAGTGATGTCATGAGTGATGTCACTGACCATGTCATGAGTGATGTAATATGTGACGTCATCAGCAGTGCATTGCAGGCACGCAAGTTATAGTGAGTCCAACTAACTATAACGTGGGAATTTCAATAGTTTTATGCAAGTAAAATTTCCTGGTAACTATAACTGGTGTGAAAGCTATGGTTTTTTCAGTGAATTTAATAGGTTTTTTAAATGCTAATTCCTAACTATAACTGATGTGAAACCTATGGTTTTTTCAGTGAATTTTATAGGTTTTTTAAATGCTAATTCCTAACTATAAGTGGTGTGAAACCTATGTTTTTTTCAGTGAATTTCATAGGTTTTTTAATAGCAAATCTCTATAGGTATGAATTGTAATATTTTTTATAATGAATTTTATATTTTATAATTATGTAATACTATTTTTTTATGTTTATTTATTTATTTATTTATTTTTGTGCCTCGGAGCGCTCCCGGGGCGCGTACCGATGCGCTCACCGGTGAGCACATTGTTACGGCGCACCCCGGAGTGCGTACCGGTGAGCGTCCCGTTAGCGCTATTGCCGCGAACGAAAACAACATTGTGACGTTTCGTGTAGCCGCGTGATGCGTCATATGACGCACGGCGTAAGCGCACCCAGAAGCACCCGAGCGCATACGATCGCGCAACGTAAGCGCCGCCGGGCACGCCCCGGGGCGCGTAGCGTAAGCGCGTCGGGTCATGTGATCTGAAAATAACACTTTTCATTGGTTCAGATCAGTTTTGGTTTCCAAATGATGAAAGGCCGGATCATGTGACTCTAAAATAACACTTTTCATTGGTTCAGAACAGTTTTGTTTTCCAAATGATGAAAGCCCCCACCTTTTTTCCTCATTCTCACTTTGTTCTTTGAGTGAGGAAGACCTGCTTTTTTCTTACAGATATGGCTACAGTACTATCAGCAGCTGGAGCATCTGCCCCACCACCACCACCACCACCACCACAAGGACCACCAGAAGATTAGATTGGTGGTCAAGAAGAAGAGGAGGAGGAGGAGGAAGAGGAGGAACAGACAAGGCAGTTCCTGCCTGAAGACAATCCCCCATACAAGCCAAGAGAGCACTTCATATGGGAGTTTTACAAAATCCCAAGGGGTTTCAAAAAATAAACGCTCAAAAGGTGACTTGTCTCATCTGTGGTGCTGTGCTATCCAGGGGGAACCCTGCAAAAAAATATTCCTTTGGGAATCATACTATGATTCGGCACATGCAGCGTTTACACCCTAATAACTATTCTGCAGCAGAGGTGAGGGAACTCTGCAGAAACCTACCCAAATCATCATCCAGAACCTCAACAACCAAAGAACCCACTCCATCGGGTCCAGAGGCAAGTGAGATAATTCCAAATATACAAACAAAGTTTGGGGGATACAAAATTGTTTGTATATATTGTAACAAATCAATTAGTTATGGTCAGCAGAGCATTACACTAATCAATATTGCTATTGATAACCACAAATGCCCGAGGAAACCATAATTTTTCCTGATTTTTTTTGTGCTCCAGTTGAGCCATTTTCAATTCCCTGTTTTTTGTTTCTCCCCATAAAAAATACAAAAAAATATAAAACTGTTCAGAAAAGCCAAAAAAAGTAAAAAAAATAAAAAAAAATATAAAAGAACAAAAAGAATAAAAAACCAGTTCTTTTTAGAACTACCTCTAATTTATAAAAAAAAACTAACATTTTTAAAAAACTCTGTCATTCTTTTTTCTCCAGGGTATGCGTACCGGTACGTGCACCGGGGCGCACACCAAAAAAAAAGAAAAAAAAAAGAACGAAGGAGTGAGCATGAGGGAAAGGGACAGAGAGAGTGATGTTAAGAGAAAGAGAGCTAGAGGGAGCAACACAGAGGGACTGTGTATTAGATAGTAAAACAGTGAGGGAGGATTAGAAAAGAGCAGTCACTGTAAGTAAAGAGGGGTGAAAGAGGGTGGATAAAAGTGAATAAAGGTAAGACATGGGTAGTGACAGAGAGAAAGGAGAGAGAGAGTAAAGGAAGGAGTGACTGAAAGGTAGTGAGTGAAGCAGCAAAGAAAGGTAAGTGAGGGAGTGTGGGTGAGTTGTAGGGAGTGAGTATGACAAAAGAGTATTGACAGAATGAGGGGAGAGAGACAGCGACGATAAGAGAGACAGAGTGAGGGAACGGAAGTGAGGAACTGTGAGGACAGACGGACTGAGAGAAGGAGTGACAGGAGTGAAGTAAATGATTAAGGGAAAGGGAATGAGTGAGGGAGCAAAGGAAGGAACAGAGGGTAAGGGAAGTAAAGCATGGGGACTGAAAGAAGTTGAATGTGGGAGGGGAGTTAGGAAAAGGGGAGTAAACATGGAGGATAAGAATAATTGAGGGAAGCAGAGTAAGGAAACAGGAGTGAGGTAGGGTGAGAGAATAATAGTGAGGTTAAAGCAAAGGGTGATGACAAACTACAATTTTTTAGTCACACTTACCATATAATTAATGTACCTTTAATTACATCTTTTTTACTACACTTTGTATCTGTGAAAGAGAGAAGAAAAAATAAGTTGTAATTAGTAAAATATATATTTTAAAATAAAAGATACAAATGAAGAGGTTAGAAATCATAACAGTGTATTAAGAAATAAAGTAAGAGTGAAGGACACAGAAAGGGAAATAAAGTAATGTAGAAGTACAAAAAGAGGAGAAAAGAAATAGAAGGAGAGCAAATTACTAAGAGTAAGGCATATAGATTCACTGACAGAGGAAGAGAAGAAGAGAGAAACAAAGATACTAAAAGAATGTGAGTTAGCAAAACTAAATCAGGAAACAGGATTAAGTAAAAAGATAATGACTGAAAGGGAAATGAGTCTAATTAAGGATGCATTTAGAAGAATGAGGAATGGAAGATAACTGAGAGTAAGTGAAGGAGAGTCATATAATGAAGGGATGGAGGGAGAGAGGATAATATAGAAGGATTGATGGAAAAGGAGTGAGGAAGTTAGTAGACAAAGAAACTAAGGGAAGGACTGAGTGAAGTGGAGTACAATGAGTGAGGAAAGGAAAATGAGTAAGGGAGCAAAAGAAGGAAAGAGAGGAGAAGAGGACTAAAACAGTGGTACTGAGAGAAAGTGATTCGGTGATGAAAGTAAAGAGAAGAACATTGAAAGATAGGAAATGAGGGGTAGTAATGGAACCGGACTAAAAGAAATGGGGTGAAGAACGATGAGAGAGGAGCAGTGAAGTTGTTGTAAGAGAAATTATAGAAGGTAGATAAACACAAGTGAACATAACACAAGGAGAGTGAGGGACTGAGGACATAGAGGTAGTGAACGGAAAATAGAGAGAAGAGGTAAAAAAAAATGAGCAAACAAAGATAAGCGAGGGAGAGTGGGTGAGTTATAGTGATAAAGTGCAACAATACTGGTGAGTGAGTAAAGAGGAATTACTAAAACAGCAAAGGAGGAAAATACGGAAAAGGGAAGTAAAACAGAGAGACTGAAAGCTGAAAAGTGGTGCAAGGGAGAGAGGGGATGCAGACAGTTGAAATGGAAATGAGGGGTTGTGAAAGAAGTGCAGTAAACGAATGGGTGTGAAACAGATCGAGAGAAAGGCAGTGTGAGTGAGTAAAGAGAGCTGAAAGAGAGAGGAAAAAGGAAAGTGAGTGTGAGACAATGGGAATACAATATAAATTACACAATACAAACTATAGAATAATTTATACAACATGTTAGATAGTTTATTTTTGCTGTTCTCAGAACATATTGAATTTCACTAAAAACAGTGAGTTCAAACTCTTCATCATATGACAGTGGGAAAAAAAACACAATCAAAAAGATTGTGTTTAAAAAAAACATATAAACTTACAAATCACATATGTACACTAATCTTTGATTCACTTACTTTTCCTTTAGGCCAAATAGTACATCATGAAGGTCCTTTACGTTGGAAGGTACTCTGCTGTTCTCTAAAAATTCCATTTCATCGACTCTCTAGAAAAAAAGCTCCAAGAACATCTGAAATATGTTTCAATGTTTTCATATACTCCTTCTGTTCAGTCATGACTGTTTGCTCATTCCTTCACCTTTCCTTAAGGCCAAATAGTGTCAGATGTATCAGTATATTTTCAAATTACTTAAAACAAACTCTAAAATTACCGTTTTCACGACGTTCTGAAAGAAATGCTCAAACAACATTTTCACAATATTTAAATATTCATAATTCCATCTCTGGCTCTCTCATGATGAACATTTCCTATAATACTGATATCACTTACTATGCGATCCACTTACCATACCTTTATGAGAACGATAATTTTTATATTATCTTCATCACTTTTACTCACAATATAATTTTAAACAGCAAACTAACTTTTATTAACTGCTCCCGTCTTCATAGGGCAATTACCTTTACTTAAATTTTGGTTCTGAAAACACTAGGTATGAATTTTTTAAGTCAAAAGGCAAACATTGTTTGAAAGTCAAATGAGTGTCATTACAGTTAGTCCAACCTTTTTGACATTTAAAAATTTTAAATAGCATGTGTAATGCCCTGATGTTGTTGAAGGACCGTCATGATAAATAATAGCTACAGTTGCGAAAGTTCTTCCTGATATTGATAACTGAGAAGCCACTAAATATTTAATAGAAGTTGACAATTTACTTCCATCAGGTCTACATCGTTGGAACATTAAAATGACATATTTACCATAAGTTTGTAAAAATAATGTGGACAGCATTGCAGACTTACATTGGGTACACACCATATTGTGATCAGCTGCTTTAACTAGATTATTAAAAGACACTGATTTGCAGTCTGGTAAAGTCAAATATATAAATTTTTCAGTGTCTATTGTAGTACTACTTGATAAACTACAGTTGTCGCAGTCATGCTGCCATTGATAAGAAAGGCTAGAAAGATTTTTTATATCTACACCTTCATCTTCCAATACATCAAACATATACATTAAAAATTCCTGACAATCCTGCTGAAAATTCTGTGAAAATTGATTTTGACCAGAACATATGTCTAGAAGATTTCGAATTTCTGAAACACTTTCTATTTTTGCTCTATCACTGCTACATTTCTCAAACACAGAATTCAATAAACAGCAGAATGTTTGATCCCGATTTTCAACAATCTGTTCTTGTAAATTTTGAAGAAAAAAAACAACATTAACCACCAGAACTGTTTTCAAACTGAAATCCAACAACATCTTCAACAGAATCCTTTTTCTTTCTGCTTACAATTACAGTTTCATCTACTTTTTGTCTTTTTGCTACTATCTCACTGCAATTATTCTCATTTCTTCTTTTTCGGCCTACCACACGTTTTTCAAACAGAGGATATTGAGGCAAATGTGGAGCATATTCTCTTCTTAACCTATTGTATTCTTTAACACAATCTAGATCTGCACAAATCTTTGTTTCATCACACTCAATCAAGTACAATCCTGATAAAGTTCTGACTCGTGATAATGCCACATATGCCATACCCTCTTTAAACACAGAACTTCCAATGTTCACCAAAGCACTATCTACACTTAAACCTTGAGATTTATGAATTGTCACCGCATATGCCAAACAAACAGGAAACTGTTTTCGGCGAACATATAAGTCTTTCACAAGCAAAAATCTAGCTGAACAACGAAAAAATTTGTTCTATTTCGTCAATGCCATCAAATTTAATTTTTAAAATTTCAATTCCATCTCTATTTTTGTAATTTACAAAATCAACAACATGACCCATTGCTCCATTTACCAGACCTCTTTCAACATTTAAATTCCTTCTCAAAATGATACGACAATTTAAACACACATTCAGAGTCTTTTCAAAACCAGCAGTTTTAGATATAGTGTTCTTGATTTCACATTTTCTGACAAAATAATTGTTGCTCCCATATGCTCTATTTTATCTATAGCTTCCAGTTTCACAATCTCTTCATTTTCTAACTTTAACATTTTGTTGTTGAAGATGGAACATTCTTTCAGAGTTGGCATCAAACATATCCCAGATTTGTTCTCGTTAATTTTCTTAAAAATATTCTCTGGAAGAATGTTTTCATTTGGATACAAATTTGAAATTAATCGTGCATGTAAAGCTTCTTTCCCATGCTCACTTACTTTTCCGATTCTTACATCTTGTAGAATATTTTTATAATCTTCATCCTTTTCCTGTCGCATATTTTGAAGTAGTTCTGCATATTTGAAATTAAACATATATTAACGTTTCCAATGCTTCCTAGGCACTTCCTGGTATATTCATGCGTGACCATTTTAAACACTGATTGTCCTTTCACTGGAGTCAACTGCAGTAGATCTCCAAAAACAATAATGTGTTTCCCTCCAAATAACACATCATACTCTGTACTAAGAATTTCTTGCATTCTCAAATGCACAAAAGCAAGCATTAGATTTGAGACCATGCTTACTTCATCAATAATAAGAAGTTTCATTTTCTTCAGGACTCTGGAAACTTCGGAACACGCATCTCCAGATAGCTTGTGGTATTGCAATTTGTTATCATGCTCGACTGGTAGCATCAGTAAACGATGTAAAGTAATCCCTTTAATGTTATGAGGTGCCAGCCCAGTTGGAGCGGTAACAACACAATACAGCGGTGATTCAGTCCTTTTCTGCAGATAAGTTGCAATTGCTTTAATCCGAAAACTTTTTCCAGTTCCCGCTTCTCCACTCACGTACAGTCGGACAGGCTTAAATGATGTACATGAGCACTCTTTTTTCTCCTGACTGACTCCATGTTCTATCTGTTCTGTGACTTCGTCATATATCTGTTTCTGCTCAAGGTTTAGTTGTTTCACCAAATCTTCTAAGTTAACTACATCATCTTGAGCTTGTTCCATAGCTCTTTCCACCTCATCCATGGTAGTGGCAGCTTCATTTTGAATAATTGGTCCTCCAAGTGGATCCTGACTCAATGAAGCAGAACTCTGACTGTCTTGAGAACTGTCTCTAGCAATCTCTACAGCAATTGTGGCTTCTTGCTCTATTTCTTCGTTCAACATTTGCAGATAATTTGGAAAAACAGGACATTCTATGGTATCCTTGGTTGCATTAAAAGAATCTTTGTAACAGAGAAAATCTCCAAGTAGTTCCTCTTCTGTACGCCATGGCTTAAAGAGTTGCAAAAGAGCTAAATAGTAAAATTCCCTTTTCTCTGTATTTTCGCAACTCAATTTTCGATGATTAATCAAATGGCCTTTTCTCTGCTTCACTAGACATCCTTCACATCCAATGACAGCATATATTCCATTATTGATATCTTCTCTGATGTTCCTCCTATAAATATAGTTTTGCAGAATTTCATACAAACAACTGTTCTCAAGATGACTACTTCTATTTGGATAGTATGTATCCAACACGTTTGTCTTCAAAATATCTGTACTGTTTGGTTCTTTCTCCGCCAAATACTCAATTTCTTGTACAGATTTCAAAACTCGGTTTCGTGTTGTAGCAAGACCTAGACTTGCCCAAATAATTGTTCTAGACTTGGCATAGAGACTTGCTGATGATAACCGATCAGAACATTCATATGCTCCAATTTCTCGATGCGTAACATCTTCAGACTGAAACTGTATAATTTTTTAATTATACACTTTTCATGTAAAATGTCCTCCCACATTTCCTTCAGTTCTGTCTTTTTTTTGTGATGTAAGACGTCACATATCGAGCCACAGCAATAGAGTTGTCAGCAACAAACCTAATATCCATGTTAGCATTCCACATGGACAAAATCACTGGGTTGTAGTCGTTGATGTACTTGGACTCTTCGTTTCTTTTTAAATTGTATGTATTTTTTGGTGATTTCCTCGTCACAGTATGTCGCAGTGAAGACATCAAATTATTTACTCTTCCTTTAGAAATCAACAGTCGTGGAAACCCGAAACGACATTTTGTGTAGAACTTGTCCTTGTTTCTGAATTTTCGACGACAGTACTTTCCACAACGATGGGATTGAAAGCATAAAACTTGTTGCCTTAAACTGTTTTCTTCGGTAGTTTTCGGAACAGCTCATGTTGAATACTCTTCAATGAAGCTCATCACTGTCTCATCCGAATCTGTTCCAAATTTGGGTGCATCTTTAATCCACAACAACATATGTATGTGAGGAGCACCTCTCGCTTGATACTCCTTTCTCCAAAAGAAATCCAAAACCTCTCCAAGGGGAGGATTTTTTTTGTTGGTAATAAAAGACATCATAGCTTCAAATCTATGATTGAAATATCTGCATACATTCACTGGATCCAAAGAACACAGTTCTCCAGGAGTTTTGAATTCTATATTTTGTATGTTTGCGTTTGCCTCTTGTAGAAATTGAAGTAAGTCGTCCCATGCATACTCGGCACAGCTAAGAGTGAGGAACCATGTAAGAGTTCCTAAGTTTCTTAGCATACATTTTAATTCCCCATGACGACGGAACCAATACTCGTTTGTTCCACGTTGACATGCCATAAGATTGATTAGCTGAGATTCCAAAATACTGTCTTGCAGATTGACTTTCTCCATGAAGTCCCTCACCGAAACATTTTGCAGATATGGTCCACTTTTCAGTATATGGTTCACTGCATAAGAAAGCCCAGACAAGTCACTTTCATACAGTAGATGAAACAAATAAGGAATGCATTGACGAAACCTTGGATCTTCAGCATATAATCTTAAAGTCCGGTATTCAGATGCAGGAATTTGAAATGGTCGATCGTCATATCGTCCACCTTGACCTGTTGGAAATAACTGTGGAAAACAACGGGCTTCCAAACTTTCTTCCCATACACTAATGGGACTTCCTTTTGCTGCTTTCATTTGAAAAAAGTCAATTGCATTCCCCATTACTTCTTTGGAATGCAAAGGATGAACAGTATAATGTTCATATATTTCTTCACTTCTAGACACATCAACTTTTTCAATTTGGCCGGCTGAACAATCACTGTCTTCTTCTGCAACTGTTTCCTCTGCTCCAACACATACATGTTTGTAGTACTCATTGTTTTTGACCAAATACAACGTTGCCTTTTTGACTTTCCTAACATCCACTAAATCTTGCCAGATTTTCTTACTCTTTGTCGGAACCCCATTAACTAGAATAACCAGAGGTTCCTCTTCCACTTTCTCTACACCAATCGTATCAATATTTTTCTTGAAATCTAGAGGCAAATAAACAACTCTTCCCTTTAATCCTCTCTGTAAATCTGAAGGAGGCAATTTCCCTATCTTAGGCTACATGCGAACAATTGCCTGAAAAGGATGGACACATTGAATGTTATGTTATGTTATGTTATGTTACTGGCATTTATTATGCGCACAGCTGCTCCAGCGAAGGAGCGTCCCGGCGCCCGACAAGGCAGCCACACAACATAACTAAAGAATGGACTATTAAAATTTTAAAAAGGGCTACGGAAACAGAAGAGTCTTAACAGCCCTACGAATAGAGAGCAGGTCGACAAGGGTCCGGATTTCAAAAGGAAGTGCATTCCACAAAGCGGCTGCCCGCACCCGAAAGGAACGTCCCCCGGCTCGACTACGTTTGAAACGTGGAGCTGCTGCTAAATCACGGTCCGAAGAGCGAAGAGAGCGGCCGGGAATATGGGGCACAGAAGGTTATGCAGTATCTGAGCAGAGGGGCCTTTTAAGATCTTAACCACATGGATGCTCAGCATATTCCCCTGCTGTGCTGAGAAATCGGAAATCCCACACAACATGACGAGCTGGGCTCGTCATGAGCGTGCGAGGAGGCTACTTCATGACGAGCCCAGCTCGTCATGAGCGTGGAAGGGGTTAAAGGACATACAAAGCACCTTAAAGTGAATCCGCTGCCTGACAAGCAGCCAGTGGAGAGCACGCAGGGTGTGAGAGACAGAGCAAAACCTAGGAAGGCCTACAACTGCTCTGGCTGCTGCATTTTGCATTCGCTGGAGACGAGTAAGCTCGGCCTGATTTAACCCTATAAAAAGGGAGCTGGCATAATCCAGCCGAGACAATACCGTTGCCTGAACCACAAGTTGACGGGTCGCGGCATCAAAAAATTTGAGTGCAGGTCTCAGATTACGCAGAATGCCAAAGCAGCAGGCCGCCATCCTTTTGGTGTGGCCTACAAAACTGAGGGAAGGGTCCAACCACACCCCCAGATTTTTAATCTCCGAAACCGGAGTGGGGGTGGGACCCAACTCAGGGGGCCACCAAGCATTGTCCCAAAGTTCCGTCTGTTTACCAAAGACCATAATCTCTGTTTTTTTGGCATTCAGTTGGAGACAGTTGGACGTCATCCAACTGGCCACCGCCCGTAGTCCGTCCCGGAATCTTGGGGCCTCCACCCCAGAGTCCCCGCTGATCGTGACCGCTAGCTGAGTATCATCTGCGTATGACACCATGGTCATACCGCAGAGCTTTACGACCTCAGCCAGCGGCCTCACGTAAAGATTGAACAACGTGGGACTCAGCGAGGAACCCTGCGGAACCCCAAGCGTCAGAGGATGGAATTTGGACTGGTAGGGCGGGGCAGTCACACAGAAAGAACGATCCGCCAGAAACGATCGGAACCACTGGAGTGCCATGCCCGTCACGCCTGCCTCCTCGAGGCGCTGCAGGAGGATACCATGCGAGACGGTGTCAAAGGCGGCGCTCAGGTCTAATAAAACAAGCGCCGCCGTTTGACCCGCATCGAGCACTGCCCGCAGATGCTCAACCATAAATAGGAGTGCTGTCTCCGTACTGTGGCCAGCTCGAAAACCATTCTGTGTGTCATCCAGAACGTTAGTGCGCGATAGATGGTCAGAGAGGGCGGTGTTGACATGTACCTCCGCGACTTTAGCTGGCCACGGGAGAAGCGAGATCGGCCGATAGTTCTCCGATTTACTGGGGTCGAGAGATGGCTTCTTCAAAATGGGCATTACTACTGCCTGCTTCCACTTCGAGGGTACCCAGCCAGACATGAGCGAGATGTTAATCAGATCGCAGACTGGGTTAGAGAGTGTCAAGTCTCTAAACATTGCTGGCTTGAGCGGGTCTGCCGGAGACCCCGATTTAACTTGAAGAGCCAGAGTCTTAAAAATCTCCGGTGAAAGACAGGGGAAAGAATCTAACACCACCTGTCTAGGCAAAGTATGCGACCCGGCGCCGGTATGCACAACCGTGGGAAAGGCTCTATAGATGGTATGAACCTTCTCCAGGAAAAAGGCCGCCAGCGTTTCACAATGAGTGTTAGAGCTGATGGCATCAATAGAGGGCTTTTTTGCCACAAGGTCCTTGAGAGCCTTGAAGATGGTTTTGGCTGGATTCAGACTGTTACGAAATTCCAGGGCATAAAATGCGGCCCGAGCCCTGCAGACCGCTCGGTGATAAGACTTGACGGTAGCCATATAAAAGGCTTTTTTGCTGTTATCATACGTTCTCCGCCAGTCTCTCTCTGCACGTCTACAAGAGCTTTTCAGTGCGTGCAGTGTGCCATTATACCAGGGACTAGGGTCATGGGGTCCACACTTACTCGATATCATTGGAATAAGGGAGTCAAGGGCTCTGGTTACCCATTCGCAAAAATGGTCATAGCCAGCTTCCACATTCTCCGCAGAGCCCAGTGGGTCTTCAGAAAGAAGGCGGTGGAGGTCTTCCAATTTTAATTTGCTCCAACGCCGTCTGGGCAGAGCTCGCATCAAGGGCTTAAAAGGAGCCTCTGACAATGGACAGTGAATAGTCACCAACGAGTGATCTGTCCAAGACATGGGAAGAGGGGAGGCCACCTTTACCTCTGCTAAATTTGAAAAAAAGGGGTCCAGAATATGACCACCAACATGGGTGGAATCCGAGACCAATTGAAGCAGTTGGAGGGCCTCAAGATCAGCCACAATCCCACCCACTGAGGGTAGGGTCAAGATGTCAAAATGGAGATTCAGGTCTCCTAAGATAAAAAAGTTGGCACACCCTACTGCCAGCGAGCTAACGGCATCAGGGAGAGCCTCCCTAAATGCCACATCGCTGCCCGGTGGACGATAAATTAGCAGTCCTGAGAAAGTAAAATGAGATGTAATGGAGACCGTAAACAGGGCGCTTTCGCAACCCGCGATATTTTGAACTCTCCAGGCGCAAGGATAGCAGGATTTGACGGCAAGCGCAACTCCTCCACCCCTAGAAGAGCGATTGAGCGTATAGGTAGAATACCCAGAAGGAAAAGCCAAGTTAAGAGCAGCTGTATCGGAGTCCTGAAGCCAAGTCTCTGTCAAACAAAAAATATCAGGAAGTTCCTTACCCATGAGGTCGGCTATGTCCTGATGGTGTTTAACCAACGACCTCACATTCAGGTTCCAGATGGTAATATGGTGCAAGGGATATTTGCTACCAGGGGCTGACATCGCTCCAACGCCCCTCGATAGGGCGGGTGCTTCAAGCAGCCACCTACCACACGCACACTGATAAGGGCCACACAGGGGGTAGACGCAGGCCCCTTCACAAGGTGGCCCGCGTCAAAATAGACTCATATGTATTTAAATCCATCAATTCAGGAGGAATGTCTACCAACTCAAGATTATTATGAACAGCTCTAGCAGGCATTCTGTTTTGATTTAATTTATTATAACAATATTTACAAATACGCTGATCAGAACTCAAATCAAAAGAATTCTCCACCCACAAATAAGTTGCAAAATCCTTCCACTCATAATTATTTATCTTTTCACTTTTTACGTATAAATCAACTAATCTAGTTTGATGCTTATAATGAGTTCGTCGACAACACACACAAGTAAAATTAGGCCTTTCACTTGATTTCACCTTAAACCTGGTAATTTCCTGGTCAAACTTTTCTGTACTTGAAATCTGTACATTGTCTTCCACATTACCTTGAATTTCTGTGTCAATTTCTACAATGTCCTCTTTTTCACCAAAATAACAAATCTCAATTTCTTCACAAATCTTCTTCACATCTAATTCAGTTCCATGCAAAAGAGCACTGTTTAATTGTTTAAGCTTAATTGATGGACTTTTTGCATAATACAACCTTCTCACTAATTTCCTCATTTTGTTATGATGCACTGCTAACATCCGAAAATGATGAAAAACACTCTGACAGACTTTTCTAGAATGACAAGCCAGTTAATGCCCTTGCAAACCTGTGTTTTCTCTCACTCTGCAAGGATCTAAGTCTTGCAACATCTTCATTTTCTGTTTTAGACTTTTCTTACTATATGTACGTAGGAAATTATGAAACAAATCGATTGAATCCTGTCGCACACTACAAATACTACTACACTTCCAAGTGTACACTGGACCCTTAGTACGTCTCCCTAAAACTTCATCAGTTAACACCTCTTCTGCTTCTCTAGGCACAAGTTTCTCTTTTTCAATCGGACAACCGTCTTTCACATCATATGCTCGACCACTGGTGTCAACTGCATGCACTAAATCATTCTCCTGGAAGTAACTCTCCTCATTAAAAAATGGCTCACAACTTGAACTATGCATCCATTCTCCAGAAAAAACTTTACAAAAATTAGTCCGATTAATTACTCTTTTGCATCTACTGTTTGATTTGAAAACATCAATTGTCTTGTTAAGTGTCCTAATTCTATTGATTATTAAAATAAATAATTTTTTCTTAAGTTCAAAAGCCTGATCAACAATCTTGTCAACACTTTTCTTTTTCTTATAAAAAGCAGCTCTCTGTTTACCTTTTTTAACATTTTTTAACAAATTTAAAACCATCCTATTGCGAAACATTCGTTTACGAATGTCCCTAAATTGGTTTTGCCTTCTATTCCTATATATATTATTCTCTCCTGCTCCAGTAGTAACATTTTTGGGGGGCCTCTCCTTCCTTTTCAAATTTGCTCTCTCCTTCTCTTTAACCACATTCTGACCAACATTTTTTTTTGATCTACATATGTTCCGTAAGAAAGACTTAGTTGTCTTACCGTGAGCTTTTTTCCTGTTTTTTGAAGTATTTGTTGTAGAGGAGTACTGTAATTCCGTTGCTGTTTTTGATTTTTTTCCGCTTGACATCTTTTCTTCTCCTCTGCCTTGAGGGCATATTTCCTTACTATTGAAATCTTGATTTCAATCTGTGGTAAAGAAAAAAATAACACATTACAGACCACTATTACCAAACAACAAAGCAATGACAATAAGCAAACGATATAAACACTAGTTTACAACATATCTAAGTTTATATTACAACAACTATGTAACTAGGAGTAAGACAGAGAAAAAGAGCTAGAGGAACTAACACAAAAAGACAGAGAGACTCAGACAAAGAAACAGGTTGAGGGAGTAAAACATAGAGAAGGAGTAAGACAGAGAGAGTGTATAATATGTTGTAAGACAGAGAAAGAATGTAATAGGGAGAGGGAGTAAGTCAAAGAAAGGGATAAAGGGAGTAAGTCAGAAAAACGGTGTAACAGGGTGGAAGACAGAGAGAGGGTGTAAGAGAATATAAGACAGGGAGAGGGTGTTAGAAGGTGAGAGGATGCAAAGGAGAGTAAAAGAGAGAGAGGCTGTAAAAGGGAGAGGGAGAGCGTAAGTTTGAGAGAGGGTGTAAGAGGAAGTAAATCAGAGAGAGGATGTAACAAGGAGTATGTCAGAGAGAGGGTGTAACACAAACAGAGGAAGAGAATAAAAAAGTCAGAAAGAGGGAGAGAGGCTATAAAACAGACAAATGATGTAATAGGGAGTAACTCTGGGAGAGAATGTTACAAAGAGAAAGGTTGTAAGACGGAGTAAATCAGGAAGAGGATGTAAGAGAAAGTATGACTTACAAATTGCTGTAAAAAAGAGAGACAGGGAATAAATTAGAGACAGGGTGTAAGAGAATGTAAGTCAAAGAAAGAGTGTAACAGAGTGTAACACAGAGTCAGGATGTAAAATGGAATAAGTCAGAGAGAGGGTGTTAGAAGGGGACAGGTGGGAAAATAGAGTAAGTCAGGAAGAGAATATAATAGAGACTAATACATTGTTAATAATCCTTGGTAAAGAAATGTTAGTGCATAAAAGAATTGTAATTTCTAAATGAGTGAGGTTTCAGTAGTGTAATCAAATGCTTATACATATGACCTATGCTCTGTTTTGTAAATGTTATTTAAAAAAAGATTTCAGGCACATGAATTGGTTTTACATTATTGACAAGGATTACATAGTATCTACATGATTAAAAAAATATATTAGCACATTTCACAATCATGTTACCTGTGTTTCCTCAGATTAGTAAGCAGATTGTGCAGATGAGGTGAGGCCTGTCCAGGGGTGCAAAGGAGGTGAGGCCTGTGTCCATGAGTGCAGTGGAGAGGACTGACCTCCTCTGACCCTTGGACAAGCCTTACCTCATCTGTGTCTTCTGGACAGGCCTCAATGTAGTGGGTATAATTGATAGTAACTGGGTGCAGATGAGGTGAGGCGTGTCCAGGGGTGTAGATAAGCTGAGGCCTGTCTATGGATGCAGATGAGTTGAGATCTATTCAGGGTTGCAGATGAGGTGAGGATTGTCCAGGGGTGCAGAGGAGGTGAGGCCTGTGTTGAAGAGTGTACTGGAAGAGAGGTCTGTCCAGGGGTACAAAGGAGGTGAGGCCGGTGTCTAAGAGTGCAGTGGGGGATAGGCTTCATGAAGTCTAGTCCACTGCACTCTTAAACACAGGCCTCACCGCCTATGCTCCCCAGGAAAGGCCTCTCTCCCACTACAGTCTTGAACACAGGTGTCACCTCCTCTGTACCTCTGGACAATCCTTAACTCATCTGCAACCCTAAATCATTTTTTAAAGAGGCCTAAAGGTGACATCATTGTGAAAGGTTCAAAAATATTTATTTAATCATGCAGACACTATTTATTCCTTCTCAAAAATGTAAAAGCCATTGATTTGCCCCAAAATCGTTTTTTAAATAACATTTTAGAAACAGAGCACAGGTCCTATCTACAAGCATTCAATTTCACTACTGAAACCTCACTATTTCACAAAATACAAATCCTCTATCTTGCAAATGTTCATACCAAGCATTATCAAAAAACATGACACAAACCAACAGCAAAGAAGCTCAATGTGCTTCCTAGTATGAGGTAACACAGGTGACATCATTGTGAAAGGTTCAAATTTATTTCTTTAATCATGCAGACACTATTTATTCCTTCTCAAAAATGTAAAAGCCATTATTTTTCCCCAAAATCGTTTTTCACATCACATTTAAGAAACACAGCACATATTCTGGTCTGTTACCAGTTCAGACCAGAATATTGAGGGTTTTTTTTTTTTTTCCTCAAGTCCTATGATTATGCTGCTTGGATGGATAATTTGTTTTCTTGATTTTTTTTTCGTCTTTTTGCTTTACATACCCTATATATGCGACTCCAGCTATAAAGTGGGTTGTACATAGCAGTTTACTAACCCTGTCGGTACCATTGGATGAGGATAATGTTGGAGGCGTGGCATTGTGGGATACGCTCCTAGGTACCATCTAAATCCCCCCCAGTTTATCTGGGCCAGTGCCTCAGTCATTTTCAACACTCCTTCGTCATTACATGGTTACCAAGGGCGAATATGAGGACAAAAAAAGAAAAAAAAAAAAGAAACACAGCACAGGTCCTATGTACAAGCATTCCATGTCACTACTGAAACTTCACAATTTCACAAAATACAAATCCTCTATCTTGCAAATGTTGATACCAAGCATTATCAAAAAACATGACACAAACCAACAGCAAAGAAGCTCAATCTGCTTCCTAATATGAGGTAACACAGGTGACATCACTGTGAGAGGTTCAAATATATTTTTTTTAATCATGCAGACACTATTTATTCCTTCTCAAAAATGTAAAAGCCATTGATTTGCCCCAAAATCGTTTTTCAAATAACATTTTAGAAACAGAGCGCAGGTCCTATCTACAAGCATTCAATTTCACTACTCAAACCTCACTATTTCACAAAACACAAATCCTCTATCTTGCAAATCTTGATACCAAGCATTATCAAAAAACATGACACAAACCAACAGCAAAGAAACTCAATGTGCTTCCTAATCTGAAGTAACACAGGTGACATCATTGTGAAAGGTTCAAATATATTTATTTAATCATGCAGACACTATTTATTCCTTCTCAAAAATCTAAAAGCCATTGATTTGCCCCAAATCGTTTTTCAAATAACATTTTAGACACAGAGCGCAGGTCCTATGTACAAGCATTCAGTGTCTATGAGTGCAGTGGAGAGGACTGACCTCCTCTGACCCTTGGACAAGCCTTACCTCATCTGTGTCCTCTGGAAAGGCCTCAATGTATTGGGTATAATTGATGGTAACTGGGTGCAGATGAGGTGACGCGTGTCCAGGAGTGTAGATAAGCTGAGGCCTGTCTATGGATGCAGATGAGTTGAGGTCTATTCAGGGTTGCAGATGAGGTAAGGATTATCCTCTGGACAGGCCTCAATGTATTGGGTATAATTGATGGTAACTGGGTGCAGATGAGGTGACGCGTGTCCAGGGGTGTAGATAAGCTGAGGCCTGTCTATGGATGCAGATGAGTTGAGGTCTATTCAGGGTTGCAGATGAGGTAAGGATGTCCAGGGGTGCAGGGGAAGTTAGGCGTGTGTTGAAGAGTGTAGTGGAAGAGAGGTCTGTCTAGGGGTACAAAGGAGGTGAGGCCTGTGTCTAAGAGTGCAGTGGGGGATAGGCTTCATGAAGTCTAGTCCACTGCACTCTTACACACAGGCCTAACCACCTATGCTCCCCAGGAAAGGCCTCTCTCCCACTACAGTCTTGAACACAGGCCTCACCTCCTCTGTACCTCTAGACATGCCTCACCTCATCTGCACAATCTACTTCCTAATCTGAGGTAACACAGGTGACATCATTGTGAAAGATTCAAATATATTTATTTAATCATGCAGACACTATTTATTCCTTCTCAAATATGTAAAAGACATTGATTTGCCCCAAAATCGTTTTTCACATAACATTTTAGAAATAGAGTACAGGTCCGATCTACAAGCATTCAATTTCACTACTGAAACCTCACTATTTCACAAAATACAAATCCTCTATCTTGCAAATGTTGATACCAAGCATTCTCAAAAAACATGACACAAACCAACAGCAAAGAAGGTCAATGTGCTTCCTAGTATGAGGTAACACAGGTGACATCATTGTGAAAGGTTCAAATGTATTTCTTTAATCATGCAGACACTATTTATTCCTTCTCAAAAATGTAAAAGCCATTCATTTTACATTTTCCCCAAAACCGTTTTTCACATTACATTTAAGAAGCACAGCACAGGTCCTATGTACAAGCATTCCATGTCACTACTGAAACTTCACAATTTCACAAAATACAAATCCTCTATCTTGCAAATGTTGATACCAAGCATTATCAAAAAACATGACACAAACCAACAGCAAAGAAGCTCAATCTGCTTCCTAATCTGAGGTAACACAGGTGACATCATTGTCAAAGGTTCAAATATATATTTTTTTAATCATGCAGACACTATTTAGTCCTTCTCAAAAATGTAAAAGCCATTGATTTGCCCCACAATCGTTTTTCAAATAACATTTTAGAAACAGAGTGCAAGTCCTATGTACAATCATTCAATTTCACTTCTGAAACCTCACTGTTTCACAAAATACAAATCCTCTATCTTGCAAATGTTGATACCAAGCATTATCAAAAAACATGACACAAACCAACAGCAAAGAAGCTCAATCTGCTTCCTAATATGAGGTAACACAGGTGACATCATTTTCAAAGGTTCAAATGTATTTCTTTAATCATGCAGACACTATTTATTCCTTCTCAAAAATGTAAAAGCCATTCATTTTACATTTTCCCCAAAATCGTTTTTCACATTACATTTAAGAAGCACAGCACAGGTCCTATGTACAAGCATTCCATGTCACTACTGAAACTTCACAATTTCACAAAATACAAATCCTCTATCTTGCAAATGTTGATACCAAGCATTCTGAAAAAAACATGACACAAACCAACAGCAAAGAAGGTCAATGTGCTTCCTAGTATGAGGTAACACAGGTGACATCATTGTGAAAGGTTCAAATGTATTTCTTTAATCATGCAGACACTATTTATTCCTTCTCAAAAATGTAAAAGCCATTCATTTTACATTTTCCCCAAAACCGTTTTTCACATTACATTTAAGAAGCACAGCACAGGTCCTATGTACAAGCATTCCATGTCACTACTGAAACTTCACAATTTCACAAAATACTAATCCTCTATCTTGCAAATGTTGATACCAAGCATTATCAAAAAACATGACACAAACCAACAGCAAAGAAGCTCAATCTGCTTACTAATCTGAGGTAACACAGGTGACATCATTGTCAAAGGTTCAAATATATTTTTATTAATCATGCAGACACTATTTAGTCCTTCTCAAAAATGTAAAAGCCATTGATTTGCCCCACAATCATTTTTCAAATAACATTTTAGAAACAGAGCGCAAGTCCTATGTACAATCATTCAATTTCACTACTGAAACCTCACTATTTCACAGAATACAAATCCTCTATCTTGCAAATGTTCATACCAAGCATTATCAAAAAACATGACACAAACCAACAGCAAAGAAGCTCAATGTGCTTCCTACTCTGAGTTAACACAGGTAACATCATTGTCAGAGTCAAATTTATTTCTTTAAGCATGCAGACACTATTTATTCCTTCTCAAAAATGTAAAAGCCATTCATTTTCCCCAAAATCGTTTTTCACATATCATTTAAGAAACACAGCACAGGTCCTATGTACAAGCATTCCATGTCACTACTGAAACTTCACAATTTTACAAAATACAATTCCTCTATGCAGTAAGAACTTTTTACCAAGCATTATCAAAAAACATGACACAAAGCAACATTAAAAAACCACAATTTGCTTCCAAATCTTCTCCATAGAGTATACACGTCTCTATCTATATTAAATGAATCATTACTCACCTTTACAAATGCTTTGGGAGATTGAGAACAGTGTCAGACACACACCCCAATATTTCTTTAGCAGAGCAAAAGGTATGTACTCCAGGCACTGCAACCATGAATGGCACAAAACACCTCTAATTCTACACACATATCCCTCATGTTAACCAATTAAAACTCTTCCCTCTCTATTTTCAAACCAACACCCTTCCCCCCCTCAGCCCTTTCTACCTGTTACCATAGCAACTCCCTCCTCACTGAGCTCTAAGGTTTAAAAGTTTATTCTACAATGTTGCAAATGAACTTAGCAAGGATGTTTGACCTCTCAATACACCAGCTTATCCAGTGCAATGTTTCTTTAAATGACTTTTTCTTAACCATTCAAATTACTTCTTTCACACAACAGAACCATGCACCCTAACTTTCAGTTTTCAACTTTCTGAATCCACCAATCATTGCTTGTGATTCAAGAGCACTGAAACTCCACAGTTTTTTTTTGCAAACTCCTACTGTTCCAACTGCCTTTTCATTCCCACACTTCATCTGACTGCACCAGAACCTCCTCTGACCATTTATTCTGTCTGGATTATTGGACATAGCTACATCCACTGGGCTCAAAGGTATGCAGCTACCAGAAATTTTCACAACCTTAATTTACCAAATGTAGACATCAAGTGGATTGGCCAAAGATGATTGAGATGTCATCAATTGATACCATTGGTGAAAACCTTTTTGCATCTGCCACACCCTCACCTCATAATTCTGCACTGTGGTGGAAATGACTTAGGCACTTTGACTGGGGTAGGTCTGGAAATGCTTTTAAACGACACCTTTAAGCAATTGATGGCACTTTTTCCTCAAACTGCCTTGGTATATTCCAATATATGCCAAAGACAGAAATGGAAGTGGTCACACCAATTTTGTCCACAATTTGAGAAAGCACGGAAACATGTGAATAAATCTGTTTCTGCTTACATGAGAGACGATGGAATGGGTTCAATATACAACAATAACTTGCGTTACAACATGCAAGATATATACAGAGGAGATGGTGTGCACTTCTCAGATGAGGGGAATAGAATATTCCTCCTGAATCTAAGACTGTGCATTGGAACCTACTTGTAGGTACCTAAATCAGCCACAGAACCCAAAAGCTCTTTTCAGGGCTACCCTACCTCTGATCACTCCAAATGATTATTTTACTCTAACTTTTTTCACTGTTTTTCACCAAAGTACGCTCCCCGGTACGCTCCCCGGTATGCGTACCGGGCGCTCCCCCGGCGAAAATTTTTTAAAAAATTGTTTTTTTTCGCCTATATGGGCCTTCTAAGCCCCCTCAGAAAACATAGGGGGTCAGGGGGTGTCTACCGTGCCCCCTTTTACCCATTCCCGACGTTGTTTGTCCTCCATCTTGTGTCTCAAATCTACCGAAACACAAGATGGAGGACTCCCGTTGCGCCCCGGTACGCGTACCGGGGCGCGCACCGGTAAGCGCTCCCCCAAATTTTTTTTCATTAATTTACATAAAAACCACTGGAGACACTTTCACCAAATATAGAATAGGCCCTACTACATACCAGTCCCTACCATTTTCCCAAATTTGGTGGAATTTCATTGAGCCATTTGAGCTGTAGCACTGTCTAAATATCCTGAAGTAAATTACATGACAAAAACACATATGAAGTGTTAGAATTTACAACCAATTAAAATGTTACTTTCATTTTCTACTTTTTTTTCCTGACATTTGATGGTTATGTACATGAATATAAATGAAAAATGAGAGGGAAACACGGCCATTTTGACTACAACTACCTGAGGTACATCTTTAAAGAATGTTCTCCATTTATCTTCATCACCTTTTAATAAGGTAAGTTGTTAATGTGTAAGGGGCACTTTAAGTTAATTTGTAAAAACTTTTTCTGATAGTTATTTACTGTCCCTCTGTTATAGTTATAGATTGAGATAGGCTTCTCTGTTCAAGTTATAGATTGAGTTATGCTTCTCTGGTATAATTATGAAATTACTTAGGCTTCTTCACATACACTTTATTGATATTTCTACTTCCTGCCTGATACCATATACTGCCCAAAGATAACTTCACTGTTAAAAACTCAGAAGTACCTGTCTAAACTTAAACCCAACACTGCCCTAACTCTACTGATATATTTATTTTTAATTTACAGCAAGAAAATGGGAGGAGAAGCAAACAAAAGTAATATTTCTTTCGAAATTGTTCTGGAGAACAATCCTGAGGAAGACTTTGACTTTATGGATCAGTCTCTGGACGAAGAGTTAGTTAATTGTGTGGAAGAAATGGAATCATGGGCTGAAAATGAGGACATTCCTGATGATATAATGTTGAAAGTTCTTTTAAATTTTGAAAAATCACAGCAATACATTTTTATTTAATAATTAAAAATTGTTCGAGACATTATTCTTTTTTATATGTAATTCATGAAAGTACCAAAATGAATATAATATAAAGTGAAACTTATAGTATACTGTGCAGCTTTTTGGTGTTACATAGTAATTTTGCTCATAGTTACTTCCTTTCTCCCACTATATTATCTCCAATGTGTATTTGACATCTCTTTTTCATCTCCTGCCGCCATGTTGTTTCTGCTTTCCTGACAGACTATGGTATGGATTCCATATACCACAATAACTTCTGTAACAACATGCAAATTATCTACAGAGGAGACAGTGTACATTGAATTTAAGACACTGTATTGGTACCTACATGCTGGTACTTAAATCACCCACACAACACAACAACTCTATGCAAAGCTACCCTACCTCTAAGCATTTGAAATTATTATTTTACTGTTTCACTGGGTTTCCCCTTGGTACGCTCCCTGGTACGCTCCCCGGTGCGCGTACCGGGCGCTCCCCCCGCGAAAATCGAATTTTTTTTTTTTTTTTGCCCCGCGGGGCCCCTTTATGGCCCCCACATCAAACCTAGGGGATCAGGGGGGGTCTACCCTGCCCCCTTATGGTCATTTCCCCCTTTGTTTTTGCCACCTCTTGTGTCTCGATCCTACCGAGACACAAGATGGCGGCCGCTCCGGACTGTTTGGAATGTTGACAGACACCCAGAGCCAATCAGCTTTCCGCGCGCGAACTCGCGTTACGCGCCGGGTGCGCTCCCCGGTGCGGGTACCGGAGCACGCTTATAGATATATATATTTTATTTAACCTAAATTACTCAAAATTCTCTGGAGCACTTATCTTGAGACATAGCAAAGGCACATCGGGCTACCAGTCCCTACAATTTTGCCAAGTTTTGTGGGAATCCATTCAGCCGTTCGGGCTAAAAGTGAGTCCAACCGCCCTATGGAAATTAACATGAGGAAAACATGTTTTGGGACCCCCCTTTTATCCCGGCCCCCCAAATTTTCAGGGAAGGAGCGGAGCGGAGCTGGCCACCTAATTTGACAAATTCACGAAAATTCGTCCACCGGCACCAAAGTTATTCCCAATAGAATGTTGCGGATTTCCTATGGAAACTAGGTCCTAACTATAACTACCTACTGGCGACCGCCAGTAGGTAATATATATATATATATATATATATATATATACTAAAGCCCCCACAAAGAATGAATGGAAGAGGCCAAACTGTGAGTTTTCTGGTTAGCTGCTCAAATACACCCGGATCATCCAAAATGCTACCATAAATAGAACATATAGTAAACGTTGCTTGCTCAAGTGCCCCTCAGAC
The DNA here is from genome assembly GCF_964261635.1 of Lissotriton helveticus. Classification (NCBI taxonomy): domain Eukaryota; kingdom Metazoa; phylum Chordata; class Amphibia; order Caudata; family Salamandridae; genus Lissotriton; species Lissotriton helveticus. The sequence continues at coordinate 1,763,764,054 of NC_136068.1, forward strand.
ATTCAGTAATGACCCATCGGCTAAATTTGACAGCTAACATGCAAATGAATTGTAAATTAGGATTACGTGTCACGATAGCTACTCCTTGCATCTGGGTATTCTGAGTTGTACCCCTGACCAGCCTTTATCCCATTGAATTCAGGAGCTTCAATTGGGCACCCTCTAAATGGGTCTCCTGGATACATACAATATCGGCCTTCAATAAATGAAATTCTGCCACAGTTTTCCACTTTTTTTTAGGGTCATTAAGGCCATAAATATGAATAGTGGCTGTATGTATTTTACCCATCCTTTACACATAAGGGTACCTTGGTGCTCTCTTGTACCAAAAGCGCTGGGAGAAAAGAACAAAAAAAGGGAAGAAGCGAGAGAGAAAACACAACAACAAAAAAGACAAGAAATTAGAGTAAAACACATCTCCCACCTATCCCATCAGCCTGCAACCCCTAAATCCCCTTAGCCTCCACTCCCCCCACCCATCATCTGTAACACAGGCAACCTGGCTGATGATGTCATCCAAAATAATTTCATCCCCACTGCCATTTCAACTTTTCCCCCCAGCCATCCTAGAAAAAGAATACGATACTCAATTATTAAATAATTGCTGATCAAAGTGAATGCATAGCAGCTAACACCAAAATCATATACCATATTATCACATGATTATAGCCTATTATCTGCCCTCAAATCCAATGCTTGAGTCTACCAGAAATATCCTTTAGGAACAATTGAGTCTGAATTTCTGAAATAAAGCTGCGTGTTTCCCCTCTAAAAACAATATGCAGTTGGATTCTGAAGATACTTCTGCCCCAAGCTGTTGAAATGGGGTAAAAAGCTGCCTAAGCCTTCACTTTCGTTCAACGGTGGGTTGGGCAAAACACGGCCTAGTGAAAAAAGTCACTTTGTCATGTTCTCTTTTTGCTGTTGGTCAGGCTAGATCATAGAGAACCTGTTGCAGCAAAAAATGTCCAAAATATAACAGCGTTGCCTGTGGCCATTCAGGGGTATTAGATGAGCTTTTTTGGCAACATTAAAGGAAACCTGTGAGACCTCTGGATTTCCTTATAACAGTTCCAAGTGTTTAGTTCAGGAAAGTCACCTCCAAGTAGGAAAACCGTACATTTTCTGGGATCCTTACCCTCAACCCCTTTCAGGAATTCCCAGGAAACATAGCTAGTTATGGCATTGCCTTTTTTCTTGATCTTTCACTTTCCACATCATAGCGTTGATAATCTCCTCATGAGCTACACTCTGTGTTTTTAGGGTTATGACTTCTGTTTCCAGGCTTTCAGTCCAGATTCCACGGTAACCATTCTTTCGGCAATGTCAGCTCAGGTTCTGTCTACTTTCCTAACAGCACCCTGTAATTTTTTGCAGCAAGCCGGACTCTGCAATTATCATTTTTCACATCCTTCTGGAAACCCTTAATAGATGGCAGAACCTTTGAGAGGGAGCAGTCCCTCTGGTTTCCAGTCTCTGATGTCTCCCCAGTATTTGCCAATGCAAAGCCTGTCGGATCGCCTTCATATTTATCTGCTCAACCTGCTAAGACTGTGAGCTTTAAGGCCAAATAGCCCCATTTCAGTTCGCTGTACTTCCACCATCAGAGATTTCCCATAGGCCTTTTACTTTCTTCCTCCACTTTTTTGTGAGAGATTTCCTTTGGCACTGAGGGTTTACTAGCTCTTCTGGCCCAAAGCTGCTATTCCAATTAACACCCTCTTCTTCACTAGACACTGATATATTTACATTCGAAATTTCAGACTCTTTTGTCAGAAACTAGAATTTTTGATTCACATCAGGGGATCTGGCACGATTTCGGGAGATGCTTACTACTTTATCACTGGTAGCCTTATCTACATGAGGAATTGTAGCTTTCATTGTTGTCTGCCCGATTTCAGTTATTTTGTCTCCATTCGAGAGGCCTGGATGAAGATCTACCTGGGAAGAACATGAGGTTTCTAAGACATGTTCTTCATCAGATTTTACCAATAGATCAGACACAGTTTCTACATCAGGGGTCTCTATCACATAGACAGCCACTTGCACCTGTAAACCCATGCCTAGAGCCAAAAAGTTTAGTAATCAAAGGCTTACAGCCTTCTACCTCACGGGAATTCTTCTGGGGAGCTTTTTTACGGTTTCTGTTTTATCCACTATTTCATCCTAGCCACCACGACCATCACTCTTTTTGCCACTGGTTTGATTTTCTGGGAGCCTCTCATGATGTGGGGGGGGCTGTACAGAAGCCACAGCCACTAACGTAGACAGAGCAGACTGAGCACTCCTCGGTTTCGCGGATTTCCCACCTCATTCTGCCATAACTGGTTATGGGAAGCTGTGCTTATTCCTTACAGCAGAACTAAAGGCGGTAGGCCTCTTTCAAATAGTGACTAGCACCACACATTCTGCCCGCCACACGTTGGTTGGTTTGTTCTCTAACAACCAGCAAATCTCTCTAGGGAACGTCCTTCCTCTAACTCGGACGGACCACTGTGCAGTTTTGGTTCATATGCAGACAGGGAGGAACACTCCCCTTTACACCAGCTCCCTTCCCCCAAGCAGTTTAAGGCATGGAGCAGTATTGACCCTCGTGTCCTCAAATCACATTGATATCCACCCAGTAAGATACCATGCAAGATCCTGAACTGGCTGCCATTAACAACACACAATGGCTCCATAAGGCATTGAGTGCTTTGGTACCACTTAAAAATGCTTCCAAAAATAGGAAAATCCCATCTGCCCCTTGGTTCGCTGAGACACTAAGGGGCACATTAGGATGGTGGGAGGACTTTGTCCGCCCCCCATCCTATTGCAAAATGGGACCGCCAGCCATAAGGGTGGGGGGCCCGTGGGGGCCATTAGGATACGCCCGCCACAGTGGCGGGCGCATCCTGCATTCCTGACATTGTGACGGGCGGTGCACTCAGCACCGCCCGCCACATTGCCAGGAAGGCATGTAGTGCACTTCCATGCACAACATGGCAGGCACCGCGCGGTGCCTGCCATGTTGTACATGGGACTGGTATCCCCCATGTGCACCCCCCCAGAATCCCTGGGGCCCCGCTATGGGCTCCCAATGTCAAAAACCACCTGCCCAATGCTGCCACGGAAAGCATTTCCCCGCCTGCATACAAATATGGATGGCGGTGTCTATCAGACACCGCCACCATTTAAACTGCTTTTCCTTCCGGTAAACAATCGGGCGGACTGCCTACTGATGGAAAACTGGCGGACGGTCTTCCCATCCGCCGGGGTCCCCCCCCGCCTTGGTAATGTGGCAGGGGGAAATCAGAAGCGGGCGGAGGTTTTTGGCGGGTGGATCGCCGCCACCATATGGGAGGTGGCGATCCGCCCATTATCATAATGGGCCCCTAGGACTCGAGAAACAACAGTGCTGGAATCAAGAAAGACGCTGGCGTCGAGATTACAACTACGCAGAAAAAATGCGCTGTACGGAGGCAATGACCAAATACAACTCCTCATAATCTCTGAGAAAAGTAACTACTACCTTAAACATATTGAAACTGCCCAAGATTCTGTCAAATAGCTGTTCGAGGTAGGTACCAAGTTATGAGGGCTGGGACTAATCCCTCCATAAACGCCACCCAAACCGTCTGCAAATCTATGGACAGCTTTTTTCATGAAAAGGTCAGCCATATCTGCGCCAACTTCTCAGCCCATACCAAGGCTGACAATCTGACTGACGATCCCAGAGACGACAAAAACACTCCTAATCTCTCTGAATTTAGCTCCAGAAATGGAAAAAATACTCCTAATCTCTCAGAATTCAGCGAGGTCTCACTGGACCTAATGTCCACTGTCAAATCTGGATCACCCAACGACCCTTGCCCTCCATCTAGTCTAAAATCGATCCCTGACATCATAGGCCCAACCTAGTAAACATCTGCAACTTAATGTTCAGTACAGGCATGTATCTCTCCATCTGGAAAAAGGGCCTTCATCAAGCCTATACTAAAGAAGAACAATTTCGACCCCCACAGCGACCAAAAACTACAGGCATATTGCATGTCTCCCATTTCCTGCAAAAAACTTTGAAAAGATCATGAATATTCAGCTGGCCCAGTTCATTGATGATAACAACCTACTGTATGACACACAATTTGGCTTCAGAAAGGGCCATGGCATGGAAACCGCCCTCATCAAGGCATCTGATGAAATCAGGATGGTACTAGATCAGGGAGGTGCTGCGGTCTTTGTGCTGTTTGCGTTATCAGCAGCCTTCGATAGGGTCAAGCATGCCACCTTGATCGACCGTGTCTCCGCCATCGGCATCAGACATAGGGCCAAGACCCTTCTGTCCTCTTTTCTATCTAATCGGATTCAACTACTGACTCTCGGCGACTTCAACTCCCCACCATTTGTGCTCCTGCTTGGTGTGCCACAAGGTTCACCGAGTTCGACCCTTTAACATTTATGTGAAGGACCTGGTGAGGGTCATCAAATCCCACAGTGTGGGTCTAACTTCATAACCTGATGATACGCAACTAGTGCTAGCGGTACACAATGACAGAGGGGCAGTTGCAGAAAAATTTCAAGACGGAATGTTGGCCATCAGTGCATGGATGATTGAATGAATGAATACGCACGAGTATAGTGCATGGCTACCCAAGGGCATTCCCGCAAATAAACTCAGACAAGAAGGAGGTGATGATCTTTGATAATCTCTCCCCTGGCTGTTCCTCTATGGTGGCCAGCTAAGCTAGGATCACCTCCGTCCCCCATCAGGAAAGGTAAGAAATTTCGGTGTTATGTTCGACGATAAGCTGTCATTCACGCACCACACCAAAGAAGTTGTCTCCTCATCTTTCTATGTCCTCAGGATGATTAAAAAAAAATCCTACTTTTTCTCCCAATCAGTATCGGTAGAACTCTCATCAGCACACTGGTTATGTCGAATGTTGACTATTGTAATGTTCTCCTTATAAATGCCCAGGAAAGGGTCCTAAATAAGCTGCAACTGGTGCAGAACGCTACTGCCAGGATTCCGTCAGGCACCCCCAAGTTTAAACCAATATCCAAGGTGGTGCGACAGCTCCACTGGCTACCCATAAGAAGTAGAATTAATTTCAAGGCACTATGTATCACTTACAAGGCAATCCATAATACAGGACCTGCATTTATGAAGAAAGCTCTACGCTCCTGCACGCCCAGTAGACCCTTGCGCTCATTAGCAGTTAATCTGTTGATTTCCTTTCGAACAAAGAAAGCCTCAAGGGGCGATAGAAGATTCACTGTCGCCACTACCAGACTATGGAACTCACTCCTCCTTCATATTAAGACTAGTCTCACCTCGCTAGCCTTCAGGAAACAAGTAAAAATCTGGCTCTTCAACCAATAAGTCACCCGCTACTTAGCCTTCCCTCTCCTTTTAGTCCTCAGCGCTGAGACACCTAAGGGTATTTGCGCGCTTTACAAGTTGCTTAAATAAACTGGGGGCCGCCGCACACAGCCAGTTCCATAGATCTCTCCGTGAAGAGATTCCGAACGCAACGTTAAGGTAAAGCACAAGTTGCATTCTCCCATAGCATCAGCTACTTCTGTGGCTGAAGGTCCAGTCAAACGACCGCCTCGAGCAAGGAATAATTGGGGCGCCATCTTGATTCCTCACTAGAACTTCTTCTCAAACAACAATTTTGGAACAATGGTGTACATAGATCCAGGGTCACCTTTAAATGTATCCATTTGTGAATGAGAATTCGCACAAAAAATGAGTCTTAGGGGTAAAATACGATGGCGGGAGGTCCGCCACCACCGGCCTGGTTGTGAGGACCGCCGGCCCAGCCGCAAGGACCGCTGACCCAGCAGTGAGGACCACTGGCCCGGTGGTTAACACCAGAACCTGGGCTTCTATGGGAATTCACAAGGGCATAATATCAAGCCCATTATCGCCACTTTAGCGGCAGTTTCCTGCCGATAAAAGCGGCGATAATGGATCGCCCTTGCTTGATAATATGGCCCATGGTTTGTTAAAATATATAATTTTTTAAATGTATTAAAAGTAATGTCAAATAATTAAATAATCCATATAATTAAGTAAAACATAATTAAAAATACTTAAATAACCTTAAAATGTATAAATATTTAATGTAAGTTAAAAAAATAACATGCATTTTTATTTGTTAATACATAGATATATTAACTTAATATTAATAAACAATATTCAATATTTTTAGCGTAGGATAGCGGGAGGGAAACATTTACTATTCCTACTCCAGTGAGTGCAACAGTAGGGAAAGCGTTGGATAGCCGGAGGGTAAAAATTACTATTCCCACTCCAGTGAGTGCACCAGTATGGAAAGCGTTAAATAGGGTAGTGGTAAAAATTACTATTCCCACGCCAGTGAGTCCAACAGTAGGGAAAGCGTTGGATAGCGTAGGGGTAAAAATTACAATTTCCACTCCAGAGAGTGCAACATTAGGGAAAGCATTGGATAGCGGGAGGGTAAAAGTTACTATTCCCACTCCAGTGAGTGCAACAGTAGGAAAAGCGCTGGATAGCGTGAGGGTAAAAATTACTATTCCCACTCCAGTGAGTGTAACATTAGGGAAAGCATTGGATAGCGTAGGGGTAAAAATTATTATTCCCACTCCACAGAGTGCAACAGTAGGGAAAGCGTTGGATGGCGTAGAGGTAAAAATGACTATCCCAATCCAGAGAGTGCACCAGTAGGGAAAGCGTTGGATAGCGGGAGGGTAAAAATTACTATTCCCACTCCAGAGAGTGCAACAGTGAGGAAAGATAATATTTAAATTAGAATTAATTAATTATCAATACCAATAAAAAATGAATTACAAAGAAAAGAAAGATTACCCTTCTGCTACAACGTGCAAAATCAGTCAGAGGAGTTTGAACTTAAATTGTCATTTGTCCCCAAATATTCCACCAAAGGAAGACAAGATATCTTAAATAGAGGGAACTTGTTAAAGCTTTTCAAAGAAATCCCTGAATTAAAGGAATTCGTTCTCGAGACTTAATATCGGTAGAATTCTAACAAACAACAAGGATGGGAGTTGAAGAGACACTGACAACCTGGTCCTCTAGGAATCTGGTGGATAAAATATCTTCAATGAGCGCAAGGTTGGGAGCCTAGGGAATTGTGCTGAAGACTTACAAATGCCCAAGGTATCCGCATCCCCTCCTTGAAAATCCAAAAGAGGTGGACACTCCAGGGGAAAGTCATATCACATGTGTACGCTGTGCACGTTCGTACTCGCCCTCAACATCCTCCAATGAGAACAGGCACAACTCAAGGGAAAGCCCCAGAAACATGGAGGGCTGCTCACAGGAAACCAGGGACTGGTCTTGGGTGTCTAAAACACTAAATAATAAGCATCTCTAATGAAGATAAGAAAAGCACCACAGCAGCAAGGTTGTCGGCCCCCAAAGCGGAAGACCTATGTCCAGCCAACATCACATTCTGCTCTTGGAATGTCCACGGATTTAAAGATATGGGGCAAGACCTTGAAACTTTATCATTCTTCATCCAACAAGATATTATCCTTCTCCAGGAAACTTGGAATCTGGTTCCAACTTCAATTCCCGGATTTATAGAACACCACTGCCTTGCTGAAAGACTCTCTAGTTTCGGGCACCCAAGAGGGGGCCTATCAACATACGTTACACAAAAGCTGGACTAGTCAACAGAAGAACTAGACACGGGGACTAACTGGATCCAAGCGATCAAATTAAGTGGTAAACACGTGTCTGACGAACTAAAGTGGCAACTCCTATTTATCAACGTCTATATTCACCCGGAAAGAAAACAGCAGAAAGGAAAATACAAAATCTTAACGAAATTATTAAAATCAGTGCAGAGAAGTCACCAGCACTCTCAAATAGTTATCTCGGGCGACTTCAATTGCAATATCATAGCGAGCACTCTGTTCAGAAGTAAAAGACTAGACATTCGAGGAGCGAGAGTATTCGTGAACGAATTAGAATCTATCGATTTGGCAATCCTGAACGGCAATACTCCGGGGGATATTCCTGCTGCTGCTACATATTTAAGCGGAAAAGTCTCCTCAACGATAGACTTTGCCTTAATTAGTAACAACTTGCTCCCACAAATTGACACATTTAAAATCGAGTCGAAAGCGGCCATCTTCCTCTCATCCTAATAATGAACATCAAAGTAAAGCCTGCACAAAAAATTAAGTCTATTATGCAACCCCTGGAAAAATTCAATCTTCGAAAGCTAAAATGGCGGGGAGTGGCACCTCAATCTATTCAGGAGACAGCCAGGGACTTCTTGGACAACCAGGGCCCCCAAGCAGAAATCGATCGTATTATTACCTGGGAATAGTTGGTCCAGATATTAGTCCAAAAATTCCCCGCCATACTGGGACGCACCTCAATAATGGCTATCCAGACCGAACCCTGGTTCAACCAAGAACTAAGAAAACAAAAAAGAGAGATTGCAAGAGAGGTGCGTTTTCAATCACAAGCAGCAAAAATGGATCGTAAAACAGAAAAACTGAAGCTGGCCAACTTAAGGAGCAACTACAGGGGGAACCTGAGTTGTGCAAAAATAGCGCACAAAGGGACAATCTAGTTACAATTATTGACTGCAAGCAAAAAGCCCAATAGCAGTGACTTTTGGGGTATAATAAACAAACTGTCTACTGGCCCAACATTACAACAAGAGGCGGGAATCAGAGTAGATACATGGATTCACCACGTGCAATCTCTGTATAGTAATCCAGCAACGAGACTCGCAGGAAGGCCTCATGGGCGGCATCTCGATCAGGAAGAAATACAATCATTTTCCGCCCCGGAATACATGGAAGGCAGATTATCAAGATCAGAGTCATTTAGTAACGAGCCGGACAGCCTGACTAATGCGAAGGAACTAAGAGGTTTTATAGTAAAACTTAAGACCGAGGGAGCAGCAGGTCCAAATGGCCTTCCTAACGCCAACGATGGTCCTTGCATCTCACGCCCCTTTTCAATGAGATCTATACTCGGACTAACATCCCGGCATCCTGGAAGGGGAATATCATCCACCCCATATTTAAAAAGGGAGACCATCGTAAGCCGGGAAACTGTAGACTGATCTCATTGATGGATGTAGAAGCTAAGCTTTATGCCTCTTGTCTGCTAGTCCAGCTGCAAGAATGGATGGAGCAGAAGAACATAATCCCCAAGTTCCAGGCGGGTTTCAGGCAAGGGATGGGCACCACAACTAACCTCGCCATTCTTGCTCTCCTAATCGAAAAAGCGCAAAAAAAGAAATCTCGGCTATTTGCTTGCTTTGTGGATATCAAATCTGCATTTGACAGAGTAAGCAGGAGTCATCTCTGTAAGAAACTTAACGTATGGGGCTTGCCAAGCGCATTGCTCAACGCCATAATTTCCTTGTACACGGATACCTGGGCAAGAGTTAAGCTCGGCGATGGGTTCAGCACAACCCCAAGCATCCATACACAACGAGGCTTGAAACAAGGCTGCGTTTTGCGCCCAGCCTATTTAACTTGTTCCTATCAGACATTGCACTATACATTGAAAAACCCGATTCGCACCCACCGAATATGGCCAACGAGTCAGTTGCCATCCTACAATATGCAGACAATATTGTTTTGCTGCGCCAAACTCCTATGGGCTTGTAGAGATCAATAAACAATTTAGCAGCTTACTTGGATCAGGAACAACTGGAGCTAAACAAAGAAAAAACTAAAATTGTTCACTTAGTGGATCCCAAAAAAACAAGTTTAAATGGCTGGCCAAAGGGGCAATTGTGGAGGAGCAGTGCTCATACAAATATCTGGCCGTAACAATTGGGCAGGGCTCATCTCATAAAGAACATAAATCAGCATTAAAAGCAAAAGCTTAATCACTAATCTATGCATATAGATTACTACGTAAAAAAGTGGACAGCCCGAACTACATTAATCTGTTAAAAGTTATGGCCGCCCAAATCCAGCCCAGTCTGTCCTATGGCCTGGCTCCCTGGTGCGGCAAGGAAGCGCATCTACTGAACGAGCTGCAGACAAAAATTTATAAGGCCGTTTTCGACCTGCCAAAATCTGCTTCCCCCGCCCAGGTCAGACTGGAATTCGGCCTTCAGCACAGAAATACCGAGGAATGAGCGGTTTTGTTAAACGTTGTGATAAATTCCACTCTTCAAACCCGGACACCTTGAAAGATTATGCTGGGACGAAATTAAGCACCAGATGAATTTCGAAACACCAAATTCCTGGGGAAGTTTCTTGAGAACATCTATAGCCGAGCTGGAACTACAAACAGTATGGGAAAAAGGGTAAGATAGTAATATTTGGCAAAGCAGTAAACATCGCAGCAAAAAAAGAAATCCTTGCTGGCTGACAAAAAGGCAATCACCAAGCGCCGGCACAGGTGAACAGTCATTAACTCCGACAGATCCTTGAGGCCACAAGCATATTTATCTGCCCATTTCAGCTCACAGCTAAAAAAGAGCTTTATGTACTTTCGATTGGGTGTGCATGACTCAAAGGATCTGTATCCATCGTGGAAAAAGGCCTTTCAATCGGAGATCTGTCGATTATGTGGCTTCAAACAAGAATCTTTATCTCACTTATTATGTGCCTGTCCAGCTGTTCTGGACCAGAGGAGACAGCACTTAAAATTCATCTTCAACGATCTGAACATTTGTTCAAGCAGGCAAGCGGTGATATGCTGGCTGGGGGGGCACGTCCATAATCCTGGCTTGCCGGGGGATCAAATACATGACAATGTTTATCAGACTTTTACGGCAAGCCGATGAGGAACAAACAAAATAAGTTGGATCTACGCAACTATGCAACAGTTGAATCTCCATATTAATTAAGTGACTAGAATGTTAACCCACAAAAAGACCCCGCCTAGCTGTAGACCTGAAATAAAAAGACAGCCCAGAAAATCATAGTTGAACATTGGGACCTCATTATTATCAGTGTTTTCCTTAAGAGGTTTCACACACCGTTAAGGCTGTTGTTCTGAGTTTTAAACTTTAGCCTCTATTGGTGTTGTATTATGCTGCTAAATTGATAGCCCGTCTTTTTTGCTTTTATTCAGGAGACTGGGAGGGACTTTATCAAAAAAGTTAAAGAGTAAAATGGGTTTTATGTCAGGAGAACGCTGTTAAAGTAGGAACTCTTATATAAGATTTTTAACGATAAGCATTTTGTACGAAAGTATCTTAAACATGGTATTGTTTTAATATCAGGAGCATTTTAGAATAGGACTGTAATGTAATCTCCTAACGTATTTTTTTTATCTACTTCAGGGGGGAATTTTAATGATTTTAATTAATCAAACAATACAATTTGAAAATTTGAATTTGAAATGTAATTACAATTAATTACCAATTACAAAATATGTAATAATGAATTATAAATACCAATAAATATGGTTTATTAAAAAGTAGTTACCTATTAATAATTAATTAACAACCAATTAATTTTCAATACCAAAAACGTAATAAGTAATAAAAAAATTACCAATTAATAATTAATTCAAAATAATCAATTATCAATGCCCAGAAATAATTTCAATATTTACTTAATTACAATTAAATTACTTCCCACCCTATTCCCCTATAAACCCATAACCCACTCCGAATAATAAATTAATACAATTAACATAATTATCAATTAAAAAATTTATACAAATTAATTATCAAATAAAAATGAATTACCAATGAATAATTAATTAACAATAAATGATCAATACAAAGAAATTAAAATAAATATTTACTTAATTACAATTAAATTACTTCCCACCCTATTCCCCTATAAACCCACAACCCGCTACAGAATTAAAACGCAAAATTAAAGTAAAATAATGAATAATTCCTAAAAATGTATATTTAATTTACTATAGTTAAATATTCCCCTATAAACCCACAACGCACTATGGAATTAAATCACGCAAAAATTAAATAACATAAGATTCATTACTTTGAAAAAATTAAATATACATTACAAAATTAATATACACTTTTAACACATATTCTAACATAAAAACACTTTAAAAAATCGATAATATTAAAAATTTGATGTATTTTAATGCCTATATTATGTACTTCGATATTTTGACAATCGATATAAATTGCCTGCATTTGGATATTATTAACCACTATATTATGTCCATTCGATAATAAATCCATTCTATATTTTGAATTTGGTGTTCTGTCCATTCTATATTTTTTACGATATTTTGTTTAGTGAACGTACATTATTTAAGTCTCGACTAACCTTTTCTATGTCACCTTTTTTCCCCACTTTTAAGATAGTCTTTCTTTTGCAAATTATCTCTTGAAGTCTGCTGCACGGAAGACGCTGCCACATCTGTAATATCCCTTGAATGATGACTTATTGTTGCTTCTACTCTGTTTATCTTTATTTCTCTCAGTTGGTATTCCAATCCTTTGGAAAATGTGGCCTGGCTAGCTCTCCTCTACACCACTTTGACATCTTCACCTTTCCTAACCTCCATCTCTTGCATCTCTCTCATGCTCAAATCGGACTGATTTTTACAATGCCTATTACTTCTTGCAAAGAGGGACCTTGTGCAGCTCATAATCTCTCATGTATTTTTTTTTATTTTCACACTACACTATTAGTTGATCTCTGATCATTTGATATTTAATTTCCCCAAAGTCGCATTTGACTGCTAATTCCCTAAATCTGGTCACAAGCAGGTATACCATTTCATAACTTCTTTCAGGCTGTATTTGTGTCTTTGCCTAATATTAGTAACCGGCATGCCAAAATAAATCTCCAATCTTTTCCTTGCTTCCAAATAAGCATCTGCTCTATCTGTATGTCTGCCCCCCAGGCAAATTGTAAAAACTTAAAAAAAAATGTTGGGTGCCCTTCCTTGCCTAATGCATTGATTGATACAGTTCTTTTCCTCGATTGTCTTATATTTAGGACATTAAGGGCCAGATGTAGGTATCTAAATACCAGTCGGTAACGGCCGAAAATAACGAATTTCGGCTGTTACCGACCAGAATTTGGATACTGAGATGTAGGGCATCTCAAAATACAGATTAGGTAATTTTACTGAATCGGTAAATTTACAGAATCGGTAAAACTATAGAATCTGTATTTTGAGATGTAGGTGGCACTGTAAACAGTGCCACAGGGCTATAAGGATTCATTATTTACCACCAACTATTAGTTGGTGGTAAATAACGAAAACCTGTGTATATGCAAATCTGTGCATGTACACCTGTGCCATGTGGCTCACATACATGGCCTTAGGACATGTATGTGTGCCACGTGGCACACAAGACCTAATCAGGGGTGCAACAGGGTGTCTTAGTGACACCCTGCCACCCTTGAATTATTCGATATTTACCAAATTGGTAATTACCGATTCAGTAATTGACATTCATTCCTATGGGCCTCCAGGCCCAAAGGAATCAATGGCAAATACCAAATCAGTAAATACCGATTTGGTAATTACCGAATAGTACCATTTCGGTAAAAAATACCAAAAATGTACCTACATCAGATTTACCGATTCTAAAATACCGAATCGGTAAAATTCGGTATCTTAGAATCGGTAAAAAGGATTTACCTACATCTAGCCCATAGAAATGCATGTTTTAATAAATATGATTTTTATGTTCTGTGCTTGAAAATACCCCTTTTAGAAAGTTGGTATTTTCTTAGCCATCCTGTGTGCCTCTGCTGGGCTGTGGAATGACTGTCTAGCTTTGGAGTGACAAGGGCTGGACATGTGCATTCTCTTCAGACAGCCACTGGGAGGGTAGGGGTCAAAGTGCATCCTGCCTTTCATAGATTAGTCAGGGCTGGGCTGAATAGACCTGGACCGCATTTAGAGTAGGAGGAGGAGATTTCCTAGCACCTAAATGGGCCTGGTCTGCCTAGGACAAAGCTGTCTCCACCCCTCCCAGGAAGCTTGGCCAGAGAGGACCAAGCTGGTTTGGACTGAGCACATAAACTCTCTGCCCGAGAGAACACTGAGAAACTGAATGTAAAAATTGAGGCTCAGACCCCAGAACTTCACAACTCATTTGAACAGGCAACCTGCCAAAAAGAAGAGCTGGAAGAAATACCATGAGGAGTTCGGCCCCTTTGCTTTGTTGTTCTTTGCTGAGTTGGCCTGCTGTTGTTACTTCTGCCCTGAGCAGTGAAATGACTGTACTGAAATTTCTTCATTTGTTGCTGAGTATCTCCATGGGCTTGAAAAGAAGCTTGCCTTCTGTTCATGAAGTTTAAGGGACGGCAAAGTCTTCACTTACCTCTGTGTACCGAATCTGGAACTGTGGTTTCTTTTTTCACAGAGAGGGAATTCAGCTTCCACCGCCACTGAGCTGCTACTTGCACCGTGACCTGTGAGCACCGCCTTGTTTCACTCCGCTGCCCCGGTCTCACCAGTGACGTTGCTGCACGCTGACCATGACACCTGTGATTGCACCGTGAATTGGGGGCACCGCTAGTAAGTCACATGATGTACCACCCGTCCCAAACCATAGTCTGGGCCAAACAAAGCCAGTTCCCATCAACCGGCACAGCCACTTGCACCGTTACCTCTGAGCACCACAATAAGCACCGCCTCACACCTCACCACAACCCTTGCCTCACTGACTTCGCTCGACAACCATCTGCGAGCCGTTACCTGCACTGTGCCTTGAGGGCACCGCACCGCTACGGTTCAAATCGCAATTGCGACGGTTACCACGGCCTGCCTGCACTGACGTGGTTGACTGGAACCAAAGGTACTGTTTACAAGCCTTCTGAAACTAAAGCCAGTCCCCACTGACGCATTTGGCCAGAACTGTTGGATTCAGTTTTTTCAGCACTGCTGTAGGCCCCGGGCGGTGCTACCGGCTTCAAGGAACTACGGGCCAGATGTAGGTGGCACATTACCGGTCGGTAACGCCCGAAATTACCGAATTTCAGCCGTTACCGACCGGTAATAGGCTTTTCTTATGTAGGGGGCCGAAATTAAGGACTCGGTAAATTACCGATTTCTTACATACCGTCTCGGTAAATTGCCGAATTTCCTAATGTAGGGAGCACTTAAATGAGTGCTTATCCCATGTTAGGATTCATTATTTACCACCAACTACAAGTTGAGCACCGGCAGCACTAAAAAGCAGGTGCTAAGACGGGTCCCTAACGGGATCCCCATTTTTGCCTTCACCCTTAGATTGGAAAAGTAAATCTTAACACGGCAGGAGTTCACTTTTTTTTGCAGTTCTATATTGCGTGTACTTGGCGGACTGGAGCACTTTACATGAGCACTAGTTACATTACACAAGGACATACTCAAGAGAGTAAGTGATTTGCCCGGAATCACAGGATGTTCAACTGACCCAGAAACTTAAACCTGCTACTACAGCTTCAAAGTTGGCAACTCCGGCCATTACGCCACATCCTCCACCCCAAGAAAAGATGCATTTTTAATTTTATATGTATAATCATAGGGATGGGGGAGGCAGAGTGAGAATCCTTTCAGTCTCCGTAGTTTACTCTCTTAATCAGAAGGGGGAAAGGATCACTTGTCCTGCTTAAACCTTGGGTTTACAGGTCGAGGAACTGGTATCTCCCAACAAATATGACCCTCATACACGTGTATGTTGGTAACTTCTCCTAAGCGGTATATACTGTGTCCCCGCTTTGATACACGTGCGTGCGTAATCATTGGATCATTTTTTGTATTGTGCACCCTCCACCAGGAGGTTTTGCCTTAGGTTTAAGACAGTAGTGATCGTGGAAAGTGGGGGGTCTAGTGGTGGTGTCGTTATTAAAAAGTCCGGACAGCCAGAAAAAGGCAATTTAATAAATCTGGATTTGGACTATAGATAACATTCTTGGTGCACTCTTCGAATTGGTAAGGGATTCAAGTGCACTATGTATAAGGTTTAAAAAGAGGTCAACATGTTTCAGCCTTTGGTAGTCAGAGGATCTATAGGCTTTCGTCAGGACCAATGGGGGTGAGAAAATCGTAGTGAAAAATTGTGAGAAGAATAAAGGGTTATTGACCTGATTCTTCGTGAGTTAAGGCTTCCTTGTACCTGCAAAATAGAAAACATACACACGAACAGCAACAAATAGGGAGATGGGGTATAGGAAAACACATAATTATGTACAATAGTACCCTTATAATTGTAAGGAACTAGAAAATGGCAATACTTTTCATCATACTCATTTCAGGCGTCAACTCTTCCATTGTCATACTTCGGTGGGCAGAGAAGAATCGACTAGTACTGTGGTGAGGTGCCCATAGTTCTAACATTCTACTTGGTCTTGTGCGTGGTCTATGGTGAAAGACACTCTAAATGTGGCCGCCTTGTGATTGTGTTTAAATACGCTACATACATTTTATATTCAACAAAGCCACAGCTGTTGATTAGTCATGGCTTGTTGTAGGTGTAATGTAACTTGTTGTTTTATGTATCTGGGTGCAATGACAAGCAACAAAATACCAGTCGAGCAGCACACCAGGCTAAGCACAGATTTTTAGCTTAAGTGTTTTTAAACCGCGCCCTTAATTCCATTGGCCATGCCCCTTTTAGAGACCCCATCCCCCAGAGTTTTTTCATTCCACTTAAAGCCCGGACTATGGTAACAAGGAATGCCCATGGAATCCGGAGCTCGCTAGGACTTATGCAAACAAGGAAAGGTGCATATAATATTATATTCAATTGTGATAAATTGTGCTGATATTTTTTTACAAAAATGAGTTTGAACTCTGAGTCTGTAGATTAGTCTTTCATGAGCGGCCATTGACCAAAATTCCCCTAAGCCAGCACCCTCTCGCTAAGGCAATACATGACTTATTTTCTCAGGCAGGTAATTTTTCGACCTCGAGTGGTGATTCAATGAGTCAGCATCCCCAATAAGCAAAAGGGGTAGGTATGTTTAAAACATGTAAAATGATTAAAGTGGCCATCACATGGAAGAGATAACCACATCAAATCTTCATAGTACCTGTTAGAAATGGGGGTCTCTAGTTGGCTGAGGTAGGTACCTTTGTCCAAATAGGGACCCTTCTTCCTAGTCAGGATAAGGGAGTTACACTTCTAAAATAATACCCCCTTGGTAGCTTGGCACAAGCAGTCAGGCTTATTTTAGAGGCAGTGTGTAAAGCAATTGCATATAACCAACAGTAATACAGTGTAAGCACTACAAAAGGATGCCAAACCAATTTAGAAAAATATCCAATATTTTACATACTTAAGACAAGACCAAAAACAATCAAAATTAACAAAACAGTACTTAGGAATTTTCAGTTATCAATATAACCTTGAAAAACAGTTCCTTGAAGTTGATAGCTCCCTCAGGGGCTATCACGGTGTCATGAACAAACAAATCCAAACAGTTCTGGCTGGCCGCAGGTTCGCAGGCCAGCACGGTGTCGGGAAGACCGCAAAACAATACCTTTAGAAGTGCAGGGCGTTGGCGACATCTAGTTGAGCTCCCGACATCAGGGCATCTGCAGGCGTAGGTTCCGGAGGTCAGTGCAGGGGTTGTCGGGCCCTTGAAGACACACGGGTTGCAGAACAAACTCCTCGCGGTTGAAGTCAGGAGCGCTGGCGTCATAAGGCATCGGGTGCTGCGGTGCAAAGTGCAGTGGTGTGGCATGCGATGCCCTCAGGTCGTGGTGCGAGCTGCGGCTCAGTGGTGGCATCAGATGGCGTCGATGGTGAGACCAGGGTTGCGGTGCAAAGCGATGCTGTGCTCATCGCAGTCCTGGCAGGTCACGGTCCAAGCAGCAGCATCGTCGTTGCTGAAGTGCTGTAGTTGGCTGACAAACTGGAGTCAATGGTGCCGGCATCGGTAGGCCAAGGCTGCGGTGCAGGATGAGGGTGGTGCGTCGTGTTGCTTTACAAGCGGTGCCCTCGAACCACGGTGCAAGCAGCAGCGTCGATATCTGCTGAAGCAGCAACATCTGTGATACCAAGGGGGTGTCGTGAAGCAAGGCGATGCAGAGTGCGGTGCTCACAGGTCGTGGTGCGAGCAGCGGCTCGGTGATGGTGTCAGAAGGATTCATCAGTGAAACCAGGGTCGCAGTGTGGCATTGCAGCGGTGCCCTCTGCCATGCCTTTAGTGCATGGAGTCGACAGTGGCGTCGTAGAAGGCGTCAGGTTGCTTTTTCTTCTGTGGCAGCACAAAACACACAGTTCCCAGTGCTCAAGGCAGAAGATCTTGAAGTCTTTGCTGTTCCTGAGACTTCTTGAACAGGAGGCAAGCTCTACCTCAAGCCCTTGGAGGAACTCATGAGAATAGATTACAGTAAGTCCAGTACAGTCCTTTCACTGCCAAAGACAGAAGCTGCCCCTGCAGGTCAAAAGAGCAAAGCACTTAGCAAAGTGGTAGTTTTTGTTTTTGCCTTTCCTTAGTGCCTGTTCTGTAATTTTGTGATCGTAATTGCGTTTTCCCTCCTGTTTGCCCTGTTGTCTTGCCGCCCTTCGTACTCCCTCCCCGCTTCCCGCCACCGCCGCTAACCCCGCCCCTTTTTCTTCTGTACCCTCCCCGCTCCCGCCTCCCAGCTGCTCCGCCCCCCGCGCACTTCGCCATATATGGCGACCGTGCGAACGCGCAGCGGTCACGTGCAGCGGGCGCGCCGATTGTGCGCGGAAGGCGCGCCAAAGGTAAGCCCGTCTGCGCCCGTCCGCGCCTGGACCGCGCCCAGTGCCAGGACCCCTGGCCCCCACCGACGGAAGCCGACCCGACGAACCTACAACACCGCCGAACTCATCGCTCTCAACACCGGCGGGACCCAGGGATGCTACCGAGCTACTCCGAAGCACACCCACGGACCCTTCAGCTGCCACGCCTGCAAATTCACCTGCATCCGGACCTGCCCGCCACCGGCACCGGCCAAGCCTAAAACCAGCAGCAACCACCTCAAGTGCATCCTGCTCAACACCCGCACCGTCCACAGACACGCCATCGAACTCTGGAACCTCCTAGACACCGCAGCCCCGGACGTTGCCTTCCTCACGGAGACCTGGATGAACGCCTCTTCAGCGCCCGACATCGCCATCGCCATCCCAGAGGGCTACAAGATCACCCGGAGGGACCGCACCGCCAACCAGATGGGAGGAGGCATCGCCATCATCCACAAGAACACCGTCCGCATCATGACCAGCACCGACGACACCCTAACCACCGCCGAACACCTGCATTTCCAGATCCACACCGACCCGAAGACCACCCTCAGAGGCACCCTGATCTACCGACCCCCGGGACCACGCACTCAATTCAGCGAGGACATCGCCGACTTCATCAGCCCGCACGCCCTCCGCTCCGCTGACTACATCCTCCTGGGGGACCTCAACTTCCACCCGGAGAACAACAACGACCGCAACACCAGCACCCTGCTCGACAACCTCGACACCCTTGGACTCAAGCAGCTGGTGTCCACCCCCACCCACCTCGCCGGACACACACTCGACGCCGTCTTCTCATCCAGCACAGACATCGTCTTTAGCCACGCCACAGGACTCCACTGGACGGACCACAGCTGCCTCCACTTCACCTTCAAAAGAACGACGACCCACCACCACCAGCAACAGGTTGCTCGAAGAAGCTGGAACAAGATCACAGCCGACCAACTCGTCAGCACCCACCTGCCAGCTCAGCGAACCCCAGCCAGGCCGCCAACAACCTCACGAAGTGGATCAACAACTGCGCAGACGAACTCGCCCCTCTGAGGACCCCGCCCAGCAGACCCGGCAGCAAGAAAGCACCATGGTTCACCGACGAACTCAAGAGCTCCAAGAAGAACTGCCGAGCCCTCGAGAAAGTCTGGAGAAGGGAACCTACACCGAACAACATGACCACCCTCAAGCTCGCCACCCGGAAGCACCACCAACTGATCCGCACCGCCAAGAAAACTGCATTCAAGGACTGACTGGACAACAACGCACACAACTGCAAGGAACTCTTTAACATCGTGAAAGAGCTCTCCAACCCCAGCGCAGGAAACAACGACATCACCCCATCGCAAGACCTCTGCAACTCCCTCGCCGCCTACTTCCACAACAAGATCGCGGACATACACAACAGCTTCAGCAGCCAACCGACGCACGCCACCACCGCAGCAACGCCACCCACCACCACCCTCCGCGCCTGGACCCCGATCAGCACCGAAGACACGATCCGCATGATGAACTCCGTCCACTCCGGATCTCCGACCGACCCCTGCCCTCACCACGTCTTCAACAAAGCCGACGCTATCATCGCACCCCACCTACGGGACATTATCAACACCTCCTTCAACTCCGCCACCTTCCCCGAGAGCTGGAAGCACGCCGAACTCAACGCTCTACTCAAGAAACCCACAGCGGACCCCACCGACCTCAAGAACTACCGCCCCATCTCGCTCCTCCCGTTTCCAGCAAAAGTCATCGAGAAGACCGTCAACAAACAGCTTGCCGCCTTCCTCGAGACGAATGGATCCCTCGACCCCTCACAGTCTGGCTTCCGAGCCAACCACAGCACCGAGACCGCCCTCATCGCTGCCACCGACGACATCCGAGCCCTGATGGACAACGGAGACACAGCGGCCCTCATCCTCCTAGACCTCTCCGCGGCATTCGACACGGTCTGCCACCGCACCCTAGTACATCGCCTCAGCAACGTCGGAATCCAGGAGAAGGCACTGGATTGGATCATCTCCTTCCTCGACGGAAGAACGCAGAGAGTCCGCCTACCACCGTACAAGTCAGAGGCCACCGAAGTAATCTGCGGCGTCCCACAAGGATCATCTCTGAGCCCCACCCTCTTCAACATCTACATGAGCCCCCTCGCGGCCATCGCACGCCAACACAACCTCAACATAATCTCCTACGCCGACGACACCCAGCTGATCCTGTCCCTGACCAACGACCCCGCCGCCGCCAGAGCCAACCTGCATGAAGGGATGAAAGATGTAGCCGAGTGGATGACGACCAGCCGCCTGAAACTGAACTCAGACAAGACGGAGGTTCTCATCCTGGGCTCCTCGCCCTCCGCCTGGGACGACTCCTGGTGGCCCCCCGCCCTGGGCACCGCACCCAAACCGACAGACCACGCACGCAACCTGGGCTTCATCCTGGACTCCTCGCTCTCCATGACCAGACAAGTCAACGCCGTCTCCTCATCATGCTTCAACATCCTGCGCATGCTACGGAAGATCTTCTGGTGGATCCCCACCGAGACCAGGAAGACCGTCACCCAGGCCCTCGTCACCAGCCGACTGGACTACGACAACGCCCTCTACGCCGGTACCACCGCCAAGCTCCAGAAGAGACTCCAGCGGATCCAGAACGCCTCAGCCAGACTCATCCTCGACATCCCTCGCAACAGCCACATCTCCGGACATCTGAGAGACCTGCACTGGCTCCCCGTCAACAAAAGAATCACCTTCCGTCTCCTCACCCACGCACACAAAGCCCTACACGACCAAGGCCCGAGCTACCTCAACAACCGAATCAACTTCTACGCCCCGAAACGCCACCTCCGATCAGCCAGCCACGCCCTCGCCGCCGTCCCCCGCATCCGAAGAGCGACAACAGGAGGAAGGTCCTTCTCCTACCTCGCCGCCAAGACCTGGAACTCCCTCCCGACCGACCTGCGCCTGACCCAAGACCACCTTTCCTTCAGGAAGAAGCTGAAGACCTGGCTATTCGAGCAGTAACGGCACCCCCCCCCCCCAAGCGCCTTGAGACCCTACGGGTAAGTAGTGCGCTCTATAAATGCCTTTGATTGATTGATTGATTGATTCCTCCTCACAGCTTCTCCAGTTCTTCTTCTTAGGGGTCTTCTTGGTCCAAAAGAGTTTTAAAGTTTAGGGGATGGGGCCCCACTTTTTGTAGCCCACAATCCTTTGTCTCTCAGGCACAGAGTATCTGTGCCCAGCCAGAACCAGTTCTGCCCTCTCTGGTGTGGCTTCCAGCCAGGAGGAGGAGATGGCACTGTCATAGGCAGACCAGGCCCATTCAGGTGAAAGAAAAACTCCTCCCCCTACTGATAATGCATCCCAGGTCTATTCAGCCCTTTCCTGACCCACCTAGACTATTTGTAGCCACGGCTCTTCCCCAGCCCCTGTCATCCAAAACCCAGACAGTCAACCACAAACCCAGCAGAGGCCTACGGGATGTCTGAGCAAGAAAATACCTACTTTCTAAAAGTGGTATTTTAAAAGACTGAATGTAAAAATCACCATCACTAAAAATGCATCTTTAGATTCTGAGTTCAGACAAACTAAACTTTATTTTTCCACCTTGCTCCCAGGGCCAGTTATGTTTATAAGTTGTTATAAGCAAACTCCCTATTCTGTCCTATGGGTGCAGGTAGGCGTGCAATAGTGAAAAACGAAATTGGCAATAGTAATTCACTTATAGGACATGCCACACAAACCAGGGCATGTCCTACCTTTCACATACACTGCACCCTGCCCACAGGGGTACCTTGGGCCTAACTTAGGGGTGACTGACATGTAAGAAAAGGGAAGGTCAGGGCCTGGCAGGTGGGTACCCTTGCCAAGTCGACATGGCAGTCCCAGACTGTACACAGGCTCTGCACTGGCAGGCCAGAGTTACACTTACAGGCTGCATGTGTGGGTGGCACAATCCAGTCCAGCAGCCCACTTGCAGCATTTGATTTACAGACCCTGGCACACTCAGTGCACTTTACTAGGGACTAACAAGTAAATCAGTTATGCCAATCATGGAAACACCAATGCATAACACAATTTAGAACAAGAGCACTTGCACTCGAACACTGAACAGCAGTAAGAAAGTGAGCAGAAACACGCCAAACGATGTCAAGTTTAGCAGTACCCAATAGTGGGCTAGGGTAGGGCACGGCCAAAGGATGTGTATTACAACCCATGTATGCACACCTCCAACAATCTGAATAGGTGCTCAGGTTGGAATGTTTCAGTATGTGGGGTGTCAAATGCCAATCATGGAGTCCCTTAAAAAATACATTTAGCTGGGCGTTCTCTTAGCCATTTGTAATGAAACACAGCGTTTTTGACAATTTATCATTCATCAGTAAATTGCATTGGGAGGCGTTCTTGCCTGGCCCGACACTACACTTTTACGTTGCCTCACATATTCAGAAAGACCACATTGTAAATGTTGGGAGGTGGTATAGTGGTGGGTCAAGGCAATTGAGTAATTGGTTCAATCTCAAGTGCTGCAATGTAAGGAGACCAAATTCAGATGAAAGTTCAGAAAAGGATTTAAAATGTTCTATAGGGCACCAATTATTTAATTTCCTGATACCTTTTGAAGCATCTTCCCCAGCTCGGGTACTCGACAATGGCTATGCCATATAAGGACCATAGTATAACACATCTTTATTCTTCTGCGTGTGACTGCAAACCTAACCTTCTACACCTGCATTCACTTCAATTCACTCTGTTGTTTACATCACATCAGAGTCTTTGAGGAGCCACAAGGGATCCATCATTACAAAATGACACAACACTATATCTGCCCCTCTGGTAAATAAAAAATATATTTTTTACTAGTACATTCAATAATAACTCTTCAATGAGTCTTTGTGGGGCTTTGATCACACGTCCCATCGGTGTTTTCGGGAACCAGGGACGGGCAGTGCAAATGTCCATGACCAGCATTGGTGATGTGGAAACCTCAGACCCAATCTATACATGATATCAGTGCTGGACAGGTGATGAGCCACATGTCGGAAGTGCAAGGAGTCTTGCACAATAGACTTCCCAGGATGTTGCTGGTCACAACATGAAATGGCTCAGCATCGACAGAAGCATCGGACTTTCATTTTCTAAGCTTACGAACAAGCACGTGATCGCCTCTAGTGAATGTAACTTCTTTTGCAAGTAAATGCTAACCTGCATAGGCCTTCATTTCCCTTATATGATCCAAGTCTTTCAAGCTGGTCTCTTCCTCTGTATTTGATCCTCTGTTAGTAACTTGCTTGTCATGGCTCAACCGAACAACAAGCTTGCAGGGCTTCCACCTGTAGTCTAGTGAGGGGTCAAACAGTAAACTTAAAGAATGGAATTTAAGGTTGAGCTTTTCTAGTACAGCATGCTAGACAATTATTTATATAGTACTCATGAAATGTTCAACAAGGCTATTGGCCTGTTGCCAAAGATGTGTGCTCTTCTGATCCTTCACATAAAGATGATTTAGAAAGTATCTGAATTCTTGACTGTTGAAAGGTGGGCTGTTGTCAAACTTTAAGATCACAGGAGCACCCCAGGTCATTAAGATGTTTTCTAATCTTTAAATGACACATTCTTGAGTGATGGATGACAGATCTTAAAATAATGGAAAATAGGAGTATTCATCAACGATCACCATCAGCTGATGTACGTTGTCAAGCAGACCAAAAAGCAAACAGCAATTCTTTACCAGGCATGAGTTGGCAACTCTGACATGTTTAAGTGGTGTTGAATAATTTTTGATGAAAGGCAGTTGCATAGATGACAGGCCTTTAACACCTTGCCTGCGGCACCGATTCTCCCCCGGTGCAGAACATTCCATTCGGGGGTATGGTCATGACGGAACGGTTCTGTCATGAGCAGAGCGCGACCGATGCTCATGACGGAACTGTTCCATCATGAGCATCGAAGGGGTTAACTCTTTTTCAACTCTCTCACTGAAATGTTGACACCAGACTCGGTCTTGAGATCTGGCTTGGTGGGAATAATTCCACGATGTCCTTCATGGACTACTTCAGTTATCTAATGTCACAGAGTCTCTGGAATGATAATTATTAAGCCTCTTACCTTTCTGCATGACAGACAGTTCATCTTTGACATTTTTTAAATTATGATATTAACTGTCACTGGTAAGAGGTCAAGGGTACCAGTATCAAGACTGACGTGTAATGTCTTGCAGCTTCAACATGTCACTATCTTGGATTTTGGCAGCAACAATTTGTTCCAATGAAATGGCAGCTGGGGTGCTGAACTTCACTATGAAATTTATTAAAGATTCAGCAATCTTAGAATGGGTGCCAGAGCATTGTAGAGGCACTCGTGAGAAGTAGTCAGCATGGTTCTCATCTTTTCCTGGATGATTAGCAATGGTGTTGTTGTATTCTTGCAATCGCAGACCACAATGTTCAATGCGAGGAGGCTTTTTTTCTTTGGATTGCCAAAGATAGTCAACAATGCTTGATGAACGGTCACAACGGTGAAGGGATTCCCATACAAGACTACTTGGAAATGTTCACAAGCCCATGCCACTGCTAAGCTTTCGGTCCTAGGTTGTGAAAAAGCTCATTCAGTTTGGGACAAACTTCAGCTTGCATACACCAAAATACGTCTTTGAGCATTTGGGTGTCTGCTGTGTTGTGCTAGGATGTTGCCCCGCCCAACCGGGCTAGCATCAACAACAACCTCAGTTTAAATATTTAGATCAAAGTATGCCTTTTCAGTAGCGTTTTCAATAGCTTGTTTGATTTTGTGGAAGCTTTGTTGGCATTCATGTGACCGAAGGAAAGAAACATAATTTTTGATCAAGTCTCCTATTGGCATATTGACAGTGGCAAAGTCTTGTATTATATAGAGCAATAGCTGGCCATGCCAAGGAATGAACATAACATGGAAACATCTTGTGGGGAAGTGGCAGTTGACAGTGCTTGCACTTTAGCTGGATCAGGTGTCATGCTCCCATCAGAAAAGATATGGCCAAATAATGTTATCCTTGCCTTTGCATTTTCTCAACGTTCAAAGTTAAACCAGCATCACAAAGCAACTGTCACACTTATGTGAGAGCTTTATCATGCTACTTCACCAAAACAAAGTGTTTTCTAACCGGATATACCAACATGTGTTAAAAAGGTTGCACTGTACCTGCAATTTTCCTCAATCAATTAATCAATTAGATTTCATCAGGATCAGCATATCACCTGTGAGGGTTTCAAAGGTACTGGAGTTGCTATCTGTTTTGCAGTGCTCTGCTCATTCAGACAGTCATGTAAGCAGTTCAAAACGAGGCAAAAGCAGAAAAAATCACTCAAAAAACAAGGGAGAGGAAGGAGAAGCAGTAAAAAACAAGGCAAAAGCAGGAGAAAGCACTCAGAAAAATAAGGGAAAGGAAGAAAAAGCAGGAAAAAACACGGCACAGGCAACAGAAAGCACTCTGAAAAACAGGGAGAAAGGAAAGAGAAAGCAGTAAAATGAGGCAAAAACCCTCAGAGAGACAGGGGGAATCAGAGCAGTGCAGCTGCATGGCAGTGCTGGGCCTAGGACCTGCTCAATGGGTTGTGCTGTGGCCTCCATTAAGTAGGTCCTGGCAGGAGGGAGGAGTGCTAGGAGGTGGTGGGTAAAACTATGCAGGAGGTGGGAAAAAGGATGGGAGAGACAAATGAGGAAAAAACAAGGAGAAGCAGAGAAAAATTAGGTAAAAACATGAAGGAGGGGAAAGCAGGGGCAAGCACTCCGAAAAACAGGGGAGAGAGGAAAGGAAGAGCAATAAAAAATAAGTGAACAGGGTAAAGGAGGGAGAAAGCAGTACAAAATTAGGCAAAAGCAGGTAAAAGCACTCTGAGAAATGGGGAGGAAGCAGAGGAGTGTAGGAGCATGGGGAAAGCTGGCCCTGGGGAGGAGGTGAGGGGATTCGACAAACAACGGTGAGGGAAAATTAAATAAATATTTAATCTTCCCTTGTTGTCTGTCGAATCCACCCAACCCGCCCTACCGCCCTACCGCCCCACTGCCCCTGGCCTGATCCTCAAGTTGGAACTGATAATATCCTTTACTCAGATCGAGACAGGAGAATATCTTTGCACTGTTCAATTGTACAGACTTGGATGTTGTTCTCTTTCAATTGCCTTGTTCGCTTGATGCATATCCATGTAGGTGTGTACCACTATGGCAGAAACCCATGGAGTTGGAACAGTACAACGCTCAATGAAATCATATTTGAGCAAGGATTCAAGTTCTTTTTCAAGAGCTTCCTGTAAGTGAATGGGAATTCTTTTATGTCCATGAGCAATAGGACGGATGTCCTCATTAATGTGTTATTGGACTTTCATAGTCTGGAGTTTTCCCAATCCTTAAACCAATGAGGGATTGACTCCCTATTTCGTGATGGGCATTCATGTTACACTTAATGGATATCAGTTCAAAATCAGCAGCTGTGCTGAAGCTGAGCAAACAGGCACTTGATGCCACACCTTGAAATACATGACTGGGTGCTTGTACTTTGGTTTTGTTATGCCTTATCATTGCTTTAAATCAACCATGACTTTTATTTGTGTAGATGCTGCCCATGTATATACTTTAGTTTTCAATGGCGGGGCATCTCTGCGACCGAGCCAGCCGCTAAACAAGAAAAATCAAGGTTGCCCTCAGTAGAAAGGCCACACCCGGGGAGCTGGAACCTCCATCGTGAGGACAGCAGTAGAGCCAGCATTCACCTCCCAGCACTCGCCAAACATGCTTCGGAATCACTTCCTTGATCATTGGCAACAGGAGGACATACACCAGCAATGATTGGAACACGCCTCTTTATTGTAATAAATCCCGCCCCAGTGGGAGACCCGTCTGGACTGGGGGGTACACAACTGTGATTGACATTGTTACTGGCATTAGCACCATGCATTAACCCCTCAAGCAAACCCACTGGGGTTAACATTGTTTTTAATGGGAGGAATTCAGCAGCACCCAGTGATCAAGGAAGTGATTCCGAAACATGTTTGGCGAGTGCTGGGAGGTGAATGCTGGCTCTACTGCTGTCCTCACAATGGAGGTTCCAGCTCCCCGGGTGTGGCCTTTCTACTGAGGGCAACCTTGTTTTTTCATATATATATATATTCACTGAAAAAAGCATAGGTTATAGACCATATATAGTTAGGAATTAGCATTTACAAAACCTTGAAAATTCACTGAAAAAACCATAGGTTATAGACCATATATCGTTAGGAATTAGCATTTACAAAACCTTATTTTACTCACACAAAACCATTGAAATTCCATATATAGTTAGTTGCACTAACTATATATCGCGCACCCGCAATCCACTGCTGATGATGTCACATATTACATCATTCCTGACATGGTCAGTGACATCACTGATGACATCACTGATGACATCTCAAATGACATCACTGATGACATGACTGATAACAACATCCAGTGATTTTTTGTTTCTGTAAAGTTTAAATATGTCTTACATATTGAAGATTGATTGGATGTGTAAGTGTCTGGACGAAGGATTTAGTAGGTGCATGACTAACTGTATGAGTGAGTGATTAAATGTGTCTCACTGAGTGCATGGGTTAGTGACTAAACTGTCTTAATTTGTGCATCATTATGTCTGTTGTTCTGTAAACTGCTGCATGTGTTGATCAGTAGCTGTATGAGTAACTATATGGGTTATTGATTGATTGCCCAAGTATTTGTATGGGAGACTGAGTGTGTGTGTGGCTGGCTGGGAGGTGTGTGACTCTGTGCAGATCAATGTGTACTTGTATCAATGCTTGTATAAGAAGGTAAGTATGTGTTAGTATATGTTTGAAAATGTAAGGTGCTCTATGTTTAACTGTATAGACAAGAAAATGGAAGTGTCATTGATTCTTTACATGACTGACTAGGTGAGTGAGTAACTCCATGGATGAGTGGCAGACTGTGAGTGTCTGTATAGGTGTATGAGTTCATATGATAGTGTTGTAAAGATGAGTGATTGTATGTATGAATGATTGTATGGGTGAATGAGTGAAGGTGTGTGTAGACGTAGGAATCAGTGAGTGCGTATGTAGTAACTAGTATTGGTGTGTCAATGGTTTCAAAAATTATACTCTGTATTTAACACTGGGTGAAACAGAGGTTATATTAAAATGTGAGGAGATGCATTGTATTGTCACATGAATGATATCATCAGTGATGTGGTCATTGATGTCAAATGAGATGTCATCAGTGATGTCATCAGTGATGTCATTTGAGATGTCATCAGTGATGTCATCAGTGATGTCACTGACCATGTCATGAATGATGTAATATGTGACATCATCAGCAGTGGATTGCGGGTGCGCGATATATAGTTAGTGCAGCTAACTATATATGGAATTTCAATGGTTTTGTGTGAGTAAAATAAGGTTTTGTAAATGCTAATTCCTAACGATATATGGTCTATAACCTATGGTTTTTTCAGTGAATTTTCAAGGTTTTGTAAATGCTAATTCCTAACTATATATGGTCTATAACCTATCGTTTTTTCAGTGAATTTTCAAGGTTTTGTAAATGCTAATTCCTAACTATATATGGTCTATAACCTATGGTTTTTTCAGTGAATTTCAATGGTTTTTTAATAGCAAATATCATAAGCTGTCGAATGTCAAGTACGTGGTAAGTAAAAACATTTTCGTGTTTATGCACACTGATCTGCTTTGAATGCTGCCCCCCCCCCTCATTTCTATTAGGAGTACTCTCTCTTTGCAGATAGTGAAAGGTAGTTAACTCAGGCCTTTGCCCCCGTTGTAATACGTCGTGCCTGCTTCTCTCTCCATTTGATTGATTGTTATCCAAGCATTTACTGTTTTAGAATTGGTTCTCTTTGGTTCATTCTCTATTTACAAACAAACACAGAGTCGCAATACTCTGTTTAGTCTTTGCAGATAACGAAAAATCGTGTAAAAAAACAAAAGGAATCGAGCAACATCAGTAGGCCACTAATGGGATCTCTTTTTGACCTCGCTAAAATAGAAACATTAGGAACAACCCCTCATGACAAATACGAAACTAGTGAGATGAACTGAACTCCACACAATGATGGCTGCAAAACAGCTCGGCTCCGCCACCCACCCCGCCCAAAATAACGATAAAGAGCAGCTGCCATGATTGGTTGCGGAATGGCCACGACGGAGCTACGAAATGGTGGTGCTCTCATGCTAACCCCAGCTTCAGTCTGAAACATCCAGAAACACTGTAGACTACCAATTCGATCAGTTCCGGTAGCGCCCCAATGTAACCCGGTAGAGAAGAACTAGCCCTCCCCTCTTTGACTGATGGTTCTTGTTGCCTGTCCCTTCTGTTGTCATTTAACAGAACTATTTAGCCTGCTGAAAGGGGTTGTGTTCCGACCGCTGGTTGGTGGAGACATTTTGACTATATTCTGGACCTGCGTTGTCGCGTAATGCGTCATATGACGCGCCGCGTTAGCGCATCCGGAAGTCATCCGGGGCGCGACGCACAGCGCGTAACGTAAGCATAACAAGTCATGTGACTTGTTAATAAAACTTTTCATTGGTTCATTTTACTTTTCTTATCCTAATGATGAAAGGCTTGGTCATATGACCTAAAAATTACGCTTTTTATTACTTCCGAACATTATTTTTTCTTAAATATATGTTATAATGTTCCAGGCTAATGTACTTTCCCGGAAAATTTACAACTGTCCTGCAAGTAAAATATATTCTTTTTTCGAGAAAAAGAGCGTTTCTTCGTCCCATGACGGAGCCGTTGAGCAAAAGAGGGTCGACCTGCTGTCTTAGTCGCCGATACGCCTGAATATGAGATTCTTATCGATCACTTTATGTTGCAGGAGTAGAAAACACAACAGCCCTTGACCATTTATCTTTACTGCGTTCCTGCGTATTATACCTTTTACCCTTCATGTAATTGGTCTGCTTTATTTCACTTGCCTTTTAATGATTCTAAAACAGTGACTATTATTAAAAACTTTACCAATGTATATACTACTACCATGTTTTCTTTTAAAAACCTTTATTGTGAAAATTTCATTATACAAATACGAGCCTATAACCACGTGGGCCGGCCACGGAGCAAACTGTAATCGTATATAATGAGTAGACATTTACACTGTAGAGGAACGTAACGGGCGGGCCATTAGGTTGCAAGAACTAAGGTGTCTAACAGTTGCGGAATTGGTGGACGTACATTTTATAATTAAAATACGACAGGACCAGTTACAATAAAATTATCTAGATATACATTTGCGGGCAAGTACCATGGGTGACGTTAATTCGAACTTTCAATAGTACAGTAATCAATAACACATCAGAACTTAATATCAATAGGGATGTCGAAATATTCAATCAATTCTCGTCCTCGCCCGCCATGTGCTTCAAAACTGCATACGTATCTCGTGATTTCAAGGTTCTGCAACCAGTACACAACAAGGAGTTACGAGTCCCATTTATTCCGGCGCCATTTTGGGCGAGGACGGGCAGGTCCAGGATATAGTCAAAATGTCTCTAGCAACCATCGACTATGATGATGTTCATATGCTGTATTTATTAGAGTAACACTCATCTGTCCACATGAAATTAATTTGCCACAATCTAAACATGTCATTTTAATCTTTCCAAAGTTCTTCTAAATATTTGGGACCGTTTCCCTTGCCTCTGATGCTGTCAGTGCCCCTTCTTTGATGAATGTACTGGCAGGTCGGGGGTTCTCCTCCAAATCTCTCTTTTATGCAGCACTATAATTAATTGGTGCCACCTCTCCATATGACGATGCATGGTATAGTTACCATAACTATATTTTTTTTCGGTTCCTCTGGAGAGTACATCGTGGCAGATGAAGCGTGTAACGTACCGGGCATTTACCTTTTTTTGCATGTACAGGAAAGGGAAAAAAAATCGAGCGTCCGAGTTCTAAGGTGTCCCAGGGCCATTTTAGTGGACCAGGCCCAAATCCAAAGAACAGGCCGCCATTTTGAGAGTCCTGTTGCAGCCGCCTGTCGCTGTAGCATCAAGAGCAGCCGAAACTCAGCTGAATGGCAACTGAAACGGTAAAGGGGCGCCCCACTACAGCAGACGAGCCTCCACCTAGGAAGGCCCGTTCACGCCGCCTCCCCCCCCCCCCTTCGGGCACCCCACGCCGTTATTCGGAGCAGTATTGTAGGATGGCCACACCAGTGCGGCAACTTGCTAGACATCACCTCGGTGGTAACCGAATCTCAGCGCCTTGTGGTGTCTTCTCTTCAGAAAATATTGTTGCGCTGCCTTTGGCCCCATTCGCACATCGGTCCGCTACTGACGCCATCTCACAGGCTAATGGGGCGCCCCACGCCGAGTTTCAGCATTGTAGGATGGCCACACCAGTACAGCAACTTGCTAGACATCACCTCGGTGCCATCCGGATCTTGGCATCTCAGCGCCTTGTGGTGTCTTCTAGTCAGAAAATATTGTTGCGCTGCCTTTGGCCCCATTCGCACATCGGTCCGCTACTGACACCATCTCACAGGCCAACAGGGCGCCCCACGCTGACTTTTACCATTGTAGGATGGCCACACCAGTGCCACAACTTGCTAGACACCACCTCGGTGCCATCCGGATCTTGGCATCTCAGCGCCTTGTGGTGTCTTCTATTCAGAAAATATTGTTGCGCTGCCTTTGGCCCCATTCGCACATCGGTCCGCTACTGACGCCATCTCACAGGCCAACGGGGCGCCCCACGCCGACTTTCAACATTGTAGGATGGCCACACCAGTGCGGCAACTTACTAGACACCACCTCGGTGCCATCCGGATCTTGGCACGTTGTGCTGCCTTCGGCCTATTCGCACATCGGTCCGCTACTGACGCGAACTCACAGGCCAACGGGGCGCCCCACGCCGACTTTCAGCATTGTAGGATGGCCACACCAGTGCTGCAACTTGCTGGACACCACCTCGGTGCCATCCGGATCTTGGCGCGTTGTGTTGCCTTCGGCCTATTCGCACATCGGTCCGTTACTGACGCCGCCTCACGTGCCAACGTATTTTCTCCGCATTTTATACCCTATGCCGCATAACAGGTCATGTGACTTGTTTATAAAACTTTTCATTGGTTCATTTTACTTTTGGTTTCCTAATGATGGAAGGCTTGATCATATGACCTAAAAATAACACTTTTCATTGGATGAAAACTTTTTTTTTTTCCCAAACGATGAAAGCCCCACCTTGTTTCTGGATGTTTCAGACTGAAGCTGGCGTCACCATGAAAGCACCACCATCTCGTGGCTCCGTCGTGGTCATTCCGCGAGCAATCATGGCAGCCGCTCCCCACCAGAAGCCTGCAGGAGTCGGGGCCCCCAAGACTTTTGATGAATCCTCAAGGCGGAGGGGACGCTTTCGAGAAAGGGGTCCAAGACCTAGCAGACAAGCGTCCGATTTCCAAGGTGTCCCAGGGCCATTTCAGTGGACCAGGCCCAAAAAGGAAACAGCCTGCCGCCATTTTGAGAGTCCTGTGACAGCCGCCTATCGCTGCACCGCAAGAGTGGGTGCAACTCAGCTGAATTGCGGCTTTTGACACAGTGGACCAAAAGCGGACGGAATGGCAACTGAAACGGTAAAGGGGCGCCCCACTACAACAGACGAGACTCCACCTGGAGAGGCCCGTTCACGCCGCCTCCCCCCCCTGGGCGCCCCACGCCGTTATTCGGAGCAGCATTGTAGGATACCAAAACCAGTGCGGCAACTTACTGGACATCACCTTGGTGCCATCGTTCTGCTGCCTTGGAACTATTCGCACAACAGTTTGCTACTGATGACCCACCCCCCGCGACGCCCCACGCCGGATGCCGAAATCAGTGCGGCACCCAGGCAACATCACCTGGGTGCCATCCAGAAATCTGGACATTGTGCTGCGTTGGGACTATTCGCACAGCCGACCGCTACTTCGTTGTTTTTCCCTAAAAATGTTTATATGTTATTACTGTTTTTGTTTTGTTGTATATATTTATAAGTTATTAAAGTTTTATAATCTTACTACTTTGTTGGAGTGCTATATATTTTTAATGTGACACATAATTGTAAAAACTTTGATGTACAAAGAGTCATCCCTGGAATCTTCCGCTTCAGGCTCGGTCCCCTCCCCAATCACAATACAGGATGGTTTTCAGATAATAGGAACGCGTCTGCTGTGACGGATCTCATTGAGTGTGGGCCTAGATCTACTATAACTCCTTTGAAGAGGGGTGATTCTTTACAGCTGGGGCCATAAACTACATCTGCAGGGCTAGCTGATAGCCTAGGACCGGCCTGGACAATCGGACACAGAGGAAAAGAAGTGTCAGAGGGTGTGGTAGTGAATAGGGCGAAAGGGAGGTGTCGGGCGGGCACAGGGTGTGATTCTCAGGGAAGAGCAGCGCAGATGGGGGGAGGTTTATTACCCATGCATAAGACAGAGAGCGGGGGTGACCACTGCCTGGGGGAGATGCTTGCGAGGGTGGGGAGCCATGCTAAGGATCGACAGCGTGCAGAGAGTGGGTCTGGTCAAGGCATCTAAAATGACTGCCGTGCACGACAAAAGTGTGGCATTTGAAAAAAGGCAAGATGGCGCAGACAATGTTTTTCAACACTTCCTGATTTCCTTCGAATCGAACGTTAACAGACGTTGGGGCATATTACCAAAGTTAAGCGATATTTATCCCTAACGATGCTTAGCAACGAATTTTTTACCGCTAAGCATCGTCAGAAATTATCGCAGATAAACCTTGCTATTATCAAGGTTTATCGCAAATACGATAAAAAACGACCGCAATGCATTAATATCGCTGAAAACTCAGCGATATTCATGCATTACCGAGCTAATGCTCTTAGCCATGTTATCCACCTCCCATTGGATAACATGGCTAAGAACTGCTCAGGGCAGTTGGTAGCTTTTGGAGATATTCGCGCTTATCGCGAATATTTCCAAAAGTTGGTAATAGGAGATAGCGATGTTAGCGACTGTTTCCAGTCGCTAACATCTTGGCATGCCCACTTTGCATGTCATTAGTGATAAATATCACTCACATGCAAAGTGGGGCCCAAGATGGTCGCTATCTCCTACTAGCGGTCGCTAACTGGTGTTAGCAACTGCTAGGTAATACAGAGATAATTTTATCTCCGCGAAGCGGAGCGCTGTTACAGATATATATCTTTTTTTGAACGTTAATTTCTCAAAATCCACTGAAGCACATATATTGAGACCTAGCAAAGGCACATCGAGCTACCAGTCCCTACAATTTTGCCAAGTTTCGTGCAAATCCATTCAGCCGTTCGATTATTATTATTATTATTTTTTTTGCCCCGCGGGGCCCTTTTAAAACCTCCACATCAAACCTAAGAGGTCAAGGAGGATCTACTATGCCCCCTTATGGTCATTTGCCCCTTCGCTTTGGCCTCCTCTTGTCTCTCGATCCTACCGAGAGACAAGATGGCAGCCGCTACAGACTGTTTGCAATGTTTACAGACGCCGGAGAACCAATCAGCTTCGCAAAGCTCCGTAACGCGAAAAGTACGCGAAGCGGAGCGCTGTTACAGATATATATCTTTTTTTGAACGTTAATTTAAAAAAAAAATCCACTGAAGCACATATATTGAGACCTAGCAAAGGCACATCGGGCTACCAGTCCCTACAATTTTGCCAAGTTTCGTGCAAATCCATTCAGCCGTTCGAATATTATTATTTATTTTTTTTTGCCCCGCGGGGCCCTTTTAAAACCTCCACATCAAACCTAGAGGGTCAGGGAGGATCTACTATGCCCCCTTATGGTCATTTGCCCCTTCGCTTTGGCCTCCTCTTGTCTCTCGATCCTACCGAGAGACAAGATGGCGGCCGCTACGGACTGTTTGGAATGTTTACAGACGCCGGAGAACCAATCAGCTTCGCTTCACAAAGCTCCGTAACGCGTAAAGTCCGCGAACCGGAGCGCTGCCTGGTCCGCTGTTACAGATATATATCTTTTTTTGAACGTTAATTTCTCAAAATCCACTGAAGCACATATATTGAGACCTAGCAAAGGCACATCGGGCTACCAGTCCCTACAATTTTGCCAAGTTTCGTGGAAATCCATTCAGCCGTTCGGCCTAAAAGTGAGGCCAACCGCCCTATGGAAAACTCAATGTTAAAAACACGTTTTGGGACCCCCCTTTTTTCTCGGCCCCCCCTTGACGAACCCCCCCAAATTTCCAGGGGCTGCTCAGAAACAAAATGTGCCATTTTCCTGAAAATTTCAGCCAATTCCGTCCACAAACGCCAAAGTTATTAGACATAGAATTTTCAAAAAACCCATAGAGAAAAAATCCTAACTATATATACCTACTGGCGACCGCCAGTAGGTAATATATATATATATATATATATATATATATATATATATATATATATATATATATATATATATATATATATATTATATCCAACAAATGCCCAAGCATATAGGGGCCCACTCACGGAAAATTCCACCAACCGGTTCCTCCTGCCACTAGTATCACTATGGGCTATTGAAAGGACAGGACCACGCAACACTGCTCTTTAAAGTTTTCTTTACTGTCGACCTAACGCGTTTCAAAGCACTTGCTTCTTCATCAGAGGTCTCAGTACGTCAAATAGTCCACAGGGCACTCCGTAGGTCACATTATGTAACCCCTGCAAACTCCGCCTTCAGTAGGACGCGCATGGTGCGTGCTTTGCATTGTGGGACATGTAGTCAAAAACGGAGCAATTTCCGCCTTTAGTAGGTCCTGTGCGGCTGTTCATTTTAAGACTTTTTTATCACCCTAAGTGGGCCACGGAGCAGTGTCTACAGTCTTGTTTTGTCCGAATTTTCCGTGCCGCATACCGGTTTAGAGTAGTTCCAAACGGCGGCCTCCTCCTCTGGATGTTGCTGCCCCCCACGGCAGGACTACCGTGTAATCATTTTATCCAGCAAATGCCCAAGCATATAGAGGCGCACTCACGGAAAATTCCACCAGCCGGTTCCTCCTGCCACAAGTATCACCATCGGCGCTATTGAAAGGACAGGACCACGCAACACTACTTCTGAAAGAGAAGTACTGGGAGATGATTACACAAAAAACGCTTAGCAATAGTGTGTCTTCTACGTTAACAGGAATCTTTTTGGATGCCTAATTGTCACCAAATTTCGAAGGTTTGTGAGACATAATAGCAAAACCACACGATAGGAAATTATATTTCCAGTTCAGGGTGGGTACTTTGCCCATCAAAGCCTTTACTGCTAGATGGTCAAAGTCCAATGACAATTCCTAGGCTGGGCATGGATGATGAGGTCACAGTCCCTTTCCATATAACATTCTGTCTATTTTTTTTGCAACAGCATATGCAGTTTTATAACTAAACCTTGACCAAAAGTATTAGGCCCAGAATGCTGGCTCCAAAAGTTAGGACAAAAAAATGGGAAAAAGAAAGATGTTTTTATCTTCCCTTTCCTGAGTGTTTTAACTGTGCTTGTTCCTTAAAAAGGTGGATTTTTGTGTTAGCAGCTAACACTATTTTATCATTGTTTTATGGTTTTAAATACAATGCACTGAAGTTAAAATTGTACTTTAAGGTAATCTAACAATCATGCATATTTATTCTGTCTATTGATATCGATACATTTTATCTATGCTACTATTATAAAGCAAGAACTTTGAACCTTTGAGGTGGGTAAACTCGGGAACCACAGCGCCAATCCACACACCCGATACATCATTGTAATCGGCAGGGTGTGCAGATGGACATAGGCTATATAAACTATAAAAATATGCGTTATTTAAAAAATTTACCTTAAAAAAAGTAGTCCCTTCGAAGTAGCGCCGGCCGCGACCTGCGTGCTGATGTCAGGAGCGCGGGGAGGAGCGGCGTCCAGGAGCGGCGGATCTGGCGCGGGGGAGGAGCGGTGACGAGCAGCGGACAGGCGGTGAGGACCGGCGGACAGGCGGGAGGAGCGTTGACGAGCAGCGAGGAGCGGCGGAGCGGTGAACTGAGAAGCGCGGGGGAGGAGCGGCGGCTCAGGTAAGGCTCCGGGGGGACCCACGGACAATGTCGGGGCAGGCGGGGGTCGGGACAGGCGGGGGACGGGGCGGGCGGGGGCCCGGGCTGCTGGACAATGTTGGGGCGGGCGGGGTCCCGGGCTGCTGGACAATGTCAAGGCGGGCGGGGGTCGGGGAAGCCTGATTGCTCCCAGACAAGGTCGGGACGGGCTGCTAGTCAGTAATATGTTTTGTATTTCGCTTTAATGACAAATAGTCATTGTTTGACTGACTGATTTGACTGTATGTAATTTTGTCAGCTAGTGCCATTTTCTTTATGACTTCTTTTACATATTCACCAGAAAGACTCTTAAGTTACTTGATAATCTTCTTGTTATCTGCTTCTTTGATCTTATCAATTAAATCATCAAAGGTCTCTATCCAGGCAGTCCTTCTGTCACCAATATTCAGCTTTTTGGTGGTACTGAGTGGCGGTGGTGGTTTCATGAAAACATCAGCATTGTAACCATAGCTGGAACTTAATGATGTGGAGGGTAGATTTCTACCCAACGCTTCTTGGTGATCTTGTTTATGTAAACCATCTCCGAGACCTTGCGGTGTGCTGCCTTATAGATCATCTTTGATACCGAGAGGAAATGTGGCCCCTTTCTTGGTCTCCATTGGAAAAGCAAACTGTCAAAATTCCGATTGCTTCTCTAGACTTTCTGCACTTTGGAGACCTTTGGAGTTGTTCTGAGCCCCGCTCAGCAGCTTTTGGGGGTGGGGGGCACTTCAGGTATGGATGGCTCAGAAAGCACAACCACAGGTGCTTCATCTGGGGTCACTCCCTCCACCACTGTGGCATGATGTCTCTCTTTAATCAATGCTGGTAAGCAAATGACCATTTATTGTGTCACTTTGCCTTTAGGTGTCTCTTTGGGCTGTCTGACACTTGGTTTATCTCTTCCTCACAGTGCTTCTGTTTGCAGAGTGATCTTGCACTTTGCTGCTCTTTCAAAACCTGGTTGCATCTGCCTATAGTGTTTTCACTCCATATGTATGTACTTTGAGGTGTGTAGTAGCGCAGGACCTCACTTTGTGGCCTTCACAGCAAGCTCTCATTCAATGTGATTTGTAGACTTTTGAGTGAAGCTTTCATTAATTTGAAATATTTTACACAAAATTGGGGTTCCGCTTTGACTCCACATACGCTAAACATCTATTCTGCACCTTGACAGAGGCACACGTGGCACACAAGGGCAGTTTGCTGGACCATAGCAAACTCTCTGGGAAAGCATTGTCGATTATCGGGTTACCTCTCCCCTATCTCATCACCAGTTGTAGCATCCTCCCCTGCCCGGTTACTTGACAATGACTAATCCACTCAAGGAGCTTAGTATAACACGCCTGTATTCTTCTGCATGCAACCGCAAACTCAAACTTCTAAACCTGCATTCACTTCACTACGGTCTAATGCTTATTTCACTGTTCTACAAAGTCCATCAGGAGCCACAAGGGTTATATCAATACAAGCTCACATGACATTACACTTCTGAGGACTAATCTGTTCAATTAAAAGGTTGTCACCCAATTAGAACTTTAGTATTTTGCCACACAAGCACTTCAACATGGAGTTGCCCATTAATTTTAAAGATTGCCATACTAAAATGTGGAGTGTATAATTGGGTTAATAACACCAGGCACCAAATGTGTGTCACAATTAAATATATCAAGCCACCCACAGATGGCAATATTCATTGTTTTATTTGCACTCATGCTGGGGTATGGTCATTCGTATGGCTAATGTTTCACTGGATGCACCAAATAACAAGAAGCGAGTATTACTTGCTACCAGAAGCGATTGTATGTAGGGAGAGAGGAGTTGGTCTCATGGATAGGGCGGTCAACCTCAAATCTGGGGAACCGGGTTCAATTCTCGGCAATGGCTAGCAGAATCCTGTGATTCTGGACAAATCACTTAATCTCCGCATGCCTAACAAAAATGAATGTGTCCACATCTAACTTAACGGGTGCTCGTGTAAAGCACTCTGATACCCAATACTTTCAGGGCAAGTTTGCTCTATATAAAACTCTGTTAAAAAAATGTAGTGACCTTGGCCCACATGCATCAAGCATTTTTGTAGTCGCAAACGGTGCGATTCCTTAAAATCGGCCGTTTGCGAATGCAAAAGTGCTTTTTGGGATGCATGAAGCAATTTTAGAATTCGTAACATTTTTGCGAGTTCTAAAATTGCGAGTGCTTTTAAGAAGTCGCAGATGTGCGATTTCTTAAAAGCAATGCATCATTACTTTTACAAGTGCAAATT
The DNA here is from genome assembly GCF_964261635.1 of Lissotriton helveticus. Taxonomy (NCBI): domain Eukaryota; kingdom Metazoa; phylum Chordata; class Amphibia; order Caudata; family Salamandridae; genus Lissotriton; species Lissotriton helveticus. Next base: position 1,763,804,017 of record NC_136068.1, read on the forward strand.
CGCAATTAGGGTGCCAAATTTACCGAGTGGTTGAACCACTCGGTAAATTTGGAAAAAGTGTTTAAAATGCTGAAAATGTTTTTTTTTCAACATTCATGTTTCACACACACATGTCCTTAGGACATGTGTGTGTGAAACGATGCGAAAAATACATTTCAGGGGTGCATGGGGGGGTCCTTTGGACCCCCCCTGCACCCATGAAATTTTCAAAGTGCCACTCGCAATTTGCTGATGCCTTCCCATTCACTCCTATGGGCCTTATGGCCCATAGGAATCAATGGGAATTGCGAAAATTAACTTAAGAATTCGGTATTCATTTGGGATTCGGTAAAAATTGCGATTTTTACCGAATCACAAATGAATACCGAAAATAATGATGCATAGCATTTTGCACTTCTTAATTTGCGATTCCTTATTTTTCGCAAATTAGGAAGTGCAAAATGTAACAATGATGCATGTGGGCCCTTAAGCCTACCTTTTCCGGTATTCCATATAAAGTATTTACTTTGAGATTCCATTTCTGTTAATAGTGAGCTTCATCAGAGCCAACAAGCTAAAGAAATGGTTAAACAGTGGTGCAATGTTCAGTTACACCACCTGAACACTTCCCGTACAAAGGAAGCCAGAAGGAGAACCATAACAGAAAATCGATATGCCTGTTGCATCAAAGGCATCGTGTTATAAGGTACCATGTCTCAGAGACCTTGATTGACTATAATGGCTGAATATATGTAGATCCTGGACACCGTTATAAAGGGATAGGTTCAAATTGTCTTTTTCCTGCTGTCGAGCGTAAGTAGCAGAATCCCATTCTTAGTCAGTTCATTTATTTATTTTGCAGAAAATCTCATGTTTTGTTATAGAATGCTGCTCTCCCAAACATGTTTTATCCATTAGCTGAACCTCCTGTATCTCCTCTTGAATGCTGTTCTTTCACTTTCTTTTCTGGGCTGTTTACATGCTCAATAGGTCTTGAATTCTGTTCTACTGCACTTTTGGACTCTGTATTAGCTGAACATCCTGTTTCTCTGTGAATGAAGTAGCAGTTTACAGCAGTTGATATGAAGTCCCTTTGTTTAGGTTACAGGTTGTACACGTCAGCTACCACACCGAGAAGCTTCTGCTCCAAGCTCGAGCTTTAAACATCAGATTGCCACCTTACTAGATCAAAAAAGATGTAGAGAAGCAAGCACAACAATTACTGTGAACTGACAAGAAAAAGACAGCGGCTTTGAATGAGCGTTGGGTGCGAGGATCCTGCAAGGAGCAGATTGCACAGAATCCAAATGGTGCTCCACACAAAATGTTCAAAAAGCTCCAAAGTTACTCAACATGCTCCACGCATTATTAGACACGTTCTAATGTTCCTTAAACCCTGTCATTGTGCAGTGTACTGTGCAGTACATAATGGTGGTTCAGTAATAACACAAATCCATGGTGTAGCCCAATCCAAGATGGCAGGACTCGGAAATGCTACCATTCCACTGGGTTGCCTAATCTAAGATGGCAGGAGCCAGAAATGCTACCAGTTCCCTCAGGCTCAATCCATGATAGCAGGTAAAATGCCAATTCAGCATCCAAATGAGTGCTCAATGGATGCCCAAGAAGCTGAAATGGGACTAAGCAAGCACGCTGTTGTCCTCTAATGGAAGACAGAGTGACGCACAAAGGCTCAAGGAGAAACATGTGTTATGTTTTTGAGTTAGGCCCCGTAGGAACTAGTGTCATTTTACATGCACATGGTCCTTTCCTAAATTTGCCTTCTCTTTGCCAAATTGACTTTTGACACACATTTGCATTTGTGATTCTAGGACTAGTTTCTTGGAAACACTGGCCTTGTTGACACAGAACACTTCGTGAGTACACTATTAGGGACATGGGCCTCAAGTGCTTGACGCAAATGTGCTATGATTACGTCCATGTGGCTACGCAGCTATCTGTGAGATACAAACAATGGCAGGGTGATCACAATCTTGGCCCGAGGCAAGATACTATTTTCTATATATAACCTTTTGTTTCCTAGCATAATAAAAGGGAGACACTCATGCTGACTATGAGGGGTTGCTACAGGCCAAAGCTTTTGCCTAGCAGCAGACCAACACCTCTGTTAGGGGTGTCCAGTTTGCAACCAATACATGGTCTTACACTCTTACCCATCAGGTAATGGGGTTAGATCATCCAAAAGGGGGTTTATTAGCAAAACATACATCTTCACCCTAGACACGTAGGTTAGAGATCTGTATTGTAGGAGAGTGCTACAGAGCTATATTATTGTATATGTGTGCATGTATAAGTTGTGATAGAGATCGTGGGTCACCCGAACAATAATTTTACCATATAGTTTTCGGGCCCATAAATTTCAATTCACCATATACATTAATCAGGTGACCTCACAAACCATCTACCAATAACCCTGATTCCTTCCTATTTAGTTCTAGTGTACCCGACTTACCAATTCCCCGTTACGGGTACCTATGACCACAATGGATCAGGGAGCTAGCTGTAAAAGAAGGCAGGCAAATTACAAACCCAACTTTATATAACTTTGATATTCATAAAATGACCACGGACAACTTAAAAGTTTCAAAGTTTATCTTAGTACTCTGTTTCTGAGAGCATTAGGCTTACAGTTAAAAGGCAATCAATAATCAAGATAACAAAAAGCATATAACCATAAAGGAACAATGTAAGGGCAATCATTTAGGGTTTCTAAAATGGTGATGTGGAATTTTAGTTCGTGTACTGAACATCATCTACGCCATCTTGCAGACTCACGTATGAGCATACACGACAGCCATTTTAGGTACCATGGTCTCCCTGTTCACGATCGCCCGTCAGCACACTTCCCTGAACCTTGCAAGCCTTCCCCGCGCATCCTGGCTGCACCCCGCACTCACATGCACAAGTCATGAACCCTCCCCTCCCATGACTCTGTCTCAGGGAATCACACCCCGCGCCTGACCAACACCTCCTTTCCGTCCATGAATACCCCTCCTTTGATGACCCCTTCCTCTGAGGCCGACTGCCTGCACGAACCGCTGGTCATCCCTTAGCCCGAGGATACAGTTTATTGCCCACTACTGTATGCACTCGCCTCTCCTGAAAGAGGCCACTATTGATCATGACGTCCCCACCCCCAGAGATTCGATCAGGCGCAAACATTCCAAAGGAATCGGCAGAACACTCAGCTGCGTGATAGCCCCCTCCCAATCATATGAGGGGAAAGGGCCTCTACTGTTGTCATGTGTTGGAATGGGCCGGAACTGGGGGGGGGTGCCGGGGATGTCATCCTCATACTTCACAATGTCTTTGTTGTAGTAAAAAGCGTTCACATGTCTTAAACCAGTGTATAAAAGACCAGGTCTCAGAGAGGCTGGAAGAGCACCTCGAGACGATACCTTGTTGTCTGATCTGATGTGTTCTACTCCGTCGGAATAAACTTGTTTCCTGTCTTCCTGTCTTCAGCGCCTGCCTCTTTATTGAATAACTTCGTATGGTATTAGAGGCGTTTTACGCCGGGCAAATTTAACTTAGAAAACATCTACTGAAATCGCCTGACCATTTTTGAATTGATCTTTATCAATTGGCGTCCCAAACGTGGGGCCCATCAGCGACACGTGGATCCAGTGGGAGAGGTCCCGACGACAGAGTGAACGACTGCAACGATCGGAAGAGCTCCTGTCCGATAGACCCTCGTCTGACAGCCGATCATCTGAACTTCACTGATTCCGAGCAGACCTCTCCCGAGTGATCTACGGTCCTGACTAGGAACCACCAGGAGTGCCGCGATAGCAACAGAGAGTAGAGGACGATCGGGCGCTGGAAGCGGAAGACGAGAAACTGTCCATACGGTCCGGGTAAGGTCGTGGCACACAACAAATTGCGGAATTGATTGATTGATTGTTTGAAAATACTAGTATTACTTATTGACTGTTTCTGAGAAATTCTCTATTTGCAAACAAACACAGAATCGCCATACTCTGTTTAGTCTTTGCAGATAGTGAAGGGTAGGCAACGCAAACCTTTAACACGTCGTGCCTATTTTTTTTCTCCCCATTGATTGATTGATTGAATCGAGCATTGAATTGTTCGAAGTTGGTTCTCTTAAAGGATCTTCTCTGCCCGCAAACGGGGAAGAATAGGAATATTCTCTCTCCCTTTGCCGATAGTGAAGGGTAGGTAACGCAAACCTTTAACACGTCGTGCCTATTTCATTCCTCATTGATTGATTGTTTGTCCAAACATTGACTGTTTGGAATTGGTTCTTTCTGGAGGTATTCTCTACTTGCAAATAGTGTAGAATAGAATATTATGTCCAGTCTTTGCAAGTAGTGAAAAGATAGGTAGTGCAGGCTTTTGCCCCCCATTGTAATCCGTCATGCCTATCTTCTCCCCATTGGTTAATAGTTGGGTCAACCCGGACCGCTTATTAGAGATGAACCATCCAGCTCCACTGGAAGGCACCCCTAATAAGGACATGTTTACTAAGCAAGGACTAGTCGCTATAGCTTATAGTAAGTTATGGCATAAATATACAAAAAAGGATCCTAAAAGTCAGTGGCAACTGATAGGTTCTTTTGATGAAAATAAAATAAAAACACTAGAAGCAGCTGTAAAAATAAATAAGGCAACGCCCACTATGCTGGATAGTATTGGCATGTGGCGCAAAGAAGCAGAACATCGCAGGAAAAGAGAGGAAGACAAAAATAGTGAAAGAGTTACGAAAAGCCGCCCATCTGGCCGCAAAGGAACTAGATGAAGAAATAAGAAGAAGAGAGGAAGTTAAGCAAACACAAGAATCAGGACTGGCAGGCCAATGCCCTGTCAGGACCCCCTCTACGCTCTACCCGGAGATGCCCTCCAAACAGCGGGCAAATGACGAGTTACTGCTCGGTCCTCCAATTATCTACATGCCTCCTCCTTATGCTCCCAGCCAGCCTCTAGCACAACACTCACCAGTTCAAAGTGCAGGCATGGGTGACCATAGCGCTAGTGCCCCGGCTCTTACGGCCTTCGCACCAGCCGCATTGGTAACAACAGCAGATGAACATGAGACTAACAGGCAGCTAACAGCCAGGCCAAATAGGTTGAGCAAAGATGAGCGGGATGGAATCGACCAGATAGCAAAAACCCTGGTAGAACGGAAGGAGAGCGAAGAATATACGATGAATATGCACAACTCACATGCCGGTAGTCACAGACGGCATTTCATTTTACGGTTCAGCTACCACACCCTGAACGAGTATGAGGATAGGTACCAGAATAAGGGTCCTGCTAAACTGACGGCTCTATATAGAATGGTCGATGTTGGAGATGGGACTGAAAGCGATGTGACGGACCTCTTCATGCAAACGCTTGAGGTTTTCCGCCACCTCGCGGAACAGAAGCCAGAGGTCAAGATCACGGTCCCTGAGACGATTGAGCCCTCATTAGAAGCAGCCAACACTATGATGCCTATCAGAGAAGCCGCCCCCTATTGGGTTCCCCCAAGAGGTCAGGGAACAAACGATGATATCAACCATGCAGATGCAAAAGGGAGGGTTGTGTACAACTGGGTTTACCAACCATGGGATCGGCAAGATATTTTAACTTTTAGGCAAACCCTGCCCGATTTAAGAAAGAACCCTACAGCATTTTATACCGAACTAGGCACAGCCTTGGGCTCAACCATAATGACTCTAGCGGACATTGATTTGTTTTTCGGGTTGTGTCTGCCGGCTGATGTGTGGAAGCAAATCCGGAGAGCCGACCACACAGATCTGTTCGGACACACCTGGACAAAACTCGATGAACTAGATAGGCAGCGAGAGCCCGGAAAGAAACCTGTAAAAGACATACTGGAACTCCCCGACAAAATAGTACAGAAGCTAAAGACGTTGATCCCAGAAAAGAAGGTAGACTGGTCGGTAGTCACGGCTTGCCGCCAGAAACCTCAGGAGGACGTATCAGAATACTTCTCCCGATTTGAAACGGTGTTCTCCGACTACAGTGGCCAAGACATGACCACCGCAACCGGACAACACCTATTCGTGCAAAACTACGTAAAAGGGTTATCGCAAGAGGTCTCCCAAAAGTTACAGATGAGTGAGAGTAGTTGGGGAGCCTCTAAACCTGCAGCTATCCTTCAGATTGCTCAGTATTACGAACACCAAAAGAACGAGACCGAGAGGGCAACTGAGAAAAAGAAAAAGGACTTAAAGGAACGAGTAATGATTGCTCAACTGCAGGGAGTGACTACAGGAAGGGAACGGTATAGGGGAAACTACCAGTCGAATGCCCCTAGGAATTCGGCCCCTAGAGACCGCAACCCCACACCTGGCGCTCCACGAACCGACCTCGATGAGAACCAGTGTGCATTTTGTAAAGAATTTGGACATTGGAAGTCTCAATGCCTGGCCCTTCGGGAACTGATTAAAAATAAAGAGACAAGGGACATGACAAATGGCTCCAAAACTGGAGGGCAGGGACGAGGGCAGACCCGCGACACCACCAATGACCGATCTGGCAGACCAAACACATTTGACCGCCCCCAACAGAATCAGTGCCAACAGTCCGATTGCAACAATGCTCACGACTTTGCATAGGACTGCCAGGGGCAAGGGAGGGATCCAGTCGAGCTCTGTGTTGACCAGCAAGGTCCTTACGTCACTGCTAAGGTCCTGGGTACAAAGTCTCAATTTTTGGTAGACACTGGAGCGACACGTAGTGTATTATCAAAACGACTGATTCCAAGGGCACCCTTGTCTGGCTCACACATTACCTCGATAGGTTTCGATGGAACGCCCTCCACTAATCCCCTGTCTGTACCTATCTCCTTTGACCTAGGAAACAATCCCATTGACACCACGTTTCTGCTCTCCTCCAACTCCCCTGACGCCATTATGGGTATTGATTTACTGAAACATTTCCGAGCTACTATTAGGTGTTCCCCGGATGGAGTCCGAGTCATCCTGTACGACAACCCGAGCATGTCCAGACCCTACCCCGCACGACATATGTACACCATAACAGATGCTGACCTATCCTTGCTTGATACCCTACCCCTGTACCTATGGGCCAGAAACAACTCGGATGTGGGACGAATGATGATCGATCCTGTACACATAACTGTTCGACCAGATGCAATACTCCCGAAACTCCCACAGTACCGGATATCGCCCGAAGGCGAGAAGGCATTGGTAGCGATTATTCAGTCCTTGGTAGATGCAGGAGTGGTAGAGGAAGTGGTTAGTAATGTCTGCAATAGCCCTATCCTACCCATTGTTAAGAAGCAAGGTGAGGGAGATGAGAAAGCGTACCGCTTCATCATCGACTTGAGAGAAGTCAACAAAGTGGTGGTGCCACAGTACCCCGTAGTCTCAGACATCGCCACCATTCTGACTCTCATCCCGTCCACTGCCACCACCTTCACCGTTATTGATCTTAAAAATGCATTTTTCTCTATCCCCATCCATCCAGACAGCCGTTATCTCTTCGGCTTCACTTTAAAAAACCGTTCATACCGATTTTGTAGAGCTCCCCAGGGCTACACTGAAAGTCCCAGCATTTACAGCCAGGCCCTCAAAAGACAGCTGGATGCCGTCCAGCTACCAGATGGAGTGGTGTTGATCCAATATGTTGATGATATCCTTTTGGCGGCCGACACCACTCCACTTGCAATCACAGCCACTATCCAACTCTTGCACTTCCTTGCGGAGAATGGCCACAAAGTCTCCAAAAAGAAACTGCAGTTCTGCCAGGCCCAAGTAACATACCTAGGCCATCTCCTGTCCAAAGAAGGGAGGAAACTTACGCCCGACCGAATCCAAACCATCCTAGACACCCCCATTCCGAAAACACAGAAGCAAGTCCGTTCACTAGTGGGCCTTACTTCTTTCTGCCGACAATGGTTACCAAATTTCAGTCTCATTATAAAACCCTTACTTTCCCTGTTGGCCAAAGATGTTCCGTTCCCACTCCCTTGGACTCCCGAACGCCAAGCATCCTTTAAGGAGTTGCGGGATGCCCTTTGCTTGGCACCCGTTCTAGGAACACCAGATTACTCCAAACCCTTCTCCCTCTTCACTCACGAAAGGGAGGGATGCGCATTGTCTGTCCTAACTCAGCCCATCGGCGCCAAACAACGCCCTTGTGCCTACTTCTCTGCCACACTTGATCCAGTCGCCAGAGCTCTACCTGCCTGTCTTCGAGCAGTAGCCGCTGCTGCTGTCTCTATCCGACAGAGTGAGGGAATTGTACTTTCGAACTCTCTCACGGTATTAGTACCCCATGCAGTTGACACCCTTTTGAACCAGACCAAGACTCAACACCTGACTAGTGCACGACTGACAGGATACGAATTGACTTTACTTGCGCCCCACATTACTCTGAAGAGATGCACGACATTGAATCCTGCTACACTGTTACCCTTGCCTGAAAACGACCCCGATGTGCCCCCTATACACGACTGTGTGACCCTCACGGACGAACAGACCAGGAGTAGAATTGACCTCCGAGACATTGCTTTCACAGATCCTGATGGAGAACTATGGGTAGATGGCTCTTGCATCAAACTCCCAGACGGCACCACTTCTGCTGCCTATGCGGTGATGACAGCTCGAACAGTAGTTGAAACAGCTCGCATCACACAACGATCCGCACAGGCAGCAGAACTAATTGCCCTCACACGAGCATGTATCATAGCAGCAGGAACCACGGCAAACATTTACACGGACAGCCAGTACGCCTTCGGGGTGGTTCATCTTTTTGGGCTCCTGTGGAGGGAAAGGGGATTCCTGATGTCCCACGGCACGCCCATCCTTCACGGAGATCTAGTCTCCGCCCTGATTGAAGCAGTTCTTCTCCCCAAACGATTAGCAGTGATCAAATGCCAGGCACACAAGAAGGTGACAGATTTAGTTGGACAGGGAAACGCACTAGCCGACATCACTGCCCGAACCACAGCTGAGAATAGGACAACGACACGCATGTATGTGACCAGGTCACAAGCAGAAAAATGGACCGACGCTAGGGAAACAATCAGGGACATCCAATCGGCCAGCACACCACCCGAATTGATTGAGTGGGCACGGGTGGGTCTAAGGGACGATGAAGGCTGCTGGCGGACAAAAGACATGAACAAATGGTTACTGCCTGATGCATATTTGATCCCCATACTGACAATGGCACACTCCCCTGCACACATAGGCTCTGCCCCCATGATTGAACTCATTTCCAAAGTCTGGCACAACAACAAGATCCCCGACTCGGCCAAACGCCTAGTCCAGCAGTGCCTTATCTGCTTACAACACAACCCCGGGAAAGGAACTGTGGTACCCCGGGGAGGGTTTGGGATCCCCGACCACCCCTTTGAGGTCCTCCAGATGGATTACATCCAACTGGAGAGGTGCCAAGGCTTGAAGTACGTATTAGTCATTGTATGTGCCTTCAGCAAATGGGTGGAAGCCTATCCGACCCGTGATAACACTGCCATGACTACTGCCAAAGTACTACTGAAGGAGTTTTTCCCTCGCTACGGCCTTTGTCGAATTTTATGGAGCGACAATGGCCCCCACTTCATAGCTGAAGTTATCCAACTAATCCTGAAGGGATTGGGGGTGAAGCAGAGGTTCCACGCAGTCTTCCACCCCCAACCCGCTGGCCTGGTTGAACGACACAACGCTACACTGAAACTGAAACTATCAAAAATAGTGGCCACCACAGGACTTAAGTGGCCAGATGCCCTTCCACTGGCATTACTATCGATGCGCTCCACTCCCACTAAGCACCACTTGACCCCCTACGAAGTTGTGTTTGGGCGACCTATGAACCTCTGGACTGCCCCCAAACCGACCTCCATTCACGACGTCCCCGACGTCCTGCTGTCAGATTATTTATACAAGTTAACTAAAACATTGTCTGTCATTCATCAACAGGTGCAGCAGGCCATCCCCGATGCTTCCAGGGATCCCGGTCACGATATCCAACCGGGTGACTACATCCTAGTCCGGAACTTTCAACGAGCGAAGAGTCTGGAACCCCGGTGGACGGGCCCCTGGCAAGTACTGATCACCACTCGGACGGCTCTTCGAGTGGAGGGGAAGAAGCACTGGCTGCACGCCCATCACTGCAAAAAGGTTTCCTCGACCCTGGCCACGACAGACAACGTCAGCACCCAAGAAGAGCTCCTGAACAAAGACCGACCATCACTGAACTGCTATCCTGATACCGAACTGTGAAACAGTAAAGGTATTGGATCCTACATCTGACCAACCCGGATCTCAACAATAGGAAAAACAGAACAGGGTGGCTGGACAGGATTATTCGTGAAACAATTCCCCAGACACACAGTCAATCTGTACCGTGTGACCACTGGATTTAATTTTCCAAACAAGTTTATTTTTCTTTTTTACATTTATCAGCAATTTTTTGAAACACAAGCACAAACAAAACCACTGTCAATTCAAAAGGTTCATATATACAGTATCTACAAATGCACACATTTACAAATTTACAACAAAGAATCAAACAAAAGATTGGTTAGACACACCAAAAGACAATCACAAATGTATAATAATTCAAATAAATTGCAATTATATACAGTGCAGAGATTAATCCATAGGCGAAGAAACGGGAACCAGTCCTAGAGATTGAAAAAACCAAGGCTAGGTATTGACAATACCACCCTGTGGCTACAACAAAGGGTGCCGCTAGGATGTAAATCATACCACCACTCTGTATCCTAGCCTTGCAACCCTATTTAACATTACACCACAGGCTTTCGTTGACAGGCAGGCTTGTTTTTGATCTCAACCCCGCCTGTCACTTGGTTTTTTCAATCTCTAGGACTGGTTCCCGTTTCTTCGCTTATGGATTAATCTCTGCACTGTATATAATTGCAATTTATTTGAATTATTATACATTTGTGATTGTCTTTTGGTGTGTCTAACCAATCTTTTGTTTGATTCTTTGTTGTAAATTTGTAAATGTGTGCATTTGTAGATACTGTATATATGAACCTTTTGAATTGACAGTGGTTTTGTTTGTGCTTGTGTTTCAAAAAATTGCTGATAAATGTAAAAAAGAAAAATAAACTTGTTTGGAAAATTAAATCCAGTGGTCACACGGTACAGATTGACTGTGTGTCTGGGGAATTGTTTCACGAATAATCCTGTCCAGCCACCCCATCCTGATACCGAGGCACTTGAACTTGCAAAACACTCTGATCCCACTGTGCCATCTCGAGAAGGGTATTTCCTGCGTCGAAAGGAGGGAGCTTCGGCTAAGTAGGCCACTGACTAAGTTAAAAATCTCAGAACGGTGACCCAAAGCAACCAAGGGTTACCCGGAGAGAAGCTAAACGAAGTCTGTGGTTCTGCCCACTACCGAGCACCTTGAAGATGAAGATGATGGAAGCGCCAGATAAGAAGATGATGGAAGCGCCAGATAAGAAGACGTCGGAAGCAACAGGAAATACCCATTACAGGAACCCAAAGACTGATAATTTGCACAAATCAAAGACAATCGCTTTCTTCATTGTCTTCCTGTTTTGCCTCCTCCTCATGACTTCCTTCTGGATCTTGGAGGAAAGCACACCCGCTCACCAGATGTTGCCAACCACTGTCCAGCCAACCACCATGAAAGAGCACCACCTGATCACCCTTTCGCCTCAGCTCCGAGAAAGGCGTAGGGAGTTCTGGAACAATTCCTTCGTACAACTGTTGCACCAGCACAACCTTGCTGCGAATGCCACGAACTGCTGGATCTGTGGGTTGCTCCCACATGCTACCGGACACTCCATCCCCTTCATCCCTTCTCCTTTCTCAGTTCACGGCTCCTGCCTCGCCTGGTTGATCCTCATGCAGGAAAGCCACAAGGACAACGCCGCTTCTGGTCAGACAGTGTCACACTTCTACTATGGGTTCTGGCTGAACAAAACAGGAAAGCCCTTTTGTCCTGCAATTTCAGGTTCAACCTTCCTTACGAACATCCCTGCCAAAGAAAGGGTCGAAATGCAAGTGCTCCACAATCCAGCCAGACCCACCTTCTCCCACCTGCGGAAACAAACGGCTGCCACCCTGACCGTGGCCCTGTCTGTCATCAATGTCACAGGACTCTTATGCCTCGAAGGACAAGGAACGCAGCTGGTGGGTCACAGTTCTTGTCGCATCACCAAAACATTGGTCTCAGCTGACCCCCCTCCTTTGTTGCTTCCCCGAATATGTACTTTGTTTGTGGCACCAAAGCTTACACGTGGCTCCCAAAAGGCTGGAGGGGTACGTGCTACATCGCCTTCATTCTTCCTCCCACGTATGTGGCTTCAGCCTACCACCACCGGCAAAAGTGCGCCGGAGATGTTGAGCAAGCCGACTCCACCGGAGCACAGTTCCTGGATGCAGCAAAGGGACTTGTTCCTCTGTGGGGACCAATGGCAAATAGCCGCGCTATCCGACACCTGACTCAGGCAGTAGAAACAACCATTAACATCACCGCTGGCATCCTTGCTAACAACACGGCTGAGCTTCAGGCAGTCCGCCTGGTGGCTCTTCAAAACCGTCTTGTTCTAGATGTGGTTCTGGCCGACCGTGGAGGTGCATGCCGCATCATCGGCTCCAGCTGTTGCACCTACGTACCAGATAACTCACCTTCAGTCTACAAAGCAATCGAACACCTCCACAGACTGTCCTCGGAGGTTCACCAGGAACAGGAAGGATGGTCGCTTGGAGGCTGGTTCTGGGACACTTTAAAGAACTGGGGATGGCGATTGTTCACGTTTTTATTGATACCAATCATGATACTGTGTGGGTGTTGCTTAGGTATTCAATGTTTACCACCTTTATGTGCACTCATTTCCAACTGTATGTGCCCAAAGACTTTGAACTTTAAAACTGAGCACATGAGTCCCCTATACGAGATAGAGGTGCGTGGTCTCATGGGGATTGATCCAAACTGACAAGCTGGCGAGACATGTTAAAGGGAGGACTGTGGAATTTTAGTTCGTGTACTGAACATCATCTACGCCATCTTGCAGACTCACGTATGAGCATACACGACAGCCATTTTAGGTACCATGGTCTCCCTGTTCACGATCGCCCGTCAGCACACTTCCCTGAACCTTGCAAGCCTTCCCCGCGCATCCTGGCTGCACCCCGCACTCACATGCACAAGTCATGAACCCTCCCCTCCCATGACTCTGTCTCAGGGAATCACACCCCGCGCCTGACCAACACCTCCTTTCCGTCCATGAATACCCCTCCTTTGATGACCCCTTCCTCTGAGCCCGACTGCCTGCACGAACCGCTGGTCATCCCTTAGCCCGAGGATACAGTTTATTGCCCACTACTGTATGCACTCGCCTCTCCTGAAAGAGGCCACTATTGATCATGACGTCCCCACCCCCAGAGATTCGATCAGGCGCACACATTCCAAAGGAATCGGCAGAACACTCAGCTGCGTGATAGCCCCCTACCAATCATATGAGGGGAAAGGGCCTCTACTGTTGTCATGTGTTGGAATGGGCCGGAACTGGGGGGAGGGGTGCCGGGGATGTCATCCTCATACTTCACAATGTCTTTGTTGTAGTAAAAAGCGTTCACATGTCTTAAACCAGTGTATAAAAGACCAGGTCTCAGAGAGGCTGGGAGAGCACCTCGAGACGATACCTTGTTGTCTGATCTGATGTGTTCTACTCCGTCGGAATAAACTTGTTTCCTGTCTTCCTGTCTCCAGCGCCTGCCTCTTTATTGAATAACTTCGTATGGTATTAGAGGCGTTTTACGCCGGGCAAATTTAACTTAGGAAACATCTACTGAAATCGCCTGACCATTTTTGAATTGATCTTTATCAGTGAGACAGGGAACACGCTAAGTAGCGAAAATTTAGAACTCAAGAAAGGACATCTATAAATGGGCAAGCTTATGCACGTACTAAACATATACTATGGGAACGTACTTCATAAATCTGAATTGAAACTAGAAATCCTATACATCTGTAGGTAGGGGAAAAAGGGAACACGCTAAATTCTAACGTTATTACTAAAAATCAGTTTGTAGGAGAAATTGTAAACCACATTTATACTTCGTAATCAGTGTAGAGAGAATGTGCTTCTAAAAGGTAAGGTAACATAGGAACATGCTATGGAAATAATGCAATGACTTTCATATTTTTCATCAACAATCTTTATTTCGATCTATGTGACCATAAAAGATGTACATGCAAACAACATTACAATATTTAAAACTGTAGAAAAGGGATTAATCAGTTAAAAATCCATGACATGATTCCTAGCTTTTAAAAAAAAATGCATCTTTAAATACAATCATTTCCAGTTATTACAGTTGGATTCTTGGAAATATATTAGGGAGAAGTTAGTCCAGGCACAGTGGGATCACTTATAATTCTTGCGCGTACTCTCCACATAGCTGTCAGAAACTTCGCCATTACAAATACTGTGGGAGATGTAAGATCAGTTTTAAGGACTCTATAGGCTGGGGCATAAGTTCGGAAGCCCAAGTTCCTTAAATATGGCATGAGCCAGAAGCTCCTAATGTTGCGGTAGGCTTTACAAAATAAAACCACATGAACGTCGTTTTCTAATTTATAGTTACACGCAGGGCAGTTGGTTGTGGCCTGTTTATCGTCCCAATTTTTAGTGAGCGACCTCAAGGGAAGAGAGCCATATCTCCATTGTAAATAAATTTTCCTCACATATACAGGGGACATTGCATCAAGGACATATTCAAAACTGTAAATGTCTTTTATTTTAATGAATATGTCAGTTAAAGAGCCCTCCCGAATTGAGGTAATAGATCTCTGGAGCATGAAGCCATAAAAAAGTTTGGAAAGTGCTTTCCTAGAAAGCCTTAACGATGTTGCTTGGGGGTCGTTCCATAACTCTGGGACTCCAAGGGTTATACACATATCTCTTATATACTTGAGCCATTGAATTTTGGATATGGATATCATTCTAAGAAGCTCTTGCAATTCGCTTCTGTAGTGACTCAAATCCTAACTACTCCAGAGGCGCCTCCAATAGGTCAGTGGTTTAAGGCTCACTTCTTCGCTAATTGGGCACAGTGCCAAGTCCATTCTCAGCGGAAGTAGTGGAGTGCTTAAAGGGAGAGCCGTCAGGTGCCTAATAAAATTGTTCTCGGCGACTTGAATGGAGTGGAGTGGTGTGTGGCTCCATAGTTCAGCCCCGTAAATGATACCACCCCGTGCTTGGGCCTTGTAAATTTGTATTGCAGGTGCCAATGGGCGAAAGGGGGATTTCTTAGCAATTCTAGTGATTGCACCCGCCCTCTGGATTAGTTTGGTGGTTGCTTTTGTTTTGTGCGGCAGCCAGGTTAGGTTGTGATTAAGTGTTATGCCCAGATACTCAATCACATTAACTCTCTCCAGAGGTGTAGGCCCTAAACGAGGATTTGGACAATTTTTGTGTTTGCGGCTCAGGATCATACATTTTGTTTTTGTTGGATTTATTTCTAGGCCCCTTTTGTTACAAAAGTCCAAGAATCCATCCAGGATCCTTTGCAGCCCCATTGGTGTTTTGGACAGCAGCAGGGTGTCGTCCGCAAACATAATCGCGGGCACCCTACTGCTGTTCAATGATGGGGCGTCGATGTTGGCAATTTTACAGAGGTGTTCTATCACCCCATTTGTGAACAGACAAAACAGGGTCGGGCCAACACACACCCCTGCCTGACCCCACGTTGGACAGGGAACCTATCTGTAAGCCTACCACCCTTTCCATACCTTACCCGGGCGTAATTGTTAGTGTGGAGCCTAACGAGAATCTGTAGGATGTCTCCGGGGACACCCATGTCCTCCAATACCGCCCACAACCTGGCCCGAGGGACCAGGTCGAAGGCGGCACGGAGATCCACAAAAACTGCATAGAGTGACCCCCCTTCTACATATGCAGTTTTCCAAAATAAAATATTTAATCTCAGTATTTGGTCCACTGTAGAAACACCCTTCCTAAAACCTGCTTGAAGAGGACTCAAGATCTCGGTCTCTTCCATCCAACATTGGAGTCTATCCAGGATCAACCTACCGAACAGCTTTTGACTGACATCAATGAGGCTAATCGGACGGTAGTTGGCGGGGAGCAGAGGCGAGCCCTTTTTATATATCGGTACCACCTCTGCTCCCAGCCAAGTATCCGGTAGCCTCATTCCCTCTAGGACTGCATTAAATAAGACCATTAGATATGGAGCCCAGATCACAGGTTCCTGCCTAAAGAGATCGCCAGGGATCCCATCTAATCCCGGGGCTTTTCCAGATGACAGGGCCGATATGGCCACCTCGACATCTTTCAAGGTGAAGGGGAGTGATTTATACGTGTTGGACATACTAAGTTCAGATGGTTGTGACTCCTCTGCCTCAGGGGCGTATAGCCCCTGGTAGTGATCTTGCCAAACATTGGCTGCAATGTTTGGTTCACTTGCCGATGGGAGATCTGGGCAGCCATGGTTAATGATTCTCCAGAATCTACGAGAATCCCTGCTAGCTAGGGCCTCAGCAGGATTCTCCCAGTGAAGTATATCCCACTCCAGTCTTGCATTGTTCGTGAGTGCCTTATAGGCACGCCTTTTGGATCGGGTCTCCAATATACTGCCTCCCTCTTTTATGGTCGTAATAAGGTCTTGTTTTGCCAGACCGCATGAACGATTATACCAGGAGTTGTTAGACTGCCCTTGTATTTTTGGACGTGCCTTAGTTGAAAAAACTAGTTCAAGCTTCTGGGTCAGATGGGTATGGATTTGAACTAAGACCTCGTTTCTTTCCGTCGTGGACGGTAGACCCCCTAGTGTGAAAGCATCCTCAAGGATGGGCGTAATCCCCGTGTAAAGAGAGGTAAGCCTTTCTTCACTGGAGGCAAGGGTATCCCATTTTATCTGCCTCCTGCTGTTCTCTAAAAGGAGTCCTCCTGTCTGTTTCTCCTCGCCAATCACTTTCTCGCAAGGGATCATATATTCTAGCTCCAGGGTGTTATGGTCACTATCCTGTCTTGGCGATATTTTAAAATCGACCACCCTTTTCCATGTCTTTAATTGTACAAGGAAGTAGTCAGTTCTAGATTCCCTCCCTTGCCTATTAAAAGTGCATTGTGAGGGGATGTCGGACCGAGTACGACCGTTGCAAGCTCTCAACCCATGAGTGAGATTGAAGGTGTTGATCTGTAGAGCCAGAGTTGTCCATGCTCTGGGGGGAGGCGCTTCCGTCCGAGGGACCTGCCAACTCGAATCCTCCTCAAGGGAGGGTCCATCGAGTAGACCAGGTAAGGGCTCAAAATGAGAATTGAAGTCACTCCCTATTAGATAAGACAAGTTCTCGGGAATAGTTTCCAAAACACAAGAAAGGAGCTCTATAGTTTTAGAGGTGGACCCATTTTTGGCTGGCCTTGAATAGATATTAATGACCAACAGCTTCAATTTGCCTGGCCATTCAAGGA
Source organism: Lissotriton helveticus (assembly GCF_964261635.1). Classification (NCBI taxonomy): domain Eukaryota; kingdom Metazoa; phylum Chordata; class Amphibia; order Caudata; family Salamandridae; genus Lissotriton; species Lissotriton helveticus. The sequence goes on from NC_136068.1 coordinate 1,763,821,451, forward strand.
CGACAGCCAATATATCTGCAGAGTCTACTGGATATCTTGATGCTCGGCATCCTATGTCTGAGGCCACCCAAGTTTCCAAGCCCCCAGACGGTCTACCTTTCCCACCCCATACCGCAGGGATTGAGAATATATGGAAGCCCCGATAGTGGGACTCCTCCCTTGACCAGGTCTCTTGAAAAAGACAGACACTGTTTGATTGTGTTAAGTCCGCCCATGCATCTGAGTCTATTTTATTTGTCATGCCTGCGACATTCCACGAAAGAATATTTAAAATTTGTGGGGATTTTTCGGTATTAAATTCCTTTGGTATAGAGATTGTATTATCTGGGGAATGAGGTCTGGTTATTTCCCCCTCATCTACCGACAGGGCATCTCTGGTGGTGTCCGATTTATATGGGACGTCACGTGGTTCAATGGCCCTAGAAGTACCCGTCTCCTGGGTCCAGACTGGGGGGGAGCGAATCTGAAAATTATTTCCTTTTACGTGCTTTCGGGGTGTGGAGGCCAGCTGTCAATCCACCAGTTCGAGACAATCATAAGGATTGTACAGCGGTAGGGGTGGTGGCTGATAGACTCTTTGGGGCCATGGGTCTACTCGTACAAATCCACCCCCTCCCGTCCTTCTTCTCGGGACAGTTTCCCATCCATAGGAGTCACTATAAGTGTTTGGGCGGAATGGGGGTATCTGTGATTGGATGAAGGGTGTCCTCCTCCTTTCGTTGTTGCCCTGCCAGTTTCCCCTAAAGTTCTGCTGGTGTCCTCTACTAGGAGGCTTGATCGTGTGTTCATTAGATGGATAAAAGAACGATAGGGGAACAGGCTGGATGTTGCTGCCTTCATCTTCCAATGATGGATTGCAGACAAAGGCAGCTGTTCCTGGGTCACCAAAACTCACCAATAGGCAATCGCCGCTGATTGTTTTTGGACTCTTGCCTACCCAGGAGACCCTTCTGACCATGCGGATATCGCTGGTCATTCCTCCAGGGAGTGGTCTATGCGTCGAAAGCCAGTTGATGACCTTATTTTTTAACGATTCTTCCGTCTCGTATGAGTCTACTTTTAGTTCTGGTACCCCAACTAAGATGACAGTATACGGGGCAACCTCGGGTGGTAAATTAACAGTGACCGTTCTGGGTGCCTTTGGCTTTTTCTGGTCGTCCCTATTCTGATTAGCGTTTGAGGAAGGTGCTAGGGAATTCATTGTTTGTGGGATAGGAAGCACTTTGGGCTTGTCTGCATTTAATTGCTGTTTTGTTGATTGTGACTGTTTGGGTAGACCGGGGGACGGTTTTGTGACTGATTTGGGGTCGGATGGTGGATATTGATTAGTGCGTGTATTTGAGATATTAACACCTGTTGTGGATGTAATCACTGGTACGTTAGGTGTTGCAGATTTATGGGTATCCGGGCTGCTATTGTGTTGTGTATCAATAATGGATGGAGTAAGCCCCAGAGCCCCAGATTTCCAAGTGTCCATAATCTGCATAGCAGTTTTTTCTATTTTTATTATTCTTGCCTCCATTTTTATTAGGCGCGCTTCTACGGGGCCTATAATTGACTTTAAGAGGTGGCCTATGTCTGCTAAAGTTATATCTTCTTCAGGTGGCTCCTGATTTTGATCTACGGTAGGTGGTATGTGATCAGTTGGAATATTGGACTGCAGCTGTTGCGAATGGTCAATTACTAACACTGGTGAAACTTTCTCCTGAGTATTGTGGGTAGGGGTGGGTAAAGTGGGAGTGTTCCCTGTTTGTTTTTTAGGATTTTTGGACTTTTTGTCCCTATTTGAGTTTTCCCTCTGTACCCTTTTTTGGACCGCTCCTTCCCGTGTTCCTCGATTAGTGCTAGGTGACCCTGGCAGAATTGAGTTGATGCTTGCTGCGTTCGATTCCTCCCTATTTGATGCGACAGCAACCTCCCCCAGATTTACATCATTAGGCAATTGAGCAGTTTGTTTTGTGGGCAGTGGGAGAAGACTCATGTCATCTAAGTCGCCTAGTGTGTCCTCAGTAAGGTCTAGGCCATCAAATTGCTGCGCCCCCCTCAGTGATCCATCATGTTGTGAGTTTTCGAGGCGCCTAACTTCAGGGGTTTTTGCCATAGCTATAGGACCCAGTGAAGACCGCTTGACCCACTCTATCTCCTGGGAGATACGTCTTTCCAGTAAGTGTATATCGTCTATTAAAAGGGAGCCTGCTTTCAGGAAATAGTTATCAATTGTACCCTGGGTTGGGGCAGTTGACGTATGAGCGGTAGCTGCCTGATTGACTTTGCTCCGGGTCTCCATGTGGCTCATGTTTGGAGTTAGGGCTCGGAGGGGGGTACAATACAAAATACTGCTTTAGGTTATTGAGTGGATGTGTAGTCCGTACCTAATATAAATGGGGTGGGCCAGTCCAGTCCTTTCCGTCCTCGAACGGCCTCAAACGGCCCGCTCTTAGCCCGGTCTTCGCCCGTGCTGCGTCCCGCGCTGCGGGAGGGACAAAGGAGGTTATAGGGGCGTGGAGAGCGGGGGTAGGGCCAGCAGGGAGAGCGGACCGGAAGCTGTAGGACGGTCTCGCAGGGACTCCTGGTTCCTGGAGTCCCTGCACGCTCGCAGCCCCGCTAGCGCCTCTCACCCGAGTTGCCCTGTGACACTGCACGCGAAGCGGCGCCCGCGGAGCGGGTGCGGCGAGGTGTGGGCTCTGAAGAATGGATGCCGGTGGACTCCTGTCGCTGCAAGGTGAGCTTGCTAGATACCAAAATTACAAGTGTTCTCCCACAGGTCGGGCAGTGAGGGTAGCTTTTGACTCGTTCAGGCAGCGGGGGGAGGGCCAGCAGGGAGAGCGGACCGGAAGCTGTAGGACGGTCTCGCAGGGACTCCTGGTTCCTGGAGTCCCTGCACGCTCGCAGCCCCGCTAGCGCCTCTCACCCGAGTTGCCCTGTGACACTGCACGCAAAGCGGCACCCGCGGAGCGGGTGCGGCGAGGTGTGGGCTCTGAAGAATGGATGCCGGTGGACTCCTGTCGCTGCAAGGTGAGCTTGCTGGATACCAAAATTACAAGTGTTCTCCCACAGGTCGGGCAGTGAGGGTAGCTTTTGACTCCTTCAGGCAGCGGGGGGAGGGCCAGCAGGGAGAGCGGACCGGAAGCTGTAGGACGGTCTCGCAGGGACTCCTGGTTCCTGGAGTCCCTGCACGCTCGCAGCCCCGCTAGCGCCTCTCACCCGAGTTGCCCTGTGACACTGCACGCGAAGCGGCACCCGCGGAGCGGGTGCGGCGAGGTGTGGGCTCTGAAGAATGGATGCCGGTGGACTCCTGTCGCTGCAAGGTGAGCTTGCTGGATACCAAAATTACAAGTGTTCTCCCCACAATCACAATCTACCTGCACTGTACAATTTTACATGAAGTTGTTCATACTCCAACTTTGTTTGCCTTCGATCTGCTGTTAATGCATTATTCGGCCTTTCAAGAATATAAGGGAAGCTATAATTGTACAATATAGCAACACGGGGTTGCAAAATTTGGGGAAACACAATAAATGACTTTCATATAGTAGACTGCGGAAAACATGGAAAAATTAACGTATGCAAAGGTATGTCTTTATTGAAGCAAAGACAGAAAATAGAAAGGTGCAGTATAGAGTTCTCAGCTATATATTTACCTAGAATGGTGTGAAAACCAACCCTGGCCACGGATCAGTCAAGGACAGGAAATACCCCATGGAAGGACAGTCATCAATGGGACAACAGGTGCAGAATGGACACCCCAGGACAGGACAGGAAAACCAGATTAGGATCAGGACAGGACCACCAGGATACGACCAGCACCCGCAGTTTGGAAGCAACGCCTGCGCTCCACCCTCTCTGCAGCTATCAGTCAGAACCCCGATTGGGTTAGCGAACTCCCCAGCAAAGTGCTCCGCCAGCACTTAAGGTTTAGTAAAACCTTTGAGTCTATGGTCAAATTCGGACAGAGTGCTCCGCAGCGCTCTGTAAATTTAGTCACCTATTGAGTGCGTTGGGTCAGTGACAGGTCAGCTATTCAGACAAGTCGGACAATTTCTCTAGCTAAACCTAGGCTAGTTATACTGTTTTTGGGTCAGTGTACCACCCCCCAATGTTGCAAAGTGTCAAAATCCCCAATTTCGATTGGTCCTAAGGTAGGATAGGTTAACACACCAATCAGAACAGACTTCTGTAAGCCTAAATTTACATTCTAGGGATCCGCCTAGCAAGTTTGGGGTTCCCACGAAATGTTTCACAGAATACAATAGAGAAATACAAATGTTACAAATGAAGAACAAATTCTGCTCCATCCTCCTAGGTCAGAGGTGGCTTTCACAGGAGCATCTTGACTGTGGCTGCCAGCTGGCTGAGTTCCACTGCTCAAGGCTACATCTCTCCCTGGCTGCGCGCTCATGCGCAGAAGGGACCTTCAAGATGGTTCTCGTTTCGTTTGGACCCCCCAATAATCGCGGTACATGAAAAGTAAACGAAAACAAATTAAAACATAGAAATAAATGAATGTACTATATATCATGATTTCGTACTTTATATTTATCACTACAAAAATATACTATGCGATTATAGATTAGCGCAACACACAATAACATGAGAGCCTCTGCACGAGCTTCACCACGGTAATACATAAGCAGCCATCTTGTGGCTATTTACGCATGCGCACCCTTTCCCTCCAGAACTGCAACTACGTCACGTCACGTGAGTGTGACTAACGCATGCGCAGAAACAAATTCCAAAGCAGCGGCCATTTTAGAAACGAGAATTAATCGTTTTAGTAAAACACATAGGCAAGCATCACTAAGATACACACACATTCAAAATAAAGGGAAATTAGTACAACATACAAATTTTGTTACCAGGTTATGACAGATTCGAGGTTCATGACTCAAGCAAGTCGCGTAATATGCGAAATCTTGCTCTATCAATCCCCTCTTTGATGATATTTACTATCATCACAAACAAAAATGGAACCAGATGCCAACTTCTCCCACACTTTGTGCATCTCAATCTCTTCCAACAGGCGATTCAATTTGTCTTTCACATCTTTGCTAGGGTGAGAATTTTTCACCCTTTTGTAAATTTGATTATTAATTTCTTCCAATTCAAGCTCATTCACACTTCGTTTCACACCTCTTCGATTCACAGTGTATTTCTTTGTGTGTTTTCGACATTTGCAACAGACGAATATGAAGAAAATGATGAAGCCTATCACTCCAATCGGCATCAGTATTTTAAACAATAAGCCTTTCCCTAAATTAGCAAACCAGGCACTGTCAACCTCCAGTGGTTTGAGTTCCTTTTCCAAATTAGTAATGTTTTTCACATATCTTTTGATCTGTACACTTTTGGTCCGGTATGTAAGTGCAACAATGTTGCGCCTTCAACATCCGGCAGACTCCGCCCTCTTTTGCTAATAAGGTGTCAAGAGCAAGTCTGTTCTGCAAAACCATTGATCTGATCGCAACCATTTCGGTATTGACCAACAGAAATCCATGAACTGTGTCAGTAGACAGCACATCCACTATTGTGTACAATTTGCAAATTCTGTGTGTGTTCAGAACCACTCCCACTCCAGGTATCAGTGCACTAAAAATACTACCCATTATTTCACCTACGCTTTCTCTTTTGCTACGCACTAAGCCATTAGTGTTTTCATTGCTTCCAGGAATTTCATTCACATGCTATATTTTCGGGAAAACAATGCCAAAGTACCAGTGATCCGGCAATTTGAAATAAGCCTTGTTTCCACATATATAATAAATTCCAGGAAACACAGGTTCTGACCCATTTTTGAAACCCCAACCTCCAATTACCTTGTAATTGTGCTCACATTGACTGGAACCAATGAAAATGTTATTATAATAACTAGTCTTCTCGCGGTGAAGACAGAGTTTCCCTTTCCTTTCGAAATCCAGCAACAAAGCAGGACCAGCCCCACCATTTGAGGTGCTTTCCATGTTTTCAGCCCATTTAGGAGTTTTCTGTCTTTTGTCATTTGCCTTTCTTTGGAAACTCTCCCTTCTTTTCTCTGCCATATTTAGGAACATTTTCTCTTGTTCCTGTAATGAACAGGTCAAGTTGTCTCTGTGTGCTTCATTTAAGTCTATGGTACCTATAGTCAGAAAGTATTCTCCCATATAACGTGTAACGTCACTTTTAGTATGTACAGGGTTCAGATTTCCACGTATAGGAAGTTCAGAAAATATCACGTCTGAATTAGAGTAATAGTACTGTAACGGTCCTCTTTTGTAAAATAAGCTTGCTAAAATACTACAAGAAATTCCATAGGTCAAAGGTAGGTGATGATAAGTCACGCCTTCAGCTACAGAAGTAGGTAGCTTCATGCAGACATAGCAATCTTCTATTTCCATATTTTCTACATAGTGCACTAACAGGTTTGCAAAAACATTTAAATGAGTCTGGTTCTTAACTCCGTGATAATGTAGTCCTTCCTCATCTGGTGCTTCTAAGTCCCGTTTTGTTTGTCTGAGTACTTTTTCATGTCTTTCTACACTTCGTGTTGTCAGTTCTTCAGTGTCAGTAGTCTGTGTAGGGTCAATATTAGTATTATTGCTTACCATATAAGGAATGAAAACTGTTAGTCCTATCCAAACTATTATTACTATAGCTACACTACATATACATACTTTGCAGCATGTTTTGCAACAACTGCATTTAGGCCTTCCATTCACTCTTGAATCAGACATTTTTCTCAGAAGAAGTTTTTCAACCCCTCTTTATAACTTTGCACAGGTAGCTTACTCTGAGCAACTTTTCAGGTGAGTTCGTCTTCTTCGGCAGATAGATCGGCAATCTGTTCTCCTTCACTTTCGTCAGAGATATCAAGATCCTCAAATTCTTCTAAAACTAGGTATGTCCATTCAGGATCCTGGTATTTTTCGTTCAGTCTTTTTATTCGATCACTCCTTCTTTTGGAGCTTTCTCCAGCTTGCTGTGTAATTCGTGGACTTTTTCTTCTGTCTGCAAGTTTCTCTTCTACTGTTTTTATTCTCAGTCTCAGTCTCTTAATATATCTTGGTTCGATATTTTTATTTTTCTTGAGTCTTTTGGCTGGCACTGTGATTTGGCTTTCTTCTAATGCTCTTTTATTTTCATTTGTTTGTGGCACTTCTGCTTCTGTCTCTTCCCTTCCTGTCTGACTAGTCCCAGGTCTTTTATCTATTTCTTCTGCCTGGTTACTAAGCTGACCTTGTTCAGGTGAATTTTGGGTTTGGCTTTCGAATGTTTCTATTTCTGAGTCCTGAACACGTTCTTCTAGTTCTATCTGCTCCTGTTCATGCACTTCGATCCCTTGATTTTCTTCTGCTCGAACTTTTACACTAGTTCTAGTCCGTCCCTTTTCAATTTCAGGAGTTAGTGGAGGTGTGTCGATCACTTGTTCTGTCCCTGTCTGACCTTCCTCTTCGTCCTCAGACTTGACGTTAATCTCAATAATCTGAGGGTCTTCGCCTGTGCCTATCTCGTCCTCTCTATTCCACTCTCTATCTTCGTAGTTTCGCTCTCTTGTTCTGATTGGGTCTTCAGTTAGGTCGATTATAGGTATCCAATCATCTTGGCTGGTGCTCGGCTGTTCGTCATCAGCTACTTCAGGACCGACGTCTGCAGACCCCTCAGCTGGACAACCTTCAGCTCCAGGTTCCTTGTCAGGTATCACCTTCTGTGTATGGCTGGCATGGATCCACTTGGGAACGCCTGCACACTTCACTGCTGTTGTGGTCACCAGTATTATCTGGCGCTTTTTTCCCCACCTCGGTGCAAGGCAACTCGAACGAGTATGCTTCTTGATTCTAACCCAGTCACCAGGAACCAACTTGTGAACTGGAGTTGTCGGGTTGGCGGCGGTGTCTTCCCCAATCTGGCGAGAGATAGAACGCACTTGGTCACCCAGTTGCTTGCAGTACTCAAGTACCAAATCATCAGTAATGCTTAACAGTTTGTATCCTGGTACCCACGCTTGTCTCATCACTCTTCTCATTATTATTTCATGTGGGCTCAGGCCTGTTTTCCGGTCTGGAATACTTCTGAGTCCCATCAGAACAAGAGGCAAGGCAGTTATCCAGTTCATGCCAGTAGAGTCACACATTTTTGCTAATCTCGATTTTATAGTGCCATTTATTTGCTCTACTACTCCAGAAGCCTCTGGACGATATGCACAGTGCAGCTTTTGTGTGATTCCAAATGCTTTACAGAGCTGATCAATTACCTCATTCTGAAAATGTTTGCCTCTATCTGATTCAATAGTGACTGGAACCCCGAACCTAGGTATCAATTCTCGTAGTAACAATTTGGCTACGGTTATGGCGTCACTCTGTTTGGCAGGGTAAGCTTCCACCCATTTTGAAAACAGGCAGACAATGACAAGGACATATCTTTTTCCCTCACAGCGAGGCATGGCGATGAAGTCAATCTGAATTCTTACAAAGGGACCTCCTGATTTCCCAATTTTCCCCAGTTCAACTGCTGTTCTTTTGCCAGCGTTGAACTGCTGACATGTCAAGCACCTCTGGCAGAGTGATTCCGCTACCTTCCTGAATTTATACCAGGTTTGTTGAAACACCAGAACCATGGCATCCCTACCAGTGTGTGAATTTCCATGTATCAATCTTGCCATAGAGGCGAGCAGGTGTCTGGGTAACACAGGCATACCATTTGGGCCCACAATGACACCATCCTCACTTCTTGGTCGACAACCAAGTTTCCTCCACTTCTCTTTCTCGTCCGATGGCACAGCATGCTCCCAATCTCTCACCTCATCCCAGGTAGGCACTTCTTCAAACACCATAAGTTGGCAGCTGTTTCCAGTCCCTCCCAATTTATTGACATGTGATCCCTAGCACACTGTTTTGCCACTTGATCAGCAAAATCATTTCCCAAAGATACAGCGTCAAGGCCTTTTTTATGGGCAACACATTTGACCACTGCTAATTCTTTTGGTAATTGGATTGCCTCCAGTAAATCTTGTACAACCCTTCCATTTCTAACGGGGGTACCTGATGAAGTCAGGAATTCTCTTTGTAGCCATAATTGGCCAAAGTCATGCACAACCCCATAACAGTACTGGCTGTCAGTATACACTGTTATTCTTTTGTCTTTTCCCAATTTGCAAGCTCTTATCAATGCAATCAATTCGGCTACTTGTGCAGACTTTATTCCAAATAAACATGATGCTTCTTTAATTTTGTCTAATGCGACCACAGCATACGCAGCACTTAGGCCCACCAGTTCGTGTCTCATACATGAGCCATCCACAAACCATTCCTCATCATGTACAGGCAAGGGTGTTTCTTTAATGTCTGGGCGGGGTTTAGTACTGAATTCTGTCAGGTTAATGCAGTCATGCTCGTTTTCTCCCTCAGCTACTATAATCATTGAGTCAGGGAGTAGGGTGGCTGGGTTCAAGATATTACACCGAGTAATGACTACATTTGCAGCACCCACGAGAATCCTCTCGTATTTAGTCAGCCGACTAGGGGTGAGATACTGAGTCTTAGTTCGGGTCAGTAAAATCACAACTGCATGTGGAACATACACAGTTACAGGATGTCCCATCACAATGGATTCACTCTGTTCTAAACTTGTGCAAGTTGCAGCTACTGCTTTCAGGCACCCAGGTAATCCAGCAGCCACTGGATCCACTCAGCATCCCAAGGAATCTGATACAGGATCACTGCGGGGTTCGGGACAATAGGACAGCAAGGAACAACGATCTTGTTTACCTTTCTCAGGTCCTGCACTACTCTGTATTTGCCACTAGGTTTCTTGATTCCAATTATGGGGGAATTGCACGGGCTGCTCATCACTTCTTGTATGATGTTTGCTTCTAGCAATTTCTGTATTTCAATGGCAACTCCTGCTCTTACTTCGGCACTCATTCTGTAGGGCTTGGTATTAGGGTAAACTGCATTTTCTTTCATGGCTATTTGTATGGGATTTACATTTGCCATTAATCCTACATCCTTTCCAGTAAAGTCCCATACTTCTGGTTTCACTGTCTGTTGAAGTTCTTCAGGTAAGTCTTGTATAGTCATTCGTTTAATTTCTGAGTCAGGTCTGATTAACATTAATTTGTAGATGCCATCTTCGTCTGGGGTCTGAATTTCGACGCCCTTTGGTGTGCAAAAGATAGTACAGTTCATTTTGCACAACAAATCACGTCCCAGTAAGTTTACTGGACTGGTGTCACAAACGACAAATCTATGCATTTCTTTAAAGTTCCCTATTGTGATCTCCATGGGCTCAGTAACTGGGGTACTAATCAATTGATTAGATACACCTACTACGTGGATTGCTTCTCCCGAGAGGGGTAGGTTTGGAATGTCCGCTGTTCTCACAGTAGAACGGGTAGCACCAGTGTCCAACAGAAAGGTGACATCATTTCCATCAACCTTTCCTTCAATGTATGGCCCTGACTGGTCTACCGGCAAGGAGGCGCCAAGTACACAATCCTCGTCCTCCCCTCTCAGGCCCCGTCAGTACTGGTCGTCACAGAGAAAAGTGTCATTTAACAAATACTGCGAAGTTGCTGCATTTCTATTCTCACCGCCTCCCCAGATCTCTATGTCATCACCCTGCGGTGATTTTCCCTTAAAATTAGGTTTTGGAGCTCTGGGCAATTGACTGTGGAGTAGTGTGGCTCACTGGTTAGAGGCGGCAGGCCTGAGAGCAGAAGTCAGCCTGGGACCAGGGTTCAATTCCCGACGCGGCAGGGTCGTGGACCTTGGTCAGCGGACTCGATAATTCTCGCTTCGGTGCTTACTCTAATCAGGGGTTCCACTCGGCAACTCTGGGCATTAGCTTGCCTAATCTCCACAACGGCCCCACCAATTCCGGGGATGCCTGGCTCCACCTTGGGGACTCCCAGCAAGGGACCATCCCACAGGGAAAGCCAGGACGGGTTCCCCAGAGTTATACAGCGCCGGGACGCCCCGTTGCTGGGGCAGCTGTGCGCTTTACAAGTATACTACATTTACATTTACATTTACTTGCCTTTACCTGCTGCTGGGTCTTTCTTGGTTTTTCATTCTGCGTCTGTGGAATTAAATCAGGGGTTTGGGTATTATCATGCTGTAAATATGGACACTCGTCTCTCCAATGTCCAATTTCCCCGCACTGGTGGCAGGGAAATTTCTTTTTAGCTTCCTCTCTGCTCATTTTTACTTTGGGCTTCCCTCCACCCCCAGGACCTTGATTTTGGGTATTTTTATTCAATTTACTTAATTGCTTTTCCTGCTGTTCAGCTAATTTCACTTGTGCCCACATTACTTTCTCCTTCAAAGCCTTTCGCTTTTCTGCCATTTCGTCCTCGCAGTACTTTGCGTATCGGAGGACCTCATCCATTTTCTTAGACTGCCAACAAATTTTATTATCTTTGATCCACTGGCAAATTTCGGGTCTTAAACCGTTTACAAACCTGTAAATGAAGTGGGTCATATCCTTCATCTCAATGTTATCTATGCCACTGTATGTTTTAAACACCTGTAACAGTCTTTCATAAAAGGAGTGTACAGTCTCGTCCCTTTCCTGCGTGGTTCTATCTATCTTGGTCCAATCAGTTTCCTTTGCGGGCACTTTTAGCTTCAGATGTTGAATTACTTGTTCATATTTTTTCATCACTTCTTTAGAGGGTTCCCCTGTTTTAGAGTCCCTCGGGTATTCCTCACTAGGCCAAGCTATGGCTATTTTACACTCGGTCCATAAGTCTACCGGGACCACAATATCGAAGAACCCATCCAAATCTTTCCACAGGCATTTTTGCACCTTTACAAACCTTTCCACCTGCCTGTACCAATCCACAGGCTTCTCTCGTAATTTTGGAAAATCATTGGTAAAGGATACAATATCCTGTCTGGACCACGGAACGTGCACGTATTTTCCACCTGGCACTTCACGCATAGGGTATAACTGCTCTGGCTTGTCAGCTTCTTTTAGAACGAATTCTGGGGTCGCTTGTTTGGATCTAGCCTCATCTTTCTTCTTGGCCCATCTGGCTTTCCATTTTTCTACATCTCCCCATTTCTGCAATACCGTCAATAATTCCTTGACCTGTGCTTTCTTTCCTGACACATTCAGGTTTTCCAAATCTTTGTCTGAAAAATCTGCTCTGTACGGTTTCTGCAAGGGTTTCGATTTAGAAATATCTATTCCCATGCTAGCAGCAGTGTCTGTCAATTTTTCATGTAGTACTCGGGCATTTCGGGTAAGACTTTTGCAAATAAACAACAGCTCTTCCTCAGAGTAGGTATTTAATCTGTCTAATCCTACATTTCCTGCCATTAGCTCTTCTATTTCTACTCTCAATTTGTAGAGATCTAAAGGTTTCGTCTGCAGAGTTTGTTTTTCTAATTCTTGACTCCATCTTTCGATTTCTTCAGGAGTCACCAACGTGACACTCTTAGTACCCGTAGTCGATTCCATTTGAATCTCCCTCGTATTGAAAGGATTATGTCTTTTCTGCATCCTTTTCCCTGTGTTCCTAATGGGCAGATCCAATAGCGATACCTCAGACTCGCATTCACTTGTCTGGTCATCTACGATTAAGGGTTCTGGTCTTGGCTGTGCTATGACTGGGGTAATGACTGGAGTTTTTGGACTTCCTTGTCGATCCCCATACAACGGAACCACCGGTCCAATAGTTACCGGAATTGTCAAGGCTTCAGGACTTGTATTTAACTGGGAGATTTTCTGAATTATCTCAGCTCTCTGCTTTGCTAGAACCTCTCGTTCCTTTTCTTCCAATAACCTGTCTACGGATTTGTCATGTAACACCTGCGGGGTTAGAGTGGGAGCATAACTCGGGGCAGTGGGATGTGTCTCACTTGGTCCTTCACCATAAATAGGTCTTGGGAACAAACTTCCTGTGCCTAGGGATCTTGGTTCCTCCTCATATAGAGGTTGTAAGAACGGCATTCCTGAACCTGATGGTCTTGCCTCACCTTCGTAGGGAGGTCTAGAGCAAAAGTCTCTTTCACTGGAGTATCTTGCATCCCCACTAGATGGTATTCTTGGATAAATATCCCTTGTATCTACGGGACCTAAACTCTCGGTATAGGGAGGTATGAGGCAACCCCCTCCTACACTGGCAGATCTGGTCTCATCCTGGAGAGGAGGTCCTCGAGAATTATCCCCTTCAATGGAAGGTCTATTTCTTTCATTGTAAGGAGGCGGACTTCTCATAAACAGGTCATCTAATAATTCATCATCCGACTCTCCAATAGGCACCCAATGTTTGCACTTTTCTGTCTTCTTTTCCCCCCCAGGAGGACCACCCACTGGCATCATTGGAAACAGTCCTTCTACAATCATATTCTGTCTCCATTGTTTCATCTTTTTGTCTTGAGTCTCCTGTTTCAACTTCGGATAAAATTTAGTTAATCCTTTATCCATTCGGGGCTTATCCCTTTCAAAAGCCTCGATCTCCCATTCATCTAAGGCTTCGTACTGCGTTAGTCTAGGTCTGGGATGTAAATCATTCATTCGGGTTCTCAAATTAAATAGAATCATGCCGTTAAATGTACCCTCTAACGGAAAAGCCAATACTCCGTCATCTTTCGTGTATTCCGCCCAATTTTCCAACCATACACACGAGTGGTACCCTTTATCGAACATCATGAAAGAGGCGGGAGTATTCGGTGGCGGAATGACAACACCTTCTCGGGTTCTAATCGGTTTATCCTTTTTTAAATAATTCTTTACTTTGTTTACAAGGGACAATTATCTCTTGTTTCCGTACATAATGTCGTTTTTAACACCTTTCCACTGATCGTTCTCAAACCCTAAATGTCGTGGATCAGGTCGGGTATGCGGTCTATACGAATGCCACATACGATTTCTACGAGTGACTTTGTTTACAAAATCACTTCCAATCCAAGTGCGTCTTTTATTTTCGTGCAACCAATGAAATGCACGGTTTTAAATAATTTCGACCAATGGGTGCGCGGCCTTTTCGCGAGACAGTTCTCACGCTTCGGCACTTACCCCTCCTTTACAATTCCAGCTCCGCTACACTCCCGCTGCGTCTACCAATCCCAGCGCAGCACGGAGTGACGTCAGAGCCACTTCGCAACTGACTCCCTCCTTCACAAGGTAACGGAAACTTTATTTCTTTCTAAAGTGCTAGTGCTTGGTTATTTAACAACGAATACACATTCGCCACTGTACTCAAGTGTCTAGACAGGAAAGAATTTGTTTCACTGCAAGTAAACTTCGATTGTCTACCTTTCACACTACGGATAGATCTCTTCTGCCTACCCTTCACTCAAGCATTAGGGAACCTGCGACTCCCTTAGACTCATCCACTTTTCTGGGATATATTCTAAGTCCAACGTTTCACCAGCGAACCCCTTTGCTATCACCCAAGCTCCGACGAACCTGCTACTCCTTCCGGCGTGACCCTTACTAGGTTATATCACGCTAAGGGTTTTATCAGCGAACTCGTTGCTACCATTTATTCAAACATACATTCAGAAAACCCTAGTTAGTGCTTCCAGTTCTGCCTAACCTGCACCAACTTTCCTAAAAGCCAGTGACCTCAAAATAAGTGTATTCTCTTCACCACTTGCTATTCAATTCCCCAGGGATTCCCAACAAACATATAACAGTAACTGACGAGTTTGTTAATACATATATCAGTATAATAATAATAATAAAGAGCTTGTAAAGCGCTCAGTAATGCCATCGCGGCATGTCCCCGCGCTGAAGCTAACAATGGAACAGCAAGAGAGAGATCCGATGGTCTATGCAGTGTATAAGTGAGTTTTCAGCAAGGCCCTAAACCGAGCTTCACTGCTCTCCAGTCTCATGGCCAAGGAAAGTTTGTTCCATTGTTGAGCTGCGTGGAGAGCAAAAGAACGTCCACCAACTCTGGCCTTCCTCGTCCTGGGGACTGTCAGCAGTCCGGTCCCCTCCGAACGGAGGGTCCTGGAGGGTTCATACCGGCTGACTAAGTCCTTTAAATATGCGGGCGACCTATCCCAGATAATCCGATGACAGAAGAGGAGGCACTTGAATCGCACCCGTTTCTTCACAGGCAACCAGTGCAGTGCATCCAGCGCCTTCTGCGAATTGGCTCTCCTAGGTCTTCTCAACACCAGCCTGGCGGCGGAGTTCTGGATGACTTGGAGGCGACCCAGGCTGCCCTCGGTTGCCCCCAGGAACAGTACATTTCCATAGTCCAACCGCGAGGTCACCAGTGCCTGTGTTAAAGTCCTTCTGGCCGCTAGGGGCAGTAGGTCTAAAGTTTTATTTAGGGTCTTTAGAACTCCAAAACATTTGCCCACAAGACGCCTAATGTGGCCATCATACGAGAGGGAGGGATTCATCCTAATAAGAAGAACAATTTAAAACATTTCATAATTTTCAAAGCAAAGCATTCCACGTGAGTGATCAGTCCACTAAAACGCTTTACTTTTAGCAGCAATAGTTTTCTCAACTAGCAGCATCCAACTTTACTAACTTTACTAGTCCTACCTAACTTTAACAAGTCCCTAACCATTACCTCTGCTACCAGAAAATTACTGATAGAGTTCGTGGGTCACCCGACCAATAATTTTACCATATAGTTTTCGGGCCCATAAATTTCAATTCACCATATACATTAATCAGGTGACCTCACAAACCATCTACCAATAACCCTGATTCCTTCCTATTTAGTTCTAGTGTACCCGACTTACCAATTCCCTGTTACGGGTACCTATGACCACAATGGATCAGGGAGCTAGCTGTAAAAGAAGGCCGGCAAATTACAAACCCAACTTTATATAACTTTGATATTCTTAAAATGACCACGGACAACTGAAAAGTTTCAAAGTTTATCTTAGTACTCTGTTTCTGAGAGCATTAGGCTTACAGTTAAAAGGCAATCAATAATCAAGATAACAAAAAGCATATAACCATAAAGGAACAATGTAAGGGCAATCATTTAGGGTTTCTAAAATGGTGAGACAGGGAACACGCTAAGTAGAGAAAATTTAGAACTCAAGAATGGACATCTATAAATAGGCAAGCTTATGCACGTACTAAACTTATACTATGGGAACGTACTTCATAAATCTGAATTGAAACTAGAAATCCTATACATCTGTAGGTAGGGGAAAAAGGGAACACGCTAAATTCTAACGTTATTACTAAAAATCAGTTTGTAGGAGAAATTGTAAACCACATTTATACTTCGTAATCAGTGTAGAGAGAATGTGCTTCTAAAAGGTAAGGTAACATAGGAACATGCTATGGAAATAATGCAATGACTTTCATATAGTAGACTGCGGAAAACATGGAAAAATTAACGTATGCAAAGGTATGTCTTTATTGAAGCAAAGACAGAAAATAGAAAGGTGCAGTATAGAGTTCTCAGCTATATATTTACCTAGAATGGTGTGAAAACCAACCCTGGCCACGGATCAGTCAAGGACAGGAAATATCCCACGGAAGGACAGTCATCAATGGGACAGCAGGTGCAGAATGGACACCCCAGGACAGGACAGGAAAACCAGATTAGGATCAGGACAGGACCACCAGGACACGACCAGCACCCGCAGTTTGGAAGCAACGCCTGCTCTCCACCCTCTCTGCAGCTATCAGTCAGAACCCCGATTGGGTTAGCGAACTCCCCAGCAAAGTGCTCCACCAGCACTTAAGGTTTAGTAAAACCTTTGAGTCTATGGTTGAATTCGGACAGAGTGCTCCGCAGCGCTCTGTAAATTTAGTCACCTATTGAGTGCGTTGGGTCAGTGACAGGTCAGCTATTCAGACAAGTCGGACAATTTCTCTAGCTAAACCTAGGCTAGTTATACTGTTTTTGGGTCAGTGTACCACCCCCCAATGTTGCAAAGTGTCAAAATCCCCAATTTCGATTGGTCCTAAGGTAGGATAGGTTAACACACCAATCAGAACAGACTTCTGTAAGCCTAAATTTACATTCTAGGAATCCGCCTAGCAAGTTTGGGGTTCCCACGAAATGTTTCACAGAATACAATAGAGAAATACAAATGTTACAAATGAAGAACAAATTCTGCTCCATCCTCCTAGGTCAGAGGTGGCTTTCACAGGAGCATCTTGACTGTGTCTGCCAGCTGGCTGAGTTCCACTGCTCAAGGCTACATCTCTCCCTGGCTGCGCGCTCATGCGCAGAAGGGACCTTCAAGATGGTTCTCGTTTCGTTCGGACCCCCCCAATAATCGCGATACATGAAAAGTAAACGAAAACAAATTAAAACATAGAAATAAATGAATGTACTACATATCATGATTTCGTACTTTATATTTATCACTACAAAAATATACTATGCGATTATAGATTAGAGCAACACACAATAACACGAGAGCCTCTGCACGAGCTTCACCACGTTAATACATAAGCAGCCATCTTGTGGCTATTTACGCATGCGCACCCTTTCCCTCCAGAACTGCAACTACGTCACGTCACGTGAGTGTGACTAACGCATGCGCAGAAACAAATTCCAAAGCAGCGGCCATTTTAGAAACGAGAGTTAATCGTTTTAGTAAAACACATAGGCAAGCATCACTAAGATACACACACATTCAAAATAAAGGGAAATTAGTACAACATACAAATTTTGTTACCAGGTTATGACAGATTCGAGGTTCATGACTCAAGCAAGTCGCGTAATATGCGAAATCTTGCTCTATCAGTTGTATCAACAAAATGGTGGCGCTATTTGTTCTGTTCACCGGTCTGACGTTCAGTATAGCTTTTGTCTGCTTCTGTCTATTATTCATCGCAGCCCACTTTTTCTATGTAAGAATCATTACAGTCAAATGAATATTGTAAATGCCTGTGTATTCTTGTGTATTTTTCTGAGCAAATAAAAGGCATGAGTGACTGAGCGAATAGATTGAAGTCTGTCACCTCAGTTCCTGAGGGAACAAAGTTGTCATGTTCAGTGGTTTCCAGAACTGTTCACTCCCTGTCTAAGTCGGGTACTAATGGTGGCACTGTGAGCTAGCTTGTCCAAGGGGCAACATATCCTGCAGGGGTGCATGTAATCAGTTTGGCACCATCCCATGCTTATGTCATCCATGAACATGCAGTTCCTACTAATTGGTGGAAGGTACATGGCGGTGTTAGTGGGCAGAATGTGGCGAGGGCAACAGTCACCAATGGGATCACACATGATGACATGCAGCACAACTGCATCCCAAAATGGGCTAAAATATAAGATAATGCACCATAAGGAATCACAGTCACTTGTCTTGAAAATCTTCCTATATTAAGGTAAATCAGAGATAGCGTAAAAAGTCAGGATTCCAGTGCTGATTAATATTCACTGCTGAGTTGAGGTGAGGGAGGAGATGAGGTTCTTGCCTAACACCACCAATGAAATTAAGTTGCAGTCCACAGCAGTTGATGTGAAGTCGCTTAATTTAAATGACAGTTTGTATAACTCAGCGACCACACCAAGAAGCTTTTCCTCCAAGCTCTCTGTCTCCTTTTGAATACCTACCTCCCAACATTCTACTCACTGAATCTCTAGAACACTATGAGAACTAGCATTCCATATTAGGAAGATTTAACAAACTCCTATTGAATGTCATCCTCCCGTGCTTCTGGATTCAGTATCACCTGAGCATCCAATAGGA
Organism: Lissotriton helveticus; assembly: GCF_964261635.1. Taxonomy (NCBI): domain Eukaryota; kingdom Metazoa; phylum Chordata; class Amphibia; order Caudata; family Salamandridae; genus Lissotriton; species Lissotriton helveticus. Next base: position 1,763,840,065 of record NC_136068.1, read on the forward strand.
ATGACCATCTTTTGTGTGATGTTCCCACAGATTTTTACTTTATTGCCGTACACTACTTGTACTGGCTGTAGATCTCCATGCCCTGTGAGCTAGTGGAAAGGTACCTGTGCTCCTTCTTTATACATGATAAAATTGGTGAAGTACCTAATTAGTGTATGTACATTGCTTATAGGCCCCTAGTATATGATAGAAATTGTAACTAGATCCGGTACGCTAAATGTCACTAGAAGACAGCAGCACCCATTGTGCCATCCGCTACAGTGACAGTGTAAAACACAGCCTCAGGCCTACCATTGTAGCTTTAAACCTGTCCTCCGTCCTGTCAAAATAAATCCGTTTAACAGGTCCAAACCTTCCTTTTAAATATTAATAAGTCACCCCCACATAAGTCTCACTCTTATTAGGCAGGGTGCATGGTATTTAAAAGTAGGACATGTAGAAACGTAATGTTAAAACATAAGGTTACAATGAAAAAGACCCAGAAGCTGTTTTGTTTATAGCAAGACTAGCTGTTCAATGGAAAATCACTCATATTGTAAAGCACTAGCAACTACATTTGTGTGCTCATTGTGATATTTCTCAATTGTTCAATTCATTGGTAAAGTTAAATTTGTAGTAAATATTAAGGATAATGTACTTTTAGAAAGGTTACCTTTTCCCCATTAAAAACCTATGACGGCTAATTTGTAATAGCTTCCAGCTGCAGCCCTCTGAGTTCTCAACCTAGGCAATTCATCAACAAATGAGGAATGAAAATGTCTCACAGAGCAGGTGACAAGACTAGAGTGCAGGGATTTTTTCTGTTCCTCTGGCAGGATGACCATTTGGGTAGTGCCCAGGAATTAAAAGGGGGTCGAGCTGAGGTTTATGTAGTGACTTTAGTGGCTTGTGTAGTGACTTTAGTGGTTCTCTGTTGGAAATGAATATATGATGTCAGACCGCCCACAAACATCCCGCATACCATCATACCGCAAATTTGATCCCGCAAATACTATTAGGCCGCAAATAAAAAGAACGGATACTTTTAAAACGAACATGCCTTTAACACGCATGCCTTTACAACGAAAAGGCATGCATATTAAAGGTATACTCGTTGTTAAAGTAGTTAAGGTAAGTATGAGTACCCTACCCAACCCTACACTACACTGTAATGTAGTACCCCTGCACCGCCCACCCTTGACACACAGTCCTTTTCCTACATTTACACAACCCAGCACGACCCCCGAAAACTACCATAAAGCACTTTACTTTCCTACACATACACTACAACACTACCTTAATACACTACCACCAGCATGACCCTACACAAACACTACAATACTACTCTAAACCACTACACCCCAGCATGACCCTACACTACACAAACACTACAACACTACCCTAAACCACTACACCCGAGCATGACCCTACACTACACAAACACTACAACACTACCCTAAACCCTAAAACACTACCCCTACATGACCCTACACTACACAAAAACTACAACACTACCCTAAACCCTAAAACACTACCCCCAGCATGACCCTACACTACACAAACACTAAAACACTACCCTAAACCCTAAAACACTACACCCCAGCATGACCCTACACTACACAAACACTACAACAAGACCCTAAACCCTAAAACACTAACCCTGCATGACCCTACACTACAACACTACCCTAAACCCTATAACACTTCCCCCAGCATGACCCTACACTACACTACCAAAAACCCTAAAACACTACCCCCAGCATGACCCTACACTACACAAACACTACAACACTACCCTAAACCCTAAAACACTACCCCCAGCATAACCCTACACTACACAAACACTACAACACTACCCTAAACCCTAAAATACTAACCCCAACATGACCCTACACTACACAAACACTACAACACTTCCCTAAACCCTAAAACACTACCCCCAGCATGACCCTACACTACACAAACACTACAACACTACCCTAAACCCTAAAACATTACCCCTGCATGACCCTACAATACACAACACAAACACTACAACACTACCCTAAACCCTAAAACACTACCCCCAGCATGACCCCACACTACACAAACAGTACAACACTACCCTAAACCCTAAAACACCAGCCCCAGCATAACCCTACACTACACAAACACTACAACACTACCCTAAACCCTAAAACACTACCCCCAGCATGACCCTACACTACACAAACACTACAACACTACCCTAAACCCTAAAACACTACCCCCAGCATGACCCTACACTACACAAACACTACAACACTACCCTAAACCCTAGAACACTACCCCCAGCATGACCCTACACTACACAAACACTACAACACTACCCTAACCCCTATAACACTTTCCCCAGCACGACCCTACACTAAACAACCACCACAACTCTACACTACACTAACACAACACTACACTACACAATAACTACCCAGGACTACCCCCACCCCTAAAAAATAACCCAAACCTCCTTACCTCTCTCGTCATCGTGGTTTTCAAAACGCAAATGCATTTACCATACATGCCTTTACAACGTAATTCGTTGTAAAGGCATGCGTGATAAATGCACTTGCGTTTTGAAAAAATGCGGCATGATGGTATGCGAGGTCAATGTCTTTGCGGCCTGATAGTCCGCGGGATAAAAAATGCGGGATAATGGCTGCAAACCGTTGGAAATGGGGGTCTCTACTTGGTGGAGGTAGGTACCCTTCTTCCTAGTCAGAGTAAGGGAGTTACACTCCTAAAATACAGAATTAAATATTTCCTGCAGACAGCGTTGGAGTGGGTCTGCAGAGTGGGTCGACAGTCTGGTAAACAGTACCTTTTTCATTGTGGCAGATGTGGCAACCAATGCGGTTGCAATGCGAATCATAGCAGCGCGGTGGCGGTGTCATGCGGTGTCGTGGTGCAAACAGCGGCTCAGTGACTGTCGTTCAGTGGTGTCTGTGAGACAGGGACTACAGTGCCAAGTGGGGCGGTGCTCAATGTGGTGCTGACAGATCATGGTGCAGGCGACAGAGCTGGTTGAAGAATAGCGACAGCCTTGGTGAGCCAAGGGTGTCGAGGTATAGTGAGGCGGTGCAGAGTGCGGTGCCCACAGGTCATGGGGCAAGCAGCGGCTCAGTCGTGATAGCGTCAGTTGTCGGTGAGATCAGGGTTGCGGTTCGAGATGCGACAGAGCCCTCTGCAGTGCCTTCAGGACACAAAGCCGACAAAGGAGTCGGTGATGGAGTCAGCTGCTTTTTCCCCTCTGTAGCAACTGAAACCCACAGTTCCAGAGACGGTGCCCAGAGGTGAGTGAAGTCTTTACTGTCCATGAGGCTTTGTGAACAGGAGGTAAGCTCAGTTACAAGCCCTTGGAGATACTCAGGCACATGTTAGAGAAAGCTCAGTCCAGTCATTTCACTGTCCAAGGCAGAAGCAGCAACTGCAGGCCAACCCAACCAAGCAACAACACAGCAAAGGGGCAGTACACATCCTAGCAGCTCTCTTAGCGCTTCTTCTCAGCAGGTTCCTTGATTGCAGTGAGTTCTAATGTTTTGGGGTCAGGGCCAACAATTCCTTTGTTCTCCTGTGGCAGATAATGCCTGTGCTCACCAAAACCAGTTCTGTCCTCTCTGGCCCAACTTCCTGGCAGGAGGTGGAGACAGTATTGTACAAGGCAGATTAGGCCCATTCAGGTGCAAGGAAATCTCCTCCCACTATTCTGAGTGCAGCCCTGGTGTATTAAACCCATCCCTGACTCATCCAGGAAAAGCAGGACACACCTTGATCCCCCACTGGCTGTCCAAAGGGAATGCACATCCCCAGTCCCTGTCACTCCAAAGCCAGACAGTCAATCCACAAACCCAAAAGAGGCACACAGGATGGCTAAGCAAGAACGTACCTACTCTCCAAAAGTGGCATTTTTAAACAGAGAACTCAAAAATCATCTTTACTAAAAGGTGCATTTTTACATTCTGAGTCCAGGCATACTAAACGTCATTTTCCCATCTTGTCCCAATGGGAAGCTATGCTTATAAGATGTTGTAAGTAAACTCCCATTTTATCCTATTGTACAGATAGCTTTTCCATAGTGAAAAAAAATGAAATTCACTGTAATTCACTACCAGGACATGTCACACACACCAGTACATATCCTACCTTTAACTTACACAGAACTCTGCCCACAGGGGTAGCTTGGGCCTATCCTAGGGTTGACTTATATGTAGGAAAAGGGCAGGTTAGGGCCTGGCAAGTGACTGTACTTACCAGGTCAACATGGCAGTTACACACTGCACACAGACACTGCAGTGGCAGGTCTGAGAACCCTTTTCAGGGCTGCTTGTGTGGGTGGCACAATCCAGTGCTGCAGGCCCACTGGCAGCATTTGATTTACAGGTCCTGGCACTCTCAGTGCACTTTACTAGGGACTTATTAGTAAATCAAATATGCCAATCATGGAATCACCAATCCATAACACAAATTACAGTAGGAGCACTTGTACTTTAACAGTGAACAGCAGTGAAAAAGTGCACAAAGAGTCTAAACCAGCAAAAACAGAGTCAAACCGGGAGGTGGGACAGGAAAGACATAGGGGAAACATGTCAAAAGATTCCAGGTCTAACATTCTCTTGGACAAGGATTGTGATTATTTCTTGTGCTGGGTAGCTACCTCCAGCAACTAGTAACTCCATCTAGCTGCTTTTGAATGCTGCTCTCCTGTGCGCCTTGACTGTGTATTAGTTTGACATCCTGGACCTTTTCCTAACTGAAGCTCTACTGAGTTCCTAACCTGTGTATTACCTGGACCTCTTGTACCTCTTCTTGAATGCCTCTCTCATCTGCTTCCTAATTGTGTATCAGCTGGAGACCTGTACATCCTCTTGAATGTTGCTCTCCCATGCTTCATGACTGAGTATCGGCTGGATATTCTGTACCACGTCTTGAATTACACTCTCCCGCGCTTCTTCATTCTCTCATGCTTCTGGACTGTGTAATAGATGGACATTCTGTACCTTTTCTTGAGTGTCACTATCCTACACTTCGTGACTGTGTATTAGTTGTCCATATTGTCCCACCTTCATGCTTCCGGACTGTATGTTAGCTGGACATCCTTTCCCTCCTCTTGAAATACACTTTCCCACACTGGGCTGTGTATTAGCTAGACCTCCTGTACCTCTTCTTGAGTGCTTCTCTCCTGCACTTCTGGACTATATAGTGCCTAGACAACCTGTATCTCTTCTTGAATTCTGCTCTCCCACACTTCTGGACTTTATATTAGCTCAACCTGTTGTACCTCCTCTTGAGTGCTGCGGTACTGCCCATATGGACTGTGTATTCGCTGGACATCCTGCACTGCCTCTAGAATGCTGCTCTACTGCACTCATGAACTATGTTCTGGCTGGGTATCCTGTTTCTTTTCTTGAATGTCTCTTCTATATCTCTTTCCTGCTCTTCTGGACTGCATATTAGCTAGACATCCTGTACCTCTTCTTGAAAGCTGCTTTTGCACACTTCTGGAATATGTATTACTTGAACGTCCTGCACCTCTTCATAAATACCAGCTCCTCTCTCTTCTGGATTGTGTATTAACTGGAAATCATGAACCTCTTCTTCAGTGCTGCTTTCTCACACTTCTGAACTATGTATTAGATACACATCCTGTACCCCTTTGTGAATTCCACTCCCCCTCACTTCTGAACTGTGTGTTGCCTGAAACTTCTGTACATCTACTGGAATGTTGCTTGCTCATACTTCTGGACTATTTATTAGCTGGACATCCTGTACCTCTTCTTGAAGGCTGCTCTCCCACAAATCTGGACTGTGAATTAGCTGGACCTCTTGTACCTTCTCTTGAGTGCTTTTCTACTTCACGTCTGGACAGTGTATTCGTTGGAAACCCTGCACCACCTCTTCAATGCTAGTCTCCTGCACTTCCGAACTGTGTACTGGCTGGATGGTCTGGTCCTCTTTTTGAATGTCTCTTGAATACCTCTTTCCTGCACTTCTGGACTGCATATTAGCTGGACATTGTGTACCTCTTCTTGAAAGCTCCTTTCCCACACTTTTGGACTACGTATTACGTGGACATACTGTACCTCTTCTTAAATGTCACTCTCCGGCACTTCTGGACTGTGTGTTGGCTGAACCTCTTGTACCTCTTTCTGAATGCCACTCTCAAGTGCTTCTGGACTTTAAAATAGCTGGATATCCTTCACCTCCACTTGAATGTTGCTCTTCTGCACTTTTGGGCTGTGTATTGGCTGGGGATCCATATCCAAACACTTATTGGTGCCTCCCACATTCTGTATAAATGCAATACATTTAGGCCTAGATGTATCAAGATTTTCGTTAGCGATTTCTTAATAGCGATTCTGTGCGAATCGCTATTAAGAATTCGCAAAATGCGATGTATGTACTTTTATGCGAGTTTTCTGCGATCCCTTAAAGATCGCTTTTTTTTTTGCGACTTCTTAATTTGCGAATTTCGCAAATTAAGAAATCGCATAGAAGCGTGAATCTGCTACAGCCAACTGCAAAATAGCTGAGTCATACTCAGGAAATGCTCTTGATTAGTTTCACCTGGATGCCTGAGCCACACCCAGTGGCAGTTGGAAACCTGTTTGGCTGGAGAGAAGACCTGCTTCACTTCAGTATGGAGGCTGCAAATTCAGAAGGAGGCCCCTCAGCAGAAAAAAGGAAGAGAAAGCAGAAGTTTTCTGAGAGGGAGGTGGAGACACTGGTGGATGAGATGGCCTGCAATCATGAACTTTTATTTGGAAAACAAGCCAAGTATGTACCAGAAGTAAGGAAGAGGAAGTTATGGCTTGAAATACAGGAGAAAGTGAATGCGGTTGGAGTAATTCCAAGAACAATTGATGAGATAAAAAAGCGTTGGTACGACATGAGGCTGAGGGCAAAGGAGAAGCTTGCTGAGAGACTGAAGGAAGCAAATAAAACAGGAGGAACTGCAAATGTAGACCAGCCAACCCCACATGAGGAGCTTATTGAGTCAACAATACAGCATGACAGTTCTCATCACAGAGTTGCTGAAGATGGTAAGTGGAATGCATGATTGATTGCATTAATATGTATGATGTTTGTGTTTTTTTTCATGAGTACATTTTCACAATTACATTAATTAATAGCAAGATGTTGAGTAGTGTAATGTAAGATTAAAGCCCCTTGTTAATTAATTTTCTTAAAGTCATTGAGTACATTACACTTTTGCTAAACTCCAAAAAAAAACTGAAAATAAAAACACAACATTGCATTTGTTGTTAGCTTTCTTTAATAGATACAAAGCAGACAGACAAACAAACAGGCAAACATCTCATGTGCCTCTTTCTTTATTCCAAGATCATGTTTTAGATTCACATGATGATGCTGGGGGTCAATCTTCCCAAGAACATATTACAGCCCCTGAAGAATTAATTTAAAATGATGATGTCATGACTCCCTCCCCCTTGTCATGCCACCCGAGTTTAGCGCGACGGTATCGACCTGAACTACAAATCCCAGGATGCCTAGCGCGGTGGTATTACGCAAAACCCGATTCACGGGTTGCATAACTCTGAAGGACCGCCTATATAGGCGGAAAGGAAATGAACGCCGTGTCGGATATTCAGACACCAACGCCGACGTCCCCTGTGCTGAGCGCTCCGTGTTCCGAGTCCGTGGGACCGCCGTTGGATCTTCGGGAACAGAGGTAGGAAGAGCTCCGTTCTTGGTCTTGACCCTCTGTTCGTTTTCCCTGCCGGTGTGGTTGCGCGCACCCAACTCTGACTCAGACGAGTCAGCGAGACTCAGCCCAAGGCCCCGTATACGTCTGGTAGGAGCGGCTGCTCCCAGTCAGGACCAAGGGTCTCAAACCAGGCAACGGAGGTTGGTGTGAGCCGCTGCTCCCAGCCCCCGTTCGTGAGACACATCGGGCCAAGCGTAGAGACGCACTCCAGGAGGAGTTTGCAGCATCTCCGCTAGTCCGGAACTAAGGGGTAGGTCGGACCGAGCGGCTGCTCTCGACCACCCCTCTCTTTGCATTTACTTTGGAGCACTATGTGCGCACTCCGGGAGGTGTAGCAGTATCCCAGTCCCCTAGAGGCTGTGTAACGAGTACTGCTGTTAGGGATACCGGTAGAGCGGCTGCTCCCCGTATTCCCTAAGGAAGGAGTGGTAGAGACCCCGGCTAGGTGACTCCCACCTTCCACCCACATGCTGCCTTTGGCCAGATAGGAAAGACCCCTCACAGCTATCGGACGGCATTGTCGGCCGCCTTTAACACATTGCCCTCCGTTGGTGTGCAACGGGACCGTTGTGCATGCGGAGGACGATACTATCATACTGAGCTGTGTAAGGGGAAAGGTATAGATCTGGGGACAACCGAAGACTCGCAGTGTGGTTACCTTTCGTTCTCCTGATTCCCTGTATCCTCACATTAAATCCTTGTAATCACTTCCATCGTGGTACTGTGTTCTGTGGGTGTCTGTCCCTGATCCCGGGAACGCCAAGTCATTACAGATGAACAGGAATCCCTTTCACTTGTGAGAAGAAAAAGGAAAGCAGTTGCACAACTACAGCCTTTCCAAGACTCAGATGATGAACCTGAGGAATCAACAAATAGTGCACATGTGTCAGGACAGGAAGTTGCACATCATGAAACAGTCAATGATTCTGCTAGAAAAAGATCATACAGTGTTAATACTACCAGAAGAAGTAGGGGAGAGGTAGCAGAGACCAGAAATGTTTTTGCTGGTTTGGAGCACAACATGCTTTTTGTCCAAGAGAAGCAGCACAAAGCATTGAGGTCAATTAATGCACAACTAAATAAATTAAATAAGAGTAATAATAACATTGGTGATGGTATGAGGCGCATGGCTGACTCTTTGGACAGACTCTGTGTTGCTTTTGAAAAATCTGAATATAATAGGGTGAGAGATTCACGCAGTCATAACATTAGATTACAGAAGTACTACTCAGCAATAAACAGACTGTGCACTGTGACAGCACAGAGCAATAGGCGGAGTATAGCAATGCAACGGATGGTCAGTGAATGCTCCAGAAATGTAGCCAAAGGGCTTGACAAAGTTTCCAATGCATTTGAATTACTCAAGACATGTCAGAAAGGGGCCAGTGCTTTTTTTGAGCCCATTGAGACTGAGGACACGGGAAGCAGAAGTAGCAGTAACCCTACGCCTAAATTGGACACCACTGAACTGAGGAGTGGGAGCCTTGTGAGTCCACACACTTCTGGGAGGAGAAGTGGCCCAGGGCAACGTAGAAGTAGCAGACAGGGCAAAAAATAAAAACTTGTTCACAAATCTGACGAGGAATTTGCAAGTAACTGTGAGCAAAGATTCACTGATGTATATCCTGTGGATTAACAGGTTTCATATTTCTTCTACATTTCTATGTTTTCAGAAGTAAAAGTTGTTAAATCAAAAAACAGTTGTCATGGATTTTATTCTTACCTAGAAATAATTGTTTGTAATTTCTGCACGCCTTTGACGACCAGCCACAGCTCCTAACCCTGTAGCACATCTTCTTGGGGGTGGTACATCATCATTGTCTGAAGCTTCTGGGTCACTAACTTCACATTCAGTTCCTTTTCTAATAGCCATGTTATGTAACATAGCACAACTTGTGATTATTTTGCAACAAAGTAATGGTTTATATTGCAAAGATCCTCCACTTTTATGGATTCTTCTGAATCTGCTTTTCAAAATTCCAAAAGTTCTTTCAATGACTCCACGTGTAGAACGGTGTGCCTTATTGTACCTCCTTTCATGAACATTTGCTGGATTTAGGTATGGGGTCAAAATTAAATCACGAACAGCATAGGCACTGTCTCCTAAATAGTATTTTGATAATTATTGTAGTGTAACAAATATAAGAATTTTAAATTTAAAGAAAAGATGATGAACTTACCAAGCAGGAATCCATCTCCAAATTCTCCAGCACTCAAACGTCCATGTAATCCACTGTGTCTAAAGATGTATGAATCATGAGTGCTTCCTGGGAACTTTGCAACAATGTCAGTAATGACATACTTAGCATTACACACCATCTGAATGTTTAAAGAGTGGTAACTTTTCCTATTCCTATAAAAATATTCTGTTGCTGCTGGAGGAGTAATGGCAATATGTGTGCCATCTATACATCCAACAACATGTGGAAAATGAGCAATTTGATAGAAATCATATTTTGATATTTGGATATCTTGTGGTGAGCTGGAGAGGTAAATATGATGGTGCAACCTGTTCATCATTGCATCCAAAAAAAAACAAAAAAAAACTGAAAAAGCACTCTGAGATACTCCTCCAACCTCTGCAATCACCCTTTGAAAAGATCCTGAAGCAAGAAGATGCAGGGAACACAAAACCTGCACATGAGTTGGCATTGAATGTGTCCTGTGTGTCTCATGCTCTAAAAAAGGCTTTAACTCAACAATGAGGTCCAAAATGGTATGTGGATGCAGTCTATATTTCTCAAAAATGTCTTCTTCAGTCTGTTGAAATAAGGTAATCCTCAGTTTGAAAATCCTTTCCTGCCTCTGTCTCCTCTGTGCAAGAGCTAGAATGCGCAGCCTTCTTGCTATCATGTAAAGTGCAGCCATGATTTAGTTGAAAAAATCAGTTGGGGCTTCCTTTTATACATTCAAAAAATGTAACACCTGATCTGAGTTAATGTTATTTGCGAGTTCTTATTTTGCTAGTTCACTTTTTTCGCTAACTGCGATTCTTTGATACATCTTAGTGCAAATTCTTAACTTGCGAACATGCAAATTAGAGATTTGCAAACATAAATTCGCAGAAAATCAAAAAACGCAAATAACGAAATGCAAAAAATTGCGACTTCTAATTTAGCGATGCGAAAAAACACATACATCCCGAAAAATGCAAAATGTGCATTTGCGATTCGTTAAGGCCAAAATTCGCAGAATTTCGGCCTTAACGAATCGCAAACTGCTTGATACATCTAGGCCTTACTGTCTAACCAGTTGATTTATTTGTAAATTTGAATCGATCAAAATTATTAAACATTTTTAAAACATGTTCAGAGAGAAAATGTTCAAAGCAATGGCACCATTCACTTTGGGATATGCAGCTCAGAAGAGCAGAAGTGGAAACATTATTCTTGCTATTAAATAGTTTAAAAGGGAGTCGCAACGTTATGTATCAATTGTTTACGAGTGCGAATGCAGTTGCAAACCATTGATCAGTTACCGACACCTCAAAGGAGGTAGTAACTGGTTCTGAAAGCCTTTCTGTGGCTAGGACTGGCTACTGTGTTTGGTCTCAATGGCAATTAAGCACTGACAAAACTATAGGTAAGGATAATAACTGTAAACGCTAACCAGAGCGTGTTTTATTGTGACAGAAAGCATGCACTATATAATATACATGGTATCACTTTCTACTGTTGCAGGGTTGTTGCTTGTCTTCCTCTATCACCATGACATTTCCTAATCCGAAAGATACAAACGGCTCCTCTGGATAACTTTTAAAGATTTAGAGTTAAGAAGAACAAGAACAATGAATGTCATATCCGTTGGCTTTTCACAGAAACCAGAAGAGATAGGGGAGTGACAATCAATGGGTCAATCTCGCTGCAACATCCCCTTCGTGTCTCTTGGCTGCAAACTCTGACATCATATGAGGCCCAGAGGGCATCGCTTCCTCACACACCGAGCACAGAACCAAAGGGAGGGTCACTGTGGGCTGCAGAGAGAGTACAGCACAAGGCACAACTGCAAAGGTGAGTGAAAGAGGGTCAGAAGTAACGGAGGAGGAGGGTATACAGAAGGGTGCGAAGAAGACAGGGGAATAGAGGAAGAGACGGGAGTGGGCATGAAAAAGAGGAGAGGCTACATGGCGGTGTGAAAATAAGGAAAGAGAGAAATGAAGGTTTTATAGAGAGAGAGGGGATGGTGTATAAAAGTGTGCAAAAAGATGAGGAAAACAAAAGAGCAAGAGAGTGAAGAGGAAAGGTATAAAGAGCTGTGCAACATAGAGAAAGAGAATAAAGTGAATACACTGTCACGAGAAGGAAGAGAAGCGAAGAGAGCAAAGCAAGCACAGTGTCAGAGCAGTGGGGGAGAAGGGAGATGTTATGAAGGGGTAGGAAAAGAGGTGAAAATAGGAGGCGTATACAAAGGGGTGCAACTGAAAGAAACAGAAATTAAGTGAAAACGTGGGAAAAGATGAAAGAGGTGTGTTTAAAAAGGTGCACATATGGAGAGAGAAAAAAAAACTGGGAGCTGGAAGGAAGGAAGAGAAATGGTGTAAAGTGTGGAGGAATGAAAGACAGGACACGCTGACAGGAAGAGTGAGTGAAAGAAGGCTTTAGGGTGGTGTGCGAAGAAAGAATCAAGATAAGAAACAAAGGGGCATATATACAAGGTACTGACAAGCATGGAGCTCTGGCAAATTTTGCAGCGCCATGCTCTGCCATTTCTAAAACGCAGGGGTGCACCGTATGTACTGTATGTGTGTTTTCCCTAGCGTTGGCACTAAAATTAGCTGCCTAATGCCAACACAGACACCCTTGTGCCATAGGGCAATGGTGTCTGCGTGGCAGGGAATGATTGTTTATGTGCGGTAAGGTGTCCCTTCCTGCACATAAACAATCAATAATGGTGATTTGCTACTTCTATGGGCCTCATTTACAAGGTTTTGTCAAGGGGCAGCACTGCAAGCCTTCTTGCTTCACTGCCCTACGGCAAAAGAAAAGGGTGGAATGCACCGTGTCTATCAGATATGGCATATTCCTGTCCTTTTCTCCTTCGCTGGCTCACCATGGGCTGCCATTTGCCACCCCAGGCGTCCTTGTACCAAGGTGAAAGGGTGCCTGTGTTGCAGGGATGGTTGTTTTTGTCCAGGAAGGGACAAGGGCTTTATCCTTTTTCAATGTGTGGTGCAGAATGCAGCACATTAGAAAAAGGCGAAACAAGGAGAAATAAAGGAATTTCTCCTAGTTGCGCTTTACGTACACCTCCCCATGGGAGGCATAAGCTTTTGACGCATTTCCAGGTTAATGGAATCTTGCAAATCTAGGAATGTGTCAAATGCCATGGGTGTTACGCAGCAACTTGCCTCAGTTCATATCTACAAGGAAATGTAAACTTGTGCAGGGTGGCTTTACATGGCCTTGTAGCTATGGCTCTAAAGTGTGCACCGCCAGGCCATCATTAAAAATGACTTTCTGGCGGCACACAAGGCCTTGTAAATGAGGCCCTATGTGTGCTTCATTCTACAGCACAAATAAAAGTAGCAACTCTCCATTATTTAATTATTATTTGTGTGCAGGAATGCACACCTTCCTGTACATAAACAGTCATTAATGGCATTTTCCTCTGTCTATGTGTGCTGCAGAATGCAGCACACATAGTAAAAGCAAAAACAAGGAGAAATAAAAGTAGTTCTCATGGTTGCACCATTCTAGGCCTGCTTTTGAATGGTGGTAATTTTTGGTGCAACCTCAGATCTGGGGTAATGTCAAAAAGCAATGGGTGTTGTGGTAAAACGCCCACAGCAACAAGCATTGTACACCCCTTTCACGTAAATACCTGTGTGAAAGGGTACCATACTTCCAAAGCGGTGTTAAGCCACGAAAAGGGAATTAACCCCAATGCCACTCTGCAAATATTTTGCAGGGCATTGCGCCACAGGAACACCCAAAAAAGGGATGTTCCTGTGGTGCAATCTATTTGTAAATATGAGCCCAAGTAAGGGAGACCAGAGATTTAACAAGCAGGTGGATATTGACATTTATTGAATAAAGGGAACAAAATTTCAAAGGCCCTCATTTACAATATTTTGGTGAAGGGCAGCTCCTTACTGGTGCACTGCCCTACATCCAAAGAAAAGGGTAGGAATGTGCCACTATCTATGAGATACGGCCCATTCCCGTCCTTTTTCACAGAGATGACGCACACATTGCCACCATGTGCCAACTCAGGCATCCTTGCACTATGATGTAAGTGTGTCTGCGTAAAAATCAGGCTGTTTTTTTAGGGAGGGCACACCTTCCCATTCAAAAACAACCCTTATGCCACCCACCGATGGGGAGGTGTAGGCTTTTGACATGTTCCCGGGTTTACAGGATGTTGTATATCTGGGAATGTGTTAAATGCCATGGGTGTTACATGGGAACACCCACCGTACAATCCATGGCAGGCCTCCCCATTGCAGTGTGAGGCAACGCAGCGACTTGGACTGTGTTTCCTCACACCATATCTATGGGCCTTGAAAAGCTTTGGAAGGTGGCCTTCCATGACCTCGTAGGTATGGGTATGAACAGCGCAGCACCAGAACATCATAACAAGCAACACGCTGGGCTTGTAAATAAGGAAGAGGGTAAGATATGTAGAGGTGTGCAAAGAAGGAAAGAGTAGACACATAGTGACAGAGAGAGGGGTGAAATAATTTAAATCTGTGTATGATGGTAGAGAAAGATCTCTGAAGGAGAGTGGAGACGCAGTCTACAAACAGGCATTGGCAAAGTCAATAGGACTCGCCTATACAAGAGGCAATGTGTTATTGTCATTTTGTACACCAGTGTGGGTGATGTTCAGCAAGGCTAACGATTAGTGGCATTGAGTGTCCTATAGTGGAGTGATCGGAGTAGAATGTCCTAGAGTGGATTTGTTGAAGCAGGATGTTGTAGAGTGTAGTAGGAGGATAAAGTGTTGTAGAGTTGAGTAGAGAGGAGTTGAAGTCAGTGGTTCAGTGGCACAGAAACACGTAGAATGCAGTGCCATATAGTGCAGTGTCATAGAGTGGAGTGGCATAGAGTAGAGTGCAGTGGCGTGTAGTGGGTTGGAGTGGATTGAGGTAGTGGGCTGGATTGGAGTAGAGTGGGTTAAATTGATCGGTGTGGGGTGGATTGGAGTGGGTGGATTGAATGGTCTGGATTGGAATGGAGTGGGGTATATTGAAATGTGGTGAGCTGGATTGGATTGGGGTGGATCAGATTGGTGTGGGGTGGGGTGGGTTGGATCAGGGGTGGGGTGGATTGGATTAGAGTAGGGTGTCTTGGAGTTTGGTTAATTAGAGTGGAGTGGAGGTGGTTAGCTTGTACTGGGCTGGAGGGGTGATTTAAATTGAAGTCGGGTGAGTTGGTGTGGAGTAGGATGGATTGATTGGAGTGGGTTGAATTGGATTGGGATAGGGTGAGTCAATTGGAATGTGGTGGGATGGATTAATAATATTAAGTGGGGTGGACTGAAGTGGAGTGGGGTGGATTGGGGTAGAGTGGGTTGGAATGGAGTATAGTAGGGTGGATTGAACTGCAGTGGACTAGGGTGTATTAAAGTGGGGTGGAATGCTTGGGGTGGATTACATTGGAGGGAGGTGGGGTGAATTGAAATGGGGTGGGATGGATTGGACTGGGGTTGGGTGGATTGGAGTGGGGAAGATTTTTATTTGGGTGAATTGGAGTGGGGTGAATTAGAGTGGGGTGCAATGGAGTGGGATGGAATGGAGAAAGGTCCAATGGAGTGGGCTGGAATGGAGTGAGGTGAATTGGATTAGGATCAATTGGATGGGTGTGGTGTGGGGTGCATTGGATTGGATTGAAATTGAGTAGATTGGATCCCAGTTGGGTGTATTGGATTGGAGTGAGATGGATTGGACTGGAGTATGGTGGATTGGGTTGGGGTAGATTGGATTGAGATGGTTTGTATTGGGGTGGGGTGTACTGGACTGGGGTGGGTGGGTAGGTTGGACTCAGATAGGGGTGGACTGAAGTGGTGTTGGGTGGGGTGGGGTGGGATGAGGTGAGGTGCATTGTAGTGGGGTTAATTGGATTAGGCTAGATTGGTATGGATTGAACTGGGGAGGGGTAGATTGAATTGGAGTGGGGTGGATTGGATTGCAGTGAGGTGGATTGGATTGGGGTTAAGTGGATTGGATTTGAGTAGGGTGAATTGCTTTGGATTAGAGTGGGGCAGATGGTTTTGGATTGGAGTGGGCTGATTAGAGTGGGGTTGATTGTTTTGGGTTGGAGTGGGGTGCATTGTTTTGTATTGGAGTGGACATATTGTTTTGGATTGGAGTGTGGCAGATTGGAGTGGTGTGGATTGTTGTGGAATGAAGTGGGGCAGATTGTTTTTGATTGAGTAGGGCAGACTGTTTTGGATTGCTGTGGGGCAAATCGGTGTGGGACAGATTGGAGTGTGGCAGATTGTATTGGATTGGAGTGGTCTGGTTTGTTTTGGGAGGGAGTGAGATGGATTCTATTGGGCTGAGGTGGATTGGATTTGAATGGGGTAGACTAGATTGGGGTAGATTAGATTGGTGAGGGGGTTGATGGATTTGGAGTCAGGTAGATTGTGATGGATTGCAGTGGAGTGAATTGGGATGAGTGAGTGATTAGGACAATATAGATTGGACAAGAACAGGGCGGATTATAGTGGGGTGGACTGGAGTGCGGTAGATTGGAGTGGCTCAGATTGTTTTGGATTGAAGTGGGGCAGATTTGAGTGAGGCAGATCATTTTGGATTGGAGCAGGGAAGATTAGAGTGCAATGGATTGGAGTGCGGCTGATTGGAGTGGGCAAATTGGGAAAGACAGCTTGTTTTGGATTGAAGTGGGAAGATTGTTTTGGACTGTGTGGGGTAGACTGGAGTGGGGACGATTGGAATAGGGCATATTGGAGTCAGGGATGTAATTTCAGAGGGGTGTTACAGCCCCTTAGTAAAATGTATTGTGTTGTAAATATTTGGGTGCAATTGCATTTAGTCGGGTATGGTAAGGTGACTATTGGATTTTACCTGGGATTTTCACATGCACACAGACGAAAACACACACACATACTCTCTTTCTTGTCTCTGTTTTGAAGATCTTAAAAAATGTTGGCTAGTTTGAAAGATATTGTATTTTAAGTTCTTCCAATGCACACTTCCACTTCCACTCCTCATATAATGTATTTTCAAAAGATAATCAGGCATGCTTATTGGTAAATTTAAAGTTCACATCCCTTTAATCTTAGTGGCCAAGCTATGACCGATTGGAGTAGGGCAAATTGTTTTAGACTGGAGTGGGGCAGATTGGAGTGGGCACATTGATTTGGATTTGAGTGGGGCAGAGTTGAGTGTGGCGGATGAGAGTTGGGCAGATTGGAGTGGGGGAGACTTTTTTTGATTGGAGTGGGTTAGATTGGAGTGGGGCAGATTGTTTTGAATTGGAGTGGGGCAGATTGGAATGTGACAGACTTTTTGGATGGAGTGGGGCAGATTGTTTTGGATAGAGTGAGGCAGATTGTTTGAATTGGAGTGGGGGAGATTGTTTTAGATTGTACAGGGCAGATTGTTTTGGATTGGAGTGAACATACTGTTTTCGATTGGTGGGGAGATTGAAGTGGGGCAGATTGTAAAGAAGAGTGCCATGCAGGCCAACAAATGGAAACCAACAAGGGGGCTTTGAGCCCATTTTGTATACAAGAGTATCTCTCACGTGCAAATGAATGCTCTTACTGGCTTGACCCTAAAAACGGGCAGAATGAAGAGAGAAAAGTAAAAATAGAGAATGAGCAGTGTCTGTTGTAATATTCAGTGTGTGGTGCGATGTACAATGCATAGTGTGGTCTGCCCTATATGACACATTGTAAGCCTTTTTTTAGTTGTGCGATGTCTGCTTGTGTTGCATAGCAACAAAATCCTAATGTTAGCAACTGACTATATATGTTGTTTTATTTTATTTCAAAATATGTTTTGTGCAGCTCTCACACTACCCTTTGGCTGATTCCTTGCACCAGCCATAGAAAAGTGGAAGTTTGCATTTGCCAGGATGATTTCCTAACTATTGCGGTGTTTCTTAGTGCTGTTTACTGACCATGTGTCTGTTTAGGTCAGAAAAGTAACCTGTTTTGGTTAATGGTGTAGGTTTTCTTCTCCCCTGATTCTTAATCAATTAACACAGATACATACAAACTCACACACAAATATATAGTATATTCACATGCACAGAGTATAATAAACTACTGATTTCCATTGTACTATTGTTGTGTTTCATACAGCACACACACATAACACGCCACTTGAGAGTGATATGTGCAAAATCTACAAGCTATCTGTGACTATTACACTTCTGTCACTGCGCCATCCAGGAAGTATTACACTGCTTTCTTCGACAATGAGACGATATAAGTGGTGTAATCATAGTATGCATTTAAAAACAACTATCATACACTGATTTTCTATAAGTATTTACTAAACAGATATTGTGAGTACCCAAGTGTTAGAGTCATCATTTCACCCTGTTCACCCCCATCTTTTGCTGAATTATATTGGTGGTTAATGACTCTGACTGTAGTCTGGGATCTGCTAACTAGGCATACGTGTAAAAAAGTACATGTAATAGGGTACACTAACATTGGCAATGACAGATGCTATAAGTCCCTAGTAGTTAATAGGGCCAGGGGGTGCAATCTAACAATAAGTCTCTAGTATTCAATAGGGCATGAAGGTTTCGAGGCAAAGGCCAAACCAATGTCCTGCACTTGCATGTGTGTGCTGCTGTCCTTTTAACTGAAGATGGCTGTTAGCCAGAAACCGGTCCTAGGATGCTTGATTCCGGTCCAGGGAAGACATGGCTTGGCAGTTCGGGCTGGACTGTTCCCATGAGGCACAGAGTCAAGACTGATTTGCATATGGCCATGTCTGAACTGGGGTGGATTGGTGAGCAAAATAATGATGGATTAAACCCAGATCTGTGACTGGGGGTGAATGTTTTGCCATTGTGCAACATTCCGTCCATCATCTTGTTTGTTTTGCTGTTCACCCTATGTGGGAAAAGTTTGCCCAGACGTGGGTCCCTTGCTCACTAAGCCACTGGAGTCAAGCTATATTGGCTGAAGACGGCTGATAGCCAGAAACCGGTCTTAGGATGCTTGATTCCAGTCCAGGGAAGACCTGGCTTGGCAGTTCTGGCTGGACAGTTCCCATGAGGCACAGGGTCAAGACTGATTTGCATATGCCATGTCTGAACTGGGGTGGCTTGGTGAGCAAAATAACGATGGATTAAACCCAGATCTGTGACTGGGGGTGAATGTTTTGCCATTATGCAACATTCCGTCCATCATCTTGTTTGTTTTGCTGTCCTTTTAACGGCAGTTCTGCCGTGCAGCCTGTCTTTAAAAGTACAATCTCATGATTGGTATTGAAAGACCCTAGTATTTAATAGGGATAGGGGGTTCAAACTACCTTTACGTCCCTATTATATATTAGGGCATGGAGGTTTAGAGGCCCAGCACATTTCCTGCACTTGCATGTGTGCACTGCTGAGTGCCAGGTGTCATGTTAAAGGCAGCCTTGCCTGTCTTTAAAAGTAAATTGTTATCCAAATTTGACTTAAGTGGTATGGGCACTTTAAACATAATAATTTACCTTCTTTTTACATATTAGGCACCCCACATGTCCCCCCCCCTAAGTGGTGGGGGCAGGTAACTATAAGTAGGAACCCTATATAAGATGCTTTATATGCCCTGGTAAGGGACAAAATGCCAATTTTATTTTCCCCAATTGCAGATTCTTAGTTCCATAGGTTAACATTGCAATATGTTATTTAGGTATAACTATTGCTAGGAAAGGAGTAAATGTCATTCAAAGTCTTAAAAGATTGGTGTTGATGAATCCAGCATCTTGCCACTGTTGAACGTATCAAGACTAGTGCAGAAGAGAAGTTACAGAACTTTCTCTCCTCTAAGCTAAAGTCCAGCCTTGAGACCCTCACGAGTGAGTAAGGGTGTTTTATAAGACTTTGATTGATTGATAGTGGTCTCTGCTGGTTGCTCAGCCTTAACAGGATTAGCCAAACAGCTTTGATTAGGTAATACGCGTTTTGGCTAGTGCAGAGGGTATCTTCTGTAGAGTGCACTGATGTTGCAAAGGATTGGTCTTAAAGAGAGGGCTTGGAACATCAAACTGAGCTTAAAGAGAGAGCAGATCAGTAAGGGAAGCTAGGCATACCCACCCCCACATCCTGTGCCCCAAGCATAAAACAGGATTTTTCAGCGTTTAGGGGGAGGAGCGCTTACGGAAATGAGCCACACTGCGGGTAATTTTAGCCAGCTCTTACACCTCGGAGAGAGATCATCAATGTTGGATTCTGGGAGTGCAGTGCTTTGTGGGACAAGAAGATGCCACACATTGGAGTAAGATGTCATGCTTTTGAGTGACACCCAGCATCTCATTGGACAGAGGTATACCCCTGCTTGTTGCCACAGAACACTGAATAAATGTGTGAGAGCTGCAAAGTCTCTAAGATCTGGTGCCTGAAGCTACAAGGAGAAGGACTGCCCTGCTGGAATCTGGATCTGCATCCAAAGGCCTGCACTCTGAATAACTGTGCCTGCTGCACAAGCTGTTACTACAACCCTGGGGACTGTGCATTGCTCCAAGAAGGACTACGGAGTCAACTCCCTGGAAGCTACAGATTAACAGAGCCCACCTGCATCATCTCCACCAAGAGCCCCCATCCTAAAATGCATCCAGTGGACTTTTTAAGGATTTGACCAGGTGCATTGTGGGAATTATAGTCCAGATATCCCACAGATGATATAGGGGATTCCAGACCTTTTGGTTGGTATTTTGGACACATGGAACCTATAAGGATACCTTCAGGAAGCATTTCCTGAAGTTTGGAGAACTTAATAGAATATCTATGAAAAGGCTCCATGAGGTGACCAACCCGACGTCAAGAATCAAGTCGACTACCTTCAACCGTGACCTGGTCTTGATTTCAGGTTCTTCCCACTGAAAACTCCAGAGCTCCAGACTTCCAGGATTTGACTGGTGCCTTGTAGAAAGTTAAGCTGGCCAACCCTTACCAAATCTGGCCTGCCGTGGAGGTAAACTTTTGACCGGGGCCTCCCGCTTATTGTATCCAACAAGGGTTCAATTGCAGTTGGCCTCAAACTTTGACTTTGTCCCAGTCAAGCGCAACCAGATGGCCCAAAGTGGCACTTACTGTTTGTAAGCACTACAAAGTGGTTAATGTTTAGAAAATCATATCTCCTGTTCACTACATTGTAATATTGCAGTGTTGGTGTAATTTTAAAGATAAACATATTTCCTATCATTGTAAACTATTCTGTGTTGTGTCTTACTCATTTGATGAACTGGTGTTTTTGAAAGCTTTACATACATGTCCCCTAAGTTAGGCATGACAGTTCATTGTGAGCTAACAAGAGACTAATTTACTGGAACCTTTACTGGACCTTACTCTGGGTTGGTGGCCTTATTGCCAGTGGTAAGCACATACCTAACCCTGCCAATAAGCCACTTTCCAACACCAAGTCGATGCTACTTCTTGGTATTGTTGTCAGAAGGATGAAAGGCTGGGTTTCCACAACAGGCTTGCAAACTATGACCTACAGTCTTGCAGCATTTTTAGCACTCTAAAGAACAAATGTGAAGATTTTCCAAAACCACAGTATACATTTTGTCTACAAAAGAAGAATAAAATGCGAGGTAGAGTCAAATGAAGTGCGTCTTCAGGACACACTCAAGATCAGTGAAGTGTCAAAGTTCTACAAACCTAAAATCAATAATCATATTAATGGTAACATCTGCATTTATTTTTATTTATTATTTCCAACAATGTTAGAACTAACCTTAATTTAGAATAGTCACTGCCGAATTTGGGGGGAAACACAGGGACCTGAATATTATTTTGATGTAAAAGTGTGACACTTCTGCTGCTAGAAATAAACAGTGCTTGCATCTTTGGTCCCTAAACACCAGTCACTGGAGGTACAGCCAAAGAAATTCTGCAATAGGCATGGTGCGGACTGTCCTGAATAGGGTAAAACAGGCAAACACAGCTGAAGTTTTAGACAGCCACAATGCAGCCTAAAATGTATCAGACCCCAGAATATTAGGAGTTCCTGAGGCAGTATTGCAGCCTTGGGAAACACCAAACTATGCACTTTCATATTTTTTTGTCAGTATCTTTTGTCTGCATCTTCCCAGGCCTATTTTCTTAGGAAAACATGATTTTTCAATCATATATATGTTCTGTTGACAATCCAAGCTCTCAAATATTCATCCATGTTCTTTTCAGTATTCATTACCTTCTTCACTGATCAACTCCTTGTTCCTCTAGAATGTCACAATTAGTTTTAGGTACTATTTTAACTAGGGTCGAGCAAAATTAAAACTGTGCAGCTGGAATTTTGCATTATGAAAAATTTCTGAAATTAAGCCGCAACTTCACATTGTGTAATTACACCATCTTTCAGAACAAATGTATTGTGTGGGAATGACTCAAAAACCCAGAACATGGGTGGCTGTTGATCACAGCAATTGTGGTTTTCTTAAAAATAGAGGTGAGGCCATATTTTTTACTAAAATATACCTATAAATGACAGAGTTTGCGGAGATTTGCCCACTGCGCCCAGAGTGCAGAGTTCTGAATAACTCAGAGAAGTGACACGGAGCAAACAGCCTGATTCATGTACGGGCCGTTTTGCGTGGCCCTAATAGCTAATCATAGCGACTCGCTATTGAGGACACGCAAAACGGCATTCATGTAGGAATTGCTAAATAAATAGCGATTCCTACATGTTCTCTATTTGCGAGTAGAAATTTCCTACTCGCAAAAAAAGGAATAACTCCCCATTCATTCCTATGGGCCAAAAGGCCCATAGGAATGAATGGGGAGTATCCCTTATTTGCGAGTAGCAATTTACTACTCGCAAATAGGATAGCGATTTTAAGGGTGCCAGGGGTGTCCAAAGGACACCCTGTAGCACCCCTAAAATGCACATTTGAACAGGTGTTGCGCACACACATGTCCAAAGGACATGTGTGTGTGAAACATGCAACTTAGAAAAATGCTTTTAAAAGCATTTTTCTGAGTTTTTGCTATTTACCGAGAGGTCTGACCTCTCGGTAAATAGCGGCCCAAATTAGCAAAATCGCAATTTTTGAAAGTGTCATGAATAGCATTTAAGGAATCTCTAATAGAGATTCCTTAAATGCTAATCCTCGCATATTAGCTAATTCTTCATTAGCGATTTTTGCATTTGGGATTGTGAATCCCAAATGCCAAAATTGCACTCGCAAAAGGCAAGATTCTGAGAATCTTGCCCTTTGCGAGTGCAATTTAGCTTCATGAATCAGGCTGAAAGTGTTTTCTCTCTCGTGGCTCGCCAATGATAAGTTGTCAAGCACGAATGAGAGAAATAGAATTCTAAACTCCTTGTGAGATTTCCGAACACGGGCAGTCATGGCATGTTGCTATTGCTTGCATTGAGGAAGCTGCCGCATGGGTTCAGGAAGCTGCCCCTTGCGTTGCTCAAGCGGCTGCAAGGGTTGAAAATCTACTCAAGTGTCAGAAAGAAGCAGCACTCTCTGGCGCTCAGTGTGATGCTGTTATTGCTGATTTTGCAGCTTGAGAGAAACTCAGGGTTAACAGCGTGACATACTGGACTCCGACGCTCACAGAACTCCACGTATTGCGGTGGACTTTTTTCGCCACTTTGCAGTGTTCCACAGAACGTGATTCCGCAAACTCCATCCAGGCCTAATATTTACATGAAATGTTGCATAATCTCCCCATAATGTAAACTAATTGCGCAAAAGCAAATTAGACTAATTTCACTGCCCCTTGCATTTAACTCATCAAGGGCCAGATGTAGGTCACCAATTACCGGTCGGTAACGGCCGATTTCGGCTGTTACCGACGGTAATTGGTTTTCGAGATGTAGGGGCCAATATTTTACAGATTCTGTAAATTTACCGAAACAGTAAATTTTCCGAATCTGTAAAATACCGAATCGGTAATTTTACCGATTCGGTAAAACCCAGATGTAGGTAGCACTGTTTACAGTGCTACAGGCCTTCAGAATTCGGTATTTTACCACCCAACCCAAATACCGAATTCAGGTGTGCATGCACATCTGTGCATGCACACCTGTGCCATGTGACACACAGACATGCACTTAGGGCATGTCTGTGTGCCACATGGCACACATGCCTGTATTTGGGGTGCTAGAGGGTGTCCAAGTGACACCCCCTGCACCCTTGCTGAAATCGGTATTTACCGAATCTGTAAATACCGATTCGGTAATGCCCATAGGAATCAATGGGCATTACCGAATCGGTATTTACAGAATCGGTAAATACCGAATCATAACGATTCGGTATTTACCGAATCTGAAATACCTACATCTCCCCCCCTCTATTTTACCACTTCTTAAATACCGAATCGGTATGATTCGGTATTTAAGAAGTGGTAAAATAAAATTACCTACATCTGGCCCCAAATCTCCAGTGGGAATTGCAATGATCAATCCCTCTAAAATACGGTAGACGCTCTCAAAGCTGTACTTGTGTTGAACCTGGAAAACAGACAAAAATGATGACTGCTTCCAGACTCCTTAAGACTCTTATCAAGAAGTCCCTGCTACATCATAATGTACAGACATTGACAGAAGCTTATTTACTAAGTTCTATCAAAACATTTATGAGCAGTATGTAAAGTTTTCAGCTGTAAAACCTGTTAGTGATAATTGTGAGTAGCTCCTCAGTACTTGATATAGTAAATGCAATTATGCTTGCTGCCAGTTGCCTTTCAAATTCAATTTTTTTTCTATAATGGGCAAGTGCCAATATTGCAAGCACAAAACTGTTTGTGCTCCTACAGTAAGGGGCATATTTATGATATTAGTGGTGGAGGACAGCGCAGCAAGTCACCTTGCTGTGCTGCCCTGCCTCACAGGGAAAGGAAATAAATGTGCTGGTGCTGTTTTGGCAACCTAGTGCTAACGCAGACCCCCTGCACCATGGTGCAAGGATGCCTGTGTTGTATTCAAGTTTTCCTTCCTACACAAAAGAAATACTGGGAGGCTTCATCCTCTATTTCGATGTGTGCTTCAGAATGCAGCACACATCTAAAGAGGAAAAAACAAGGCAAAATAAACATATTTCTACTAGCCATGCTTCCCCTGGGGAGGCGAATCTTTTTGGAGCATTTCAAGGTTTACCAGTCTGATAATGCATCAAAAACCATAAGAGTTGCATCGTGGGAACACCCACTTCAATGCTCATGAATGTCTCACTTGCACAGAGTAATGCAGCGTAGTGATTTGTGCTGTGTTGCATTACTCCATATTTTTTAAACCAGTCAAAGCCACACACAGTGGCTTTGCGTGCATTCAAAAAGATGACTTAGAGGTTTGTGTCACGCATGTATGATGTTGCATGGTGCAAGCATGATGCAAAGATCTCTTAAATATGCCCCTAAGTGTTGCATGGAATTTTTCTCCCATCCTAAAATTAACTACATTATTTGTACTTTTCAGGAGAGCAGAGCAACTGGAGAAGATGAAGATTACAACCTTATCAATGTCCCAGATGAAACCCACATTGACACCATCCATCTACGACTCATGGGTCCTCCAACAGTTAACCACATTAGAATATGAAGATTATAATGATGTCATCTTCGGAGAAGAAAACCCCCCACCCTCCATTGGGCAGAATCAGACTGTACACCTCTTTTCCATGCTCCTTAACTCAATCTCTTTCTGCTTGGGGGTGACGGGCAATGGCCTGGTGATCTGGATAACAGGCTTCAAGATGAAGAGGACGGTCAACACAGTGTGGTTCCTGAACCTTGCCATCGCCGACTTCGTATTTACCTTCTTCCTGCCCCTTAGCATCACCTACATCGCCTTGGGCTTCCACTGGCCATTTGGGACCTTTGCATGCAAGCTCAGTAGCACAGTTCTTTTTCTCAACATGTTTGCAAGTGTTTTCTTTCTAAGCGTGATCAGTGTTGATCGCTGTGTTGCAGTAACAAAGCCTGTGTGGTCCCGGAACCACAGGACACCAAGGCTTGCCTCATTGGTAGCCTGTGTTGCTTGGGTTTCTGCTCTGGTGGTCAGTTTGCCATACTTCTTCTTCCGGACCACTGGTCCTGCTGAGCCAAATGGAACCATTATACAGTGCTACAACAATTATGGACTGACTGATAACTCCAACAGTCACATTCAGCGTGTCCAGGGGCAGCAAACACACCAACGTGTAATTTTAGCAAGGTTTTTGCTTGGGTTTCTCTTCCCTTTCTCGATAATTGTCATATGTTACACTATTATTGCCCTGAGGATACATAGGAACCGTATGAAAGCGTCTAGCAAACCTTTCAAAATCATCATGGCTGTTATCATGTGCTTCTTTCTCTGCTGGCTGCCATACCACATCTTCTCCTTCCTAGAGTTATATGCAAATTTTAATACGGGTGTAGACAATAGAGTACGGATCATTGGGGTGCCAATTGTCTCCAGCCTCTCCTACTTCAACAGTTGTATCAACCCCATATTGTACGTCTTCATGGGTCATGACTTTAAGGAGAAGTTATGCATGTCCATCCTCACGGTTTTCCAAAATGCCTTCACTGAGAATAGCTTGGAGGAAAATCCAGATGGTGCTACCAAATCCAAATCCACCACATTGGGAAAATCCACAAATCTGCAAACTAGTACATTCAGTGGGGGAGCTAGCCAAGAAGACTCTGTTGTATAGGGGCTTTAGGAACCCATTGTGACATGCATGAGGTTCCGAACACACATGCAAATGAACATGGCCAACTGTGGTTAGTGGGAATAATGCAATCTCAGTTGTGGGAACCAACTAAATAAAAACATTGAAATGTTGCAATGTGTTTATGGTTGAGTATTGTCAGAATTTATTTTTAAAGATTACATATCTTGTGGACATTTCATAGTCTTAATTCAAATACCAAATCCTTCCACTACAGGGTGCAGAGCAACTACCAAAGATAAGACCCGGTAAAAATAAAAAGTACCTAATGCTCAGATAACTCCTATTGCTTCCTTTTGGCATCTTTCCTTAAGGGGTCGATGTACTTATAAGGTGTCACACTGGCAGTAAAGGATTTGGTATTTGAATTAAGAATAGTGTTAGCACCATATTCAGATGTTAGAAGGATGCTTTATTAACAGACGAGTCAAAAAACATGCATCTTTAAAGGACCCATAAAACTACACAAGAGACACATCGATTGTGCAGTAGGTTGTAGCAGCCAAGGGAGACAGCAGCAATTCATTTTAGGGACTCATAAACCCCGTCATGTCCTAGGAAGACAGAGAAAGGAGAAGGAAGGGGTTCATTTCTCAGTGTGAGCCAAACAGGAGTGTGTTAAGGAGAGAGCAAAGGAAACCTTCCACCTTCACGGTCCATGCACGATTGCTAGACATCACCTGGTTTGTAGAAGAACGAATAAAATGGTAAATACGTTGACAAGCATGGCTAAATGATGCTGGTGAGATGTGTTTATGGTGGCAACAGGGCTGGCTATAGCGCTGGTGGTGCCCAGTGCAACCTTCTTTGTTGGTGTATCCCAACTCGAAAACCTCCTTCTCCATGAACTCCCTCATGTTCACTCTGCTGCCAGGGCCCCTCAACTCTTCATAGCCCCTCTCTCACATGATTTATTTTGATAGCTCTACTCAAAATGGTATAGGGTGTCACAGCACGCACATCACACAAACCTTATACAGAGCCAATGAATCATATGTGTACATACACAAGACCACTGACTCATTGTCAGTGAAATTGCTCTCCCACACTGGCAGCTCCACCTTTAAGTGAGGCCTGCCCCTGCACTCTTGAGTGTTGTTGGTGTTCGAGGCCCTCCTCCACCCACAGGTTCACATGAGCCTCATCTCCTGTGGTCCAGTGGACATCTGTCTCCTCTCTTTGGCTCCGCTTTCCTCTCCGTTTTTCACTCATTTTTTCCACCCCTCTATTTTATCTGTTCTGGACTTTCTTTGCACTTTTCTGCCTTTTTGCCTCATTCCTCTCTTATTTTCTTTAGTCCTCCTCTAACTTTCCTTGCCCTTTTTCCTCTAAATTTTTCACTACATTTTTTCACCTGTTTTTTTCCTCTTTCTTCTCTGTTTTGCACTCACCTTGCACTTTTCTGCATTTTTTGCCTTATTCCTCTCTAATTTCCTTTCGCCCTCCTTCAATATCCTTTCCCTTTTCCTGCCTGTTTTTCCCCGCCGCTGCTGCCCCTGCGGCTGCTTCCCCCAGCACGCGCAGCGTGACTGGCCCAATCTAGCTCACCCCGCTCCAGCCTCCCAGCTGTCCAGCCCTCACCGACCGCTATTTAATGGCGGCCTCTGCACAGCTGAGCAACGGATGCGCCACTGGCGCGCCAAAGTCAAGCCCATCTGTGCCTGTCCACAACCAGTGCCAGAAACCCTAGCCCTCAGCACCGTCAACTCTACAACCCAGTGGCACTCGATGAACTAAATCCAGGCCACAACAACAACTGCAAGCTAGCTTCACCAGCCGACACCCACGGACCCTTCAGCTGACACTGCTGCCGACAAACCTACAGCACTGCCAGGAACAAGGACCCAGCACAACCCGACCTCAAGAACACACCAGAACCAAAGACTGTGCAATGCATCCTTCTCAACGTCCGATCCCTCCACAAACACGCCAACGAAATCTGGTTCCTCCACGACAGCACCATCCCGGAGGTAGCATTCCTCACTGAAACCTGGACCAACACCACCTCGGAACCGGACATTGCCATCACCATTCCCCAAGGATACAAGATCACCAGGAAGGAGCGCCACACCCGCCCGGGAGGAGGAATCGCCATCATCCACAAATCTACCCTCCGCCTGAGCACACTCCCCGATGAACCCACAGTAATGATGGAACACCTACACTTCAAGATACTGACCAGCCCTACCACCAACCTCCGAGGAGCCCTCATCTACCGACCCCCTGTACCCAACAGACTATTCAATTCAACAACTCATCATAGACATCATCTCCCTGCATGGCATCACATCCACCAACTACACCCAGCTAGGAGACCTCAACTTCCACCTCGACAACCAACTGGACTCCAACACCACATCCCTCCTGGACAACCTCCACAAAATCGGACTCCACCAAATCATGATCGAACCTACCAAATCAGCAGAATACACCCTCGACCCCCTCTTCCCAACAGCAAACTCCATCACCTTCAGCCACACAACCGAACTCCCATGGACCGACCACCAATGCGTCCAATTCACCTTAAGAACACCCACCATCCACAGACACCAGCATCTGCCCCCTAAGAAACTGTACTAGAATAACTGACGACCAGATCACCTCATCACTCAGCAACTCCACCCCAACCATCGCAGAAAATGACGACCCCAACACCACAGCCCGAACCCTGCACAGGTGGATCTCAGACAGCTCCAACACCATAGCATCCCTCAAAAAAAACAACAACACCAAGGCCAAGAAAGCCAGATGGTTTACCACCGTACTTCGAGAGTCCAGTCACACTTTCTGCCACCTTGAAAAGGCCTGGAAGAAAACCAAATCAACAGAAACACACAACATCTTCAGAGGCCCCACCAATGCCCAGCACCAACTCACCAGAAAAACAAGGAAAAAAGCAATGTAAGACAGAATCTCCACACACGCGCACAACAGCAAAGAACTCTTCAACATCATCAAGGAGGTCGCTCAACCCACCAGCGAGTCGACTGACATCCCTCCCTCACAAGAGCTCTGTAAAAAACTCAGCATCTTCTTTCACCACAAAATCAAGAGCATCTACGACAACTTCGATGAAGACAACCAACACAGAATCCCCACCAACCACCGCCGACCCCCTGAAGCCAGCGATTGACAACTGGACAGCCCTCACCACCGAAGACACACTGAAGATGAAGAAATCACTCCAGCCCTGGGGCCCCACAGACCCCTGCCCCCACCAAGAGCTGCTGACGCCATCGCACCCATGCTCCGCCACACCATCAACATCTCCCTGGCGACCTCCTCGTTCCCCGATGACTGGAAACATGCTGAAGTCAACCCCCTACTGAAGAAACCCTCAGCGGACCCCACAGACCTCAAAAACTACAGGCCCATCTCCCTGATCCTGTTCCCTGTGAAAGTCATCGAGAAAGCCATCAACAGCAAACTCGCCACATTCATCGAAGAACACAACATCCTTGACTCCTCCCAATCCAACTTCAGAAAAAAAAACAGCACGGAAACCGCCCACCTCGCCACAACAGATGACATCCACACCCTACTGGACAAAGGAGAAACAGTAGCTCTCATTCTCCTCGACCTCTCAGCGGCGTTCAACACAGTCTCCCACTGCACCCATATATGCAGACTCCACGACGCAGGGATCCAGGACAAGGCCTTGACTGGATCCGGTCCTTCTTCTCCGGCAGAACGCAGTGAGTCAGACTCCCCCCTTTCCTTCCAGACCCTATCCCAAACACCTGCGGAGTCCCTCAGGGGTCCTCCCTCAGCCCTACGCTTTTCAACATCTACATGGCTTTACTCGCCCCGATTGTCAAAACCTACAGACTCAAAATTGTGTCATACGCAGATGACACCCAACTCATCCTCTCCCTATCCAACAAACCCATCAGCACAGAACACAACTTCCGAGAAGGTATGAAAGCTGTCGCCAAATGGATGAAAAACAGCTGCCTACAACTAAACACCACCAAGACGGAAGTACTCATCTGGGCCAAAACCTCGACACCTGGTGTCCCCCCTTACTCGGAAACCCCCCCACCCCTATGGATCACTCACGCAACCTGGGTATCATCCTGGACTCTGAGCTCAAACTGGACTGCCAGATCAACTCTGTCTCATCCTCCTGCTCCCACACCCTCCACTGTGATGTATTCCTATAGGTTCTGAATCGATCCCCCTATTCCTGACCCTATTCTGGTTAGCAAACTAACAAGTTAACTAAGTAATCAGCCCATGAGGCAGAAAAACCCCATGATGCAGATACCGTTATCTGACGCAGTCACACTACGGCACAGGAACGTGTTATCTGATTAGGTCATAACGCTTGCGATCTAATTAGACAAGCGATATTCCTCCAGCCCCTGATAAGGCATACGGAGTTCTCATAACAAATCAAACCTATGACAACCTGGGCAAAACCCTGCGGCCATTGTTTTGATTTCACCGAGAACTTCAGCAAAAGAATGTGCTAACGAGCAAGTCATATGACATCCTTATTGACGTATCTATGTCCATCCTTACGTCAATCTCGGCACCTTAAAGGTATAAATATTACCGATCTTGCCCTATGCAAACACACGCGTGGTGACGAGACGGAGCAGCCATACTTGCCGAAGCCCAGAGCAGAGCAGACCCCGCTGGCAGCAGCCCCGCCTTTCTGACGCGCTGAGAACGAGAAGCTGCTTTCTCCTGCCAAGAGATCCAGCACCGGCGCTTCCGGGTAGCCCTCGCAGGCAGCCTGGAATATCGAGACCAGAGAAAGAGATACCATTCCTCATTCATCCTAACTTCCAGGTACAGAACTGAATAACCCCTCACAGAGAATTCTTAAGTTATTTCACTTGGCAAAAACAAACTTAACTTAAACTGTAACTTTCTATTCCCGCCCTCGTATTAGACTTAGGTCAGGTACACGGGGTAGGCGTATCTAGAAACACCAGTTGAGTACGTTTAGTCAAATGTATATGTGTATGTAATATATTTTATTCATTTTAAACATCTTATGGCTTAGAAACCATATCAATGTTTTTACAGTATTAGTTTATACTGCTGCTTTTAATGTATGCACTTTACTTAACTATAAGTATTGCAATAATATCGATCCATTTCTCTTGTATGAGAAAAGAGACTGATCAATAAATAACACCTTTTTATTGAACACGCCCGTCTCTTCCTTTTCTCTACAATCTGATGAGACTAAGAATGCACGTACTGACTGAGTAAAATAAATTGCCTTTTGTTCACACGACTCTCGAGATTTACTCTTGATTAGGGGAGAGCAAAGTTGTCATGTTCTATGGTTGCCAGAAACTAAATCCCTTCTTGTCTAATCAGGGAAGTTTATTCTTTCCTGAACATTCGAGAAAGTTTCTAGTGAACTCTGAGCTAAGCTGGCAAACCCAAAACTTTAAGTCTAATATCGACAGAAGTAGACCTAGTTAACGTCTGGTCTAGGCCTTTACTATTGTAGGTATTATTCCAATGCGCAGAGCCTATTGGGATGATAGGAGCTACACTACATGGCGCCCAACGCGTTTGGAAAGGGCGATAAAACTAACGTAAGACATTTAGAGTAACTCAGTCGTGCTTTCTCACTCAGACCCCTTTTCCCACAATACTCCAAAGACGTCTGGAGTGGGTGAAAGGTAATATCCGCCAAACCTCGCAGGAGGAAACTCCTATGTATGGTACTTGGTTTAGTCAACGTTGAAGGATAAAAACAGTTCCAAAATATTGTGCATCTAATCTTTGTTTCCATAAGAAACGTGATCTGCAAACAAACAAAATAACCTTTTGGACAGTAAAATGTCAGACAATGAGGATGAAAGAGAGGCAGTTAGATTAGCAACTGAAC
Organism: Lissotriton helveticus; assembly: GCF_964261635.1. Classification (NCBI taxonomy): domain Eukaryota; kingdom Metazoa; phylum Chordata; class Amphibia; order Caudata; family Salamandridae; genus Lissotriton; species Lissotriton helveticus. The sequence goes on from NC_136068.1 coordinate 1,763,872,444, forward strand.
TCGCAGCAGCTGATGCTACCATGCAAGACGCAGACCCGGATATAATACTCATCCCGGTCATCAAAAGGAAATCTATAACCATAAAACTTATAGAAAATGGACTGACACCTAGAGGTGGCACAGTCATATTCGTAATTGAGGCACACGAATATCGGCAGACAGAGGTATACTATTCATGGATACATTTTCCAGCAGCAAATGCTGTAACAAAGTACTTCCACTATTACAAAATAGAGGAACCTCCTAACGAGTACACTCCTTTCGAGGAGGTGGAAGTACCACTCAAATTTCAAGAGCATTTGCTCTTATTTGATGGCGCCCTAAAACATAACAATCACATCACCAGGCTCGGTCCTTTAGGAAGACCAGGAGCAACGTGGCCGGTCCTAGCCGGATACACACCACATCCAGACATCAATGGGATGTCTGCAGCGGAGCTGTTAACACAGCTAAAACAATTAATAAAAATACATAGACAATTAGTCCAGTATGTGATGCGGACTTCAACAATTCAGCCAGCGATTAAACTTCCACAGCTGACCCCTCACCAGGGGAACACAAATAAAATTACACCACAGAACATCCAATCCTGCCTAGGTAAAGTACCGACTAAACGGGAACAAATACCATTCTGGTTGGCGCAGAAAATCACCCAAATAGAGGCGGTGTTTCCAGACACCACCCCGCTAGAAAAGCACAGGATTCTGACTATCTGTCTCCCAATGGGAATCGCACCACACATAGAGGACTGTGACACTTGGGGTACAGTCTTTGCTTCCATCTGCACAAAAACGCACGGTGTTCCATCCATTTCGGTAATACCAGATGTGCTAAAACAAATTCAAGACGAATACGGTCCAGAACCCGCTTTAACTCTTGGTATGAAATTACTAAAAGACTTCAAGCAGGTCTCGGCTATATTACTAGCCAACATAAAGGGAGAAGCAGCAAACGTGGCGATCCGCCAGAGGTTAAAAGAGACAGATATAGCAGACCAACCAGCTGAAATTGCCAGAATCATAGAAAAATCCTATGAGGAACTAGGTAGAGATAGTTTAGGTGGAATACCAGTAAAACCACAACTGATTGAAAGTCCTGAAAAAATATTTTTTAATAATAATTCAACATCACAGAAAAAGAGCTGGGATGGAAACAAACAATCCAATCCCAAAGAAAAGAAATTCCAGGCCAGAGGAAGGTCTCCTAGGCGAAGAGAGAAATCTCCGAACCAAAGACACAGGTCACCGCAGAGTGACCCATCTGGGAAAAGATATAACCTTAGAAATAGGGATAATATAAAAAAGCCTGATAGATATCAAGACATTGATACACGTCCCTCTCAATCTTTTCAGACTTCCTCGCAGAAATCGGAAAGAAGAGGACGATCAGAACAAAGAGAAGAGCACGCCAAGTCCAAAGACAAGGAACCTGCTCAGCTAAAAAAGAAATTACAATTTCCAAAAAAGAAGGTAGCCAGCATTAAAATAGTTAACAATGCCGAGAATTCTGAGGACACAACTGAAAAACGGGGAATGGGCTCAGACAATGCTAGACAGCGCAGCAGAAGTGAGCATAGCTCGCAAAGTCCTTATGAATCATCTGGAGACAGTGGACACGAATGAATATCTTCAAGTGGAAACTGCAGACACCAGAGTTAGCAAACCTCACAAAATATACGAAATAACATTGCGTATAGAGGGGGATAAGACTAGAAAAATAAGGGGACTATTTTGGGATAATCTCTCCAAGGGCTATGATATCCTTCTAGCTGAAAAAGACTGGCCACCAGAGTTTGTCAGGGATTGCCCTCATGGCGAAGAAGTAATTATGCCTGCCTTCTCAAATCATATCCCAATTCATAAAAAATACACACTTGCTAGAAAGTGGGCAGTAGCTCTAGCTCCTGCTTTATATAAAAATCACGTGGGATGGGATGAGGACTCTCCTCCTCACAAAATCCAGTTAAAATCACAACCAACTGCACAAAGGCAGTACCCAATTAAGCAAGAAGCTAAAAAACAGGTAAATAAAATACTAGATCAGCTAGAATACCAGGGGGTGATTGAAACTTGCACCTCACAAATGAACAACCCTTTGTTTCCGGTCTCCAAACCAGACAATTCATATCGTCTAGTTTTGGATTACCGACACCTTAACACATGTTGCAAAACGTTTGCAGTGCAAAATTCACACAGTGCTGCACTAATGAATAACATAGTGCGCAAAAAATACAAAACAACCTTAGACATCTCCAATGGATTCTTTTGTCAAAACATAGCACCAGAGAGCAGATATTTAACTGCGTTCTCAATAAATGGCACTCAAAAACAATTCTGTCGGTTAGCCCAGGGGTACAAGAACAGCCCGGGAGTATTCTCAGCGAGAGTAACAGAATTACTACAACTATATGATGATGAAGCATTATCTTATGTCGATGACATTTACTTAACAGATGATGACTTGGAGACTCACTTGAAGAGAGTGAACACCATAATACTTGGGTTCGCAGCAGAGGGTTACAAATTCAACTTTAAAAAATCCAGAATTGCCCATCTGACAGTCCTATTTTTAGGATATGAGTTATCAAGTGAGGGCAAAAGCCTGGCTGACAATTTCCTAGAGAAATGCGCCGTAATCCAAGCACCTAGAACACTAAAAAACCTACAGTCGATTCTAGGCTTCCTAAATTTCGGAAGAACATACATTGCAAATTACGCAGAAAGGGTCAAACCCCTTTATGATCTGATAAAACCAGATTTTAAAAGATCCAATTGGACTCAAATACACACAGAAATTTTGAGATCCCTACAACCAGACATGCTAATTAAAACAAAATTAGAAACACGTGATAACACACGCAATCTTGTGATTCGAGTCATCCCAGGAAGATGCGGATTCACATACCTGACCTCTAATGAGGGAGAAAAGGTACCAATTGCATTCAAATCACACTTGTACACAGAAGCTGAACAGAAATTCAGCATTAAAGAAAGAATTGTTCATGTAGTTCAAACCGCAATAGCTAGAGAAAAAGATCAAGCTGATGGTAGACATATCACAGTCAGAACAGCAGAATCAGCCTTGGAGGCACTAACAACACCGTGTAATTTACCAACAACAACATTGAATCCGGAATGGATACAATGGGTGAATTCAATTACAACGGACAAAGTATACTACTACTTTGATCCAGAACTAAAGGAATTGAAAAATCTAGAATATGAAAAAACATTCCCTCTGCCTATCGACATTCTGCCTTTACGACATTACGCCTGTGTAATTTATACAGACGGACATGCTCAACCCCCCGTTTGGGGAGAACAGGCATACAACCCAACATGTGGGATTACAAAAGAAGTGTGGCGCGGAGGTAAACTAAAACCTCTATTAACAAAAACACACTCAGTAGAAACTAATTCAGAACAACAGACTGAAATATTAGCATTGAAAATGGCGCTAGATAATGCGGATCGCGAATTCCCGACACTTATAGTGTCAGATTCATATTACTGCGTCAAATCATATAACAAGGATTTGCAGACATGGATTCAAAACGGTTACAAAGATGACACAGATGCACCAATAAAGCAGAAACTGCTCTGGGAACAAATAGCTCTTTTACAAAAAGAACTACCAGAGACTCACGTGACACACTCACTGAGTCATCAGCGTGATGGCGTTCACGTTGCAGGGAATTCATTGGCTGAAACAGCCACAGCGGCAGCAACTAAAACGGCTCCCGTAGTTCGAAAAAAGCGTACATTAAAATACATTGACGGTGAAACAATGCTGGCGGTGAAAACGTCATCAAAAGGCGACTGCTCAGCGTTACCGATCAACTATCCACTCAATTATACATACATAATCGATGCAAACTCCGTCCCTTTTGCTCGAATCCCTGGAGTGGGGGATAGAGTGATTTCAAACATGGACAGGAGAAACTTGTTAATCGCAGACGCACATATGGGCGAGGGTCTCAGACACCTCAAACTAAAAGATTCTCTGGAAGAATTACAATCACGGTATTGGTGGCCAGGCATGAGCCTGCGTCACACCATGTTTGTAAAAAACTGCCCAAACTGCAACAGAGATCGCAGTGGGGAGAGAAACAGTTTAATACCTCGCCGTTTTGCTCAAGAAAAAATCAAGAGTAAAAAGGAAGGGTTGCGATTAACATATACAGGCTAGTTCCACTTATAATGTAGATCCTCAGCACTCGGCTGACGTCTGGACTGTTATACAAAGATTTGCGAGTCTAAATGGCATATACGCTAAGAGCATGCTACGTTTGACCATTATTTTCACTCTAGCCCTCCAGCCTGAGGGGAAACATGACCAAATGAGCATAGCCCAGCGGGAATCTTCTCACTTCCTTCCTGAGGGTACGGGATGGTGTAAAGAAAAAACCAAGGCATAAAGCAATCTATAACAGAAAAGATATTAGGTTCGGGAGCTGGGTGGGTCAAACATCTAATAAGTGTCCAACGTAGTCTAAATAACTTGCCAAGAAATTCTCTGAAGGGATTCAGTCCGTACGAATTATTATTCGGAACTAGGATGTTGATCTCTGACCTTGACAGTCAGACTTCAGTGGTGAAAGAAAAAAGCTTTGATATCAAAGACCGTTTGGCTATTTTGCAGGACTTAAACAAAACAAGAAAAGACCTGAGCAACATAAAGTTGAAACAACAGCCAACAACCACTGAAGAACCACCACCTGTCCCAGCAAGACCTGTCTGGATTCCAAAAGTTGGGGATCTAGTCAGGGAAAAGATCGCGGTAAAGAAGGAATTTGGGCCTTCTTACAGAAAAGCAGTTTCTGTCTTGTCTGTCAACGGGACAAGATCAGTTGTACTACCGCCACTTGCTGGAAAAAAGGAGAACCGAGTTGTATCCATCGACCTGGTAAAACCACAATCATGTGGCCAATAACAAACAGTAGGCCAAGTGGACTCCCAATAAGTAGCAGAACACCAAGGTTTGCTACCAGTACAGAGGTCCTAACGAAGAGGCTCATCACATTTGAAACGCCTACAGAAGAACAACAAGGACTATGCAACAATGCAATAGAACTCAGACCTCTGAAACCCCAAATAAAAACATTTAGCAGAGACACACCAATTTATAGTGAAGTACCAAGTGAACATGCAAGAAACAGAAATCCTGAAGCAATTGGAACAATTGACAGAACTGCATCCGGCTACTTCATAAACTTCGATGATTCCTCTAAAGGCTTCAGCGAATCAAAGACACAGCCATCATCAAAAACCTTTAAAGATAAAGCTAAAGAACTTTTGAAACAACTGAAAGAAACATATCTGATTTCCCCATGGATTGAATTTTGGGTGGGTTTTGGTGCATTTATCCTCATACTTTGGCTCATCATGGTACTAACTTTGGGACGCTTCATTGAGGGAAAATATGCTAAAATGGACACAGCAAGTCAGAAAATCAACTTGATCCTCAAACCACACACATCTTCACACGTCGAAAAAAGAGAACTTTCTTCAGCCAACTTCACAGCCAATCCTATACCGGGTGGGGTAGCATGGGACAACACTGACTATGAAATTTATGGTCCGGTCGAAATCCTGAAATATCCACACCAAATTAAGATCTCCTTGAGTGACTTTGTAAAACCAAACTCATTTGCCGATGATTGGGACTTTGAAAGCATTAATAATATGATGTCTGACTTAGTAATGTCTGCTAAATTTACCAAACATGGGGGTATATTATCAAGGGGGTTTATCTCCGCTTTTTTGGCTTTAAAAGCCAAGAAAGCGGAGATAAAATTATCTCCCTATTACCAAGCTGTCGCTAACACCAGTTAGTGACAGCTAATAGGAGATAGCGACCATCTTGGGCCCCACTTTGCATGTCAGTGATATTTATCACTAATGACATGCAAAGTGGGCGTGCCAAGATGTTAGCGACTGGAAACAGTCGCTAACATCGCTATCTCCTATTACCAACTTTTGGAGATATTCGCGCTAAGCGCGAATATCTCCAAAAGCTAACACCTGCCCTGAGCAGTTCTTCACCATGTTATCCAATGGGAGGTGGATAACATGGCTAAGAGCATTTGCTCGATAATGCATGAATATCGCTGACTTTTCAGCGATATTCATGCATTGCGGCCGTTTTTTATCGCATTTGCGATAAACCTTGCTAATAGCAAGGTTTATCTGCGATAAAAATCGCCGATGTGCGGCGATAATTTTTGTCTCTAAACAAGTTAGAGACAAAAATTATCGCTAGTTGTTGGTAATATGCCCCATGATTATTTGCAGGGTTCTACCAATTATGATAGTATGTACTGTTATAACCACTATGGTAACCATTTTCTACATAAATCTGCACAACCTAGAAATGTTTTAAATTATAATCAATGGGAACATTGTGCAACACCTCCAAAAGGAAGCTCAAGAACCGTTTACGACAAATACTCATATTTTTCAGGGTTTAACACAAGTAATGCTGAAACATTTTATTTTAAATTATCAAACAAGACAGGGACAAAAACCATGATAACCAACACAAAATTGATATATTCGGACTCATTTTTTGAAAAAATGAATACTTTTGGTTTTGATTATTGGGACAAAAATGTTGAATTGAAAAGTGTTTGGGGTACAAAAGATTGGCAAGTACAGGGTATAGAATCTTTGTTTAGAGCCTGCATGATCCCAGAACAAATGATATTTTTAAATGACACTGTTCAACAAACCACCTGTCTTGGCTTAGCCAAAATCAAAGATTTAAATAAACCGTCTATTCCAAAGCCAACAATGTACAGCAATAGCTCTATAGATGAAGAGATAGACGTAAATTATGTATTAAATCAAAACAGAACACATCCTGATTGGAAACAATGGTTGATCTGGCCCACAGATACTAATAACTGTCAAGACAGATTCCTGAACAAAACACAGGGGTTCAAAATGACCAGGCCAGACCCTAGATATCCCCAAAGACATCACCCAGGGATAATAACAACCTACAGTGTGGGCAAATTATGCCTTCAATGGCTACAAACTTCCACACTGGCAGAAATTAAGCAACACCTAACTTTACTTACTGATGGTGCTGACTTGCGTGATTTCATAATGGGACCACGCAAACAGCGTCAAAAACGTTTCATAGCAGCCTCTGTATATGCAGCATACAATGAGGCTTGAAAGGTTACTCAAATTGAGACAGCAGAGAGAATACGGGAAATTGACCGTATTAATTTGGAAAAATCACTTTCTGTAGTGGACAATGGGTTAATGACTCTGTCCTCCAGAATTTTTTCTTTGGACAGCATTGTGTCTTCAGCAATCGACATATTATCGCAGGACTTACTGTTATTACAACACGGTCAGTCCCAATTGCGTTCTATTGTACAGCTTGGCTGGACATTACAAAACCTGCGTTCAGGCTATGTGCCTTGGCGTTTAATCAACACAACGTCACTATTCCAAATCTTCAACCTTACTGATAGACAAATCAGTATGGCGCAAAGGGGTGCTGATTATACAATCTTGAGCATTGAAAAACTAGAAAGATTACCAGTGACAATGTCAGAACGACCTGTCAGTGAATGGATAATACATGGGATAATTAATATTCCAATCTCAACCTTCAGGTTTCAATACTGCCAAAAATATATACAGGCTGGCATGTACGAGAAATTGGGAAAGGGGTACATCAAAACAACATGGAACCTGCCCTATTCACATGCATGTGTCAGTAATAAAGGACAGAAAGTGTTTCTTAGTGGCAACAATTGTGCGATGTCACTAAGTGGCACACTTCTGTGTAACGGAATTAGTTTACATGGAGCCTGTGAAGGGAATTCATACAACCTTTCATGTCACCAGCAAGGCGCACCTGCAACAGAAATAGAACCATTCTTTCAAAGACTCTATAATGGGAGTTACATTCTAATTGTAGATCGCAGATGTTGTAGTCTTATGCCCGGGACTCCTTATCTCGTAACTACGACTGCGAAGGTCAAGTGCTGTGGACGCTCATTGTTCCCCAGCTCCTTTCCAGACAGGGAGGCAAGGGCATGGCCCAATTTGAAAATTACTTCTATTCGAATAGATACTTTAAGCAGAATGAAAACAGTGCTTCTTCAGACGCCTACCAGGCTCACGTCATCAAAAGAAACGTATGATCTACAAGTCGCAAGGACGACTGCAGAGATACATTCATTGTTATCAACTAATTCCCCCATACATTTCGCAGAAATCCTGAATGAAATCTTAAATATTTCTGATACCAATGGGGTCTCAAAGGTATTTAAGACAGTATTTTCGATGGCATTAACACCATTCAAAGCCATACTGGGTATTTTTCCAGATTTCGTCCATTCGATTTTTGGCGGACTTCCCCTGATCTTGGGACTAATTGCAGGAATACTATTCTTGGTCCTTATTTTTCGTTATGGCAACCCATGTCACAGACAAAACTCTTGCGACAAGGGAAGAAACAATCCTAGCCATTGGATACCGGGACCGGATATCAAAAATCCTGGGACTCTCCCGGCTTAGAGACCTGAACATGACTTGGTTTCTATCATTTCGACCAATGTGGCAAAGATGTGTTTTACCTGTATTAAGGTATCTGCTATGCGGAGAAGAATGCGTGTTAGACACCAGTCTGACGCTACAATCGGATGCGCCAATGGATGCAGAAACATTGTTGAGCCCGATCAAGGTTCATGCTTTGTGCTGCCCTCAAAGGCTACCAATCCTGATGACGGCATTCGTGGAAGCTTCACCACTACGATTGATGGGTAGTGAAGTTCAAGATGAAAGCAGCATCGAACAGGTACGACCTTCTGTCAGCAATGCAAATCAGAATGTCAATGGAGACAATCATGCGCACGAATGCATGATTACACCTATTTCCGAGTTAGTGGAACTTTCCCAGGAAGCTGTTGACAGCTTTTTCGAAAGCCTGAATGATATGATGTTCTCTCCAGAGCAGAAATAGAGACTTTTGAGCAAGCTCGCAGACGGCGTTCCCTGAATTCGGCCTTCAACTTTAAAAATAAAGTTTCATGAACAATTTTCCCTCCAGTTCACGGACAGCAAGTTTTTCAGCAGCCCCAAAATATTTTTGCATATTTTTCGGGACACTATCTTCTGCTTAAAGTAAGAAACTATTCTTAGAGAACTAAGAATTCTAAATTTTAGATAGCATATAGACATTAGCTGCCCGCTGGTATGTTCATAAATATTTTATTCTGTGATGGAATGGTCTCGAACTTTTTTTCTGTATTAAGAGCCATTTCATGTGTGATTTCTCAATAATGTATACAAATACGTGATTACTTTAGCATTATTCCATAGCTTGAGTGCATGCAATACATATGACTGCAATTTTTCTGTATATTTGAAAATTTCAAAATGCATTTATGTATTTTGGGGTGGTAAGATATACACTATACTCTATAGTATGTTGTACTATGTTATACTATGCATAGATTAGTAAATATGACCATAGTTAGCATGGAGTGGGTGTGATGTATTCCTATAGGTTCTGAATCGATCCCCCTATTCCTGACCCTATTCTGGTTAGCAAACTAACAAGTTAACTAAGTAATCAGCCCATGAGGCAGAAAAACCCCATGATGCAGATACCGTTATCTGACGCAGTCACACTACGGCACAGGAACGTGTTATCTGATTAGGTCATAACGCTTGCGATCTAATTAGACAAGCGATATTCCTCCAGCCCCTGATAAGGCATACGGAGTTCTCATAACAAATCAAACCTATGACAACCTGGGAAAAACCCTGCGGCCATTGTTTTGATTTCACCGAGAACTTCAGCAAAAGAATGTGCTAACGAGCAAGTCGTATGACATCCTTATTGACGTATCTATGTCCATCCTTACGTCAATCTCGGCACCTTAAAGGTATAAATATTACCGATCTTGCCCTATGCAAACACACGCGTGGTGACGAGACGGAGCAGCCATACTTGCCGAAGCCCAGAGCAGAGCAGACCCCGCTGGCAGCAGCCCCGCCTTTCTGACGCGCTGAGAACGAGAAGCTGCTTTCTCCTGCCGAGAGATCCTGCACCGGCGCTTCCGGGTAGCCCTCGCAGGCAGCCTGGAATATCGAGACCAGAGAAAGAGATACCATTCCTCATTCATCCTAACTTCCAGGTACAGAACTGAATAACCCCTCACAGAGAATTCTTAAGTTATTTCACTTGGCAAAAACAAACTTAACTTAAACTGTAACTTTCTATTCCCGCCCTCGTATTAGACTTAGGTCAGGTACACGGGGTAGGCGTATCTAGAAACACCAGTTGAGTACGTTTAGTCAAATGTATATGTGTATGTAATATATTTTATTCATTTTAAACATCTTATGGCTTAGAAACCATATCAATGTTTTTACAGTATTAGTTTATACTGCTGCTTTTAATGTATGCACTTTACTTAACTATAAGTATTGCAATAATATCGATCCATTTCTCTTGTATGAGAAAAGAGACTGATCAATAAATAACACCTTTTTATTGAACACGCCCGTCTCTTCCTTTTCTCTACAATCTGATGAGACTAAGAATGCACGTACTGACTGAGTAAAATAAATTGCCTTTTGTTCACACGACTCTCGAGATTTACTCTTGATTAGGGGAGAGCAAAGTTGTCATGTTCTATGGTTGTCAGAAACTAAATCCCTTCTTGTCTAATCAGGGAAGTTTATTCTTTCCTGAACATTCGAGAAAGTTTCTAGTGAACTCTGAGCTAAGCTGGCAAACCCAAAACTTTAAGTCTAATATCGACAGTAGTAGACCTAGTTAACGTCTGGTCTAGGCCTTTACTATTGTAGGTATTATTCCAATGTGCAGAGCCTATTGGGATGATAGGAGCTACACTACACCACCTCCTACGTAAGACCTTCAAATGGATCCCCCTCGAACACAGAAAGACCGCCACTTACGCCCTGGTCACCAGCAGATTTGAATACGGCAACACACTCTATGCCAGAATAAACAAAAACCTCACACGCAAGCTACAGAACGCTATTGTAGACTCTTTCTCAACCTACAAAGACACTGCCACATCTCCCAGTACCTGCGCACACTCCACTGGCTCCCCATCTAGGCAAGTATCACCTTCAAGATGCTCACCCACACACACAAGGCCCTCCACGACACCGGACCAGCAAACCTGAACAGCTGACTCAAATTCCACGCACCGCAAAGGACCCTACGATGAGCCCAGCTCTTCTATGTCATGGTCCCTTGAACCAGAAGAACCAGATTGGGAGGCTGCTCCTTCTCCTCCCTTGCGGCCAAAGCCTGGAACGCCCTTCCGCTCCACCCCAGGCAGACAACATTGCTTCCCAACTTCGCAAGAAACCTCAAAACCTGGCTCTTCCACGGACCCCCTCCTTGATGGACTGGAACTGTACCCCTCCACCCCAGTGCCTTGAGACTCCAACGGGTGAGTAGTCGCACTTAACAAACGCCTGATTGATTGATTGATTGATTGATTGATTGAATGATTGAAATTCATCAATAGGAAAAATTACAGAAGACAATGTTGTTATAAGGTGTAGGAGTCACGAGTCACTGATACTAATATGTATATGTCAATCCGTCCATGAAAAGTCACAACACATGAAAGAAATATAATTTAGTTTGTTGCGACTATTGAATTCAAAATGGACTGATGAGAACTTATGTTTCGTATAAGTGTATGTTAATATGTTATCCCCCTTTTCTCTGTATAGCCCGGTCATCACTTGTCACTACCAGTCACTAAAGCATTTCACTTCGTATGTGATGTTATGTCATTTTTGTTTCGGACAGCCATTTGTCTATTGATTGATACTTGCAAGATACTTATAATAGGAAAAACCTTTCAAATTAAGAGTTGCATTGTGTGTCCTTGCATATCATACATCCAATGTTGGTTTGTGAAATACTTGAATAATACGTTTAAGTATAGGAAAGCAAAGACATTGTTCTATACCCGACAGAACCACTATTTTTTGTTTAACTTTAGGACCGAGGTTCTGAGGGCTACTGGGTTACCCTGTTATATTTAATGTCTGATACTATTAGGCGGTACATTTTAAGACTGTTTGGTCTGAGGAAACACAAACTCAGAATTTAAAGCATACAACAGAGGTTGACTTTACTAATAGGAATATATTTCTACCGTAACAAGCCCCTTTTAGGAACATTTGGATTATGAAAGAGTGGGGAAAAAATACAACATTCTAACCTACATCTTGCAGTTTGTATGCAGCTTTGGTATTTCCTATCTATATCATCCCACTTGTTTGAGGTGTATGTTCCTACAGAAGTTGAAGAGTTAATGGACTCAGCAGAGGGAGACCTAGTCCTCCTTGGCTTACTCTGTACCCTCTCAAGGTAGAATAAAGGGGGACCTATTTCTAGGGGCACCCTCTGCATCATCTGCACTATTCCTTGGGGGGGTCAGAGTTCAACAGGGTGGAGTAATTTGACTCCTCCTGATCAGAATCATCATTGGAGAAGGTCCCGCTCCCCCCCTGACTCCTCTTCTGGCTCCTGCCCATCCACCTTGTCCTGTTCCTCTGACCCACCAGCCTTCTGGAAGTCATCTTGCAGGAACGCCTCTAAGAGGTGCTGGTGCTAGGGCTTTTCCCTTTAAAAGGTTTTTAATATGGTGGCGGTGTTTGTTAGACACCACCATCCATACCAAGATGCTTGCAGGGACTTATCTTTCTGTGGCGGCAATGCCTCCACGCAAAGGCATGCGGTCTTTCACATTGGGGGTCTGTAGCAGGACCCAAGTATTTAGGGGGGTGAGGGGTGTGTACCCCCTTTATTTGCATGTACAACGTGGGGGCCCGCGCAGTGCCTGTCACATTGTTCACTCAAATGCACAACTTGCATTTTTGGCATTGCTGCAGGCGGTGCTTCAGCACCGCCTGCCGCAATGTTAAAAATGCGGGATGCGCTCACCAGTGTGGCGGGCGCATCCTAATTGTATGTACAGGACCGTGGCATACATTAGGGCGGTCCCAATTCCCTGGGCTATGGCGGGCACACAAAATCCGCCCACCGTGCTAATGATGCCCTTAGTGTGGAATATGCAACAAATTTTACCTTTGGATACCAAATTAAACACCTAATAGCCCGGGCCTATGTGCCAGTCACAGATGTGGCTGAGCATTATAACATTTTAATAGAAAGTACATTTTACCAACAAAATGAACAAAAATGATCTGCTTTCCTAGAATATTTTGAGGATACCTCAGTGGGGAGATTACACAGATCAGGCCATATACCTCAACCTAAATTCCAAATACCTTGGTGGAATGTGTACCTAACTACACTTAACCAAGAAGCCAAAACAAACAAAGCAGTTGAGGGTTGGCATAATGCCTTCCTATCTTCTACAGAACGAAGCACTCCTACCCTAAATAAACTCTCACTTGCCATACAAAAAGAACAAAGCTTCCAAGAATTAAGAATGGAGCAATCTGTCATACAATTAAAACCAAAACTATCTAGACAATCTGCTCAAATGTATTAGTATCTTCAACAACAAGTCCAACGTTATCCTTCAAGGCCTAGAGTACTTAAAAATTATAGCAAAAACTCTAGTCTAAAGCATGAAACTATTATTTTAATTGACCAATCTCAACAAACAATAATTGGAATAAAAACAGTGCATTTTTTTAAATCAACAAAATAATTATTTTGTCTAATATAACATATATAGATAAAATAATTAAACAACAAAACAACTACAGTTTTTAAAATAACATAATTTCCCCCACAATAAAATATATTTAAAAAGACTTACCTTTTCCACTGCTGTAATATGAAATTCCATATCATCAAAAATAATCCTAGTAGTTCAAAATCCATAATATTTAAAAATAGACCCCAAAAAATGCACAAATACAACTGTGCCAAAAGCTCAATCCTCCAAACCAATAACCATAAAAAACCTGAAAAAGTAAAAAAAATTATAAAAATCGCTTCAGGAAACCCGAATAATGAAGGAAGTGTAAAATAACTATTAGTTCATATAACTGATACACACTTCCTTTAAAAAAGAAAAAATGCAAGGCTCCGTGATACCAAAATACTTTGTCCAAAAACCTAAAATAGAAAAACAGACATTCCCACCCACACACATGTACAAATAATACACTTTAAAACACCACTACAAACATCATTAACAAAATCTTAAAGTAAAGTAAACACAAAAACAAATATTCTAACTAGGCCACAAATACAAAACACAACGCTAACAATTAATACCAAAGTAAACAACTACAAACACCATAACTTAAAAAACATAACTCCACACACCCTAATCACAGCACTACTAACTTCATAACACGCTTAAAATAGTTAAATATAACAGAAAATCCCTCTTACCTCAAAATATGATATTAAGAAATGTGACGTCTATGGAAATGTTTCTCTGAACCAGCAGGAAGGGTCTACAGCTTTTAATACAGCCTCTCCAGTGATCACCAGCTTGACTTAATAGTCAATTCATCTCTCATTCATGGAGGCAACTCTAGAGGGGGTCCAGGCAGGGTCTGTACCCCGGCTCTGTTTACCTTTCGCCACCCCCTTTGGATTCGTCCTCCACAGATGTTAAATGGGCCAAAAGGTGTCAGAGAAAAAACATAGGCTTTGCCCTACACATTTATTTGCCTTTCAATACAAAACAAAGTTTCTTTTGAGGCAACATTTTTTTTTTTTATTATCCTAAAATGTTTAATGTTTAAATCATACTTTGAATAGATGTTTGTATATGTAATGTTATAGTTAGGGGAATTTCTCAGCAACAACATTAACGTTTTGAATAAAAAAACACAGAAATTCAACAGTTATAGTTACCCCTCCATGCCCTGCTTATGACCTCACATATGACATCACTCAATCAATCAATCAATAAATCTATCAGGCGTTTGTTAAGCGCGACTACTCACCCATAAGAGTCTCAAGTCACTGGGGGGTTGGGGGGTTGGGAGGGTTAGCAGGCTCCAGTCCATCAAGGGGGGGGGTCTGTCGAAGAGCCAGGTTTTGAGGTTTCTTGCAAAGATGGGAAGCAATGTTATCTGTCTGAGCTGGAGCGGAAGGGCATTCCTGGCTCGGGCCGTGAGGAAGGAGAAGGAGCTTGTCTTTCTGGTGAGGAGCACCACAGCGTAGGAGAGCTGGGCTGATCGTAGGGTCCTCTGGGATGTGTGGGATTTGAATCGGCTGTTCAGGTATGCTGGTCCAGTGTAGTGGAGGGCCTTGTGGGCATGGGTGAGAATCTTGAAAGCTTTGTTGAGGAGCTAGTGGAATGTGCACAGGTGCTGGGAGATGTGGCAGCGTCTTGGCAGGTCGAGGACCAGTCTTGCGGCAGCGTTCTGGATGTTCTGCAGCTTGCGGGTGAGGTTTTTGTTTATTACGGCATAGAGTGCATTGCCGTAGTCGAGTCTGCTTGTGACCAGGGCTTGAGTGACGGTCTTTCTGTGTTCGAGCGGGATCAAATTGAAGTTCTTATGTAGGAGGCGGAGGGTGTGGAAGCAGGAGGATGAGACAGAGTTGATCTAGCGGCCCATTTTGATCTCTGAGTCCTGGACGATTCCCAGGTTGCGTGTGTGGTCCGTGGGGGTGGGCAGGCTTCCGAGGACGGGGGTGCCATGAGGTGTCGTTCCATGCATCGGGGTTTGGGCCCATGATAAATACTTCTGTTTTGTTGGTGTTTAGGTGTAGTCAGCAGTTTTTCATCCATTTGGCAACGGCTACCATGCCTTCTTGAAAATTATATCTGGCGGTATTGGGTACGTTGGATAGGGAGAGGATGAGTTAGGTGTCATCTGCGTATGACAAAATGTTGAGTCAGTAGGTTCTGACGATGGGGTTGTGCGGAGCCATGTAGTTGTTGAAGAGTGTAGGGCTGATGGAGGACCCCTGGGGACTCCGCAGGGGGTAGGTGTAGGGTCAGAGAGAAAAGGGGGTAGTCTGACCCACTGCATTCTGCCAAAGAGGAAGGAGCGGATCCAGTTGAGGGCCTTGTCTTGGATCCCTGCGTTATGAAATCGGCGTAGGGTGCGGTGATAGGAGGATGAGGGCTGCTGTTTCTACTTTGTCCAGTATGGTGCAGATTTCATGAGTGTGGCGAGTTGGCTGTTGATGGCTTTATCGATGACTTTTGCTGGGAACGGGAGCAGGGAGATGGGCCTGTTGTTTTTGAGGTCGGTGGGGTCCGCTGAGGGTTTCTTCAGGAGGGTGTTGACCTCGGCATGTTTTCAGTCATCGGGGAACATGGCGGTTGCCAGGGAGTGGTCGATTGTGTGGCAGAGCATGGGTGCGATGGTGACGGCGACTCAGTTGAAAATGTGGTGGGGGCAGGGGTCTGTGGGGGCCATGGATTGGATTGAGTTAATTGCCTTCAGTGTGTCTTCGGTGGTGAGGGCTGTCCAGTTGTCGATCGCTGGATCGCTGGATTCAGGGTGCCGGTTGCCGGGGGTGGTTGGTGAAGGTTCAGTGTATTGGTTGTCTTCGTCAAAATTGTCATAGATGCTCTTGTTATGTTCTATGACATCATTGATGACATCACTGATGACATTTCAAATGACAGTTTTTGGACTTTGCCCTTTTTGCAGGGTCATCCCTGCAACTTTTTTTCCTTCCTCCTAGCCTTTTTTCTGACATGGCGTTGGTGGTTCTAGGACTCTGGGCACTTTAGCACTACTGTTCAGTGTAAATGCATGTGCTCTCTGTGGTAAACATGGTAAGATTGGTCTACACCTGTTTGGCATATTTAAGGTAGGTAAAAGGTAGGCATTGTTCCTTAAGTGTGTGACATGTCCTGGTAGTCACAAACAGCCATTTCGGTGCCTCACTGCTGTGAGGCTGCCCTCCCATAGGAATGCATTGGGGATTCCCTGATAAGTGTTTCAGTGGTAATTCCTGTTGTAACATAAAATAACATAACATGTGTATATGTAGAGTGCACGTTCACCACTACTGGTATCTTGGCACTGAATAACAGTGTATGAGTCCACTGAGCCACCAGACCAGAGGAGCAGCGTGGTCAAGTTTGGCATGGTTGGAGTAGTAATAATAAATGCTGCACAATGGTGTGCGCAGATTTATTATCACTATTTTAGAAATGCCGTTTTAGAAGTTGGCATTCCTGCGTGCTATGTGTCTGCCTGCCTGGCTTTGGAGTGACAGGGGCTGGTGGGGGGGTGTGTGGCTCCAGGGAGGGCAGGGTGAGTCAGCGCTAAGCTGAATTGGTGATCTGCATTTGGAGTAGTGGGAGGAGTAGTCTCCTGACCCTGAATAGGTCTGTGCCTGGCTGGATGAATGATGGCTCTGTCCCCTGTGGTGAGTCCGATGACGAGCCCCCACCTGACAATAGGGAAGAGGAGCCCTGTGAACAGAGTGCTCCAAAAACCCCCAGAAACATCTCAGGCTGGTTCCCCGAAGCCAAGGACAGACAAAAGGAAAAGCGTGTATAAACAATGGGGCTGTAACCCCATAAAAAGGTTGGGCTGTTCTTGAATGCTGCTTGTGTCTGCTGGGCCCATGGAGGAACCTCCAAAAGGGTCTGCCTCTCTGCTGAAGGGCCTTGTGAGCTGGCCTTCCTTGGCCCAGCTCTGCTTTTTGAGCTCTTGAATTATTGCGCCTTGAGAGAGCTACCTCCTTATTGCTGAGAGCCCTGTTGTGGGCCTGATCCCAAGGAGTGGGGTTCCCCCTGGCCTGTGTGCTATGATCAGCCCGAGGCACTTGCCTGATTCATCCCCTGCATTGAGGGGGCCAGCACCTCTGCCCTAAGAAGAGCGCAGCCCGGTCCTTGTGTGGCCGGCTGGCTGGGTGCAGCTGGGGCCACCGAAGCTGGAGGAGCATTCTGGCCCTGTTGTTCCCCCCAGCACTAGGCCAGTGGACCAAGAGTGCATGGAGGTGGGGTGCTTTTGATCTAAGGTTGCTCAGGACCAAGGATTTGAGCTGCAGGTCGGAAGTCAGGCGGCGACCTTGCCTGACGTTAGGTGGGGCCCATACAGGCCGATCAGAAGCCTAGGGCAGGACGTGCCTGTTGCCGGAAATCAGGGATTGCCTGAAAGAAGGAAGGGCATTCAACGTGCAGTCCGCACTGGTGAGGAGGCTACGGAGTCTTTCCCTGTGGCGGGGCCTTAGGGTCAAATGTCTGCATATGCCAGAGCGGGGCTCCCGTGAGGAAAGGAAGAGCCCCGCGTGTTTCTTGGTGACTGGCGGTGAATGAGGGAATGGCACTTTGCAGGCCCCGTAGGCTGTTTCCTGGCTTCCGCTCGTGTACGGAGCCAACAAGAGGTAGGGATTATTCCAGCTCCCCTAGGAGTCAGCTCTGGGTCACCAGGAAGGCGATGAGAAGCCACAGTTAGTGGGACCTGTGTCAGGCACTGTAGGTGCCTATTGGAGGCTTGAAAACACCCAGAGGAGCCCCGAGAATCAAAGTCTCCCCAGGCACTGTTGTGGCATGTTCTGGTCCCACAGCTGTACCGACACATTATGGGGCAGCTGTGCAATGTGGGGGCAGTTCTATTTAGAAGTCCCGGAGTGGGGCCATCATGGCACAGTTGGTGCCAGTGCTCATTTTGCCTTTTTCAGCTGCACTGCAATAGCACAGGCAGCTACAACTTGGAGCCACTTCTCTGGATGAGGATATGGAAGGGGTGAGTTGCACTCCCCTGCCCCAGTGCATGACACACATTGCTCTTGCTGCACGAGGCAGCTTAGTGTCCTGACATTTTGGACGGGGGCTATTTTGGGCCCCAGTGAAAGGCCATTTGGCCTGTGGTCATTTCTGATGGTGCTGTCTAATAGGGTTGTGGCATACAGTGTTGTATGCTTATGATTATGTCTAATGCATAATGTGTTTATGCCCAGACCAGATTGCATAATGTGTTTATGCCTATAATGATTTGTGCATAATGTGTTTTATGCCTAATATGATAATGCTGAGTTCATTATTTTACCAGTAGTTACTGGTTGTGTTATTTCTTGGCTTTCTGATGGTTCTGACAGTGGCCCGATTTGCCCTTTCATGTATATAATCCCCTGTGAATATTGCCTAGTGCCACTTGGCACAGAGTATATGTGTGATTCTGATTCTAATGTGTTTTGAATAATAAAAAGACTTTTTTTATATAACCTGGTGAGAAGTTTCTTTTGTGGTGTGCCTAATGTGTTGCTTCTGTGTGTGTTTGTGTTGCGCAAACGCTTTACACATTGCCTCTGGAATAAGCCTGACTGCTCATGCCAAGTTACCAAGCGGGTACGCAGGGGTTATTTTAAGCGTGTAAATCCCTTGCCCTGATTAGAGTGGTGGTTTCCGCCTGGTTTAGGCGCCTAAGCCCTAGCCAACCAAAAATCCCATTTCTAACAACAGTATTGTTAACATCCATGAGCTCATCAATGAATTGGACCCCATCCTGCAACGACAGACTCGTAGGACCAATGCCATCCCAACGCATGTACAGGTTTTATGCTGCCTACATCTACTGGCGTCAGGCAGTTTTCAGGGTGTAATCGCAGTAGCAGGAGGTGTGTCACAAAGCGCAATGACAAGAATATTTAAAGCATTCCTTGATGCCATGATGGTACGGATAGGCTCACATATCAATTTCCCTACCACAGCCCATGACATTGCCAAGACTAAGCTGGAGTTTTACCAGATTGCAGGCTTCCCACAAGTTTTGGGTTGTATTGATTGCACCCATGTGGCAATATGTCCCCCTGCAGCACAGAAATAATTGTATAGGAATAGGAAATGTTATCATTCCCTCAATATTCAGGTTGTGTGTAATGCCAAAAACATCATAACGGATATTGTGGCACAAATTCCCGGCAGTGCACATGATTCATATATATTCAGGCAAAGTGGCATTCACACCCGTCTTGCAAGGGGAGAATTTGGAGAGGGACATCTGCTAGGTAAATATGTGCAATAGATTAACACATTCATTGTACGTATGTCAATGTCAAACAACCACCGTCACCCTTTGTTTCCTCTCGTGTAGGTGACAGCGCATACGCCTTGCGGAATTAACTCATGACACCTTACCTCAATCCTACAACTGCCGCCCAACAGAGGTACAATGCAGCACATATATCAACTAGGAACGTCATAGAGCGCACATTTGAGCTGCTGAAGAGTAGATTCAGACGCCTTCATAAGACCGGTGAAGCACTGAAATACAACCCTAAACAATGCTGCAAGATAGTGGCAGCATGTGCCATGCTGCACAAGATTGCGACAAAGGGAGGTATGGAAATGGAGCTGTCTGACAGCAACTCGGAGGATGGGAACCAGCAAGTGCAACACCACTGTGCCGTGCCCACGCTGCAGAAGGGCACAGGAGAAGATTGAAGATCACACAAAATTACCTCTAAGGTGAGTAATGATGACACAAAAACTGTATATTGCAAGAAAAGTAAGCTTTATGTAAGGAAATAATGACCAGGATGTTCAGGCATACTTTCAATGTGACTAGTGGCACAAGAGTCTTGGTAATAAACATGCATAGATGAAAAGGAACGGATACTTGAAAGTCAGTAATAAGGTCACATTGTAACAATGGTTACGTCACCATCTTTGAAAATCATTGTACATGGGAGCCTAGCGCTTTCTCCCACGAACACCCAGATGCCTGTCAGTGGCAGCATCTTCATGCCTCACATTGGGAGTGGAGGGGGTGCCGCTGTGTGTGTTGCGTCTCACTGCAGTGGCAACCGGCATTATTGTACTGCCCATGCTTGAGGCGCACTCACTACTCTCTCCTGCGCAGATATGTTGCCTGCACTAGTGGATGCATTCATCATCTCAACAGCATTGGTCACCTGGTCTAGTGCTTTGGCTACATCTCCGCTCCAATGACACATTTGGGTTTGTTTGGTCACGGACCTACGTGCCAGCAGTGCAGTTGTTGTGGCCAGCCTATTGTTTGATTTCACATACAGTTTGAGGTGCTGCATAAGTTGCCGATGCTGTCTATTGTGAGATGCATGTCCCTCCTGTGTGGAAAAGTAAATTTTGCCATGTTATATGTGCCTACGTGTTCCCCATTTTTATGCTATATGTGCATGATCGATATGCATGTATCCCCCTATGATTGATTAAAGACGCAATTATAGTTGTGTCCATCTGTAGTACGCCAGTTTCCAGTTCTCGTGAAAGCAACGAGTAATAGGCCTATGTTGCCACATTCTACAGTGTGCACGTTAATTCATTGAATTGTCCCCGTTTCTAGGCCTCAAAAGGGCCCGGACATCAGATTCAGCTCCAGTCTCCTGAACCCACTCCGAGGAGCGATACAGCCCCCACCTGCATCCCTGACCCTTCACTTACTTCCTGCCTCACAGTGCCCGGCCCGGCCTGGCCCTGCCTCCCAGTCTGCCAAGAGTATGTTATGCTTCTAGTTATCAGTCCAGCCCTCCTTCTCTGCATTCCTAAGCTACTGAATCGCATCAATAGTTTCAGCCATGGTTTAGCCTTTCTGTCTCCATGTAAGAGAAATACTGTATTAATATTCATAGGATATTCCTAGCACACGCAATACATGTAGAATTATGCACGCACTAGTCTTAGTGTCAAGTAGCCTTTGCCCTGATAACTTTTGGATTCTATCAACATGTACTCCAAACACCAGATACCAGATATGATATAGGTACAAGTCGTTCTGACACTGCAGACTTTAGTCTCCTCTTCTAGCACAGAAGTCATAGCCCCCAGTTCCTCTTGGTAACACGTCATTGCCCGTTTGCGCGTACCACTAGGTTAAAGGTCCCAGCTGCTCAGGTAGCCCCCTCCATGTTTCCGCCCCATTTATGACATTTCTGTGACGTCTACATCACATGTCTATGTATACGCCCTGTACACGCCTTCTTGTTACACCCATTTTACTCTTATCTTTCGCGACTGCTACAAGTTACGCCTACTGCTACGCCTACTGTATTGAATGTAATGTAATTGTTTTAGTATATATACTATGTACTGTTACTGAAAAGCTGCCCATGCCATTCCCATTCCCCGGCAGCTGCCTTCATTCTATTTCCGTGCAGGCTATCCAGTTCCTGTCCCTTCCCTTATGCCTGATTAAAGCCTGTCAGACTCAAGATACCTCGAATCCTGTCTCTTATTTATTGAGCTATCTGTTTTATTCACTGTATTCAAAAATAGTACCGGTAATTAATTATTGATTTACCACATAATGGCGCCCGAATAGGGACTTGCCCTTTCCCCACGCGCCGGCGAAGCCACGCAGGCCCCCTGATCCTCTGCAGCCGTGACGGAACCATACCGTGCACGTGCAGATATTTCTGCTTCAAGTATCCCTCAGGCCCACGGAGGAGACGGAGGTTGCGGTCCAGCATCCAGACGAGGCGGTGAGGAACGCGGCGAGTCCCGACCAGAGCCCAAGCCGAGAGTACAAGGTCCGAGGTATCCGGAGGCCCACCTGTAACTGAAGTCCGAAGTTCGTAGTCCGACGTCGTAGCAGTCCAGTCCAGTCCGAGGCCTTCCGTTCTTGCTGCCCGGTGAGTACCGTTGCTGGGGTAGTATCTAGACAGGGTCAATTAATTTGTCTCTGGTCCGTGGGTTTGGGTACGCAGATCCAGTCCGAAGTGTTCACCTAGGTGGACACGGGTCCTGACGTGTCTCTTTATGGGACCGGTATGTTTCGTACTGTTTTAGCAGTACATCTAGTAATTCTAGTAAGTTTCGTTCTCGAGAAATTCATGTGTTCTGTTTTCAGTATACCAGGTAATATTCTGTCCGAACTGTTATTCTAAATGTTATTCAATGTGTTTTCAGTGTCGTGGTATGAGTGATTTGTTTTTCTAGTCATTACTGTGTTTTTCGTGTATTGTATTGTGTTCGGATTCAAGTATAGAATGCCTCTATTCTCCAAGTTACGTCAGTTAAAGACCAGAAAAGGGTTACTCGAGGAAGCAGTTCCTGTCCCGCCTAGGGACTGTCCAGGTCATTTTATGTATCATAAGCATGGCTTAAGTGCCATATTATATCTAGACTTATGGGTGGACTATACCAAGGAATTAGAAGAGAAATATAGATGGCCCATATCGGGTACATGGGATGCCGAGTGCATCATGCGAGTAGAAGAAGCATTATGGAAAAAGAAAGCCAGACAGTCCCAGAAAGATGCCATCGAGTTATGGCGCAAAGAATCTCATAGAAGAACCGAAAAAGAGATCAGAAAAACAGAATTAAGTAGGGAATCCTCAGAAAGAGCCCAAGAAAGGGAATTGATCGAAGTAGGTGAACGAGTTAAAGCAGAACAGTCAGACAGACAGAGAAATGCCCTTATTAAGGGTATGTATCCTCTTCTTGCCGAGGGCTTGCCAAAAGCAACCCCGGAAGCACCATGTAATTTTCCGCCGCCATTGGTTCCGATTAAGCTACGTCACAAACCGACCGCAGCTGATATTTTTCTCTCGTCCTATTTGGACGATACAGTCCCAGAATATGCAAATCCTGTTCCGCCTGCTCCCGTAAATAATGTAATTCCTGCTCCTCCAGCCACCGGGGCCGTGGGTACAGTTCACGTTACCGCACCCGTTACAACATCTGTTACAGCACCCCCGGCCCAGCCTACAGTACATGTACCAGCTACATCAGTCACTCTACCAGCACGTACAGTACCCACCGACGATTCTAGTTTAGGAGCCGCGGGGGGAAACCCTCCTGGTACCCCGCCTCAACACAGACGTATGACGCTACATGAACTAGCGTTACAGCGTACGCCAAAAGTTCATACATTCACAGATATCAAGCGAGCCCTTACCGAATGTCGTTATGATCCAGTTCCAGGCGATGGTACTATGGTCATATATTCATTACGTTTAAGACGGGTGACCGACTATTTGGACACCCTGCCCGATATGAGAGAACATCTAGACAGAATATATCGTTTTATCCGTACAGGAGTGGATCCAGAAAGTGTTCGCGACGCCATGATTCAAAGAAAAGTCGAGACTCAGCTCATGCTTTTAAAGTTTTTAATTAACTGTTTAATAAGAGAACAAGATTATCCAGGAAAAGATCAAGAAGAAATGAAAGTTCTGACCAAGTGGAGTGACCATATAGCCGAGGGAAGACACAAGACACAGAACTGTATAGAGAGTATGTACAAGAAAATTCGTAGGGAAATAATAAAGTTACACAAGAAACGAGAAGCAGCACAAGTAACCGAGAAAGAAGACGACTCTCCTACCGAAGAGGTAGACGACGAGAATCCCTCCAGAATAGCGTATGTAGGTAGAACTAGACTTTCCGACCGACATTCACGCCTAGATCACAAGAAAGTTTTTCCTCCTCCAGCACCAGAACAAGGTTCTCTTGAGCAAGTATTCCAAGCTACCGATTACGTTCTGAAATCACGAATAGGCTATAGTGAGCTTAGTACAATGCATGAACAAGAACTAGCCCGATCAGCAGTCCGGTGGACTACTGATTCTACCACTTTTCCAGACGAAATAGTGGCACAAATGTTTCTGAAACTGCCCCCAGCCGAGCAGCGACTGGTGGGTATGTATATGATCCAGCACCTCATTACACTGTATGAGGGACAGCATTCTGATCCAGGTCCGCTACATGATGTATTGAACGAGTTACTCCAGTATAGATGGAGAGGTCTAGGTACTGATTTAATTAGTATCATTCTAGAACAGCGCCACAAATATCGAACGTTTCTGAATCCACATTTTGTACATGTCTCACCTCCAGAAAGTAAATAATTTTACATAGATAGACAGAATCCGTTACGAGAAGTACACCCAGTTACGACAACGGGTGGTGAGCTAGAACGAGTATTTTTTTAAACCCCTATCACAAAGAAGGAACTCTTAGAGATGAAGAATTTAATTCCATGTCACGATAAAGATCCAGCAGGGTTCCACCGTGAATTAAAAGACATGCTCCGTATGGGAGAATACACTTATCCTGATATCATTAAAATGTTAAAGGTCCTGTTGCCCGCAGGGGTATATGAAAAACTCAAGGAGAAAGAATGGGAGGTGGGAGAGAAAAAGATAGATTGGACAGCTCTAGAAGCTGAAGATAATTTACGAGTACGAGGTACCGGTCTCGGGGAAAAAGCTAAAGGTTTGCCCGAGTTATTGATACAAGTTTTGCCAAGATTACTAGCCACGAAAAAGGAAGATTGGGATGCCATTTCAGCTTGTAAACAGAAACAAGACGAAGACACTAGTGATTTTTATTCTAGATTTGAAAAATGTTTTATTATTAACAGTGGTCTGAAAACAAGTAGTGAATAATACACTCATCTTTTTGTTACCAAACTAGTCGAGAATTCAAGTCCACAAGTTAAAAATAGAGTATTGAAAGTCGAAAGTACCTGGCAAGCTAATACTCCGTCACAGATGCTTCAAATGCTCCAGTATCACCAGAACAGAATCAGGGAAGAGCAGGAACACGAAAGAAGACGTATGAAAGACACGAAAATGAAAGTATTAGTTGCACAATCTGTTCCACAAGACAGTCAGAAGAGGGGTCCGAATGAAGCCAGTCATCCTGCAGCTCCCGTTAGAGGGACCTGCAATTACTGTAAACAGCCAGGTCATTTTATAAACGAGTGTGCAGTTCTGAAACACAACATAGCTACTGGTAAAACTAAAGAAAGACCACGTCCGCGTAGACAAGAACAAGTTTCACAGACTTCTCAGCCACCACAGAATGCACAACAGTCAGTTACAGCACCGCAGCCTATCGCTGCAACACAGCATGTTACACAGCAGATGTACCAGTATGCCCAGACAGAGTATCCAGATTATCAGCCGTATTCATGAAACAGCCTAGAGAGGGAGGTAGGCTTGCCTCTCATCGAGATACCTGTAGATCAAGAGGGTCCCTATGTACACAGTCAAGTATTAGGGAAAGACAGAAAGTTTTTGATTGATACAGGGGCAAGTAGGACTACCATCAGTCATGACGAGGTTCCAGGGGCTCCGCTCTCAGGCTCTAGAAATGTTTCCCTTGGATTTTCAGGAAAGCCTATTGTTAATGAGAGATCGAAAATCGTTACTCTAGAAGTCGGTCCATTGTCCCGAACTACTGATTTGTTACTCACGAAATCTTGTCCAGAAAATTTGTTAGGCATTAAAACATTGAAAGAATTAGGAGCAGTAATTTGTTGTTCCCCAGAGGGGGTCCACCTGTTCTTGAGAGACTTCAAAGGTCATTATGTATTACGTGATTTTGATCCAAGATTATTGAATGTACCACAGCATTTATGGGCGCAAGGTCCAACTGATGTAGGTTGTATGCATATCACACCCCATCGTGTGACTCTGAAGCAAGGTGTGGTTTTACCACGAATCAGACAGTACAAATTGCCACCTGAGGCTGTAGCAGCCTTATCCAAAATTATTGACGAGCTTATTGCCCAAGGAGTGGTTGTAGAAACTGACTCCAACGTATGTAATTCTCCTATCATTCCAGTCCTGAAACGTACTGATCCAAATGCACCCCCAGTATATCGATTAGTGATTGACCTTCGAGAGCTTAATAAATGTATCATACCCCAGTACCCAGTAGTCCCAGATATTTCATCCCTCTTGACAGCCATTGATTCTGAAGCTACGTTCTTTACAGTTATCGATCTCAAGAACGCATTCTTCAGTGTCCCCATTCATCCAGACAGCCAGTATCTTTTCGGATTCTGTTTAAATGGAAGAAGCTATCAATTCACACGAGCACCTCAAGGTTTTACAGAAAGCCCTAGTATTTACAGTCAAGCACTTAAGAGACAACTAGACAATATTCACATGCCAACTAACACTGCCCTGCTCCAGTATGTCGATGATCTACTGATCACAGCCCGTTCTGAACGTGACTGCGAGCGAGCGTCACTTACAGTTCTGTATTTTCTGGCCGAGATGGGGCACAAGGTGTCCCCTTCCAAATTACAATTCTGTGTCCAGCAAGTGGTATACTTGGGACACTTACTGTCCAAGAGGGGTAGGCAGTTGACACCTGACCGTATCCAGTTAATAGCACGTCTTCCACAGCCCAAGACACAGAAGGAGGTACGAGCTTTTATCGGCCTCACTTCTTACTGCAGACAATGGATTCCTCAGTATGCATTTCTAGCCAAACCACTGATACAGTTAACGACACAGGAGGCAGCCGTATCGACTGTCCTCCCTTGGACCCAGGAACATACACTTGTTTTTAATGAGTTAAAGAAAGCCTTATGCCAAGCACCTGTTCTAGCAATACCGAACTACAGTAAACCTTTTACACTTTTTGTCACAGAACGAGATGGTACTGCATTATCTGTTCTCACACAAGACCAAGCAGGACAATACAAGCCCTGTGCTTATTTCTCGAGCACATTAGATCCGGTGGCCCAGGCTCTGCCTGCGTGCCTCAAGTCAGTTGCAGCCACAGCTCTAGCTATCAGACAGAGTGATTCCATAGTGTTAGGACACTCCCTGACAGTACAAGTTCCACACTCCGTGGAAGTTCTTTTAAACCGAACACAAACTCAGCACTTGACAATTGCACGTTTAACAGGTTATGAACTGACACTGTTTCAGCCACACATAGAAATCAGACGCTGCAACATTTTAAATCCTGCTACACTGTTACCGTCAGTTACTTCAAATCCTGCCACACATGACTGTGTGGAAGTTGTTAACACCATGACAAAGCCAAGACAAGACTTGACGGACATTGCATTACCTGATCCAGACCTGACACTTTATGTGGATGGTTCATGTATGAGAATAAGTACAGGAGAACTAGTAGCCGCGTATGCAGTGACTACTGACACTGAAGTTATAGAAACACATCGTATTGACACCCTGTCTGCTCAAGCAGCAGAGCTAGTCGCTCTGACCCAAGCCTGCATACGTGCCAAGAACCTGAAAGTTAACATATACACAGATTCACGTTATGCATTCGGAGTCGTACACGACTTTGGAGTGCTCTGGCAAGAACGAGGTTTTATGACTTCTCATGGAACCAAGATCCAACATGGTCTCCTCATCCAAGCTTTGTTAGATGCAATACATTTACCGACAGCTATCGCTATCATGAAGTGCAAGGCACATATGAAAGTCACTGACATTATTTCCCAAGGTACCGATCTCAATCAATCAATCAATCAATCAATCAATCAATGGCACTTATAGAGATCGCTACTTACCCGTAGGGTCTCAAGGCGCTGGGGGGGGGGGGGGGCGCTACTGCTCGAACAGCCAGGTCTTCAGCTTCTTCCTGAAGGAGAGGTGGTCTTGGGTCAGGCGCAGGTCGGGAGGGAGGGAGTTCCAGGTCTTGGCGGCCAGGTAGGAGAAGGACCTTCCTCCTGTTGTCGCTCTTCGGATGCGGGGGACGGCGGCGAGGGCGTGGTTGGCTGATCGGAGGTGGCGTTTTGGAGCGTAGAAGTTGACTCGGCTGTTGAGGTAGCTCGGGCCTTGGTCGTGTAGGGCTTTGTGTGCGTGGGTGAGGAGGCGGAAGGTGATTCTTTTGTTGACGGGGAGCCAGTGAAGGTCTCTCAGAGGTCCGGAGATGTGGCTGGTTCGTGGGATGTCGAGGATGAGTCTGGCTGAGGCGTTCTGGATCCGCTGGAGTCTCTTCTGGAGCTTGGCGGTGGTACCGGCGTAGAGGGCGTTGCCATAGTCCAGCCGGCTGGTGACGAGGGCCTGGGTGACGGTCTTCCTGGTCTCGGTGGGGATCCACCAGAAGATCTTCCGTAGCATGCGTAGGATGTTGAAGCACGCCGAGGAGACGTTGTTGACTTGCCTGGTCATGGAGAGGGAGGAGTCCAGGATGAAGCCCAGGTTTCGTGCATGGTCTGTCGGTTTGGGTGCGGTGCCCAGGGCGGGAGGCCACCAGGAGTCGTCCCAGGCGGAGGGTGAGGAGCCCAGGATGAGGACCTCCGTCTTGTCCGAGTTCAGTTTCAGGCGGCTGGTCGTCATCCACTCGGCTACCTCTTTCATCCCTTCGTGCAGGTCGGCTCTGGCGGCGGCGGGGTCGTTGGTCAGGGAGAGGATCAGCTGGGTGTCGTCGGCGTAGGAGATTATGCTGAGGTTGTGTTTGCGTACGATGGCCGCGAGGGGGCTCATGTAGACGTTGAAGAGGGTGGGGCTCAGAGATGATCCTTGGGGGACGCCGCAGATGACTTTGGAGGCCTCTGACTTGTACGGTGGTAGGCGGACTCTCTGTGTTCTTCCTTCGAGGAAGGAGATGATCCATTCCAGCGCCTTGTCCTGGATTCCGATGTTGCTGAGGCGCCGTACTAGGGTGCGGTGGCAGACCGTGTCGAATGCCGCGGAGAGGTCTAGGAGGATGAGGGCCGCTGTTTCTCCATTGTCCATCAGGGCTCGGATGTCATCGGTGGCGGCGATGAGGGCGGTCTCGGTGCTGTGGTTGGCTCGGAAGCCAGACTGTGAGGGGTCGAGGGATCCGTTTGTCTCGAGGAAGGCGGCCATCTGCTTGTTGACGGTCTTCTCGCTGACTTTGGCTGGGAACGGGAGGAGCGAGATGGGGCGATAATTCTTGAGGTCGGTGGGGTCCGCTGTTGGTTTCTTGAGTAGAGCGCTGAGTTCGGCGTGTTTCCAGCTCTCCGGGAAGATGGTGGTGGCGAAGGATGTGTTGATGATGTCTCGCAGGTGGGGTGCGATGACAGCGTCGGCCTTGTTGAAGACGTGGTGAGGGCAGGGGTCGGTCGGTGATCCGGAGTGGATGGAGTTCATCGTGCGGATGGTGTCTTCGGTGCTGATCGGGGTCCAGGCGTGGAGGGTGGTGGTGGGCGGTGGTTGTTCGGTCCTGGTGTGCGTTGGTTGGTTGTTGAAGCTGTTGTGTATGTCCGCGATCTTGTTGTGGAAATACGAAGCGAGGGAGTTGCAGAGGTCTTGCGATGGGGTGATGTCGTTGTTTCCTGCGCTGGGGTTGGAAAGCTCTTTCACGATGTTGAAGAGTTCCTTGCAGTTGTGTGCGTTGATGTCCAACCGGTCCTTGAATGCTGTTTTCTTGGCGGCGCGGATCAGCTGGTGGTGTTTCCGGGTGGCAAGTTTGAAGGAGGTCCTGTTGTCCGGTGTCGGTTCCCTTCTCCAGACTTTCTCGAGGGTTCGGCAGTTCTTCTTGGAGCTCTTGAGTTCCTCGGTGAACCATGGGGCCTTCTTGCTGCCGGGTCTGCTGGGCGGGGTCCTCAGTGGGGCGAGTTCGTCCGCGCAGTTGCTGATCCACTTCGTGAGGTTGTCGGCGGCCTGGCTGGGGTTCGTTGAGCTGGCCGGAGGGTGCTGGCTCAGGGAGGTGGCGAGCTGGTGTGCTGTGATCTTGTTCCAGCTTCTGCGGGCGGCCTGTTGCTGGTGGTGGTGGGTCGTCGTTCTCTTGAAGGTGAAGTGGACGCAGCTGTGGTCCGTCCATTGAAGCTCGGTGGCGTGGCTGAAGTCGATGTCTGTGCTGGATGAGAAGACTGCGTCGAGTGTGTGTCCGGCGAGGTGGGTGGGGGTGGATACCAGTTGCTTGAGTCCCAGGTTGGCGAGGTTGTCGAGCAGGGTGCTGGTGTTGCGGTCGTTGTTGTTCTCTAGATGGAAGTTGAGGTCTCCCAGGAGGATGTAGTCAGCGGAGGGGAGGGCGTGCGGGCTGACGAAGTCGGCGATGTCCTCGCTGAATTGTGTGCGTGGTCCAGGGGGTCGGTAGATCAGGGTGCCTCTGAGGGTGGTGTTCGGGTTGGTGTGGATCTGGAAATGCAGGTGTTCGGCGCTGGTCAGGGTGTTGTCGGTGCTGGTCGTGAGATGGATGGTGCTCCTGTGGACGATGGCGATGCCTCCTCCCATCTGGTTGGCGTTTCGGTCCCTCCGGACGATCTTGTAGCCCTCTGGGATAGCGATGGCGATGTCGGGAGCTGAAGAGGTGTTCATCCAGGTCTCCGTGAGGAAGGCGACGTCAGGGGCAGTGGTGTCGAGGAGATCGAACAGCCAAGCTCACAGCTCAGGCTCCAGACATTCCAGTTAACACGACACAGACACTCACTCCAGATCAGACTACTTGTATGACAGTTAAGGACCCTACACAAGATGTCATAGACATACAGTTACATGCTACTCCCGATGAAATTAAGAAATGGTCCGAACAAGGAGGGGTCCAGACAGATCAAGGATGGTTGACGAAGGGAAAAGCCACATGGTTTCTCCCCGACTCTATGGTTCAAGTCATTATTAATACCGCACATAGTCCAGCACATCTAGGAGAAAAAGCTATGTTAGACAGTATTCAGAACCTTTGGTTCAACAAGCATTTACGAGCTGCAGCCAAGCAGAAAGTACGTACCTGTATGATATGTTGTCAGTTCAATCCAGGTAAAAGTGTCCCGGTGGAACAAGGTGGATTCCAACCACCTGACCACCCTTTTGAAGTCCTCCAGATGGATTATATTCAAATGGAGCGATGTCGAGGTTTCAAGTATGTCCTCGTAGTTGTATGCGCTTTGTCCAGGTGGACAGAAGCATATCCAGTTCCAGATTACACAGCTGCGACCACTGCCAGGCAGTTGGTTCGTGAGTACTTTCCCCGCTATGGATTGCCTAGGGTCGTGTATTCAGATAACGGCCAGCCATTCTCATCCGAGCTCATGAAACATGTTTCCCTTCTGTTAGGGTACCAGTGGAAGTTCCATTGTGTACGCCATCCTGAAGCAGCCGGTCTCGTAGAGAGACATAACCAGACTTTGAAAATCCGCATTGCTAAAGTGTGTACAGAAAAAGGTGTAGACTGGCTAGTAGCTCTGCCAGTAGCTCTCTTTTACATGAGAATGGTTGCACATTCCAGATCAGGTCTGTCCCCGTATGAGGTCGTATTCGGCTGCCCTCCAAACATGTGGGGTACACCTAGACCCCGCAGTATTACAGACGTTTCCAGTAATATGCTGACAGATTACCTAGCTTCCTTGATGTCTGCCCTACACTCTTGTCGTTCACAGGTTGCCGCTGCATTTCCAGACAACACTGAGGTGAAACCGCATGAAGTCGTTCCGGGAGAATATGTCCTGGTGCGAAATTTTGATCGTTCAAGTCCGCTGGAACCCCGTTGGAAGGAGCCCCAGCTGGTGTTATTAACAACAAGGACTGCAGTCAAGCTTGAAGGCCGCAAGGGCTGGGTGCACACCAGTCATATCAAGAAATTCCATGGATTGCGACAAAAGACATTTATCAAAGACTGCCCTATTCTTAAGGACTGCCCAAACACAGACTCTGAATTCAAAATTCCACTGTTAGAGAAAACTCCGCAGCAGGAGTATAAAGCCAAGTTGAGGTCTAGTAAAATAAGTCAGCCAGTTTAATTGTCCAAGTCCCTCTCGGGTGAAACGGTTAGACAGGTTCCTGACATGTATGAGATAGACCCTCACAGTGAGAGAGTTAGTCAAAACTCTAAAAGATGTATTATCGTTCTATTCTTCTTATTATTTTTGAGTCTTATGGTTACATGCATAAGTTATGCTTTACATTTATGTTTTCCAATTTCACATGTACATATGTTTTCTAATGTTACAGTAGAGCACACATTTAGTGATCTGCCTCCTCACGAGCTATCCTATCGTCTTGCTATGCGTAACAATACATTCATTCGAATGTTGCACTATTCACACCAGACCAGCAATGCCACTAATTGTTGGGTGTGTGGTCGACTCCCCCCTTTCCAGACACCGAAGGGAGTTCTGCCACTTTTTCCCTATCCGTTTTCACATAATGGTTCGTGTGGAGCATGGTCCACGTTAACATCATCCTCAACTGATATGTCCCTTCTGAATAGAACATGTTTTCCAGACAAGGAAGGTCTTTCCCATAGAACAGGGTTAGATCTAGAGAATGAAGTATATGATTTAGGTAATTACTCCTCGAATTTCATGGTCCTGAATGTTCAGTCCGATACTACTCCAGATTTGCCTGCTATTTCAGTACTACCAGTCAAAGGCGAATTATGTGTTAGAAAGAATGGTTCCGCACATGTAGTTCATAGTGATTGTACTACTATTGTCGAGTATAGTGACAGTGGGAAATGTATTTTCAAAGCCTCACGTCATTCTTATTTTGTTTGTGGTCAGACCGCATATGTTCGTCTGCCCCTCGATTGGGATGGAACATGTTACATTGCCTTCCTACTGCCACCAGTTTTTCTAGCCCCATCCGATTATCACAGAAACACACACCTAGTACACGTCAGACCTAGAAGGGAGATCGAGTCCCCAATTGTCGATCAAACTGAAACTACTCTAGAACAATACCAAGACTTCAATAAAGGTTTCTTTTTCTTTATAGGACCTGTCCAGAATAGTAAGTTAATACGTAGGTTAACCAGAACCCTTGAAGCAGTAGTGAATGAGACTACTTCTGCTCTAGGTAACTTAACTGAAGAGCAATTTGCTATGCGTTTTGTTGTGCTCCAAAATCGTCTCGTTCTTGACGTCATACTGGCCGATAGAGGAGGAGCTTGTAGAGTCATCGGATCTAGTTGCTGCATTTTCATTCCTAATAACGCGCCGTCTGTTTATTCAGCTATAACCAGACTTCATAAAATTGCCCATCAGTTACACCAGAATCCAGGCACCTGGACATGGTCCGGTTGGCTCTGGAGTATAATATCTGCCTGGGGATGGAAAGTATTGTCATTCCTGGGTATTGCAGTAATGATCATATTCAGTTGCTGCCTCTGTTTACAATGTGGCCCTGCGATTTGTGGCATGTGTGCTACCTCTTGTATTCCTAGTCCTAAGTCCCGTTCCAAGACAATTCGAGACGAGCAAATGATGCTATATGAACAGATAGATGGTATCATGAATATTGATGTTTCCTGATGGAAACGTAGGGCACAAGGAGGGAATGTGGAAAAGTAAATTTTGCCATGTTATATGTGCCTACGTGTTCCCCATTTTTATGCTATATGTGCATGATCGATATGCATGTATCCCCCTATGATCGATTAAAGACGCAATTATAGTTGTGTCCATCTCTAGTACGCCAGTTTCCAGTTCTCGTGAAAGCAACGAGTATTAGGCCTATGTTGCCACATTCTACAGTGTGCACGTTAATTCATTGAATTGTCCCCGTTTCTAGGCCTCAAAAGGGCCCGGACATCAGATTCAGCTCCAGTCTCCTGAACCCACTCCGAGGAGCGATACAGCCCCCACCTGCATCCCTGACCCTTCACTTACTTCCTGCCTCACAGTGCCCGGCCCGGCCTGGCCCTGCCTCCCAGTCTGCCAAGAGTATGTTATGCTTCTAGTTATCAGTCCAGCCCTCCTTCTCTGCATTCCTAAGCTACTGAATCACATCAATAGTTTCAGCCATGGTCTAGCCTTTCTGTCTCCATGTAAGAGAAATACTGTATTAATATTCATAGGATATTCCTAGCACACGCAATACATGTAGAATTATGCACGCACTAGTCTTAGTGTCAAGTAGCCTTTGCCCTGATAACTTTTGGATTCTATCAACATGTACTCCAAACACCAGATACCAGATATGATATAGGTACAAGTCGTTCTGACACTGCAGACTTTAGTCTCCTCTTCTAGCGCAGAAGTCATAGCCCCCAGTTCCTCTTGGTAACACGTCATTGCCCGTTTGCGCGCACCACTAGGTTAAAGGTCCCAGCTGCTCAGGTAGCCCCCTCCATGTTTCCGCCCCATTTATGACATTTCTGTGACGTCTACATCACATGTCTATGTATACGCCCTGTACACGCCTTCTTGTTACACCCATTTTACTCTTATCTTTCGCGACTGCTACGAGTTACGCCTACTGCTACGCCTACTGTATTGAATGTAATGTAATTGTTTTAGTATATATATACTATGTACTGTTACTGAAAAGCTGCCCATGCCATTCCCATTCCCCGGCAGCTGCCTTCATTCTATTTCCGTGCAGGCTATCCAGTTCCTGTCCCTTCCCTTATGCCTGATTAAAGCCTGTCAGACTCAAGATACCTCGAATCCTGTCTCTTATTTATTGAGCTATCTGTTTTATTCACTGTATTCAAAAATTGTACCGGTAATTAATTATTTATTTACCACACCTGCATGACCCTGGTCAGTTCCTGCACACTACTGGACAGTACTGCTATGTTGTCTGCCATCTTTGCAATTTCCATCTTCACTAATCGTGTGTTCTTGCTCTGCAGGCGATGTGTACGAAGCATCTGTCCCTCCAGGCCACCCAAGACATCATTTGTCTTCTCTGCCTGCTGTGTTCTGCGTGCTCTACGTCTTCTCCATCGCACTCTGAGATTGCCTCTGCGGATCTGTGTTGGTGGAGTTGTGATGGTAGTACTTTGGCGAAGGCTGCCCTCAGGTGTTGCATTGGCCTCATCATCTGACGCCATGGGAACCAGTGTTGGGACAAGTGCCCTACGGGAATTTGGTACATGTGACTGTTTAGTTGGCAGAGCTGGTGTGTCCTCGTGTTCAGATTCGCTGGAGTGCTGCATTTCCTGGACCTGACTATCCCCAGCCTTAACACGCTCTGCATCTGTGAGGTTAAACAGTGCAAAACAGCATTAATTCATGCTTGTGAGGTCATGTCACAGTTGACAATTTTTAAATTTGTCATTAATTTGAACATCTGCTACACTTTTTGTATTCGTTTTTTTGCATATGTGTTTGTTTGTCATTGTAACTGCTTGCCCTGCCTACATCTCCCATAATGCACTTCCCTTTTGGAAAACAAATGTAGTAAATGCTTTACAGCGTGCACTTATGCTGCCCACTCGTGGTGAAAATTGCAAAAAACACAGTTGATGGACAGAATGTAGAACAATGTCATACATTCACCCCAGTACAAGGATCTGGGCCTAAATCCATCGTTTTTTTTGCACTCCACGCCACCCTGGGTTAGACACTGGCTATATGCAAATCAGCTCTGACCCTGTGCCTCATGGGAACAGTCCAGTCCGAACTACCAAGCCATGTCTTTCCCAGACCGGAATCAAGCATCCAAGGACCGGTTTCTGGCTATCAGCCTTCATCAGCCTGGATAGCTTGACTCCAGTGGTGTGGAGAGCCTGGGACTCACGTCTGAGCATACCCAGCCCACTTGGGGTGAAAATTGCAAAAAACACAGTTGATGGACAGAATGTAGAACAATGTCATACATTCACCCCAGTACAAGGATCTGGGCCTAAATCCATCGTTTGTGAATTCGCGCATTTCGCCCATACTTAGTTTGTCCACAGCCTGGCTAACGTAATTGCTAAATTACGACTATGAAAAAGAGTTGGGTCCGGTGTAACAAAGACTCCTAGATATTTAAATCCTTATTCAGCGACTTCTAGTTTGCAATCTCTGGGAAGACGGGGAGTCTGTCCCCAAAGCACAAACAGCACAGATTTACACCAATTAATGGCATACCCTGAATATTTGCCGAAGTTTGTGAAGATATTCAACACAGCGTGTATGGATTTATATGGGGATGCAAGATACAGTAATATGTCATCGGAATATAGGGATATTCTGTCCTCATGGTCCACCATCCATCGCAAGCCATGCACTATCACATCTTGACGGATCCAGGCTGCCAAGGGCTCCAGCATGAGGAAATACAACAGTGGAGACAGCAGACATCCCTGCCTAGTGCCCATCCTCAGCGTGAATGCCCGGGACATATAGTTATTAACTCTCACCTGTCCCTGTATGTCAGTGAATAACAGTTTCACCCACCCTATACGTTTGGGGCCCAGTCCGACTCTAGTAAGGACTTCAAATACATACGGCCACTCTATGGAGTTGAATGCCATGGAGGCATCTAGGGACAATATAATTGCATCTTCTGCCAGACATTCCCTGTATGCCATCATATTATGGAGTCGGCGTATGTTAAAAGCCGTATTTCTTTATGGCATAAAACCAGACTGGTCTGTGTGTACTGAGGAGAAAATCACTGTCCCACGTCGTGTAGCAAGAACCTTTGCCGAAATTTCTGCCTCCACAATAATCAACTATATAGGCCTGTACGAGCCACAGTTATCCACAGGTTTGCCAGCCTTGTGAATAACAACAATAATAGCTATTCGTTGGTCTGCCGGCAGCTGTCCCCTCTCAAAACTTTCCTCGTACATGCCCGTAAGTGCGGGACCACTTGACAGGACGGGACTTCGAGGAACTCAATGGGGGTACCATTCGGCCCCATCACTTTCCCAGACTTAATTTGACCAATGGCTTTCTGGAGCTCTACAATTCGTTAAGTCCTCATCTAGTGCATCTCTATCGAGTTCCAAGAGGGTCGGAACATCACTATCTAGTAGGAGCTGACGTGAGTCTTCTGCTGTGTATTTGGTGGAAGGAGAATATATTCTTTCGAGGTTATCTGTGGATGCCTCTGCGATATCTTTGGGATGATTAAGTACCTCCCCATTGGGCAGCTTCATTCGACGCACCCTTCTACCCTGTTCCCACCTCTCTAACCGCGCTTGGGTTTTTCCTGCTCTGTCCCCCAATTCATATAGTCGATGTTGGGTGGCACGATATTTAGCCATCATGTGTTCGCGAGCCTTGAGTCTATACTCATCCTGTTTCAAAGTCAATCTATGTTGCGTAGAGGTGAAGAGATTGTTCGCATGATCTGCCTCGATCCCCTGGAGCTCATCCTCTATCTGGACCAATATTTGGTGACGTTTTTGCAATATAACTTGTTTTCAGTGACAGGGCTTGCGCTGCTCTGCGATTCACGCTTTATTGGAGTATGGACTTGAAGCCCCACCCGCTGTCTGCCCATATTTGTCTTTGGCATGTGTCATTGCCCTTTGTAAATGTTGGCTTCTGATTCGTTAATAGGCTTGTTTTTACCTCCTTAGTACCGCCTTATCTTCATTCGTTACCTCCCGTGAACACTGGTCCTTTTACTTTTGTTGTTACATTGTAGTCTTATTTAGTCTGTAAGCACTATTTTCTTTAATGCGTTTCTCCTACTGCTGGCACTACATGCTTTCCAGCAACATTCAGAGTATGTAGCGCTCCATGCGTGCTTTCAAAGGGCGCTTTGCCCCATGCCACGCTTTCACTTCAATAGCGGCTGCAGACATTTCTTTGGACACGGCTCATCTAAAGAAAGTGTCTGGCCTCTATTAACATGAAACCGCGCTTGTAAACAACAAGCATTTGCAATGCAATAGATCTCGCATTTTAGAAATTCTGACCTATTGGTATTGTAAATGACAATGCCTTTTATTATTGCAGGTTTTTAAACACATAATTAAAAGGCATTGCCATTTACAATGCCAATAGCTCAAAATCTCGAAATTGCAGGACCTATTGCATTGCGAATACTTGTTAAATGCTAATTCCTAACTGTAACCTGAAACCTTTGAGAGTGAGTGTGTGAGTGAGCTCATGAGTGACTCAGTAGGTCTGTGAGTGGGTGTGAGAGTGCCTGAGTGGGTCTGTCAATGGGTTTGTGAGCATCTGAATAGGATTTTGAGTGAGTGTGTGAGTGTCTGATTTGGTCAATGAGTTGTGCGTCACTGTCTCAGGGATTCTGTCAGTGAGTGTGTTAGTGTCTGACTGAGTCTTTGGGAGAGTGCATAATGTTTTCAGAAAGGTCTAAGAGTAGGTGTGTGAGTTTCCTCATAGGTCTATGTCTGAGTGCATGAGTGTCTGAGTGGGTCTGTGACTGGGCTCATGACTGTCTGAGTGAGTCTGTGAGTGGGTGCGATAGTGCTTGGGTAGGTATGTAGGTGGGTGCATCAGTTTCTGTGTTGGTCTGGCACTAAGTGCTTGAGTGTCTGAGTGGGTCTGTAAGTGGGTGTGTTGGTGTCTGAGCGGATCTGTGAGTAGGTGATTAAGTCTGTGAGTGGGTCTGGAAGTGGGAGCATTAATGTCTGAGTGGATCTGGGAGTGGGCAGATGAGTGTCTGAGTGGGACTGTGAGTGCGTGTATTAGTGTATAAGTGAGTGTGTGAATGCATGTTTTTTTTATTTCAACAAGATTCCTGACTGTCACGATGGTACACAGTAGGCTGCACTGTGCGCCACGATCGCAGCACATTTAAAAAACAATATGAGGCATTTCAATACTCATAAGGGTTCTCTCAGAGGCCCTTACAATGCACCCATGTGGTCAGGGTGCACATACCCTGATCCCTTCTATAATTTATAACCTCTATTTTCATCCCTCGGGACAGTGTCCCGGTATATAAAACAACAGCCCCAGCGTTCTACACAGATTGCAGCCAGCCAATCACAGCACAGCGCCAGGCGCATGATGGAATCACAAAGGGGCCTAATCCCTAGATATACAAATTTGTTTTTTCATCTAATATCTGAAAAACTACTGAAGGGACTCATACCAATTTACAAAAAGGTCACTTTCTGAACAAAGACCGACCTTTCTGCCTAATTTCATTTAAATCCATAAAGTTTTTCAGGCTTTGGTCGTGTCTAAAATTACTATGGGAAAAAACATGGAAAACTTACATATTTTGACCCACCCTTTTTCTCTTTCACCCAGTTTCAGGGATCACCCTGAAACTTTCCATTCACAACAAGACTCACCGGCACACTTTTTTTGGAAATGTTCGAAATGATTCATCAACCGGCGCCAAAGATATAGGCAAGTCAAAAAATGCTTTTCTTATGGAAACTAGATATTAAATATAACTACCTACTGCGGACCACCAGTAGGTAGTTATAGTTAAGACCAAAGTTTCCTTAAGAAAAGCATTTTTTGTTTTGCTAATAACTTTAGTGCCGCTTGACAAATCCCCGGGAAGTTTTAACAAAACTTCCCCTTTGTGATTCAGCTGCAATGTTTAAAGTTTCGGAGGGATCCGGTCAGTGAAGGCTGAGAAAAAAGGGAGGTCCCAAACTGCGTTTTCCCCATGTTATGTTTATGGGGATTTTTCAATTTTTGAACACAACTACAGCCCGACCTCCTGAACAAAATTACACCAAATTTGACGGAAAGGTAGATGTTGGTCCAGAAAGTGTGCATTTTGTGATTTGGTGTAAATCTGTTCAGAAGTTTTTGAGATATCTAACTTTTAAAAAGTGTAGATATCTGGGGACCTAAGTCCTTGCAGTGGACTCCAAGATTCTACTGAAATTTGATTGTCCGCCAAAGACTTCAGCCAGAAACTGTTGGCTGCCATCTTGTGACTCTGCATTAATCCAAGTCTTGCAAACCAAGTAAAAAATCAAGGTGTTATAAATGATACATATATTGGGAGTTCTGCTTGGCCACCCCATCCCTGGGGACTGCCATCTCCCCGGGGCAATGAACACTGTAAATTCATGGGGGGCCACTCTGCCACAGGGACACCACCTCTCAGAAAAACACAGTTTTTTCAAGCAATGTGGGGGAGGTCCTAAGGCCTCCCCCACTGTCCCAGGGACCACCGCCTCCATGGGGCAAATACATTATTGAAAAAAAAGGTGAGGAAGACCTATGGCCTCCCCTGCAGTTCCAGGGACCGTCAACTCTCCAGGCAATTAATAGGAATGCCGTGAGGAATGCCAAGACCCCCCCCACAACCCCATGGCACCACCACCTCCCCAGGGAACTTAATAAGATTGCGTGGCATGCCTGATCCCTCCCATAGTCTAGGGGACCGCCACCTCCCTGGGCACAAATACAACAGTGAAGGGGGTCCGTAGCAGACCCAAGGCCCAGGGGACCACCACCTCCCCAGAGCTAAAGTTTACAGTGGAAGAGGGCTGCCTGGCCCCACTCATGGAGCCCTACATGTCCCTAGGAACCGCGACCCCCCAGAGTCAGCTCCAGCAATGTCCAGGGGAGGGAGTACCTCTCCTGCCAAGCCATTTCAGCAAGAGAGAGCAGAAAATGCACTTGCTTGCTAAATGCAAAGCATGTTTGTTTATCTGCCTGCTGTTGAGGGACCAGAGAAACATACACATTGCTTTGAGATCCAGGGAGCTGAATGTTAGCGGCTCCTTGGGTCTCAAAGCAATGCTGGCTCCTGCAGGAGGCGGGTAGCCGGCAGGCAACTGCAGGGGCCTTCATTCTCCTCTGTGGGACCAGGGCACACACACTGTAGGATGCGTGTCTAAGGATTGGGTTCCCAGGTCCGAAATCATCCAGGGAAAGGGGCCACATGCTCCCCTTTCCCTTTAAAAAATATATATATTTAAGTAAATGACCGGCCACTGGGCATTGGGTCCCCAAGGCCAAAATTAGCCTGAGAAGGGGGCCTCCTTACTTATTTTAAAAAAATATAAAGGGCAGGCCTTGGGGGAATGGGGTCACCAGGGCTAAAATCTGCCCAGGGAAGGGGGCCAAGGTCCTGGCAATGGGGTCCCCAGGGCAGAATTTTACTGTGGCAGGGGGACTGTGCAGCCTTCCTCCCCATCTAAAAATGCTTGGCCCCGGTGGATGGCGTACCTGCGACAAATATGACGCAGGGAAGGGGGGGCACGAAGCCACCTTTTCTTTATAATAATAAAAAAAAGAAAATGGTACTGGCACAATGCCGGTGATCCCGCCTCCTTTCTGCAACACTCTGCAATCATGCCTCCTGGCATGCTACTGGTTAGGGGTTGAAGACCTCTTGGCTGCTGAGAGTCCTTAGGGGCCAACAAGACCTCATGTTACCTCCAGTAAATCCCACACAGAGAGTTCACTGAGAGGGGATCGGAGACCACGTCCCCCTTACTCTACTGACAATTTCTTGAGTGATTTAATGTGTGAGGTCATAAGTAATGCATGGGGACATGGGGGCATAAGTTATAGTTTGTTCAGCTGTTTTGTATGACTGAAACGTGAGCCTAACTATAATGTCCATGTGACCTTTGGCTTTTTCAGGATATTTCTAAGGTTCCTTTTTATTTTATTTCTTAGCCAAAATGCCCTTTTAACCTTTGTTTTTTCAGTGTATTTCGAAGATTTTTTTACATT
The DNA here is from genome assembly GCF_964261635.1 of Lissotriton helveticus. Taxonomy (NCBI): domain Eukaryota; kingdom Metazoa; phylum Chordata; class Amphibia; order Caudata; family Salamandridae; genus Lissotriton; species Lissotriton helveticus. The sequence goes on from NC_136068.1 coordinate 1,763,914,335, forward strand.
TTATTTCTTAACTGTAACCGGTAAACTTTGAGAGTGGTGTTTTAGTGAGTGTACGAGTTACTCAGTAGGTGTGGGTGTGAAAGTGCATGAGTGGGTCTGCAAGAGGGTGTGTGAATTTCCTAGTGGTTTTGCGATTGGCTCTGTGAGTGGATGCATAAGTGGCTGAGTTTCTCTGTGAGTGAGTACCTGAGTTTGTGAATGTTTCTGTGAGTGAGTGCATGAGTCTCTGTGTGGGTCAGTGATTGGGTGCCTGAGTGTCTGAGTGGACCTTTCAGTAGGTGTGTGAGTCTCTAAGTGGGTCTGTGAGTGGTTGAGCAAGTCTATGAGTCTGTCTGTTCGTGTTTTGGTGTCTAAGTGGATCTGTGAATAGGTCTGTAAGTGAATGCGAGAATGTGTGGGTAGATCTGTGAGTGGGTGCATGAATAACACAGTGGGTCTGTGAATGGGTGCATGAGTCACTGAGTAAGACTATGACTGGGTTCATGGGTATCCTTTTGGGTATGTGAGTAGAATTATTAGTTTTTAAGTGGGTCTGTGAGTTGATGTATGAGTACCTCATGTCAGAGAGTGTATGAGCCTCTAACTGGGTATATCAGTAGAAGCATGAGTGGGTCTGTGAGTGGGCGCATGAATGTCAGAGTGGGTACATTAGTGTCGGAGTGTGTCTGTGAGTAGATGTATGAATATCTGAGTATGTCGTTGAGTGAATGTGTGAATTTCTGAGTGGGTCTGTAAGTGGGTGCATGAGAGGCTCAGTAAATCTGTGAGTACATGAATGAGTCTCTGAGTGGGTCTGTGAGAGAGTGTATGAGTCTCTGTGTGGGTCTGTGAGTGAGTGCATGATTCTCTAAGTGGGTCTGTAAGTAGGTGCACAAGTCTGTGAGTGAGTCAATTAGTGGAATTGTGAGTCTGTGAGCAGGGACTGTGAGTGAGTAAACAAGTCTCTGCGTGATTTTATGAGTGAGTGTATGAGTCTCTGAGTCGTTCTGTGAGTGAGTGCTTGAGCCTCCGTGTAGACGTGTCAGTGCATTAATATATAAGTGGGTCAGTGAGTGGGTGCATGAGATTCTGAGTGGGTGTGTGAGTCTCTGAGTGGGTCTGTGAGTGGGTGCATGATTCTCTAAGTATGCCAGTGAGCGGGTGTGTGAGTATCTGAGTGCTCTCTGTTTTGCCCTTTTCTGTTCTGCTTGACCTTTTCTTCTTGTTTTTCTGCCCTTTGTTTAGCCCCCTTCCGATCTGTTTTGGCTTTTCTGGTCATTTTTCTGCCCTCTGCTTTCTCTTTTCTGCTTGTTTTTCTGTACTCTTTTTTGTCTTTTTCTGTGTGTTTATCTATCCTCTGTTTTGCCTTTCCTGCTATTTTTCTGTTCCCGCTACATGGTTAGTTACAGCGCCCAACTTTTTCTTTTGCCTCAGCTCTAAAAGCGATTACCCACTTCCTTTTCCGCTTTCTCCTCACCACTCACTTGTTTTTATGATTTGAATCTTTTGATACAGCTAAAGCTCTTTCCAGGTTATTTTGTCTTATCGCTGATCATTTGTTTTGTAAATACATAGTCACCTGGTCTGAACTTGTTTAATTTGTTTTGGTTCAGATCAACAATTGGTAGTAGGGATCAGCATTGTCATTTTGTTTCTTGTTTTTGAGGGAATCTTGCAAAATATAAGCACTGCATACTACTTAACTATCACATCCACTAGTGAGCATGCGTTCAAGCAAGAATAGAGACACCTCCAACAGGAACTGATGTAGGTGAAAAGCAGTAGTGAGGCATCTGAGTGCCCACTCCTCCGCCTCTGCTTCAGTCAGGATCAAATTGTTACTCTTTCCTCAATCACAGTTTACAAAGAAAAAGATAGCAAAACATATGCCGTTATAAATGTTCCCCTCAGGCAAAGTTAAAAATTAATCTCACTTTTCCTGTCTGTAAATGACAAAGCTACAACTGTCTGGACAGCCCCAGGGAGGTACTTGTGTCTCTACACGGCACTCTAACTACTGCGAGGCTGATGGCGGTGTTGAGTGCTGGCACATAGAGAACTGTGGGCACTCATTTACAAGGCCCATAGCGGCCCTTTTGCACTGCTGCAGCATACGTTTTCTGCCACTCTGGTGGCAAATATCCCGCAGCATATTTACAAGGCCACACAAAGCCACTTTCTGTGGCTTTTCATGGCCTTGTAAATATGTGCCCCTTATACACGGAACACTGCATGTAAGGGACGTTCATGGGTGTTGCTGTGGGTGTTCCCACCCAACACTGAGGGAATCTGAAGCATTACCAGATGTACAAGGGGAGGCGTTAGGGAGGCACAGCAAGGAGAAACATGTAGAAAAAGGAAAACACCTCTTGTGATAGTTTTTATGAAGGAAGGTGTCCCTTCCTGCACAAAAACAATCACCCCTACAATGCAAACACCTGTGCCACATGGTGCAAGGATGTCTGAATTGGTGCAAGGAAGCCCATTGTGTACCACTGCAGGGGAAAAGGACATGAATGCACCATATCTTATGGACACAGCACATTCCTGCTCTTTTCTTTTGATGCAGGCAGCACAGCAAGATTGCTTGTGGCACAGCCCAGTGCCTAAACCACTTAAATGTGGCCTGTGAAGTTTAACAGGCGTATCCATCTGAAACACCAGCTGACCTAGTGGCTGTCTGCCTAACAGGAGACTTACTGACTGTCACCAGTTCTTCTGGCTTTTAGGTTCACTGGGCAGAATCTCATTTCCCCATCGGTAAGCTCTCCTACATTTCTGGACCAGTGGTGTGGTATTTTCCAATACAGTACTGAAGGATGGAGAATGTAAAGTATATAGTAGCAATCAGCCAACAAAACCATACCCCTCCCATGACGCACTTGCATAAAGAACATCATTGCCAATGTAGGTACTTTCACAATGATCTAACATAAAAACTGGTATAAAGCTACCCAAACACCACACAATTGAATTCAGTCTTTGACATGGAAAAAAGGCACAATGGTTCATTCTCCTACACTACTACCCTCTCTAATGTTTCATAGTAATAGCCTCGTTCTGAGCTGAAAGCGGATGCAAACGTGCTCCATGCAAAGTGCTATTAGTTCTGAGTGATTTCGATGCATAATGTCCACCTAGTAATTCCTTGTGGGCCTAGTGCTTGTATAACACTATGTTAAAAGGAATAGCATAAGATAAAGCCAGATACAAGTACGATTTCGGCCCCTGACTCCCCATTACATGAGGAAACAAAACTCAGTATTGGGTGCAAAAATGGACCCAATTCAATGACTCAATGTTGTGGGACATGGCCTTCTTGACTAAAGTCCCTTAAACTTTTTGCTTTCCCCCTAGACCATTTTCCTGACATAGACTTGCCAATTTTGGATGCTTTGGGTACTTTGCCACTGCTGATCAGTGTCAAAGTACAAGTGTTCACTGCGTAAAGTGAAATGGTAATTGGTTGTCCAGGATTTGTATGTTTGCCTTAGTAGTAAAGTCCCTAGTGATGTGCACTGTGTGTGCCAGGGCTGGTATTGTAAAGGTGCACAGAGAAGGGAATCAGGCCTGCAGTGTAGGACCTGTGCGCAGTTTGCTAAGTTAGCATGTTATCCTGACAAGTGAATGACCTATCAGGCCTTACTTTCCATTATTCGTACACAGTGGGCATCCCTGTGGTAGGTCCCGGGTATTCCCTGGGCAGGGTACAATGTAAGTAAAAGGCAGGACATACACTAAGGTGTGTGTTATGTCCTGGCAGTGAAAAACACTCTATTTCGTTTTCACTGCTAAAAGGTCATCCTGCCCATAGGACAGAATGGGGAAGCCTGGGAGTTGTGTTTGTTAGTCTAGTTTTCTATATGTTTAAAATGGAAACGTGAAGTTTACAATGTATGAACTTACAGTGTCATAACACATCTTTCTTTAAGCATTTCTTTGTGTCTCTGCTGAATGTGGATTGCCTGTCTGGATTTGAGAGGTGAGAGGAGCTGAGAGAGGTCTTGACCCAGGGAGGGGTTGAGATGGCACCAGGTTGCCCTGCATCTGGAGAGTAGGAGAGGAGAAGCCTGGGAGGTGAAAAGGCCTGGGCTGCTGCTATAAACCAATTGACCCATCTCCTGCTGAGTGATTAAGAATCTAGACCCCCAGTATCAAAGGGAGAAAGGAGACACTGGGAGGGAGACACCCAGAACTGATTTAGGCAGGAGTCAAGGACAACAAACTTCAAAGACATTTAGGGGTATAACTATGAGATCTGAGGCCCCTGAACGTTAGAATGGAATAGAAATGGCTTAGACCCATTTTGTGGTCAAGAGGAACCACTGTTAAGGAAAGAACAACTGAAGAGATTCTTGGGAAGGACCAACCCTTGCTTAGTGATCTGAGGCTGGTCTTCAGTTTGCTGTTTTAACCAAGGAAGAGGCTGTTGGACTGTGCTGTGTGTGCTTGGTCCCCCTACTTGAAGAAGACAGTGCTTTGTACTTTGTCTTGTAACCCCAAGGGGCGAGGTGAGCTGGCTCTCTGTTTGGAAACACAGGGACATAAAGGTTTCCGGAGAAGTTTTAAGCAATGCAGTGGGCACTTGTTGTGGCAGCTTGAGACCCTCGTAAGGTGTGCCCTGTGATCTTGGACACACCGAGGAGAAGTGAGACTCGGATGCACTGGGAGCGTGTTGTGGTGCACAGGAGACGTTGGTGAAGAGTGCCGGTTCAACGTGTGCATCCAAGGTGAAGCTAGTCTCGGATGTGCTGGGAGTGTGTTGTGGTGCATCGCAGGTGTTGGTGAAGAGCACCTGGTCACTGTGTGCATCGGATGTGAAGTGAGACTCGGATGCACAGGGTGTGTGTCGTGGTGCACTGCAGGTGCTGGTGAAGAGGGCCTGGTCGGTGTGTGCAGCGGCGGTGGAGTGAGTCTCAGATGCGCAAGTAGCATGTCTTGGTGCACAGGAGGCGTTGGTGAGGAGTGCCTGGTAAACGTTTGCATCGTAAGTGGAGTGAGTCTCGTACGCGCAGGGTACGTGTCTGGGTGCACTGGAGGCTCTGGTGAACAGTGCCTGATCATCGAGTGCACCGGAGGAGAAGTGAGGCTCGGACACAGTGAGCATGTGGTGTTGCAGCTGAAGGTGTTGGTGAAGAGCGCCTGGACATCGGGGCACCGGAATAGGAGTACGTTTCAGTGAAGCAGAGTGCGTGCTTCGGTGCAACCTGGGACTGTGGAGGTGATTGGCTGATCATCATGTGCACTGGAAGAAAGTGAGTCTCTGCAGCGTGGTGTGCATGTCTTTGTGCCAACTGATACCGCAGGAAGGAGTGCCTGGCGAACGTGCACTCGGAGTGGACGTGAAGTCCCATCAGCGTTGTGTGAATGGCTTCGTGCCAGAGGAGACCTGGAGGGTGTTGTGGTGAACATGCACCAAGAGAAAAGTGGGGTACGGGTGACCTGTGGCCGCCAGAGACCTTACTAACAGTTGCGGCCTGGACCGGCAGCCCCGGAGGAACTGAGCTGCCAGGCTGTGCCGCTGAGACCCATTGAGAAAGTTCTCCATGTAAGGCCCAGTTTGCTGAAGGAGGTGAGGATAGTGTGGTCACGCCCCCAGGTAACGTTAGTCACTACCTGGGCTGGGTGCGGGCTCGGAGGGACACTCTCTCGGCCTCTCAGTTCTTCTGGCAACATGAGCCTTTACTTCGGCTCAGATTGGGGCCCGTACTGGCAAACAGTGGCAGTATTGGGGGCAGAGTGAGAAGCTGCACTTTATGTCATCGTGGATACATTGAGGGGCAACTGTTATCGAAGAGACTGATTGTCATAATACACTTTGCCAATATTGCTGCTACCAAACTGCCGGATTGTCTTATGACGAACTACCAGACCCGGATTTGGATAGACTAGGCATTACGCCGTGACTAATAGATTAAACCGTTAAATTTCCTGACTAAGCTAAGAACCGGAACCATAAGATTGTATCAATCCTGCCTTGAAGAAGCCCCAGGCCTGCTGGCCGTTCAGGGGTGAAACACAAGTTGGCTGTTGACTTGATTTGCCAATAAATACGCCTTGCACAAATTAATGTGATTTTATTGGAATTATTCCAAAGAAGGAACATTCAAATCTTCAAGCCCCAGCACAACTCTTCTATTCTCGGATTGTCTTATGATGCCTGACATTATTTCTGCATAACGAAGTACACGATTGTAGCGCTACGCATTGCATTATTTCTCCATTGCAAAGTACAGGAATACCATGGTAGCTACTGCCAGGGAAAAGAAATGGCTTACGGCTAAGGAAGCTGAGTTCCTGGTTAATCCATCTCCCAGGGTACCAGCTTTCTATATTGTGCCGATAATTCACAAAGCACAACGGCCCCCACCTGGAAGGCCGATATTCTCTGGCATTAACTCCATACTTGAGCCATTGTCACAGTTTGCAGATTTTTTTCTGCGTGAATGTGTGATCACACAACCATCATTTGTGCAGGATACCACTGATATCCTGAGACATCTGCAGACGGTTACATATGATCCCGATGAGCAATTTCTAGTGACGATTGACATCGAGTCACTATACACGAACATACCCCAGGAGGCGACGCTGGTGGCAGCAGCTCGCTCGTTGGGGGAATGCGAGTGGTTTTATGACACTGGACAAACCTTTGTACTACAGTGCATTGAGGTAGCGTTGACACGCAATTTCTTTGCGTATAAACAACAACTCTACCTACAGACCTCGGGGACTTCGATGGGGGCAACTTTTGCCCCCAGCCTGGCATGCATCTATGTCGGCCAGTTCGAGGCAAACAACATCTATCATGCATCCAATCTCTTCCAGGGGAACATCGTCCTCTGGAAGAGATATATAGATGACATCCTGTGCATCGGTAGGGGTTCCTCTGAGACATTGGATTGGTTTCTATCGTGGCTTAACAGTCTCGATAGATGCCTTAGATTCACATTGACCGTGGATCGTCAAAAAGCCACGTATCTAGATTTAGATATCTATGCCAGAGATAACAAACTTATAACATCAGTCCATCAAAAAACAACAGATAAGAACTCACTGTTGCACTATAGGTCGTTCCATCCCAGGGCCTTGCGGGATAACCTCCCGGTGGGGCAATTCATGAGATACCGGAGGAACTGCTCCACAACTGACAGTTTTTTGGAGCAGACTGCAGAACTGGCTGACAAACTCACTGCTAGAGCCTACCCACAAAAAACTGTGAAACAAGCAAAAAAGTGGACACTCAATACCCCGCGGGAGGCCCTCCTTGACCAACACATTAAAGAACAGCAGGACTGCATTCCGATAATAACTACTTTCGGACCACACTCCACCAAAATCCACCAAATACTGAGGAAACATTGGCACATTTTAAGTACCAACTCTATGCACATTCCACAACCACGATTTGCCTTCAAGCGATCGTCTAGTCTGAAGGACCGGCTGGTCCATACACGCCCCCAGGTGAAATTACCGCACTCTAACATTCCACCGGGCCACTACCCGTGTGGCGACTGTACTATCTGCGCCCTCACCACGAAGACCAGTTCCATCATAAGAACCAACGGGAAAACCTGGTACCTAAATAGTTTTAGCAACTGCAACACATGCAATGTGATCTACAGGTTATCATGTCCCTGTGGACTGTACTACATTGGATTAACGACTAGAAAGATCAAAGTCAGAATCCAGGAACACTTAAGTACACTCAAAGAAGCGAAGCTCTCTACCAAATTGGTGCAGCATTTCACCAGCCAAAACCACAAACCTAGGGACCTCTGCTGGGTAGTGATTGAAAGAATGCAGGGAGATCAGTATAACATGAGTAATAGACTGCTCAAGAAAGAGGCACGTTGTATATTTGAAGAAGCCACGGACGAACATGGCCTCAATGAAATTATTGAGTGGAATAAGGTATCAGCAGTGTAGGGTTGTCTTAAATTATACACACCACTAATCAGTTTCCCTTGTACATAGAGATACCGTGGATGATGGTTGACAAATAGATGCTGAACTAAACGCAGACTTAACATGAAATGGCTTGCGTTATAACCTCTGCCCAGTAAGGCATCTAACATAGGCAGGGAATCCAGGCACCCTTTCAATAGGGTTTGAGCTCAGTCACTGTGTATATAGGCACTTTGATGTAGCACTGATTGTCGGGGTAGGCAGCATGTAAATAAACAATAAACAATACTGACACTATATAGCTGGGTTGTATTTATTTTTGGCTCACTAAAAATCTGAGAAGGGTGGTATCAAATAATTTGGAATCGATATTCTAAAATACAGCATTATGAATTCATGATTGACGATAGACACAGTGAAAATCGTTAGGGACTCAGAGTACTAGAGGAACATCCTGATCCAAAATGGCGGGCGAATAGAGCCGTGATGAGGCGTAACGTCGTGCTGAAGTTGACGCAATACACCCCGATCACGTGACCGGGAGCCCGACAATGAAATCGGGACGCCGGCTGAATCAGGACACACGCAGGGTGAGCAGAGACCATATCAGCGAGCGGTAACGGTAAGGAGCGGGATGAGCTAACCCGAACCATATGGGAACCCAAGAAGGGTTATGTAATCGATCAGGCAAATAGAGATTGACACCGGTAGAAGTGTTATGGAACCCAGAAGCCATGCGGGTTCAGTGACCGGGGGATTGTAGAAGGTGGTGATACGTCCCAATGATGGTGTCTGGTAGACATAGAATCACCTAGCAACAATAGCCACAGGGCAAGGGATAGGAGTAAAGCTACCATCAAAGATATGCAATATCCCTTCCAACGCTAACAAACCATAGCGCGATGGGAAGGGACAATGTTATGTGAAAGTGCAGTACGAGGGGGCAAGGTTTCAATATAATGTACATTTGTCGATTGTTTTACTGCAGATACCGACCTATAGGCGGTTGACGGCACCCATTAGGGGTGTAGGGGCATCCAACAGTCATACATTCTTCCACGGGGGCCGGGTAGGCACAACAGTGGAGGCCACCTGGTAATGTATAATCAATTATTGCCACTAACCAGAAGTAGAAATGCCACATTCAAACCAGCACTTTAACCGGTGCTTCTTATTGAGACACAACTCGTGTAATATATGTATATATGTGTGTTTTTGTTCCATGTCCGACTACAGGTACAATAAGGGGAGAATTCATAACGTGCAATTTATATGCTGACCCAAAACCCTGAAGAAATCACTGGTAAAATAAAGAACGGTGATGAAACATGTCTGTCTATTTTTAATAGAGTGAGCCAACAGCACAGAATAAAGTTGTAGTTGCCAAGTTTGCTCAGCTCTTTTTAAAGGTGGTATGTCTGTTTCTCATTTTGGTAGGGGTATTGGCACACCACAATGGGTTATGTAACACGTGTAACACATAATGGTTTTTTGGTTTGATTGCACTATCTTTATCCCCCTTTTTCTTTTGGGTTGACAGTAGCTGATGATGAGAAGTGAGGAATCAGGCGAGTACCAGTCTTTCAGATCCTCCCCTTGGTGTTGCTTCCGTGAGGCACTGTCAACCTCCCCTCCCCTTTTTTCTTCACAGTTGGAAGGTATAGGGAGGTGTTAGATCGGTGGTGGACCACACAGACACACATATATAGTTGTGAGAGTTGGTTTAGCCAGTGACAGTGTTTAGCACACTCAGACAGAAGGTGTAAGTATATCCTCTGTTTGACCGAACCAAATAAACTGGTTTTTTAACCACAGAGCATAAAAGGGGCAGGCCATTGTTGACGTTTAAGGTTTTACTGTGAGTGAGTAAACAAGTCTCTGCGTGATTTTATGAGTGAGTGTATGAGTCTCTGAGTCGTTCTGTGAGTGAGTGCTTGAGCCTCCGTGTAGACGTGTCAGTGCATTAATATACAAGTGGGTCAGTGAGTGGGTGCATGAGATTCTGAGTGGGTGTGTGAGTCTCTGAGTGGGTCTGTGAGTGGGTGCATGATTCTCTAAGTATGCCAGTGAGCGGGTGTGTGAGTATCTGAGTGCTCTCTGTTTTGCCCTTTTCTGTTCTGCTTGACCTTTTCTGCTTGTTTTTCTGCCCTTTGTTTTGCCCCCTTCTGATCTGTTTTGGCTTTTCTGGTCATTTTTCTGCCCTCTGCTTTCTCTTTTCTGCTTGTTTTTATGTACTCTTTTTTGTCTTTTTCTGTGTGTTTATCTATCCTCTGTTTTGCCTTTCCTGCTATTTTTCTGTTCCCGCTACATGGTTAGTTACAGCGCCCAACTTTTTCTTTTGCCTCAGCTCTAAAAGCGATTACCCACTTCCTTTTCCGCTTTCTCCTCACCACTCACTTGTTTTTTATGATTTGAATCTTTTGATACAGCTAAAGCTCTTTCCAGGTTATTTTGTCTTATCGCTGATCATTTGTTTTGTAAATACGTAGTCACCTGGTCTGAACTTGTTTAATTTGTTTTGGTTCAGATCAACAATTGGTAGTAGGGGGGGGAGGAGCTTGGCGGGCATCCGTGATGGCCGCTTGAGCACAGCGCTCTCCGGACCCTCGCCGCTCCCGGCGATTTATCCTGACTAGATCCTGATTTCTTGTAAGAATTCAAGTAGAGGACGTTTGGCTGATTACCCTGGCACTTTTCGGAATTTGCTTTGGATCTTGTACTCCTGAGCTACGGTGGTCTGAACTTTTGGGCTCCGCCCTTGAGGTGCGCCCGGGAAGGGGTGCAGATCTGTGGCCGTCCTGGAATTGAACAACAACGGCAGGAGACCTGGCCTTGTGAGACCCCCTTCCTGAGTTTCGGTTTCGATTCTGTCTCGACCTGTGCCACGAGTGTGCGTATCGCGCTTGGCTGAGACTTGGAGGCAGTTCGGACACGGGGCTTTCCTCTTGTCTATTTGCTGGTTTGGTGGCCTCCTCCCGAGTTGAGCCCTTCTTTTTGGTGTACTTTTGATCCTGAGTTTTGGGTGTTTGGCCCGTCGACCCTGGTGGCTTGTCCCGTGCCGCATCTTCAAAATGGCGGGCAGAGGGGACAGAGAAACGCGCAAGACGAAAACACCTCTGCGCGGAGCGCCGGTTCAGACGAACGTTATGGACCGTTATACTCAATCTAAGGGGTCCCCCGGAGCTGCCCTACCTGGCCACAGTACGGCCTCTGAACGAATTTTGGAAGAATCGGCGGAGCCTTCCCTACAGGATATCATGGGCGCCATCTCGGGAGTGAGGGAATCCACCGGCCTTCAGTACGAGGCCTTGGCCCACAAACTTGATACCGTGGCCATTGAGGTGAATCTGATTCGTGCTGATCTCGGCAAGACGAATGAGAGGGTGCAGTCATTGGATATTAAATCATCTAGCCTCACGAAAGACGTCTCGGAGCTCCAGACAGAGGTTGGGAATCTTCGTCGGGTTAACGACTTCATGACCCGACGCCTGGAGGATTTTGAAAACAGGGCACGTCGCTGCAATGTTCGCCTGGTTGGTGTACCGGAAAACCCTGAACCCCACTCTGTTGATCTCCTGGTTGAGGGTCTGATTTTAAACCATCTTGCCCCCTCCGGGCTTACTAAATTTTTCACGGTTGAACGCGCACATCGTGTCCCGGGGGGCAAAGTTAAGCCGGGTGCTCCGCCAAGGCCTATTGTGGCTAAACTGTTTCATTATAGGGATCGGGACGCTATCCTGCAGGCCTCACGGGTGAAGGGCCCGGTGGCCTTCGAGAATGCCACAGTGAACTTCTACCCGGACTTCTCCCAACAGGTTCAAAGACAACGGATGGAGTTTCGTGGTGCTAAGAAACGTCTTCGAGATCGGGGTCTACGCTATGCTATGCTTTTCCCCACCAGACTTCGTGTCGAGTATAATGAGCGTACTCTGTTCTTTGATAGACCGGATGCTGTTAATGACTGGCTGGACTCCTTGCCTGACCGTCCTCCTGAGACTGAGTCTGCCGCTCACCCTGGTGGTGCCGAAGGTGGTGTGGAGATCTGATTGTTTGACTCTGATGTCTCGTTTTGAATACGTTCCCAGGAGTGGTGGCCGGCGTACCTCTGCAATGTGATTATTTATTTTTTGTGTGTTGATTCTTGCTCTTACTGTAGTCTGGGGGCGGGTGGAACGGAGACCTTTCCTCCTCCGGGGTCTTTGTGTAGACTAGGGGTTATGGGGCGACAGGCACACTGCAGGTTGGGGTGGCTCTTTAGCTTTTTGCAGGGGTGCAGGGTGGGGGGTGTTTCCTTTCAGCTTGGGGGAGGGGGGATGGGAAGTTCTTATTTTTTTGTGTGTTGTTTTCAAGGCGAATTGCTTCTGTCTTTACTGTTGTTTCTGATGTCTAGCTCTTGGATGGGGGGTCCTGGCTCGGGTGGGTGGGATGGGGGGTAGGGGGTTGAAGTTTGTTTCCTGGAACGTTAATGGCCTGGGAGATCGCATCAAGCGCAGTGTGGTGTTGAAATATATAAGACGTTTGTCACCGGACATTGTTTTCCTGCAAGAGACCCATTTGATTGGGAATGTATGTAATGCAATGAATAGATGGGGCTACAGCCTTGTGGCACACTCGGGGTTTACTTCAGGATCCAGGGGTGTGGGTATCCTTGTTCGTAACTCCCTCCCTCTGGCGATAGATGAGGTGATTCGGGATGATCGTGGGAGATATATTGTTCTGGTGGGTAGATATGAGGGCCGCACCCTGTCCCTCTTTAATGTTTATGTCCCCCCAGGCTTGCAAACATCTACTTTCACTGATTTAGGCCGTGTCTTGTTGGATCTTCCTGATAGTGTACTCTTTCTTGCCGGTGACTTTAATTCAGTGCTTTCTGGCCTTCACGATCGCCATCCCCCCAGGGATACCCCGCATGCCCAGCGTTGGTTGGGTGGGTTTTTGGATACTTTTGGCCTTGTGGACTGCTGGCGATTGTTACATCCTACTCAGCTTCAATACACTTTTCACTCTGGTGCCCATGGTAGCCTATCTCGGCTAGATTATTTCCTGATGCCCGCTGCCCAGTCGTCGGCGGTCCGTGAGATTATACATTTGCCAAGGGGCATCTCTGACCACTCGCCGCTCTGGCTTCGTTTTGAGGTTGGGATAGAGGCAGTGGGCCGAGTGGCTCCCATTAACCCATGGTATCTCTCCTCCCCTGAGACTCGTGCCCTCTTGCTCAAGTCCATAGATGCTTATTTCCTGGAAAACGAGGGGTCGGTCCCTTCGGCGGTGTCCCTGTGGGAAGCCTTCAAAACTGTGATTCGTGGACAGGCCCTTTCTTTGATTGTTGAAGCCAAAAAAGCCGGGAAGAGGGAGGTGGTGGACCTCGAGGGGGAAATTTCTGCCTTGGAGGACGAGTTGGGATCTGGTGTCACGCCTGAGAAACTTCATGCCCTGGGTCTAAAACAGTTTGCATATAAATCCCTAGTTACTGACGCTGCAAAAGTGATGTTTCGTGAGCAACAAGGCAGATTGTATGATGTTGGTGATAAGGCGGGTAAACTCCTGGCGTGGTTGGACAAGAAAGAAAGAGCTAATCGTGTGGTGCCTGTGATTCAGTCTGCGAGTGGTGAGAATGTGATTGATCCGATCGCCATTGTGGATCGTTTTGCGGAACATTTCCGTGTTGTGTATGCTCCTGTGTCTGTGAGGGATGTGGCTGACTCTCGCCTCCTTTTGCGTGATATTGCATTGCCCTGTGTCTCTGATTTGGACCGTATCGCTTTGGACTCCCCCTTTACGGTTGATGAAATAGCTACTGCCATTCGTTCGCTCCGTTCGGGCAAGGCGTTGGGTCCAAACGGTTTGCCTATTGAGTTGTACAAGTTGCGACCCGATAAAATGGCGCCATATCTCCGCGATATGTTTTTGGAATCACGTGAGCATAACCTCCTTCCCTATGATCAGCGTTTGGCGACGATAGTCGTCATCCCTAAAGACGGTAAACCTCGCGACCTTTGTTCCTCATATAGACCCATCTCCCTGTTAAATGTTGAACCCAAGGTTCTGGCGAAACTTTTGGCGACCCGACTCCTATCGGTTCTTGGGGACTTAGTTCATCCGGATCAATCTGGTTTTATCCCGCATCGCAACACTGCTTTGAATCTACGTCGTCTTCACGGCGTGATAGCGAGGGCGGGGCTACTGACTGAACCGGCCATTTTGGCGTCCTTGGATGCCTCCATGGCCTTTGATACTGTGGAGTGGCCTTATTTATGGGCGACTCTTGAGAAATTCGGTTTCGGGTGCGAGTTTATTAGCTGGATTAAGTTATTGTATGCGGAACCTTTGGCGCAGGTTGTTGTGAATGGTAGGGTGTCTGCTCCCTTCCCCCTGGGCAGGGGCACCCGCCAGGGTTGCCCCTTGTCCCCGCTACTGTTTGCGCTCGCCCTTGAGCCGTTGGCGGCCTGGCTCCGCTGGGAACCGTCCCTTAAAGGGATCCGCTGGGCCCCGGATTTCGAGGACCGAGTCTCGCTCTATGCGGACGATATCCTCTTGTATCTTACCTCCCCTCGTAAGTCTTTATCTGTTTTATTTGACGTTCTTGTGTCCTTTGGTGCTAACTCGGGCCTCGTAATCAATTGGACCAAGTCCTGTGTGTATGTTTTGTCTGGTGTCTTGCCTCCATTGCCGAGCAGGCTCCCTCTTCAGGTGGCCCGGGATGGTTTCAAATACTTGGGAGTTTTCGTTACTCTGGACTCGTCTCTTCGCTTTGATCGTAATCTCCTTCCTCCGTTGCTTCGACTGCGTTTGGACGTTGCTCGTTGGCGCAGGCTTCCCTTGTCTCCCCTTGGTCGGGCAGCCCTGCTTAAGATGATGTCGTTACCGCGGTTTCTTTACGCTCTCCAGAATTATTATGATCCTGTCCCTCAGTCCTATTTTCGGGAGATTGAGGCCCTTCAGAGACAACTTGTCTGGGATGGACGCCCGCGTATTGCTCTTGCTAAGCTTTCCATTCCTTGGTATGACGGTGGCATTGCACTCCCCGATATTAAGAGGTATTATTGGGCCTCACACTTGTCCGCTATCAACCACATCATGTTCTCGCCGGGTAGTAATCCGGCGTTTGAGATGGATAGACTTCAGCTTCCGGGAGGTGACTTTAACAGAGTGCTTTACTCTCGCCCTGCTGGGCGCCATCTTGTGGGTCCTACGTCGATTGCTTTGGCGGTGTGGCGGGCCGCGACTCGGAGCCTGGGCTGGGAGGATCGCTTGACGTTAGCCACGCCGCTTTATGCTTCCGAACGTCTGGGCGGTCTTTGGTCTACCAAGGGTTTCGATCGCTGGGACATGATTGGAATTTCTAAAGTGGGAGATGTGTATTCCAAGGGCTCTGTGCGAACATTTCAGGCCCTCCAGGCTGACTATGGCTTGAGTGGTCGGGAATTCTTTCGATACCTACAGGTTAGGCACGCCTTGACCGCTGTATTTGCTCCTGGTGAGATTCCGCCTGATTCTTCCCCCCTTGAAGACCGTGTCCTTGACGGACATCTTCCTGACAGCACTATCTCCCTGATTTATAAGAAACTGATTAATAATCGGACTGATCTGTTGGTCCGACTTCGGGAGGCGTGGGTTCGTGATGGTTTGGAGCTTGATGACGAGGATTGGCAGTCGGCCCTCTCTTCTCCTAAAGAGGTGGCTATCCCGGCTCGTCTCCGTTTGGTCCAATTGAAGATCCTGCATCGGGTGTATGTTACGGGACCTCGTTTGCTTGTGATGGGTTTTTCTTCCGATGGGTTGTGTAAGCGTGGATGTGGTTTGAGTGCGACTTTCCTACATATTCTTTGGGAATGCCCGATGGTGGTTGCTTACTGGACGGCTGTGCTTGAGGTTATGGCTGTGGTGACAGGAGTGTCCTTGTGTCCGGAACCTCGTCGTTGTCTTTTGAATGTTTGGGAGCCCACTGACTGCTCGGTGGCCCAGACTAGGTGGGCCACCCTGGGTTATATGGTTGCGAAGCGAGATATTGCTCAACTTTGGGGGGCCTCCAAGCCCCCTGAACTATCGAAATGGGAAGACAACATGGATTGGTCTATGTTCCGTGAGAAGACTGTCTACGTGGCTAGGGGCAGACCCAGGGCATGGACTAGGGTGTGGGGTCAATGGAATGAATATCGTGGGGCCATCTGTACTCCTCCCCTTGTGGATGACATTGAGCTTTCCCGGTCTCCTTAGGCGAGCGTTCTTGGAACCTTGCATATAGGGGGTTGTGCTGGTTTTCCGGCTCCCCCCCCCCCCCTTCTTTTTCTCCTTCGTGCCCCGTCCCCCCCCCCCATCCGGGCTCTTTGGAGCTTACAGCTTTGATTCCATTTTTGTTGCTGTCCCCTCCCGTCCTTTGGGCTGACCTTCAGTAATACACCTTCGCCTTTTTTGTGTGTCTGTTCTTTTTTATAAAACAAAATCTGTTTTTGTTCTGTATATTATATGGAGTATTGCATTGACGATTGATCGTTACCGCTACGGAAGTGTATATTGTGTATTTTCTCCTCTTTAGCGGCTGGCCCGTGTGGTTGTAGGCCCATCCTTGTATTTTATTGCATACTCAAATAAAGGTTTATAAAAAAATAAAAAAAATAAAAAAAACCAATTGGTAGTAGGGATCAGCATTGTAATTTTGTTTCTTGTTTTTGAGGGAATCTTGCCAAATATGAGCACTGCATACTACTTAACTATCACATCCACTAGTGAGCATGCGTTCAAGCAAGAATAGAGACACCTCCAACAGGAACTGATGTAGGTGAAAAGCAGTAGTGAGGCATCTGAGTGCCCACTCCTCCGCCTCTGCTTCAGTCAGGATCAAATTGTTACTCTTTCCTCAATCACAGTTTACAGAGAAAAAGATAGCAAAACATATGCCGTTATAAATGTTCCCCTCAGGTAAAGTTAAAAATTAATCTCACTTTTCCTGTCTGTAAATGACAAAGCTACAACGGTCTGGACAGCCCCAGGGAGGTACTTGCGTCTCTACACGGCACTCTAACTACTGCGAGGCTGATGGCGGTGTTGAGTGCTGGCACATAGAGAACTGTGGGCACTCATTTACAAGGCCCATAGCGGCCCTTTTGCACTGCTGCAGCATACGTTTTCTGCCACTCTGGTGGCAAATATCCCGCAGCATATTTACAAGGCCACACAAAGCCACTTTCTGTGGCTTTTCATGGCCTTGTAAATATGTGCCCCTTATACACGGAACACTGCATGTAAGGGACGTTCATGGGTGTTGCTGTGGGTGTTCCCACCCAACACTGAGGGAATCTGAAGCATTACCAGATGTACAAGGGGAGGCGTTAGGGAGGCACAGCAAGGAGAAACACATAGAAAAAGGAAAACACCTCTTGTGATTGTTTTTGTGAAGGAAGGTGTCCCTTCCTGCACAGAAACAATCACCCCTACAATGCAAACACCTGTGCCACATGGTGGAAGGATGTCTGAATTGGTGCAAGGAAGCCCATTGTGTACCACTGCAGGGGAAAAGGACATGAATGCACCATATCTTATGGACACAGCACATTCCTGCTCTTTTCTTTTGATGCAGGCAGCACAGCAAGATTGCTTGTGGCACAGCCCAGTGCCTAAACCACTTAAATGTGGCCTGTGTAGTTTAACAGGCGTATCCATCTGAAACACCAGCTGACCTAGTGGCTATAAGTGCTGTCTGCCTAACAGGAGACTTACTGACTGTCACCAGTTCTTCTGGCTTTTAGGTTCACTGAGCAGAATCTCATTTCCCCATTGGTAAGCTCTCCTACATTTCAGGACCAGTGGTGTGGTATTTTCCAATACAGTACTAAAGGATGGAGAATGTAAAGTATATAGTAGCAATCAGCCAACAAAACCATACCCCTCCCATGACACACTTGCATAAAGAACATCATTGCAACTGTAGGTACTTTCACAATGATCTAACATAATAACTGGTATGCAGCTACCCAAACACCACACAATTGAATTCAGTCTTTGACATGGAAAAAAGGCACAATGGTTCATTCTCCTACACTACTACCCTCTCTAATGTTTCATAGTAATAGCCTCGTTCTGAGTTGAAAGCGGATGCAAACGTGCTCCATGCAAAGTGCTATTAGTTCTGAGTGATTTCGATGCATAATGTCCACCTAGTAATTCCTTGTGGGCCTAGTGCTTGTATAACACTATGTTAAAAGGAATAGCATAAGATAAAGCCAGATACAAGTACGATTTCGGCCCCTGACTCCCCATTACATGAGGAAACAAAAGTCAGTATTGGGTGCAAAAATGGACCCAATTCAATGACTCAATGTTGTAGGACATGGCCTTCTTGGCTAAAGTCCCTTAAACTTTTTGCTTTCCCCCTAGACCATTTTCCTGACATAGACTTGCCAATTTTGGATGCTTTGGGTACTTTGCCACTGCTGATCAGTGTCAAAGTACAAGTGTTCACTGCGTAAAGTGAAATGGTAATTGGTTGTCCAGGATTTGTGGGTTTGCCTTAGTAGTAAAGTCCCTAGTGATGTGCACTGTGTGTGCCAGGGCTGGTATTGTAAAGGTGCACACGAGAAGGGAACTCAGGCCTGCAGTGTAGGACCTGTGCGCAGTTTGCTAAGTTAGCATGTTATCCTGACAAGTGAACCACCTATCAGGCCTTACTTTCCCTTATTCGTACACAGTGGGCATCCCTGTAGTATGTCCCGGGTATCCCCTGGGCAGGGTACAATGTAAGTAAAAGGCAGGACATATACTAAGGTGTGTGTTATGTCCTGGCAGTGAAAAACACTCTATTTCGTTTTCACTGCTAAAAGGCCATCCTGCCCATAGGACAGAATGGGGAAGCCTGGGAGTTGTGTTTGTTAGTCTAGTTTTCTATAAGTTTAAAATGGAAACGTGAAGTTTACAATGTATGAACTTACAGTGTCATAACACATCTTTCTTTAAGCATTTCTTTGTGTCTCTGCTGAATGTGGATTGCCTGTCTGGATTTGAAAGGTGAGAGGAGCTGAGAGAGGTCTTGACCCAGGGCGGGGTTGAGATGGCACCAGGCTGCCCTGCATCTGGAGAGTAGGAGAGGAGAAGCCTGGGAGGTGAAAAGGCCTGGGCTGCTGCTATAAACCAATTGACCCATCTCCTGCTGAGTGATTAAGAATCTAGACCCCCAGTATCAAAGGGAGAAAGGAGACACTGGGAGTGTGGTAAATAAATAAATAATACCCTATTTTTGACTAGACATATATCATAACAGATAGCTCAATAAATAAGAGTCAAGATTCGAGGTAGTAGGAGTTTTGCAGGTTTAATACAGCATAAGGACAGGAACAGGACAACCTGCATAGGAATAGGATGACAGGGCCCAGCAGCTGCTGGGGCTGGGTCTGGGATGAGCGCGCTGGGAAGGATAACCTTTTAATAACAGTACATGAGCATATATACATAACGCAAACACATAGCATTACATTGCAGTAGGCGTAGCAGTGGGTGGAGCAGAAGGCGTGACGCGTAGCAGTCGCGAAAGATAAGGGCGAAAGTAGGTGTAACTGGGCGTATACATAGACATGTGATGCAAACGTAACAGAATATGTCATGAATGGGGCGGAAACCATGGAGGGGGCTACCTAAGGAGCCGGGACCTCTAATCTGATGGTGCGCGCAAACTGGCAATGACGTATCACTAGGAGAAGCTGGGGGCTATGAACTCTGTGCTAGGAGCAGAGACTGAAGTCTGGAGAGTCAGGGCGACATGTACCTAAACAGTATCTAGTATCTGATGTTTAGAGAACATGTTGATATAAACTAGAAGTCAGGAGAGGAAAGGCTAACTTGATTCTAAGACTGGACCATGCATTATTCTACATGTAGTGCGTGATGAAGAATATTAAATGACCATTAAATGCAGTATTTCTCTAACGTGGAGACGTGAAGGCTAGACAATGACGGAAACTATTGATGCGATTCAGTAGTTTAGGAATGCAGAGAAGGAGGACTGAACTGATAACTGGAATCATAACATATTCTTGGCAGACTCAGAGACTGAGCCAGGCTGGGCCGGGCACTGCGAGGCAGGAAGTAAGTGAAGGGTCGAGGATACAGGTGGGGGCTGTATCGCTCCTCAGCGAGGCTTCAGGAGACAGGAGCTGAATCTGGTGTCCAGGCCCTTTTGAGGCCTAGAAACGGGGACTTTATAATAGAATAACGTGCACACTGAGAAACGTGGCAACGTAGCTTTACATAGGCCTGATATTCGTAGTATTCACGAGGACTGGAAACTGGCATACTAGAGGTGGACACAACTGTAATTGCGTCATTAATCGGACATGGGGAATGCATATGCATATTTAATCATGCACACATAACATATGATGGATGACACGTAGGGACACAGAACATGGCAAAATTTACTTTTCCACATTCCCTCCTTGTCACTACGTTTCCATCAGGAAACATCAATATTCATGATACCATCTATCATTTCATACAGTATCATTTGTTCGTCTCGAATTATCCTGGAACGGGATTTAGAACGGGGCTTGGGACTAGGAATACAAGAGGTAGCACAAATGCCGCAAATCGCAGGGCCACATTGTATACAGAGGCAGCAGCTGAATATGATCGCTACTGCAATACCTAGAAAGGACAAGACTTTCCATCCCCATGCGGAAATTATATTCCAGAACCAACCGGACCATGTCCAGGTGCCTGGATCTTGGTGTAACAGATGGGCAATTTTATGGAGTCTGGTTATAGCTGAATAAACAGACGGCGCGTTATTTGGAATGAAAATGCAGCAACTAGATCCGATGACTCTACAGGCCCCGCCCCTATCGGCCAGTATGACGTCAAGGACGAGACGATTCTGTAAAACGACAAATCTCATAGCAGATTGCTCTTCAGTTAAGTTACCTAGAGCAGAGGCAGTCTCATTTACTACAGCTTCAAGGGTTCTGGTTAACCTACGGATCAGTTTACTATTCTGGATAGGTCCTATAAAGAAAAAGAAACCTCTGTTGAAATCTGTATACTGTTCTAGAGCAGTTTCAGTATAATCGACAATTGGGGACTCCCTTTTATGTCTAATGTGTACTAGATGTGTATTTCTATGATAATCAGGTGGGGCTAGAAAAACTGGTGGCAGTAGGAAGGCAATGTAACAGGTTCCCTCCCAATCGAGGGGCAAACGAACATATGCGGTTTGACCACAAATAAAATAAGAATGACGTGAAGCTTTGAAAATAGATTTCCCACTGTCACTATACTTGACAATAGTAGTACATTCACTATGTCCTACATGTATGGAACCATAATTTCGGACACATAATTCGCCTTTGACTGGTAGTACTGAAATAGCATGTAAGTCTGGAGTAGTAACAGACTGAACATTCAGGACCATGAAATTCGAAGAATAGTTTCCTAGATTATATACTTCATTTTCTAGATCTAAACCTGTTCTGTGGGGAAGACCTTGTTTGTCTGGAAAACATGTATTGTTAAGAAAAGACATATCTGTTGAGGATGACGTTAACGTGGACCATGCTCCACACGAACCATTATGTGAAAAGGGATAAGGAAAAAGTGGCAGGACTCCCTTCGGGGTCGGGAAAGGGGGGAGTCGACCACACACCCAACAATTAGTGGCATTGCTGGTCTGGTGTGAGTAATGTAACATGCGGATAAATGAGTTATTTCGCATAGCGAGGCGGTAAGAGAGTTAATGAGGAGGCAGATCACTAAACGTGTGCTCTACTGTAGCATTAGCAGACTTATTTACATGAAGAACTGGGAAATACAAGAAAAATGCATAACTGGTGCAGGAAATCATAAGGCTGGAAAACAATATGAAACATAGAAAAACGATACATCGGATTGAGTTTTGACTAACTCTCTCACTATGGGGGTCTATTTTATACATGTCAGAAACAGTCTAACCGTTTCACCTAGGGGAGGACTTAGACAATCAAACTGACTGACTTATTTTACTAGACCGGAGTTTTAGCTTGTACTCCTGTTGCGGAGTTTTCTCTAACAGGGGAGGGGTTGTAGCAATGTCTTTTGCGGGACAGTCCTTGAGAACAATGCTTTGGCAATCCTTCAAATCCTGGGAAATGTTCTTTAAGACGGGTTTCAGTCCATTAAAAAGTTTGACATGAGAAAGGTGTACCCAGCCTTTGCGTCCTTCCAACTTCACGGCTGTACGGGTAGTGAGGAGGACCTGTCGGGGCTCTTTCCAACGAGGCTCCAGCGGACTTGATCTGTCAAAGTTGCGGACCATCACCATGGATCCTGGAACGATTTCATGCGGTGCCACCTCGGTATTGTCTGGAAATGCGGCAGCAACCTGTGAACGACATGAGTTGAGGGCAGACATCAAGGAAGCTAGGTAATCTGTCAGCATATTACTTGAAACATCGGTAATACTTCGGGGTCTAGGAGTACCCCACATGTTAGGGGGGCGGCCGAAAACGACCTCATACGGGGACAGACCTGATCTGGAATGTGCGACCATGCGCATATAAAATAAAGCGACTGGTAGAGCTACCAGCCAGTCCACACCTTTTTCTTTACACACTTTTGCAATACGGATTTTCAGAGTCTGGTTATGTCTCTCTACGAGACCGGCTGCTTCAGGATGGCGTACACAATGAAACTTCCACTGGTACCCTAATAACAGGGAAACATGCTTCATGATTTCAGATGAGAATGGCTGGCCGTTGTCAGAATATACGACTCTAGGGAGTCCATAACGAGGGAAGAACTCACGAACCAACTGCTTGGCAGTGGTCGCGGCTGTGTAATCTGGAACTGGATATGCTTCTGTCCACCTGGACAAAGCGCATACAACTACAAGGACATACTTGAAACCTCGACATCGCTCCATCTGAATATAATCCATCTGGAGGACTCCAAAAGGGTGGTCAGGGGGCTGGAATCCACCTTGTTCCACCGGGACACTTTTACCTGGATTAAACTGACAACATATCATACAGGTACGGACTTTCTGCTTGGCTGCAGCTCGTAAATGCTTGTTAAACCAAATGTTCTGGATACTGTCTAACATAGCTTTTTCTCCTAAATGTGCTGGACTATGTGCGGTATTAATAATGACTTGAACCATAGAGTCGGGGAGAAACCATGTGGCTCTACCCTTTGTTAACCATCCTTGATCTGTCTGGACCCCTCCTTGTTCGGACCATTTCTTGATTTCTTCAGGAGTAGCATGTAACTGGATATCTATGACATCTTGTGTAGGGTCCTTAACTGTCATACATGTGGTCGGATCTGGAGTATGTGTCTGATTAACTGGAATGTCTAGAGTCTGTGCTGTAAGCTTGGCTGTGCGATCTGCTAGATCATTACCTTGGGAAATGGTGTCAGTAACTTTCGTATGTGCTTTGCACTTCATGATAGCAATAGATGTCGGCAAGTGTATGGCATCTAACAGAGCTTGAATAAGGAGACCATGCTGAATCTTGGTTCCATGAGAAGTCATGAAACCTCTCTCCTGCCAGAGCACTCCGAAGTCGTGTACAACTCCGAATGCGTAGCGTGAATCTGTGTAAACATTAACTCTCTGGTTCTTGGCATGTATACAGGCTTGTGTCAGAGCAACTAGCTCTGCTGCTTGAGCGGACAGGGTGTCAATACGGTGTGTCTCTATAACTTTAGTGTCAGTAGTCACTGCATACGCGGCGACTAGTTCTCCTGTACTTGTTCTCATACATGAACCATCCACATAAAGTGTCAGGTCGGGGTCTGGTAACGGAATATCTGTCAGATCTTGTCTTGGCTTTGTCGTAATGTTAACTACTTCCACACAGTCATGTGTGGCTGGATTTGAAGTAACTGATGGTAACAATGTAGCAGGATTTAAAATGTTGCAGCGTCTGATTTCTATGTGTGGCTGGAACAGTGTCAATTCATAACCTGTTAAACGTGCAATTGTCAAGTGCTGAGTTTGTGTTCGGTTTAAAAGAACTTCCACGGAATGTGGAACTTGTACTGTCAAGGAGTGTCCTAAGACTATGGAATCACTTTGTCTGATAGCTAGTGCTGTGGCTGCAACTGACTTGAGGCACGCAGGCAGAGCCTGGGCTACAGGATCTAACGTGCTCGAAAAATAAGCACAGGGCTTGTATTGTCCTGCTTGATCTTGTGTGAGAACAGATAATGCTGTACCTTCGCGTTCAGTGACGAAAAGTGTAAAAGGCTTACTGTAGTTCGGTGTCGCTAGAACTGGAGCTTGACATAGGGCTTTCTTTAACTCATTGAAACTAAGTGTATGTTCAGATGTCCAAGGGAGGACAGTCGATACGGCTGCCTCCTGTGTCGTTAACTGTATCAGTGGTTTGGCTAGAAATGCATACTGAGGAATCCATTGTCTGCAGTAAGAAGTAAGGCCGATAAAAGCACGTACCTCCTTCTGGGTCTTGGGCTGAGGAAGACTCGCTATTAACTGGATACGGTCTGGTGTCAACTGCCTACCCCTCTTGGACAGTAAGTGTCCTAAGTAGACCACTTGCTGGACACAGAATTGAAGCTTAGAAGGGGACATCTTGTGCCCCATCTCGGCTAGGAAATACAAGACTGTAAGGGATGCTCGCTCGCAAGCACGTTCAGAACGGGCTGTGATCAATAGATCATCGACATACTGGAGCAGGGCAGTGTCAGTTGGCATGTGAATGTTGTCTAGTTGTCTCTTGAGTGCTTGACTGTAAATACTAGGACTTTCTGTGAAACCTTGAGGAGCTCGTGTAAACATATAGCTCCTTCCATTTAAACAAAATCCGAAAAGAAACTGGCTGTCTGGATGAATAGGAACACTGAAAAATGCGTTCTTGAGGTCTATGACAGTGAAGAACGTGGCTTCGGAATCAATGGCTGTTAATAGGGAAGAGATGTCAGGGACAACTGGGTACTGCGGAATAATACATTTATTAAGCTCTCGTAGGTCAATCACTAATCGATATACTGGGGGTGCATTTGGATCAGTACGTTTCATGACTGGAATGATCGGAGAATTACATACATTGGAGTCAGTTTCTACAACCACTCCTTGAGCGATGAGCTCGTCAATAATTTTGGATAAGGCTGCTACAGCCTCAGGTGGCAATCTGTACTGTCTGATTCGTGGTAACACTACACCTGGCTTGAGAGTCACACGATAGGGTGTGATTTGCATGTAACCTACGTCAGTTGGACCTTGCGCCCATAAGTGCTGCGGAACATTAGACAGTCTTGAATCAAAATCTCGTAATACATAGTGACCCTTGAAGTCACGTAGGAACAATCGTATTCCCTCTGGGGAACAGCATATAACTGCACCTAACTCTTTCAGTGTCTTAATGCCCAATAGGTTTTCTGGACATGACTTAGTAAGTAACAGATCAGTAGTGCGGAACAATGGACCTACTTCTAGAGTAACTGGCTTTGAAATCTCATTTACGATAGGTTTTCCTGAAAATCCAAGGGAAACATTTCTTGAGCCTGAGAGCGGAGCCCCTGGAACTTCGGCGTGACTAATTGTGGTCCTACTTGCCCCTGTATCAATCAAAAACTTTCTGTCTTTCCCTAATACTTGACTATGAACATAGGGACCTTCTTGATCTACAGGTATCTCGATGAGAGGCAAGCCTACCTCCCTCTCTAGGCTGTTTCATGAATACTGCTGGTACTCTGGATACTCAGACTGTGCATACTGGTACATCTGCGATGTAACATGCTGTGTTGCAGCAATAGGCTGCGGTGCTGGAACTGTCTGTGGTGCATTCTGTGGCTGAGGAATCTGTGAAACTTGTCCTTGTCTAGGCGGACGTGGTCTTTCTTTAGTCTTACCAGTAGCTATGTTGTGTTTCAGAACTGCACACTCATTTATGAAATGACCTGGCTGTTTACAATAATTGCAGTTCCCTTTAACGGGAGCTGCAGGATGACTGGCTTGATTCGGACCCCTCTTCTGACTGTCTTGAGGAACAGATTGTGCAACTAGTACTTTCATTTTCGTGTCTTTCATACGTTTTCTTTCGTGTTCTTGCTCTTCTCTGATTCTATTCTGATGATACTGAAGCATTTGCAACATCTGGGACGGGGTATTAGCTTGCCAGGTACTTTCGACTTTCAAAACTCGATTTTTAATTTGTGGACTTGAATTCTCGACTAATTTAGTAACAAAAAGGTGAGGGTATGACTCACTACTTGTCTTGAGGCCACTGTTGATGCTAAAACATTTTTCAAACCTAGAATAAAAATCACTAATGTCTTCTTCTTGTTTCTGTTTACAGGCTGAGATTGCATCCCAGTCTTCTTTTCTAGTTGTCAATAACCTGGGTAAAACTTGTATCAATAATTCTGGTAATTCTTTACATTTCTCTCCTAGACCGGTACCTGGTACACGTGACTTATCTTCTGCTTCTAGAACTGCCCAATCTATCTTTTTCTCTCCCACCTCCCATTCTTTTTCCTTGAGCTTTTCATACACCCCTGCGGGCAACAGGACCTTTAACATTTTAATGATATCTGGGTAAGTGTATTCTCCCATACGGAGCATGTCTTTTAATTCTCTATGGAACCCTGCTGGATCCTTGTCATGACAGGGAATTAATTTCTTCATCTCGAGGAGTTCCATCTTTGTAATCGGAGTGTAAACAAACACTCGCTGCATTTCGCCACCCGTTCCTTTAACTGGGTGGACTTCTCGTAACGGATTCTGTCTCTCCATGTAAAATGGTTTACTTTCTGGGGGTGAGACATGAACAAAATGCGGGTTCAGAAACGTTCTATATTTGTGACGCTGTTCTAGAATGACACTAATTAAATCGGTACCTAGACCTTTCCATCTATACTGGAGTAACTCGTTCAGGACATCATGTAACGGACCTGGATCAGAGTGTTGACCCTCATACAATGTAATGAGGTGCTGAATCATATACATACCCACCAGTCGTTGTTCGGCTGGGGGCAATTTCAGAAACATTTGTGCCACTATTTCGTCTGGAAAAGTGGTAGAATCAGTAATCCATCGGACTGCTGATCGGGCTAGTTCTTGTTCATGCATAGTACTTAACTCACTGTAACCGATTCGTGATTTCAGAATGTGATCGGTAGCTTGAAACACTTGTTCTAGAGAACCTTGTTCTGGTGCTGGATGATGGAAAGTAGACTTGTGTTCTAGGCGTAAATGGCGATCTGGAAATCTAGATTTTCCTACATACGCTATTCTGGCGGGATTCTCGTCCTCTACCTCTTCAGTATCAGAGTTACTTTCTTTCTCGCTTACTTGTGCTGCTTTACGTTGTTCGTGTATCTTTATTATTTCTCTACGGATTTTCTTGTACATAGTCTCCATAGCACCGACGGTCTTGTGCTTACCCTCGGCTATATTATCACTCCACCTTGTCAGGATTTTCATTTCGGCTGGATCTTTAGACGGATAATCTTGTTCTCTTATTAGACAATTGATCAGAAACTTTAATATCATGAGCTGGATCTCGGCTTTCCTTTGAGACATGGCCTCGCTAATACTTTCTGGATCATCCCCTGTACGGATGAAACGATATATTCTGTCTAGATCTTCTTTCATATTCGGTAAGGTGACTAGATACTCGGCCACCTTTATTACGCGGAATGAATATAAAACCATATTATCCTCGCCGGGGACTGGATCATAGCCGCATTCGGCAAGGGACTTTCTTATTTCTGCTACAGTCTGATGTCTGGGCGTACGCTGTGACGCTTGTGCATGTAATTCGGCTAACGTTAAACGCTTGTGTGGCGGCGGGGTTTGAGGAGTACCTCCTCCTGCGGCCCCTAAACTAGAGTCGTCTACTGAGGCTCTTCGTCCTGGCAGAGTGGGAAATGGAAATGTAGGCTGGACTTGTATGGCGGGCTGGACCGGGGGTACCGTAACAGGTACTCCGGTGTCTGGAGGAGCGGGAAGTGCCTGATTTACAGGGACTGGCGGAGCGCGAACAGGATTTGCATATTCTGGGACTGTGTCGTCCAAGTAGGACGAAATAAAAATATCAGCTGCGGTCTGTTTGTGACGTAGCTTGGTCGGAACTAATGGTGGCGGGAAATTACTGGATGCCTCTGGGGTCGCTTTTGGCAAGCCCTCGGCAAGGAGAGGATACATACCCCTAATAAGGGCATGCCTCTGTCTGTCTGACTGTTCGGCTTTGACTTGTTCACCTATCTCGATTAGTTCTTTTTCTTGTGCTCGTTCTAAGGATTCTCTACTTAATTCTGACTTTCTGATTTCCTTTTCAGTTCTTTTATGAGCTTCTTTGCGCCATAACTCGATGGCATCTTTCTGTGACTGTCTGGCTTTCTTTTTCCATAATGCCTCTTCTACTCGCATGATGCACTCGGCATCCCATGTACCCGATACGGGCCATCTATATTTTTCTTCTAACTGTTTGGTATACTCTACCCATAAATCTAGATACAATATGGCGCTTATGCCATGCTTCTGATACATAAAATGACCTGGACTGTCCCTCGGCGGAACAGGAACTGCTTCTTCTAACAAACCTTTTCTAGTTTTTAGCTGACGTAATCTCGAAAAGAGAGACATTGTAAACTTGAATCGGAACACAATACAATACACGAGAAACAATAACAATTTGGAGAACAATTCAGGCATACCACGACATTAGAAATACATTGAACAACATCATAACATAACAGTTCGGACAGAATATTACCTGGAATACTGAGAACAGAAACACAAGAATTTCTCGAGAACGGAACAGACTAGAATTACTGGATGCACTGCTGAAACAGTACGGAACATACCGGTCCCATAAAGGGACGCATCAAGACCCGTATCCACCTAGATGAACACTTCGTTTGTGAGTCTGTGTACCACCAACCCACGGACCAGAGTCAATTTAGATTGACCCTGTCTAGATACTACCCCAGTAATGGTACTCACCGGGCAGCAAGAACGGAAAGCCTCGGACTGGACTGGACTGTTACGACGACGGACGACGAACTTCGGACTTCAGTTACGGGTGGGCCTCCGGATACCTCGGACCTTGGACTCTCGGCTTGGGCTCTGGTCGGGACTCGCCGCGTTCCTCCACCGTCTCGTTTGGATGCTGGACCGCCTCCTCCGTCTCCTCCGTGGGCCTGAGGGATACTTGAAGCAGAAATATCTGCCGGTGCACAGAAGAGTTCCGTCACGACTGCAGAGGGTCAGGGGGTCGGCATGGCTTCACCGACGCGTGGGGAAAGGGCAAGTCCCTATTCGGGCGCCATTATGTGGTAAATAAATAAATAATACCCTATTTTTGACTAGACATATATCATAACAGATAGCTCAATAAATAAGAGTCAAGATTCGAGGTAGTAGGAGTTTTGCAGGTTTAATACAGCATAAGGACAGGAACAGGACAACCTGCATAGGAATAGGATGACAGGGCCCAGCAGCTGCTGGGGCTGGGTCTGGGATGAGCGCGCTGGGAAGGATAACCTTTTAATAACAGTACATGAGCATATATACATAACGCAAACACATAGCATTACATTGCAGTAGGCGTAGCAGTGGGTGGAGCAGAAGGCGTGACGCGTAGCAGTCGCGAAAGATAAGGGCGAAAGTAGGTGTAACTGGGCGTATACATAGACATGTGATGCAAACGTAACAGAATATGTCATGAATGGGGCGGAAACCATGGAGGGGGCTACCTAAGGAGCCGGGACCTCTAATCTGATGGTGCGCGCAAACTGGCAATGACGTATCACTAGGAGAAGCTGGGGGCTATGAACTCTGTGCTAGGAGCAGAGACTGAAGTCTGGAGAGTCAGGGCGACATGTACCTAAACAGTATCTAGTATCTGATGTTTAGAGAACATGTTGATATAAACTAGAAGTCAGGAGAGGAAAGGCTAACTTGATTCTAAGACTGGACCATGCATTATTCTACATGTAGTGCGTGATGAAGAATATTAAATGACCATTAAATGCAGTATTTCTCTAACGTGGAGACGTGAAGGCTAGACAATGACGGAAACTATTGATGCGATTCAGTAGTTTAGGAATGCAGAGAAGGAGGACTGAACTGATAACTGGAATCATAACATATTCTTGGCAGACTCAGAGACTGAGCCAGGCTGGGCCGGGCACTGCGAGGCAGGAAGTAAGTGAAGGGTCGAGGATACAGGTGGGGGCTGTATCGCTCCTCAGCGAGGCTTCAGGAGACAGGAGCTGAATCTGGTGTCCAGGCCCTTTTGAGGCCTAGAAACGGGGACTTTATAATAGAATAACGTGCACACTGAGAAACGTGGCAACGTAGCTTTACATAGGCCTGATATTCGTAGTATTCACGAGGACTGGAAACTGGCATACTAGAGGTGGACACAACTGTAATTGCGTCATTAATCGGACATGGGGAATGCATATGCATATTTAATCATGCACACATAACATATGATGGATGACACGTAGGGACACAGAACATGGCAAAATTAACTTTTCCACAGGAGGGAGACACCCAGAACTGATTAAGGCAGGAGTCAAGGACAACAAACTTCAAAGACATTTAGGGGTATAGCTATGAGATCTGAGGCCCCTGAACGTTAGAATGGAATAGAAATGGATTCAGACTGAAAAGGATTAGACCCATTTTGTGGTCAAGAGGAACCTCTGTTAAGGAAAGAACAACTGAAGAGATTGTTGGGAAGGACCAACCCTTGCTTAGTGATCTGAGGCTGGTCTTCAGTTTGCTGTTTTAACCAAGGAAGAGGCTGTTGGACTGTGCTGTGTGCGCTGGGTCCCCCTACTTGAAGAATACTGTGCTTTGTGTTGTGTCTTGTAACCCCAAGGGCCGAGGTGAGCTGGCTCTCTGTTTGGAAACACAGGAACATAAAAGTTCCCGGAGAAGTTTTAAGCAATGCAGTGGGCACTTGTTGTGGCAGCTTGAGACCCTCGGAAGGTGTGCCCTGTGATCGTGGACACACCGAGGAGAAGTGAGACTCGAATGCACTGGGAGCGTATTGTGGTGCACAGGAGACGTTGGTGAAGAGTGCCGGGTCAACGTGTGCATCCAAGGTAAAGCGAGTCTCGGATGTGCTGGGAGTGTGTTGTGGTGCATCGCAGGTGTTGGTGAAGATCACCTGGTCATTGTGTGCATCGGAGGTGAAGTGAGACTCGGATGCACAGGGTGTGTGTCGTGGTGCACTGCAGGTGCTGGTGAAGAGCGCCTGGTCGGTGTGTGCATCGGCGGTGGAGTGAGTCTCAGATGCGCAAGGAGCATGTCGTGGTGCACAGGAGGCGTTGGTGAGGAGTGCCTGGTAAACGTTTGCATCGTAAGTGGAGTGAGTCTCATACGCGCAGGGTGCGTGTCTGGGTGCACTGGAGGCTCTGGTGAACAGTGCCTGATCATCGAGTGCACCGGAGGAGAAGTGAGGCTCGGACACAGTGAGCATGTGGTGTTGCAGCTGAAGGTGTTGGTGAAGAGCGCCTGGACTTCGGGGCACCGGAATAGGAGTACGTTTCAGTGAAGCAGAGTGCGTGCTTCGCTGCAACCAGGGACTGTGGAGGTGATTGGCTGATCATCATGTGCACTGGAAGAAAGTGAGTCTCTGCAGCGTGGTGTGCATGTCTTTGTGCCAACTGATACCGCAGGAAGGAGTGCCTGGCGAACGTGCACTCGGAGTGGACGTGAAGTCCCATCAGCGTTGTGTGAATGGCTTCGTGCCAGAGGAGACCTGGAGGGTGTTGTGGTGAACATGCACCAAGAGAAAAGTGGGGTTCGGGTGACCTGTGTCCGCTAGAGACCTTACTAACAGTTGCGGCCTGGACCGGCAGCCCCGGAGGAACTGAGCTGCCAGGCTGTGCCGCTGAGGCCCATTGAGAAAGTTCTCCATGTAAGGCCCAGTTGGCTGAAGGAGGGGAGGATAGTGTGGTCACGCCCCCAGGTAACGTTAGTCACTACCTGGGCTGGGTGCGGGCTCGGAGGGACACTCTCTCGGCCTCTCAGTTCTTCTGGCAACATGAGCCTTTACTTCGGCTCAGATTGGGGCCCGTACTGGCCAACAGTGGCAGTATTGGGGGCAGATTGAGCAGCTGCACTTTATGTCATCGTGGATACATGTGAGGGGCAACTGTTATCGAAGAGACTGATTGTCATAATACACTTTGCCAATATTGCTCCTACCAAACTGCCGGATTGTCTTATGACGAACTACCAGACCCAGATTTGGATAGACTAGGCATTACGCCGTGACTAATAGATTACACCGTTAAATTTCCTGACTACGCTAAGAACCGGAACCAAAAGATGGTATCAATCCTGCCCTGAAGAAGCCCCCGGCCTGCTGGCCGTTCAGGGGTGAAACACGAGTTGGCTGTTCACTTGATGTGCCAATAAATACGCCTTGCACAAGTTAATGTGATTTTATTGGAATTATTCCAAAGAAGGAACAATTAAATCTTCAAGCCCCAGCACAACTCTTCAATTCTCGGATTGTCTTATGATGCCTGACATTATTTCTGCATAACGAAGTACACGATTGTAGCGCTACGCATTGCATTATTTCTCCATTGCAAAGTACAGGAATTGCTGCTGCCCACATTGCATTACTTCTTCATTGCAAAGTACATGATTGTCGCTACGCATTGTATTATTCCTTAGTTGCAAAGTACATGATAGTAGCGGCGCACATTGCATTATTTCTTCATTGCAAAGTACGTGATGGGGTGTGACTCATTGCATTATTCCTTCTTGCGCAGTACATGATTGTAGCGGTACGCATTGCAATATTTCTCCCATTGCAAGGTACCGGGGTGTATAGTTACACATTATATTATTTCTCCTTTGCCCAACACAGGATTGTATTGTTACACAGTGCATTATTGTTTGCCCATTGCAGCGTGTGTGATTCTAGCATAGCGACCAGCATAGCATATTGAAAGCGGTGGTTGGGATTTGAACCTACTAGCTAGCTGAAACGATAATTACCCTTGATTATATGTTGACTTTTGTATCATGTGGTCTGATCGTATATCTTTTTATATAAAGTTTATAATTGTTTAATCAAACTCGTGTTGAGTCCATTTGTGGTGTCAGAAGTGGGTTGCTGTGGGTGTGGTTGCACATATTGTACACTTGTGGCTTGGAAATAGGCCTGGCTGCTCGTTGCAAGCTACTAAGTGGGTGAGTAGGGCTATATCAAATGATGTCCTTACTTGGCCTAACGTTGAGTGGGGAGTCGTGGGTCTTGCACTTGGTGACAGTGGCAGTGGCGCAGGACGGGGACTCTGGCTTCCAACAAACGCTATTTCCCTGTTTTGGTTTTTTAACACCACTATGTCAAGGCACACACATGGGACCGAAGACCTCTCAGGGGAGGGGTGTGCATGGGCTCCCTTAATAGACCGGTTTCGGAACTCGTCCCCCGTGGGACAGCCACTATTCTTTAGAGGAAGCGGGCCACACAGCCCCATTCCCTGGGCAGATTTTGGGTCCCGGCTACCCTACGCCCAGGGGGCCAGCCCTGTAATGATGGGTACCTTGGAGCCCAGTCAGGGCACCCAGTCACCAGTGTTGAGGCCCACATGGGGAGCCTGAATGCCCCATGGTCCCTGCCAGCTCCCCACCTCCTGTGCGATGCGGCATTGCTGCTGCACAGAGGGAGCTGCTGCGAAAGGCAGTTTCCTCCATGCAGGAGCACTGGTTTAATCTCTTTCTCTACAGGCATGGCTGGGGCCAGGGTAAGAGTTGAAACCTTTGCCTCCAGCAGGCGGGAACACTATGACAACTCCCACCCGCTAGAACTGCAGTATTTACTTTTGCTTGGCAGAAGCTGTCAAAGCTCCCACCAAGCAAAAGCAAACAGGTATGCACCAGGTGTGGGCACCATTGGAAAAAGCAGGTGAGAGCCCGGTGGGGGGGTGGCGGTCCCCAGGGTCATCTATGGCTGCAGGATGGGGCCATGCAGCCCTCCTACTCCTGTTTGCATGGACTAATCCAGGGAGGTGGTGGTCACCAGGGCAGAGAGCAGCTCAGGGGGGGGTCCACACACCCTGCCTGCTTTCCATTAAAATGAGCTCTAAGGAGGTAGTGGTTCCTGGGTAATTGGTAAGCCCTGTGTAAACTCGCTACATTTTTTAAATTAAACTCTGGATGGCCTTGGTACCTGGCAAACCCAGAGGTAGCCCGGGTTATGAATTTTGCAAGAAATGGTTTTAAGCCATGGCAGGATCCCAAGGGGACTCCCAGACCAAGGCTTGGGGGTGAGGGTCTCCTACCCTGCTCCCTTTTAATTTTTTTATTTTTTTGTAAGACTCAACTGAAGCTGAGTCCACAAATGGCTGCCAGCACTTCCTTATTGAAGTGTTGGTAGCCAATCAGAGCTCTGTATTTTTTTGCATGAGCTTGTCTTTATTTGCGTAGTGTTTGCAATCGCAGATATCCTTATTTGGATTTCCTTAAATTCCTCCACAACTACTGAAGGGATTTACACCAAATAACAAAAAGCACAATCTGACGTAACCGCACAAAAAAATGGGGAAAAAAAGAAAGGGGGGCTGGTTAGGAATACCCTGAATAACGTCAATACCCTGGCCCTAAGCCTTGGTCTTGGGGCTCCCTTAAAACCCCTCAATTGCATGAAAGCATTATTTTTTAATTTACTGCCATTCTTGCAAAATATTTGCAAATATCGGTGTGAATTAAAAAAAACAAGTGTGGGCTCCTGTGCTTGTTTTAGTTGTAACCTCTGGGTGGGGCTACATGATGGCAGGCAGAGATAACTAAAAAATAGAGGGGGTGTATGGGGCCCTCCTTCAAGAGCTTAAAAATACCACAGGGACCACCACTTCACCTGGGCTAATTATATTAAGAAATGGGGGTGCTGGGCAGACCCTTCCTTGATCCGAGAATTACCACCTCCCTCGGACACCCCGGGGCTCAAAAGCTTGAGGATGCCTTGTACCCCGAGACCTGGGGATCACTACCTCCCAGAGGCTTAAAATAAAATGCTTAGGGAGGCAATGCAGTAGAAAGAAGCAACATAAAGGTGATAAACGACCGGAAAGAGGCAACATAAAGGTCAGAAACTAGCAGAAAGAGGCCAAATAAAAATCAGAAATTAGCAGCAAGAGGCAGATTAAAAGGTTAGAAATGAGCAGGAAGAGGCAAAATAGAGGCCTGAAACAAGCAGCAAGAGGCAAAATAGAGATCAGCAAAGAGCAGATAGAAGCAAGCGAAAGGTTTGATATGAGCAGAAAGAGGAAAAATAACGACGAGCAACAAGCAGAAAGAGACACAATAGAGATTAGAAACCAGCAGAAAGAAAGAGGTCAGAAAGAAGCAGAAAGAGGCAAAATTGAGGTCAGCAACAAGCAGAAAGAGGCACAATAAAGGTTTGAAACAAAGAAAAAGAGGCAGAATAGAGGTCAGAAATTAGCAGGAAGAGGCAACATAGAGATTAGCAAGAGGCTAAATTAAGGCTATCAAAAAGTGGAAAAAGCAAATTAGAGATCCAAAATGAGCAGAAAGAGGCAGAATATAGTTCAGAAAGGAGCAGAAAGAGCCAAAGTAGACACCAGAATGCAGTAGAAAAAGGCAAAATAAAGGTCAGAAACTATCAAAAAGAGGCAAAATAAAGGTCAGAAGTGGGCAGAAAAAAGGTAGACAATGAGCAAAGATTGAGCAGAACCCACTCAGGCACCCATATACCCACTCATAGACCAACTCAGACACTCTCACAGCCACTCACAAACCCATTCAGACACTGATGCACCCATTCACAGACAAACTCACATGTACACCCAATCACAGACCCAGTCAGGCACTCATGCACTCACTTACAGAATGATTCGTACTCTCTCTCTCACCCACTCACAGACCTACTCAGTGACCTCTGCACCAACTCACAGATTCACACACCCACTCACAGACACACTCAGAGACTCATGCACTCACTCACAGCCCTACTCAGACACTCACTTGCAGACTGACTGACATACTCATGGAGGCACTTGCAAACCCAATCAAACACCCTCACACCCACTCACAGACCCACTCAAGAATTCACTGAGACACTCATGCACCCACTCAGACACCCACGCAGACAATCACGCACCCACTCACAGACCCATTTAGATACTCACACACCCACTGAGACACTCAAGCACACACTCACACCCTCAATCTCAAAGTTTACAAGTTACAGTTAGGAAATAGCAATTAAAAAAAATAGAAATACACTGAAAAAATCAAGTGTTGCTGTGGTGTTATTGTTAGGAAATAAAATTTAAAAAACCTTGGAAATTTACTGAGCAAACATAGGTTGCAGGAATATTATTATTTTTGGATATAGAATTACAAAACCAAAGGTTACAGGGATAATATAGCTAAGAAATACATTTAAAAAACATAGAAATTATCTGAAAAAGGGCCAGTTCCAGCAATGTCTCAGGGTGACTAACCCTGGGAAGTTGCAGTTTGCAATGACAGGGCGGAAGCAGGGCTCCTGCCCTTCATGGAAGCGAAGCAGAATTGCTTTTGGATAAGGGAAGCAGCATGTCAGCAGCTCCCCTTGTCCAAAAGCAATGCCGGCATCCGCAGGAGGTAGGGAGCCGTCTGTGACCGTTAGGCCAGGGGGGCTCCGCACGCGGTCCTCAACATGTGGCCAGGCCCTGGGGGATGGGGTGCGTGGGGCAAAAAATGGCATCAGTGCGGCCCCCCTCCTTTAAAATTAAAAATAACAAGTGGTCATGCCCCAGGGGTTGGAGTCCTGGGGTGGAATTCGGCCTCGGGAGGGTTGTCACATGGCCCCCTTCCTGTTTAAAAGCAAATTTTTAATGGCGCGGGCCCTGGAGGATGGGTCCTCAGGGCCCAACAAATATGAAGAGAAGGGGGGCCACAAAGCCCCCTTCTTAAAAACAAACAAAAGAAAGATCGGCATAGCGCTGGAGGCCATGCCCGCCAACTAGCCCAACAGGTATCTCCAGTATGTGCCAGGGAGCTGCGTTGCAGACAGGTGTTCAGAAGCCACCCCCCTTTTTACAACTCTCTTCAACGCAGCTCGGTGGCGCATACTTGAGCTACCTAGTGGGCTAGTTTGACCCTAGGGATCCTTAGGATTCAAGGGGACTTAATCTCTCAACTTAGAACGGGCACAGGGTGCGTTTACAAATTGGTGAAGGGAGGGGACAGGGCCTGAGGGACGTGTCACTGCGCTGCGTTGCAGAGAGGTGGACTAGACCATGCCCGTTTTTACATCTCTCTGCAACTCAGCACTGTGGTGCTTACTGTAGGTGCCTAGTGGGCTAGTTGGACCCTACTGACCCTCAGGATTCAAGGGGACTTAATCCCCCAACTTAAAACGGCCACAGAGCATGCTTGCACAGTGGTGAAGGGCGGTGACGGGCCTGAGGTGACTTGTGCAAACACGCCCTGTGGCTAGTTTTAAGAGGTAGTTTTCATCCCCCTGCCAGGGCCGTTTCTAGGTGTTTTGCCACCCTAGGCGAGAATTGAAAAATGCCGCCCACTCCCTTTTACTACCATCACTCTCTCCCCATGTCATCCAGGCTAAAAGCCTCAATAATTTCCTGCTTTGATAGAGTTTCTATTATGGTCTTTTGGGTCTTTTTGAAGCATTGCACTAACACATTGGTGTTGGTTGGCACACAGCGATGCAGTAAATCACTCTACTTGACTCTCACATTCCCTCAAAGGTGAAAAGGTAAAATTTGTTCCTTGGCAGGATATCACATTCTTTGAAAATCCAGCCATGAAGATGAGTGCCAGAGGGCCCTCGCCATTATCTGAGGCACCACCTTAGAGTACATATTGGAATGGTCCACCACACCTTAGACACATTTATGGCCTGTGTCCATCATCTCACATGGGACATCAATCAATGGTAGAGGCAATGAAGGAGCCTTGGAATGGCCTCTAGTCTTGCCACTCACTTTAGATGCTGGTCATACCTGGCTAGTAGAACAATAGATCTAACCTGTCCTTTGTCTGTTTGGCTGAAAGTAACTTATGAGCTAGAAACAAGATAACGTTTCTGTGTGCCACTAGAGCTATCAGAACAGGTACTTACACCTGTTCTGGTTCTATAGGTTTTCTGTACGGTAGACCTTCCTCCCAGACCAAGCTTTGACTGCTAACCACCCCAGTGGCAACTTGTTCTTTGAACACCATGCATATGCCTAGTAGAGTAGGACACTCTTCCTGTGTTTGTTTGAACTTTCACCTGTAGCTCTGACAATGACCCTGAGTCCAATACAAGAGTGACCCCAGGGGCGTCAATGTCTGGAACAGAGGCAGCGGGCACCATAACAATATATTCTCAGACCCTGCCCTGGTTTGCACTACAATACACTCTCTAGATCCTTCACCTCCAGGTGTGGAGACAACCTCAGCCTAAAGCTGAAATGCTGCCTGTGATCTCAACAGCAATGTTGTCCAGGTAATGCAGGCCTCTGGCCATGGCACTAGCACAGGCACAATTAGGTTATCGAAAAGCAGGCACCCAGCAACCTGCATCTGTTCCACAGCTATGTCGACCAAGACCATCTAGCTGTTTACCTCTAGCACGCGTCTGTTCGTTTGCAGTGGCTGCTAGGAGAAGACTCGGACAAGCTGCCTGAATTCACAGGCACCGGCCGCAAAGCAAAAATGATTGCTGTGGGAGGTGGTACAAGGCAGCACTTAGCCTGCTTCTGCAGAGTCAACGGCCGAGGCCAGACACACAGCGCTACGGCTGCCTGGATGAAGATCAGATCACCAAGGACAGAGAGTCAAGTAAAGTAAGTTTTGCCACCCCCACCCGAGGTTCTGTAAGAGTACTAGATTAGTGCCCTTCAATTTCTGGTCCAGTGACCTGACTGTGCAGTATGTTTAAAGTCTTCTTAGTGTTTCTCGTTGCTGAAATTAGTGCATTTTCTGATATTTATGTGCTTCCCTCATCTTTATGTTGCTTGCCAGAAAGTGTCACTCATAGTCCCTGAAACGTCACTCATAATTACACTGAAATTATGCACGTCACATCACACATAGCATTAACAAGAAATCCGCCATCCCAGGTATAGAATGATGTCTAATTATCTCTGCAATTAGTGTAATCCTAATATATTAACTCTATTATAGCCCTTTTATCATCATAACTATTTGAACCACATGTTAGGTTCTAGTCATAATAATAACATAAAAATATGGGCAGATATTTACATCTCCAGCTAAAAGTACTTTTCTTTTCTATTTGCAAACGTTCCCAGAGGTTTGCCTAAAAAGCTGCCCCAGAAAGAGATTTCAATGCATCCTGGGAACTCATGATACATATCCCAATGGCTCCTCTTCCACATGTGCTCAACTCTTCTTGCCTTAGAGTTTTGGCAGCTATGGTTTAATGGCGTGCCTGGAATGACCCGGCCCTGCACGCACTTCAAACCCCTCTCGGCTCCAGACAGACACGACCGCGGCGCTCAACTGACTGCTTGCTTACTTATTAATACTTAGTCTGGGCCAGGTTATAACTAACTGACCAGGCCTTTAGCCCCCTATATTTTTTTTACATCTACCTGCCTGCCACAGCCAACTCGGATCCCACCCCGGCCTCCCCCGGTACCTGATAGGCAAGCCTGCAGGCAGCAGCAGGAACTCGGTCTCTCTGCCTCTTGCCGGCTGCACGCACACGGGAAAGTCACTGGGATTAACAGTCATGCAAAGATCGCAGCTAATTTTTGATGATAGATAAGATATGCGGAGAAAGCACACCTGCCCAGCCTCGACCGAGCTCAATAATTTTTTGGTCTGATTAATGCTTTACTAAATTTGAGCTTCAACTCAGGCAAGCACCTGCTACATTTATATCTGTAAGTGCTTCCTGACTGTTGAGGTTTCATTTTTTTGCCGCCCTCCACTTTCTGCCGCCCTAGGCGGCCGCCTAGGCCTGCCTAATGGTAGAAACGGCCCTGCCCCCTGCCCTATTATATATTAGGGGCTTACAGAGGCGTTCATGTTAATCACAGAGAGACCCCAACACATAGTGTTCCCTAGTGTATGTAGGTGTTTTTACTGTATTCTAAGTGTCTTTTAACATAGCACTGACTCTAGGACTGGTTAGTCAGAGTCAGTTATCACCAGTACCCATCTGAAAAAGTTGAGGGTACAGGATGATTTTGCTCTTCTGTTTGTTCTTTCTGCACGTTTTCCTTCTTCCTGCACTTTTCTTCGGCTTTGAGGACTTCTGTTGCTTCTTTCTGCATTTCTTTTTTTTTCTTTCTGTGCTTTTTTTCTTCTTTCTTCACATGTCCTTTCTCTGTAGGCATTGTTAGAAATTAGTATTTAAAAAACCTTTGAAGTTCACGGAAAAAAACATAGGTTTCAGACACAATATAGTTAGGAATTAGCATTTAAAAATCCTTAGAAATTCACTGTAAAAACCATAGGTTTCAGGGGCGTTATAGTTAGCTGGACATTTCACTCGTACAAAACCATAGAAATTCCCCCGTTATAGTTAGTTTAGTTAGCTATAACTTTGCGCGCCCACAATGCACTGCTGATGACGTCACATATTACATCACTCATGACATGGTCAGTGACATCACTGATGATATCACTGATGACATCATCCTTGCGATAGAGTGACAGACCTCCTTTCACCCTAATATAACCTTTGATACACACGTACAAAAATAGAAACTAAAATTTTCAAAACAATGGACATACCAATACCAGTAACAACAACCTATTCAGTAATTCTAAGATCTACATGCATATCCCCTCATTCACCAACAGTCCTATATAGTCCTATATAGTCAACGCTTACATGTACTCACTCATCATATGTACTCATACACCTATACATCCTGTTACACACAGCCACTCATCCACACAGCCACTCATCCATGCTCACACACATAGTCACTCATGCTAATAAAGAATCAAACATCCATTTACTTGCATATACAGTTATACACACACCACCATACTTACTTCGACAGAAACTTACACATACTTACTCTTTTGAACAATCACTTATAGAAACACATACTTATTCATACTGGGACTCTTCCAATCTCTCACTCTCACATATGCTCAATTATATACACCAATACTCACATATACTAGTTTAAAACATATGTAGTTACTATTCACTCACTAACACACCCATACACACACTCATCCACCCAAACAGTCCTGCACACATAGGGGTCCATTAGGATGTCGGGCGGATTGCCCCCGCCAGGGTGACGGTGGCCACCGCCAGTCTGGCGGGGGCAATCCGCCCGACATCCGCATTCTAATTCCCCCCGCCATATTAGGATGGCGGGGGGGACCGCGGCGGACGAAAACACCGTCCGCCGCTTTTCCGCCCCGGTCGCATTGAGGCCGGGGCGGTAATGGGACCATATGGCGGCGGTGTCTATCAGACACCGCCATCCATATTAGGATGCCGGTCTGCAGCTGCTTTTCCGTGGCGGCAATGCCGCCACGGAAAGGCATGCGGTGATTGCTTGTGAGGGCCCGTTACGGGCCCCCAAGGACTCGGGGGTGGTGGGGGGTGCACATGGGGGGTACCTATGGTACCCCCCCGCAGTTCCATGCACAGCATGGCAGGCACCGCGCGGTGCCTGCCATGCTGTGCATGGAAGTGCACGACATGCCTTACTGGCATTGTGGCGGGCGGTGCTGAATGCACCGCCCGCCACAATGGAATGAATGCAGGATGCGCCCGCCACTGTGGCGGGCGCATCCTAATGCTGTACACGGTACCCCCGCCCTTAGGGCGGGTGGTCCCCTACTACGACAGGATGGCGGGCGGACCAAGTCCGCCCGTCATCCTAATGGACCCCATAATGTCCTCAACACATTCAAATAGTGACTCACTCATTCATGCATTCATGCATGTATACACTATGTAATACCCCCACTGAACCATACAGACACTCAGACACTCATACTGATACTCAAAAATCCAACTAATAACCCATGTAGAACCTCATGTAGCTACTCACCAACCCATGTAGCCACTTATACACAAAGCGTGAGACTGTTACAGATATTTACACATTTAACCATTACTCACTAACCCATGTATTCACTAAGATACTCTTAATCCGTCAGTTATACAATCAATTTTTCTAAAACAAAAATATCCATTCAGACAATTTTATACCCATTTATTCTTCCATCGACCATGAGATATACACATATAAAACATGTTTAATTTTTAGAAAAACACACATTCAATGGATGATGTCATCAGTGATGCCATCAGTGATGTCATTTGAGATATCATCAGTGCTGTCATGAGTAATGTCACTGTCATCAGTGATGTCAAGAGTGATGTAATATGTGATGTCATCAGCAGTGCATTGCGGTCGCACAAGTTATAGTTAGCTGACCTAACTATAACGTGAGAATTTCTATGGTTTTGTACGCGTGAAATGTCCAGCTAACTATAACGTCCCTGAAACCTATGGTTTTTTCAGTGAATTTCTAAGGTTTTTAAAATGCTAATTCCTAGCCATAATGTGCCTGAAACCTATGGTTGTTCCGTGAATATATATATACTAACAAATGCTAACAAATGAAAGTTTTCCCATCTATGGGCCTTATTAATTGTGTCTATCACAATGCCCATCTAGGGCTTAATAACACCGATAAAGAATATTATTGAATAGCTTTACACCACTTAAAAACTATACGTGGAGGAGATACAAGCAATGTAGGAATGTATTTACTTTCTTCTTTTGCGTTAAAATGTATTGCACATTCCAAAATGGCGATGGGTTCTAAACCTCGGAGTCCTCTTTCTATGCTTATTGTTTAACATGAAATGACCAAATGAAATGTATTTAAATGAAATGGCGGTGCGTCGAGGTATCACAATTGACGAAGGCTAAGTGCCGAAACGCGTCTTGTTTGTGCTTGGGTGACCAAAAAAGTATTGTTGGCACTTTAACCCTCCCCTGCGAGTGCTGTTTCTTGTTCTGGAATTGAACGCAAAAAGGACTTGTGAGCCGTAATTTTGTTGGCGGGTACACCCCCGCCTAAAGAGCACCCGCTCGTGTGTGCAGCAGGCTGGTGGACTTGGGAGCGATAATATATATATATATATATATATATATATTGTAAACACCGGAATCCCCCAATCCTCGGGATACACCTTCAACGAGAGCACACAGAGCCAGTATCTCGTGGTTAAGCCAGATTTATTAGAATTTCTCTGCAAAAGCAATGAGCTCACAAACGCGTTTCGGCGTTGCCGCCTTCGTCAGTGTAAAAAAAAAAAATATATATATATATATATATATATATATATTCACAGAAAAAACCATAGGTTATAGACCATATATAGTTAGGAATTAGCATTTACAAAACCTTGAAAATTCACTGAAAAAACCATAGGTTATAGACCATATATAGTTAGGAATTAGCATTTAGAAAACCTTATTTTACTCACACAAAACTATTGAAATTCCATATATAGTTAGTTGCACTAACTATATATCGCGCACCCGCAATCCACTGCTGATGATGTCACATATTACATCATTCATGACATGGTCAGTGACATCACTGATGACATCACTGATGACAACATCCAGTGATTATGTGTTTCTGTAAAGTTTAAATATGTTTTACATATTGAAGAATGAGTGGATGTATAAGTGTCTGAATGAAGGTTTTAGTAGGTGCGTGATTGACTGTATGAGTGAGTGATTAAATGCGTCTTACTGAATGCACGGGTTAGTGACTAAACTGTCTTAATTTGTGCATCATTATGTCTGTTGTGATGTAAACTGCTGCATGTGTTGATCATTAGCTATACGAGAGGCTATATGTGTTATTAATTGGTTGCCCAAGTATTTCTATGGGAGATTGAGTTTGTGTGGGGGTGGCTGGAAGGTGTGTGACTCTGTGCATAGATGTGTGAGCAGTTTATTCACTAGGTG
This sequence comes from Lissotriton helveticus, assembly GCF_964261635.1. Lineage (NCBI taxonomy): Eukaryota > Metazoa > Chordata > Amphibia > Caudata > Salamandridae > Lissotriton > Lissotriton helveticus. The sequence goes on from NC_136068.1 coordinate 1,763,958,141, forward strand.
TATGAGTTCAAGAGTGCATGTGGAAACAGCTACATGGGCAGTTGACTGTGTGCATGAGTGTATTGATGAGTGAATGGATATCTCAATGCTACATGTCATAGTAAGTACATATGTAAAACACAGTACATGTGAGAGTTGGCATATATAAATAACTGTGCATGAGAGCCACTGAGTGAGTGGTTGTATCGATCATTGTGAACTTGTATCAGGGATTGTATAAGAGAGTAAATATGTGTTAGTATATGTTTCAATAAGTAAGGTGTGTATAACTGTATAGTTGAAGAAATGGAGGTGAGATTGTTTCTTTGCATGACTGACTGGGTGTGTGAGTAACTCCATGGATGAGTGGCAGTGTGTGAGTGTCTGTATACACTGAGTGTATCTAAGGTTATATTAGAGTCTGAAGAGGTTTATCGTATTAGCACAAGAATGATGCCAAATGAGACGTCATCAGTGATGTCATCAGTGATGTCATTTGAGATGTCATCAGTGATGTCATCAGTGATGTCACTGACCATGTCATGAATGATGTAATATGTGACATCATCAGCAGTGGATTGCGGGTGCGCGATATATAGTTAGTGCAACTAACTATATATGGAATTTCAATGGTTTTGTGTGAGTAAAATAAGGTTTTCTAAATGCTAATTCCTAACTATATATGGTCTATAACCTATGGTTTTTTCAGTGAATTTTCAAGGTTTTGTAAATGCTAATTCCTAACTATATATGGTCTATAACCTATGGTTTTTTCTGTGAATTTCATTGGTTTTTTAACAGCTAATATCTGTAGCTGTAAAATGTATTCTTCTTTAAATCCAAAAATATATTTTATATGTTTATGAATAATTTTTTTTTTAAATATTTTTTTTTCTTCGTTCCCGCTTCGCGAATCGGGAAGCTTCCCGTTAGCTGACCTTGATGCCGCGAAATAGACCGCGAGCCGGTAAACGTTTCTTTACCGCAAGTGCCGCGTTAGAAAACAACATCGTGACGCCTCCCGTCCGCATGACGTTTCACGTTGTCGCGTGATACGTCATATGACGTGCTACGTTAGCGAACTGGTACGCGAAGCGAGTCGCAAAGCGCAGGTTTCTGGAAGCAAACCGGGAGGCCCTGCAAAGCGCTTAACGTAAACACAGCAAGTCATGTGACTTGGTAATAACACTTTTCATTGGTTCATTTCACTTTTGGTTTCCTAATGATGTAAGACTAGGTCATATAATCTAAAATGAACACTTTTGATTGGTTGAGAACTCTTGTTTTTCCCAAATGATGAAAATCCCTCCTTCTTTCCTCACTCTGACTTTCATCATTGTGAGAGAAAGACCCTTTGTGATCACTGAGCAATGGCTTCTTTAGTAGCTTCAGCTGGTGCTTCCCCACCACCTCCACCACATCCAAGGAAGAGTGGACCACCTGCTCAAGTTCTAATTCAACAAGAAGAAGAAGAAGAGGAACAGGAGGACGAGCATGAAGAGAGGCAGTTTTTGCCTGAGCAGCCCAGGACGTCTCACCGGAAAGAAAACTTCATTTGGCAATTTTTTAAAATTCCCAAAGGTCAGAAAAAAGTAAATGCAAGATACGTAACTTGCCTTATATGTCAAGATAGACTGTCCAGAGGGACCGACAAAAAATACAGTTTCGGAAACTACACAATGCATCGCCATATGACTAGGTGGCATCCTAACAACTACAGTGCTGCACAGTTTCGGAACGACCTAGATAATCTCCCTATTATGGCCAGAAGATCTGTTGTACCGGAAGTAACGGGACCAGAGGGCAGGGAGATGGTGCCAAATATACAAATGAGATTTGGTGATGTAAAACACATCTGCGCATTTTGCGATGGATTCATTTCCTACGGAGAAAAAAGCATCACTCTGATCAACAGAGCTATTGACTATCATATGCAAGTTTGTCCGAAACGCCCAAAATAATAAATACTTCTTTTTTTTGTTTTGTTGCTCCTGTTGAGCCCTTTACAATGAATCGTTTTCATTGCCCCCTCCAAGAAAAACCCAAAAAAATATAAAACTGTTCCGAAAAATTCAAAAACAGTAAAAAAATGTTCAGAAAAATAAAAAAAAAAGTTCTTTTCAGAACTACCTCCCCGTTAATAAAAAATTGGTACAATATTTGGAATTGTGCCAACCTCTATTTCTCTTAGTTCGCTTCCTAGTTCGCTCGCTGGTACGCGAACCGGAAGCGAACCAAAAACAGTAAGTATAAGGGAAGGAAACAGACACTTATGTTAAAAGAAACACAGCTATAAGGGAGTAAACTAGAGATACCATTACCCGTAATCCACTGCTGATGATGTCACATATTACATCATTCATGACATGCTCAGTGACATCATCAGCAGAGGATTGCGGGTTTTTTGGCAACATGCCTTATCCACGGTTTAATAACGCTGCCTTTTGCTTTATATAAGTTTTCAAATTGTATGAAATATATACCAATAGGTCGTTATGAACCTTTAGGTAGTGCTTTTCTTCATGAGGTCTGGTCGCTTCCATACACATACAGATGTTTCAAAGATGATCAAGAAGTTTATCTGAATGGAGAGGAATGCACTGAGACGCCAGATCATTCACTAATGTGTAGGCACATACAGTTACACGGTTCATGCAACAAACACCGACCAAATATGGCTTGCGTGTTGCAAGGCACGCCAGTTCCTGCTATCATCCCCACGTTCAAGTTGTTGGAAAATGGTAGTTATTTGATGCTCAATAATGAAGATTGTTCTGAGTTAATTAAAAGTATTCCTTTTATCGTAACAGTAAGTGAACGGGTTATTTGCTGCAGAAATGTTCTATTTCCTCCCACACATGAACATAGGGAGTTTTCAATCTGGCCACAAATACCAACCTTGGGACACGTTTCAACGGCATGGCAAGAATAAGAGCTCTTTTGTCTCAGAGAGAGGTGGCCTTGAGTTCGGCCCGTGAAACTTTCGTACTTCACATAGCGAACACCCATACAGAGGTGCACACCCTTTTCAATTAAGATTTGCCTTTCAATTTCAGCAACATGTTTCCGACTATCTTTAACGCATCCTCCACAAAGTCCCTGGCACACTTTTTTAAAGTTGTTACCAGTGGTCTCGTGACTTCATTTGAGAAAATCTTTGGAGTCATCCCTGCTTCCTTTCATTGTATTTTCTGCACTCTGGTTCGTAGATTGGCATTTTTACTTGCATTACCAGCGGACGCTCTTGTGCTTTTTTACATTTTTAAATATGGATGTCCCTCCTATGCAACCTCCGACCCTGCAGCTGCTGACACTGTTCCGCAATCGCATGCTAGAATATTATGGCACAATGCCGTTGGCGATATTAAGCACGGCATATGGATTATCTTTTCGGTTCTCCTACTTCACCTGTGTCCAGCCTGTATTTCACTGCCTGACCTGTGATTTCGATTGGGCCATTGATTTGTGTCTCTGCGGACCGGTTTCTCCTGACGTCGACTTTAATCAGCTGATGACTCCTATCATTACTCACGAGTTGGTTTGTCCTGGCGAAAGGATTATGGCTGTGGCATTGATGCATGGACTACTTGGTCCCTGGAATTTACTGGCGGCAGCACAGTCTTTCTTGGAACAGAGCTTTCTTGAAAACCCACCGAGCTGTCCTCTGATGGTGATAGAGGATCCGGTGCTGGGAGAGCACGTATGTTCTTTTCCGCTTTTAAATTGGATGGCTGAACTGTTTTCGGATGAAGACGGTGACTTCCTATTGGAGGCTGTTGCAGCTTATTTTGCATACACAGTTATGTCATAGACCTTTTTCATGTTTGATATGCTGAGTACTAGCATTTCATTGACAATTCATTGACTTATTTGTCAAGTTTTTATTATTTACCTTGCCTATTGGCTTAAGACTCGATAAAGTACTTGGCTGTTTTATTTTTCTTTAGCATTAAATTTTCCTAGTTTTTAATGCTTTACCTTGCGGACCGTCCACATTTAAACTTGCAATCTGCTCTCATGAGATGGCACTTCTATTATCTTATTCAGTTCGTTTCCGGATCATGAGGAGGTGTCATCTAGGTCCTGGATATCTTTACACCGTGTTAAGTTAGCATGGGCTCATTACCGGTTTAAACGCCATTTTTCCTTTTTTGCAACTTCTGCACACGACACTTAGTTGTTGCTTTAGCTTTCCACCTAGTAGTTCATCGTGGTTTACATGAGAATAATATGTTATTGGTCTACTATCTGCTTTACTTGTTAAACTATATCTGTACAGCGAGTGCTAAAGTTTCAAGAACAACACGATACAGAATTGTTATGAGGTCTGATCTCCACGACTTCATACTCATAACATAAGTGCAACTTCTGCCAATTCTGGGCATGAGGCGGGTTTTATATTGCTTTGCCGAACACACATACACAACAGTTGATGCGGTTCACATGAAGAGAGAGCTGGTGTATGCTGATGTGATTCCTTCAAATCTAAGACACTAAAGTATGGGCACGCCCTAAACCAACACAAAGAGACCTTCTTAGCAAATAATATAATATGTGTATTAGGGAGGGTGAGATATAAGCAGCCGCGGGCCGTGGAGGGAGTTACGATGGGGCAGGGAGGCGGGGAGGGGGAGAAGCAGGGTGGAGCCCTCTCTACCTTGCCCCTCCCCCTCCCCGCCTCCCTGCCCCACCGTAACTCCCTCCACGGCCCGCGGCTGCTTATAAGTGTTGCTAACTCTTATTCATTTACAGCATGTTAACATACTGTCACCATTCGCTTTTTATGTACTAGTAACTATGCTGGTAATTTTGCTACTGATAATATGTGTACTTGTATTCTCCACCCTGCTTCTCCCCCTCCCCGCCTCCCTGCCTCACCGTAACTCCCTCCACGGCCCGCGGCTGCTTATAAGTGTTGCTAACTCTTATTCATTTACAGCATGTTAACATACTATCACCATTCACTTTTTATGTACTAGTAACTATGCTGGTAATTTTGCTACTGATAATATGTGTACTTTTATTATCTAAGGTACTACGCCTGAGAAGACGGCATTAGTAAATAAACATTTCAAATACACATCTGTTCTTCTTAACTCCATGTTCTGGTTTCTAAGAAATCTATAACGACCGACTGTTCATGAGTTCCACGTATCCTGAGGTACTATAAGTTCATATTCTGGATTGTCTAAACATTGAGAGTTTGTTATATCCAATGTGACACTGTACCTAGCTTGCTAAGGAGTTTTTGATTACTAACGTGAGTTTTGGGACACCCTAATTCGCCGAGGTTCCAATCCTCTGTCCACAGTTCTGTGTGAGAACAGAAACCCTGCGACAGGGGCACCCCCGACCCTTGCTGGAGCTTCATCACACTTGCGATACAACTCCAGCAATGCGCCACCTTTACGGCACAGATACATCACGCATCTGTGCTGTTTTTGCCCCATGATGCGCCGCATTGTAAATGCAGCACACCATAGGTGACGGAACAGCGGCACAAAATGACTAACACATCCCTGGTGATGCGCCAGTCATCATAAATGTATCCCTATGCTTCTTATCTTGTTAGAGATGAACCGCCATATGTATCATCAAAGTTATTTGCATTTCCTAAATAGCGAACTTTAAGGAATAAATAGCGATTCTTTACCATTCCTAGTTTGCGATGAGCTATTTGCTAATTAGCCGAATGTAGCCCAATGAAGCCCAATGTAGCCCAATGTAGCCCAAAGATGGCCGCCAGACACACAAAAAAACAAATGTAGCCCAAATATCAGCCAGATGTAGCCCAACTATAGCCCAGTGACAGAATGACCAATCAGCTTCGCAAACCTCCGTTACGCGAAGCGGAGCGCTGTTACAGATATATATCTTTTTTTGAACGTTAATTTCTCAAAATCCACTGGAGCACATATATTGAGACCTAGCAAAGGCACATCGGGCTACCAGTCCCTAATATTTTGCCAAGTTTCGTGCAAATCCATTCAGCCGTTCAATTATTATTATTATTTTTTTTTTTTGCCCCGCGGGGCCCTTTTAAAACCTCCACATCAAACCTAGGGGGTCAGCGAGGATCTACTATGCCCCCTTATAGTTATTTCCCCCTTTGTTTTGACCTCCTCTTGTCTCTCGATCCTACCGAGAGACAAGATGGCGGCCGCTACGGACTGTTTGGAATGTTGACAGACGCCGGAGAACCAATCAGCTTCGCTTCACAAAGCTCCGTTGCGCGAAAAGTCCGCGAACCAGTGCGCTGCCCGGTCCGCTGTTACAGATATATATCTTTTTTTAAACGTTAATTTCTCAAAATCCACTGGAGCACATATATTGAGACCTACAAAAGGCACATCGGGCTACCAGTCCCTACAATTTTGCCAAGTTTCGTGCAAATCCATTCAGCCGTTCGGGCTAAAAGTGAGGCCAACCGCCCTATGGAAAACTCAATGTTAAAAACACGTTTTGGGACACCCCTTTTTTCTCGGCTCCCACTAGACGAACCCCCCCCAAATTTTCAAGGGCTGCTCAGAAACAAAATGTGCCATTTTCCTGAAAATTTCAGCCAATTCCGTCCACAAACGCCAAAGTTATTAGACATAGAATTTTCAAAAAACCCATAGAGAAAAAATCCTAACTATATATTACCTACTGGCGGTCGCACGAAACTTGGCAAAATTGTACGGACTGGTAGCCCGATGTGCCTTTGCTAGGTCTCAATATATGTGCTCCAGTGGATTTTGAGAAATTAACGTTCAAAAAAAGATATATATCTGTAACAGCGGACCGGGCAGCGCTCCGGTTCCCGGACTTTACGCGTAACGGAACTTCGCGTAGCGAAGCTGATTGGCTCTCCGGCGTCTGTGAACATTCCAAACAGTCCGTAGCGGCCGCCATCTTGTCTCTCGGTAGGATCGAGAGACAAGAGGAGGCCAAAGCGAAGGGGCAAATGACCATAAGGGGGCATAGTAGATCCTCGCTGACCCCCTTAGTTTGATGTGGAGGTTTTAAAAGGGTCCCGCGGGGCAAAAAAAAAAAATAATAATAATAATCGAACGGCTGAATGGATTTGCACGAAACTTGGTAAAATATTAGGGACTGGTAGCCCGATGTGCCTTTGCTAGGTCTCAATATATGTGCTCCAGTGGATTTTGAGAAATTAACGTTAAAAAAAAGATATATATCTGTAACAGCGCTCCGCTTCGCGTAACGGAGGTTTGCGAAGCTGATTGGTTCTCCGGCATCTGTAAACATTGCAAACAGTCCGTAGCGGCCGCCATCTTGTCTCTCGGTAGGATCGAGAGACAAGAGGAGGCCAAAGCGAAGGGGCAAATGACCATAAGGGGGCATAGTAGATCCTCCTTGACCTCTTAGGTTTGATGTGGAGGTTTTAAAAGGGCCCCGCGGGGCAAAAAAAAAATAATAATAATAATCGAACGGCTGAATGGATTTGCACGAAACTTGGCAAAATTGTAGGGACTGGTAGCTCGATGTGCCTTTGCTAGGTCTCAATATATGTGCTTCAGTGGATTTTGAGAAATTAACGTTCAAAAACAAGATATATATCTGTAACAGCGCTCCGCTTCGCGGAGATAAAATTATATCTGTATTACCTAGCTGTTGCTAACACCAGTTAGCGATCGCTAGTAGGAGATAGCGACCATCTTGGGCCCCACTTTGCATGTGAGTGATATTTATCACTAATGACATGCAAAGTGGGCATGCCAAGATGTTAGCGACTGGAAACAGTCGCTAACATCGCTATCTCCTATTATCAACTTTTGGAAATATTCGAGATAAGCGCGAATATCTTCAAAAACTAGCACCTGCCCTGAGCAGTTCTTAGCCATGTTATCCAATGGGAGGTGGATAACATGGCTAAGAGCATTAGCTCGGTAATGCATGAATATCGCTGAGTTTTCAGCGATATTAATGCATTGCGGTCGTTTATTATCGTATTTGCGATAAACCTTGATAATAGCAAGGTTTATCTGCGATAATTTCTGACGATGCTTAGCGGTAAAAAAATCGTTGCTAAGCATCGTTAGGGATAAATATCGCTTAACTTTGGTAATATGCCCCAACGTCTGTTAACGTTCGATTCGAAGGAAATCAGGAAGTGTTGAAAAACATTGTCTGCGCCATCTTGTCTTTTTTCAAATGCCACACTTTTGTCGTGCACGGCAGCCATTTTAGATGCCTTGACCAGACCCACTCTGTGCACGCTGTCGATCCTTAGCATGGCTCCCCACCCTCGCAAGCATCTCCCCCAGGCAGTGGTCACCCCCGCTCTCTGTCTTATGCATGGGTAATAAACCTCCCCCCATCTGCGCTGCTCTTCCCTGAGAATCACACCCTGTGCCCGCCCGACACCTCCCTTTCGCCCTATTCACTACCGCACCCTCTGACACTCCTTTTCCTCTGTGTCCGATTGTCCAGGCTGGTCCTAGGGTATCAGCTAGCCCTGCAGATGTAGTTTATGGCCCCAGCTGTAAAGAATCACCCCTCTTCAAAGGAGTTATAGTAGATCAAGGCCCACACTCGATGAGATCCGTCACAGCAGAAGCGTTGCTATTATCTGAAAACCATCCTGTATTGTGATTGGGGAGGGGACCGAGCCTGAAGCGGAAGATTCCAGGGATGACTCTTTGTACATCAAAGTTTTTACAATTATGTGTCACATTAAAAATATATAGCACTCCGACAAAGTAGTAAGATTATAAAACTTTAATAATTTATAAATATATACAAGAAAACAAAAATAGTAATAACATATAAACATTTTTAGGGAAAAACAACGAAGTAGCGGTCGGCTGTGCGAATAGTCCCAACGCAGCACAACGTCCAGATTTCCGGCGTGGGGCGTCGCGGGGGGTGGGTCATCAGTAGCAAACTGTTGTGCGAATAGTTCCAAGGCAGCAGAACGATGGCACCAAGGTGATGTCCAGTAAGTTGCCGCACTGGTTTTGGTATCCTACAATGCTGCTCCGAATAACGGCGTGCGGCGCCCCGGGGGAGGCGGCGTGAACGGGCCTCTCCAGGTGGAGTGTCATCTGTTGTAGTGGGGCGCCCCTTTACCGTTTCAGTTGCCATTCCGTCCGTTTTTGGTCCACTGTGTCAAAAGCCGCAATTCAGCTGAGTTGCGCCCACTCTTGCGGTGCAGCGATAGGCGGCTGTCACAGGACTCTCAAAATGGCGGCAGGCTCTTTCCTTTTTGGGCCTGGTCCACTGAAATGGCCCTGGGACACCTTGGAAATCGGACGCTTGTCTGCTAGGTCTTGGACCCCATTCTCGAAAGCGTCCCCTCCGCCTTGAGGATTCATCAAAAGTTTTGGGGGCCCCCGACTCCTGTAGGCTTCTGGTGGGGAGCGGTTGCCATGATTGCTCGCGGAATGACCACAACGGAGCTACGAGATGGTGGTGCTCTCATGCTGACGCCAGCTTCAGTCTGAAACATCCAGAAACAAGGTGGGGCTTTCATCGTTTGGGAAAAAAAAAAAGTTTTCATCCAATGAAAAGTGTTGTTTTTAGGTCATATGATCAAGCCTTCCATCATTAGGAAACCAAAAGTAAAATGAACCAATGAAAAGTTTTATAAACAAGTCACATGACCTGTTATGCGGCATAGGGTATAAAATGCGGAGAAAATACGTTGGCACGTGAGGCGGCGTCAGTAGCGGACCGATGTGCGAATAGGCCGAAGGCAATACAACGCGCCAAGATCCGGATGGCACCGAGGTGGTGTCCAGCAAGTTGCAGCACTGGTGTGGCCATCCTACGATGCTGAAAGTCGGCGTGGGGCGCCCCGTTGGCCTGTGAGTTTGCGTCAGTAGCGGACCGATGTGCGAATAGGCCGAAGGCAGCACAACGCGCCAAGATCCGGATGGCACCGAGGTGGTGTCTAGTAAGTTGCCGCACTGGTGTGGCCATCCTACAATGTTGAAAGTCGGCGTGGGGCGCCCCGTTGGCCTGTGAGATGGCGGCAGTAGCGGACCGATGTGCGAATGGGGCCAAAGGCAGCGCAACAATATTTTCGGAATAGAAGACACCACAAGGCGCTGAGATGCCAAGATCCGGATGGCACCGAGGTGGTGTCTAGCAATTTGTGGCACTGGTGTGGCCATCCTACAATGGTAAAAGTCGGCGTGGGGCGCCCTGTTGGCCTGTGAGATGGTGTCAGTAGCGGACTGATGTGCGAATGGGGCCAAAGGCAGCGCAACAATATTTTCTGACTGACACCACAAGGCGCTGAGATGCCAAGATCCGGATGGCACCGAGGTGATGTCTAAGTTGCGGACCGATGTGCGAATGGGGCCAAAGGCAGCGCAACAATATTTTCTGTATGGAAGATACCACTAGGCGTTGAGATGCCAAGATCCGGATGGCACCGAGGTGATGTCTAGCAAGTTGCTGTACTGGTGTGGTCATCCTACAATGCTGAAACTCGGCGTGGGGCACCCTATTAGCCTGTGAGATGGCGTCAGTAGCGGACCGATGTGTGAATGGGGCAAAGGTAGCGCAAGAATATTTTCTGAATAGAAGACACCACAAGGCGCTGAGATGCCAAGATCCGGATGGCACCGAGGTGGTGTCTAGTAAGGTGCACTGGTGTGGTCATCCTACAATGCTGAAACTCGGCGTGGGGCGCCCCATTAGTCTGTGAGATGGCGTCAGTAGCGGACCGATGTGCGAATAGGCCGAAGGCAGCAGAACGCGCCAAGATCCGGATGTCACCGTGGTGGTTTCATAGTTGAGAGGCACTTCATCTGCAGTGGGGCGCCGAGATCCGGATGGCACCGAGGTGATGTCTAGCAAGTTGCTGTACTGGTGTGGTCATCCTACAATGCTGAAACTCGGCGTGGGGCGCCCCATTAGCCTGTGAGATGGCGCCAGTAGCGGACCGATGTGCGAATAGGCCGAAGGCAGCACAACGCGCCAAGATCCGGATGTCACCGTGGTGGTTTCATAGTTGAGAGGCACTTCATCTGCAGTGGGGCGCCGAGATCCGGATGGCACCGAGGTGATGTCTAGCAAGTTGCTGTACTGGTGTGGTCATCCTACAATGCTGAAACTTGGCGTGGGGCGCCTCATTAGCCTGTGAGATGGCGTCAGTAGCGGACCGATGTGCGAATAGGCCGAAGGCAGTACAACGCGCCAAGATCCGGATGTCACCGTGGTGGTTTCATAGTTGAGAGGCACTTCATCTGCAGTGGGGCGCCGAGATCCGGATGGCACCGAGGTGATGTCTAGCAAGTTGCTGTACTGGTGTGGTCATCCTACAATGCTGAAACTCGGCGTGGGGCGCCCCATTAGCCTGTGAGATGGCGTCAGTAGCGGACCGATGTGCGAATAGGCCGAAGGCAGCACAACGCGCCAAGATCCGGATGTCACCGTGGTGGTTTCATAGTTGAGAGGCACTTCATCTGCAGTGGGGCGCCGAGATCCGGATGGCACCGAGGTGATGTCTAGCAAGTTGCTGTACTGGTGTGGTCATCCTACAATGCTGAAAGTCGGCGTGGGGCGCCCCATTAGCCTGTGAGATGGCGTCAGTAGCGGACCGATGTGCGAATGGGGCCAAAGGCAGCGCAACAATATTTTCTGAAGAGAAGACACCAAAAGGCGCTGAGATTCCAAGATCCGGATGGCACCGAGGTGGTGTCTAGCAAGCTATGCAGTTGAGTTGTGTGCGCACTTGCGGCGAATAGGTCGAAGGCAGCATAACAATGTGAATAGAAGACACCACAAGGCGTTGAGATTCGGTTACCACCGAGGTGATGTCTAGCAAGTTGCCGCACTGGTGTGGCCATCCTACAATACTGTTCCGAATAACGGCGTGGGGTGCCCGAAGGGGGGGGGGGGAGGCGGCGTGAACGGGCCTTCCTAGGTGGAGGCTCGTCTGCTGTAGTGGGGCGCCCCTTTACCGTTTCAGTTGCCATTCAGCTGAGTTTCGGCTGCTCTTGATGCTACAGCGACAGGCGGCTGCAACAGGACTCTCAAAATGGCGGCCTGTTCTTTGGATTTGGGCCTGGTCCACTAAAATGGCCCTGGGACACCTTAGAACTCGGACGCTCGATTTTTTTTTCCTTTCCTGTACATGCAAAAAAAGGTAAATGCCCGGTACGTTACACGCTTCATCTGCCACGATGAACTCTCCAGAGGAACCGAAAAATAATATAGTTATGGTAACTATACCATGCATCGTCATATGGAGAGGTGGCACCAATTAATTATAGTGCTGCATAAAAGAGAGATTTGGAGGAGAACCCCTGACCTGCTAGTACATTCATCAAAGAAGTGGCACTGACAGCATCAGAGGCAAGGGAAACGGTCCCAAATATTTAGAAGAACTTTGGAAAGATTAAAATGACATGTTTAGATTGTGGCAAATTAATTTCATGTGGACAGATGAGTGTTACTCTAATAAATACAGCATATGAACATCATCATAGTCGATGGTTGGTAGAGACATTTTGACTATATCCTGGACCTGCCCGTCCTCGCCCAAAATGGCGCCGGAATAAATGGGACTCGTAACTCCTTGTTGTGTACTGGTTGCAGAACCTTGAAATCACGAGATACGTATGCAGTTTTGAAGCACATGGCGGGCGGGGACGAGAATTGATTGAATATTTCGACATCCCTATTGATATTAAGTTCTGATGTGTTATTGATTACTGTACTATTGAAAGTTCGAATTAACGTCACCCATGGTACTTGCCCGCAAATGTATATCTAGATAATTTTATTGTAACTGGCCCTGTCGTATTTTAATTATAAAATGTACGTCCACCGATTCCGTAACTGTTAGACACCTTAGTTCTTGCAACCTAATGGCCCGCCCGTTACGTTCCTCTACAGTGTAAATGTCTACTCATCATATACGATTACAGGTTGCTCCGTGGCAGGCCCACGTGGTTATAGGCTCGTATTTGTATAATGAAATTTTCACAATAAAGGTTTTTAAAAGAAAACATGGTAGTAGTATATACATTGGTAAAGTTTTTAATAATAGTCACTGTTTTAGAATCATTAAAAGGCAAGTGAAATAAAGCAGACCAATTACATGAAGGGTAAAAGGTATAATACGAAGGAACGCAGTAAAGATAAATGGTCAAGGGCTGTTGTGTTTTCTATTCCTGCAACATAAAGTGGTCGATAAGAATCTCATATTCAGGCGTATCGGCGACTAAGACAGCAGGTCGACCCTCTTTTGCTCAACGGCTCCGTCATGGGACGAAGAAACGCTCTTTTTCTCGAAAAAAGAATATATTTTACTTGCAGGACAGTTGTAAATTTTCCGGGAAAGTACATTAGCCTGGAACATTATAACATATATTTAAGAAAAAATAATGTTCGGAAGTAATAAAAAGCGTAATTTTTAGGTCATATGACCAAGCCTTTCATCATTAGAATAAGAAAAGTAAAATGAACCAATGAAAAGTTTTATTAACAAGTCACATGACTTGTTATGCTTACGTTACGCGCTGCGCGCCCCGGATGACTTCCGGATGCGCTAACGCGGCGCGCGTCATTTGAGATGTCATCAGTGATGTCATCAGTGATGTCACTGACCATGTCATGAATGATGTAATATGTGACATCATCAGCAGTGGATTGCGGGTGCGCGATATATAGTTAGTGCAACTAACTATATATGGAATTTCAATGGTTTTGCGTGAGTAAAATAAGGTTTTTTAAATGCTAATTCCTAACTATATATGGTCTATAACCTATGGTTTTTTCAGTGAATTTTCAAGGTTTTGTAAATGCTAATTCCTAACTATATATGATCTATAACCTATGGTTTTTTCAGTGAATATATATATATATATATATATATATATATGTATATATATATATATATATATATATATATATATATATATATATACACATATATATTCCCTCGCACTTTGCCTCGTTGCAGGGGGAGCTCGGTTGCGCTGGTGCCATCGACGGGATCAAGGCAGTCTCCCGATCGTATTCAACACAAAAGTTCCAAATATTGATGGCACTCCACTCAGGGATAGTTTTTCAAGATATTTTATTGTAACAATTGAGATCGCCTACGTGTTTCAAACTTCAGCGTTATTGATCACGACATAATTTTTAGACAGTCAGTCCTTCTTTGCTTTCAACATTTTATATACATATGACGTGCTGTGCATGTTGGGACTTGTAGTGAAAGTGAATTTGTTTCATAAGTTTGATCAATTTTATTCATTGATCAGTTCACGCTCTATGTTAATTATGTCATTACTTATTAAGCGCTGTCTTGTAAAAAGGGTTCTTGGGCTGAGTGCCCTTTATCTGCAACTACAAGCACGTGTGATAATCTTCAACCAGATCTGAGTGCATCTCCCTATTTCTATGTGGTCTTGCGGTGATAGGCTTCCTGCGTGATGATATTCTGTGATTCCCTCGCGCTCTTACTGTGTGTGTTGCCACTATGTGTTTTATGTTTCTACTGACTTATGATACAGAGAAAGAGGTACTTCTGGAAGCGCTAGTGGTTCCTAGGCTGAGTGCCCTGGTCACCGCAATTGGTTACCACAGATGTCTGGGAGAGAATGTACTTCGCGGGTGTATTAGTAGGCATAAGTATACAGTTCTAATATGCAATTCTTTTTTCAGTCAATATTTCCAATTTACAATGATATTATTTACAGATGAACATATAATTCTGCGTCTCCATTAAGTCCTTGAGGTTGCATGGTTTTAAATCTCATAATGAGTCTCGACTCGAGTCAGTGATGGGGAACAACGACAAGCAGGTGGACAACAGCTCAGTTTTTTAGACGAACTTCAGATACTCCACAAGGAGCAGCAAACGTCAAAAGCAAGACCACAAAGAGGAGGATACAACCGCACCAGAGCAAGAGGCAGGGGCTCATTCCAGGCACTAAAAAATCCGTCCGGAAAACAAGGAGAAGCAGGAAACACAAGCGGCGGATACAATTTGAGGAACAGAACGATAACAACAAAAAAGTAAAACCAATAAAGAAGAAAAGAAGAACCCCAGACCTGGTGATTTATTTATCTAGGTATACTTTAACCAAAAACGAACGGAATCTTCTAAACAAAGGACTGTCCTTTTGTCCAGAAATTCACCAAGAGATGACAGATACAAAAATCGATTTGTACAAATATGTACGAAAATTAAAACTCAAGAAACATTTCAAGAGATATCCGAAACCAGAAATAACATCACAAGAACAAAAGGAAAAAGACAAAATCCAAAAGAAAAGCCACACTCTTTTTAAAATGGCGGAAATACCACAACTTCGGGTCACTCATGATTTAGCCAATGAAACCTCAAGCACACAACTTGGTGATACACAAATATTGGAGGAAATGGAGATAGATACCAACAAAAGACCCAAAACATCGTTCAAGGCCAAATCAAAGTTTTGCCCGACCCTATACCCAGGCAACAAAATAGATATTTTTCAGAACCTGGTATTAGGAGAATTGGAAAAAATGAACAATGTCAACCATAAAAGAGGTGAAAATTTAAGCAAGGAAGAAAGATCGGCAATAGAATCATTGAAGTTAAATACCACCATCGAAATCAAGCCTGCCGACAAAAGAGGCAACATCGTCATCCTAGAAAAAGAAGATTATGTAAAGGAGGCGATGAGACAATTGGAGGACACAACAAAATACACCGAACTTGCAAAAAAAACACAAAAGAGTTGACATTGGATCTAAGGAATAAATTGGAAAAATTGAAGAAATCAGGCCTCATTTCAGAACAAGAGAGGAAATTCTTAATGGTGGATAATCCCATAACACCAACCATATACTTTCTCCCGAAAGTGCACAAGACACTCAACAAGCCACCAAGGAGACCAATAATTTCGAGCTGTGGGAGCTTATATGAAAATGTTTCATTCTACGTGCATAATTTCATAGCACCTATGGTCCCCACCCTAACATCGTACATAAAAGACACTGGAGACTTTTTACGAATCATATCAAATACAGAGTGGCAACGAAACTACCTCCTTATAACGATTGACGTAATCTCGTTATATACTTCAATTGACTATAGAATTGGCCTCCAAGCAATTAAATACTTCCTTCAGCAACTACCAATTGGCCAATATGAGCATTCAAAAATGTTATTAGAAATTATAACCTTGTGCTTATATAACAACGTGTTTCTATTCAATAAGAAGGTGTATGCACAGCGCTGCGGGACAGCCATGGGAGTTTCCTTCTCCCCAAGCTACGCAAATCTCATGATGGGGTGGTGGGAGAGATGCGTGGCTTGGGGAGAGGAAAACGACCAACATATGGCCAACGTGGCGCTATGGCTGTGTTTCATTGATGACCTGTTCCTGCTCTGGAGGGGAACAGAGCAGGAATTTCTCGCTTTCTTTGAAGTCCTAAACAGTAATACAGTTGGGCTCAAATTTACTTTCAATCTGAGCTCTAAGGAGATAGAATTCTTAGACACAAAAGTCAATGTGAAGAACAATAAATTAGAGACAACTGTACATTGCAAAAAAACAGCTACGAATAGTATTCTTCATGGGCAGAGTTTCCACCCTGAGAGCTTAAAAAAAAGCATACCATACAGGGAACTCCTCCGCATGAAAAGGAATTGCTCTGAAGAAAGTGAAATGGAACAAAAGTTCAAAGAGACAAAAATTCGTTTCACGCAGAGAGGATACAAAATGACGGACATTGTTAGAGGAGAAAATGCAGCCAGAGAAATGCATAGAGATGAAATGCTTACATCTGTAAAGAAGACGAAAAAAGCCATTACCAAGGAAAAGAAAAAGAGAACAACTAGAGGAAAAAAATACAGAGGAACAATCGTCTCCAAATGAAGTGCACACAGCGGAAACAACAATGAGATACACGAAAGAAAGTCACAAAATACAGAAAATACTAACAAAATACTGGCATGTATTAAAGAAGGATGGTGATATTGGCAGCGATATAGGAGAAATACCATTAGTGACCTACAAAAGAGCTCCGAATTTATTTATTTATTTAGAAGTTTTCTATAGCGCTAACAAGACCCTAAGGTAGCAGAGCGCTTTACAGTAAAAGGAAAGGCATGGTGAGCAAAAAGATACGTAACAAATAAAGGCAGTCCTCAAAGACAATGTTGGGGGAGGAGAAGTTCGTAACAGTAGGCCTTTTTATCAGACCATCTAGTACACAGTCACTTTGAAATCAGAAAGAACCCTTCCTGGTTAGAAATTTAAAAAAGAGGATTTACAAGGTGCTTAGTGTGCAAAGCATGCCAGATTGGAAAAAATCTAAAAAACATTTGTGACCCGTCAGGAAAAAACTTTGAAATAAGAGAGGCGATAACTTGTCAAACATCCTTCGTGATATACATATTACAATGCAACTGTGGCAAAAATTATATAGGGAGCACTACATGTCCCCATAAAAAACGAATCCTTGAACATACTCGTGTGATACAAAACAAAGACTTTTCATACGCCATGGCAAAACACATGGCTACCCACCCTGGCAAAACCTGGCATTATATGACATATTCAGGTTTAGCTGTGATACCGCAACATGAACGGGGTGGGGACAGAAAATTGAAATTGAGACGACTCGAGTCGAGACTCATTATGAGATTTAAAACCATGCAACCTCAAGGACTTAATGGAGACGCAGAATTATATGTTCATCTGTAAATAATATCATTGGAAATTGGAAATATTGACTGAAAAAAGAATTGCATATTAGAACTGTATACTTATGCCTACTAATACACCCGCGAAGTACATTCTCTCCCAGACATCTGTGGTAACCAATTGCGGTGACCAGGGCACTCAGCCTAGGAACCACTAGCGCTTCCAGAAGTACCTCTTTCTCTGTATCATAAGTCAGTATAAACATAAAACACATAGTGGCAACACACACAGTAAGAGCGCAAGGGAATCACAGAATATCATCACGCAGGAAGCCTATCACCGCAAGACCACATAGAAATAGGGAGATGCACTCAGATCTGGTTGAAGATTATCACACGTGCTTGTAGTTGCAGATAAAGGGCACTCAGCCCAAGAACTCCCTTTTTACAAGACAGCGCGTAATAAGTAATGACATAACTAACATAGAGCGCGAACTGATCAATGAATAAAATTGATCAAACTTATGAAACGAATTCACTTTCACTACAAGTCCCAACATGCACAGCACGTCATATGTATATAAAATGTTGAAAGCACAGAAGGACTGACTGTCTAAAAATTATGCAGTGATCAAGAACGCTGAAGTTCGAAATGCGTAGGCGATCTCAATTGTTACAATAAAATATCTTGAAAAACTATCCCTGAGTGGAGTGCCATCAATATTTGGAACTTTTGTGTTGAATATATATATATATATATATAATTTTTTTTTCTCTCCAACAAGGTTGCCCCAAAGGAGGTGTCACTACCTGAAGGGGTTACGCACACAGCCTCCGAGGCGGCGGTAGCAGCTTGCCATCACACTCCCCAATTGCATCTGCCTTTGGGGCAACCTTGTTGGAGAGAAAAAAAAAAAAATATATATATATATATATATATATATCCACAAAGAGCTCCTCTTGTCATCAGAAATGCAGGAGACAGACCACAGGACCAGATGTTGGATTTCTCCGTTTATTTGCTCAAGTTTGTGAAAGAGTGCATTACGCGTTTCGGGCTACCTCAGCCCTTGTTCATATATATATATATATATATATATATATATATATATATATATATATATATATATATATATATATATATATATCATTTATGTTTGGCAGCCTTGGTGGGATCGTGAACATGAATCTATTTTGACTTGCCCTAACCACTGCAGCCAGATCTTGTTGGCCAAGAAGGCCGCGGATCATACAAATCCAAGATGCCCAGTTATTGAACGGACAGCCGCAAGACTTCTGAGAATTACATCCAGCGGCACACGAGGGGTGTGTGCACAGTGGTTGCTTCCCAAGGCATAACCGGCGATAAGAGGAGGTGAAAATCCCGGTATGAGCGCTGAAAGCGGCATTCCCCTTTTCATTGGAAAACAATATACTCATTGGAGATTGAGGTAGAATTTAGAAATATATATATAGTTATTGCCACTGCAGCCATACTCACATATGTAGGCCTCAGCAAATTCAATAGGAACATTGCCGCTTTCCCATTAGTCAGTGCTCCACCAATAGGAACAATCGATGTAGGCTTTAAACAAACCAACTCTGTCCTTGCTGTTTAATGATGTGACTGGACGTAAGAAGGCATTATGCTGAAACATGTCTGCAAATACACTCATTTAAAATTACCATGTGAGTGCTCCGAATTCTTTTGTATTTGTTGTGTAACAAAAACGGGTCTCACCCCATCTAAGGATGCACCCGTTTAATGTTCGGCAGCCTTGCTGGGGCAGTCGCCAGTAGGTAGTTATAGTTAGGACCTATTATGCATAGGAAATCCACAACATTCTATTCCCAATAACTTTGCCGCCGATTGATGAATCTTTGCAAATTTTTCCAAACTTTTGACCAGCTTGGGTTCGCTCCTATCCTGAAAGTTTCGGGGTGATTCGTCAAGTGGGGGCAAAGAAAAAAGGGGGGGCCCAAAACATGTTTTCGCCATACAATTTCCCATAGCACGTTTAGCCACAGCTACAGCTCGAACGGCTGAACGGAATTATGCCAAATTTGGCAAAGAGGTAGTCCTCAGTTCCGAATTGTGCCTTTTGCTTATATGGTGTCAATCTGTTCAGTAGTTCCTGAGAAAATTACAGTAAAAGTCATTTATATATCTATGGGCGCAGTGGATCCGCGGAGTGTGTGAGGATTGTCATCATACCTGAAGCGTACCTGAAGCGCACCTTTCCGATCACGCACTGAATGCTAATTGGCTGTCAAGTGGTTGTCAACATTCGAAACCAGGAACTGTTGGTATCCATTTTGTGCCTCGGTAGTAGCGAATCTGAGGAAGTCAGTGGAATATGTGTGCAAAACGGAGAAAGGGAGTAGGGTAGAAATAATTTTACCCTCTAGACCTGCTTAGGGGGTCGCAGAAGGACCCCTGGGGCCCATAATTCTTTTTTTTTAAACCCGGCAGGTGCGCGTAGGGTGCGCGGACTGTGTCGTAAAATAAATCAAATAAAACTGAGCTTTTTTTATAATTAGCCCCGGGGGGGCTAAATACCAGGGGCAAAATTATTAAATTTTGTGGGGGGGCCAGAGGAGCCCCCCCAGCCCCGGGGATCATCACCCCCTGGGCTGAAAAAAAATGGAGGGTGGAAGGGTCGAAGGTTCCCAAAGCTGCAGGGAACACCACCCCCGGGGCTTTATGTATTGTGGGAGTGGGACTGTGTGGCCACCCTTGAAGCACTCCAGGGCCCCATTACCCCACGGGGCTACAAAAAAATGGTTGGAGGGCTGCAAGGTCTCCAAAGCCCCGGGGACCACCATTCCCTGGGGATTATGTATTCTGGGAGGGCTGGCTCCTGCAGTGTCCCGGGGGTGTCCATCCCACCCTCCCATAGCAAGGAAATGTGTTCTCTCCTTCAAAATGTAAATCAGATTGCTTTTCCACATGGGGAGCTGCATGTTAGTAGCTTCCCATGTGGGAAAGCAATGCCGGCTCACAAACACGTAGAAGTTATGCAGCAAAGTCGCTGGAGTCGTGCACCCTACAGATTATGAGTCGTGCATCCAGCGCGTGTACATCAAGGGGCCGCACTGAGCGCTGCGCTGCACTGGGTGCGCGACTTTTAGTGTAGGGGTAACAATTACTAGTCTAGGTCCAGGGGGTGCATCTGTAGTGTAAGTGCATGTTAGTGTAGGGGTAACAATAACTATTCTAACTCCAGGAGGTTGCATCTGTAGGGTATGTTTTGGATAGTGTATGAGTAACAATTACTATTTCAAATGCAGAAGGTTGCATCTGTGGGGTATTTGCTGGATACTGTATGAGTAACAATTACTGTGAAAAAGAAAGGAGTTAAAAGAGAGGGAGACACATACTTTCATGGTGAACCCGGAAGAAGAGAAAGTGACAACAGATGATTAGCTCGAGAGCCTGGTTAATCATTAAGTGGGGTCTGGCAGATAAGTGCGTACTTATTCTGCAAGAAGCCTTTCGGGGTCTGGCGTAAGCAAGTCATCTTTAATAATTGCCTTCCCCTGCTTGTACTTGCAAGGTCATCTGATTTGCTTGTATGTTAAAAACACAATCTTTCTACACCTCTTTTTCATTGGTTGTGAAGTATTGTAAGAATACGTATTACCGAACAATCCCTTTCCTTGCGCAGATTTTGAAAAACATTTGATTGGCTGTTGTGTGGTTAACTCTACTTTCCTGATCCTAATGTTGATTGGCTTGTTTTTTCTATGAGACAATACGATAGTCTCACCATGTATGTACCCCATTTTGTGACGCATTTTATTTTACAATGTGTTTCAAACTCTTCTTGATAATATGCCCCCAGTTCTGGTAGGATGTTTTTAATTTAAACTGTCTACTGTGCTTACGAGTGTGTTGACTGTTAAGGTATTTAAAAATATTATTCTATTTTCTACTTAATCATAATTTTGCTGACTTTTCTCCTTTAGCGTGGAGTACTTCGTCCTTTCAATAAATGTATAATTCTTCAAACCATCCTTGAAAGAAAAAATATTTGTATTGAGTCTTTTATATTCATCACATGGGTGAAATGTAAAATCTTTTCTTTATTCATTGGTATCACATGTTGGACCACATTTATTTTATTTTATCGTAAGCACTCATTCTTTATGTTTACATTATATAAGTGTTTCCCCATCATTTTTATTTAAATGTTTTTTTTTTTTTTACTTTCAGATAAAGTAGAACAGAAGTGCTATGACAAACACTCCCTGACGACTTCATCTTTCTTTTTTATGTACATTTCATTTCATTATTACATTTAACAATCATTTTTAAAAATCATTAAGAAATACTTGCATACTAAAAAAAAATTATTATGTTTTGAAATCCTCTGTTGAAAGTCATCCAACTCCAGTTGAATGATCATAAATTTATATATAAATTAAAATATACATTAACAATATGATCCCTCTGTGGAAATGAAAGATAAATTCAAGATGATGGCATCGCTACTAATTATTACTTTGCACGTAGTAATTCCTTAATTAACCTTTATTTCTTGTAATGGTTCAGTCATCAACTTGTTCTTATATTCCATTTAAACTTAATCATACCACATTCTATAATTATTTAAATATTTTTGCTTTCTTTTTAAAAAATATGAAACATATACCCATTAAGATAATTTACCTCTCTTCGATATTGTTTCCTTCCTCCGTCGAAATTCATCCAACTCCTCTGGAGGGGACATAATGTATTATGTATTTTTAAATATACATTAATAATATGACCCTCTAAAGAAATGGAAAACAGCCTCAGGATGCTTCCACAGCCCCGAATCATTACCTTGCTCATAGTTTCTCCGCCTGTATTGATTCTCTGAAATGAAACTAATTATCCCACGGGTGTGGTTTATTTACTTTTTGGTTACTTAACACTCTATGGGATCAATTTATTGCTCCTCCCACTTTTAAGTCACGTTTTTCAGTTGACAGGTGTTCTCATTTCCACTGTTTTAGTGTGTTACGTGTTTATGTAAACGTGCCTTTTTCCATACTTTTTCATTTTCGTATAATTTCTAAAATGCTTTCTTTAAATTTGTTTTTCTTAATAAAGTATTTCTATAGGTTACTTTTTTTTATACGAGTACGAACATTCATTCCCCTTTTCTTTCGACTTATCATTCTAGTAACTTCCCTTTTTTTGTAAAACTTTTTTTTATTATTCTTCATTACCCTAAACCCTTATTTTCCCTGCATCCCGTGCCAGAGATACTCTCTATTAAACTTTAAGTACTCTAATTTATATCCGACTATTAATTTATTTAATTCAATTACTGCGAGTTTTAATACATTTATTTATCTAATATTTTTAATCTTTCTTCATACACTGTAAGGGATACAGTTATTTGTCTAGAATCACACTTTGAATCAGTGTCCATTTGGCAAAATTGAGAGAGAATGATTTGGTTAGTTGATGTGCTTGCACTTACATAAATACGTACACTCTTGCAATAAGCCAGGCTTTAGGGTATGCAATGCTTCAAACTACTATACATTATGCATGTAGTGGTGTAACCACCTTCACACTTCACACTTCTGCTTTATACCTACAATTCCCCAGTCAGTAGCTATAGACTCCAGCAAACACAGTGTGACTGCTGTTGCAATTTCAAAATGAATCTTTCAGTACCATGTAGTAATTAATTCACTAAAGTAAAAGTGAACCAATTAAGAATTCACTCAGTGTCTTTACTTTTATTAATGTAACCATTCAGTCAGTAAGCATGTACTCATGCAGTGAGCCAGGCTTTAGGGAATGGAGTAATTCAAAGTGCTATGTATTATGCATGTAGTGGTGTAATAACCTTCACATTTGTGCTTCAGGACTACAATTCCCCCCTCTCTATACATACCAGGGGTCTCCAACTAGTAGTTCCGGACCTACTGGTAGCTCACCAGCACCCTGGAAGTAACTCTCAGAGGTGAAGCGAAACCAAGCCAATCTCAGAGATTCTGTGTATATTAAAGAAAGTAGTACTGCTCATTTCACTACCCTTAAGAGTTACAGACAGCCAAGCGAATGGCAGGGCCTGTTGATAACACTCAAACACACACTGTGGTGGCATATCAATTAATCAATTAGGGATGTATAGAGCGCAGTACTCACCTGTGAGGGTTTACAGGCGCTGGGGGTGTATGTGGGGGGGGATTCGTGCAGCTTTGGTGTTTTGAAAAGCTAGGTCTTATGGCTCTTCCTAAATGCTTTCAATGTGGGTGTTCATCATTCTGAGGAGAAGTTCATTCCAGATCTTGGCCACGATGTAGGAGAAGGGTGTGCCTCCTGTCTGGTTCTGTGGATATAGAGAATTTCGGCCAAGGCCTGGTCAGCGGAGTGGAGGTTTCTTTTGGGGGTATAGAAGGAGATTGAGGTATTGAAGTCCGGTGTTGTGGAGGACTTTATAGGTGTGTGTGAGCAGCTTGAAGGTCACTTTTTGTTCGACGGGGAGCAAGTGGAGTGCTCGTTTATGCTGGGTAATGTGATCTTGTCGTCGGATGCTGAGGATGAGTCTGACTGCGGTGTTCTGGACAGTCTGAAGTTTATGGAGTAGAAATTTGTTGATTCTGGCATAGAGGGTGTTCCCGTAGTCCAGCCTGCTGGTGAAGAGTGCTTGGGTGATGGTCTTCCTTTATTCGGGGGTTAGTCTTTTTGAAGGTCTTGCTGAGTATGTGGAGGGTGTTGAAGCATGTGGAAGTTGCAGCGTTGGCCTATCGCATGTCACATGGAACATGTTTATCCACTTTAAATCTAAGTTGAGGAAACTTACTGCTGTGGTAATATTAGTTGTGGGACACTGCATGTAATTATTTTAATTTTACTTGATTAGAAGCATTTAATATTGATAAACATTTTCCTAGCATTCAGCTGATAACTTCATCTAGAGTTTTTGGTGGTTACTACTGATAATTGTGCTTTGGGTGTTCATAGTGTAATGTTAATACAACCGCTACACTTCACAAACACCACTACACTACCCTATACCCTAAAACACTACCCCCAGCATGAATTTCTATACTACATATACACCACTGCACTACTTTAAACCCTAAAACACTATCCCCTACAGTAGACGAACACCACTGCACTATTCTAAACCTTAAAACACTACCCTCAGCACGACCCCCTACACTACACAAACACCAGTGTACTACCCTAAATGCTAAATCTACCACCAACACGACCCCCTACTCTACATAAAGACTAATGCACTTCCTTAAACCCTAAATCTATCCCCAGTACAACCCGTTCAGTCCACAAACACCACTACACTACCCTAAACCCTAAAACACTACCCTAACACTCATACAAACAGCACTTCATTTACTCATATAGATAATAACTCATAGTTAGTGTTATAAAATCACTATTACAAGTATACAGTTATCCATACAGTTACTGATGCAATCACTGAGTCATATGTATACTTCTTTATATACAACAAATGTCACATACACTGCCTTTTATTTTTGTACTTTATTGCACATGTACCATTGAGAGATATATTTATCACACCCATAAAGATATTAACTCTCCCAAACAATTGTTATAACATGTAGCCTTAACGTCATATACCTACTGAATCATCTATTCACACATCTTTGGGCAGTCGGACCCTCCCCAACGAACAACATGCACATTCACGCTTCCATACAAATACTCAGTTAACTAATCAATAAGTAATATAGACTTTCACATAGCTAGTAACCAACTGGTGCAGCAGTTTACAGAACAACTGACAAAGTAATCCAGATATTCACACAGTTTAGTTACTATCCAATATTTTTAATGAGACACTATAAATTATTCAAGTAAACAATCAATCACACTGCTACTAAATGCTTTATCCAGATTTTTTTATATCCAGTCATTCTTCAATACAGATTGCTATCTATATATAATACATATTTAAATACCAAACCAAACCACATTCACTGGATGCTGTCATCAGTGATGTCATAAGTGATGTCATATGAGATGTCATCAGTGATGTCACTAACCATGTCATGAATAATGTAATATATATACGTAAAAAGCTGCATATGAAGGGGCCGTATTTAGAAGGAAAGGAAAAGTCATGCAGGGTAACTTTTTGTCTCCTTGTAAATATGGAGGAGCCACTTGTGCAACCAGTACGTCACAAACGTGACATACTGGTGGAGCAGAGAGCTTGTAAATATGCGGTAGAATTTTTTTCATTTCTCCTCATTTTTTTCTTACAATATACGCTACAATGCACAGCATACATTGTAGGAGAAAAATGCCTTCACTTATTGTTTTTGTGCAAGAAGGTGTGTCTTCCTGCACAAAAACAAACTCCACACGACACCGATATTGTTGCATTGTTGCAGATATTGCTTGCTGTGCTGATTGAGTGGAGGGCAGGTTGCCATCTTAGGTGTAATCCCGGACCCCGGCTCGACTACTGGCAGCGCTCTAGCTGGGGAAGGGAGGTTCACACATATATTGACCGCCAGACTGGGACGCTTGCGGCTAGGGTAGGTGGTGGAAGCTCCTACTCGGACCTGTTTGCTCTGCAGAGGCATTATTTGCTACATTTGTGTTCTAAATTTTAATATTGTGTTTTAACTAACGCTGTGTTCGAGTCTTGTGCAAAGGCGCTAGCGCTCATTCTTTTCTATTCATTTAGTTGATCCTTACTGTGTGACATTGCATACCTTATTTTTCATCTAGGGGTGCTGAGGTGTGCCTTCCCTGCCCGTTCCACTTGCTGTGCTGATTGAGTGGAGGGCAGGCGACCATCTTAGGGGTAGTCCCGGACCCCGGCTGGACTAGTGGCAGCGCTCTAGCTGGGGGAGGGAGGTTCACACATAAATTACGTATGCCTCTCTGGACGCGCAGCGGACGCTCCGCTGGCACGCTGAAGGTAAGCCAATGGTAAGCCAGTCTGCGCCTCTCCGCCACCTGGGCGCGCCTAGACCTGGCCATGCTGCCCGATTTTCTTCGAAACAGACGTCAGACATGAAGAGGAACTCTCGGGAGAAGCTACTGGCACTTAACACTGCTGAATGCAGAGGCGTTATGCCGTGGGATGTCTCAGATTGCTCTCCTACAATTTGTCCCTTATGCCACGTTTGCTTCCCTCAAACCCCGGCTGCTCCCGCCCCTAACACTAATAACAAACAAATGATTTCAGCTGCACTAATTAACGCTCGATCTATGGTTAAACATGCTGCCAACATTTTTGAGCTTCTGTTTGATGGCCGTCTTGATATTTTGTTCATCACAGAGACATGGCTAAACAACTCCTGTGCCCCGGAGGTGGAACTCGCCATCCCGAGAGGCTTCAAAATTATTAGTGCAAAAACAACAGTTGATGGACAGAATGCAGAACAATATCATACATTCACCCCAGTACAGAAATCTGGGCCTAAATCCATATTTTTTTTGCACTCCACACCACCCCAGTTCAGACATGGCCATATGCAAATCAGCCTTGACCCTGTGCCTCATGGGAACAGTCCAGCCCGAACTGCCAAGCCATGTCTATCCTGGGCCGGAATCAAGCATCCTAGGACCGGTTTCTGGCTATCAGCCATCTTCAGCCAGGATAGCTTGACTCCAGTGGTGTGGAGAGCATGGGACTCACGTCTGAGCATATCCATCACACTCAGGGTGACAAATGCAAAAACAACAGTTGATGGACAGAATGCAGAACAATATCATACATTCACCCCAGCACAGAGATCTGGGCCTAAATCCATCGTTTTTTTTGCACTCCACGCCACCCCAGTTCAGACATGGCCATGTGCAAATCAGCCTTGACCCTGTGCCTCATGGGAACAGTCCTGCCCGAACTGCCAAGCCATGTCTTTCCTGGACTGGAATCAAGCATCCTAGGACCGGTTTCTCGATATCAGCCATCTTCAGGCAGGATAGCTTGACTCCAGTGGTGTGGAGAGCATGGGTCTCACGTCTGAGCATACCCATCCCAGTCAGGGTGACAAATGCAAAAACAACAGTTGATGGACAGAATGCAGAACAATATCATACATTCACCCCAGTACAGAGATCTGGGCCTAAATCCATCGTTTTTTTGCACTCTACACCACCCCAGTTCAGACGTAGCCATATGCAAATCAGCCTTGACCCTGTGCCTCATGGGAACAGTCCAGCCCGAACTGCCAAGCCATGTCTTTCCTGGACCGGAATCAAGCATCCTAGGACCGGTTTCTGGCTATCAGCGTCTTCAGCCAGGATAGCTTGACTCCAGTGGTGTGGAGAGCATGGGACTCACGTCTGAGCATACCCATTCCTCTCAGGGTGACAAATGCAAAAACAACAGTTGATGGACAGAATGCAGAACAATATCATACATTCACCCCAGTACAGAGATCTGGGCCTAAATCCATCGTTTTTTTGCACTCCACACCACCCCAGTTCAGACATGGCCATATGCAAATCAACCTTGACCCTGTGCCTCATGGGAACAGTCCAGCCCGAACTGCCAAGCCATGTCTTCCCTTGACCGGAATCAAGCATCCTAGGACCGACTGGGTGTGAGTGTTTGATTGGTTCAGATGCTCCGTCCCTCACCACCCCCTTTTGTACCGCTTTGTTCGCCATATGTTTGGCAGGGTATGCTCAGACGTGCGTCCCTTGCTCACTTTCCCACTGGATTCAAGCAAGCCTGGCTGAAGACGGCTGGAACGCCAGAAACCGGTGCCAGGAAGCTTGTTTCCGGTCCAGGGAAGGCATGGCTTGTCAGCTCGGGCTGGACTGTTCCCATGAGGCACAGGGTCAGACTGATTTGCATATGGCCATGTCTGAACTGGGGTGGCAGAGTGGGCTAAAGAACAGTGATGGATTAAACCCAGATCTTTTGACTGGGTGTGAGTGTTTGATTGGTTCAGATGCTCCGTCCATCACCAACCCCTTTTGTACCGGTCAAAAATTATTAGGGCTGATCGTGCAATGGGGAGAGGAAGGAGGGGGGTCTGCTCTGGTATTTAGGGATACCTGGTCCTTCCACAGTGAGTCTTCCGGTGAATTGGGCGAAGGGGAGGTTCTCCACTTCTCTCTCGTCCTTTCACCTCATTTCACGCTGGGAGTTATGCTGGTCTACCGTCCCCCAGGCCCTCCTGGGCCTTTCTTTAAGGCCTTGGAGGACTTTGTTGTGCCTCGGGCCCTGAGGGTCTCTAAGTTTCTTCTTACTTCAACTTTCATGTAGATGTGTCTGAGTCGCCGGACTCAAAAAGTCTGTGGGTATCCTTAAACCTAGCGCAGTTAACACAGTAGGTTACGTTGCCTACGCATTCGAGGGGCCATCTACTGGATGTAGTCTGTTCCAACTATGCCCTAACACTATCAGATCCCGAAGCTCTCATTGGTTGAATCATTTGCTGATTAGGTTCTTCTGGCCTTTAGAAAAGCCATCTTGCAACATTTCGCCTAACACTTGCCATCAGAAGATTAATCTTCTTGCTCTGTCTAATGCGCTACATCAGGGGCGCCCAATAGTAGGCTCTGAGCTTCCTGTGGCCGTGCAGCATTTTAACACCTGGATTGGCTCAGGGGTGGGGGCCACCACGAAACTGGGCGTCAGCTCCAATAAACGCTCTGCGCCCTCTAAACCCTGGTTCTCGCATGCCCTGAGAGAGATGAAGCTTGGCGTTAAAAAACTGGAGCGATGCTGGAGACAGGCCTACTGTCCAACTGCTAAGGGGGCTCCGCGTGCAGCTCAGAGGGAATATTATGCTGCCATCAAGGTGGCTAAGAGCGAATATTATGCGGGCAGGATTACTAGGGCCAATAACAACAGCAGGGAAATCTTTGCTATTGTTAAAAGCTTTCGTTCCCCCTGTGCTGAGCAACCAACGTTGCCATCCTCTGCGCAATGGTGCGAGGATCTGTCCTCCTTTTTCGCAGATAAAATAGCTGTGATTCGGGACTGCCAGCCCACCGCCTGTCTTAGTCAGAGTGTTTCCGCCTTGGCTCCTTCCCCACCTCTTACCTCCAGTACTCACGCTTTCAAGGAACTCTCTCTACCAACTGAAGCTGATATTCCAGCTGTCTTGGAATCTATGAAGTCTGGGTCGCCCACCTACCCCTGTCCCGCCTGTGTTTTAGGAGGGGTGATGGAGGTGGTCTGCTCTGAGGTCTCCGAGATTATTAGTCTCTCCTTTTGGAATGCAACAGTTCCTGGCTGTTGGAAACAGGCTAAACTTCTGCCACTTCTTAAAAAATCAGGATTGGATCCTTCAGCTCCAGCTAATTATCGGCCCATCTATTTATTTATTTTTTTGCAGAGTTTTATATAGCGCGAACTAGACCCGAACCGAATCAGGTATCAGAGCGCTTTACATATTTTTCCAGTTACGTTACATTTTTTCTTTTTTTTTTTTTTTTTACGTTTTCCAGTTACTTTCATTTTAGGCACGGGGAGATTAAGTGATTTGCCCAGAATCACAGGAGGTTTTGGCGTCGTTACCGAGACTGGAACCCAGTTCCTCCAGGTCTGAGGTCGAGCGCCCTAGCCGTTAGGCCAACTCCTCTCCCAAAGTTGGCCAAAGTATGTGAGAAAATCGCATTTCGCCAGCTGGATGCTTTTGTTGAAGCTTCCCATGCTCTCCACCCTGCACAATCTGGGTTCCGTGCTGCTTACAGCACTGAAACCAAAACTGGGTCTGGGCTCACCGGCAATAAGGACAAGCCTCAAAATTAATCATCAAAAACCAAAACGAGCACCACTATTGCCAAACTATTTAAACTTGGATCACTGATGATCACTCGACCTACTGAATTTAAACAGTAACTCTCGGGAACTTATTTGTCCGGAATTTATCCAATAATTTTAATTAATTTGAAATCAAAAACCATACAAATGGAGAATACTTCCTGTACATAAACAAACAACACTTATTTCACTCCAAATTACATATAAAAAGACAGTTTCTCTCATCCAAAAGACTTTCATTCAAACATTCATACCATGCAACACAGTAATATATATACACTCTTGACATCAGTAAATATACAGATTATTTACAGTTCAGTTTTTAACATACATAGCATTGGAAAAAACGAATGGATAGTTTTTGAATGATTAACATTCAACAAAACATTCCTAATGCTGAATAGAGGGGGTCTACGGGTTTCGATAACCCCTGATTGTGGGGAAATCTCATCAGGACCACATGCCTGCAAATGAAGAGGACAAACATAAATAAATCAACCTAATGGAGAGCCAGACCTCTGTCATGACAATGCAAAAGAGGGAACCTAATCCTACCTCACAGGTGCTCGATTTTTTCTGGATTGGCAAACTGTAACAAAAACAGAGTCCATTCAGAATCTAAATCAGTTAGACTAACATACCTCTCACAGAAAACTCACACGTGAATACTCACAGCTCTTGCTTTGGCAGCCACTTGTCGGGTTTGAAGGGAGTGAAGGTCTATTAAGAGAGAGGGATTGTCAGGGCACGTTGGTAATTTTAAAGTTCTTGAAACTATTTTGGACGGTGGCATATGGTCTTACTTGTTTCGGGCGTGTGTGAAGTCCAGCGTTTAATGCGGACTTGACGGCGATTGTTCGCGCTTCTGCTGAATAAAACCAAAAGAAAAGGGACTGGTGTAAGGTCTCCTTTTAAGCACACAAAATGAATGCCTGGCGCATCTGCACCATCGTTTCAGGTTAAAGTTACCTTTAATATTCTGTCGCTCTGACTTAATCAGGGGGTCCACGCCAACCAGCCTCTGTGTGTTTGTTCAGGGGGCCGGCACCATCTGGTCGGTGTTTGCTCCTCCCGTGTCTCAGTGTTTTGCACACTTCCTTGTTCTGAGAATTCTGGGAGTTGTAGTTTTTTCATTTCATTGCCGAGTATTCTCAAAAGCAATATGCTTAATTTCATGTGGAGGGATGTAGCTGAATTGGTCCTCATGCAGCCGGTGCACACAGTCTCTCACGGGGACAGTGGCAAAAGGATTTAGTAATTTTCACGCCAGTTTCCTTTTCGTGTCATTGGTAGTGGATCTGGAATATTTACAGCCGATAGATCTCCGAGATTTCGTTCAGACCATTTATCGCCGTGTTAAATTTCACGATTAACATGGCTTCATGCCGTGACAGTTTTTCTTCAATGTCACCTCCTCGAGTGTCTCTCTCGATTTTAGAAATCACTGTCCACTTTAATTCTTCCAAGGTGTGGTTGTTGTTTCTCCAATGATTAACTAGTGGGGCAGTGATCCCGTTCTTTTTTATACGTGATTTGTGCTGCGTGATTCTGCATCTTATCTCCTTGCTTGTCTTGCCAATATACAATTTGTCACAGTGGCATTTTATGCCGTATATGACGTATCGTGATTTACAGTTCGAAAATTTTTCATGTTTCCAGAATTGTTGCTTATGTTTAAAGAGAATCCCTTCTTCCGTGCTTGCGCAACAGATGCAGGAGCCGCATTTATGGTGGCCTTGGATGGGCGGCAATCCTAACATAGTGCCAACTGTCAATGTTTTCTTTCTTATTGCTGCTCGTACCAAGTGGTTTGACACACTTTGGTCTTTTTTGAACGCAAAAAATGGTTTCTCTTTCAATGTTTCATCGATGTTTTCCACTAAATGCCAATTCTGTAAGATGGTCTTTTTAAAAAGGTTAGAATTTGGGCAAAATGTTGACACACATACTATTCTCTTGAGGGTGGGTTTTTCCTTTTTCACTAAAAGAGTGTCACGAGGGATCCACCACACTCTCTTCATTGTTCTTCTTAGTAATTTTTTAGGGTAGCCTCTGGATGCTAGATTGTCCGTCAGATTATTAACATGGGACATGTATTCGTCTTTGAAGTGGCAATTTCTTTTGATCCGGAGATATTGCCCAAATGGAAGATTTTCCTTTAGGTTGCGTGGGTGATTGCTTTGAAAGTGTAAAGCCTTATTCCTGTCAGTCTTTTTCTTGTATAATGTAGTAACCAAGCCTACATTTGTTGGATATACTTCGACATCGAGGAATGCCATTTTTACTTTGGAAAAACTGAGGCTGAATTTAATCTCCTCTGTTCTTGAATTTAGCCACTCATGAAATTTTTTAAGATCCTCCTCATTGCCTTTCCATGTCATAAAAATGTCATCGATGTATCGACTCCAGCTGGTAATTTGTTCCACAAAAGGGTTCGACTGGTACACAAATCTTTCCTCATAAAGTGCCATAAAGAGTACTGCCAATTCAGGGGCAAACGGACACCCCATGGCTACGCCGCTTGCCTGAAAGAAAAATTCCCCGTTGAAGTTAAAGTAATTTTTCTTTAAAGCAAATGATGCTAGCTGCATAATGAAATCTGTTGGTACTCTGGTTGGTCTTGGTCTTTGTTCCAAAAAATAATGAATTGCATCCAGACCATCGCTTTGGGGGATCTGGGTATACAATGAAGTGACATCCATTGTGACTAGAAAATCTTCATTTTGCTCAAAAGGAATGGTAGGGAGTTTATTGATGAAGTCAGATGTGTCACGGAGGAATGATTTGACTTCGGACATGAAGGGTTTTAAAAAGAAATCTACAAACTTGGAGACCGGTTCGAATAGTGACTCGCGACCGGAGACAATTGGTCTTCCGGGCGGTGTGTTTATGTCTTTATGAATAAACGGTAAAACATAAAAGAGGGGTATTCATGGACTGTTGCATTTGAGCTACTCATATTCTTTTTTTCCAATAATTCCGTCAGTTAAGCCTTTCTACAGAATTGGGTTCAGTTGTTGTTGCAATTCCATAGTTGGGTCTCTCTGAATTCTTCTATAGCACCTCGGGTTGTTTAATTGGCTCATTACTTCTGCTATATATTTCTCAGTGTCCCATACTACAATTGACCCTCCTTTGTCCGCCTGTTTGATTGTGACCGACGTATCTTTTTTGAGATCTTCTAACGCACTTCTTTCAGCTTGTGAAATGTTGAATTTTGTCCAATTCCGTTTTTCCTCCATCTTAGTTATGGCTGACACGATTGTTTTTTCAAAAGTCATAATTTCTTTAATTTAATTTAATTTAATTAAAATTATTGGATAAATTCCGGACAAATAAGTTCCCGAGAGTTACTGCTTACAGCACTGAAGCAGCCCTGGTTTAAATGTCTGAGGCCATCAGGGAGTGCCTGGACGCCGCCGGCAGAGCGGCTCTGATATTGTTAGACCTCTCTGCCGCTTTCGACACGGTACCCCATCAGCTTCTTTCAAATTGTTGTGTAACAAAATCATCAGAATCAGATGATTCTTGCAGTGGTGTAGCCATTTTTGAATCAAAAAAAGAAGTTCAGGTTTCTAATGAACAAAAAGTGATGTTCTTTTCAGGATAGGTCTTCTCGTACGGAAGGTCTAAGAAGAGTAATTGAAATGGGTGGGGTTCTTTAATAGTTAGAACAGTAAGTGTTATAAACCAATGAAATCTCTTTTTCTGGTCACATGTGGTCAGCGTTGGGTGCTTACACGCAGCACGCATCTAGCGCGACTTCAAATTGCATTTAAAAGTAATGAAAGTATATTAAAACTAAAAGAATATTATTTTTTCCCCTTAATATTTATATTAAATACATATATATATCTTTTTTTATATCAAATTTTTTTGCGGAAGTCGCGCGCTCACCGCGTTGAACACATACATGACGTCATGCGGAAACGCGCACGCGCAATGTGGCGTGATACGTATATGTACCCATCGCACACCCTACGCGCATTCTACAGAACAATTGTAAAATGGCGGCTACGTTCTACGCAGCAATCGAGAGTAGTGCGCTTTGGGTGCGGGACTGCTAAAAAAATTGTTAAAAAAGGAAACTGAAAATATTATGAAAATATTAAAAAAATATGATATATATATATATATATATATATATATATTCAAAACTGAATCCTGACCGCCAAACGTGGCGGAAACAGCAGGCGCGGACCTCTTCAGCAATCAGCAGTGCTTAAGCATGAACAAGAGCCACAGCGCGAAAATGCGTTTTCAAAGATCCATATTTATTTTGCAAAGAATGTAAGAGCCAGTGCCCTCCCTGACGCGTTTCGCTCCGCGAACGGAGCTTGATCACATGACGCGTCAGGAGTAGGACGTGCATTAAATTCACATTAAAAGCCCAAGCGCCTAAAGAAACAGGACGCAGGGGTGGCAAGAAAGCAAATGAACGTGTAAATCAACATTCAAAACATTATTGCACTCAAAATTGATTATTTACATAAATAAAGACTGGGGGGTACAGAATCACTGCATAGTGCACAGAAAATTGTACCTTGAGTTGGTATATAACAATATAGCATTGATAATAAAGCCTCAAAACCAATTAAGAACTCGACGCTTTAACCTAGGGACCATAGCGATTAAAAAACCAAACAGACCATGTATATCACAAGAATAGCATCAAAAATGATAGAAAATCAATAATGATAAACAAATCAATATGTGAAAACAGTCCATTGCTAGTGCATTCATAATGGTCTATTTAGTCTCAGTCCAAAGGTATTGATTAAATTTTTGCTAGAACCAATTCATAATTTTCCCTTATCATGTATGCCCCATCAAAAGAGTGAATACAAAAAGTGCCTTCGTGCTAAAGTGCCAATGCTTAAAATTCATTGCGTAACACAATGAAAAAACTTTGATGATGTCGGCGGAAGAACCATTGATGAAAACCCATCCCTAATAATGTGCAAAAATACAACAAACAGATTCATTTCCTTTTTTCATTTTTAAACTGTTTAGATTTAGGTCAGATGGAAAATACATAAATCAACTTCATAGAAAATGGTGTAATTCATCAAAAGCATTAAGACCATTTGGAGCTCGGGTGTCAAGTAACAGAATGAAAAATGCCTCTTTTTGACGAACAGTTTTTCACGATCCCCCCCTCTGCCTGGGTTGGCCACTGAACACAACAAAGTGTACTTTAGATCTTTTAACTTTTTGTCGTGTACTGCTTTGAAGTGGCGAGCCACCGGATAATTCATATCCGAGTTAACAATGGCTCGGATATGTTGCAGGATGCGCTGATGTGCAGGGAGTTTAGTGCTCCCAATATAGGATAAAGAACATGTGCAGGTGAGTTGGTATACTACATATTCACTGCGACATGTCAGATGTTCTTTTATGGGGATCAGCCTGTCATTGAACGCCGAAGTATAATGGGTTCCATTCTCAGCAAATGTACAAGCCCGACACGACGTACATCTAAAAAAACCTAGTTTCTTTAACCAATTGGTTTTAGGTGGCAGTTCTGGTTGTGTTCTGTCTAATGCATCTTTCATAGACGGGGCCCTCCTAAAAGTTATGGCCGGTGATTTGGGCAGAAATGGTGTTAAGATGACGTCGGTTAATACAATTGGCCACTCAGATCGAATGATTTGACTAATCTTAGAGATCTGAGAACAAAAAGTGGTAATAAACCGAACAGAGCCCTGTTCAGTAGTATCCTTCTTCTCCTTGTTCCTAGGAGTAAGGAGGTCCTCTCGTGAGCGAATACGCACTTTGGCCAATGCCTGATCGAGAATGGCTCTGCTGTAGCCCCGGCTCAGAAATCTGATCCTAGATTCCCTTAGACACTGTTCTAAACTATCAGGGCTACTGCAAATTCTTTTAATTCTGATGAATTCACCCAAAGGTATACTGTTGATAGTATGGATTGGGTGAGCACTGCGGGCATGCAAGATGGAATTGCCCGCCGTACTTTTTCTATGGAGCTTAGTATGAATGGTGTTCTGATCAATGTACAGCTGGACATCCAAGAATTCAGCCACATCAGATGTGATACTAGCCGTAAACTTAAGATTCCTATCATTGACGTTGATATCTCTCACAAATGCCGCTGCCTGGTCTTTGGTGCCACGCCAAATGATGAAAATATCATCGATAAAGCACCAGTAATGCACCAGATGAGGAAGCCAATGTGTGTGAGTGACCTCGAGAACATGCTTCTCCCACCAGCCCACATGGAGGCAGGAGTAGCTGGGGGAGAAGCATGAACCCATGGCCACCCCGCGCTCCTGGTGAAAGAATTCCTTCCCAAATTGGAAATAGTTGTTGACCAGGCACAACCGTATCATATCCACGAGCATAAGGTTGTGATTTCTGAAGTCTGCCTCTCTGCTGTTCAAGAAATATTCAACTGCGTGAAGTCCCTGCTCATGGTTGATGCTGGTATAAAGTGCCTCTATATCCATCACCAGAAAACAATAATCAGGACACCACGTGATGTGACTAACTTTGACCAAAAAATCTGTGGTGTCTTTCAAAAATGAGGGGAGGGAAAACATGTGGGGTTGCAGAAAAAAATCAACATATTTCGAGATGTTTTCATTCATACTGCCTAAAGCTGAGATGATAGGACGGCCTGGGACAGGAACGGTGCATTTGTGGATTTGGGCAAAAGATAAAACAAAGGAGTGATGGGATGTGCAACATTGAGAAATTTAGTTTCCTCTTTGGTGAGTAAGCCATTTCGAAACCAGTGATTGATATTTTTTCTCGTGTTCTCATGACTTTTTAGCATCGTAAATTTGGTACACTTAGTGTAACATAATACATCACCGAGTTGCCTGTTTGCTTCAATGATGTAGTCTGATTTAGCCCATAACACTGTATTTCCTCCCTTGTCAGAGTTTTTAACGATGACCTGGTCATTGCTCTGGATCCTCTTTACAAGTCTAGTGTATTGCATGTTATTAAAGTCGACCTGTCTTTTCTTTTTCAGCACCTTTTTATTTAAAGACTTGAATTCTGTTATGATCCTATCACTAAAGACGTCAACAGCGTCCTTAGGCATCAAAGGTAAAAAAGTTGATTTCCCACGGAAGGTAGTGGGTGGAGAACAATTAACATTGATGACCTGACTTACTGTCAAATCCGTTTGTGTGTTATTTTCTTGATCAAGAGACAATAATGCCTGTAAGCCCTGTAGATGTTTCACTTGAAAAGATTCGACATTAGTAGTTATCACATCAGAACCAGCACGTGTTGTTACATTATCAGGATGTAATAAAAAATACTTTTGCAATTTGATTTTTCTGATAAATTTAAAAACATCTATCCGTGCTTGGACATAGGAAAAGTCATTGGGTGGACAATACGACAATCCTAGCGAGAGAAGTTGTTCCTCTGCCTTAGATAAAGTCAAATCCGTCAAGTTGATTACAGTATTATCATGCTCACTTGTTAATTGTTCCAATTCTTGCGAGTTTTGCCTCGTCTGCCACCTCTTTTTGGCGCTGCGTTTCCTGCAGCGTCGCTTTTGGCTGCCGCTTTGTCTGCTTGAGGAGGAATGTTCCGTGAGCGCAGAGAGTACCTCCGGTCCTCGCTGACAAAATTTAATTCGTCAGCCATAGAGAATTTAGTTAAGTCAATTGAACTTATCACTGAACGTGATAGACTTTCTTCGGAGCCACTGAAAGACGCCACCGAAAGGTTGTCCTGATTGGTTGAGGTGGGATCGATGTTTGACCCAGCATCGGCATTGGTGGTTGTTTGTTGCCCAGTGGACATGGCCTTTCGCTTGTATGAATCATATTTCCGTGAGAACGTGAATATGCGACCTGTCTCATAATCCTCTTTGTCCCTTGCAAACTTGTTAATTTTCCGTTCTTGAATTGTTTGCCCCAACTTTGTGAGTCGCAGATCAATCTCCTTTCGTGCATTCGCAATTAATTCAGTGTCACCTGATGCCTCCAATAATGCATTAGTTTTTTCTATTTCAATTAACAATAATTCTCTATCAGAGTGGGCATATTCAGTCAGAATTAATAACATGTTCCTTGATGACTGAAGACTGTTCTCAGCCCACCTCTGGAGCATTTTGGGGTCCAGGTTTTCATACCTTGGAACTATCATTACTCTTAATCCCCTGGGAACACGGTTAACTTCCAGATACTTATCCAATGATTTTTTCTCCCACCATTTAGAAAGTTCACTGCGAAGCAATTTTTCCAAGGTTTTAAGCAAATCTTTAGTGCTATTGCTCGCATTTGTGGTACGACCTGCTTGAGTATTTGTAGGATTTGCAGTGGGTAAGTTTTCATATAGCGCCTCCGCCGCCATTTCCCTACTCCTGAGAGCGTCGGTGGATAACATAGTTGCAGTTGTTGATATAACGGCTCAAAATGCCGCTGGATTAAAGTTCGTAACTGCTGTGGCTAAACGATAAATATGTATCGTCACTGTTCGCTTTATCAATGCTGGTATGCCCAGAACCTGCCTCATTCAGTCAATGTCGCTGGTGCGCGCAAGCAACTCCTTACCGGCAATGGTCCAGAACGCCGAGTGAAGCCGAACGCCTCCCTCCGCTTCCCGACACTTCTCCGGATCAGGTGCTGCACAGCGCCGGCCAGCTGAATAAACACATAAGCAGGGGGCACGGTCAAAGTACTTTTTCCAAGTTCAATCGTTGGAACGCAAGCGTTCGAGGTTTGACAGGATGCCGTGCCACAAATCCTGAGCGGGTCCACGAAGCCGGAAGCAAACCAACTCCGGTAAAGAAATTCAAAACTGAATCCTGACCGCCAAACGTGGCGGAAACAGCAGGCGCGGACCTCTTCAGCAATCAGCAGTGCTTAAGCATGAACAAGAGCCACAGCGCGAAAATGCGTTTTCAAAGATCCATATTTATTTTGCAAAGAATGTAAGAGCCAGTGCCCTCCCTGACGCGTTTCGCTCCGCGAACGGAGCTTGATCACATGACGCGTCAGGAGTAGGACGTGCATTAAATTCACATTAAAAGCCCAAGCGCCTAAAGAAACAGGACGCAGGGGTGGCAAGAAAGCAAATGAACGTGTAAATCAACATTCAAAACATTATTGCACTCAAAATTGATTATTTACATAAATAAAGACTGGGGGGTACATTTATATATATATAAATAAAAAACATATTAAAAATGTGTACTGTAATCTTAAAATAAAAGATATCTAAAAATGAATATATTTCAAATAAATTTGTAAATCAGTATCAAAGAAATAAATATAACAATTATCAGTGATGTCATTTGAGATGTCATTTGAGATGTCATCAGTGATATCACTGACCATGTCATGAATGATGTAATATGTGACATCATCACCAGTGGATTACGAGCGCGAGAGTGACAGTTAGTACAACTAACTATAACGGAGGAATTTCAATGGTTTTATATAAGTGAAATGTCCAGCTAACTATAACACCCCTAAAGCGTATGTTTTTTTCAGGGAATTTGTAAGTTTTTTTTTAAATGATAATTCCTAACTATAACCTGCTTGAAATCTATGTTTTTTCAGTGAATATATAAATAAATAAATGACTGGGCTTAATCACATGACGAACTCAAAGTAAGTCAACGTTTTTATACACCATACTCCATGTTGATACCATGTGACACTAGTGAGGATAAACAACAGACTTCCCTCACGATCTAAAATGCAGCAGGCAACAGTGTCATAATTGGTCTAATATATGGATGATGCATGGAAATCTAAAACGCAAATACATACATAAAAGTAGCCTTAACGTCATATACCTACTGAATCAACTATTCACACATCTTTGGGCAGTCAGACACCCCCCAACAAACCACACACATATTCACGCTCCCATACAAATACTCAGTTAACTGATCAATAAGTAATATAGACTTTCACATAGCTAGTAACCAACTGGTGCAGCAGTTTAGAGAACAACTGACAAAGTAATACAGATATTCACACAGTTTAGTTACTATCCAATATATTTAATGAGACGCTATAAATTATTCAAGTAAACAATCAATCACACTGCTACTAAATGCTTTATCCAGATTTTTTTATATCCAGTCATTCATCAATACAGATTGCTATATATATAATACATATTTAAATAACAAACCAAACCACATTCACTGGATGCTGTCATCAGTGATGTCATAAGTGATGTCATATGAGATGTCATCAGTGATGTTATCAGTGATGTCACTAACATGCTGAAATTGATACAGTTCAGCTTAGGAGACATAATGATATAAATATATATATATATATATATATTCATATATCCAGTAGAAGGCAATTCGCCGAAACACGTTGATCTGATCTTGAAGACGGAATTAAATGTGTGTACTTGCCATGGAAGAAGAGGAAAAAATGAACTTTTACAAAAACTGACCTGAAAAACAGTGAAGTTGAATTTTGTTGACCGGTTGTGTTTGGGAGAAGGACGCCACAGGGAGACATATATGTATATTCAACATGATGACAGAATAAGGGCAAGCAAATTCTTCTTGGGGACACGTTCACTGAATTTGCTACACACCAAGATGCTGCTAGCCATAATCCAGTTCAATCTAATGAATAATGTTTTTCTTTTTGAGAAGAAGTTCCATAGGCAGAACAGGGGAACAGCCATGGGAACATCTTTTGTACCAACCTATGCCAACTTGATGCAAACGTAACAGAATATGTCATGAATAGGGCGGAAACCATGGAGGGGGCTACCTGAGGAGCCGGGACCTCTAACCTGGTGGTGCGCGCAAACTGGCAATGACCTATGCCAACTTGATAATGGGGTTTTGTGCTTTTGGGAAGCGGAATATGTATGGACAGAAGAAAACAAACCAACATTGGAAAAAGTGATATTGTAGGTGCACTGGAATCTCCTAATAAGAATACTCTCCAACTGAAGTTCACATATACAATGAGCAAAGTGGAAAATGAGTATTTGGACATTCATGTTTACATCCAAAATGATCAAATCTGCACTACTCTATTTCGGAAACCGACGGCCTGCAACAGTATACTTGCGACGAATAGTGTTCACCCTAAATGTCTCAAATGGAGTGTATCCCACGGGGAGTTCCTGCAGGCTTGCAGGAACTGTTCAGAAGAAGCAGAGATTGCTAAACAAATAGGTCTGATATTTGTTAGATTTTTGAAACAATGTTACCCAGGAGCCATGTTGCAAATACCAAGCTGAGGGCAATGACAAAGCATAGGGAATCTGTATTACATCCAAAGAACTCACAATATAACAGAAAGGATCAAGTTGAATTGAGATTCATCACACAATTCAATACATCAAGTGCAATTGTACAGAATACATTGCAAAATGACTGGAAGATATTAAGGAAAGATGAGGATTTAAGAACAGACACCACGGATCATCTAAATATAACATATAGAAAAGAACCATCAATAGCTGATCTACTGACACGTAGTTACTTTCAAAGACCTGGACAAGCTGAAGGTGGGTTTGACTGACTGAGAACCAAAGGTTTTATAAAGTGCCAGAAATATAAGGCATGTCAGTATAGACAGAATTGTAAAGAACAACTCTTTGTGGTAAATAAATAAATAATACCCTATTTTTGAATGTATAAATGAATAACAGATAGCTCAATAAATAAGAGTCAAGATTCGAGGTAGTAGGAGTTTCGCAGGTTTATTACAGCATAAAGGACAGGAACAGGACAACCTGCATAGGAATAGGATGGCAGGGCCCAGCAGCTGCCGGGGCTGGATCTGGGATGAGCGCGCTCGCATTTAATAACAATACACAAGCATATATAGTAAAACAGTTGCATTACAGTACATATGATAGGCGGAGCAGTGGGTGGAGCAATAGGCGTGACGCGTAGCAGTCGCGAAAGATAAGGGTGAAAGTGGGTGTAACAGGGCGTATACATAGACATGTGATGCAAACGTAACAGAATATGTCATGAATAGGGCGGAAACCATGGAGGGGGCTACCTGAGGAGCCGGGACCTCTAACCTGGTGGTGCGCGCAAACTGGCAATGACGTATCACTAGGAGAAGCTGGGGGCTATGAACTCTGTGCTAGGAGCAGAGACTGAAGTCTGGAGAGTCAGGGCGACATGTACCTAAGCAGTATCTAGTATCTGATGTTTAGAGAACATGTTGATATAAACTAAAAGTCAGGAGGGGAAAGGCTAACTTGATTCTAAGACTGGACCATGCATTATTCTATATGTAGTGCGTGATGAAGAATATTAAATGACCATTAAATGTAGTATTTCTCTAACGTGGAGACGTGAAGGCTAGACAATGACGGAAACTATTGATGCAGTTCAGTAGCTTAGGAATGCAGAGAAAGAGGACTGAACTGATAACTGGAATCATAACATTTTCTTGGCAGACTCAGAGGCAGAGCCAGGCTGAACCGGGCACTGCGAGGCAGGAAGTAAGTGAAGGGTCGAGGATACAGGTGGGGGCTGTATCGCTCCTCAGCGAGGTTTCAGGAGACAGGAGCTGAATCTGGTGTCCAGGCCCTTTTGTGGCCTAGAAACGGGGACTTTATAATGGAATAACGTGCACACTGAGAAACGTGGCAACGTAGCTTTACATAGACCTGATATTCGTAGTATTCACGAGAACTGGAAACTGGCATACTAGAGGTGGACACAACTATAATTGTGTCTTGAATCGAACATAGGGAATACATATGCATATTTAATCATGCACACATAACATATGATGGATGACACGTAGGGACACAGAACATGGCAGAATTTACTTTTCCACATTCCCTCCTTGTCACTACGTTTCCATCAGGAAACATCAATATTCATGATACCATCTATCATTTCATACAGTATCATTTGCTCGTCTCGAATTATCCTGGAACGGGATTTAGAACGGGGTTTGGGATTAGGAATACAAGAGGTAGCACAAATGCCGCAAATCGCAGGGCCACATTGTATACAGAGACAGCAGCTGAATA
The DNA here is from genome assembly GCF_964261635.1 of Lissotriton helveticus. NCBI lineage: Eukaryota > Metazoa > Chordata > Amphibia > Caudata > Salamandridae > Lissotriton > Lissotriton helveticus. Next base: position 1,764,001,440 of record NC_136068.1, read on the forward strand.
TGATCGCTACTGCAATACCTAGGAAGGACAATATTTTCCATCCCCATGCGGAAATTATATTCCAGAACCAACCGGACCATGTCCAGGTGCCTGGATCTTGGTGTAACAGATGGGCAATTTTATGGAGTCTGGTTATAGCTGAATAAACAGACGGCGCGTTATTTGGAATGAAAATGCAGCAACTAGATCCGATGACTCTACAGGCCCCGCCCCTATCGGCCAGTATGACGTCAAGGACGAGACGATTCTGTAAAACGACAAATCTCATAGCAGATTGGTCTTCGGTTAAGTTACCTAGAGCAGAGGCAGTCTCATTTACTACAGCTTCGAGGGTTCTTGTTAACCTACGGATCAGTTTACTATTCTGGATAGGTCCTATAAAGAAGAAGAAACCTCTATTGAAATCTGTATATTGTTCTAGAGCAGTTTCAGTATAATCGACAATTGGGGACTCCCTTCTATGTCTAATGTGTACTAGATGTGTGTTTCTGTGATAATCAGATGGGGCTAGGAAAACAGGTGGCAGTAGGAAGGCAATGTAACAGGTTCCCTCCCAATCGAGGGGCAGACGAACATATGCAGTTTGACCACAAATAAAATAAGAATGACGTGAAGCTTTGAAAATGGATTTCCCACTGTCACTATACTTGACAATAGTAGTACAATCAGTATGTCCTACATGTACGGAACCATAATTTCGGACACATAATTCACCTTTGACTGGCAGTACTGAAATAGCAGGTAAGTCTGGAGTAGTATCAGACTGAACATTCAGGACCATGAAATTCGAAGAATAGTTACCTAAATTATACACTTCATTTTCTAGATCTAAACCTGTTCTGTGGGGAAGACCTTGCTTGTCTGGGAAACATGTACTGTTAAGAAAAGACATATCTGTTGAGGATGACGTTAACGTGGACCATGCTCCACACGAACCATTATGTGAAAATGGATAAGGAAAAAGTGGCAGAACTCCCTTCGGTGTCTGGAAAGGGGGGAGTCGACCACACACCCAACAATTAGTGGCATTGCTGGTCTGGTGTGAGTAATGTAACATGCGGATAAAGGAATTATTTCGCATAGCGAGGCGGTAAGAGAGTTCATGAGGAGGTAGGTCACTAAACATGTGCTCTACAGTAGCATTAGAAGACGTATTTACATGAGGAACTGGAAGATACAGGTAAAATGCATAACTGGTGCAGGAAATCATAATGCTGAGAAATAATATGAAACTTAGAAAAACGATACATCGGATTGAGTTTTGACTGACTCTCTCACTATGGGGGTCTATTTTATACATGTCAGAAACAGTCTAACCGTTTCACCTAGGGGAGGACTTAGACAATCAAACTGACTGACTTATTTTACTAGACCGGAGTTTTAACTTATACTCCTGTTGCGGAGTTTTCTCTAACAGGGGGGGTGTAGTAACATTGTCTTTTGCGGGACAGTCCTTAAAAATGGTGCTTTGGCAATCCTTCAAATCCTGGGAAATGTTCTTTAAGACGGGTTTCAGTCCATAAAAGTTTTTTATATGAGAAAGGTGCACCCAGCCTTTGCGACCTTCCAACTTCACGGCTGTACGGGTGGTGAGGAGGACCTGTCGGGGCTCCTTCCAGCGAGGCTCCAGCGGACTTGATCTGTCAAAATTCCTCACCAACACCATGGATCCTGGAACGATTTCATGCGGTGCCACCTCGGTATTGTCTGGAAATGCGGCGGCAACCTGTGAACGACATGAGTTGAGGGCAGACATCAAGGAAGCTAGGTAATCTGTCAGCATATTACTTGAAACATCGGTAATACTTCGGGGTCTAGGAGTACCCCACATATTAGGGGGGCGGCCGAAAACGACCTCATACGGGGACAGACCTGATCTGGAATGTGCGACCATGCGCATATAAAATAAAGCGACTGGCAGAGCTACTAGCCAGTCCACACCTTTCTCTTTACACACTTTTGCAATACGGATTTTCAGAGTCTGGTTATGTCTCTCTACGAGACCGGCTGCTTCAGGATGGCGTACACAATGGAACTTCCACTGGTACCCTAACAAAAGGGAAACATGCTTCATCAACTCGGATGAGAATGGCTGGCCGTTGTCAGAATATACGACTCTAGGGAGTCCATAACGGGGGAAGAACTCACGAACCAACTGCTTGGCAGTGGTCGCGGCTGTGTAATCTGGGACTGGATATGCTTCTGTCCACCTGGACAAAGCGCATACAACTACAAGGACATACTTGAAACCTCGACATCGCTCCATCTGAATATAATCCATCTGGAGGACTTCAAAAGGGTGGTCAGGGGGCTGGAATCCACCTTGTTCCACCGGGACACTTTTACCTGGATTAAACTGACAACATATCATACAGGTACGGACTTTCTGCTTGGCTGCAGCTCGTAAATGCTTGTTGAACCAAATGTTCTGGATACTGTCTAACATAGCTTTTTCTCCTAAATGTGCTGGACTATGTGCGGTATTAATAATGACTTGAACCATAGAGTCGGGGAGAAACCATGTGGCTCTACCCTTCGTTAACCATCCTTGATCTGTCTGGACCCCTCCTTGTTCGGACCATTTCTTGATTTCTTCGGGAGTAGCATGTAACTGGATATCTATGACATCTTGTGTAGGGTCCTTAACTGTCATGCATGTAGTCGGATCTGGAGTGTGTGTTATGTTAACTGGAATGTCTAGAGTCTGTGCTGTAAGCTTGGCTGTGCGATCTGCTAGATCATTACCTTGGGAAATAATGTCAGTAACTTTCGTATGTGCTTTGCATTTCATGATAGCGATAGATGTCGGTAAGTGTATGGCATCTAACAGAGCTTGAATAAGGAGACCATGCTGAATCTTGGTTCCATGAGAAGTCATGAAACCTCTCTCCTGCCAGAGCACTCCGAAGTCGTGTACGACTCCAAATGCGTAACGTGAATCCGTGTAGACATTAACTTTCAAGTTCTTGGCGTGTATGCAGGCTTGTGTCAGAGCAACTAGCTCTGCTGCTTGAGCGGACAGGGTGTCAATACGGTGTGTTTCAATAACTTCGGTGTCAGTAGTCACTGCATACGCGGCGACTAGTTCTCCTGTACTTGTTCTCATACATGAACCATCCACATAAAGTGTCAGGTCGGGGTCTGGTAACGGAGTATCTGTCAGATCTTGTCTTGGCTTTGTCGTAATGTTAACTACTTCCACACAGTCATGTGTGGCAGAATTCGAAGTAACTGATGGTAACAGTGTAGCAGGGTTCAGGATGTTGCAGCGTCTGATTTCTATGTGTGGCTGGAACAGTGTTAATTCATAACCTGTTAAACGTGCAATTGTCAAGTGCTGAGTTTGTGTTCGGTTCAAAAGAACTTCCACAGAGTGTGGAACCTGTACTGTCAAGGTATGTCCTAAGACTATGGAATCACTTTGTCTGATAGCTAGTGCTGTGGCTGCAACTGACTTGAGGCACGCAGGCAGAGCCTGGGCTACAGGATCTAATGTGCTCGAAAAATAAGCACAGGGCTTGTATTGTCCTGCTTGATCTTGTGTGAGAACAGATAATGCTGTACCTTCGTGTTCAGTGACGAAAAGTGTAAAAGGCTTACTGTAGTTCGGTATCGCTAGAACTGGAGCTTGGCATAGGGCTTTCTTTAACTCATTGAAACTAAGTGTATGTTCAGATGTCCAAGGGAGAACAGTCGATACGGCTGCCTCCTGTGTCGTTAACTGTATCAGTGGTTTAGCTAGGAATGCATACTGAGGAATCCATTGTCTACAATAAGAAGTAAGGCCGATAAAAGCACGTACCTCCTTCTGGGTCTTGGGCTGAGGAAGACTCGCTATTAACTGGATACGGTCTGGTGTCAACTGCCTACCCCTCTTGGACAGTAAGTGTCCTAAGTATACCACTTGCTGGACACAGAATTGAAGCTTAGAAGGGGACACCTTGTGCCCCATCTCGGCTAGGAAATACAAGACTGTAAGGGATGCTTGCTCGCAAGCACGTTCAGAACGAGCTGTGATCAGTAGATCATCGACATACTGGAGCAGGGCAGTGTCAGTTGGCATGTGAATGTTGTCTAGTTGTCTCTTAAGTGCTTGACTGTAAATACTAGGACTTTCTGTGAAACCTTGAGGAGCTCGTGTGAACATATAGCTCCTTCCATTTAAACAAAATCCGAAAAGGAACTGGCTGTCTGGATGAATAGGGACACTGAAAAATGCGTTCTTGAGGTCTATGACAGTGAAGAACGTGGCTTCGGAATCAATGGCTGTCAATAGGGAAGAGATATCTGGGACAACTGGGTACTGCGGAATAATACATTTATTAAGTTCTCGTAGGTCAATCACTAATCGATATACTGGGGGTGCATTTGGATCAGTACGTTTCATGACTGGAATGATCGGAGAATTACATACATTGGAGTCAGTTTCTACAACCACTCCTTGAGCAATAAGCTCGTCAATAATTTTGGATAAGGCTGCTACAGCCTCAGGTGGCAATCTGTACTGTCTGATTCGTGGTAACACGACACCTGGCTTGAGAGTCACACGATAGGGTGTGATTTGCATGTAACCTACATCAGTTGGACCTTGCGCCCATAAGTGCTGTGGAACATTAGACAGTCTTGAATCAAAATCTCGTAAAACATAGTGACCCTTAAAGTCACGTAGGAACAATCGTATTCCCTCTGGGGAACAGCATATAACTGCACCTAACTCTTTCAGTGTCTTAATGCCTAATAGATTTTCTGGACATGACTTAGTAAGTAACAGATCAGTAGTGCGGGACAATGGACCTACTTCTAGAGAAACTGGCTTTGAGATCTCATTTACGATAGGCTTTCCTGAAAATCCAAGGGAAACATTTCTTGAGCCTGAGAGCGGAGCCCCTGGAACTTCGGCGTGACTAATTGTGGTCCTACTTGCCCCTGTATCAATCAAAAACTTTCTGTCTTTCCCTAATACTTGACTATGAACATAGGGACCTTCTTGATCTACAGGTATCTCGATGAGAGGCAAGCCTACCTCCCTCTCTAGGCTGTTTCATGAATACTGTTGGTACTCTGGATACTCAGACTGTGCATACTGGTACATCTGCTGTGTGACATGCTGTGTTGCAGCGATAGGCTGCGGTGCTGTAACTGTCTGTGGTGCATTCTGTAACTGAGGAGTCTGTGAAACTTGTTCTTGTCTAGGCGGACCTGGTCTTTCTTTAGTCTTACCAGTAGCTATGTTGTGTTTCAGAACTGCACACTCGTTTATAAAATGACCTGGCTGTTTACAATAATTGCAATTCCCTTTAACGGGAGCTGCAGGATGACTGGCTTGATTTGGACCCTTCTTCTGACTGTCTTGAGGAACAGATTGTGCAACTAGTACTTTCATTTTCGTGTCTTTCATACGTTTTCTTTCATGTTCTTGCTCTTCTCTGATTCTATTCTGGTGGTATTGGAGCATCTGCAACATCTGGGACGGGGTATTAGCTTGCCAGGTACTTTCGACTTTCAGAACTCGATTTTTAATTGGTGAACTTGAATTCTCGACTAATTTAGTAACAAAAAGGTGAGGGTATGACTCACTACTTGTCTTGAGGCCACTGTTGATGCTAAAACATTTCTCGAATCTAGAATAAAAATCACTAATATCTTCGTCTTGTTTCTGTTTACAGGCTGAGATTGCATCCCAGTCTTCCTTTTTAGTTGTTAATAATCTGGGTAAAACTTGAATCAATAATTCAGGTAATTCTTTACATTTATCTCCGAGACCGGTACCTGGTACTCGTATCTTATCTTCAGCTTCTAGGACTGCCCAATCGATCTTTTTCTCTCCCACCTCCCAGTCTTTTTCCTTGAGCTTTTCATACACCCCTGCGGGCAACAGAACCTTTAACATTTTAATTATATCTGGATACGTGTATTCTCCCATACGGAGCATGTCTTTTAATTCTCTATGGAACCCTGCTGGATCTTTATCATGACAGGGAATTAATTTCTTCATCTCCAGAAGTTCCATCTTTGTGATCGGAGTGTATACAAACACTCGCTGCATTTCGCCACCCGTTCCTCTAACTGGGTGGACTTCTCGTAACGGATTCTGTCTGTCTATGTAAAATGGTTTACTTTCTGGGGGTGAGACATGAACAAAATGCGGGTTCAGAAACGTTCTATATTTGTGGCGCTGTTCTAGAATGACACTAATTAAATCGGTACCTAAACCTCTCCATCTATACTGGAGTAACTCGTTCAGGATATCATGTAACGGACCTGGATCAGAATGTTGACCCTCATACAGAGTAATGAGGTGCTGAACCATATACATACCCACCAGTCGTTGCTCGGCTGGGGGCATTTTCAGAAACATTTGTGCCACTATTTCGTCTGGAAAAGTGGTAGAATCAGTAATCCATCGGACTGCTGATCGGGCTAGTTCTTGTTCATGCATAGTACTTAACTCACTGTAACCGATTCGTGATTTCAGAATGTGATCGGTAGCTTGAAATACTTGTTCTAGAGAACCTTGGTCTGGTACTGGATGATGGAACGTAGACTTGGGTTCTAGACGTAAATGGCGATCTGGAAATCTAGGTTGTCCTACATACGCTATTCTGGCGGAATTCTCGTCGTCTAACTCTTCAGTATCAGAGTTACTTTCTTTCTCGTTTACTTGTGCTGCTTTACGTTGTTCGTGTAACTTTATTATTTCTTTACGGATTTTCTTGTACATACTCTCCATAGCACCGATAGTCTTGTGCTTACCCTCGGCTATACTATTACTCCACTTCATCAGGGCTTTCATTTCGGCCTGATTTTTGGACGGGTAATCTTGTTCTCTTATTAGGCAATTAATCAGAAAATTTAATATCATGAGCTGGGTCTCAGCTTTCCTTTGGGACATGACATCACTAATACTTTCTGGATCTTCCCCTGTACGGATGAAACGATATATTCTGTCTAGATCTTCCTTCATATCTGGTAGGGTGACTAGATACTCGGCCACATTTCTTACGCGTAATGAATATAAAACCATATCATCTTCGCCTGGGACTGGGTCATAGCAGCATTCGGCAAGGGATTTTCTTATTTCTGCGACAGACAGTCTGGGCGTACGTTGTGACGCTTGCATATGTAATTCGGCTGCCGTTAAACGCTTATGTGGCGGCGGGGTTCGAGGAGGACCTCCTCCTGCGGCCCCTAGACTAGAATCATCAACTGATGCTTTTCGTCCTGGCAGGGTGGGAAATTGGAATGCGGGCTGGACTTGTATGGCGGGCTGGACCGGGGGGACCGTAGCAGGTGCTGCAAAGGGTGCCCCGGTGTCTGGAGGAACAGGAAGTGCCTGATTTACAGGGACTGGTGGAGCGGGAACAGGATTTGCATATTCTGGGACTGTGTCGTCCAAATAGGACGAGATGAAAATATCAGCTGCGGTTGGTTTGTGACGTAACTTGATCGCAACTAGTGGTGGCGGAAAATTACTGGATGCCTCCGGGGTCGCTTTTGGCAAGCCCTCGGCAAGAAGAGGATATATACCCTTAATGAGGGCATTCCTCTGTCTGTCTGACTGTTCGGCTTTGACTTGTTCACCTATCTCGATTAGTTCTTTTTCTTGTGCTCGTTCCGAGGATTCTCTACTTAATTCTGACTTTCTGATTTCTTTTTCGGTTCTTTTATGAACTTCTTTACGCCATAGCTCGATGGCATCTTTCTGTGATTGTCTGGCTTTCTTTTTCCATAATGCCTCTTCTACTCGCATGATGCACTCGGCATCCCATGTACCCGATACGAGCCATCTATACTTTTCTTCTAACTGTTTTGTATACTCTACCCATAAATCTAGATATAGTATGGCACTTATGCCATGCTTCTGATACATAAAATGACCTGGACTGTCCCTAGGCGGGACTGGAACTGCTTCCTCTAACAAACCCTTTCTAGTTTTTAACTGACGTAATTTTGAAAACAGCGGCATGACTGAACTATAATCTGGACACAATACAATACACAATAAACACGAAAATCACTTCTCACTCATACCACAACATCAAGATACATGAAGAACATTATGAATAACAGTTCGAACAGAATACCACCTGGAATACTGGCTACAGGAAAACAGAATGCATGAATTTTTCTCGAGAACTGAACTGACTAGAACAGAAACTAGATGCACTGCTGAAACAGTACGAAACTTACCGGTCTCATAAAGAGACACGTCAGGACCCGCATCCACCGAAGTGGACACTTCGTTTGTGTGTCTGGGTACCACCAACCCACGGACCAGAGTCAATTAGATTGACCCTGTCTAGATACTACCCCAGTAATGGTACTCACCGGGCAGCAAGAACAGAAGGCCTCGGACTGGACTGGACTGCTTCGACGACGGACAACGAACTTCGGACTTAAGTTACGGGTGGACTTCCGGATACCTCGGACCTTGGACTCTTGGCTTGGGCTCTGGTCGGGACTCGCCGCATTCCTCCACCGCCTCGTCTGGATGATGGACCGCCTCCTCCGTCTCCTCCGTGGGCCTGAGGGATACTTGAAGCAGAAATATCTGCACGTGCACGGTATGGTTCCGTCACGGCTGCAGAGTGTCAGGGGGCCGGCGTGGCTTCACCGGCGCGTGGGGAAAGGGCAAGTCCCTATTCGGGCGCCATTATGTGGTAAATAAATAAATAATACCCTATTTTTGAATGTATAAATGAATAACAGATAGCTCAATAAATAAGAGTCAAGATTCGAGGTAGTAGGAGTTTCGCAGGTTTATTACAGCATAAAGGACAGGAACAGGACAACCTGCATAGGAATAGGATGGCAGGGCCCAGCAGCTGCCGGGGCTGGATCTGGGATGAGCGCGCTCGCATTTAATAACAATACACAAGCATATATAGTAAAACAGTTGCATTACAGTACATATGATAGGCGGAGCAGTGGGTGGAGCAATAGGCGTGACGCGTAGCAGTCGCGAAAGATAAGGGTGAAAGTGGGTGTAACAGGGCGTATACATAGACATGTGATGCAAACGTAACAGAATATGTCATGAATAGGGCGGAAACCATGGAGGGGGCTACCTGAGGAGCCGGGACCTCTAACCTGGTGGTGCGCGCAAACTGGCAATGACGTATCACTAGGAGAAGCTGGGGGCTATGAACTCTGTGCTAGGAGCAGAGACTGAAGTCTGGAGAGTCAGGGCGACATGTACCTAAGCAGTATCTAGTATCTGATGTTTAGAGAACATGTTGATATAAACTAAAAGTCAGGAGGGGAAAGGCTAACTTGATTCTAAGACTGGACCATGCATTATTCTATATGTAGTGCGTGATGAAGAATATTAAATGACCATTAAATGTAGTATTTCTCTAACGTGGAGACGTGAAGGCTAGACAATGACGGAAACTATTGATGCAGTTCAGTAGCTTAGGAATGCAGAGAAAGAGGACTGAACTGATAACTGGAATCATAACATTTTCTTGGCAGACTCAGAGGCAGAGCCAGGCTGAACCGGGCACTGCGAGGCAGGAAGTAAGTGAAGGGTCGAGGATACAGGTGGGGGCTGTATCGCTCCTCAGCGAGGTTTCAGGAGACAGGAGCTGAATCTGGTGTCCAGGCCCTTTTGTGGCCTAGAAACGGGGACTTTATAATGGAATAACGTGCACACTGAGAAACGTGGCAACGTAGCTTTACATAGACCTGATATTCGTAGTATTCACGAGAACTGGAAACTGGCATACTAGAGGTGGACACAACTATAATTGTGTCTTGAATCGAACATAGGGAATACATATGCATATTTAATCATGCACACATAACATATGATGGATGACACGTAGGGACACAGAACATGGCAGAATTTACTTTTCCACATCTTAACGAGGAAAGGAAAATATCAGAGAGAGGATCTTATGTGAGACAACTCATGTGGTGTATGTCCTACAATGTAAGTGCGGGAAACGCTATATTGGAAGTACCATCAATAAACTGAAGCTGCGTATCCTACAACATATAAGAGCTGTTACTAACAAGGACTACACACACGCCATAGTCAAGCATATTTGGAGAGAACATGGAGGCAATCTCAATAAACTCTCTTTCTTTGGTGTCAAGCATGTTCCCTCAAAGATCAGAGGTGGTAATCATGAACTCAGCTTTAGGAAAGCAGATTGCAGTTGGATTATTATAATTGGAACAGAGATCCCATGGGGCCTTAATGTAGATGCAGAATTACACATGTTCCTATGATTCCCCTCTTCCTTTACGATTCCCACTTTTTACAACTTCTTCTAATCAGTAGTAGAAATCAGTAAGGACCGTAACATCTGCTCATCTAGACACTTTTCACTTCCCTCTTACTGAATAAGATGATCTCCATGACGAGTGAAATTATGACATTATTATATAGTTTCAGTTTTTGTCCCAGAACAAATTTTGAATATGTCTACTTTAGACGAGAAACTATTAGTATTGATTTTTAGAAGAAAATTGAAATTTTAGGTACTTGTTAACAGTGTTGTATAATTTTTACTGATTTTACAATAGATGTTTGTTAATGATTATCATGAGGTGTTTTAAACTGATGAATGGGGATTGAGTGACAGACAGAACTACTTGAGATCGAATAGACTGCACTTGCACTTTACATGGCGAAATGAGTTAATTGCAAAAAGTAAGCCACATTTATGTATAATGTATGTATAAAATATTTTATTACGCGCTCTGCTACTACAGAGTATCCTGGCGCGATATGTAACCTTAAACAGAGCCAAACCAGGTGAAGAAGAACCCTCTTATAGGGATATTAGCAATAATTTCTGGCACTATTTTGCACAATGGTATGTAAAAAAAATTGCATATGCACTTTACATATAAATATTTTATCATGGTATTTACATTGCCTTTTTTTACATTTTATAGTGGGCATTTTATAATAGAGAAATTGCGTGTGTTCGTTCACTGAACATATGGGAGTCCTAAGTTGTTAGCCTTGACTCTAGAGAGGAGGGAAATCATGTTATTTAGTCTAAAATTGAATGGACAGTCTCCACATTATGAAAGAATACACTTTGCAAGTGCAAATCACCAATTTGAAATAGCATACATAGTGCGGTAGTTCCATCTATAAATGATTCCATTAGCATACTCATATATATAAAATATGATATTGGGGCAAATAATAAGGTACTTCACCACAAGAGTGAAAACAACAGAGATTTTTCAAGTGCAATTACTTCAGTCCACTTAAAACCTTCTCCCCGACTCATGTACATATTCCTTTGTTGTGTGACTGCTCATGCTGTGTATGTTTAGGTACTTTACGGTTTTAAGAACATTAATTAATAGGGCTTTAAAAAGTGACCATAATGAAGTCAATTCCATATCTCTTGTCATGGGCTCGAACAAATATGGCATAATTTATAGACTCACTGTATCAGAATTTTACCTATACTTATACAATGTTTATAAAAATTAATGTGACCTGAGACCTTGAACTTATATTTGTATTTTACTTGCATTATATACCACTCAATGCCATGTGAACTTTGTATATGGAACAAAACTGTATTCCATATATAGATATATTTTCTTTTATTTGTAAACTTTTTTTATCATGTAATCGGAGGGTTGGGTTCAGCCCTTTAAGAGACACTCTGCACTTTAACTCTATGACCCAAACGAAGGCCATAGGCCGAAACGCGTTGGCCGTTTGCTCTTACATGCACTTTGCACTTTGCTGGTGATATATCTGAAAAAAAATAAACAAAATAAACAAACATTGTGAAACCTCACTACTGCAGTGGTGCTGTCTTCCTGAGCTTCTGTCCGGACATGGTAACGAGGGCTAACATTGGGAATTGGCAAAATAAATGATTGGTCAAGTGGGGGCCGTGAACCATGGGGTGGTTAAAACTGCATTTTCCCCATGATAATTTCCTTAGGACCTTCAGACATGTCTAGATGTTGGTCCGAGGAAGTGCATTTTTGTGATTTGGTATAAATCAGTTCTGTAGTTGCAGAGTTTTTAAAGGTTTTTCAGATATACAACTAGGAAAGCGGAGGATCTGCAACCCCTCAAGCGATCTTGTGCTGTGATCTGATTGGCTGACAACACTTCAAAACAGGAAGTGTTGGCAGTCATCTTGTGACTCGGTTGAATGAAGTCATAGGAAAAGCATTAAAAAAATAAGGGGGCAGTGTAGAAACCCCCTGACCCATTAGGCCTCTTGGGGAAATCCAACAGGGACATCCAGGGGCCAAAAAAGCTTTTTTTTAAACATTTGGCCGGAGTCGTGTGGGATCTGCGACTCCTGCCAAAACTCTTTTTTAAACATGTGCTTTTTATATATAGGCCCCTGGGTGGGCCAGATCCCTGGAGCATTATGGAAACACAGGAGGAGGGCGCACAGACCTCCCATCCTGAGGCTAATCAAAGGCTTGTGGACCGCCATCTCCCTGGGGCTGTAAAAAGATTAAATGCAGAGGGCCTCACATCTCCCCTACTGCCCCAGGGACCGCCAACTCCCCAGGGCACAGATTTACATAAGAAATAATGTGGGGAGTCCCCACAGCTTCCTCCGCACCCCAGTGAACATCACCTGCCCGGGGCAAATAATTAATAGAAATGCAAGGGGCCTGCTAGGTCCCCCGCAGACCCAGGGACCACACCTCCCAAGGCTCAAATCAAATATATGCAGGAGTCCGTTGTGGATGCTTGGCCACCACCTTCCTGGGGCAAATTAGAACAAATTAGGGGGGCCAAATGCCCCCTCATGGATCCCTAGATATGTCCACACAACATTGCTGTTTACTGCAATGTCCCTGAGTGCCCAACCCTGAGTGCCCAACCCAGGAACATTGCTGTTTCCTATGGGTGTTCTTGCTAAGCCATAGCAAACTCTTCTCTGCTGTCAACAAACAAGAGCAATACAGCTTTCATAATAAAAAATGGTAAAAGAAAAGGCCGGGCCTGGGTATGGGGTCACCTGTGTCGAGTTCCCCAGGAGGGGGCACCGCATGGTCCCTTGCATTTTTAAAAATAAAAGAAGGTAAGAAAAAGGGGTAGGCCCCCAGAGAATGGGGTCCCTGGTGCTAAAAATGGCCAGAGAGGGACCCTGTGGACTGCTTTCCTTTTGTTTGCTGTTATCAAAATTCCATAGGCCGGCCCCATGGGATGAGGCCCAGGCCCAAAATGGCACAGGGAAAGGGGGCCACGTGACTCTCTTTCTAAAAATTTGAAGTAAAAAAATTAAAATAAAAAAACTAGCAACTCATGGGAGGCCCCATCTCCTTTCCCCATCACTCTGCACATGCACCTATTAGCATGCTGGTGGTTGTGGAAGGAATTCCAGTTTACTCATGATGACCTCAGGACTAAAGTGGACTTCTTCCTCCAACCAGTAGTGCGGCAGGAGGTGTGTTTGAAGAATGGTAGAGAAAGGGATCACAGCCTCCAAAGTCCTCTAAGCATTCCGGCAGTGTGGGAATTACTGGAGGTAACAGGAGGGGCTGTGGGGACCAAGTAAGTTCTACACAGCTGGATTCCAGAGAGTAGTTGGAGGGCCGCCCCCTTTCTCCACCACGTTGCAAATATGGCTACTACTTTAAAAAAGCATAAAAATTCACTGAAAGAAAAAAAGGTGACAGGGAAATTATAGTTAGGAATTATCATTTTAAAACTCTCAGAAAGTCACTGAAAAAAATGAAAGTTACAGAAATGTTATAGCTAGGAAAAAGAATTAGAAAACCTTAGAAATTCACTTAAAACGGCAAAGGTTCCTTGACCGCTTAACTACGTTGCGGGTGGTGGCGTTTCTCTCCACTGAGGAGTAGGAAAAACTCGCGGAGACACTCCATCTGGAGTAACCAGGCACTTTATATACTTCTAATCTAATCACGTTACAAGGACATTGTAGATAGGCTCAGGTATCACTCTTGTGAAATTCAGCAGTTATAGTTAGCTGAGCAACTATAACTTGCGCCCCGCAATGCACTGCTTATGACCTCACATATTACACCACTCATGACATGGTCAGTGACATCACTGATGGCTTCTCGGGTTACATCAATGATGACATCACTGATGACATCATTTACTAATGCACCCACTCATATGCCCATATAACCTTTCATACAAACTCCCACTCCTACACAACCATTCACAAACCTATTCACAGACCCATAGCAGTACTTACTCATCAACTCACTGAGTCATAGATCTACACACACATCCACTTGCTCAGTCACTCATATCTCCTCACACTGATACAGACACTGACATATCCATGTATACACCCATACAGCCACTCACAGCCTGATTCAGTCACTCATAGATCTACTCACACACCTCCTCACTCACCCATGCAGGCAATCACACAGTCACTTACCATACAGGTACACAAACAACCACTTACTCATACAGATACTAATACGTACTCATGGATGAGTGCAAGGGTAGCGCCTGAGTGATTAGATGAGTGCAACATAATATAACATAACACTTGTATTTGTAAAGTGCACAATTACCCATTGGCGTCTTGGTGCTGAAAAACCTCAGATGGATGAAAGGCTGAGTGGACCCACCGGAATTTGAACCTGTGACCATGAGGTCGAACACAGGCCCCTGCAGAGGCTGCATTAGCTCACTGAGCCACCAGACCCAGTGCCTGAGTGATTAGATGAGTGAAAGATAGTGCCTGGGTGATTGGGTGAGTGCATGGATAGTGCCTGGGTGCCTAGATGACTGCATGGGTAGTACCTTGGTGAGTGAAGAAGTGCATCAGTAGCATCTGGGTGATTGGATGACTGCATGGGTAGTGTTTTATTGAATGAATAGTAGTGCCTGAGTGATTGGATGAGTTCATAGGTAGTGCTGAGTGAATGTATGAGTTCATAGATAGTGCAAGATTGACTAGCTGAGTGCATAGATAGTACATAAGTGAATGGATTAGTGCATGGATAGTGCCTGAGTGAATGGATTAGTGCATGGATAGTTCCTGGTTGATTGGATGACTGCATAGGTACTGCCTGAAGTAATGTTTGTAAAGTACTTAGGTAAATGGATGAATGCATGTGTAGCATCTCATTGAATGGATGAGTCCAAGGGTAGTGTCTGGATGATTAGATGGGTGCGTAGGCAGTATGTGAGTAAATGGATAAGTGCATGGATAGTGCCAGGCTAATTGGGTGAGTGAGTGGGTAGTACATATGTGAATGGATGAGTACATGGGGCATGCATCGTTCTGCTTGTATTTGAGTGGTAGAAGTAAATGAACACTCTTAACAGTTATGGTACCATTTGTAGTTTAATACAAATAAGCTATCAATGTGTATTCTTTTGCATTCTAATACTCTAAGAATGAACTTTATGAATTCTTGTGCTTCTTGTTGTATGTTCAGAGTAAATGTAAATGAACCAGTACATATATCTAAAAGATGATGAATGCCAGAAACAGAATGTATTTTACTTCTGTCGCTTACAGACTGTTGAAATGAATAATGTAGAGCAGAATGATTTCCCATGATTTCATGATGAAGATGTGATAGATGAAACACAACATTCAGAATACCATTAGCCTAACAGTTAATACCTGTACTGTTTTCCAACTGATTTCCAACAATGTCATCATTACTTTCCATTTTTTTCTCTATGCCTTCAAATTTCTCTTCAATTGTTTTCTTATTTTCAACCTCAGTTGAATGTTTGATATAGTTCCGTATTGGACACACTACATGTTTCTCATATAATGGATATTCACCTAAATGAAGAGCATAAAGTCTTCTTAAACAATTGTTTTCTCTTAGACAATTTGCAGCAGTACTAAGCTTTTGTCATCAAAATCTATCAAATACAAACCATACAATGTTCTTACTCAAGACAATGCACCGGATGCAATTCTTTATTTGAACCCCATACTTCCAATGTTTACAAAAGTTCTGCCTATACTTAAACCTTAACACCTTAGCTGCTAAGGCAATTCCCGCTGGGCGCTGAGCATCCTGAAAACCCATTGTTCATGACAAGGTCAGCTCGTCATAAGCACAGCTCCAGTGTACTGCATGACGAGCTGACCTTGTCATTAGCATGGAAGTGGTTAAGCTTTATGAATAGTAACTGCATATGCTGGGGATAGAGATAGAGGAAACTATTGTCTACAATTATACTAGTCTTTTACAAGCAATGAACGTACAACACAACACCCAATCTGTCTTACCTCATTAATCTGGTCAAATTTTATAATCAAAAATTCTATTTCATTTCTATTTTGAAAATTTACAAAATCAACAAATTTGCCCATTGCTCTATTTACTAATCCTTCTTTTACATTCAAATTATGTCGCAAAATTACTCAACAGTTTTTACATAAATGTAAACTCTTTCCTAATCCTGCAGTTTTATATACAGACATGTCCAAAGAGTCCAATTCAGCCTGTAGTTTCTCAGTAAGAAGAAATGTTACTCCCTGGTGTTCGATCTTGTCAATCGCTTTAATTTCCAGAATTTGTTGTTTTTCCAGTTTGAGAAGTTGTTCATTAAATGTAGAACAGTCTTGCAGGGTAGGCATTAGGCGAGCTATAGATTTTTATTCTACAAGCATATTGTACATTACTCCTTCTGCTTTTTTTCTGATGTATACTGAGGTTCCGTGGATTCTGGACCCGTGTCATAAACATCGTCGTATCATGACGATGTTGGTATCAGCGGACCGAGAATGACGAGTATACTATATACGAGTATTTTCGTCATGTTCGAGTCACCATGAAATCAGAGATTCCGTTCTGAACCCTCGGGTTTCATTTTGTGCACGGCAGCCATTTTGTGGTTGCCCTCACATAGGCCCATGACTAAGGCCGAACGAGTCTTTTGGGACACGTACACCTTTAGCTGACTTCTGTGTGACCTGGGCAAGCTGACTCCATTGCCCGGAGTCAAACCTGTTCGGCCAGTTCCTTTCCCAGTGGCCGATCGAGATTAGGGATCAAGGCACAGCATGCCATAAACCCTTTATTGCACACAACTATGTCTAATCTTACTCACACCTGTCTCTGTTCCTTTCTTTATGACCTGCTTTATGATGAGGAGGTGCCCGTTTTTATTTGGGGTCCGTCCGATTATCTGATGAAAAGTGTTGTGCCTTGCCGGGTAATTGATAATGGGCTGGACAATGAAATATGGGTTCCTCATGCAATGCTTTTGTCGTGTACACATGGGATTGATTTACTGTAAATAAGGAATGTTTGCCTGAAGCCTAATTTTTTGTATAAAAAGGGATGGCTGGCTTTGTAAGATTGAGCACTCTCCTGAGAACATACACCGTGTTGTACTTCTAGGATATCTGTTACTGGCTGCAGCCAATAAAATTGATCTTTGACGTCACCAAGAAGTATCCCGTGTCTCTGTACTCTAAGACAGGTGGACCTGGAGACTAGGATATTATCCCTGGCGCCGCTGGGTCTTAAATAACCCGGTTCTTCATTTGGCGCCCACGTTGGGCGATTTCAGCGGTACCGGTCCAAGCCAGAGGTTCGTGAGGAGCGTCGTGTGGAAATTCTGGAGGAAGGCCAACCACTTCATCGATCCCTGTATGTCGTCGTGGTCCGAAAGTCTTTGCTGCGAGGTTCCCCGCCTTCCGACGGCTACAAAGGACTGCTGCCCTGACTATCGCCCTGTCTTGGAGCCTTTGATGATTTGTAGAGCGAGACGATAGACGGGTCTTCTGGTGCCGACATCGATACCTCAGTTAAGTATGAGTGGAGTGTCTCCCAGTCCTTAGTTTTGTGTTGGGTATCCCCTTGGGATCTTTGATTTGGAACTTGCAAGTGCCAAAGCCGAGGGACTCGTGTATTCACGAGACTATTGTATTCGATATTCCCTTGAAGTTTGAAGCTAGACTAGTGAGCGAAGATGCCTGGTCTTAGCAGACTTGGAAATTTGTTTTGTTGTGGTTATAACAGGGATTCCCGATTGGAGGACTCGTGTCCGGTTCCTCCGATTGGAACTCCAACCTATGAGCTCTATGTGAAGCATGGCGTGGGCCCCATCGCATATAACGAAGTATGGATTTGTTACATGAAAAAGGACGGTGTCCTACAATGGCCCCGATATGGTAGTTTCGACACGGAAATTTTAGATAACCTAGAGGTTAGACTTTTTAAGAAGAAAGCCCGGCCACCGATGTTTGACTCTTTCCGCCTATGGCGAAAGGAAGCCAAACAGAAAGAAATTAAATTAGCCAAGTGAAATAAAAGAGAAAAGGGTATTCCATAATGCAAGCTGCGATACAGTTTAAAAATAACGAAGAAGAACAAGCGAGTGAGCAGTTGCACAGACAACGTTAAATGGCGATCGATAAATGGTACCCAGTTTTGCCACCTCTTCAGCAAGATGCAGCGAAGGAACTTGAGAAAGATCCTTTAATGTCACATTTGTTGAGTTCGCCACCCCCATATGTGCAGAGTGCTACAGCACCTCCGCAACCTTTAGTGGTGCAACCTCTGGTTGCTTTGCCCCTCGCTATTGCATAGCCGCCAGCTCCTCTTCAGCTGGCTTCTACTCCTCTGGTCCAGCCTTCTCAAGGGCTGCCGACTTTGCTGCCTGCTCCGTCTTTAATTTCCGCAAACTTTTCACCTGTTCTTGCTACCTCCTCTGCTACTGCTCCTACATTAGCTTCTTCTCAATCCTCTTTTTTCTCCTGTCCTGTCAACTTCTCCTTCTGTCCGACAGAGAATGACGGATACTGTTACTAGCCTTCTGTCTCCTTTCTTTGGGTCATTAAACATGACCCCCGTTTCAGAGCGTAAACAGTTGCGCAGTCAACTGCCTGATTCTAGAGAGCGGGAGGTATTGGATCATTTGGCGCATAAATGGATTACTGATCCTGCAAGATATGAGTTAGAGTCTGTTTTGGATGTCTTCCGCCAATGGGAAGCACCAAAGCAGAGATATGTTTTCGATAAAATGTGTGTTTTTCTTTTTTAAGAATTGGAGGATAATGATTTGGAACCCAATCCACCTGAGTTGTGTCATGTACGGTTCGAGTTTGCCAAAGGCACGATTGTGGGTTCCGATGTTGAGAGAGCAGTTGCGACATTGTTGTCATTTAGGAGTGAGGCTATCTCTCGGTCATTGTTTGAACCTGATCCCTCTGCTAGGAGAATATCCAATGAGAGAGGTTCCTCCGGTGTGGAAGGAAGCAGTCCAGGCTGATGCTGATCTTAATATTGCAGCTGTGCCAGCACATTTTCAACGTGTTTGGGTACATGTTCCATGGAAGCGAGTTGAAGTTTTGGCTCTTAAGCAGACCTTACCTGACCCTCGTAAAAATCCTGCAGGGTATTATAAGGAATTATCACAGACCGCAGACTCATGTGTTATGAATCTAGCCGATATAGACATGTTGTTTGGAAACGTGGTTCCACAGCCTTTATGGGGATTGATTCGACACACAGATCATGCGCAGGAGTTAGGTGATACTTGGGTTAATATTGGTGCTGCAGATGGCCGACAAGTTGGTGGTGTTAAACCTGAGCCTTTAGTTGCAGAACTTCCTGGTAAGATCGTTACTTACATGAAGACTTTAATGCCTGCTATGCGAGTAAACTGGGACAAATTGTCTGCATGTAAGCAGAAGAAAGATGAGACTGTGTCCGATTTCTTCACTAGGTTTGAAGAAACGTTTATCGACCACAGTGGTCAAGACATGAGTACTGAAGGTGGTCAACGGTTGTTTGTTGATAAGTTCGTGCATAATTTACTTCCCGAGTTGTGTAAGAAATTGAAGGATTCAGAGAGTTCTTGGGCTGTTTCCTCATCAGCACAGATATTGGCTACTGCACAGTATTACGAAAATAGGGATAAGGATGAGAAAGATAAGGCAGACAAAAAGACTAAAGAGTTAAAGACGAAGGTTCTTTTACAGCAAGCGTATCCGCCCCATAGTAACCAGCGTGATTATCAGCAGCCTCCGCAGTTTCAGCGAAACTTGCAAAGGTTTGAGCCTTTTCAACAACGTTTTCCTGTAGGCCCTAATCAATGTGCATATTGCAAGGAAGAGGGCCATTTTAAAAGTAGCTGCCCTGTTTTGTTACAGCGAATGAATGGTGTTTCCAGCACAGGAGGTCGGGTTGTTCCACAAGCTCCTAGAGGTAGAGGACGCGGAAATTTTCCCCAGAGCGCGCGTCCCTTTCCCCCACAAAATTCAATGAATAGTTTTGATCAGCAGAATGGTGCCCTCCCTGGTAGGACGACTCAGTATTATGTTGATGACTACTACGCAGAAGGTGAAAATATGGAAGGTGGTGATTGCTAGGACAGCCATGGACAAAGAGAGGGAGTTGTTTCAGTTACAGTAGATCAGAGTGGACCTTATGTTGAAGTGATTACATCAGGTGTGTCAGAGCCTTTTCTGTTGGATACTGGTGCTACAAAGAGTTCTAATATGCACTCTAAACTCCCTGGCGCACCTTTGTCTGGTGAAACGAACGTTTCAGTAGGTTTTTCTGGCGCCCCGGGTAGGAACCCAATCTCTAGTCCTATGTCGCTTTCTGTTGGACCTTGTCAATTCGAAGCACCCCTTATTCTGACGACAGGTTGTGGTGAGAACTTATTGGGATTAGATCTATTGAAAAGATTGTACGCGACGTTGTATTGTTCTCCTTCGGGAGTACAACTTACACTGGGTAAGAAAGTGGTCTCCTCGATGTATTTGTCAAAGGATAAACTTCCGACAGAATTGTCGTCTCTTCCTGATATTCTTTGGGCTACTGGTCCTAATGATGTGGGTCTTTTGGAGATACCGCCATATGTTGTGACATTGAAAGCGAATGTTAAAATGCCACGTATTCCCCAATACAAGATCTCTAGTGAAGGCGAAAGAGCGTTGCTAGCGATCATTCATGACCAGTTTGAGAAAGATGTAATTGAAGAAACGAGAGGCAATGTTTGCAATAGCCCTGTTTTGCCTGTCCTGAAACGTACTGACTCTTCTTAGCCACCTGTTTACCGGTTTGTGATCGATCTTCGCGAGGTGAATAAGATTGTAGTTCCGCAATTTCCTGTTGCTCCATATATCACTGCCTTACTGACCATGATTCCAGCTACAGCCACTTGGTTTTCGGTGATTGATTTGAAGAATGCCTTCTTCAGCATCCCGATTGCCGAGGAGAGTAGAGATATTTTCGGCTACTCTTTAGGAGGTCGAAGCTTCCAGTTTAAGAGAGCTCCTCAAGGCTATTGTGAGAGTCCATCAATATATAGTCAGGCTTTGAAAACACAATTTGATACGATTGTTTTACCTGATGGTGCTGCTCTTATTCAGTACATCGACGGTTTGTTAGTAGCTGCAGATACTGAGGAGATTTGTAAAGAAGCCACCTTGTCCTTGTTGCATCATTTGTCTGATTTGCATCATAAGGTGTCTCTTTCAAAGTTACAGTATTGTCGACAAGAAGTGACCTACTTAGGTCATCTCTTATCGAAGGAGGGAAGAAGATTGACCAAAGAAAGAATCCAAGCGATTGCGAAAATGAGTGTGCCAATTACACAGAGAGAAGTGCGTGCTTTTCTGGGTATTACGTCATATTGCAGACAATGGATAGCAAATTTTTCTCTGCTGGCCTAACCGCTGGTGGCATTGACCTGTAAAGACACACCGAATCCCCTCCCGTAGTCCGAAGATTGCCAGAAAAGTTTTTCCGAATTGCGTGATGCGTTGTGTTCGGCTCCTGTGTTGGGTACCCCCGACTACAGCAAGCCTTTTACACTGTATGCCCATGAGAGAGAAGGATGTGCATTGTCAGTATTGACGCAATCTTTTGGGGACAAGCAACGTCCAAGTGCGTATTTCTCGTCGACTTTGGATTCGGTAGCTAGAGCGTTGCTGAATTGTTTGAGAGCCACAGCGGCAGCAGCTGTTTCTATTCGACAGTCTGCTGGTTTGGTGATGAATAATATGCTGATCGTAATGCTTCCACATGCAGTGGATACTTTGCTAAACAGAACCAAGACACAGCACTTAACTAGTGCTCGATTTTCAGGTTACGAGTTGACACTCCTAGCGAGTCATGTACATATAAAGAGATGCAATACGTTGAATCCAGCCACGTTATTGCCGATTTCAGTAGGGACAGATGATGTTGAACAGCATGATTGCTTTCTCAGGACAGAGGAAGAAACGAAAGGAAGAGTAGATCTTAGGGACACTCCTCTTGTGAAGTGTGATGGTACCTTATGGGTGGATGGTTCATGCTTCAAGCTTCCAAATGGTGATACGACTGCGGCATATGCTGTTACGACTTTGCATACGATTGTTGAAGCTGCACGTATCCCACATAATTCAGCTCAAGCAGCAGAGTTGATTGCACTTACGAGGGTATGTGTGTTGTCGAAAGGAAAGAAAGTGACCATATACACTGACAGCCAGTATGCGTTTGGTGTGGCTCACAGTTTTGGACGATTGTGGAAGGAACGTGGGTTCCTCATGTCTCATGGAACTAAGATACAGCATGGCCAGTTGGTGAATGAGCTTCTTGAGTCACTTACTTTGCCGTTGCAAGTTGCGATTGTGAAATGCAGTGCACATAAGTAGGTTACTGACGACGTAGGTCGCTGTAATGCGTTTGCTGATGAAGTTGCGAAAGAAACGGCAAGAGATGTGATGAGTCGAATGTATGTTGCGGGCCCTGCAAGATGGATTGGCAACGTTGGAATGTGTGAAGATACAATAGAGAGTGTGAAGTCTATTCAAGCTGAAGCTACAGAGAAAGAATTGAGGGTGTGGAGAGAGAGTACAGGTAAATTAGACGCGAATGGTTGTTGGGTTGAGTTATCAGAGCATCAACGATGGTTGTTACCCGATGCGTACGTGCTTGTAGTAGTCACGATGGCGCATGGAATGGCTCATATCAGTGTGAAAGGGATTTGTAAGTTGTTGGCTCCAGTATGGCAGAATGCTGGAATTCCTAAGTGTGCAGAGAATGTGGTCAAGAATTGTATGATTTGTTTAAAATAAAATCCTGGTAAGGGAACTCCAACTCCAGCTGGACATTTTGCTCCTCCAACGTACCCGTTCGAGGTTTTGCAGCTAGATTTCATTGACATGGAGAGATGCAACAACCTGAAGTACGCACTAGTGATTGTGTTGTGCCTTCTCAAAATGGGTAGAAGCATTGCACTGCCATGTCCACAGCTAAAGCCCTTGTCAAAGAATTCTTCCCCAGATTTGGTTTGTCGAGAATGGTCTGGAGTGATAATGGGAGTGAATTTGTGAGTCAAGTGATGAAGAGAGTATGTGAAGGGCTAGGAATCCGGCAGAAGTTCCATGCTGCAAACCACCCCCAATCAGCTGGACTAGTAGAGTGCTATAATGGCACGCTAAATCTGAAACTAGCCAAGATACAAGCGAGCTCTGGTCTTAAATGGCCTGATGCTTTGCCTTTAGCACTTTTATCGACAAGGATGACTGTGCATTCACGAGTGGGACTTAGTCCTTATGAAATTGTGTTTGGTCGCCCGGCAAACATATGGGGAGTGCCGAGGCCGACAAAATACAGCGAGATTGAACACCCTGTACTGCTTGATTACTTATAAGATTTGTGTGTTTTACCCCAACAGGTTCACAATACTTTGCCTCAGGCTTCTGAAGATCCAGGACACGTCAATGATCCTGGCTCCTAATTAAGAACTTTCAGCGGACACAGAACGATCAGCCCCGCCGGATCGGCCCCTACCTGGTGCTTTTGTCCACGAGAACTGCGGTGCGGGTGCAAGGAAAGAAGAACTGGATCCACGGCGTACACTGCAAGAGGGTTCCCTTACCTCTGCCGTACGACCAGTGGGACCAGGAGGGCATTCCTGATTCTGAGACTGAAACTGTGCCTCGTTTTCTGCCTTTTAGCGATGCACGGTTAATTGGGACAAGTTCTGAACGTGAAAGCGACGATCTTCTGCAAAGGACTGTGCCACCGTCAGTTCGATTGGACACTACTGAGCCTGAACTCCTATTCCAAGACCAGACGTTATCTAGAAAAAGCCGTTATAATCTGAGACCAAGAATCATGGACGAATAAAATCCTTTTCCTTACTATTTTTGAAAGTTCAGCTCTCCCATCTGAGAAACTGTTTTGACCGATGTTTGTTTTTCGAACCGCCATCCGGGTTCAGCTGTAGGGTCGCGGCATCATGTCTTTGGAGTGCAAGCCGAAGACACAAGGTCGACGGTTCTGGTTGGTCCTTGGGCGTTTCCCTTGGACTGACAGGCGCATTCCTTAGCACGGAACACCCTACGAGATGGAGAGACCTGCCAAAGAAATGAATTTCAGAGCCAAAATGTGTACAATGATGATTAGAAAACGTTTCCTGATATTATGCCTTTTGGTGTTGTTTAGCGTAATGATGTTTTTAATAGGATATGTTTTATTCTCTTTTCGAGTGACGTTTTTACCCACTGCACAGCCTATGCCTCCTTCTACTGTTTCCTCACATTCTTTTCACCCTCTGCCCGAACATGAATCCGTTAGAAGATTAGAGTTTGTCAATAACTCCTTCGTTCGGGTTCTGCACCAACACCAATTAGTAGTGAACACAACTAACTGTTGGGTGTGTGGTCTTATGCCTCATACTACTGATAAAGGTATTCCTTACCTAGTCCTGCCATTCAGCCACAATGGTTCCGTGTGGTCATACAGAACGATGTTCATCTATGCTCGTTCTGTAAAAGATAATCCAAAGAATAGTGCTCTAGTTAAGGGTATAGTAGATATGATTAGAGGAGCTACTTCCTATGAGACTATCCCGAGAGATGAGACACTAGCGTATATTGGATGGAACGTAACCGGATATGGAATTAGTCTGGGTGAGAAGCAGCGAGCGAAAAGATCCTCCCCGATTTGGGTTGTACCCCATCAGGGTCACTACTGTCTGCAGGGTAATGGCAAGAATCCGAGAGCTCAGCTAGGGAAGAGTATCTGCAATGAGACATACGTCTTTATGTCCCAGACTTTCCCTTCGTTCCTAGCAGCTAAGGGTACCTATTTCATTTGCTACGATAGAGCATACACATGGTTGCCCCCTGATTTCTCGGGCACATGTTTTGTATAGTTCCTGTTGCCTCCCACCTATACTGCTGCAGCAGATTACCATAAGATAAGAGTTGTTAGAGGTGTCTTCAGTGAGGAAGATACTGCAGGATAAGAAGTAGGAGATTTTCTGAAGGGTTTTCTGCCGTTTTGGGGACCTATGGTTAACAGCGGGAACATACGGCAATTGACGAGAGTGGTGGAGTCCACTGTAGTTGAAACTGCCGTGGCCCTTAGTAACTTGACCGCTGAGCTCCAGTCGGATCGTCTTATGGCTCTTCTGAACAGGGTT
Organism: Lissotriton helveticus; assembly: GCF_964261635.1. Classification (NCBI taxonomy): domain Eukaryota; kingdom Metazoa; phylum Chordata; class Amphibia; order Caudata; family Salamandridae; genus Lissotriton; species Lissotriton helveticus. The sequence continues at coordinate 1,764,026,794 of NC_136068.1, forward strand.
GCGTTAGACGTCATACTTGCAGATCGAGGTGGGGTATATAAAGTGATCCAATCAAGTTGCTGTGTTTTCATTCCAGACAACGCTCCGACAGTGTACCAGGCCATTTCCAAACTACATAAAATCTCCGAATCTATACACGTGGATAAAGGAGATTGGTCGTTGATGGGATGGTTTTGGGAGCTGTTATCCACCTGGGGATGGAAGATTCTAATGGTCATTGGGATGATCTTAGCCACTCTTTTCCTGTTCTGTCTTTGTGTACAGTGTGCTCCTACTATATGTGCCTCTTTGCTACATCGTGTGTAAGGAAACCTGTATCGAGAGACGAGCTAAGTAATAGGATGATGCTACAGCAACACCTCAATGATTTTATGAATATAGACCTGGACTCAGATTAGCGTGAGTGTAGGTTATTGCCTATGTAAGGGCAAAAGGAGGCTCTGAGGTTCCGTGGATTCTGGACCCGTGTCATAAACATCTTCGTTTTATGACGATGTTGGTATCAGCGGACCGAGAATGACGAGTATACTATATACGAGTATTTTCGTCATGTTCGAGTGACGAGATCACCATGAAATCAGAGATTTCGTTCTGAACCCTCGGGTTCCATTTTGTGCACGGCAGCCATTTTGTGGTTGCCCTCACATAGGCCGATGACTAAGGCCGAACGAGTCTTTTGGGACACGTACACCTTTAGCTGACTTCTGTGTGACCTGGGCAAGCTGACTCCATTGCCCGGAGCCAAACCTGTTCGGCCAGTTCCTTTCCCAGTGGCCGATCGAGATTAGGGATCAAGGCACAGCATGCCATAAACCCTTTATTGCACACAACTATGTCTAATCTTACTCACACCTGTCTCTGTTCCTTTCTTTATGACCTGCTTTACGATGAAGAGGTGCCCGTTTTTATTAAGGGTCCGTCCGATTATCTGATGAAAAGTGTTGGGCCTTGCCGGGTAATTGATAATGGGCTGGACAATGAAATATGGGTTCGTCATGCAATGCTTTTGTCGTGTACACATGGGATTGATTTACTGTAAATAAGGAATGTTTGCCTGAAGCCTAATATTTTGTATAAAAAGGGATGGCTGGCTTTGTAAGATTGAGCAGTCTCCTGAGAACATACACCGTGTTGTACTTCTAGGATATCTGTTACTGGCTGCAGCCAATAAAATTGATCTTTGACGTCACCAAGAAGTATCCCGTGTCTCTGTACTCTAAGACAGGTGGACCCGGAGACTAGGGCATTATCCCTGGCGCCGCTGGGTCTTAAATAACCCGGTTCTTCAATACAAGTTCCTTAGCAGCAGCCTTTCTAAAGCTTGTTTACCATGTTTCATCAACAAACCAATTCTTATGTCCTTAAGAGCATTTTCATAATCTTCATCGCCTGCTTGGTGCATATTTTTAATAAGTTCTCTATTTCCCAAAGGTTACCAAATATTTACATTACCAAAACATCCCAAAGATTTATTTGTGTCATCATGGAAAAATGTTTTAAAAACAATATATCCTTTAACTGGAGTAAGTTGTAGTAGGTCTCCAAATACAATTAAATGTTTTCCTCCAAACAGAACATTGTGATCTGTTTTTAAAACCTGTTGCATTGGTAAGTGTATAATGAATGAATGAATGAATGGGGGATTTGTAATGCGCAGACTTATCCCAAAGGGCATCAAGGCACAGGACATACACACACATACAATCTCAGAGAGCACGTGCAACGACATTAGTAGGCCCGAGAGAAGAGCCAGGTCTTTAAAAGTTTACGGAAAACCCCCAATGAGGGTTGACTGGATAGTTCATGTGGGATGGAATTCCATGACTTGGGGGCCAAGATGGAGAAGGCTCTTCCTCCCCACTTTGCCTTTTTAAATCTGGGAACAGAAAGCAGATTTCTGGAGGCCGAGCGAAGGGTTCTACTGGGAGTGTAGGGGTTCACAAGGGACCTGATACCTTCGGAGCCAGATCCAAAAACTGTCCTGTGGGCCATGCAAAGGAGCTTAAAAGAAATCCTGGACTGGATAGGGAGCCAGTGGAGATCCTTCCTGGCCTGAGTAGCAGATACGAGCCTAGGGAGGTTCAAAACCATCCTGGCTGCGGCATTTTGCACCATCTGGAGGCGATGGACAGCCCTCTTGTTGATGCCACCATAGAGCGCGTTGCAATAGTCAAACCTGGAGGAGACAAGAGCAACTGTTGACTGTTTGCAGGCATCAAGCAACAGATATGGGGCAATCTTTTTCAGCGTCCGGATGATGGCACTGCAGATGGACACTGTTCTGTTGACCTGGGGGTCAAAGGAGAGGGCCGGATCTATCATTATGCCAAGATTCCTGGCAGAACGAGTCGGATGGGGGCAGTCCCCCAAAGAAGACGGCCACAAGTCCTCAGACCAGATATCTTGATTTCCTCCAAAAATAAAGACCTCCGTCTTTTCCCCATTCAATTTTAGAAAGTTGCGTCCTATCCTTTGCGATACTACCTCCATGCAAGCTCTGAATTTAGCAGCTGAGTCGTTTACCTACTAAGCAATGGAGACCATAATCTGGGTATCGTCGGCGTACGACAAAACCTGGAATCCAAAAGATCGTACCACTTTGGCAAGTGGGGTTATGTAGACGTTGAACAACAGTAGGCTTAAAGAGGAGCCCTGCGGTATCCCACATTGCACAGACTGGGAGGAGGACAGAAAGTTACCCAACTTTACTCGCTGGAGGAAGGAAGAGAGGAGACTAAGGGCGGTGCCGCCCACCCCTATCCCTTCAAGCCTGTCCACCAGGATCGAAGGAGACAGAGTGTCAAAGGCTGCCGTGAGATCGAGCAGTACCAGTAACGTAGTCTGGCCCCTGTCGACCTCAGACCGGATGTTATTGGTCACTACTGTAAGGGTAGACTCAGTGCAGTGAGCAGCACGAAACCCATGTTGGGAACTATCCAGCAGGTCTGAGCTCTCCAAATAGGAGGCCAGATGGCCATTAGGATGGGCCTCAAGTATCTTGGCCGGGGCTGGAAGTAAAGAGATGGCCCAAACATTTTTTAGAATTCCCGGATCCAGAGAGGCCTTCTTAAGGAGTGGCTTAACATCTACAGTTTTCCAGGGTATGGGAAAAATCCCCTCAGTGATGGCCAAAGCCATGACCTCTAGAAGGGGAGGGAGAATGACCTCTCTACAGGCTTTGAGAGTTTTTAAAGGACAGGGGTCCAAGGGCGAGCATGACTTGGTAGCATCCAGGAGACAATTTAATTCTTCCAGGGTCAGAAGAGGAAAGGCTGCGAAGCCAGGACTGTGGCCAGATCCGGAAAACTCATCCTGGGAGGGAAAAGAAAAAGAAGGTGGAGGTGCGCCGTTATAAGCGCAAACATTAAGTTTGACACTATGGTCACCTCATCAATGATTAAAAGTTTTAGTTTCTTCTGTACTCTTGAGACTTCATAACAAGCTTTACCCTGATAGCGTTTGATATTCCAATGTAATATTGTGTTCAACAGGTAGCATAAGTAATCAATGTAAATTAATACCTTTAATGATGTGGCTGCTAATCTAGTTGGAGCTGTTACAACACAAGATACATGTGAATCTGTAGTTTTGTGTAGATAAGTGGTCAAAACTTTAATTAAGAAAACTTTTCCTGTTCCAGCTTGACCACTAATGTACAATAGAATGGGTTACTATGATAAACATTGGCATTCTTTTTTTTCATGAAAGAAACCATGTTCTACCTGTTGTTTGACTTGTAGATATATTTCTGAACTGAATAATATCCTGTTGTGCTTGCTGCATTGCAGTTTCTACGTCATTCATAGATATTGCTGATTCATTGTCAATAACTGGTTATCCCAGTGGATGTTCCCAGTTGTCCCAGTGGAGTCATTGGACCTGAACTTTGACTGCTTTTGGAACGTTCTCTACCTCAATCAATCAACGCTTCATTGTTTAAGTTAATAAAATCCATAACAATATCCTAAAAAGAAAAAAGGTCAGTTAATTTACAGGGGTTTAAGTTGTTTAAAAGGCATTTAAATATTTTTTAAAAGACAGTTTTCATATCATGTAAAACAATTAAAATGGAGTATGTTACTGTGTCATAAAATTATCCGTGATTTTGGAATTACATCAGTGCTAATATAAAGTGCACTTGTACAGTGGCTAAATGTTTAAAAACAGTCAATGGAGAACTGGACTGGACTGGAGGTGTGTTTTGTGAACTTGTTCTACCTATTTCAGATTCAATAGTACCTTCTTGTTCAATCTCATCATTTAACATTTGTAAATAAGTTGGAAAAATTGTACACAGAATGATGTCTTTAGTCGCATTAGAAGAATCTTCATATCAGTCCAAATCTCCAGTTAATTTTGTTTCACTACGCCAAGGCTTGAACAGTTGCAAAAGTGTTAAATAGAAAAATATGCTCTTATCTGAAGTTTCCCAACTCAGTTTTCTGTGGTTAATAAGATTCCCTTTGACATGTTTCACTAAATATTCACCACATCCAATTACTGCATATTTGTCTTCTTTTATATTTTCTCTAACATTCTTTTTAAACCTAGTATGCTGAAGTATTTCATACAGACAAAGGTTTTCAAAATATGGACTACTTTTGGGATAATATGTATGCAACAAATTAGTTTTGACAATATCAGTAATTTCTGGCTCATACTGTGCTAAGTATTCGGTTTCTTTTTTTTGTCCTCATTTGCCTCCAACTCCACTGAACAAACAAGCCGTTCCTACCAATACCCGGTGATCTGGGGAAAGTAGGCATTGAGTTGGAACCTCAAAAAACATCCACCTGCAGGTACTATGACAGACTCGAGTGTCACTGACCCCTCGGAAAAGGGGAGAGGTTGCTCTTCGACAAGGTCTAAATGAACCTGGTGACAATTGTCGTTGGTCAACGGGATACCTGGGAGTGCCCAACATAGTCTGAAGAGTACCCAAGAGGCATAATCATAAGACCACCTGGTAGTTGTATGAGTATTTAAAACATTATATACCTTCCTGCAAATTAGGCCCAATCCCATAAGTATTTGATTTCTTGTAAATATTTCAATACTCTATTTTGTGTGGAGGATAGACGCAGACTTATCCAAATGTTTCCTCTTGACTTTAAATGGAAACTGACTGAGATCAAGAGATCCGAACATTTGTAAGATCTGAACTGTCTATGGGAAAACATTTTCAAGCTGAAGCTGTACAATTTCTTTCTAAGCCTCTTTTCTTCTAAATTTCTTCCCACATTTTGTTCATCTCTGACTTTTCAGATTTTGTCATGTATGATGTGACACAATGAGTAACAGCTATTGAATTGTCTACAACAAACTGAATATACATGTTTGTATTCCACATTTTTAAAATAACTGGATTATAGTCGTTATGTTACTTTGAAACTTCTGTTCTTCATAAATTGTATGTATTATGGGAGATTTTCGAGTTATTGTATGTCTTACTGCTGAGGAAAAAACTATTTACTCTTCCTTTAGAAATTATAGGATGTGGGAATCCAAAACTACATTTTGTATCAAATATATCTCTAAATTTATATTTCCATCCGCAGTATTTCCAACATCTACAACTTTGAAAGCACAAAACTTGTTGTCGCAAGCTCTTTTCTCCTCCTTCTCTTGGAATGCCATATGTAACATACTGTTCAATGAAAGACAAAACAGGTTCATCACTATCTGCTCCAAATGTTGGTGCATTCTTTATCCATAATAGCATATGTATATGAGGGGCACCTCTGGCTTGGTAATCTTTTCACCAAAAGAAATCAGTTACCTCTCCAAGCGGTGGAACACTTTTATTGCAGATAAATGACATCATAACGTGAAATCTATGGTTAAAATATCTGCAGACATTTACAGGATCCAAAAACAACACAGTTCTCCAGAAGTCTTCAGTTCAATGGTTTTTCCATTTGAATTTGGATCTAGAAGGAATTCAAGTAAATCATTCCATGCATATTCAGCACAGCTATGTGTTAGAAACCATGTAGGTGTGCCTAGGTTTCTAAAAATGCATATTGGTTCACCGTGACGTTGATACCAATATTTATTGGTACCATGTTGGCACGCCGTCAAATTAATTAACAGAGATTCCAAATTTTCATCTCTTTCTTGAACCTTGTCAATAAACTCTTTTGCAAAAACATGTTGAAGATGAACTCCTGTTTTTATTAAATGGTTTATTGAATATGAAAGTGCAGACAAATCACTTTCAAACAGAAGATGAAATATATATGGATTGCACTGCCAAAATCTTGGATCTTCAGAATACATTCTTGTTGATCGGTATTTGAAGCTGGAATCCATACAGCTTGTTCATCAAATCTTCTGCATTCTTCAGTGGGAAATAGCTGTAGAAAAAAACGAGCTTCTAATTTTTTTCCAATACACTCATGGGAGTTCCCTTTGCTTCTTTCATTTGAAATAATTCAGTACTGTTTCCTATGATTTATTTCAAATGCTGAGGATGTATATTATAATGTTCATATATCTCTTTACTCCTGGACTTGTCCACTTTTTCAATTTGGCCACTTGAGATTAGTGCTTCATCTTATAAGCACATTACTTGTTCATCAACATTTACATTCTTATAATAAATATTATTCTGTACCAGATATAATGTAGCCTTTCAAAGTTTATTAACATCTACTAACTCCAGACAGATTTTTGTACCTTTTGTTCGTACACCCTTTACTAGAATAACTGCTGGCTCCTTTTCCTCTCTCTCTCTACACCAATATTTTCAATGTTTTTCTTAAACACTAAATATAAGTAGACAACTCTTCATATGGGACCTTTTTATAATCTGTTGGTGGCAGCTTGCCTGTTTTAGTCTCCATACGAAATATGGCCTGAAATGAGTGTACAGATGGAATAAGAATTGACTCATATACATTTAAATCTGCCAGTTTCTAAGGAATAGGCACCAATTCTAAGTTGTTATGAACTGCTCTAGCTGCCATTTCGTTTTCTTCAAATTTGTTTTAACAGTACTCAAATTTATCAATACTAATCACTTTCTCATGTTCTTCAACACACATCAAACTCTCAGTTTCTCTACACTTGTCTACTGAGCCGAAGAAAAGAAACTGTATATCATCACAATCTTCCTGTACATCTGATAATAAAAGCGTCCAAAATAGCTGTGTTTATTTCACTAAAGCATAATGCAGGAGTTTTTAAAAAGTAAAGTCTCCTTACTGACTTTTCATTTCAGCGTGGTTTACAGCTAACAATCTTAAATGATGAAAAGTACTTCGGCACACTTTTCCTGAAAGACAAGCCAGAGAATGACCTTGCAACTTAGTATATTTTCTTATTTTACATGGATCTAATCCTTGTAACAACTTAATCTTCTGTTTAACAGGTTTTTTGGCATATTCTCATAAAAAAAGTTATAAAATGTCAATAGATTTCTGGCAAATACTGCAAATACTGCTACAGTCCCACTTATATTCAGGAGCTTGTGTACGCCTCCCTTGAACTTATTCAGATAATGTTATACCATTTTTTCCTATGGGATAGGAGAACCATCTCTCACCAGATAACATCGATCACTAATATCAACTGCATGTACTAGAGTGCTCTTTTAAAACTAGCATTATTCATTAAAGAAAGGCTCAGTACTGGAAGTGTGCTTCCATTCAACAGTAAAAGTTTTTCAAAAGGTACTTCTATTAACAAGCCTTTTTCTTTTGCTTTCCTACTTCATAAACACCATAGTTTTATCCAATGTTCTTAATCTCTTCAAAATGAATATAAATAATGTATGTTTTATTTCAAAAGCTTTATCTACTGCACGTTCAATATGTTGCTTTTTCTATAAGCTGATGATCATATTTTAATATTTTTTACAATCTTTTAATAAATTGAGAATTACTCTACTTTCAATATTCTTCTTCTCATATCCTCACACTTGTTCTGCTTTCTGGTAAAATGTATTGTTTTTTGATAATTTAACCATCTTCCATTCTCAGTAAAAGTATTTTTTAAAACTGTTTAGTTCTATTACCAAAAGAAATGTTTTATTCTGTGTAACCTTCTGCGCATCATTTAATTTCCTCTCTTCGCTTTTCTTTCAGTAGTACTGTTTTTTTCTCTTCTCTTTTCATGTTTCCTTGCCATCTTCAGTTTGTTTTCCAAACAAAGTAAATATCTAAAAAAAACACAACAGTTTCAATAATTTCTTACATCAACTAATGATTTAAAAATAATGATATATTAATAGTCATAATAAAGAATAAGCAGTTGCTTACAAGTGTACCTTTCCATAGACTCAAATGAAGTAGCATAATCAATAAGTCATCTGCCAACATGTTTTAAGCCTCACTTTTCTCCTTCAACTTCACTATGTATGTATTCCTTTCTCCTCATAATACAGGGCACAAGGGTATTGAACTGTCTATCTGAGGGGTTCTGTGGCACCTACATCGTTAACACATGTCTACTTCTGCGACTGCATGATGAAGCAGAACTGACAAGATTTTGATAATCTACAAGGTCTTTAATTTAGGATCTTCAGATGCACAACACAAGTCAGAATACATGTGACAGTACACACATACCTCACTCATGACAGCACGCAGACATTTAAACTTGACAGAGTGCACTTCCCATTTCAAGCAGACACCTACATTTATATGGCCTACTTCAAGGGTACCTTTCCAGAGACGTATATAAGCTAGCATAAACACTAATCCATCTGTCAACATGTTTTTAACCTCACTTTTCTCTTGCAACATCACTATTCACCAACAGCTCATAATGTTCGGCCTACTCAAATATGAAATGCCAACTCCTCCCAGGTCACTATTGTAAGTCTCACCATCTTTCTGAAGGCATCAATATGTGCATCTGTGGCTTTTTCTAGTGATATGATTCATAAAAAGAAGCCTACAAATACTAGATTACCTCTGTTTCAGACCACATGGTCTCTAAATTTGTGTCGATGAAGGTGTACGTATTCCTTTCTCCTCATAATACAGGGCACAAGGGTAATGAACTGTCTATTTGAGGGGTTCTGTTAGACCTACATAGGTAACACATGTCTATTTCTACGACTGAATGATGAAGCACAACTGACAAGATTTGTGCACCTGTATGTGAAGCTATAAGGTATTTACGTTAGGGTCCTCAGATGCACAACACGTGTCAGAATGCATGTAGAAGTGCACACATACCTCAGTCATGAGAGCACGCAGATATCCAAACTTGACAAAGTGCGCTTTCCACTTAAAGCACACACTTACATTTACACAGCCTACTTTACGTGTACCTTTCCAGAGACTCATATGAAGTAACATAATCAATAATCCATCTGTCAACAGACTCAGGAAACACACATATGATTATGCACAACCTATTTCAATCTTCATTTGAAATAAAATAAAATAGACATTATTTTGTCTTGCTCCAGGGAGCTGGCCCACCTGGTGCCTCCAGCGCAGTAGCCTGCGACTCATTTTATTTTTAATTGGGCGGATTTGCCGCTCCAGCAGAAATCTCACAAAAATTAGTTTTAATGCTTTTTTGGCCCTGGGGTACCTGTGGGCCCCCAGAGCAGGCCTAGGGTGTCGGGGTACATCTACCCTGAACTCTTTTCTAGATTCTTAAAGTTTTTTAACCTTTACTCCTGTGGCTCGGTTCAACCGAGTCACAAGATGGTTGCCAATACTTCCTGGTTTGAAGTGTTGGCAGCCAAATCAGATTTCTGGCATGAGATTAAGAGGGTTCGCAGATCTTTCATATCCCCACAAGGATTTCTCAGTAGCCACTAAACGGATTTACATCATTTACCAAAAGAGTGCTTTCTGGATCAAGAGCTAACTGTTTGCCAAATTTGGTGTAATTCTGTTCAGCAGTTCGGGTTGTAGCCGTGTTTAAAGTTTCCTATGGAAATTAACATGGAGAAAAAGTGTTTTGGGACCCCCCCCTTTCTCTCAGCTCCTGCTTGACCAATCCCCCTGAAACTTCCAACACTGCACCCGTCCTGACCGCCCCATTAGTTTTGAAATTTTCGTCAAACAACGCCAACGATATTGCCAAATCAAAAGAAGCTTTTTCTGTCAAAACTAGATCCTAACTATACCTTGCTACTGGCGACCGCCAGTAGATAATATATATATGGTTTATATTTACCTGTAAAATATTAGCATTTTCATGGTAAAGGCATTTGTGGTTAAAATAAATTGCATTGTAAAGACATCCGTTGTAAAGATACGGTAGTTTGGGATTTGTTGTAAAGGTATTCATTATAAATGCCATTGTGGTTCTGTCATACAAGCGCTGGGGAATGGCAAAGCACCCACATTAAGGAGCAAGATGCTGCTGCTGATGATTGGCCTATTTTGCTGCATTTGAAATTAAGGGATCCATTAGGATGTCGGGCGGTGGCACCATCGCAACGATGGCGGGGCAGAAAAACAGCTTTTTCCGCCCGCGAGCAGTGGAATTCACGTCCGCCACATTAGGATAGGTAAACACAGGTCATTTCCCGTCCGCCGCGGAGCGCCGCGCTCCGCCATCAAGGTGCGCCCGCCACCGCGGTGGTTGCAGCCAATCGAGACCCTCCGCCGCGGCCGATGACGTCCGCCCCGCTCGACAAATTAGGATGGCCCAAACAAGCAGACGCATCGCAGCGGAGACACCGCACAGCTCTAGCAGGCGGAAAGTCTACAGCGGAGCACGCACGACGAGACCCGACATGAACCCCATGGACCCAGCCCTCCACATGCATCCGGTTATGTACCTGCTGCACCACTATCGCCAGATGGGCCGCCGCGGACACCGCCGCAGGTACGCCACTACACATATACACCACACAACACCCATGCCGACACAGGGCCCAAGCACCACACTGGCATCCTGCTGGGGGGCACAACACATCCACATGGGCACCCACACATCACCCACCTCACAACAAGGCACCCCACGGAATCCGGAACACACAACATCGGCCAACCTGCAGCAACGTCACGGTCACGGACACGTCACCGCCGCAACACCAAGGCATGGACAGTTTCCAAAACATCACAGCGACACACCACCCCGACCAAGGCTGCACACCACCCGAAGTAGTCACAGGCCAGGTGCCTATCCCGTGCACCCCCATGCACATCAACAAGCACTGTAACAACAAGCACAATACACACACACTGCGACACACAACCAGGGACACAGGCACTGCAGGATTGCCTGACAATGGACACACAACACCAGTGCACTCCCCACAGCCCACACAATTGTATACAAACATCCACACAGGGCAAGACAAAACATACAACAGGCATACAACTCCTGCCTGACACATGTGTGTCTCACACCATACAGGGGCACACATACATACACTACAAACTAACGCCCTTCACACTGCACACCTCTGCCACACCCAACACCACACATGCCATGTAAGCCATGCCACCAGGACTAAGGGCCAACACAAGACGACCATACACATACACGCCTGGGCACACAGAAAGGAAAACACACACCTCATCACATCATAAACATCCACTACACCACAGCACAGCTGCACACCCTGTGCTGCCAGTGTCCCCCAAGGTGACCTCTGAACAGTGTATGCAGCAATAGCAATTCACCCACACGAAAACTGCATGGGCTGCCAAATAACCATCACAGAGTACAAAATCAGCAGGGCCACAATGGACTGAAGACCCTGTCCCCCTGTCTAAAAATCATATGGCCACATACAGCCTTGCAATGGTGATGTACAAAATAGACCATGGAACTCAGTCAAACAAGAAAATGACTTTATTCAGTAAGGAGACAGAGAAAACACACCATAATGTACTGTATTTATTCACATATTGCACACATGTAGCTACACAACATTAGTAGACACCAGCAAGTCTCAAAATCATGTTCAAATGGCATAGACTATGCACTGGTGAATCACAATCAGAAAGTGCAAAGTCCTTGGCAGGGCAGGGTACAGCACATCAGAGCAACAGGCCCAGAGTCCTTGGACGGGCAGGGGAGAGCACATCAGAGCAACAGGCCCAGAGTCCTTGGCAGGGCAGGGTACAGCACATCAGAGCAACAGGCCCAGAGTCCTTGGCAGGGTACAGCACATCAGAGCAACAGGCCCAGAGTCCTTGGCAGGGCAGGGGAGAGCACATCAGAGCAACAGGCCCAGAGTCCTTGGCAGGGCAGGGTACAGCCCATCAGAGCAACAGGCCCAGAGTCCTTGGCAGGGCAGGGTACAGCACATCAGAGCAACAGGCCCAGAGTCCTTGGCAGGGGAGAGCACATCAGAGCAACAGGCCCAGAGTCCTTGGCAGGGGAGAGCACATCAGAGCAACAGGCCCAGAGTCCTTGGCAGGGGAGAGCACATTAGAGCAACAGGCCCAGAGTCCTTGGCAGGGTACAGCACATCAGAGCAACAGGCCCAGAGTCCTTGGCAGGGCAGGGGAGAGCACATCAGAGCAACAGGCCCAGAGTCCTTGGCAGGGCAGGGGAGAGCACATCAGAGCAACAGGCCCAGAGTCCTTGGCAGGGCAGGGGAGAGCACATCAGAGCAACAGGCCCAGAGTCCTTGGCAGGGCAGGGGAGAGCACATCAGAGCAACAGGCCCAGAGTCCTTGGCAGGGCAGGGGAGAGCACATCAGAGCAACAGGCCCAGAGTCCTTGGCAGGGGAGAGCACATCAGAGCAACAGGCCCAGAGTCATTGGCAGGGCAGGGGAGAGCACATTAGAGCAACAGGCCCAGAGTCCTTGGCAGGGCAGGGAACAGCACATCAGAGCAACAGGCCCAGAGTCCTTGGCAGGGGAGAGCACATCAGAGCAACAGGCCGGGGGACACACCCACATCGCTAACAATGGTCTACTGTAGCACACCTATGTGTGGCACAGGCGTCTGAGGGTGTTGACAACTCACTCCTGGCTGTCATGTGGAGTGGGACCTGGCTGTGTGTCAGGGACTGCAGGTCCACTTGACTGGTGTGACAGAGGGACATGTGATGTGGCTATAACAGAGGGCCTGCAAGGTGGAGGGCTGTGCGGACCAGGTGGCACCGTGGCACGTGGAGGTGGAGTCATGCACGCCCTTGACACAGTGTGGGTGGGAGAGATAGGAGGGGTGCCCTTCCACTTCTTTGGAATATGAATTTGCTTCCCTGTCATGGGGTTGATGGGAAGTGGCGTTGACACCACCTGCACACCCCCCAACTGTCCCACATCAGGGGCAGACACTGCCACTCCCTCTGGAGAAGTGCTTGATCCTGCAGTACGCTTGGGCTGGCTACGCCTCCGGACCACTTTACCCTCTCTGGAAGGTGTACCCCCCACAGTGACCACCTTCCCACTTACCCCAGGGGTGGTGTCTACACTGCCCTCCTGTCCCTTCTTGCCAGGGATGGCCACTACACTGCCCTTCTTTGCCACAATGACTGGGTTGGTCACGACAGGGGTCTCCACTGCCACAATGACTGGGCTGGTCACGACAGGGGTCTCTACTGCCACAAGGACTGGGCTGGTCACAACAGGGCTTCCCTCCACCTGCCTCGATGTACTTTGTTCTGGGGTTGATGTGGTAGGTGGGTGTGTCCCTGTGTTCTCCCCAGTAGTCATGATATCCCACACATCCTCTGTGGGCATAGCAGAGTCAATTTCTGGTGATGGCTCTGCAGCATGTGAGCCTGGTGTCTGACACAATGCTCTTCTGCCCTTGCTCTTCTGTGACTTCACCTTGTCTGTGCATATTGGGGGGTCCCTGCTCTTCTTTGGGGATGGAGTCTGTGGACGGGATTGTTTGCTTTGGGTCTGAGCTGTGCTCCTAGTGTTGTAACGTTTACTTGATGTATGTCCCAAGTGCTCACTGTCATCTGATGTGGCCACTGACTGGGTGGACGTCACAGGCACCTGAGCTGCAAAGGGGGCATGTGCTTGTTGGAGGGCTGACGTCACTGTACCTGACAATGACAGGAGTGTACGATGTAGGCCACCCACGTCAGAGTGTATGCCCTCCATGAATGCCAGAACCTGGCCTAATTTGTTATCGTGTGCACTGAAGGCATTCAGCAGGGCGGTCTGGCCCACGCAAAGTTGCCGCAGGAGCTCTACGCACTCTGCACTGAGGGCAGCAGGGGGGACAGTTGCCGGTGCTGCAGTGCCATGTGTGAATGTCACACGTCCCCTCTTAGTGACACGGATACGGCCAGCCCCAGAGGAAGTGGATGGGAGGGTGGGCAGTGGCCGTTGGTAGTCAGATGCAGCAGCAGAGTCCCCATCCCCTGTGGCTGCTAACAGGGACTCATCCCCCCTGCCATCAGATGAAGTGGTACTCTGTGTCTCAGCCACAGATTCCTCATGCATACTCCTGTCACCCTCATCAGCGCTCGTGTGGTCTGTGTCACTTGGCTCCGTCTCACCCTGCTCTGCTGCCGCTGTCGTGCCGGTCTCGCCACCACTTTCAGGATCATGTTCCGCCGTGGTGTCTTGCGAATCTGCATAAGCGACAGAAACATGGTTGTATAAGTGTCATTGTCTGGTCACACGATATCAGAGCAATGCAGCACATGAGAGGCCTAGAGCTACATGGTAACCACCACACCCTCAAATCAATGTGCAGCTACACACCATATAGACCACAACTGTGCCTGTCATGCGGACAAACAGGCAGGAGTGGACCAATGTCGATGACACACAGCACTACACCCTGCCCATGGATGGTGTTCCCCCAGCCCACATTGACCTGCCCCATGGACATGATGTAGCCACAACTAACATCACCACTTACAGACCCTAAAGGGATCCAGAGGGGAATACACACACCTGTTTTGTCTACACATGCCACATTGTCAAATAGGCCATTACAATCACCATGTGCCAATCTGGGTTCACATTGTTGTCAGATGTGTGGGCCACTACCATGCAGGTGCATGCAAAGTAGACTGACATGGTGTAACACTCATTAAGTGGACACAGCTGTACAGCATAATAGGGACTCCACCCACCATCACAAAGAAGAGTGACCATGTGGACAACAAAATATATGTCAAGGACTGAAAACTGCAGCCAGGAGCTGCAGAGTAAGGCCATGGTTGGCCAATGCCTCATACAGACACACATCACAGTTGCCACTCACATCACATATCACAGCATGGCAGCACACGCACATCACATGTGTCACCGCAGACACAGGCACTCTACACATGCATCCATTCCCAGACAAACTCTCCCTCCCTGGATACTCACCATCTCTGTCTTGCTGCTGAAGCCCCTTCAGACGTGCATCCAGGTCTGGATAGGTCACTGCCAGTATGCGTGCCATCAGCGGAGTCATGGTGCGCCGTGCCACACGCCCTGTGCGTGGTATCATCCCCAAGTTCATCTCTGCCACTTGCTTAGCCAGCCGGCTGATGTCGTCCCACCTCTTGTGACAGTGTGTGTGTCGTCTGTTTGATACCCCCAGGGCTCGCAACTTTGCTGCTATGGCCCTCCAGACAGCCTTACGTTGGTGTACTTTGAGCTGCAGGTATGAGAGTAAAGAAGGACAAATGAACATTTACACATTGTCATATGTCAGCATCTATCAGTACAGCAGCCAGACACTGATTCTGGACGCACAGTGACCGACCTCCCTCCAGAACTGGGGGTACCCTCACAAGGCCACTCTGCATGGCATAAACATTAGTGAATGCATGCACACATTGAGCTTCGTAGTCTCCATGATTATCACACTGAAGAATGATGATTCAACACAAATGCATCGACAGCACTGTGTAAATCAGAAATTGTACAGAGCATTGATGTGGCATATCCACTAATCAGTGTGCAGCAACTGTAGCATGTAAGTTGGCTGATGTACAAACTTTGGCAGGGCAGCCACTGAACCTACTCGGTGGGGCACACTGACTATGACTACAGGGGCACCCTGAAATTACATCACAAGCGGACACTGTCCAACCAGCTACAAGGCAAACAACCATTGGTCATGTCTGCCCCAAAAAGTAGCAAATCCCACTCACACATACAAGTATAGGCCTAGGACAGAGTCACAATGCAAAACACACACTCCCACCACCTGGAAACATCTTGTCTGTCAGTGTTTGTCTGCACCCCACATCCAAAATAACATACTGCAGCATCATGAATACACGTCTGACACCACCCTGCCCTACTGCTCCCTACATGGTGACTTACCACGACATTGGGGCCACCAAACAGTCGTGGGTACTGTGCCAGCACCTCGTTCACAAGGACATCCAGCTCCTCACTCGTGAATGGACTGGCACGGATCTTATCTGTTCTTGACATCCCTGTGGATATGGCAGACCTGTGGCGGAAGTGAGTTCTGAGGTGTCCCAGGCAGCAGGCTCTGTGAGCAGCAGGAGAGGGTCCCAGGCAGCAGCAGGAGAGGGTCCCAGGCAGCAGCAGGAGAGGGTCCCAGGCAGCAGGCTCTGTGAGCAGCAGGAGAGGGTCCCAGGCAGCAGCAGGAGAGGGTCCCAGGCAGCAGGCTCTGTGAGCAGCAGGAGAGGGTCCCAGGCAGCAGGCTCTGTGAGAAGCAGGTGAGGGTCCCAGGCAGCAGCAGGAGAGGGTCCCAGGCAGCAGGCTCTGTGAGCAGTGGGAATGTGTGGCTCACTCCCACAGATTTATAGGCCCCTGGGGTCGTTAGGAAGCTGATAAGGTGCTACAATTGGTTGTCTGGGTCAGCCTTATTCAAAAGCATCCAATGACCGCCTCCGCGGCGGCGGCGCACCGCTTCCGCATTTTTCAAATCTGCATCATGCCACATAGAACACCCATGCCATTGGCTGAATGCAATGCACCATGGCGGTGACGCACCGCGGGTGTCCGGGGTGCGCTACCGCGATGGTGCATCATTCAAAAGCATCCAATGACCGCCTCCGCGGCGGCGGCGCACCGCTTCCGCATTTTTCAAATCTGCATCATGCCACATAGAACACCCATGCCATTGGCTGTATGCAATGCTCCACTGCGGTGACGCTCCGCTGGGGACCAGCGGTAGGTACCGCGACTCATGCGGCGGAGCCTAGCCAGCGGCATGTACGCAAGTCCATGTGCCAATGGCTACCTTGGCTGGGTAGATGGTGGTGCTGGGGTCACACCGCTGGGGACCGGCGGTAGGTACCGCGACTCATGCGGCGGAGCCTAGCCAGCGGCATGTACACAAGTCCATGTGCCAATGGCTACCTTGGCTGGGTAGATGGTGGTGCTGGGGTGATGCACCGCTGGGGACCGGCGGTAGGTTCTTGCATTTTCGTACACATTGCTGTGTATGTCAATCCTGGACAATGTATAAGTACCATGCAGCTACATGGTGTAGGCCACATCATTGTACACACGATGCCACAGAGCCATTGCATCCACAGGAGGACGCACGTTCAGTCTGAGCCACTTTAGCATGTGTTTGTGCCATTTTAGTAAGGGTTTTGATGGGTGATGATTGACAGACGTCAGGTGCTCTACATAGATGTAGTGAGGTTTAATGTGTTGTTGGTCAGTGCAGACCTTGACCGGGCTGGTGGCACTGCATTGTATCGTACCTGACTTGTGCATTCAGAACTGATCATGCACACAACCAGAAGTGTCCCTGCTATTGTGATCATTGTGTTGATGAATGCTTGCACAATGTACATGATGCATTGAGGTCTGGCAGGTACGGCAGATGGGTATGACAGACATGTTAAGTCACATTAGATTTGTGGCTCTTGTAGCTCCATGTCTGCGCATGTCACAAGTTCAATCATTGTATCCACATTCACATTACCCGATGTGTTAATGTCACTTGGGTATTGTCACTGGAGAGGCCTGCCCTCTGTGTGTAGCTATTGGGCAGCCATGTAACCAGATGTGCCATGCATCTCTCTGGCGCTTGTTGTTTTCCCATTACATCATTGATGCTTTGTGCTATGGCCATCTCATGATGCTTGTCATTGACCTATTGTTTTTAATCCTAAACTAGGAGGAGGCCAAATCTCCTACGTCAGTTGATTGTGCTTGAGGACATGGAGAATGAGGCAATCATCAGGAAATTCAGGCTGGACAGACCGACATTGAAGATCGCGTGTGATCTATTGGAGCCCCACCTGCAGCCTCGCCGTCACTATCCTACGGCATTCACACCCACCTACAAGGTAATGGCAGCACTACACTTCTTTGCGACTGGTTCCTTCCAGGAGACGGTGGCTAACGCTGGGGGAATGTCGCAGCCCATGTTCAGCATGGTGCTGAGGGATGTACTCGAGGCCATGATGATATATCGGAATTGCTACATCCATTTCCCCCGGGGACGTGAATTGGCTGCCGTTAAGGGGGACTTCTATCCACTTGGGCACATCCCACATGTAGTCGGTGCGATCGATTGCACCCATGTGGCTCTGGTGGCACCGCAGGCGACGGAGCACATTTATCGGAACCGGAAACACTACCACTCCATTAATGTGCAGGTGGTGTGCCTTGCAGACATGACAATTTCACATGTGTGTGCTAAGTATCCCGGTTCGGCACATGACTCTTTCATTATGAGGAACAGCATGGTGCCACGGATGATGGAGAATCTGCATCCCGAAGGTGCCTGGATTGTGGGTGAGTTACACTACTGCTATCACGTGCTGTGTGTCACTGGCTTTACTGTGGCCGTACAACATTGCAATGTGTTTTTTTTTTTCACAGGGGACTCAGCTTATCCCAGTAGGCCATGGCTGTTGAGCCCACTCCGGAATCCCCAGACACCAGCAGAGATCCGCTACAATGAGGCCCATGGCAGGACACGGCGGGTAATTGAACGGACTTTTGGGCTGCTGAAGTCAAGGTTCCGGTGCCTTGACAGGACTGGAGGCGCACTCGCATACTCGCCTGGGAAGGTGTGCAAGATCGTTGTGGCATGCTGTATGCTACACAACCTGGCCATCCACAAGGGGGTCCCCCTGCTCCTGGACGACGGTGAGGAACCAAGGCCACAACCTGCTCAGGGACCTGAATCCAGTGATGAGGAGAGTGGAGAGGAGGAAGGAGTTGACCAACGGCAGCAGCTAATCCAACGCTACTTCACTTGAAGGTGTGTGACGAGTTACAACGTCTACATAGTCTAGTGTGGTAGCTTATGTTGTGAATGGATATGCGCAGATGTTCCCAATAGCCACATGCTCTGTCACCTATGTATGGTATTGTTGGAATGGACGTTACGTCCGGAGATGTATTATGGACGGTATTTGTGCATATCAGATAGACAATGTGTAGTGTACCTGTGAAAATTAGGATATTTGTGGATCAGTGATCTGTGTGTGTTGCCACGATGAGACCAGTGACTGTAGTTCTGTTGTGTCTCCCTAGGTGCTCCAGAGTGTTCCTGCCCTGCATACTGTACATCATGTTTACATATCATGGACATTATCATCATTGTAAATAATGCACTAAAGAATTCAATACATAAAATCTGGATTGTAAGGTATTTTATTTACGGGGTGGACATGTGAATTGTGCGTGAATATTTACAGTAAGGTGGGGAATGAGCAGTGAGTTGACAGTCATGGTCGCAGAGATGCAAGAGTAGACACCACATGAATGTGGTGACCCAGTCCAACAGACAGGTGCCATTGCCAAGGCAATGTGGGGAAAGATAGTCCAAAAAGTCAATGCAGTTGGGGAGAGGGTTGTCTTCAAGGCTGGCTCCGTGACTGGCGTGTGGCAGGTGCTTGGCTTCCAGAGACTCCCAGGCTCTTCTTCGGACGCCCCCTAGATCTTTTTGGCGGTGGGGGGCCTGCTGAATGGCCAGCGGCGTCAGAGGACTCGCCCCTCTCTGTTGGCGCAGGGGAGGATGGTGGACTGTCATCCTGCTGCACAACAGTAGGGGACGGCGGTGATGGTTGGGACACAGGCCTGTCCCTCTGCAACGCCACTTGCTGGCCCATGAGGTCCACCATCTGTCCCAGGCGGTTATCGATGGACCTCATCAGCAGGATGAGCTCCCTTAATAGTTCATCCGACCGGCCACTTTGTCCCTGGACCTCTTGGTAGGCCTCCACAACTCTGGTGAAGTGGTCCAGGGATGGTGTCCACTCCTCCCGAGGTCTGGTGTTGGCCCTGGCCCTCCCACCTGCTCTGCTGCCACGGACCTCTTCCCTCGCCACTGGTGCGCCACGCACTGGCTCCCTGCCCTCCACAGTTGTTGGTGTGGGCTGGTCATCCCTAGGGACAGGGAGGGTGCTGCAGGTGGTAGTGGTGGTAGTGGTGGTGTTGGTGGCAGTGGCTGCGGTGGTGGTTGCGGTGGAGGCAAAGGCCGTGACAGCAGGGGTCTGCTGCGTTGTTGTTGCAGCAGAGGTGGTGGTGGGGAGGATGGGGGCCTGGGACCTCTGGGTCTGTGGAACACCGGATGGGCCGGCCTGGAGCTCATCGTCCAAACTGTCCTGGGAGTCTGCATCTGTGAGTCCATGTGCCGGAGGTGGAGACTGGCTCTGCTGGTCGTTGGTGTTGTCCCCAGCAGTGAGTTCTTCATCATCTGTGGAGTAGATGGGGAGTGGTCAGTGTTTGTGTCATCTGTGTATCATCAGCTGTCTGTACACTAGTGCATTTTGCTGTTATCAGTTGTACAAATCATGGCAACACCGTGTTACATTACATAGTGGAGAGTTACATCATGGTGTCCTAAAGGTTGATTCTCTATGCATTTTGTACAATAGTAATTAGATTAATACACACACACACTTCATGAAGATATACAGTAGTTACATACCTGTAAGGTGAGTGTGCAGGGTACAATGGCTGACACTTGCTCCTGGGTGGGGGAGGCCTCCATGCTGCTGGGCTGTGGGACAGGGGGGCATGCTGGGAGTAGTGAGACAGGCCTCCCTCCCTCACACCCACAAACAGGCTCCAAGTGAAGATGGCTACCAACCTGTAAGTTTGTTTGTTAAACAGTGCAATGGCTGACACTTGCTCCTGGGTGGGGCAGGCCTCCATGCTGCTGGGCTGTGGGACAGGGGGGCATACCATTGTCCCTAGATACAAGCTGTGCCGCGTTGGTGGCCGGTCTTTTCGGGTCAAAGCGGCCGAACTGTGGAACTCCCTTCCGGTGGGGATTCGGTTGTCGGAGGATCTTCTGTCCTTTCGTAGGGCGATCAAAACTTTCTTATTTTAAATTAATCTTGACATTTCTTAGCTGTTGTGTTTCCTGTGGTTGTTGCGTGGTACCTTGCCATGCGCCGGGACGCCCCTTAGCTGGGGCAGCTGTGCGCAGTGTGGAAAAGTAAATTTTGCCATGTTCTGTGTCCCTACGTGTCCTCCATCTTATGTTATGTGTGCATGATTAATATGCATATGTATTCCCCCTGTTCGATTTAAGATGCAATTATAGTTGTGTCCATCTCTAGTATGCCAGTTCCCAGTTCTCGTGAAAACTACGAGTATTAGGCCTATGTAAAGTTACGTTGCCACGTTTCCCAGTGTGCACGTTATTTCATTGAAAAGTCCCCGTTTCTAGGCCTCAAAAGGGCCCGGACACTAGATTCAGCTTCTGTCTCCTGAACCCTCGCTGAGGAGCGATACAGCCCCCACCTGTATCCTCGACCCTTCACTTACTTCCTGCCTCGCAGTGCCCGGCTCGGCCTGGCTCTGCCTCTGAGTCTGCCAAGAGTATGTTATGATTCTAGTTATCAGTCCAGCCCTCCTTCTCTGCATTCCTAAGCTACTGAATCGCATCAATAGTTTCCGTCATTGTCTAGCCTTTACGTCTCCATGTAAGAGAAATACTGAATTAATGGTCATTTAATGTTCTTCATCACGCACTACATGTAGAATAATGCATGCTCCAGTCTTAGAGTCTGTTAGCCTCTCCCCTCCTGACTCTTAGTTTATATCAACATGTCCTCTAAACATTAGATACTAGATAGGGTTTAGGTACATGTCGCCCTGACTTTCCAGACTTCAGTCTCTGCTCCTAGCACAGAGTTCATAGCCCCCAGCTTCTCCTAGTAACACGTCATTGTCAGTTTGCGCGCACCATTAGGTCAGAGGTCCCGGCTCCTTAGGTAGCCCCCTCCATGTTTCCGCCCCATTTATGACATATTCTGTTACGTTTACATCACATGTCTATGTACACGCCTCTTGTTACACCTACTTTCACCCTTATCTTTCGCGACTGCTATTGACCACACCCACTGCTCCGCCTATCATATGTATTGTAATGCAACTGTTTTAGTATATATGTTTGTGTACTGTTATTAAAGTTAGCGCGCTCATCCCAGATCCAGCCCCGGCAGGTGCCGGGCCACGCTAGTCCAATCCGGCCCCCCTGCCGGGCCCTGTCATCCTGTTCCCGTGCAGGTTGTCCTGTTCCTGTCCTTTATGCTGTATTAAACTTGCAAACTCCTACTACCTCGAATCTTGACTCTTATTTATTGAGCTATCTGTTATTCATATATTCATTCAAAAATAGAGAGGTATTATTTATTTATTTACCACATAATGGCGCCCGAACAGGGACTTGCCCTTTCCCCACGCGCCGGTGAAGCCACGCCGGCCCCCTGACCCTCTGCAGCCGTGACGGAACCATACCGTGCACGTGCAGATATTTCTGCTTCAAGTATCCCTCAGGCCCACGGAGGAGACGGAGGTGGCGGTCCAGCATCCAGACGAGGCGGTGGAGAAACGCGGCCAGTCCCGACCAGAGCCCAAGCCGAGAGTCCAAGGTCCGAGGTATCCGGAGGCCCACCCGTAACAGAAGTCCGAAGTTCGTCCGTCCGGCGTCGAAGCAGTCCAGTCCAGTCCGAGGCCTTCCGTTCTTGCTGCCCGGTGAGTACCATTGCTGGGGTAGTATCTAGACAGGGTCAATCTAATTGACTCTGGTCCGTGGGTTGGTGGTACACAGACCCAAAACGAAGTGTCCACTTTGGTGGATGCGGGTCCTAACGTGTCTCTTTATGAGACCGGTAAGTTTCGTACTGTTTTAGCAGTACATCTAGTTTCTGTTCTAGTCAGTTCTGTTCTCGAGAAATTCATGTATTCTGTTTTCAGTATTCCAGGTAGTATTCTGTTCGAACTGTTATTTTAAATGTCACTCATGTATTTTAATGTCGTGGTATGAATGTGGAGTATTTATCGTGTTCATTGTGTATTGTAATTGCGTATTGTGTCTAGGTTACAGTTCAGTCATGCCCTTATTTTCTAAACTACGTCAGTTAAAAACCAGAAAAGGTCTGCTAGAAGCAGCAGTTCCTGTCCCGCCTAGGGACAGTCCAGGTCATTTTATGTATCAAAAGCATGGCATAAGTGCCATATTATATCTAGATTTATGGGTAGAGTATACCAAACAGTTAGAGGAAAAGTATAGATGGCCTGTATCAGGCACATGGGATGCCGAGTGCATCATGCGAGTAGAAGAAGCATTATGGAAAAAGAAAGCCAGACAGTCACAGAAAGATGCCATCGAGTTATGGCGCAAAGAATCTCATAAGAGAACCGAAAAAGAAATCAGAAAGTCAGAATCAAGTAGAGAATCTTTAGAACGAGCCCAAGAAAGGGAATTAATCGAGATAGGTGAACGAGTCAAAACCGAACAGTCAGACAGACAGAGGCATGCCCTTATTAAGGGTATGTATCCTCTTCTTGCCGAGGGCTTGCCAAAAGCGACCCCGGAGGCATCCAGTAATTTTCCGCCACCATTAGTTCCGACTAAGCTACGTCACAAACCGACCGCAGCTGATATTTTTATTTCGTCCTATTTGGACGACACAGTCCCGGAATATGCAAATCCTGTTCCGCCAGTCCCTGTAAATAATGTAAATCCTGCTCCTCCAGACACCGGAGTACCTGCTACGGTACCCCCGGTTCAGCCCACATTACAATTTCCCACTCTGCCAGCACGAAGAGTATCAGTCGACGATTCCAGCATAGGGGCCGCAGGAGGAGGTCCTCCTGGTACCCCGCCACCACACCAACGTAGAACGTTGGCCGAGTTACATGAATGTGCGTTACAGCGTACGCCCAAATATAAGTCCGTTGCAGATATCCGACGAGCTCTTACTGAATGCCGCTATGATCCAGTTGCAGGTGATGATAGTACAGTTATATATTCCATCCGTGTAAGACGGGTGACCGGGTATTTGGATACCCTACCGGATATGAAAGGAGATCTAGACAGAATATATCGTTTCATCCGTACAGGGGATGATCCAGAAAGTATTGGCGAAGCCATGTCTCAAAGGAAAGCTGAGATCCAGCTCATGATATTAAAGTTTCTGATTAATTGTCTAATAAGAGAACAAGACTACCCGACTAAAGATCCGGCCGAAATGAGAATCCTGACAAGGTGGAGTGATAATATAGCCGAGGGTAAGCACAAGACTATCAGTAGTATAGAGAGTATGTACAAGAGAATCCGTAAAGAAATAATAAAGTTACACGAACAACGTAAAGCAGCACAAGTAAGCGAGAAAGAAAATGACTCTACCGAAGAGGTAGACGACGAGAATCCCACTAAAATAGCGTATGTAGGAAAATCTAGATTTCCAGATCGCCATTTATGCCTAGAACACAAGACAGTTTTTCATCATCCAGCACCAGAACAAGGTTCTCTAGAACAAGTATTTCAAGCTACCGATCACATTTTGAAGTCACAAATCGGTTATAGTGAGTTAAGTACTATGCATGAACAAGAACTAGTCCGATCAGCAGTCCGATGGATTACTGATTCTACCACTTTTCCAGACGAAATAGTGGCACAAATGTTTCTGAAATTGCCCCCAGCCGAGCAACGACTGGTGGGTATGTATATGATCCAGCACCTCATTACTCTGTATGAGGGTCAACATTCTGATCCAGGTCCGTTACACGATGTCCTGAACGAGTTACTCCAGTATAGATGGAAAGGTCTAGGTACCGATTTAATTAGTGTCATTCTAGAACAGCGCCACAAATATAGAACGTTTTTGAACCCGCATTTTGTTTATGTCTCACCCCCAGAAAGTAAACCCTTTTACATAGATAGACAGAACCCGTTACGGGAAGTGCACCCAGTCAGGACAACAGATGGTGAAATGCAACGAGTGTTTGTTTACACCCCGATTACAAAGATGGAACTCTTAGAGATGAAGAAATTAATTCCCTGTCATGACAAAGATCCAGCAGGGTTCCACCGAGAATTAAAAGACATGCTCCGTATGGGAGAATACACGTATCCAGATATTATTAAAATGCTAAAAGTCCTATTGCCCGCAAGGGTTTATGAGAAACTCAAGGAAAAAGATTGGGAGGTGGGAGAGAAAAAGATCGATTGGGCAGTTCTCGAAGCTGAAGATAAGATACGAGTACCAGGTACCGGTCTAGGAGAGAAATGTAAAGAATTACCAGAACTGTTAATACAAGTTTTGCCTAGATTATTAGCCACTAAAAAGGAAGACTGGGATGCAATCTCAGCCTGTAAACAGAAACAAGACGAAGACACTAGTGATTTTTATTCTAGATTTGAAAAGTGTTTCATTATAAACAGTGGATTGAAAACGAGTAGCGAGTCATACCCTCATCTTTTTGTTACTAAATTAGTCGAGAATTCGAGTCCACAAGTTAAGAATCGAGTTCTGAAAGTCGAAAGTACATGGCAAGCTAATACCCCGTCCCAGATGTTACAGATGCTCCAGTACCACCAGAATAGAATCAGAGAAGAACAAGATCATGAAAGAAAACGTATGAAAGACACGAAAATGAAAGTACTAGTTGCACAATCTGTTCCTCAAGACAGTCAGAAGAGGGGTCCGAATCAAGCCAGTCATCCTACAGCTCCCGTTAAAGGGACATGCAATTATTGTAAACAGCCAGGTCATTTCATAAACGAGTGTGCAGTTCTGAAACATAATATAGCCACTGGTAAGACTAAAGAAAGACCACGTCCGCCTAGACAAGAACAAGTTTCACAGACTTCTCAGCCACAGAATGCACAACAGACAGTTCCAGCACCGCAGCCTATTGCTGCAACACAGCATGTTACACAGCAGATGTACCAGTATGCACAATCCGAGTATCCAGAGTATCAGCCATATTCATGAAACAGCCTAGAGAGGGAGGTAGGCTTGCCTCTCATCGAGATACCTGTAGATCAAGAAGGTCCCTATGTTCATAGTCAAGTACTAGGGAAAGACAGAAAGTTTCTGATTGATACAGGGGCAAGTAGGACCACCATTAGTCACGCCGAAGTTCCAGGGGCTCCGCTCTCAGGCTCTAGAAATGTTTCCCTTGGATTTTCAGGAAAGCCTATTGTAAACGAGATATCTAAGCCAGTTACTCTAGAAGTAGGTCCATTGTCCCGCACTACTGATCTATTACTTACGAAGTCAAGTCCAGAAAATCTGTTGGGTATTAAAACACTGAAAGAATTAGGTGCAGTTATTTGCTGTTCCCCCGAGGGAATACGACTGTTTCTACGTGACTTCAAGGGTCACTATGTATTACGAGATTTTGATCCGAGATTGTCTAATGTCCCGCAGCATCTATGGGCGCAAGGTCCAACTGATGTTGGTTATATGCAAATCACACCCCATCGTGTGACTCTCAAGCCAGGTGTAGTCCTGCCACGAATCAGACAGTACAGATTGCCACCTGAGGCTGTAGCAGCTTTATCCAAAATCATTGACGAGCTCATGGCTCAAGGAGTAGTTGTAGAGACTGACTCCAATGTATGTAATTCTCCGATCATTCCAGTCATGAAACGTACTGATCCAAATGCACCCCCAGTATATCGATTAGTGATTGATCTTCGAGAACTTAATAAATGTATTATTCCCCAGTACCCAGTTGTCCCAGATATCTCTTCCCTATTGACAGCTATTGATTCCGAAGCCTCATTTTTCACAGTCATAGACCTCAAGAACGCGTTTTTTAGTGTCCCCATTCATCCAGACAGCCAGTTTCTTTTCGGATTTTGTTTAAATGGAAGGAGCTATATGTTCACACGAGCTCCTCAAGGTTTCACAGAAAGTCCTAGTATTTACAGTCAAGCACTTAAGAGACAACTAGACAACATTCACATGCCAACTGACACTGCCCTGCTCCAGTATGTCGATGATCTACTAATCACAGCCCGTTCTGAACGTGCTTGCGAGCGAGCATCACTTACAGTCTTGTATTTCCTTGCCGAGATGGGGCACAAGGTGTCCCCTTCGAAGCTTCAATTCTGTGTCCAGCAAGTGATCTACTTAGGCCACTTGCTGTCCAAGAGGGGTAGGCAGTTGACACCAGACCGTATCCAGTTAATAGCGAGTCTTCCTCAGCCCAAGACCCAGAAGGAGGTACGTGCTTTTATCGGCCTTACTTCTTACTGCAGACAATGGATTCCTCAGTATGCATTCCTAGCCAAGCCACTGATACAGTTAACGACACAGGAGGCAGCCGTATCGACTGTCCTCCCTTGGACATCTGAACATACACTTAGTTTCAATGAGTTAAAGAAAGCTTTATGCCAAGCTCCTGTTCTAGCTACACCGAACTACAGTAAGCCTTTTACACTTTTCGTCACAGAACGTGAAGGTACAGCATTATCTGTTCTCACACAAGATCAAGCAGGACAATACAAGCCATGTGCTTATTTTTCGAGCACACTAGATCCTGTAGCCCAGGCTCTGCCTGCGTGCCTCAAGTCAGTTGCAGCCACAGCACTAGCTATCAGACAAAGTGATTCCATAGTGTTAGGACACTCCTTGACAGTACAAGTTCCACACTCTGTGGAAGTTCTTTTAAACCGAACACAGACTCAGCACTTGACAATTGCACGTTTAACAGGTTATGAATTGACACTGTTCCAGCCACACATAGAAATCAGACGCTGCAACGTTCTAAATCCTGCAACACTGTTACCATCAGTTAATTCAAATCCTGCCACACACGACTGTGTGGAAGTAGTCAACATTATGACTAAGCCAAGACAAGATCTGACAGATATTCCATTACCAGATCCCGACCTGACACTTTATGTGGATGGTTCATGTATGAGAACAAGTACAGGAGAACTAGTAGCCGCGTATGCAGTGACTACAGACACTGAAGTTATAGAAACACACCGTATTGACACCCTGTCTGCTCAAGCAGCAGAGCTAGTTGCTCTGACTCAAGCCTGCATACACGCTAAGAACCTGAAAGTTAATGTTTACACAGATTCACGCTACGCATTTGGAGTTGTACACGACTTTGGAGTGCTCTGGCAGGAGAGAGGTTTCATGACTTCTCATGGAACCAAGATTCAGCATGGTCTCCTTATTCAGGCTCTGTTAGATGCCATACATTTACCGACATCTATTGCTATCATGAAGTGCAAAGCACATACGAAAGTTACTGACACTATTTCTCAAGGTAATGATCTAGCAGATCGCACAGCCAAGCTTACAGCACAGACTCCAGACACTTCAGTTAACCCGACACAGACACATACTCCAGATCAGACTACATGTATGACAGTTAAGGACCCCACTCAAGATGTCATAGATATTCAGTTACATGCTACTCCCGATGAAATCAAGAAATGGTCCGAACAAGGAGGGGTCCAGACAGATCAGGGATGGGTAACGAAGGGTAAAGCCACATGGTTTCTCCCCGACTCTATGGTTCAAGTCATTATCAATACCGCACATAGTCCAGCACATTTAGGAGAAAAAGGCTTGTTAGACAGTATCCAGAACATTTGGTTCAACAAGCATTTACGAGCTGCAGCCAAGCAGAAAGTTCGTACCTGTATGATATGTTGCCAGTTTAATCCAGGTAAAAGTGTCCCGGTGGAACAAGGTGGAGTCCAGCCCCCTGACCACCCTTTTGAAGTCCTCCAGATGGATTATATTCAGATGGAGCGATGTCGAGGTTTCAAGTATGTCCTTGTAGTTGTATGCGCTTTGTCCAGGTGGACAGAAGCATATCCAGTCCCAGATTACACAGCCGCGACCACTGCCAAACAGTTGGTTCGTGAGTTCTTCCCCCGTTATGGACTCCCTAGAGTCGTATATTCTGATAACGGCCAGCCATTCTCATCCGAGCTTATGAAACACATTTCCCTGTTGTTAGGGTACCAGTGGAAGTTCCATTGTGTACGCCATCCTGAAGCAGCTGGTCTAGTAGAGAGACATAATCAGACCCTGAAAATCCGTATTGCCAAGATTTGTAAAGAGAAAGGTGTGGACTGGCTAGTAGCTCTGCCAGTCGCTTTATTTTATATGCGCATGGTCGCACATTCCAGATCAGGTCTGTCCCCGTATGAGGTCGTATTCGGCCGCCCCCCTAACATGTGGGGTACACCTAGACCTCGAAGTATTACCGATGTTTCAAGTAATATGCTGACAGATTACCTAGCTTCCTTGATGTCTGCCCTCAACTCTTGTCGTTCACAGGTTGCTGCCGCATTTCCAGACAATACCGAGGTGGCACCGCATGACATCGTTCCCGGATGTATGGTTCTTGTCCGGAATTTTGATCGTTCAAGTCCGCTGGAGCCTCGCTGGAAGGAACCCCGACAGGTCCTCCTGGCCACCCGTACTGCCGTCAAGCTGGAAGGCAGGAAGGGCTGGGTCCACCTGTCACATGTGAAAAGATTTTTTGGACTAAAACCTGTTACCAAGAACATTACCGAGGATTTGAAAGACTGCCAAAGTACTATTCTTAAGGACTGTCCCGCAAAAGACAATGATATTGAACCCTCCCCGTTACAGAAAACTCCGCAACAGGAGTATAAGCTCAAATTAAGGTCTAGTAAAATAAGTCAGCCAGTTTGATTGTCTAAGTCCTCCCCTAGGTGAAACGGTTAGACCGGTTTCTGACATGTATAAAATAGACCCCCATAGTGAGAGAGTTAGTCAAAACTCAATCCGATGTATCGTTTTTCTAAGTTTCATATTGTTTTTCAGCCTTATGATTACCTGCACATGTTATGCATTTTATTTGTATTTTCCAGTTTCTCATGTAAATAAGTCTGCTAATGCTACAGTAGAGCACACGTTTAGTGATCTGCCTCCTCATGAACTCTCATATCGTCTCGCTATGCGAAATAATTCTTTTATCCGCATGTTACATTATTCACACCAGACCAGCAATGCCACTAATTGTTGGGTGTGTGGTCGACTCCCCCCTTTCCAGACACCGAAGGGAGTTCTGCCACTCTTTCCTTATCCATTTTCACATAATGGTTCATGTGGAGCATGGTCCACGTTAATGTCATCCTCAACAGATATGCCTTTTCTTAACAGTACATGTTTTCCAGACAAGCAAGGTCTTCCCCACAGAACAGGGTTAGATCTAGAAAATGAAGTTTATAATTTAGGTAATTATTCTTCGAATTTCATGGTCCTGAATGTTCAGTCTGATTCTACTCCAGACTTACCTACTATTTCAGTACTACCAGTTAAAGGCGAATTATGTGTCCGAAATAATGGTTCCGTACATGTAGGACATAGTGATTGAGACTACTTCTGCTCTAAGTAACTTAACCGAAGAGCAATCCTTTATGAGAATTGTCGTGCTCCAGAATCGTCTCGTCCTTGACGTCATACTGGCCGATAGGGGCGGGGCATGTAGAGTCATCGGATCTAGTTGCTGCATTTTCATTCCTAATAACGCGCCGTCTGTTTATTCAGCCATAACCAGACTCCATAAAATTGCCCATATGTTACACCAAGATCCAGGCACCTGGACATGGTCCGGTTGGTTCTGGAATATAATTTCCGCCTGGGGATGGAAAGTATTGTCATTTCTGGGTATTGCAGTAGCGATCATATTCAGTTGCTGCCTCTGTATACAATGTGGCCCTGCGATTTGCGGCATTTGTGCTACCTCTTGTATTCCTAGTCCTAAGTCCCGTTCTAAATCCCGTTCCAAGAAAATTCGAGACGAGCAAATGATACTGTATGAAATGATAGATGGTATCATGAATATTGATGTTTCCTGTGGAGAAGTGTGGCTCAGGGGTTAGAGGCAGCAGACCCGGAAGCTGAGATCGGTCCTGGACCAGGGTTCAATTCCCCGCCTCGGCGGGTCTTGGGCTAAAAATTCCACGGACTCGATAATTCTCGCCCCGGTGCCTCCTCGACTCATGGGTTCACACTCTGCGACTCTGGGCAATAGCTTGCTTAATCTCCACAACGGCCCCTCGCGGCGGGATGCCTGACTTTCACCTTGTGGATACCCTGCTATCTCACAGGGGAATACCAGGAAGGGTTCCCTAAGCAAGCGCCGGGACACCCACTGCGGGTAGCTGTGCGCTATATAAGCTCAACTACAAGGAGGGAATGTGGAAAAGTAAATTTTGCCATGTTCTGTGTCCCTACGTGTCCTCCATCTTATGTTATGTGTGCATGATTAATATGCATATGTATTCCCCCTGTTCGATTTAAGATGCAATTATAGTTGTGTCCATCTCTAGTATGCCAGTTCCCAGTTCTCGTGAAAACTACGAGTATTAGGCCTATGTAAAGTTACGTTGCCACGTTTCCCAGTGTGCACGTTATTTCATTGAAAAGTCCCCGTTTCTAGGCCTCAAAAGGGCCCGGACACTAGATTCAGCTTCTGTCTCCTGAACCCTCGCTGAGGAGCGATACAGCCCCCACCTGTATCCTCGACCCTTCACTTACTTCCTGCCTCGCAGTGCCCGGCTCGGCCTGGCTCTGCCTCTGAGTCTGCCAAGAGTATGTTATGATTCTAGTTATCAGTCCAGCCCTCCTTCTCTGCATTCCTAAGCTACTGAATCGCATCAATAGTTTCCGTCATTGTCTAGCCTTTACGTCTCCATGTAAGAGAAATACTGAATTAATGGTCATTTAATGTTCTTCATCACGCACTACATGTAGAATAATGCATGCTCCAGTCTTAGAGTCTGTTAGCCTCTCCCCTCCTGACTCTTAGTTTATATCAACATGTCCTCTAAACATTAGATACTAGATAGGGTTTAGGTACATGTCGCCCTGACTTTCCAGACTTCAGTCTCTGCTCCTAGCACAGAGTTCATAGCCCCCAGCTTCTCCTAGTAACACGTCATTGTCAGTTTGCGCGCACCATTAGGTCAGAGGTCCCGGCTCCTTAGGTAGCCCCCTCCATGTTTCCGCCCCATTTATGACATATTCTGTTACGTTTACATCACATGTCTATGTACACGCCTCTTGTTACACCTACTTTCACCCTTATCTTTCACGACTGCTATTGACCACACCCACTGCTCCGCCTATCATATGTATTGTAATGCAACTGTTTTAGTATATATGTTTGTGTACTGTTATTAAAGTTAGCGCGCTCATCCCAGATCCAGCCCCGGCAGCTGCCGGGCCACGCTAGTCCAATCCGGCCCCCCTGCCGGGCCCTGTCATCCTGTTCCCGTGCAGGTTGTCCTGTTCCTGTCCTTTATGCTGTATTAAACCTGCAAACTCCTACTACCTCGAATCTTGACTCTTATTTATTGAGCTATCTGTTATTCATATATTCATTCAAAAATAGAGAGGTATTATTTATTTATTTACCACAGCAGTACAAATCCGCGTAACATAACATAACATAACATGCTGGGAGTAGTGAGACAGGCCTCCCTCCCTCACACCCACAAACAGGCTCCAAGTGAAGATGGCTACCAACCTGTAAGTTTGTTTGTTAAACAGTGCAATGGCTGACACTTTCTCCTGGGTGGGGGAGGCCTCCATGCTGCTGGGCTGTGGGACAGGGGGGCATGCTGGGAGTAGTGAGACAGGCCTCCCTCCCTCACACCCACAAACGGGCTCCAAGTGAAGATGGCTACCAACCTGTAAGTTTGTTTGTTAAACAGTGCAATGGCTGACACTTGCTCCTGGGTGGGGCAGGCCTCCATGCTGCAGGGCTGTGGGACAGGGGGGCATGCTGGGAGTAGTGAGACAGGCCTCCCTCCCTCACACCCACAAACAGGCTCCAAGTGAAGATGGCTACAAACCTGTAAGTTTGTTTGTTAAACAGTGCAATGGCTGACACTTTCTCCTGGGTGGGGGAGGCCTCCATGCTGCTGGGCTGTGGGACAGGGGGGCATGCTGGGAGTAGTGAGACAGGCCTCCCTCCCTCACACCCACAAACGGGCTCCAAGTGAAGATGGCTACCAACCTGTAAGTTTGTTTGTTAAACAGTGTGATGGCTGACACTTTCTCCTGGGTGGGGGAGGCCTCCTTGCTGCTGGGCTGTGGGACAGGGGGGCATGCTGGGAGTAGTGAGACAGGCCTCCCTCCCTCACACCCACAAACGGGCTCCAAGTGAAGATGGCTACCAACCTGTAAGTTTGTTTGTTAAACAGTTCAATGGCTGACACTTGCTCCTGGGTGGGGCAGGCCTCCATGCTACTGGGCTGTGGGACAGGGGGGCATGCTGGGAGTAGTGAGACAGGCCTCCCTTCCTCACACCCACAAACAGGCTCCAAGTGAAGATGGCTACCAACCTGTAAGTTTGTTTGTTAAACAGTGCAATGGCTGACACTTTCTCCTGGGTGGGGGAGGCCTCCATGCTGCTGGGCTGTGGGACAGGGGGGCATGCTGGGAGTAGTGAGACAGGCCTCCCTCCCTCACACCCACAAACGGGCTCCAAGTGAATATGGCTACCAACCTGTAAGTTTGTTTGTTAAACAGTGCAATGGCTGACACTTGCTCCTGGGTGGGGCAGGCCTCCATGCTGCTGGGCTGTGGGACAGGGGGGCATGCTGGGAGTAGTGAGACAGGCCTCCCTCCCTCACACCCACAAACAGGCTCCAAGTGAAGATGGCTACCAACCTGTAAGTTTGTTTGTTAAACAGTGCAATGGCTGACACTTTCTCCTGGGTGGGGGAGGCCTCCATGCTGCTGGGCTGTGGGACAGGGGCTATGGTGGGAGTTGTTGTACTGACATTCCGGCCCCATACAGGCCTCCTCAGCAGAATGGCTGGCTACATGTTGGTTAGGGATGGACAGTGTATTGGTGGTTGGGTATTGCAAGGAGGTAAAAGTCAATGTGGTGTTAAACATTTGTCTTTACTTACCAGCCTCCGCTCCCCCGGCTACTCCTGTGTAACTCTCAGGTAGAAGGATAGCAAGCACCTTCTCCTCCCATGGTGTGAATGTCTTCAGTTGGATGGGAGGGCCACTGCCAGTCACGTTTGCCAGATTCCAGTTCTTGCTCCTCTTCTCCTTGACAACCCTCTTGAGATCATGCCACCGCTTCATGATCTTCTTCTTGGATCTTGGGGTGGCCCCAACTGCATTCACCCTTTGGACAATCCTTTCCCACATTTGTGTCCTGGTGGCTAATGGTGTCTGTTGGACTAGGTTCCCAAATAGTTGTGGTTCTACTCTCACAATCTCGTTGACCATGACTGTCAACTCACTCTCTGTGAATTTTGGAATTTTTTGTGATGTCATGGTGTGGGGGTGTTGAGGTGTTTGTGGGTGCAGGGGTGTGTGGGTGCAGGGGTGTGGTGATGAGGTGTGTTATGTGCTGGGGGTTTGATTGTGATGGTGTGATGGTGGTGTTGATGGTGGTGGTGGGTGGGTGGGTGTGGTGTGTTGTGCGATTTTGCCTCTCCTCTCAGATGTTGTGTGTGGCCTTCTGTTCTGGAAAGATGCAAAGGATTGTGGTGAGTGGAGGGGGTGGCTTTGTACTCAGCTGTGTGGGTGTGTCCAATTGGATAGTGGTTGTCAGGTGTGTTGTGGGTGTGGTTATGTAGTATTGTATATTTTTTTTGCCATTTCTGTATCTGTGTGTGTGTGTTGTATGTATTTGAGGCTGGGCTACTTTGTTTATGCAGTATTTGGCATTACTGCGGTGCTTTGACATCGACCGCCATGGATTTCATGTTCGTCCGCTGCGGTGACTTTGCTGGTGCTTGTCCGCCATTTATCCCATGCAATCCTGCCTTCGACCGCGGCGGTCGGTGCCTGCGGTTCCGCCCGCGCCACCCTCGGGGATATCGCAATTTCCTGTGCGGTGTCTCCGCTTTCCCTGTGGCCGGTTTTGTATTTTCCGCAGCTTTTCCGACCGCCGCGGTCGGAGTTTTGTCATCACCGCACACGTCGGGCGGTTTCATTTCGGTCTCTAGTGGTGGTCGATCCTAATTTGTCTGCCGGTTGCACCGCCTCCATGGCGGGCGGTTGTTTTCCGCCTCCATGGCGGGCGGGGTGGTTTTCCGCCCGCTATCCTAATGGGGCCCTAAGTGAGCGAGCAGGTGGGGCAGTTCAGCCTGTCTTTTGTTTGATTTCCAAGACTTTTCAAATTCTGTGACTTCTGCTGAGAGTGTGTTACGGAGCAAAGCAATTTGTTTCTCAACTTTTGAGCTTGCCCACTTTGTCTCTGAATTGGTTTATGCCACTGGACACTGGAGATAAAGGGCCTGGGATCTTGTGGCCTAGACTATATTGTCAGCTTTTAAATGGTTACAATAACAGCGTATAATTACACACTGTTAGCTTCCTTTCAAGGTCCTTAACAAATATGGCCACTAAATCCAACCTACACTCTCAAAGTCATGTAGCTCAAAAGAGCAAAATTGAGTGATGTGATGTGATGCGATTGGATACTTTTATAGCGCACTACCACTCCAAGGAGCATCTTGGCGTGGGACTCCCTATATCAAGCAGATGTCCATAGCTAGACTGTCCTGGATGTAGAAAAGGATCAAATTAAAATTTTGCATCCTGTGTCAGACAGTGAGTAGATCCATGTTTTCAACATTTTTCTGAAACTTTGCTCCGTAGTGGCTTCACGAAGGTGTTGAGTTAATTTATTCCATGCTTTTGCGCTGATTGCAGCTAGGGATTTACCTCGCTTAGTCGCCAGCCTAAATTTGGGGACGATAAGCAGATTTGCTGTGGATGATCTGAGTTCACGTGTCGGATGGTATTGCGTGAAATATCTCCGTAAATACACTGGGCCTTGGTGATGAAAAGCCCTGTAGGAGATTGTCAAAACCTTAAACAAAATGCGCTTTCGTACCGGAAGCCAATGCAGGGCGTCCAAAGCAGCAGAGGCCGAGGATGTTCTTGGCCATCTAAGAACTAGTCTGGCCGCTGCGTGCTGGACCATCTGGAGTCTATGCAGGGCAGATTTATTAAGCACTGCATACAGGCTATTGCAGTAGTCTAATCTCGATGTTATCAGTGCTACTGCAACCGTCCGTCTGGAGCTCAGGGGAAGCAGGTCAAAGAATTTTCTGAGACCTCTAATGATGTTAAATCAATTTCCGGCCACTTCCCTTGCTTGCTATTTGAAGGACAGTGTGTTATCAAATTTAATCCCCAAATTCCTTACTGCATTGAGGGTATTCGGTGGGGCCTCTGCCTCCTTCGGCCACCAAGACCGAGGTGAGAAGCAGTTATTGGGTCCGAACGGCACAATTTCTGTTTTTGCAGAATTACATTTTAGGTGGTTGTTAGTCATCCACGAAAATGTTGCCGAGAGGCATTCTTTCAGTGTCAATTCAGCCATGGTTAGATTTGGATCAAGTATTAGTACCAGCTGGGTATCATCAGCATATGCGATCGTTCCGATACCGAAGGAAGAGATCAGTTTGATCAGGGGAACCATATAAAGTTTGAACAGCGTGGGGCTCAAACTTGAGCCCTGCGGGACCCCTGTTTTCAACACTTTCTCCTCGGAGCAGAATCGGCCCGACATAGTGACCTGACGCCTGTGTGCCAGGAAACTTCTGAACCATTCGAGAACGGTTCCCGCTATGCCCGTATTAGCTAGGCCGTGTAAAAGGATAGCATGGGACACCGTATTGAATGCTGCAGAAAGATCTAACAAGATCAGGACCGCCTTCTTGCCCTGATCCGATGCAACTCGAATGGTCTCAGTTGTGGACAGTAATGCAGATTCGGTTGAATGGTTTGCCCTAAAGCCAGCTTGACATGAGTGGAGGATTTCATTCTCCTCCAAGAAAGCCATCAACTGTTTGTTGACATAGGATTCCGTCAGTTTACATAGGGCGGGGAGAAGCGAAATTGGGCGCAGATTAGTAAGTGTAGCCGGATCCTTCACGGCCTTCTTTTGTAGGGGTCTGACTGCTGCCACTTTCCATCACAGGGGAATCTCACCTGATAGGAGGGATGAATTAATGATAGAATTTATTTCAGGATTGACCTCTCCTACTATTGCTTTCAGCAGGGTTGGGGGGCAGGGGTCAAATGGAGATTCTGACTTAATAGTGGATATCGCCTTATATGTGTCTTCCAAGCTGATTGGGTTAAAAGTTTCCCAGCAGGGTTTGTGCCTGTTTATATTCGATTTGGCCTCTGACTCCTCTCGCTCAAACAGAGGGAAGTCTTTTGTAATAGTATCTATTTTCTGTGTGAAATAAATTGGCTATCTCATCGCATAAGGTCTGTGAAGGAGGGGTCTCTTGGGTCAACACTTTAGGGTTTCTGAAACTATTTCCAGATTTAAATATTTCTTTCTGTTTATTGCCTGTAGCTTCAATTTGGGACGTGTTATACTTGGCTTTTGCGCTTTTGATCGCGGCATGAAGGTGTCTCCTCCCCATCTTGTATGCCCCTTTTTCTTCCTGCCCATAATAGCGTTGCCACTTTCGCTCTAGGACTTTAACATTGCCCAACATTTCTTTTAGTACACTTGAGAACCAAGGTGCAGAATTCTTTTCTTTCCTAGGCTTGGATCTTGTCCCTGCATTTGTTATCTTGTTACCTAACTCAGTCATCCAACCCTCAAATCTCTGATTATCAGTGTGGATGTTCCCTGAAAGAGTGGGTTTACTTTCCTTTATCCAGTTGATAAGGTCCGGATGTTCTACAATTTTACCCCAGCAGGGTACGGGTTTGCCCTTTTGGTATTTCTCCTTTCTCTTTATCTAATTTTTCAGTCTTTGACTATGATTACAGTATTAGGTCTGTATTCTTCCAAGCCCAAAGAATCTTTGACTATGATTACAGTATTAGGTCTGTATTCTTCCAAGCCTAAAAACACTCAAATTTCGATACTTCAAGATACTGTGCAACAGATAAAGCACATCTCCCCCCCCCCCAAACGAGAAAACGCAGAGCAAGTGCCTCTTTTATGAATGAATGAATAAATGAATACATGAATAAGATTTACAAATTGCAACAAATGCAAGAAGGCATCACGGCGCTAATAGCAGTTAGTCTTCGGAAAGGAGAAAAGTAATACAGAGCTGGCTGATGACTGTTCTAGAGTGAACAGCTAGGTCTTTAAGGCCTTACGGAATGAGGCATGTGATTGAAGACAGGAAATTGATGGGGATAGAGAGTTCCACAATGTGTATGCGGTCATTGAGAAAGCTCTACTGCCATACCTTGATCTCCTTGACCTAGGCATAATAAAATATATTTGCCTGAAGATCGGAGCTGTCTAGAGGGATTGTAGCGTTGATATAGATTTCTAATTGTTGAGGGCCTCTATTGTTAAGGGCATTGTGAACCAGGCAGAGAGCCTTAAAGGTAATTTGTTTGTTAACAGAGAGCCAATGAAGTTTCCGAATCCTGTTAGAGATAGACTGGGATTTCGGGAAGTCAAGAATCAGTCTAGCAGTTGCATTTTAGACCAGCTGCAATTTAGAAAGGGCGGTCTTTTCATGTCCAGATAAAGGGCATTGCAATAGTCCAGTCTGGACATAACAAGTGCCAAAGCCACCTGTTTGTGTGCTTGAAGAGAAAAGAAGGGAAATCATTTTCTCAAGGATTTAAGCTGGTAGAAACAGTCCTGTTTGCATGTAAATGAAATGTTAATTTTGTGTCAACCAGTACTCCAAGGTTTTTTTGAAATACTGATCCATCCAAATAAGAAGATAGTCACCTCTCACTTAATTTGCTACCTGAAAATAGGTGCTTCCGAAACAAACGACTGATTTCCAGGAAAGGACAGTGAGTGTAGAATTCATCGGAGTAGGGAGCCCCCTTAGAGAACCTTCTTTAACATAGTCTTTGGCTGCTCTATAGACGAGGAGCAAAGTAAAATAGGGAAGGACATTGTTCGTGAAGGAGGAGTAGTTTCCAAAACTATAGACATTGGCACCTCTTTAAGAGACTCAACTTTGGAAAAGAGCGATCGATAATCAGGTGTCAAAATGGGTCGCTGTATTTACTAAGAATGAGAAACGTTAAAGCTATCAACAGATTTCAATGAGGCATCACCATCTAATCCAATAGAGCCCTTTAATCCTTTGGACACTTCTATGGATCTAGTGGCCATCACTATAGATAGGACCCCTTCAGGGGCTCTTAATCACCCACATCACACCCCTCATGTCGCAAGAGTAATGAGAAGAGAAGGCGATCAAGAAATAGAGGCCCAAAATGCACGTAAAATACTACGTGTTTTCTGTTAACATTGGCACTCACTTGCCTCCAGGGCCAGAGTCCCTGTCATCTTGGTAATGATAGCACCAAGACACTGTATCAGGGCTTGCATCACTAATCTGGACTGTGAAATTCCAAGAGATGCCAGTTTAAATGACACTAGAGCCGTGGTCCTCAAACTTTTAAGGCCCCATCAGCATTTTTCACAATTATTCTATTAAAGTGTCAATGTTTAATATGTCTAGAGTTATATAAACATTGCAGTTAAACCTTGTTATCATTTAATAAATGCAACCAAATACATGATTGCCAAACAAACTATTCTGGTCAGACAGGCCTTACTAACGCATACAAGTATCCATAGAGTGATTATTAGGGGAGACATTGTTTACAACAAATGTGCTTCAATGCATTCTATTACAACGTGATAGTTACAACTACTGCATTGTTACAATGCAAACCCTTACATAGCAAGTTGTTACAACGGCTTGCTGTAAGGGGCAGAAGCTGTTGCACAAACTGGAGTAGGAATAGTAAATTTTACTATTCCTAAGTCCAGCGCGCCCCCAACAGTAAGTTGTTGTAACGACTTGCAATTCTAATGGTTCGATTTGTAACAGAGCGGTCGCTGTATCAACCGCGTTGTAATGGAATGCCTTGTAGTGCATTCATTGCAAAGAGTTTTATTCAATTATTAGAATTGGGGATGTGGTGTTCGAAGAATATTTGAAGTCTCCTTCCCATTTGTCATATACTCTCAGGTAGGATAGAAATGACAAAAAATGTTAGTTTTGGCCCATATAGGATTACTGGCGCTCATTTATTCTCACCTTCAAACAAAGAAGTGCTATCACCATAATAGTTTTTTGGGCCAGAGCCTTGCGCCCCCCCCGCTTGGATCACTTGAGGCCCCCTAGGGGAGCCCACTCCCCAGTTTTAAGACCCCTGCACTACTGTGTGTCTTGAGTTGTATTGACAGAGTACTGCTAGAACCAAATGAAGTAATCTCCATTTCGACTCAGCGCTGGTGGCACCCCGTGCGAGAATCTTGTTTGATGCCCCTCAACGACCTCAATAAATCCCTCACTGCCATCCTCGAACAGTGCCCCTTATTTCCTCATAGTCCCTCTTTCAAATATATTTCATTTGCTTCATCGCAATTCTCATACAAGTGTAAGGTGTCAAAGCACTTTACATCAAACACGCATTATGAAGAGACAAAGAATTCTAGATGTGTAAATCAGCCTATATAAAATTTACATAAGACAGGGAGGGTTACAAGCTGTAGGAATCATTTGTCATCCACACTTGTAGACAGTATATTTTAAGAGAGCTTGGTCTGGAGATGCACATACTCGGGTTTTAAAACACACCACAATGGTTGGGGTTGGCATTAACACTGAGGGGCCGATTCCTATTTCGGTCGGAAGGGCTCCGAACCGGAATGTGTTGCCCGGATTCCCTTCCGACCGAGCCATTCTGATGGGCTCGGTCGCAAAGGAATCCAACTCGGATTTCTGGATTGCGGCCAACAGGCTCGGAGAGCCCGTCCGCTATCCGGAAATCCCTCAGTACTCTCCCGGCAGCTTCTTTGCGACCGAGGGAGTACGATGGCAGTTTTTCACTGCCTTTTCATGCCGGTTTTTCTGGCATGAAAAAGCAGTT
This sequence comes from Lissotriton helveticus, assembly GCF_964261635.1. Classification (NCBI taxonomy): domain Eukaryota; kingdom Metazoa; phylum Chordata; class Amphibia; order Caudata; family Salamandridae; genus Lissotriton; species Lissotriton helveticus. Next base: position 1,764,067,707 of record NC_136068.1, read on the forward strand.
GGAAACTGTCTTTGGGGGCCCCCTGTAGGGCCCCCATGGGTGCGGGGCTGCCGAATGGCGGCCTGGGGACACCTATGGTGCCCCTCTGTGGATCCCTGCACCCGGTGGCAAGCACCTTGGGGTGCCGGCCACAGGGTGCAGGGATGAACTGAACCCCTGCTTTCAACAATGCAAGCATGCATTCTGCTTGGAATGCATGCTTGCATTGTGAAGTATATGAGTGCGACCGAACCCTGTTCTGTCGCAACGTACTAGCAGGGCCTTAACTGATGACAGCTGGTCGGTCGGTTACAGCTCCTGACCGATGTCGGACGGACCTGAGTCCTGTCCGACATTGGAGTCGGCCCCTGAGAATGTATTTCCACACAAACAAACCCTTTTAGCAACATTACGATAATGAAATACTGGAAAAAAACATAACATTCTAACCTATATCATGCAGTTCGCATGCAACTCTTTGATAGCAGTCCGTAGGACGCTGTGCTAAATTAGGATTGTAAGTTATGAACTGCAGGTAACACAAGGATGTCTGTGAAAAAAACTGTTGCCCACTGACCTATCCAAATAATAATACTGCATGGTACATGTTCTTTGCAGCTGGCATATTTACCCTCTCTGTTACTTTATGATGAGCCAAAACTGTCCCTAGACAAAATTCCGACCTCTCTCCAGAAGTAATATTACTCACCACAGTTATCTTGATATTTTTACAGTAGCCTGAAAACTGCTGGACACACAAGAAACTCTCCAGGCAGGGCTTTTAAATGCTTAATTTATTTTCACGCATTGCACTCCCGTTCCCACCCCCCTCCCCAGGTTATGCCAGGGGCGGCTTCACCTGTGGCATCGCTCGACAGCCGGCCCACAAACAGATTTAATGTATGGATACTGAATTTGGTCTCAGGATGTAAGTACCATTGTTAGATTCACACAAACCAGCAGAGCAAGACGACTCCTAGAACTTGTTGGCAGCGTTAACGCATGCGTCATACACTTACAGGTACATGCATCAAGGTAGACTTTTGCGATTCCTTCATTGCGATTATTAAGGAATCGCAATTAAGGAATTGCAAAAGCCTATGCATGTAGAAATCGCAAAAGAAATTGCGATTTCTAAACATTCCTTAATTGCTACTCGCAAATTGCCAGTCGCAATTAAGGAATGTCTTCCCATTCATTCCTATGGGACTCGAGGCCCATAGGAATGAATGAGAATTGCATTCGTAATTTGCGAGTACCCAATAGGTACTCGCAAATTGCTCATGCAATTTCAAGGCCGCAAGGGTGTCAAAAGGACACCCTGTTGCACCCCTGAAATCTGCATATAAGTACATCTTGCACACACACATGCCCAAAGGGCATGTGTGTTTGTAAAATGGAAGTTTGAAAAATGCACTAAAGTGCATTTTTCAAAGTTTTTGCAAATTACCATCAAGTACAAATTGTTGGTAATTTGCTACTCCTATTAGCAACATGCTAATTTTGTTACTTTAATGCCTTGCATTTAAGGAATCTCAATTTACGATTCCTTAAATGCAATCGCAATTTAAGTAATTGCAATTTCGAGATTACTTAAATTGCAATTTTTGCATTTGGGATGAAGCATCCGAAGAGCAAAAATACCGGTTGCAAAGTCTGCCCGTTTGCAACCGGTTTTTCTTTTGATCCATGTACCTGTTAGAACCTGAATTAGATGCATTTTATCCCACGTTTACGCTCTGAACACCTTTCCGCTTCATGTTCATTACCAGGCAGACACTACTGTAACTTGACACGCACGCTTTAACAAAGCAATAGAGCTCAGACTCGTTTTGCAGGGTCAGATAGCCCTCTTCAGGATGTGTGTGAGCACTTGCTTTTCGCGCAAGAAAACACTGTCCACACCTCTTTGAGAGCAAGAAAGGCCACTTTATTTAAGACAGGTGTGTACATCAAACATCTTTCCAACACATTATTTAATAATTAATAAAATCCAAATCTTCCAGCTTGACTAAGCATCCCTACCTAGGAGTAACCCCCCCCCACCAAGTTAACCTAACCCAAACCAGAAACAACTAACTCTTGAAGAATACCCCCTCATTTCCTTTAACTGCCCTTTGAGGATGGACCAACCCGCTCCAGGCTGCCCACCCCCCACTAGAAACCGCCTACAAAAGAACAAGACACCTGCCCTAAAGTGGCAAGGCCAGAAGGCCATAGCAGTACCGAAAAAGACTGCAAAATGGGGAAAAAACCTAGAGAAAAAAGGGGAAGGGTGGGTGGGGCAAAAGAACCTTCCTCCCCAACCTCCCACTAGCGCGTTCCTTTCCCGCCTGCCCTGGACCTCTTATATAACTTTCCTCCTAATCAAGGAGAACACCACCTGTCCTGCGCCCAGTCGTCCTTGCGCGAACAAACCCAGGGAGAGACCGGCTCGCGCACGGCTCTCCCTGGGTCCCTCCTCGCGCAAGAAAACACTGTCCACACCTCTTTGAGAGCAAGAAAGGCCACTTTATTTAAGACAGGTGTGTACATCAAACATCTTTCCAACACATTATTTAATAATTAATAAAATCCAAATCTTCCAGCTTGACTAAGCATCCCTACCTAGGAGTAACCCCCCCCCACCAAGTTAACCTAACCCAAACCAGAAACAACTAACTCTTGAAGAATACCCCCTCATTTCCTTTAACTGCCCTTTGAGGATGGACCAACCCGCTCCAGGCTGCCCACCCCCCACTAGAAACCGCCACCCAGGAAAACCTTTAGAGTTTTCCTGCCCCACCCAAAGGAAAGGACAAAAAAGGGGGTGGGGGGGGGGGGGAACACCACAATTGCACATCCAGTGCTGTAGCTATTAAATCACGCAATTCCAAAAGATAAAAGAAAGACCCAATTGCGACAGGTGGACCCCAACCCCGCAAAAGAAATGTTTCTCAGAAATTTGCAAATGAGGGTGAGCCAACTAATAAATGCATAAGTCTGTACAAAACAGTTTCATCGAACAATTCAATATTTTGCCCGCGCCGTTTCCATGGCTGAAGAAGTCCTCGCCCCAGTCCATTGGAAGCATGGCCCAAACGCCGTCCAGATCACCATGGTGCACACCCAGGTTTTTTTTTTTTTTGTTTTTTTTTAAAGACCTAGGAGAAAAACAAATGTTAGGAAAACAAAGACGAGTCATTGTCTTACATACTTTGCACCACATCTCGACCTGCATCTCCCAATTCAGCAAATCTGGGACCAGTCCCACCCCAACCTGTCATCCTCCGTCGCCGCCCCAATCCGAAAGGAATGAGCACCAAATTGAAAAGGATCCCGCCCCAGACCTAACAGCACCTTTCTCAGAACAGTCAACAACTGCGAAACAACAATCCGACTGCCATCAGCGGGACAGAGAATTACCCCCAGTGGAAAAAATGGGGGGACGCCCAGAAAGCCTCCCATTCCCCCACAGGACAACAAGAAATGACAACCGCTCCGCCCCAAGAAAAAACCCACGTACCCTTCCCAACTGAACTGTTTTAGACATTCGCAACCAGAGGCGAACCCTGCCTTGTGCCAGCACCACTCCACCTGTTAATCATACCCGCCCTGTTGAACAAACCCAACAACTCAGAAGCACGGGATGCCCCCAAAAACAACCACACAAAACCCAAACGAAACTTCCGGCACTCAAAAGCGTCAGAACAGCAGACAGCCAACTGGGCTAACAGCAGTTGAAGCAAATCAAAATTCACCGGCTGCCGCAGCCTTCGGGCACCGGCCTGCAAACTACCCAAACCTTTCAAAACCTGCATGACCAGCACCCCCCCCAGCAGGATCCCTCCCCCACCGAAGCTGCCCATAAAAAAGGGTGTCCCTGCCAGCTTACTCAAAATTGCCGTGAGGGAGAGGCCTCCGTCCACCAATGCAAAACAAAATGCAACAAAAACGCTCCTCAGACAAAAAAACCACCGATGCCAGACCGAAAAATTGTTCTCACCGAACTGCAATGATTCCCCCCAATCCTGGAAATAGCTCCGACGGGTGGTGTCAGCCCTGAATGCTCAACCAACTGTAAAACTCTCAATCCCCCAAGGCCCATACGTACTGCGGGATCGTTAACGGGTCTAGATCTGCCCCAGGAGCCAAACGTCGGAACTCCAACCACTTAGAGCGAGATAAAGCATCAGAAATGCAATGAGTGACCCCTTGAACATATCGAGTAGTGAATACAATATCCAGCTGCGAATACCACAACATGAAAGCACGCGACAGTGTCAACACACGCAAAAAACCCGTGCACTCTGCCTGTTAGCAAGGTCAACCATCGCCATATTGTCCACGCGGAACAACACAGATCGGGTCCGGAACTCTTCCCCCCAGCTGTACAGAGCCGCCAGCAAAAGGAACAGTCCTAAAAAAGCCATGCTGCGCCCGCCAATGAACAGGCCAGCCAGCCTCGCACCAACGCCCGTCCCAAAAGATGCCGAAGCCGTGGGCTCCAGAATCGTCCGTGAAGAGCGACACCTGTCAGATAATGTCCTCGTCCGCAAAAACAAGGACACGCCGTTGAAAGCCTGCAAAAATGTGCAACCCGATACCCAAAGCTGCACGGACAGGTGCGGTAAGGCGCACGGAGCTCCAATTGCGTTCGCCCAACACCAACCCGATGAAAGCAGAGATTTCACGCACCGTGCCAGCAGGCAGCCTCGCAACCACAACCGTGGTATCGATTGCAATTCCCAAAAAAGGTCAACATGGTACATGTGCACGTGGTCTCATCGGGCCCAAACGGGGCACCCAGTTCCATGGTCATAGCCTGAAAAATCGCAAGGGCCAACCGACACCGCCCAGACCGTGCATCAATGAAAAGGAAAGCATCCAAACAATGACATACCAAAACATGGCCACTGATGAAAGTGAAAGCGCTATTGCAGAAAAAATACTGAAAGTCCCGAAGAGGGCACAGGACACCGAACAGCCCATCGGCAAAACCCTGTCAACATAGAAAACGTCCCCAAAGTGCATACCCAAGAGACCAAAAAATCCCACGGATGAATGGGCGGAAGGCGAAAACCAAGCGAATGTCACTGTCCGTCAGCAGCGCACCAGGGCCCACAGTGCAAACCAGCCTCAGGGCGTCAGCAACCGAAGCATAGGACACGCTATAAACTGCCTGGTCGATGAAATCATTGATAGAGGACCCTCCGGCCAGGACAAATGGTGTAGGAGCCGGAAATCCCCAGCCGCCTTTTTGGTGACAACACCCGGAGGGGAAAAAATATCAGATCCGGGAAAGGACAGCTAAGAAAAAGGACCAGCGATCCCACCCGCAGCAAGCTCAGACTCCAACATCCTCTGCACAACCTGGGGGCACTCTGCGGCGGACTTCTGATTATCAGACCACCGACCCAACCGAGGACCCTGGTACCCAATCTGGAAACCTACCCGGAAACCCCCAGGACAAAGTCTTGGCCACCTCCAAATCGGGGTATTCCTAGCCGTAGGAAACAAAATGCGAAGGCTGTCCTCTGCCCCCTGTACCCCTCCCTTGGTCCAATTGTCAATAGACTTCGGAACTCGCGGCCGCCAAGCCAATTCAAAATCTTCCTTAAACCCTGCCGTTGCCTGCCCAACACAATGCAGGAGCTCGAACACATCCACAAACTCACCATCCCAGATCCTGGATTCAGTTTTCTCCGATAAATGAGACCCCAAAGGCATCCCAGCACCAGAATAAGGCAATTCGCTTAGGAAGGATACTATCCCCCGCCACCTGCTTCGTAGGTGCCGCTGAGTCCCCTGTCCGCACAAGCCACTGGCGGAAACATCCCCTGCAACATTAGCATGCACCTCCGACTGCCGCACCAGCAGCGGTGCTCGAGCGACTCGCTCCTCAACCACCCCATCCCAGTACCAATAGATCTGTCACGCTGAGCAGGGAGACTCTCCCCTTGTTGCCAATCGCTTAGGAAGGATACTATCCTCCGCCATTCCAGACTCTAAATTTAGTGTTCTCAAACAAATGAGACCCAAAGGCATCCCACTCCAGAATAAGGCACTGTCTTGGGAAGGATACTATCCTCCGCAACCTGCTCCATATGTGTCGCTGACAGGAGCATTCACCTCCGCATGCCGCACCAGCAGCGGTGCTCGAGCGACTCGCTCCCCAATCACCCCATCACCAGGGCAATCTTTTTGGCAGGATACTATCCTCCGTAACAGGTTTTGGCACAGCCACCCCATCCCCAACTGTAGAAACTTCCCCCGTAGGTTGCATAGTAGAAACATTCAAACCCACCGGCCGCTCAAGCCTCGGTGCCAGAGCGACTCGCTCACCAAGAACCCCATCACCTGTACCAATTGATCTTGTACTCTTAACAGGGAGACTCTCCCTTGGTTTCCACACGGCCCACCATCCATCCTTACCTCTTGGCAACGACGCCGACTGCTGCTGAAAATCAACATGATCCCCTTTAGAAGGTCTATTCCTCACTGCCTCACGTACCGCTGCATGGTCCACACGTGACTCCTGCAAAATACGAGAAACAGGGGGTTGCCCCAGCCCACCCCACTGGGCCCGTGCTGCCAAAAGCCCAGCATCTTTATCCCTCAATTCCCCTTCTTCCAAATCATCATCTTGTAAATCCAAATATAAAGCTTCTCCAGAAAATGCAACTTGCGCACTGCCACTTGGCAGCGCCCCATCAAGAAAAAGAAAACTGCGTACTACCACTATGCAGAGCCCCTTCACCATCCCCCATCGAAACATTGCCATGTAATGCCATCATAGCGCACTGCGCACATCGCTGCAGAAGAGTAATCCGCTCCAGATAACTCTCCCGTACCCCCCCCCCACATGAGACAGCCGTATGGTCAGTCCGCAAGCCTCTCACCAGCCACCAGACGACCAGCTGGAGCCGAAACCGGGAAAACGAGGGCCGCTCGAGCCAGACTGCGAGGAAACAGCGAGAGTGACACCCCACTGGAGCCAAGGGAAACGCCCACAGACAACCCACCAGGACAAGGCACAACCCATGGGCCACCGCTCAAACCGCCCGCCAGACCACCCTGCAAGGCACTGGGCCCCCACGCAATGCTTGGGAAAAACAACCAGGCTGGATGGCGCAAGAACCCCCCCCCCCCCGAGCCCGCCCCACCCCAGACCAGCACAGGTGTTCCGCCGGAAACCAGAACAAGGCCCAGCAAGCCCCATAACCGGAGCCCGGGGGCCGGGGGAATGGACAGCGCGGACAGGCCACGGGGGAGAAAACCAGCTCCAGGGAAGCACCCCCCGCCAGGACCCCACCCAGACCGGACAGGGAGACAGACCCGAAAAGCAGCCTACCCCCCCTGCAGCAGTGGACAAAGGAGGGAGGGGAGGGGGGAGCCGGGGGGGGGGCAGGGGACAAGAGGGAACACTGCCCCTCCAACAAAAGTACGAAGAAGCACCTGGGGACACAACCAGCAGGGCGCAGGGCGCCTGCCCTCTACCTGAGCAAAACCAGAAACATGGGTGAGGCACAACAAGTCGGGGCTCCTCCCCCGCGGAGCCCCGTCACACACGGAGGACTGCCCAGCTGTGAAAGAGGCGGAAAAAACTCCCGACCCCTGCACAATGCCCCCTACAGACCGACCACGCCTCCCGCCGGGCGCCCCTCGCAAGCCGGCAGCCCCAGTGTGGGCCAAACATACCTGCAGGTGGGCGCCCGGCACTTCAGGGGAGGGTGCCACGGCACCATGGAAACCCGCAGCCACCACCGGGGGAACAGCCGGCAGGGCCGCAGCTCCGTCCTCGCCATCCTCCGGCCGCTGAGAAAGACACGCCGTGGCCGCCTGTGCCACGCCTACGGCCGCCCTGCGATGGGGGCGGGCCAAACCCAAACACGCCGCTCCAGGAACTCCATAACAAAGGAAAGCCTCTCTCCCCGCCTCTCAAATGATTTGCACAGCCCGCCGCAAAATCGTTCATGGCCCCCAGAATACAGGTACAGGGCAAAAGAACCTTCCTCCCCAACCTCCCACTAGCGCGTTCCTTTCCCGCCTGCCCTGGACCTCTTATATAACTTTCCTCCTAATCAAGGAGAACACCACCTGTCCTGCGCCCAGTCGTCCTTGCGCGAACAAACCCAGGGAGAGACCGGCTCGCGCACGGCTCTCCCTGGGTCCCTCCGAGACGTAAAGAATGTTGACACTTTTTTACACCGCCACAGGGATAGGCTATGAAGTGATGTAAAACAGAAAATGCATGGTAAATGTGCTACATTTATACTGAATTTTAAACATCTAGAAAACGGAATAGTTATACATCTCGCGCAATCATGAAATGTTGTGCGTTACACAAAACTGAACTTGTTATATCAAATAAAGAAGCAAATTAAAAACGAAACACTTTAGATTATTTTCCGCTTTTTTAAATATTTGTTCCCGAAATCACCCTTGCTGGCATTCAAAGTTTCACAAACATTGCTCGTGAAGAAAAAGGTCACTCACGTTTTCCACCGTGTCTCCCCCTGATCTCAATTCTCTCTCTTTTTGCGCCCCCTTCCATTCTTGGTGGTAGTGCAGATGTATCCCTCACCCACTTCCATGCTCTTTCCCCCTCTCCTTCGGCTCCTGTGCCTCACCCCTGATGTTCGTGCAGCTGTGCCTGGGCGCGCTACAGGCGGGAGTTGCAGGCTTCAAGCTCCTCGGCCTCGATAGCCTCTGTCACGAGCCCTCACGCTTCCCCTGTGTCCCTTCTGACAGGCCCTCAGTGACAAGCAGCGTCACATTGCACGTGCGAAAGCATGGACACCTTCACCAGAGCACGAGTTAATTTTCCCTCCTGGTCATCTCTTGAAATCCCCCCTCACCCGGCCCTACCGCTCTTACCTGCAGGGCAGCTTCCAAGCCAGAAACCTTTGGGCCTTCAACTTCTAACAGCACTTATTAGGTGCACTAGTGCCCTGTACATTCTGCTGGGTTTCAGTCTTTTGCATATATTATCTGTATATTATCTGCTTTCTGTGATTATGTGAGAGTGTGCACTGTATGAATGGTAAGATTGGTGGAAATATATGTTTATGTTTTTGTCTTTTAGTTCTTTATTTTTTAGAGCTCTTTTCGTGGGAACAGAGAGTATTCATTTGTCTATTTAGATATTGTTATCAGTTCAGACATATTTGTTGTGCTTGTATACCATTAATTTATTGCTGTATATGTTGTTTGCTCCGTAAATTACTACTTGAAAATTCAAATAAATGTATCTACATCATTTGTATATATATATATATATATATATATATATATATATATATATATATATATGTATATATATATATATATATATATATATATATATATATATATATATATATATATATATATATATTACCTACTGGCGGTCGCCAGTAGGTATATATAGTTAGGATTTTTTCTCTATGGGATTTTTGAAAATTCTATGTCTAATAACTTTGCCGTTTGTGGACGGAATTGGCTGAAATTTTCAGGAAAATGGCACATTTTGTTTCTGAGCAGCCTTTGAAAATTTGGGGGGGGTTCGTCAAGGGGGGCCGAGAAAAAAGGGGGGTCCCAAAACGCGTTTTTCCCATGTTAATTTCCATAGGGCGGTTGGCCTCACTTTTAGCCCGAACGGCTGAATGGATTTGCACGAAACTTGGCAAAATTGTAGGGACTGGTAGCCCGATGTGCCTTTTGTAGGTCTCAATATATGTGCTCCAGTGGATTTTGAGAAATTAACGTTTAAAAAAAGATATATATCTGTAAGCGCGGACCAGGCAGCGCACTGGTTCGCGTACTTTTCGCGCAACGGAGCTTTGTGAAGCGAAGCTGATTGGTTCTCCGGCGTCTGTCAACATTCCAAACAGTCCGTAGCGGCCGCCATCTTGTCTCTCGGTAGGATCGAGAGACAAGAGGAGGTCAAAACAAAGGGGGAAATAACTATAAGGGGGCATAGTAGATCCTCGCTGACCCTCTAGGTTTGATGTGGAGGTTTTAAAAGGGCCCCGCGGGGCAAAAAAAAATAATAATAATAATAATCGAACGGCTGAATGGATTTGCACGAAACTTGGCAAAATATTAGGGACTGGTAGCCCGATGTGCCTTTGCTAGGTCTCAATATATGTGCTCCAGTGGATTTTGAGAAATTAACGTTCAAAAAAAGATATATATCTGTAACAGCGCTCCGCTTCGCGTAACGGAGGTTTGCGAAGCTGATTGGTCATTCTGTCACTGGGCTATAGTTGGGCTACATCTGGCTGATATTTGGGCTACATTTGTTTTTTTGTGTGTCTGCGGAGCTTTGTGAAGCGAAGCTGATTGGTTCTCCGGCGTCTGTCAACATTCCAAACAGTCCGTAGCGGCCGCCATCTTGTCTCTCGGTAGGATCGAGAGACAAGAGGAGGTCAAAACAAAGGGGGAAATAACTATAAGGGGGCATAGTAGATCCTCGCTGACCCCCTAGGTTTGATGTGGAGGTTTTAAAAGGGCCCCGCGGGGCAAAAAAAAATAATAATAATAATAATTGAACGGCTGAATGGATTTGCACGAAACTTGGCAAAATATTAGGGACTGGTAGCCCGATGTGCCTTTGCTAGGTCTCAATATATGTGCTCCAGTGGATTTTGAGAAATTAACGTTCAAAAAAAGATATATATCTGTAACAGCGCTCCGCTTCGCGTAACGGAGGTTTGCGAAGCTGATTGGTCATTCTGTCACTGGGCTATAGTTGGGCTACATCTGGCTGATATTTGGGCTACATTTGTTTTTTTGTGTGTCTGGCGGCCATCTTTGGGCTACATTGGGCTTCATTGGGCTACATTCGGCTAATTAGCAAATAGCTCATCGCAAACTAGGAATGGTAATGAATCGCTATTTATTCCTTAAAGTTCGCTATTTAGGAAATGCAAAAAACTTTGATGATACATATGGCGGTTCATCTCTAACAAGATAAGAAGCATAGGGATACATTTATGATGACTGGCGCATCACCAGGGATGTGTTAGTCATTCTGTGCCGCTGTTCCGTCACCTATGGTGTGCTGCATTTACAATGCGGCGCATCATGGGGCAAAAACAGCACAGATGCGTGATGTATCTGTGCCGTAAAGGTAGCGCATTGCTGGAGTTGTATCGCAAGTGTGATGAAGCTCCAGCAAGGGTCGGGGGTGCCCCTGTCGCAGGGTTTCTGTTCTCACACAGAACTGTGGACAGAGGATTGGAACCTCGGCGAATTAGGGTGTCCCAAAACTCACGTTAGTAATCAAAAACTCCTTAGCAAGCTAGGTACAGTGTCACATTGGATATAACAAACTCTCAATGTTTAGACAATCCAGAATATGAACTTATAGTACCTCAGGATACGTGGAACTCATGAACAGTCGGTCGTTATAGATTTCTTAGAAACCAGAACATTGAGTTAAGAAGAACAGATGTGTATTTGAAATGTTTATTTACTAATGCCGTCTTCTCAGGCGTAGTACCTTAGATAATAAAAGTACACATATTATCAGTAGCAAAATTACCAGCATAGTTACTAGTACATAAAAAGTGAATGGTGATAGTATGTTAACATGCTGTAAATGAATAAGAGTTAGCAACACTTATAAGCAGCCGCGGGCCGTGGAGGGAGTTACGTTGAGGCAGGGAGGCGGGGAGGGGGAGAAGCAGGGTGGAGAATACAAGTACACATATTATCAGTAGCAAAATTACCAGCATAGTTACTAGTACATAAAAAGCGAATGGTGACAGTATGTTAACATGCTGTAAATGAATAAGAGTTAGCAACACTTATAAGCAGCCGCGGGCCGTGGAGGGAGTTACGGTGGGGCAGGGAGGCGGGGAGGGGGAGGGGCAAGGTAGAGAGGGCTCCACCCTGCTTCTCCCCCTCCCCGCCTCCCTGCTTCACCGTAACTCCCTCCACGGCCCGCGGCTGCTTATATCTCACCCTCCCTAATACACATATTATATTATTTGCTAAGAAGGTCTCTTTGTGTTGGTTTAGGGCGTGCCCATACTTTAGTGTCTTAGATTTGAAGGAATCACATCAGCATACACCAGCTCTCTCTTCATGTGAACCGCATCAACTGTTGTGTATGTGTGTTCGGCAAAGCAATATAAAACCCGCCTCATGCCCAGAATTGGCAGAAGTTGCACTTATGTTATGAGTATGAAGTCGTGGAGATCAGACCTCATAACAATTCTGTATCGTGTTGTTCTTGAAACTTTAGCACTCGCTGTACAGATATAGTTTAACAAGTAAAGCAGATAGTAGACCAATAACATATTATTCTCATGTAAACCACGATGAACTACTAGGTGGAAAGCTAAAGCAACAACTAAGTGTCGTGTGCAGAAGTTGCAAAAAAGGAAAAATGGCGTTTAAACCGGTAATGAGCCCATCCTAACTTAACACGGTGTAAAGATATCCAGGACCTAGATGACACTTCCTCATGATCCGGAAACGAACTGAATAAGATAATAGAAGTGCCATCTCATGAGAGCAGATTGCAAGTTTATATGTGGACGGTCCGCAAGGTAAAGCATTAAAAACTAGGAAAATTTAATGCTAAAGAAAAATAAAACAGCCAAGTACTTTATCGAGTCTTAAGCCAATAGGCAAGGTAAATAATAAAAACTTGACAAATAAGTCAATGAATTGTCAATGAAATGCTAGTACTCAGCATATCAAACATGAAAAAGGTCTATGACATAACTGTGTATGCAAAATAAGCTGCAACAGCCTCCAATAGGAAGTCACCGTCTTCATCCGAAAACAGTTCAGCCATCCAATTTAAAAGCGGAAAAGAACATACGTGCTCTCCCAGCACCGGATCCTCTATCACCATCAGAGGACAGCTCGGTGGGTTTTCAAGAAAGCTCTGTTCCAAGAAAGACTGTGCTGCCGCCAGTAAATTCCAGGGACCAAGTAGTCCATGCATCAATGCCACAGCCATAATCCTTTCGCCAGGACAAATCAACTCGTGAGTAATGATAGGAGTCATCAGCTGATTAAAGTCGACGTCAGGAGAAACCGGTCCGCAGAGACACAAATCAATGGCCCAATCGAAATCACAGGTCAGGCAGTGAAATACAGGCTGGACACAGGTGAAGTAGGAGAACCGAAAAGATAATCCATATGCCGTGCTTAATATCGCCAACGGCATTGTGCCATAATATTCTAGCATGCGATTGCGGAACAGTGTCAGCAGCTGCAGGGTCGGAGGTTGCATAGGAGGGACATCCATATTTAAAAATGTAAAAAAGCACAAGAGCGTCCGCTGGTAATGCAAGTAAAAATGCCAATCCACGAACCAGAGTGCAGAAAATACAATGAAAGGGAGCAGGGATGACTCCAAAGATTTTCTCAAATGAAGTCACGAGACCACTGGTAACAACTTTAAAAAAGTGTGCCAGGGATTTTGTGGAGGATGCGTTAAAGATAGTCGGAAACATGTTGCTGAAATTGAAAGGCAAACCTGTGTACGGGTGTTCGCTATGTGAAGTACGAAAGTTTCACGGGCCGAACTCAAGGCCACCTCTCTCTGAGACAAAAGAGCTCTTATTCTTGCCATGCCGTTGAAACGTGTCCCAAGGTTGGTATTTGTGGCCAGATTGAAAACTCCCTATGTTCATGTGTGGGAGAAAATAGAACATTTCTGCAGCAAATAACCCGTTCACTTACTGTTACGATAAAAGGAATACTTTTAATTAACTCAGAACAATCTTCATTATTGAGCATCAAATAACTACCATTTTCCAACAACTTGAACGTGGGGATGATAGCAGGAACTGGCGTGCCTTGCAACACGCAAGCCATATTTGGTCGGTGTTTGTTGCATGAATCGTGTAACTGTATGTGCCTACACATTAGTGAATGATCTGGCGTCTCAGTGCATTCCTCTCCATTCAGATAAACTTCTTGATCATCTTTGAAACATCTGTATGTGTATGGAAGCGACCAGACCTCATGAACAAAAGCACTACCTAAAGGTTCATAACGACCTATTGGTATATATTTCATACAATTTGAAAACTTATATAAAGCAAAAGGCAGCGTTATTAAACCGTGGATAAGGCATGTTGCCAAAAAACCCGCAATCCTCTGCTGATGATGTCACTGAGCATGTCATGAATGATGTAATATGTGACATCATCAGCAGTGGATTATGGGTAATGGTATCTCTAGTTTACTCCCCTATAGCTGTCTTTCTTTTAACATAAGTGTGTGTTTTCTTCCCTTATACTTACTGTTTTTGGTTAGCTTCCAGTTCGCGTACCAGCGAGCGAACTAGGAAGCGAACTAAGAGAAATAGAGGTTGGCACAGTTCCAAATATTGTACCAATTTTTTAATAACGGGGAGGTAGTTCTGAAAAGAACTTTTTTTTTTTTTTTTCTGAACATTTTTTTACTGTTTTTGAATTTTTCGGAACAGTTTTATATTTTTTTGGGTTTTTCTTGGAGGGGGCAATGAAAACGATTCATTGTAAAGGGCTCAACAGGAGCAACAAAACAAAAAAAAGAAGTATTTATTATTTTGGGCGTTTCGGACAAACTTGCATATGATAGTCAATAGCTCTGTTGATCAGAGTGATGCTTCTTTCTCCGTAGGAAATGAATCCATCGCAAAATACGCAGGTGTGTTTTACTTCACCAAATCTCATTTGTATATTTGGCACCATCTCCCTGCCCTCTGGTCCCGTTACTTCCGGTACAACAGATCTTCTGGCCATAATAGGGAGATTATCTAGGTCGTTCCGAAACTGTGCAGCACTGTAGTTGTTAGGATGCCACCTAGTCATATGGCGATGCATTGTGTAGTTTCCGAAACTGTATTTTTTGTCGGTCCCTCTGGACAGTCTATCTTGACATATAAGGCAAGTTACGTATCTTGCATTTACTTTTTTCTGACCTTTGGGAATTTTAAAAAATTGCCAAATGAAGTTTTCTTTCCGGTGAGACGTCCTGGGCTCCTCAGGCAAAAACTGCCTCTCTTCGTGCTCGTCCTCCTGTTCCTCTTCTTCTTCTTCTTGTTGAATTACAACTTCAGCAGGTGGTCCTCTCTTCCTTGGAGGCGGTGGAGGTGGTGGGGAAGCACCAGCTGAAGCTACTAAAGAAGCCATTGCTCAGTGATCACAAAGGGTCTTTCTCTCACAATGATGAAAGTCAGAGTGAGGAAAGAAGGAGGGATTTTCATCATTTGGGAAAAACAAGAGTTCTCAACCAATCAAAAGTGTTCATTTTAGATTATATGACCTAGTCTTACATCATTAGGAAACCAAAAGTGAAATGAACCAATGAAAAGTGTTATTACCAAGTCACATGACTTGCTGTGTTTACGTTAAGCGCTTTGCAGGGCCTCCCGGTTTGCTTCTAGAAACCTGCGCTTTGCGACTCGCTTCGCGTACCAGTTCGCTAACGTAGCACGTCATATGACGTATCACGCGACAACGTGAAACGTCATGCGGACGGGAGGCGTCACGATGTTGTTTTCTAACGCGGCACTTGCGGTAAAGAAACGTTTACCGGCTCGCGGTCTATTTCGCGGCATCAAGGTCAGCTAACGGGAAGCTTCCCGATTCGCGAAGCGGGAACGAAGAAAAAAAAATATTTAAAAAAAAAATTATTCATAAACATATAAAATATATTTTTGGATTTAAAGAAGAATACATTTTACAGCTACAGATATTAGCTGTTAAAAAACCAATGAAATTCACAGAAAAAACCATAGGTTATAGACCATATATAGTTAGGAATTAGCATTTACAAAACCTTGAAAATTCACTGAAAAAACCATAGGTTATAGACCATATATAGTTAGGAATTAGCATTTAAAAAACCTTATTTTACTCACACAAAACCATTGAAATTCCATATATAGTTAGTTGCACTAACTATATATCGCGCACCCGCAATCCACTGCTGATGATGTCACATATTACATCATTCATGACATGGTCAGTGACATCACTGATTACATCACTGATGACATCTCAAATGACATCACTGATGACATCACTGATGACAACATCCAGTGACTATGTTTCTGTAAAGTTAAAATATGTCTTACATATTGAAGAATGAGTGGATGTATAAGTGTCTGAATGAAGGTTTTAGTAGGTGCGTGATTGACTGTATGAGTGAGTGATTAAATGCGTCTTACTGAATGCACGGGTTAGTGACTAAACTGTCTGAAAGTGTGCATCAGTATGTCTGTTGTTGTGCAAGCTGCTGCATGTGTTGATCAGTAGCTATATAAGTAGCTATATGGGTTATTGATTGGTTGCACAAGTATTTGTATGGGAGACTGAGTGTGTGTATGGCTGGCTGGGAGGTGTGTGACTCTGTGCAGATCAATGTGTACTTGTATCAGTGATTCTATAAGAGAGTAACTATGTGTTAGTATATGTTTCAAAAATGTAAGGTGTTCTGTGTTTAACTGTATAGATGAGAAAATGGAAGTGTGATTGATTCTTTTCAGGACTGACTAGGTGTGTGAGTAACTCCATGGATGAGTGGCAGAGTGTCAGTGTCTGTATAGGTGTATGAGTGCATATGATAGTGTTGTAAAGATGAGTGATTGTATGTATGAATGATTGTATGAGTGAATGTGTGTGTAGACATAGGAATCAGTGAGTGCGTATGTAGTAACTAGTATTGGTGTGTCAATGGTTTCAAAAATGATACTCTCTATTTAACACTGGGTGTAACGGAGGTTATATTACAGTGTGAGGAGATGCATTGTATTATGACATGAATGATATCATCAGTGATGTGATCATTGATGTCAAGTGAGATGTCATCAGTGATGTCATTTGAGATGTCATCAGTGATGTCATCAGTGATGTCATTTGAGATGTCATCAGTGATGTAATCAGTGATGTCACTGACCATGTCATGAATGATGTAATATGTGACATCATCAGCAGTGGATTGCGGGTGCGCGATATATAGTTAGTGCAACTAACTATATATGGAATTTCAATGGTTTTGTGTGAGTAAAATAAGGTTTTTTAAATGCTAATTCCTAACTATATATGGTCTATAACCTATGGTTTTTTCAGTGAATTTTCAAGGTTTTGTAAATGCTAATTCCTAACTATATATGGTCTATAACCTATGGTTTTTTCTGTGATATATATATATATATATATATCCCTGTCCTTTGTAGCTTTATTTGTTTTTTCGTTCATCCTTTTATTTGGTTCTTCCCTGAACCCAGTGAATTGCCCTCTTCTATTCATTTGAGACGTCATTACACTTTTTGAGTCTATCCTTGCCAGGTGACACTTTCCTTCCTTGCCTTCGGGGGTGGACCGCCTTCTTGCTTCCATCTTCCAGCCACCAATCGGTGCATTCCAGATGTCAGAACAATTCCAGATGATTTTTTATGGCAGCTCGTGGGCTCAGCACCTCCCCTGAAAAGACAGAAAAGTAGCGAAAGCAACCAGGCCTTGATTGTCATCCATCCACGTACCTAATCATTCACCATGCGTCATTCACCCACTCATTCACACACACAGACTTGCAATTAATATAGGCCCTATCACCACATCCAGGGGGCGGGGGGGGCGCTCGTGAAAAACATCTGTTTGCAAAGAATGACACTCGCTGGTGATAGCCAACACGTTGGATACACCCAGGGTTTAAGATGACAAGCAAGCAGCTATAGTAAATGGTTGATGCTTTTTTTAGGTTTCACTTGTGCTATGCTTGTGAAATCTATTGATAATCTGAAAAGGGGGTTACATCCAACCCCCTCTCTTTTCTGACTGTTTATTGGTTCCTGTGCTTGCCACTTAGTTTTCCTCCATTGCTATTGGCTGTAGCATATTTTCCCTCATTTACTAATGCTTATTCTTTGTCCGCTTCTCTTATCAGTTTCCCATAGCCGAAATACTGTTATTATCCGCTTTGGTGGAACTATTTTTTCATAAAGGTTTGCCTCTTTGCTTTTTTGTCTTGCAGCAGATTTAAATAGCTCACCCGCAGAGATTAGGCGATTTGCCCATAATCACAAGATGTTGCTCATCCGGGGCTCAAACTAGGATCTGCAGCTCAGGGAGGTGAAGTGCAGGGGAGGGGGATCCTTTTTCCTCAGGGTCATCACACCTAGTTGAGCCCTGGGCAGTGGCTTGCAGCCTGCAGGCAGATGGGGAAAACTTGAAATGTGTGCCATTTTTTCCTCACAGGTTATGTTCTATGGCTGGAGAGGGTGTGAGTAGCAGTGAAAGGATTTCTTTTTCTATCGGACAGTAAACCAAGCTTGCAGAAGTCAGATAAGAATTAGTAATGTTAATCGTTTGTTTTTTGTGTATTGAAAATAGGTTTACCACTTGAGTAGTGCACAGAAGATGTAGCCCCTAGCCAGTAGCAGTGAATGCACATTTCCTGCACACACGGCTTCTTGCACTGCTGTCCAACATTTATATTGTGCTTGCACACACCCACAAAATAGGCACAGCAGCAGCAGCAGTACTTCTTAATCACTTCCAACAAAAACATCAGCAGCAATGCAAGCATCCCACACCATCATTGCAGTACGAGCAGAAGGGAAGGGAAAGGAATGGAAGACTACCAATCTTCATAGGGGTGTAGGGGAAGTGGTTTGACCATAATGAAAAAGGTTTGTACATAGGGGGAAAATGGCTGCTTTTGTCCAATGCATCACAGTAAAGTATACAAAAAGGGGATAGATGGAATGCTTGAATTAATCTCACTCAATGATAATCACTTGAGGCTGGATCCCAGTCCATCATTATTTTGCACACCATGCCACCTCAGGTTGGACCCAGACATAGGCAAATAAGTCTTGCCTATGCTCCAATCGGAACAGTTCACCCTGAGCTGCCATGCCCTCCTAGAACTGAAACACAAGCAGCCCAGGAGTGGTTTCACCCTAGTTAGAGCTCATCAGTCAGGTACAGAGAGTTTCCAGTGACACAGTGTGCATGGGACCCAAGTCTGGGTATATCTGACCCAGCTAGAGTGAAACACTAAACCATACTGTTAAACATTTCTGCCTTAGGGTGGTCATCCCTCAAGCCCTTTTCCATTCTCCTCCATTTTTACTGACCTTTTACTTGATGGCCTTAGAACTCTGTTCGCTTTACCACTGCTAACAGGTGCTTGAGTGATTGTGTTCTCTCTCCTCTAAAGATTGTACCTTTGGCTTATACTCAATTGGCGTCTTCAATTTATTTCTAAGTCCCAAGTAAAGTGGCACTACATGTGCCAAGGGCCTATAATTTAAATGCCACACTTGGGCCCAAAGCATTTAATGTGCCACCTTCTTAGATAGCCCTTTAAAAAGGACTCAGACCTACCATAGCAGAGATTATGTGTACAGTTTTAACTGCAATTTCCACCTGGCAATTAAACATTTTGTCAGGCTGAAACCTTCCTTTTAATACAGGTAAGTCACCCCTAGGGTGGATCCTGAACAGCCCTCAGAGCAGAGTGAAAGTATTAAAAAGTTGAAGATGTACTATGAAGTACTTCATTTCCTGGTAATGAAAAACTCTTACATTTGTTTTTCACTACTGCAAGGGCTATCCCGCCCATCGGATAACATTGGAAACAGGAGCGGCCAGCATGACTTGCAGGTAAGAGGGTTGCAGGGGGCAGGGCCTCGGGCGAGTTGCACTGGGGGAATTTAAAATAAACCTGAACTTACCTTTAGGCCGGGTCTTGCCTCTCTGCTCCTGCTCTCTTGCCTCTGATCCAGGAACAGGAAGCAGGCAGCCAGGCTCACTCCCCTAAGCCAATCACAACATTGCAATACAGCGTTGTGATTGATCTGAGCACCGTGACACAGCACTCAGCCAGGGGCTGGTGGGGTGGGCATGTTCTCCATGCAGGCTGTATTGCAGCCTGCATGGAAAACAGGGAAGTGTGCATGACTGTTTTTTGGGTGGCCCAAGAGTCATTGCGAACTTAGGAGTGGGCAAACCAATCCTCCCCTATTCTCAGGGCAGAGCAGCACCACCCACCAGCCCGCCCGGAATGGACGGACATGAACTATAAAATGATAAGGACTACGTTATTATGATTTTATGTTTCTAAAGCTGGCACTGCTGTGAAGCAGTGGGGCGACGCTCTTCCGCAATAGTGGAGGAGCCGCAACTGATTGGAAATGCCTTATTACATTTTATACGTGTAATTTCCAACTGGGAAGATATCACCAGTTAATGTTTGGTGTCTCTGGAATCACAATTCAAAATCCTAACTTATGGTGAAGTCAGATTTTGAAATTGCAATTCTGAAAATGCTGCTTTTCTTCCCTTAGCCATTTAGTGCCTCTAGTCTGTCTCTGGTCCCACAAATGGGTGCAGCTGAACGTTGAGTTATGTGTTTTCCTCCTAGACAGACACCACACAAGAGGGAGCTTAGGGGTGCACAGATGGGCCATCACTGGAACGATGGGAGTGAGGAGCTGGGCACAGCCCCACTTTCACTTGAATAGGCTGTGTCCTGCTTCAATACAAAGGGCTTCATACTCCCTATGATTAGCCTGGAGGCAGAACAGGGAAGGTAGTATGCATCTTCAAAAAGAAACCTCTGGAATTTTCTCCCTCTCTTCAAAGGCACAACTGATTATAAATACTGAACCTAAGAAACCAATTCTTCAGTACACTTCTGGACCTGTGGATACTCTACCAGGAAGAAGGACTGCTATGTTGCTACAAGGACTGCCATTCTGCTGCTCTAAAGAATCGTCTGCCTTGCCTGCTGCCCTCCTGCCTGGGGGAGAAGGATTGAAACTGCAACTTCACCTTTAACCCAGGACTCCAGAGTGACTCCAAGGACTAGTCTGCTGGCCTCCTAATCTGAGCCACTGGGGCATGAAAGTCTCCCCCACCAGCTCCTAGACCCAGCTGCAGTAAGTTCCTGGCCCCCTGCCTCTCAGGTCCTGGACCCTTGGTGTGGCTCAGTGAGCTTAAATCAAGTTTTTGGGCTCATTGCGAATGACCCATTCATACCGAGAGTGCAATGCTGGTACCGAAATCCAGAGGAAGCCGTCTCCAGCCCATCTCATCACACAGAAACTCTGCAAGGCCTTCAAGAAACCCCGGAGACCTTTCAACGTTCACCAAAGTGGCAAAAACCTCCCTACAGACTCGAGACTCTGGTATCTGGAGTCCGCTGGTACAAGAACCACAGCCGTGAGGACGGACACTTGTATTGGTGCGACTCACTGCTACATAAGAACTCCACGACTGCAGAGATACTGGACCGGCACTTGTGTCGACGCAACTCTGCCCTGCCAGAATAAAGCATCTCAGTCGGACAACCTCCATGACCTTGAGGGATCCTTTCAGCCCAAAGACCCGAGCTGTTCTCAGCTCCTTGCCCTAGAGCCCGTACCCTCCTGGAAGTGGACCAGTCTGCCTCTTGCGGGACCGCCTTCACTGCCATGCCTACCGCGACCTCTTTGTGACATTCTGACGATGGCAGAACTCCTCCATCCGATTTACAGCAGCCTGCTGTCAGTGATGGTAGCTGTGTCGGCGGTCTGCTGAACCCCTTGCTGCTTCCTTGCTCTCAGTTGACGGCAAGGGTGAATATAATTGCTGGTATCAACCGCCTCAGTGTAGATACTGAATTCTGCACCTTCTAGGTGTACTGCACTCGGTGTTGGTCTCAGGCACCTGAAGACTGGACTGGAACTGTAAGTGGCATACTTGCTTGTTTCACCGCATAATTGTTTGCCTCCACAGGATAATATTGAGCTACTCTGAAATTGTACTATCAACTTCTGAATCTGAACAGTATTTTTAATTAAAAACTTACTTATCTGATTGCAAAGACCTTAGACTTAAAATAAGTGTATTTTTCTAAAAACTGGTCTGGATCTTGAGTTGTATGTCCATTGTTGATCACTGTTGTGCAATAATGTCTTACACTCTCTTTTTTATGCCTACGGATGATCACCAATACTACCACTAATCAATAACTTTGGGGTTTACGTTGAGCCCTGTACATTTTTGGGGAACCGCTGGACTCTGTGCATGGTATTATAACTTAGTTGTATTATCATATACAGAGCCGGCTTCCTACAGTCATCCAGTTGGTGAAGTTGGTTCTGAAGAACTATCTAGGATCAAATGCCTTATGTACAGGTATGTTGAATAATGCTCTCTCCAGGTCCTCTCCAGGTCCTTTCAGGCAATCTGCAGTCCACATCACATTCTTGTACACTTTGCTGGATGTCAGCACAATCAACGGCACAACTATTGTCCCACATTTGGGCACACAATTTCTGTAGTAACCAGTGAGTCTAAAAAGGCCCCTCTTGGATCTGGATGGTGGCAGGTTCCCACTTCAACATAGACTGGATCTTGGCAGCATATCATTCTAATGCCTAACTGATATCCAAGATAAGGGTTATGAAATGTGTACAATTTGCCTTTACCTAACACTTTTGTGAAAAAGATTTGAAATTATGGGAAATGCAAAAACCAGCATCCTCGCATTCATTGTGAATTTCACTAAGAAAAGAGCACAAAACCCACAATCATCACAGACAACTGCCGCTTGCATTCTGGTTGGTCACGTTGTTCTTGTATCCCTAAATGTATTCCACAAATGGCATATAATTGTGTAACACGGCATAATAGTGTAATACCAGGAATTTGGCAAAACATGTGTAAACCGAATTTATCGAAATTACAGGAAATTACACTGCCATAACAAAACTAGTGCCATGGCCTAGGCCAATGTTGAATACAAAGGACTGCCACACCTGGCACTTGGTTTGTTTGGTGGTTATCTTCACACCCTGTATCCTGATCAGCACCTATTCTAGGTGCCTGAGGGGGTCGTCCTATGAATTACTAAAGGCATCAATATCATCAAGGTTCACTATGAAGAATTCCTCTAACCCTGAGAGAACATGGGTCACAAAGTGTTGATAAGCAGCATTCATAAGTTAAAACTGCAGTACCCTGAGCTGATATAACCCCATCTAGCTTTAACAAGCATTGACATAGCCAATTGGTCTCGCTTTTGGGACGTTATAAGTATTTCGTTGGAAAGGTATGAGGAGTGTGGAAATGAAGGAAGGGTGATCACAAGGGAGGAGAGGAAGGCGTAGGAGACATTCAGGTAGTGATACAGGAATATGGGAACAAGGAGATATAGGGGAGCAAGAGCACAACTATCATTATGGTGGCAGATGCAGTGGCACTGGGTCCAGGGTGTGAAGGGGGGGCCTACACACGCCCATTAAGGCTGTACTATTACTGTATAATCAAATAGAATAGGGACATTTTCCTTACATTCATTAGGCCCACAGCATCTTTACTGCATCGTAGCAATGTCCCCATTGTATCAATCAATCAATCAATCACTACATTTATAAAGCGCGCTACATACCCGTGAGGGTCTCAAGGCGCTGGGGGGAGGGGGTGCCGCTACTGGTCAAAGAGCCAGGTCTTGAGGAGTCTTCTGAAGGCCAGCAGGTCCTGAGTCTGTCGTAGACTTGTGGGGAGAGCTTTCCCGGTCTTGGCTGCGAGGTAGGAGAAGGATCTGCCGCCGGCGGTGGTTTTCCGGAAGCGAGGAACAGTGGCGAGGGCGAGGTTGGCTGAGCGCAGGTTTCGGGTGGGGGTGTGGAAGCTGAGACGGTTGTTGAGGTATGTAGGTCCGGTGTTGTGTAGGGCTTTGTGTGCGTGGATGAGGAGTTTGAAGGTGATCCTCTTGTTGATGGAGAGCCAATCAAATTGCTCCATTTCCTACTGCAGCCTCATTTCAGATACCTGCTCCTGCTAGCGTGAAACAGGAGATCTTGTTCTGAATAATAATTTAAATCCTGTGTGTCTATGAGGTGTCCGCACTGTTGAAATGTGAGAGCCAGGAATGACGCTAGAGGGTTAACAATATTTTTTACTTCACCACAGAAGCCAGAGATGAGTGGTGGTCACAGAAGAAGGAACTGAAGGGAAGGTTTGAAACGGATGCAAGGGGACCGAAAACAAAAAGTAAAGTTTTAGGATCACCTATTCACATTTATACTTGAGATTAAATACGTATCTTCCGAGTCCGCACATTTAACTGCCTGTTGTACTTCAGTCACTACCTGAACGGCGGGAATCCAGGTCAACCCTTGAAACTGGTATACGCGGAAATTGAGGAGAGCGGTTGGTTTTGACGACTGACTATGAGCGACGCCCGGGTGCGGTATTTGTACACTAGTGTATTTAATATGCATCTATCTTTAAATCAGCGTACCTAACTTGCTATCCGTAGTACTGCGCTGGTTTCCTGACATGCTGCTCTTCATGAAAACCACATGAGCAGCTGTAACGGGACACGCCAAGCGATCACTGAATGACAATGCCAAAAAACACTTAAACATAACATTCTACTTCAAGACGGTAAATCAATCTACCACACGGTATGTTTCCCAGATAATTAGATTCACGAATAGCCTGCAAGTGCTCCGCCTCACCTGTAAATAATCAACCTTGCGTTGCCAAAGAAAGTACACGGGCCTCATTTATGAGGCTGTGCATCACTTTTACGCCGCCGGTCCATCACCTTTTGTGACGCACCAGTGGTGTAAAAAAATGGGCCTTGTTGCGCCATATTTACAAAGTGAATCATCTAGGTAGATGCGTCACTTTGTAAACCCCTGCACCACATTATACCTGCGCCAGGTATAATGTATGCAAGGGGGGGCGTATTGATGCAAGAAAGGGTCGTAGAAGTGACGCAGTGAAATCTATGAGATTTCACTGCGTCACTTCTAGGACGCCGTTGCGTTAAAATCTTGCGCCTGCCTCACAGCAGGCGTAAGACTGACGCAGGCCCTTTCACACTTGCCCCATGTGAAAGGACGCATTGCTGGAGTTGCGTCACTTTTGTGACACACTCCAGCAATGCGTCACTTTTGCGCTTACAGATACGTCAGAAATACTGACGTATCTCAAACTCCTTGCGCAATGATGTGTCATATTGTAAATATGATGCATCATTGGGGTCGCAAGGAGGGCGCAATGAAAAGTGACGCATCGCTGTTTTCTCGCAGCGATGCGTCACTTTTCATAAATGAGGCCCACGGTGTTTACTGTACCTGTCTGGTTGAGAGGCTTCACATATTCCTTCAGAAGTGTGGAAAAAAGCTTCACTTCCGCACCAAAACGTTAGCCCTCCACGCCCAACAGTCCAGTCAGAAGTGGCCCAGATCGGGCACAGTCCGTCACAGGAAGAGTGAACACACCAATACACGTCCGTTCCCTCGGGCTATCTGACTCATCGTGTGCTCCTCGTCAGCGGAGCTCGTCACATCGAACTGATTGGTAGTGTCCATGCCCTGAGCTTTATTATTTCTTTCAAGCACCAATTAGACGCGCAGGCGGGCAGCGATGGAGATGCAGTGGTGGGGGGATGGGTGGAGGGTGATGGGTCGGGAGAGAGGGGGCTAAGGCACACGCTGTCCTGAGTGAACCCGTTGAGAAGTGCAGGATGACCGCCAATCCCTGCACAGGCGAGTAATATCTGCTCGGCTTCTAGCAATTTATGCAAAGAGTCTAAGCATAAAGGGAGCTCCAGGGACTGGTACAATAAAGGTTATTTACACGTATCCTCATTTTCAGCGGGAATGATAATAAATATTTTATTAGTTCAGACCACAGGTTGACTACTTATCGTCTACAGTTCGGTGCCATAAAAGACAATCTCCACATAGGTAATAAATGTCAAAATATCCCAAAGGGGCTTTCGAAAGAAGAAACAAGCAACAAACACCAGCGCCTCGTGGGGCGGGGGGGGAGGGGGAGAGGTGGGGGTGGGCCATTCAATCGCAGGAGCGCTACTTGCTGCCAGATGGTAACGCGCTCTCCCACGACTGAAACTCCTGACGTGCTCGCGTTGCCATTGAAGGCAATGGCAAACCATGCACGTGCTTGGCTGAAAAGCCTAAGCGTTCGGAAAAGGTCTTTTTCCTTTGCAGCGCATGCGCATTGCGAAGGACGAGACCTAAAATGAAGTTCCTTCCTTGGCACTAGCCACTAAACTAATCTGCCAATAGCCTCTTATCACATCAGAAGTGTTTAATTAGTGAGCAAGACGCAGCAGGTTCACTAGCTTATCAGTTTTGGAGATCAGGTTGCACCAGTCTTCGGTATTTCACTTCGAACTTAGTAGGAAACACAAAAGCATTAGCATCTGGATCATTTCCTGGGCAGAAACGACATTGCACTTGCCCTTGGGCTATCAGAATGTTTAATCTCCCCCAGTTCAAGAATATGGCAACTTCTGCCTTTATGCACTGCTGGGCCCTCATTATACATATGGTGCACTTTTCCTGTTTGCGCCATGGCACACCTTTAAATGGGTGCGCCCTGTACAAACAGGGAAAGTGCGCCCTATTACAGTGAATGTGCTGCCCTGAGGGTAGTCGGAAACTTGTGCTGCCCAGGTGGAATCCCATTCAAGTGAAAAATAGCCCGGCTATTTTAAAGGCGCTCCATGTTTCACGTTCAGGCGGCAAAACTACCTGCACTTTAAAGAGGGATTATTGGCCCCTTTGCAGGCAGGTGCAGTGAGAGACTGCACCCGCCTACAAGGGGATGTCTGTAGAATCCTTAGGACCCTCTTTCCCTACCCAGAGGGCTGCCATCAGGGGGAGCACTGGCAGTGTGCCACATTTTTCTGTTGCACTTTCGATGCATCTCCTGACTGCTTCTTTGCCTTTGTGCCCATATCCAGAATATGGCACAGGCTCAGAGGCAAATCGATTCCCTCATTTGCATGGGGCCATGCACCCATGCAAATGATGGCGCTCCCTCTTGAGACAGCACTGGTACTACATGTGCGCCAGTGCTATCTGTATTACAAGTGGGACTGCACAAGCATTTACTGCCCCTTCTGTAACATCATAGTGCCCCGGGGGAGCACAAAGCGGGTGCACAAGCCCATTGCACCTCCTAGGCACTTTTTGTAATACAGCCCCTAGAAATGGC
Organism: Lissotriton helveticus; assembly: GCF_964261635.1. Classification (NCBI taxonomy): domain Eukaryota; kingdom Metazoa; phylum Chordata; class Amphibia; order Caudata; family Salamandridae; genus Lissotriton; species Lissotriton helveticus. Next base: position 1,764,094,634 of record NC_136068.1, read on the forward strand.
CAGACATCCAGTCAGTCTTGTCCTTAACTGACAAGCTGTCGGTGTCATAGACACAGACAGGTGTCAACAGAGGAGTCAGTGAAAAGAGAAGGGGCAATCCTCTTTCTTCTGCTCAGGTATTAGCTAGGGTAAACGTTTTACCCAATTGAAAGAACCATCCTTCACATCACCTTGCAGTGGGACAGGGAGAGATGCACAGACTTTGTCCACCTTCTCTTCCTTGCCATAATGTTTACAGTGTAGTCTCTCAAGAGGTTTGGCTTAAGCCGCTGCAAATGGACCAGCCTCTTCGGGCTCCCTTGTGGCCCATTTGTCCACCAAGTAGTTAACCTGAGAGATCAACTTCACTAACTTGTACAGCCCACATCTCTAACCCTCCAAAGCTCGTGGACAAATGGGCTTCAGCACCAACATCCCCAGGAGGGCTCATTTATGCACCATTGCATTTGCAACTTGGAGAGAGTAAGAAAGTTCAAAATACTTTGACTTTGCAAAGTGCAGGTTTGCAACTACAAAATAGCTTTGTACGTCACTCCCTAAATGTGGTTAGTAGAGCATATAAACGTGTGGAAACATGCCTACTACCTGAGGAAGAAAGTCAGCAGATACTTTCATCTCATATGTGGACCTATTGCCATAAAGAAATAGATTACTCCCAAAATGACAGCCACGTTTGTATACTAGCAGATGCCATCATTTGACATGGGGCATGAAGAATCATTACACAGCCTGCATGTTTAGCTACATGTGTAATAAACAACTGTCAACCATTCCCCCAGTCATATAATAAGTTCTACTAGGAAGACAGTTGCACTTTGCTTTCCCACATCTATCAGAATATGTTTCCACATACCTGATTGGTTGTGAGAACCTCCATGACAATAGAAATGCCTCATGCTTTGGAATAAAGGGATAAAAGACATTGGGGCCCATTAGGATGGCGGGCAGATTGCCCCCGCCAGGCTGGGGGCCATCCACCCGCCATCCGCACCTAAATTCCCCCCGCCATATTAGGATGACAGGTGGACCGCGGCGGATGGAAAGACCGTCTGCCGCTTTTCCGCCCTGGTCACCTTGCGACCGGGGCGGAAAAGGTTTAATATGGTGGCGGTGTCTAATAGACACCGCCAGCCATATTATGATGGGCTTGTGTAGATGCCTTTCCGCGGCATCGCGATGCCGCCACAGAAAAGCATGCGGTCTTCACTCTGGGGGCCCCCTGCGGGCCCCCAGAGTGAAGGAGAGGTGAGGGCTGCACACGGGGTGGTACCTGTGGTACCCCCCTTCATTTGCATAAACAAAGCAGCAGGCACCGCGCGGTGCCTGCCGCTTTATTTATGCAAATGCATTAATGCATTTATAGCATTGTGGCGGGCGGTGCAGAGAGCACCGTCCGCCACAATGCTATAAATGCAGGATGTGCCCGCCACTGTGGCGGGCACATCCTAATACCCCCCACGGGAACCCCGCCCTAATGGCGGGCGGTACCGAATTCTAACAGGTTGGAGGGCGGACAAAGTCCGCCCGTCATCCTAATGATCCCCTTTAGTTTTCAACACAATGTGTGAATCAGTTTCTTACAGCACTTATGCCAATTTATTGATAATAAACCCATTCTGCAAGAAAATGCTCAATAAATAAATATTTATGGCTAATAACATTATAACAATTGTTATTTATGCAAATATGCAAACGTGTATTATCTGGCCCTTTGCTTGCAATAGTTGTCTACCTTCCAATGTGTGCGAATGGCTGTTGATGCAGTCCTCAAGAAAAAACACCTTTTCAAGGTGATTATTTAATTAAAAAATAAAGTCCCAATCACAATAAGAATAGATGGGGTCTGCATACAGAAGTCTTAGTGCCCCATGGCTCCAGCTATTGGCAAAGCAGCATGACGCGCTGTTTGCATATAGGTGAATGTTTTATGCATCACAAACCTGAACTCCTATCACACTGCTTACAAAAGATTCCAGAAGATAAAACGGTGATAAACAACCTACATTTGAATTTAAGCTTTTCATTTTTACAGTATTATATAAGGCGAGATAAGAATAAGCACTGGTAAATTCAATAGATCTGCCTTTGGCTGCCAGTCTTTTCACTTGGTGAAAATGTGTTTTATTTGCTTGTGGCTTTTGTAAGATTTTACAGCTGGTAAAGCTGCCAGGCCTTTGCCAATACATTTTTAAAAAAATGACTAACAGCAAACACATTTCTTAAATCTCAAAAAGCACACATGCCATAGTAATCTCTGGCGGAGTGACTGCGTCAACCAGACTGGAGGAGGCATCGCCATTGTACAAAAGAACACCATCCGCATCACGACCAACTCCTACGACACCCTCACCACCGCCGAACACCTCCACTTCCGGATACACACCGACCCCAAGACCGCACTCAGAGGCACCCTCATCTACAGACCCCCGGGACCACGCACACAATTCAGCGAAGACATTGCAGACTTCATCAGCCCGCACGCCCTCCCCTCCACTGACTACATCCTCCTAGGGGACCTCAACTTCCACCTGGAGAACAACAAGTACAGCAACACCTCCTCCCTGCTGGACAACCTCGCCAACCTCGGACTCAAGCAACTGGTGAACACCCCTACCCACTACGCCGGCCACACGCTTGACCCAGTCTTCTCCAGCAAATACATCTCCTTCAGCCACTCCATCGGACTTCATTGGACTGACCACAGCTGCGTCCACTTCAGCTTCAGAAGAACCATGACCCACCACCACCCGCAATAGGTTCCGCGCAGGAGCTGGAACAAGATCACCGCCGACCAGCTCACCACCTCCCTCAGCCAGAACCCTCCCGCCAGCACAACGGACCCCAACAAAGCAGCCAGCAACCTCACACAGTGGATCACCAACTGCGCAGACAACCTCGCACCAATGAAGACCCCTCCCAGCAGACCCGGCAGCAAGAAAGCCTCTTGGTTCACCGACGAACTTAAGAACTCCAAGAAGAACTGCCGCACCCTCGAGAAAGCCTGGCGCAACGACCAGACCACAGGCAACATGACTGCCCTCAAGCACGCCACCCGCAAACACCACCAGCTGATCCGCACCACCAAGAAGACAGCATTCAAAGAACGACTGGACAACAACGCCCACAACAGCAAGGAACTCTTCAGCATCGTCAAACCCAGCGCCGGAAACAACGACATCACTCCCTCGCAAGACCTCTGCGACTCACTCTCCTCGTTCTTTCACAGCAAGATCGCCGACATACACAACAGCTTCGGCGCACAGACCACGCACCCAACCTCCGAACCAACGCTCCCCACCACCACCCTCCGTGCCTGGACCCCGGTCAGCACCGAAGACACCATCTGCACGATGAACACCATCCACTCCGGATCACCAACCGACCCCTGCCCCCACCACGTCTTCAACAAGGCCGACTCCATCCTCGCACCCCAACTCCGGGACATCATCAACACCTCCTTCAACACCGCCACATTCCCGGAGAGCTGGAAGCACGCCGAGCTCAGCGCCCTCCTGAAGAAACCAACAGCGGACCCCACCGACCTCAAGAACTACCGCCCCATCTAGCTCCTCCCTTTTCCTGCCAAAGTCATCGAGAAGACCGTCAACAACAGCCTGCCGCCTTCCTCAAGATGAACGGATCCCTCGACCACTCGCAGTCCGGTTTCCGAGCCAACCTCAGCAACGAGACCGCCCTCATCGCAGCCACTGACGACATCAGATCCCTGCTCGACAATGGGGAAACAGCGGCCCTCATCCTCCTGGACTTCTCTGCAGCGTTCAACACTGTCTGCCACCGCACCCTAGCGCAACGCCTCAGCAACATCGGAATCCAAGAGAAGGCACTGGAGTGGATCATCTCGTTCCTCGCCGGAAGAACCCAGAGAGTCCGCCTCCCCCCGTTCAGATCCGAGGCCACGAAGTCATCTGCGGCGTACCACAAGGATCATCACTTAGCCCCACCCTCTTCAACGTCTACATGAGCCCCCTCGCAGCCATCGCACGCCAACACAACCTCAACATCATCTCCTACGCCGACGACACCCAGCTGTTCCTCTCCCTCACCAACAACCCCGCCACCGCCAGAACCAGCCTCCACGAAGGGATGAAAGACGTCGCAGAGTGGATGAAGAACAGCCCCCTGAAACTGAACTCAGACAAGACGGAAGTCCTCATGATGGGATCATCGCCCTCCGCCTGGGACGACTCCTGGTGGCCCCCTGCCCTGGGCACCACTCCCAAGCGAATGGACCACGCACGTAACCTGGGCTTCATCCTGGACTCCTCCCTCTCGATGACCAGACAAGTCAACGCCGTCTCATCATCGTGCTTCAACACCCTGCGCATGCTCCGATAGATCTACCGATGGATCCCCACCGAAACCAGGAAGACGGTCACCGAGGCACTCGTCACCAGCCGACTGGACTACCCTCTACGCCGGAACCACAGCCAAACTTCAGAAAAGACTCCAACGCATCCAGAACGCCTCCGCACAACTCGTCCTGGACATCCCCCGACACAGCCACATCTCCAGACATCTGAGAGACCTGCACTGGCTCCCCGTCAGCAAGAGGATCACGTTCAGACTCCTCACCCACGCACACAATGCTCTCCACGACCTGGGCCCCAGGTACCTTAACAACCGCCTGACCTTCTACACTCCCACCCGCCAGCTACGATCGACCAGCCTCGCCCTGCCACCGTTCCACGCATCCGCAGAGCCACCACCGGAGGAAGATCCTTCTCCTACCTGGCAGCCAAGACATGGAACTCCCTCCCCACCCACCTCCGGCTAACCCAGGACCACCTCTCCTTCAGGAACCAACTCAAGACCTGGCTTTTCGAGCAGTAGCGGACCCCTCTCCTCCAGCGCCTTGAGACCCCTCTGGGTGAGTAGCGCGCTATACAAATGTTATGATTGATTGATTGATTGAACTACTTTGTGTGCAGAGGTGCTCCTTGTGAAGGGAAAGAATGGGGTCCCTCACAATGAAGTCAGACAGGGTCTAAAATGAGTTGATCCACTGCCTCATATTGTTGTGGGTGGAAGAACGGCGTGAATGACATAAAAGACCAATGGATGAACACAGCTGGATATAAGCCCCTATACCTACATCAAATATATACAATGTTGAAAAAAACCAAAAGATCTTGGCTAATTCCAGACTAAGAATCACAAGACAATGGTTTATGGAAAAAATGCCTTTTCTGTCATGTGGTTCTTTTCCTGAACTCTTATTCAATATGTTTCGTCATGGTCCAAGCTCTTCTCTCAGTGAGCATTCCCTGGGACCCAGGATGAGAATACACTGAAGACTGCAATTTCTTCTCAAATAGCTGTAAAGCTTCATGGTCCACCACAGATAGCAAATGGAGCACTGATGCCCAAAAGTTCTGCTGCCTCTTGTTTTGGGGTGCATTGTAAGCACTGGGGCATTGAGGCAGTGGAGGCGGGTTGAAAATTACCTCAAGCATATTTGTACCAGCTCTTTTCTGGTTTATAACTGAGAACAAATTGTGCTGGCTCTGGTTTGCACCTACATTTGACACTGTATTTGAGCTGGTGATAAAATTCCACAAACATGGAAATCACACACAGAACACAGCATTTATGCCACTATTCCAGGTATTTTTTGCAGCCAGCTCGAAGGCTGAAGCACTTGAAGTAAACACACTGGTAACAAGCATTTGCAATGCAATAGGTCTCGCATTAGGAAAGTTTGAGCCATTGGTATTGTAAATTACATTTTTTTTATTTATGTGTTGGTTGTGAAAATAGCTAAAGTAATAGCTTTGTCATTTACAATGCCAATAGTTTTAACTTTCACAAATGTGACACCTATAGCATTTGTAATGCAATATGTGTTGTATTTTCACGAAACTCCAAGAACAGAAGTGAAATATTAACATTTTTTTGTGACATTTATAAGACAGACGTCATTGTTGTTCGAGTACTTTACGCTGGCACACCTCTTAAAATTATGCAGAGTACGCATGATCTGTATTAGCCGCAGTAAGATTGTTTTTAATGAAAAGTGAAATTGAACTATTGTAAATAGCAGCTTTTGAAACTGAATAAAATTGTTAAATACATAATGGTTGGACAAGACCCTATGCAGCGTTTCAAATCATATTTACTAACATAGAACTGGAAGATGCTGCCAGAAAGAGCATTAGAAACCAACACCTACAAATTATAATGTAACCTGAATGTATTGCCTTAAATCATTCAAGTAATGTGACTTGGAAGAGTAAGTGCAGATTCTGTTGTTCACAATAGAAGTTGTGAGGGCAATCTGCAGCAGAAAGGATGCTTGTGAAAGCAGCAAGGCTATAAAATAGTGCTTAAGGCGCAATCCCCAAAAAGTTCTCAGAGAATGTGATATCATTAAAGCTGTGTTTTTGAGCCGTGATAAGTATTATAATGGGATGGGGAAATGAGCTACTGTGAATAAAATACTTCCGGGCTGTGTATGTGTGTGAGCGTGAGTGTGTGTGTGTGTCTTGGAGTCTGTGTGTATGCGTGTGTAACTGTGGGGGAGGAGGAGGAGGGGGTTGCCTGTCTGGGTGCCTGCGTGTCTGTGTAAGTGTAAGTGCGAGTGCGCGCGCGTGTGTGTGTGTGTGTGTCTGTCTGTGTGCATGCATGCATGCGCGTTAGGCTGGGAGTATGGGAGGGCGGTGCAGGACGGAACGTGCGTGTTCGCGCACACGAATCCAGCCTGAAAAAGCTTGTGCCCCCTCTTGTCCTCCTTCCCCCGTAACAGATAACTATTGGTCTCCAGCTGGACAAATGCATCCTTGCGGATGCATTGCCAGCGAGACCTAATAAAGGGCTCATTGGGTGTGTCCAACGAGGGGCTAGAATTATGGGAGAAGTTGAGTGAGAGGAAGAGTGACGATGTCGAGCAGTTGGGATGGGTCTGTGATGGAATGGGCTGCTGGTTAGGAGTCGAGGTACACCCGTGATTGGACCATGAGTAGCTGCTGCAAGGATGCATGGTATAGATCTGCCCACATCATCTTCTGGTATGACGTAGAGAACAAGCTGAATACACGCTAATGTGAAAATAAAGCGAGTGGTGAGATGTAAGTTACTGGTGCAATGCACAGGGCGTATGTGAGTGCATGTAAACTATCGGGATAATGCATGGGACAGACATGATCACGGAAGCTGCTTTAAAAACTGGGTGTGTATGAGCACGCTGAGCTGCGGAGAATAATGCGATATGCACGTCACCTGCTAATAGATTACATACCAGCTGCTGCACTTTTATAGGGGCATACCAGCTTCTGAAACAATCGCTTCTTTACAGGCCGGCAGAATGGTGGCGATCGATACCGGAATCCGCCACAGATATGCAATAGATGGCTGTAGAATGCGTATTAGCTGTCAGTGCAGAGGGTTCCTTGTTTGTCCATCAGTTTCTGAGGGTTTTCACACCATCTGTGAGGAAGTAAAGGTGACCTGTTCGTGGTCACCAGCAATCAGAATAATGTACGGACAGATGTGCCCATATAGTGTGAAAGATAGCGTCCGACAGATGTGCTTCAGCTGCTGATGTAATGCAATTGCGAAATATGCCGACATCAGCTGCTAAGCGGATGCATTTGATATATTTGTATACATCAACTCTTGTTGCGAGAAAGCAGCATGCGGATGTGAGCACTGACTGAGAAAGGGAAATGTTGGTACCAGCTGTTTGTAGAATGCATGCGAAGTATACACAAGTCAGTTGCTAAGTAAGGAAGTGGGCTAGCTGTCTACCAATCGAGTGTACACACGGGCGCTCACCACCTGCCAAAATAATGCCGGTGACCGGTGTCTGCATCAGCTGCCAGGGGAAGTGGCAGGCAGATGAGTCTATGTTTCCTACTTTGCTGAACAAATTCAGAATCCTATGTTTTGCCGGCAGTGTTTTGGAAGATGAATGTGTGCATATCACTCACCGGAAGAGTGTATTCGACAAACGTGTACATGCGCTGGTACAGTAGACTGTGCAGACATAACTGAACACTGGGAACGGATGATTGCACATAAACTGCTGGGGAAATATGTTTGCGCATTAGCTACTTGGAGAATGCTGCAGATGTGCAAACAGCACCTGGAAGATGTGTACGTAAAACTTCTGATACAGTACACGTGTACAAGCTGAATACACGCTAATGTGAAAATAAAGCGAGTGGTGAGATGTAAGTTACTGGTGCAATATGTGTTGTATTTTCACGAAACTCCAAGAACAGAAGTGAAATATTAACATTTTTTTGTGACATTTATAAGACAGACGTCATTGTTGTTCGAGTACTTTACGCTGGCACACCTCTTAAAATTATGCAGAGTACGCATGATCTGTATTAGCCGCAGTAAGATTGTTTTTAATGAAAAGTGAAATTGAACTATTGTAAATAGCAGCTTTTGAAACTGAATAAAATTGTTAAATACATAATGGTTGGACAAGACCCTATGCAGCGTTTCAAATCATATTTACTAACATAGAACTGGAAGATGCTGCCAGAAAGAGCATTAGAAACCAACACCTACAAATTATAATGTAACCTGAATGTATTGCCTTAAATCATTCAAGTAATGTGACTTGGAAGAGTAAGTGCAGATTCTGTTGTTCACAATAGAAGTTGTGAGGGCAATCTGCAGCAGAAAGGATGCATGTGAAAGCAGCAAGGCTATAAAATAGTGCTTAAGGCGCAATCCCCAAAAAGTTCTCAGAGAATGTGATATCATTAAAGCTGTGTTTTTGAGCCGTGATAAGTATTATAATGGGATGGGGAAATGAGCTACTGTGAATAAAATACTTCCGGGCTGTGTATGTGTGTGAGCGTGAGTGTGTGTGTGTGTCTTGGAGTCTGTGTGTATGCGTGTGTAACTGTGGGGGAGGAGGAGGAGGGGGTTGCCTGTCTGGGTGCCTGCGTGTCTGTGTAAGTGTAAGTGCGAGTGCGCGCGCGTGTGTGTGTGTGTGTGTCTGTCTGTGTGCATGCATGCATGCGCGTTAGGCTGGGAGTATGGGAGGGCGGTGCAGGACGGAACGTGCGTGTTCGCGCACACGAATCCAGCCTGAAAAAGCTTGTGCCCCCTCTTGTCCTCCTTCCCCCGTAACAGATAACTATTGGTCTCCAGCTGGACAAATGCATCCTTGCGGATGCATTGCCAGCGAGACCTAATAAAGGGCTCATTGGGTGTGTCCAACGAGGGGCTAGAATTATGGGAGAAGTTGAGTGAGAGGAAGAGTGACGATGTCGAGCAGTTGGGATGGGTCTGTGATGGAATGGGCTGCTGGTTAGGAGTCGAGGTACACCCGTGATTGGACCATGAGTAGCTGCTGCAAGGATGCATGGTATAGATCTGCCCACATCATCTTCTGGTATGACGTAGAGAACAAGCTGAATACACGCTAATGTGAAAATAAAGCGAGTGGTGAGATGTAAGTTACTGGTGCAATGCACAGGGCGTATGTGAGTGCATGTAAACTATCGGGATAATGCATGGGACAGACATGATCACGGAAGCTGCTTTAAAAACTGGGTGTGTATGAGCACGCTGAGCTGCGGAGAATAATGCGATATGCACGTCACCTGCTAATAGATTACATACCAGCTGCTGCACTTTTATAGGGGCATACCAGCTTCTGAAACAATCGCTTCTTTACAGGCCGGCAGAATGGTGGCGATCGATACCGGAATCCGCCACAGATATGCAATAGATGGCTGTAGAATGCGTATTAGCTGTCAGTGCAGAGGGTTCCTTGTTTGTCCATCAGTTTCTGAGGGTTTTCACACCATCTGTGAGGAAGTAAAGGTGACCTGTTCGTGGTCACCAGCAATCAGAATAATGTACGGACAGATGTGCCCATATAGTGTGAAAGATAGCGTCCGACAGATGTGCTTCAGCTGCTGATGTAATGCAATTGCGAAATATGCCGACATCAGCTGCTAAGCGGATGCATTTGATATATTTGTATACATCAACTCTTGTTGCGAGAAAGCAGCATGCGGATGTGAGCACTGACTGAGAAAGGGAAATGTTGGTACCAGCTGTTTGTAGAATGCATGCGAAGTATACACAAGTCAGTTGCTAAGTAAGGAAGTGGGCTAGCTGTCTACCAATCGAGTGTACACACGGGCGCTCACCACCTGCCAAAATAATGCCGGTGACCGGTGTCTGCATCAGCTGCCAGGGGAAGTGGCAGGCAGATGAGTCTATGTTTCCTACTTTGCTGAACAAATTCAGAATCCTATGTTTTGCCGGCAGTGTTTTGGAAGATGAATGTGTGCATATCACTCACCGGAAGAGTGTATTCGACAAACGTGTACATGCGCTGGTACAGTAGACTGTGCAGACATAACTGAACACTGGGAACGGATGATTGCACATAAACTGCTGGGGAAATATGTTTGCGCATTAGCTACTTGGAGAATGCTGCAGATGTGCAAACAGCACCTGGAAGATGTGTACGTAAAACTTCTGATACAGTACACGTGTACAAGCTGAATACACGCTAATGTGAAAATAAAGCGAGTGGTGAGATGTAAGTTACTGGTGCAATGCACAGGGCGTATGTGAGTGCATGTAAACTATCGGGACAATGCATGGGACAGACATGAGCACGGAAGCTGCTTTAAAAACTGGGTGTGTATGAGCACGCTGAGCTGCGGAGAATCATGCGATATGCACGTCACCTGCTAATAGATTACATACCAGCTGCTGCGCTTTTATAGGGGCATACCAGCTTCTGAAACAATCGCTTCCGATACCAGCCGACTGAAGAGACATGATTACTCCTTGAATAAAACGAAGTACGGTGACACGAGGTCGCGGGGAAAAAACCCACGTCACCAGCCACACCATATCCCAAATACATGAATACATGAATAAATAAATACCGCCTTCGGGTAAAGTCCGCCCTATATAAAAATGCTTAAATACATAAATAAATAAATAGCGCCTTCGGGTAAAGTCCGCGCTATATAAAAATGCATAACTAACTAAAAATATAAATAACGCAAATCACCGCCGTCACTTTGCCGGCCTGCGACCAGGAAGTCAGGCAGGCCGGCGCGACAACCGGAAACAGGAAGTAGGAGGGCGGGAGCCTACCCCGCCTCCCACGGAAGAGCCGCGATTGGTTGCAGCACCGGAGCAGGCAGGAGCCTACCCTGCGCCCCGGTGCCGAAGAATGGAGGAAGAGTCCTGCTGCCGGTGAGTGGGGCTTCGCTTTGTGGCTGGCCTGCGAGGATGGGAGGGGGGCATGTGTGGGCGCACGCGCGGCGGCGGCCTGTGTATGTGTGTGAGCGTGCGTGTGTCTTGGAGTCTGTGTGTATGCGTGTGTGACTGTGGGGGAGGAGGAGGAGGGGGTTGCCTGTCTGGGTGCCTGCGTGTCTGTGTAAGTGCGAGTGCGCGCGCGTGTGTGTGTGTGTGTCTGTCTGTGTGCATGCATGCATGCGCGTTAGGCTGGGAGTATGGGAGGGCGGCGCAGGACGGAACGTGCGCGTTCGCGCACACGAATCCAGCCTGGAAAAACTTGTGCACCCTCTCGTCCGTCCTTCCCTCGAGACAGCTAACTATACGTCTCCAACCCTGGACGCATCTTTTGGATGCTAATTCCAGGGCGAGACCTAAAAACTGCATAACTATTAGTTGGATCAATTACCACCTCATTGATAGGATACCCATTGATTTGAGGGAATGTCTGCATCCCTGCGCTGGTCACCTTTAGCTTCAGGAAATGTAGGAGAACATTGCTGGGCGCTGTGTGGTATTACATCCAGTCCTAGGGGCTATATCTATAATTGTGACAAAATAGTGGAGCAGAACAAAATTTGCAGTAACCAAGGTACCAAGCACTTTTTTCTTCCCTCCATTACTATTTTGTCCCTATGATCCCACACAGTGACAGTGTTGTGGTGTGTTTTTGTGCCACCACAAAATCACTGGTGCAAGTAAACTTGAAATAATATCAAATAAGCGTTTGTTCATTGCAAATGTATGTACATTTCAAGCAAAACTTGGTCCGCAAGCAGAACTTTTATATAGTTTAGGAGCAAGATTTGTACAATATCGGCCTAAATGACACAATGAATTAAGTTATGACATAACTCAAACAGTCCAAATAAAGGGCAGACTCCTCTGTGAGACTGTGAATCGTATACTCATATCTATAATTTCACAACAAAACTGGCAAATGTTCTTAGGCAAAACGAAAGGGGACAAAGTCCAGCACTAGGCATAGTATCATGGGAAGAATTTGCACCATTTGCTTCTTCTTCTTGTGTTTTGTTGCAGATCACATGTAAATAATTTTCACAATAGGTCTGGGTCCAGACCATGCACATAGTAAATTCTCCTCACAAGTGGCTGGCTCCTTGCCTTTACTGATATTCCATATGTGGCATCTAGTTGGGAAGGCTCGAGAAGATCCCCTAAAGGCTATTTGTCCTTTGATCACTTGTTGACTTCAACATGTCAATTTTCAAAGTGTTCCGTGAGGGTATCCAACATAAGAAGTGGCATAAGGCATGGTGAGTTAGCTGCATCTTCCACAACAGCTTTTGAAGCTGTTATTTGTTCTAGAAAGTTAGGTATCACGGATTTGGGTTTCCAATATTGATCGGGTTTGTGAATCCACCGTTGAGTTAGATTTTGATTTTATGGCAGTGTCATTTGTTGCCTGAGAAGTTTCTTCAATGAAGACATTCTCCAACACGGCGAGGATGGATGTACGGAACTTCTCTTTGAAGTCGTGGCCCACAAAGACATACAAAATGGGGTTGATGCAGCTGTTGATGAATGCAAGGCTGGAGGTGATGGGCACACCAATGTCCTGCAGTTTACCTGTACCATCCCCTTGAGCATGCACAGCTAGCTCCAGAAAGGAGAACATGGTAGGGGAACCAGCAGATACAGAAGCACACAATGACTGCAATGATGATCTTGAATGGTTTGCTGGATGTTGCCAGGCGATTTCTGCTCAACCTTATAGCAATAGTGATATAACAAATCACAATGACGGAGAAGGGTAAGAAAAATCCTATCACAAACCTTGCCCAAATTAGAGCTGAGTATCTGCGTATCCCAACTACATATGTTTCTTCATCATCCAACCCAAATTCATTGTAGCAATTTATAACTGTCCCATTTAGTTCCCTAAGAGCAGTGGTTCGGAAAATAAAATATGGCAGGCTTACTATCAAAGATGCACCCCACACCGCCAGGGCTATGAAGATGGCCAGCTGCGGAGTCCTGTGGTTCTGAGACCACACGGGCCTGATCACCGAGATACAACGATCAATGCTGATCACCATCAGAAAGAAGATGCTGGCAAACATGTTCAGGAAGGCCACAGTGCTGTTTAACTTGCACAGGAATTTGCCGAATGGCCAGTGGAAGCCCAAGGCGATGTAGGTAATGCTAAGGGGCAAGAAGAAGGTGAAGATGAAGTCGGCGATGGCGAGGTTCAGAAACCACACAGTATTGACGGTTCTCTTCATCTTAAAGCCGGTGACCCAGATCACTAGACCATTCCCTGTCACCCCCAAGAAGAAAGCGACAAAGTGAATGAACATGGTAAACCCATGCAATGCTGCCTTGGTGCCTTCATCCTCCTCCTCGTAACAGTAATAGTAGTCACCAGGGGTTGTGAACTCTTCTGGACCAGTAAAGTTTGTCGATAGTGGTGGAAAGGCGGTGAATACTGACAATGGTGAAAAGGTTGTGATATTGACTGAGGATTCTGGAAAGGTTGTAGTATTGAGGGAGTAGGGTTCCAGCGAAGCAGAAGTCTTCAACTCTGTATTTGATGTCATATTCTCCATCCTTTGGGATTGATCTAACTTTCTGAAAAGAAAAACAAAATGAAGAATCAGATCGTACATTGAAATACTTATTATTACTACAGTAGGGCTTTGTGTATGGATCACACTTCTGCACGTTCTCTGCAAGCCACAGCGCCCAAAGGACACGCCAGTGGCAGGCTGTGAGCTATATAAACGTTAGTAACATAAGATAGATTGAATCAGGGTACAATATTTATTTTATTACGATATTCACCAAAATAAGACATTTAAGAGTGATGAAAAGTGATTGAAGTGAATGACAAATGTTTCCGAAAACTTCCACTAAAAATCAATTTCTGGAATACTGTTCTTATTTTGTGATTAAGAAATAATCAATAAAATAACAGTCACTCTTATGGGGATCAGACACGTAGGGGGCCATTAGGATGGTGGGCGGACTTTGCCCGCCCGCCATCCTCACGGTACTTGGGACCGCCCGCCATAAGGGCAGGGGTCCTGTGGGGGGGTATTAGGATGCGCCCGCCACAGTGATGGGCGCATCCTGCATATTTAACATTGTGGTGGGCGGTGCTCTCAGCACCGCCCGCCACAATGCTAAAAATGCATGTATGCATTTGCACACACAAAGCGGCAGGCACCGCGTGGTGCCTGCCGCTTTGTCTATGCAAATGCAGGGCGGTATCACAGGTACCCCCGTGTGCACCCCCACCTCGCCTTCACTCTGGGGGCCAGCAGGGGGCCCCCAAAGTGAAGACCGCCTGCCTTAAGGCATCTGCAGAAGCCCATACTAATATGGCTGGCGGGGTCTGATAGACACCGCCACTATATTAAACCTTTTCCGCCCCGGTCGCCAGGCGACCACGGCGGAAAAGCAGCGGACGGTCTTTCCGCGGACCCCCCAGCCATGCTAATAGGGCGGGGGGTCATTCTGGTTAGGATGGCGGGCGGATTGCCCCCGCCAGGCCGGCGGTGGCTACCAACAGGCTGGCGGGGGCAATCCGCCCGCCATCCTAACGGGCCCCGTGGTATGGAAGAATTGTTTTTTCTACATAACTCATATACAACCCCTCAAAAAAATTTAAAATGTTACACGTCTCTACATAGGTATAAATTGAAGTTGGTCCCACAGAGTTAAATATACCTTTGTCCCTTAGACGAAAATGGGAGACTGTTCTTTGGGATAAAAAGACACATTTGACCCATAGACTTACTTCACTGTTTATCCCATAAATATAATTTGATGCTTGCCCCATCAACTTTTATTTTTTCTGTCACCTATGCTTACATGGGTATTCATCTTGGTCCTACAGAGTTAAAGTGCACCTACCCCATAAGCGCCAATGGCCGTGTGTCCCGGAGAATTAACCAAGCATTCCCGTGAGTCCTTCGCAGGTGTGGGTTTAAGTTGTTTGGAAAACACCAGTAATTAATTTGTAAAATGCCTCATTGTAACTGAACAGCCAGGATCAGACACATAATAGATTTATTACAAATTGAAATTAAACCTTATGTTAGACCAATATTAGTCCTTATAGGATTTCTGAGTCGCAGACATAACTGTTGATATACATACAAATGTTCCCTGGCTGTGGAAAGATCTGGAAGTCTGTAAAATCCCATTTCTCTTTTTATGTCTTTCTATATATCTTTAGCTTCAGGTTTGTTATACTTTGTGTATGTGGCTTTGGGATTCGAGTTATAAGGACTTGGAATCGATGCCCAGCCCCAGTGGCATGGTGCTAGCACATTTCGTGAGACAGTACCAAGTATCTTCCCACATGTTCTTCCACCTTCTTCACCACCGTGGTCCAGAAACCAAGAAAGGGTCTGGCAAAGGAGGGAACAGTGTTTTTTAAAAAGCTCTGATGTTCATCGTACCCCTTATGCTCAACACTGATTCACAGTGCTTGATTTGTAAAAGAATTGGTGCAGGGGCCAAAGTTTTACTGAGAAGCCTGAATCTGGTGTCACAGGATGTTGTGGGTAACAAATACCAAAGATGTCTAGTCTTTATTCCACCTCGTGCCTCTTTAATACACCACCAGACTCTCTCTGCCCCTTTGTCTCACCCTTGCGAGTTCTTTATCATCTCTGTTTCCCTCTTTCTCACAGTTATTTCATCTTTCTCTTACTCCTTCTTTCCCAATTTAGTGTGTTTCACTCTCTTGCACAGGGTCAAAGTCTGATGAGGAGAAATAAGTGCTGGTCCTCAAAACTTGTCAGTAGGTCTCACCTGCAACCACCTGCTTAAATTAAGCCCTACACAGCCCACATAATCGATCGAGACAGAACACAGTGATGGAAGATATGTGTAATAAATGATTCAAGTAGTTTTATTTTAAGATTCCCTCTATTAACCACCTCATTACGACAGTGGTAAGAACACTGGTTGACTCTATCTCTTCCTCTACCCTAAATTGATTTAAACAAAATGTCCACCCTAATACATCTACCCATGCATTGTCTTCTTCCACGACTTGGCTTTATCACAGCATCCTCCCACCCAACATCAACTTCTGCCACTACATCACCCACCCGACATCTAATTCTGCCTCTACATCACTCCATCACAACATCCAACTCCCTGGCATCTACCTCTGCCTTTATGCCACTTCATCACAACATCAACTCACCCAGGCATTTGCCTCTACATCACTCCATCACAAAATCCACTCCCTCCACATCTACTTCTGCCTCTACGTCACTCCATCACAACATCCATCCACTCAACATCTACTTCTGCCTCTACATCACTCCATCACAACATCCATCCCCTCGACATCTATTTCTGCCTCTACGTCACTCCATGACAACATCAACCAACACGAAATCTACTTCTGCCTCTATGTCACTAGATCACAAAATCCACCCACCCGACATCTACTTCTGCCTCTACGTCACTCAATGACAACATCCACCACCCAGGCATCTTCCTCTGCCTCTATGTCACTCCATCACAACAGACACCCACCCAACATTTAATTCTGCCTCTACATCACTCTCTCACAACACCCACCCAACATCTACTTCTGCCTTTGCCTCGCTCCATCACAACATTCAGTACCAGACATCTTCTTCCACCTCTAGTACACTCAATCATCTACTCACCATATCTACCACCTCTAGATCAGTTATGTATTTATATATTTGTTTACTTATGTGGTTTATATAGCATGAGACCCTTACGGGTGAGCAGTGGCGCTTTACAAGACACCTGACTAAGTGATTGAGATAAAAGAGAGACTTGGTGGATGAGATATGGGAAAAGCAACTGTAGAAAAGTGCAAGTCAAGATACCTGAGGAAAGCTGGAGAAGAGAAGAGAACTACTTTTAACAAGCACTGGCAAAGTCAATAGGTCTCGCCACTGGGACCTTTTAAGCGTTTTGCCATGGAGCACACTATCCTGGGTGCTGTGCTGCCAGGGATTTAAGAGCTAAAGAATTACTACACACGAGGTCATGTAGTCTAATTCAGGAATACATCTCTGTGGTCAACTGTAGTTCAACCATGCCTCAAGAACAAAATAGGTATAAAGTTACAATAGGAGGGTTTCAAACTAAAACAAGGAAAGGGGCTGTACGAGAGAGTTAAGTGTCTAGTTAAATGATATGTTTTTTTTATCAAGATTATGAAGGAGAGACAGACCATGCGATGGTGAGCGTGGTTAGAGTTACTAAAAATGTGTGGTGATGTGTTCACTTGTGGCCCTTCGGAAAGATTAACTGGTTATCTTTTCAATTGCTTATGACTGTACTTGGCTGTTAATCTGGTACTAATGAGGTGAAATAGTTGCCCAGATGGTGTAAACCCATGGAAGGAGACTGATGTCTGGAGCAACCACAAATGGCCAAAAGAGAACACCAGAAAAACTTTTTTACAAGGGGAAAAGGAGCACCCGAGTAACAAAACTTAATTTTTACTGGGGTCCTGAAATTATTGCATAATGTCGAATGCAGAATCATAAAAAATGAAATAATCAACAGAAAGCCCTGGCGAGCCTTCCAAATCTGCGTGCTTCCATGTTTGTTCCAAGCAATGTTTGTAGTAGTATGAATAATATCAATCATAGAAAGTGGCCAAACAGATAAAAAGGCCCACAAACCTTAAGAAACCAGCCCACACACTGACCTTTCAGACCATCCTGCGGGCACAGTGGCCCAATGGCCAGTCCGACCCTGGAAGATGTTCCATCTTTACTGTGAGAGGGTGTGTTCTTATGTTTAGTTTAATTTGTCAGGTTGAATATGTTGTGCGATTTTTTTCTGGGCGGGGGGCAAGTCACTTGAGCATCATCTAGGATAGTAGACATGCCTTGCGTAAGTACATCTAAGGCAGGGGGTGATAGGAGCGCTGTTATGTGTCGATAATGGCCAATTCATGTATTTTTTGTATCATCATTATGGATATATGCTTTAGTTTTTTCTGTGTTATGCTAGGAATTGGTGTTTATTTTCGTCCGATCTGTGGGTTTCTTTAGCGTGGACCCGGCTTCATGGGCGTTGGAGCACAACACAGCAAATTGGCAATTCCGAACTGAGATGTTGGCAGCAGATAGATGCATTGCTTCCCCGGTGGAGACTGCTGCAGAAAGCACTGTGATATCCCAGTCTTTATTATATACGGCCAGGTCCATGTGGTGTGTGTAGGTATTTGCACAGCAGGAGCAGGTGATCCATAACTTCTAAAGTGAGTCGAATATTACAAGAACGGAACCAGGGCTCGAGTCGGGGTACCACGCGGGTGGACGGTGGCCCCCCACTTATTTTACCGGGGGACGCCGTCCCACCTGCCAAAGAGCTGGACTTCACTCTTTAGCCTCTCTGGGACAAGGAGCTCGGCACCTTCCATCACGTCACTTCCTGTCGTGACGTCACTTCCGGTGACAGCGTCCCCCACTTCTTTTTTTACGACTTGCGCCCTGAACGGAACTGAGCATAACAGGGAATATATTGTTTTAAACCATCCATGCACAGTGGCATAGCTAGCTCTCTGGCCACCCTTCGCCGTCCATGCGTTTGCAGCGGCCGTAATGAAGAGCGAGGGGAGGGGGAGGGGGGCTGCTGGCAAGTATTGTCCATTTGCCACCCTACGGCAAACGAATTGAGAAGCAGGGGGAGGCGTGCTGTTGCTGCCCCGAGACAGCAGGTAATAGCAGGGGGAGGCCACCGACCCCAAATCTCGTGCCCCCGCATCCCCCCCAACTACGCCACTGCCCATGCATCAATTTCGATCTTCACATGAAACAGGATTCTTCTGGGAATCATAGACAGGTGTTTGCACTGTTTGTTCACTGTATGCAGTGCTTTAAATGGGAAATTAGAAGTGCCGGTACTCACTAATTAGACTGGGTAGGTATTTAGGGGCGTGTCTGGGGGGGGGGGTCTGGGAGCCAGGAATGTAATAATAGCCACATAAGTAAGCTTTAACACAAATACTCTGATTATCATGTAAAGCTCTTAAATGCCCATAGGCCACATTTGCGGAAAATCAAACTGGCTCCTTACATAAGAGACATAGCAAGCATCAGCTTCTATGTCATATGTGCATGACCTAATTTTTTGCAGTTTAATATTGCGCAAATTTGGGCCATGGGCATTTAAGCGATTTACATACAATCAGAACATCAGCATTAAAGCTTCCTTTTTTAAGACCCCTGGTTAAGGGAGTTGTCCAGAACCACAGGATGATGAGACGACGTCGGGATTCGACCCTGGTTCTTCAGTTCCACTCTCCGCACTTCTGACCATCTGAACTCCCTCCCGACCCACCTCCGCCTGACCCAGGACCACCTCGCCTTCAGGAAGCAGCTCAAGACCTGGCTGTTCGAGCAGTAGCGGACCCCCCCTCCCCTAGCGCCTTGAGACCCTCCGGGTGAGTAGTGCGCTATATAAATGCTTTGATTGATTGATTGATTGACCATATCCTCATTCTTGCCGCGATGCCAGAAAACCAGAGCCGCAACTAGAGTCAAATTTCAGGGGGGTGGTGGGGAGCTAATTCTTTCAGCAATAGGCAGCAGAGATGCAGGGGCTCTGAAGGGGTGAGAAACAACAAAGCCTCATTAAAAGCAATTGGAGGCAGATTTATGAATGCCTTGCGCCGCCGGTGCGTCACTTTTTCCCATGTTAAAAATGACGCACCGGCGGCGCAAGGCCTTCATAAATCTGCCCCTTGGTCTTTTAAAGACCTGTGAAGTACTTGGGTGCGGCCGTGTGCGCGCCCCGTAAACTGTCTCATCCTGGGCTGCCACACGTCAGGGGAGGGGGGCTGGGGTGTCTGAAGCCCTTTGATCCCAATGGGCTTGCTTGCCTGATGAGAACCTAAAACTGCAGGCGCACCCCAGCGCAGAAATACACAGGCTGCCAGTTGCCAGCCAGAGCAGCACCTCAGCACGCACCAACTGTTGCACGTACCTGTACTTCAGGGCCTGAGCCCTGCTGCTTCATGGAGTACCGGTACTCTTTTTTTTTTGTCCTCATATATGCCACCAGTAGATATTAGCTCTAAGTAGGCGTACTCCAGGCCACTGACACAAACAGTCCACCTTTCCTGCCCATAAGTTTGTGGATAGCCGATAGAGATCGCCCTGAGGTAAGGCCGTTTCCAGTCCTACTCCCTCTCTCGGTGTTACTCGTCACATAGGGAGGACTGGACCACTTAACCTCTGGCATAATCATTGGACTCTGTTGATTATTTCTCACACCATGTTTTTAAGGCAGACCACAAATTTACAGACTTAACTCCTCCACACATCATATCCAGTTTGCTCACCGCCATGATATTCCTAAGACAGTCCACAAATTTTGGGGGATGTTCTGATTTCCACTCTTTACAGATCTCCCTTCTGGCAATGACAACAACATAGAAAATAAACTGTGATGTACTACTGTTTATGCTATAATCAGGTGGAAGACCAAAAAAGACAAGGTTGGGTGTGCATATAATTGGTGTTAGCAATACCTCTTCCAAGAATCCGCACACCTGTCCCCAGTAACTACCTATCTCGGGGCATCCGACGAACATATGACCGTCGTCTGCTGCTGGAAATTTGCATCTTGGAGTACTGTACAGCTGAAATTTTTGACAGTTTCGCCGGAGTCCAATAAGCCCTATAAGCTGTAAACAGGTGGTTTCTTCTCAAGTTCGATGGTTTGATAATTTTTTTAGAAAGTATGAAAGAATCTACCCAGATTTTTTGTATATCGCCTGAGATCTGTACTGTGGAGGTGTCCCATAACTTGATTAATTCAGCCTCTAGATTGTCTTGACTCCCCACAAGGGTTCTATACCACTCCGCCACCTCGCCCTTCCAGCCCTTCTCCCTACTGATTAATTCTAATGGAAGACTCTCTTCATCCGTGTTCCAGTTCTGACTTCCCCACCAAGCGGACAGCTGGTAGAACTTAAATCTTGTAATAGTTCCTCCCGTTAATCTTGATAGGGTTTCCCAGCATAATAATAAAGAGCCATTACAAAGATCCCCCCATTTCGTTAGGACAGCTTTCTTTAGTGGGAGGGCTAGTTGATCCAATAAGCATTACGGAGTGCCGGGGGAATCCCAAACTGCGGCTTGGGAGTGGTAATAAGGAATGCCTAAGATTTTTCGTATCACTTGCCAGTTATCTAGAGCTGATCATAGGAGCTTTAATCGAATTTTTTTTTAAAACTTCTGGTCTCCATACTTAAAAAGAAAAAAATCTGAACTGTATGGAAGGTCTATCAGCATAGCATGAAAGAGTTTGCCATGTGAGGAAGAGTCTAACTTATTAGCTAAGAGTCTAAAGTTCTTAAACTGAAAGGCATAACAATAAAAAAGTAAGTCTGGTAGTGCCAACCGGCCAAGTTTTAATCCCCTTCTCAACTTCTTCCAGGCTATTCTGGGAGATTTTGTCGCCCAAATGAAAGAACCAATCCTCCCTTGTAAATTAGAGATATCTTTTTTGTTGAAAATCTAAGGAATAGAGTTAAACAGAAAGGTGACCTTTGGCAAGATTATCATTTTGACTAGGTTCACCCTGCCATAGATGTTTAGGGGGAGAGTGTTCCATCTAGTCAAAAGCTTTCTAACTTCTTTTACCACTATTACCCAACTAGTCTTAGGGATATCTTCCAGATTATGAGTAAGATGGATCCCCAAATATCAAATTTTTGTTTTTTCTTCTGGGATAGGGACTGGATTGTTCCAACTCATTATGTCCGTTTTATCTCTTGAGATATTGGGAGACCTGCACAGCACTTAACAGCGGTAAGGCGACATTGGGGGGAGAGGACTGCATGGAGGCAGATAAAAACACGAAAAGCTGTCAAATAACTTGTCAAAGTGATTGCAGTAGTTTAAGCAGTTTAAGCAGAGATATCAAGGCTGTAGGCGACATAGAGGGGGCTGCCTCAGCTGATCATCCCACAAAGCAGAACTCTCCAGTAAAAGAAAAGCAGGGGGAAGTCAGAAACAGATACTAGCTAAGATCGAAGCAAGAGCTGAAGAATCAAGGAGTTTGGAACTCTTCTGATACTGTTGAGAAAGGGGGTCCAACACCCATCTCCCCCTATAAACAATACAAGAAGGGTGGGGCCAGGAGGGGTAGGTCAGCTAAGGCGATAAAACAAATACAAGCGCCTAAAAGTACACCCTCGCTTAAAAGCTATTTTAAAATCATGGAGCAGGCAGTGAATTCTAAGAAGGATGCTGCAAAAAAAAGCAGGAGCTAATATAGTCTCTAATGTAGCTGAAGTAGCTGAAGTAGCTGATGCACATGATGCATATGAGGACACCAGCCTCAGTAAAGCGTTAACTCCCTTACTTCACCCTTTACTACCTTTACTACCTTTAAGTAACAAATACGCGGTATTAGACATAACCCCGAGTGAGGAGGGTTCAGAAGTAGCAGTACAGACTAGCTCAAGGCAGGATTCAATTTTGGATGTAGGAGTCACAGTGGGCGCTGCACAAACTTTTCCTCTCCCTCTAGAAGAACCTGTAAATTCAAATGCTGCTACAATTTCCCTCCCTTTGACCGCACTTGCACTCGGCGGCAATACTAAGTCTCAATCCCACCCTCCCCCAGCCCATGAGACTGTCCATGATACTCGTAGTTCAGTCCTTCAGCCTGACGGGGCAGATAGGTCAGCAGGGATGGAAAATAAAAGTGATAGAATTGGCTCTCTGCTCCATGCCCTGAGGGTAGATCTTCTGGGTAAATTTGAGATTTCTGAGAATAATAAGAGGGGTTTGCACGACAGATTTGATCTCCTAGAGGCTAAATTAGAGGGTATCAACGCCAGGACCAGTGTCTTGGAGAGTAAAGTTACGGTACTGTCAGAGACTTCCAAAGAAAACTCCAAAGACATAGAAGCCATCAAAGCACAGAATCGGACTCTATCAATGGACCTGCAAAGGTTGGAAATGCAGAGTCGACGCAATAATCTCAGGATCCTTAAAATTCCGGAAAGAGTAGAAGTGGAGGACATAAAGGGGTTCGTGTGCAGACTACTCCGTGAAGATATTTTAAAAGACCGACTGAACATTGATCTGGAAGCTGAGATTCAGCAGGTGCACAGAGATCCTTTCAGGCTGCACCCGGATCGCAAAGCACCTAGAAAGATATTAGTGTACTTTCAAACATACTGTGTTAAAGAGTTGATCCTCAGCAGAAGTCTGGCGCGTACATTGTTACACTATCGTGCTAACCCCTATCAAATAAGGTCAGATATAGGGGGCAAAACCGCTCAAAGGCAATGGGAGCTCGGCTCTAGGATGCCAGAATTGCGTTCAACAGGGGCTCAGGTACAGATGAAGTTCCCAGCTATGCTCAAGATAATGTGGAACAATAAAATGTATACCTGTCACTTCCCAGAAGAAGTTGACGATTTACTAGTTAAAATGAGAGAATAGTTAACTGATCTCCAATTTTTCGTGGGAATACTCGCTAAACAATAGGGATGAGGGTATTTTGTAAGGAATAGTAACTAATAACTGACAACTGACAAAGATAAATAGAGAACCCGCAGAAAAAAATAAAATAAATAAATAAATAATGAATTAAAAAAAAAAGGAAAAAAAAAAAGGTTTTGGGAGAAAAGACCTATATAGTATATAGTTACACGTAACAGGTGTGTTAAGGGTACAGGGCCCCCTAAAGGCGTATTCACGCCAAACAGGAGAGATGGGTTCCTCGGGGGGTGGGTGGGGAGGGTTCACAGGGGGGAGGGAAGAAACAGACGAAAATGTCCTCATTTGCCATGATTTACTATCTTTTTATATTTGAACGTAATTACAGACCACTATTGGTAATAGGTGGAGGGGTAGTCATTTCACAAAATGGTTTCAAACCTAACACCTAGCAATAAATTCCTTTCCTGGAATGTAAACGGCTTGGGGAGCCGCAAGAAACAACAAAATGTTTGTGAGTTCTTGAAAAAATCTGAAGCTTCGATATATCTTCTGCAGGAAACTCATTTGGAAGCGGAAGAGTGTAGGAAAATATTTGCAGGTTATAACTGGGTTCAGGAAATCCTCTGTTCTAAGCAAACAGGCGTTACCAGAGGGGTTGCTATGGTAGTGCGTGCTAATAAAGGGATCATGATTCATGATTGGGATACAGATCAATCTGGAAGATGGCTGGCTGCAGTTGTGTCAATTGGCGGCACTACATTTTTGTGTGGGGTGTATTATGGCCCTAATGAGGATAATGCTTGTTTCCTCCATAAGCTAGAAAAGTATATGATACAACATACAGTTCCAGTCATATTAGGAGGCGACTTTAACCTCTTATTTGATCCTCAATTAGACCGCACCTCCAAAGCCAAATACAATCCCCCAAAAAAATCCCTTTCAGCCTTAAAAAATATTATGAATGATCACACACTACGAGATGCATGGAGAGTTAAGCATGGCAATCTTAGAGAGTATTCCTTTTATAGCAAAAAATATAGCCAGTTTTCAAGGATAGACTTCTTTTTGTTAGATCAATCTCTTTTAGCCAATATTATTTCAATTTCTTATGTCCCGGTAGGTCTGTCAGATCACTCCGTGGTTGAGCTTAAAATAGCTATGAAAAACAATCCCTTAGAATACAGGTGGACATTAGATAGAACCATCCTGTTAAACGATGAGATTAGAAATAAAACCAAGGAAAGTCTATCAGAATTCTTTATGCTTAATGAGAATACAGCTTCAGATCAAATCATATGGGACACATTTAAGTCTTTACTAAGAGGAATCTACGGCTCTCATATGATTTTAAATAGGAAGCTTAAAAAAGATAGAGATACTCAAATGCTTAACTTAATCAAAATAAAGGAACAACATCTTCAATTCGCTGCTTCTGAAGATAGAGCCAGTATTCCGGGTCTTGAAAAAGAAATATTAGAATTACAAACAGAGTTTGGAGCCAGAGCTGAAAAAGTAATCAAAGATAAGTGGGAAGTGAGTAAGCTTCGTAATTTTGAATATGGTGAGAAATGTGGTGCCATGTTAGCCTGGAAGGCTAAGACAGAGAGGAGCAGAAATAATATCATTTCTTTAACTCAGCGTGGCACTGGGTTGTCTTTAACAGAAGACATAGAGATTAAAAGAGAGGCTAAATCCTTTTACGAAGAAGTATACCAGGAGAAGAGTAATCGGGAGGCGGAAGAACAAGATAATTAGTGGGCTTTGATAGAACTGCCACAGTTGAGTGACTTTGATAAAGCTTCTTTAGTCACTGAGATTACAGAGGGAGAGGTCAGATCGCAACTGAAAAAGATGGCTAGAAATAAGGCCCCTGGTCTTGACGGACTCCCTACTGAGGTCTATAAAGATAATATGGAAGAAATTTTAGTCCCATTACATAGACTCTTCAATAAAATGTTCATCCAGGGAGAGCAAATTCCACCCTCCTGGTTAGATGCCACAATCTCTCTGATAGCTAAACCAAATAAAGACCCGAAAAGGATAGAGTCTTACCGACCGATATCGCTCCGAAATTCGGATTTAAAAATCTATTCTGGCATTTTAGCTTCCAGGTTAGCCAAAATAAATAAGTCTATCATCCATCCAGACCAGAGGGGGTTCATACCAGGCCGCCAATTGAATGAATTGACATTTCAAGCCATTGGAGCGATAGACACTGCGATTGAAAAAAAGGCACCGCTTACTATTGTAGCGATAGACGCTGCTTAGGCGTTCGACCAAGTAAACTGGCTCTTCTTATGGGAGTCAATGGCAAGATTCGGTTTTCCAGAGATTTTTATTAAAGGAATCGAAACGTTATACAGGGGTCCCAGGGCAAAAATTTTGGTTAACGGTAGCTTATCCAACTGGCTGAATATCTCCAGAGGAACAAGGCAGGGGTGCCCTTTATCTCCCCTTTTATTTGACATTTATATTGAGCCTTTTGTTTGTTCCCTGCGACTGGACTCAGTAATTAAACCCTTTATAGTAGGAGACCTAGCACTTAAGACAGCCTTGTATGCCGACGACCTCCTCCTTTATACGTCTAACCCAGAGGAGGCATTACCTAGGCTATTCCAATTGGCAGAGGATTTTGGTACAATATCAGGGTACAGCATCAACAGAGATAAAACGGACTGGTACTCTTTTTGAGTGAAAATAAGTTCCGGTACTCAGGGGGAAAAAACTGAGAAGTGCCGGTACTCAGTACCGGTGAGTACCGGCCCATTTAAAGCACTGACTATATGTGCGATTGTGCTGTGAGGCAGTTTTATATCCATCCTTGAACCTTATCACAGAGAATGGCAACTGCAAACTGTAATATTCTATGTATTTCATGCACTTGATATTGCATTTCTTCTTATGTTTATTCCTTGTGTTCTGTTACTATGGTTTCTCAGAATGCTGTTGTGTTCTCTGAGTGCATTCCACATAGGGAGCACTCTGGCTTTGACCACGACATGACTAGATGCTTGTACTTTTACTGCTAACTGAATAAACTACCTTTGTACTACAACTTTGCCTCCCGTGGATTTCTACATAATTTTACTGGCGACGAGGATGGGATACGAACCCACGCGTAGGGAGGGTGACCAATGCAGAATCGGCAGACAAGGATAGTGCACAAATAACCTTAAAGCAAGATGTCCGGCAGTCTATGCACCCTGCATACATAAGGTATAGTGGGGTATGTGCAGTGCTTTAAATGGGCCGGTACTCACAGGTACTGAGTACAGGCACTTCTTATTTTTACCACCCTGAGTACCGGCACTTCTCTGCTGTCAAGGAGAGTACCGGTACGCATAAACGGTAGGCGCCTTGGCTGTTAGTGCTAGTGGCCTGTCTGACAAAGCTGAAGTGTGCTGGTGTGCCTGCTCACTGCTATGAGTGCCAGTGGGTGGCAATGCATAGTAAATGGATAGGTATACAAAGGCGAAGCTTGGCCAAAGGTTGGCATGTATGGTTGACATATATTCACTGAAGCAAAGGCTGTATATTTGTAGCAGAAAATGTATTGCTATTTTCTCCTACGTGTTACAGTGTCAATCCATTTCACTGCACTAATTACTACTCACCCTCGGAGTTTGCCACAGACTGGCTGGGCTGTGGGCTGTGTGCACGTGGTGTGAGGTGAGATAGAAATTGCACATAAGTTGTTTACGGTCCACCTGCACATAGAGCACTTACTGTCAAGAGTTTGTGCTCTGGGGTTATTTGTCACAGATTCTCCAGGAAGAGATGTGCACTGTATGTATTCAGTGCACACTGCAGTACTGCACGATTCTCTGCACACTGAGCCACACTCCCACAGACTTAGCGGGTCCTGATGACTTAGTGATACCCACTGCTGCTCCTTTAATGCTGCTTCAATTCTGTACTGCGGACCCTGGGGTGGCCCTACCTTGCACTCACTCATATCCCCTTATCTTCCCAATCGTCTTCCTTCACTTCCTGCAACCAATGCCTCCTTGAGTTGCCAGGTCGGATTTTTTTCTATTCATTTAAAATGCAATGGGTCCCGCATTTTTCCCACATGGGCAAAACCGATGCATTACCAATGCTTGTTTGAGTTAGAGCTACACATAAGTAAATGAGCATTAGCCACCAATGCCCACTGAAACAGGAGTGGGAAATTTGTGGGCAGAAAAGAAAAAGCGAACGGTGGTGTACGCTGGCCATCCTTTAACTTGCATCGAAGTGGATGCCTACTTGTGCCCCGAGGTCACTAGAGAGTGCACGCTTCAAAATCAGGTCAGTTTGAGGGAGACAAAGCGCTCACCATGCAGGGAAGATACAAGCATTTCACAGGCCAATCCTCCACAGGCTCGGTTCCTCCCAACCGAACACGAGCCAAGAGGTCAAATAGAAATAGTGCGCTGCAACTAGCATAAAGCGGCAGGAAAGAAAGAGTACATGAAATGGGGTCAGTTGCAATGGGAGGGAACCAAGTACACAAAAGAGGAACAAATTGAATCAATGAAAAGCCAGTATTTTACAAAGTCACACAAAATAACAAATGGAATGCAAGGGTGTGCCAAAAGCTAACACAGAGGTATTCTAGCATGCCTCACAGAGCAGCGACAGCACGCTGCCTCTAGGCTCGACCTAAAAATAATTTCAAGTAATTCATTTTACAGCACAATGTTACAAATGCATCAGCCTAACAGACATAAAAGGGCATTTATTGTTAGCATGGAAATGAAATGGTACATTTTCCAATACTCCAAAACCACCAGAAGTTACACAAGACCAATAATTCTCTCCATCCACAACATTCCCTGTATATGAAAACTGCATTTGCACCTAAGTGGTGGCTTTCGGGGCTGGTTGAGGATCCCTCATCTGATCCAGTGCTGATAGTAGAATTCGTTCTAGTGGTGGCCAGGTGGTTCTTTGTGTCAGTATGGTTTGTGCAGCCTGATCATGCTTGTAAACAAATGCCATGCACGACCGTGAGGAGATCTGAATGGCTACTAAATGGGGCGGTGTTCCTATAAGAAAGGGGTAGGAGGAGTCATTTTGAAAAGGAACAGCAGCCCCCTTTAGTAGCAATTAGTTACTCGGGAACACGGGAATTTCATTTTGCGCCCTGTCCCCCCTTCTAATGTTTTTTTTATTACATGAGTACATGTCACCAAGTGACCGAGCTACAAACATGGGTTCTAATTCCTTAGTGAAATCTGATTAAATCACTTAATCTTCCTGAGTCTAATTTTGTAAACATAGCATGATATGTGACTGTGTAATTCACATATATTAAATCATCACTAGATGTACAGGTTTGTCTCTGCTCTCTGGCTTGCCACTTACTTTTATGCTATGTGAAAATCCTTACCTGTACTCATCTGTACATCAGCACAGTACTTGTGAATAACATTCAAGTCTCCAAGATGTTAAGCAAAAATCCATGTTCAAGTCTATTTGAAGACAAAAGAGAGATCAAACAGGATGTAACCCATCCTGTCTGCAGAAGAAATTGCTCCTACAACTACCTGTACATCTCACACGAGGCACAGATCGCAAGACACGTGAAGACAACTGTGTAGCAAACAAAAGGGAAGTTGACTTGTTGGTCAACAGTGCCCTAAAACTGACAGATCAAAAAAACGCATCTCCAAATATGGGGCTCCATCCCCTACCATGAGGCAACAGAGATAATGCATGAAGCCAAGGATGGATGTATTAAGAAAATTGTGCAGAGCAATAAGGCGTGAGGTCAGATTGACCCAATGGGTCAAGGTGTACATCTCTTGAGTCATCAATAGCCCTCACCGAGGAAAACGTTTTTTGCTTCTTCATCCAAGAAAGATCTAGGATGGAAGATCAAGTGTGAGCAATTTTATGATGCATGACAAAAAAGTACATAAATTTCCAGTTAAATGACCTGAATTGAACAGAGATATATTGAGTAATGGACATGCATAGGTTGTGCAAAAAAAGAGGTGACAAGTGGCCGATTAGTATTTTTGCTAACTCCCTCAAATATTTGTGTGTCCAACAGCCTCCTTTCAGAACCTGAGCCTCAATGCAATTTGATGAATTTGCGTAACACTCATTTTAATTTTAAGAAGCACAAACAAGGCTGATCTACACTGACCGGACAATGGGTGCCTCTCAGATGTTCTCAATTTAATGCACAGTAAACTTCTCATCACACAGATGGTCACCACAGGGCGAAAGGAGTCCAAACTATACATTGGGCCTTAAGTGAATGGCTTAGAGTCATAGGATTGTGAGGCAAAGCCGGATGGAGGTCTAGGGCCTCGTGTTGAAGTTAAGCAACTCTAGCCACTAGGCCACATCTCTCTAATTACTCTCCAGGCATCTATACTTCTGATTGTGAAAGCCCCTCACTGGTCTTTTAATGCACGTTCCAGCAGGGACCTACGTTCTGAGAAGTTATTCAATGAATGTATTCCTAAAGCAAGCGCCCTGAAACTCTCACGTAAAACTTTCTTCTTCGCAAACCGGAGAACAGAGTGAGGCAACCGGTGGGTAAACCCACAGGGACAGGCACTCTTGTGACACACATCTTTGTAATAGCGACGACTCTCTGCACGCACTGGCACTGTTTGAACACACAACTCTTGCTGAAAACCTTCCGTTTCACGGGATAGTTTGCCAGGCACGACGCTAGGGGAGTGCGCCTACAGGGCCCGGCCCCCCGGCACCCGCCCCCTGTCTATATAGTCAGGGGGGCAGTCGGGGTGCCCTAGTGGCCCCCGGCCACCCAAATACTTCCGGGCCGGATGACGCACTTCCGGGTGGAAGGGGGCGGAGACCGGGGCCTTTTTAGGTTCCGGTCACTGTAGCCCCGGTCTCTTTGTCGCCCTCCTACTCCGGAACGGTTGTGCTCGCTCGTGGTGCGTCCCCCACCCCATCCCCTAGAAAGTGTAATTTAACTTTAACTTGTACCAGTCCCAGTGAGCGGCAGAGTGGTGGTCGGTGGTCAGCGAGCGATGAGCCGGTGCAGCTGAGTCCTCGGAGGAGGCGACGGAGAGAAGCGCGGCATGACCGTCCAACTCGCAAGGTAAGGGGTCGTGTATGCTAAGGGGGCCAGTGGGCAGCCATGGGGAGCGGGCAGGGTATTGCTTGAGGGGTATCTGTTTGGTCCTTGGCGGCTGCTGGCGGGGCCCCCGGGTGTGCCGATTCCCTGCCAAAGCAACGTGGAGAGTCTCGGAGGGGCCGGGCGCGGGCTGCGAGTGTGGAGCGGCATCATTGTGGGGCAGCGGCTGTATGTAGAGGTTATTTTCGGGCATTCTAGTGCCGATTGAAGGAAACAAAAGGGGTATTGGAGTGAGATTAGCACGGGACACGCCGAGGGGAGCAGACGGAGGCGCAGAGGGCAATATTTAACACGGAGTTAGAGCGCTCTTGGCATCGAGCGTGTAGCTGCTACGCAATAAGCATCTGAATAGCGCGATAGGCGACAGGGCAGTAAATACAGCGCCAGAAGAGCGAAGGAACAGAGCAATCATGCCAGCTAGGAAGGTGAGCCATAAAAGAAAGGACAAGGATCCTGAGATTGCTCAGCTCCTTAAATTGGTGCTGGCAAAGCTGGGCAATAACAATGATGAGAGTAGTGACGAGGAGACGAGGACCCAGGAGGAGCCAGTGCCAGGGGGCACAGGGGACCGTCCACGCAGGGAGGGAGTACCACCCAGAGCAGCCTTCCCCCTTTTAGTAAAGAAGCCTATGGTACAACGCAAGGCGGAGGGGGGGCTAATAGGATGAAGGACAGAGCTCAGGTTACACAGGGGCCTGGAGCTGGGGATGAGAGTCCAGTAGGTCCCATCACCCCTCCGCCCCAAGTTGGAGGGCCACCCCCCCCCCCTCGGCACCGCAGGTGGAACAAGGGATTAGGGTGGAGAGCACCCCGGTAGACCCGGCGGGGTCACTCCTTGCTGAAATTAGGGAAGCCCTGAGGGCATTAGCGCCAGTCCAGACATCAGTAGGGCAAAGCAGCTTGAGTACTGGGGGGGGGGGTGCCTGTAGCTACACCTACGGTGGTGATACCTATAACTGGGACCCCCACAGCTCCCCTGGTGCAACAGCAACTCGAAGTGCAGCCAGGGGATACGCGGGATCCGACAGCGGACATTTTGGCGACAGTAGCCACCTTAGTGGGTCAGCTATTGGCTCCGACAGTTAGCCCCATGCCTAGTAGTGTGGTGGCGGCCCCTTGGGTTCCCCCGAAGTCAGCAGAACAGGGTGCGCTAAGTGAAATTCAGAGACAGATAGCCCTCTTGGTGGAAACTCGAGAATGACTTCCCACGCGCCAGCAATAGCGGCAGCACCTATGGGAGGTAAGAATTGCGAGGCGGCGATCAAGGGCGCTGACGTATTTGTAACAGGAGGGGGAGTACATGGTAATGTCTTGTCTCAACCAGGAATGTTATCTACGCATGTTCCCTTGGAGATGAAGGAACAAATCTGGTAAGGGGAATACGTGGACATTTTTGCGCTAATCAGGCCCAAGAGGAGGGATGTTGAGTACAAAGAGAAGGAGGGGAAAGAGGGCTCCTACAGGGATAGAAAGCCTGGAGTGGAGGAGTCCATTACAAATTGGTTATTTGGTTTTCATGTATTTACAATGGTGATGTTGGAGAAGAAGCCTGAGCTGGCGATATCTTTGGTATTTTACACAAATAAAATTGTGAAGGCTCATGCTACTCATGGCGGTACCGCCTGGTTGGATTATGATAGGGACTTCCGTTGGGCAAAGGTGGCTAATCCAAGCATAGGGTGGGACCAAGTGGAAATTAATGTATGGTTGGAGAGTGTGAACAGCAGGGAACAACATACCAAACAGCCCTTTCGGACCTCGCAAGGTGGGCCAGGGGAGAAGAAAGGGACGTGCTGGGCATTTAATAAGATAAGAAAGTGTGCACTTGGCCCACGGGGCAGTGCAGATTCAGACACGCCTGTTCATTCTGTGGCCATGCCTCGCATCCAGAGTTCAAATGCATCAAGAAATCCAAGGAGCGGGGGGGGCGGGGAGGGAGGAAGCAGAGAGAACAAACCCCACAGCCTTAAGCTGCCTACGCCGGTGGACATTGTGAAACTGATTTTTTGGCTCAATCAGTACCCAGCTAGGGAAGCGGCCAAGGTACTCTATTACGGTTTTTCAGAAGGTTTTCGCATCGCAGCCCAGGGTGTCCCTCCAGTCCCACAGTGTAATAACTTGCTTTCCGCACGCTTGCAACCAGCAGTAGTGGCGCAGAAAGTGGAGAAAGAGCGGGCACTGGGCAGGGTTGCAGGCCCTTTCCCGGCCCCCCCTCTAGAAGGATATGCTTGTTCTCCTCTAGGGGTGGTTCCCAAAAAAGAACCATGTCAGTTTAGGATGGTCCACAATCTGTCAGCGCCTAGGGGGGCGTCAGTGAATGACGCCATTGACCCCTCTGCGTGTTCAGTGACTTACTCTTCCTTTGATGCGGTGCTTCAGAAGTTGAGGGACTTAGGCCCCAGGGCTATCATGGCTAAGACAGATATTGAATCTGCCTTTCGCCTGTTACCAGTACACTCCAAGGATTACCATCTGTTGGGCTTTCAGCTGAACCACCTATTTTACTATGACATGTGTATGCCAATGGGGTGCGCTGTTTCTTGAAAGTATTTTGAGACTTTCAGTTCCATGCTGCAATGGGTGTTCTCACACAGGGCTGGGTACAAGGAGGTGGTCCACTATCTAGATGATTTCATGGTAATGGGCCCGGCCGCCTCAGAGGCTTGCGCACTGGCTTTAGGGGCCCTGGTGGCCATGTTCCAGGAGTTTAGGGTGCCCTTAGCGCCTGGCAAGACTGTAGGCCTGGGTACATGCATGTCCTTTCTAGGAATTGAGATTGACACAGTGGCGGGGGAGTGTAGACTACCACTTGATAAGGTTCAAGCTTTTTCCCAAGCTATTGACGCGGCCCTGGCTGGGCCTAAGGTTACTCTGCATCAATTACAGGTTTTGGTGGGGCAGCTCAACTTTGCCCTGAGGATCATTCCCATGGGGCGCCCTTTTTCTAGGTCGATTGCTAGGGCGATGGTTGGGCTGACTCAGAAGCACCATCACGTGCGCCTTAGGGCGGAGGTTAGACAGGACCTCAAGATATGGCGCACCTTCCTAAGCGATTTCAATGGGAAAGTTGTGTGGCCTGCCCCACAGGTGTCTAGTGTGGAACTGGGCTTGTTTACGGACTCAGCCGGCAGCGTTGGCTTTGGCGCCATTTTGGGTCCTGCCTGGTGCGGGCGGCATGGCCTGCAGAGTGGCATGAGTGCGGCTTAACTAAGAATATTGCTTTCTTGGAACTCTTCCCAATTGTGGTGGCGGTATCGGTGTGGGCGGACCGCTTCAGGAACAGGTCAGTCATATTCTGGTCTGACAACATGGCAGTGGTGGAAGCCATCAACAGGCAGGGGGCTACTTGCAGGCATGCTTTGAGATTGTTGAAACACTTGGTGTTGGAATGTTTGAGGGTGAATTTAACATTCAAGGCTGCGCATATACCTGGGGTTGACAATCACGCTGCTGATGCTCTGTCTCGTTCCAAGTTACAGGACTTCCGGAGATTCCACCCGCAAGCAGAGGAACAGATGACAGGGTTCCCTATATCGCTGTGGACGATTGGAGCCCCGCACTAGCGGGGCTGGTAGGTGCCTCCCTGAGAGATCGCACTAGGAGATCGTACCAACAGCATTTTAATTCTTACAGGTTATTCGTGCAAAAGGCTGGTATTCCTAAACTGTTTTCTCCTGAAGAGATATATGGTTTTCCGCAGGGCCTGAGGGACCAGGGCAGGGCCGTGTCTTATGCTAGGGCCCATTTGACTGCGATAGGTTTCTTTCCTAAGTTAGCGGGGGAGTGCGACCCTGGCGCCTCTCTTTTGTGGTGAGAAAGGCTTTGACTGGGTGGGCTAAGTTAGAGGGACCCCGACGGGATTGCCGGAGGCCCCTGGACATTGCAACCCTGTCTAATATCATAGCATCTCTGCCCTCAATTTGCAGTTCACGCTTCGAGTGCATACTCTTTGGTGCGGTATTTACGCTGACCTTTTTATGGTGCCTTCCTGCTGTGCGAAATCGTAGGGTCCTCCAGGATGGACCAGGGCAGGGGCCTACAACTAAGGGACACCACTTTATCCCCAGGGGGTATGACAGTGATTCTGAGAAGGTCCAAAACCGACCAGGGAGGTAAGGGGGCCACCATAAATCTAAATCCAGCGCCCGGCAGTATCGCTTGTCCAGTCACCCGAATGCGGGAATATTTGGCCCTACGCCCAGTAGGGGGGGAACGGCCTTGTTCATTCATGAGCAGGGCGATTGTCTTTCTCAATACCAATTTAAGGCAGTGTTTGGGTTGGCCTTAGCAGAACTAGAATTGGGGGCCTCTGGGTACTCCTCACACTCTTTCAGGATTGGGGCTGCGACATTAGCAGCGGGGGCAGGCTTGCCTACCCACGAGGTGAAAGAGGTCGGGTGCTGGTCGTCCGACTGTTTCAAGAGGTACATAAGGCCTGAATTGTTGTGACTAAATGCTGATGATCTGTCAATGATTGTATTTGACTTTTCCATTTCTCTCCTGTTCAGTAGTCAAATGTCGAATGTCAAATGTTCTTATATAGCGCCTTATTACCGCAAGGTCTCAAGGCGCTTGCTTTGGGAACCCGTCCTGGCTTTTTCCCTGTGAGATAACCCCTACTAGGCATCCCCAAGGTGAAAGCCAGGTATCCCGCCGCGGGGGGCCGTAGTGGAGATTAAGCAAGCTATTGCCCAGAGTTGCAGAGTGTGAACCCGTGATTCGAGTAGGCACCGAAGCGAGAATCATCGAGTCCATGGACATTTTTGGGCTCAAGACCCTGCCGCTTTGGGAATTGAACCCTGGTCCCGGGTCTGACCTCTGCTTCAGGGTCTGCCTCCTCTAACCAGTGAGCCACACTTCTCCACTAGTATGTAGTAGTAGTATGCCCGCAAAGGTGGTGTGGGTACTGGGGCACTCGTTTGTGCGGCGCGCTACGGTGCGGCTACAGCAGCGACGAGTCGTGAAGCCGGCGGGCTTAAGCGGGACGGAATTCCTGTGGCGGGGCGTCGGGGGCTTGCGAATTCGGCACCTGCGGCAACTCGTGGAGGAAATAAGAGAACAGGAAGGGCAGAGGTCCCCGGATTGGATCATCATCCACTTAGGAGGGAACGACATGGTGGACCGGGGACACCTGGCAGTCAAAGAAGCATTGTTGACCGAATTTGCATGGTTAGGGAGAATCTTTCCTTTTGCCTGGATTGCCTGGTCATGCATGATACCATGCAGGACGTGGGGCCCCGGAGTGCGGGCTAGATCTTTGAATGTGTCAGTGAGGCGGCTTAACAGGGAATCGGCCAAGTTGAGCTCAGTGAAGGGCTGCTTGTGTTTGATTCCGCACAGAATGATCTCAGGAGAAGCAATGTATCACCACGATGGAGTGCATTTGTCGGACTTGGGAACTGATACATGGATCTTTCGTGCAGAACGCAGGTGGGGAGGGTGACAGACCTGGGCACCCGGGTCACCCTTGTGGTGGTAAAGAGACCTGCGAACAGTGACATTGACGTACAGAAGGGAGGGGAGTCCGCCTTGCGTACTCCCTAGGCCAGCACTGAGGGGGGAGACGGTAAGCTCTCCCCTGGAATAAGGTGGCCACCGGCTGGGGAGGCTAGGGCGACAGGTTACGAGCCTCCTGGGTTCCTGGGCAGCCTGGTGGTCGGGGGGTGGGCCCCAGTGATGGCGGACAAGGATCGGAGGTGGGGCCCACCACTCAAGGGCGCAGGTGCGTTGCACCTTGCGTGGGTGGCTCCACATAGGTGATGCGAGCCAGAAAGGCCCCTTAGTGCTGGAGGGCTCTAATGTGAACGTCAATATTAAAAAGTATGTTGTGAATTGCTAATTTTGCTAATTATGCATTGAATTTCTTTGTCATGTTTATGAAGATGTTTGGATTAAACATGGCCGTTTTACACCCACACAAATCTCTGTTGATGATTTACATGTAGGGATTCAGGGTACCTGGGTGGGGGCGGGGACAAGGCTGGGGATTCCGTGTCCTGTGCAGAATTGTGACGATGGACGACTGACTAAGGTGGTGTAGCAATCTATGGACTCTTTATTTATGATATGTTTTTGTTTACATGAGGCTGACGGGTCAGCTAAAGCTAAAAAAAGATTGTGAATATCCTAACACACTCACAAAGATAATCTTCTGTCGGATGGTCAGATATATCACTACTTTCAGGCACCTTTTCATCCATTCCTGAACTGACCCGAGGCGCTTGGCTTGACAGCAGACACGAGGCTCAAATATTCACTGATTTGCCCAAGTAAGGGCTCTGCTAAAGGTTCTGTTGAAGCATTCTGGTATAATCATCATTTTGCCCAGGGATGAAAATTGGTGTACCTAGTAATATTCATATATTCATAATTCTGTGCGATTGTTGGGGCACCGCTATACATCTGTGTGCCTTAAATTGTACAAATGTACAATGTAAACATGTAAAAGACTATTGAACAGTGCGAGCACAGGTGTTATTACGGTTATATATTTCTAGTGCCAGTAGATAACTATTCCTATTGTTTATCCATGAAGAGCAAAATAGATTAAACATATCCACAAATGCATTCTACTACATAGCAAACAAGGGCTATTAAGGCACCGGATTTAAATTTTAAATGACAAGTCTTTATTTTTTTGACAAATCAATAATTATTGCATAATTTTTTCATACATGCAACGTTATTTTTGTAATGAAGACGACATTCATTTCTTAAGTAATCGATCTGGTTTCACCATTTTATTGATTGGGATAAGTTTAGGTTATATAGGACTAATCAGTAGTTGGCCATGAAGCTAGAAAAAAATCACCCAATTTTGGGAAAATTCGTTTTGGTATACTTAATTTTGGTTTTAGTAACCTTGCTGTCCACATGTCATGAATTCTCAAGTTTGTTGTCTGTCGGCCCATATGCACTCTATCTGGGTTATGAGCAACACCTGCTACAATAAAAAATGTTCTCTGTAAAATGTTCAGGTGCTTTTAGAAGATGGGTTTCTTGTAGCTCAGATATCGAAAGACGGAGAGACGTCAAAAAAAACGAAGAGAAAGGCAAATTGTAAAACAAAGCAAAGAAGAAGAGAGTGCGTGGCCTGCTGTCCTGCAACTAGGAAACAGCTAGGCCTCAAAGATGAAGGTTGCTGTGCATGGTAAGTCCGAGGGGCTGTGATGCCGGGTTTCGCAACAAAGTGGACTGACCACCAGGGGTTCAGGCTCTCCAGCACAGCAGGGGGCTGGGAAGGAGGAGCACCAGGTGTAGGCGCATTAAGAGAGGTGACGCCACAGCGAGAGCTGGGCTCCTGTAAATAAGACGTCTTACGTCATGAGACAAACAGTGGCGCTTGCATCCCACCAGGTGTTATGGCAAGATGGTGGTTCTTCTGCCCCAGCAGGGCGGGTCACAATGCCTGGGGTCCTTACCCCTTATGGATGCTACAACCACAGGGCTGCCTACATTGACCCGCGCTTCCTGAGTTTGTGGTTCCAAGCAGCGTCGGATTGGTAACGCGGGCACTCGGGCATTGCCCTAGCGGCCGGTGTCCAGTGTCAGCTGTGGCCTGCTTTTTTTAGCAGTCTGGGGTGTGATTTGGCGGTTTCTGCATTGTTTGGATGTCGCCAGCAGCCCAGTGGGTGCGTGAGTGGCCTCCAATACCTCCCTTTTATCAAAGGGCAGAGGTGTCACCCCCTTTCTCTCGCTGGGGCCGGCCCATTAATATGCATATTGTGCAGGGGCAGGGGGTTGGAGCAAAAGTGGCCTCACTTATAGTCAGGTGTGTTTCACCAGTGTAAACTACTCCGTGCATTTTTTTTAAATAAAACCTCGCCGAAGCAGTGTTTTGATAAAACAATATGCAAATGTGGGCCACTTTTTTTTTGCGTGCCCGGGCCGATTTTTAATACCAATCCAACCCTGGTTCCAAGGACTCGTGACCGGTCAGCCCCCAGTCTGTGCCCAATGGTCTGCGGTCTAAGTCCATAGGTCGGGCTCCTGAAGGCTGTTTCGGAGCCTTTGGCCATGAAGTTGTGTCTACTCGCTATGCACCTTTCTTCTGAACCTGTCCCTTCGAACAGCCCCACACAGAACCTTCCCGGCTAATTCTGTTGACTCCGGATGAACGCGAGACACCCACGGATGAAACTTGTTTTCCCAAATCCTTAAGAAGATGGTTTACAAAGATGCACCCGTCGAGTGCAGACTGCAGAGCCCTTATGGACCCGTGTGTCATGACGCAGGCACCTGAGAGCTTGGCACCGGGGCTCAGGCCTTAATAGCCGTGCCACCCTGTCATTATTACCCGTGCGTGTCTCTAGGTATCAGTGCACGTTTTCGTGTCTGCAATACACGAGGCTGCCGACTGTTCTGGAAAACTCATGTATGTGCCTAGCGCTTGATATTAGCTTTAAAGCGCTCTCATTCTAGGCAGGAAAGAAACTGCGACACGAGTGGACAGAGTGACTGTGCACAAAATAAAAACATTCATGTCAAATGGAAACATAGGATCAAATCTTTATCCAGGTTTCACTGTCATTGACACAGACACAAGCTTCTATCTGGGAATCGATCACAGTAGCATGTGACCCTGTGGTCCACAGATATCAGAGACCCGCGGTCGCGCCAGCTTTGCTACCTGCTTCACCGCTCCCCGTTTTCGGCTCCCCCCTGCCGCTCACTTTCTCGCTGTCTGCAGTCAGCCGTCGGCCGTCTCACTTGCCCAGCACTCTCTCCGATGCCCCAGTCTCGCTCAATCGATCTGCCAGCTCGCGCATCTCACCAGAAGACCGACCTGAGATCAGAGAGTGGAGACACAGAATGAAATCGTGTCATCTCTTCAGGGCCTCCGTGAGCCTAGAGCCCTGATCTCTTCCGTCAGCTCCGTTATCTCTCGATTTTCCGGAAAGCACAAAAGACGTGTCTTTTATCAAATGCAATAAGTTACCATCTTCCTCCTCTATCTTGATTTCCGCTCCTTGCCCTGGTGGCAGGAGAGCCGATCCATGCTCAGTTTGGTAACTTTGAAAGTCCCACCAAGCACGTAAATAATAACAACTCGTCCTCTCTTCTATTTCTTGATTATTTTTTTAGCCTTTCCTTTTCTTTTTTTCCGTGTGTATTTTGAAATTTGCTCGCTTTCCTCTTTCAGGCTTTGTGTGCCTTGAATCTCTCATTAGGTTTTCTATATCGCTTGCTTCTCCCCTATATCTGCTATGTTAGTTCCATGGGTTGAGCACCTGCAACAGAGTTATTTGTGTGAACCGCAGGACAATACTGCATGTACCCTACCAGAAGAGCGCTTTACATGAGCTTTACATGAGCACCAGATGCATTACAGACGGACGCATTAACGTTTTTTAGGCACTGGGAGATTAAGTTATTTACCCAGAATCACAGGATGCTTGATCCTCCAGCCAGACTCGAACCTGGCTCCCCACCTTCAAAGTTTGTCACTTGCTTCTTTATTTCCTTTTCTCTGATCCATGTCTTCGATTATCCGTCCCATTATTATTTACGACTTTTAATTATGTCAATGTCAGAGTTTCTTATATAGCGCAACTTATCACCGTAAGGTCTCAAGGCGCTTGCAGCACAAGGAACCGGAAAGAAGATGACAATCAGAAGAAAAAAAAAAGATTAAACAACACAGGGGGTCCTACTTGGGAAAAGCCAGGTTTACAGTGCTTTACGGAATTTCTGGTGCTCCACGATGGAAAGTAGGTGAGTGGGCAGTTTATTCCAGAGTGTGGGGGCAAGGTAGGAGAACGAGCGTTGGCCGTACCTGGAAGAACGCACACGGGGTTGTGTCGGCAGAAACTTATTGCCAGACCTTAAGGGTCTTTTCGGAACATACCAAGTAAGTTTTTTTTTTAAGGTAGCGAGGCCCTTTGCTGTATAGTGCGTTGTGAGCCAAGCTCAAGATCTTAAATTGGCTTCTTTGTTGGATGGGAAGCCAGAGCAACTTTTCCAGACACGGCGAAGAAGCAGTCCTAGGTGGCATGTCCAACACTAGTCTGGCGGCAGTATTCTGCAGAATCTGCAGCTTTGCCAGTAGATCCCCGTTCAGGCCATGGTACAGGGCGTTACCATAGTCAAGACGACTAATAATAAGGCCCTGCACCAAAGGTTTTCTTGCCTCAATGGGGAGCCACCTAAAGATTTTCCTGAGGCGGCGCATTATTCCGTAGCAGGTGCCCGTCATCTTGGCTACATGATTTTTCATAGACAGAGTGCTGTCAATAATTATTCCCAGGTTGCAGACGGCCGTCTTGGGGGTGGGGCATATCCCCAATTCGGCGGGCCACCATTCCCGGGTCCAGCACTTCTCAGCCTTGCCAAACAGGATGATTTCTGTCTTGTCAACGTTTAGTTGGAGCTTGTTATCTCGCATCCAGCTGCTGATCTCAACCATGCAGTTTTTATAGCGAGTGCAGGTGTCTGTGGAATCTGCACCGCACGTGATCAGCAGCTGGGTGTCATCAGCATATGACACAGTTTTAAAGCCAAATGATTTAATGATTTTAGCCAGAAGAGTCAGGTATAGGTTGAAGAGCAGCGGGCTCAAAATCGACCCTTGGGGCACCCCCACAGTCACAGAGCGACTGCCGGAGACCAGGGAATCGACTCGAATGGTGGTGAGGCGGTCGGTGAGGTAGTCCTCAATCCACCCCAAGGCCCCCCCTCTGACACCTATCTCCCACAGCTGATGTTTCAAAATGCCGTTTTAAATGGTGTCAAAGGCCGCGGAGAGATCCAGGAGGATGAGGATGGCCGAATTGCCCCCATCCACCGCAAGTCTGATGTTATCCACTATCTCAACGACAGCCGTCTCAGTACTGTGGGCGGCCCGAAAACCGGACTGAGAGGGGTCAAGAGCACCACACGCTTCTATATAGGCCGCCAGCCGGTTGTTAATAAGAAGCTCCAGCACTTTACCAAAGAAAGGTAACAGCGATATTGGCCGATAATGGGACGGTAGAGTCGGATCATCCGAGGGTTTCTTCAGAATGGGCTTTACTTGGGCGTGCTTCCATTTAGTGGGTACGTGCGCTTGCTCAAGCGAAGCATTGAATATGGCTGTAAGGGGTTCTGCAAGCAGGGGCATGATTTTTGTACAACGGCGGGGAGGGAATGGGTCCATAGGCGATCCTGATTTTATTTTACTAAGGCCTTTATGTTTCCTTTAATGATTTCCCACATTCAACCGGTTCTTCTCAGTGGTATTCTCCATTCCACCCCCAAACTCTGCTTTGTGTTTCTCCGGTCCGCCTCCTTCACCCCCTGCTCGGCCACACCCCTGCCCGGTACTTACCTTGTGCGCTGCCCTGTTCGCGTGACCTGCCCTCTGCAGGGCCCCAGGGGAAGAGAAGACGAAGTTTAGTCTTCCCCTGGGGTCGTTCGCAAGGGGAGGGCCAGGCTGAGGGTAGGGGTGTGGTTTGGTGTTTGGGTATAAGAATGCAGGAGGGGAAGGCGGCTTCCTCTTCCTGCATTTTGGGATTGTCAGGTGGGATTAGTTTTGTGAAGGCCTCCCACCCACCCTATAGTTATTAGGGTTTAGGGGTAGGGTTGGCAGAGCGTGCCAGTTTAGGACAGGCTACAGGATTGGCGGTTTTTCTGAGGGGTGGGGGAGTCACTAGTGGGCGAACCCACCTCTTGTTGGGGGAGGAGTGAATGATGGGGGGGCGACTGGAGGCATGAGAGTAGTGCCAGGATGCAAAGAGAGATCGGAAGAAAGAGATGCAGTACGGAATGGGGCATGGAGTGGAATGGAAGAAGAGTCTGGAGTGTATGAAGGTTGAGTTGATGTTGGGGGGGATTTGTTGTTGATTGTTGTATTTTGGTTGTTTATGTTTGTGCAGCCTGGTCCTAATAAATGGCTTTTTACGCTTTAAACATCAGTGTGGCCTGATTATTGCCCGATGCCCAGTACGGTCTCTGCTGCTCCGAACCTCCAGACTTGTCTTCACGCGCCAGGAAAGAAGTGACATGAAAAATATGTATATGCCAACCCACTCTGTTTGATTTTGCTCTAAATCATTAGCAACAAATCAAACTCAATTTCGATTTGTTAGGTATATTTATTTTTACCTTCTCTTTTTTAAGTTCACTTCATAGAAAAAATCAATCGTTTCTATGTCAGAAAACGACACAACATATATAACAAATATATACATCAACTTATACACACCATTTACAAAAAAACATTAACCAAAAGACATTATTACATCCACATTCACTGTACACTATACACTAAACTTTCATTATGTACAACCTCATTTATACAAATCTATTTTCAGCCGTTTCTCTGGCAAATATTAGCTCTTCGCCTTATTGACCCTCAATGATTACAATTAGAGGAACAGTAGTGAACAAAGTCATAGTCAACAGGAGATAACACCATTATCAATTCTGTGAGTCAATAGTTATTAATATTTTTAAATTGTATCTCCGTTCTAGGCAGAACGGAGATACAATTTAAAAATATTTTTTGTAAATGGTGTGTATAAGTTGATGTATATATTTGTTATATATGTTGTGTTGTTTTCTGACATAGAAACGATTGATTTTTTCTATGAATTGAACTTAAAAAAGAGAAGGTAAAAATAAATATACCTAACAAATCGAAATTGAGTTTGATTTGTTGCTAATGATTTAGAGCAAAATCAAACAGAGTGGGTTGGCATATACATATTTTTCATATTATATAAGGTTCAGCCATTCCCACATTTTAAGAACCTAACTCCTTTTCTTCAAAAAGGAAAGAAGTGACAGCAGAGAGGGCCGCATGGCGCAACACGGGGAAGCGGGAGAGGCTACCGGAGAGGAAGTGCCCCACGCGCACGGGGGATGGAGAGAACGGCGATCAAGGTTTTGTGGTGAACTTTCGAAATTTTGCTGGAAGCGACTTCTTTAGTATAATCACAAGTAAAAAGAGAAATACAGCTGTTTTTCCTATTGCCCTGCCTTAATAAATAATTCCCAAACTTCTCAAGCTGCACCTGACATTGAATTATTTCCATAGCTGCCCTTTCTTATGTCGTGTTTTTAGTACACTTATGTAGTGTATCGTTTGCGAATAGAGCGCTGGTGGTCGTATCATGATGGGCTGCGCTGGCTCCGGCACTTACAGTGGGTAAAGTCAATCCATTTACCCGCTATTTCCCTGAGTTGGAGCGTTACTTTCAGACAGCACAGCTGTCGGAAACAGTGTGAGGGGGGCCTCTTCTGAGCTGCGCTCTCCGGAAATAGGCACATAAAAAGAGGCGCTCAAGTGTTCCATACAGAAGAGCGCATTTCAATTCAATTCAATTAAATTAAATATAACTTTATTCTGTCTAGAAACAATAACCCATAAAAGTAAATAGAAATATTATATCTAGCTGTAATCACACATAAAAAGTTAAAATAGTCATAAATTGATTAAAACAAAGTTTAAAAAGTTACCTAAAAGACTTAAGAGATCTAAGAAAGACACCTCAAATAGAACTTCAAATATCCAAGCTTTAGATAAGCAGCAGGGAATACAAATTGAACTCAAATATTGATGCACAATTACAGGATTAAGGGCGGGAGCTGTGTTTGAGGGGCATAAAGAGGAGATATAGTGAGATCAAAAACCTCAA
The DNA here is from genome assembly GCF_964261635.1 of Lissotriton helveticus. NCBI lineage: Eukaryota > Metazoa > Chordata > Amphibia > Caudata > Salamandridae > Lissotriton > Lissotriton helveticus. The sequence goes on from NC_136068.1 coordinate 1,764,139,051, forward strand.
ATAGGGTCCGTCCTGCACTCCCACTGTCCCCTATTACACAGCCCAGCATACCTGCCAAGTTCTATGTAATAAGCCACAACTGCGCTTATACATATAACAGACAAGGTCAAGAAAGTATTTCTTGCTCGCACTTCATGATTGTGAACCCCCTGGCTAGGCATCATCTCACAATTCATAGACTCACCTGGACATTAGTGATCCGGAAACCGGGGCCACAAAGAGTGAGCACAGATTGTGCCCCAACTCATCTGTAATAGTGCGGGGTGCACGAATCAGCGGGTGCGCAGTTTACAAAGGATCACACAGGAATGGGGAGTCACACAGTTTGTGATCCCACCTTTTACAGAAGGAAATGACAAGATGAGTAATTTGCTTCCACGATATGCTGCAGGTTCTCATGACATTACAATCGGCTCATGATAAGAGTCCCATCCAAAGCTTCAAGCACCCTAGACAATAAGGAAGAGCTTGGTGGGAGCGAGGGTGATACTTCATGAATATGAAGTGTGGGGGGTCAGTCTAAAGAAGGCACAAGCAGTGTCCATCACCTTTGCCCCTTGACCCAGCCTTCATCTCTGGCTTGAGATGATGAAGCTGCACTGGTCATTTCTCCATTGATGCCCTCCAGCAGTGGTTTCCAGTTGACTTGGTGGCCATCGCAGTACAAGCGGCAACTCTTGATCCTCTGTTGCTGCTTTTGGCCTCTGGCTCTGGACCTTCGACCAGGGCTTAGTCTATCACAGCAAATATTGAATGGGAGCCTCAAAACCCATGCCTCTTTGTGGGGTGCAATCAACCCAGACTTTAGACTTCATTAATAAAGTGTTGTTCCCCTGAAAGGATGTTGTAAATTATTGGCAGATCATGACTTTTATTTATTTAGGGAGCGCGAATGGGACCCGAAGATATCAAAGCGCTTTTCAGTATAAGGTAAGGAAAAGAACAGAAAGTTACAAGTAAGCTAAGTAGAGCACCCAGCACTAAACAGGAGGCTACAAATGTGTGTTTATAACTAGTAAAGTGGAATCAGCATTTGCTATAGTCCATTACTGATATACTAAGAGCGTCCACTTCATCAGGGCCGGACTGACTACCGGGCAGTTTGGAATGCTGCCGAGCAGGGGGCTAATTTAATTGCAGTGGGGGCTGATTTTGTTCATGGAGACCTGCGTGTGCTTTGAAATAATGAAAGCAAAATGAATTTCTTTTAGTACACGCAGGTCCCCTTCAACAAAATCAGCCCCCAGCACAGCAGCATTCCAAACTGCCCGGTAGCCAGTCCTGCCCTGCACTTCATTATGTTAATGTTAATGTTAAATGTTTTTATAACCATGCCTACAAATACCTCCACAACACTGGACCCCAATACCTCAACGAGAGAATCTCCTTCCACGTATCTAAGAGAAACCTCCGATCTGCCGACCTCGCCCTTGCCGAAACACTGCACATTCGCAGAGCCAGAAAAAGTGGAAGAACCTTCTCCTACATCGCGGCCGAAACCTGGAACAAGCTCCCAATCTACATCAGATGTGCCCCCTCCCTGAACATCTACAGGAAGATGCTCAAGACCTGGCTCTTTGACTGAACAGAGCTGCTTACCACCCCCACCCCCCCCAGCACCTTGAGACCCTCACAGGTAAGTAGCGTGCTTACAATTCCGCTGATTGATTGATTATAAAGCTCACTGTTACCTGGAGGTGTCCTGTCCCTATCTCCAAAGAATCAGAAAATAGAAGGAGGGGCCTAGTTGCCAAATAGCCATGTTTTCAGATCCTTTCTGAATGCGAGAAGGCTAGGAGCAGAATGAATGAAGAGAGGCAGCTCATTCCATGCCTTGGCGGTGCCAATGACAAAACCTCTTCTTCTTCCTTGATTTTTAAATCTAGGAGCAGTCAACGTTCTTGAGCCAGAAGACCAGAGAGTTCTATTGGGTATGTACCACATGAATCACAGTCTACAATGAGTGGTGTAGTATTGTGAAGACCTCCGTCAAAAAAGATTCCCTTTGGGCACCTTATTAAAGAGACACCAATTCTTTCAAACACATGGACAGATATTTATAGAACACAAAAGCCTACCAATTGAAGCAATGCAAAAAAACAACAATAAAAACTAATAAACAATAAAATCAGCCTGCACAGTTTATTCATGTACATAAAACATAATTAAACCTACTTTGGGCATGGTGGGCAAAAACATAGAGGCATTTGAGACAGCGGTGGGAAGTGGAATATATAGATTATTTGATAATGATAAGAAACCTCATGCTTTTAATATCTCTAAAGCTGAGAGAGCAGCACTGGAGAAACTTAAAAATGATAACTCCCTCACTGTAAAACCTGCTGATAAGGGGGGAGGAGTGGTGGTGTTTGATACCACCAATTATGAGGATAGGATGCTCAAACTGTTGGACGTTAAGGAACATTATGTTCGTACGAATGCTAGCTGCCTTACAGAAATATCGCGGTGCAAACAAGGACTTCATAGTTGACTGTGTGAGACTCATTCTGACCAATAATGTTTTCCTATTTAAAAATGAATATTTTAGGCAGCTAAAGGGGACCAGTATGGGGGCTACTTGCGCCCCTAGTCCGGCCTGCCTTTATGTAGGGCACTTTGAGGCCAAACATATTGACAATGAGATGGCCCCATTCTTTGAAAATGTAGCGGGCTGGTTCCGCTACATTGATGATATCTTCTTTATTTGGGAAGGTTCCATTGAACTGCTGGAGGAATTTCTGAGTTGGATCAACCTGGGAGACCCAAATCTCAGATTCACTTCCTCCTATAGCACCACAAAAGTAGACTTTCTCGACATTTCCATTAGAAATTCTGATGGGGTGCTATCAGTTGAATTGTTTACAAAACCTATGGCAAAGAACACCCTCCTCCATTTCTCTAGTTTTCACCCTAAATCGCAACAAGAAAGTATCCCATTTAGCCAATTCCTCCGTCTTCGGAGAAATTGTTCTGATATTAATGATTATTACAAACACGCTGAGATACTGAAAAACAAATTTAAGGATAGGGGATATCCTAAAAAGTTGTTGTCCCATTCGCTGAAGAGAGCGAGATTCTATGATCGTGATGCTCTGATCCAAAAAACAAAGAAAGAAAAAAGCCCACTGAATAAAGTAGTGTTTGTGAGTAAATGTTCTCACATTAGTAACCAAATTAAAAATGTGGTCTATAAACATTGGCACATTTTGAATCACGATGAGGAGACTGCTCTAGAGAAACCTCTTTTCGCGTTTAAAAAAAATAAGAACTTGCGTGATTTGTTAGTACATACATACAAAGAGGATGCGGTTGACCAGCAAAGGACACTAGACAATACTAGAGTGGTGGGAACCACAAAATGTGGAATGTGTAACATCTGTGACCAATGTATTGTAGCACCTGAAATCACCTGTAACAACATGACTGTGAAATGTAAAACCAACAACAACTGTAGGAGCAAAAATATTATCTATCTCCTTGTATGTCCGTGTGGGCTAGGTTATGTTGGAGAAACTGGAAGAGAGGCACGGGTTAGATTTCAGGAGCATAGGTCAGCGATTAAAACAAAAAAGATAACAGCCCCTATTGTTGGTCATTTTTTGGAGAAGAAACATGGGGAATGTGAATTTAGATGGTTCATCCTGGAGAGGGTTAAGATAGGCAAAAGAGGTGGGAATATTGTTAATGTCCGCAAACAGAGAGAACAATGGTACGTTTCCCACTTGAATACTGTGAGAAATTGACTTAATTCACGGGAAGAGTGGGACCGTATCATTGGTGCAAATTAGATGTTTCTATATAAACATGGGATCTTGGCTGCAATAATGTATTCAATTAATGAATAATGATCACATGACCTTGGTAATAGCTGTATATGGTATGTGGCTGTGATTAATGGTCTAGAATAGGGTTTGTTTCTATTGAGAATGGATTATTTTTCCTTTCAAGGGTGTGATTTCTCTGAATCACAGTCTCCAATATCTGGATTTTTGTTGATTTTTATTATTTTCCTTAACATTGTTAATACTTGTTCATATGCTCCTCGGTGGCGTTTGTCGCCACTTATCCATGGGAGGTAGGATGATAACAGTGATAAGTGTAACATTGGAATATGGTTGCCCTTGAAGATATTGGAGGGCACTTGGGCCGTACTTTTAAGTTGGCATAGTGTAGAGATTGATTATAATTTATTGATCTAGAGATATATAGATAAATTAGATGTTTTAGTGGCTCAAAATTACGAGTGTTCATACTTGATTATAATAAGGGTATTTACCACTTCGAACATACATAAAACGGATTAAATAAGAACCATTCAAGTTTTAATAAATTAATTTCTTTAACTTTTCTGTTTCGATCCAACGTAGTGGGCATCACACGTTTGGACCTATATAATGAATTGGTCCTGTGATAATGGGGATTAAATTAGTCCGTTGTTGTTGCCCGCGTTATCAGATAGGAAGTAGTGGTATGACACAGAGTGACTTAGTCCTTTGTTGGTGTCGATGGACTTAGTCCTTTATTCTTGTCCATGACACGATCAGTTCCAGCGGGACTAAATAGGAAGTAGGTGGGATGTTATCTCGGGTATTTAAATCGCGTGATTCTTGTCTAACGCGTTTCTTTACCGTTAAGCTACCGGGAGTGCACGCGGGACATTGGCGCATCACTTTTTAGAGGTAAGGTCTAGCCGTATAGGGGGAAAATAAATAGCTAGAGACTCGTTTATTTATCGTATACATACAATTATAGCTTGTTATATCTTTCTAACAGAGGCTGAATACACCCATTATATGAAGTGTGAGAGACTGGAAATAGCTCTCGTATTCTGAGCTAATTTGCATAAAGTGTAATTGGAAGTATGGCGGCTATTACCCTGGGCTTAGCAGTGGCAAAATAGAACTAGTGATATTAACTAGTGTCCTCTGTCTATCTCTAACCCTTAGAATCTTATGAATGGGGAGACGTGTATATTTATTCTTCACGCCCGGTACTTCCGTTGTGGCCTTCGTACGGTGTGCCCATTACTCATAATGAGAACGGGTTGTGCGTAAGTATCGTTATTTGGCCTCTTCCAAATTTTTGATTCATATGTGGCATTTTATAGCCACTGATTGGACGTATGTATATGTCTTGTAGGTTTTATTTATACAATACTACAGACATCGTTTTAGCCACCTTGAATACCTGGAACCGGTAGTGAGCGCTCAGACGAGGATACGATGTGAGTATTGCATCTTTAGACGTATATAAAGGATTGCTAAGATGGATCTTGAGAGTGATGTAGTACCTATCTCTCTGTAATTCCAGCATATTATATCCATCTTTGGCTGTAAATATATGAAGCTCAATATGTGGAGTTTAGTCTGGACACGGTAGATAGATATATAGAAAATACCATAGATCTATTACATATGGAAAGGGGTAGTGTTATTAATTATCTATGCCCCTTCGTTGTGTATTACAGATATATTTTTGTGCTGTTCAACAAAAAACCTGTAGTCTCGCTGGACGCGATCTTCTAGGTTAAAGAAGGAGGTTTTTATACCCCGACTAAAAAGGCAGTTTTGCTTTTAAGGTATGTGTCTGACACATGTCATAGTACTATGAGTGGGATCAACTCTACCTTTTAATATAACTGACCATTAGCCACTATGAACCATGCTAAAGTGCTAAGGTTAGCATTCATGTATGTTATTAGAGTAATATAACGTGACTAATGAAATGTGGTAAATGAGGAAACCAAGATTATCATTATTGTGCCTATAGTGATTCATCTCGATATGGCCTCTTTTGATTTGACCATCTGCAATATTTGTGGCATAAAAATGTATGTTTAAATGTTGGTATATGAGAAATCTCAATGTACTGAGGTGTTTAATTGTGCAATTATGTAATGTGTCTACCGTACGAGCAATGTTGAGAACAACTTTATTATATGGGTTTAGCTGTTTATGTGCATGGTTTTTTAATTGGATGATGTCTGGGTTTTAAAAGAAACTCTGTTTAAATTTCAGAATCTTTTGGGAAGACAGTTAATATATTCCTGATGAAGGCGGCTATATTCTAAGTGTCCGTCGAAACGCGTTGAAGCAAAGGGAGAAGTACAATATACACATATCAAGGATAATTCTGACTGTTGCGGAATTTACTCTTTGTTTTGTTTTGTACCTCCTCTTTTTTGAGTAATAGGAAGTGTTTTATGATTTTCTGTATATAATTTGTTCCTTTTTTATATTGTCTGTGTTCCCAATTTTAATTATGTTTTATGTAAATGAATAAACTGTGCAGGCTGATTTTATTAGTTTTTATTGTTGTTTTTTGCATTGCTTCAATTGGTAGGCTTTTGTGTTCTATAAATATCTGTCCATGTGTTTGAAAGAATTGGTGTCTCTTTAATAAGGTGCCCAAAGGGAATCTTTTTTGACGGAAGTCAGTCTGGTACCCTATCCCTTTGGCTTTGGGGTCCCTCTCTCTTTTATTAGAGTAGTATTGTGAAGAACCTTAAAGGGTGTGCACAAGGATTTACATTCGATCCTCTTTCTGACCGGTAGCCAGTGAAGTTCATGGATTACTGATTTGACAGAGCAGACTTTGGGAGTACAAGAGAGGAGTCCTGCAGCTGCATTTTAGAAGCACCTGCAGCTTATTAAGATGTTGCTCCTGCATTTTATGACACAGACTGTTGCAATAATCCAGCCTTGGTAGGATAAAGGAGGACAAAACAGTATTCTGGAATTCTATAGGAATTAATCATAGGATCTTTCTGATCATCCTAAGAATTAAAAAAGTAGAGGTCATCGGGGAATTGACCTGGTCACCAGAGGAGAGTTTATGGTCCATGATAAGTCCCAGGTTTTTAAATTTCTTAACAGGAGTGGGCAGTGGACCGAATTCTGCTGGCCACCAAGACAGGGACCAAAAGGAGGGAATGTTGCCAAATAACTTCCATTTTGTCTGAATATGATTTTAGGCAGTTGATTCTCACCCATGAGCAGAGAGCCAGCATACAGTTATGAAAATCACAGCCAGAATTGTCCTGATTTGAGATGACAATTTGCGTGTCATCAGAGTTTGATGTCAGGACAAAGCCGAAGGATCTAATTAGGGGTGCCCGCACTGTAACAAACATTAAAAGGGGTCGGTCTGATGCAGGAGCCCTGTGGCACCCCACAAGGAACGAAAAAAGGCTACGAAAGAAAGGAGGCCAGTGCCACAAACTGTGTCCTCTCTGAGAGGAAAGAGCACATCACTGTGCTGTTCTCCAATAGAGGCTAAGCTGTCCAGCATGAGGTTATGGTGGACTATATAGAATGCCACAAAGAGATCCAATAAGATCAGGGCTGACTTACGTCCAGAATCGAAAACCTCTGTAGAAAAGTCAGCCCCGATCGCACCCGATGCCCAGGCTGCTGGTGCAGGGCGACTCTTAGTTCCCATCTTGAATAATTACCAAACAAAGAGACGGGTACTGGAAGCAAGAAAACAAGAACAGAGTTTATTACTCATGAGGAGAGCATGTCATTTCGGACACTCGCATAGTGTCTTCGGGAGGTGCTCTAACAAGTTTCTCTGAGGCTTCGTCTTTTATACACAGGTTTGTGGCACACATGCATCCTTTATTACAATCAAGACATTGTGAAGTACGAAGATATTCCATCACGTGGCTACAGTAGGGGCCCTTATCCTCCATACAATAGGAGGGGGCTGTCATGCAGCTGAGTGTTCTGCTGATTCCTTTGGAATGTGTGCTCCTGATCGAATCTCAGGGGGTGGGGTGGCCAGGATCAATAGTGGCTCCTTTCAAGAGAGGCGAGTGCATACAGTAGTGGGCAATAAACTGTATCCTCAGGCTAAGGGATGACCAGCGGTCCATGTAGACAATTAGGTTCAGAGGAAGAGGTCATCAAAGGAGGGGTATTCATGGAGGGAAAGGAGGTGTTGGTCAGGCGCGGGGTGTGATTCTCAGAGACAGAGTCATGCGGGAGGGGAGGGCTCATGACTTGTGCATGTGAGAGCGGGGGCAGTCAGGGTGCATGGGGGAAGCTTGCAGGGTCAGGGAAGGGTGCCAATGATCGATCGTGAACAAGGAGACCATGATACCTAAAATGGCTGTCGTGTACGTGTGTGCATGGGTCCATGCTAGCGGGATAACACAGTCAGTGTTTTAGTGATATCCGTTCTGCTTAGAACAAGGGGTACTGTGAACACAAATGAACGCCGCTTATGTACATACACATTGCTATTTTCAACAGTCGCCGCTTTTTTACATAAGCAAGTTCAATTTCTACATAGTCGATGCGATAGGCAGAATGCAATACATGTTAATTTACATTTGTTGGTTCTTCATACGAGCCTAGAGATCGGCATAATATTTAGTCGATGTAGAATCAAGGAAAAATGTTCCGACACATTATAAAATCAAGTTCACATTTTCTCTCCAGTGACATCAACATACAGGAAAAAATGCTCTGATACCTTTGGGTCTTGTCAGTACTTATAAGAGACTTTTGAAAAACTAACTACATGAGTGACCGATGAAACATTTTAAAAGGCAATACAAAAATGGTTGAGGGAGGGATTCAATTCGATACAAGCAATTAGTCAAGGGGTGAGTAGAAAGTTCTGGAAAGGGGGCAGGGTCTTTGTCGCAATGTCTTTTAACAGAGTCCGTCTTCTTTTGTTGGCGCTGCTGAGCACCGGCGGTGGAGCTATAGGTCCAGCTCGGATTCATCCTTACACGTTGCAGGGTGCGATCAGTCCTCTGCTGTTAGATCACAGTCCTGTTTTCCAACTTATTTTCTTAGGGGTGCCTCAAGCTGGGCACCTGCGTGTCTTTTCTTTTTCCGTGGCAAAACCTCATTCTATAGTCAAAAGTTTATGCGAAAAGGGTGAGTTTGTTGGATAATCGAGGGAAGAGAGGGCGGAGTGGGGCCAGATCTTTGAACACACCAAGGGACCAAGGGAGCAAAGGACAACGAGCAGGCAAGCCCAACAGTCGGACTCAAAAGGGGACGGGGACTTCAGGCACGAGTGGGTCAGCGAGTCGAGGGCTTCAAGGCAGCCCTTCATTCCTCCATCTGCTGAGTTTGAAAGTTATGCCTCGTCCCGCGTCTCATTGCTCTGCGGTTCCACCTTTGGTCGTCACACGTGCTCCATGATCTGTGGCCAGGCTGTGCGTTACGTCCAGCTCCTCTCCTCCGGTGATTGGATCTTTGAATGGGTAGAAAACAAGTTTTAGAAAAACTGGCAGGAGAAGACATTTATACATCTCAATTCCGTCCCCAATCCTATGTAGGTGGGGAAAAAGTTCATCGGTCACAGTCAGAAGTCGTCACTTATGGAGTCTGTAGAAGGGCATTGCTTATTGAATTCATAGACCTGCTTAGCGTTCATTCACGACATATGATGAGAGAAGTTGGACTTTTATACACAGTGTATTACGTCAAATTAAAAATTGAGTCCTTATGTAGAGACTCGTTCTTCCCTTTAACCCAAGTATCGACAATCTTACATCTCCCTTCGGGGTCGGCTAACTCTTGCAAGCAGGGGCGTTATCGTCATGAAGAAGGGGGAAGGGGCAGATGTTAAACATGGCTTTCCTGGGGAATGACAGTTAATCAAGGTAATCAATTACGTTTCGTGGGTAGCTGACATGAGGCTAGGGTTAATCGGGGGCGCGTGGGTGCTTTGGACAGAGAGCTGGGGTCGATCGGGGAGAAGTGGGGTACTCTGGACATCCGCACTTAGGTGCAGGGGGCTTGGGCAATCGGGGCATTGGGGATCGCATTTCTAACGAACTGAGAAACAGAAGACCATTGACGTTATAGTTCCCTTATAAAAGGCCAGATTAGGGGACGTCCGTCGTCTTACCTGTCCTTTCCCTCATTACCAACTCGGGTTCTATCGTTTTGCAGAAAGGAGAGGTAGTAATATGGCAAGTCACAATCGCTTTGGTTTTGGTCAATTTTGCTGAACATCTTTGCGTTCGAGGAAACCCAATTATGTTTTGTGCCGGAGGGGCACAACGTCACCAGACACGAAAAGGGGAAACAGGGGGCTTTTTGGAGAGAGAAAGAGAGAGAGAGAGAGAGAGAGAGAGAGAGGAAGAGAGGGAGAGAGAGAGAGAGAGAGAGAGAGAGAGAGAGAGAGAGAGAGAGAGAGAGAGAGAGAGAGACCGCACCCTAAATGGTCCATTCGGTACACGTATGACATGGAGAGAGAAAGAGAGAGAGAGAGAGACGTGTACAATAATGGGCCATTCAGTGCGCGCACAACACAGAACAACAGGGGTTAAGTAACACGGAAACACAGGCAGAGGGATGACGTAGATTCATGCATCACGTACACACAAACTCAGACGGGGGAGACAGTACATGTATGATATACAAAAATCCAAGACAAAACATAGAACAGTTATTGGCCAAAAATGATCTCCTCCTGTACGCTGCGCATTCTCAGTATCTTAAGCTCTCTTTACTTTTTCTTCTCTTTTTATTGTCGGCTGCCTTTACTGGAGGTTGTGGTTGCGCACACTTACGTCTCTGCCACTTGGTCATGAACTAACCTGGTCGGGCTAATGCTCACGGTGGTATTTTCGAGTCATTTTAGCAAATGTGTTTCCAGGCTGAGACAATAGTCGGTGTCAGTTGGAGAACAATGGGGCAGCTTTGAGTTACATGTCTATGAGGATGCGAAAAAGGAGGTAGTAGGTTTTTAAATATTGGCAATATTCCTAGTCCTCTCGGCGGAGGATACTTGTGTAAACCTTACCTCGAAATATACCCTAAACTTTTCCCTATTTAGTTAAGTGTGGAGTGCTTAATCATGTGTGCACATTATTTTTGGTGGTATTATTCGGAATGCGTGGGCACCATAATCGAACGCCTTTTTCCCGTCTTCTTCGTCCGTTAGATCACCATTTTCCTTCTTTGTATTCTTAATCGATGTTCCAAGGTGACCTGCAGAAAGAGGGAAAAAGAAGGGGGCGGGGGCAGCATTTAAGAACACATCAGCGCGCATAAACCCGAAAAGGCTTTTACTTACTACATACTTGGTCTATCTCCACGGAACGCAGTTCTTGCCAACTCGGCATTTAAGCCCAGATGAACCTTTTAGTGTGTGAGAGATGATTATCGGAAACCAGTGTGTGGTATTATGGACCGTATGTAGGGAGGCCAGGTGGCACTCCTTCGGGGCGACTTAGGGGCATTTTAGCACAATTTTCCTGATACAGGTGGCATATAAAGTATAGACTGAATTCCAGGGTCTTTTAGCGGTTGCTTTAGGCTGTACAAAAATGTGCAAAGTACATACAACAAAAACCTGGACCGTTCATGTTTGCAGTATTTCTGCGTACTATACCCATTAACCCTTATCTAATCGAGCTGAGTCATTTCACCTATATTTTAGTTATATCGAAAATAGTGATCATTCATTCGAGACTTATCAATTTACGCGGACAACTATATTTGCTTTCTCCAAAAATCTTTAATAAGAATGTCGGTGCACAAATACGGGCCTACAACCCCGTGGGCCGGCCACGGAGCAGGCTGGAACTGTAGCTGTGGGGATACTTTATTAGGGGGAAACTTAATGAAGTCGGTGGTCGTTAATTTCATAAAAAGTGCGCCAAGTGCAATAAAAATCATATTGAATCTTTAGTGTGAGCGAGTATCATAAGCATCGAAATTTCGAACTTTCAATAATCATGATGCGCCAAACTCAACAACAATTCATTGTCCGAATGTTCAATCGGTACCCATCTCATGCCAATTCATTGTCCTTCATTGTCCGAACACATAATCAGTACCCATCTCATATCAATTCATTGTCCGAGCTGACAGTATACATCCTATATCAATCCATTGTCCGAACTCATAATCAGTACACATCCTATATCAATCTATATGTTTAAAAAACTTCATACATATCCTATGACACCAAGGCTGAGCAATCGGGGTACAATAAGGAGTTGAGAGTTTCATTTGCATCGGCGCCATTTTGGGTGCAGTCAGGCAGAACCAGGCATAGTCTAAATCTCTACTAACTCGTGGTTGGCCCAGAGCTTCCTTTGGCAGTCCAAAAGTTCAGTTAAAGGGCAAAAGAAAGGATCGGTGGTCTGAACCATCAGTCAAAAGGGGGGAGGGAGGCAACAATCTTTTCTACCGGGTCATACTGTGTTTTCACCGGAACTGATCCGAACTGTAGTCTGCAGGATTCTAGTCATTCAAACTGAGGCTGGCGACAGCATGGGAGCGCCGACGTCCTGCGGCTACATTTCCCTCGTTCCGTGGGCAATCATGGCAGTCATTCCCCATCAGGGGTATCTGCGGGAGTCGGGGACTCCCGCGGCTCCTCTAGAATCTTCAAGGACGAGGAGAACTTTTATGATGGTGGCATCCACAAGCAACCGGGACATTCCTTCATGCTGGGCCCGCTCTTGCAAGGTCGACCTCCATTTTGAGATTTCGGCAGCCACCGGCGATCGCGGGGTCAAATGAGCAGACGGGCTCCCACCTGCCGGGCGAGGTGTTGCAGCATCGCCACAGTGGATGAACCCTTTTCCGGGTGCTTGGAGCGTCGCTGCACCGCAAGAGTGGACAAACCCTTTGCCGGGTGCGAGGTGCGTTGAGGGCGCAGCTGGGGAGCCTCCACCTGAGGAGGTGGGAGAGGCTCGTTCGCACTGCCTCTCCCTCCCGGTGCACCCCACGGCGCCTCGCTTGACATTTGTTTTGGCCGGACCAGGCGATGAGGATGGGGGGGGGTCGGAGGCATGTGCAAGACATCCCCCCCCCAGGGTTGTCGCAGCCATTATAAAAGAAAGAAGTGGCGCCTGGCATGTTTTCGGGCCGGGCCTCCGGTGGATGGCGGCCGGACGCTCCTCGCCACGGCCCCAGGAATGGGTCCCTTAGTCCATCCTTGGGACAGACCTCCTCGCGTGGCGCCTCTCCTGGGCCTTTCGTGTAGTGGCCTCTCCACTCCCAGTCCCTCCATGGATGCTGGTCCAGACTGGGAGAGAGAGGGGGGGGTCGAGGACACGGACATTCCCCCCCCTGCAACTCTCCGGGGTGGTCGTAGCAGTCCCCTTGGCCGGGTCCCGTCGGCCTCGGCCTCTCCTCCGGCTACACCCTATGTGATGATCTCCGGCCGACGGTTGGCAGCAGGACCCGCCCTACATGTGTTGCTTCCGGCTGGGCGTAGCCGCAAACCTGTTGCACTTTGGGAGTTTCCAGAAAGGGGGCGGATGTCTGCTGACTTGTATCTTTCCCAGGTTGCCGTTATTTGGGCGTGGCAGGCGGTGAGACGGACATGTTTGGAGCAGCGAGGGGCGGTGAAGCCTCGTTGCCTCATGGCCGTCGCAATGTCAAGCTTGGCTTCTCTTATCATTTTCAGGTTTCTTATTACGGGCTTATTTCTAACGTTTTTTGTTTCTAGGACAATAATAGGTTTTATCATTAAGTATTGTTATCGTTTCCTTGTTCGTTATTTAATAAAAAGTTCATCAGTGGCCTACTGATTTCGTTTTCCTATTCCTTTCTTTCCAGGTTGTTTCATGCTAAAGTTTCTGTTAACAGGATACGGTGATCACTTCGTTATTATTGCATATGTCCTTTTCACTAGGGGTGCTCTCTGGTCGGGCCAGATGACCTACCTCTAGTGAATGGTCCGGGTGAGACTGGTGCATCAATCAGTGGGGAGCAGATAGGCATGACAGATTACAACGGGGGACAAAGGTCCGCATTACCTACCCTTTCACTACTTGCAAAGATTTTCCTACGTTTATTTGCAAACAGGGAATACCTCCAAAAAGAACCAATTCCCAAACAGTCAATGTTCGGGCAAACAATCAATCAATGAGGAACGAAATAGGCACGACGTGTTAAAAGTTTGCGTTACCTACCCTTCACTATCTGCAAAGGGAGAGAGAATATTCCTATTCTTCCCCGTTTGCAGGCAGAGAAGATCCTTAAGAGAACCAACTTCGAACAATTCAATGCTCGATTCAAACAATCAATCAATGGGGAGAAAAATAGGTATGACGGATTACAATGGGGACAAAAGTCTGCATTACCTATCCTTCACTATCTGCAAAGACTAAACAGAGTATGGCGACTCTGTGCTTGTTTGCAAATAGAGAATCTCTCAGAGACAATAAAGTGAGTAATACTAGTATTTTCAAACAATCAATCAATCAATTTCGCAATTTGTCGTGTGTCACGACCTTACCCGGACCGGACCATGTGGACAGTTCTTCGCCTTCCTTTTTCCAGCGCCCGATCGTTCTCTTTTCTCCATGTTTTTACCGCAGCAGTACTGTGGGATTCCAGTCAGGACAATAGGTCATTTGAGAGAGGTCCGTCCGGAATCGGTGAAGTTCATTCAATCGGCAGCCGGACGAGGGCCCTCTCAAGGCAGGTATACTCCAATCATTTAGACGTTCACCCCATCGTCTGGACCTCTCTTACCGGACCTTATGTCGCTGATGGAACCCGCGTTGGGACGCCAATTGTAGAAAAGTCAGCCCCGATCGCACCCGATGCCCAGGCTGCTGGTGCAGGGCGACTCTTAGTTCCCATCTTGAATAATTACCAAACAAAGAGACGGGCACTGGAAGCAGGAAAACAAGAACAGAGTTTATTACTCATGAGGAGAGCATGTCATTTCGGACACTCGCATAGTGTCTTCGGGAGGTGCTCTAACAAGTTTCTCTGAGGCTTCGTCTTTTATACACAGGTTTGTGGCACACAGGCATCCTTTATTACAATCAAGACATTGTGAAGTACGAAGATATTCCATCACGTGGCTACAGTAGGGGCCCTTATCCTCCATACAATAGGAGGGGGCTGTCATGCAGCTGAGTGTTCTGCTGATTCCTTTGGAATGTGTGCTCCTGATCGAATCTCAAGGGGTGGGGTGGCCAGGATCAATAGTGGCTCCTTTCAAGAGAGGCGAGTGCATACAGTAGTGGGCAATAAACTGTATCCTCAGGCTAAGGGATGACCAGCGGTCCATGTAGACAATTAGGTTCAGAGGAAGAGGTCATCAAAGGAGGGGTATTCATGGAGGGAAAGGAGGTGTTGGTCAGGCGCGGGGTGTGATTCTCAGAGACAGAGTCATGCGGGAGGGGAGGGCTCATGACTTGTGCATGTGAGAGCGGGGGCAGTCAGGGTGCATGGGGGAAGCTTGCAGGGTCAGGGAAGGGTGCCGATGATCGATCGTGAACAAGGAGACCATGATACCTAAAATGGCTGTCGTGTACGTGTGTGCATGGGTCCATGCTAGCGGGATAACACAGTCAGTGTTTTAGCGATATCCGTTCTGCTTACAACAAGGGGTACTGTGAACACAAATGAACGCCGCTTATGTACATACACATTGCTATTTTCAACACCTCTCTGATTTCTTCAACTCATGTAATCATGGTTGATTCGGTGCTGTGGCCTCTTCTGAAGCCTTATTGATTGTCGTCTAACAAACCATTCTCCTGGATAAGAGAGGAGAGTTGGAGACTTATGTTTTTTTCGAACATTTTTGCTGGCAAAGGACGCTGGAAAATAGGCCAGAAATTGTTAGGGGCTTTAGGATTAAGATTGTTTTTTTTAAGTAACAGGAGTTTTGATGCTTTTTACCAGCCCCTGGGAAAGCACCCAGTTTTTAACTTTGTGTTGAACAAGATAGCAAGGATGTCAGCCATTAGTCCAGTCACCAATTTAAATATAGATACTGAGCTTGGGGCCAGCAGGGAACCCGACTTGGCTGTGAGGATGAGGTCCTGGTTTCTGTGTCAGGTATTTTGAAGTACCATGTTGCAGTGTGTTATGTGTGATATATGCTAATTTTTGGAATGTAGCGTGCTTCAATAGGAAGCCACTTGAGTGCTTACAAGGAAGAAGTAATGTGATCATTGCAGTTCGCTCCATTTATCAGTCTCTCAGTCGCACTGAGTGTACCCCTATGAAGAGCCAGTTGAGATTTGAATGATCCAGTTAGCTCAGTATTACCACAGTCTAATCTGGAGATAACCAGTTTCTGTACCACATTATGGAAGTCTAGCAGGACGGTACTCTGAGTTGGTACACTGCGCCTTTGGTGGTGGAGTTGATGTGGGCTATCCTGTTTAGCTGTTTCCCTAGAGTGATTTCAAGAGTTTTAGTGCAGTCAATGATTTTTGGTGTGCAGTCCAGATTGCTACGGTAGTGCAGACAGTTGTGGAGTAGAGGGGGGTTGTGGTGGGATGAGAATGAACCGTAAGTCAGTCTTCAGTGGATTTAGCTTCAAGTGGTTTGTTGAAAGCCAAGTCTGTTCTTTAGTAAGAGTTTGATTCCGGTGAATTGTATTCTCGAGTGATGTGAAGTGAGGTTGAGCTGTATGTCATCTGTGTAAAGATGGAATGTAGAATTGGCCTGGTGGACAATAGAGGGCAGGGGTTCCTTAGAAAGACTGAAAAGAGTTGGAGTGAGAATGGAGCCTTGAGGCCAGTAGTGTAGCTAGTGGGTCTTTCGACTACTACTGTTCCCCTGAGCCCAGAGAACAAGTCGTCCGTTGTCTGCCACGCCCCCCCCCCCTCGGAAGAAGTTGGCCATCGGCTACACCTCCCGCTCTTACCTGCACCTGGGCAGCAAACTTAGGGGCTGTCCCAGGTGGCATTACGGCTAGCTGCGCCACTGCTTGAGGCACTCCTTGATTGAATGGGGAGGGTTTTGATAGGTCGTATTTAAGTGTATTTTGAAGGTGGATATTATTGAGATATGACTTGAACCATTTAAGTACTGTACCTTCATGAATTTAGGGTGTTTATTAGAATGTTATGATTGACCGTGTCAAAGGCCAAGGAGAGCTTGAGTTGTATGAACAGGTAGGATTCATCCCTGTCCCACATTGCAAGGGCATCTTCCCTGATGTCAAGCATTTTGTCTAGGGGGGCGCTAGAGGGCGCACTTGCTGAATGGCCGCACTTGCGTGAGGCTCCAGCAGCCTGGCATAGTTATCCGTTGTTTATCCTTCTTTCCCTGCACCCACCCGCCCGAAAATCCCCACGGAGGGGCAGCGAGGGCCCCTGCACACTCGGTGAAAATTTGGTGGCTCTACCCCCTTGGACTCCGGGGTTGTACACTGCGGACCCCCCGGCCGGCGTAGGGCTTGCTGTGCCGGCGCCTGCTGTCGGCTCCTGGACCTACTCGAGCCCGAGGATCGCCACGGGGCGAGTGGGCCTCCAGCACTTAGTGAGCGGCGCAGCTGATACTAGCGGTGGGGCCAGCACAAGACGGGGGCTGAGGAGGTACGTGTTACACACATTGCTTGCGGCGCGGGGGCAGAGGTGGTGCGGAGCCCCCCGCTGATTTCGCCCTGCTGTGAGCCCCCACCGGTACTGTGCTTGGCGCGATATTTCTGCGCCATTGACGACTGGCTACGCACACCTGCAGGGGCCAGAGGCGCCCGGCGACCTGCCATCCCGCTGCCATACACGGCCTCACTGTCTGCTTTTTGCCGCCATCTGGATGAGCTGATGACTCCAACGGACTAGCGCTCCTGTGTGTATCCTCGAGGCGCTATATCTCTGCTGGTGTTTCCGCTCTGTCTCCTGGGGGACCGATCTACTCCCGAACTGAACTCTGCCTCACTGCGGGCCCCCCCCCGCAGACGCTTGCTGTGCCCCCCCCCCCGCTGCCTGGCACCTCATTTGCAGCAGAGACACCGCTACACCGCACTGGGTAGTGCTGAGACACTATCTCCTCAACTTGCTCCCCTCCGGCGGCAGTATTGATAGCGCATAGACGCGTAAGCTTCCTACTCCTCAGTGGCGGCATGGGGAAGCCGGACAGTCGCCAACCCAGGCTGCAGTTTGAACCCGCGGCGCAGAAGAGGGCGACGCGACACACGGGAGATGCGGTGCCACCCCGGAGCCCGAACTCAGAGGCCTCGACGTCGGCCCCGCTGACCCCAGATATGGCCACCATGCTGCAGGAGATGCGCCAGGGATTTGCGACGGTGGTCGACAAAGTAGATAGACTTTCGTCTAGGATGGATGGCATAGCCCAAAAGATGGATGTCCATGAGGAGCGCATAACTGAAGTAGAACGCAGAATATCGGAAAATGATGATACGACCGCGTCACATGACTCTCGCCTTGCCAGAATGGACAATGTGTTACGAGTGATTGCCGCCAAAAACGAGGAGTTGGAAGCTAGGAGCCGGCGGAACAACGTTCGCGTCACGGGCATTCCGGAGTCGACCAACACAGGGAGGATGGAGTTGTACATAGAAAAACTGCTTACGGCGACAGTGGGGGCAGACGTTCTTTCGAATCAGTTTATTGTAGAACGCGCCCATCGCTCCCTTGGTCCTCAGCCCCAACCTGGAGCCCCACCGCGACCCATAATTGCGCGCCTGCTCAACTACCGAGATCGCGATGCGGCGCTCCGAGCAGCCCGAGCGAACCAGAACCTGACATATGATGGCGTGCCCTTCTCCATATACCCTGACTTTACCCCTGTGGTTCAAGAGCAACGGCGGAAGTTTCTTGCAGTTAAGAGGAAACTGCGTGATCTGAGCATTGACTATGCCCTCCTGTACCCGGCCAAGCTGCGAGTCACCCACCGCACCACCGCACCACACAGCACTTCTTTCTCAACCCACAACAGGTCGAAGACTACCTTAAGACTTTGCCCAAACGACACAGAAAGCCTGCGGACGCTGGGGACCTGAACGCATCCGACCCCGAATAGTCAACGGCTGGCTCTCTATGGTTCTTATTCCTGTACTCAATTTGATCGTCCTCACTCCCTTCTCTGCGCGGGGGGTCCTATCCTTCTCTGTGATGGCTGCGGCTGCCCCTGGGGTGCCATGGACGGGTGCTGGACTGCAGGTGGTAATGTATGCCAGGCCCCCACCCCCTTTCTCCCTCTCTGCTCCGGATGGAGACCTCAAGGGTGGACTTGCACGGAGTGGGACGGCTGGGGGTGGTGGAACGTGCACCTCTGATGACCCCTACTGGGTGTTCCCCAATGACATTGACTTTGGTTTTTATTTGTTGGTTGGTTCTTTGTATTGTTTTGGTATGTGGGTGGGGGCGGGCTTGGGGTGCTGGCGAGTTGGGGTAGCTTCAGTGGGTGGGGGGTGGAGGGCTGCCTACCGGGCGGAACGGGCACACACTGGGAAGGTGTTGCTTCCTTTAGCAGAGCCGGAATGTTTCGCCCTGTATGGTTGAATACTGTGAACTGTTTTACTTTCTTCCGGTCAGGTCCTTTTGGTGGGACTGTTGGGGGGGGGGGGTGGGGGGGGGTGCTGGGAGTTTTGTTGGGGTTCAGGTTTTAACATGTGCATGATGTGTTGTGAACTCACTTGTCTGCCCGGTGGAGGGCTCCTTGGATTTGGCCGGGGGATGAGGGGGTGGGATGGATGTGCTTTGCGTTGTCTGTGGCTGAGAGGCGGCATAGGAGATAGGGGCGTTCCCTCAGGGATCCGCTCCCTGTTCCCCCTGGGGGCCTGTTTATTGCTGAGGATGACTGGGCTACCCTGCACGCTTTCATCCTGCAATCATTGTTTCACACTTCCACATGGGTGACACACGATTAAATGTGATTTCTTGGAATGTGCGAGGGTTGGGAGACCATAGGAAGAGAAGGCAAATATTGAGCTACCTTGATCGCCATAACGTTCACATTGCTTTCCTACAGGAAACGCATTTTGCACCCCACAGGGCACACGCCTTTGGAAGTAGGTGGGCTTCTCACACGATCTTTGCTAATTACTCCTCATATGCACGAGGTACGGCCATCCTGGTTAAGAGATCCACGCCCTTTAGGTTTGCTGGCTCCAGGGCTGATCCCCAGGGGAGGTATTGTTTACTATGGGGTAGACTGGGGCATATGACAGTGACACTAGCATGTTGTTATGGGCCTAACACAGACGACCCGCAATTCTTTACTTCTTTATGGGCTGCGATAGTGGAGACGGGACCCCAGCACCTTATATGGGGAGGGGACTTCAACACGACCCTTCACCCCCCCCTGGATAGGTCACACCCCGCCCCCCACCATTATACTAACGGGCGAGAAGTCCTTAGCGCAACCATTGCCAGTAACAATCTCATAGACGCTTGGCGTTCACACTGCGGGACTAGAGGGGAAGGTACACACTTTACAGCGCAGGCTACATCGTGGGCACGGCTCGACTATTTCCTCCTAACCTCACAATTGTATACGGCGCTGCTTCACGCGTCGCACCTCCCCAGGACATATTCCGGCCACGCCCCCGTTCTTATTACGTTGTCCGGTTCTGGGCTAGGCCCCCCAGTGACGGCATGGCGTATGCAACCCTCTATGTTATTGGACTCGGAATTCCAAGAAGAGCTCCGGGAGGAATGTTTAGATTTCTTTAAACGCAATAAAGACTCTGTCCAAGACGTTGAGACCATATGGGACGCCTTTAAGGCCACGCTCCGGGGCTTGTGTATTTCGAAAGGCTCGGGTGTGCTCAAGAGCATACTGACTAGATTACGCAGCCTAGAAGCTGACCTACGTAGTGCTGAGGCCCGCCTTAGAACAAACCCTGACAGTGCAACCCTTGCTACCATTCGAGAAACACTGTCGGAATTTTCTGAGGAAGCTGCCCGCGAAGTAAAGTTTAGGAATAAATACTGGGTGGCCAGGCGATATGGAGAGGGTGAGAGGCCTGGGAGGGCTCTGGCGGCGACGGTTAAATTAATGCGTTCGCCAACGGTCATACTGGAACTTGAGACTGCTGAGGGGCTGGTACTCAGGGATACCACCCAAATCCTAAACGAATTTGTGCGGCACTATGGTGCGCTATACTCCTCTAACAGGGCTGGCGAACTCACACTGGACGATTATTTAGCGGATGTATCCTTAGGTTGGTTGAGCGATGCACAGAGAGCCTTCCTGAGCGCCCCCTTTGAACTGGATGAGGTCAGGGAGGCTATTATGAGCATGAAGTCGGGTAAAGCCACTGGGCTGGATGGCATCCCTATTGAGTTCTATAAAACGTTTATTGACTTCATGGCTCCAGTACTGCGGGAGGTTTATGAGGACGCGCTAGAGGTGGGCCACCTCCCTGCTTCCATGAGGATTGCTCTTATTACGTCACTGCTCAAACCAGGCAAACCCGCTTCCAGCTGCTACTCCTACAGACCGCTGTCCTTGTTAAATTGTGACGTGAAAATTCTTGCGAAACTGATTGCAGCACGCATCAGCCTCCTCCTGCCTGCCTTGATCCTCCCGGACCAGGCCGGATTTGTCCATGGGAGAGCGACGTCGCACAATCTCCGTACTTTTTTTTCGGTCTATGACTCGGTCCACGAAGACCTCCCAATGGCTGCCATTTTTTTAGACGCCACTAAGGCGTTTGACTCGCTCGAGTGGGACTATGTGTTCAAAGTTCTAGAGCGAATGGGTTTCCCACCTATAATTATTTCTTGGATTAGACTATTGTATACGCGTCCAGTGGCCAGTGTCCTCATTAATGGAAAATTGTCCTCGGACTTCCCGATCTCCAGGGGGACACGGCAGGGTTGCCCCCTGTCCCCCCTCCTCTTTGCCATAGCCACTGAACCCCTGGCTGCTAAGCTGCGACAACATCATAGGGACAGTGCGCTACGCTGCTTTCAGAGACAGATACTCGTCTCTATGTATGCCGACGACATCACCCTTTATGTTCGCCACCCTAGCGACAACCTACATCCCATACTCCGGGAATTTATACGGTTTGGTGCCCTTTCGGGAGTTCAAATCAACTGGAGTAAGTCGTGTATCTTTCCCCTTACTGCCTCGACGAGCCAGTTCCCGCTGGAGTTCCCGCTTGCCTGGTGCACGGGAGATTTTAAGTACTTGGGCATACATGTGGAAAAGAGTAGAGAGGAGCTGATCCGTGCTAATTATGGCACTGTGATGGACAAGATGAGTGACAATATTTCCAGATGGATTACACTCCCCCTTTCCATGGCTGGGCGGGCCTCATTAGTTAAAAT
This sequence comes from Lissotriton helveticus, assembly GCF_964261635.1. Lineage (NCBI taxonomy): Eukaryota > Metazoa > Chordata > Amphibia > Caudata > Salamandridae > Lissotriton > Lissotriton helveticus. The sequence continues at coordinate 1,764,161,039 of NC_136068.1, forward strand.
GGTTATACACCCTCAGCTTCTGTACCTCTTTTTGAATATTCCGTATCATCCCGGATCCCATTTCTTTCGATTGCTACGCTCGGAATTGCTCCGACTGGTGTGGGGTGGGAAGACGCCCAGACTCAAATGGGAGATCCTAGTCCGGCCATTCTCACAGGGGGGCTTCGGCATTCCTGACTTTGAGCTTTACTATCGAGCTGCTCAGGCCCACTATGCGTACTTTTGGGTACGTCAGCAGAGATATATGCCTCAACTGGCGGCCGAACACTGGTTGGCCCACCTGACCCCCATCGAAGGCGCACTCTACTCCCAGGTTGAAGGTAGGGACAAGACCCCCTCCACTGTATCTAGCACGGTCACGGCGTGGAACACCATTGTATTGAAAATTGATCTGCACTTCCTATATGCTCCTCTGCTGCCACTGACCTACCACCCGCAGCTTCCACTCCTACAAGAGGTTGGCTTCCAAAAATTGTTGAGAAGAATACATGTCACCACATGGGGGGACTTATATCGTGATGGCACCTTCCGTACTAGGGACCAGTTATACGAGGGCATACAACCGACACCTCTAGACCTATTTTATTATATCAGGCTTCGGCAAAGATTACAGGCCCTTACCCCTGACTTCCCCTGCGAGCCCCCAGTGCTGCCTCCCCTACAGACCATGCTGCTTCAAGACACTCCTAATAAACTGGTATCCACACTCTATAAATCTGTCCGGGCCAACATGACCTACACTGCTCTGCCAGCTAGATACAAAGGGGAACAAGATCTAGCCTTGACTCTCACGGATACACAATGGGAATTTTGCCTACAGCAGACCGAGCGCATATCCTCCAATAGCCGCTATAGGATAATTCATTATAAATTCCTGCACAGACTGTACCACACTCCAGCGCGCCTACACAGGTTCCAGCTTAGACCCACAGATACGTGTGACAGGTGTGGGGCTCCCGGGGCTGACTTCCTTCACCTTGCATGGGGGTGTGCCGAAGTAAGCGCATACTGGACTCAAGTGTTTCAAGCGCTGTCCAAAATGATACACATGACGGTCGATCCGTCCCCATTGGTAGCACTTCTAGGGTATGTTGCACCTCTCCAGGCGGCGCACCGCAAATATGTGGCGCTGGCTATGCTTCTGGCTAAACGCAGAGTGGCCTGTAGATGGGGGAGGGGAAAGGCACCCAAGTTTAAAGATTGGATGAGTGACATGGTATACTGCCAGGAACAATTACATACCTATTCCGAACTGCTGCCACCTACTTCTAGGCCTACTGATATTTGGGCCCCGTTACAATGCTATTTGATCACTGACCCACTCGAGGACGACCGTACTTGAAGTTGAGATGTTGGGACCCTGCGTTGTTAATACTTGGTCTTGAATTGAATTTCCTGGGCTGACCTGTATGGCATGATGTGCTTGCTATTACCCCCCCCTCCCCTGTCTTCTCCAGTCTCCCCATTTCAGGGTTCTCTGTGGGTTGCTCCGACCACCACGCCATCGCCCAGGAATCTACACGCCTACCACCCTCGATACCGAGGCCCGCCTTCCCTTCATTTGTGGTCTCATTGCTTTGCCAGCCTCATGCCTTCCACGGACTGATATGCCCGCCGGGCGCCCGATATGTCCGCTCCGCCCCCCCCCCCTGGGTTCGCCTAGACACTGCACATGTTACTGTTGACATAAAACTTAAAAAAAAAAAATGCAACACTCATAGATTTAGCTGTGAAGACGCTGCACTTGTCACTTGAATTTTATTGTTTGACGCGATTGTATTCGCATTCATGCTCTTCTGTTGTTACTTGTGCTACTATATGCATCGATAGCGGCCGGCCTCCGGGTTGTTGGCGAGACACTGTGTACTCCTGACAGTGCTCAATAAATGTTTTGCACCCAAAAAAAAAAGCATTTTGTCTAGGAAGTGGAGGCTGGTCACGGCACGAAAGTTGTCAGATGTTCAAAGTCTGCTTTGGTTTTTTTGAGAAGGGATGTGATTGGTCCTGTTTTCAGGCCCTCTGTGGCTGTCCCTTGTGAGAGAGGGGTTGAATATTGTGGTCCAGATGGGGGTGATTTAATGAGAAGAAGTTGACAGATTCCTCAAATTGTTCTGTTGAGTGGTCGAGGTTAGGTTCCATTCTGAGGGGCATCTGTTGCTTGATTATATTAAAGTTTGTTAAGTCTGTTTTTGCTGCATCTGATTGGCATCTGATGGATTTAAACAAATAGAGTCCACCCATATGAGATAGGCAAAAATAGGAAAAAGGTCTGGAGTAGGATGTGTTTCCTACAATGACATCGTATCAGGCATGTCTACATAGGCAGTTGTCTGCACTCAGAACAGTCGCAGTCTGTCTTTTGAAGCGGGCTCACCCTACCTCTGATCTCGGTTCAGGTTCTGTGGCACACCAGAACCGAGGCAAATTGATGGAACATACTGTTCCGCACGTACGCCTTCCGAGTGGCGGGAACAATTTGGCAGTCCAGGAGAGTATGAATACCAAACCCTCCCGACTCCTAATACACCACGGAGCCGGAGATGGGACGTTTGTAGAAGGTAGTACGACTCCTAATGGGAGTACGGCATAGCCGTTCTTCAGCAGGATCGACATCACCCTTACCTAGTGAGTACCTCCTACATCGCTGAATTTTGCATTTATCCTTTCAGAGTGCAATTAAGCATGGGGTTCCCTCCGTTCTCGCAGGCTCATGATGCCACTTGCTTCATTTTAGCAAGTATGCATTCTACCTACGTCTTTTCCCATAATACTTGTTTGTACCATCCCTAGGGAAACACTACAGTGACTATTTGGATTGTTATAGAGTGTGTGTTTTATGTTAAGTGTTGGGTATGTCGAGTATTTGTCTTCTTTTTTTCAGGGCACTGCACAGACACCGATAGGCTGACAATTACGTCTAGATCTCCACCTCAAGAATGTCTCCACCTATTTAATACTCCTCTTGAACTTTTGTGTCCTTTTACAGATTGACATTTAAGGTATTACCTTGTTCCAGCCTGATAAACCACAGTAGGCATATTTGGCTATATTCTACACATAATATTACTTATGTATAGACGGTACTAGACTGTCGTATGTGAGTAGGGTAGGGATCTGTGCACCCGTCCTGAAGAAGAAGCTTGAACTATTTTTAACAATACCAGCACAGAAGTATATTAAAATTGTTTGTAGCCCTCACATGCCAGGTATTTTTGAACACTCACTTACCATTCACTCTTTACCCTACCACTAACTACCCTTGCACACCACACATAGTGATTACATCAGTGCTCCCGCGTACCCTCTGGTTAGTAACACGCCGCGTTCCGTTGAGGGACGGAAAGACCCCTATGATGAAGCATGACACCAAGGATCCTTTTGGTGTGTGAGGGGTATTTAAAGAACACAACATGCTTCCCACCATTTTAGGAAACACATCCTACTCCAGACCTTTTTCCTATTTTCGCCTATGTCATATGGGTGGATTCTATTTGTTTATTAACTGTAGTTGGGGAGATTGACTCCGCTCCTTGTGTCCACGTGGACACGTTCCCTCTCCACTCCCTCCTTTGATATGTATGGTATTCAGACAGCGCACAGATGGGGGAGTTAGCCAGAAATTCTGGTTTTGTTAATTCTAGTAACTAGCCTAGTGACTAAGTGCAGGCATTGTACCTCTTTGGTCATAGCTTGTTACGTTCTCTTATAACATACACACCAACACATAAAACACACTCACAAATTCTACACTTTCCTCTTCACGCCGCATGGCATCGGAAGCATGGTCGACGGAACGGGCCTCACATTGGGGGAAGATGAAATCGACAGGATCCTGGCAGCGATCAATCCTTTTGATGGACTAAGCAACACCGACCTGTGCCCAAGTAGTGCAGATTGGGATGAACTAACCAATCTAAGAAAAACACAAATCAAAACAGCACTGCATGGCCTGTTGATGACGGAGTACCTGAGGGCCAATGCGGCATCAGAGGGTCTGATTGTCTGTAGTGAACCCTTCATTTCTTTAAATGATAAAGTATTTAAAAAAGACTGGTCACTCATCTCGTGGCACTGTACCAGAGATTGGTTAGTTTTGATCATAAAAACAGCCATGATAATAGTGCCAAAACTGAAAATTGACATCCAAAAACTGGAGGTACAACTGAAGACCTACCAATCCTATGCCGTTCTAAAAAAACGTCTAGAGGAACTTAATCAACAAATGACAGAATTTGAGGTCACACTCAAACAAAGTAAATTCAACAAACTTAAAAAGGACAAGGAACGTTTTACCCATGAGAGAGCCTACCCCTACACCATGGATTACTACATACCAAAAGACTATAACAGAGATCAGGATAGCGACATTTCAGATAACTGTTGCAATGGATCGAATTCCAGCAGGAGCAACTCCTTCAGGAACCAGAGAGGCGGCTAACAATACCAAAGACCGTATAATCCCAGATGGAGAGGATGGGGTGGCCACCGAGGCCCCATGTTTTTCAACAATACCAATACGGACCGACACCTATGGGTGGTCCTTTTCAACAATGGGCACCAGATTATGAATATAACTTCTACAGGCCACCGCTTTTTTTAGGATCACGCCCAGGACCCCTACAGGGCAGGAACAGGAGAAGCAACAATGTACACTGGACAGTGGAAGAAACAGAAGTCCCCCGCGTCTCGATGAGGAGCATGACGGGCTCACTCAACAAGCAAGCGTTCACCAGCAAGAGGGGCAGCTAGTGGTGAATATAACAGCACATGAATTAACAGAATTCCAAGAAGAATCCTAGAAAAAGGCCTGGGATTTGTACACACCAATAGACTGGATACATTTAAGATCCACGCAGAGATGCAAGAGTTCATGAGAAAATTGAAGCCACGGACCTTTTTTAAAGCCAAAGACACACCACCTTTGAACCTTCAGACACAGGTCTGAGCCTGAAATCAACATTCACCCCGCCTGATTCTACCCTACTGGTCGAATTATTGGCTTTTGAGAAAGCGGTGATGGAAGACCTGGGACAGTTGACTACAGAAAGTCATACCACCTTTCACAATACCACCAGAATGGAGAAAGAAGCCATACAACAGCTATCATGCAACAAATAGATCACCATAAAACCCGCTGACAAGGGAGGGGCAATAGTGATACAGACGTCATCCGCCTATGACAAGAAATACAGGAGACTTCTGGGAGACAGGAGACACTACGGCATCCTACAGGAGGATCCCACAGAATCCTTACGAGTCAAGATCACTTGAATGGTGGAAGAAGCTTTAGCACACAACTGGGTGTCGAAAAAAGGTAGCTGAATTTCTGATCCATAAATCACCCAGGACCACATATTTCTACACCATTCCCAAGATACAGAAGGACCTGGAACACCTTCCAGGTAGACTGATAGTCTCAGGCATGAGCTCAATTTTGGAGCCTCTGTCCAAATTTGCGGATGCCTTCTTACGCCCCTTGGACACCTACTTAAGGGATACAAGAGCAGTACTACAGCTGCTACAAAATCTGATCTTCGACCCTGAGAGACAGATACTCCTGGGCTTTGACGTGGAGAGCTTGTACACCAGCCTGCCCCATGATGAGACACTCAACATCATTAAGGAGATTCTCTTCTCCACCCCATGGGAGTACCAAACACCAAAAGCCTAGTAATGGAATGCATTGCCCGGGCCCTTACGAAGAACTTTTTTCTTTATGAAACTGCTCTCTACTTACAGAAACATGGGACCAGCATGGGGAGCACCTTTGCTCCTAGCCTGGCTGGTCTCTATGTCCATCATCTGGAGAGTAGCAAAATTCTCCATGAGGATAACACTTTCAGGCACAACATTAAGACATGGAAGCGATACATTGATGACGTGCTGGTCATCTGGGACGGTGACATTCAATGAATTGAGCACTTTATGGAGTGTCTCTACTGACAAAACCCCTACCTTAAATTCACTAGCAATGCATCCCATGACCAATTGGTTTTTCCTAGACCTGAATATTTACCCTTAAGGGGGATTACTGAGAACCACTACACACTTTAAACCAACATCGAAAAATTGTATGTTGCTGTATGACAGCTTCCACCCACGCCACCTATGCAACAATCTTCCTTATGGGCAGTTTCTTCGCCTTCAGCGAAACTGCACCAACCTTCGTGATTACAAGAAACAAGCCTCAGATCTAAAAACTAAACTCTCCCACCGAAAGTACCCAGCACCCATCTTAGTCAGGGCAATGCAGAGGGCACGCAACAATGACAGGGAGGCTCTACTGGGAGACAAAGTTCCCAAAGATCCAGACGCCAGACCCATCTGCGTAACTACCTTTAAAAAAAAACCATTCCAACATAATTTCAAAGATTGTGAACAATCATTGGAGAACCCTTATATGTGGTGACCTGCACTTAGAGAAATCATTGTTAGCACACAAAAGAGGCAGGAACCTTAAGGACATGCTGGTCCACACATGACCATGCATAGGCACAGTCACACTTACGAACAACCCCACTCTACAGCCTGTCCGGGGCCAACATCCCTGTGGCAATTGCAGTACGTGCCACCACACCAAAAATAGTAGATGGGTGAAATTCAGAAATGGCAGTGAATGGGAGCAGAGGAAGTTCACCAACTGTAACAGCCAGAATGTCGTGTACATGATCACGTGCCCCTGTGGGCTGGAGTTCATTAAATAAACATAGAGAATCCAACTCAGAGGTAGGGTGAAGTGTTCAAAAGATGGTGTTGGAGCACTTAGTGTTTTGTAAAATACCCCTCACACACCAAAAGGCCCCTTGGTGTCATGCTTCATCATCGGGGTCTTCGCACCCCTCTAGCGGGATGCGGCGTGCTACGACCTACGACTACGTGGGAGCACTTATAGTTAGTGGCTATATGTGGTGCATGTGTTTTGGGTGCATTTACAAGTGAGTGGTGGGACGTGGTGAAGGCTTAAAAAGTACCTGGCACATGAGTATGCTCAAAAACTATTTTATTCCTAACTCCGGCTGGTACTATTAAAAAAGTGCAATGTGAGATCAGATCGGTCGTGTTTATGGACAGGATCTCAGGTGTGCGTCAACATGTTTCGGAGCCAGAGCTCCTTCTTCAGGACGGGGGCACAACTTCCCCACCTTACTCACGTTTCTTTAAATATATATATACCGTCTTACCCCACACGCTGCTCCGCTGAACACTTCAGCGGAGCAGCGTATGGGGTAAGACGGTGCATAGCACGTCCCGAACCCATTGCATAATAGCAACACCCCAGATGTTCCTATTGCTCATGAAGCAAGCAAGCAAGCTTCATAAGTCATTGAACTTGTAGCAGACCGCTGTAGGCACATTATAGCCTTATAGTATTTTTTTCACTTTTTAAATTATCAATTTTAATAAATTTTGATATATATTTAAAGAAACATGAGTAAGGTGGGGAGCCTTGCAATAGTGAAAAACACAATTGGCAGTATTTCAGTATCAGGACATGCCACACACATCGCTGGTCTCAATGCTTTGGGCACTTTGCCACTGCTGTTCAGTGCCAATGTGCAAGTGTACGCTTTGTAAATTGTTGTATGGATTGGCATTTCAATGACTGGGTATTTGATTTACTTTTCAGACCCTAGTATAGTGCACTGTGTGTGCCCAAGGCCTGTAAATCAAATGTTGCTAGTGGGTATGCAGCACTGGTTGTTCCACCCGCACAGGTAGCCCTTCAAAGGTAACTCAGACCTGCCACTGCAGTGTCTGTGTGCAGTCTAGTACTGTCATGTTGACTTGGCAAGTGCTCCCACTTGCCAGGCCCTATCCTTCCCTTTTCTTACATGTTAGTCCCCCCTAAGGGAGGCCCAAGGAACCCCTATAGGCAGAGTGAAGAGTATGTGAAAGGTAGGACATGCCCTGATGTGTGTGGCGTGTCCTGATAGTGAAATACTGCCAATGTCGTTTTTCACAATTGAAAGGCTATCTGGCTCATAGGAAAGCATGGGATTTAATGTATAACATCTCATAAATATAACTTCCCATTGGGACCAGATAGGAAAGTAAAGTTTAGTATGCCTGAATCTAAAGATGCATCTTTTGGTAATGGTGATGTTTACATTCTGTGTTTGAAAATACCACTTTTAGAAAGTAGTTTTCTTGCTTAGCCATCCTGTGGGCCTCTGCTAGGATGTGGATTGACTGTCTGGCTTTGGAGTGACAGGTGCTGGGGATGTGCAGTAGCTCCAGAGAGTCCGATGAATCAGGGCTGGGCTGAATAGACCTCGGCTGCATTTGGAGTAGTGGGAGGAGACTTCCTTGCACCTCAATGGGCCTGGTCGGCCTTCCACAATGCTGTCCCCACCCCCTGCCAGGAAGCTGGGCCAGAGAGGACAGAACTCGTTTGGACTAAGCACAGACACTCTCTGCCTGAGAGGACAAAGGCATTTGGGGTATACATATTGGGCCTCAGACCGCAGAACCTTAGAACTCTTTTGGATCCAAGAGGACGGCCAAGCAGAAGAGATGGAGAAGCCTGTGAGGAGGGACTACCACTTTGCTGTGTGCTTTGCTGTGTTGACCTGCAGTGGCTGCTTCTTTCTTGGGCAGTGAATGGAATGGACTGAACTTTCTGCAACTTCCTTTTTGTGAGTTTCTCCAAGGGCTTGAGGTAGAGCTTGGCCCCTGTTCAAGAAGTCTCAGGAACAGCAAAGACTTCAGGTTCTTCTGCCATAAGCACTGGGGACTGTGTGTTTTGAGCTGCAAGAGAAGAAAAGCAACCCAACGCCATCTACAATGCCGCTGCCATTTTGGTGTCCTAAGGCCAATACCGCAACACCGCACCGCTACCCTGGTCTCACCGATGAAGCCACCTGATGCCGCCACTAGCCACTGCTTGCACCGTGACCTGTGGGCACTGTACTCTGCACCGCCTTACTTCACTCTATCGCCCTGGTATCCCTACGATGCCGCTCCATGCCGACATTGATGCTGCTGCTTGCACCATGGTTTGAGGACACAGCTTGCAAGTTACGCGACGCACTGTCCTCATCCCACACGGCAGCCTTGACCTACTGACGCCGGCACCATTGACTCCAGTTCGTCAGCCAATGACAGTGCTTCTATAATTACTAAGCTGCTTGCACCGTGACCTGCCTGTACCGCAACGAGTACCTCATCACTTCACACCACAGCCCTGGTCTCGCCGATGCTGCTGGACGACCGTCAACGAGCCGCTGCCTGCACCGCCACCTGAGGGCACCGCACGTGGCACCCCTGCACTTCGCACTGTAGCTTTGATGACTGCCGGCACTCCCGAATTCAACCGCAAAGAATTTGACCTGCAACGTGCGTGACTTCAAGGGCCCGACGGCTCCTGCACCAACCTCCGGAACTGACGCCTGTGAACGCCGTGGTTTCGGGGCTCATTGAGAGATTGCCGACGCCCTGCATTTCCAAAGGTACCGGTTTTGCTGGTCTTTCTGACACCGTAGCTGGCCCACAACGCCGCGGTCAGCCAGAACTCTTTCGATTTTGTCCTGCACGACGCCGTGATATCTCCAGAAGGAGCTATCAACTTCAAGGAACTCTATTTCAAGTCTATTTTGATGACTGAATATTTCTTGTCTTGTGGATTTTTATTGTTTTGGTCTTGTTTGAGTATATAAATATATTGGATATTTTTCTAACTGGTATGGTGTTTTCACTGTGGTACTGTTGGTTTTGTGCAAATGCTTTACACACTGTCTCTAAGATAAGCCTGACTGCTCATGCCAAGCTACCAAGAGGGTAGCTTGGCAGCAGTGTCTCTCTTCGGTGTTCCATTGGCTGTCTAATGCACAGCTTAAGTGCAATGAAGAGAAATCGGAGGTGCTCCTGTTTGGCCGGTTCCCTGCGGATTTTAGAGTCACCCTCTGGCCATCTGACTTTCCGCCCCCCCAGTCTGACAAGGGTCTAGCAAAAAATCTAGGGGTCTCGTTTGAGGAAAACCTTAATTTTGCGACTCACGTTAAGAAACTTACAGGGACCTGCTTCGGCATCTTAAAAACGTTGCGAAAATTCCTCCCTCTTCTGCCAGCCGGTGCCAAAGAAACGGTTGTCCGGGCACTTATTCTTTCCCGGCTCGACTATTCTAATGCTCTCCTGGTGGGATGTCCGGGGTATCTTACCAGGAAGCTGCAGGTTGTACAAAATGCGGCAGCTAGACTTCTGCTGGGACTCTCTCCCAGGCAGTGTGTGCGGGCTCATCTTCGCCTCCTACACTGGCTCCCAGTTGAGTCTCGGGTTAAATTTAAAATGCTGTCCATTGTTCAACGGGCCTTGTATGGGCTGGGCCCACTCTACCTTCAGAAGCGCTTTGTCTTTTACATGCCCTCTAGACAATTGCGTTCTTCGGACAAACTCCTCATACAGACTCCCCGGTTTAAACGCCATCGGCTGGGGGGCTGTTCCTTCACTCGTAAAGCTGGCTCAGCCTGGAATGAGCTCCCTCTTGCCCTCAGGATGGTCTCTGACCCGGCAGTTTTTAAGAAGAAACTAAAAACGCTGCTGTTCTGATGCCTTTTTCCCTCCTGATTTGTTGAGTCTACAGCCGGCTCTGTGGTAGGCTCTTTGGTAGCAGCGCCGGGATACTGTTAGTAGCTGTGTGCTCTATAAAACTAGTATAACATAGGGTGAGCGGGGTTATCCTGACTAGAAGCACGGGTCCCTACTTGGACAAATGTGCAAACCCTTGCCAACTACAGCCTCCATTTCTAACAGTGATGTTTAGTAGTTGTGTTGGTGGTGTCATTGCCAGCGCTGGAAAAGGCACTGGGTATTGCAGGCAGAGGTGGCCTCCTCACGATAGCTCTGGCACTTATTTCTGTATAAATTAAGCCCTGAAAGCTCTTGCATACCTCTCGGTATTAAAAGGTCTACACATATGGTAAATAAATAAATATGGTAGTTTGAGACTGAAAGATTGCCGTCTGCTCCAGGCCCATAGAGAAAACATTTGGTGCCAGATGTAGGAGCCAAAATACCGGTCGGTAATGGCCGATTTCGGCCGTTACCGACCGGTATTTAAGAATTGGCATATAGGTGCATTTATTTTACAGAATCTGTAAATTTACCGAATCGGTAAATTTACCGATTCTGTAAAATACCGAATCGGTAATTTTACCGATTCGGTAAATCCAAATGTAGGTGGGACTCTTCTGAGTCCCAAAGGCCTTACAGATACGGTATTTTACCACCCAATTCAATTGGGTGGTAAAATACCGAATCCAGGTGTGCATGCACATGTGTGCATGCACACCTATGCCATGTGACAGACAGACATGCCCTTAGGGCATGTCTGTGTGCCACATGGCACACATGCCTGTATTCCGGGTGCTAGAGGGTGTCAAAGTGACACCCCCTGCACCCTTGCAAAAATCGGTATTTACCGAATCGTTAAATTCCGATTCGGTATTGCCCATTGATTCCTATGGGCTTCAAGGCCCATAGGAATCAATGGGCATTACCGAATCGGTATTTACCGATTCGGTAAATACCGATTTTTACAGATTCGGTAATTCAATTACCGAATTTACCTAAATCTCCCCCTTCTATTTTACCGATTCATAAATACCAAATCGGTAAAATTCGGTATTTATGAATCGGTAAAATAGAATTACCTACATCTGGCCCAAGGTACGTAAGTTATACTTGGTTTTAAGTCTCCCATACAGACTGCTGATACTGTCTGACTGAGACCTCATGTTACAGTACACATGCACATACATCAATACATGCATGTTCTACAGAAGAGAGGATCAGGGCCGGCCCTAGGCATGTGCAAAGTGTGCACCTGCACAGGGCCGCCAAACCCCAGGGGCCGCCACGACGAGGATCGGATCGGAATGATCAATGATACATCGTTGCACTGGCGGCCCCGTGGCAGGATTTGGCGGCCTCCGGCTCCGACCCCGGCTTCCAATACTTCTGGTAAATCGGACTGAAAATGCCGAGCCACCGTGCAAGATTTCTCAATACATCCTTTAACAAGCATCAGGCCCATGAATAAACACACCGCTAAATTTAATTGTCGTGAGCATGAACGCTGCCAACGCCGGGTTATTAAAAACGGACACAGGTTCAAGAGGTCAACCACATGTTGATTATGAGTCAGTTACAATAATCTAGCCGGCTTTGTCCTGTCAGGGGTTATTTAGCATGTGTTGAGATAGTTTGCCCTGTCCAAAGAAAGTCACCAGTGCCTTGGTCTGCTATATTAAAACAAAAATGCTTTTTAAAGATGAAATATTTTCTTATAGTTCCAGTGAACTTTAACCTTCACACACATATGATTTGCTCAAAACAGGTGAATAAGTTCTGTTATCCACAGCCAGGGAGAATAAATGTCAAAAGAGATCATTAGGTTAGAGTCTAGACAGCGCTTACACTGCCTCTTGCAGGCATATTGTAGTTTATTATATTAAGAACATAGAGGGGCTTGGGGCCTGCCCAATGCTTAACATTGGTTGGCTTTCCTTGTCACTCTCATTTTTAGCTGCTTCTTATTTCTCTCCCAGCTTGCCAATCTTGTGTATGTCCTTCCCACTGAACATTGCCTTATTAGTTTCTTTGTTTGACTGACATCGCTGCTTGCTTTCGAAACACTACTTTTTTTTCCTTTTCTGTGAAGCACTCTATTAACTGCTGTGTTTTGGAGCCATCTCTCGTATGTGTTTCTCCCTACACTCTGTGTTGCTGTCTGTTGCCCAACTGCTTCTCCTCGCAGTCCTCCCTTCTGCTCTCACCAAAGTGCTTCTCCCCATTCCTTTCCCCACTCACATCCTGCATGTTGCTTTCCCTCACCCCCTGTGTTGCTTTCGCTCCCGCCTACACTCTCAGGGCCGGCTTTAGGCATGTGCAAAGTGTGCACCTGCACAGGGCCGCCAAACCCCAGGGGCCGCCACGAGGAATCGGATACATACATATTCGTGGCGGCCCCTGGCAGGGATTTGGCGGCCTCCCCGGCTTCCACTATTACTAACTTCCAAAGCCCTGAGGTGTTCCAGAGCTTTTCCACCTACACTAAGAATGTTTTTATCTCAAAAGATGTTTTCTTGTTGGATGGCATGATTACACATGATGATAGTCTTGAGAGGAGTGTTCTACTCTGTTTATCTGTGGAATTTAGCCAGCACATATAACAGATGTTTCACTTAGATGGCTTTGTGGGAGATACCAATGCTTTCAAGGCACAATATCTTGCTACAAGTAGCTAGTGCATAATAGATCATGTCCAATGCCTTCCAGTGTTCATAGCGGCCGGCGCAATAGTATAGGGTGGTGTGTCTTTCAAATATTATACAGCAGCAGCTTAAAATGCGGGAGAGAAATCAATTATCGTATATGTGCAGTGTCTCTTCTAACAAAGTCGTCAAAGTTAAACTATGCCCAGAATGTTATAAAGGTACTAATTTTAAGATTGCTACATACTCCGCCCCGCCCGGACCCCCTCTTCCGGGGCCCCCTACCTACGCTCCCTGCACAGGGCCACCATGAGCCTAGAGCCGGCCCTGAGAGGATTTTTGTTCCGCCTCCTTTGGCCATTGTTTAGAAGTTGCCACTGACTGGGTGGATTGTCTCTAAACCCTGGCGATTCTTAGTAGATTAAATGCCGCTTTAAGCAGTGCACATACAACTACATATTTCCCAGCAGAGTGTACTGCATTTCGTTGTATTATTAGAAAATCCATTATAAAGTGGCCTCAGTGTATGTGATTGTAAGCACAGCTGCCATCTTGTAACTGAGTTTCAAAAAATATAAGGTTCTCCAATAAAAGATGGCCACCGTGCATGCAGGCACCTGCAAAAGGTATCTGGGAGCAAAAACAAAGAAAACAATAGCAAAGACAGTAGTTCACCACACGGTTGCAGAGGGGAGCACTATTGGCTTTAGTAGTGTTTGTTATGTATATGTCCTGGATTTACTAATATGAGTAAAAACTTTTAAAATGTATGTCCAATAGGCATTTCATTCCTAAAATGGTGGGAGTTTATCTCTTGACTCTTCTGGGACTTTCCTATCAGGTACATTTTTATATTCCGAGTACCGAATTGTTTTACATTAAAATGGTGGTGGTAATAAATGGCGTTTTTAGTTTCTGTGAAAACTGGCCCACCATCCTTTTATTCTGCACTTATTCTGCACTTGAATGATAAACTGTTTACATTGTGTGCATTTTCATGCTATTTTATTAAAAGGATTGTGATAGTATTTTATCTAAGATGAAAATAAAACTTGACTTTGACTTGGCATCCGGTGGCTGCCAGACAGAAATGAACGTCTAATGACTGGGTGAAATACGTAAGTATTGGCGTAAAATCCGTTTCGCAGGCGAATTTGCGGATTTTTGGCAATTTCGCGATCCACGAATCTCGCGAATTTGCCCACACATCCGCAAGCTACAAATTATTTTGCTTGGTCGTGCTTGAAAAATACAATATCGTGCTCGCGGCGTTGACTTACCGTGATTCTGAGTCCGCCGAGTTGTTTTTCTCCCTGTTTGCGTGTGCTGCGCCATTTTCGATCTTGCTGCGTGATCGCGCGAGAGTTTTTCGAACGCGATTACATTATCACGCCTTGCTATCTTGCACAGCGAGAGTTTGACAACATGAGTACTTCATAAAGGCCCGCGATCATGCATTGCGGGAGTAAACAATGCCGAACACGTAGATGCGGCGCGCAGCTGACTTCCGGCAGGAGATTTGAACAGCTCGCGTTCCCGAAATTGCAAAAATTGCAGTTCTGCACAAGAAATCAACCGCAGGAAGCATAAAACTTGTGAAAATGATGATTTTGATCAGAATAACTCCTCAGATTAACATTTGGCTGCACTTTTTGGTGCAGGAGTCAATTATTTGGGGTGGGGTGGGAGGAAGGAAGTTCCCCAGAGTCTCCAACTTCCTGTTCCTGTCCAGCAGGCTCCTCCCAGTGCTTTGTCCATGTCCTGGTCACTTTTGATTTGGATGTGGAGCTGGAAGGATTACTTTTTGCAGCTGCTGGATATTTGTATTTGAGGTCTTTTTGGACTTTGGAGTTTGGATCACTTTTGGACTTCAGATTTTACAAGTAAGTTGGTGTTGTTTGTATGGGGCATTGTAGTTGAGGCAACAACAGTTCTAAAACTTTTTTCACAATTTTAACAAAATATATCTTGTGGGTAGCCACAGTATCCAGTAGGGCAAGGGTTAGTCATGGGTGCATGATACAAATGTTTCTGTGATTTTTTTTAACTTAATTCTCATTTATGTCATGGGTTTTTGGTTACTGTTATATGTAGATTTTTAAAAAAAATGTTGGGGTGCCTGTAAAGCCTCACTAGCCAGTAGGCCCAGGGGTAGTGAGTGGTGCATGGGCCTAGTCTTTCTGTGGGGTGTCTTGAATTTAAACATCATTGAGGGCATTGATGGCATTGGATTGTGGTGATTTTTTGAGTGTTTTTCGACTTTTTGGGGCGTTGTTGGGGCCTGGCCATGTGGGTGGGGGCCATTTTGAGGCCTGGGACAAGAAGGGCCTGGCCATGTGGTGGGGGTCAAGGGGCCATTTTGAAGCCAGGCAGTGTGCTCAGGCCTGCACCCAGTTTGCCTTGCTTTCAACCATTATGCCCTGGGGTACTCAATGGTGCATGGGCCTAGTCTTTCTGTGGGGTGTCTTGAATTTAAACATCATTGAGGGCCTGGATGGCATTGGATTGTGGTGATTTTATGAGTGTTTTACGACTTTTGGGGGCGTTGTTGGGGCCTTGCCATGTGGGTGGGGGCCATTTTGAGGCCTGGGACAAGCAGGGCCTGGCCATGTGGTGGGGTCAAGGGGCCATTTTGAAGCCAGGCAGTGTGCTCAGGCCTGCACCCAGTTTGCCTTGCTTTCAACCATTATGCCCAGGGGTACTCAGTGGTGCATGGGCCTAGTCTTTCTGTGGGGTGTCTTGAATTTAAACATCATTGAGGGCATGGATGGCATTGGATTATGGTGATTTTTTTGAGCGTTTTTCGACTTTTTGGGGCGTTGTTGGGGCCTGGCCATGTGGGTGGCGGCCATTTTGAGGCCTGGGACAGGCAGGGCGTGGCCATGTGGTGGGGGTCAAGGGGCCATTTTGAAGCCAGGCAGTGTGATCAGGCCTGCCCTGCACCCAGTTTGCCTTGCTTTCAACCATTATGTCCAGGGGTAGTGAGTGGTGCATGGGCCTGGTCTTTCTGTGGGGTGTCTTGAATTTAAGCATCATTGAGGGCATGGATGGCATTGGATTGTGGTGATTTTGTGAGTGTTTTTTTACTTTTTGGGGCGTTGTTGGGGCCTGGCCATGTGTGTGGGGGCCATTTTGAGGCCTGGGACAGGCAGGGCCTGGCCATGTGGTGGGGGTCAAGGGGCCATTTTGAAGCCAGGCAGTGTGCTCAGGCCTGCACCCAGTTTGCCTTGCTTTCAACCATTATGCCCAGGGGTACTCAGTGGTGCATGGGCCTAGTCTTTCAGTGGGGTGTCTTGAATTTAAACATCATTGAGGGCATGGATGGCATTGGATTGTGGTGATATTTTGAGTGTTTTTCGACTTTTTGGGGCGTTGTTGGGGCGTGGCCATGTGGGTGGGGGCCATTTTGATGCCTGGGACAGGCAGGGCCTGGCCATGTGGTGGGGGTCAAGGGGCCATTTTGAAGTCAGGCAGTGTGCTCAGGCCTGCACCCAGTTTGCCTTGCTTTCAACCATTATGCCCAGGGGTAGTGAGTGGTGCATGGGCCTAGTCTTTCTGTGGGGTGTCTTGAATTTAAACATCCTTGAGGGCATGGATGGCATTGGATTGTGGTGATTTTGTGAGTGTTTTTCGACTTTTTGGGGCGTTGTTGGGGCCTGGCCATGTGGGTGGGGGCCATTTTGAGGCCTGGGACAGGCAGGGCCTGGCCATGTGGTGAGGGTCAAGGGGCCATTTTGAAGCCAGGCAGTGTGCTCACGCCTGCCTGCAACCAGTTTGCCTTGCTTTCAACTATTATGCCCAGGGGTACTCAGTGGTGCATGGGCCTAGTCTTTCTGTGGGGTGTCTTGAATTTAAACATCATTGAGGGCATCGATGGCATTGGATTGTGGTGATTTGTTGAGTGTTTTTCGACTTTTTGGGGCGTTGTTGGGGCCTGGCTATGTGGGTGGGGGCCACTTTGAGGCCTGGGACAGGCAGGGCCTGGCCATGTGGGGGGTGCCAAGGGGCCATTTTGAAGCCAGGCAGTGTGCTCAGGCCTGCATCCATCCTGTTTGTCTTGCTTTCAACCATTATGCCCAGGGGTACTCAGTGGTGCATGGACCTAGTCTTTCTGTGGGGTGTCTTGAATTTAAAAATCATTGAGGGCATGGATGGCATTGGATTGTGGTGATTTTTTGAGTGTTTTTTCGACTTTTTGGGGCGTTGTTGGGGCCTGGCCATGTGGGTGGGGGCCATTTTGAGGCCTGGGAGAGGCAGGGCCTGGCCATGTGGTGGGGGTCAAGGTGCCATTTTGAAGCCAGGTACTGTGCTCAGGCCTGCATCCAGTTTGTCTTGCTTTCAACCATTATGCCCAGGGGTACTCAGTGGTGCATGGGCCTAGTCTTTCTGTGGGGTGTCTTGAATTTAAACATCATTGAGGGCATGTATGGCATTGGATTGTGGTGATTATTTGAGTGTTTTTCGACTTTTTGGGGCATTGTTGGGGCCTGGCCATGTGGGTGGGGGCCATTTTGAGGCCTGGGACAGGCAGGGCCTGGCCATGTGGTGGGGGTCAAGGGGTCATTTTGAAGCCAGGCAGTGTGCTCAGGCCTGCACCCAGTTTGCCTTTCTTTCAACCATTATGCCCAGGGGTACTCAGTGGTGCATGGGCCTAATCTTTCTGTGGGGTGTCTTGAATTTAAACATCATTGAGGGCATGGATGGCATTGGATTGTGGTGATTTTTTGAGTGTTTTTCGACTTTTTGGGGCGTTGTTGGTGCCTGGCCATGTGGGTTGGGGCCATTTTGAGGCCTGTGACAGGCAGGGCCTAGCCATGTGGTGGGGGTCAAGGGGCCATTTTGAAGCCAGGCAGTGTGCTCAGGCCTGCACCCAGTTTGCCTTGCTTTCAACCATTATGGCCAGGGGTAGTGAGTGGTGCATGGGCCTAGTCTTTCTGTGGGGTGTCTTGAATTTAAACATCATTGAGGGCATGGCTGGCATTGGATTGTGGTGATTTTTTGAGTGTTTTCCGACTTTTTAGGGTGTTGTTTGGGCCTGGCCATGTGGGTGGGAGCCATTTTGAGGCCTGGGAAAGGCAGGGCCTGGCCATTTGGTGGAGTTCAAGGGGCCATTTTGAAGCCAGGCACTGTGCTCAGGCCTGCACCCAGTTTGCCTTGCTTTCAACCATTTTGCCCAGGGGTACTCAGTGGTGCATGGGCCTAGTCTTTCTGTGGGGTGTCTTGAATTTAAACATTATTGAGGGCAAGGATGGCATTGGATTGTGGTTATTTTTTTGTGTAGTTGTTTGACTTTTTGGGGTGTATAACTGATGTTCCTCTGGCTTCCATTGCTTTTAGGTGCACAAGAGAACCACCAGTGCCAGGAAGAAGTCCTGCAGTGGTGTGTGCAGCACAACATCACGTGACGTCACGTGTGGCCACAGACAAGACAACTCTGCAACTCGTGCAACTGCGTCCTGCTGTTCTGACATCTGAAGAAGATGGCCCCAAAGAAAGGTGGCCGCAGCGCCTCAGCGAAAAAAGTTGCCAGTGCCGCTGCCAGTAAGAAGGAGCAGAAGAAGCAAGTGGCACCACCTACCAAGGAGACTGGTGTGCCCAACGACAACTTTTTTGGGAGAAAAAAAACCTACGCCTGCAGCAGCAGCGGTGTCCGCCGGGGACCAAGCTGGAAGCAGTAACTCCGCTTCATTGGGCTCAGTGCCACCACACCAAGTTAGGTCCAAGACAATGAGTGCTGCTGCGGCAGCCACTTTGGTTGTTCAATCACCATCGACCAGTGATCTTGGCTCATCACAAGAAAGTACCATCCAATCAACGCCGGGTGTAACTCAGCTGACGAGTGTTCAACAACCACAGCCGCAACGACAACCACAGGTGCAACTAGTACAAGCGCAAGTACATGAGCAAGGAGAGGTGCAAGTAGAGCCGCAAGGCGAAGCGCAAGTAGAGGCGCAAGGAGAGGCGCAAGTAGAGGCGCAAGGAGAGGCGCATGGTCAGGTGCATGGAGAGGTGCAACTAGAGGTTCATGGAGCGGCACAACTGCCTACAACGCTTGTTCCTCCAGAAGTAGGGGCACATCAGGAAATTGATATTCAAGAGGAGGTATCATCCGAGGAAGCCACTCCTCCTGATGATGATCCATTGTCCTCCAGATCCCCAGCAAGAAAAGGTCAAGGAGGGCTACTCCTACTACTACAAATTCTTCTTCAAGCCCCCTTCATTCTGATGACCTTGATCGTGATTGAAACCCAGCAATGCAGTCTGAGAGTGAGTCACGCCATGAGCCGACAAAGGTAGCTAAGCCTAAAAGGAAGGCTCCCGCAAGGCTTCGACTTATGGTTGATGACGACGGAGAAAAAGTGGTGTCTTCTGCAAGCTGATGAACAACAGTCTGTCGACGACCCAGTCATCTCAGTCGTCACTCCAGCCCCAGTGGGCATGCAGCAGACAAACATTTTGACCCTATCCCGAATGGCTGCTGAGCGGGATATGGGCGGCATGGCACTGGTACCACCTCCAACGCAGTTAAGTACAACGCCAACACGACCTACAGCTTCCATCTTTTTTAGTCAGAAGGGCCGGCATGGACCTCCATCCAGCTCGACCTCAAGTAGTGGTGCTGTAAGTGAACAACAGAAACAAATTCAGCCACGCCCATCCTCCACTTCATCTGGCATTGAAAGTCAAAGTAGCACCTCCACCACCAGCAGACATCACCGGTCCCTAGTTTGGGACTTCTTTACTGTTAGCGCAAAGGCGGAAAACATGGTCATTTGTTCGATTTGTAAAGTATCCGTTAGTCGGGGTGAGCTTGGTACCAACTATGGTACCGGAGGCCAGAGAGGTCATCTCAAAAAACACTACCCTATCCAGTGGTATACGCACCTAAGTAAGATCGAGGAAGCCCAACAAAGTAGAACTGATCCAAATCTATCAATTGACATTGCATCTGATGCTGACGAGGGGCTGATTGTGCAGGGGGGAAGTCAAGAATCGAGCGACATTTTTTCTGGTACACCCAGTACCCCTGGCAGCAGCACTGCAGTGGTAGCGCCCACACCCTCTACCCTTGCAACATGTATGAGGCACACTAAGAGTCTGGCAGAGACACCAATGCGAAAAACTACATCACTGGGCCTAACTGGTTTGAAGACGTGATCATCATCATCATCACGTATAATGATCCAGCCCACCGTTCGCGTAATGTTGGGGTCGGAGGCGCCATTTGAACGCAACCTCCCAACGGTACGTCTGTATAACGCAAAGCTGGCTAAAATGTTAGCGCTGGACCTTCTCCCTTTTTCTTTCGTGGAAGGGGTGGGGTTTCTAGAATTAGTGGCAACAGTCTGCCCTAAATGGAAGGTTCCTAGCCGGTCCTATTTTGCCTTAGTTGCAGTTCCAGCACTACATCAAGATGTGCTGGAGGTGATTGGGGCAGCTTTGCAGAAGAGTGCTGTTCACACTATTTACTTGACAACAGACATGTGGACCTGTTGCCAAGCCCTTGATTACATGTGCATCACTGCACACTGGGTCTCTTTTGCAGGGTCTTTTGCCGGGGTTAGAGATATGTCAAGTGCAGTTGACCTGGAGACAGTTTTTCAAGCTACTCGGAAACATGCAACATTAGCCATGTTTGCCATGGAGAAAACTCATACTGCAAAAAACCTTTTGGAGGAGTTTAACAGTAAGATCTCTGAATGGCTGCACCCAAGAAATCGCATAGTTGGTTATGTTTCCACGGATAATGGCAGTAATATAGTTAAGGCCATGCAGCAAGGTGAATATTTCAGAGTGCCGTGTTTGGCGCACTGTATAAACCTGGTTGTTCAAGATTTATTGAAAACTGAAGACACAGTCAGGAAGTTACTGACCACCCTCCAAAGAATCTGCACACATTTCAGCCATTCTTTTACGGCCCGGAAGGAGCTGAGGAGCATTCAACATGAACGTAAAGTACCAGTCAAAGGACTCATCCTGGAGGTGGCAACACGTTGGAACTCAACCTTTTACATGCCTGAGCGTCTGTCTGAGCAGTGCATGGTAATCAATGAGTATGTCTTTCAACTAGGTTCTACTATGAAAGACATGAGTCTAGAGTTGGAGGAATGGAAGCTAGTTAAAAGCCTGACAGACATGCTTCGTCCTTTTGAGGTCTTCACGCGTGAAGTCAGCAGGGAGGACTGTTCTTTGGGCAAAGCTATCCCATTGTTAGTCATGCTAGAGCACCAACTGAAGGCGGTGTCTTCAACGTTCAGAGATGATGTTGAAAAGCAAGACGCATATCCGTTGGCGGAGAGGTTATTAAGCCGCCTACTTGCCAACGAAAGGCTTAAAAACATACATACAGAACAACATTACATTTGTGACACTATTCTGGATCCACAGTACAAAAAGGCAGTGTCCAGCAAAGCATTCATTCCTTTTGATGAAGCAGATGTTTCAAAGTACAAACATTGGCTAGCTGTGTCAGCCACTCGGTTCGACAAAAAAAATTGGCAGAAAATTCAAGGAGCCGTCAGAAATTCAACTGAATCAGCAGGCCATCCAGAGTCAAGTTCCACTTCTGAATCTGTGGGCGAAGGGAGTCACTTTCCCTCACAGCCGTTAACGACACCAGCAGCAACCGTATCATCATCCTCACCTGCACCAGGCCCAGCCATAATATTGTCGGAAGCGGATTGGCTAACTCATCAAGGGTTTGCTTGTTCCAGTGCTGCGAAGGCCACAGATGGTACGCAAAGTGGAGCAACCGTGGAGAACCTTGAGTTGATGGTGCAGGCCTATCTGGATGACCCAACAGAGGTCTTTGTTAATACGAACCCATTGCTGTATTGGTACAGGAAAATGGATTTATGGCCACTGATCACCAACCTAGCTCTAAATTATTTGTCTTGCCCACTCGCAAGCGTGTCTTCTGAACGTGTTTTCAGTGCTGCTGGTGCCATTGTAACTTCAAAAAGGACCCGCCTCTCGGCCAAAAATGTGAAGAGGTTAACACTGATCAAGATGAATCAGCACTTGATACCACCAGATTACAAAGTACGTGAATGCACGCAGGAAGAAGAGAACACCTACTTAGGTGATAGAAGTTCTTCTCTTTTACCTGACCCACTCCCGTCTCAATTCATGGAGTTTGAGGACGAGCTCTTCTTCCCTGACACCGAGCCCTGAAAATGACTTCCTTTTTTTTGTCCTTATTCACTTTTATTCCTGTGTGTCTTTCTTTGTTTTGCAACTTTTACCACAACAAAACTCTAATCACCTAATCACAACAAGTCCATCAGCAGCACTGTCTTCATCTTATGTTCCTTATTGATTTGAAGTTGCCGCAGTCTGCATTCCTGAGGTTCACAAGTTCACAACTCAATCATGCTCCTTTATAGTCCTCCTCCAGACTCCCCCTATCCATTTCCCTCAAGGCAGATGGATGGATTACGACAAGTCCCCTCAAGTAGGACTGAAATTACTGACTGACTACATGCTTGCTGATTGCTGACAGAGTTACTTCTGATATTGACAGGAGAGGCTGCCCTGTGGGCCCTCACTTTCAGAAGAAAATACGGACAAAAAGTAGAACAGGTAATGAATAATTGAGAAGATGGCATGCAGTGGACAGCAATGGCTGTCTGGCTTTGATGAAACCAATTGCTGTTTGTTTTTTGTGCATGAAATGATGATTCATATGTCTTGTCTTAGTTATTATTTAATCTTTTACACAGTAATTGTAACTCATGTCAACAACTCTGTTTTTTTTACCTTGTTTAATTAAAATTGTACTTCAAATTCAGGGGCCACTATATTGCATTTCACAAAATATGCAAAATGTCCTTGGAGCACACTCAATTGCCAATATACCATGATTATTGATTAAATAATATATCTTTTTTCTTTACAGTCACTCATTGGGATGGATGGATCATCAGCGTCGGTTTACGGAAGAACTATGGCCAATTTGCGAGTGGTAAACAGGTAAACTAGTCTACAACAACTACTACAGCAGGACTACATGTCTGTCTATTCGTGGTATGTATTGGTCGAGGGCGAGGCAGTGTACTGTTGTTGTTATGCCAGGCAGAGTCCACTCCAGACAGCGGTTCATGTAAAATTGGGGCTATGTGGCTTGCTGCATACAATTAGATATGCTTTGTCTGTCTGACAAAGAGCCTACGTATGCTACATCAGGTTGCTTCACTCAGTGGTGCCTGCCTTGACCCTCTGCAAGGCACTGCCTCAAGCTTGGGGCAAACATCCGTTATGTTTGCAAAATTTGCTGTTTTTCGGTATTTCGCAAATCTCGCGAAATTACCGAATAATCGCAAATTCTTAGCGGAACAGATTTTTGGCCCATACTTGCGGCTGGGCCATGCGGACGGTCAAGGCAGGCACCACTGAGTGAAGCATCCTCCTGATGTAGCATACCTAGGCTCTTTGACACAGACAGACAAAGCATATCTAGTGTTTAGGGTTCAGTGCGATTTACTAGGGTTTTTGGGTTTAAGTTTATATGGTCCACACCGATTCTAGGGCTCGGGGCCCGATGCAGGCTCATTCATAATGAGGTTGGCAATGTTTTAGGGGGGTTTGGTGTTCTTTGGTCCAGAATTGGCAGAATTTTGGCCTTTTTGGGTGTTTTGCGTGCGCGTGTGTTTGGGTGAAAACTAAGTGAAAACTAGTCATAGACCTTCTTCTTCTTCTTCTTCTTCAAAGAGCGCAGTGGTTCGATTTTGTTCTGTCTTGCTGAGATTCTTGTGAATCGCTAGAACAAGTTACTGTCCAGGTAAGTTTAAAGAGGATCGAAGTAGTGGAAGTGCTGCAAACAGCAATGTTTTATGAACAGCGCAATTTGCCAGGTTTTGAATATACCAGTATTGCATGTTTTTGGGAGGCTGTTTGGGGGTGTTCTAGATTTGTGGGGGAGGGTGTGGGGGTCTGGGAACACTGCTGGGATAGCATAATTTTGATTGGAAGTGAATTGAAGAAAATCAATGGTGGGAAAGAGGAGTTAGTGCCTAGCTGCAGAGCGCGTTTGGACCGATGTTGACTGGTTGGCTGAACATTTTCAAAGTATGAGTTTTTGCATTTTTGCTTTTTGCCTGTTTAGGGGTGTTCTGCTTTTTTGCGTGTGGCTGCAGGGATCTGGGGGCATAGCTCGAAAGGTCTAATATCGGAATGAAGTGTTTTGGACCAAATCCATGGTGAAAAAGTTTTTCCATTTTTGCTCACTTGCCTGTTTTTGGGGTGCTATTTGGGGGGATTCTAGGTTATTGGGGGTGGGTTTGGGGTCTAGGAGCACTGCTGGCACAGTCTAATTCTGATTGCATTATTTTTCCAGAAAATCCATGGTGAAAAAGGAGAGTTAGGGCCTAGCTGCAGAGCGCATTTGGACTGCATTCCAGGTAGGCCCGAAATTTTCTAAGTTTCACTTTTTGCGGTTTTGCTTTTTGGCTGTTTGAGGGTGTTAAACTTGTTTTCACCCGGGTTGACGGGTCTGGGGCCGTTGCTGGGAAGGTCTAATAACGGATAAAAGTGGTTTGGAGAAAATCGGAGGTGAAAAAGCTTTCCATTTTCAGACATTTCGCTCACTTTAGCGTTTTTGGGGGGTGGTTTGGGGGGTTACTGGTGTTTGTGAGGGGGTTTTGGGATCTTGGAGCAACACTGGGTATGGATACTTTTGATTGCAAGTGGTTTGGAGAAAATCCATGGTGGCAAAGGGGAGTTAGGGCTTAGCTGCAGAGCGCGCACGGAGTGATTTGGGATTGAGGGCTAAATAATTCTGTCTCACTTTTTGCGGTTTTGCTTTTTGGCTGTTTGGGGGTGTTAAACTTGTTTTCGCCTGGGTTGACGGGTCTGGGCCATTGCTGGGAAGGTCTAATACCGGATAAAAGTGGTTTGGAGAAAATCGGAGGTGAAAACGTTTTTCCATTTTCAGACATTTCGCTCACTTTAGCATTTTCGGGGGGCTGTTTGGAGGGGTTACTGGTGTTTGTGGGGGGGGGTTTGGAGTCTTGGAGCAATGCTGGGTATGGATACTTTTGATTGCCATTGGTTTGGAGAAAATCCATGGTGGCAAAGGGGAGTTAGGGCCTAGCTGCAGAGCGTGCATGGAGTGATTTGGGATTGAGGGCTAAATAATTCGGTTCACTTTTTGCGGTTTTGCTTTTTGGCTGTTTGGGGGTGTTAAACTTGTTTTCGCCCGGGTTGCAGGTCTGGGGCCATTGCTGGTAAGGTCTAATACCGGATAAAAGTGGTTTGGAGAAAATCGGAGGTGAAAAGCGTTTTGGCACTATTTTTAACTTAGGGCTCGTTAGGGTTAGCAGTATTGCATGCGTTTGGGGGTGTTCTAGATTTTTGCAACTGGGTTCCGGGGTCTTAAGCACTCGTGGGAATGTCTAATTTTGATTGCAAGTGGTTTGACGAAAATTCATGGTGGGAAAGGGGGGTTTTGGGCATACTTTCTGAATGCGTTTTGGCATAATTTGAAATTAGGCCTCTGCGAGGTAGCAGCAGTATTCTGCACGTTTTTGGGAGTGTAATGTGGGGTGTTGTAGATTTTGGGGATTGTCATCTCTGAAAGTGTAGTTTTTGCACTACACAGCGTACCTTATATTTTTTTTCCTCCGAGGTGTCTGTATCACTTACTGTTGTGTTTTTCCATCAACAATTACAGGCAGGCTTTTACCCTGTGCCATCAATGTACTACTCAGGCTTACAATTAGCGATCCACAATTCCGCATCAGGCAGGCAGTGGACAGGGTGTCTGGTCACCAAGATTGATCGACGGAGCATCCGATGGAATGAAGGAGTACCGCGAATAAGCGGAATGGCTGGATGCATCAACTTCACAAATTCAACGGGACAACTACAAAAAACAGTTACAGTATCCAACATTCTCCTTATCTTTTAAATGATATTCTTGTGAACTTGAACTTACTTCTACGAGTGTGACTCTGTGCGTTTGTTTGATCTCTGCTTCAAATTCATCCCTCCAGCTATTTGATACGTCTTTTCTATGTTTAACAGTATTTTAATGTTCTAAGTGTTTATTCTCTCTGAGGGCAGAGAGACAAGTGAAATTGCATAATGACTGCAGCCCTGTACTGTCAACTTGTTTCTTCGTAGTTACTAGTAAGTTGCAGTAAGTAGTAGTACTCCTTTTCAGTAACCTAACCATCCATTTAGTAAACAACTTCTGGCATGCAGTAGTGCACTTCCTTTATGTCCCTGTAAAGATTTATCAATATCTTCAAATCCAAAGATTTGTTTCTCTTCATTTGTTGTTTGACTGTCCGTGCTGTGTTTTTTTTCCTCTCTACCAAACTTTCCAAAAAACCCCATTCCCATCCAATTTTCAAACCCTAACCCTCTTCCCCTGGGCTGTGTGGTATTTCCTTGTGGTGTGACTAACAACAACAATAAATTCCACACACTTGCTGGGGAGGATAAGGTCAAAGCAACCAAAATCATTACAATCAGAAGTTCATGTGCTTCATCGTGGATTGATTAGAACATCCTCCTCCTACACGACGTGAACAATCAAATGCTTAATGCTTACGTTACATTGATGACATGTCCTTTGCCTTAATTTCTTATAGCAGTCAAACTCCAGGCAACTACTACTTATATTTACATTAATTTAGCACTGCTTAGGCTACAATTTAGGGCAGTGTTCTCTACCGTACTATCTATTGTACTGTTTCTAATGCTACGCTCAGGCCACTCAATGTTTAATTTCCTTTTTCTTCATATGATGATACTGCCAGTGTACCACTACTGCTACCAGCACAACAATGATATTGCATCCGTCGAGGATTCAAGTCAACAACCAACCTTAATCACCATTTGCAATGCATGCAGCCCTGGGGCTACCCCGATTCTCAAACACAAATCACAGGTAAGATAAGCATATTGGAGTGGTAGTAGAGTTGGGAGGAGAGCAGAGACTGACAGTACTACTAGTAAAGTACAGTAGTACGGCTACTGAATTGACTAACTCGGTTACTTGCATTTTGGTACATTTCAGTACTAGATGTTTCATTCATGCTGGTAAGTTTGAAGAAAACAAACGTCCAGTAACCACCGCCAACCCCCACACAAAATAATATATGAACGCGTATAGTGTGTTTTAGTAAGAAAAATAATTATTAAGAAATATATATTCATGTTGTTGTCAGCACAAAAATAAAATAAATTACCCCAACTCACCCACCCTCCCTAACCCAACCAATGTCCAAAAGTCCCCTTTCCCAAACACCCAATTCCCACCCCCCAACAGTCTTTAACCGCATCGCTGTGGCGGCTTTTCCCGCTGTGCGTGGTAATTTTAAAAATACCGTGTTACATGACGAGCTCAGCTCGTCATGAGCGCACGGCAGGTTACGCTCATGACGAGCTGAGCTCGTCATCAGCCTGGAAGGGGTTAAAAAAGGGGCAAGGGACAGTCACTTCCTCCGGTGGCGTAGTTGGGACAGCTGGTGCTGCACGTCCTGCAGCTCTTTGCGGTGGTTCCGGAGCTGGCGCTGATGTTTTTCGCCCAACCGCTCCAGGTAGTCCACTCTTCCACTCTTGTACATAGCCGACGCACACGAACCATCCAGGATCTGGGGGGGGGGGGCACTGATTTTGTTGCTGCTGTGCGGCGGCGGCGGGAGGCTGTCGGGCCACGGCTCCGTTTGGCTGGAGGCTTCTGGCTGGTGGACCCGGGGGCAGTGGAGGAGGATGTACTGGTTGATGTCTCCTCATGCTTCCGAGCCCACGACCGCCGATACTCGGCACAAATAGCCTCCAGCTTACGAGCCCTGGCCCGGACAGCCATCTCCTTGCGGTTGAGCTTTTTTGGAGTAGCATCTATGAAGAAAGAAAGAAAAATACTGTAGCCAATAGTCTTTAACATAAAGTCAAAATAATTCAACGGAAAGTTGACACTCAGTAACACCAGCAAGTAGCACACACAGTATAACATTTTGGCATGTATCTTTCCGCTGTCTTTGTAAGCCTGTGACATTACTGGGAGTTTCAGGAATTCCACTAGCAGCACTATGGGTGGACTCACTACTACATACATAGTCAGAGAGTACTAAAAAAAGGCCTTTTTTTAAACTTTTTTTCTCTTGTTTTGCAAAAGAAATTACTGGTACCTGAACTTGTGGTAGCTGCCATAATGGCAGCTCACTCAGCTTTCATCCAAGAAATACAGACACAGGCCATGATGATGCAGACTCGCAGTACTTTAAGCAGTACATGCAGGTGGGGATAGGAATGTCTTACTTTTCTATAGGGGTGGCACTGCCACTGGCCATACTTCATCCACTCAGCGTCTGCTCTACTACATCATACACCTCTGCTATCGATGAGGATAAAGAAGATAACATCCAGGCTTCCAAAGTACGTCTATTATTCTTCTTAATGTCTCAAATGTACCAAAATTTCTTTTTGTCAACAACCAACTAACACCCGTTTCATTATATTTTGGAAACCGCCGTCTTCTTATCTTGAATTGCATTCAACAAAACCATTCTTCACAGTCATAAATATTAAGATTCGCTCGTCCTTCGTTTCACCCTTCTTTAACTTTTCGTTCTTCACATCCCTAAAGTACATCTGATATGACTTGGCTTCACAATAAAAATGTGCCAGCTGAGTTGAAGTGAAATAGAGGGGGCCCTTGGTTACCCGAGAAGTACCGCCGCTAATGCTATTACAAGTCAAGGTTGACTGTCTTCTCCGTGATAGCCCAAAAAGTAGTTCTTAATTAGTAACTGTTCTTAACAGTACAGTCTACTTATACTAGTGTACTGTGTAATACTGTACCGTACATCATACACTCCTTTGCAAGCCTACTCAAAAACATTTCAATGAGTAAGGAGTATAATAACTTACCACCGTCCGCCGTCGCTGAGTCTTCCCCCCCAGCTGCTCCTGTTGGCGCCGCCGCATCCAGAGTGGACCCGTCCGCACTGCTGGCCCCGGCACTGGTGGTCATCTGTGCCGCATCAGATGTTGCGACGTCTAGGAAAAACATGTCATATTTTCAGATGCCATACACAACCCCCTATTTTGTCTCGTAATGGAAGAAAATGTTACATAACACATTTTTTATTACTGGGATTGAAAAAAATAACGGTTTTGGGGAGGAAGTGTTAACCTTTTATATGCTTATTCCAAATGCTACAATGCTTCTTATGACAACTCATGAATGCTTGCTTAACGTGCACCATTTTTCTCAATACAGAAAGAAGATTCCATTGCCCTTCTGCCAGACGATTCACCAAATACTAGTAAGTCATCACCAGCAGTACTTTATGTACTTTAAAGAAGGTGGGGGCTCCCGCACAGTTATTCTAATAATTTCATGTGTCTGTTAACTATTATTAAGTTTGAGTCATACTAATTTCATTCATGGGAATGTTGTTTAAACTTTAACGTCATCTTCATCCATCACCATTGCTCGCTCCGAATACTACGCTATTAAAAATTAAGAAATAATGTTTTAATTTCTTAATTAAAAATAAAACTTTAAAACTAACAAACACTGTGTGGTTTTTGTTCACGAGTGAGTGAGCGGAAGGGTTTGAACTACTGCACTTGGCAGACATGCTTCAGTGACTCAGATAGGCCGGGACTCGGCGGTAGTCTTCTTCTGTTCTTCTGGGTCATAAAATCACTGGTCAGACACACTAGATAGTCGGTCAGGTGATTGGGGGTTCAACTTCTGTTCGGACTGAGCTATGTCGAAATTCAAACTGCACCTATCATCAACAATGTCCTATTTCTCTTGTCCATACTTCTTTGCGTGCAGAATAGTCCCTAAAACACTAGCGGTATGGGATGTGCTCCTCTCAAATCAAAAAGACAACTGCTACCTTTTACTTGTTGTAAACAATGACATTTTGTTGTTGGAAATTGTCAAAGCACATACATTAAGAAGACTGGAATAGACAGCAAGGGCAACCCAGAGGACTGCACTCAGTGCCTAGAGTTATTGCTGGATCAGAGTTTTGTTTCACACCATTTGCCGACTGGGCAAGCTTAGCTACCTACACAGACCGACTCATAATTGTAAATAGTAGTAGCACAGAGAGTGATGGTAGAGGCAGGATAAGAATGTAGAAAGTAGTCTACATTAGAAGAAGATCAAAGACTATTTTGTAAAACATAGAATTATTAGGAAACAGTTTGTAATGAATAGGAGCTGTAAAAGTTAGGGAAGTATAAGTATTAATATAACAATAGAACAACTTACTGGGGCCAGCAGAAGAGCCTGCAAGGGACTGATCCTGTCCACCTTCCACCGGAGTCTCAGTCGCCGCCAGCGCCTTGCCCCTGGGAGTTGCTGGTGAACATGAAATAAAGAAACACAACATGGATGATTGTTTTTTTGGAAATATTTGATTTCTTTGAACACAATCTAAAATTATGTCGGGGAAACAAATTAACAACAATTGCATCTGATCTGGTCAACTAGGAGGATAGTAGTACAGTATTGCAGGATTCGCAGACCGTCTAATAGGACAGTTATGTAATTCACTAACTACACCAACAACAAAAAGGTGGCAATTCACCACTGCCACCCTCTGGTTAACCACTGTCACCCTCTGGTTCGTCACTGTCATCCTCTGGTTCGTCACTGCCACCCTCTGGTTCATCACTGCCACCCTCTGGTTCACCACTGCCACCCTCTGGTTCATCACTGTCACCCTCTGGTTCATCACTGCCACCCTCTGGTTCATCACAGCACCCTCTGGTTCACCACTGCCACCCTCTGGTTCATCACTGTCACCCTCTGGTTCATCACTGCCACCCTCTGGTTCATCACTGTCACCCCCTGGTTCATCACTGCCACCCCCTGGTTCATCACTGCCACCCTCTGGTTCATCACAGCACCCTCTGGTTCACCACTGCCACCCTCTGGTTCACCACTACCACCCTCTGGTTCACCACTGCCACCCTCTGGTTCACCACTGCCACCCTCTGGTTCATCACTGTCACCCTCTGGTTCATCACTGCCACCCTCTGGTTCATCACAGCACCCTCTGGTTCACCACTGCCACCCTCTGGTTCACCACTGCCACCCTCTGGTTCATCACTGCCGCCCTCTGGTTCATCACTGCCACCCTCTGGATCGCCGCTGCCACCCTCTGGATCATCACTGCCACCCTCTGGTTCACCATTGCCGCCCTCTGGTTCGCCACTGCCACCCTCTGGATCATCACTGTCATCCTCTGGTTCATCACTGCCACCCTCTGGTTCATCACAGCACTCTCTGGTTCATCACTACCAACCTCTGGTTCATCACAGCACCCTCTGGTTCACCACTGCCACCCTCAGGTTCACCACTGCCACCCTCTGGTTCATCACTGCCACCCTCTGGTTCATCACTGCCACCCTCTGGTTCATCACTGTCACCCTCTGGTTCATCACTGCCACCCTCTGGTTCACCACTACCACCCTCTGGTTCACCACTGCCACCCTGTGGTTCACCACAGCACCCTCTGGTTCACCACTGCCACCCTCTGGTTCACCCCTGACACCACCTGGTTCATCACTGCCACCCTCTGGTTCACCACTGCCACCCTCTGGTTCATCACTGCCACCCTCTTGCTCATCCCTGCCACCCTCTGGTTCACCACTGCCACCCTCTGATTCATCACTGTCACCCTCTGGTTCACCACTGCCACCCTCTGGTTCATGACTGCCACTCTCTGGTTCATCACTGTCACCATCTGGTTCATCACTGCCACCCTCTGGTTCATCACTGCCACCCTCGGGTTCATCACAGCACCCTCTGGTTCACCACTGCCACCCTCTGGTTCACCACTGCCGCCCTCTGGTTCATCACAGCACCCTCTGGTTCACAACTGCACCTTCTGGTTCATCACAGCACCCTCTGGTTCACCACTGTAGATTATGGGGAGAAAGCACACCTGCCCAGCCTCAACCTGGGGCTGGTTAATGTGTTACTGAATTTGAGCTTCAAGTCCGGCACCTGCTTCCTTATCTGTAAGTGCTTCCTGTTGTGGTTTAATTTTTGTGACAGCCTGGAGCATTGTGCCATACTTTTAACTATTCTCTGACCCTGCTTCGAGGGTGAGAGCAGGGTCAGAGAATAGTTGCAAGTAGGCAACAACTCTGGAGGCGCCGCTCAGGAAGCACTTACAGGGTTACAGCAGGTGCCCATGTTGAAGTTAATTTCTTTGTAACAATTTTGTAAATGGTTACAAAGAAATTAGCTTCAACTTGGGCACCTGCTGTAACCCTGTAAGTGCTTCATGTACTTCAGTTTTTGAAAATCCGTCCCGCACGCGATTTCGCAGATTTTTCTGCAATTTCGCGAGATTCGCGGACTGTGAAATTGCAGAAAATCCACAAATTCCGTGAACGGAACGGATTTTATGCCCATGCTTACTGCTGACATCTTGCCTGTGGAGGAAGGACTGAACCTGCAACTTCTTCTTTAACCCAGGACTCCAGAGTGACTCCAAGGGCTAGTTTGCTGGCCTCCTGATCTGAGCCACCGGGACATGAAAGGCTCCCCAACCAGCTCCTAGACCCAGCTGCAGAAAGCTCCTCTCCCCCAAGTCGTGCCTCTCAGGTCCTGGACCCTTAGTGTGGCTAAATCAAGTTTTTTGGCTCATTGAGAATGGCTCATTCATATCGAGAGGGCAATGCTCATACTGAAATCCAGACCAAGCCGTCTCCAGCCCATCTCATCGCACAGAAACCCTGCAAGGCCTCCAAGGAACCCCAGAGACCTTTCAACCTTCACCAACGTGGCAAGAACCTCCCTACAGACTAGAGACTCTGGTACCCGGAGTCTGCCGGTACAAGAACTACAGCAGTGCGGACGGACACTTGGTGACTCACTGCTTTAAAAAGAACTCTACAACCGCAGTGGTACAAGACCGGCACTTGTGTTGACACGACTCTGCCCTGCCAGAATAAAGCATATCAGTCGGACAATGTCCATGACCTCTCAGCCCAACGACCCGAGCTGTTCCCAGCTCCTTGCCCTAGAGCCCGTTCCTTCCTGGAAGTGGACCAGTCTGCCTCATGCGGCACCTCCTTCATTGCCTTGCCAACCACGTCCCCTTCTTGACATTCTGACGATGACAGAACTCCTCCATCCGATTTACAGCAGCCTGCTGCCAGAGATGGTAGCTGTGTTGGCTGTCTGCTGAACCCCTTCCAACTTCCTCGCTCTCAGTTGACTGCAAGGGTAAATATAATTGCCGGTATTGACTGCCTTGGCGTAGATACTGAATCCTGCACCTTCTAGGTGCCCACAGACCCCATGCACTGCACTCAGTGTTGGTCCGAGATAACCGAAGACTGGACTGGAATTGTAAGTGTCATACTTGCTTGTTACACTGCATAATTATTTTCTTCCCCAGGATAATATTGAGCTTCTCTGAAATTGCATTGTCAACTTCTGAATCTGAACAGCATTTGTAATTGAAACATACTTACCTTTATTGTGACGACCTTAGACTTAAAATAACGTACAAACAAAGTGTATTTTTCTAAAAACTGGTCTGGATCTTGAGGTGTGTGTCCATTGTTGATCACTGTTGTGCAATAATGTCTTACACTCTCTTTTTTAGGCCTAAGGCTGATCACCAATACTACCACTAATAGAGAACTTTGGGGTTTACATTGAGCCCTGTACACTTTTGTGAAACTGCTGGACTCTGTGCATGGTATTATCACCTAGTGGTATTATCATATACAGAGCCAGCTTCCTAAATTTATCCAGTTGGTGAAGTTGGTTCTAAAGAACTATCTACAATCAAATGCCTTATGTACAGGTATGTTGAATAATGCTCTCTCCAGGTCCTCTAAAGCTTTCAGACATTCTGCAGTCCACATCACATTCTTGGACTCTTTAATGGATGTCAGCACAATCAACGGCACAACTATCGTCCCACATTTGGGCACAACATTTCTGTAGTAACCAGTGAGTCTAAAAAGGCTCCACTTGGATCTGGATGGTGGCCGGTTCCCACTTCAACATAAACTGGATCTTGGCAGCAGATCATTCCAATACCTAACTGATTTCTAAGATAAGGTTTATGAAATGTGTATAATTTGATTTCACCTAAAAATGCACAATTTTGTGAAAAAGATTTGAAATTATGGGAAATGCAAAAGACAGCATCCTCGCGTTCATTTTGAATTTCACTAAGAAAAGAGCACAAAACCCACAATCATCACAGACACCTGCCGCTTGCATTCTGGTTGGTCGCATTGTTCTTGTGTCCCTAAATTTGTTAGACAAATGGCATATAATTGTGTAACATGGCATAATAGTGTAATACCAGGAATTTGGCAAAACATGAGCAAACCAAATTTATCGAAATTACATGAAATTACACTAGCATAACTAAATTGTGCCATGACCTAGGGCAATGTTGAATACAAAGGACTGTCACACCAGGCACTTGGTTGGTTTAGTCGTCAGCTTCACATCCTGTATTCTGATCAGCACATATTCTAGGTGCCTGAGGGGGTCATCCAATGAATTACTAAAGACAGCAATATCATCAAGGTTCACTATGGAGAACTCCTCTAGCCCTGAGAGAACATGGTTCACAAAATGTTGAAAAGTGGCAGCAGCATTCATAAGTTAAAACGGCAGTACCCTGAAATGATATAACCCCATCTAGCATTAAAATTGCAGTTCCCTCCTTGGCACTAGCCACTAAACTAATCTGGATGTATGACATTACAACGCATGCTTTTACATCGCAGGCTTTTACAACGCGGTTTTTACAACGCATACCATTACAATGCATAGTGCTTTGGGGCGCTGGATAGTGAATAGTTTAATTTACTATTCCAACTCCAGTCCCCGTGGATAGTAGGGAAGGTGTTGGACAGTAAATTAAACCTATTCCCTATCCTAGAGCGCCCCCCAGCGCAATGCGTTGTAATGGTTTGCGTTGTAAAAGTTGCGTCGTAAAGGCACTGCGTGGTAAAAGTTGCGTTGTAAAGGATGTTTCCCAACTAATCTGCAAGTAGCCTCTGATCACATCAGAAGAGTTCAGTTAGTGAGCAAGACCCAGCAGGTTCACTAGCATATGAGTTCTGGAGATCAGATTGCACCAGTCTTCGGTATTTCACTTCGAACTTAGTAGTAAACACAAAAGCACTAGCATCTGGATCATTTCCTGGGCAGAAACTATATTGTGCTTGCCCATGGGCTATCAGAATGCTCAATCTCCCCCCAGTTCAAGAACATGGCAACTTTTGCCTTCATGCTCTCCTGGGCCCTTATTATAAATAGGGTGCACTTTTCCTGTTTGCGCCATAGTACACCTTTAAATGGGTGCGCCGTGTACAAATAGGGAAAGTGCGCCCTATTACAGTGAATGTGCTGCCCTCAGGATAGACGCAAACTTGTGCTGCCCGGGGGAAGCCCATTCTAGTGAAATATAGCTCGGCTGCTTTAAAGGCGCTCCATGTTTTACGTTCAGTCAGCAAACTTACCTGCACTTTAATGAGGGACAAGCGGTCCCTTTGCAGGCAGGTGCATTGACAGACTGCACCCGCCTGCAAGGGGATGTTTGTAGAGTCCTTAGGACCCTCTTTCCCTCCCCAGCTGGCTGCCATCCGGGGGAGAACTGGCAGTGTGCCAAATTTTTATGTTGCACTTTCGATGCGTCTCCTGACAGCTTCTTTGCCTTTGTGCTCAAATCCAGAATATGGCACAGGCTCAGAGGCAAATCGGTTCCCTCATTTGCATGGGGCTATGCACCCAAGCAAATGATGGCACTCCCTCTTGAGACAGTCCTGGTACTGCATGTGCGCCAGCGCTAACTGTATTACAAATGGGACTGCACATGGATTTGCTGCCCCTTCTGTAAAATCATAGTGCCCCGGGGCGCACAAAGTGGGTGCACAAGCCCATTGCTCCTCTTAGGCACTTTTCGAAATAGACCCCCTGGTGATGGCCAGACATCCAGTAAGTCTTGTCCTTAACTGTCAAGCTGTCGGTGTCAAAGACACAGACAGGTGTCAACTGAGGAGTCAGTGAATAGAGGAGGGGCAACCCACTATCTGCTGCTCAGGTATTAGCTAGGGTAAACGTTTTACCCAATGAAAGAACCATCCTTCACATCACCTTGCAGTGGGACAGGGAGAGATGCACTGACTCTTCGGCTCCCTTGTGGCCCATTTGTCCACCAAGTAGTTAACCTGCCAGATCTACTTCACTAACTTATACGGCCCACATCTCTAACCCTCCAAAGCTCGTGGACAAATGGGCTTCAGCACCAACATCCCCAGGAGGAAATGCTCATTTATGCACCATTGCATTTGCATCTTGGAGCGAGTCAGAAGACTGTATCCAGAAATAGGTCTAGAAGCTAGTAAAACATTTTGAAGTTGAAAATTATTTTACTTTGCAAAGTGCAGGTTTGTATCTACAAAGTAGCTTCGTAGGTCACTCCCTAAATGTGGTAAGTAGAGCTTATAAACTTGTGGAAAAATGCCTACTACCTGAGGAAGAAAGTTGGCAAATACTTTCATCTCTCATTTGTGGACCTATTGCCATAAAGAAATAGATAACTACCAAAATGGCAGCCACGTTTCCATGCTAGCAGATGCTATCCTTTGGCAATAGGGCATGAAGAAACATTACACAGCCTGCATTTTAGCTCCATGTGTAATAAACAACTGTCAACCATTCTCCTAGTCATATGATGAATTCTGCTAGGAATTTAAGGCCACTTTGCTTTCCCACATTTATCAGAATATGTTTCCACATACCTGAATGGTTGTGAAAACCTCCATGACAGTAGAAATGTTTCATGTTTTGTAATAAAGAGATAAATGTATTTGTTTTCAACTCAACAAGTGAATTAGTTTCTTCCAGCACTTATGCCAATTTATTGATAAGAAACACAGTCTGCAAGAAAATGCTAAATAAATAAATAACCTGATTATGATATAGTGGAGGGTTTAATCTGTCCTCATAATTATTGGAGAAACTAAGGATTTACTGTGAACAAAGAGGTGGTGTACTAGTAGCTCAGACCTAATTTCAGTTATACTTCTATATTTACACCGCTCGCTACTGATGGAGCAAGGATTTGCATACGAAGCGACTTGCTCGTACTCATAAGTGTGGCAGGGTATGCTCAGACGTGAGTCCCTTGCTCACTTTGCCACTGGATTCAAGCAAGCCGGGCTGAAGACGGCTGGAATGCCAGAAACCGGTCCTCGGAAGCTTGTTTCCGGTCCAGGGAAGGCATGGCTTGGCAGTTCGGGCTGGACTGTTCCCATGAGGCACAGGGTCAGACTGATTTGCATATAGCCATGTCTAAACTGGGGTGGCAGAGTGGGCTAAAGAACGGTGATGGATTAAACCCAGATCTTTTGACTGGGTGTGAGTGTTTGATTGATTCAGATGCTCCGTCCATCACCACCCCCTTTTGTACCGCTTTTGGCCGCCATAAGTGTGGCAGGGTATGCTCAGACGTGAGTTCCTTGCTCACTTTGCCACTGGATTCAAGCAAGCCGGGCTGAAGACGGCTGGAATGCCAGAAACCGGTCCTCGGAAGCTTGTTTCCGGTCCAGGGAAGGCATGGCTTGGCAGTTCGGGCTGGACTGTTCCCATGAGGCACAGGGTCAGACTGATTTGCATATAGCCATGTCTGAACTGGGGTGGCAGAGTGGGCTAAAGAACGGTGATGGATTAAACCCAGATCTTTTGACTGGGTGTGAGTGTTTGATTGATTCAGATGCTCCGTCCATCACCACCCCCTTTTGTACAGCCTCATAAATGAGGCACATGGACTTGCCAAAGGATATTGCAGGCAATGGATTGTGGGATTCGCAGTCCTTGCAAATCCTCTGATACAAATGAGAAAGAAAAGAGATAAAGACCCAGTAGAGTGGGATGGCGAAAGCATGGCTGCCTTTGTAAATTTAAGAAACTGCTTGTGTACAGCTCCAGCATTGGGAATGCCTGACTATTCGAAAGATTTTGAACTTTTCTGTGACACACGAGATAATTGTGCACTTTCAGTTTTGACGCAGATTCATGGATTAGTGAGACGACCTGTGGCATATTTTTCGTCCACATTAGACCCAGTGGCCGCCGCATTACCCGGATGTCTGAAAGCAGTAGCTGCAACTTGCATGAGTCTTGAGCAGAGTGAATCCATCATTATGGGACATCCTGTAACCGTGTATGTTCCTCCTGCAGTTGTAATCTTGCTAACCAGGACTAAGACTCAGTATCTCACACCTAGTTGGTTGACTAAGTATGAGAGGATTCTTGTAGGTGCAGGAAATGTAACCATTGCTAGGTGTAACATTTTGAACCCAGCAACCCTACTGCCAAATGCATACAGTGCAGAACTTAAAGAGGAGGTTTAAGCGCTGCCTATGCAGTGTGTACCTTGGGAGGCCCAGTGGAAGCATCCTATTTACCTGGAGTCAAGTTTGCACAAATTGCCGAATTGGTTGCCTTGGCAAAGGCCTGTAAATTTGAGAAAAATTGGAAAGTGACCATATACACGGACAGCCAGTATGGTTACGGGGTTGTGAATGACTATGGCCAATTATGGATGCCAAGGGAGTTTCTGACTTCTTCAGGCACCCCCATCAGAAATGGTCAATATGTGAAAGATTTACTGGAAGCAAGCCAGTTGCCAAAAGAAGTGGCTGTGGTCAAGTGTGCTGCTCACAAATCTGGCAATGACAAAGTGACAGCTGGTAATCGATATGCTGACCAGTTAGCCCAACATTGTGCCAAATACAAAATGGCTGTAAATAAAAAGGTTGAAGTGGGCAGAAACAGCTGCCAACTTATGTTACAGGATGGTTTGGATACATGGGAAGAAGTGAGAGATTTGCAGAATGCAGCAGAACCTAAAGAAAAGGAACAATGGAGGAAATTAGGGTGTAAGAGAAGGGTTGAAGATGGTGTCATTGTTTACCTTGACGAAAAAGTAACATTACCCAACTGTCTGCTTGCTCCTATGGCTAGGTTGAATCATGGAGATTCACATTTGGGGAGAGATGCTATGATACGTCTGTTCAGACGAACATGGTTTAATGCTAAATTCAGGAACATAGCAGAGGCACTCTGCCAGAGGTGTTTGGTTAGTCAGCAAATGAACCCAGGGAAGAGAACAGTGGTATTGCCAGGAAAAATTGGATAGGGAGAGGGTCCTTTTATTCGATTGCAGGTTGATTTCATTCAGTTGCCCCCTTGTCGAGGACTAAAATATCTATTTGTCATTGTCTGCCTGTTTTCAAAATGGGTGGAAGCTTACCCCACACGTAAGAATGATAGCATCACCGTGACTAAGCTTCTACTTAGAGAGCTTATCCCACGGTTCGGATTTCCAGTAACGATTGAATCAGGCAGAGGAAAACATTTTAACAGTGAAATAATGGGTCTAATTTGTGAAGCATTCAAAATTAAGCAAAAACTGCACTGTGCATATCGCTCACAAGCATCTGGAGTGGTAGAACAATTGAATGGCACTATAAAGTCAAGATTGGAAAAGATGTATGAGTCAACTCGATTGGAGTGTCCAGATGCTCTGCCACTTGTTCTGATGAGACTTAGAAGTATTCCAGACCAGAACACAGGCTTAAGTCCCCATGAAATACTGATGGGAAGAGCAATGCGGCAAGCATGGGTGCCAGGACACAGACTGCTAAACATATCTGATGATTTAGTACTGGAATACTGCAAAGAACTGGCTGACCAAGTGCGTTCTATCTCCCGCGAGGTTGGGGAAGACGCTGTCGCGAGACCAGCAACTCCAGCTCATGACTTTAATCCGGGGGTTTGCGTTGTCCTTAAGAAACATACTCGAAA
Source organism: Lissotriton helveticus (assembly GCF_964261635.1). Classification (NCBI taxonomy): domain Eukaryota; kingdom Metazoa; phylum Chordata; class Amphibia; order Caudata; family Salamandridae; genus Lissotriton; species Lissotriton helveticus. Next base: position 1,764,201,086 of record NC_136068.1, read on the forward strand.
ATCTTGCCTCACACCCAGGTGGAGTAAACCACGTCAAGTGATTCTGATTACCACCACAGCAGTAAAGTGTGCAGGAGTTCCACACTGGATCCATGTAAGTCACACGAAGAAGGTGACGGAAGCTGATGAAACTGAGGCTGAAGGTTGCGCAGCTGAAGGGTCCCAAGATATCGATCCTGAAGTAGCTAAAGAAGAACAACCGAGCACCAGTCAAGATGATTGGATTCCAGTAATCGGCATACCTGCAGAATATGTTCGAACAAGGAGTCAAACTTATTTAGACAGACAGAGTGATAGCGAGGATGAGACAGGTGTAGAGCAAGATACTCAGATCATTGAAATCCATGTCAAAAGTGATTCTGAGGAGGACCAGATAGGGAAAGATCAAGTAATCGATACTCCACCCAGAACTCCTGAATCTGAAAAAGGACAGATAGTAAACAGGGGGCAAGCTCAAGCAGAAGAAAATCAACGGTTCGAAGAGCTTGAGCAGGACCAGATAGGAATAGACAATTGTGTTCAGGACGAAGAAAGTGAAACAGATAAAAGTCAAATCCAACATATTCCTGAACAAGGCCAGCTTAGTAACCAGGCAGAAGAAACAGAAATAAGACCTGGAACTAGTCAGATAGAGAGGGAAGAAGAAAAAAACACTGAAATTAACATGCCACAACTGAGCGAAAATAAAAGAGCATTTGAAGAGGGCCAAGGCACAGTGCAAGTTAAAAGACTCAGAAAAGGAGACAAATGGCCTAGATATGTTAAAAGACTGAGACTTTGTTTAAAGAAAATTTATGATGAATCTGTACAAGTGGATGAAGTAACAAGTCAAACTGATCCACCTGTGATACAACCCAGAATAAGAAGTCCACGATTAAAAAGACTGAACAACAAATACAAGGGCCCTGAGTGGACCTACATAGTATTGGAAGAATTTGAGAACCTAGAGATAAGTGACGAGAATGATGAAGAGTTGATTGCTGATCAAACTATCGAAGAAGGTGACACCCACCTAAGAGTTGCACAGGGTAAAGACTGTGTAAAAGCTTCAAAGAGGGGTTGAGACTCCTTTAAACCAAATGGCTGATTCAACTGTTAACGGAAGACCGAAAAGAAATTGTTTGAAAACATGCTGCAAAGTATGTTTATGTAGTGTAGCAATAGTACTTATACTTTGGATAGGACTAACAATAGCTATTCCTTACATGATTAGTAAAGATACTAATCTGTACCCTAATAAGCAATTGACAATGGACACAGAAGAGCTGCAAACGAAAGATACACCACAAAGAGTAGACACTCAAGAGAGAGCACTTAGCCTTAGACAAGCTAAATTAGACTTAGATACACCAGATGAGGAAGGATTGCATTATAATAGAATCAAAAACAGAACTCATTTAAATGTGTTTGCAAACCTGTTAGTACACTATGTAGAAGATATGGAGATAGAAGAATGCTATGTCTGTATGAAGCTGCCTACTTCGGTAGCTGAGGGTGTAGCATATCACCATTTGCCGCTAACATATGGAATTTCCTGTAGTATTTTAACTAGCTTATTTTATAAGAAAGGACCTTTAGAGTATTATTATTCTAACTCAGATGTGATATTTTCCGAACTTCCTTTACGTAGAAACCTAAACCCTGTTCATACTACTAGAGATGTAGCACGTTATATGAGTGAATATTTTCTAACAGTAATAGATATAGGTGACGCACACAGAAATAACTTAACATGTCTATTACACGAAAATGAAAAGATATTTCTAAACATGGTAGAGAAAAGAAGAGAGAGTTTCCAAAGAAAAGCAAATGACAAGAATCAGAAAACCCGTAAATGGGCTGAAAGTATAGGGAGCACCTCAAATGGTGGAGCTAATGCTGCTATGTTCCTGGATTTCGAAAAGAAGGGGAAACTCTGTCTTCACAGAGAAAAGACTAGCTATTATAACAATGTATTCATTGGTTCCAGTGAATGTGAGCACAATTAGAAGGTAATTGGGGGTTGGGGGTTCAAAGATGGGTCAGAGCCTGTGTTTCCCAGAATTTATTATATATGTGGGAACAAGGCTTATTTCAAGTTACCAGATCACTGGTATGGAAGCTGTTATTTTGGTATTGTCTTCCCAAAGATATACCATGTGGATAAAATCACTGGAAGCAATGAAGAAACTAACGGATTAGTACGTAGCAAAAGAGAAAGTGCTGGAGAAATAGTAGGTGATATATTTAGTGCATTGATACCTACAGTGGGAGTGGCTCTAAATACACACAGAATTTGCAATTTGTCAACAGTAGTAGATCGGTTATCAACTGACACTGCTGGGGGTTTCCTAATGGTCAATACCGAATTGGTTGCGATCAGATCTATGGTTTTAAAAAATCGACTTGCTCTTGACACATTATTGGTAAAAGAGGGCGGAGTCTGTAGAATGTTGAAAGCGCAACATTGTTGCAATTACATTCCAGACAAAAGTGTTGAAATTAAGAGGTATGTGAAAAACATCACTATTTGGAGAGGGAGCTTAAACCACTGGAGGTTGATATTGCATGGAAGAGACTGACTGATGGTCTCTCCTCTGTAGGTAGTTGTTTTTCTAATCTAGGTAAAAGTCTTGTGTATAAAATTCTGATACCAATCGCAGGAATAGGTTTCTTAGTTTTAGGGATAATAATTTGTTGCAAATGTCGAAAACATAAGAAGAAATAATCCGTAAATCAGTGAGGAGTAAAAAGAAATATTGAAGAACTTGAATTAGAAGAATTGAATAGCCAGATTTATAAAAAGATGAAAAACTGTCATCCGAATAAAAATAATGAGAAAAAGCCGAATAGAAAGTTTGAAGAGATTGAAATGGGTGAAATGTGAGAATTTGGCATCTGTTTCATTAATTAGTGATGATATAAAATATCATCAAAGAGGGGATTGATGGAGCAAGGATTCGCATACGAAGCGACTTGCTCATAGTCATGAACCTCGAATAACGTTAACGAAGTAACCAACCTGTTTGTTTTACTAATTTCGCACATCTTACATTTACATGGGGTATCCGAGCGAAGCTTGCTTATGTGTTTCCTAATTCTAATACGCTTGCAAAATAAAATGGCTGCTGCTACGCGGGAATTTCTACTGCGCATGCGTCTGTCATACCCACGTGACATGACGTACTCGCAGTTGTGGAGGGAAGTCTGTCGCATCTGCGCACTAGTGTTAATATGGCTGTTCTGTGTTCTCACACGCTAGAGGCTTGCACTGCTGCTTTTGCTAAGCTGTTCGTTTTGCTTAAGCCTAATGCTATAGTTTATTATAAAGTAATGGGTATAATGTAGAAATTCATGGTATACAGTGTAATCATTTATTCTGTATTCTAAAACTGTTTATTTTCTCCATTTCATGTTACACTCTGAAACTTGGCCAGTTGTGTAATGCTGTACTCCATCTTGGTTTAAACTGAGGCTGCGCGAGAATCACCAGTCCCCGGAGCAGTGACCTTAGGACTATTGCCAAGGAGCTGACTGACTAGAAGATGCTCCTGGAAAGCTGCCCTAATGAACTCTAGAGAAATACATTGTATTTGAAAATAGAACATCCATTGTTTGGAGGACTAAAGATGCCATGAGAACCTGAATAAATGGGTGTAAACGAAGATTTGAATAAAGAGACGGAGAAAGTCTAAAATTTAGGTGGTGTGATGGCCCGTCCTCCTCCTTTGTTCAATCAATCTTGGGGATCCTTACACTTGCAACATTGGGGGGTGGTACACTGACCTGAAAAACAGTATAATTAGCGTAGGTTTGGCTAGAGAAATTGTCCGACTTGTCTGAATAGCTGACCTGTCACTGACCCAACGCACTCAGTAGGTGACTAAGAACAGAGGGCTGCGGCACACTCTGACGGGAGGTTCGAGAACCCAATCGGGGCTTTTGGGAAGTGAAAGTGCTGGCGAAGCACTTTTGTTGGTGAAAGCTGTAACCCAATCGGGGTTTTGGCATATTCCTTGCAGAGAGGGAGTAGCGCAGGCGTTGCAACCTAAACTGCGGGTGCTGGTCTTAACCTTTGGTGGCCCGGTCCTGATCCAAATTCTGGGTTTATCCTGTCCTGAATGTCCATGAGCTGCACCTGCTTGCCTACTGGCACTGAAGTCATTGGGGTTTCTCCTGTCCTTTCCAACTGACCCATGGCCAGGGTTGGTCTTCACACTATTCTAGGTAAATATAAATCTGTGTGGGTAATTGTCTTTCTAAATCACGTCCTTTTCTTTACCTTCCCTGAAATTTGCAAAGCTTTGATTGCATATGTTCTTTTTCTTTCCCGTCCCTTGGCAAATGAGATTTTCATGTATTACTGTCTATTAGTGTGTTCCAATTTTCAACCCACCTTTAGTCAATGCTAAATGTTTCTATATTAGTATATGTTCCGTTTCTTACCCTCCCTTTAAGGAGATGAGCTGAATTTATAGTGTGTTCCAATTCTTACCTTCCCTATAGTTATTGTGCTAAATCTAAATCTCGAATTGCATAATTGTGTTCTCTTCTTCCAAACTGCCAATAAATTGCAAAAGTTCTTGGGTTTAGTAGTTTCCCTTTCTTTACCCTCCTTTAATCAAGTTGCGAAAGTCAGTTTTCAAACATTAGCATGTTCCTTGTTTTACCTACCCTTTATTTCAAGTTTGCCAAATGGTTGGCAAAATCTATCTTTTACATAGCTATACACTGTTTCTGATCTTGGTTATTGATAGTTTAATTGCTTTTAATCTGTGGCTCATGACTTTTGATGATGATTTGATAAAGAGTTTGAACCTACCCTGAGTCTGTGGTTATTATATAAATGCAAATGTTATGGTATTTTTGAGTGCCTTTCTTTATTAAACTCCATGATTCATCGTGTTTAGGTATTTAGTGACAAGGATTGGTAAATTATTGGTATAGGAATTAGTGTAAACACAAACTGGTAGTAGAGCGTGGGTTACCTGTCTGAGGTAATATAATTGATATTTTTGAATTATGGGTCCAGGCGAGTATTGGTAATATCCTAGTCTGGTGACCTGCACGCTCTATCACTACCATCGTTTGATTCCCTCATTTACACCTGTTCTTTCCCCCATGAGGGTGTATATCACTTGAAATAGTAGAATGAATCACCAGATGGCTCCAAGAAGTCAAAAAGAAGTAAAATAAGAAAAGACATCCCTATTCCGAATAACTAATTAATGGAGCAAAACATGTCTCTTGTAAGAAGTATGGACTGCCGGGATGAGAATGTTAAGAATGTGCAAAGTAAGACTACTTAGAAGAAATCGACACTTGATCAATCGCAAGGTAGTGGAAAAGGGGGAAGTCTTGTGACGAAATCGATCAAAGACTTTGTAGGTAAACATTTTAAGAAGATACCTACACCCCAAAAAATCCAAGCCCAGGATAAGGATCCATCTATGGCGCAAGAAGTTATCATTCACTGTGTTTCAAGTTTAGAAAATTCCCATAGCATTAGTAGCCAAATTGACATTAATCTGGAACCAAGGCTTTCCTCGTCAACAAGGATATTTTCTATGACCGGTGCTGTTGAAGAAGAGTGTGAGGGCAATGCCTCAAGAGTCCTGCAAGCACAGAAAGATATAATGGACTTGGAACTAAGGTCTAGACTAGAGGAAACCTTGGGGCAATCGATAGTCCAGGGCCCCAAGGGTACAGAAGAATTAGAGCGTAACAGTAAGCTGGGCCTGGACATTCCACCAACTTCTTCAGCTTCAATGTTGGATATAATGTTATTGATGCAAAAAACCCTGCAAGGTTTGCTAGAAGTGACATTGTCTAATAATAAAACATTAAACTCCCATGATATGTACTTACAACAAACCGTAAGAGAATTACAAGGCATCAGAGGTTTAATGCCATCGGTGGTTAGACCTGTACTTGACAGTCCTTCTCAAGGTGGATGGGGAACCAGGGAATATGAATAACTGTCACGATGTCTATATCTCCAAATGTCCAATGTTAATCAGGAGACGGGGGGAACACCCTTGGTATAGGGGAACTAGCTCAAGGTTTCATCCAAAAAGACAAACCTACGAAAAGGGGAAACAAAAGGGCCTAAAGAAAGGTGGGGAGAAGGGAACGAATCCCTGTGAATTAGCTCATGAAAGAGGGACTCCCATCCTGAATAAGAGGTCAATTAGGGTGATAGAGAGTCCCCAAACTAATAGACAAGTGGCAACTCAGGGGAAAAGAGCCCATCAAAAAGTCCCTCCTTAAGTGGAAAGCGAAGTGAAAAAGGTCGCAAAGTGGGTAAAATTGCAGGAGGAGAAGAAATGCCCCAAGAGATCAGGGAGGGATGGAAAAACCCTAGAAAACCCTTTAAATCCTACCTTAAAGAAAGATATAAGGGAAAAGAAAAATATGGGTGCAAGAGTAATAGATTCAGGTGATAAAAATGGATATACTTTGAACCCTCTGAAGTAGAGAAGGAAAGATTTAAGAAAGATTATCCCACTTTATCGTTCAAAACTCCTTTTTGCTTTCTCAAAATGTACTAGTCTGAAGGAAATTGAGACAAAAGACTTGAGACAGGTAGGATTCAATTTGAAAAATAAAGGCACGGAAGTTACAAAAGTCGAAGTTTACTCAGGGTTGGTAAAAATGGCTATTCTAAAAGCCAAAAAAGAAATGTTGAAGGAAGGAATAAGATTAATAACAGAAATTGAATTGGACAGAGAAAACCAACCAGATAGTGCCTTTCTGAATTCCCATGCAGGTTTGGGGAAAAGGCAGGCAAGAATTTTGACTTGCCTAAACAGGTTTTAGTGAAATCGATCTACCCGTAGGATGTGTGAATGTATTTTATTTGTTGTATGAAATTGTTTTTACTATAACTATGATGGAGGAAACGGAACCTCATAGTACTTATGGAAACGATATGCGGTTTTAGTAATTATTTTAAGAATTTTAAAATAAATGTGTATTCTTGGTGGTTTAAAGATCAATGATCTAAATAAACTTAAATTTTGACTTGACTTGAATAAATAGTTATGGCGAATAACATTATAACAATTGTCATTGATGCAAATGCGCAAAATATGTATTATCTGGCTCTTTGCTTGCACTAATTACCTTCCATGTGTGCGAATGGCTGTTCATGCAGTCCTCAAGAAAAAACACCTTTTCAAGGTGAATATTTATTTCACAAAAGCAGGGGCACGTGGGGAAAAAGCTAATATTAATATAGTTGTAGAGAACCCTGGGCTAAGAAATAACTGGGGAAATTGGAGTTTAATCGAAAACCCCACAAATACACCTGTATGGGATATGAACGAGTCTGGTAGCCTTAGTGAGAATGATTAGGGAAGTGGGTTGTCGCATAGCTCAAAAGTTACTTCATGGAATATAAATGGGCTGATAGGGCAAGCAAAGCTTGAGAGCATAAAATCTGCCTCCCAGCAGGCATATATTATTTGTCTGCAGGAAACCTGGCTATGAGACAACACCCAGGCATTTGAAGGATTTGTGCAAAATCAAAAGATTTGGTCGTCCTTCCGGGGGGATTATGACACTTATGTCTACTAGAATGGTAAAAAAAGTGAAGTCTATAACTACAACTTTTAAATGGGTGTTGGTTAGAGAGCTAACCCTGCGTGTCTCTGAAATTCCAAATGAACGACTGATTCTGGTGAATACATACATACAATGGGGCTCTCAAGAGGAGTATGAAAATGAAATGGCTCTGTTTAAAGAGGAAATGAACTCGGTGTGTGATAAATATGGGAATGATCTGCTAATTATAACTGGTGATTTCAACCACAAATTAAACCCTAAAAAACTAGATCCGTGGCTAAAAGAAATTGTAAAAGCATTTGAGCTAATCCCAGCACTATTCTCCACTTGTACTACAACTAAACAAGATGAAGCCTTAGGGAAATTCTTGGGTTCAAAGGGGTTAATCAGTTTAAATGGTAGGGTAGACTCTGATCGTCCGGCAAAGCAGACGTTTAGAAAAGGTAATCAACACTGCCCCATAGACTATGTGTTCGTGAACGCATGGAACTTTGACAGGGTAAACAAATTCATGGTAACCCAGCGAGAGGAAAGTGACCATAATGCCCTATATTCCGATTTAACGAGAGGGCCTTTAAAATGTAGTGAAAGAGTTCTTCCACAGACTATGTCATATAAAAAACGTCTGACTACAAAATTAACATATGAATGTCTAGCTATATACGCAAGCTTCCAACAGAATGTAATCTTGAAGTAAGTTACTGATCGGAAGGTTTCATGGTTTGAGGATAAAATTGAACAGATTGTTCAATGTCTTAGAGTTAACCTGAAAAGGAAGGAAACGGAAGTTAAAAACAAAAGATCACCTCTTAGAAATCAAGCTAGTTAGTTTGATCCTGTGTGCAGGGGAAAAAAATGATAATTAGGGGAGTAGAAAGGTCCCTACGGTTAAGGTATGATCAGGAGGGTCTAACTAATCTAAATAAACTAAGGAAAGAATATAAAATGCTGGTAAGGACTAAGAAGAGAATTTTTAAAGAAAAATGCTGGGAGAATTTACTGGAAACAATAGAAACAAAAAATGCGAAAGGGTTCTGGAAGTTGTTCCAGGAGGCCTCAGGTCGGACTCCTGTAACCCTGAGCTGTGTATTCGAGGAGGATGCATGGGAGGAGCATTTAGGTCATTATATATTGCTAGTAAAGTACCAGTAATAAGCAAGGATAGGGTCCTTCAAGGAATGGAGGTAAACAAGCTAATTCCATCCTTCTCAGTAGAAAAAGTGAAGGAAATAATTAGGAAGCTAAATTTAACTCGAGCTGCTGGGCCACATAATTTGCCTGCTGTGATAATTAAAACTCAGCTACACTGGTGGGCACAATTTCTTTCCAAGATGTTCTTAGCTGTTTTGGAGTCAGGGACTATTCCAAAATCCTGGATGGGGCCTTTATTACGCCTCTGCACAAGAAAGGTGATAGGAACGTTCCTAATAACTATAGAGTAATTTATCTGCTAGATATTGGAGTGAAAGTATTTTCGAAAATAATTTTGGGCAGATTAAAAGACTGGGTGGATTCACATTCAATCGTACTGGTCGAACATGGAGGCTTCAAAGAGGGGCACTCAGCATTAGATCATTGCTTTGCCCTATGGGCATTAGCATGCAAATCTATGGAACAGCAGGGCAGATTATACAGCTGCTTTGTTGATTTCCGTGCAGCATTTGACCTTGTGGATAGGGAGTGCCTTTGGAAAATATTAAGAAGGCATAATATTCCGGAGGACCTCCTAGCAATAATTCAAGTGTTGCATGAACAAAACTGGGCACAGGTCATTAAAAGATATAAGAAGGGGTTTGACCCTGGAAATAGCTATAAATAATGGCCTTAGACAGGGTTGCGTTCTAGCCCCACTTCTATTTTCGATATTTCTCGCAGACCTACCATCTTTCTTGATGACTGATAGAAGTGCAAGCCCAAAAGTTAGTGGGAAGCATATATCCTGTTTGCTGTATGCAGACGACTAAGTAATTTTAGACCTAAAGGAGTTGGGTCTGCAAAGAAAGTTAAATGCGTTCAATACATACTGTGCATCTAAACGCCTTACAGTGAATATGGATAAAACTAAAATCCTGTGCTTCGGTAAGAGAAATCAAAAATTTAATTGGACTTTGGGGCAAACAAAATTAGAAATTGTTAACCATTATAAATATCTTGGGATTTAGTTTGACAAGTCTCTAAAATGGACGACGCACCTGGAGGCCCAGAAAGTTAAAGCCCTAGCTTCAGTTTGCAGGCTGAAAAATTTCAATAATACCCATGGTAACATGTCCCATAGTCCACTGTTTTAAGGTATTCAATGCAATGATCCCCCACAAATGCAATATGGTGTAGAAATACTATGCTTAGGAGGGAAAAGTACCAGGAACAGAGAAGAGGGAAAATGTTTAAAAGCACTATTTTCATTACCCAGCTCTTCAATGTTACAGTTAATTATTGTTAGAGCTAGATGTGACTTCGTGGGATGACCAGGTACAAGTAGGTTTGTTAAGGTTCTGGAAACGACTGGGAACAGGAGAAGAGATGAACGTGTCACGATGGTGTATGGAGGAGATTCAGAAGAGTGAATTTAGGTGGGCGAATGAAATAAGAAAGAAACTGTACTCCATCTGTGATCATTTAAAAGTGGAAATGGACCCGCAGTCCATGTATATCGCAGAGTCAAACAGTGAGCTTAAACTCCTAGGGAAGGAATTGTCCAAACCAAACGAGTATCTGTTAAAAAAAGAGTCTGTGCAACCCTTGATAAATAGCTGAAGGAAAGAAAATTGGTATCCCTACTTAGACACCCTGCCAAATCTGGTGCTTAGGATGGAACTTTTAAGGGTGAGAATTGTGATTAACCCAGCTCGGTCAAATGACAAAATAAAAAAGGAATTGTTGGGTCCAGAGGGTAGATGCACATGCAGAATTGGTACGAAATGTAATTGCTTGCGTACAGCCGCGGGCCGTGGAGGGAGTTACGGTGGGGCAGGGAGGCGGGGAGGGGGAGGGGCAGGGTGGAGAGAGCTAAAAACCGGCACCTGGATAATTACAGGTAAGTAAACAATTTAATTAATAAAACGAATTTCATAGCGCGCACTGCATCGCATTTTGCAATGCAGGGCGCGCTACGAAATTCGTTTTATTATTGAAATTGTTTACTTACCTGTAATTATCCATATGCCGGTTTTTAGCCCTCTCCACCCTGCCCCTCCCCCTCCCCGCCTCCCTGCCCCACCGTAACTCCCTCCACGGCCCGCGGCTGCTTGCGTATATTAATAGACTGTCAAAAATTAGTAGTCCAGCAAAAACAGTTTTTACAACCGATATTTGTAAAATATAGCATTGGGTACAGTCTGCAAGCAATTGAGCTCCTCACAGATATGTATCACCTTGATATCGCCATTGCGGTGGCAAAGTTTGTCCAGGCTGTTAAAAAGTTGTTCATGGAATAGGAAATGGAGGGTCAGATCAAGTAACGAGGAATAGAGAATTACGTTTTATTCTTTTAATATTTTAAAACAGGTTTTAGTGAAATCGATCTACCCGTAGGATGTGTGAATGTATTTTATTTGTTGGTTAAAATTGTTTTTACTATAACTATGATGGAGGATACGGAACCTCATAGTACTTATGGAAACGATATGCGGTTTTAGTAATTATTTTAAGAATTTTAAAATAAATGTGTATTCTTGGCGGTTTAAAGATCAATGATCTAAATAAACTTAAAGTTTGACTTGACTTGAATAAATATTTATGGCGAATAACATTATAACAATTGTTATTAATGCAAATACGCAAAATATGTATTATCTGGCTCTTTGCTTGCACTAATTACCTTCCATGTGTACGAATGGCTGTTCATGCATTCCTCAAGAAAAAACACCTTTTCGAAGTGAATATTTATTTCACAAAATAAAGCCCTAATCACAATAAGAATAGATGGGGTCTGTATACAGAAGGATTAGTGCCCCATGGTTCCTGCTATAGGCAAAGCAGCATGACGCGCTCCTTGCATATAGGTGACTGTTTTATGCATTTGCATTTGTATTTGTAGTTGAATTTATAGGGCGAGCAGCTACCCGCAAAGGGTCTCCCGGCGCCAGTAGAAAAGTGCTTACAAATCACAGTTATTATTGAGGGAAAAGCCAGGTTTTAAGGTCGCTGCAGAATTTCAACAAAGATGGTTCGAGTTTCAATGTCACCGGAAGAGAGTTCCACAGCCTAGGGGCAATACAAGAGAAGGAGCGTCCACCCATTCTCGTCAGTTTGAAACGCGGAATCAGGAAGTTACCTTGGGATGAGGATCTGAGAAGGCAAGATGGGGAGTATTGTTGGACAAGAGACTGTAAGTAGATTGGAGCCGACCCTTGTTTGATCTTATGCATAAAGCAAAGAGCTTTAAATTTGACTCGGTTTTCAATACGGAGCCAGTGAAGATCCTTGAGAAAGGGGGAGATAGAAGATTTCCATGGAACCTTACAAAGGAGGCGGGCAGCCGAGTTCTGGACAAGCTGAAGTCTCCTCTGAATCTCCAAGGTGACTCCCAGATAAAGCACATTGCCGTAGTCCAGGCGAGAGGTAATCAGAGCCTGGACCACCGAGCGCCTCGTCGAGACTGGGAGCATCCATAGGATCTTCCGGAGCCACCCCAGGATGGAAAAACAGGTGGCTGCCACCTTGACCACTTGGTGACGCATGGAGAGTGAATCATCCAGAACAAAGCCAAGGTTGCGGACCTGCATCACTGGAAGGGGTGGAGGACCCATTTCTGACGGCCAATGTGCGGGGCTCCAGAGGTGCTTATGCTTGCCCAGAATGACCACCTCCGTTTTATCTCCGTTCAGTTTCAGGAGGTTTGCCTGCATCCACTCTGCCACTCGGCTAAGTCCTAGTTTAAGAACAGATGGATTATTTGCTTTGGCCGAGGTGAGGGAGAAGAGAATCTGGGTATCGTCTGCGTATGAGTAAAGGGAAAGACCTGCGTCTTCCAAGATGGTTGCTAGGGGCCTCACGTAGATATTAAAGAGCAAAGGGCTCAGAGAGGACCCCTGCGGTACCCCATACGCAGATGAACAAATAGAGGAGGAAGCATCAGAAGAAACAACCTGAAATGTCAGGTGGCTTAAAAAAGAGGCCTGCCAAGCAAGGGCAGAGCCGGTCACCCCGGCCGCTTTCAATGCTCTCAAAAGAATGGAGTGTGAGACCGTATCAAATGCGGCGCTTAAGTTTAAAAGAATAAGCGCCGAGGTCTCACCATGATCAAGGTGAGTGCGTAGGTTCTCAGTGACCCCCAAGAGGGTAGTTTCGGTGGAGAAGTGGGAGCGGAACCCTGATTGGGACGGATGTAAAAATCCAGTGGTCTCCACATGAGAAGTAAGATGTATGTTAACATGCCTCTCCAGGATCTTTGAGAACATGGGCAGCAGGGAGATGGGCCGGAAGTTTGCAAGTGTCTTGGGATCTGCGCCAGGTTTTTTTAAGAGCGGAAACACCATAGCTCTTTTCCATTCGTCCGGGACAATAGATTCCCGCAGTGAGATGTTCAAAAGCTCTTGAATAACAGAAAGAACATCAAGAGATAGCTGGCGAAGGATGTCCATAAGGATTGGATCCAAAGGGGAGCCTGAATTTACCTTTGCCGTGCATGCGAAAAACGAGTTTGAATCAAACAGCGGCCACTCCAAGATCTGCGTTTCCGGAAGTGAGGGGTCTAATATGTCCAGAGTAGAGGAGTCAAGAGGGGACTTGGGGGGGTCAGAGAAAGGGCGTTGTAGATAGTTTTGACTTTGGATATAAAAAAGTCTGCAATTTCATTGCATTCCACTTCTCCTAGCGCAGGTGGGGTGGGGGAGGTCTTAGAGCCTGCTAACTTCTTGACCATAGAAAAGAGAGCTTTTGGCTGATTAATAGCCCTTTCAATAGACTCCCCGACAAAAAAGGCTTTTGCCTTTCTGCAGGCTCTATGGTATCGCCTGAGTGCTGATCGATAGATCAGTTTGTCATTAGGAGAGTAGGCTTTTCGCCAGGATCTCTCCAGGTGTTTACATTCGGACTTCATTGCCTTCAGATGGTCCGTAAACCAAGGGGCTGGGGCAAGATGTGGGATTGGTCGTCTAGGACGTTGCGTCAAATGGCGGTTGATGTTAGAAGTTAGCCAGTGAGATACTTCCTGAACCAGAGAGAGGCACCTAAGTTTGGTATCGGGGCAGGTGGCAGTGAGTGAGGCGTTAAACGCCGAGATGTTCAACTTAGTCCAGGCTCTGTGGTTGGCCATGGTGCCAAAGCAAGGCATACCCTTCGTGGTATCAGCAGGCAGAGTAAAGTGAATAGCAAAGTCAATCAATCAATCAATCAAAGCATTTATATAGCGCACTACTCACCCGGAGGGTCTCAAGGCGCTAGGGGAGGGGGGGTCCGCTACTGCTCGAACAGCCAGGTCTTGAGCTGCTTCCTGAAGGCAAGGTGGTCCTGGGTCAGGCGGAGGTGGGTCGGGAGGGAGTTCCAAGTCTTGGCGGCCAGTTATGAGAAGGACCTTCCTCCTGTGGTGGCTCTTCGGATGCAGGGGACGGCGGCGAGGGCGTGGCCGGTCGATCGAAGCTGGCGTGTGGGAGCGTAGAAGTTGAGGCGGCTGTTGAGGTATCCTGGGCCTTGGTTGTGTAGGGCTTTGTGTGCATGGGTGAGGAGACGGAAGGTGATTCTCTTGTTGAACGGGAGCCAGTGCAGATCTCTCAGGTGTCCGGAGATGTGGCTGCGGCGGGGGATGTCCAGGATGAGTCGTGCTGAGGCGTTCTGAATCCGCTGGAGTCTCTTCTGGAGTTTGGCGGTGGTTCCGGCGTAGAGGGAGTTGCCGTAGTCCAGACGGCTGGTGACTAGGGCCTGGGTGACCGTTTTCCTGGTCTCGGTGGGGATCCACCTGAAGATCTTACGTATCATGAAGCACGACGAGGAGACGGCGTTGACTTGTCTGGTCATGGAGAGGGAGGAGTCCAGGATGAAGCCCAGGTTGCGTGCGTGGTCTGTTGGTTACGGTGCGCTGCCCAGGGCGGGGGGCCACCAGGAGTCGTCCCAGGCGGAGGGTGAAGATTCCAGGATGAGGACTTCCGTCTTGTCCGAGTTTAGTTTCAGGCGGCTGTTCATCATCCACTTGGCTACGTCTGTCATCCCTTCATGTAGGTTGGCTCTGGCGGAGGCGGGGTCGTTGGTGAGGGAGAGGATCAGCTGGGTGTCGTCGGCGTAGGAGATGATGTTGAGGTTGTGTTGACGTGCGATGGCTGCGAGGGGGCTCATGTAGACGTTGAAGAGGGTTGGGCTGAGCGAGGAGCCTTGAGGAACGCCGCAGATGACTTCGGTGGCTTCTGACCTGAACGGGGGGAGGCGGACTCTCTGTGTCCTTCCGGTTAGGAACGAGATGATCCATTCCAGTGCCTTCTCCTGGATTCCGACGTTGCTGAAGCGCTGCACTAGGGTACGGTGGCAGGCAGTGTCGAAGGCCGCGGAGAGGTCTAAGAGGATGAGGGCCGCTGTTTCTCTGTTGTCGAGCAGGGCTCGGATGTCATCGGTGGCTGCGATCAGGGTGGTCTCGGTGCTGTGGTTGGCCCGGAAGCCAGACTGCGAGAGGTCGAGGGATCCGTTCGTCTCGAGGAAGGCGGCCAGCTGCTTGTTGACGGTCTTCTCGATGACTTTTGCAGGAAACGGGAGCAGCGAGATGGGGCGGTAGTTCTTGAGGTCGGTGGGGTCGGCTCATGGCTTCTTTAGTAGAGCGCTGAGTTCGGCATGCTTCCAGCTCTCCGGGAAGGTAGCGGTGTCAAAGCAGGTGTTGATGATGTCCCGCAGGTGGGGTGCGATGACAGCGTCGGCCTTGTTGAAGACGTGGTGAGGGCAGGGGTCGGTCGGAGATCCGGAGTGGATGGAGTTCATCGTGCGGATGGTATCTTCGGTGCTGATCGGGGTCCAGGCGCGGAGGGTGGTGGTGGGGGGCGGTGGTTCAGTCGTGGCGTGCGTTGGTTGAGGACTGAAGCTGTTGCGTATGTCCGTGATCTTGTTGTGGAAGTAGGAGGCGAGGGAGTTGCAGAGGTCTTGCAAAGGGGTGATGTTGTTGTTTCCGGCGTTGGGGTTGGAGAGTTCTTTAACGATGGTGAAGAGTTCCTTGCTGTTGTGTGCGTTGCTGTCCAGTCGTTCCTTGAATGTGGTTTTCTTGGTGGCGTGGATCAGTTGGTGGTGTTTTCGGGCGGCGAGCTTGAGGGCAGTCATGTTGTTCGGTGTTTGGTCTCTGCGCCAGGCTTTATCGAGTGCTCGGCAGTTCTTCTTGGAGCTCTTGAGTTCGTTGGTGAACCATGGGGCTTTCTTGCTGCCGGGTCTGCTGGGCGGGGTCTTCAGAGGGGAGAGGTCGTCTGCGCAGTTGCTGATCCACTTTGCGAGGTTGGTGGCCACCTGGCTTGGGTTCGTTGCGCTATTGGGAGGGTTCGTGCTCAGGGAAGTGGCGAGCTGGTCGGCTGCGATCTTGTTCCAGTTTCTGCGTGCAACCTGTTGCTGGTGGTGGTGGATCGTGGTCCTACTGAAGCTGAAGTGGACGCAGCTGTGGTCCGTCCAGTGGAGTCCGGTGGCGTGGCTGACGGCGATGTCCTTGCTGGATGAGAAGACGGGGTCGAGTGTGTGTCCGGTGTAGTGGGTGGGGGTGGTCACCAGCTGCTTGAGTCCGAGGTTGGCGAGGTTGTCCAGCAGGGTGGTGGTGTTGCGGTCGTTGTTGTTCTCCAGGTGGAAGTTGAGGTCCCCGAGGAGGATGTAGTCAGCGGAGGTGAGGGCGTGCGGGCTGATGAAGTCGGCGATGTCTTCGCTGAATTGTGTGCGTGGTCCCGGGGGTCTGTAGATGAGGGTGCCTCTGAGGGTGGTCTTGGGGTTGATGTGGATCTGGAAGTGAAGGTGTTCGGCGGGTGCGAGGGTGTCGTCGGTGTTGGTTGTGATGCGGATGGTGTTCCTGTGGATGATGGCGATGCCTCCTACTGTCTGGTTGACGCGGTCCCTCCGGATGATCTTGTAGCCGTCCGGGATGGCGATGGCGATGTCGGGCGCTGAGGAGGCGTTCATCCAGGTTTCCGTGAGGAAGGCGACATCTGGGGCTGTGGTGTTGAGCAGGTTCCAGAGCTCGACAGCGTGTCTGTGGACGGAGCGGGTGTTGAGCAGGATGCACTTCAGGTGGCTGCTGCTGGTGCTCGGCTTGGTCGGTGCTGGTGTAGTGCAGGTCCGGGTGCAGGTGTACTTGCAGGAGTGGCAGCAGAAGGGTCCGTGAGTGCGTCTCGGTGGTCAGACCAATCAAGGGGAAGGGCACCACAAACCTAAACTCCTATCACACTGCTTACAGAAGATTCCAGAAGATAAACCGGTGATAAACAACCTATATTTAAAATTAAACGTTTTTACAGTATTGTATAAGGAGAGATCAGAATAAGCACTGGTAAATTCAATAGATCTGCCTTTGGCTGCCAGTCTTTTCACTTGGTTAAAATGTGTTTTTATTGCTTGTGGCTTTTGTAAAATTGTTCTGCTGGTAAAGCTGCCAGGCCTTCGCCAATATATTAAAACAAGCATTTGCATTGCAATAGGTCTCGCATTTTTGTGAGTTTGAGCTATTTGCGTTGTAAATGCCAATGCCTTTTCTTTATGTGTTTTAAAAACCTGCAAGTGATGCGTAAACACGCACTTTGCACTTATAGTCTTTGCTTACGATAAGCAAGGCTGGCAGTTAAAAAGACGCAGTTACTGCCAACATTGCTTCTCATTAGCGACAACTATAAGTACAAAGTGCGTGTTTACACACCGCTTGCTGGTTTTTAAAACACATAAACAAACGGCATTGTTATTTAGAATGCCAATAGCATAGCTGCCCAGCTTTCAGATTGCCATGTGTGACATTTTCATAATTTCAATGAAATTATGAGTGACATTTCAGCACTTATGAGTGACACTTTCTCCCGAGCAAAAATCACGCAATGAAGACGCGGGAAACTTCTAAACATCACACAGTGAGTCTCACACAGGCAGCACTGAGCACTGCAGGCTGCCTCAGACAGAATGACGACGAGCGTTAGTACTTCTAGTGCTTACTGCTGTCTTCAACTTCTCTCTGCTAGACATGGGTGATGGTGGTGTCCCAGGCGTTGAGCTGCATGGCCGGGGTGACGTGCTGTGCGCATGCCTCTCCCAGCACACGCAGCGCGCCCGATGCAGCCACAGGCCTCTCTCATGCCGCGCTGCCAGGATCGTGTGAGATTCTGCAACTCAGAGTCCTGCCGCTGCCGGTTTCTTCTCACAGACGAGCCTCACACTTCCTGCTCCCAACTACAGGACGTGAGGTAATGGGCGCCTGGCACCGGCACAGCCAGTTAACGCAGACTTGTCTCTCTGCGAGGGCAGGCCCCGGGGTCCCGGTAATTTAATTGGGCAGGGTGAGTCTCTCACATCTGACTCACGCTGTCTTGTGGTCAGCACCGTGGCGGGAGCCTGCACTCTGCAGCCTGCACAGTTTTGCAACATTGTAGTGCTGCTAGCAAGCATGATTGAAAGGCAGGCAGCATATTTCAATTTGGGCAAGCACGGGCTCTGATGTCAAATACTCTGTCTCCTGGAGTCCTGCAGCACGCTAGCACCCTGGTGTTAAGCCAGTTTCAGCATGTCAGCAGAGAGTGGTCAAAATGCGTGACAATGCATTTCAGTGTGGTGTTGCGGAACACCACACTGAAATGCGTTAGCGTCACGCCTGAAGTGTGACACTTGGCAGGACTGCAATAGCTGAAACTCTCACAAATGTGAGACCTATTGCATTGTGATTTAATGTGTTCAATAAGGTGCAATATGTAAACAATTCATGTCCTCCTTGTCGTTAAATAAAAAATGTCCAGGTACATGTCCATATGTATTGATTAATTGTAACATTACATTTCTCGACCAAATAAGCAGACATTAGCCATGGTCAATACTTCACGTAAATTTGAGACTAAACCTGCAGTGTCATCATGGTTCTGACATATGTTGTTTATATGCTATCACCTATGGCATGTTTGTGTTTTTGAACAATGACTATGCACAAACAAAATGACCAAGATGGCTGGTTGTAATATTTTTTCCCAAAAATAGTTTTATAATTTGTCTATCATTTTCATTAACAGCACAGAAATAGTTCCAATAGAAGTAACACAACGTGTTGGCTGTTGTTAGCTGTCTTTTCATACACAAAAATACTTGGAAAAATTGAATAAAGAGTTTGAAGGAAAACAGCATATTCTTGAAGAAACCAATTAAAGAAATCTAAAGAAATTTACCATGGTTATGTTACATCATTTTTTTAAGAAAGTAAAATGAACGTATTGAATAAATAAATAATTCCACATAAGGTAGGCACCGGAGATTAAGTGATTTGCCCAGAATCAGTTGGTGGTGAGCCGATACCAAGGCTCGAACCTGGTTCCCCAGTTCCAAAGTTGGTAGCTCCTGCTATGAGGCCACATCCTTTTGAGAGACAGTAACAGGAGGTGTAGCAGTGGTAACATTTTGAGCTCCTGGGAACTAGCGATCGTAATGGAAACCAATGTGTATTGATCCTCCAGATAAACAAGTTTTCTTGCTAAACACAAATATCTTGGTAATAAAAGTAGACACATTGTTGGACGGCGACCTCAGGGGCGAGCAGGAAGTGTACCTGACCACCCTGGGGCCCACCTTCCTAAGTACAAAGACGAGCACTGGCGGGAGACTTCTCACACTATACCAGCACCACACGACAAAGAGACACCACACCGTAGCTTCTTAAGAACATTTCTTTATCTCGTGATTCAAAAGGATCTTTATGATCGGCAAAGGCAGGTAGTTACAAATAGGGCAAGGGCCCATAGAGTCTCGGTCCGGGTAGAGGTAGCGGGACAGTCTTATGGTTCAGTGTCAATATCGGTGCGTATCCGGCGCACAGCTCTCAATCCTCGAGCCGGGGGATACGATGCGATCTTTGGGGTCCAGCCGGTTCCAGGAGAGTCAGGGAGCCGCGAGTCACTCAGCAGGGCTCAAGCAGGAGGTCGGAGGTCTTACGATCTTCAGGGGAGCCGCGAGTCACTCAGCAGGGCTCGAGCAAGATGTCGGAGGTCTTACGATCCTCAGGGGAGCTGCGAGTCACTCAGCAGGGCTCAGAGGTTGCAAGGGAGCCGCGAGTCACTCAGCAGGGCTCAGGTGTTCCAAAGTTGCAAGGGAGACGCGAGACACTCAGCAGGGCTCAGGTGTTCCAAAGTTACAAGGGAGCCGCGAGTCACTCATCAGGGCTCAGGTGTTCCAAAGTTGCAAGGGAGCCGCGAGTCACTCAGCAGGGCTCAGGTGGTTCTAGCAGAAGTCCTTCTCTGCCAGGCGAGCCGCGGGAGGTCATTGCAACTTCGTAGACTTTGAATCATTGCTGGATGTCGTCATTTTTGTAGTATTCTTTGACCACATCTTTGGGGATGTGGACCTTCGGCTCTGCCGGGAGTCCGGTCTCTCGGTTCCCCGGGGGTCGGTTCTCTTCGTTCCTCGCCTTGAGCTCGAGCTCCTTCAAGCTTCGCTCGTGCTCCAGCTGAAGTCTCTTCCCTTCATGCTCCCGCTGGAGTTTCTTCTCCTCCAATTCTCCTTGTACTTTCATTTGCTCGATCACAAGTTTCTTTTCTGCCAATTTTATTTCGCCTTCGATCTTCAGTTTGGCCATCTCAAGCTCGTGGTGGCGACTTCTTTCTCGATCCGCGAGCGTTTCCGGGGATAGGCCCCCGTCTGCATGATGCTTCATACCTGGCTGCTGCTTTCTGTCTGGGGGAGTCCCGGTTCGTCTGGCTGCGCCGCCGCTCCTTCTGTGCGGGGGACTCCGGACTCCACCCAAGCTTTCAGTGCTTTCTGCATTTCTTCCTTTGTTTTGAGGTCAGTGGTAGCGATTCCCAGTTCTTTCCAAAATTCCTTTAGTTCTTTGTGCGAGTACTCCTTCAGTTGTTCTACACGGAATGCGGTACTCACGTCGACTTCAATGGTACTCATGATGGTTTCTTCTGTCGTCTTTGCTCGGTAGTGCGTTAGTCGTGTACTGTACGATCTCTAGATTGTGGCTCGTATCCCACCGCTGCCACCAATGTTGGACGGCGACCTCAGGGGCGAGCAGGAAGTGTACCTGACCATCCTGGGGCCCACCTTCCTAAGTACAAAGACGAGCACTGGCGGGAGACTTCTCAGGGGGAGAGTCTCGAATCTAGGATCGTACACACTATGCCAGCACCACACGACAAAGAGACACCACACCGTAGCTTCTTAAGAACGTTTCTTTATCTCGTGATTCAAAGGGATCTTTATGATCGGCAAAGGCAGGTAGTTACAAATAGGGCAAGGGCCCATAGAGTCACGGTCCGGGTAGGGGTAGCGGGACAGTCTTATGGTTCAGTGTCAATATCGGTGCGTATCCGGCGCACAGCTCTCAATCCTCGAGCCAGGGGATACAATGCGATCTTTGGGGTCCTGCCGGACCAGGAGAGTCACGAGTCACTCAGCAGGGCTCAAGCAGGAGGTCGGAGGTCTTACGATCTTCAGGGGAGCCGCGAGTCACTCAGCAGGGTTTGAGCAAGATGTCGGAGGTCTTACGATCTTCAGGGGAGCCGCGAGTCACTCAGCAGGGCTCAGAGGTTCCCAGGTTGCAAGGGAGCTGCGAGTCACTCAGCAGGGCTCAGGTGTTCCAAAGTTGCAAGGGAGCCGCGAGTCACTCAGCAGGGCTCAGGTGTTCCAAAGTTACAAGGGAGCCGCGAGTCACTCAGCAGGGCTCAGGTGTTCCAAAGTTGCAAGGGAGCCGCGAGTCACTCAGCAGGGCTCAGGTGGTTCCAGCAGAAGTCCTTCTCTGCCAGGCAAGCCGCGACCACGTCAGCAGGGCTCTCGTCGTTCCAGAGTCAAATTTGCCCGATAGTCCCGGAGCATCCCCAGTTATAGGACTCCTCCTCTTTGATCTCCGGAGTTCTGGTATGCTGGGGTCTTGGCACCTGGGGGCTGCTTGTTGGGGTTTCCTGCCACGCGGCCCTTTGATCCGTTCATGTCAGGTTCGGGAGGAGTCCCAGACACACAGCAGGTGTGGAGCCAGCCCTCAGGGTGGCCGGAGGGACGATCGAAACTCATCTCTCGAGGGGAGATCGGAGGTGTGAGAGAAACTGCTCCTCCCTCTCTCACTCACGGGGAGCGCGCTGTCCTCCAGCCAGGGTGGCGCCTCTCGGCCTAGGCCGTGCTGGATCGGGCGGCCATCTTAGATGCCGGAAGTGGGCACACAGGGCTTACGGGCCGGGAAGATGGAGGCACGGACGGGGCAGTCCGGGGACGGGTGTGTGTAACATGGAGGGAAGGGTTGGCTAGGCCGGGGGACTCAGGGGTCTGTTGTGGGGTACAGCTCGGAAGGGTGTGGCTAAGGGTCAGGGAGGACCACGCCACGAGGCCGGGTCTAACATGCGTCCCCCCCAGCTGAAAGTCGGGGAGAACTACCCATCCTCTTAGGGGTTCTCTTCGCTGAGGCGGAAAAACCTGGACAGGCCGTCAGCGTTGGCGTAGTTGGTACCAGGGCGATGCTCTAGAGTGGAATCCATCCCCTGGAGTGAGGTCGACCATCGCAGCAGTTTGGGGTTCTCGCCCCTCATCTGCATCAACCACTGCAATGGTCGATGATCCTTCTGGACTCGGAAATGGGTTCCGAACAAGTAGGGCCGTAACTTCTTTAGGATCCAGACTACTGCGAACGCTTCTCGCTCGATGGTGCTCCACCTCTGCTCTCTGGGGAGTAGCCTCCGGCTAATGAAGGCTACAGGTTGGTCTAGACCTTCCTCATTCATTTGGGATAGTACGGCCCCAATGCCGTGTCCTGAAGCATCAGTCTGTACCACAAATTCTTGGGAGTAGTCAGGGGCTCGTAGCACGGGGGCAGTACACATGGCTTTCTTGAGGGCGTCGAACGCCCCTTGGCAGGCTGGGGTCCACTGCACCTTCTTGGGCTGCTTTTTGGACGTTAGTTCTGTGACGGGACCTACGAGGCTGCCGTAACTCCTGATGAACCTCCGGTAGTAGCCGGTGAGGCCCAGGAAGGCTCGGATCTCGATTTGGGTGGTTGGTGGTTCCCAGGCTAAGATGGCATCGATCTTAGGCTGTAAAGGGGCGACCTTGCCCGCTTCCGACCTGGTGCCGCAGGTAGACCACCGATCCTTGCCCAATCTGGCATTTGCTAGCTTTCACTGTGAGGCCTGCTTGGCGCAGGGCCATCAGCACCCTCCAGAGGTGCTGGAGGTGCTCACTCCATGCCGAACTGAAAACCGCGATATCGTCCAGATATGCGGCACTGAGCTCTTCCAACCCGGCCAGGACTCTGTTTACCAGTCTCTGAAAAGTGGCCGGGGCATTTTTCATCCCGAAGGGCATCACGCAAAAGCGATAGTGCCCATCTGGGGTGGAGAAGGCGGACCGCTCCTTGGCTCCCTCTGTGAGCGCAATTTGCCAGTATCCGCAGGTCAAGTCAAAGGTGCTGAGAAAATGAGCAGACCCGAGATGGTCAATGAGCTCATCGGCCCAGGGGATAGGAAGAGCGTCGGCTCGGGTGATGGCATTGAGCCCCCGGTAGTCCACGCAGAACCTCAGTTCAGGGGCGACACCCGGGGCAGCGGCTTTCGGGACCAGCACCACTGGGCTGGCTCAGGGGCTGTCTGAGGGTTCGACCACCCCCAAGGACAACATCTTCGAGACCTCGGCCTGGATGCAGGACCGGACTCGATCGGGGACTCGGTAGGCTTGGTGTCGCACCGGCTGGCTGTCTCCGGTGTCCACGTCGTGGACACACCAGTCGGTGACTTTGGGGATGAGGGAATACAGGTCAGAGAACTGCCCCAAGAGCTGGCGACAGTCTTCTCGTTGTCGGAGGGTGAAGGAGGGAGAGAGGTTCACTCCCTCCACGAAGCCATCTTTATCGTTGGTGCACAGGAGGTCAGGGAGAGGCTCCGTTTCCTCTTCCGCCCCGTCATCTGTGGCCAACAGTAAATCAGCTCCGTCTGCACGAAGTGAGGCTTGAGGCGGGTCACATGTAGGACCCGCAGGGGGTTCCGGGGGGACTGGACGTCCACCACGTACATGACTTTGCTTTTCCGCTCGATCACCTTGAAGGGCCCCGTCCACTTATCTTGGAGGGCACAAGGTTTTACTGGAGCCATGACCCATACCTGCTGGCCCGGCTGGAACTCGACCAGAGTGGCATTCTGGTCGTACCATCGCTTCATTTCTTCCTGGCTCGCTTCCAGGTTGGCCTCGGCCAGCTCCTGGAACTTCCGAGTCTGGTTTCGGAGGGTCAGAATGTACCGGAACACCTCCTGAGGGGGGTCTTGGGGTGCCGTCTCCCAACCTTCTCTGACCAAGCTGAGGGGCCCCCGGACAGGGGGTCTGTACAGTAATTCAAACGGGCTGAACCCCACGGATTTCTGGGGGACTTCCCGGTAGGCGAACAAGAGGCAGGGGAGCAGGACGTCCCACTTACACCGGAGGGGCTCCTCTAGGGCAGGCCCATGATCTTCCCCTTTAGAGTCCGGTTAAACGGCTCTACTAGGCCATTTCCTTGGGGGTGGTACAGAGTGGTGAACCGATAGGACACTCCGCATTGCTGCCAAAGGGACGTCATGTACCGGGAGATAAAGTTCGTCCCGCGGTCACTCACAACTTCTCGGGGAAATCCTACACGGGAAAAGATTCCCATCAGCGCCCGGCCCACCACGGGGGCCGTGAAGGTGCGTAGGGGGATTGCTTCAGGGTATCGAGTGGCATGGTCCACTAGGACGAGGATGAAGCAGTGACCTTGAGAGGTCTTGTGGTCCAGTGGCCCCACAATGTCAATTCCAACCCTCTCATAGGGGGTACTTATGATGGGGAATGGTTGGAGGGGAGCCTTGCGCTTTCCTCCGCTTTTTCCACTCGCCTGGCATGTGGGACAGGACTTGCAGTGGGCCTCTACGTTCGCTTTCATCTTGGGCCAATAGAAGTGTGTGACCAGGCGGCTATACGTCTTGTCTTGGCCCAAGTGGCCGGCTAGGGGTACATCGTGGGCCAAGCCCAGGAGGTGCAGGGGTACCACCAGCACTCGGGCTGACCCTAGCTCCGCTGACTTCTGTTCGCTGTAAAGGAGGTCATTCTCCCAGTAGAGCCAATGTGTTCCGGATTGGTCGCCCGCGGCCTGGGCTTGGGCCTGTTGCTGGGGTCCGACCAGGGAAGGACAGGTAGCTTGCTCCCGGCAGAACTCCTCTCGGGAGGGGCCCCCCTCGTGGTGCCACTGCGCCAATTCGGGCAGATCACCCAGCTCGGTGATCTGTGCGGGGTCGGGGTGTATGGGTTCGTTGTTAGCGACATCTTCTCTTCGTGGGGAGAGGTCGGAGGTCTCGGCTGCATCGGCTCTGTCATCTACAGGGGGAAGCTGGCAGTTTTGTCCTCGACTTCCCCGTCAGGGGGCAGTCGGGCTGCCATAGATCGGGTGGTGGCGCACACCCACTCGGGGAGACCCATCATCCTGAGGTGGGTTCGTCGCTCGACCTGCTTCCATGGAGAATTTTCCAGGTCGTTCCCAAGGAGGCAGTCGACCGGCTGGGAGGTCCGTACTGCTACTTTCAATTTACCTGCTACTCCTTCCCACTAGAATGGTATCAGGGCTACCTTACACAAGCTCTCAACGTTATCTGCTGAAATTACAGGGCCCAGGACATTGGGGAGGATCTGGTCTTCTCGTACTAAATGGCTAAGGACACCTGTGATGCTGGCTCCGGTGTCACGGAGGGACTCCACTCTGTGGCCATTCACTGTTACTAACTGATAGTACTTCTTGGTGTTGGTAGGCAGGGCATTCCCGGGGACCATCTCCCTATCTCCCAGGGATACTAGGGTCATGGCAGTAGGTTCCCATCCCTCGGTGTCCCCAAATTCCTCCCCTTGAGCTACATTTGCTTTCTGCCTAGCCGGGGGAGTTGTGGTCGGGATACGTGGGGTCATGGGGCACTGGGGATCGCTGGCGTAGTGCCCGGGATTTTGACATCTCCAACATGTGATGGTCACTCGGTGCTGTCTACCTGGGGGACCGGCAGCAGCTGGTAGAGGTGTGGGGAAACTTGGCGGTGGGTTTCTCGGGGGGCTACGCTGGGGACCGGACTGGGCATCCCTGGGTCCTCCCGGATTTTCCCCCCTCTCTGGCGGCGTGGTCCTTGATTGTTGCGGGGGTAGTCACCTACGGGGCCCCGGGCGAGCCGGGTGTTCACCCAGCGATCCGCCTCGACGGCCAGCTTCCTCGGATCTGCGAGCTTGCTGTCGAGCAGATGCTGGCGTAGCTCCACAAAACAATTCATGGACAAATGTTCCCACAGCATGAGGTCAGTTAGTTCTTCCATGGTGGTCACTTTGCTGCACTTGACCCATCCTTCGAATGCTCTGCTAAAAAAGTTTACGTATTCCACCCAGGTGGTGCCAGGAATCTTTTTGCAATCCCAGAACCGCTGGCGGTACATTTCTGGGGTGAGGCCGTAACTCGTCAGGAGGGCCTCCTTCATGTGGATGTAGGAAGTCTGCACAGAGGACGGGAGATCGAGCAGGGTGTCTCTCCCTTTGCTCAGGAATCGACCCCACAATCCGGCCCCCCATTCTTTCTGTGGGACTCGGTGGGAGGTCATGGCAACTTCGTAGGCCTTGAACCATTGCTGGATGTCGTCATTTTTGTAGTATTCTTTGACTACATCTTTGGGGTGTGAACCTTCGGCTCTGCCGGGAGTCCGGTCTCTCGGTTCCCCGGGGGTCGGTTCTCTTCGTTCCTCGCCTTGACCTTGAGCTCCTTCAAGCTTCGCTCGTGCTCCAGCTGAAGTCTCTTCCCTTCTTGCTCCCGCTGGAGTTTCTTCTCCTCCAATTCTCCTTGTACTTTCATTTGCTCGATCGCAAGTTTTTTTTCTGCCAATTTTATTTCGCCTTCGATCTTCAGTTTGGCCATCTCAAGCTCGTGGTGGCGACTTCTTTCTCGATCCGTGAGCGTTTCCGGGGATAGGCCCGCGTCTGGCACGATGCTTCGTACCTGGCTGCTGTTTTCTGTCTGTGGGAGTCCCGGTTCGTCTGGCTGCGCCGCCGCTCCTTCTGTGCGGGGGACTCTGGATTCCACCCAAGCTTTCAGTGCTTTCTTCATGTCTTCCTTTGTTTTGAGGTCAGTGGTAGCGATTCCCAGTTCTTTTCAAAATTCCTTTAGTTCTTTGTGCAAGTACTTCTTCAGTTGTTCTACCCGGAATGAGGTACTCACATCGACTTTAATGGTACTCATGATGGTTTCTTCTGTCGTCTTTGCTCGGTAGAGCGTTAGTCGTGTACTGTATGATCTCTAGATTGTGGCTCGTATCCCACCGCTGCCACCAATGTTGGACGGCGACCTCAGGGGCGAGCAGGAAGTGTACCTGACCACCCTGGGGCCCACCTTCTTAAGTACAAAGACGAGCACTGGCGGGAGATTTCTCAGGGGGAGAGTCTCGAATCTAGGATCGTACACACTATACCAGCACCACACGACAAAGAGACATCACACCGTAGCTTCTTAAGAACGTTTCTTTATCTCGTGATTCAAAAGGATCTTTATGATCGGCAAAGGCAGGTAGTTACAAATAGGGCAAGGGCCCATAGAGTCTCGGTCCGGGTAGGGGTAGGGGGACAGTCTTATGGTTCAGTGTCAATATCGGTGCGTATCCGGCGCACAGCTCTCAATCCTCGAGCCGGGGGATACGATGCGATCTTTGGGGTCCAGCCAGACCAGGAGAGTCAGGGAGCTGCGAGTCACTCAGCAGAGCTCAAGCAGGAGGTCGGAGGTCTTACGATCTTCAGGGGAGCCGCGAGTCACTCAGCAGGGCTCGAGCAAGATGTCGGAGGTCTTACGATCTTCAGGGGAGCCGCGAGTCACTCAGCAGGGCTCAGAGGTTCCAAGGTTACAAGGGAGCCGCGAGTCACTCAGCAGGGCTCAGGTTTTCCAAAGTTGCAAGGGAGCCGCGAGTCACTCAGCAGGGCTCAGGTGTTCCAAAGTTACAAGGGAGCTGCGAGTCACTCAGCAGGGCTCAGGTGTTCCAAAGTTGCAAGGGAGCCGCGAGTCACTCAGCAGGGCTCAGGTGTTCCAAAGTTACAAGGGAGCTGCGAGTCACTCAGCAGGGCTCAGGTGTTCCAAAGTAACAAGGGAGCTGCGAGTCACTCAGCAGGGCTCAGGTGTTCCAAAGTTGCAAGGGAGCCGCGAGTCACTTAGCAGGGCTCAGGTGGTTCCAGCAGAAGTCCTTCTCTGCCAGGCGAGCCGCAACCATGTCAGCAGGGCTCTCGTCGTTCCAGAGTCGAATCTGCCCGATAGTCCCGGAGCATCCCCAGTTATAGGACTGCTCCTCTTTGATCTCCGGAGTTCTGGTATGCCGGGGTCTTGGAACCGGGGGGCCGCTTGTTGGGGTTTCCTGCCACGCGGCCCTTTGATCCATTCATGTCAGGTTCGGGAGGAGTCCCAGAAACACAGCAGGCGTGGAGCCAGCCCTCAGGGTGGCCGGAGGGGCGATCGAAACCCATCTCTCGAGGGGAGGTCGGAGGTGTGAGAGAAACTGCTCCTCCCTCTCTCACTCAAGGGGAGCGCGCTGTCCTCCAGCCAGGGTGGCGCCTCTCGGCCTAGGCCGTGCTGGATCGGGCAGCCATCTTAGATGCCGGAAGTGGGCACACAGGGCCTACGGGCCAGGAAGATGGGGGCACGGACGGGGCAGTCCGGGGACGGGTGTGTGTAACATGGAGGGAAGGGTTGGCTAGGCCGGGGTACTCAGGGGTCTGTAGTGGGGTACAGCTCGGAAGGGTGTGGCTAAGTGTCAGCGAGGACCACGCCACGAGGCCGGGTCTAACGCACATTTAAAGAAAATAGAGCCTAAAACAGTGTCACTAGATGTTTTGGAAATGGTTTTATATAAGACTGGATGTGCACGGATCTCTACTCCCACCCACAGCCGCCTCTAACAGTACACAAATGCACCAAACCCACGTGGTGACAGATGGGCTTAACAAATGAGCAAAGCCATTTTAATCAGCCAGTCTAAAGATATTTATTCACAATATTTTTGCTTTCCCAATAACATTTTATTGACCAGAATCAGTGGTTTTGGCTTCCAGCAGTGGCAATAGAAGCTGGTTAGCAGATTTCTGCTTGTACATCCCACTTCACTGAGCCGGAAACAGGTTAAACAAACATCCCTTCCTCACTGCCTGCAGCAGTTTGAGAGATGCAGTATAGATGCTTCCAAAGCTAGGATTACAAGAGCTTCTGCCATCTCTGACAGCAAACCGTTTTCGAAAGATCCTTTGGAGAGCATGCTTCTTTTCAAAGGCAACTGATTGCTCATATTGGAGGAGTCAGGTTGTTTGCAGGCATTTTTGTCAGGGACAGGAAAGCCTGTGCCATGATCAGCTGGCAGCAATACACGCACTAGAAATAAAAATGTTAGTGCCTGTATCGATGCCAGCTGATTGCACGAGCGTGGCACAGGCTTTGATGTCACTAATGCGGCTTGTTTAAAATGGTGATGTTGACCGGAAGCGCTTTCCATGATCACCAGTTACATTATACAATGACATTTTAATATTTTTTGTAGACACTGGTAGATTAATCGGCTGGTGTGTTAAAGAAATGTAAGTAATGTCCTGAGCTGCTGATTAATCTCCCCGTGTCTACAAAAAATATGAAACAGTCATTGTGTAACGTAACTGGTGCTCGTAGAATCGCTACAACAA
Organism: Lissotriton helveticus; assembly: GCF_964261635.1. Taxonomy (NCBI): domain Eukaryota; kingdom Metazoa; phylum Chordata; class Amphibia; order Caudata; family Salamandridae; genus Lissotriton; species Lissotriton helveticus. The sequence goes on from NC_136068.1 coordinate 1,764,230,414, forward strand.
TTACACAAAAAGCCGGAGAGCGAGTTGCTGCCAATGTGTGGCTTTAGGCAAACAAAGGAAGACTTCAGGATGGATCCCCAGAGCGAGAGAACGTGCATTCGGAGCTGCAGACTTCAGAGCTGGAGATCCGAATGAATACTTTATTGTATAATTACCTAAAATCATTTACAAAAACAATGCATATTATGATCATGGTTAAAACAGTAGGTTGATAAAAGAAAAACGTTTAAAAACATTTAAAGCTGGAGATCCGTGTCCGAGCCCCAGCCTCGGTTCAACATCCTGTGCACTAGTTAAAAAAATGTTTTTAATGCAGTTTACAACTTGCAGGGAGGAGCCGAATAATAAAAGGATTGCACACCCACGCTCGGCGAACAAAGGGAATGTGGGCACACCCAGTTACTGATGGGCAGCCATTATTTCTGTTGGTGATATTACGGAGACAAACACCCTGGGAGCACTGCTCTGATCTTTGTTTAATGGTCTGCCTTAAAAGCATGTAGATCCCAGCTGAAAGCATAACTAATTAAATTAGCTTCTTTTGGATAAATTGTTTAGCTACAGGAGACACAGGCGGACGGGGAACTGAAAACGGACTAATACGATTGAGGACTGGCGAGATCGGCAGCATGATACCGAAAAGTAATGCAAACAGCTCTGCGCAAATTAACAAGAATACAGTAGCGCTTGTCAGAAGCACAGCGCTCTTAAAAAAAAACGTACGCAGAAGCAAACAAAAGCGAGCGGCCTGCATATTGAAAGTGAAAGCGCAAGCGCGTCTTACATGTAACTTGACCCACATACAAAAAGGTAATCCAATGAGGAATACTTAAACACACATAGCGTAGAGAGATAGTACTTAGTCACTGCTGCTAAGCTGAAAAGCGGAAACAGAAAGGAGCGAGAACAGGAACAATTTCCCAGTAGCAAGCCAGGATTTTGAAACTGACGGGGGCACAGACAAATAACAAGCACCAGGCAAGCAGCAGGCGGGATTAGCCTCGCTACACAGGTTACTTACTAGATGTCTCGGAGAGACAGTGCGTGCGCACTGCCTACGCAAGACCTAAAAATGACTGAAAGCAAACATGGTTTTTGTATCTCAAAGAGCACACAAGACCTAGTAATCCCTGGTATTGAAGGGAACTACTTTGTGTGCAGAGGTGCTCCTTGTGAAGGGAAAGAATGGTGTCACTCAGAATGAAGTCAGCCAGGGACTGAAATGAGTTTATCCACTGCCTCATACTGTCGTGGGTGGAAGAAAAACTTGAATAACATAATAGACCAATGGATGTACACAGCTAGATATAGGCCCCTATACCTACATCAAATATATATACTTTTGTTAAAATCAAAATATCTTGGTTAACATCAACGGTGCTCATGACGAGCTCAGCTCGTCATGAGGCATGGTGGCCGTGTGCTCATGACAAGCTGAGCTCATCATAACGGCCGCATTGCTCGCACGCAGGGCTAATTGCCCCGCTGTGCTGAGTGTTCAGAGGAAACGGGTGTGGCCGTAACGAGCTGAGCTCGTCATGAGCACAGTGCCACCGTGCTGCGTGACGAGTTGAGCTCCTCACGAGCACTGGGGCGCTGTGCGTGCCCCTCCTCCCCCCAGCACAGCGGGGGAATTACCCCACGGCGAAGCGGTTAATGCCAGACTTAGAATGACAAGAAAATGGTTTATGGAAAAAATTGCCTTTTCTGTCATGTGGTTCTTTTCCCGAACTCTAATTTCCATCGCTCTAATTCAATATGTTTCTTCATGGTCCAAGCTCTTCTCTCAGCGAGCTTTCCCTGGCGTCCAGGATGAGAATACACAGGAGACTGCAATTGCTTATCAAATAGCTGCCGAGCTTCATGATCCACCTCAGAGAGCAAATGGAGAACTGGGGCCCCAAAGGGTCTGCTGTCTCTGGTTTTTGGATGCATTGTAAGCACTGGGGCATTTAGGCAGTGGGGGCGGGTTGAAAATGGCCTCAAGCATATTTGCACCAGTGATTTGCTGGTTTACAACTGAGAACAAATTGTGCTGGCTCTGGTTTGCACCTACATTTGACACTGTATTTGAGCTGGTGGTAAAATTCCACAAACAGGGAAATCACACACAGAACACAACATTTATGCCACTATTCCAGGTATTTTTTGCAGCCAGCATGAAGGCCCAGCTCGAGCACTTGAAGTAAATACACTGATAAAAACTGCAGAACTATTAGTTGGATCAATTACCACCTCATTGATTGGATACCCATTGATTCCAATGTCTGCATCCCTGCGCTGATCACCTTTAGCTTCAGGAAATGTTGGAGAACATTGCTGGGCGCTGTGTGGTATTACTGCCAGTCCTAGGGGCTATATCTATAATTGTGACAATACAGTGGAGCAGAACAAAATGTGCAGTAACCAAGGTACCAATCACTTTTTTCTTCCCTCCATTACTGTTTGGTTCTTATGCTCCCACACAGTGACAGTGTGGTGGTGTGTTTTTGTGCCACCACAAAATCACCGGTGCAAGTGAACTTGAAAGAATATCAAGTAAGTGTTTGTTCATCGCAAATGTGTGTACTTTTCAAGCAAAACTTGGTCCGCAAGCTGAACTTGTATATAGTTTAGGAGCAAGAGTTGTCCAATATTGGCCTAAATGACACAATGGATTAAGTTACGGCATAACTCAAACAGTCCAAATAAAGGGCAGACTCCTCTGTGAGTCTGTGAATCGTATGGTCATATCTATCATTTCAGAACAAAACTGGCAAATGTTCTCAGACAAAACAAAAGGGGACAAAGTCCAGCACTTGGCATAGGACCAAGGGAAGAATTTGCATCATTTGCTTCTTCTTATTGTGTTATGTTGCAGATCACATGTACAGAATTTTCACAATAGGTCTGGGTCCAGGCCATGCACATAGTAAATTCTCCTCACATGTGGCTGGCTCCTTGCCTTTACTGATATTCCATAGGGAGCCTCTAGTTGGGAAGGCTCGAGAAGATCCCCTAAAAGCGATTTGTCCTTTGATCACTTGTTGACTTTAACATGTCAATTTTCAAAGTGTTCTGTGAGGGTGTCCAACATAAGAAGCGGCATAAGACACAGTGATTTAGCTGCATCTTCCACAATAGCTTTTGAAGCTGTTATTTTTTCTAGAAATTTAGATATCACGGATTTGTGTTTCCACCATTAATTGGGTTTGTGATTTCACTGTTGAGCTAGATTTTGATTTCATAGCAGTCTTATTTGTTGCCTGAGAAGCTTTTTCAATGAAGGCGTTCTCCAACACGGCGAGGATGGACGTACGGAACTTATCTTTGAAGTTGCGGCCCACAAAGACATACAAGATGGGGTTGACGCAGCTGTTGATGAATATAAGGCTGGTGGAGATGGGCACTCCAATTGTATGCAGGTTACCTGGAGAATCCCTTTGGGTATACACAGCTAGCTCCAGGAAGGAGAAGACATGGAAGGGGAACCAGCAGATGAAGAAGCACACGATGACCGCAATGATGATCTTGAATGGTTTGCTGAATGTTGCCAGGCGGTTTCTGCTCAACCTTATAGCAATAATGATATAACAAATCACAATGACGGGGAAGGGTAAAAGAAATCCTATCACAAACTTTGCCCAAATTAGAGCTGAGTATCTGCTTATCCCAACTTCATATTCCAACCCGAAATTATTGTAGCAAATTATATCTGTCGCATTTGGCCCCTTAAGGTCAGTGGTTCTGAAAATAAAATATGTCAGGCTTACTATCAAAGATGCTGCCCACACCACCAGGGCTATGAAAATGTCCAGCCGCGGAGTCCTGTGGTTCTGAGCCCACACGGGCATGATTACTGAGATACAACGGTCAATGCTGATCACCATCAGAAAGAAGTTGCTGGCAAACATGTTCAGGAAGAACACAGCGCTGATTAACTTGCACAGCAATTTGCCGAATGGCCAGTGGAAGCCCAAGGCGATATAGGTGATGCTAAGAGGCAAGAAGAAGGTGAAGAGTAAGTCGGCGACGGCGAGGTTCTGAAACCACACGGTATTGACGGTCCTCTTCATCTTAAAGCCGGTGATCCAAATCACTAGACCATTACCTGTCACCCCCAAGAAGAAAGCGACAGAGTAAATGAACATGATAAAACCATTCAATGCTGCGTTGGTGCCTTCATCCTCCTCGTAATAGTTATAGTAGTCACCAGGGGTTGGGAACTCTTCTGGACAAGTAAGGTTTGTCGATAGTGGTGGAAAGGGGGTGTATACTGACGATGGAGAAAAGGTTGTTGTAAAAAGTTCAATCGGGTCGGGGACAATCGATATTTGCCCGGCGGTATTGCCTCTGTTACCCTCTAGTTATTTAAATCAATGAAGAGGCAGGCGCTGGAGACTGGAAAGCAGGAAACAAGGTTTTTTATTCTCTCCGGAGGAGAACACAACGAAACGGACAGAAGGTATCGTTCTGAGGTGCTCTAACTGTATTTCTGAGGCCTGGCCTCTTATACCCACATTTATGACTTTATTGGAGATTACACATACATGTAAAAGCTTTGATGTACGGAAAAGACATTCTCGGAACTCCCCTTTGGGCCCGTTCCCACACACATTTACAGTTGAAGTCCCCACCCTAGTCACAACAGGTGATGAGCATCGCGCAGCTGGATAATCCGCCGATTCACGGAATGTGGGGAGTTTGATCGGATCTCATGGGGTGGGGGCTTTGATCAACCCGGGGATTCTTTGATGGGGGAAGCTTTCTATTGTACGGGGAGGGGCAAGGATGGTATCGGCAGAGCTGGGTGTCGGCTTGGGAACGGGGAGGACAAAACGGGCACACGGGGAAAAAGGGGTTTGCATCTAAGGGCCGGAGATCATGAAAGGAAAGCAGGGAGGCGTCGCGCTGGGAACAGGATGAGGGCCTGGGGCAGAGCAGCGCCGGAGAGGGGTTTATGACTCAAGGCAGGTGCAAGCAGGGGGTGGTCAGCGTGCGGGCTTAGCGAAGGCAAAGGGCTATGTCAGGGGCCAGCGGCATGCAAAAGGGTTTGTTCTGGTCGGGGCATCTTAAAATGGCGGGCGCGCACGACAAAAGTGTGGCATCAGGGAAGAGGCAAGATGGCGCAGATAATGTTCACCAAAACGCACTAATTTTCCACAGTCCTCCCTTTAACATATTCAAGACATCTTGCTGGTTCATTTTCTATTCGGTTCTACTGTGGTGAGCATGAGAAAGAAAACGGTAGGAACCCTAGATGGAAAAGAGTTGTAAACAATACATTTTGTGGTTTCTAGTTTTTTTTAGGAGGTGCACCTATTTGATAAACTTTGATAAATTTGTTCAGCAGGAAAGTCATAGGAATGAAATACAAAAACGGCGAGCAGCAAGTACATATCATAACGTGAACTGGCAGGTTAATACATATTTCAGATTCGGATTGGAGCAGGATCAATACAATGGCGGCTGGGAGAGAAATGAGGCGTAGCAAAACGGTGGTTGAGGATGTCGAATGTTCGAAGTTTTATGAGTTCTCATTGTTCTTTGTGGTCTTTCGTTGGCGCTGTTGAGCACCGGCGGTGGAGCTACAAGTCCAGCTCTGTTCTAAGTTCTGCGTTGCAGGGCACGACCCTTTCCTCGCGTTTCTGGTCGGAAAGGTCCTTTTCGCCCTGTGTCCTTTGAGGTGATTGTCAGAAAGTTCCGATGGAAGAAGAGCGTTCAAAACAGTCCATAGGGTAGGTCAGAGGAAAAAGGGGGATGGAGCAAGGCCAAATTGGGAACAAACTAGGGGAACGAGAGACTTCAAATGGGCGGGCGTGCGACGGAATTCAGAGAGCGGGGACTTGTCGAAAGGCACTGGACGTCGAGCAGGGGCATCAGGTCGACCCTTTCTTTTCATGCTGTCGAAAACAGTGCCTCGTCCTGCAGCTCCTTTCAGTCGTGGTCTCGCCTTGGCTAATGTCGCAGGTGTCCCTTAGTCTGCAGTCGGGCCTCGTGCTCCCACATCCGGTCCTTCTCTCTTCCAACAGCAGTACCCTTAAACAAGTTTGAAAAGACAGTCTTTAGAAAATTTGCAGATGAAGATAATCAAAAAGTCTATTTCTCTCCCAGCTCCAGGCAAAGAATGAAAATGTCCGTTATATTTAACGTTCACAACTGGCATATGAATGACCGGTGGCGGACCTGTTGGATTTACTATGACTTTCCTTCATAATCATTTATTACAGGCATGACAGTTCATCTGATGGTAACCCACCTTCGGGAGACAAATCTGGCAAAGATATGCCGTTCTCTAGAGTTTCACATTTACAAAAGGGTACAGTGAGTCGTCAACATGGTACTACACAGGTATTTTGCTGAGAGACGAACATGGCTAAACATTTCCTTTCTATCGGTGCATCCTGTTTTTCAACTACTGCGGGGTTCATTTTGATGATTTCTTTACCTTGGTCTAGTCTGTTAACCTTGTAAAACATCATTCTGGGTCCTACGTAACCTTTTACAGCCCGGTTACTTAACTAGGAAGGACAGGGGTTTTATGGGAAACAACCAGGGACATAGACAGGGGAGGTAACGGGGGTGATCGTTTTTCTGGTTTGGGTATTGCGACGATTCGGGGAGGGGAGGGTCGCGTATTCTGAGGTCCTTGTTTTATACTATAGGAGCCGTTGACATGTAGTTCCCTTATTTCGGGCCAGATTAGGGAACCTCTGTCGTCTTACCTGTCCTTTCCCTTACGGCCCAACCTGGGTTCATTGACTTCTAGCGGAAAAGGAGAGGTAATGACGCGGCCTCAGGGTGATTGTATTAAAGACAAGCGTTTGTGCAAATACTGACGGTATTTGAAGCCAATTAGGTGGTGTGCTAGGGGTGGCAATCTGCCAATTTCGGGGCTAACCACTCGGAAGAGTGGTAGTGCAAAAATAGAGAGAGAGAGAGAGAGAGAGAGTGAGAGAGAGAGAGAGAGAGAGAGAGAGAGAGAGAGGGAGAGAGAGAGAGAGAGAGAGAGAGAGAGAGAGAGAGAGTGCAACGGCAGGCTAAATAGTACACGTGCAACAGAGAGGGCGGCAGTGCATTCAAGAAAGGCTATTTAGTGCATTACACAGTAAAGGGTATTCACGAGTCCGCGTTAGAATCTTGTAATCATGTAGTTTGAGCATTAGACAGGGTAGAGGGGACGTGCTTTGAGAAAAGGAAAGAAGAAAAAAGGAGGTACCACTTTGTCGCACTTTCTCGCATTCTCGGTCCTTTGACCAGTTGGGTCAACGCCTCAGTCACACACACACACATTCCCTCACAGTTTCGCATCATACGTGACATGGGTTCATTCGTCCGGTCTGGTTTAAGGGTGATCACTTTTTATCAGGTTGTGCTAATTTTTCGGGTTTGTTCGATACGTGAGTAGTTTGCAGGCGTGCTTAGACACCACCCTGCGGCGCTAGTCCGTTTCGTGTATTTAGACATGGCAAGGTCTCAGATCTTCGCCACACCTTGGCTGTAATCTCTGATGTAACCTGCAGAGGGAGGAAAAAAAGGGGGGGGGTGGGGGAGACAGCATTCGCGCGCATTCAAATACATGGATTCATAAGTCCTTTACTTACCTCTTACTCGTCTTTCCTCCTTGGGGCAGGGTCCCCGGGGATATAGTTTTCGGAGTCGAGGGGGGGGGGTAGTGTGTTCATGTAGGGCGTGTGCGGGGAAACATAAAAAGGAAACCAGAGGTGCCTAGTGCGAGGTATCTAGTCAAAGGATATATCTCACTATCGGGATCCTTAAACCTCTTTCAACGCCGTGGCGTTCTAAAGTTCTTCGGTTCTTGGGTCCCTGCTACTTTGGAACGTTGTACTTTACAATATTTACATTATTTCATTTCACCCTCCTTTTACATTCCCTCATTTACACCATTCGTTTTACCCATCCTTGGAAGTCACGGTCTTCCTCTACGCGAGAGTTCATGAGTCAGTCGCGTACTTTTAAGACGGAGTGTCGTGTTGTCGATCCGATCCGTCCTCCAGGGCTGGGCAACCATCTTCCTTTAACCTTAAAGAGAGAGCAGAGTAGGGTGCACAGAAAAAGAACTTTCCTACCCATCCCATATTGTTTTAAAATAAAGCATGCAATACCCGTCCATAGTTTCAAAGACTTTATTTTGCAAATTCATTTCAGCATATGGATTAGGAGGGTGTGGTCGTATTTGGTCGGTCGTGGCAATGGCTAAAGTGCGTACAGTGGGGGGTGTCGTTTGCAACAATAAAAACATCGGAAAGTTTTACTCATTCATTTGTAAGAGACTAAAACGTCTATTAATTGGCTGGGGGTTCGGGGGCATATATTTTCATAATTTAGAAACATAATCATAACAGTTGTAATCAGATTTCCTATATGCATACCGTACGTGTGCATCGTAAATGAGGTTTACATCAGTTATAAAAATATAATACATTGTACATTCGTAATCAACATTTGTAACGGGGATCTTTTCACACTATTCGTCGAGTGAGTTCTCTTCGTCTTTTCTAGCCAAGTGTACAAAGGATCATATAAAATCTCAGAACATCAAGTTTATATTAGTGCGAAGGAACACCACGAGGTGTTCGTAAGTTCCGATCGATACCAGCGCCATTTTGGGCGGGGCCGGCACAGTCCGGAAGCAGCATCAGGGGGAAATGTTTCCATTACTGGCAGTTTGGACCAGAGTCCTTTTCGGCAGTTCTAGAATTCACGCTAACAGAAGGTGTGGCAATGTCATGTTTGTTTCGTTGGCGATCAAGGCAGCCGTCCCTTACCGGAAACCTGCAAAGGCCGAAGGTTCCGCCGGGGACCTTTGTATGATCTTCAAGGCTGCGGAGATGCTGTCGGAGATGGGGGCTCGTGCTCCATGGGACAAATGTTCGAGTTGTATGGCTGGCCAAAGTTACTCTAGTGGCCGGGGCCCGCCTTCCGGCGGATCCAGACGCCATTTTGAGGCCCTACAGGGGCCACTCTCGTCGAGTTTGCAAGAATGGAAGAGACCCTTCGGAGTGAAAGGAAGAGGTCCCTGTTTTGTGAGAGCGGGACGTTCAGCTGGGGTGCAGCTGTGATGCCCCCACCTGGGGGGCGAGGGAGACTCGTTCACATCGTCTCCTTCTCCCGGTGCACTCCATGCCGCTCCTTTTCATCGCCCCGCATGAAGGCCTCTCCACATCCGGTGTTCCCCAAGTGCCACCATTGTACGTTCGGTGCTGCGCAAATACTGGGGTGCCACCATTGTACGTTCGGTGCTGCGCAAGTACTGGGGTGCCACCATGGTGTGTCCGGTGCTGTGGAAGTATGGGCACCATCGCCTGACTGGGGGTGTTCGGCGTCGGGCTGGGGGCTGGGAAACCTCCTACCGGTGGAGGTGGGAGAGGCTCGTCCGCGTCGTCTCTCCCTCCCAGCCCAACTTGGACAAATTGTTGTGGAGGTACGTGCAGGACATCCCGCCGTCCAGGACTGCTGCGGCTGTGACGGAAGAGAAAAGGAAGAGGTGCCTCGTTCTCCTCTTGACATGTGGCGGGACTACCTTAGTCTTTCCAGGCCCGTTGCGGCCGGCCAAGGAGACATGTGGCGGGACTACCTGCAAATGCCCAGGCTGCGGGCTCCTGCCTCTCCTCCGGCTCCCCCATACGTTAAGATTTCCTGACCAAGAGTTGGCGGCGGGGCTCGCCTTATATGGGTTGCCGTTGGTTGGGCGTAGCCGTAACCCTGCCCTACTTTGGAAGGTTCCAGAATGGGGGGGGGGCGAATGTTCTGTTTGACTTTCATTTTCTACAGTTTATCGTTATTATTCCTTGTTTGTTGTGTTAAATTAAAAGTTCAAGTTTATTAATGGTCTACGGGTTTTGTTTTATCATTTCTTTCTTTCCAGGTTGCTTTTATGCTAAGTTTCTGCTAACAGGGGTCGAGTAACACGGAAACACGTGTAGAGGGATGACGCAGATTTGTACATTACATACACACGAACTCAGACGGGGGACAGTACAAGTACGACATACAAAGACCCAAGACAAATATAAAAACAGTTATTGGTCATAATTATCTCTTTCCGTCTGTGAATTTTAAACGAGGCTGGGTTCCCGTCTTGACATTGCCCGACCTAGGAGAACTTGATCATGCCGCTGAGATTTTCCTGGCGAAATCTGTGCCATCGGGCATAATCAAACGCGGTGGTTCTGTCTGGTCTGTCTATGTAAGTCGGGTTCTTCTCTGTCTCGCGCCTTTTCTCGTACTGTCGGTCTGTCGTTCTTGTCGGCCCTTTGCCTTTACTCACGCTCAGTAGAGTCGGGCATTGGGCTTTCCAGTGTCCGACATACCTACAAAAAGCGCATTGGTCTGACCCTAAGTCTGGTCGTCCTTTGCATAGTGTCAGGGGATAAGTTGTGGGTAGCGGTGTCCTGGGGTTGTCCTGTCGGTATATTTCCCTACTTGGTTTATCCTCGTCTTTTCTCTGTCGTTTCGTAGCCTCTCTGCGCCACATACCGAGACTGTCGAGCATAATTGGCGTCGTCTTATTATTTCGAAGGGCTATTTCTAACGTTTCTATTTTATCAAGGTCAAAGGATCCTGCCAGTGGCCACTGTTTGTCTTGGCTATCTTCGGTATACCTGTGCCATAATTTATTATAAGCTATGGTGACTAACCCATAGTTTATGAACATGTCCTTATTAGGGGTGCCTTCTAGTGGAGCCATATGGTCCACCTCTAACACCCGGTCCGGGCTAAACAGGCTATTTATCAGTGGGGAGAAGACAGACATGACGGCTCGTTACGAGGGACTAAAAAGTCAGCACTGCCTATCTTATCACTAGGTGCAAAGACTAGACAGAATATTTCTATTCTACGTTGTTTGCAGGTAGTGAATACCTCATGGATCAAAAAAAAATATAAAACCAAACGACCAATAAATAACAATGGGGAGAATGAGTAGGTCCGCAAAGATCTGCGTTACCTACCCTTTTCACTATCTGCAAAAAGGGTGGTCTCTTCCCTGCTTGCAGACAGGGAATCTCCAGGAAACAATAGTTTGTGAACAACAGTTCAGTTTCAAGCAATTATTGAGTGGGGGAGAAAAAGAACAAGCACGGCTGCTACCCTACCTATCCTCCACTGCTTGCAAAGGGAGAGAGAGCCTGTTGCTTCTCCGTTTGCAGACAGTGAATCTCCAAATAAAAATAAACAAAGCAATACTAGTATTTTGAACAATCAAGCAATCAAAACAAATTTATTTTTTTTCGCAACTTGTCGTGGCAACACGACCTTACCCGGACCATGTGGACAGTTTCTTGTCTTCCGAATCCAGCGCCCGATCGTCCTCTTTTTCTCGTATTTCTCACGGCACTCCTGATGGTTCCCAGTCAGGACCGTAGATCACTCGAGAGAGGTCTGTTCGGAACTAGTGAAGTTCGGATGATCGGCTGCCAGACGAGGGTCTATTGGGCAAGAGCTCTCCCGATCGTTGCAGTCGTTCACTCTGTCGTCGGGACCTCTCCCACTGGATCCACGAGTCGCTGATGGGCCCCACGCTTGGGACGCCAATTGTAAAAAGTTCAATCGGGTCGGGGACAATCGATATTTGCCCGGCGGTATTGCCTCTGTTACCCTCTAGTTATTTAAATCAATGAAGAGGCAGGCGCTGGAGACTGGAAAGCAGGAAACAAGGTTTTTTATTCTCTCCGGAGGAGAACACAACGAAACGGACAGAAGGTATCGTTCTGAGGTGCTCTAACTGTATTTCTGAGGCCTGGCCTCTTATACCCACATTTATGACTTTATTGGAGATTACACATACATGTAAAAGCTTTGATGTACGGAAAAGACATTCTCGGAACTCCCCTTTGGGCCCGTTCCCACACACATTTACAGTTGAAGTCCCCACCCTAGTCACAACAGGTGATGAGCATCGCGCAGCTGGATAATCCGCCGATTCACGGAATGTGGGGAGTTTGATCGGATCTCATGGGGTGGGGGCTTTGATCAACCCGGGGATTCTTTGATGGGGGAAGCTTTCTATTGTACGGGGAGGGGCAAGGATGGTATCGGCAGAGCTGGGTGTCGGCTTGGGAACGGGGAGGACAAAACGGGCACACGGGGAAAAAGGGGTTTGCATCTAAGGGCCGGAGATCATGAAAGGAAAGCAGGGAGGCGTCGCGCTGGGAACAGGATGAGGGCCTGGGGCAGAGCAGCGCCGGAGAGGGGTTTATGACTCAAGGCAGGTGCAAGCAGGGGGTGGTCAGCGTGCGGGCTTAGCGAAGGCAAAGGGCTATGTCAGGGGCCAGCGGCATGCAAAAGGGTTTGTTCTGGTCGGGGCATCTTAAAATGGCGGGCGCGCACGACAAAAGTGTGGCATCAGGGAAGAGGCAAGATGGCGCAGATAATGTTCACCAAAACGCACTAATTTTCCACATTGTGATATTGACTGATGATTCTGGAAAGGGTGTAGTATCTAGGGAGGAGGGTTCAAGCAAAGCAGAAGTCATCAACTCCGTATATGATGTCATATTCTCCATCCTTTGGGATTGATCTAACGTTCTAAAAAGAAAACAAAATGAAGAATCAGATCCTACATTGAAATACTTATCATTACCACAGTAGTCCTTTGTGTTTGGATCACACTTCTGCACGTTCTCTACAGGCCACAGCGGCAGGCTGTGAGCAACACAAATGCTTGTAACATAAGATAGATTGAATCAGGTTACAGTATTTATTTTATTAAGATATTCACCGAAATGAGACATTAAAGAGTGGTAAAAATTAATTATTTGAAGTAAATGACAAATGTTTCTGAAAACTTGCCCTAAAAATCAATTCTGGAATACTGTTCTTATTTTGTGATTAAGAAATAAGCAATAAAATAACAGTCACTATTATGGGGAGGACACAGACCAGACACGTAGTATGAAAGAAATGGTTTTTCTACATAACTCATATACAACCCCCCCAAAAAATGAAATATGTTACAAGTCTCTACATAGATGTAAATTGAAGTTTGCCCCACAGAGTTAAATATACGTTTGTCCCTTATACGAAAATGGGAGACTGTTCGTTGAGATAAATAGACACATTTGACCCATAGACTTACGTCACTGTTTATCCCATAAATATAATGTGATGCTTGCCCCATCAACTTACATTATTCTGTCCTCTAGGCTTACATGGGTATTCGTCTTGGTCCTACAGAGTTGAAGTGCACCTGCCCTATGAGCGTCAATGGCCTTGTGTCTCAGAGACTTAATCAAGCATTTACGTGAGTCCTTCTCAGGTGTGGATTTAAGTTGTTTGGAAAACTCCAGTGATAAATTTATAAAATGCCTCATTGTAACTCAACAGCGAGGATGAGACACATAATAGATGTATAACAGATTGAAATTAAACCATATGTTGGACCAATATTAGTCCTAGTAATGTTTCTGAGTCGCAAACATATGTGTTGATGTACATAGCTGCGGAAAGATCTGGAAGTCTGAAAAATCCCATTTCCCTTTTTATGTCTTTCTATATATTTTTAGCTTGAGGTTTGTGATACTTTGTGTGTGTGGCTTTGGGATTGGGGTTATAAGGCCTGGGAATCGATGCCCAGCCCCAGTGGCATGGCACCAACACATTTCGTGAGACAGAGGCAAGTATCTGCCCACATGTTCTTCCACCTACTTCACTACCATGGTCCAGAAACCAAGAAAGTGCGTGGCAACGAAGGGAACAGTGTTTTTGTATCATCTCTGTTATTCATCGTACCCCTTATGCTCATCGCTGAATCACAGTGCTTACTTTGTAAAAGAATAAGTGCAGCGGCACAAGGTTTTACTGAATCTGGGACTGGGGCCACAGGATGTTGTGGGTGCTAAATACCAAAGATCTCTAGTCTTCATTCCACTGCATAACTCTTAAATCCACCACCAGACTCTCTCTGCCCCTTTGTCTCACTCTTGTGAGCTCTTTATCATCCCTGTTTTTCCTATTTGTCACAGTTTTTTCATCGTTCTCTTAATCCTTCTTTCCCAAATTAGATTATTTCTCTCTCTTGCACAGGGTCAAAGTCTGATGAGGAAAAATAAGTGCCGGTCCCCAAATCTTTGTGTCAGTGGGTCTCACCTGCAACCACCGGCTAAAATTAAGCCCTACACAGCCCACATAATCGTTCTAGACAGAACACAGTAGTGGAAGATCTGTGAAATAAATGATTCATGTAGTTTTATTCTAAGATTCCCTCTATTAACCACCTTATTACCACAGTGGTAACAGCACAGGGTGACTCTATCTCTTCCTCTACCTTAAATTGATTTAAGCAAAATGTCCACCCTAATACATCTACCCATGATTTGTCTTCTGCCACAACTTGGCTTTATCACAGCATCCACCCACCCAACATCAACTTCTGCCACTACGTCACCCACACGATATCTACTTCTGCCTCTACGTCACTCCATCACAACATCCACCCCCGCATCTAACTCTGCCTCTACGCCACTCCATCACAACATCGACCCCCAGGCATCTTCCTCTGCCTCTACATCACTCCATCACAACATCCACCCACTTGTCATCTACTTCAGCCTCCACGTGACTCCATCACAACATCCACCCACTCGAAATCTACTTCTGCCTCTATTTCACTCCATCACAAAATCCACACCCCCAGACATCTACCTCTGCCTCTACATCACTCCATCACAACATCCACCCACTCGACATCTACTTCTGTATCTACTTCACTCCATCACAACATCCACCCACTCGAAATCTACTTCTGCCTCTACGTCACTGCATCACAACATCCACACCCCCAGACATCTACCTCTGCCTCTACATCACTCCATCACAACATCCACCCACTCAACATCTACTTCTACCTCTACATCACTCCATCACAACTTCCACCCACTCGACATCTACTTCTGCCTCTACGTCACTCCATCACAACATCCACCTACTCGACATCTACTTCTGCCTCTACGTCACTCCATCACAACATCCACCCACCCGACATCTATTTCTGTCTCTGCGTCACTCCATCACAACATCCACCCACCAGACATCTACTTCTGCCTCTACGTCACTCCATCACAACATCCACCCACCCGACACCTACTTCTGCCTCTACATCACTCCATCACAACATCCACCCACCCGACATCTACTTCTGTCTCTACATCACTCCATCACAACATCCACCCACGAGACATCTGGCGGTTTGCCCAAGCTTTTGGGAAAAACGGGGGGGGGTACACTAAAGATATTTCCAGATTTTATTTTTCACAGAATAAAGACATTGAGGGTGATGCCAACGGAATCAATACAAAGAAACAGACCACAGGAACAAAGCACAGATTATTGGCCGATGACCAACCACATAATAAATCAGGTGAGACTCCAATACAGATTCTGAAACGTCTAAGACTGGATAAAGTTGTGGGTACTGATGGGATACAAAATGTGTCAGCTTCTCTACAAAAGCAGGCTTGTGTCAGTAAAGATGGGGGTACAGCAACTGACACTGTTAACGCTTTAACAGATGATGACAATACACAAAAAGCAGAGTCTGAAAGTAAAACATCTGGCACTTTTAAACGTTTACCTTGCATTGGTGTTTCCATGCCTTTGGGTGCTCACTTAAGCAAGGTCACGAAGGACAGAATATGGAAAGGGGAATTTGTTGACGTTTTCAAGCTCCTACACAGAGAAATACAAGCGAAAGAGGGCTCCAAAAAAGAAGCTTGGGAACTTTCAAAACGGCCGAGGGTACCAATTAATATAGACTCGTGGATTTCCGCCTTTCTCATCTTTGCAAGTGTATATTGTGAGAAATTTTCTGAGAGATCTGTATCACTTTTTAGGTATCTAGATAACATTAGGAAGGCGGCGACTGAATTTGGGGGCTACGCTTGGCTTCGTTATGATGAAGAGTTTAGGGCCGGTTAGCAATAATGCCTGACAAACCATGGGGGAGGTCGACAACGAGCTTTGGATACAATGGATGTACCCCCAAAGGCCACCCCCATCTATGCACACAGCCAGTGGTTTGGCGGTTCCTTACCGGCCCTTTCAGTTTAGACCCACCCTGGGAGGGGTGGGGGCTTGGAACAGACCTCCAACAATGGTTTCTGGAGCATGTTGGAATTTCAACAAAGGGTACTGTGTTAGAAACCCCTGCAAATACAAACATGAATGTTCCAGGTGCGGGGGCAAACATGCAGTCACACAATGTTTCGGGGAACAGACACATTGAGGAAGCGGTTTTTCAGGTAGGGGAAGAGGGTTTATATCGCAGCTTGGTAGCAAGGGCTTCTACATCAATCAAGTTGGACATTTTATGTAACTGGTTGCAGTTCTACCCAGACACACAGGAGGCTGCTTTATTACAATGGGGTTTTCAAGAAGGTTTCAAGCTAGGATACCAAGGCCCACGAAGTCCCAGATTTGCGCAAAATTTAAAATCTGCCAATTCTTTTCCACACATAATCAGGAAGAAGTTGCTAATGGATGCTCAAGAAGGTAGGATGGAAGGCCCATTTAATTATTGCCCCCTGGAAAATCTAATTGTGTCTCTGCGGGTGTAGTTCCAAAGAAAGCTGAAGGCGAGTTCAGAATAATTCAACATTTATCATGGCCCCAAGGTTATTCGGTCAATGATTTCATTGCCAAAGAGGATTCTATGGTACAGTTTGAATCAGTGGACTTGGCTTTAGTTATGATCCTATGGGCTGTGACATTTCATGCAAACTATTCGAGGCATTTAGTTCTTTTCTTCAGTGGTGCTTTTCTTTCCACACAGGATATAAGGGCATTACACAATATCTAGATGATTTTCTTTTTATGGGCACAGCAAATTCTCATCAATGCGAAGCAGCTTTACACGAATTTCAACTTTTTGCAGAACAGCTAGGAGTGCCACTAGCAGAGGTCAAAACTGAAGGCCCTCGTTGTTGCCTTACATATCTAGGTATTGAGATAGATAACATCAAAATGCAAGCTAGGCTTCCTCAAAAGAAGATATTAGAAATAACAAGGCTATTAGAACATGCACGCAGTGTACAATAATTGACTTTGGTGGAAGCACAATGTTTGCTAGGTCATTTAAACTTTGCCTGTAAGGTCATACGTGCTGGCAGGTCTTTTTGCAGATGTTTAGGTTTCTCTATGCCAGGGATGAAGCTCCCACACCACAGAATAGGGGTCACAGCATACATGCAAGCGGATTTCAAGGTTTGGTCACAATTTTTATCAGACTTCAATGGCATAACACTGTGGTCCTTGGACGAAGACTTTGTTTGGCAACTGCAACTTTTTTCTGACGCTTCTGGTGCCCACGGTTTCGGCCTGTTTTGGGATGTTAAGTGGTGTGTGGAAAAATGGCCGGAAACTTGGGTCTCCGTAAAGAAGAGTATAGCCTTTTTGGAATTTTTTACACTTATAGTGGCTCTTGCAGTGTGGGGTCACAAACTTGCCAACAGAACAGTGCTGTTTAATGTTGACAACAAGATAGTGGTGGATTTAGTAAATGGGCAGAAGGTGAAAGACAGACAAATGTTAAAGTTGCTACAGATATGTATGCTAGGATGCTGAAAGTTTAACATTGTCTTCGAGGTTAGACACATTGCAGGAATAGCAAATAATATCGCGGATGCCCTGTCTCATTTTCAGTGGGAGAGATTCCGTGGTTTGGCACCCGGAGTGGATGTATGGAGGACTCCCATTCCCAGCGAGATATGGAATCTGGTGATGTGAATGCTTATCAGCTCGTCAAGAACTCCTCAGCAAAAAGCACCAAATTGGCTTACAGAAGAGCTTGGCTGGAATTTTTAGATTCAGGTGCTATGTTCCGAATTTGCAATGAAACGGGTTTACAACAGCACAGAGAGGATGTAGTAAAATGTATTATGCTTAGTATCAAAAAGAACGTTTCCTCCACCACTATAGCTGGCAAGTTAGCGGGTATCTCATTCTATGGGAAATCATTCTGGGGATATGAGCCCTCGGCAGGCGAAATGGGTAAGAGGATGTTGCAAGGTTGGGCCAAGACTAAGAGCAAGGGGCCATACCAGAGAGATCCTATATCACTAAAGCTGTTATCCAGGATAATCACAACTTTGACCAGGATTTGTTTATCTGAATTTGAGTTCCATTTGAACAAATTGTGAATGGTTTGGCTCTTTATTGGAGCTTTCAGGATGTCACAGCTACTGCGAACTGCCATTAACGATGACTTAAAGACAACACATGTATCCCGGGATCATTCACATATTTAAATTTTCCTAGAGCACTCAAAAACTGACCAGGTGGGCAGAAGTTCAACGGTAATTTTGCAGGCTATAGGAGGTTTTCTCTGCCCCATTCAAGTATGGTACAACTTTCTAACTATAGGGGGTGCATTTTCACCATTTATTTTTCGCCATCAAGATGGCTCACAACTTAAAGCGTCACAATTGTTAGCAGTACTGAGAAAGTCCCTGAAGATTATTGGTGAGAACCCCAAAAAATTTGGTACACACTCTTTTCGCATTGGGATGGACTCAGAAGCGGCCAGATGGGGTTTTTCTGTTTGCGACGTTAAAAAATTAGGGCGAAGGTCTTCCGGTTGTTTTTTATGCTACATCAGAAAACTGGAACATGACATATAAGGGTAGGGATATTAATTGTCTTCTCTTTCTAGGTTTGGAACAATCTCACCAGCAAGTATGGCTAATTGGCCATTCCTTCATCAAATGGGCAGCCACACAGGCAGAAAAACGGCATTTTGGCAAGAATCTGGGTTTTTCTTCTGATGAAGTAGTTCTATCTTAGTGGGGAAAGAGCGGTATGAAATGGGGCCAGTTTTGCCGCTGATAAGTGAGTTATCATCCAAAATAATTGCCTGAATTGGTTTTGATACTTCTTGGGGAAAATGACATGGTGCAATTGTCAGGTTTGGGGCTTTTGTTAGACATCAAAACTGACCTTGAACTCTTTTCAAAGACATGGCCCAGAACTCAACTCATCCTTACAGCTCTCATGCCTCGCAGAATATGGAGAGGTGCGGATAGTTTCACCGCTGTAGAACAAGCAAGAAGGAAGGTTAATCGTGATTTGCAATGTTTTTGTTTTATTAATGGTATACATTGGTTGGTTCATGATGAGATAAATAAGGAGGATTTTCAGTTTGTTAGACAAGACGGAGTCCACTTGTCTTTTATTGGCAACGAAATGTATATCTTGATCATAAGGGAAATAATTGCTGGGATTTTACAGTTAAATACGTGGAGTTGAGAATATGCTGTTTGAGTGACAGCATAAATGCATATGTAAATTTTTTCAGTAACGGTTTTCTTTTTCCACCTGTTCACCCTCTCTGTCACTCTTTTCCCCTCCCCCCTTATTTCTTTCCCTCATCTCCCCCATCCCCCATCTAAATATTTGCAAACTGTTTTACATTAGTCACCTTTCTTGTTAATTTTCATTAGTTTTTTGGGGTTGTAGTTTTCTCTGGCTATAGCTTTATTGTGACAAAATTATTTACTGTTATGGCGACAGTACTGGTTGGTTTCTATCTTTTCAAAAAAAAAAAATTCATATTTGAATAAAGATTTATCCTGTTTGGCGACAGTGGTTTAAAACAACAAAAAATTC
The DNA here is from genome assembly GCF_964261635.1 of Lissotriton helveticus. Classification (NCBI taxonomy): domain Eukaryota; kingdom Metazoa; phylum Chordata; class Amphibia; order Caudata; family Salamandridae; genus Lissotriton; species Lissotriton helveticus. The sequence continues at coordinate 1,764,250,013 of NC_136068.1, forward strand.
TATCATAACAGCTGACAAGGAGGCGGGGGGGACAGGAAAAACACCTGTGTTAGGGTTTTGCCTGGTGGCAGATTTGGAGGAAATCAAGACAGGCAGGAAGGGTTGGGGGCATTAGGAATAGGTTCGGACAGAGAGAATCAGGGGCGAGGAGTTGGAGTCAAGAGGTAGCCAGGAAATGGAGATAGGCGTTTGGGGAGGAGGTTTAGGCCGAACAAGGTGGGGAAATAGTTGACATAGGGATATGGCTTAGGGGATGGGGGTGTTAGTTTGGGAAATGTTTATATTATGATCTGTTATGCATTTATATTGTGTATTGCCTACCTGTCCAATAAAGCTGCCTTTTACCCCATCTTGGCTTTTGACGTGGTTTTTGCCCGAAGCACTGTGATATCCCAGTCCTTATTGTATGTAGCCAGGGCCCTGTGGTGTGTGTAGGTATATGCACAGCAGGTGATCCATAACTTCTAAAGGTAGTTGAATATTACAAGAACGGAACTGAGCATAACAAGGTATATATGCACAGTGGCGTAGCTAGCCCTCTGGTTGCCCGTAGCGTTCCCTGCGTTTACCGTCTCACGACGGCACAGTGAAGCAAGGGGGGGTGCTGGCGAGTATTCTCAGTTTGCCGCAGGGCTGGAAAACGCATTGAGGTGCGGGTGGGGCTTGCTGTTGCCGCCCGAGACGGCAGGTAATAGCTGGGGGAAGCCACCAACCCAAACTCTCATGCCGCCTGGGGTAAAACCATCCCCAGCTACGCCACTGTCCATGCATCAGGTTTGTGCTTCTCATGAAACAGGACCCTCTTGGAAATCATAGGCAGATGCAGGGCTTCAAGTAGCCCGGGTCTTACATGTGCTGAGCACCGGCAGTTTTTTAAAGGAGGCCTCGAAATGGGTCTCTATCAGGCTCTGTTTTGTGCCTTGGCATAGGCGGTCCGTTTTTTTCGTGCCTGCAGTGACAGCAGACGCATCATGTGCGAGTGCTCACACTGCTTATTTCTCACAAGTGGAGAAGGTACGGCATGACGTCATGTCAGGTGAGTGGTATGGGGAAGGGAAATCCTTTAAAGAGAGTCATTTTCTCTCTGGATTTTCCTTCTCTTTTTGAAACTCAGGAGCAGCAACATTGTCGTGGTGTCACCATGGCTTTAAGAGGAAGCTTTTTCAATATTATACACAAGCCATAGATGCTGCTTATTTATCTTATGCAACTAACAACCACTGACAAAGTCAATAGTCCTGACTTGTTGTAGGTATGATGTTACTTTTAGTATCGTATATTTGGATTCAATGACAGAAACAGCAAAATACAAGTTGGGCGACACTCTATGCTAAGCACAGATATTTCGCTTACGAGTTTTTAAGCCGCGCCCTTAATTACATTGTTCACGCCCCTTTGAGAGCCCCCCCCAGTTTTTTCATCCCACTTAAAGCTCTGGGCAGATGATTGCACTGTTTGTTCACTATATGTGTGCGTGTGCTGTGGGGTAGTTTTACATCCATCCTTGAACCTTATCACAGTGAAGGGCGATTGCAAACAGATGGACAGTGTGTATTTAATTTAATTTAATTGTGGGTTTATATAGCGCTAGGAATCGACTCCCGGAGGACTATCTCCACGCTTCGACCGCTGGGGAACCCGTCCTGGCTCACCCTGAGAGATGGTCCCAGATGGGTATCTCTAAGGTGCGACCAAGCATCCCCGGCGATCTGGGGGGGCCGTTGTGAAGATGAGGCAAACTGATGCCCAGAGTTGCCGCGTGTGGTCTCTGACTAGAGTAGGCACCGAGGCGAGAATTATCGAGTCCGCTGACCCTGGTCCACGACCCTGCCGCGTCGGGAATCGAACCCTGGTCCCGGGCCGTTCTCTGCTTACGGGTCTGCCGCCTCTAACCAGTGAGCCACACTTCTCCACATTGCCACACTTCTCCAGATTCTTGAAAATGAATAGCTCAGAACGTGGAGCAAATACTTTCCACTTTCTTGAATGTGCCTCCCTTGGAATAAGCTGCCTTCAGTATAGGGAGGGTGCCCAAAGCAGAATCGGCAGACACGGTGCCCAGATAATCTTAAAGCATGATGTCCTGCAGTCTATACACCATGCATACATATAGTATAGTATAGTGGGGTATGTGTAGCTCTTGAGTGACACAAGATGGAGCGAGTTTGTTGACCCTGTTGCCAGACGTGAAGTACATTTGACATTTTGCAGTGACCACAGCTCACCTCTAACTCATTTCACGTGCACTTTGGGATGAAAGAAGCCTGCGTGCGCTTCTTGTTTGTGGACGAGGGTGTTGCTTTGTCTCCTTTGGTTTTCGGCGGTATCTTATGGTGCACTGATGTGAGTGGTGTTAAAGGAATGATCATGTAATGAAGTAAGCTCCAGTTGCAGTGTGACACTGCGACACGCACTAGTGTTGACATGAATGCGTGCACCTGTTTGTGCCGGTTGAAGAATTTCAGTTTTTCATATATTGGAGCACATGTGAATGCTGTTGATCTTGTGGTGCAGGTGTGACACTTTCTGCTGGTTGAGGCCCAGAAAGACCTGGATGTATGACATTAAAACGCATGCTTTAACATCGCATGCTTTTACAACGCGGTTTTTACAACGCATACCATTACATCGCATAGTGCTTTGGGGCGCTGGATAGTGAATAGTTTAATTTACTATTCCAACTCCAGTCCCTGTGGATAGTAGGGAAGGTGTTGGACAGTAAATTAAACCTATTCCCTATCCTAGAGCGCCCCCAGCACAATGCGTTTTAATGGTTTGCGTTGTAAAAGTTGCGCTGTAAAGGCACTGCGTGGTAAAAGTTGCATTGTAAAGGATGTTTCCCGAAAGACCTCTGTGTTACACACAATTCATGTACTTACAGTGTATGTTCTGCACTTACGCACAGGTGGTGTTAGCTGTAGCTACATTATGATACTCAGAATATTGGGTCCACGAGGGTACCCCATGCTAGTGCTTCCCATAGTTGCTTCTTTGGGGTATGTATTTGTTTATGTGGTGTTGGATTTTGTAGTATGTGAATACACATTTGAGTACACAACAGTGTGCTGGTGTGCGTGCTCACAGCTATGAGTGCCGTAGGGTGGCAATGCATAGTAAATCGATACAATGGCGAAACTTAACCATAGCTTTGCACGTATAGATGACATATATGCACTGAAGCAAAGTCTGTATATACGTAGCAGAAAATGTACTGCTATTTTCTCCTACGTGTTACAGTGTCAATCTATTTCACTGCACTAAGTACTCACCCCCGGAGTTTACCACAGACTGGCTGTGCTGTGGGCTGTGCACACGTGGTGTGAGGTGAGCTATAAATTGCACATAAGTTGTTTACGGTCCACCTGCACATAAAGCACTTACTGTCAAGAGTTTGTGCTCCGGGGTTATTTGTCACCGATTCTCCAGGAAGAGCTGTGCACTGTATGTATTCAGTGCACACCGCAGTACTTCACGACCCTGTGCACACTGAGCCACACTCCCATAGACTTAGCGAGTCCTGATGACTTAGTGATACCCACTGCTGCTCCTTTAATGCTGCTTCAATTCTGTGCTGCAGACCCTGGGGTGGACCTACCTTGCACTCACTCCTATACCCATGTCTTCCTAATCGTCTTCCTTCACTTCCTGCAACCAATGCCTCCTTGAGTTGCCAGGTCGGACATTTTTCTATTCATTTAAAATGCAATGGGTCCCGAATTTTTCCCACATAGGCAAAACCGATGCATTACCAATGCTTGTTTGAGTTAGAGCTACACATAAGTAAATGAGCATTAGCCACCAATGCCCACTGAAACAGGAGTGGGAAATTTGTGGGCAGAAAAGAAAAAGCGCACTCTGGTGTACGCGGGCCATGCTTGAACTTGCACCGAAGTGGAGGCCTACTTGTGCCCCGAGGGCACTAGAGAGTGCACGCTTCAAAATCAGGTCAGTTTGAGGGAGACAAAGCGCTCACCGCGCAGTGAAAACACAAGCATTTCACAGGCCAATCCTCCACAAGCTCCGTTCCTCCCAACCGAACACAACCCGGGAGATAAAATAGAAATAGTGCGCTGCAACCAGCATAGAGCGGCAGGAAAGAAAGAGTACATGTAAGAGGGCCTGTCGCCATGGGAGGGAGCCAAGCACACAAAGGAGGAACACATTCAACCAATGAAAAGCCAGTATTTTACAAAGTCACACAAAATAACAAATGGAAAGCATGGGTGTGCCAAAATCTAACACAGAGGTATTCTAGCATGCCTCACAGAGCAGCGCCAGCACGCTGCCTCTAGGCTCGCCCTAAAAATAATTTCAAGTAATTTATTTTACAGCACAATGTTACAAATGCATCAGCCTAACAGACATAAAAGGGCATTTATTATTAGCATGGAAAAGAAATTGCAAATTTTCCAATACTCCAAAACCACCAGAAGTTACACAAGACCAATAATTCTCTCCATTCACAACTTTCCCTGTATATGAAAACTGCATTTTGCACCTAAGTGGTGGCTTTCAGGGCTGGTTAAGAATCCCTCATCTGATCCAGTGCTGATAGTAGAACTTGTTCTAGTGGTGGCCAGGTGTTTCTCTGTGTCGGTATGATTTGTGCAGCCTGATCATGCTTGTAAAAAAACTCCATGCATGACCATGAGGTGATCTGAATTACTACTAAATGGGCCGGTGTTCCAATAAGAAAGGGGTAGGAGGAGTCATTTTGGGAAGAGGGGAAGTCAAAGTGATTTTACTTGATGCCCTCACACTCCAAAGGATGTCATGCTTTATCATAGGGCAGTGCTCCTAGTTGGGCCAGCGCTGCAATGCAGCACCGGCCCGAAGGGTTATTTTATCCGAAGGACCATTTTGACCGAAGGGTCATTTTGTCAGAGTTCTTTTCAGTTTATACGTCGTATGATGTGTGCGGGTTAGTGCTAATTCTGTGATAGGTGAGTTAAAAAAATGACTAAAGGGTATCTAAACTGAGTGAATTTTAATGAAAGGGGTCCCTCTGTCATGGTTAAAAAAACAAAAACTTAAATGCTGCTCAAGGGTAATTATGGCCCTAAGTAACTAAAGAATATTATGCATGTGTGAAAGTGAGATGCGTGAGGTCAACATGTTTCAGGCTCTTAGTGGTATCAGGAGTAAAGTCCCTCAGACTTCCCGTCTTTCCAAAAGGACTCCTCCTAACCCTTTCTTATAGGAACAGCAGCCCCCTTTAGTAGCAATTCGTTACTCAGGAGCATAGGACGTTCATTTAGAACCCTGTCCCCCCTTCTAATTTTTTTTGATTACGTGAGTAGATGTCACCAAGTGACCGAGCTACTAACCTGGGTTCTAATTCCTTAGGCTATTCTACCCACCCTCCTTAATGTTCTCAACACCTCCATTAACTCTTCCCAGGAACCCAAGACATGGAAACATGCCATGGTTAAAGCGCTTCTTAAAAAACCTAACCTCAACCAAGAGACCTGGAGCAATTACCTACCAATCTACTTACTCCCCATGACTAGTAAAGTTCTAGAGAAACACATCAATATAACCCTTATTAATTTCCTAGAATCACACGAGATCCTGCACTCTTCCCAGACAGGCTTCCGCCCCAATCACGGGACGGAAACGGCCTTGCTCACAGTTATGGAGGAAGCACGTCTCATGCTTGATCAGGGAGGGATGGTGGCAATTATCCTCCTTGATTTAAGCACCGCTTTTGATACGGTAAATCACAGTATGTTACTAGATAGACTTAAAGCGGTAGGAGTGGCAGGTAAAGCCCTTGCTTGGTTTAGATCTTTTTTGGAGGATAGAACATTCCAGGTCTTCGATGCATCTACTCCTCAAGATCAATACCGCTTTCCTGTGGTGTCCCCCAGGGCTCTTCTCTAAGCCCTACCCGCTTTAATGTCTGGCTTGATACCTCTCTAGATCTTGAACATCAAGCTGTACAAGTTTCGGCCACTTGCTATGGCATTCTTGGACAACTTCGGAAAATACTGACTCTGCTCCGTGACACTGCACGCAGAACACTGGTACAATACGTGGTACTGACACGTCTGGACTATTGTAACTCCCTATATTTGGGGGGCCCCATGAATACCACCAGTAAGTTGCAGGTGGTACAGAACTGTGCAGCGAGGCTCCTATACAACATCCCCAGAAATGTATCGACGAAACCGGCCCTGATGGGACTGCACTGGCTGCCCATCCCAGAACGTGTAAAATTCAAGGCGCTGTGTATTGCACACAAATCTCTGTGGGGCACTGGTCCCAAAATACAAAAAAATCTGTTGTCCATCTACTGCCCACCGCGGACCTTGAGATCTTCCAATCAACTCCAAGCCAAAGTGCCTAGGATCCCTCTAAGATCAGGAGGACGAGAACGGGCGCCCGCCTCTTCTCTTGGAATGCTTACACTCGATGGAACTCCCTCCCCATCACAATTCGGGCAGTGACCCACCATCTCGAATTCAGGAAGAAACTTAAAACCTGGTTCTTTCAGCAATTGTAGTGAGACTGGATTTGTACAGTTGTGGCTCAGAGCGCTGGGACTCCCTGGGGTAGCTATGCGCTATATCAAGAATGCATAATATTAATAATTCATTAGTGAAATCTGGTTAACTCACTTAATCGTCCTGAGCCTAACGTTGTAAACATTGCATGATATGTGAATGTGTAATTCACATATATTAAATCATCACTAGATGTACAGGATTGTCTCTGCTCTTTAGCTTGCCAGGTACGTTTATGCTATGTGAAAATCCTTACCTGTACTCATCTGTACATCAGCACAGTACTTGTGAATAACATTCAAGTCTCCAAGATGTTAAGAAAAAATCCATGTTCAAGTCTGTTTGAAGACGGCAGAGTAATCGAACAGGGTGTAAGCCATCCTATCCGCAGAAGGTATTGCTCATACAACTACCTCAACGGTACAGCTCACACAAAACACAGATTGCGTGACACGTGAAGACAACTGTGAAGCAAACAAAAGGGAAGTTGACTTGTTGGTCAATATTAGTGGCCTAAAACTGACAGATCAAAAGTGCGCGTCTCCAAAAATGGGGCCCCATGACCTACCATGAGGCAACAGAGATAGTGCGTGAAGCCAATAATGGACTTATTAAGGAAATTGTGCAGAGCAATAAGGTGTGAGGTCAGAGTGACCCAATGGGTCAGGATGTACATCTCTTGAATTATCAATAGCCCTCAGGAGGAGACAGTTTTTCCTTCTTCATCCAAGAAAGACCTAAGATGGAACATCAAGTGTGAGCAATTTTATGATGCATAACAAAAAAGTACATTAATTTCCAGTTAAATGACTTGAATTGAACAGAGAAATATTGAGTAATGGACATGCATAGGTTGTGCAAAAAAGAGGTGACAAATGGCTGATTTGTGTTTTTGCTAACTCCCTCGAATATTTTTGTGTCCAACAGCCTGCTTTCAGAACCTGAGCCTGAATGCAATTTGATGTATTTGCATAATATTCATTTTAATGTTAAGAAGCACAAACGAGGCTGATCTACAGTGTCCCGACAATGGGGTCGCTAATTTGATGCACAGTAAACCTCTCATCACACAGATGTCACCACAGGGCGAACGGAGGCCAAGCTATAAATTGGGCCTCAAGTGACTGGCTTAGAGTCATAGGATTTTGAGGCTAGGCCAGGATGGGAGTCTAGAGTCTCGTATTGGAGTTAAGCAGCTCTAGCCCCTAGGCCACACCTTCTCTCTAATTCCCCTCCAGGCATCTATACTTCTGATTGTGAAAGCCCCTCACTGGTCTTTTAATGCACGTTCCAGCAGGGACTGCAGTGCTGAGAAGTTGTTAAATGCATTTGTTCCTAAAGCAAGAGCCCTCAAACTCTCAGGTTAAAAGTGCTTCCTTGCAGGAGCAACCGGAGAACAGAGTGAGGCAACCGCTGGGTGAAACCACAGGGACAGGCACCCTTGTGAAACACGTTTTTATAATAGCGACGCCTCTCTGCACGCACTGGCACTGTTTAGTACACACAACTCTTGCTGAAAACCTTCGGTTTAACTGGATAGTTTGTGGAATTGACTGACTAAGGTGGTGAAGCAATCTATGGACTCTTTATTTGTCTAAGTAAGCGCTCTGCTAAAGGTTCTGTTGAAGCATTCTGGTATAATCATCATTTTGCACAGGTATGAAAATTGGTGCACCTGGTAATATTCATATATTCATAATGCTGTGCGATTGTTGGGACACCGCTATACATCCGTGTGCATTAAATTGTACAAATGTGCAATGGAAAACATGTAAAAGTCTATTGAACAGCGTGAGCGCAGGTGTTATTACATGTATATATTTCTAGTAGATAAATATTTCTATCGTTTATCCATGAAGAGCAAACTCGATTAAACATTTCCACACATGCAGACTACTACATGGCAAACCGGGGCTATTAAGGCACCAGATTGAAATTTTGAATGACAAGTCTTTATTTTTTTGACAAATCAATAAGTATTGCATAATTTTTTCATAGATACAGTACCTTGTTTTTGTAATGAAGACCACATTAATTTCTTAAGTAATCGATCTGGTTCCACCATTTTATTGATAGGGATAAGTTTAGGTTATGTGAGACTAATCAGTAGTTGGCCAGGGAGCTAAAAAAAAATCACCCAGTTTTGGGAAAATTCTTTTGGGATACTTAATGTTGGTTTTAGTAACCTTGCTGTCCGCACGTCATGAATTCTCAAGTTTGGTGTCTGTCTGCCCATATGCACTCTATCTGGGTTATGAGCAACACCTGCTACAATAAAAATGTTTTCTGTAAAATGTTCAGGTGCTTTTAGAAGTTGGGTTTCTAGTAGATCAGATATCGAAAGACGGAGAGACGGAAAACACCGAAGAGAAAGGCAAATTATAAAACAAAGCAAAAGAAGAGAGTGCGTGGCCTGCTGTCCTGCAACTAGGAAACTGGCCTCAAAGATGAAGGTTACTGTGCATGGTAAGTCCGAGGGGCTGTGCTTCGGGGTTTCACAACAAAGTGGAACTGACCACCAGGGGTTCAGGCTCTCCAGCACAGCAGGGGGCGGCGCAGGAGGAGCACCAGGTGTAGGCGCATTACCAGAGGTGACGACACAGCGAGAGCTGGACTCCTGTAAATATGGTGTCTTACTTAATTAGACCAGCAGCGGCGCTTGCACCCCACCAGGGGTTATGGCAAGGTGGTGGTTCTTCTGCCCCAGCAGGGGCGGGTCACAATGCCCGGGGTCCTTATCCTTTCCGGGTGCTACAACCACAGGGTTGCCTACAGTGACCCGTGAGGTGCAGACAAGTTCACCGCTTCTGCGCTTCCGGTGTTTGTGGTTCCAAGGACCCGTGACCGGTCAGCCCCGAGTCTGTGCCCAATTTGTGGCACTCTAGTGTTTCGTGGGTCCCGGCTAGGACCCGGAAGCACCCACACACAATGTAGCACCTTCTGGCCAGGCGTGGTCAGAGGCTTTAAATAAAGGGACGGAGGTCGCTCGTGGTTTCCGGTCCACACTAGCAGAATCTGTGTGTAGTCTGAGTTATTGCAGAAGGCCTCCTATAGTTGTGTGCAAGCCCCGTGCACAGAAGCCCCTCTACCTCCCTTACACTGGCGACGAAGGTGGTGGAGTGTATCGTGTAACCCGACACCCGACGTGGGAGTGAGAGAGCCTTACCGGTGCTGTTGCGGTCGTTGCTGCTGGGCCGCTGGTCGATGCGTGGGCTGCCGAGGTGGTGTGTCGGCCGACCAGAACAAGGGGAGCTGCGACGCTTCATGCCGGTAAGCAGCGTAGTGATAGCTGCGTGAGGGACCGGTGACAGCGAGGCCCAAGACGAGTGGAGACGCCGCTCGCTGCGAGACGAGCGCCGGCAAAGGCCCGACGGCGCGCTGTGTGGTGCGCGCATGCGTAGTGTGCACGAGGCTGCCCCCTTCACCGAGGACTCGAGGAAGGCCTTCACCGCATGGAGAGCGGTGCCCAGGCTACGGAGGTACGCGAAAGTGCCCCGTGATTGAGTGCAGCTGGCAGTTGGTTGCTGTGAAGGCGGTGGGAACGTGTGGGAATCCCATCAAGCACTGGCACAACCAAATAAACGGAAAAAAAAGAAAAGAGGAAGATAGAAGGGGAATGGAAATCTTTTAAGAGTGAACATTGCAATAAGTTAGTGCATAAGGACAAAGACAATAAAAGAAACACCAAACACACAAGACGCTGTAGGTGAGGTAACCCCAGTCATGTTGAATGTTCCTAATACGGCAGCGACAGGAGGAGCACAGCAGGCAGCCGCCCCAGCGCAGGTGGCCGGACCGGCTAGACAGCAGGCAGTACAAGTGGTAGGCCACGTGGTCCAGCAGTCGCCCCACTCACAGATCAACCCTATACCGCCGTTCTGTGCTCTGATTGACCAGGGGACGGCGGCACCCAGGTGGGCTGTATGGCTAAGCCGTTTGAATAATTACTTCACGGCAACAAGGGAAAAGGACAATGAGGTGAAAAGGTCCCTGTTGCTGCATTTTGGAGGTGATGAACTATACAAGTTATTCATACACTTGCCGAACACTGGAATAGCGACCGATTATGACGCTGCTGTACAAGCTTTAAACACACATTTTGACCCACAATTGAATCCACATTATGAGAGGTTCAAGTTTAGGCAGTCACGACAAAGGGAAGGAGAAACGAACGATGGATGCTTTCCACGCCAGGTTGAGAGAACTTATAAGCACGTGCCCCGACGACGATCAAGCAAAAGAAGTGACGGCACAGTTGATTCAAGGATGCAAGAACAAGCATCTACGAACATTAATATTAGGACAACCACGAATTACACTGGATGAAATATTGATGTTGGCCAGGTCTCACGAGTTATCAGATGTGCGAGCTACGGCGATGGAAGCGGCCATCAACCCAACAGCAAGCATGGAGGTCGCAGTAAAAACAGAAAGAGTAGATGCCATGCGGAACAGCAAACGTGGAGGACGAGGAAGATGGCCGACCAGGACGCCGCGCCGCACGCCATGCGGTTTCTGTGGGTACGAGGAACACAACCAAGATGGCTGCCCAGCACGTGGCAAGGTGTGCGCAAAATGTGGTGACCAAACCATTTTGCCAGCGTTTACAGGAGTGGGACCAGAGGAAACTTCAGAGGACAAAGTGCAGCAGGGCGGAGGATGCCAACCAAAGCAGTCAGACAACTTGCCCTGGATGACGCGCATGAGGCACACCAGCCAAAAGGAAGCAGGTCACAATCCCGCTAACCCCAACGACTCGATGATTCATCAACCGAGGAAGAAGAAGAATGCTACTATGTCTCCTTTGTGAGTGAACTCAAGAGGAGGCGGAGACCACAACCAAAGTGTCAGATTCAAATCGACGGGTCAACAGTAACCGGAGTCATAGACACTGGAGCCACGATCAATGTGATGGGCATCCAGCACTACAAAGCGCTGAAACCAAGGCCACAGCTAGTACCGTCGAAAGCTCGTATCTTAACATATGGCAGTAAGACACCGCTACCACTGCGAGGGAAAATGACTGTACAAGTTAGAGCCGAGGATCAAGAACTGATGACCACTTTTCATGTGATTGACAAAGAGGCGGATCTACTGGTGGGAAGTCACACCACGGAAGACCTCAAGCTAATTGCCTTTGCAAATGCCGTCAAAGCGCTGCACACAGAGGAAATTCTCCAAATGTTTCCATCACTGTTCCAAGGGCTAGGAACCATCAAAAGACCGCCAGTCAAACTACACATTGACAAAGCTATACAACCCGTAGCACTAAGGCATCGGAGGATTCCGTTCCATCTCCGCTCGGCAGTTGAATTGGAGCTGAGGAAACTGGAAGAGCAGGGCGTGATAAAGAAGGTCACAGGGCCGACACCATGGGTTTCTCCGATGGTGATTGCCGAGAAGCCCCGACAGCCAGGTCAAATATGTATTGACATGCGGATGCCGAACAAAGCGATCAAAAGAGAGAGGCATCTCACGCCCACAGTAGATGACATTCTAATGGACTTAAACGGAGCGCAATGGTTCTCCAATTTGGAATTAAACGCGGGTTACCACCAACTAAAGCTGGCCGAGGAAAGTCGCTACATCACAACATTTTCAACGCATTTGGGCCTGAGAAGGTATAAAAGGTTAAACTTTGGCATAACATCAGCAGCGGAAATTTTTCAAAATACTATTAAGGAGATCTTATCAGGGCTGACTGGAGTTTTGAACGTCAGTGATGACATACTCATCCATGCAAAGACCAGTGAAGATCACCATCGGAGGCTGAAGGCCACGCTTCGGAGGTTGGCAGAGTTTGGGGTCATGCTACACAAAGAGAAATGCCAATTTTTCAAACAGTCTATAGAATTCTTTGGCTATGTCTTTGACTCAGAAGGAGTAAAAGTAGAGCCCCGGACGTCTTCAGCCATAAAGTGTGCTTCAGCCCCCACGACAGCGTCAGAAGTGAGAAGCTTCATGGGGATGGCGCAATATTGTGCCAGGTTTATCCCACAGCTGGCCACCATAGCAGAACCGTTGAGGAACCTGACGAAGAAGGAAAACCCCTGGCGATGGTCCAAGGTAGAAGAAGAGGCGTTCGCAAAAGTGAAGGCGGCTTTGTTAGACAGTACAACGATGGCATACTTCGATACGAAAAGACAGACGGAGATCCTCGTAGATGCCAGCCCGGTAGGTCTTGGGGCATTGCTAACGCAGGAGTCGGAACCAGGAGTGTGGGTTCCCCTCGCATTCGCGAGCAAGGCCCTGACAGCAACGGAGGCCAGGTACTCCCAAATAGAGAGAGAGGCCTTAGCAGTGAAGTGGGCCTGTAACCATTTTCATCTGTACATCACCGGACAGCCATTCCGAATGGTCACCGATCATCAACCGCTGATACCGTTGTTTAAGGGTACAGCGCCACACCCGCCGCCTCGGATTGAAAGATGGGCCTTCCAGATCCAACACTATCAAATGGAGCTAGTCTACAGGCCTGGGGCAAAGAATCCGGCAGACTTCTTGTCACGGCACCCCCCCATCGGAAGCAAATGTGGAACAAGATCGTGTCCCCAAGCGTTAGCAGCCGCTGACATCGTAGCCCAATATGCCATGGACGCCGTAGTAACAAAGGTCACGGCAGCAATAGAAGCTGGGTCCTGGGAGAACTTTTTACGTAATGTCAGTGATTGGAGTGAAACAGACCGTGTGCGTCTTTCACAATTCTGGAAGGTACACAATGAACTTAGTATGGCTAACAACAGACTCCTCCTTCGCGGGTCACGAGTGGTAATTCCTGTCACCCTACAGGACCAAGCAACCTTGCTTGCCCATGAAGGGCACCAGGGGATGAGAAGGATGAAGGCCCGAATGAGGGAAAAGGTGTGGTTTCCCAACATGGAGGAGAAGGTCGATAATGTAGTAAGGAACTGCCGAGCATGCCAGCTAACCAGTTTGCCAGATACCCCAGAACCCGTCATTACAGAGGAACCTGCTCCTTCGCCCTGGACTTGGGTTAGTCTAGACTTTGGCAGTTTTCCCGATGGGAGAGTGACAGTAGTACTGATAGACAGTTACACCAAATACCCCATAGTTGAAATTGCATCGTCCACCAGTTTCATGAATGTGCAGCCGATCCTCAGTAAGACTTTTGCAATGTTTGGCATTCCCCTGGTGATTAAAACGGACAATGGGCCACCTTTTCAAGGAAGCAAATTCAAAGAGTTCTTACAGAATCTAGGTGTGAAACACCATCGTATTACGCCCCAATGGCCTCAAGCCAATGGGGAGGCAGAAAGGTTTATGAGAACTGTCAATAAAACACTACGGATAGCGGTAGCAGAAGGGACAGACCAAGACATAGCCCTTCAACACTTCCTACGGGAATACCGGAGCACTCCACACAGTACCACTCAAAGATCTCCGTGGTCACTGATGTTTGCGGGGCCAAGGCGGGACCTGTTACCAATGGCGGAAAATTGGACACCTGATCCATATGTGCCGGCAGCTGCTCAAGAGAGGAGGAGGAAGACCAATGAGCGGGCCAGCGGGAGAAGGCGGGCGCGCGAGATGGAACTGGTACCAGGTGATACCGTGCTGATGAGAACGCGTAGACCTGGAGGAAAATTCCGCACACCGTATGAAGTCGAACCATGGACAATCAAAACCAAAAGAGGAACTGCTGTAACCGTGCAAAAGGATGGAGAAGAGGTAACCAGAAACATATCGTGGTTCAAACGCATCCCATCGGTGCCTGAAACTCCGGCAACTAGCGATGAGTCAACCCCTGCAGCTGCTGGTCAGGATGAAGATGACAGTGGCCCACATGTGAACGACAGCCCTGTCAGCAAACCCCCGTCTCCAATGATGAGGGAACCCGAGCCATCAACAACCAGGGGACGATGTTATCACAATCTCCGGCCAAACCCCAAACCAAGTCAGAGACTGGCAGATTTTGTTTGCTGAATAATCAAGAGACTAAAGGAGAGGCAGAAAAAAAAAATACCAAATTGGGAAGGGATGTGGCGCTCTAGTGTTTCGCGGGTCCCGGCTAGGACCCGGAAGCACCCACACACAATGTAGCACCTTCTGGCCAGGCGTGGCCAGAAGGCTTTAAATAAAGGGACGGAGGTCGCTCGTGGTTTCCGGTCCACACTAGCAGTATCTGTGTGTAGTCTGAGTTATTGCAGAAGGCCTCCTATAGTGGTGTGCAACTGCAAGCCCCGTGCACAGAAGCCCCTCTACCTCCCTTACACAATTGTCTGCGGTCTATGTCCATAGGTCGGGCTCCTTCTGAAGGCTGTTTAGGAGCATTTGGCCCTGAAGTTGTGTCTACTCGCTATGCCATCTTTCTCCTGAACCTGTCCCTTCGAACAGCCCCACACAGAACCTTCCTGGCTAATTCTGTTGACTCCGGATGAACGCGAGACACCCACGGATGAAACTTGTTTTCCCAAACCCCTGGGAAGCAGTTTACAAAGATGCACCCGTCGAGTGCAGTGAAAAATGTCAAAACTACCCTGTCTTCAGAAAAGCCAATGGCTGGTGTGAGTACTACTGGAAGTGGTCTGGGTATGGGGGTCTTCTATACATCAATTACCATATGTTGTGCATGTACCTACTAAGTCACAAAGTTTTATACCATTTAGATGAACTTGTCAATACACTCAAATATATCACGCAACAGAGTTGTGTCTTGTTAAAAGATTGCTCGTAAAAGATTTATTGACCTCCCACTGGGGTTACAATCTAACATATATCACAAAAATTAAAAAGAATTTTTTAAAAAAACTCATACATGCAGGGAGGCCACTTTTGATTCACAAGAGATTCGGATCCTTGATGCAAGAAATCCACACAGTGGGACTGCGTAATATCTATCAAACGGGAAAACTCCATTTCAAACCGGCTAAAAATACAATAAGGTGGTGTAACAAAAGCCAGTGAAGGTTTACTTTGATTGATGGTGGCTCCTCCGTGCATATAGAACACAAAGACACTCAGATATAGAGTGTAGCTAAAGGAAACTGAAAAAACCTGAGCAGCCTGCAGATTCATGTGGGATTCTTTCGAAATGTTCAATTTTTTAACAGAACACAGAAACAATGGAGTCAAAATGTAAAGTCCTGAAGAAGGTGTAAAAGAGAAAAAACACCGAAACGCTGCGTCGACTGTTTCTTTGATTAAATTTTGACTTGTTTTATAAATGTATAATCATGTATGAGTTTTTTTTAAAAATTCTTTTTAATTTTTGTGATATATGTTAGATTGTAACCCCAGTGGGAGGTCAATAAATCTTTTACGAGCAATCTTTTAACAAGACACAACTCTGTTGCGTGATATATTTGAGTGTATTGACAAGTTCATCTAAATGGTATAAAACTTTGTGACTTAGTAGGTACATGCACAACATATGGTAATTGATGTATAGAAGACCCCCATACCCAGACCACTTCCAGTAGTACTCACACCAGCCATTGGCTTTTCTGAAGACAGGGTAGTTTTGACATTTTTCACTGTTTGAACCCCTCACCCTGTACAAAAGCAGGGGTACCTCCAAACTCTTTTACGTATTGATTGTACAGCCCGTCGAGTGCAGAACACTTTATGGACCCGTGTGTCATGAAGCAGGCATCTGAGAGCTTGGCACCGGAGCACAGGCATTAAAAGCTGTGCCACCCTTCCATTATTACCCGTGCGTGTCTCTAGGTATCTTCCACCAGTGCACGATTTCGCGTATGCTATACACGAGGCTGCCGACTGTTCTGGAAACCTCATGTATGTGCCTAGCGCTTGATATTAGCTTTAAAGCGCTCTCATTCTAGGCAGGAAAGAAACTGCGACACGAGTAGACACAGTCAGTGACTGTGCACAAAATAACAACATTCATGTCAAATGGAAACATGGAATTAAATCTTTATCCAGGTTTCACTGTCACTAACTCAGACACAAGCTGTGGGAATCGATCACAGTAGCATGTGAATCTGTGGTCCACAGATATCAGAGACCCGCGGTCGCGCCGGCTTTGCTACCTGCTTCACCCCGTTTTCCGCTCCCCCTGCTGCTCACTTTCTCGCTGTCTGCAGTCTGCCGTCCGCCGTCGTTGTCCTGCTCACTTGCCCAGCACTCTCTCCGATGCTCCAGTCTCGCTCAATCGATCTGCCAGCTCGCGCATCTCACCAGAAGACCGACCTGAGATCAGAGAGTGGAGACACAGAAGGAAATCGTGTCATCTCTTCAGGGCCTCCGTGAGCCTAGAGCCCTGATCTCTTCCGTCAGCTCCGTTATCTCTCGATTTTCCGGAAAGCACAAAAGACGTGTCTTTTATCAAATGCAATAAGTTACCATCTTCCTCCTCTATCTTGATTTCCGCTCCTTGCCCTGGTGGCAGGAGAGCCGATCCATGCTCAGTTTGGTAACTTTGAAAGTCCCACCAGCACGTAAATAATAACAACTCGCCCTCTTTTCTATTTCTCGTTTTTTTAGCCATTCCTTTTCTTTTTTTCCGTGTGTATTTTGAAATTTGCTCGCTTTCCCTCTTTCAGGCTTTGTGTCCCGTGACTCTCTCAATAGGTTTTCTATTTCTATGTCTCTTCCTTCTCCCCTATATCTGCTATGATAGTTCCATTGGTTGAGCACCTGCAACAGAGTTCTTTGTTTGAACCGCAGGACAGTATTGCATGTACCCTACCAGAAGGTATCGGAGCGCTTTACATGAGCACCACGTGCATTACAGATGGACGCATTAATTTTGTTTAGTCACTGGGAGATAACATTATTTACCCAGAATCACAGGATGTTTGATCCTCCAGCCAGACTCGAACCCAGCTCCCTACCTTCAAAGTTTACCGCTCGTTTCTTTATTTCCTTTTCTCCGACCCATGTCTTCGATTATACCTCCCATTATTATTTACGATTTTTAATCATGTTTCCTTTAATGATTTCCAACATTCTGCCCGTTCTTCTCAGTGGTATTCTCCATTCCACCCCCAAAATCTGTTTTGTGTTTCTCCGGTCCGCCTCGTTCACCCCCTGCCCGGCCACACCCCTGCCCGGTGGTACTTACCATGTGCTCTGCCCGGTCCGCGCGACCTGCCCTCTGCCCTGTGCGGTCTCTGCGGCTCTGAACCCCCTGCCTTGTCTTCACGCGCCAGGAAAGAAGTGACAGCAGCGGGTGCGTCACGCGTGGCGCAACACGGGGAAGCGGTAGAGGCCACCGGAGAGGAAGTGCCCCATGGAGGGGGTTGAGGGTGGGATTGAACGGCGATCAGGGGTTTGTGGTGAACTTTCGAAATTTTGCTGGAAGCGTCTTCTTTAGTATAATCACAAGTAAAAAGAGAAACACAGGTGTTTTTCCTATTGCCCTGCCTTAATAAATCGTTCCCAAACTTCTCAAGCTGCACCTGACAATGCATTCTTTCCATAGCTGCCCCTTGGTTTGTCGTGTGTTTAGTACACATATGTCGTGCATCGTTTGCGAACAGCAGCTCGTTGTCGTATCATGATGGGCTGCGCTGGCTCCGGCACTTACAGTGGGTAAAGTCAATCCATGTACCCGCCATTTCCCTGAGTTGGAGCGTTATTTTCAGTCAGCAGGGCTGTCGGACAGAGTGAGAGGGGAGCCTTTTCTGAGCTGCGCTCTCCGGAAATAGGCGCATAAAAAGAGGCGCTCAGGTGTTCCATAAGAGAGCGAGCACTTCAATTCAATTCAATTTAATATACCTTTATTCTGTTTAGAAACAATAGCCCATAAAAGTACATAGAAATATTATACCTGGCTGTAATCACACATAAAAAGTTAAAATAGTCAAAAATTGATTAAAAAAAAGTTAAAAAAGATCCGTAAAAGACTTAAGAGATCTAAGAAAGACACCTCAATAGAACTTAACTTTAACTCAAATTTCGATGCACAATTACAGGATTAAGGGCGGGAGCTGCGTTTGAGGGGCATAAAGAGGAGATATAGAGAGATAAAAAACCTCAAATAGGGTCCGTCCTGCACTCCCACTGTCCCCTATTACACAGCCCAGCATACCTGCCAAGTTCTATGTAATAAGCCACAACTGCGCTTATACATATAACAGACAAGGTCAAGAAAGTATTTCTTGCTCGCACTTCATGATTGTGAACCCCCTGGCTAGGCATCATCTCACAATTCATAGACTCACCTGGACATTAGTGATCCGGAAACCAGGGTGACAAAGAGTGAGCACAGATTGTGCCCCAACTCATCTGTAATAGTGCGGGGTGCACGAATCAGCGGGTGCGCGGTTTACAAAGGATCACACAGGAATGGGGAGTCACACAGTTTGTGATCCCACCTTTTACAGAAGGAAATGACAAGTTGAGTAATTTGCTTCCACGATATGCTGCAGGTTCTCATGATCTTACAATCGGCTCATGATAAGAGTCCCATCCAAAGCTTCAAGCACCCTGGACAATAAGGAAGAGCTTGGTGGGAGCGAGGGTGATACTTCATGAATATGAAGTGTGGGGGGTCAGTCTAAAGAAGGCACAATCAGTGCCCATCACCTTTGCCCCTTGACCCAGCCTTCATCTCTGGCTTGAGATGATGAAGCTGCACTGGTCATTTCTCGATTGATGCCCTGCAGCAGTGGTTTCCAGTTGACTTGGTGGCCATCGGAGTCCAAGCGGCAACTCTTGATCCTCTGTTGCTGCTTTTGGCCTGTGGCTCTGGACCTTCGACCAGGGCTTAGTCTATCACAGCAAATATTGGATGGAAGCCTCAAAACCCGTGCCTCTTTGTGGGGTGTAATCAACCCAGACTTTAGACTTCATTAATAATGTGTTGTTCCCCTGAAACAATGTTGTGAATTATTGACAGATCATGACATTTATTTATTTAGGGAGCGCGAATGGGACTCTAAGGTATCAAAATGCTTTACAGTATAAGGTAAGGAATACAACAGAAAGTTAGGCTAAGTAGAGCACACAGCACCCAACAGGAGGCTACAAATGTGTGTTTATAACTAGTAAAGTGGAATCTACATTTGCTATAGTCCATTACTGATATACTAAGAGCGTCCACTTCATCAGGGCTGGACTGACTACCGGGCAGTTTGGAATGCTGCCAATCAGGGGGCTGATTTAATTGCAGTGGGGGCTGATTTTGTTCATGGAGACCTGCGTGTGCTTTGAAATAATGAAAGCAAAACGAATTTCCTTTAGTACACGCAGGTCCCCTTCAACAAAATCAGCCCCCAGCTCAGCAGCATTCCAAACTGCCCAGTAGCCAGTCCGGCCCTGCACTTCATTATGTTAATGTTAATGTTAAATGTTTTTATAACCATGCCTACAAATGCCTCCACAACACCGGACCCAAATACCTCAACGAGAGAATCTCCTTCCACGTATCTAAGAGAAACCTCAGATCTGCCGACCTCGCCCTTGCCAAAACCCTGCACATTCGCAGAGCCAGAACAGGTGGAATAGCCTTCTCCTAGATCGCGGCCGAGACCTGGAACGAGCTCCCGATCTACATCAGATGTGACCCCTCCCTGAACATCTACAGGAAGATGCTCAAGACCTGGCTCTTTGACTGAACGGAGATGCTTACCCCCTCTACCCCCAGCGCCTTGAGACCCTCACAGGTAGTAGCGTGCTTACAATTCCACTGATTGACTGATTATAAAGCTCACTGTTACCTGGAGGTGTCCTGTCCCTATCTCCAAAGAATCAGAAAATAGAAGGCGGGGCCTAGTTGCCGAATAGCCATGTTTTCAGATTTCTTCTGAATGCGAGAAGGCTAGGAGCAGAACGAATGAAGAGAGGCCCACAAATGTAAATGTTAATGGAAGGAGCACCAAGTTCACAAAGTAAAAGGTCAACAGTCCATGTTGTAGTCCCTATTGTTTTTAATTTTTCTGTAGAATAACACAAAGTTCATTTTCCAACAGAAAAAGTAATTCAGTCCAATGTCAATGATCCGATCTGGGGATGTTACACTCCCGAAATCAATAATTTTCCTATAGATGAATAAACAAAAACAGCCTACGCGTTTTTTCCTCCAAGGGACATCATCAGGGTTATAAATGTCTTTTCATGTATCATCTGGCCCAATCAAAGTTTTCCTTATATATCAAAAAATCTAATTACTGGTGTGTAGAGGAGCGGCAGGTTTATCAGGTCCAGTTGATGCTGCAGAGGGTTATTTCGCCACCCCTCTACACACCAGTAATTCGATTTTTTGATATATAAGGAGAATTTTGATTGGGATAAAATGATGTTTATTCATCTACAATAAAATTATTGATTTCGGGAGTGTAACATCCCCAGATTGGATTATTGACATTGGACTGAATTACTTTTTCTGTTGGAAAATGAACTTTGTGTTATTCTACTGAAAAATAAAAAAGAATAAGGACTACACATGGACTGTTGACCTTTTACTTTGTGAACTTGGGCTCCTACCATTAACATTTACATTTGTGGATCTGTTTGGTCTGAACGGTGGACCTGAGGAAGAGGAGCGTCCGGACCATTAAGGACAATCAAGGAAAATAACTATTTTGGTGAACAATCTCCCAAGTGCATACCTAGGGGTGCCCTCACTGTTGTCTTTTGACTGAACGAATGAAGAGAGGCAGCTCATTCCATGCCTTGGGTGTGCCAATGACAAAACTTCTTCCTCTTCCTTGATTTTTAAATCTAGGAGCAGTCAAGATTCTTGAGCCAGAAGACCAGAGAGTTCTATTGGGTATGTACCACGTGAATCTCAGTCTGAAATGAGTGGTGTAGTATTGTGAAGAGCCTTGAAGGGTGTGCACAAGGATATACATTCGATCCTCTTTCTGAGCGGTAGCCAGTGAAGTTCCTGGATTACTGATTTGACAGAGCAGACTTTGGGAGTACCAGAGATGAGTCCAGCAGCGGCATTTTGAAGCACCTGCAGCTTATTAAGATGTTGCTCCTGCATTTTATGATACAGACTGTTGCAATAATCCAGCCTTGATAGGATAAAGGAGGACAAAACAATATTCTGGAATTCTACAGGAAATAATCGTAAGATCTTTCTGATCATCCTAAGAATTAAAAAAGTAGAGGTCATCAGGGAATTGACCTGGTCACCAGAGGAGAGTTTATGGTCCATGATAACTCCCAGGTTTTTAACTTTCTGAACAGGAGTGAGCAGTGGACCAAATTCTGCTGGCCACAAAGACAGGGACCAATAGGAGGGAATGTTGCCAAATAACTTCTATTTTGTCTGAATATGATTTTAGGCAGTTGTTTCTCACCCATGAGCAGAGAGCCAGCATACAGTTATGAAAATTACGGCCAGTATTGTCCTGGTTTGAGATGATAATTTGCGTGTCATCGGAGTTTGATGTCAGGGCAAAGCCGAAGGATCTAATTAGGGGTGCCAGCACTGTAAAAAACATTAAACAGGGTCGGTCTGATGCAGGAGCCCTGTGGCACCCCACAAGGAAGGAAAAAAGGCTCGGAAACAAAGGAGGCCAGTGCCACAAACTGTGTCCTCTCTGAGAGGAAAGAGCACACCAGGGGACTGTTCTCCAATAGAGGCTAAGCTGTCCAGCATGAGGCTATGGTGGACCATATAGAATGCCACAAAGAGATCCAATAAGATCAAGAATGCCTTACGTCCAGAATCTAAAACCTCTCTGATTTCTTCAACTCATTAAATCTTGGTTGATTCGGTGCTGTGGCTTCTTCTGAAGCCTTATTGCATATTGTCTAACAAACCATTCTCCTAGATAAGAGAGGAGAGTTGGAGATTTATGTTTTTTTCAAACATTTTTGCTGGCAAAGGACGCTGGGAAATAGGTCAGAAATTGTTATGGTCTTTAGGATTGAGATTGGCTTTTTTTAAGTAGAGGGAGGCTTGATGCTTTTTTTCCAGCCCTTGTGAAAACACCCAGTTTTTAACTTTGTGTTGAACAAGATGGCAAGGTTGTCAGCCATTAGTCAAGGCACCAATTTAAAAATAGATACTGAGCTTGGGGCCAGCAGGGACCCCGACTTGTCTGTGAGGATGAGGTCCTGGTTTCTGTGTCAGGTATTTTGAAGTACCATGTTGCAGTGTGTTATGTGTGATATATGCTATCTTTGGAATGTAGCGTGCTTCAATAGGAAGCTACTTGAGTGCGTACAAGGAAGAAGTAATGTGATCATTGCAGTTCGCTCCAGTTATCAGTCTCACAGTCGCACTGAGTGTACCCCTATGAAGAGCCAGTTCAGATTTGGATGATCCAGTTAGCGCAGTATTACCAAAGTCTAATCTGGAGATAACCAGTTTCTGTACCACATTATGGAAGTTTAGCAGGACGGTACTCTGAGTTGGTACACTGCGCCTTTGGTGGTGGAGTTGATGTGGGCTATCCTGTTTAGCTGTTTCCTTAGAGTAATTTCAAGAGATTTAGTGCAGTCAATGATTTTTGGAGTGCAGTCTAGAGTGCTAAGGTAGTGCAGACAGTTGTGGAGTAGAGGGGGGTTGTGGTGGGATGAGAATGAACAGGAAGTCAGTCTTCAGTGGATTTAGCTTCAAGTGGTTTGTTGAAAGCCAAGTCTGTTCTTTAGTCTGAGTTTGATTCCGGTGAATTGTATCCCCGAGTGATGTGAAGTGAGGTTGAGCTGTATGTCATCTGTGTAAAGATGGAATGTAGAATTGGCCTGGTGGACAATGGAGGGCAGGGGTTCCTTAGAAAGACTGAAAAGAGTTGGAGTGAGAATGGAGCCTTGAGGCCAGTAATGTAGCTAGGGGGTCTATTGACTACTACTGTTCCCCTGGCCCAGAGAACAAGTCATCCGTCGTCTGCCACACCCCCCCCTTGGAAGAAGTTGGCCATCGGCTACACCTCCCGCTCTTACCTGCACCCGGGCAGCAAACTTAGGTGCTGTCCCAGGTGGCATTACGGCTAGCTACGCCACTGCTTGAGGCACTCCTTGATTGAATAGGGAGGATTTTGATAGGTCGTATTTAAGAGTATTCTGAAGGTGGATATTATTGAGATATGACTTGAACCATTTAAGTACTGTACCTTCATGAATTTAGGGTGTTTATTAGAATGTGATGATCGACTGTGTCAAAGGCCAAGGAGAGCTTGAGTTTTATGAACAGGTAGGATTCATCCCTGTCCCATATTGCAAGGGCATCCTCCCTGACGTCAAGCACATTGTCTAGGAAGAGGAGGCTGGTCACTGTACGAAAGTTGTCAGATCTTCAAAGTCTGCTTTGGTTTTTTTGAGAAGGGATGTGATTGGTCCTGTTTTCAAAGCGATACCAAAGGGGAGGATGGACAGAGCGTTTGAGCAAATCAAACACTCACCCCCAGTCAACTGATCTGGGTTTAATCCATCACCATTCTTTAGCTCACTCCACCACCCCAGTTCAGACATGGTCATCTGCAAATTAGTCTGACTCTGTGCCTCATGGGAACAGTCCAGCCCAAACTTCCAAGCCATGTCTTCCCTGGACCGGAAACAAGCATCCTGGGACCGGTTTCGGATTCATAATGTTCATTAGCAAGGCTATCTTGAATCCAGTGGTAGGATGAGCAAGGGACCCACGTCTGGGCATACCCTGCCAACTTAGGGCGAACAAAGCTATACCAAAGGGGATGATGGACGGAGCATTTGAGCAAATCAAACACTCACCCCCAGTCAACTGATCTGGGTTTAATCCATCACCATTCTTTAGCTCACTCCACCACCCCAGTTCAGACATGGCCATATGCAAATCAGTCTGACCCTGTGCCTCATGGGAACAGTCCAGCCCAAACTGCCAAGCCATGTCTTCCCTAGACTGGAAACAAGCATCCGGGGATCGGTTTTGGATTCATAATCCTCATCAGCCAGGCTATCTTGAATCCAATAGTAGAGTGAGCAAAGGACCCACATCTGGGCATACCCTGCCAACTTAAGGCGAATAAAGTGATACCAAAGGGGATGATGGACGGAGCATTTGAGCAAATCAAACACTCACCCCCAGTCAACTGATCTGGGTTTAATCCATCATCATTCTTTAGCTCACTCCACCACCCCAGTTCAGACATGGCCACATGCAAATCAGTCTGACCCTGTGCCTCATGGGAACAGTCCAGCCCGAACTACCAAGCCATCTCTTCCCTGTACCGGAAACAGGCATCCTGGGACCGGTTTTGGGTTCCTAATCCTCATCAGATCACGCTGCAGCAGGGAGAACAAAGCAAAACCAGAGGGGATGATGGATGGAGTGTTGAACATTGCAAGCACTCACCCCCAGTCAACTGATCTGCTCACTTTGCCACTGGATTCAAGATAGCCTGGCTGATGAGGGTTAGGAACCCGAAACCGGTCCCAGGATGCTTGTTTCCGGTCCAGGGAAGACATGGCTTGGCAGTTCGGGCTGGACTGTTCCCATGAGGCACAGGGTCATGAGTGATTTGCGTATGGCCATGTCTGAACTGGGGTGGTGTGGGGAGCAAAATAACGATGGATTAAACCCAGATCTGTGACTGGGGGTGAATGTTTTGCCATTCTGCAACATTCCGTCCATCAATTGTTGTTTTTGCATTTGTCACCCCGAGTGGGACGGGTATGCTCAGACGTGAGTCCAGTGCTCTCCATGCCACTGGAATCAAGCTATCCTGGCTGATGACTGCTGATAGCCAGAAACCGGTCCTAGGATGCTTGATTCCGGTCCAGGGAAGACATGGCTTGGAAGTTCGGGCTGGACTGTTCCCATGAGGCACAGGGTCAAGATTGATTTGCGTATGGCCATGTCTCAACTGGGGTGGTGTGGGGAGCAAAATACCGATGGATTAAACCCAGATCTGTGACTGGGGGGGAATGTTTTGCCATTGTGCAACATTCCGTCCATCAATTGTTGTTTTTGCATTTGTCACCCTAAGTGGGACGGGTATGCTCAGACGTGAGTCCCATGCTCTCCATGCCACTGGAATCAAGCTATCCTGCCTAATGATGACTGATAGCCAGAAACCGGTCCTAGGATGCTTGATTCTGGTCCAGGGAAGACATGGCTTGGCAGTTCGGGCTGGACTGTTCCCATGAGGCACAGGGTCAAAACTGATTTGCGTATGGCCATGTCTGAACTGGGGTGGTGTGGGGAGCAAAATAAGGATGGATTAAACCCAGATCTGTGACTGGGGGTGAATATTTTGCCATTGTGCAACATTCCATCCATCAATTGTTGTTTTTGCATTGGTCCTGTTTTCAGGCACTCTGCGACTGTTCCTTGTGAGAGAGGTGTCAAATATTGTGGTCCCGATGGGGGTGATTTACTGAGAAGAAGTTGATAGATTCCTCAAATTGTTCTGTTGAGTGGTCGACGTTAGGTTCCGTTCTGAGGGGCATCTGTTGCTTGATTATATTGAAGTTTGTTAAGTCGGTTTTTGCTGCATCAGATTGGCATCTGATGGATTTAAACAAATAGAGTCCACCCATATGAGATAGGCAAAAATAGGAAAAAGGTCTGGAGTAGGATTTGTTTCCTACAATGGCATCTCATCGGGCATGTCTACAGAGGCATTCGTCCGCACTCAGAGCAGTCGCAGTCTGTTTTTTGAAGCAGGCTCACCAGCCTCTGATCTCGGTTCAGGTTCTGTGGCACACCAGAACCGAGGCTAATTGATGGAACATACTGTTCGGCACGTACGCCTTCTGAGTGGCGGGAACGATTTGGCAATCAAGGAGAATATAAATACCAAACCCTCCCGACCCCTCACGTACCACGGAGCCGCAGAAGGGACGTTTGTAGAAGGTAGTACCACTACTCATGGAAGTACAGCATAGCCGTTGTTCAGCAGGATCGACATCACCCTTACCTAGTGAGTACCTCCTACATCCCTGAATTTCGCATTTATCCTTTCAGAGTGCAATTAAGCATGGGGTCCCCTCCGTTCTCACAGACTCATGATGCCACTGGCTTCATTTTAACAAGTAGGCATTCTACCTACTTCTTTTCCCATAATACTTGTTTGTACCATCCCTAGGGAAACACTACAGCGACTATTTGGATTATTATAGAGTGTGTGTTTTATGTTAAGTGTTGGGTATGTCCAGTATTTGTTCAAGCGGAGAGAACTTCATCACTGTCCCCAGAGTCAAAAAAGCCTGGTCCGGAGGACGCCGCTTCTCAGTCCACACAGCCAAATACTGGAACAACCTCCCCCGGAGACTGAGAACCGAACCCAATCTCCTCCAGTTCAGGAAGGCACTGAAGACCCTTCTTTTCCCTTGACCCTTAACCCCCCCGCTGCTAACCCCACCTGAGTTCAGGTTCTAGCGCTGGGATGCTCTAGGGTTACTACGCGCTCTACAAAACCTTAAAATAAATAAATTTGTCTTCTTTTTTTCAGGGCACTGCGCAGACACCGATAGGCTGACAATTACGTCTAGATCCCCAGGTCAAGAATGTCTCCACCTATTTAATACTCCTCTTGTACTTTTGTGTTCTTTTACAGATTGACATTTAAGGTATTACCTTGTTCCAGCCCGATAAACCACAGTAGGCACATTTGGCTATATTCTACACATAATATTACTTATGTTTAGACGGTATTAGACTGTCGTATGTGAGTAGGGTAGCGATTTATGCACCCGTCCTAAAAAAGAAGCTTGAAGCTTCGAAACATGTCGACACACTCAGGAGATTATTTACATTAATAACACCAAACCTCCACCACACCATTTTTTACAATACCAGCACAGAAGTATATTAAAATTATTTGTAGCCCCCACATGCCAGGTATTTTTTAACACTCACTTACCATTCACTCCTGACCCTACAACTCACTACCCTCGCACACCACACATAGTGAATACATCAGTGCTCCTGCATACCCGCTGGTTAGTAGCACGCTGCGTTCTGTAGAGGGACGCGAAGACCCCTATGATGAAGCATGACACCAAGGAGAAGCTTGGCTCAGTGGTTAGAGGCGGCAGACCCGGATGCTGAGATCGGCCGTGGACCAGGGTTCGATTCCCCGCCTCGGCGGGTCTCGGGCTCAAAAATTCCACGGACTCGACAATTCTCGCTCCGGTGCCTACTCGACGCACGGGGTCACACTCTGCGACTCTGGGCAATAGCTTGCTTAATCTCCACTACGGCCCCTCGCGGCGGGATGCCTGGCTTTCACCTTGTGGATACCCTGCCGGGGTATCTCACAGGGGAATACCAGGACGGGTTCCCTAAGCAAGCGCCTTGATACCTTCGGGTGATACGTGCGCTATATAAGTCGCAATACAAGGACCCTTTTGGTATGTGAGGGGTATTTAAAGAACACAACATGCTTCCCACAGTTTCAGGAAACACATCCTTCGCCAGACCTTTTTCCTATTTTCCCCTATGTCATATGGGTGGAATCTATTTGTTTATTAACTATAGTTGGGGAGATTGACTCTGCTCCTTGTGTCCACGTGGACACATTCCCTCTCCACTCTCTACCGTTGATATGTATGGTATTCAGACAGCGCACAGCTGTGGGAGTTAGCTTGAAATTCTGGTTTTGTTAACTCTTGTAACTAGCCTAGTAAGTAAGTGCAGGCATTGTACCTCTTTGGTGATAGCTTGTTACCTTCTCTTTTAACATACACACCAACACATAAAACACACTCACACATTCTACACTTTCCTCATCACGCCACATGGCATAGGAAGCATGGCCGATGGAACGGGCCTCATATTTGGGGAAGATGAAATCGACAGGATACTGGCAGCGATCAATCCTTTAGAAGGACTAAGCAACACCGACCTGGGCCCAAGTAGTGCAGATTGGGATGAACTAACCAATCTAAGAAGAACACAAATCAAAACAGCACTGCATGGCCTGTTCATGACGGAGTACCTGAGGGCCAATGCGGCATCACAGGGTCTGATTGTCCGTAGTGAACCTTTCATTTTTTTAAATGATAAAGTATTTAAAAAGGACTGGTCACTCATCTTGTGGCGCTGTACCAGAGATTGGTTAGTTTGGATCATAAAAACAGTCATGATATTAGCGCAAGAACTGAAAATTGACATCCAAAAACTGAAGGTACAACTGAAGACCTAACAATCCCATGCCGTTCTAAAACAACGTCTAGAGGAACTTAATCAACAAATCACAGAATTTGAGGTCACACTCAAACAAAGTAAATTCAACAAACTTAAACAGGACAAGGAACGTTTTACCCATGAGAGAGCCTACCCCTACACCAGGGATGACTACATACCAAAAGACTATAACTGATCAGGATAGCGACATTTTAGATAACTGTTCCAATGGATCGAATTCCAGCAGGAGCAACTCCTTCAGGAACCAGAGAGGACGCTAACAATACCAAAGACCGTATAATCCAAGATGGAGAGGATGGGGTGGCTACCAAGGCCCCCATGTTGTTCAACAATACCAATACGGACCGACATCTATGGGGGTCCTTTTCAACAATGAGCACACAATTATGAATATAACTTCTACAGGCCACCGCCTTTTTTAGGATCACGCCCGGGACACCTACAGGGCAGGAAAAGGAGAGGCAACAATGTACACTGGACAGTGGAAGAAACAGAAGTCCCCCGCGTCTCGACGAGGAGCATGACGGTCTCACTCAACAAGCAAGTGTCCACCAGTAAGAGGGGCAGCTAGTGGTGAATATAACAGCACATGAATTAACAGAATTCATTCCAAAGAAGAATCCTTTAAAAAGGCCTGGGATTTGTACTCACCAATAGACTGCATACATTTAAGATCCACACAGAGATGCAAGAGTTCATGATAAAATTGAAGCTACGGGCCTTCTTTAAAGTCAAAGACACACCACCGTTGAACCTACAGACACAGGTCTGAGACTGAAATCAACATTCACCCCACCTGATTCTACCCTACCGGTCGAATTATTGGCTTTTGAGAAAGCGGTGATGGGAGACCTGGGACAATTGACTACAGAAAGTCATACCACCTTTCACAATACCACCAGAATGGAGAAAGAAACCAAACAACAACTATCATACAACAAATAGATCACCATAAAACCCGTTGACAAGGGAGGGGCACTTTATGGAGTGGCTCAATCGACAAAACCCCTACCTTAAATTCACTAGCACTGCATCCCGTGACCAATTGGTTTTCCTAGACCTGAATATTTACCCTAAAGGGGGATTATTGAGGACCACTACACACTTTAAACCAACATCGAAAAATTGTCTGTTGCTGTATGACAGCTTCCACCCGCGCCACCTATGCGACAATCTTCCTTATGGGCAGTTTCTTCGCCTCCGGCGAAACTGCACCAACCTTACTGATTACAAGAAACAAGCCTCAGATCTAAAAACTAAACTCTCCTACCGAAAGTACCTGGCACCCATCTTAGACAGGGCAATGAAGAGGGTATGCAACAATAACAGGGAGGCTCTACTGGAAGACAAAGTTCCCAAAGATCCAGAAGCCCGACCCATATGCGTAACTACCTATAAAACCCATTCCAACATAATTTCAAAGATTGTGAACAAACATTGGAGAACCCTGCACTTAGAGAAATCATTGTTAGCACACAAAAGTGCAAGGAACCTTAAGGACATCCTGGTCCACACATGACCACGCATAGGCACAGTCACACTTACGGACAACACCACTCTACAGCCGTTTCGGGGGCCCCATCCCTGTGGCAATTGCAGTACGTGCCACCTGACCACAAAAAAGTAGATGGGTGAAATTCAGAAATGGCAGTGAATGAGAGCAGAGGAAGTTCACCAACTGTAACAGCCGGAACTTTGTGTACATGATCAGGTGCTCCTGTGGGCTGGAGTACATTGGCATGACGTCACGACCAGCCAAAATTCGAATTGGCGAACATAAAAGCAATGTCCGATGTAAAAAGAGCACCACAAAAATGGCGTCAGACTACTTGTCCGAAACCCACAAAGTAAATGACCTGCAGTGGACAATCATAGAGCAATTACCATCAGAGACTGTTGGTTCCTTACTGCAGCGCAGGGGAAGGGGTTGCTTTGGTTTCTTGCTGGAGAGGGGGTGATGCGTGGAGACGTGATACGTCAGTTTCTTACTGTGTCCCCCAATGAGGCGACAGTCTTGGCGCCTCGATGCAATGCGTTGATCCGGTACAATGCGTGGTTTCATGCAACTGAACAACAGGCTTGCATCAGGATTGGTGCAGTGATCTTGGAATTCGTTGATCGGTGCACCTGATGCATTGTGCAGCGATTTCTCGAGCTGCAGCAGTGTCTGAGGCGGTTTCTGTGGCGATGCGTCAGAAACAGGTGCGAATGCGACACTTTTCTGCAATGTTGCATCAATTTTCCAGCTCCCGGGGACAACCAGTCTCTAGAGGTCCTAATCAGCTGTAGGCACCTCTTTGCAGGTTGGAATTCCCAGCAAGGAAATTCAGGGGAGCTGGTGGTGAAGTCTTTGTGTCCCTGAGACTTCAGAATAGGAGGCAAGGTCAGTGTCAAGCCCTTGGAGATCTTTTCTTCAAGCAGGTGACAAAGCAAACAGCAAAGTCCTTTTTCTCCTTTCCTAGGCAGCAAGCAGACACCGCAGGCCTACCCCAGACAGCAAACAGCACAGGGGCAGTATTTCTCCTCAGTTAATCTGGCTCTTCTCCTTGGCAAAGGTTCCTCTTGATTTCCCAGAAGTGATCTAAAAGTCTGGGATCTGGGCCCCTCTTTTTATACACCAAAATCCTTTCTTTTCTGAAGGCAGAGAGTGCCTGTACCCAGCCAAAACCAGTTCTGTCCTCACCAGTGCAGCTTTCTGGCAGGAGGTTGAGACAGCATTGTTGAAGGCCGACCAGGTGCATGCAGGTGAAAGGAAATCTCCTCCGCCTACTCTAAATGCAGCTCGGGTCTATTCAGCCCAGCCCTAACTAATTAGACTTCTGGAGCCACTGCCCCTCTCCAGCCCCAGTTATCCAAAGGCCAGACATGCAATACACAAACCTAGCTGAGGCACACTGGATGGTTAGCCAAGAAAATACCTACTTTGTAAAAGTGGTAGTTTCAAACATAGAATGTTAACATTTCCCACACTAAAAGATGCACTTTAAGTTCTGGCATACTAAGCTTTATTTTTCCACCTTGTTTACAGTGCCAGTTATGTATATAAGATGGTATTAATAAACTCCTCATTCAGTCCTATGGGAACAAGTAGCCTTGCAATAGTGAAAAACAAAATTGGCAGTATTTCAGTATCAGGACATGCCACACACATCGCTGGTCTCAATGCTTTGGGCACTTTGCCACTGCTGTTCAGTGCCAAAGTGCAAGTGCTCCCTTTATAAATTATTGTTATGGATTGGTGTTTCAATGACTGGGTATTTGATTTACTTTTCAGACCCCATTATAGTGCACTGTGTGTGCCCAAGGCCTGTAAATTAAATGCTGCCTGTGGATTTGCAGCACTAGTTTTTCTACCCACACAGGTAGCCCTTCAAAGGTAACTTAGACCTGCCACTGCAGTGTCTGCGTGCAGTCTAGTACTGCCATGTCGACTAGGCAAGTGCTCCCACTTGCCAGGCCCTATCCTTCCCTTTTCTTACATGTAAGTCCCCCCTAAGGGAGGCCCAAGGAACCCCTATAGGCAGGGTGAAGTGTATGTGAAAGGTAGGACATGCCCTGATGTGTGTGGCATGTCCTGATAGTGAATTACTGCCAATTTCGTTTTTCACTATTGAAAGGCTATCTGGCTCATAGGATAGCATGGGAGTTAATTTATAACAACTTATAAATATAACTTCCCATTGGGACCAGATTTGAAAATAAAGTTTATTATGCCTGAATCTAAAGATGCATATTTTAGTAAAGGTTATGTTTACATTCTGTGTTTGAAAATACCACTTTTAGAAAGTAGTTTTCTTGCTTAGCCATCCTGTGGGCCTCTGCTAGGATGTGGATTGACTGTCTGGCTTTGGAGTGACAGGTGCAGGGAATGTGCAGTAGCTCCAGAGAGTCTGATGAGTCAGGGCTGGGCTGGGCTGAATAAACCTGGGCTGCATTTGAGTAGTGGGAGGAGACTTCCTTGCACCTCAATGGGCCTGGTCGGTCTTCCACAATGCTGTCCCCACCCCCTGCCAGGAAGCTGGGCCAGAGAGGACAGAACTGGTTTGGACTGAGCACAGACACTCTCTGCCTGAGAGGACAAAGGCATTTGGGGTATACATATTGGGCCTCAGACCGCAGAACCTTAGAACTCTTTTGGAACCAAGAAGACGGCCAAGCAGAAGAGATGGAGAAGCTGTGAGGAGGGACTACCACTTTGCTGTGTGCTTTCCTGTGCTGGCCTGCAGTGGCTGCTTCTTTCTTGGGCAGTTAATGGACTGGACTGAACTTTCTGCAACTTCCTTTTTGTGAGTTTCTCCAAGGGCTTGAGGTAGAGCTTGGCCCCTGTTCAAGAAGTCTCAGGAACAGCAAAGACTTCCGGTTCTTCTGCCATAAGCACTGGGGACTGCGTGTTTTGCGCTGCAACAGAAGAAAAGCAACCCAACGCCATCTACAATGCCGCTGCCTTTTTGGTGTCCTAAGGCCACTGCCGCAACACCGCACCGCTACCCTGGTCTCACCGACGAAGCCTCCTGATGCCGCCACGAGCCACTGTTTGCACCGTGACCTGTGGGCACTGTACTCTGCACCGCCTTACTTCACTCTGTCGCCCTGGTACCCCTACGATGCCGCTCCATGGCGAGATTGATGCTGCTGCTTGCACCATGGTTTGAGGACAGCGCTCGCAAGTTACGTGACGCAACGTCCTCATCCCGCACGGCAGCCTTGGCCTACTGATGCCGGCACCATTGACTCCAGTTCGTCAGCCAATGACACTGCTTCTGTAATGACTAAGCTGCTTGCACCATGACCTGCCAGCACCGCAACGAGTACCTCATCACTTCACACCACAGCCCTGGTCTCGCCGATGCTGCTGGACGACCGTCAACGAGCCGCTGCCTGCACCGTGATCTGAGCACAGCGCACGTGGCACCCCTGCACTTCGCACTGTAGCTTAGATGACTGCCGGCACTCCCGACTTCAGCCACAAGGAATTTGACCTGTAACGTGTGTGACTTCAAGGGCCCGACGACTCCTGCAACGACCTCCGGAACTGACGCCTGTGGACGCCGTGCTTTCGGGGCTCATCGAGAGAGTGCCGACACCCTGCATTTCCAAAGGTACCGGTTTTGCTGGTCTTTCCGACACCGTAGCTGGCCCACGACGCCGCGGTCCGCCAGAACTCTTTCGATTTTGTCGTTCACGACGCTGTGATATCTCCAGAAGGAGCTATCAACTACAATGAACTCTATTTCAAGTCTATTTTGATGACTGAATATTTCTAAGTACTGTCTTGTGGATTTTTATCGTTTTGGTCTTGTTTGAGTATATAAAAATAATGGATATTTTTCTAAACTTGTATGGTGTCCTTTTGTAGTGCTTTCACTGTGTTACTGTTGGTTATGTGCAAATGCCTCACACACTGCCTCTAAGATAAGCCTGACTGCTCGCGCCTAGCTACCAAGAGGGTGAGTGGGGGTTATCCTGACTAGAAGGAAGGGTTCCTACTTGGACAAATGTGCAAACCCTTGCCAACTAGAGCCTCCATTTCTAACAGTGATGGTTAGTAGTGTTGGTGGTGTCATTGCCAGCACTGGAAAAGGCACTGGGTAGCGCAGGCAGAGGTGGACTCCTCATGACGGCCCCTGGCACTTAATTCTTTACAAATTAAGCCCTGAAAGCTCTTGCATACCTCTCGGTATTAAAAGTTCTACACATATGGTAAATAAATAAATATGGTGGTTTGGGACTGAAAGATGCCGTCTCCTCCAGGCCCATGGAGAAAACATTTGGTACATAAGTTATACTTGGTTTTAGGCATCCCATACAGACTGCTGAAACTGTCTGACAGAGACCTCATGTTACAGTACACATGCACATACATCAATACATGCATGTTCTAAAGAAGAGTGGATTTTTGTTCTGCCTCCTTTGGCTATTTGTTTAGAAGTTGCCACTGGCTGGGTGGATTGTAGATTACACGCCGCTTTAAGCAGTGCTCATGCAACCACATATTTCCCAGCAGAGTGTACTGCATTACGTAGTGTTATTTGAAAATCCATTATAAGGTGGCCTCAGTGTATGTGATTGTAAGCACAGCTGCCATCTTGTAACTGAGTTTCAAAAAATATAAGGCACTCCAATAAAAGATGGCCACCGTGCATGCAGGCACCTGCAGAAGGCATCTGGGAGCAAAAACAAAGAAAACAATAGCAAAGACAGTAGTTCACCACACGGTTGCAGAGGGGTGCCCTATTGGCTTTGGTAGTGTTTGTTATGTCTATGTCCTGGATTTACTGATATGTGTAAAAACGTTTAAAATGTATGTGCAATAGGCATTCCATTTCTAAAATTGTGAGAGTTTATCTCTTGACTCTTCTGGGACTTTCCTATCAGGATTGTACCCATGTTGGTACATTTTTAGATTTCCAGTACCAAATTGTTTTGTATTAAAATGGTGGTGGTAATAAATGGCGTTGTTTACTTTCTGGGAAAAATGGCCCACCATCCTTTTATGCACTTGAATGATTAACTGTTTACATTGTGCGCATTTTCATGCTATTTTATTATAAGGATTGTGATAGTATTTTATCTAAGATGAAAATAAAACTTGACTTTGACTTGGCATCCGGTGGCTGCCAGACAGAAATGAACGTCTAATGACTGGGTGAAATACGGCAAAGTGAAACGTCAGACATCCTGCGCTGCCCGCAATGTCCCTCTCTACACTTTCCATTTCTTTAACAACTTGGGACCTGATTCGAAAGCCATTTTTTAAAGGCAAAAATGTGAATTTCGGCCAATAAATGGTACCCACGAAAGGATACCCAGCAGGTGTGAATGTTGTTAAAACTGTGAAACTGTTCGTCACCATTATATTCAAGGGACAAAGAGTGGATGGAAAAAGGTGTGGTTTACCCTGAGAGTGTGTGAACCCACAAAAAGGTGTGTTTTTGTTAATTTTTAAACTTTTCCTTTTCCACATTCTAAATGTTTGGAGATGAGCTCCAGCTCCAGCAAAGAGCTAAGGTAAATGCGCTGCAGGGTGGTAAGGAGCGTCAAAAATTCATTGAAAAACTATCTTTATGCCTAAACATCCATCTCTGCAGCTAGGACCAAAACAAGCGCTGAGAAGCCTGTGTCGGGTAGCCCTGCGCTCTACAAGACTTGGGAATAGCATAGAATAGAATAGAATAGAATAGAATAGAACAGAAGGGAATGGAATGGAACACTACCAATCTTCATAGGGGTGTAGGGAAAGTGGTTTGAACATAATGAAAAAGGTTTTTACATAGGGAAAAAAAGTTTTTTAAAAAGAGTGCATTTTCAAATTGGCTGCTTTTGTCCAATGCGTCACACTAAAGTATACAAAAAAAGGGGACGTATGGAATGCTTGAATTAATCTCACTCACTGATAATCACTTGAGGCAGGATCCAGTCCATCATTATTTTGCACACCATGCCACCTCAGGTTGGACCCAAACATAGGCAAATCAGTCTTGCCCCTGCTCCAATTGGAACAGTTCACCCTATGCTGCCCGGCCCTCCTAGAACTGAAACACAAGCAGCCCAGGAGCGGTTTCACCCTAGTTAGGGGTCATCAGTGAGGTATAGAGAGGTTCCAGTGACACAGTGTGCATGGGACCCATGTCTGGGTATATCTGACCCAGCTAGAGTGAAACACTAAACCATACTGTTAAACCTTTCGGCCTTAGGGTGGTCATTCCTCAAGCCCTTTTCCATTCTCCTCCATTTTTATTGAACTTTTTTTTGCTGGCCTTAGGACTCTGTTCGTTTTACCACTGCTAACAGGTGCTTAAGTGATTATGTTCTCTCTCCTCTAAACATTGTAGCATTGGCTTATACTCAATTGGCATCTTTAATTTATTTCTAAGTCCCCAGTAAAGTGGCACTACATGTGCCCAGGGCCTGTAATGAAAATGCTACTATTGGGCCCACAGCACTTATTGTGCCACCTACTTAAGTAGCCCTTTAAACATGACTCAGGCCTACCATTGCAGAGATTGTGTGTACAGTTTTAAACTGCAATTACCATCTGGCAATTAAACATTTTGTCAGGAAAACTTCCTTTTTAATACAAGTAAGTCACCCCTAGGGTAGTTCCTGGGCAGCCCTCAGAGCAGAGTATACGTATTTAAAAAGTTGAAGATGTACTTTGAAGTATTTCATGTTCTGGTAGTGAAAAACTCTTACAGTTGTTTTTTACTACTGCAAGGGGTAGCACTCCCATCAGATAACATTGGAAACAGGGGCGGCCAGCATTGCTTGTGGGTAAGAGGGTTGCAGGGAGCAGGGTTTCGGGGGTGTCGCACGGGGGAATTAAAAAAAAACCTTAACTTACCTTTAGGCCGGGTCCTGTGTCTCTGCTCCTGCTCTCCTGTCTCTGATCCAGGAACAGTAAGCAGGCATCCAGGCTCACTCCCCTAAGCCAATCACAACTTTGCAATTCAGTGTTGTGATTGGTCTGGGAACTGTGACACAGCACTCAGCCAGAGGCTGGTGGGGTGGACATGTTCTCCATGCAGGCTGTATTGCAGCCTGCATGGAGAACAGGGAAGTGTGCATGACTGTTTTGGGTGGCCCGAGAGTCATTGCGAACTTAGGAGTGGGCAAACCAATCCTCCCCTGCTCCCAGGGCAGAGCAGTACCAAGCACACTCCCAATGCAGACAGACATGAACTATAAAAAGATAAGAACTACGTTATTATCATTTTATGTTTCTAAAGTTGGCACTGCTGTGAAGCAGTGGGGCGACGCTCCTCCACCATAGCGGAGGAGCCGCAAATGATTGGAAATGCCTTATTACATTTTATAAGTGTAATTTCCAACTGTAAAGAGATCACCAGTTAATGTTTGGGGTCTCTGGAATCACAATTAAAAATCCTAACTTATAGGGAAGTCGGATTTTAAATTGCAATTCTGAAAATGATGCATTTCTTCCCTTAGCCATTTAGTGCCTCTAGTCTGTCTCTGGCCTCACGACTGGGTGCAGCTGAAAGTTGAGTTATGTGTTTTCCTCATAGACAGACACACACACAAGAGGGAGCTTAGGTGTGCCAGGATGGGCCATCACTGGAACGATGGGAGTTAGGAGCTTGGGCACAGCCCAACATTCACTTGAATAGGCTGTGTCCTGCCTCAACACAAAGGGCTGCATACTCCATCTAGTTAGCCTGGAGACAGAACAGGGAAGGTAGTATGCCTGAGGACTTAAAAAAAAAACCTCTGGAAGCTTCTCCCTCTCTTCAAAGGCACAACTGGTTATAAATACATGACCTAACAAACCAATTCCTAGTACACTTCTAGACCTGTGGATACTCTGCCAGGAAGAAGGACTGCTATGCTGCCACAAGGACTGCCATTCTGCTGCTCTAAAGGACCGTTTGCCTTGCCTGCTGCCATCTTGCCTGTGGAAGAAGGATTGAACCTGCAACTTCATCGTTAACACAGGACTCCAGGGTGACTCCAAGGGCTAGTCTGCTGGCCTCCTGATCTGAGCCACCGGGACATGAAAATCTTCCCCGACCAGCTGCTAGACCCAGCTGCAGTAAGTTCCTGACCCCCAAGCCATGCTCTCAGGTCCTGGACCCTTGGTGTGGCTCAGTGAGCTTAAATCAAGTTTTTGGGCTCATTGCGAATGGCCCATTCATACCGAGAGTGCAACGCTCATACCAAAATCCAGAACAAGCCGTCTTCAGCCCATCTCATCGCACAGAAACCCTGCAAGGCCTCCAAAAACCCCAGAGACATTTCAACCTTCACCAAAGTGGCAAGAACCTTTCTACAGACTAGAGACTCTGGTACCCGGAGTCCGCCGGTACAAGAAAGCAGCAGTGAGGACAGACACTTGTGTTGATGCGACTCACTGCTATGCGAATCTGCCCTGCCAGAATAAAGCATCCCAGTCGGACAACCTCCATGACCTTGAGGGATCCTCTCAGCCCAATGACCCGAGCTGTTCCCAGCTCCTTGCCCTAGAGCCCATACCCTCCTGGAAGTGGACCTGTCTGCCTCCTGCGGCACCTCCTTTACTGCCTTGCCGACCGCGATCTCTTCGTGACATTCTGACGATAACAAAACTCCTCCATCCGATTTACAGCAGCCTGCTGCCAGTCATGGTAGCTGTGTTGGCGGTCTGCTTAAACCCTTCCTGCTTCCTTGCTCTCAGTTGACGGCAAGGGTAAATATAATTGCCAGTATTGACTGCCTCGGCTTAGATACTGAATCCTGCACCTTCTAGGTGCCCACAGACCCCCGTGCACTGCACTCGGTGTTGGTCTAATTGTTTTCCTCCACTGGATAATATTGAGCTACTCTGAAAGTGCACGGTCAACTTCTGAATCTGAACAGTATTTGTAATTGAAAACGTACTTTCCTGATTGCAAAGACCTTAGACTTAAAATAAAGTACAAACAAAGTGTATTTTTCTAAAACTAGTCTGGATCTTGAGTTGTATGTCCATTG
This sequence comes from Lissotriton helveticus, assembly GCF_964261635.1. NCBI lineage: Eukaryota > Metazoa > Chordata > Amphibia > Caudata > Salamandridae > Lissotriton > Lissotriton helveticus. The sequence continues at coordinate 1,764,288,992 of NC_136068.1, forward strand.
TTGATCACTGCTGTACAATAATGTCTTACACTCACTTCTTTTTAGGCCTATATCTGATCAACAATACTACCACTTATAGAGAACGTTGGGGTTTACATTGAGCCCTGTACACTTTTGGGGAACCGCTGGACCGTGTGCATGGTATTATCAGCTAGTGGTATTATCATATACAGAGCCATCTTCCTACAGTCATCCAGTTGGTGAAGTTGGTTCTGAAGAACTATCTACAATCAAATGCCTTTTGTACAGGTATGTTGAATAATGCTCTCTCCAGGTCCTCTAAAGCTTTCAGACATTCTGCAGTCCACATCACATTCTTGCTCTCTTTGCTGGATGTCAGCACAATCAACGGCACAACTATCGTCCCACATTTGGGCACACAATTTCTGTAGTAACCAGTGAGTCTACAAAGGCTCCACTTGGATCTGGATGGTGGCAAGTTCCCACTTCAACAAAGACTGGATCTTTGCAGCAGATCATTCCAATGCCTAACTGATTTCTAAGATAAGGGTTATAACATTTGTATAATTTGATTTTACCTAATAATGCACAATTTTGTGAAAAAGATTTGAATTTATGAGAAATGCAAAAACCAGCATCCTCGCGTTCATTTTGAATTTCACTAAGAAAAGAGCACAAAACCCATAATCATCACAGACAACTGTCGCTTGCATTTTGGTTGGTCAAGTTGTTCTTATGTCCCTAAATTTATTTCACAAATGGCATATAATTGTGTAACATGGCATAATAGTGTAATACCAGGAATTTGGCAAATCATGCGTAAACCGAATTTATTGAAAATACGTGAAATTACACTGGCCTAACAAATCGTGTGCCGTGGTCTAGGCTAATGTTGAATACGAAGGACTGCCACCTTTGGCACTTGGTTGGTTTGGTGGTCAGCTTCACACAATATATCCTGATCAGCACGTATTCTAGGTGCCTGATGGGGTCGTCCAATGAATTACTAGACATCAATATCATCAAGTTTCGCTATGGAGAACTCCTCTAGCCCTGAGAGAACATGGTTCACAAATGTTGAAAAGTGGCAGCAGCATTCATAAGTTAAAACGGCAGGACCCTGAAATGATATAACCCCATCTAGCATTACAATTGCAGTTCCCTTCTTGGCACTAGCCACTAAACTAATCTGCCAGTAGCATGTTCAGGCTGCAAACCTACCTGCACTTTAAAGGGGGATTAGCGGTCCCTTTGCAGGCAGGTGCAGTGAGAGACTGCACCCGCCTCCAAGGGGATGTCTGTAGAATCCTTAGGGGGGCACTAGCAGTGTGCCACATTTTTATGTTGCACCTTCAATGCGTCTCCTGACAGCTTCTTCGCCTTTGTGCCCACATCCAGAATATAAAAGGGGGTGGTGATGGACGGAACATCTGAACCAATCAAACACTCACACCCAGTCAAAAGATCTAGGTTTGATCCATCACCATTCTAAAGAATGGTGATGGATTAAACCCAGATCAGTTGACTGGGGGTGAGTGTTTGATTTGCTCAAACGCTCCATCCATCATCCCCTTTTGTATCACATCCAGAATATGGCACAGGCTCAGAGGCAAATCGATTCCCTCCTTTGCATGGGGCCATGCACCCATGCAAATGATGGCGCTCCCTCTTGAGACAGCACTGGTACTACATGTGCGCCAGTGCTATCTGTATTACAAATGGGACTGCACAAGCATTTACTGCTCCTTCTGTAATATCATAGTGCCCCGGGGGCGCACAAAGCGGGTGCACAAGCCCATTGCACCTCCTAGGCACTTTTTGTAATTCAGCCCCTGGAAATGGCCAGACATCCAGTCAGTCTTGTCCTTAACTGACAAGCTGTCGGTGTCATAGACACAGACAGGTGTCAACTGAGGAGTCAGTGAAAAGTGGAGAGGCAACCCTCTTTCTGCTGCTCAGGTATTAGCTAGGGTAAACGTTTTACCCAATAAAAGAACCGTCCTTCACATCACCTTGCACTGGGACAGGGAGAGATGCACTGACTTTGTCAACCTTCTCTTTCTTGCCATGATCTGTATAGTATAGTCTTGCAAGACGTTTGGCTTAAGCCGCTGAAAATGGACCAGCCTCTACGGGCTCCCTTGTGGCCCATGTGTCCACCAAGTAGTTAACCTGAGAGATCTACTTCACTAACTTGTACAGCCCACATCTCTAAGCCTCCAAAGCTCGTGGACAAATGGCCTTCAGCACCAACATCCCCAGGAAGAGATGCTCATTTATGCGCCATTGCATTTGCAACTTGGAGAGAGTCAGAAAGTTCAAAATGCTTTGACTTTGCAAAGTGCAGGTTTGCAACTACAAAATAGCTTTGTACGTCACTCCCTAAATGTGGTTAGTAGAGCATATAAACTTGGGACAACATGCCTACTACCTGAGGAAGAAAGTCGGCAGATACTTTCATCTCATATGTGGACCCATTACCATAAAGAAATAAATTACTACCAAAATGGCAGCCACGTTGGTATACTAGCAGATGCCATCTTTTGGCAATAGGGCATGACGAACCATTACACAGCCTGCATGTTTAGCTACATGTGTAATAAACATCTGTCAACAATTCTCCTAGTCATATAATGAATTCTACAAGGAATCTAAGGCCACTTTGCTTTCCCACATCTATCAGAATATGTTTCCACATGCCTGATTGGTTGTGAGAAACTCAATGACAATAGAAATGCCTCATGCTTTGTAATAAAGGGTAAAAGACTTTGTTTTCAACTCAACGTGTGAATCAGTTTCTTCCAGCACTTATGCCAATTTATTGATAATAAACACATTCTGCCGGAAAATGCTCAGTAAATAAATATTTATGGCCAACAACATTATAACAATTGTTATTTATGCAAATATGCAAAAGTGTATTATCTGGCTCTTTGCTTGCACTAATTGTCTACCTTCCATGTGTGCGAATGGTTGTTGATGCAGTCCTCAAGAAAAAACACCTTTTCAAGGTGAATATTTATTTCACAAAATTAAGCCCCAATCACAATAAGAATAGATGGAGTCTGCATACAGAAGTATTAGTGCCCCATGGTTCCAGCTATAGGCAAAGCAGCATGACGCGCTGTTTGCATATAGGGGAATGTTTTATGCATCACAAACCTGAACTCCTATCACACTACTTACAAAAGATTCCAGAAGATAAAACGGTGATAAACAACCTACATTTGAAATTAAACTTTTCATTTTTACAGTATTGTATAAGGCGTGATAAGAATAAGCACTGGCAAATTCAATAGATCTGCCTTGGCTGGCAGTCTTTTCGCTTGGTTAAAATGTGTTTTATTTGCTTGTGGCTTTTGTAAAATTGTACTGCTGGTAAAGCTGCCAGGCCTTCGCCAATACTTTTTTTTACAAATGACTAACAGCAAACGCATTTCTTATATCTCAAAGAGCACACATGACATAGTAATCCCTGGTATTGAATGGAACTACTTTGTGTGCAGAGGTGCTCCTTGTGAAGGGGAAGAATGGTGCCAATCACAATGAAGTCAGCCAGGGACTGAAATGAGTTGATCCATTGCCTTCTACTGTCGTGGGTGGAAGAAAAAAGTGAATGACACAATAGACCAATGGATTAACACAGCTTGATATAAGCCCCTATACCTACATCAAATATATACAATTTTGATAAAAACCAAAAGATCTTGGCTAATGCCAGACTTAGAATCACAAGACAATGGTTTATGGATAAACATTGCCTTTTCTGTCATGTGGTTCTTTTCCAGAACTCTAATTCAATATGTTTTTTCATGGTTCAAGTTCTTCTCTCACCAGGCATTCCCTGGGGCCCAGGATGAGAATACACTGGAGACTGCAATTGCTTCTCAAATAGCTGCCGAGCTTCATAATCCATCTCAGATAGCAAAGTGAGCACAGGGCCTCTTGTTTTAGGGTTCATTGTAAGCACTGGGGCATTTAGACACTGAGGGTGGGTTAAAAATGGCCTGAAGCATATTTGCACAAGGTCTCTGCTGATTTACAGCTTAAAGCAAATTGTGTAATCTCTGATTTGCACCTACATTTTACACTATATTTGAGCGGGTGGTAAAATTCCACAAACATGGAAGTCACACACAGAACACAGAATTTATGCCCACTATTCCACGAATTTTTTGCAGCCGGCACGAAGGCCCAGCTCAAGCACTTGAAGTAAATACACTGGAAAAAACTGCAAAACTATTAGTTGGATCAATCACCACCTCATTGATAGGGTACCCATTGATTCGAGGGAATGTCTGCATCCCTGCGCTGGTCACATTTAGCTTCAGGAAATGTTGGAGAACATTGCTGGGCGCTGTGTGGTATTACTGCCAGTCCTAGGGGCTATATCAATAATTCTGACAATACAGTGGAGCAGAACAAAATGTGCAGTAACCATGGTACCAACCACTTTTGTCGTCCCTCCATTACTATTTGGTCCCTATGATCCCACACAGAGACAGTGTGGTGGTGTGTTTTTGTGTCGTCACAAAATCACCGGTACAAGTGAACTTGAAAGAAGATCAAATCCGCGTTTGTTCATCGCAAATGTGTGTACTTTTCAAGCACAACTTGGACCGCAAGCAGAATTTGTACATAGTTTAGGAGCAAGAGTTGTCCACTATCGGCCTAAATGACACAATGTAGTAAGTTGCGGCATAAATCAAACAGTCCAAATAAAGGGCAGACTCCTCTGTGAGTCTGTGAATCGTATGGTCAGATCTATCATTTCAAAACAAAACTAAAAGGGACAAAGTCCAGCACTTGGCATAGGACCATGGGAAGAATTTGCACCATTTGCTTCTTCTTCTTGTATTTTGTTGCAGATCACATGTACAGAATTTTCACAATAGGTCTGGGTCTAGGCCATGCACATAGTAAATTCTCCTCACAAGTGGCTGGCTCCTTGCCTTTACTGATATTCCATAGGTAGCATCTAGTTGGGAAGGCTCGAGAAGATCCCCTAAAGGCTATTTGTCCTTTGATCACTTGTTGACTTTAACATGTCAATTTTCAAAGTGTTCTGTGAGGGAGTCCAACATAAGAAGCGGAATAAGACACAGTGATTTACCTGCATCTTCCACAACAGCTTTTAAGGCTGTTATTTTTTCGAGAAAGTTAGGTATCACGGATTTGTGTTTCCACCATTGATCGGGTTTGTGATTCCACCGTTGAGTTAGATTTTGATTTCATGGCAGTGTTATTTGTTGACTGAGAAGCTTCTTCAATGAAGGCGTTCTCCAACACGGCAAGGATGGATGTACGGAACTTCTCTTTGAAGTCGCGGCCCACAAAGACATACAAGATGGGGTTGACACAGCTGTTGATGAATGCGAGGCTGGTGGTGATGGGCACTCCAATGTCCTGCAGATTACCCGGACAATCCCCTTGAGCATGCACAGCTAGCTCCAGGAAGGAGAAGACATGATAGGGGAACCAGCAGATGCAGAAGCACACGATGACCGCAACGATGATCTTGAATGGTTTGCTGGATGTCGCCAGGCGGTTTCTGCTCAACCTTATAGCAATAGTGATATAACAAATCACAATGACGGAGAAGGGTAAGAAAAATCCTATCACAAACCTTGCCCAAATTACAGCTGAGTATCTGCGTATCCCAACTGCATATGTTTCTGTATCATCGTACCAAAATTCATTGTAGCAAATTATATCTGTCGCATTTTCCTTCTTAAGAACAGTGGTTCGGAAAATAAAATATGGCAGGCTTACTATGAGAGATGCAGCCCACACCGCCAGGGCTATGAAGATGGCCAGCCGTGGAGTCCTGTGGTTCTGGGACCACACAGGCCTGATCACTGAGATACAACGGTCAATGCTGATCACCATCAGAAAGAAGATGCTGGCAAACATGTTCAGGAAGGCCACAGTGCTGTTTAACTTGCACATGAATTTGCCGAATGGCCAGTGGAAGCCCAAGGCGATGTAGGTGATGCTAAGGGGCAAGAAGAAGGTGAAGATGAAGTCGGCGATGGCGAGGTTCAGAAACCACACGGTATTGACGGTCCTCTTCATCTTAAAGCCGGTGATCCATATCACTAGACCATTACCTGTCACCCCCAGGAAGAAAGCGACAAAGTAAATGAATATGGTAAAACCATGCAATGCTGCCTTGGTGGTTTCGTCCTCCTCCTTGTCACAGTCATAGTAGCCACCAGGGGTTGTGAACTCTTCTGGACCAGTAAAGTTTGTCGATAGTGGTGGAAAGGCGGTGTATACTGACAATGGTGAAAAGGTTGTGCTATTGACTGATGATTCTGGAAAGGTTGTAGCATCTAGGGAGAAGGGTTCCAGCAAACCAGAAGTCACCAACTTCGTATTTGATGTCATATTCTCCATCCTTTGGGATTGATCTAACTTTCTAAAAAGAAAAACAAAATGAAGAATCAGATCCTACATTGAAATACTTATCATTACCACAGTAGTATTTTGTGTTTGGATCACACTTCTGCGCGTTCTCTACAGGCCACAGTGCTCAAAGGACACACCAGTGGTAGGTTGTGAGCTATATATATGCTTGTAACATAAGATAGATTTAATCAGGTTACAGTATTTATTTTATTAAGCTATTCACCAAAATAAGACATTTAAGAGTGATAAAAAGTAATTGTTTGAATTAAATGAGAAATGTTTCTGAAAACGAGCCCTAAAAATCAATTTCTGGAACACTGTTCTTATTTTGTGAGTAAGAAATAAGCAATAAAATAAGTCACTATTATGGGGTGAACACGGACCAGACATGTACTATGGAAGTAATAGTTTTTCAACATAACTCATATACAACCCCCCCAAAAAAATTAAATATGTTTCAAGTCTTTACATAGATGTAAATTGAAGTTTGTCCCACAGAGTTACATATACGTTTGTCCGTTAGACGAAAATGGAGACTGTTCTTTGAAGTAAATAGAAACATTAGACCCATAGACTTACGTCACTGTTTATCCCATAAATATCATGTGATGCTTGCCCCATCAATGTACATTATTTCTGTCCTCTAGGCTTACATGGGTATTCGTCTTGGCCTTATAGAGTTAAAGTGCACCTGCCCCATAAGCGCCAATGGCCGTGTGTCCCAGGGGCATATTCCCAACGTTAAGCGATATTTATCGCTAGCGATGCTTAGCAACGAATTTTTTAACGCTAAGCATCGTCAGAAATTATCGCAGATAAACCTTGCTATTATCAAGGTTTATCGCAAATGCGATAAAAAACGGCCGCAATGCATGAATATCGCTGAAAAGTCAGCGATATTCATGCATTACCGAGCTAATGCTCTTAGCCATGTTATCCACCTCCCATTGGATAACATGGCTAAGAACTGCTCAGGGCAGGTGTTAGTTTTTGGAGATATTCGCGCTTAGCGCGAATATCTCCAAAAGTTGGTATTAGGAGATAGCGATGTTAGCGACTGTTTTCAGTCGCTAACATCTTGGCACGCCCACTTTGCATGTCATTAGTGATAAATATCACTGACATGCAAAGTGGGGCCCAAGATGGTCGCTATCTCCTACTAGCTGTCGCTAACTGGTGTTAGCGACAGCTAGGTAATAGGGAGATCATTTTATCTCCACTTTCTTGGCTTTTAAAGCCAAAAAAGCAGAGATAAACCCCCTTGATAATATGCCCCCCAGAGACTTAACCAAGCATTCACGTGAGTCCTTCTCAGGTGTGGGTTTAAGTTGTTTGGAAAACTCCAGTAATTAGTTTGTAAAATGCCTCATTGTAACTGAACAGCCAGGATCAGACACATAACAGATTTATTACATCTTATGTTAGACCAATATTAGTCCTAGTAATATTTCCTAGTCGCAGACATATGTGTTGATGTACATAGCTGTGGAAAGATCTGGAAGTCTGAAAAATCCAATCTCCACTTTTTATGTCCTTCTATATCTTTTTAGCTTCAAGTTTGTGATTTTCTGTATGTGCGACTTTGGGATTCGGGTAATGAGGACGGGCAAGCGATGCCCCAGTGGCATGGCACCAGCATATTTTGTGAGACAGTGGCAAGTATCTGCCACCATGTTTTCCCACCTTCTTCACCCCCGTGGTCCAGAAACAAAACAAGTGCGTGGCAAAGGATGGAACAGTGTTTTTTAATAAGCTCTGATACTCATTGTACCCCTTATGCTCATCACTACAGTGCTCAATTTGTAAAAGAATAAGTGTCGTTGCCCAAAGTTTCACTGAGAAGCCAGAGGCTTGGGCCACAGAATGTTGTGAGTACCAAATACCAAAGCTGCCTAGTCTTCATTCCATCGCATGCCTTTTTAATCCACCACCAGACTCTCTCTGCCCCTTTGTGTCGCTCTTGAGAGTTCTTTCTCCTTAATGTTGTCCCTCTTTGTCACTGTTTTTTCATCTGTATCTTACTCCCTCTTTCTCCATTTTGAGTTTTTCTCTCGCTTGCACAGGGTCAAAGTCTGATGAGGAAAACTAAGTGCCGGTCCCCAAAACTTAGGCCCTATTAGGATGGCGGGCGGACTTTGCACGCCCGCCATCCTTACGGTACAAAGGACCGCCCTCCATAAGGGCGGGGGTCCCGTGAGGGAAATTAGGATGCGCCCGCCACAGTGGCGGGCGCATCCTGTATTTTTAACATTGCGGCGGGCGGTGCTGAAAGCACTGCCTTCCGCTATGGTAAAAATACATGTTGTGCATTTCAAAGCACAACGTGACAGGCACTGCGCGGTGCCTGCCACGTTATTTTTTTAAATGCAGGGGGGTACCCCCCATGTGCACCCCCCACCCCCATGGAGTCCATGGGGGCCCTCAACGGGCCCCAACACGTAGACTCCGCATGCCTTTCCGTGGCGCCATTGGTGCCATGGAAAAGCATTGGAAAATGCCCATTGCAATATGGCTGGCGGTGTCTGATAGACACCGCCACCATATAGAACCCTTTTCCGCCCCGGTCGCAAGGCAACTGGGACGGAAAAGCGGCGGACGGTCTTCCCGTCCGCCATGTTAATATGGCAGGGGTCATTCCGGCACGGATGGCGGGCGGATTGCCCCCACCAGGCTGGCGGTGGCTACCGCCGGCCTGGCGGGTGCTATCCGCCCACCATCCTAATGGGACCTTTAGTGTCAGTGGGCCTCACCTGCAACCACCGGGTCAAGTTCAGCACTAACCAGCACATATAATCCTTCAAGATGGAACACATTCGTAGTGGAGGATCTGTGAAAATAAATGATTCAAGCAGTTTTATTCTATGATCCTCCTAATCCCACCTTACTCCCACAGTGGTAACAACACTGGTTGACTCTATCTTATCCTCTACCCTAAATTGATTTCAAGAAAATGTCCACCCTAATACATCTACTCTTCCACCACTTGGCTTTATCACAACATCCGCCCACCCAACATCAACTTTTTCCTCTGGGTCACGCACCCAACATCTACTTCTGCTTCTACGTCACTCCATCACAGCATCCACCCCCCTGGCATCTACCTCTGCCTCTGCAGCATGAGTATGGCCACAAGTGTAAGAGTGCTTTCCATTTGCAAAAGCATTGTTTCAGGAAGCAATATCCAAATTACAGATAAAAGAAGCCCTACATTGAGTTACAGTAAATTGTATTCAGTTAGACAAACTGATACATAAAAAGTTCACCTACATACAACATCACTGTGTACGTGATACATCACTGTGTACATCACATTTACATGGTACAAGCCGACTAGGCTCCTTCGTTCCTCCAGTGTGAGTCTGGCAAAGACTACCAGATTCAAGAAATCCAGGATGGGAGGCAGGGCTTTTTGCACAGTAGCATCCCGGCTGTGGAACGAGCTGCCCCAGAACATCAGGCAAGCCGACTCTTGATATGCTTCAGAAGGAGCCTAAAGACCTGGCTATTTGCTAAAATCTGAGACTCTGGTGCCCATTACTCAGCCCTGCTATCTGCCGTATCCATCTGATTAGGTTTTTTTCTAAAGCGCCAGGATACCCGTGGGGTGGCAGTCTGCGCTATATAAGAGCAACATACAATACAATACAACACAATACAATACACTGCAAGGCATGAAAACAAACAACATCCATTCCCCCCAACCCAATGCCCCACCAGCTCACCCTCCCACCTCCCCCCTACCCCCAGTGCTTTTAGAACCATACAGAGGGAGAACAAAGTATGAGGAAGGTCAAAGCATTGCCTTAGCCAATAAATAGGTCTCGCCACTGGGACCTTATAAGCGTTTAGCCATGGAGCACACCAGCCTGGGAGCTGTGCTGCAGCCGCGGTCAGCAGTAGGAGTTACTGCAGGGTGGGGACATGGGGGGGGGGAGGGGCAGGGTAGGGGTAGTAGTGTATGGATTACGGAGTATAACAGGTAAGTAAATATATACATAAATAAAAACGAATTTCGTTGCATGCACTGCATCGCATTTGGTGATGCAGTGCGTGCAATGAAATTTGTTTTATTTATTTATATGTTTACTTACCTGTTAAACTCCCTAAACCATACATTACTACCCTCTACCCTGCCCCTCCCCCTCCCCACGTCACCGCCCTGCAGGAACCCCTACTGCTGACCGTGGCTGCTGTGCTGTAAGGAACGGAAGAGCTATAAAATTACTACAAACAAGATCCTGTAGTCTTATTAAGGCATACATCTCTGTGGACAGCTGTAGTTCAAACATGCCTCAAGAACAAAATAGGTATAAAGTTACAATAGGATGGTTTCAAACCAAAACAAGGAAAGGGGCTGTAAGAAGGAGTTCAATTTCTGGTTAAATACAAGTTTTTTCAAGCATTCCAGATCATGGGACCCAAGAAAGAACACCTAGTCCTGCTAATGCGTTTCCGACGGATTCTAGGCATCTCCAGGAGGTTCTGGTGCAAGGATCTCAAAGTCCGCTTGGGTAGATGTTTATTGATCAGAGAGACAATTAATCTTGGGCCGGTATCTTGAATGACTTTGAAGAGTGTACAACCAACTTTGAACAAGGGCTTGTGGCCCTTCGGAAAGATTAACTGGTCATCTTTCATTTGCTTATTACTGAACTTGGCTGTTAATCTGGTACTAATGAGGTGACATAATTACACCAATGGTGCAAACCCATTGAAGGAGAAGGTCTTCTGGAACAACCACAAGTGGCCAAAAGAGAACACTAGAAACTCCTTTTTTCAAGGGGTAAATGAGCGTCTGAGTAACAAAACGTGATTTGCACTGGGGCCCTGAAATTATTGCATAACGTGGAATACAGAATCACAAAAAAATGAAATAATCAACAGAAAGCCCTGGCGAGTCTTCCAAATCTGTGTGCTTTCATGCTTGTTCCAAGCAATGTTTGTAGTAGTATGAATAATATCAATCATAGAAGCGGCCAAACAGATAAAAAAGGGCAACCAGCCCAAGCGCTGACCTTTTTGAGCAGCCCTCGGGCACAATGTGATGGCCCTATGGCCAGTCAGACCCTGGAAGATGTTCCATCTTCACTGTGAGAGGGTGTGTTCTTATGTTTAGTTGAATTTGTCAGGTTGAATATGTTGTGGGAGGGGGGGGCAAGTCACTTGAGCATCTTCTAGGATAGTAGGCATGCCTTGTCTGTCTAAGGGAGGGGGTGTAGGAGCACTGTTATGTGTCGATAATGGCCAATTAATGTATTTTTTGTATTATCATTATGGATATATGTCTTAGTTTTTTCTGTGTTATGCTAGGAATTAGTGTTTATTTTCGTCTGATGTGTGGGTTTCTATAGCGTGGACCCGGCTTCATGGGCGTTGGAGCACAACACAGCAAATTGGCAATTCCGAACTGAGATATTGGCAGCAGATAGATGCATTGCTTCCCTGGTGGAGGCTGCTGCAGAAAGCACTGTGATATCCCAGTCGTTATCATATAAGGCCAGGGCATTGTGGTGAGTGTAGGTATATGCACAGCAGGTGATCCATAACTTCTCAAGGGTGTTGAATATTAAAAGAATGGAACTGAGCATAACAAGGAATATATTGTTATTAAACCATCCATGCACAGTGGCATAGCTAGCCCTCTGGCTGCCCGTAGCGGTCCCTACGTTTGCCCCCTCGCATCGGCACAGTGAAGTGAGGTGGGGGGGTGCTGGCGAGTATTCTCGGTTTGCCGCAGGGCTGGCAAACGCATTGAGGAGCAGGTGGGGCTTGCTGTGCTGCCCAAGAGGGCAGGTAATAGGTGGGGGAGCCGTCCCGAACTCTCATACTGCGTGGTGTGAAACCCCCTCCCACCCCTCCCCCCAGCTACACCATTGTTCATACATCAGGTTTGTTCTTCACATGAAACAGGACCCTTTTGGAAATCGTAGGCAGGGCTTTAAGTGGGCAGGGTCTCACCGGTGCTGAGCACAGGCAGTTTTTTAACCCCTTAAGTGCTGCCGTCGGCCAACGGTCGTCACGGGCACTACCTCCCCAGTGCTGCGCACGACCGTTGGACGTCCAGTTCAGCACCGGATAATGGACAGCGCAGCACTGGGGAGGTTTGTTTACTAGCTTTAAAGGGGTTAAAGGGGGCCTCCAAACATGTCTCTATCGGGCTCTGTTTTGTGCTCTGGCACAGGCGGTCAATTTTTTTCCTGACTGCAGTGACAGCAGGCACATCATGTGCGAGTGCTCACACTGTTCACTTCTCACAATTGGAGAAGTTACGGCATGACGTCATGTCAGGTGAGCGCTGAAGGGGAAGGGAAATCCTTTAAAGAGAGTCAGTCAGTCAATGATACTATTGTACACAATAATTAAAAGTGAGGATTTGAAAGATGCAAAGAATAAAAAACACTGTGTCGTCATTACTCAATTCTCATTAACAATTAAAATAAGAAATACTACACTTATAATCAATGCAGTTTAAAAGTGCTTGGATATTTCATTGAGGAGTGATCAAAAAATAGTGCATGAAAAGTTGCGGTCAGGCCAGTCAGTATTGTGAGAGCCACTCAAGTTGATTCTTGTGTTTTGTCTAGTTCTTTTGCTGCCATTTCCCAAAACGTAATAGCTTTGCAGGACAGTTGCACTGACAGGCCTCCCAGACATTCTGTAACAGCTGCTCCGCATGTCCTTAATTGTTTTTTCCTGAAAATCTCACGAAGGACAATTTTCTAGGTTTCTAGAAGCGAGGGGCAGATGCATAGAAGGTGTAGTAATGTCTCCTCTCCCTGTTCACACAGTCGGCATTCGTTCGTCTGCCATGTGCATTTCCATTTCAGGGTCAGGTCCTTCGTGGGAAAGTGCCCCAACAGTAGCATCGTCAGATAGTGCTTTTTATGATGTGCGAAGTGTTCTGACAAGTATTGTTGTGGGTTCAGCGTCTGATAAGATTGAATCACTGCCCATATAAGTTTAGTTTTTTTGCAAATGCAGTTTTGTCGATTAACAGAGACAATCGTTTGGTTGCCATGTTCGCCACTTTTTTGAACACGGAATAGGAGGTGATTGTTTAAAGAGAGTCATTTTCTCTCTGGATTTCCCTTCTCTTTTTGAAACTCAGGAGCAGCAACGTTGTCGTGGTGTCACTAGGGCTTTAAGTGGATGTTTTTTCAATATTATACACGAGCCATAGTTGCTGCTTATTTATCTTATGCAACTAACAACCACTGACAAAGCCAATAGTCCTGACTGGTTGTAGGTATGATGTTACTTTTAGTATCATATATTTGGATGCAATGACAGAAACATCTTCCTTCACTTCCTGCTACCAATGCCTCCTTGAGTTGCCAGGTCGGAAATTTCTATAATCATTAGAAATGCAATGGGTCCCGCATTTTTCCCACATAGGTGAAACCGATGCATTACCAATGCATGTTTGAGTTAGAGCTACACATAAGTAAATAAGCACTAGCTACCAATGTCCACTGAAACAAGAGTGGGAAATTTGTGGCCAAAATGCTAATGTACGGGAGTCGCGCGAGCGCGTCGACCAAGATGGCCGCCACCGCCGGAGCTCCGTAAGTCTACCGGCCCATTCAGCCGGAAAACGACGAATTTCCTGTCAGGTTTTCTCAGTTTCTAGCGGCGCTTGCATTCATTTACCGTCCCCTACCCGCTGCTTTGGTTTTGGGCGATTTCTTTAAGGAACAGTGCTTCTTCATGCTCCTCGGTCCTTTCCCCTGCCTCGGCTCCAGCTTCTGCCGGCTTGCTCTGCTTGAGGGGCGGAGTGAACACCAGGAAAGGGCCTGACTTTGGCCTGGCCACGCCCACGCTCCTGTTTAGCTGCTGCACCAAGCCTTTTTGCAGTACTTTTGAGGCATTAGTATCCTTTTTCCCATATAATTATTAAAATTTGAGGGGATTTTTATTTTTTTGCACTTTTCTGACGCAAAAGTGTATTTTTTTCTCCTTAAGATGGAAAATAAGAATATGCCTACTAATAAAAGGAAGCAGCAGATATCACCTCCTCCAACTAAGTCTAAGGTTGTTGAATCTTCTGAACCTTCCCTTGCTTTGATTTTTGAAGAACTGCAAGCGCTGCGCCTGAATACAGACGCTATTGCCACTGAAGTGAAAAATATGCGCAAAGATATGGCTTCTATCTCCATGAAGGTGTCTGATAATTCCATCAAAATTCAGGACAATAAAAATAAATTGGACGCTTTTACTCCCTTGGTGAGTCAAATAGTGCCCATACATACTCAACTGCTGGACTTGGAAAACCGTAATAGGCAATACAATCTTCGCATTTTCAATCTTCCTGAAGAGGTTGAGGGATCTGACTGCCGATTATATCTAGAGTCCTTGCTTCCTGGTCTCTTAAACATCAAATTTCCCGAAAAATTTGAAATAGATAAGGCTCACAGAATTCCATCACACAGGAATCCTCGCAACTCTAAGCCCAGACAAATGATTTGCAAGGTTCTGCGACACCATCATTTGGTCCTTATCAGGAAAGCTGCAAGAGACATTCCCTCCCTCTTAGTAGATGGCTGTAAAATTTTTATCCATCAAGATTTTGCTAAGGAAACGGTTGCTATTCGCAAGGAATTTTCCTCTCTTCGTCCACAATTGCGCAGCCTTGGTTTTAAGTATGGTCTATTTGATCCCTCTACGATGAGAATCTGGAAAGATGCCTTTTCTAAATCTTTTCATCGTCCTGATGATTTGAAACTCTTTCTAGCACAACAAGCTTCATCGTCAATCGACACTCATGCTCCAGTTACTTGAAGACGAGATTCTGATTTCTCCTGACATCTATATTTCTCTCTCTTCATGGGCTCCAACGGTTTAACTGGCCATACTTGAGAAACGTGTGTGCGCCTCTATCTTCATATTTATGTTTTTGTTTCTTGTTTGTTCTTCCTTCCTTCCTTTGTGTTTCCCCCCTTTGTATCCTTCCATTTCTTACTCTCAACATAGAGTTACTTTTTCTCTATGGCTGCTTTTCAGTTCCTCTTCCTTGGATTATTTTCCTATTCTTTTCCTTCTAACTCTTCATGGCTAATATTCACTCTATTAAACTTGTTTCGCTCAATGTCAAGGGCCTACGGCATCCAGTAAAACGCACGAAAATCTTGGACTATCTTGGTGCCTGCAAGGCTGACATTTGTTTCCTTCAAGAAACGCATGTTGATGATAAGATTTTGCAATATATGAAGAAAAAATGGGTTGATAATATTGTTTCCTCGCCTGCGTTGGGGAAGAAAAATGGGGTTGCAATTTTCTTTGCAAAACGGTTACACTGTCAAATTCTTAGTAAGTTTAATGATGCAGAAGGTAGATATATTATAGTTAAGGTAAAAGTGTATGACTCAACCTTTTATTTGCTTAATATTTATGGCCCTACGGCCGATGACCCTTTGTTCTGGTCTGCTATAACTACTGAAGTTCTAAAGTTAGGACAAGTTCCTTTGATTGTTGGGGGGGATGTCAATGTGATTATTGATCCGTTATTAGATAGGCTTTCCTCTGCAAAATTTCGCCCTCCTAAAGTTTTTTATGCCTTTAAATCTTTCCTTAAAACCACCAAGTTGGCGGACATTTGGAGAATACACTTTCCTACAGATAAATGGTTTTCTTTTTTCTCTAATTCCCATAATTCTCATTCAAGGATTGATTATTTTTTGATTTCGCCTTCTTTACTCCAATCAGCTGACAATCCTGTTATAGGTAATATTGGGCATATTATCAAGGGGCTTTATCTCCGCATTTTTGGCTTTAAATGCCAAGAAAGCGGAGATAAAATTATCTCCCTATTACCAAGCTGTCGCTAACACCAGTTAGCGACAGCTAATAGGAGATAGTGACCATCTTGGGCCCCGCTTTGCATGTCAGTGATATTTATCACTAATGACATGCAAAGTGGGCGTGCCAAGATGTTAGCGACTGGAAACAGTCGCTAACATCGCTATCTCCTATTACCAACTTTTGGAGATATTCGCGCTAAGCGCGAATATCTCCAAAAGCTAACACCTGCCCAGGAGCAGTTCTTAGCCATGTTATCCAATGGGAGGTGGATAACATGGCTAAGAGCATTTGCTCGATAATGCATGAATATCGCTGACTTTTCAGCGATATTCATGCATTGCGGCCGTTTTTTATCGCATTTGCGATAAACCTTGCTAATAGCAAGGTTTATCTGCGATAAAAATCGCCGATTTGCGGCGATAATTTTTGTCTCTAAACAAGTTAGAGACAAAAATTCTCTCTATTGCTTGGTAATATGCCCAATTGACATTTCGGACCATGCTTTAATCTCCTTTGTTTTAAATGTCTCCTCTACTTTTCCCAAACAAAATAGGTGGCGTATGAACACGACTGTTGTACTTAATGACACGCATAAACCTAAACTATTGCAAGCTGTCCAGGACTATTTTTCATTTAACCCTGATGGTTCAACTTCACTTGTCAATAGATGGGATGCGTTTAAGGCTTACATTAGAGGTACCACAATTTCTATCATGGCCCATGCTAACAAGCAATTTCACTCTAAAGTTAGACTTTTGGACATACAAATTGCCACATATGAACGTTTATTTATTTCTTCTAATAATCCTATACACAAATTTAAACTGCAAAAGCTTTGTTATGAATTTAATGCTCTACTTAGTACTAGAGCGGGGATTCAACTTGCTAAATCCAATGCTAAATTTCGCTTTAATGCCAACAAGTCTGGGAAACTCCTTGCCAATTATTTACGTATCAAGAAGGATAAGACCCAAATAACCTCGATATGTGGTGCTAATGGCCAAGTTGCTATTTCCCATAATGACATTGTCCAAGAATTTTTATCCTTTTACTCTACCTTATATAGTAAGCCTGATTTCTGTGATGATTCTTTCATTGATTCATTTTTAACTAAATGTAATTTACCTCAAATCTCTCCCTCCGATAGATCAACTTTAGATTCCCCAATTACCTGTGATGAGATCTTACTAGCTATTAAGTCCCTTCCTAAGAATAAATCCCCAGGCCCGGATGGTATCCCAGCTGAATTTTATAAGGAATTTGATTCTCACCTCTTACCTTATTTAAGTGCCCTTTTTTCCCACTTTGGTTCCTCTGGTACTATTTCGGGCTCCTTTACGGATGCTTTAATCGTTGTTCTACCAAAACCTGATAAGGACCCTACCCTGGTTTCTAATTATCGCCCCATTTCCATAATACACCAGGATTGTAAGCTTTATGCTAAAATCCTTGCCACTAGATTGGCTCCTATTCTTCATTCCATCATTCATCCAAATCAATCTGGTTTCATGAAAAACAGACACTCTGCAAATAATACCAGAACGCTTTTACACGTTATTGAACAAAGCTCTCACCTTACTTCTCCTGCAGGAGTGATGGCTTTAGATGCAGAAAAAGCATTTGACAAAATTCATTGGCAATTTTTATTTAAAACTTTGTTGTCTTTTAATTTTGGTTTCCATTTTATTCGTATGATTTCAGCCTTATATTTTGCTCCTACTGCTCGTTTGTTCATTAATGGTCAAATTTCTACTCAATTTCCACTTTTCAGAGGTACTAGGCAGGGTTGTCCCCTTTCCCCACTGTTATTTTTATTAGGAATTGAGCCTTTTCTTAATTATGTTCGATATTGTGATACTATTCAAGGTGTTATGATTAATGATGTCATTGTTAAAGCATTAGCATATGCAGATGATGTGTTATTGTTTATTAACAATCCTCTCTCCTCTGTTCCTTCCCTCTTAGACATTATTGCACAATATTCTGTAGTTTCAGGTTACAAGTTAAATGTCAGTAAAACTGAATTTTTTCCTTTAAATGCTTTTTGTACACCGGATATGCTACCAAACGCAGATATTCTTTGGCAAAGCACTAAGCTTAAGTACTTGGGTATTTTATTTGCTCCTTCATTGCCTGCTACATTAAAACTTAATACGGATTTTATCCTTGGATACATTAAAGACAAAACATCCAAATGGTCTCCCCTTCATCTCACATGGTGGGGGAGAATGGAGACTATAAAAATGAATATTGCACCTAAAATTTCTTACTCTTTGGCTATGATTCCCACTCAGCTTCCTCTCAAATTTTATAAAGATGTTGATAAACTGCTATCTAAATTCCTTTGGTCCAACAAAGTTCCTCGCATCGCTTACAGGAAATTAAAACTCCCCAAGTCCCAGTTAGGATTTGCCCTTCCTGACTTTTACCTTTATCATAAAGCTTTTATCTTAAAACAAAGCTTGTTGTGGTTTTCCAATTCACATGTGGTCAAACCTCCAATATGGTTAGATATTGAAACCTCAATTGTACGCCCCTTTACATTGCTCTCTTTGATGTCAATGTCCTCTACTTCTAAAGTTGTTCATAAGTCATCCATAATTAAATCTTCTAGATTAATACTTAATGATTTAGACTCTAATTTTGAATTACCCTTGCTCTCTACAGTCCACTTGTCTTTATGGCACAGTGCCCTACTTAAATTAAATAGAAACATTACTTTCTGGTCCTCGTGGATATCAAAAGGAATTTTATATCTTGAAGATGTCTATTGTAACGATGCCTTTGTTCCTTTTGAACAACTACAGTTAAAGTTTGGTATCCCGGCTTCTGATTTGTCAAAATACCAATCTTTATGTAACTCTATTTTAGACTCCTTTCCCAAGGGTATTCCCTCGTCCACCACTAATGACCTCTTGATTTATCTTACGGCTGTTACGTCATCTTCCAAAGCTGTCTCTGTTTTTTATAAAAAAACTTTCTACATTCCAGGGATCCAATGTTGGGCTTATATCATCTTTTTGGAACACAGAACTTTCCATCTCCCTATCAGATGATTCATGGTCCTCAATCTGGCTCAACAGCATCTCCGGTTGGCTTCCGGTGTCCCTTTACCAGACTAACGCTTATATTTTATTTAACGCTTTGTGGACTCCATCTCGATTAAGTCATGCCAAATTGATACCATCTGATGTTTGTTGGCACTGCAAGTCAAAGTTAGGATCACTTCGTCATATGTTATTTGAATGTACAATTATTATGAAATTTTGGATGGATGTTTGGAATGTTATTCTGAAAATTTTACCTTTACAGGATGATATTTCCTATGCTGTGTTAATATGCAAATCGGTTGCCCTTTCTCATCCCCTTAATGATTCAGAGGCAAAGTTATTTAATTTCTTAATTACAGCTGCTTTAAAGTCCATTACTTTTTGTTGGAAAGACGCTTCTTCTCTTTCATTGCATGCTTGGTGGTCCTGGATTACCTTTACAAGAAGAGGAGCTCAACTGTCTCTTAAAGGCGTTATTCACAATTCGCAGTCATTTCAATCTTTTTGGTCGCCTATTGATTCGTATGTTCTACAATGATATGTTTAATATGATTTTCTATCTCTTGATGTTTCATTTTTCTTTAGCTGCCATCTTTGTTAGATTTACTCATCTAGTAGCTCTACATGTTATGATTTTTATGATTCTATGATATCTTTATTCCCATATCCTCCTTTCCTTTTCCCCCCATTTCCCTTTCTCTTCATTTTTGGTTTATTGCATTTTATATGTATCAATTACTCAATTACGCATGTACAAATTATTCTTTCTGTATTGTACTTGTTTATTTCTTTTGTTGCTTGAAATTCAATAAAACCGATTTGAACTACAAAATGCTAATGTACGCTTGCCATCCTTTACCTTGCACCGAAGTGGATGCCTACTTCTGCCCCAAGAGCACTACGGAGTGCGCGCTTCAAAATCAGGTTGGTTTGAGGGAGACAAAGCGCTCACCACACAGCGCCTTCATAGAGCTCCTTCTTGAAGAGGGGAGCACTATCCACAAACTGCATGCCTCTGTCAAAATAGGGGAAGCACTCCTCACCTTGGTGCCACAAGTGATGCACCTAACACACGCTGAACATAGAGCAACTACGGCACATGTGTGTGCGTGTAGAAGAGTAAACTTACAGTTCTGAAGCAATTTAGATCACTGTTCGGGAAAGTCTCCCGTCCAGGGGTCTGTGCCACACAGAAGCTGCTACCCTAGCACTCCTCCCCAAGTAAAGAGGGATGAATGCTGGCAAATCGGCAAGTAAAGCAACATGCAGTCTGCGGGACGCACAAAGATGCTATGGCGGGTGGGCCATTACGGCTCAGTAATTGCACCCCAGCAATGTTGTTTTTTCCCTGTACCCTCAATAAGGATCACTTCATTATCTACCTCCGCCTCCGGCGATAAGTGCTTTTTATTTAAAGTGTGAAAACACAAGCATTCCGTAGGCCAATCCTCCACAAGCGCCGTTCCTCCCAACCGAACACGGGCCGAGAGGTTAAATAGAAATAGTGCGCTGCAACCAGCATAGAGCGGCAGGAAAGAAAGAGTACATGTAAGAGGGCCTGTCGCCATGGGAGGGAGCCAAGCACACAAAGGAGGAACAAATTAAACTCTTGCACCAATGAAAAGCCAGTATTTTACAACGTCACACAAAATAACAAATGGAAAGCATGGGTGTGCCAAAAGCTAACACAAGGGAGTATAGCATGCCTCACAGAGCAGTGACAGCACGCTGCAGCTAGGCTCGACCTGTTTATGCGCGCTTGCAGGATTTCAAAACACATAAATAAAACGCAATGTCATTTACAATGCCAATAGCTCAAACTCTCGCAAATGCGAGGCCTATTGCATTGTTAATGCTTGTTTTTATTACGTGAGTAGATGTGACCAAGTAACCGAGCTACTAACCTGGGTTCTAATTCCTTCGTGAAATCTGATTAAATCACTTAATCTTCCTGAACCTAACGTTGTAAACATAGCATGATATGTGAATGTGTAATTCACATATATCAAATCATCACTAGATACACAGGATTGGTTCTGCGCTCTACCTTGCCAGGTATATTTATGCTATGTGAAAATCCTTTCCTGTACACATTACTACATCAGCACAGTACCTGTGAATCACATTCAAGTCTCCAAGATGTTAAGAAAAAATCCATGTTTAAATCTATTTGAAGACAGCAGAGAGATCAAACTGGGTGTAACCCATCCTGTCCGCAAAAGATATTGCTCATACAATGACCTCAATTGTACAGCTCACACGAGACACAGATTACGTGACACGTGAAGACAACTGTGTAGCAAACAAAAGGGAAGTTGACTTGTTGGTCAACAGTGGCCTAAAATTGACAGATCAAAAGAGCGCGTCTCCAAAAATGGGGCCCCATGCTCTACCATGAGGCAACAGAGAAAATGCATGAAGCACAGGATGGATTTATTAAGGAAATTGTGCAGAGCAATAAGGTGTGAGGTCAGAGTGACCCAATGGGTCAGGATGTACACCTCTTGAATTATCAATATCCCTCACTGAGGAGACATTTTTTCCTTCTTCATCCAAGAAAGACCTAAGATGGAAGATCAAGTGTGAGCAATTTTATGATCCATAACAAGAAAGTACATCAAATTCCAGTTAAATGACCTGAATTTAACAGAGAAATATTGAGTAATGGACATGCATAGGTTGTGCAAAAAAGAGGTGACAAATGGCCGATTAGTGTTTTTGCTAACTCCCTCAAATATTTTTGTGTCAAACAGCCTACTTTCAGACCTGAGCCTGAATGCAATTTGATGTATTTGCATAACACTCATTTTAATATTAAGCAGCACAAACGAGGCTGATCTACAGTGACACACCAATGGGATCGTGTCAGGTGCTCTCAATTTGATGCACAGTAAACCTCTCATCACTCAGACGTCACCACAGGGCAAACGGAGGCCAAGCTATAAATTGGGCCTTAAGTGAATGGCTTTGAATCAAAGGATTTTGAGGCAAGGCCAGGATGGGAGTCTAGAGTCTCGTGTTGGAGTTAAGTAGCTCTAGCCACTAGGTCACACCTTCTCTCTTATTCCCCTCCAGGCATCTATACTTCTGATTGTGAAAGCCCCTCACTGGTCTTTTAATGCACGTTCCAGCAGGGACTGCAGTGCTGAGTAGTTGATAAATGCTTTTGTTTCTTAAGCAAGAGCCCTCAAACTCTCACGTTAAGAGTGCTTCCTTGCAGGAGCCAGGGCCGGTGCTAGGCAATGGCAGCGTGGGCAGCTGCCCAGGGCCTCACACTCAGCCCACCAGCATGGGGCCACGCACTGGTGATGTGTCCTGCCGGTTCCCTGGCGATCCATTTCAAAGAAAGGTGTCGCCTTTCTTTGAAATGGAGCCCCCCCCCCCCTTGGCCTCGCAGGGATGGTATCTGGATACATAAGGGAGGGAGACGCTCCCTTCAATTGAAAGGAGACCCATTCACAGACACTGTGGGGGGGCCATTGTCCATCATTTTGACGCCCCCATAGTTTTAACTTTTAGCCCACAAGCAATTCTCACACCTATCAGACTGAAGGTGTGAGAAATGCTTGTGGGGTCAAAGTTAAAACTCTGGGGGGGGCGACAAAATGCTGGACAATAGGCCTCCCACAGTGTCTGTGAATGGTCTCCTTGCAAGGGGCCACTTATCTACATTAGAGGGGCCTCCCACATTCTCTTTTAGCCCAGGGCCTCGCAAATCCTAGAACCAGCCCTGGCAGGAGCAACCGGAGGACAGAGTGAGGCAACCGGTGGGTAAAACCACAGGGACAGGCACTCTTGTGAAACACGTTTTTGTAATAGCGACGCCTCTCTGCACGCACTGGCACTGTTTAGCACACACAACTCTTGCTGAAAACCTTCCGTTTCACTGGCTAGTTTGTGGAATTGCGAAGATGAACGACTGACTAAGGTGGTGAAGCAATCTATGGACTCTTTATTTATGATGTGTTTTTGTTTACATGAGGCTGACGCGTCAGTTCAAGCTAAAAAGATCGTGAATTTCTTTACACGCTCACAAAGATAAACTTCTGTCGGATGGTCAAGATGTGTAACTACTTCCAGGCACCTTTTCATCCATTCCAGAACTGACCCGAGGCGCTTGGCTTGACAGGAGGCGCTAGGCTCAAAAATGCACTGATTTGCCCAAGTGTGGGCTTTGCTAAAGGTTCTGTTGAAGCATTCTGGGATAATCATCATTTTGTCCAGGTATGAAAATTGGTGCACCTGGTAATATTCATATATTCATAATGCTGAGCGATTGTTGGGGCACCGCTATACATCTGTGTGCATTAAATTGTAAAAATGTACATGAATGTAAACATGTAAAAGACCATTGAACAGTTTGAGCGCTAGTGTAAATAAATGTATATATTTCTACTGCTACTAGATAAATATTTCTATCGTTTATCCGTGAAGAGCAAACTAGATTAAACATTTCCAGAAATGCTGACTACTACATAGCAAACAAGGGCTATTAAGGCACCAGATTTACATTTTGAATGACAAGTTTACATTTTTTGAAAAAGACAAAATTATTGCATCATTTTTTCCTAGATGCAGTACCTTATTTTTGTAATGAAGACTACATTCATTTCTTAAGTAATTGATCTGGTTCCACCATTTTATTGATAAGGATACGTTTAGGTTATATGGGACTAATCATTAGTTGGCGATGAAGCTAAAAGAAATCGCCCAGTTTTGTGAAAATTAATTTTGAGATACTTAATTTAGGTTTTAGTAACCCACACGTCATGAGTTCGCAAGGTTGGTGTCTGTCGGTCCATATGCACTCTATCTGGGGTATGAGCAACACCTGCTACAATACAAATGTTCCCTGTAAAATGTTCAGGTGCTCTTGAAAGATCAGATATCGAAAGACGAAAAACACCGAAGAGAAAGGGAAATTATAAAACAAAGCAAAGAATAAGAGAGTGCGTGGCCTGGTGTCCTGCGACTAGGAAACAGGCCTCAAAGATGCAGATTGCTCTGCATGGTAAGTCTGAGCGGCTGTGCTGCCGGGTTTCACGACAAAGAGGAAATGACCACCAGGGATTCGGTCGGTGGTCCAGCACAGCAGGGGGCGGCGCAGGAGGAGCACCGGGTGTAGGTGCATTAACAGAGGTGAGGCCACAGCAAGAACTGGGCTCCTGTAAATATGGCATCTCTTACTTCATTAGACCAGCAGCGGCTCTTGCATCCCACCAGGGGTTATGGCAAGGTGGTGGTTCTTCTACCCCAGCAGGGGCGGGTCACAATGCCTGGGGTGACCCAGGGCTGGTTCTAGGATTTGCGAGGCCCTGGGCTAAAAAGAAATGTGGAAGGCCCCTCTAATGTAGATAAGTGGCACCTTGCAAGGAGACCATTCACAGACACTGTGGGAGGCCTATTGTCCAGCATTTTGTCGCCCCCCAGAGTTTTAACTTTGAGCCCACAAGCATTTCTCACACCTTCAGTATGATAGGTGTGAGAATTGCTTGTGGGCTAAAAGTTAAACCTATGGGGACGCCAAAATGATGGACAATGGGCCTCCCACAGTGTCCGTGAATGGGTCTCCTTTCAATTGAAGGGGGCGTCTCCCTCCCTTATGTATCCAGATATCATCCCTGAGAGGCCCTGGGAGGGGGGGCTCTATTTCAAAGGTTCTGAAGGTTCTTTCGGAGTCTTTGACCGTGAAGTCGTGTCTACTCGCTATGCACCTTTCTCCTAAACCTGTCCCTTCGAACAGCCTCACACAGAACCTTCCCGGCTAATTCTGTTGACTCCGGGTGAACACGAGACACCCACGGATGAAACTTGTTTTCCCAAATCCTTAAGAAGATGGTTTACAAAGATGCACTCATCGAGTGCGGAACACTTAATGGACCCGTGTGTCATGACGCAGGCACCTGAGAGCTTGGCACCGGGGCACAGGCTTTAATAGCCGTGCCACCCTTCGATTATTACCCGAGCATAACTCTAGGTATCAGTGCACGTTTTCGTGTCTGCAATACACGAGGCTGCCGACTGTTCTGGAAAACTCATGTATGTGCCTAGCGCTTGATATTAGCTTTAAAGCGCTCTCATTCTAGGCAGGAAAGAAACTGCGACACGAGTAGACACAGTGACTGTGCACAAAATAACAACATTCATGTCAAATGGAAACATGGAATTAAATCTTTATCCAGGTTTCACTGTCATTGACACAGAACAAGTTCTATCTGGGAATCGATCACAGTAGCATGTGGTCCACAGATATCAGAGACATAAAATGAAATCGTGTCATCTCTTCCACCAGCTCCGTTATCTCACGATTTTCCTGAAAGCACCAAATAGGTTTCTTTTATCACATGCAATAGGTTACCATCTTCCTCCTCTATCTTGATTCCCGCTCCTTGCCCTGGTGGCAGGAGAGCCGATCCATGCTCAGTTTGGTAACTTTGAAAGACCACTAAGCACGTAAATATTAACAACTCGCCCTCTTTTCTATTTCTTGTTTTTTTAGAATTTCCTTTTCTTTTTTTCCGTGTGTATTTTGAAATTGGCTCGCTTTCCCTCTTTTAGGCTTTGTTTCCCATGACTCTCTTATTAGGTTTTCTATTCCTATGTCTCTTCCTTCTCCCCTATATCTGCTATGATAGTCCCATGGGTTGAGCACCTGTAACAGAGTTCTTTGTGTGAACCGCAGGATAATATTGCATGTACCCTACCAGAAGTTATCGGAGCGCTTTACATGATCACCAGGTGCATTACAGACGGAGGCATTTTTTTTAAAGGCACTGGGAGATTAAGTGATTTACCCAGAATCACAGGATGTTTGATCCTCCAGTCAGACTCGAACCCGGCTCCCCACCTTCAAAGTTTGCCGCTCGTTTCTTTATTTCCTTTTCTCCGGTCCGTGTATTCGATTATCCCTCCGATTATTATTTACGATTTTTAATTATGTTTCCTTTAATAATTTCCAACATTCTGCCCGTTCTTCTCAGTGGCATTCTCTTTTCAACCCCCAGACTATTTTGTGTTTCTCCGGTCCGCCTCGTTCACCCCCTGCCCGGCCACACCCCTGCCCGGTGGTACTTACCATGTACTCTGCCCGGTCCGCGCGACCTGCCCTCTGCCCTGTGCGGTCTCTGCGGCTCTGAACCCCCTGCCTTGTCTTCACGCGCCAGGAAAGAAGTGACAGCAGCGGGTGCGTCACGCGTGCGCAACACGGGGAAGCGGGAGAGGCCACCGGAGAGGAAGTGCCCCACGGAGGGGGTTGAGGGGGGTATTGAGGGAGGGGTGGAGAGAACGACGATCAGGGGTTTGGGCTGAACTTTCCAAATTTTGCTGGAAGCGACTTCTTTAGTATAAATATAATTACAAGTAAAAAGAGAAACACAGCTGTTTTTCCTACTGCCCTGCCTTAATAAATCGTTCCCAAACTTCTCAAGCTGCACCTGACAATGAATTATTTCCATAGCTGCCCCTGGGTTCGGCGTCTGTTTAGTACACATATGTAGTGCATCGTTTGCGAACAGTGGCTCGTTGTCGTATCATAATGGGCTGCGCTGGCTCCGGCACTTACAGTGCATAAAGTCAATCCATTTACCCGCTATTTCCCTGAGTTGGAGCGTTACTTTCAGACAGCACGGCTGTCGGACACATAGTGCCAATATCGGCAACACTCCCCATCCCTCCCACAGCAATACTTTAGAGAAATAATTAGACACAACACATTTTTAGTAGAGAAAATTGCTGCAGGTTTATTTGAATAACAAATATGCCAACATGGTGGGTTATCTTACGGGCGATCCCAGGGCAGGCAGCCCCTCGCCACCTGCCCACCTGATGAGCCAATCTACTTGGTGGCCCTCGCCAACAGGTGTTTGTCGATTTTGGGGGAGGGTCTAGTCCCTCTCACCGGCGGACCGCCAGTCCACCCCTAACTCACGCCCCTCCCAGTTCCGGGGGGGTGGAGAGTTGCAGGCAACCCCCGTTTGCTCAGGTCCACAACCGCCCGAAGGACTAACGGGGCGCCGTCGCTCCTCCAGGGTCCAACGTGAGGACCTCCCTGGGGATTTCGGCTTTCGCACCATTACTGTGCTCCTGCAGAGGGTACCCTTACTGTACCTTACAGCATCTGGATCGCCCTGTAACTCCGCCACAGCACTGGGTGTGGCCACTGTTACCCCAGTGCACCCCACCATGATAGACCTAGTTACCTATCCCCTGCTGATTCCAAGGCCTCCTGCATGGCTGCCCGCTATAAGGCGGGGGAATTCACATATGTTTATTGTTACTCAACTCCATGCTACTCTATTCTTGACTTCAGAAGACTGAAATGCTGAACCCGCCTCGAAGCGCTGCGGTGAGGATGCCTCAAGACAGACCCACTCAGACAAGCACTACCTTCACCAATGTAACTGCGCTGCCCCACAGGGCCTCCAATCACTGCAAACGGGCCCAGCCCTTCGCCAGGGATGGCCACCTCACAGAGGCCTGTGCGGTGACAAGGCCACCCAATAGACAATAAAGACCCGCGCTACACACTAAGAACAAATTCGCTATCCTTACGGGCCACACCGTGCCGGCCAGCCAACACGAGACAAAGGCCTAGTTCCCCAGCGAGGTCGCAATCTATTTGCCCGGGATCCCGCTCCGGGGACAAGGCCGACCAATTCTTCCAAAACAAGCGCTACCCCTGCGCAGAAGAAAAGCACTCCCTCAAGAGGCGTCAAAGCGCAGTAGCAAGAGGCCTAACCCATAGACAGCGCCGCGACATGGCGCCTAGGTGGAAAGACCTAATAGAACATCGCTACCTAATATAATGAAAGCGTCAGCATGACTCCCTCAAAGCGCTGTTGCCAGCCTTTACCCCTCATTGATATCGGCGACATGTCGCGTGGGGAGGTACTGCGGCCGAAACTCGCGTGGTCGTCGGAACTCTTTCAAATATACCGCATCCGGTCCTGTGCCAACGCCCCCGTAGGCCCAGGACTATCTCCCCCGCTATGGATGGGGAGTGTTTGTCTCAGTTTACTTTGACCTGCAAATATCTGCCTGGCGCACGTCGCGACCCCCGAAGACAAGTGCCGCCAAGACTGGTTTCAGTGAGCGCCATTCTACCCAAATGTCTCCCATGCTCCGCCCACCGCCGCAGCCTCCATAACGCTGCACCTTTACCTACAAAGATGGTCGCAGCTGGGGGAAAATAATCACCATACGCTGTTGAACCATAAATCCACAATGTGGGAGATAACCCGTCAGAATGTACGGAAGGGGGGCACCACCACGCCGCACAATACCACTCTCGCTCCATGATCATGAGCCAGCCAGACGGACCGGACATCCCCAGCCCCAACTCCTGCCCAGCACGGAGCCACAGACAGAAAGGGGGAGACCTATGGCTACGGTGCCCACACACTCACCGGAACAACCTGACGCCAGACCAAGATACGACGGCATCGTCAGGACGAACCAAAGAGTGTCAGGGCAGCAAGAGAAAGAGGGTGCTCAGAGTGTGGGAGAGGTATAAGTACCTCTCCCGCCACCCTCTCCTGCCCGGAAGTGACGTCGGCCTAGGGGACCCTCGAGGATCCCGAACACTGGGAGGCTGACTCGTCGTGTGCCATTCTGTGGCACTAAGTGGGGCCGCCCTCTTAGGAGGGCTCCCTGCGTAGGCCCGGGGCAGCCCTGCAGTGCAAGTAGTGCCTCTTTTGAGCTGCGCTCTCCGGAAATAGGCACATAAAAAGAGGCGCTCAGGTGTTCCATAAGAGAGTGCGCACTTTAAGTTAATTCAATTAAATTAAATATAACTTTAATTTGTCTAGAAACAATAAGCCATAAAAGTACATAGAAATATTATATCTAGCTGTAATCTCACATAAAAAGTTAAAATAGTCATAAATTGATTTAAAAAAAGTTAAAAAAAGATACGTAAAAGACTTAAGAGATCTAAGAAAGACACCTCAATAGAACTTCAAATATCCAAGCCTTAGATAAGCAGCAGGGAATACAAATTGAACTAATTTCAATGCTCAATTACAGGATTAAGGGCAGGAGCTGCATTTGAGGTAGCATAAAGAGGAGATATAGAGAGATCAAAAACCTCAAATAGGGTCTGTCTTGCACTCCTACTGTCCCCTATTAAACAGCCCAGCATACCTGCCATGTTCTATGTAATAAGCCAGAACTGCGCTTATACATATAACAGACTAGGTCAAGAAAGTATTTCTTGCACGCACTTGATGATTGTGAACCCCCTAGCTAGGCATCATCTCACAATTCATGGACTCACCTGGACATTAGTGATCCGGACACCAGGGTCACAAAGAGTGAGTGCAGTTTGTGCCCCAACTCATCTGTAATAGTGCGGGGTGCACGAATCAGTGGGTGCGTGGTTTACAATGGATCACACAGGAATGGGGAGTCACACACAGTTTGTGATTCCACCGTTTACAGAAGAAATTGACAAGTTGAGTAGAATGCTTCTACAATATGCTGCAGGTTCTCATGACATTACAATTGGCTCATAATAAGATTCCCATCCAAAGCCTCAGGCACACTAGTCAGTAGGGAAGAGCTTGGCGGGAGTTAGCGTGATACTTCATGAATATAAACTACGGGGGTCAGTCTAAAAGAAGGCACAAGCTGTGCCTATCACCTTTGCCCCTTGACCCAGCCTTCATCTCTGGCTTGAGTTGGTGAAGTTGCACTGGTCATTACTCGATTAATGCTCTGCAGCGGTGGTTTCCAGTTGACTTTGTGGCCATCAGAGTACAAGAGCCTAGGACCAGAACGAATGAAGAGAGGCAGCTCATTCGATACCTTGGCGGTGCAAATGAAAAAAACTCTTCCTCTTCCTTGATTTTTAAATCTAGGAGCAGTCAAGGTTCTTGGGCCAGAAGACCAAAGGGTTTGATTGAATATGTACAACGTGAATGTCTGTCTGAAATGAGAAGTGCAGTATTGTGAAGAGCCTTGAAAGGTGTGCACAAGGATTTCAATTTGATCCTCTTCCCGACCGGTAGCCAGTGAACTTTCTGGATTACTGATTTGACAGACTTTGGGAGTACCGGAGGGGAGTACTGCAGCAGCATTTTGAGGCACGTGCAGCTTATTAAGATGTTGCTGCTACATCTTTAGATAAAGACTGATGCAATAATACAGCCTTGATAGGATAAGGGAGGACACAACTGTTTTCTGGAATTCTACAGGAATTAATCATAGGATCTTTTTGATCATCCTAAGAATGAAAAAAGTAGAGGTCGTCTGGGAATTGAGCTCGTCTCCAGAGGAGAGTTTATTTTGGAATGATAACTCCCAGGTTTCATCTTTCTTAACAGGAATGGGCAGTTGACCCAATTCTGCTGGCCACCAAGATGGGGACCAAAAAGAGGGAATGTTGCCAAATAAGATACCTTCCATTTTGTCAGAATATAATTTTAGGCAGTTGTTTCTCATCCATTTCTTTGAAAAGATTTATATAGCGCTGGATAGACCTGGAGGTATCAAAGCGCTTTACATGAGGAAGAGCATTGTTTCAGAGCATAGTTACCAGTTACATAGTTACAAGTTACACAGTTTAAGAGCATAGTTACAAATTGCCGGAGCTGTGTTACATGCATTAAAAACATACCAGTTACATAGTTACAAGTTACACAGTTTAAGAGCATAGTTACAAATTGCCGGAGCTGTGCTACATGCATTAAAAACATATACGAAAGGGAAAAAGCAGGCAAGGGTAGAGATTCAGGGGACAGGACAGGAGCAGGGGAGGTAGGCAAAGAATGAAAGAGGGAAAGAGGTGGGGAGGGTGAAGGAAACATAACGGGAGAGGAGGAAAAAACATGAGAATGGTGTTATTCCTACACCTCTGCTGTGTGTGGCTCCCTTTACGCTGTGGATTCTCTCAGAGGGGTCTCTGAAATTCCAGGGCATAAATACTGTATCCCTCCCCAACAAGGGGAGAGGGAGTGCTTTGGCAAGGGGCGCCATTCCCACCCCTCTGCTGTGCGTGACTCCCTTGACGCTGTGGAGTCTCTCAGGGGGGTCTCTGAGATTCCAGGGGATAAATGCTGGATCCCTCCCTAACAAGGGGAGAAGGAGGCTTTGGTAAAGGGCACACACCATGGTGGTAACTTTAGGGATAATGGTGTATTGCTTGGTAAAACAGTTTTATAATCCGCCCATGGGGGATAGTGAGAGGACAATCAGAAGATTCCATCCTCGTGGGGGAAGGTTATTTGATTGTGTGCTCTAAGTTGATTCCGCCTCCCACACCGTTCACATAGAGGACTTTGTGTCAAGGTTAAAACACAAGGGTGGTGGCCATCTTGAGGACATCATTTCTCCTGCATCTGGGCTTCAGAGGTAAATGTTGTGTACTGCAAGCATTAACTCTCATCAGAGTTACAGGTCACAAGTTCCTACTTTGACTTCTTGTGCCTTTGGACGTTGTTCTCTAGCAGCTGACATTGAACCAGTTATTGCACCAAATGACCAAACACCAAAATCAGCTGGGAATATTCTCCAGTCTGTGCTTGTTAAACTTATTCAAGTGTGTTGTGTTTATAGGTTTTATCACTAATCCCTGTAGTCAGCTGTAAATCCTTCCCACAACACTTCCAAATCCACTACAAAGGTATGGTTTCTCCTCTGTTTGTGTTTGTGTAGTGCACTTGAATGGCTTTTTCCCTATGTGGGTTCGCTGATGATTTCTTAATGTTGAAGGGGCACTAAAACTACTTTCGCATTCATTGCAATGGTAGGGTTTTCAGCTGTGTGTGTATGCTGATGTCTTTGTATTTTTGATAATTGGCTAAAGCACTTAACACACTCACTGCACTTGAAAGTTTTTTCCCCTGGGTGTGTTTGCTGGTGATTCCTTAATGTTGAGGAATGACTAAAACTGTTCCCAAATTCATTGCAATCAGATGGTTTTTCCCCTGCGTGTGTTCGCTGATGTCTCTGCAGAGTTGATAACACACTAAAGATCTTCATACATTCACTGCACTGGAATTACTTTTCCCCTGCATATGTTCGCTGATGACTTCTGAGATTTGAGGAATCACTAAAACTACTTACACATTCATTGCAATGGTATGGTTTTTATTTATTTATTTATTTAAACGATTTGTAGAGCGCACAAATACCCTTGGGTGTCTCGGCGCTCCCCAGTGTGTGTTTGTTTCTGTTTTTGTAGGTCCAATAATCGACTGAAGCTCTTCACACATTCACTGCAATGCTATGGTTTTTCTCCTGTGTGTGTTCTAAGCATGGGCGAATTTTGCGAATTCGCGACCCGCGAATTTGCGGATTTGCGAATTTGCAATTCGCAAAATTCGCGAATTTGCAATTCGCAAAATTCGCAAATTTGTGCGAATTTGTGGATTTTTTTATTTTTGCGTGTTCACGGGGCTCTTGGCGTGTTCGCGGGGTGCTTTGCGTGTTCGCGGGTTTTTTTGTGCTAGACCGCAATGCGCCCTCTGGTTCATCACTGCCACCCTCTCGTTTTTTTTGTGCCCTTCTGCCCTCTGCCCCACTCGTTTTTGTGCCATTCTGCCCTCTGCCCCACTCGTTGTTGTGCCCTTGTGCCCCTTGCCCCACTCGTTTTTGTGCCATTCTGCCCTCTGCCCCACTCGTTGTTGTGCCCTTGTGCCCCTTGCCCCACTTGTTTTTGTGCCATTCTGCCCTCTGCCCCACTCGTTGCTGTGCCATTCTGCCCTCTGCCCCACTCGTTGTTGTGCCCTTGTGCCCCTTGCCCCACTCGTTTTTGTGCCATTCTGCCCTTTGCCCCACTCATTGTTGTGCCCTTGTGCCCCTTGCCCCACTCGTTTTTGTGCCATTCTGCCCTCTGCCCCAATCATTGTTGTGCCCTTGTGCCCCTTGCCCCACTTGTTTTTGTGCCATTCTGCCCTCTGCCCCAATCGTTGTTATGCCCTTGTGCCCCTTGCCCCACTCGTTGTTGTGCCCTTGTGCCCCTTGCCCCACTCGTTGTTGTGCCCTTGTGCCCCTTGCCCCACTCGTTTTTGTGCCATTCTGCCCTTTGCCCCACTCGTTGTTGTGCCCTTGTGCCCCTTGCCCCACTCGTTTTTGTGCCATTCTGCTCTCTGCCCCACTCGTTGTTGTGCCCTTGTGCCCCTTGCCCCACTCGTTTTTGTGCCATTCTGCCCTCTGCCCAATCGTTGTTGTGCCCTTGTGCCCCTTGCCGCACTCGTTTTTGTGCCATTCTGCCCTCTGCCCTACTCGTTGTTGTGCCCTTGTGCCACTTGCCCCACTCATTTTTGTGCCATTCTGCCCTCTGCCCCAATCGTTGTTGTGCCCTTGTGCCCCTTGCCCCACTCGTTTTTGTGCCCTTGTGCCCCTTGCCCCACTAGTTTTTGTGCCATTCTGCCCTCTGCCCCAATCGTTGTTGTGCCCTTGTGCCCCTTGCCCCACTCGTTGTTGTGCCCTTGTGCCCCTTGCCCCACTCGTTTTTGTGCTTTTCTGCCCTCTGCCCCAATCGTTGTTGTGCCCTTGTGCCCCTTGCCCCACTCATTGTTGTGCCCTTGTGCCCCTTGCCCCACTCGTTTTTGTGCCATTCTGCCCTCTGCCCCAATCGTTGTTGTGCCCTTGTGCCCCTTGCCCCACTCGTTTTTGTGCCATTCTGCCCTCTGCCCCACTCGTTGCTGTGCCCTTCTGCCCTCTGCCCCACTCTGTGACCTTCTGCCCTCTGCCCCACTCCTGTTTTATTTTAGAATGGCGCCGGCAAGCTGCCAGCGCCATTCTAAAATAGTTACTAAGTTAGCTTCATCAGGAAGCACTAATAGATAAAATAAACCAGGTGCTCGAGCACCTGCATTTTATCTTTTAGTGCTTCCTGTTGAAGCTAACTTAGTAACTATTTTAGAATGGTGCTGGCAGCTTGCCGGCGCTGTTCTAAAATAGTTACAAGCATGAAGCTTGAACTTTTGCCCCCCGGATCCGTTCCGCTCGCGGATTCGCGGATTTTCGGCAAATTCGCGGATCGCGAATTTGCCGAAAATCCGCAAAATCCGCGTGCGGAACGGATTTTGCGCCCATGCTTAGTGTGTTCACTGATGTCTTCGAAGGTTTGATAACACACTGAATCTCTTCACACATTTATTTCAATAGTATGTTTTTTCCCCAGTGTGTGTTCACTGATGTGTTTGGAGTTGTGATAACCGACTGAAGCTCTTCACACATTCACTGCACTGTAATGGCTTTTTCCCTGTGTGTGCTCGCTGATGAATCCTGAGTTTTGAGGAATCACTACAACTACTTTCACAGTCATTGCAATAGAATGGTTTTTCCCAGTATGTGTTCGTTGATGTCCTTGTAGGTGTGATAACAGACTGAAGCTCTTCACACATTAAGTAGAATGGTATGGTGTTTCCCCAGTATGTTTTCGCTGATGTGTTTGGAGTTGTGATAACAGACTAAAGCTATTTACACATTCATTGCAATGGTATGGTTTTTCCCCAGTGTGTGTTCGCTGATGTGTTTGTAGATTTGATAACTGACTGATAACACACAAAAGCTCTTCACACATTCAGTATATTGGTATGGTTTTTCCCCAGTATGTGTTCGCTGATGTGTTTGGAGTTGTGATAACAGACTAAAGCTCTTCACACATTCATTGCAATGGTATGGTCTTTCCCCAGTATGTGTTCGCTGATGTGTTTGGAGTTGTGATAACAGACTAAAGCTATTTATACATTCATTGCAATGGTATGGTTTTTCCCCAGTGTGTGTTCGCTGATGTGTTTGTAGATTTGATAACTGACTGATAACACACTAAAGCTCTTCACACATTCAGTAGAATGGTATGGTTTTTCCCCAGTATGTGTCCATGATGTGTTTGGAGTTGTGATAACAGACTAAAGCTCTTTACACATTCATTGCAATGGTATGGTTTTTCCCCAGTGTGTGTTCGCTGATGTGTTTGTAGATTTAATAACTGACTGAAGCTCTTCACACATTCACTGCAATGGTATGGTTTTTCTCCTGTGTGTGTTCACTGATGGATTTTAAGATTTGATACCTGACTGAATGCCTTCACGCATCAGTGCAATGGTATGGTTTTTCCCCCATGTGTGTTCGCTGATGATCTTTTAGGAGTGCTAACTGACTAAAGTTCTTCACACATTCATTGCAATTGCACATTGCTACTCCTGTGTGTGTTTGCTGATAGCTCAATAGTAGTGACGACAAACTAAAGCTCTTGTTGCTTGTGTTTTATTCTTCTTTCTTGGTTAGTGTCTCTGGGTCGGGTTTATATTTGTCTGTAGACCATGACTGCATTCCTTGAGGAGCTAACATGGTTGATAAAGCACTTGTGTTATTTTCACATTCCCTGTATGTGTGTGGTACTTTGGATGGTTGATTTCAGATTTCACAATGAAATACAAGACTCACCAACTACATATATTATAATTGTGGCAAGTAAAGCTTCTTTGTAGGTGGTTATGTCTTTAGATTGCGGAATGTTTTTTTTTCTTTTGGGCCTCCTCACTCCCACAGGAGTGCCTTTGCACAGGAGCGGGCGCACTGACTGGCAGGAAAGTATATGTTGCAGGGGTCAATACAGGACTCGGGAAGTAGTCCCCTGTCTTTGGATTCTTTTAAAGAATAGATAAAAGGGGGAAGGGTAGGGATACCCTGCCCCCCCGTGGCCAAAAGTTTAAAAAAATGATTTTATTTTGCTGCAAACCCTCGGGATTCCAGCAGGATCACGTCAAGGAAAAAATAGGTAATTTCCTTCTTTGCTGTTATGACCCTCAGGATGGGCCAGGGCCCAGGGGGTCAGTCAGTGTATTTAATAATTTAGGGAGGGGGCATGGCCATCCCCAAGCCAATTATAGCCCCAAGGACCCCATCCCTAGGGGACCACTGCAATATTGGAAGGGACGAGGGGTGCTACCCCCTTCTTCTGGCAGATCACAGCCCCGGAACCTCATCCATTGGGACCCAGTGCAAAATTGGAAGGGGAGGGGCCATACAGCCCCCCTCCCTTGAACAAAAATGCCCCCGAGGAATCCATCTCCAGGGGAGTGATGTAATATTGGAAAAGGAGAGGGGTGTGCAGCCCCACTTTCCAATTCAATTTAAGTTTAGTTTGTTAAAGTTTTGGAACTCCAATGAGGTCCACTTAAAAAGATACATACCAATTAATACATAAAGTGCACAAAAAAACATGTAACAGCGCAGTAATAAAACATTTTCAACATATAGTAATTGCAAGAGGTAACATTGTTGGAATTTATCAGCCAACAATGAGGAAACGGGGCATATCCTGAATTGTGCAAATAACAATTAGAAAGCAAACGGAACAACATAGAGCACTTTCATGGAGTAAAGTTTGGAATTAGCAGCCTGCAATGAGAGAACAGGGCTTATCCTGAGTTGTGCAAGTAACAAATAGAAAGCAACCAGATCATGTGCAAATTTACAATTTAAGGTTAAAAATTAAATAAGCAAAACCCTTTAAAAATGGTAGACCGAACGATACAAGATACATTCTTAATTAATAGAGGATATTACGATAACAGAGAGAGTCAATGGCTCAGAAAATATATCACATTTGAAAAATATACAATTAAAATATGTACATAAATTCCTTAAAAAAGTTGAACAGTTTTACGCACACTGCTTCATTTTTGGGATTAAAAAGAAAGTTGCAACCTGAAGTTAAATCCTTGACACCATTTTGTAAAAACATCGGCCTAAGACAGCAACGACGATGAAAGGCCAATGCCGGACAAACGAACAAACCATGATCCAGGTTCTGGATTCTCAGTTCACAAAAATGACAATTTTTTCCAATTTTCGAATTCTGGGACCAATATGCTGTTAAATCATTTAAAGGTAGGAGATTTAATCTAAATAAGCAGAACCTGCGTCTTGTTCCATGACCTAAGTTCCAAGTTAAGTATTTCTGGGGACGTTTCGAGGAAGTAGTCCTTGCCATTATCTTTAATCTCTCTTTAGTATTACAGAACTCAATATCCCCATTAAAACTGATCTTACCATCTACGTTTTTTACAAAGGATTTAAATTCTTATAGCGGGAGGGAAATCACAGACCCTTCACGAACACAAACATTTTTTGGAGCCCGACAGAAGTCTCGATATAAAGAGTATTTCCCTCCCATACCACCGAAAATGTCCTTACACGTGAAACCTCTTAGTGAATCGGCACAAATCGGCGAGATAGCGTATATTTCTCCTCTATTAATTTCAACCTGGTAATATTATCCAGGGTGGAATGATTTTTCATAAAACCTGCTTGTTCGATGGGGAGGACCTTATTCTCCATGACCCATTCCGTGAGATGATAGAGAATACTGCGTGTAAATATTTTCCCACTGCAGCTAATAAGGCTATTTGCCTGTAATTACCCAGATAAGTTCGAGGGCCCTTTTTGTGTAGGGGGATTAAAATACTTCCATACCACGACAGCAATGTCTTCCCCTGAGAATAACAAAAGTTAAACAGAGGGACTAAAAACGTGGCCCACAAAAGTGGTTCTATTGTAATTGCCGTCACTGGTATTTCATCCGAACCCATTGCTCCTGAGGATCTAATTTTTTTATATATCCAACTATGTCACTCACTGAGTGTACATAGTTGGATATATGAGTTTCAAAGGGGTCAGAGGCAGTGGGGAAGAAACAAGGAGAGTTAGAGTTTGCTGTGTAGAGTCCTACCAAGTGGATTTTCCAACCCTCTTCTTTAACAGGAATGGGGAGAGATTTTACTCTTCTACTGCCGCAGGCAGCAATTACTTCCCAACATTTTTGGGAGTTATTTTTGGAGGCTGCCTCTTTTAACTGCACCTATGCACCATCTTTCTTTAATTTCTTTAGAGAGCGTTTTTTCCGCTGGCTTTTCCTCTTTAATAAGTTGGTTAAATTACTACGTTCATTAGAAAAGTTCAGGAACTGGGCCATCACCAATTTGTTGATTTCCCTATTTAAAATTAGCAACTGATTAGAGTAAGAATTCTGTTTAGATGGACACGCTATGATTTGCTTAATACAGCCAAAGAACCTATATTGTGGGGAAAAAACTTCCAAAAGATTACTTTGATGCGAATCATATTCACGCATAACTAGATGGATCTGATCTTTTATCAAAGCTGTTAAATTTGCTTTTACCTTGACTGTCGCTCGAGTGTTCCAGTGAATTCTAAAATTATTTACATTAAACCCTACATTACTGCCTTTAAAGTTCCACGGGCCTACCTTAGCACAGGTATAAATAAATTTAAAATGGATCAACATAGGATCGCTAAAATCAGATCCCAAAACTTCCATACTTACAAGATTACAAAAGAAATCAGAGGAAACAATAAGATAATCTATAATAGAATTCCCTGTTGGGGCCTTATGAGTATAGTCTGCAGGGATATCATTTTCTAACCTCCCGTTAGCAATTATAAGATCCAAGCTTCTCAGACCTTCAAGTAATAAGTCACCCCCTTTTATCTGTCCTGCCCTTATTCGGAAATTGGGCCATGGGGATTTTTAGGGCTTAGTTTTTTTCAGTGTTGTTAAATACCCTGATACTATGTGAGGAGACTTTAGCATTCAAATCACCTACTAGCATTAGGGACTTGCAATCCTCCCATTCCAGAATAGAGGAAATAAAAACAAATAGATCTGGTAACACCATGGCTGCTGGAGGTGCTCATCCTGCTGTGCTGGGCCATAATGTTAATGGGTGTGGTCATGACGAGCTCAGCTCGTCATGAGCACCCTAGAGGTATACCTCATGACGAGCTGAGCTCGTCATGAGCATCGAAGGGGTTAATAGGTGAGCAATGGATGCATCAGGAGGAAGA
Source organism: Lissotriton helveticus (assembly GCF_964261635.1). Classification (NCBI taxonomy): domain Eukaryota; kingdom Metazoa; phylum Chordata; class Amphibia; order Caudata; family Salamandridae; genus Lissotriton; species Lissotriton helveticus. Next base: position 1,764,328,033 of record NC_136068.1, read on the forward strand.
TAAATATTTACAATTAGCAGAATATTTAAATGATCCCGAGAATCCTTAAGATTTAACTTAATTGCCTGAATCAAGTTAGAATAATGGAAACATTATTTATAAGACCAACTAAAATTTGTACTAAGCATAATAGCGATACCTCCTTTAGCATGTCCTCTATTCACTTAGAGCGCAGGCCGGCTCAGCACTATATAATCTTCAATGGACCAATCCATTGTGATCCAGGTCTCTTGTAGGCAAATTATATCCACGCTCTGATCCTTCAATAATAAGAACTTATTTTTATTGGAGTTTAGGCCGGCTGCGTTCCAAGATATTACGGAGATATCCCTGCTAGGAGGAATTCCCATGTTTTAAATCTAGGGATTTGTTTTTATTCAGAGCGCCTGCCACCCAACTCCATTTCCTATCTTCCTCATTTATAGGAGGATCATACTGAGTCTTTTCCTCTGCGAGTTGCAAGCCCTCCTGCCTTCTTTACCTAAGGAAACCTGCAATATGCTTTCTCTCTTCGTATGGGAATGGCCCCTGTTAGTGACTTCAGAATATGAATTAGACTGCTGATTGTGAACCACTTTTTTAAAGCTAAATGTACTTCAGGGATCAGAACATCAATGCCACGACAGCGTAATTTATCGCTATGCAACATTATTAAATGGGAGATAGTTTTAGATGTAAATCTTACTCTAGCTCCCCTAGCATTATTATACTTTTGAATTTGAACCAGAGCAAGGTTATTGCTGTGATGTATTCCTATAGGTACTGTATCGATTCCCCTATTCCTGACCCTGGTTTGGTTAATAATTAACTAGCAGCCATCCAACGGTGCAAAAACCGTTATCTGATTAAGCCACACCACGGCACAGAAGCGCGTTATCTGATTAGGTCATAACGCATGCCATCTAATTAGACAAGCAATATTCCTCCAGCCCCCAAAAAGGCATACGGAGTTCTCAAAACAAATCAAACCTACAGCGACCTGGGAAATTCCCATAGCCATTGTTTTAATTTCACCGAGAACTTCAGCAAAAGAATGTGCGAACGAGCCCATTCATATGACATCCTTATTGACGTATATATGTCCATCCTTACGTCAATCTCGGCAACTTTCAGGTATAAATATTACCGACATTGCCTTAAGCAAACACATGCGGTGGTGACGAGATCGGAGCAGCGAGACGTGCTGAGGTGCCCAGCAGAGAGCGAAGCCCACAGACGCTGCCCCGCCTTCCTGACGCGCTGAGAACGAGACGCTGCCTTTCTCCTGCCGAGAAATCCAGCTCCGGCGCTTCCAAGCAGCCCTCGCAGGCAGCTGGAATATCAAGACCTGGGATAAGAGATACCAGCCCTCCATCATTCTAGATCTCAGGTACAGAACTGAATAACCCCTTGCAGAGAATTCTCAAGTCAGTCCCTTGGCAAAACAAACTTAACTTAAACTGCTACTTATCTACTCCCGCCCACGTATTAGGCTTAGGTCAGGTACATTGGGGTAGGCGTGGTTAGAAGCACCAGTTGAGTACGATTAGTCAAATGTATATATGTATGTATCTATTTTATCCATTTTAAAGTATCATATGGCTCAGAAACCATATCAATGCTTTTACAGTATTATTTTATAATTCTGTCTCTACTGTATGCACTTTACTTAACTACAAGTATTGCAATAATAGCGATTCATTTCTCTTGTATGAGAAAAGAGACTGATCAATAAATAACATCTTTTATTGAACCACGCCCATCTCTTATTTCTCTACAAACTGGTGAAACTAAGAATGCACGTACTGACTGAGTAAAATAAGTTGTCTATTGTTTTCACACGACTCTAGAGATACACTCTTGATTAGGGGAGAGCAAAGTTGTCATGTTCTATGGTTGTCAGAAACTAAATCCCTTCTTGTCCATCCAGGGAGGTTAAAATCCTCCTTGCCTATTCGAGAAAGTTTCTAGTGAACTCTGAGCTAGCTGGCAAACACAAAACTTTAAGTCTAATATCGTCGGTAGAAGACCTAGTTAACCTCTGCCCTAGGTCTATACTATTGAAGATATTATTCCAATGCGCAGAGCCTATTGGGATAATAGGAACTACACTACATGGCGCCCAACGTTTGGATAGGCGATAAAACTAACGCAAGACATTAGAGTAACTCAGTCGTGCTTTTCCACACAGACCCCTTTTTTCCCATAATACTCCAAAGACGTCTGGAGTGGGTGAAAGGTCATATCCGCCAAACCTCGCAGGAGGAGACTCCTATGTATGGTTCTTGGTTTATTCAACGTTGAAGGATACACTGTTCCAAAATATTGTGCATCTAATTTTTGTTTCCATAGAAACCTGATCTGCAAATAAATAAAATAATCTTCTTGACAATAAAATGTCAGACACTGAAGAAGAAAGAGAGACAGCTAGACTAGCAGCTGAACTAATAGCAGCTGATAATACTCTGCTACAAAATGACCCGGATATAATACTCATCCCGGTCAACATAAGAAAATCTATAACTTTAAAACTTATAGAAAATGGACTGACACCAAGAGGTGGTACAGTCATATTCGTAATTGAGGCACACGAATATCGGCAGACAGAGGTATTCTATTCATGGATAAACTTTCCAGCAGCAAACGCTGTAACAAAGGACTTCCACTATTACAAAATAGAGGAACCTCCTAATGAGTACACTCCTTTCGAGGAAGTGGAAATACCACTCAAATTCCAAGAGCATCTGCTCTTGTTTAATGGCGCCCTAAAACATAATAATCACATCACCAGGCTCGGTCCACTAGGTAGACCAGGAGCAACGTGGCCGGTCCTAGCCGGATATACACCACATCCAGACATTGAAGAAATGCCTGCACCAGAGCTTTTAACACAGCTAAAACAATTAATAAAAATACATAGACAATTAGTCCAATATGTAATGCGGACTTCAACAATCCAACCAGCAATTAAAATTCCACAGCTGACCAGTCATCAGGGGAACACAAATAAAATTACACCACAGAACATACAGTCCTGTCTAGGTAAAGTACCCGCAAAACGGGAACAAATTCCTTTCTGGCTAGCACAAAAAATAACTCAAATAGAGGCGGTGTTTCCAGATACCACCCCTGTTGAGAAACATAGGATTCTGACTATCTGTCTTCCAATGGGAATCGCACCACATGTGGAGGACTGTGACACTTGGGGAACAGTCTTTGCTTCCATTTACACAAAAACACATGGTGTACCATCCATGTCAGTAATACCAGATGTGCTAAAACAGATTCAAGATGAATACGGTCCAGAACCCGCCTTAACTCTCGGTATGAAATTACTGAAAGATTTCAAGCAGGTCTCGGCAATATTATTAGCCAGCATAAAGGGAGAAGCAGCAAATGTGGCGATTCGCCAGAGGTTAAAAGAGACAAATATAGCAGACCAACCATCTGACATTGCCAGAATCATAGAAAAATCCTATGAAGAACTAGGAAGAGATAGTTTGGGTGGAATACCAGTGAAACCCCAACTAGTTGAAAGTCCTGAAAAGGTATTTATAAAAAATAATTTAAACAATCAAAAAAAGAGCTGGGATGGAAATGAACAATCCAATCCTAAAGAAAAAAGATTCCAGTCCAGAGGAAGGTCTCCTTGGCAGAGAGAAAGATCTCCCGATCAAGGACGCAAGTCTCCCCAACGGGAGCCCTCTGTGAAAAAATACAACCTTAGAACTAGGGATAATATAAAGAAACCTGATAGATATCAAGATATTGATACACGTCCCTCTCAATCTTTTCAGACTTCCTCGCAGAAATCGGAAAGAAGAGGACGATCAGAACAAAGGAAAGAGCACGTCAAGTCCAAAGACAAAGAACCTGCTCATCTGAATAAAAAATTGCAATTTCCAAAAAAGAAGGTAGCCAGTATTAAAGTAATCAACAATGCCGAGAATACTGAGGACACAGCTGAAAAACGGAGAACGGAGAACGGAGAATGGGCTCAGACAATGCTAGACAGCGCAGCAGAAGTGAGCATAGTTCGCAAAGTCCTTATGAATCATCTAGAGACAGTGGACACGAATGAATACATTCAGGTGGAAACTGCAGATACCAGAGTTAGCAAACCTCATAAAATATATGAAATAACATTGCGTATAGAGGGGGATAAGACTAGAAAAATAAGGGGACTATTTTGGGATAATTTGTCCAAGGGCTATGACATCCTTCTAGCTGAACGAGACTGGCCACCAGAGTTTGTCAGGGAGTGCCCACATGGCGAAGAAATAATTATGCCTGCCTTCTCAAACCATATTCCAATTCATAAAAAATATACACTTGCAAGAAAGTGGGCAGTAGCTCAAGCCCCTGCCTTATATAAAAATCATGTGGGATGGGATGAGGACTCTTCTCCTCACAAAATCCAGTTAAAATCACAACCTACTGCCCAGAGGCAGTACCCGATTAAGCAAGAAGCTAAAAAACAGGTAAAAGAGATCCTAGATCAACTTGAATACCAGGGGGTGATTGAAACTTGCACCTCACAAATGAACAACCCTTTGTTTCCTGTCTCCAAGCCAGACAATTCATATCGTCTTGTTTTGGACTACAGACACCTTAACTCATGTTGCAAAACATTTGCAGTACAAAACTCGCACAGTGCTGCACTAATGAATAACATAGTGTCAAAATATAGCACCAGAGAGCAGATATTTGACGGCGTTCTCAATAAATGTCACGCAAAAGAATTTCTGTCGTTTGCCCCAGGGGTTCAAGAACAGCCCAGGATTATTCTCAGGGAGAGTAACAGAATTACTACAAACATATGATGACGAGGCATTATCTTATGTCGACGACATCTATCTAACAGACGATGACTTGGATACTCACTTGAAGAGAGTGAACACCATAATACTTGGGTTCGCAGCAGAGGGTTACAAATTCAACTTTAAAAAGTCAAGAATTGCCCATCTAACAGTCCTGTTTTTAGGATATGAACTATCAAGTGAAGGCAAAAGCCTGGCTGACAATTTCCTAGAGAAATGTGCTGTAATCCAAGCACCCAGAACACTAAAAAACCTACAATCAATTCTAGGCTTCCTGAATTTCGGAAGAACTTACATTATAAATTATGCAGAGAGAATTAAACCTCTCTATGATCTAATAAAACCAGATTTTAAAAGAATCAATTGGACTCAAAAACACACAGAAATTTTGAGATCTTTACAAACAGATATGTTAGTTAAAACAAAATTACAAACACGTGACAACACACGAAACCTTGTGATTCGAGTCATCCCAGGAAGATGCGGATTCACATACCTGACCTCTAATGAGGGAGAGAAGGTACCAATAGCATACAAATCACATTTGTACACAAAAGCTGAAATGAAATTTAGCCCAACGGAAAAAATTCTGACCGCGGTACAGACTGCTGTAGCAAAGGAGCGGGCCCTAGCACAGGGTAAACGAATAATCATCGTGACACCGATACCAGCTCTAGAGGCGGTAACCAAGGCAAGCATTCCGAATGCTAAAGCACTCCATCCAAGATGGATACAGTGGGCTAACTCTCTTGCTGCAACAGACGTGGTATACGAATTTGATCCCAATTTAAAAACACAAGAATTTCTCCAATATGAATTCGAATGTCCTCCGCCGACCGAAATTCTGCCTCTAGAAGACTACGGCTGTATAATATATACAGACGGATCAGCACAACCCGCAGTGGGGGGTAAGCAAGCCTACAGTGCTGCGTGCACGATTGTTAAAGGTCGCTGGCACGAAGGAATATTTGAACCTGTGGTCACTAAAACGCAATCTCTAGGAGACTGTACAGCTCAAAGAGCAGAACTACTGGCATTCAAGATGGCGCTTGAAAATACCGATCGAGAATTCCCCACACTTATTGTGTGCGATTCGTACTACTGCGTCCAATCTTACAATGAATACTTGCAGATCTGGGTTCAGAATGGTTTTAAAGATGCAAAAGGTGGCACAATCAAACATAAAATGCTTTGGGAACACATAGTTCTTTTTCAAAAAGAACTACAAAAGACTCACGTGATACATACACTGAGTCATCAACGTGATGGCGTTCACGTTGCAGGGAATTCATTGGCTGACGAAGCAGCGAAGGCAGCAGTGCAAACGGCTTCCGTAGCTGCTATCACTCGGTCAAAAACAAAAATAGACAGCGAAATATTACAGGCTGTCAGCGCTACAGAAAAAGATGCGATAGAAACACTCCCAAAAGGCTTTCCAGTAAAGTACTCATACATAACTGATGCAAATAATGTTCCGTTTGCTCGAATCCCTGGAGTGGGGGATAGGGCAATTCCAAACATGGAACATAGGTTAGGGCTCATTATAGCGGCACACGAAGGACTCGCTTCTGTACATGCTGGCGTTTCAGCCACAGTATCATTATTAAAACAGAGATATTGGTGGCCACAAATGAGAAGACAAACAAGGAACTATGTTCTAGAATGTGAAACATGTCAACGAATGAAAGTATCAACAGTGAAACGACCAGCACAGACGCCCCTTCTAATCTCAGATAAACCATTAGCATGTAATTACCTGGACCACTGTGGTCCCTTACAAAGGGATGGTAACTATAAATATATCTTGGTCGCAGTGGGTTCATGCACGAGATTCATATGGATGTGGCCCCAGCGATCGGCTGACGCCAGAACTGTTATAAAAGATTTGCGAGTCTTTATCGGCACATACGCAATTGGCATGCTACATTCTGACCAGGGTCCTGCTTTTAGCTCGCGGGCTTATAAGGAGGCCATGACCAGCATGGGCATTGCATTGCGGTACTCTTGTCCATTTCATCCCGAGGGAAACGGAATCGTAGAAAGAAAATACCGTGACATAAAGCAATCTATAACAGCAAAGGTATTAGGTTCGGGAGCTGTGTGGGTCAAACATCTAATAAGTGTCCAACGTAGTCTAAATAACCTGCCAAGGAATTCTCTGAAAGGGTTCAGTCCGTACGAACTATTGTTCGGGACTAGAATGATAATCCAAGATCTTGATAGTCAGACTTCAGTGGTTAAAGACAAAAGCTTTGATATCAAAGATCGTTTGGCTATTTTGCAGGACTTAAATGAAACAAGAAAAGACCTGAGCAACATAAAACTGAAACAACAGCCAACAACCACTGAAGTGAAACCACCTGTCCCAGCAAGGCCTGTCTGGATTCCAAAAGTCGGGGATCTAGTCAGAGAAAAGATCGCGGTAAAGAAGGAATTTGGGCCTTCTTACAGAAAAGCAGTTCCTGTCTTGTCTGTCAACGGGACAAGATCAGTAGTACTACCGCCCCTTGCTGGTAAAAAGGAGAACCGAGTTGTATCCATCGACCTGGTTAAACCACAATCATGTGGCCGATAACAAACAGTAGGCCAAGTGGACTCCCAAGAAGTAGCAGAACACCAATGTTTGCTACGAATACAGAGGCTCAAAATGGAAGACTGATCACATTTGCGAAATCTACAGTGAATCAACAAGGACTATGCAACAAAGCAATCGAACTTGAACCTCTTAAAACCCAAATTAAAACTTTTCATCAAGAAATAACAAGCTATGATGATGTAACTGCAGACTTTGCTAATGAAACAAAACAAATACCAAAAACAATTGGAACAATTGACAGAACAGCATCCGGCTACTTCATCAACTTCGATGATTCATCTGAAGACCTGAGTGAAGCAAAGAAACAGTCATCAACAAAAACTTTTAAAGACAAAGCTAAGGAACTTTTTCAACAGCTGAAAGAAACCTATCTGATCTCTCCATGGATTGAATTTTGGGTGGCCTTCGGTGCATTTATCCTCATTCTTTGGCTCATCCTAGTACTATGTTTGGGACATTTCATTGAGGGGAAATATGCTAAAATGGACACAGCAAGCCAGAAAATCAACTTGGTCCTTAAACCACACACATCTTCACACATCGAGAAAAGAGAACTTTCTTCAGTAAACTTCACAGCCAATCCTATACCAGGCGGTGTAGCATGGGACAAAACTGATTATGAAATCTATGGTCCGGTTGAAATCCTGAAGTATCCACACCAATTCAAGATCTCATTGAATGACTTTGTAAAACCAAGCTCATTTGCAGATGATTGGGACTTTGAAAGTATCAATGATATGATGTCTGATCTTGTTATGTCTGCTAAATTCACAGAACATGATTATTTGCAGGGTTCGTCTAATTATGATCAGATGTTCTGCTACAACCATTATGGTAACCATTATCTACATAAATCTGCTCAACCTAGAAATGTTTTAAATTATAACCAATGGGAACATTGTGCTACTCCTCCAAAAGATAGCTCAAAAACATTTTATGATAAATATTCATACTTTTAAGGGTTTAACACAAGTAATGCAGAAACATTTTATTTCAAATTGTCAAATAAGACAGGTATGAAGACCATGCTTACAAACACAAAATTGATATATTCCGATTCATTCTTTGAACAAATGAATACATTTGGGTTTGATTTCTGGAACAATAATATTGAAGCAAAAACTGTTTGGGGTACAAGAGATTGGCAAGTACAAGGTATAGAATCATTGTTTAGAGCCTGCATGATCCCAGAACAAATTATATTTTTGAACGACACTATTCAACAAACTACCTGTCTTGGCTTAGCCAAAATCAAAGATTTGAACAAACCGTCTATTCCAAAGCCAACAGTGAACAGTAATAGCTCTATAGATGTTGAGATAGACGTAAACCATATATTAAACCAAAACAGAACACATCCTGAATGGAAAAAATGGTTGATCTGGCCCACAGATACAAATAACTGTCAAGACAGATTCCTGAACAAAGAACAGGGGTTCACATTGACTAGGCCAGACCCTAGATATTCCCAAAGACAACATCCAGGGATAGTAACAACCTACAGCGTGGGCAAGCTCTGCCTTCAATGGCTACAAACGTCCACACTGGCTGAAATGAAGCAACACCTAACTTTACTTACAGAAGGTGCTGACTTGCGTGATTTCATATTGGGACCACGCAAACAGCGTCAAAAACGTTTCATAGCGGCCTCTATATATGCAGATTATAACGAAGTTTGGAAAGTAACTCAAATTGAGACAGCAGAAAAAATACGGGAAATTGACCGTATTAATTTGGAAAAATCACTTTCTGTGGTGGACAATGGGTTAATGACTCTGTCCTCCAGAATATATTCTCTGGACAGCATTGTGTCTTCAGCAATCGATATAATATCGCAAGACTTACTGATGTTACAACACGGTCAGTCCCAATTGCGTTCTATTGTACCGCTTGGCTGGACGTTACAAAATTTGCGTTCTGGCTATGTGCCTTGGCGTTTAATCAACACAACGTCATTATTTAATATCTTTAATCTCACTGATAAACAAATCAGTTTGGCACAGAAGGGTGCTGACTATACAATTCTGAGCATTGAAAAACTTGAGAGATTACCATTGACAATGTCAGAACGACCTGTCATTGAATGGATAATACATGGAATAATAAATATTCCGATAACTACTTTCCAGTTTCAATTCTGCCAAAAATATATACCGGCAGGCCAGTATGAAAGGTTGGGTAAAGGATACATTAAGTCAATATGGAACTTGCCCTATACACACGAATGTGTCAGCAATAAAGGCCAGAAAGTGTTTCTCAGTGGCGATAATTGTGCAAGATCACTGAGCGGTACACTTCTGTGTCAGGGTATTAGTTTGCACGGAGCCTGTGAAGGGACTTCAAATAACCTTTCATGTTACCAGCTAGGCACACCTGCAACACGAATAGAACCATTCTTTAGGAGACTCTCGAACGGGAGTTACATTCTAATTGTAGATCGCAGATGTTGTAGTTTGCTGCCCGGAAAACCTTATCTCATAAATGTGACTAGGAAGGTCATGTGCTGTGAACATGTATTGTTCCCCAGCGACTCTGCAGACAGGGAGGCAAGGTTATGGCCCGATTTGAAAATTGCTTCTATTCGAATAGATACTTTAAGCAGAATGAAGACTGTGCTCCTACAGACGCCGATGAGGCTCACGTCATCAAAAGAAACGTATGATCTCCAAGTTGCAAGGACAACTGAAGAGATTCATTCATTGTTATCAACTAATTCCCCCATACATTTCGCAGAAATACTGAACGAAATCTGAAATATTTCTGATACCACTGGTATCTCCAGTGTATTTAAAGCAGTGTTTTCGGGTGCTTTAACTCCATTCAAAGCCATCCTGGGTATTTTTCCAGACTTTGTCCATTCCATTTTTGGCGGACTTCCTCTCCTTTTAGGACTAGTAGAGGGTATTCTATTTTTGATCCTGTTATTTCGCTATGGCAAACCATGTCACAGACAAAACACCTGCGACAAGGGAAGAAATGATCCTAGCCATTGGCTACCGGGACCGGGTAACTAAAATCCTTGGACTATCCCGGCTTAGAGACCTGAACATGACTTGGTTTCTTTCATTTACACCAATGTGGCAAAGTTGTGTTATGCCTGTATTAAGATGCTTGCTATGCGGCGAAGAATGCGTGTTGGACACCTGTCTGGCACTACAATCGGATGTGCCAATGGACGCAGATACCTTGTTGGGTCCGGTAACGGCTCATGCATTGTGCTGTCCCCAGCGGCTACCAATCCTGATGACGGCATTCGTGGAGTCTTCACCACTACGATTGAGGGGTAGTGAAGTACAAGATGAAAGCAGCATCGATCAGGTACGACCTTCAGTCAGCTATGCTGATCAAAACATCAATGGAGGCAATCATGCTCAAGCTCATGAATGCATGGTAACAACTTTTTCCGAATTAGTGGAACTTACGCAAGAAGCTGTTGACAGTTTTTTCAACAGTCTAAATGATATGATGTTTTCACCAGAACAGCAGGAATAACTTTGAGCAAATTGGCACTCGGAGTTCCCTACATGCTGAATTTGGCCTTCAACTTTTTAAAGAAAAGAACTTTTCCCCAATTCCAAAATATTTACGATTTTTGGGACACTTATCTTCTGCTTAAAGTAGACGTTATTCTTAGAGAACTAAATTTCTATTTTTAGGTAGTCACAAGACATTCGCTATGCTAGCACTGTTATACATAAATTTATGATTGTGATGAAATGGTCTCGCATTTTTTTTTCTGTATTTAGAGCCATTTCATGTGTAATTTTCGCGTTTATTGATGTTGAATTTAGAAATATGCGTTATATGTTTAGCATTATTAGACAGCTTGTGCATATAGTATACGTGACAGTATATGTGATTGTGTTTCATATATTCTATAAAATCCAATTTCCGGAATGCATATAAATGTATTTTTGGGGTGGTACGGTATACACAAACGCTACTGATATTCACTATGCCTAGATTTGTAAATATGGACATAGTCTACGTGGAGTGGGTGTGATGTATTCCTATAGGTACTGTATCGATTCCCCTATTCCTGACCCTGGTTTGGTTAATAATTAACTAGCAGCCATCCAACAGTGCAAAAACCGTTATCTGATTAAGCCACACCACGGCACAGAAGCGCGTTATCTGATTAGGTCATAACGCATGCCATCTAATTAGACAAGCGATATTCCTCCAGCCCCTGATAAGGCATACGGAGTTCTCAAAACAAATCAAACCTACAGCGACCTGGGAAATTCCCATAGCCATTGTTTTGATTTCACCGAGAACTTCAGCAAAAGAATGTGCGAACGAGCCCGTTCATATGACATCCTTATTGACGTATATATGTCCATCCTTACGTCAATCTCGGCACCTTTCAGGTATAAATATTACCGACATTGCCTTAAGCAAACACATGCGGTGGTGACGAGATCGGAGCAGCGAGACGTGCTGAGGAGCCCAGCAGAGAGCGAAGCCCACAGACGCTGCCCCGCCTTCCTGACGCGCTGAGAACGAGACGCTGCCTTTCTCCTGCCGAGAAATCCAGCTCCGGCGCTTCCAAGCAGCCCTCGCAGGCAGCTGGAATATCAAGACCTGGGATAAGAGATACCAGCCCTCCATCATTCTAGATCTCAGGTACAGAACTGAATAACCCCTTGCAGAGAATTCTCGAGTCAGTCCCTTGGCAAAACAAACTTAACTTAAACTGCTACTTATCTACTCGCGCCCACGTATTAGGCTTAGGTCAGGTACATTGGGGTAGGCGTGGTTAGAAGCACCAGTTGAGTACGATTAGTCAAATGTATATATGTATGTATCTATTTTATCCATTTTAAAGTATCATATGGCTCAGAAACCATATCAATGCTTTTACAGTATTATTTTATAATTCTGTCTCTACTGTATGCACTTTACTTAACTACAAGTATTGCAATAATAGCGATTCATTTCTCTTGTATGAGAAAAGAGACTGATCAATAAATAACATCTTTTATTGAACCACGCCCATCTCTTATTTCTCTACAAACTGGTGAAACTAAGAATGCACGTACTGACTGAGTAAAATAAGTTGTCTATTGTTTTCACACGACTCTAGAGATACACTCTTGATTAGGGGAGAGCAAAGTTGTCATGTTCTATGGTTGTCAGAAACTAAATCCCTTCTTGTCCATCCAGGGAGGTTAAAATCCTCCTTGCCTATTCGAGAAAGTTTCTAGTGAACTCTGAGCTAGCTGGCAAACACAAAACTTTAAGTCTAATATCGTCGGTAGAAGACCTAGTTAACCTCTGCCCTAGGTCTATACTATTGAAGATATTATTCCAATGCGCAGAGCCTATTGGGATAATAGGAACTACACTACATTGCTTCGGATCATTTGAGGGCCAGGGATTTCGGCAAAACATCCTAACAGAAAAGATCTATTTATAAATGGTTCATGTTCAAAAATAAATGAAAAACCCAGGGAGTAAGGTGCAGAAGGTAGATGGTGGATCTGACAAGATACCTCAGAGTTATTCTCAGTAGCATTGTAAATGACATTGGTACCTACAGAGGACGCAAATAAAGAGGCATTAGGGTTCAGGATACTCTGATCAATAGAAGGCACATTTATAACAGATACAGATGGCTCTTTAGAGAGATGAATTGGAGTACTTAGGTTCAAAAGAGGTGTACAAGGTCCCAATACGTTGAATTCAACTAGTCCATCTTCCTTCTTCAGGACATTTTGGTCATGGTAAATTATAAATTACGTTAGGGTCGAAGCAAAGCCTTTTCGCCCTTTTTTTATAAATCCTTTGTCTTTTTTCCCTTTTTTCTTCTTCTTCTTACTGATGGTATTAGTTTTATTCTTAGTATCTTTTTCTTTGAGAGAGGTGCTACCAGCATTTAGAACCTCCACCGAAGAACACATAGGTGGATTTATGCCTGTTTTTAGAAAAATAGGGAAAACTTTATGGGATGTACATAGATTACCTTTTTTTTCCTGTGGGAGTGATGTAGATACTCCCCCTGGAACCAAACTCTCAGGATCAAAAAGTTCTTGAAGAATGGAGGAGTGTAGATAATCAAATAAATCTCAGCTTTCATTCAATTTCGATTTGTTTTTCCTCCTAAATAAAGGCTTACCAGCCTGCACACCAAAGTCCCGACCTTTAGCAAGATGAGAAGAAGTTATATGAGTAGGTTGTGGCTGAATAAAATTATCCTCTAGAATTAAAGGGGGAGAAGGCCTCTTCATAATATTAGGCATACAAGGTGGTAATAGGTCAGCTTTACCCTGCGATTTACTTTGTTCAGAAACTATTGACTACTCGGTCAGGGCCAACAGGGAATCTAAAATGGAGTCGGAATTATTTACTGATTTCTCCATTAGTGCTTATAAAGAAGACAGCACTCTTTCCAAACAGAGTAATGAGGCCGACATCAACATTTTTTACTCTGGATTATGAATTAAGGGATGGAAATGCAGGGATGAATCAGGTGTAATCGAGCCCCGTGTATCTAATATGCTTGTTCTACTAGGTGTACCGAATGACCCTGAGAAGGAACGCAAGTATTAAAGGACAGGGAATTAACTGGATTAAGGGGTGTCTGGACGACTCTAGATTAAGTGCACAAAACAACTTTGAGGACTGATTTAATCTAGTATTGAAGTCAGGGAGATCAGGGAGCATAAAGTATTTCACTATAGGATCTCCAACTTTTGGGGCTACTTGAGACACCCGTTTAGATTGAGAGACTTCATTTGCCAGGGAATGGGTAGTTAAATTTGCCAGCAAAGAGTCAGTGTCCCTGAAATCCATATGTTGGTTATCTCTAGACCAAGATCCAACAATTTTAGGTAATAGATTGTTGGATACTTCAGGTGATGAGTTTCCAGGAACTGCTTTAGTCTAACCAAGTGCTCTGGAGTAGACTCCACCATCCCTGCTAAATGTAAGCGTATATCTTTTTTAGGGAAAAAGGAAGTAATAGTATTAAAACTTTTTAAAATATTTATTTGTAATGAATTGTTTCTTAAAGGGTTAGCTTTAGTTTTTATACACACTCTTGTATATAGCACTCTATCAGAGCGCAATTTCTTTGCAGTCACCACTTGAACCTCACCGCAACGGACCCTTGGCCAGGCTACAGGTGCCACCAGGAAGATATAGCTCCTCTTTGCAAATGAACCGATTCGCCGCTCATGCAACAACGGACACCGACTCAGGGCACTACTGGGGTAATGATACTGGCAATCCAGGAAATCCTGGTAATCCTGGTAATCCTGTACAAACACAAGCTGGCCAAACGAGGCTCCCAAGGATCCCAATGGTTGTAATATTGGCCATCCCCAGAGGCTCACAACCAGCACAACCAGCTCCCTACCAGCACCCTTCAATCCTCTGACACCTCCTGGGCTCCGGGGGTCCAACCAATCTTTCTTACGCACAGTCGGCAATCAGAAAAATTACTCGTTGGAAATGACTCACGGCTTCTGCTGCGTAAGGTAATTGAATTTTCAACTCTGGCCACTTTAGGAAGCAACTTGCGACTATCTGCTGCATTCAACAAGGATTTTTTGCTCCTGCCCTGTTATACAAAAGAATTGCGGCTCCTGCTGCGCAGGTAGGACGTGCTTGGCAAAGTTTGTGTGGCCCCCTGCGCAGGGATGCCGTGCTTGGCAAAGTTTTTGTGACCCCCCTACACCTGCTACATGGCCCACATGGCCCAAACGGCCCACACGGTCTCTGCCGCACCGGGCAAGTGGTCTGCAGCTCACAGGGTGGCCCAGGGAGGCACAGGTAGGCCACTCGCGGCTCCTGCCACACAAAAGAACCACTCACTGCTCCCACTGCACAGAATAATGATAAGATAACGACTCGCGGCCAAACAATTCCCTACGGCTCCTGCCGCAATGAAAGGCACAGGATAACGACTCACTGCAAAACAATCCCCTGCCGCTGCTGGTGTGATGAAAGGCACTTTGCAGCCGCTTGGAAAGCACTTGCGGCTTCCGCAGGGACCCACAGCTTGCGGGAGAGATCACTCGGCCCGCTCCTGCCGAGGAGGCTCCCGCCACACTGGAGGGCAACCCGCAACTCACTGTTGCACCTGGCTGCCACTCACGGCCCCCGCCACACTGAAGAACATACCACGGCTCACCCGCCGCGATAAAACTCTCCTTTGGGGAGAGGAGTTGGCCTAACGGCTAGGGCGCTCGACCTCGGACCTGGGGATCTGGGTTCGAGTCTCGGTAACGACGCCAAAACCTCCTTTGATTCTGGGCAAATCACTTAATCTCCCCGTGGCTAAAATGAATGTGTGTCCGTCCTCATGTAACGTAACTGGTGCTATGTAAAGCGCTCTGATACCTGATTCGGTTCGGGTCTAGTTCGCGCTATATAAAACTCTGCAAAAAAAAAAAAGGCACAAGTGGCTTCTGAGCTCTCCGCGGCTTCTGCTTCAGGTGTGTCCCCTGGTGTAGGCACTCACCAAGGCACTCGCTCCCACTACCGCAGTGGCCCCCACTACCGCAGCGGCTGCTCTCCTCCTCTATGCCCCGCAGTCTGCACCGCGCTCTGTGCTCATCGTAACTCCATCACTTCCACTTCCTTCCACTTCCTCCGCTTCCAGCAGGGACTACCAGAGACTCTGATTTGAAATCAGTGAAAGAGAAAGGTCAGCCTAATACGGCGCCTGCTACAAACGCTGGTGCTCAAGACTGAAGTGAGGAAAGGTGAAAGCCTCTCCGTCTGAAAAACAAAAAACGTGGTAAGCCCTTTTCCAAGCAACTTAAGGTTCCAGGGATCCCATTGCCTGGGTCGGACTCCACTGTAGCGGAGCCCAGCCCCGAAACTTCGTTCCCTGCCTTCAAGAGCGTGGGTAGGGAAAACTTGTAAGTTGCAACTCAGTGGTACCTTCAAAAAGTCTTTCGCCGGGTGGGAGCAGATAGTTGGTTCCCTACCTGGGCTCTTGTGGATAGGGAAACTTAAATTGCTCCCATCAAGCTGCAGGATAAAAAAACAGTTGCTCCCGCCATGCAGGAACAATGAATGAAGGCTCCTGATGTGTCCCAGATGGGTGCAAGAGGGGAGTCGGAAAGGCCACGGAGGACCTGAGCATTCCCCGTGGTTACAGAGTGTTTTATGGATGGCCTGGGTGAGCACCAGGGCACCCAATCAAGGCCCCAGGAATGGGGTCACTAGTTGCTCAGGGAGAGAGGCCGCATGCCCCCCTCCTCTTAAAAAAAGAAAGGCTTCATGGGATGGGGTCCCTGGGGTCACTATTGGCTTAGGTATGGGGGCTGTGCATACCCTCCCCTTTAAAATGAAATTAGGCCCCGGGCAATGGGGTCTTTGGGGCCCACAGAGGTTCAGAGGTGGGTAGGGGCATAGGGTGGTAAGAGTAATAACAGAGTTTAGGATTGTATAAGGGTATAGGGTGTTAAGGGTATTTTTAGGGTTTGGAGGTGGGTTGGGGGATAAGGTGCCAGGGATATTTTTAAGGTTTAGTGGTGAGTAAGGGTTTAGGGTAGTAAGGTTAATTTTAGGTTTTAAGGGTGGGTAGGGGTGTCTGGTGGTAAGGGTATGTTAGTGTTTAGAGGTGGGTAGGGGTATGGGGGTGGTAAAGGTAAAGGTAATTATTAACAAGCATGTGCAATGCAATAGGTCTCACAATTATGTAAGTTTAAGCTATTGGCATTGTAAATGACAATGCCTTTTATTTATGTTTAAAAAACCAAAACATAAATAAAAGGCATTTTCATTTACAATGCCAATAGCTCAAACTCGTGTAAATGCGAGACCTGTTGCATGGCAAATGCTTGTTTAATGTTGTCATGGGTTCAGGATGATTAATTTCTATTAAGTTATTTAACCTATTTTTGTCATTTTTAGGACAGGATCATAAAAAAAGAAACTGATTTCCATGGAATCAAGGCTATGATCGTAGTATGAAACCAGACATGAGTGCAGAAGCACACACATAGGCCATGCATTAAAAACCATGAGATACATGCAGGCACTGAGGCATAAGGCATGCATACGGAGACACAAATTCAAGATATATACAGAGGCATATAACATAGACTACCATTAGGCCAGACGCAAGTCATGCATACAGAAGGCACACAGGAACAAACAAAGGCAAGATATGGACACCGAAAAGCAAACATAACACATGCAAAGAGATATAAAGACATAAAAGAAGCATGCAGACACACCACAACAAAACATGCAGATCGACGAATACACAAAACAATGTACCCACAGAGCATGTCCACACAAAGTATACATAGACAGCACCAACATACGCATATACGCATATACACAATGTACACAGGTACAGATACAACACTTGCACGTCGAGAACGTGCAGTCAGAGGTTACACAAAGAGACACCATAGACTGGTACCTAAACACACAGGCACGCAAACATAAAATAAGCACACAGTTGCACAGAAACGTAACAAACGTGGCACAAATAAACAGTGAGAAGAGGGTCAAAGGGATACACAGTTTAAAGACCCATGCCTGGTTCAAATCCTCAGCTGCACTATATGAACAACCTAAAGGAACACTGGGAGTCTAAAAGCCAACAAGTCTGGCGAGACTGTCAATGCGGACTATAAAAGTCATAAGGTGTCTAAGTCACCAGAAGACAGCCTGTGGGGAAAGGAAGAGCAACACCCAATTGGCCAACAACACCAGACACCTATACATACATCAAAGGCTATTCACACACTGGTTGACAAAATCCAAACCATCAGATAATGGGTTACCATCAAAATGACTTAGTGATCAGTCATATCATCTGGCTATCCCCGGTCTGAGTTCGCTAGTCCCCTAATCATTGGGACCGAAATGCCACACCGTTAGTTGCTGGTCTTGGATATGGTCCACCAACAATTCCGAACCACCATCTGATAGCTGATCCTTGATGGTTATACAGAAGGTGCAGTGCAACAAAAAAACAAAAGTGGTGAATTAAAATAGGATGATGTGTCCTCTGTGGAAAAGTAAATTTTGCCATGTTCTGTGTCCCTACGTGTCCTCCATCTTATGTTATGTGTGCATGATTAATATGCATATGTATTCCCCCTGTTCGATTTAAGATGCAATTATAGTTGTGTCCATCTCTAGTATGCCAGTTTCCAGTTCTCGTGAAAGCTACGAATATTAGGCCTATGTAAAGTTACGTTGCCACGTTTCTCAGTGTGCACGTTATTTCATTGTAAAGTCCCCGTTTTCTAGGCCTCAAATGGGCCCGGACACCAGATTCAGCTTCTGTCTCCTGAACCCTCGCTGAGGAGCGATACAGCCCCCACCTGTATCCTCGACCCTTCACTTACTTCCTGCCTCGCAGTGCCCGGCTCGGCCTGGCTCTGCCTCTGAGTCTGCCAAGAGTATGTTATGATTCTAGTTATCAGTCCAGCCCTCCTTCTCTGCATTCCTAAGCTACTGAATCGCATCAATAGTTTCCGTCATTGTCTAGCCTTTACGTCTCCATGTAAGAGAAATACTGTATTAATGGTCATTTAATATTCTTCATCACGCACTACATGTAGAATAATGCATGCACCAGTCTTAGAGTCTGTTAGCCTTTACCCCGATAACTTTTGGATTCTATCAACATGTCCTCTAAACATTAGATACTAGATAGGGTTTAGGTACATGTCGCCCTGACTCTCCAGACTTCAGTCTCTGCTCCTAGCACAGAGTTCATAGCCCCCAGCTTCTCCTAGTAACACGTCATTGTCAGTTTGCACGCACCATTAGGTCAGAGGTCCCAGCTCCTTAGGTAGCCCCCTCCATGTTTCCGCCCCATTTATGACATATTCTGTTACGTTTACATCACATGTCTATGTACACGCCTCTTGTTACACCCACTTTCACCCTTATCTTTCGCGACTGCTATTGACCACACCTACTGCTCCGCCTATTGTATTCGCTGTAATGCAACTGTTTTAGTATATATGCTTGTGTACTGTTATTAAAGTTAGCGCGCTCATCCCAGATCCAGCCCCGGCAGCTGTCGGGGCCCCCCTGTCAGGCCCTGTCATCCTATTCCTGTGCAGGTTGTCCTGTTCCTGTCCTTTATGCTGTATTAAACCTGCAAACTCCTACTACCTCGAATCTTGACTCTTATTTATTGAGCTATCTGTTATTACTATGTCCAGTAAAACCTAGATCCGGTATTATTTATTTATATACCACATAATGGCGCCCGAATAGGGACTTGCCCTTTCCCCACGCGCCGGTGAAGCCACGTATGCCCCCTGACCCTCTGCAGCCGTGACGGAACTCTTCTGCGCACCGGCAGATATTTCTGCTTCAAGTATCCCTCAGGCCCACGGAGGAGACGGAGGTTGCGGTCCAGCATCCAGACGAGGCGGTGGAGGAACGCGGCGAGTCCCGACCAGAGCCCAAGCCGAGAGTCCAAGGTCCGAGGTATCCGGAGGCCCACCCGTAACAGAAGTCCGAAGTTCGTCCGTCCGGCGTCGAAGCAGTCCAGTCCAGTCCGAGGCCTTCTGTTCTTGCTGCCCGGTGAGTACCATTGCTGGGGTAGTATCTAGACAGGGTCAATCTAAATTGACTCTGGTCCGTGGGTTGGTGGTACACAGACCCAAAACGAAGTGTCCACTTTGGTGGATGCGGGTCCTAACGTGTCTCTTTATGAGACCGGTGAGTTTCGTACTGTTTTAGCAGTACATCTAGTTTCTGTTCTAGTCAGTTCTGTTTCTCGAGAAAATCCATGTATTCTGTTTCCAGTATTCCAGGTAGTATTCTGTTCGAACTGTTATTTTAAATGTTTTTCATGTATTGTAATGTCGTGGTATGAATGTGGAGTATTTATCGTGTTCATTGTGTATTGTAATTGCGTATTGTGTCTAGGTTACAGTTCAGTCATGCCCTTATTTTCTAAACTACGTCAGTTAAAAACCAGAAAAGGTCTGCTAGAAGCAGCAGTTCCTGTCCCGCCTAGGGACAGTCCAGGTCATTTTATGTATCAGAAGCATGGCATAAGTGCCATATTGTATCTAGATTTATGGGTAGAGTATACCAAACAGTTAGAAGAAAAGTATAGATGGCCTGTATCAGGCACATGGGATGCCGAGTGCATCATGCGAGTAGAAGAAGCATTATGGAAAAAGAAAGCCAGACAGTCACAGAAAGATGCCATCGAGTTATGGCGCAAAGAATCTCATAAAAGAACCGAAAAAGAAATCAGAAAGTCAGAATTAAGTAAAGAATCCTTAGAACGAGCCCAAGAAAGGGAATTAATCGAGATAGGTGAACGAGTCAAAACCGAACAGTCAGATAGACAGAGAAATGCCCTTATTAAGGGTATGTACCCTCTTCTTGCCGAGGGTTTGCCAAAAGCGACCCCGGAGGCATCCAGTAATTTTCCGCCACCATTAGTTCCGACTAAGCTACGTCACAAACCGACCGCAGCTGATATTTTCATCTCGTCCTATTTGGACGACACAGTCCCGGAATATGCAAATCCTGTTCCGCCAGTCCCTGTAAATCAGGCAATTCCTGCTCCCCCAGACACCGGGGCACCCTTTGCAGTACCCGCTACGGTACCCCCGGTCCAGCCTACATTACAATTTCCCACTCTGCCAGTACGAAGAGTATCAGTCGACGATTCTAGTTTAGGGGCCGCAGGAGGAGGTCCTCCTGGTACCCCGCCACCACACCAACGTAGAACGTTGGCCGAGTTACATGAATGTGCGTTACAACGTACGCCCAAATTTAAGTCCGTTGCAGATATCCGACGAGCTCTTACTGAATGCCGCTATGATCCGGTTGCAGGTGATGATAGTACAGTAATATATTCCATCCGTGTAAGACGGGTGACCGGGTATTTAGACACCCTACCAGATATGAAAGGAGATCTAGACAGAATATATCGTTTCATCCGTACAGGGGATGATCCAGAAAGTATTGGCGAAGCCATGTCTCAAAGGAAAGCTGAGATCCAGCTCATGATATTAAAGTTTCTGATTAATTGTCTAATAAGAGAACAAGATTACCCGACTAAAGATCCGGCCGAAATGAGAATCCTGACAAGGTGGAGTGATAATATAGCCGAGGGTAAGCACAAGACTATCAGTAGTATAGAGAGTATGTACAAGAAAATTCGTAAAGAAATACTAAAGTTACACGAACAACGTAAAGCAGCACAAGTAAGCGAGAAAGAAAATGACTCTACCGAAGAGGTAGACGACGAGAATCCCACTAGAATAGCGTATGTAGGAAAATCTAGATTTCCACATCGCCATTTATGCCTAGAACACAAGACAGTTTTTCATCATCCAGCACCAGAACAAGGTTCTCTAGAACAAGTATTTCAAGCTACCGATCACATTTTGAAGTCACGAATCGGTTATAGTGAGTTAAGTACTATGCATGAACAAGAACTAGTCCGATCAGCAGTCCGATGGATTACTGATTCTACCACTTTTCCAGACGAAATAGTGGCACAAATGTTTCTGAAATTGCCCCCAGCCGAGCAACGACTGGTGGGTATGTATATGATCCAGCACCTCATTACTCTGTATGAGGGTCAACATTCTGATCCAGGTCCGTTACACGATGTCCTGAACGAGTTACTCCAGTATAGATGGAAAGGTCTAGGTACCGATTTAATTAGCGTCATTCTAGAACAGCGCCACAAATATAGTATGTTTTTGAACCCGCATTTTGTTCATGTCTCACCCCCAGAAAGTAAACCGTTTTACATAGATAGACAGAACCCGTTACGAGAAGTACACCCAGTCAGGACAACAGATGGTGAAATGCAAAGAGTATTTGTTTACACCCCGATTACAAAGATGGAACTCTTAGAGATGAAGAAATTAATTCCTTGTCACGACAAAGATCCAGCAGGGTTCCACCGAGAATTAAAAGACATGCTCCGTATGGGAGAATACACGTATCCAGATATAATTAAAATGTTAAAGGTCCTGTTGCCCGCAGGGGTATACGAGAAACTCAAGGAAAAAGATTGGGAGGTGGGAGAGAAAAAGATCGATTGGGCAGTTCTCGAAGCTGAAGATAAGATACGAGTACCAGGTACCGGTCTTGGAGAGAAATGTAAAGAATTACCTGAACTGTTAATACAAGTTTTGCCCAGATTATTAGCCACTAAAAAGGAAGACTGGGATGCAATCTCAGCCTGTAAACAGAAACAAGACGAAGACACTAGTGATTTTTATTCTAGATTTGAGAAATGCTTTATCATAAACAGTGGCCTCAAGACAAGTAGTGAGTCATACCCTCATCTTTTTGTTACTAAACTAGTCGAGAATTCAAGTCCACAAGTTAAGAATCGAGTTTTGAAAGTCGAAAGTACCTGGCAAGCTAATACTCCGTCCCAGATGTTACAGATGCTCCAGTACCACCAGAATAGAATCAGAGAAGAGCAAGATCATGAAAGAAAACGTATGAAAGACACGAAAATGAAAGTACTAGTTGCACAATCTGTTCCTCAAGACAGTCAGAAGAGGGGTACGAATCAAGCCAGTCACTCTGCAGTTCCCGTTAAAGGGACATGCAATTATTGTAAACAGCCAGGTCATTATATAAACGAGTGTGCAGTTCTGAAACATAATATAGCTACTGGTAAAACTAAAGAAAGACCACGTCCGCCTAGACAAGAACAAGTTTCACAGACTTCTCAGCCACAGAATGCACAACATACAGTTCCAGCACCGCAGCCTATCGCTGCAACACAGCATGTTACACAGCAGATGTACCAGTATGCACAGTCCGAGTATCCAGAGTATCAGCCATATTCATGAAACAGCCTAGAGAGGGAGGTAGGCTTGCCTCTCATCGAGATTCCTGTAGATCAAGAAGGTCCCTATGTTCACAGTCAAGTACTAGGGAAAGACAGAAAGTTTCTGATTGATACAGGGGCAAGTAGGACGACCATCAGCCACGCCGAAGTTCCAGGGGCTCCGCTCTCAGGCTCTAGAAATGTTTCCCTTGGATTTTCAGGAAAGCCTATTGTAAACGAGATATCTAAGCCAGTTACTCTAGAAGTAGGTCCATTGTCCCGCACTACTGATCTATTACTTACGAAGTCATGTCCAGAAAATCTGTTAGGTATTAAAACACTGAAAGAATTAGGTGCAGTTATTTGCTGCTCCCCAGAGGGAATACGATTGTTCCTACGTGACTTCAAGGGTCACTATGTATTACGAGATTTTGATCCGAGATTGTCCAATGTCCCGCAGCATCTATGGGCACAAGGTCCAACTGATGTTGGTTATATGCAAATCACACCCCATCGTGTGACTCTCAAACCAGGTGTAGTGTTACCACGAATCAGACAGTACAGATTGCCACCTGAGGCTGTAACAGCCTTATCCAAAATCATTGACGAGCTCATTGCTCAAGGAGTAGTTGTAGAAACTGACTCCAATGTATGTAATTCTCCGATCATTCCAGTCATGAAACGTACTGATCCAAATGCACCCCCAGTATATCGATTAGTGATTGACCTTCGAGAACTCAATAAATGTATTATTCCCCAGTACCCAGTTGTCCCAGATATCTCTTCCCTATTGACAGCCATTGATTCCGAAGCCTCATTTTTCACAGTCATAGACCTCAAGAACGCGTTTTTCAGTGTCCCCATTCATCCAGACAGCCAGTTTCTTTTCGGATTTTGTTTAAATGGAAGGAGCTATATGTTCACACGAGCTCCTCAAGGTTTCACAGAAAGTCCTAGTATTTACAGTCAAGCACTTAAGAGACAACTAGACAACATTCACATGCCAACTGACACTGCCCTGCTCCAGTATGTCGATGATCTACTAATCACAGCCCGTTCTGAACGTGCTTGCGAGCGAGCATCCCTTACAGTCTTGTATTTCCTTGCCGAGATGGGGCACAAGGTGTCCCCTTCGAAGCTTCAATTCTGTGTCCAGCAAGTGATCTACTTAGGCCACTTACTGTCCAAGTGGGGTAGGCAGTTGACACCAGACCGTATCCAGTTAATAGCGAGTCTTCCTCAGCCCAAGACACAGAAGGAGGTACGTGCTTTTATCGGCCTTACTTCTTACTGCAGACAATGGATTCCTCAGTATGCATTCCTAGCCAAGCCACTGATACAGTTAACGACACAGGAGGCAGCCGTATCGACTGTCCTCCCTTGGACATCTGAACATACACTTAGTTTTAATGAGTTAAAGAAAGCTCTATGCCAAGCTCCAGTTCTAGCTACACCGAACTACAGTAAGCCTTTTACACTTTTCGTCACTGAACGTGAAGGTACAGCATTATCTGTTCTCACACAAGATCAAGCAGGACAATACAAGCCATGTGCTTATTTTTCGAGCACACTAGATCCTGTAGCCCAGGCTCTGCCTGCGTGCCTCAAGTCAGTTGCAGCCACAGCTCTAGCTATCAGACAAAGTGATTCCATAGTATTAGGGCACTCCTTGACAGTACAAGTTCCACACTCTGTGGAAGTTCTTTTAAACCGAACACAGACTCAGCACTTGACAATTGCACGTTTAACAGGTTATGAATTGACACTGTTCCAGCCACACATAGAAATCAGACGCTGCAACGTTCTAAATCCTGCTACACTGTTACCATCAGTTAATTCAAATCCTGCCACACACGACTGTGTGGAAGTAGTTAACATTATGACAAAGCCAAGACAAGATCTGACAGATATTCCATTACCAGATCCCGACCTGACACTTTATGTGGATGGTTCATGTATGAGAACAAGTACAGGAGAACTAGTAGCCGCGTATGCAGTGACTACAGACACTGAAGTTATAGAAACACACCGTATTGACACCCTGTCCGCTCAAGCAGCAGAGCTAGTTGCTCTGACTCAAGCCTGCATACACGCTAAGAACCTGAAAGTTAATATTTACACAGATTCACGTTACGCATTTGGAGTCGTACACGACTTTGGAGTGCTCTGGCAGGAGAGAGGTTTCATGACTTCTCATGGAACCAAGATTCAGCATGGTCTCCTTATTCAGGCTCTGTTAGATGCCATACATTTACCGACATCTATTGCTATCATGAAGTGCAAAGCACATACGAAAGTTACTGACATTATTTCCCAAGGTAATGATCTAGCAGATCGCACAGCCAAGCTTACAACACAGACTCCAGACATGTCAGTTAACCCGACACCGACACACACTCCAGATCTGACTACCTGTATGACAGTTAAGGACCCCACTCAAGATGTCATAGATATTCAGTTACATGCTACTCCCGATGAAATCAAGAAATGGTCCGAACAAGGAGGGGTCCAGACAGATCAGGGATGGGTAACGAAGGGTAAAGCCACATGGTTTCTCCCCGACTCTATGGTTCAAGTCATTATCAATACCGCACATAGTCCAGCACATTTAGGAGAAAAAGCTATGTTAGACAGTATCCAGAACATTTGGTTCAACAAGCATTTACGGGCTGCAGCCAAACAGAAAGTCCGTACCTGTATGATATGTTGCCAGTTTAATCCAGGTAAAAGTGTCCCGGTGGAACAAGGTGGATTCCAGCCCCCTGACCACCCTTTTGAAGTCCTCCAAATGGATTATATTCAGATGGAGCGATGTCGAGGTTTCAAGTATGTCCTTGTAGTTGTATGCGCTTTGTCCAGGTGGACAGAAGCATATCCAGTCCCAGATTACACAGCCACGACCACTGCCAAACAGTTGGTTCGTGAGTTCTTCCCCCGTTATGGACTCCCTAAAGACGTATATTCTGATAACGGCCAGCCATTCTCATCCGAGCTTATGAAACACATTTCCCTGTTGTTAGGGTACCAGTGGAAGTTCCATTGTGTACGCCATCCTGAAGCAGCTGGTCTAGTAGAGAGACATAATCAGACCCTGAAAATCCGTATTGCTAAAATATGTAAAGAGAAAGGTGTGGACTGGCTAGTAGCTCTGCCAGTCGCTTTATTTTATATGCGCATGGTTGCACATTCCAGATCAGGTCTGTCCCCGTATGAGGTCGTATTCGGCCGCCCCCCTAACATGTGGGGTACACCTAGACCTCGAAGTATTACAGATGTTTCAAGTAATATGCTGACAGATTACCTAGCTTCCTTGATGTCTGCCCTCAACTCTTGTCGTTCACAGGTTGCTGCCGCATTTCCAGACAATACCGAGGTGGCACCGCATGACATCGTTCCCGGATGCATGGTTCTTGTCCGGAATTTTGATCGTTCAAGTCCGCTGGAGCCTCGCTGGAAGGAACCCCGACAGGTCCTCCTGGCCACCCGTACTGCCGTCAAGCTGGAAGGCAGGAAGGGCTGGGTCCACCTGTCACATGTGAAAAGATTTTTTG
Source organism: Lissotriton helveticus (assembly GCF_964261635.1). Taxonomy (NCBI): domain Eukaryota; kingdom Metazoa; phylum Chordata; class Amphibia; order Caudata; family Salamandridae; genus Lissotriton; species Lissotriton helveticus. Next base: position 1,764,354,739 of record NC_136068.1, read on the forward strand.
GACTAAAGCCTGTTTCAAAGAACATTTCCGAGGATCTTAAAGACTGCCAAAGTACTATTCTTAAGGACTGTCCCGCAAAAGACTATGATACGAATCCCTCCCTGTTAGAGAAAACTCCGCAGCAGGAGTATAAGAAGAAATTAAGGTCTAGTAAAATAAGTCAGCCAGTTTGATTGTCTAAGTCCTCCCCTAGGTGAAACGGTTAGACCGGTTTCTGACATGTATAAAATAGACCCCCATAGTGAGAGAGTTAGTCAAAACTCAATCCGATGTATCGTTTTTCTAAGTTTCATATTGTTTTTCAGCCTTATGATTACCTGCACATGTTATGCATTTTATTTGTATTTTCCAGTTTCTCATGTAAATAAGTCTGCTAATGCTACAGTAGAGCACACGTTTAGTGATCTGCCTCCTCATGAACTCTCATATCGTCTCGCTATGCGAAATAATTCTTTTATCCACATGTTACATTATTCACACCAGACCAGCAATGCCACTAATTGTTGGGTGTGTGGTCGACTCCCCCCTTTCCAGACACCGAAGGGAGTTCTGCCACTCTTTCCTTATCCATTTTCACATAATGGTTCGTGTGGAGCATGGTCCACGTTAACGTCATCCTCAACAGATATGTCTTTTCTTAACAGTACATGTTTTCCAGACAAGCAAGGTCTTCCCCACAGAATAGGGTTAGATCTAGAAAATGAAGTTTATAATTTAGGTAATTATTCTTCGAATTTCATGGTCCTGAATGTTCAGTCTGACACTACTCCAGACTTACCTGCTATGTCAGTACTACCAGTTAAAGGTGAATTATGTGTCCGAAAGAATGGTTCCGTACATGTAGGACATAGTGATTGTACTACTATTGTCAAGTATAGTGACAGTAGGAAATCTATTTTCAAAGCTTCACGTCATTCCTATTTTGTTTGTGGTCAGACCGCATATGTTCGTCTGCCCCTCGATTGGGAGGGAACCTGTTACATTGCCTTCCTACTGCCACCAGTTTTTCTAGCCCCACCTGACTATCATAGGAATTCCCACCTAGTACATACTAGACACAAGAGAGACCTCCCGATTGTCGATTATACTGAAACTGCTCTAGAACAATACATAGATATCAATAAAGGTGTCTTCCCCTACTTAGGCACTGTCGTGAATAGTAAACTGATACGTAGATTAACCAGAACACTTGAAGCAGTAGTGATTGAGACTACTTCTGCTCTAAGTAACTTAACCGAAGAACAATCCTTTATGAGAATTGTCGTGCTCCAGAATCGTCTCGTCCTTGACGTCATACTGGCCGATAGGGGCGGGGCATGTAGAGTCATCGGATCTAGTTGCTGCATTTTTATTCCTAATAACGCGCCGTCTGTTTATTCAGCCATAACCAGACTCCATAAAATTGCCCATATGTTACACCAAGATCCAGGCACCTGGACATGGTCCGGTTGGTTCTGGAATATAATTTCCGCCTGGGGATGGAAAGTATTGTCATTTCTGGGTATTGCAGTAGCGATCATATTCAGTTGCTGCCTCTGTATACAATGTGGCCCTGCGATTTGCGGCATTTGTGCTACCTCTTGTATTCCTAGTCCTAAGTCCCGTTCTAAATCCAGTTCCAAGAAAATTCGAGACGAGCAAATGATACTGTATGAAATGATAGATGGTATCATGAATATTGATGTTTCCTGATGGAAACGTAGTGACAAGGAGGGAATGTGGAAAAGTAAATTTTGCCATGTTCTGTGTCCCTACGTGTCCTCCATCTTATGTTATGTGTGCATGATTAATATGCATATGTATTCCCCCTGTTCGATTTAAGATGCAATTATAGTTGTGTCCATCTCTAGTATGCCAGTTTCCAGTTCTCGTGAAAGCTACGAATATTAGGCCTATGTAAAGTTACGTTGCCACGTTTCTCAGTGTGCACGTTATTTCATTGTAAAGTCCCCGTTTTCTAGGCCTCAAATGGGCCCGGACACCAGATTCAGCTTCTGTCTCCTGAACCCTCGCTGAGGAGCGATACAGCCCCCACCTGTATCCTCGACCCTTCACTTACTTCCTGCCTCGCAGTGCCCGGCTCGGCCTGGCTCTGCCTCTGAGTCTGCCAAGAGTATGTTATGATTCTAGTTATCAGTCCAGCCCTCCTTCTCTGCATTCCTAAGCTACTGAATCGCATCAATAGTTTCCGTCATTGTCTAGCCTTTACGTCTCCATGTAAGAGAAATACTGTATTAATGGTCATTTAATATTCTTCATCACGCACTACATGTAGAATAATGCATGCACCAGTCTTAGAGTCTGTTAGCCTTTACCCCGATAACTTTTGGATTCTATCAACATGTCCTCTAAACATTAGATACTAGATAGGGTTTAGGTACATGTCGCCCTGACTCTCCAGACTTCAGTCTCTGCTCCTAGCACAGAGTTCATAGCCCCCAGCTTCTCCTAGTAACACGTCATTGTCAGTTTGCACGCACCATTAGGTCAGAGGTCCCGGCTCCTTAGGTAGCCCCCTCCATGTTTCCGCCCCATTTATGACATATTCTGTTACGTTTACATCACATGTCTATGTACACGCCTCTTGTTACACCCACTTTCACCCTTATCTTTCGCGACTGCTATTGACCACACCTACTGCTCCGCCTATTGTATTCGCTGTAATGCAACTGTTTTAGTATATATGCTTGTGTACTGTTATTAAAGTTAGCGAGCTCATCCCAGATCCAGCCCCGGCAGCTGTCGGGGCCCCCCTGTCAGGCCCTGTCATCCTATTCCTGTGCAGGTTGTCCTGTTCCTGTCCTTTATGCTGTATTAAACCTGCAAACTCCTACTACCTCGAATCTTGACTCTTATTTATTGAGCTATCTGTTATTACTATGTCCAGTAAAACCTAGATCCGGTATTATTTATTTATATACCACACCTCCATACAAAAACCGTTATTCCTTAGCCAAACAACATCCCCTAATTAAAACCAGAACAGTGCAAAGGAGACAGTAACCAATTCCTGTCTAATAAAGGGCCAACATGTTTCTGCCTAGCGGACAACCTGTCCCATGGCTTTCATCAGGGCCTTTGTTCAATGATTGTTGCACTTGTTATTCAAAACTAGTGACCAAAAAAAGGGACATACAAATAGTGAAATAATGAAGGTTGGGAACGATACAACCTGTACCAACCGATGTATACTAATCCTCCATATCAATTGGAAAGTGTGATTCTATGGAGGAAGAAATATATATATAGAGTTATTAGTGTCATGTACCAGTCTCTGCTATTATCAAAAAAAGGTGTGTCACCCTAAACACTTTGAAATAAAGTTATCCATTTTTGCTCACCCGTCATGACAGTGGAAAGGACCTCACCCCACCTGGACCATGCTCAGGTTCTACGAGGCCCCGCGCTGTGGAAATAAAAGAGGCAGAACAGAAAGTAGAGACACCATGAGGCTATTACATAAGCAGTTCAAATAATGTGCTCCAATCCCCTCTGCTACATATGTCAACTTTTATCCACTTCTAACAGAAAGCCATTCTTATCACATAATAAAATGAGAACACAGTCTCAAAGTCTCACCCAGAAAATCTAGACGTTCATCATCTCATATTACTCTCATTGCAAAAGTCCCTTGCACTATCATTAACTGCTGTAGTACAGTCAGGAAAAACAAGAGACCACATTGGCATAGTCCGTGTGGTTCTAATCTAGAAATCAAGCCTAAAATCAGAACCCAAAAGTGTCGGTCTACAATTCTATCTGGTCCTACCTCTCCGTCGATACCTCCAGCTCACTTCTGAGTCTAGGGGGAGGTACCGTGTCGGAGGGACCGGGCGTTTTTATCTGCATGGTTGGTTAGGAACTACTTGTCCTTGCGCCAGGTACGGCGAGTCTCCAATTGTATACAAGTCACCGTATCAGGCTTATTATAAGTCAAAAGGAGGCAAATTTGGCAGCTCTATCATACAAAATATTAGTATATTGGTTTGGGCGCTTACCAATCGTTTGAAAGAAGAATTCCGGCATCTTTCGTTGTTACAGCAAAGCGCCCTCAGCTATCGCGGCTATTACCGCGAGACGGACTACAAAGTGACGTCATACCGTCACCATTTGTAGTTCCGTCACGAAAGCTGTTCATCCGTCTCTTTAAACAGGCTGAGGAGCGATTACTACGGGCCTGCCTCAGTCCACCTTATTGAACCCGGTCACTGTAAAGTATTAAACCAAGTATTCATAATTTACAGTCGACCAAGCCGAAACAAACTACAAAGTGATGTCATGGCGTCCATCTTGGTAGTTTTTATCTCATTTTCTTTTTTATTTAATATTCTTTTGTGTATCAGGCTATTGTTACTACGAGAAGAACTGCAAAGTGGCGTTATGTCCTCCTTCTTTGTAGTTCCGCCGTGATTGATTTGTTCAGTCCCTAATAGGACTGAATGATAACCGTGGGACAGCCAGTGCCAATAATAACAAGTGCCCACGGATGCCCTGATTGCGCAAACATGTCAGAGTCATGCAAGAACAGTCATCAAGAATCAACCAAATCAAATGTTGTTTTATAACCTGGTCCTATTAGCTGGATCTCTCAGGTACATAAAGAGTATAAATAGTGTCTTATGTCAGGCGTGTAGTATGTTCAAGTGAGCAAAACTCAGAGTTAATGACAAGATTCATAAGCTCGAGGTTACTTGGCCTATTGTATGAATTAAGAGCTAAACTCTGTCTATATGTACTTGCAGAGAATGTTCAATATCTATGTAATAAGGATGCTCCCAATATTATTCCATATAATATTGATTTATTGATGTAAAAACCACTGCACCAACAATTCAGTTCTTCACCAATCTACAGCTGCAGTACAATGACCACTTGAATACTAACATTCTAATGACATAGATAAAGTTCTAATTCTAGTGCTTTTAGCCAAACACAACAATCTACAAACAAAGAAAACATCCCCGGAGGATCAAAAAAGTTCTATCGATACTGTGTGATGACATAACCTCTGTGTGTGATCTACATAGGGATCCAATGCTATAGTTGGGTCCAGGGAATTTCATCATTTAATCCCTCAGTATCTGTACGGAGCTAATGAATTCATTTCTGTTCTTTTTGAAACAGACATCTAGAAACCTCGCTCATATACATTGGTATAAATGGTTTTCTAAGACCGTCCACTGAAAGTCCGTTTTGCAATGTTGCTTCTCTAAGAAGTGTCTAGTGAGCTTAGTCATGGATTTTTTGCAACGAAAGGAGCTTTTATGCTCCACTATGCGTGTTCATACTTTTCGGGTAGTCATACCCACATACCTGCTAGAGCAGGAACAAGTTAGCAAATAAATCAAATTGCTGCTATTGCAATTACTCAAATGTGTCTGTGACCAAGGTCTATTAGTACCTATGTCAATTTCTGTCGAGTGTTTGGTCTGAGGGCAAACTGAGCAGATGCCACACGGGTGATGTCCCACCACGGAAGGTAGATTCCATAAGGTGCCCAAAGCTTTTTTAGGACTCTCCTTCGGACGAGTATGCACAAGGCGGTCTCGAATGCTACTTGCCCTTTTAAAGTTAAAGAGCGGTAAGGCAATCTTGTCGTTACTATGGTTGAGAATCCGCCAGTGATTTCTAATTATTCTCTGGATATTGTTACTCCTAGTGTTGAAAGTGATTACAAATGTCAGTCTTCCAATAGGAGGTTTAGGAATAGGAGGTTCCAAGAGAGCATCACGGTTGTTGTTGTTCGCTCTCTTGCGGGACTTCTTAATCAGTGCATTTGGATAGTGTCTCTCTTTTAGTTCAGCATTTACTAATGGTCATGCCCAAACCCCCCAACGGAGTTCACCGTGGTTCCTATGTAAATGTTTCAGAGAGAGGGAGAGCCTCTCCCCTGGAAGGGAAGTAATTGTGGCCCCTTTTGTCTCTCCACAGCTGCTGCAGATAGAAAGGGTGGGGGCTGAACATCTTGGGGGGGTGCGCATTGTGCGCTTTATTTACAGACAAAAGAACCCAGTGGCAGCATGGGCTTGGAGAACGCCACGTGCAAAAGAAGTACTGAGTGGGGAGGAGGGCTTTTAATGCAAAGAGGTAGGAGGAGAAAAAGAACTTGAAAGTGCATGCTGTGGCGGCGTGCAAAAACAAAGGACTGAAAGAAATACCGAGTCCAGGGGGTCAGTGATGTCATTTGAGAAGTCATCAGTGATGTCATCAGTGATGTCACTGACCATGTCATGAATGATGTAATATGTGACGTCATCCAAGGGCATTGCGGGTGTGCGAGTTATATTTAGCTGAACTAACTATAACGGAGGAATTTCCATGGTTTTGTACGAGAGAAATGTCCAACTAACTATAACGTGCCTGAAACCTATGGTTTTTGCAGTGAATTTCAAAGGTTTTTCAAATGCTAATTTCTAACTATAACATGCCTTAAACCTATGGTTTTTTGAGTGAATTTCAATGTTTTTTTAAATGCTAATTTCTAACTATAACTTGCCTGAATCCTAAAGTTTTTCAGTGAATTTCAAAGGTTTTTTAAATGCTAATTTGTAAGTTTAATATTTATAAAAACTTCCTTTTTGTCTGTAAATACATTTTGTTGTTGTTCATATTTTGGAATTGTAATATCGTTTAATTATTTATTCATTTTTCAAAATTCTGTAATGTCTTGTGTGTTCCAAAATATATATATTTCTTTTTTTTTTTTTAGGAAAAAGTGGAGTCGCGTACCCATTTGGTACCCATCTCGGTGGGTGCCCGCATTCAAGCAGCCATATTGCTAAAGTCGTGAAGATGGTGCGTTGTGCGATGGGTTCACGAAGTCTGGCCCCGCGTAGTGTTATATGCGTATGGCAGTGGTTCCCAAACTTTTTTGACCTGTGGCTCCCCTGACCTAATCGGCAGTTGGCCGTGGATCCCCACCATTTTTTTACCGGTGGGTGGGTGGGTGGTGTGTCCCTCCCGTTATCTTCCTTAAAGTATTTGGGACGCAATGAAGGTATTATATTGGTTTGAATGCTTGAATTATTAATCTCATCCACTGGCAATCACTTTGGCTGCATCCCAATCCATCGTTTTCCCCCCAACAGAGTGCCTGGTCCCAACCCCTTATTTATGCCAGCTGCTGCTTTCAGTACCTTTTGGTACTGAGACCCGCTCTGAGAAAATGGAACATTGAGTTTGGTCTGTCGTAATCAGTATCCCCAGCCTTATTTTTACACTAAAAAGGTCTGTCCTTCCATCTGTGTGCCCATCTATATCCAAACATATTCAACCATTTGCACACCTATCCACCATATATCCTTCCGTCCAACATTTCACTCATCCATCCCTCCATCCACCCTTTCACTCATCCATCCATTATTCATCTACCCACCCTTTCACCCCATCATCTGTACAATCATCCATGCATCCACTCTTCCACCCAGCCATCCATTCACTTACTCATCCATCCACCCATTCACTTACTCATCCATTCACCCAGTCATTTATCCTTCCACCCATTCACCCTTTCAGTCATTCATCCTCCCTTTCTCTCTCTATCCCCCTTTCACTTATCCAACCATCCATCTACCCACCCATTTACTCATTCATTCATCAATCCATATATTGATCCTATTACTCATCCATTCTTTCACTCATCCAACCATCCGTTCACTCATCCAGCCATCCGTTCTCTCATCCATCCACCCTTTCACTTCACTCATCTATCCATCCTTTTGTCCATCTACCCCCTTTCACTAACTCATCAATCCTTACATCCACCCTTTCACTCATCCATCCATTCACAATTTCACTTATCAATTCATCCATCCACCCATTCACTTGCCCATCATCTACCCTTTCATTCATCCACCCATCCATCCTTTCACACACCCATCCACCAATTCACTCGCCCATCAGCTGCCTTTTCACTCATCCATCCATCCTTTCACACACCCATCCACACTTTTACCCATCCATCTACCCTTCCACCCATACATCTACCCTTCTACCCATACATCCATCTATTTACCTTTTCTCTCATCCATACTTCCATTCATTCACTCATCCATCCATCCTTTCTTTCATTATCTATCCATTCCCCCTTTCATTCATGTATTCATCCTTTCAGTAATCCATCCAGCCATTCAGACATTCCTTCTCTTATTTACTCACCCACCTTTTCACATTATGAGCTGAGCCTTTGTTTGCAGAGTTGCAAGCAGAAGAGTCCCAAGCAGAAGAGTCCCATCAAGAATGAACTACAGCAAGGGGTGGGGTGCGGTGGGGGAGAGTTCACTATGCCCCTGCACATAAGCAGACTGAAAACATAGAAGTCATGCATGATGCACAGTGCCAGGATGTGAGGTTACTGTAACATGGTGTTGTTTCCAGGGCTTTAAGCGGTGTAAAAAAACTGGGGGGTCTCTTCAAAGGGGGTGTTTGACGTAATTAAGAGCGCAGCTTAAAACACCTAGGCTAAAAATCTGCGCTTAGCATAGTGTTCCGCCTCACTGGTATTATGTTGTTTCTGTCATTGTATCCAGATATATAAATACAGCACGTATCATTACACCTCAACAAGCCAGGACTATTGGCTTTGTCAATGGTTGCTAGTTCCTTAAAAAAAAAAGGAGCAACCATGGCTTTGTTGAATACAATATTGAAAATACTTCAGTTCTAAAATGACAGGACAGTGAGAGAACGACAACCCTCTTTTTTAACTTGTTTTACAGGCTTCTTTGAATGCGTGGGCGTTTTACTTTTTATCGTACAGAATGCCCTTCTGTACACTGAGGCAGGAGGAGGCCGCCACATGGTGTCACACCCCCAGACTGCCCCATTGTCATTCTGTAAGTGGCAATCAGCGGCATACTGAATTACAATGGGCGGGAGAGGCTGCTCTTGTGCTCCTGGAGGAGTGCGAGGCGCCTCCAGCAGCAGGGGTGAGGCCTCTCACAGGAGAGCAGCGCTGCTCCCTGTGATGGCCAAAATTACAGATAAAAGGCCCGTGGAATTTACGGACGGTTGGTCACCCTACTGTGCGCGGCGCCCCTGGCACCTCATTACGGCGCACCGGGGTGCTGCGGCGCACAGTTTGGGAACCACAGGCGTATGGGATCGCGTCGTGTGCGCGATTGGTGTACGACGGGTGCGCGGTGGATGGCCCCGCATAACCTCATATACATATGGGATCGCGAGGGTGCGCGACTTCTGCCAAAAAAAATCATGATTTGAAACTATATGTATATAACTTTAATGTATGCAAGAGATTATCTAAACTATTTATAAAAATAATATATTTGTACTAAACTTATATTATTGGTGATTATTTTTTGCGAAATCGCGTCGATTGCGCTCGTTGCGCGTCGGGTGCGTGGCTCTCATCTGACTTTAAAAGAGAGAATTTGATTGATTCATAAGGTTTCCCATTCTAACAGTTGAAGGACCCCACCCATTTTAGTCATTCTATCTGCAGCTTCACAGGAGAGACACCTGTTGTGTTTTTGCAGCTAGTCTGTACATTTTTGGGGTGTTTTTTGGAAACATTTGGAAATGGCTTCTTCCAATCCTCAGCAAGAACATATTTCTGATGAAAAAGAGATAGAAGAACCACCTCCGAAAAAGAGACCACAATCTATTGTGTGGAAATGTTTCACAATCCCAGATGATGAAAAGAGAGGGAATGCAAGTAAGGTCAGTTTTACTCTCTGACCATGGATTTGGTCTAGAGGTAGTGACAAAAAATACTCTTGTGGCACGTCAAGCATGTACAAGCACCTCCAGAAAATCCACCCAAGACATTTTGCATAGGAGCAGATGCGACATGCACAAGAAAATATGCAGAAAGGTGACCTGGGAGCTGGTCCCTGCTCTTCAGGGGTATCAACTACGTCATCTCGAGGGCCGGACATACGCTCAAAGTTTGGAAACTTAAAACAGCTATGCATAAAATGCAACACCATCCTATGTTGTGGTGAACAATCTGTGGATGCTGTTTGTTCTGCAGCAAGGAACCATCGCTGCAAATTTAAAAAAAAAGTTTTTGGTTGGAATTACTTTACAATCCCAAAAGTTAAGACTTTAGCCTGTTGCTTTTTTTGGTTTTCCAAAAACACCCAAAAAATGTATAAAATAGTTTTAAAAAAACACAAAACAATTTAAAAACAAAAGAGAAGAAAAAAAAAGTTATTTTCAGAACTACATTATCTGGTTTAAAAAGAGAAATAACTGCATGCTAATGTCTGCATGATTTCTGGAGTATATGTGTTGAGCACGATTGATTGAAAGAGTGCATGGGTAGTGCATGGTAATTGTATGAGTGCAAAAGTACTGCCTACATGATTGTACAAGTGTATCTGTAATCCGTGAGTTATAGTGTGAATGAGCAGTGTTACTGCCTGGGTCATTGCATGAGTACATGGGTAGTGACTGGATGATTAGAGTACTGAAAAGTGAGGTCATGGTGAATTTATAAGTGCGTGGTATTGGCTAAGTGATTGGATTAGTACATGGTAGTGGGTGGGTGATTGGAGGAGTGCACGGAGAGTGACAGTGTGATTGCTGGAGTGCATGGTTAGTACCTGTGAATTTGAAGCTGTGAATGAGCAGTGTGTAGGTGGATAGAGGACTGCATGGGTAGTGTGTCAGGATTTGGGGTAAGTCCCCTTTCAGTGACCTTGGACTGTCATCACATGACCTACCAGAACAGGGATATAGGTCAGTCCTACCTTTCATTCCTTGCTTGATATTGCTAGTGTGTGGGTTCCTGGTTCTTGGTTCCTGTGATATTTGGGTTTCGATTCCATTTTTTCTCACGGGCTCGTGAGTGGATTTTTAGACCCCTTCAGAGTCAGTCCTTTCTGTTTTCCTTCTTTTTCCTTCATTACTCCTTGTTTCCTGGTATAGTCAGACAGTTAGTTCCCTTCTGCCCTTTCCCTTTCCGTTTTTGCCAGTTCCCATCACTTATTGCACTTGGGGGTTTATAGGGGCTCCTGTTCCCCCTTTGGAGAGCCTTCAGTTTATTCTGTAATTTGCCTCGGTGTATTGTGGAGCACGGGAGACGCGTTGTGAAACGAACAATTTGGTTTGTTTCTTTTCGCGTCGTTTCTTTTACCGCTCCATGTCGTTATGTGCGGAAATGACGTTTTGGGTCATTCCGCGAGTTTGTTTTTGATCCGAGTGCGGGGATAGCCGGCTTTCCTTGTGCTTTATGTCCTGTCCTTCCGATTTTGGAAACAAAAAGGAGTAGGGTTTTTTTTAATGCCGGTAACGAGGCATATTTTTCCCCTAATGACTGGAGAGACACTTTGAAGCATTGCTTGGTGCTTATCAATTCCCAAATCCGGGCGGAGTTATCTTGGATCGGCATTATATGCTGCCCGAAGTTTCCACGAAGCAAAACCTGCATTCTTGTCTGGTAAGCAGAAACGTGATTGTTTTGACAGGACATGGTCATTGGTTCTGGAGCTACTGGAAAGGTACATGAAGTGTATTTTTGTTTGTTTAGGTGCAGAAGCGTGGAGGAGGGAGCAGTGACTACATCATTTTAACAAGGGTGGAAGACTTGGTGTCTCCTTATATTGTATTCCACCCTCTTTCCTGGTCCAGCGGCACACTCATAGTTATATGTCTTGTGACTGGCATATGGGCAGGGGAAGGGGATTGGTTCATACTACGTTCCTGCAGTGTGCGGGCAAAGTGGACGGAATCCAACAGAATATCAAGCCCACGATTAATCACACTGCCCGGACGAGTATGGAGGAGGACTTAAGGGATCCCTCGGGTGGGGCCACTAGCATACCTACCATACAAGATGTAATGGGGGCTCTAGCGGCTTTACAAGCTCAGGTACAGGACCTACGACAAGAGAACGTGGGCCTAAAACAAGAACTAGGGGCTGTGAGGGCCAGGGAACAGTCACAACTTAGGGGGCAAATGTAAATGTAAATGTAAATGTACAGGAATTTATATAGCGCAAATCACCAAGCGGTTTCTAAGCGCTTGCTTAGGGAACCCGTCCTGGTATTCCCCTGTGAGATAACCCCGGCAGGGTATCCGCAAGGTGAAAGCCAGGCAACCCGCCGCGAGGGGCCGTTGTGGAGATTAAGCAAGCTATTGCCCAGAGTCGCAGAGTGTGAACCCGTGAATCGAGTAGGCACCGGAGCGAGAATTGTCGAGTCCATGGACATTTTAGGACTCAAGACCCCGCCGAGCCAGGAATTGAACCCTGGTCCCGGGCTGACCTCTGCTTCCAGGTCTGCCTCCTCTAACCAGTGAGCCTCCTCTAACCAGTGAGCCACACAGGCAAGGGCCTGTCCTACAGCCGGCGACATTCCAGTATGGTGGTGGGCCGGGACGGAGCACCGGTGGAGGCGGGGTTCCTATAGCGGTTACCGTTACATCCCCTGTTGCCGTACCGTTGGCTCCCCTGAGAGGTTTACTGGGGATAGTGACAAGTTTGGTACATTTATGAACCAGTGCCAATTGCACTTTATGTGCAAGCCTGGTGCCTTTCCTGATGACTCTGCCAAAGTAGCTTTCACTATATCATATTTGGATGGCACAGCTGCCCAGTGGTCTATTCCCTTAGTAGACAGCGATGACCGTGTGCTGTATAACTATCCGGCTTTTAAGGAATTAATGCGGGGATTATTCGCTAAGAATGCTTTCATGCAAGCTAGCGATGCGGAGCTTTTGAAGCTACGGCAGGGCAGGCAGGACTTATTAACATATATTGCCACGTTTAACCGGTTGGTGTCTGAGACTCATTGGCCGATGGCCAAGAGGACTTCCTTGTTCTACCAGGGTCTATGTGAGGACCTCAAGGATGTGGTATCCCAGGTGGTGGATCCACCAGATGATTGTGCTGCATTCATTGACCTTGTAGTAAAATTGAACCATCCATTGTCAGAGAGGCGGGGGAACGTAATCGTTTCCAAGTATCCCGGGGAAGTTATGTTAAACCTGAAGTCAAGCCCCCTGGAGAGCATAAGATGGCGCATGAACCCATGGAAATAGGTGGGGTAAGAGGGCCATTGACTCCGGAAAAGAAGAAAAGGAGGAGGGGGTTGAATTTATGTCTGTATTGTGGTCAGGGAGGCCATTTCGCCAGGGAATGTCCTGTGAAGCCCTCAGGGGTTGGGTATGGTAAGAAGGTAGCGTATGTCAAGGTGGATGGACGCTTGGCTAAGAGAGAGGGATTCTGGGGAAAGTATGATGTTCTGGGGGTAATAGATCAGGTGCCTAGGCATTTTATTATTACCGCCCATCTTTTGCTTTCTGTACACAATCGAGTACCTGTGTCAGTTTTGCTGGATTCCGGTGCTACCTGAAATTTCATTGATATTTCTTTGGCGGATAAACTTCTGATCCCCTGTCGCTATAAAGAACAGCCGGAGCCAGTGAGAGCCATAGATGGGACAGAACTGACGTCGGGTTTTATCACTCGTCAGACTGTTCCTTTACGGTTACTATGCGAGAATGGACATTCTGAAACAGTGTTTTTTGATCTAATTGATGCCCCTTCCTTTGGGTTGGTGTTGGGGGTTCCTTGGCTGCAGAAACACAATCCTAAGATCGATTGGGTGCAGCGTTTGGTCACATTGGATTCCCCTCATTGTCTTAAGCACTGTTACAATGTGGCTAGCGAACGGATCTCCCCTTTGTCTTGTGCGGTGGCTGAGGTGGGCTCTGTTCCACCGCAGTATTCCGCTTTTAAGGACGTTTTTGATAAAGGTCAAGCCCAGGGTCTTCCTCCGCACCGGTCTTTTGACTGCAAGATTGATTTGGTGCCAGGTATTCCTTTACCGTGTAGTCGCATATATGCTCTTTCAGAACCTGAGGAGCTGCACCTCAAGGAATATCTAGACGAGATGTTAAAGTTGGGTTTCATACGTCCCTCCTGTTCACCTGTGTCATCAGCAATCTTCTTCATACCGAAGAAGGAGGGGTCGTTGAGGGCCTGTGTGGACTACAGGGCCTTGAATAAGGCCACGGTGAAGAACAAGTACCCTCTTCCACTCATCCCCGTGTTGTTGGACAAGCTCCGCAAAGCCACGGTGTTTACCAAATTGGATTTGCGGGGCGCTTACCATCTTATACGTGTTCGCCCTGGGGATGAATGGAAGACGGCTTTTAAGACCAAACATGGTTAGTTTGAGTACTGTGTAATGCCGTTTGGCTTATGTAATGCGCCAGCGGCGTTTCAGTTCTTCATCAATGAGGTCCTCCGTGAGTATTTGGATAGAACTGTCATCTTCTATCTGGATGACATTCTCATCTTTTCAGAGACTAGTGCTGTACATCAAGAACATGTGACACAAGTGCTACAGAAATTACAAGAACATCATCTGTATGCCAAATTAGAAAAGTGTCAGTTCAGGACCTCTGAGGTGGAGTTCTTGGGATTCATCATCTCAGCGGAAGGCTTTCGGATGGACCCAAAAAAGATACAGGCTATTGTGACCTGGCCCATACCATCTACAGTTAAGCACATCCAGATACTTTTGGGGTTTGCCAATTTTTATCGGCGTTTTATCTCACATTTTTCCGATATAGTGGCACCCATGACCCGATTGTTGAAAAAAGGGGTTCCCTTTGTTTGGTCTACTGAGGCTCAGGATGCTTTCCAACTGTTACTCAGAAAATTTACATCAGCGCCTGTGTTGGTGCATCCTAATCCTGCCCTGCCGTTCTTCGTGGAAACGGACGCTTCGTTGTGTGCGGTGGGTGGGGTGTTTTCCCAGCGGAGGAGGAGACCGGCCATATGCACCCCATTGCCTTTTTCTCCAAGACCTTGTTGCCGGCAGAACGCAACTACACTGTGGCGGAAAGGGAATTATTGGCAGTAAAGCTGTCCTTTTAGGAATGGTGCCATTATTTACTTACAGACCCGCAGCACAGCAGATTAAATCTGACGTTCTTTCCCGGATTCATGTAGACCTCAGGGAAGTGAGTCCCCTGAAGGATGATAGACCTATAATTGAGGGTGACAGGATCATAGGAGTTACAGCAGCTGATGACTTCCCTTCTCTGGTGAAAGAGCGGTTACGTCAGATGGATTTGGCTCCTTGGTTAGCACTGCCCCAGGTTGTGACTCAGGATGGGTTGTTGTATCATGAGAGCCGGTTGTTCGTTCCACCGGTCTTGAGAGAGATGGTTCTGCAGTGGTGTCATTCTTCTGCATTGGTGGCACATCCTGGGATGCAGAAGACGAAGGAGTTGTGTTTGAGATGGTTTTTGTGGGAGACTTTGGCAAGAGACATCCAGGGTTATGTGGCCGCTTGCCCTGTTTGTGCCATTAATAAGCCCTCTCACTGTGAACCCTCTGGTCTTTTGCAGCCCTTAGAGGTCCCTCCTACTCCTTGGCATACCATCAGCATGGATTTTGTAACTGACCTTCCATCCGTGTCTGGATTTACCGCCATTCTTGTGGTGGTAGATTTATTCACAAAAATGGGGCATTTCATCCCGCTATCCAAGATCCCTACGGCAAAAAAGATGGCCTTGGTGGTTATGACCTCGGTTGTGAGGATACATGGATTACCATCGGCAATCATATCTGACAGGGGAGCCCAGTTTGTGTCCCATTTTTGGACGGAGCTTTGTTTGGTGCTCAAAATGGAAATACGGTTGTCATCTGCGTATCATCCGCAGTCCGATGGTCAGACTGAGCGCACCGACCAGACTATGGAACAATACCTGAGGTGCCTTGTCTCGTCTTTGTCGTGTGATTGGGTGACTGCTCTTCCTATAGCGGAATTTGCCTATAATAATAGTATGCATTCTGCCTTGGGTATGACTCCTTTTTATTGTTCATTGGGGTACCATCCTAGGGCGTTAGCTATCCAACCCACTGGGCATGTGCCAGCCATAGATGACGTGTGTAAGAGGTTGAGTGACATCTGGGGTGTGGCGAGGGAGCAGTTGCAAGAAGCTAAGACTGCTGTGAAACTACAGGCAGATAGGCACCGGGCCCCTGCCCCCTCTTATCGGGTGGGAGATCAGGTTTGGTTGGCTTCTCGTAATCTGAGAATGCAGGGGTCCCGTAAAATTCCGGCCCAGGTACGTGGGCCCTTTTCCTGTTGTCCGGGTGATCAATCCGGTGGCTATGAAGCTCCAGCTGCCAGGGGAATATAAGGTCCATCCTGTGTTTCACACGTCATTACTAAAACCCTATGTACCCTCTGCTCAGGTGCTCCCCCTCCTCCTCCTCTGGTAGTCGATGGACAGGATGAGTTCGAGGTCCAGGCTATACTTGATTCCAGGCGTAGGAGGGGCCGTCTTTATTATCTGGTGGATTGGAAGGGATACGCCCCTGAGGATAGGACGTGGGAGCCGGCTGGCGGGGTGCATGCACCTCGTTTGGTCAGGTTGTTTCATAGACAGCATCCCTTGAAACCCCGCCCGGTGGGAAGGATCGTTGGGAGGGGGTTACTGTTAGGATTTGGGGTAAGTCCCCTTTCAGTGACCATGGACTGTCATCACATGACCTACCAGGAAAGGGATATAGGTCAGTCCTACCTTTCATTCCTTGCTTGATATTGCTAGTGTGTGGGTTCCTGGTTCTTGGTTCCTGTGAAATTTGGGTTTCGATTCCATTTTTCCTCACAGGCTCGTGAGTGGATTTTTGGACCCCTTCAGAGTCAGTCCTTTCTGTTTTCCTTCTTTTTCCTTCATTACTCCTTGTTTCCTGGTATAGTCCGACAGTTAGTTCCCTTCTGCCCTTTCCCTTCCCGTTTTTGCCAGTTCCCGTCACTTATTGCACTTGGGGGTTTATAGGGGCTCCTGTTCCCCCTTTGGAGAGCCTTCAGTTTATTCTGTAATTCGCCTCGGTGTATTGTGGAGCACGGGAGACGCGCTGTGAAACGAATGGTTTGGTTCGCTTCTTTTCGCGTCGTTTCTTTTACCGCTCCATGTCGTTATGTGCGGAAATGACGTTTTGGGTCAATCCGCGAGTTTGTTTTTGGTCCGAGTGCGGGGATAGCTGGCTTTCCTTGTGCTTTATGTCCTGTCTTTCCCCTTTTGGAAACGAAAAAGAGTAGGGTTTTCTTTTAATGCCGGTAATGAGGCATATTTTTCCCCTAATGACTGGAGAGACACTTTGAAGCATTGCTTGGTGCTTATCAATTCCCGAATCCGAGAGGAGTTATCTTGGATCGGCATTATCTGCTGTCCGAAGGTTCCATGAAGGAAAACCTGCATTCTTGTCTGGTAAGCAGAAACGTGATTGTTTTGACAGGACATGGTCATTGGTTCTGGAGCTACTGGAAAGGTACATGAAGTATATTTTTGTTTGTTTAGGTGCAGAAGCGTGGAGGAGGGAGCAGTGACTACATCATTTTAACAAGGGTAGAAGACTTGGTGTCTCCTTATATTGTATTCCACCCTCTTTCCTGGTCGATCGGCACACTCATAGTTATATCTCTTGTGAGTGGTATATGGGCAGGGGAAGTGGATTGGTTCATACTAAGTTCCTGCAGTGTGCGGGCAAAGTGGACGGAATCCAACATAGTGCACATGTGATTTTTGCACTGCATGTGTTAGTGTGTGGGTGATTGTATGGTTACATGGGTAGTGACTGGATGATTAGAGTACTGCAAGGAGAGTGTATGGTGAATTTATAAGTGCTTGCGTATTGACGGAGTGATTGGATAAGTACATGGTACTCACGCGTTTTAATCAATCATGCGTTTGTGGAGAGCTACTATCCACCGGTAGGGGTCTCAAGGCACTGGGGGAGGGGGTGTTTCACAGGATCCAGTCCATCAAAGATTGGGTCTGTTGAAGAGCCAGGTTTTGAGGTTTCATGTGAAGATGGGGAGAGATGTTGTTTGTCTGAGGTGGAGCGGGAGGGCATTCCAGGCTCTGGCCATATGGAAGGAGAAGGAGCGGCCGCCTGATCTGGTCTTTCTGGTGCGGAGGATACGACGTAGGAGAGCTGGGCTGATCGTTGGGTCCTTTGGGGTACATGGAATTTGAGTTGGCTGTTCAGGTATGCTGGTCCGGTGTCATGGAGGGCCTTGTGACCGTGGATGAGCATCTTGAAGGTGATTCTTGCTTCGATGGGGAGCCAGTAGAGTGTGCGCAGGTGCTGGGAGATGTGGCAGTGTCTTGGCAGGTTGGTACTAGCTAGGTGATTGGAGGAGGGCACAGGGAGTGACAGCGCAATTGCTGGAGTACGTGGTAACTACCTGAGTAATTGGAGGAGTACATCAGCAGTATCTAGATAGGTTAGAGGACTGCACGGGTAGTACCCAACTATGGGGGTCATTAGGATGGCAGACGGACTTTGTCCTCCCGCCATCCTAATGACCCCCATAGTTGGGATTTTCACCAGAAACTACTTTAAACTTTTTCATTTCTTTTTCAAACTTCACATCAGTAGTATCTTCCATCTCATCTTCAACGCCGACACATTCTCTACACTCCTCTTGACCAGCAAAGAAACGTAACTCTGTATCATCACAAACTTTTTTTTACATCCAACACTGAACCATGCAAAAGAGCTGTACTAATATCATTTAGACATAATGCAGGACTTTTCACATAGTATAATCTTCTAACTAACTTCTGCATTTCGGAATGATGTACTGCTAACATTCTTAAATGATGAAAATGACTTTGAAACACCTTCCTAGAAAGACAAACCAGAGAATGACCTTGCAGCCCTGTATTTTTTCTCACCTTGTAAGGATCTAGTCCTAGTAATAGCTTAATATTCTGTTTCATAGTTTTGTTTCCATAGTCTCTTAAGAAATGTAGTAATATATCAATAGATTCCTGTTGTATACTACAAATACTACTACAATGCCATGTAAACACTAGAGCCTGGGTACGTCTTCCTTGAACTTCCTCAACTATTACTTCTTCCAGATTTCTAGGAACCATCTTTTCTTTTTCAATTGGACAACCATTTTTAAGTTCGTAACAACGACCACAGGTATCAACTGCGTGAACTAATGTATTTTGTTGAAAAAATGGCTTTCTTCATTAAAAAAAGGTTCCATACTAGAAGTATGCTTCCATTCCCCAGAAAATATTTTACGAAAGTTAGTTCTGTTTACAGTTCTTTATCTTTTGCATTTCTCCTTCATAGACTGCATTATTGTATTTAAAGTTTTCAATCTGTTTAAACTTAAGATAAACAATTTTCTTTTCAATTCAAATGCTTTTTCAATCACACTTAGAATCTCCTTTTTTGTTTGTAAAATGCTGATCTCTTTATGGATTTTTACATTTTTTTAACACATTTTGTAATACTCTATTTTTATATACTCTTTTTCGAATCTCTAAAAATTGTTTCTTCCTCCTTTCAACATATTTTTTTCTGATAATCCAATTTTGCACCTTTTTGTAAATTGTTCTTTTCCTTTTGTTTCACTGTATATCTCTTGTCTCTCTCTTTTTTATTTTCAGAATTTGGTAGACTCTTTAAAACTTTTTTTACAAGTTCTTTACTTCTCTTGCCAGAAGGCTTTTTCTTTAATGATCCATGTTGTACTTGATATAATTGCTCCTTTGCTGTTTTCTTTACATAGGCCTCTTTTCTTTGTTGTCTTTTTGTTTGCTCTTTTCTTGTCATTGTAACTCTGCCTTAATAATTATGCAAAAACAATTTAGTATATTTAAAATAATTATATTGAAATATTCAGATGTTTAAATATAAAAATAAATGCAATGATAGTACCACACTGATTAGAGCAGTGGAACGGTACTACCTGGGTAATTGGATACTACCTGGGTAGAGGAGATTAGAGGACAGCATGGGTAGTACATGTGATTGTAGAAGTGCATGGTTATTACCTGGATCATTGCATGAGTACATGGGTACTGCCTGGATGATTAGATTACTGCAAGGATAATGCATGGTGAATTTACAAGTGCTTGGGTATTGTCAGAGTGACTGGATAAGTACACGATACTGGCTGAGTGATTGGAGGAGTGCATGGTTAGTGACAGGGCAATGGCTGGAGTGTATAGATAGTGCTCAGGGGATTGTAGCAGTGCATGTCTTACTGCCTAGACCATTGCATGAGTACATGGGTACTGACTGGATGATTAGAGTCTATCTAAGTTAGCTCCTATCCTGAAAGTTTGGGGGTGATTCGTCAAGCGGGGGCTGAGAAAAAAGGGGGGTCCCAAAACACGTTTTCCCTATGTTAATTTCCATAGGAAATTGTATTACAGGCTACAGCCCGAACTGCTGAACGGAATTACACCAAATTTGGCAAAAAGGTAGTTCTTGGTTAAGAACGTGACCTTTTTTTAAAATGGTGTAAATCTATTCAGTACTTACTGAGAAATGAAAAATAATAAATATTGATATCTGAGCACCAAGGAGGGTTTGCAAACCCTCCCGAGCACAAGTTCAATTCTAATTGGCTGCCAACTGAGTCACAAGAAAACAGTACAAAAAAGGTGAAAAACAAGAAAAGGGGGCAGGGAAGAAACACCCTGACAACCTAGACCTGCTCAGGGGGTTGTACAAGGACCCCCAGGCCAAGAAAAGCATATTTTTTTTAAACCTTTGGGCGCCACTTTTAGTAAGATTTTTTAATGCGGCAGCGGAAGGAAGCTTACCTCCCTCATGGAGTCAGTCGGTAGTTATACCCCTTTTTAAGAAGGGATCAAAATCTGAAGCTTGTAACTACCGTCCGATCTCCCTTCTAGATGCATCAATTAAAACTATGAGTAGGATAATGTTGAAAAGGTTAGAAACTTGGGCCACTGAAAATGCAATTTTAACCAAAGTACAATATGGCTTTAGAAAAGGCTTGGGGACACTAGAGCAGTGTGTTAATTTGATCTCCTTATTAACAAATATACCACTGCTAAGGACGGTTCACTGTTTCTCTGCTTTGCGGACATGAGCAGTGCCTTCGACCTCGTAGACCACTATGGCACATTTTAACTGATCTAGGTGCACCCAATGAAATTATACATTTCCTAGCCAGGCTCTATGAGAAACTGTCATGTAAAGTACGTTATGGACCCTTAGGTGAATGTACTCCCTCTCTTAAAGTTTCAAGAGGCATTCGACAGGGTTGTGTTTTAGCACCTTTTTTATTTTCATTATTTATTAATCAGGTCGACTCAACTTTGAGTCAGATCCCTGCGGATGCACCACATATAGGAGGAAAGGCGGTCCCCATATTATTATATGTGGACGACGCTGTTTTAATATCATGCACTCAAATTGGTCTTCAAAGACTTATTGACAATTTCATGATATTTATGGAAAGCAGGAGACTTAAGGTAAATAAAACGAAGACGTTTGTGATGACATGTGGGAGAAAGGTCAAGTCAGTAAGCTCTAGTTTCTTTATTGACAAGGTTAAAATGCTACAAGTTAAAACTTTTTGTTACCTTGGGATTACATTCTCAGGGGATGGCAAATAGCAACATGAGTTTGATAACATCAGCTTAAAGATGAGCAGGAATACCAATAGTATTTTTAAATTTTCCTCAAAACTGGGGGTCAGAAGTATAAAAGAGATGATGGCCATCTACAACGTACGATGCACTTCATCGGCTTTGTATGGTGCTGGGGTATGGGGGCATCAGTACAATCCAACACTCCAGGGAGATGAAAATAAATTTCTTAAAAAGTTACTCTGCGTACCTACCTCGGTATCCAAGGAACTTGTACATAAGGAGGGAGGAATTGAATATATCTCTGACATAGCCGCACTACGCCCTCTGCTGCTATGGCGTTCCATTTGGGCCAAAACAGAAAAACAGTTTACAAAAGAGATTATTCGTGATTGTCTGAGGCTTGATCATGTATCCCGTATTTCTTGGCTCAAATATATTTATTACTGGTATAATCTCTTGTTTGATTGCAATATTTTTCTTGAACCTGAGAATGTAGTTTTAATCCCCAAAAAAGAAATAAAAACAAGATTTCTTACATACAAAAAGGAGAACCGTTAAAAGATGTCTGGAAAGTTACCGACTGTGGCTTTTTATCCGGACCTACATTTAAATATCGGCTTTCAGTCTTACCTTTCCAATGTTACTCGAAATTCCCATCGTTTTGTTTTAACGCGCCTAAGATTGGGCATTGTACACCATCTAGTAGCTTTTCCTAAAATGAAATCCCAATCAGACTCCGTATGCCCATGTGATATGCTTTTAAGACAGAGTTGCTGCCACTTTTTATTGTTTTGCAAATTTTATTCTTCATACAGGAAATTTGATCTAAATCCTATCTTTTTAAAAAACCATGTTTGTTCCACAAATATAGCAATGAATCTAATATGTTCTTTATAAAGCCCAGACATTTGCTTTTTTGTTGCGACATATATACTGAAATGTACACCTGCCAGGAAATCCATAGCCATCTGATTTTATGTGACTGTGTTATTGGAAATTTGACCTGTCTGTACATTCATTCATATTGTATCTATACTTTTGACTTAGGGTATAGTCCCTGGTAACATTACATTTGTATGACAAATTTGTTATGTATTTCTGGATTTTAATGTGATATAAATGTTTTCTTTGTATTTGTTATTTGATGGGAAACTTTGCTCATGAATTGTAGTATCAAAAGGATACATCAATGAAATATCCATTTTAGGCTAATTGAGGATTTTTAATATTTTATTCGGTTGAAAAGTTTATGTGTTTGCTTTGCTTATATGGTTATGTTTTATAAACCGAATAAAGCATTTTAAACTGAAACTGACTTGAACCATTTAAGTACTGTACCTTCATGAATTTAGGGTGTTTATTAGAATGTCATGATTGACTGTGTCAAAGGCCAAGGAGAGCTTGAGTTGTATGAACAGGTAGGATTCATCCCTGTCCCATATTGCAAGGGCATCCTCCCTGATGTCAATCACATTGGGGAGGATGCTGGTCACTGTACGAAAGTTGTCAGATCTTTAAAGTCTGCTTTGGTTTTTTTGAGAAGGGATGTGATTGGTCCTGTTTTCAAAGCGATACCAAAGGGGATGATGGACGGAGCATTTGAGCAAATCAAACACTCACACCCAGTCAACTGATCTGGGTTTAATCCATCATCATTCTTTAGCTCACTCCACCACCCCAGTTCAGACATGGCCACATGCAAATCAGTCTGACCCTGTGCCTCATGGAAACAGTCCAGTCCGAACTACCAAGCCATCTCTTCCCTGTACCGGAAACAGGCATCCTGGGACCGGTTTTGGGTTGCTAACCCTCATCATATCACGCTGCAGCAGGGAGAACAAAGCAAAACCAGAGGGGGTGATGGACGGAGTGTTGAGCATTGCAAGCACTCACCCCCAGTCAACTGATCTGCTCACTTTGCCACTGGATTCAAGATAGCCTGGCTGATGAGGGTTAGGAACCCGAAACCGGTCCCAGGATGCTTGTTTCCGGTCCAGGGAAGACATGGCTTGGCAGTTCGGGCTGGACTGTTCCCATGAGGCACAGGGTCAAGAGTGATTTGCATATGGCCATGTCTGAACTGGGGTGGTGTGGGGAGCAAAATAACGATGGATTAAACCCAAATATGTGACTGGGGGTGAATATTTTGCCATTGTGCAACATTCCGTTCATCAATTGTTGTTTTTGCATTTGTCACTCCGAGTGGGACGGGTATGCTCAGACATGAGTCCTGTGCTCTTCATGCCACTGGAATCAAGCTATCCTGGCTGATGACTGCTGATAGCCAGAAACCGGTCCTAGGATGCTTGTTTCCGGGCCAGCGAAGACATGACTTGCAGTTCGGGCTGGACTGTTCCCATGAGGCACAGAGTCAAGACTGATTTGCGTATGACCATGTCTGAACTGGGGTGGTGTGGGGAGCAAAATACCGATGGATTAAACCCAGATCTGTGACTGGGGGGAATGTTTTGCCATTGTGCAACATCCGTCCATCAATTGTTGTTTTTGCATTTGTCACCCTAAGTGGGACGGGTATGCTCAGACGTGAGTCCCGTGCTCCTCATGCCACTGGAATCAAGCTATCCTGGCTGATGATGACTGATAGCCAGAAACCAGTCCTAGAATGCTTGATTCCGGCCCAGGGAAGACATGGCTTGGCAGTTCGTGCTGCACTGTTCCCATGAGGCACAGGGTCAAAACTGATTTGCGTATGGCCATGTCTGAACTGGGGTGGTGTGGGGAGCAAAACAAGTATGGATTAAACCCAGATCTGTGACTGGGGGTGAATGTTTTGCCATTGTGCAACATTCCATCCATCAATTGTTGTTTTTGCATTGGTCCTGTTTTCAGGCACTCTGCGACTGTTCCTTGTGAGAGAGGTGTCAAATATTGTGGTCCAGTTGGGGGTGATTTACTTAGAAGAAGTTGATAGATTCCTCAAATTGTTCTGATGAGTGGTCGAGGTTAGGTTCCGTTCTGAGGGGCATCTGTTGCTTGATTATATTGAAGTTTGTTAAGTCGGTTTTTGCTGCATCAGATTGGCATCTGATGGATTAAAACAAATAGAGTCCACCGATATGAGATAGGCGAAAATCGGAACAAGCATTGAAAATGAAATAGGTCTCGCATTAGAAAAGTTTGAGTCATTGGTCTTGTAAATGTAATAATTTTTTAAGTTAAGTTTATGTTTTTATAATTTCAAATTTATTAATTTTGTTATTATAAATGGGAATTTTGTTAGAAATTGCAAATGTGACACCTATAGCATTATTAAATGTACATGTTTAGTATTTCCCTGACGTACATGTATTGATATGACAAATTGTAATGTAGTTATAACTTTCGCAAATGTGACACCTATAGCATTTGTAATGCAACATATGTTGTATTTACGTGACTTAGATGTATTGATATTACAAATAACAATGGCTTTTAATTTTTGTTAAATAATACTTAAATAAAAGTGATTGTAATTTATAATGGCAATACCTTAAACTTTTGTAAATATTTTTTGTCAAGATTATGTTCAGTGTATTTTATTGTGACGAAAATTCAAGAACAGAAGTGAAATATTAACATCTTTTTGTGACATTTGTAATAAAGCTTGAACCATTGAGAAAACATATTTGAACCAGTTGTTGTTGAATGGTTGTGCAGATTGATGCTGGGGTGGCGCGGAGTGATGCTGTGGTGGTGCTGAGTGATGCTGTGGTGGTGCTGAGTGGTGCTGTGGTGGTGCAGAGTGATAATGTGGTGGTGCTGAGTGATCACGTGGTGGTGCTGAGTGATAATGTGGTGGTGCTGAGTGATAATGTGGTGGTGCTGAGTGATGCTGGGGTAGCGCGGAGTGATGATGTGGTGGTGCTGAGTGATAATGTGGTGGTGCTGAGTGATGCTGGGGTGGCGCGGAGTGATGCTGTGGTGGCGCGGAGTGATGCTGTGGTGGTGCTGAGTGGTGCTGTGGTGGTGCAGAGTGATAATGTGGTGGTGCTGAGTGATCACATGGTGGTGCTGAGTGATAATGTGGTGGTGCTGAGTGATAATGTGGTGGTGCTGAGTGATGCTGGGGTAGCGCGGAGTGATGATGTGGTGGTGCTGAGTGATAATGTGGTGGTGCTGAGTGATAATGTGGTGGTGCTGAGTGATGCTGGGGTAGCGCTGAGTGATGATGTGGTGGTGCTGAGTGATAATGTGGTGGTGCTGAGTGGTACTGTGGTTGTGCTGAGTGATAATGTGGTGGTGCTGAGTGATAATGTGGTGGTGCTGAGTGATGCTGTGGTAGCGCTGAGTGATGATGTAGTGATGCAGAGGGCAGAAAGGCACAACAAGTGCAAATTTCTTTTAAAACCATCCCTATTTATACGTTTTTCCTGGCACCCTTGGCTGTGTGTGTGCGCGCAGTGCCGGTGTGTGTGCGCAGTGCCAGTGTGTCTGTGAAGTGCCGCTGTGTGTGTGAAGTGCCTGTGTGTGTGAGCTGCGTCTGTGTGTGTGAGCAGTGTCTGTGTGTGTGTGAACAGTGCCTGTGTGTGAACAGTGCTTGTGTGTGAACAGTGCTTGTGTGTGTGAGCAGCCTATGTGTCTGAGAGCATTGTGTGTGAACAGTGCCTGTGTGTGTGAGCAGCCTGTGTGTCTGAGAGCATTGTGTGTGTGACAGTAACTTGAGTGTGTGAGGGCAGTGTGTGTCAATGCAACGGGGCTCATGTTATCGACCTCAGAAGCATGAAAAGTGTGTGTCTTGGAACGTCTGAGGGCAGCTCGTGTTACAAGCTTGCTTTGAATATGGTCATGCAGTGCTGGGAGTGGAGCAGATGGTCCTGTTTATGACCTGCAGAGCGCATGTGAAGTGGGCGCGGATGAAGTGACTGGGGGTGAGGGGGTGTGCAGCCTGGTGTGCTGAAGCCTGGCAGCAGAGGCGGCGCGCGCCAGCAGAGGCGGAGCGCACACAAAGTGGCTAAGTGGCCGGTGGCAAATGGACGCACATCAAAGGAGCCGCGAAAGTACCATGCAAGCAGAGGGCTTTTGTTATTTATTTATTTCCTCCCATCTGTACTAGTGTTCGTGCTCAAATGACCCCAGATAACACGTAAATTATACATGATGAAAGGCCAAGAAATTATGTTGGGTTACTGCCACAATATATGTACAGTTCATGAATGTGCAATTTGTTGTTTGCTGATAGCTGGATTAATAAAGCTAGCTCAGAGGGTTAAAGCGCTGACGACCGATCTACCTGTGATATGCAGTTAACACGCTGGAGACCCTTAGGGCCGGCGCAGCCTCTCATGTTTCTGCGGTCAATAAAATGAGCAGCTCAGTTTATGTGCACATATCAAATAAATTAGTCTCTGTTTTCTTAGTATTATTACACTTAAAGTGTAGGCTGTTTTCTGCATTTAGTTCAATATACACTGCTATAACCAGTGTCGCACATTTAGTTATAATGTTTCCGATTGTCAGTTAGTTTTCGGGTGGATTAACTTTCTTCTTTAATCCTTCAGTGTTGTCTTGTATTGTTTTATACGCATGTCAATGTTTGTTGGTGAGTTTAGTACACGAAGTCCGTATGTCCGCATTTGCTACAGTTTTGGGTCTTTCGTTTTTTTTTAGAATCGGATGGAAGGCTTCTTGTGGTGATTGTGAGTTAAACAATTGCCCGTGCGACTGTTCCTTGTGCGTTGTTTCAGAGTCGGTGCTCCCCCTGGGTAGTGAGTTCTGTGATTTGCAGCGATAGAAGGAAATTGCAAAGAAAGGAACATCGAATAGGAAGATGGGTCTGATGACTTTAAAAAGAGAGGAAAAAGTGAATGAATTAAATAGTGAAAGAAAGATGCTGAGGAAGGATGGGGTGTGTGATAAGGGAGGCAGGACATAAGATGGAAAGAAAGAAAACTGTGGGTAGATGTGAAAAAGTGAGGGAAAAAGATAGGAGAAAGGGACGACACACAGAGCGAATAGAGGTTACAATGAGGATCGGAGAGAAGAAAGGTAATTTAAAGGGAAAAAAGAAGGAAGAAAAAGAATTGAGAGAAGGAAACTGTGGAGTACAGGGAAAGAAGAAGTAAGCCCTGAAGTGAGAGAAGGAAGTAAGAGAAGGACTGTCATAGGGAGGATGAGGAAGACGGGGCAGACTGAGGCAGCTGGAGAATAATGGAACGGGAGAGAGTGATGCGTGGGCAGAGAGAAGGCAGGCGCTGGAGGGGGAGCCTGCCAAAGGGACGACACACAGAGCGAATAGAGGTTACAATGAGGATCGGAGAGAAGAAAGGTAATTTAAAGGGAAATATTAAAATAAAGAAAAATAATGAAGAAAACAGAGCACTAATTAAAAAGTGAGAGATGGGCGAATGAAAGAAACCGTGAAAAGAAATGGAAAGGAAGGAAGCAGTAAGTCGGCCGGCTGGGAAATGCTCTCGGCATTGTTGGGGGCGCATTCCTTTGAAGTGTCGGGTCTGATGCAATTATGCGAGGCAGGCTGGGATGCGTGGGCAGAGAGAAGGCAGGCACTGGAGAGTGAGGGGGTGGGATGCCTGCGAAAGGAACGACACACAGAGCGAATAGAGGTTACAACGAGGATCAGAGAGAAGAAAGGTAATTTAAAGGGAAATATTAAAATAAAGAAAAATAATGAAGAAAACAGAGCACTAATTAAAAAGTGAGAGATGGGCGAATGAAAGAAACCGTGAAAAGAAATGGAAAGGAAGGAAGCAGTAAGTCGGCCGGCTGGGAAATGCTCTCGGCATTGCGAGGGGCGCATTCCTTTGAAGTGTCGGGTCTGATGCAATTATGCGAGGCCGGCTGGTTAGGAAGCAAATGGCAAGCGCACTGGGGAAGCCTGTGGGAGGGAGGCTGAGGCTTTGATGTGGGGAAATGCACGTGCTTGTGGTCACGTGATTTCACGTGAACTGTTGGAAATCCGCTTTTTAGGAGAGCTTAGTTTAAGTCTTGGTTTCACGGCATTAGACTCGTCCTATTCATTCCTGCGGAATGGAATAGGCCGAGACCTAAAAAGGTCTGGAGTAGGATTTGTTTCCTACAATGGCATCACATCGGGCATGTCTACATCGGCATTCGTCCGCACTCAGAGCAGTCGCAGTCTGTTTTTTGAAGCAGACTCACCAGCCTCTGATCTCGGTTCCGGGTCTGTGGCACACCAGAACCGAGGCTAATTGATGGAACATACTGTTCGGCACGTACGCCTTCCGAGTGGCTGGAATGATTTGGCAATCAAGGAGAGTATAAATACCAAACCCTCCCGACTCCTCACGTACCACGGCGCCGCAGAAGGGACGTTTGTAAAAGGTAGTACCACTACTCATGGAAGTACAGCATAGCCGTTGTTCAGCAGGATCGACATCACCCTTACCTAGTGAGTACCTCCTACATCCCTGAATTTTGCATTTATCCTTTCAGAGTGCAATTAAGCATGGGGTCCCCTCCGTTCTCACAGACTCATGATGCCACGGGCTTCATTTTAGCATGTAGGCTTTCTACCTACTTCTTTTCCCATAATACTTGTTTGTACCTCCCTAGCGAAACACTACAGCAACTATTTGGATTATTATAGAGTGTGTGTTTTATGTTAAGTGTTGGGTATGTCCAATGTTTGTCTTCTTTTTTTCAGGGCACTGCACAGACACTGATAGGCTGACAATTACGTCTAGATCCCCACGTCAAGAATATTTCCACCTATTTAATACTCCTCTTGTACTTTTGTGTTTTTTTACAGATTGACATTTAAGGTATTACCTTGTTCCAGCCCGATAAACCACAGTAGGCACATTTGGTTATATTGTACACAAAATAATACTTATATATAGACGGTATTAGACTGTCGTATGTGAGTAGACTAGCGATCTGTGCACCGTCCTGAAGAAGAAGCTTGAAGCTTCGAAACATACACACTCAGGAGATTATTTACATTAATAACACCAAACCTCCACCACACTATTTTTAACAATACCAGCACAGAAGTATATTAAAATTCTTTGTAGCCCCCACATGCCAGGTATTTTTTAACACTCACTTACCATTCACTCATGATGACCCTACCACTCACTACCCCCGCACACCACACATAGTGATTACATCAGTGCTCCCGCATACCCGCTGGTTAGTAGCACACTGGGTTCCGTAGAGGGAAGTGAAGACCCCTATGAAGAAGCATGACACCAAGGACCCTTTTGGTATCTGTGAGGGGTATTTAAAGAACACAACATGGTTCCCACCATTTCAGGAAACACATCCTTCTCCAGACCTTTTTCCTATTTTCGCCTATGTCATATGGGTGGAATCTATTTGTTTATTAACTATAGTTGGGGAGATTGACTCCGCTCCTTGTGTCCACGTGGACACGTTCCCTCTACACTCTCTACCTTTGATATGTATGGTATTCAGACAGCGCACAGCTGTGGGAGTTAGCCAGAAATTCTGGTTTTGTTAACTCTTGTAACTAGCCTAGTGAGTAAGTGCAGGCATTGTACCTCTTTGGTCATAGCTTGTTACCTTCTCTTTTAACATACACACCAACATATAAAACACATTCACACATTCTATACTTTCCTCATCACGCCACATGGCATAGGAAGCATGGCCGACGGAACAGGCCTCACATTTGGGGAAGATGAAATTGACAGAATCCTGGCAGCCATCAATCCTTTTGATGGACTAAGCAACACCGACCTGGGCCCATGTAGTGCAGATTGGGATGAACTAACCAATCTAAGAAGAACACAAATCAAAACAGCACTGCATGGCCTGTTCATGACGGAGTACCTGAGGGCCAATGCGGCATCACAGCGGCTGATTGTCCGTAGTGAACCTTTAATTTTTTTAAATGATAAAGTATTTAAAAAGGACTGGTCACTCATCTTGTGGCACTGTACCAGAGATTGGTTAGTGTTGATCATAAAAACAGCCATGATAATAGCGCAAGAACTGAAAATTGACATCCAAAAACTGAAGGTACAACTGAAGACCTAACAATCCTATGCCGTTCTAAAACAACGTCTAGAGGAACTTAATCAACAAATCACAGAATTTGAGGTCACACTCAAACAAAGTAAATTCAACAAACTTAAACAGGACAAGGAACATTTTACCCATGAGAGAGCCTACCCCTACACCAGGGATGACTACATACCAAAAGACTATAACTGATCAGGATAGCGACATTTTAGATAACTGTTCCAATGGATCGAATTCCTGCAGGAGCAACTCCTTCAGGAACCAGAGAGGACGCTAACAATACCAAAGACCGTATAATCCAAGATGGAGAGGATGGGGTGGCTACCAAGGCCCCCATATTTTTCAACAGTACCAATACGGACCGACACCTATGGGGGGTCCTTTTCAACAATGAGCACACGATTATGAATATAAATTCTACAGGCCACCGCCTTTTTTAGGATCACGCCCGGGACACCTACAGGGCAGGAAAAGGAGAGGCAACAATGTACACTGGACAGTGGAAGAAACAGAAGTCCCCCGCGTCTCGACGAGGAGCATGACGGTCTCACTCAACAAGCAAGCGTCCACCAGTAAGAGGGGCAGCTAGTGGTGAATATAACAGCACATGAATTAACAGAATTCATTCCAAAGAAGAATCCTTTAAAAAGGCCTGGGATTTGTACTCACCAATAGACTGGATACATTTAAGATCCACACAGAGATGCAAGAGTTCATGAGAAAATTGAAGCTACGGGCCTTCTTTAAAGTCAAAGACACACCACCTTTGAACCTACAGACACAGGTCTGAGACTGAAATCAACATTCACCCCACCTGATTATACCCTACCGGTCGAATTATTGGCTTTTGAGAAAGCAGTGATGGGAGACCTGGGACAATTGACTACAGAAAGTCATACCACCTTTCACAATACCACCAGAATGGAGAAAGAAGCCATACAGCAACTATCATACAACAAATAGATCACCATAAAACCCGCTGACAAGGGAGGTGCAATAGTGATACAGATGTCATCAGCCTACAACAGGGAATGCAGGAGACTTCTGGGAGACAGGAGACACTAAGGCATCCTACAGGAGGACCCCACAGAATCCTTACGGGTCTAGAACACTTGAATGGTGGAAGAAGCTTTAGCACACAAAAGGAAGCTTGCTGCAAAAGAACTTTCGTCTTTAAATCTTTAGTTTTCTTCTCTGCTTTATCCTTCTCATCTTTATCCCTATTCTCATAATATTGTGCAGTAGCCAATATCTGGGCCTATGAAGAAACAGCCCATGAACTCTCAGAGTCTTTTAACTTATTAGAAAGTTCGGGAAGCAAATTAAAGACAAATTTGTCCACGAACAACCTTTGACCACCTTCCGTACTCATGTCCTGACCACTATGATTGATAAACGTCTCTTCAAACCTCGTGAAGAAATCAGACACACTCTCGTCTTTCTTCTGTTTGCATGCTGCTAACTTGTCCCAATTCACTCGTAAAGCAGGCATAATAGTTTTCATTAGATTAATAATTTTACCAGGTAATTCGGCAACTAAAGGCTCAGGTTTGGCACCTCCTACCTGTCGACCATCTGCAGCAACAATATTAGCCCACGTATCTCCTAATTCTGCCACATGATTTTCATGACTAATCTTCGCCCACAAAGGTTGAGGAACTACATTACCCATTAACATATCTATATCAGCTAAATTCATAATACACGCTTCAACTGTCTGAGACAACTCCTTGTAATAATCAGCAGGATTCTTACGAGGGTCAGGTAAGGTCTGCTTAAGAGCCAAGACCTATGCTCTCTTCCATGGAACATGTACCCATACTCGCTGAAAATGGGCTTCTGCAGCCTGAATACCCAAATTAACATAGGCAGCAACTGCCTCTCTCCATACAGGGGGAACTTCTCTCATAGGATACTGCTTCACTTTCCTCCTAACAGAAGGATCAGGTTTGTACAATGGCTGAGATGGGAGTCTAGTTCTGAAGGCAAGTATCATCTCTACAGCATCAGTAACATCAGATTCCACTATCGTCCCTTTAGCAAACTCTGACTGAACATCAAGCACTTCCTGCGGAATCGGACCCAACTCATTATATTCCCATTCCTGTCGCAGAAAAGCACACATCACATCAAAAACATACCTTTGCTTAGGCGGCTCCTACTGAAAGAAAACATCCATAACTGCTGGCAAATTATACCTGGAAGCATTTAAAATCCATCTACAAGCCAACAAATCCAACACTGCTCGCTCTTCGGAACTAGGAAGCTGACTACGACTCTGCTTACGTTCCGAAACAGGGGTCATACTCAGTGGCCCAAACAATGGAGACAACAGATTAACAACAGTTTCTGTCATTCGTTTTCGAGCAGAAGGAGAAGAAGTAGGCGTAAAAACAGGAAAGTTAAAATCTTGAGACAAAGTAGGAACAAGAGCAGTAGGAGTCTGACATGCAGAAGCAGAAGGCAAAGGAGTTTGAGGCAAAGCTTGCGACCCTAGAGTGGGTTGCGCAGTAGGAGGCCATGCAACACTGTCTATCTAAAACTTCACACACTCGATCTTCCTCATCTATCTTAAACTGCCTAGCAGCTTGCAGTATTGACATATTCTTATCTTTCCTATCTCTCTTTGCTTGCTTAATTTCTCGCTGTTTGGCTTCCTTACGCCTAAGGCGGAAAGAGTCAAACATTGCCGGCCGGGCTTTCTTCCTAAATAGCGCAACTTCCAGATTATCTAAAACATTTACTTCAAAACTACCATGTTGGGGCCATCGTAAGACACCATCCTTTTTTTAGTATAGCGGACCCACACTTCATTATAAGTAATAGGACCCACTCCGTGTTTTGAATAGAGCTCATAAGTCGGAGTTCCAACCGGAGGTATCGGACACGAATCCTCCAATCGGGAATCCCTGTTGCAACCACAACTAAACCATTTCCTAATTTTGCTAAGACCAGGCATCTTATAGCTCACTAATCTAGCTTCAAACTTCAAGGGGTCATTAACTATCAATACACTCATAAGTATACGAGCCCCTGGCTTCGATTTTTGCAAGAACCGAATCAAAACCAAGAACCAAAACAAAGTCGTGGGAGCGATCCACTTATACTTAACCAAATATCTGTCACGCCACCAGAAGACCGTCTATCGTCTCGTTCAATAAAGGATCAATCAAGGGTCCAAGACAGGGCGACAGTCAGGGCAGCAGTCCTTCGTAGCCATTGGAAAGCTTGAAGCCTCGCAGAAAAGACCTTCGGTCCACGTCGACATACAGGGGTCAATGAAGTTGCGGCCTTCCTCCAGAATTTCCTCACGTGGCTCCTCACGATCCTCGGGCTTGGACCGGTACTGCTGAAGTCGCCCCACTTGTGGCGCCAACTGAAGAACCGGGTTTTAGAACCCAGCAGCGCCAGGGACACGCCCAAAGTCTTCGGGTTCTCCTGTCTTGGCAAACAGAGACACGGAATACTTCTAGGTGGCGTCAGAGATCAAATGTATTAGCTGCAGCTAGTAACAGTAATCCCAGCAATACAACACAGTGTACAACTCAAGAAACTGTTCAATTTCATAGCGCAAGACATCACCTTTTATACACAATATTCTCATTATAAATGTACACCCACTGCGCAAAATTCTGACCAATCGGTCACATTTTCTAACTGAGTATCATGTTAACAAAAACCCAATTTACAGTAACCCAACCCAAAAGTTAATTATTAGGACTGTCCCAAATTCCATCTTTGCAAGCCGGACAAATTTATAATTGAAATGCACTACCCATGTAATGAAAAGTCGTAAGGAAAGAAACAATTCAGATGCTGATTAGGATAAGATATGTGCAAGGAAACTAAAAGTTAACGATATCCTGAACATTGATTGGCAATCTCAGACAACGATCAGCCAGAGAAATTGGCTTCGTGAAGGGTCAGTTTCAGGTGAAGAGGTCAGCGTCCGGCAGTTCACTCGCAAGTCAGAAAAGGGCCTGTTTAATGCATACATGAACAATGAGGCCCATGCAACTTTGTTCGTTCGGTTACCTCCACGGCCTACATGAGGGCAACACAAAATGGCGTTATGAACAATGCAAAGAAAATGGAGTCCGGTCCCGAAAACCACGGAACCTCACTTGAGGTAGAGCTTGGCCCCTGTTCAAGAAGTCTCAGGAACAGCAAAAACTTCCGGTTCCTATGCCATAAGCACTGGGGACTGTGTGTTTTGAGCTGCAACAGTAGAAAAGCAACCCCACGCCTTCTAAAATGCCGCTGCCATTTTGGTGTCCTAAGGCCACTGCCGCAACACCGCACCGCTACCCCGGTCTCACCGACGAAGCCACCTGATGCCGCCATGAGCCACTGCTTGCACCGTGACCTGTGGGCACTGTACTCTGCACCGACTTACTTCACTCTGTCGCCCTGGTATCCCTACGATGCCGCTCCATGCCGACATTGATGCTGCTGCTTGCACCATGGTTTGAGGACACCGCTCGCAAGTTACAGGACGCACCGTCCTCATCCCGCACGGCAGCCTTGGCCTACTGACGCCGGCACCATTGACTCCAGTTCATCAGCCAATGACAGTGCTTCTATAATGACTAAGCTACTTGCACCGTGACCTGCAAGCACCGCAATGAGTACCTCATCACTTCACACAACAGCCCTGGTCTCGCCGATGCTGCTGGACGACCGTCAACGAGCCGCTGCCTGCACCGTGATCTGAGGGCACCGCACGTGGCACCCCTGCACTTCACACTGTAGCTTCGACGACTGCCGGCACTCCCGACTTCAGCCACAAGGAATTTGACCTGTAACGTGTGTGACGCCTGTGTACATCGTGCGTTCGGGGCTCATCGAGAGAGTGCCGACACCCTGCATTTCCAAAGGTACCGGTTTTGCTGGTCTTTCTGACACCGTAGCTGGCCCACGATGCTGCGGTCAGCCAGAACTCTTTCGATTTTGTCGTTCACGACGCTGTGATATCTCCAGAAGGAGCTATCAATTTCAATGAACTCTATTTCAGGTCTATTTTGATGACTGAATATTTCTAAGTACTGTCTTGTGGATTTTTATCGTTTTGGTCTTGTTTGAGTATATAAAAATATTGGATAACTTTCTAAACTTGTATGGTGTCCTTTTGTAGTGCTTTCACTGTGTTACTGTTGGTTATGTGCAAATGCTTCACACACTGCCTCTAAGATAAGCCTGACTGCTCGTGCCTAGCTACCAAGAGGGTGAGCGGGGGTTATCCTGACTAGAAGGAAGGGTTCCTACTTGGACAAATGTGCAAACCCTTGCCAACTAGAGCCTCCATTTCTAACAGTGATGCTTAGTAGTTGTGTTGGTGGTGTCATTGCCAGTGCTGGAAAAGGCACTGGGTAGCGCAGGCAGAGGTGGACTCCTCATGACGGCCCCAGGCACTTATTTCTTTACAAATTAAGCCCTGAAAGCTCTTGCATACCTCTCGGTATTAAAAGTTCTACACATATGGTAAATAAATAAATATGGTGGTTTGGGACTGAAAGATGCCGTCTCCTCCAGGCCCATAGAGAAAACATTTGGTACGTAAGTTATACTTGGTTTTAGGTCTCCCATACAGACTGCTGAAACATTCTGATAGAGACCTCATGTTACAGTACACATGCACATACATCAATACATGCATGTTCTACAGAAGAGTGGATTTTTGTTACACCTCCTTTGGCCATTTGTTTAGAAGTTGCCACTGGCTGGGTGGATTGTCTTGAGGTACTGGGTTTTTCAGAACCGGTACTGAACCGGTAACCCAGCGGTGCCAGGGACAACACCCGAAGACCTCGAGTACTTTCCTGATTCAGACACAGAAACTCAGAGTCTTCTAGGTGAAGTCAAAGATCGAATTTATTGGCTGCAACCAAGTAACAGGCGTCCTAGAAGTACAACACCACGGTGTGTATATTCTCAGGAGACTGCTCAATCTTCCCAAGCCAGTCTTCTCTTTTTATACAAAATATTATGCTTCAGGCAAACATTCTTAGGTTTACAGTTGACCATTCACATATTTTCACTACAAAGAAAAAGCAGAGTCATGATGACAAGCCCACATTTCAGTTCGTCCAGCCCACAACAAATTACCCGGCAAGGCCCAACATTTTCATCAGATATCGGTGGACCCCCAATAAAAACGGGCACCTCCTCCTCGTAAAGCAAGACATATGTAAAGAATCAGGGACAGGCAGGATGTGTGTGTGATGAAAAGGTTTATGGCATGTTGTGCCTTGATGCTATCCCGCTTGGCCACTGGGAAAGAAACTGGCCGGGCAGGTTCGGCCTGGGGCAATGGTTTCAGCTTGCCCAGGTCACAGAGTAGTCAATTAAGGTGTACGTGTCCTTTGGAATCGAATTTGGCTGTAGTTATAAGCCTATGTGAGGGCAACTCACAAAATGGCTGCTGTACACAAAATGGAAGCCAAGGGTTCAGGACAAAAATGACGATTTCGAGGTGAAATCGTTACTGGAATATGACGAAAATGCTTGTACATAGTGTACTAGCCATTCTCGGTCTTTTGATACCAAAATCGTCATACTGCGGCAAAGTTTAATACACGAGTCCAGAATTTTCAGAACCACAGTCTCAAAACCCTGGTGATTCATAGTAGATTACATGCCGCTTTAAGCAGTGCACATGCAACTACATATTTCCCAGCAGAGTGTACTGCATTTTGTTGTGTTATTTGAAAATCCATTATAAAGTGGCCTCAGTGTATGTGATTGTAAGCACAGCTGCCATCTTGTAACTGAGTTTCAGAAAATATAAGGCACTCCAATAAAAGATGGCCACCGTGCATGCAGGCACCTGCAGAAGGCATCTGGGAGCAAAAACAAAGAAAACAATAGGAAAGACAGTAGTTCACCACCCGGTTGCAGAGGGGAGCCCTACTTGCTTTGGTAGTGTTTGTTATGTATATGTCCTGGATTTAATAAAATGTGTAAAAACTTTTAAAATGTATGTGAAATAGGCATTCCATTCCTAAAATGGTGTGAGTTTATCTCTTGACTCTTCTGGGAATTTCCTATCAGGATTATACTCATGTTGGTAAATTTTTAGATTCCCAGTACCGAATTGTTTTGCATTAAAATGGTGGTGGTAATAAATGGCGTTGTTTAGTTTCTGGGAAAAATGGTAAGGTAAGGCATGAGTTTATTTGAATGATTAATTAAAATCAATACAAAAAAAATAGCAATTAGTGTGAATAAAAGCATTCATTGTAAAAAAAAAAATGTAGTAAAACAATGTATGTTTTCAAAGCATGTACTACTTAAACGATTCCCCCAAATAAAAAGTCACTTTATGCCATGATTGTGTTATCCATTAATGCTGTTCGCGCAGAATGAATGAATTTGGCAAAGTTGGCCATGTGCTTCACCGTGTCCAACAAATATAGTTGAAGAACTGCCTCTTTTACCGTCCGCACACCTAATTGAAGAAGAATGGGCCTTAGGTGGATTCTACGGGCTGATAGCAGTACAGGACAACATAACAGAGTGTGCGCTAGAGTTTCACGTTTATAATGACAAAGGTGACATTCCGCGATAGCTGGGCCTACTTTCACAGCCGGATACAGCTGTTTTAAGGGGAGCACATGCAGTCTTGCAGCCAGGATCCTTTGTAGGGCTTGCCTACCCAACGACTGTACAAGATGTGGTTTGTGGCCATTTAAAATATGAGGAGAGCTTTGAGACTCATGGAAGCCTCTGACCGTCAATGCTTCAATGTCCAATTTTCTTGAGCAGGTTCTTACTTGCTTTTTCATAATTGATTTGATGGCAGTATATTTTATTGTGCTAGGGTCCCAATTTTCTATCTCTAAACTCAGGTACTCTTTGGCTAGGTTTAGGCTGGCGGACCATGGGTTACCTGATTTTGTAAATATTTTATTTATTAGTTGCTTCATCGAGTTCTCCGGAGCTGTTGTCGTTAAGTAATAATATTTTGCCATGTTTGCCAGTTCTTCCAAGGATTGCCGGCTGAGATTGAATTCTAAGCGAATTAAAGTATTCCTTGTGCATGGTGGAAGGCAAAATAGCTTTTTATAGGCTGCGCAGTTAATCTTTTCAAGATCTTCACTCAATTTGCCCGGGAAGGCCTGTGTAGCGTAATTGAGGGAGGGTAATAGTTTTGCTTTCAGAACCCGTTGAATGGCCAAGGTAGTTGGGCTTTCCAAGGTCGCATTAAGTTTGCAGATAGCGTAAGTTACCATTTTGGCTTTCTGCATGAGATTAGTTCGATGGACCTGTGACCGACCTGTTTTGCTGAACCATACTCCAAGATAGTTATATGCTTGTGGGCTAGATAACGTAAGTGGTCCCAGTCTCTATTTTATTAGCTTCTTTTTTGGATAGCGGCCAAAAATTAGTATTTTAGATTTTGCTGGATTTGCGACCAGTTTGTTTTTGGCGTTATAAACTGCTAGTGCTGTTAAGCATTTCTGAAGACCGACTTTGGTGTGATTCAAAAGAACTAGGTCATCTGCATACTGAATTAATTGGAGTCTGGTTCCCTCAATCTTAGGCGTCACCAGGTTAGCTCCCTGTAGTGCCTTGCCCAGATCAGCTGTATATAAATTGAAAAGAAGCGGGGCAAGGACACAGCCCTGCTTTAAGCCCTGGTCTGTGCCGATTTTTTCCGTGGCTGAGTCACATGAGAGTTTGACTCTTACCCATGTCTGAGTGTACAGTGTTCTGATGGCTTGCAGAAGTTTCGGACAGATGTTCCAACTCGCCAATTTCCTCCATAAGATGTTCCGGTCGATGCCATCAAATGCCGCTGTATAATCTATAAAACAGGCAAAAAGAGGCTGGGCGCCTTGAATCATTGTTTGGTGTACAATATACGAAAGTGCTATAATGTTGTCTATGGTTGAGCCTCCCTGACGGAACCCTGTTTTATAGAAGGGGAGCAAATTCTCCTTGGTGACCCAATGTTCTAATTCCGTAAGGAGAGGACTCGCATATGCCTTGCCCTCCACGTCCAATAAGGCTATCATACGATAGTTCTTAGGATCTGTGCTTACTCCTTTTTTGTAGATGGGATGTAACAAGGATCCCCTCCAGGAGTCTGGAACATCCATAAGGAGTCTGCACTCCGCATACAGCTGACCCAGGTTCTCGGTCCAAAAGTCTACATCCTCTCTAAAAAGAGAGCCTGGTAGTCCGTTCAATCCCGGAGCCCCGTTGGGGCGTATTCTTTTCAGGATTCCTGCTAGTACTTTTCTTTCAGCAGGTGTAGTGTTCACAGGCAGGCCGTTGATTCAGTTGGTTTATCAATTAGATGTTTAATCGGGAGATGTTCTTAAGTTTGGGTTTTGCTCTGAGTCATTAGTATAGAGAGTTCTTACATGGGCTACCCAAGTTCTAGCGTCGAGTGGATTCTCTCTATTACATTGCCCATTGCTGAGCTTGTTTACATATTGCCAAAATTCTTGGGTTTTACTAGGAGCAAGCAGTTCAAAGATTTTCAGCCATTTTTGCTCGGTGGCTTCACGTTTCACCTGCCAAACCACTTTTGCGTGTGCCTTGGTCACCTCTTTTAGCTCATTTTTTGCAGTTATTGATCTAGTAGCCCGATAGGCTCTGCGTTTGGATTTAAGAATTTTTAAAGAGTTTTTTATTTTTGGCTGGAATCCCAGTTTATATTTAGAGTGGTCATAAACTCTTTGATTGTTATTCTCAGGAAGTTGGTATGACAAGTCATATGCAAGAGCGCCCCATTTCCCAATTCTTCCAAGATCATTACGGTCGAGCTGCCAGCCTTTCCAAGACGATTTCCATGCAGCAAACTTGTGGGTCGGGAGCGGACCCCATTTGATTCTTTTGAGGAGTCTATGTTGTTCATCTCCGTTTGTAGCTCCAATATATTGAAGGGTATGTCTTGTTTTCGCACTCAAGGAAAGTTCTAATATGAGAGCGGCATGATCGCTGTCGGACCTAGGTTGAACAGTGTAACTTAACATGTGGCTTTGTAGGCGTTCGCTTAGTATCATGTAGTCTACTGTTGTCTGGTTGTTAAAGGTCAGCGGTATTGATGCTGTTCCATTGTTTTTTATGGTGATATAATGTGTTGTTGCCAGTTTATAGGCTCGCATTAGGGCGTTGAATCTTTTAGTGCTCGAATTGTGGTGGCTTTCATCAGTTAGGTGCCCTATGTCGTGCAAATTTAAATCGCCCAATATAATTGAGTCCAATCCTGCATGTCGTAGCAGTAGAGCTTCAATCTCTTTTGATAGGTCGAACAGTTTATCTTTTGAGTTTAACCCATGACGGTTATAGTAAATGTTAATAAGGAGAATCGAAGTCGGGCCCTTCGTCGTTATAATGCCTTTTAAAATTCCAGCTAATAGCATTCCTGAAGTGTTCTGTAGTATTGTGAAGTTTACCTTCAATGCATGCTTTATATAAGTTGAGATGCCGCCCGATGGTCTCCCAAAGATGTTAATTTTTTTGCAGGAATAAAATATTCAGCAAAATTCCATAATGGTGTGGATGAAGTGGCCCATGTTTCCTGTACACAAATTATGTCCGCACCTGCCATAAGTGCTACTGCACTTGGACTTTGCAAGGCTTGGTGTATTCCTGCAACATTCCAAGACAGTATGTTGATAACTGGGGTAATCGTGGGATTCATAAGGGGAGCACAGCCACTTTTAGGAATTGATTGTGGTAAATGGTTGCCAGAGTCTTGATAGGAGCCAATGATGCATGAAAGAGGATCTTTGCACCTGATGTTACCCAAGGTATTATTTATTGTTAGCAACGAGTTGTTTAATGAGGTGGCGCTATTGATGTTAGGAAGTGGAATTTAAGGCCTGAGCCAGCCAAGACCAATCTTTGCGGCCCTGACCCGTCATTGAGCAGGAACGATTGCCTCCTTCCGTGTTTTTGGAAATTTGAATTGAGTTGCTACTCAACTGTATTGGCTGTGTGCCTCCTAATGATCCATGTAGAATAGATCCAATGGTAGGAGGGCTTGAATGAGTGATATACCTATTTTTCCTGTCCCTTAGATCATCATTGCCCTGTTTGTTTTTTGTATCTTTCAGGATTTCTGGATATTTCATTGGTAGTGGGGATTTAATTTTAATTCCCCAATTGTCCAGTTGTATTTTGTATCCCTTTAAAGCCTTTGCCATGTTGGAATTGGCGAAGGTTATCTCAGTTGTTTCGTTTTGTTCGCTGGGTCCTGGGCCAAGAAAAGCCACCTTCCTTATGTCTGTTGCTTTAATATTCTCCATGCCGGGAATGTTTTTGCAGAGATTCAGGAGGTTCCCTCTAATGAGGATGTCCCAGCTCCCTTGCGAAATATATTCTGGATATAGGAATACTTTTGGATTTTCAAGGTCCCGGTCCAGAGACTGGGCGGGGTTAAGTGGGGCAAAGGGCATCGTTGGAGTAACGAGGGGCTCGTTTAAATTTTAAGTTGCGTGCAAAGTTGTCCCCTAGGACCCGTCCTTCGTCAATCTTGATTGTTTTTATGGTGTAAATGTTTGGGTCGAACCTAGAGGTGATGGTTTGGTCTCCCTTGAATTGGCCTTCATTGTTGCTAGCTTGAGTGGAA
This sequence comes from Lissotriton helveticus, assembly GCF_964261635.1. Lineage (NCBI taxonomy): Eukaryota > Metazoa > Chordata > Amphibia > Caudata > Salamandridae > Lissotriton > Lissotriton helveticus. The sequence continues at coordinate 1,764,396,647 of NC_136068.1, forward strand.
ATTTGTTCCCTTTGCGAGATAGATGTAAGTTGCAAATGTTGGCCCTTATTGGCATATTTTTCTAGTGTGTCAATTTTATTCCAGTTTTCATTCTCTCGACCATTGGCTTGTGAGCCTAGTTCATGCTTCGAGATGCTACATGGCCCAGGAGATCTTTGGAGTGAAGCTTTAAGGAAGTGTTCACTTGGAACACATGGTGGGCTTTTCAGAGCCATTACCGTGGTTGGTAGTTCGTGTGTTTGTGCTTGTATTTCTCTTGTTTGATCAATAAGGGTTAGGCCCTGACCCTCCTGGTCCTCGCTGCTTGCCACTTTAATGTCCTTGTTTGCTGATGCAAGCCAGTGCTCAATTTTCCCTTTTGCATAACTTTTGTCTTTTTTTATTTTATTTAGCTTTTTCAGTTTTTTCTTATTTTTCCTTGACGAGGATTGTCGTGCTGAGAAAGATGGATTTAAATCGTTCGATTTGCCAAAACTATTATTATTAGTTGTTGAATGAGATTGTAAGGGTGCATATAAATTTGGATTTGGGATTAGAAGATTGGCGTTCAATTGACATTTTGTTTCGTTGATGCTGTTACAAGCAGTTTCTTCAGTTTGATCTAGGCGTTTCTGGGTGACCTTTGAGCATTGGTTTAGATACAAAGTAGACTGAGAATTAGTTATTGTCGGTTTGTTTGTCGAGTCTCCGACTAACCTTAAAGTTGGAGGCATGTTCTTTGTTTCCTTGTGTGGGGTCTTTATGCCTGTTCTCTGCAGTGGTTTTGGGGGACAGCTGTTACTTTTAGTTCTATTTACCTCGTGCTTGAGATCCGTAATTAAGGTGTTCATTATTTCCGGAAGTTTTTCTAGGGACTGCAGTATCGGGGAACACCCGCAATCTAAAGGTTTCATTGTTACTTCTGTATCTGCCTGCGCTCTGCGTATTAAGGAATTTAGATGTTCTAATTTTGAATCCACTCCAGAAATTGAGTTGGCTACGGACTGCAAAATGTTGATTTGAATGTCTAATTTGTCCGCGTGCATTAGTGCAACGTTTCCCAAAGATATCAAGGCCTCGTTGATTAATGCAAGATGGTTTTCTATTCTTTGTGGGGCCAATCTGGATTCCCAGAGCGGCAAATGTGCATTTGAATTTATTGTGCTCTCCTCCTGCCCTAAGTCAGAGAGCTTTTTTGGATGGAATAACTTGTCAACTTCTTCTTTCCCTGTTTTGATGGATAACCGTGGAGCTGCCAGGGAGCCTGATTGAGGTTCTGAAGATATACAGTTGATCTTAGGGATAGCGAAATTTTCTGTTAGGGGGTAGGGTTCTTTGTTTGTTTCACTATCTCCTAAGGCCATGTTAAGTTGTGGCTCTGGAAGGTCGTCGGGTAGGTTTTTAAGCACCACTGTGCTCCTTCCTTGGTCGTTGGCCCTGGTCTGATTATGATCAATTGGCCATTCCCCGGTTTGTTTTGTCTTGCCCTTGACGATCAGGACTTTTGGAGAAAGAGGAACAACTGATGGGGTATCGGTATTAGCATTAAAGCAGTATATGGCCGGCCTTAAGGCAACAAGAGATGGATCAGTTAATTTTCCATGATCAATCAGTTTATTTTGTTTTGGTTGTTGTTGAAAATATTTCCTAATATCGCTGGAGCCTTTAGGGCTATTACTGTTGCTAGTATTTGGACTAATATTTGAATTTGTGGGTTTAATGCAGATTATGCTGTCTGTGTCATGAAGGTGACATGTAGTTCCTGATGAGCCGGTGGCCCCATTTGAGTTTATGTTTGTCTTCATGGCTTCCGTCCTGGAGACTATTCCAGACCCAAGAGTAAAAGGGGGGTTTGTTCTTTCTTCTCCCACTTGTTCCCCATCGTTTGTAGATCTGTCTTGTAGGGTCATGTCGTATCTTATGTTATCTTTGCCCACTGGGTATAACATCCTAGCCTTTTGGCGTCGTGCTGATTTGTGAGGGTGATGGTTGGGGTGAACTTGTAGAAGGCCTGCGTTCCTTGTCCGCATGGTTGCTCTTCACAATAAGTGAATAGCTGTCTCCTACTCCTCAATGTGGCGTATGTCTTTGGTAATATGGTTACGTTGTATACAGTTCTTGTTTAAGGTCTTGTCCGGCACTGTTGGCACAAAACAGGCGTGCGTGGAAGGGGGTTAGTTCCTTTAAAACAATTAACCGATGGTGACTACAAGGCCCCCAAGGTCTTTTGCCTAAACCGAGGCTGAGCTAGCAGTAGTATAAAAGTTGTAAACGTTGATGCAGAAATGCTTGGTCTAGTAATTGGTTCGTTGGTGGTTCGCTACTGGATTTAATTGAATCGGACTGGCTCGAAGAAAGCTGTTATTCGCGGCCCTTCTTACAGCTCTCCTTGCTGCACACTGCCCCTTGATCGCTACTTCCTCTCTGCCTTCATTCACATTACCCTGCCGTTCAGGGGGAAATAGTTAGCGCTATCAATGTCAATATCAGTGTCAATAAGCGCTACTGCTAAGCTTCTGTATTGAGCTTCTGTGCTTCTACGTGAATAAATTTGGTAATATAGAAGAAGCCAGAGATGGGGGGTGATATGGCGAGATAAAGGGGGCAGTAGGGAAGCAGTGCGTCAGACTGACTCACCTTGCTTTGCTGCTCTCGCCCATGGAAGCTCTCACGTGGTGTGTCTCACTCGCACAGACGATGATCAAATGCCTTAATTTCCAGGCACCACAGCTCCGGGCACGCACTGCTTCGCCTCCCTCGTTAGTGCCGTTGATACAGATGCTGAGTGGGGGGAAGTTCAGTAATCTCCAGGCTCCAGGCTGGTCCCAGGCTGGTCTCAATGACTCCTGCGACTCCCGCCGCCTCTGGGGTAGCCCTGGCTGCTACTGTTACCTCAGCCTGGTCGCCCGAGGGCTCTCACCTGAATACTTCCACTACAGGGAGGCCTCGCTATAGTTTCCGCCTTTACCGGGATATTCCTGGGCTGGGCTGCTGAGTGTTCCCGCAGCTTCTGGAATGCTCCTGCCGCTGTAGGGAACCTTGCTGCAATCCTCCACCGCTTTCCAGACTGACCCCGAGCTGACCAAGAGCTCTCGTGGCTCCAGTCGGCTGCCTGCCGAGGGCTCCCGCCGCTACCGGGCCGCTCCCGGTTTTTGCCCGCGGCTGCTGCTGCAAAGGCTGTGAGTTCTGGCGGCCACCTGCGATCACGCTCCCGCGCTCTGCACTGCACGGGGAGCAGGGAACAGGCATGCCACCAGCCTGAAAGCCGCTCGCACCGGGGGAGAGGCGGAGAGGCCGGAGAGGCCGAGAAGGGTCAAATCCGTGGCGCTGCCTGTCAAACACGCCGTCTCACTCGTGTCCTCCAGCAGAGCTCAGCGCTCTGTGATCTACTGCTTCAGTCTTGCAGTCGGGAAAAATGGCCCACCATCCTTTTATGCACTTGAATGATTAACTGTTTACATTGTGCGCATTTTCATGCTATTTTATTAAAAGGATTGTGATAGTATTTTATCTAAGATGAAAATAAAACTTGACTTTGACTTGGCATCCGGTGGCTGCCAGACAGCAATGAACGTCTAATGACTGGGTGAAATACGGCAAAGTGAAACGTCAGACATCCTGCGCTGCCCGCAATGTCCCTCTACACTTTCCATTTCTTTAAAAACTTAGGACCTGATTCGAAAGCCATTTTTTAAAGGCAAAAATGTGTATTTTGGCCAATAAATGGTACCCACGAAAGGATACCCAGCAGGTGTGAATGTTGTTAAAACTGTGAAACTGTTCGTCACCATTATATTCAAGGGACAAAGAGTGGATGGAAAAAGGTGTGGTTTACCCTGAGAGTGTGTGAACCCACAAAAATGTGTGTTTTTGGTCATTTTCAAACTTTTCCTTTTCCACATTCTAAATGCTTGGAGATGAGCTCCAGCAAAGAGCTGAGGTACATGCACTGCAGGGTGGTAAGGAGCGTCAAAAATTCACTGAAAACCTATCTTTATGCCTAAACATCCTACGCTGCAGCTAGGACCAAAACAAGCGCTGAGAAGCCTGTGTCGGGTAGCCCTGCGCTCTACAAGACTTGGGAATAGAATAGAATAGAATAGAATAGAATAGAATAGAATAGAACAGAATAGAACAGATGGGAATGGAATGGAACACTACCAATCTTCATAGGGGTGTAGGGGAAGCGGTTTGACCATAATGAAAAAGGTTTTTACATAGGGAAAAAAGGTTTTTTAAAAAGAGTGCATTTTCAAAATGGCTGCTTTTGTCCAATGCGTCACACTAAAGTATACAAAAAAAGGGGATGGATGGAATGCTTGAATTAATCTCACTCACTGATAATCACTTGAGGCTGGATCCCAGTCCATCGTTATTTTGCACACCATGCCACCTCAGGTTGGACCCAAACATAGGCAAATCAGTCTTGCCCCTGCTCCAATTGAACCAGTTCACCCTGAGCTGCCAGGCCCTCCTAGAACTGAAATACAAGCAGCCCAGGAGTGGTCTCACCCTAGTTAGGGCCCATCAGTAGGGTATAGAGTGGTTCCAGTGACACAGTGTGCATGGGACCCATGTCTGGGTATATCTGACCCAGCTAGAGCAAAACACTAAACCATACTGTCAAACCTTTCGGCCTTAGGGTGGTCATCCCTCAAGCCCTTTTCCATTCTCCTCCATCCATTTTTATTGAACTTGTTTTTGCTGGCCTTAGGACTCTCTTCGTTTTACCACTGCTAACAGGTGCTTAAGTGATTATGTTCTCTCTCCTCTAAACATTGTAGCATTGGCTTATACTCAATTGGCATCTTTAATTTATTTCTAAGTCCCCAGTAAAGTGGCACTACATGTGCCCAGGGCCTGTAATGAAAATGCTACTATTGGGCCCACAGCACTTATTGTGCCACCTACTTAAGTAGCCCTTTAACCCCTTCGGTGCTCATGACGAGCTCAGCTCGTCATGAGGCACGGTGCTCGTGTGCTCATGACGAGCTGAGCTCGTCATGACCACACCCATTTCTATTACGGTCCAGCACAGCAGGGGGATATCTTAAGCAGCCAAGGTGTTAAACATGACTCAGGCCTACCATTGCAGAGATTGTGTGTACAGTTTTAAACTGCAATTACCACCTGGCAATTAAACATTTTGTCAGGCTCAAAACTTCCTTTTTAATACAAGTAAGTCACCCCTAGTGTAGATCCTGGGCAGCCCTCAGAGCAGAGTATAAGTATTTAGAAAGTTGAAGATGTACTTTGAAGTATTTCATGTTCTGGTAGTGAAAAACTCTTACAGTTGTTTTTTACTACTGCAAGGGGTAGCACTCCCATCGGATACATTGGAAACAGGGGCGGCCAGCATTGCTTGCGGGTAAGAGGGTTGCAGGGAGCAGGGTTTCGGGGGTGTCGCACGGGGGGGGGGAATTAAAAAAAAAACTTAACTTACCTTAAGGCCGGGTCCCATGTCTCTGCTCCTGCTCTCCTGTCTCTGATCCAGGAACAGGAAGCAGGCAGCCAGGCTCACACCCCTAAGCCAATCACAACATTACAATTCAGTGTTGTGATTGGTCTGGGCACCGAGACACAGCACTCAGCCAGAGGCTGGTGGGGTGGACATGTTCTCCATGCAGGCTGTATTGCAGCCTGCATGGAGAACAGGGAAGTGTGCATGACTGTTTTGGGTGGCCCGAGAGTCATTGCAAACTTAGGAGTGGGCAAACCAGTCCTCCCCTGCTCCCAGGGCAGAGCAGTACCAAGCCCACTCGCAATGCAGACAGAAATGAATTATAAAATTATAAGAACTACGTTATTATCATTTTATGTTTCTCAAGTTGGCACTGCTGTGAAGCAGTGGGGCGATGCTCCTCAACCATAGCGGAGGAGCCACAACTGATTGGAAATGCCTTATTACATTTTATAAGTGTAATTTCCAACTGAAAAGAGATCACCAGTTAATGTTTGGGGTCTCTGGAATCACAATTCAAATCCTAACTTATGGGGAAGTCGGATTTTAAATTGAAATTCTGAAAATGCTGCATTTCTTCCCTTAGCCATTTAGTGCTTCTAGTCTGTCTCTGGCCTCACGACTGGGTGCAGCTGAAAGTTGAGTTATGTGTTTTCCTCCTAGACAGACGCACACACAAGAGGGAGCTTAGGTGTGCCAGGATGGGCCATCACTGGAACGATGGGAGTGAGGAGCTGGGCACAGCCCAACATTCACTTGAATAGGCTGTTTCCTGCCTCAACACAAAGGGCTGCATACTCATCTGGTTAGCCTGGAGACTGAACAGGGAAGGTAGTATGCCTTAGGACTTCAAAAAGAAACCTCTAGAAGCTTCTCCCTCTCTTCAAAGAGACCTAACAAACCAATTCCTAGTACACTTCTGGACCTGGGGATACTCTGCCAGGAAGGACTGCTATGCTGCCACAAGGACTGCCATTCTGCTGCTCTAAAGGACCGTCTGCCTTGCCTGCTTCCATCTTGCCTGTGGAAGAAGGATTGAACCTGCAACTTCATCGTTAACACAGGACTCCAGGGTGACTCCAAGGGCTAGTCTGCTGGCCTCCTGATCTGAGCCACCAGGACATGAAAAGCTTCCCCGACCAGCTGCTAGACCCTGCTGCAGTAAGTTCCTGACCCCCAAGTCATGCTCTCAGGTCCTGGACCCTTGGTGTGGCTCAGTGAGCTTAAATCAAATTTTTGGGCTCATTGCGAATGGCCCATTCATACCGAGAGTGCAACGCTCATACCGAAATCCAGAAAAAGCCGTCTTCAGCCCATCTCATCGCACAGAAACCCTGCAAGGCCTCCAAAACCCCAGAGACATTTCAACCTTCACCAAAGTGGCAAGAACCTTTCTACAGACTAGAGACTCTGGTACCCCTAGTCCGCTGGTACAATTAAGCAGCAGTGAGGACAGACACTTGTGTTGATACAACTCACTGCTACGCGACTCTGCACTGCCAGAATAAAGCATCCCAGTCTGACAACCTCCATGACCTTGACGGATCCTCTCAGCCCAATGACCCGAGCTGTTCTCAGCTCCTTGCCCTAGAGCCCATACCCTCCTGGAAGTGGACCAGTCTGCCTCCTGCGGCACCTCTTTCACTGCCTTGCCGACCGCAATCTCTTCGTGACATTCTGACGATAACAGAACTCCTCCATCCGATTTACAGCAGCCTGCTACCAGTGATGGTAGCTGTGTTGGCGGTCTGCTTAAACCCTTCCTGCTTCCTTGCTCTCAGTTGACGGCAAGGGTAAATATAATTGCCAGTATTGACCGCCTCGGCATAGATACTGAATCCTGCACCTTCTAGGTGCCCACAGACCCCCGTGCACTGCACTCGGTGTTGGTCTGAGACACCAGAACACTGGACTGGAACTGTAAGTGGCATACTTGCTTGTTACACCGCATAATTGTTTTCCCCCACTGGATTATATTGAGCTTCTCTGAAAGTGGACTGTCAACTTATGAATCTGAACAGTATTTTTAATTGAAAACGTACTTACCTGATTGCAAAGACCTTAGACTTAAAATAAAGTACAAACAAAGTGTATTTTTTCTAAAACTAGTCTGGATCTTGAGTTGTATGTCCATTGTTGATCACTGCTGTACAATAATGTCTTACACTCACTTCTTTTTAGGCCTAAGTCTGATCAACAATACTACCACTTATAGAGAACTTTGGGGTTTACATTGAGCCCTGTACACTTTTGGGGAACCGCTGGACTCTGTGCATGGTTTTATCAGCTAGTGGTTTTATCATATACAGAGCCATCTTCCTACAGTCATCCAGTTGGTGAAGTTGGTTCTGAAGAACTATCTACAATCAAATGCCTTATGTACAGGTATGTTGAATAATGCTCTCTCCAGGTCCTCTAAAGCTTTCAGACATTCTGCAGTCCACATCACATTCTGTCTCTCTTTGCTGGATGTCAGCACAATCAACGACACAACTATCGTCCCACATTTGGGCACACAATTTCTGTAGTAACATGTGAGTCTACAAAGGCTCCACTTGGATCTGGATGGTGGCAAGTTCCCACTTCAACATAAACTGGATCTTTGCAGCAGATCATTCCAATGCCTAACTGATTTCTAAGATAAGGGTTATAAAATGTGTATACTGTCGCTTGCATTTTGGTTGGTCAAGTTGTTCTTATGTCCCTACATTTATTCCACAAATGGCATATAATTGTGTAACATGGCATAATGGTGTAATACCAGGAATTTGGCAAAACATGCGTAAACCGAATTTATCGAAATTACATGAAATTACATTGGCCTACCAAAACGTGTGCCGTGGCCTAGGCTAATGTTGAATGCAAAGGACTGCCACGCCTGGCACTTGGTTGGTTTGGTGGTCAGCTTCACACCCTGTATCCTGATCAGCACGTGTTTTAGGTGCCTGAGGGGGTTGTCCAATTAATTACTAAAGACATCAATATCATCAAGGTTTGATATGGAGAACTCCTCTAGCCCTGAGAGAACATGGTTCACAAAATGTTGAAAAGTGGCAGAAGCATTCATAAGTTAAAACGGCAGGACCCTCAAATGATATAACCCCATCTAGCATTAAAATTACAGTTCCCTCCTTGGCACCAGCTACTAAACTAATCTGCCAGTAGCATGTTCAGGCTGCAAACCTACCTGCACTTTAAAGGGGGATTAGCGGTCCCTTTGCAGGCAGGTGCAGTGAGAGACTGCACCCGCCTCCAAGGGGATGTCTGTAGAATCCTTAGGACCCTCTTTCTCTCCCAAGAGGGCTACCATCAGGGGGGCACTAGCAGTGTGCCACGTTTTTATGTTGCACTTTCAATGCGTCTCCTGACAGCTTCTTTGCCTTTGTGCCCACATCCAGAATATAATTTCAAAAAGAGGGGTGGTGATGGACAGAGTATCTGAGTTAATCAGAACACTCCTACCCAGTCAACAGATCAGGGCTTGATCCATCACCGTTTTTTAGCTCACTGCACCATCCCAGTTCAGAACCTGGCTATATGCAAATTAGTCTGTCCCTGGCCCAGTGCATCATGGGAAAACGGGCAGACAAAACTACCAAGCCAATTCTTCACTGGAGAGGAAACAAGCTTCCGGGGAGCGGTTTCTGGCATTACAGCCGTCTTCGGCCCAGCTTGCTTGAATCCTGATGGTGCAATGAGCAAGGGACTCATGTCTGAGCATACCCTTCCACACTCATGGTGGCCAAAATAATTTCAAAAAGGGGGTGGTGATGGACAGAGTATCTGAGTTAATCAGAACACTCCTACCCAGTCAACAGATCAGGGCTTGATCCATCACCATTTTTTAGCTCACTGCACCATCCCAGTTCAGAACCTGGCTATATGCAAATTAGTCTGTCCCTGGCCCAGTGCATCATGGGAACAGGGCAGACCAAACTACCAAGCCAATTCTTCACTGGAAAGGAAACAAGCTTCCGGGGACCGGTTTCTGGCATTACAGCCGTCTTCGGCCCGGCTTGCTTGAATCCGGATGGTGCAATGAGCAAGGGACTCATGTCTGAGCATACCCTTCCACACTCATGGTGGCTGTGGCCACATCCAGAATATGGCACAGGCTCAGAGGCAAATCGATTCCCTCTTTTGCATGGGGCCATGCACCCATGCAAATGATGGTGCTCCCTCTTGAGACAGCACTGGTACTACATGTGCGCCAGTGCTATCTGTATTACAGATGGGACTGCAAAAGCATTTGCTGCCCCTTCTGTAATATCATAGTGCCCCGGGCGCACAAAGCAGGTGCACAAGCCCATTGCACCTCCTAGGCACTTTTTGTAATTCAGCCCCTGGTAATGGCCAGACATCCAGTCAGTCTTGTCCTTAACTGACAAGCTGTCGGTGTCATAGACACAGACAGGTGTCAACTGAGGAGTCAGTGAAAAGTGGAGAGGCAACCCTCTTTCTGCTGCTCAGGTATTAACTAGGGTAAACGTTTTACCCAACAAAAGAACCGTCCTTCACATCACCTTGCAGTGGGACAGGGAGAGATGCACAGACTTTGTCCACCTTCTCTTCCTTGCCATAATGTTTACAGTATAGTCTCGCAAGACGTTTGGCTTAAGCCGCTGAAAATGGACCAGCCTCTACGGCTCCCTTATGGCCCATGTGTCCACCAAGTAGTTAACCTGAGAGATCTACTTCACTAACTTGTACAGCCCACATCTCTAACCTCCAAAGCTCGTGGACAAATGGGCTTCAGCACCAACATCCCCAGGAAGAGATGCTCATTTATGCGCCATTGCATTTGCAACTTGGAGAGAGTCAGAAAGTTCAAAATGCTTTGACTTTGCAAAGTGCAGGTTTGCAACTACAAAATAGCTTTGTACGTCACTCCCTAAATGTGGTTAGTAGAGCATATAAACTTGTGGAAGCATGCCTACTACCTGAGGAAGAAAGTCGGCAGATACTTTCATCTCATATGTGGACCCATTACCATAAAGAAATAGATTACTACCAAAATGGCAGCCACGTTTGTATACTAGCAGATGCCATCTTTTGGCAATAGGGCATGAAGATGCATTACACAGCCTGCATTTTTAGCTACATGTGTAATAAACATCTGTCAACAATTCTCCAAGTCATATAATGAATTCTACTAGGAATCTAAGGCCACCTTGCTTTCCCACATCTATCAGAATATGTTTCCACATAACTGATTGGTTGTGAGAAACTCAATGACAATAGAAATGCCTCATGCTTTGTAATAAAGTGTAAAAGACTTTGTTTTCAACTCAACGTGTGAATCAGTTTCTTCCAGCACTTATGCCAATTTATTGATAATAAACACATTCTGCAGGAAAATGCTCAGTAAATAAATATTTATGGCTAATAACATTATAACAATTGTTATTTATGCAAATATGCAAAAGTGTATTATCTGGCCTTTTGCTTGCAATAGTTGTCTACCTTCCATCTGTGCGAATGGTTGTTGATGCAGTCCTCAAGAAAAAACACCTTTTCAAGGTGAATATTTATTTCACAAAATAAATCCCCAACTCACAATAAGAAAAGATGGGGTCTGCATACAGAAGTATTAGTGCCCCATGGCTCCAGCTATAGGCAAAGCAGCATGACGCGCTGTTTGCATATAGGTGAATGTTTTATGTATCACAAATCTGAATTCCTATCACACTGCTTACAAAAGATTCCAGAAGATAAAACGGTGATAAACAACCTACATTTGAAATTAAACGTTTCATTTTTACAGGATTATATAAGGCGAGATAAGAATAAGCACTGGTAAATTCAATAGATCTGCCTTTGGCTGCCAGTCTTTTCACTTGGTTAAAATGTGTTTTATTTGCTTGTTGCTTTTGTAAAATTGTACTGCTGGTAAAGCTGCCAGGCCTTCGCCAATACTTTAAAAAAAATTACTAACAAGAAACACATTTTTTATATCTCAAAGAGCTCACATGACACAGTAATCCCTGGTATTGAATGGAACTACTTTGTGTGCAGAGGTGCTCCTTGTGTAGGGGAAGAACGGTGCCACTCTGAGTTGATCCACTGCCTCCTACTGTCCTGGGTGGAAGAAAAACGTGAATGACACAATAGACCAGTGGATGAACACAGCTTGATATAAGCCCCTATACCTACATCAAATATATACAATTTTGATAAAAACCAAAAGATCTTGGCTAATGCCAGACTTAGAATCACAAGACAATGGTTTATGGGAAAACATTGCCTTTTCTGTCATGTGGTTCTTTTCCTGAACTCTAATTCAATATGTTTTTTCATGGTCCAAGTTCTTCTCTCACCGGGCATTCCCTGGGGCCCAGGATGAGAATACACTGGAGACTGCAATTGCTTCTCAAATAGCTGCCAAGCTTTATGATCCATCACAGAGAGCAAAGTGAGCACTGGGGCCTCTTGTTTTAAGGTTCATTGTAAGCACTGGGGCATTTAGACACTGGGGGTGGGTTAAAAATGGCCTCAAGCATATTTGCACAAGGTCTCTGCTGATTTACAGCTTAAAGCAAAATGTGTAATCTCTGATTTGCACCTACATTTTACACTATATTTGAGCGGGTGGTAAAATTCCACAAACATGGAAGTCACACACAGAACACAGAATTTATGCCCACTATTCCACGAATTTTTTGCAGCCGTCACGAAGGCCCAGCTCAAGCAATTGAAGTAAATACACTGGTAAAAACTGCAAAACTATTAGATGGATCAATTACCACCTCATTGATAGGATACCCATTGATTCGAGGAAATGTCTGCATCCCTGCGCTGGTTACTTTTAGCTTCAGGAAATGTTGGAGAACATTGCTGGGCGCTGTGTGGTATTACTGCCAGTCCTAGGGGCTATATCAATAATTCTGACAATACAGTGGAGCAGAGCAAAATGTGCAGTAACCAAGGTACCAACCACTTTTGTCGTCCCTCCCTTACTATTTGGTCCCTATGATCCCACACAGTGACAGTGTGGTGGTGTGTTTTTGGGTCATCACAAAATCACCGGTACAAGTGAACTTGAAAGAAGATCAAATCCGCGTTTGTTCATCGCAAATGTGTGTACTTTTCAAGCACAACTTGGACCGCAAGCAGAGTTTGTACATAGTTTAGGAGCAAGAGTTGTCCACTATTGGCCTAAATGACACAATGGAGTAAGTTACGGCATAACTCAAACAGTCCAAATAAAGGGCAGACTCTGTGAGTCTGTGAATCGTATGGTCATATCTATCATTTCAAAACAAAACGAAAAGGGACAAAGTCCAGCACTTGGCATAGGACCATGGGAAGAATTTTCACCATTTGCTTCTTCTTCTTGTGTTTTGTTGCAGATCATATGTACAGAATTTTCACAATAGGTCTGGGTCCAGGCCATGCACATAGTAAATTCTCCTCACATGTGGCTGGCTCCTTGCCTTTACTGATATTCCATAGGTAGCCTCTAGTTGGGAAGGCTCGAGAAGATCCCCTAAAGGCTCTTCGTCCTTTGATCACTTGTTGACTTTAACATGTCAATTTTCAAAGTGTTCTGGGAGTGTGTCCAACATAAGAAGCGGAATAAGACACAGCGATTTAGCTGCATCTTCCACAACAGCTTTTGAGGCTGTTATTTTTTCGAGAAAGTTAGGTATCACGGATTTGTGTTTCCACCATTGATCGGGTTTGTGATTCCACATTTGAGTTAGATTTTGATTTCATGGCAGTGTTATTTGTTGACTGAGAAGCTTCTTCAATGAAGGCGTTCTCCAACACGGCAAGGATGGATGTACGGAACTTCTCTTTGAAGTCGCGGCCCACAAAGACATACAAGATGGGGTTGACGCAGCTGTTGGTGAATGCAAGGCTGGTGGTGATGGGCACTCCAATGTCCTGCAGATTACCTGGACAATCCCCTTGAGCATATACAGCTAGCTCCAGGAAGGAGAAGACATGATAGGGGAACCAGCAGATGCAGAAGCACACGATGACCGCAATGATGATCTTGAATGGTTTGCTGGATGTCGCCAGGCGGTTTCTGCTCAACCTTATAGCAATAGTGATATAACAAATCACAATGACGGAGAAGGGTAAGAAAAATCCTATCACAAACCTTGCCCAAATTACAGCTGAGTATCTGCGTATCCAAACTGCATCTGTTTCTTGATCATCCAACAAAAATTCATTGTAGCAAATTATATCTGTCGCATTTTCCTTCTTAAGAACAGTGGTTCGGAAAATAAAATATGGCAGGCTTACTATCAAAGATGCACCCCACACCGCCAGGGCTATGAAGATGGCCAGCCGCGGAGTCCTGTGGTTCTGGGACCACACAGGCCTGATCACTGAGATACAACGGTCAATGCTGATCACCATCAGAAAGAAGATGCTGGCAAACATGTTCAGGAAGGCCACAGTGCTGTTTAACTTGCACATGAATTTGCCGAATGGCCAGTGGAAGCCCAAGGCGATGTAGGTGATGCTAAGGGGCAAGAAGAAGGTGAAGATGAAGTCGGCGATGGCGAGGTTCAGAAACCACACGGTATTGACGGTCCTCTTCATCTTAAAGCCGGTGATCCATATCACTAGACCATTACCTGTCACCCCCAGGAAGAAAGCGACAAAGTAAATGAATATGGTAAAACCATGCAATGCTGCCTTGGTGGTTTTGTCCTTCTCCTCCTCACAGTCATCATAGTCACCAGGGATTGTGAACTCTTCTGGAGCAGTAAATATTGTTGATAGTGGTGGAAAGGCAGTGTATACTGACAATGGTGAAAAGGTTGTGATATTGACTGATGATTCTGGAAAGGGTGTAGTATCTACAGAGTAGGGTTCCAGCAAAGCAGAAGTCATCAACTCCGTATTTGATGTCATATTCTCCATCCCTTGGGATTGATCTAACTTTCTGAAAAGAAAAACAAAATGAAGAATCAGATCCTACATTGAAATACTTATTATTACCACAGTAGTCCTTTGTGTTTGGATCACTCTTCTGCACGTTCTCTGCAGGCCACAGCGCCCAAAGGACATGCCAGTGGCAGGCTGTGAGCTATATACATGCTTGTAACTTAACTTTAACTTTAAAATCTTAATTCGGATAAAAGAAATCCATAAAAGCAAAATTCAATCACAGTGAAACAGAAATTTCCACTGTAAACATTGTATGAAAAGGCACAATAAAAAATGAGCTCTGTCATGTTAAAAGGTTAGCAAATAAATAAACCGATAGGGTAACATTTAAAAAACAGTGGAAGGGCATTCAAAGACAACATAATATAATAAAGTGCAAAGAGTGTAAACAATGTTAACCACGTAGTTCATATAAGGTTAAGTATGAATACCAGCAGCAACATCAAGTTAGGATAAAGTGCAATATGATTGTAAGCAATGACCCAAGCATGGTGCCTGATGATTATTTTACTTACGCCTCCACTCCTATACTGTGCGGCCTTTGTAAATACTCAGATAGGGAAAGAATAATAGCTAAGTACACCTAGATATTGTTAAGTGCGTTTAACACGTTATAAGTCACCCATGGAGGCGCGTGAACGTACTGCCGCTACTAAGAACAAGCTTACTCGGAGGATCAGATCCTCACTTCCCAGTTGTAAGATTTCAAGGTGCGCTGTTTGTAATCGGTGACACTTGCTTCCTTAAAATACGGGATCAGATATTGTTTTGTATATTTACCATAGTAATTACAGAACAATAAGAAGTGTACCACTGTTTGGTTGCTTCCGGTGCCACACGGACAAGGCATCTGCCCAAGATTTTTATTAAATCCCAGAGGGAAACAAACTGAGTATTTTATTGAGGCGGAAGAGTAAACTCCTCTTCCAGTGCCCAATGCTATTCAAAAGGCATTTAGGTAGCATGGAGTTTTGGGGTCCAATTGCCTCCCTAAGGGCCATGTTCCTAACTACTGAAGGTTTCAGGGACTCGATGGCATATCTTTCATTATTCCATGATTTGTATAATGCCCCCATGAGTGTTCAGTTTCAGTTTGATAGCTTTTATTTGGTTAAATAAATCAACCATTTAAGCAAAACAGTCATAAGTCAGTCTTCACAATGATAAGTGTGGGCTCGTGTGGGCTTTTGTAAAACTTCAAGGGAACATCATTCCTTTTGGATTTCCGGAGGTGTGCAAATCGGACCCTGAGGCTGTGCGGACATTGGGGCTGTAAATCTACCAACATCCGGTCAGCATTACCAGGACTCAAATCCCCAGAAGGCTCTGAGCATCCTACACCTGGCCCAGGGACTGCCACGCCCACATCACCGCCCACACCATCGGCGCTCTTAAAACCTTGCCGCACCCGCTGGCGCGGTTGCCGCTGCGCTCATGTGGGCTTTTGTAAAACTTCAAGGGTGCAACATTCCTTTTGGATTTCCGGAGGTGTGCAAATCGGACCCTGAGGCTGTGCGGACATTGGGGCTGCAAATCTACCTACACCCGGTCAGCGTTACCAGGACTCAAAACCCCAGAAGGCTCTGTGCATCCTACACCTGGCCCGGGGATTACCACGCCCACATTACCGCCCACACCATCGGCGGTATATAATTACCTGGCTTAATCCGCTGCGCGGGAGCAGCCCGGGACAAGGGCGGGACCGTCTGTGGCCGTCAGGGGCCGAAGGAGGCCGGGCTGGGCCACCACTCTAAGTTTACCCTTTAAAGCCTGCTGGGCGAACTTTACTGCGGTACCTCGTTTTAATGTTTTATGTTACTTCATTTTATTCAGTCGAAGTGATCAATAACATTTGTTGTTGTTTCCCAGATATTTTTTATTTTTTGGGCCATTGTGGTATAGTGTTTGGTGTTCTTTTTTGTGTATAATCCTATATTTTAGGTATTTTATTGCATATCCTAATTGGTTGTAAGGCGCTGTTAGCAGTACGATGGGTAAGGTAGATAAGACAACTGTACACCGCCCTTCGACACGGCTGTTAGCGGCTTCCACGCAACCCCTACCTAGCCTTACGGCCATCGATAAAATGTTACAGAAAACAATAGGGGTTGTGGCTAATGCTATTGAAAACACAGAAAGGCGCCTCTCGATCACTCCTGCTATGCCCTCCTCCACATTTTTGGAAGATTGTTTGGTAGCTACTGCCTTTCCACCGACTTCATGACTTCCCTCATGCCCTCTTTTTCAGACCTACCCGGTGCTCAGATTGAGATTGAGCCTGATTTAGATTTTGTTGTGGAGAGTGCTCAATCTCGATCCTCACCTCCTCCCTCCCGGGCTCCACTGGGAGTATGTGCGTGGTGCCAAACACAAGAAGGCTAAGAAAAAGGGGAAACCCACTTTGATTCCAGCACCTACTCCTGTTCGTGGAGACTGTGACCAGGGCACTCGTGACTTAAATCCCGGTCCTCGTGTCTTTTCTGGTCCCCCCCTCTGGGCTACTGACCTTTTGTCTGATCTTCAGGCCCACATGGAACAGGTCATGAATACTCACTTTAAGGCTCTGTCCTCTAAGATTGATAGACTGGTTTCTCTGTTAAACAGCAAAGGCCCGGGGAAAACGCAGGTGGCTACTGCATTGGTAAATAACACCTCAGCAGTGGCTAAAGGACCCACTCACGCTGCTATAGAGGGCCATGCTCCGGCCAGCAGTCACTGCCCTGATCCCTCCACCTCTGTATTAACCCTCCCTAAGATTCCGATTCCCAAAATAGTTACTAATGGCATAGGCCCCACTGGTTGCCCCACTACGTCTCCATCTGTCCTGGGTTGTAAGGGGCAGGAACTGCCACGGCTAACAAAGTCAACGGGGCCTTTGGAGTGCCCACGAGGAAATAATAATATGCCGGGCTCTTCCAAACTTCCTCCCCTACCCCAGCTTCCGCCGGAAGCCTCGCCCTATGTGCTGGTGCTCACAGGTGTCCCTGCGATACAAGGGAATCTTATCCAGAATTGAAGAATAAAGTCATTTTCTGGTTAAGCAGGTATAGATCCTTAATGGGTGCCGGGCAGGGAGAAATCATGTTTGCACGCAGAGTAAGCTGGTTGGGGATGAGACCTAAGGACATTAGAGGTGACTGTGTGATTGTGAATTTTCGGGACCCAAGGGCGGTGGAACATGTTTTACATAATGGTGGGTTTTCCCATGTGAACTCCATTAAGACTGCCCACTTGGGGTATTTCTATTCACAACCCTTAGCTCCAGGTGGGTTTGATCCATCTTGCCTCTTCTCGATTGGCACTGATTATGATTTTAACATCCCAGTGGGTAATAGATTCTCCGCCCTATGTAATATAGACTGACCACCACCATTCTGGTCCCCCACAGGACCTGACTTGCCCCACCTGGTCTGCAAGGGCGAGGGAACTCTAGTAGAGTGAAGGTTGCGCCCGGGCAGACAGTTGGCTTGGAGGGGGCAAATACAGTTATTCCCCCGCCATCTCCCAATCATGGGTTAGACAGCTCAGTAGAGGATTTGGGCAACCCCTTACTTTCTAAACCCTCCTGCCCGATCGAGCTTTCATTACCGGCAGACTCTCCGGTTCCTGCTGCGACTCACTTTCCACTTATTGGCTCGTGGAATGTAGCGGGACTTGGGAAGAAGCTGTCAAATCCGGAGTGGGGGGAGTTGATGGAACCCTATGATTTATGTCTCTTCCAAGAAACCTGGATGCTGACCCCTCCGGTTAGGGAGGGATACGTGTCCTTTCATGTTCCAGCAGTCCAGGGCTTGAGGGGCAGACCATCGGGCAGCCTATGCACTTGGGTTGCTGTTCATATGGGATGTACGGCAAAAGTCATAGATTCTCAGTGCCCGGACATCCTCTGTGTTCTATTGAATTTTAGTAAGGGGAAGGCGCTGGCAGTGTTTAATATATATCTCCGTCCACATCTGCTTCAGCAGGCCTTATTAACTCTGGAAGCACTGGAGGTGCTCTTTCAATCCCTTCCCCCGGGTGCTCATAAAATTATTGGTGCAGACCTTAATTGTCACTTTGAGCCACTTTCGGGGATTCCCTCTATATCCTCGGACGAGGACGAAAGCTGGCTCATCCCGGACTGCACCATGTACTCTGAAAACCGCCTACTACCGCTGGCCCTTGCAATTAATAAATTGTTTTTTTTATATTCACTAAGGGCTTGTAATGGTAGATTGGCCCCAGATGTTCCAGGGACTTGCACCTTTAATAGATCGGGGGCAGTTCGACAATAGATTACATGTTGGTGAATGTTGAGTTTTGGGCCTGCCTTAGAGCTTTTTCCGTGATCCCCAGGGTTGACAGTGATCACAATCTACTGTCATTAGAATTGCTAGCTCCCCTTGGTTGCCATAATGATCAAAGGAGTGAGGAGACTGCCACTGATTGTAATCTAGTCATGGCAGAGGGGGGGAGAAGAGTAAGATGGGAGAGGATTGCTCTGGCTCCTGAGAGGCTGGCAGACTTATATCAACTTGTTGCAACTTCTTTCACGGAGGTGTCCAGCCTCCTGGGTACCAGTAGTGAACCCCCCTCCACTTACTTCCAGGGGCTGCAATCTATACATAACAATCTTTTCAGCTCCCTGGCCAGCTATTTTTACTCTTCTGATGCTAGGAGCGGTGGGATAAGGAAGCAGGAACACTGGTTTAACAAAGCATGTAGAGACACGAAGAGGTGCTTGATTAGGGAGGTCAAATTGGGTTCAATTCCCAGCATTAGAAAGGCAAGGGAAATGTATAAAAGTCTGACTAAGGAGGCTAGGGCTGAGTGGGACGCCGACAGGTGGGATAATATCCGTGCGGCGTTGGGCACCCGAGATTTCAGGTCATTCTGGAATCTCGTGCGAGTTGGGTCGGCCGTGGGAAAGTCTGCCATCATCCCTAATCTTAGTGAAGATGCTTGGCTAGATCACTTCAAGCCCCTGTATTCATCCGACCCCGGCGATCTCCATGAGGAGGCCGTAATGCGAGCTCGTCTCCCAGTATTGGCTCTTGCGGAAGCTCCACCCTGTACCGTTCACGAAGTGCTGCTGGCCCTTGGAAGCGTGAAACCAGGGAAAGCCCCGGGCCTGGATAGGATCCCTGGTGACCTTTATTGTAGTGAACAAAAGGTCTGGGCCCCCTATATTTGTGTCTATTTCAACGCAATCTTTCAGGGTTTGGAGATCCCGGAAACCTGGCTGGGAGCTGAAATAATCCCCATCCACAAGAAAGCTTCCCCCCTTGACCCGGCCAACTACCGCCCCATAAGCTTGATTGACGTCTTCCAGAAAATGTTTGCCCGCCTGCTGTTATCAAGGTTGCAGAGTTGGATGGATGACCACCACATCCTAACCTCCCTTCAGGCGGGCTTTCGAGCAAAGGTTTCCACCATAGACCAACTGTTTAGACTACAGTTGGTCTACTGGGAGACGGTCACTATTGGGGTGAGTAGCTTGTTCCTGATTTTTGTGGACCTCCGGTCCGCGTTTGACTTAGTCAATAGGGATAAGCTGTGGGCTCTACTGCTGGGGATGGGTGTTCCACCTTATTTGTGCCACCTTCTTAAACGATTGCACCAAGGCATTTATGCTAGGGTGAGGTACGGGAGGAGTAGGGAGCTGTCGGCCCCCTTCCCGGTTGATAGGGGAGTAAGACAGGGGTGCGTTTTGGCCCCCACCCTCTTCTCCCTTTTTCTTAATGGGCTAATAGACCATCTCTCGGGAGCTAAAGATCTGGACTCTCCCAGTCTAGCTGGGAGATGGGTACCTGCCCTAATGTTCGCTGACGATACTCTCCTGGTGTCAAAATCGTCAGGGGGTATACAGCGCACATTAGAGGCATTCTGCTCCTTCTGCCATATGAGAAACCTGGAGATTAACATCTCCAAAACAAAGTTCATGGTCTACAACAATAAATCGGCCAATTGCCCCCGCCCGCATATGAATAAACGTTGTTGGACCGAGGGGCCACCTTTGAGTACCTGGGGTTCACACTCAATGACAAGATGGATTGGGGGTCCCATAAGGCTACGGCTAACTTAAAGCTGGCCCAATCATTGGGGGGAATTTTAAAGGTTTTTAATGACACCTCACTGAAACTTCTTAGCCCGCCTCTTGAGATCTATAAGGCCCAGGAAAGAGGGAGAGCGCTCTACGGTGTAGAGCTTTGGGGCCATACATCAGTTGCCACCTTGAAGCGCACGGAAAATAGTTTTATTAGGCGTCTGCTCCATTTGCCTATGAGCTCGCCTCTGATTCCGTTGCGGTTGGACCTGGGCTTGGTACCTATCCAGGAGATTGTCGCAAATCGCCCCCTCCTGTACTGGAGGTGTCTTTGGGCAACCCCAGAGCTATCGAGCTATAGGGAGGACCTGAGGGACATTTTGCAGAGGGGGCTCTCGGGGAAAATACCCTGGTTGAGTTATATCAAGTCCCTCTGCCTTGCTTTAGGCAGAGGAGATCTGTGGTTGTTTCCCCAAGACTCCTGCCCACTGCTTTCTAAAAAATCACTAAATGTTGCTCTAAGGAGGTATCGCTTGGAGTCTACAACAAGTAATCCCTCGATGGGTAGGCTAACGGATATTTTTCTGAATATCAAGGTTTACCCCCTCTTTGAAGCCTTTTTAGATGACATCCAGCCCTCCTTGGCTAAGAAACTCTTCATCCAGTTCAGACATAGCACATTGCCGTTGAGGGTGGTTTCGCATAAATGGCGGAATGGCCCCTCAGCGGTGAGTACTTGCCCGGGGTGTGCAAACAGCAGAGAGACAGATCTTCATGTTCTGCTCTTCTGCCCCACCTACGCCAGGGCAGGAGAGAAATGGATTTTGCAGCTATATAGGGCTAGGGGCTTTAGAGACTACAGGGAGGTTTTTAGGATTCTTAAATACGACACTACTCCCCTGATAGTGTTTGCCACAGCAAGATTTATCCAATCTATGTGGTACACAAGAAGTACAATATTAAAGCTGGAACCCCCGCTACGCCTTAAGGGGTTCTCTCTATGGAGGTGTCACAAATTTGAGATATTTTTACATACTGTTATCTTTGAGTTTTAACCTCTGTTTTTAATATTTGCAGGATCTGTTTATATGAGGTTTTTAACATATTTAACACGTTTAAATCTAGTATCACTAGTTTTATTCTGCTACTTTGTTGTGTTAATTTTTGTATGTATGGCCTTTTTATGATATGTTACCGAAATAAAGTACTTTGCCTGACTGACTGACTGATAAAGTTACAGGAGCACAAGATAATAGACAAATGATCATAAAATTCAAAGACATATAAAATCAATACAGTAAGTGCAAGTACATGATTGTGATCTTTTGTTCATGCCCTCAATTGCTAGTGGGTGTAAAAAAACATGTTCCAAGTTCACGCTGGTTAAGCTTTTTCTGACAGCGGAAAGCTATGGTATAGAGCCACCCATGTCGGACTTAAGGCAGTCCGTGATAATCTCTCTTGTCAAGGATGCTGCCGGGTTCTGCCATATTTTAACCAGAATATGGCTGGGCACGACCTAATAAAATCTTCTATATAAAACAAGTTGAGTTCCCTGTGACATAAATAGGAAGGTGAAGAGATTTGAGCCCTCAAATTTTTTCTGCAGAATCTGTTTTCTTTTCTTTGAACCCCGCTGAAATTTGTGAATCCCCAAACTTGCGCGCTATATGTGGCTGTCCGAATACACTGCAATTTATATATTTTCATTAAAGGTAAAACCACCTCTGCCTGTTTCGGCTGCCGAAGGCACAGGATAGAATTAATCGCTTTTGAAAGTTTGCTTCTGCTGTGGGCAGCATGAGCTTGCCAAGATCCTATTTCTGAAAAGACTAGGCCCAAATAGGGAAAAGTGCGTGTGCGTGATAGGGATTCAGTGCCAGATGTTATAGAGTTGATACAGTATTTTTTTTTATTGGTGCAGAGCTCCAAATCCGCCATGAAGGTCACAAATCCCTTAACTAAAGTGCGGAGTGCATTGGGTGTGCAGCCCATAATGACCGCATCGTCTGCGTATAGGAGCACAGGGAGTATATTGCCATTAATTTTTGGGACGTCATTGGTCAGTTTTGACAGGTTGTCATGTAAATCGTTTATGTAAAGAATAAAAAGTAAAGGGGCAAATACACATCCCTGTCTGACCCCTCTACCAATAACAATTTCCCCAGGGACCTCCCCATCATTACTAATCCTGACCGGCGCCTTCAAATCCTTATGTAGATATGCCAAGAAATAAACCAGAGCCTCGTTCAACCCATAATTTAAAAGGACCGACAATAAGCCTGACCTATTAACAAAATCAAATGCTGATGTGAGGTCCATAAAACTCAAATAAATAGGTGAATTTTGTGCAATCGTATATTTGCCAAGGTTTAGATTTAAATTCAGATACTGTTCGACTGTACCCAATTTACTCCTAAAAGCCAGCTGGCATTGGTTTAAAATGTGGTCCTTCTCCGCCCAGATCCTAATTTAATTAAACAGGACCCTTCCTAAGATTTTCAGAGTGTTATCTATCAAAGAGATAGGTCGGTAACAACTAGGGTCGGATCGGTCACCTTTTTTGAAGATGGGCAGTATAATGGCCATATAATGGGCAGTATAATAGCGTCTCCAGACCCCCTATCTGGCGGCCATTTTAGACTGACCTCTCTCTCTACTCAGCGGCCATCATGGACTAGTCATTGCCTTTTACTGCAGTTTCTATTTTTATTTTATTTTATTATTACTGGCTTCCTACATTGTATGCATTGCTATCACATTGCTATCGTATATTCTAGTGTTATATGTGTTATTACTGCAATTTGTATGCACATTTATGGGATTCAGTAACTCATTAGTAGATTAGCCCTATTTTAGCCTGTATTTTATATGCACATTTATGGAATTGTATGCACATTTATGGGATTCAGTAACTCATTAGTAGTCTAGCCCTATTTTAGCCTGTATTTTATATGCGGCAAGCTGCACATATCTCACCTCTATCCCCATCATTCACTGTCCGCTACCGCATTTATTTATTTCTTTGTTGGTTTTTCGATGTAAGCTACGTCACGATATTGCACTGATTATTACTACCTCATTCAATTCGCTCTGTCATGTAAGCTGCACCCAGCCACTTTCTACGCCTAGACTACACTGCTGTCACCTCGTACATTCTAATATGTAACTTGGCTTCCACCTAATCGTTCCTACCTCTCATAGTTGGTTACACGGTGTAAGCTGACTGCTACCTCGTATATAGGATACATTTAGTAAGATGCACCTACGCACTGTTTGTTCGGGGATCACACTGACTTCTACCTCTTATATCTTTGACCACTCACTAGTGTCTTCCCTGGCCCTGTAACTAGCGGCTGACAGTTTGTACTATCGTCCTATTTCCTACACCTAACACCACAGCCTCTCTAAAATGGAGCTCAACGGCAAGCACACTTTTAGAATTAACTACCCCTCCACTCCTCTCTCCAAAAATGCCACTAAACGTTTTAAACACAACTTCTTGAGGTCGCACCCTGAAACACCCTTTGCCGACACTTACTTCTCACCGGGCAATGGGGCCCTGAATACTGATATCATCTTCCACACCTCACGCAGAGCCCAATGGAGAAAAACTTTCCTATCCCTACTCACAGTCTCCACCACCAGGAAAACAACTCATGGCCTAATTCTCACCATCACACCTTCCCACCTCTTCCCTGGCAGGTCTACCATTACTATCTACAATAACGGGATTGTCCTAATCCAATCCACGGACAAGAACCTGGAATTACTAGACAACCTGTTCCCCAAGTTCAAAGAGCACCTCTCCAAGCTGCGGACCCCCACCCAGAACTCCGCCAGCACTATCACCCCTGACGTCGCAGCCACCACCTACTACACTTCTACCCCCAGCACCCCAGTAAATGGCCGACCTGCTGTTAACGCCCCCCACTCCCCAAGGACAGTCACAAATATCTCCACCGCACATACTAGCAGCTCCTCTAACATGACCCTTCTTATCCCCACCCATACCCCCTCCATCCCTCTCCCCCCGGACAGAACATCCACCACCCACAACACACCACCATCTGAACAAGCCACCGCCCAAAGTTTATCCACCCCCCCTTCCCTCCCCCCCACGACAGACACCTCTCCCTCCCCATCTCCCTCTCCACTCCCACCCACGAGTCTCTCACACCTGACACAACAACTCCCACCCACAACACGCCTACATCTGCACACACCATCACTCAGAGTTTATCCACCCATCCCCCCCATCCCCCCCACGGCAGACACCTCTCCCTTCCCTGCCCCCTCCCCACTCCCACTCACAACTCTATCTCCCTCCCAACAAAAGATACAGAACATACCTCCTCCCTTACCTTAGCATCCCCCTCTCTCCCACCTCCTATTCTCAGCCCTCACTACCCTCCTGTCTCCCCCACTGTCTTCAGCCTTCACTCACTCTTCTGCTCACCGGCACCGTCTCCCACTGAAGTCACTACCTATGCTTCCCACCCACCCCCTGCCTCACCTTCATCACCCACACCCCTCGCCCACAAACACGTCCACACCTTGAATACCATCCCACTCATTAGCATCGCGGAACCCCTCAACAACGCTAGTATACCACCCCCCGATACCCTGCCTGCTCTCCAGCTCACTACTCCACCACTCACCAACGGCTCTCTCCACCAACACCTTCCCCAATGACCCTCCTGACCTGACTTTATCCACCCTCCAACAAGTCAAAGAGGAAGTCTTACAAATCAAAAAAGACGTCCACGCAATCAAAGACCTTCTCTCCTCACAGCCCAGTCTACCTCCCACCATCCCATTACCCTACAAACGACGCACCCGCCCTACATACCCTCGCCCCCGACGACACCAGCAATGGCCTACTATCCCCGTTCGCAATAATTCCCACCGCCCCCGTCGTGTTCTCAACCCCTTGTCGGACCGCGACCTATGCTCTCTCCTACGCTCTTATGGCCCAGGTCCGGTAAAAGACTTTTCCAACTCACACATCCCCATACCCACAATTCTTACAAACCCTCTGAGGCTCCCAACACTCAACAACAGAGGCTTCGTCCCTAACAACCTCAGAAAAGTTCCCCTCACACTAGAAAGCTCGACCACCCTTCTCTCGCCCAAACTCAAATGCATCCTACTAAACTGCAGATCGGCCCAGAGACATTCCTCCGACATCGCGGATCTCGTCTCAGATAGGGAGCTGGACCTAGCCATTCTAACGGAAACGTGGCTCACTGAAGCCTCTACCCCGATTATGGACATACTAGTCCCCCCCAATTATCACATCATTAGGCTGGACAGGTCTCCTGGCAAGACAGGCGGGGGAATTGCATGCATTTTTAGGAGCAACCTCTCCGTTACTCAAGTCACCTCCCCCTCCCTTTCCTCCTGTGAACTCCTCTGCCTCGACATCACCAGTGAGGGCAAACAAGTCTGTGCTTTACATCTCATCTATCACCCGCCTGGTGACAATCTCATATTCACCCAACAATGCATGGACCTGATCACTTCCAATGCCGGTCGGCAGACCACTCAAGTCTACCTGGGTGACTTCAATCTCCACTGGAACGATCAGAAAGATACCGTGGTGAATAGTCTCAAAACTTTCCTCAATGCGCTTGACCTCACCCAATTATGCGGTAAACCAACACACGACAAAGGCGCGATACTCGATCTCATCATTGCCAAAGAGAACGCTATTCAACTGGAGGTGATTCTACCCTGCGATTGGTCAGATCACCACATTATCACCTTCTTTATCAACGAAAAAGTTAAACCTAACCCTACTCAACCAATCAAATCCAAAACATGGAAAAGGGACTTGAAGAATCTTAACCCCTCCACCCTACCTCCCCACATCGGCAACCTCCTCCTTCCCCCTTCAGGTGCCTCAGATGTTCAATCACTGACTGACCACTACCTTGACTCTATGAATACAATAGTCAATGAAGTCGCCCCACTGCAACTGAAGAGAGTCTCCACCAAAATGTCTAACCCCTGGTATGATGACAGACTCAATGACGAAAGGCGTAATATGCGAATGGCAGAGCGCACCTGGAGATCGGACCCTTCAGCACTGCATCTCAAAAAGCTTAAGAACAAGAGAAATGCCTACTTTAGGAAAATAAAGCGCACAAAGTCGGACTTCTTCAGCCGCCAGCTGGACCAAGCGAAGAACAGGCCAAGAAAGCTGTTCGAGCTAATCAAGACCCAAACAAAGGCACAACCCACACAATCAAACAGCACAACAAATGACACCCCACACTGTGAAGCCTTCTCTGCTTTCTTTAAACTAAAGACTGACAACATAAGAAATGACCTCATCATGGATGTAAGCCGATACCCCAACCACACCAGAATGGCAGACACTCAACCTAAAAACAAGGCATCCTGGCAGTACTTCGATACCTATTCGGAAGAAGCAATACACAAACTGCTCTGCACCTTGAAGCCCTCTAATCACCTCATAGACCCTCTACCTGCTAATGCTGTAAAAGACTTTATCCCCTTGCTCCTCCCTCTCTGGACCAAGATCATCAACAGCTCTCTGCAACAAGGCCACATTCCAGACTCCCTTAAGGTGGGGCAAGTCACGCCTATACTCAAGAAACCTACAGCTGATCCGTCTGACCTAAACAACTATCGGCCCATCACCAATATCCCCACCCTGGCCAAACTGCTGGAGAAATGTGTTCAACTCCAACTAACAAAACACATTGATCAATATGACCTCCTCAACCCTCATCAATCAGGCTTCAGAGCGAAACATAGCACGGAAACAGCTATGATACACATAATTGATGACGCCCTCCAAATTCTGGATCGCAATGAGTCCTGCCTCCTCATCCTTCTTGACCTCTCGTCAGCATTTGACACGGTCAAACATGAGAACTTGCTGGAGCTGCTAAGTACTAGAATGGGGCTATCGGGAACTGTTCTCAAGTGGTTTTCGTCCTTCCTTCACAACCGGTCTCAGAGGTTCAAGATCGACAATGTGCTATCTACACCTGTGCCTGCAGATCTAGGTGTTCCACAAGGATCCACCCTCTCCCCTACACTGTTCAACCTCGTTATGGAACCGCTCGCCACCTTGCTTCAAGCATCCAATGTTCAATTCCATATGTACGCCGATGACACACAACTCTATCTAAAGTTACAATCCCCGGAAGACATCAAACATCTGAATTCCACGCTTATTAACACCCAATCTTGGCTGGCCGATAATCACCTCAAACTAAATGCTCTGAAAACTGAGTTCCTACTCATCTCACCCCCGGCGAAAATCTCCACCACCCAAACCTGGCTCCACAACCTAACAGCACTCAATGTCCAACCTACCATCGTGGACTCGGCGAAATCCCTAGGCATCACACTCGACGCCAAGCTCAACATGCAGCAGCACGTCAGCAAAGCCACAAAAGCAGCTAATTTCCAAATTAACACGCTGAGGAAAATTAAACCCTTCCTCCCGGCCAAAGACTTCCAAACTGCTGTACAAGCTTTAGTCATCCCTCGAATAGACTACGGAATTGCGTCCCTCAGCGGTCTCCCGCTATCCACAACAGCACCCTTAAGAGCCTCCCTGAACGCTGCCGCGAGACTCATTACTGGCTCTAGAAAGCATTCGCACATATCCCCAGACTTAAAGTCTCTAAAATGGCTGACTTTTGAAGCCAGAATACAGCTAAAAATTGCAGTTATGACACACGCGGCCGTGCACCACAAGGCACCCAACTACCTCGCTCAAAAGCTGTCTATATCAGGAGGTTCGAGATCCAATAGGAGCACAAAAAATCTACTCCTGAAACCTCGTAGATTCCGGAAAGTGAAAACCTACAAGCGCTCCTTCTCAGGAATGGCACCCAGGATCTGGAATGCGCTCCCTCCTGAAACCAGGCTGATCTCCTCCACTGCACTCTTCAAGAAAGAGGTGAAAACCATCCTTCTGGCCAAGATCCCCTGATCGTTATAGATGTTGGTTCAGAGACTCTGCATTGCTTTGTATTGTGGAAAAGTAAATTTTGCCATGTTCTGTGTCCCTACGCCTCATCCATCATATGTTATGTGTGCATGACCAATATGCATATGTTATTCCCCATGTCCGATTAATGACGCAATTCCAGTTGTGTCCACCTCTAGTATGCTAGTTTCCAGTCCTCGTGAATACTACGAATATCAGGCCTATGTAAAGCTATGTTGCCACGTTTCTCAGTATGCACGTTATTCCATTATAAAGCCCCCGTTTCCAGGCCTCAAAAGGGCCCGGACATCAGATTCAGCTCCTGTCTCCTGAAAGCCTCGCTGAGGAGCGATACAGCCCCCACCTGTATCCTCGACCCTTCACTTACTTCCTGCCTCGCAGTGCCCGGTGCAGCTTGGTTCTGCCTCTGAGTCTGCCAAAAGTATGTTATAGTTCCAGTTATCAGTTCAGTCCTCCTTCTCTGCATTCCTAAGCTACTGAACTGCATCAATAGTTTCCGTCATTGTCTAGCCTTCACGGCTCCACGTTAGAGAAATACTGTATTAATGGTCATTTAATATTCTTCATCACGCACTACATGTAGAATAATGCATGGTCCAGTCTTAGAATCAAGTTAGCTTTTCCCCTCATGACTTCTAGTTTATATCAACATGTTCCCTAAACATCAGATACCAGATAGGGTTTAGGTACATGTCGCTCCGACCCTCCAGACTCTAGTCTCTGCTCCTAGCACAGAGTTCGTAGCCCCCAGCTTCTCCTAGTGATACGTCATTGCCAGTTTACGCGCACCATTAGGTTAGAGGTCCCGGCTCCTTAGGTAGCCCCCTCCAAAGTTTCCGCCCATTCATGACATATTCTGTTACGTTTGCATCACATGTCTATGTATACTCCCAGTTACACCTCTTTTTACTGTTATCTTTCGCGACTGCTACGCGTCACGCCTTCTGCTCCACCCACTGTTACGCCTACTACAATGTAATGCTATGTGTTTGCGCTATGTATATAAGTCCATGTATTGTTATTAAAAGTTAGCGCGCTCATTCCTGACCCAGCCCCGGCAGCTGCCGGGCCCTGTTACCCCTGTTCTATGCAGGTTGTCCTGATCCTGTCCTTATGCTGTAATAAACCTGCAGAAACTCCTACTACCTCGAATCTTGACTCTTATTTATTGAGCTATCTGTTATGCTATATGCCTAGTCAAAAATAGGGTATTATTTATTTATTTACCACATAATGGCGCCCGAATAGGGACTTGCCCTTTCCCCACGCGTCGGTGAAGCCACGCCGACCCCCTGACCCTCTGCAGTCGTGACGGAACTCTTCTGCGCAGTGGCAGATATTTCTGCTCAAGTATCCCTCAGGCCCACGGAGGAGACGGAGGAGGCGGTCCAGCATCCAAACGAGACGGTGGAGGAACGCGGCGAGTCCCGACCAGAGCCCAAGCCGAGAGTCCAAGGTCCGAGGTATCCGGAGGCCCACCCGTAACTGAAGTCCGAAGTCCGAAGTTCGTCGTCGTAGCAGTCCAGTCCCGTCCGAGGCCTTCCGTTCCGTGCTGCCCGGTGAGTACCATTGCTGGGGTAGTATCTAGACAGGACCAATCTAAATTGACTCCTGGTCCGTGGGTTGGTGGTGCCCAGACTCACAAACGAAGTGTTCACCTAGGTGGATACGGGTCTTGATGCGTCCCTTTATGGGACCGGTATGTTCCGTACTGTTACAGCAGTGCATCCAGTAACTCTAGTCTGTTCCGTTCTCGAGAAAATCTGTTCTGTTTCTGTTTTCAGTATTTTCAGGTAGTATTCTGTCCGAACTGTTATGTTATGATGTTGTTCAATGTATTTCCAATATCGTGGTATGCCTGAATTGTTTTCCCAAATTGTTATTGTTCTTTGTGTATTGTATTGTGTTCCGATTCAAGTTTACAATGCCGCTCTTTTCCAAGTTACGACAGTTAAAAACTAGAAAGGGTTTATTAGAAGAAGCAGTTCCTGTTCCGCCTAGGGACAGTCCAGGTCACTTTATGTATCAGAAACATGGCATAAGCGCCATATTGTATCTAGATTTATGGGTAGAGTATACCAAACAGTTAGAAGAAAAGTATAGATGGCCCGTATCGGGTACATGGGATGCCGAATGTATCATGCGAGTAGAAGAAGCATTATGGAAAAAGAAAGCCAGACAGTCACAGAAAGATGCCATCGAGTTATGGCGTAAAGAAGCGCATAGAAGAACCGAAAAGGAAGTCAGAAAGTCGGAGTTAAGTAGAGAATCCCAGGAACGAGCCCAAGAAAGAGAATTAATCGAGATAGGTGAACAAGTCAAAGCCGAACAGTCAGACAGACAGAGGCATGCCCTTATTAGGGGTATGTATCCTCTTCTTGCCGAAGGTTTGCCAAAAGCGACCCCAGAGGCATCCAGTAATTTCCCGCCACCATTAGTTCCGACTAAGCTACGTCACAAACAGACCGCAGCTGATATTTTTATTTCGTCCTATTTGGACGACACAGTCCCAGAATATGCGAATCCTGTTCGCGCTCCGCCAGTCCCTGCAAATCAGGCACTTCCCGCTCCTCCAGACACCGGAGTACCTGTTACGGTACCCCCGGTCCAGCCTACAGTTCCATTTCCCACTCTGCCAGGACGTAGAGCCTCAGTAGACGACTCCAGTCTAGGGGCCGCAGGAGGAGCTACTCCTCAAACCCCGCCGCCACACAAGCGTTTAACGTTAGCCGAATTACATGCACAAGCATCACAGCGTACGCCTAGATATCAGTCTGTTGCAGACATAAGAAAATCCCTTGCCGAATGTTGCTATGATCCAGTCCCAGGCGAGGATAATATGGTTTTATATTCATTCCGCGTAAGAAAAGTGGCCGAGTATCTGGTCACCTTACCGAATATGAAAGAAGATCTAGACAGAATATATCGTTTCATCCGTACAGGGGATGATCCAGAAAGTATTAGCGAGACTATGTCTCAAAGGAAAGCCGAGATCCAGCTCATGATATTAAAGTTCCTGATCAATTGTCTAATAAGAGAACAAGATTACCCGTCTAAAGATTCCGCTGAAATGAGAATCCTGACAAGGTGGAGTGATAATATAGCCGAGGGTAAGCACAAGACCGTCGGTGCTATGGAGAGTATGTACAAGAAAATTCGTAAAGAAATAATAAGGTTACACGACCAGCGTAAAGCAGCACAAGTAAGCGAGAAAGAAAGTATCTCTGATCCCGAAGAAGAGGAAGACGAGAATCCCGCCAGAATAGCGTATGTAGGAAAATCTAGATTTCCAGATCGCCATTTACGCCTAGAACACAAGTCTATTTTTCATCATCCAGCACCAGAACAAGGTTCTCTAGAACAAGTATTTCAAGCTACCGATCACATTCTGAAATCACGAATCGGTTATAGTGAATTAAGTACCATGCATGAACAAGAACTAGCCCGATCAGCAGTCCGATGGATTACTGATTCTACCACTTTTCCAGACGAAATAGTGGCACAAATGTTCCTGAAATTGCCCCCAGCCGAACAACGACTGGTGGGTATGTATATGATCCAGCACCTCATTACTCTGTATGAGGGTCAGCACTCTGATCCAGGCCCGTTACATGATGTCCTGAACGAGTTACTCCAGTACAGATGGAGAGGTCTAGGTACCGATTTAATTAGTGTAATTCTAGAACAGCGCCACAAATATAGAACGTTTTTGAACCCGCATTTTGTTCATGTCTCACCCCCAGAAAGTAAATCATTTTACATAGACAGACAGAATCCGTTACGAGAAGTCCACCCAGTCAGAGGGACGGGTGGCGAAATGCAACGAGTGTTTGTATACACTCCGATTTCAAAGATGGAACTTCTTGAAATGAAGAAATTAATTCCCTGTCATGACAAAGATCCAGCAGGGTTCCATAGAGAATTAAAAGACATGCTCCGTATGGGAGAATATACTTACCCAGATATCATTAAAATGTTAAAAGTCCTGCTGCCCGCAGGGGTATATGAAAAGTTAAAGGAAAAAGAATGGGAGGTGGGAGAGAAAAAGATCGATTGGACAGCTCTAGAAGCAGAAGACAAGGCACGAGTACCAGGTACCGGTCTTGGAGATAAATGTAAAGAATTACCAGAATTATTGATTCAAGTTTTACCCAGATTATTGACAACGAGAAAAGAAGACTGGGATGCAATCTCAGCCTGTAAACAGAAACAAGACGAAGATATTAGTGATTTTTATTCTAGATTTGAGAAATGTTTCAGTATCAACAGTGGTCTCAAGACAAGTAGTGAGTCATACCCTCACCTTTTCGTTACCAAATTAGTCGAGAATTCAAGTCCACAAATTAAAAATCGAGTTTTGAAAGTCGAAAGCACCTGGCAAGCGAATACTCCGTCCCAGATGCTCCAGATGCTCCAGTACCACCAGAATAGAATCAGAGAAGAGCAAGAACACGAAAGAAAACGTATGAAAGACACGAAAATGAAAGTGCTAGTTGCACAATCTGTTCCTCAAGACAGTCAGAAGAGGGGTCCGAATCAAGCCAGTCATCCTGCAGCTCCCGTTAAAGGGAACTGCAATTATTGTAAACAGCCAGGTCATTTTATAAACGAGTGTGCAGTTCTGAAACACAACATAGCTACTGGTAAGACTAAAGAAAGACCACGTCCGCCTAGACAAGAACAAGTTTCACAGACTCCTCAGTCACAGAATGCACCACAGACAGTTACAGCACCGCAGCCTATTGCTGCAACACAGCATGTCACATCACAGATGTACCAGTATGCACAGTCCGAGTATCCAGAGTACCAGCCATATTCATGAAACAGCCTAGAGAGGGAGGTAGGCTTGCCTCTCATCGAGATACCTGTAGATCAAGAAGGTCCCTATGTTCACAGTCAAGTATTAGGGAAAGACAGAAAGTTTTTGATCGACACAGGGGCAAGTAGGACCACAATTAGTCACGCCGAAGTTCCAGGGGCTCCGCTCTCAGGCTCAAGAAATGTTTCCCTTGGATTTTCAGGAAAGCCAATAGTTAATGAGATATCAAAGCCAGTCACTCTAGAAGTAGGTCCATTGTCCCGCACTACTGATCTGTTACTTACTAAGTCATGTCCAGAAAATCTGTTAGGCATTAAGACACTGAAAGAGTTAGGTGCAGTTATTTGCTGTTCCCCAGAGGGAATACGTCTGTTCCTACGTGACTTTAAGGGTCACTATGTATTACGAGATTTTGATTCCAGATTGTCTAATGTTCCGCAGCATTTATGGGCGCAAGGTCCAACTGATGTAGGTTACATGCAAATCACACCCCATCGTGTGACTCTCAAACCAGGTGTAGTGTTACCACGAATCAGACAGTACAGATTGCCACCTGAGGCTGTAGCAGCCTTATCCAAAATTATAGACGAGCTCATGGCTCAAGGAGTGGTTGTAGAAACTGACTCCAATGTATGTAATTCTCCGATCATTCCAGTCATGAAACGTACTGATCCAAATGCACCCCCAGTATATCGATTAGTGATTGATTTACGAGAGCTTAACAAATGTATTATTCCTCAGTACCCAGTTGTCCCAGATATTTCTTCCCTGTTAACTGCTATTGATTCCGAAGCCATGTTTTTCACTGTCATAGACCTCAAGAATGCATTTTTTAGTGTTCCAATTCATCCAGACAGCCAGTTTCTTTTCGGATTTTGTTTAAATGGAAGGAGCTATATGTTTACACGCGCTCCTCAAGGTTTCACAGAAAGTCCTAGTATTTACAGTCAAGCACTTAAGAGACAACTAGACAACATTCACATGCCAACTGACACTGCCCTGCTCCAGTATGTCGATGATCTACTGATCACAGCCCGTTCTGAACGTGACTGCGAGCGAGCGTCACTTACAGTTTTGTATTTCCTTGCCGAGATGGGGCACAAAGTGTCCCCTTCGAAGCTTCAATTCTGTGTCCAGCAAGTGGTATACTTAGGACACTTGCTGTCCAAGAGGGGTAGACAGTTGACACCCGACCGTATCCAGTTAATAGCGAGTCTTCCCCAGCCCAGAACCCAGAAGGAGGTACGTGCCTTTATCGGCCTTACTTCTTATTGTAGACAATGGATTCCCCAGTATGCATTTCTAGCCAAGCCACTGATACAGTTAACGACACAGGAGGCAGCCGTATCGACTGTCCTCCCTTGGACATCTGACCATACACTTAGTTTCAATGAGTTAAAGAAAGCCCTATGTCAAGCTCCAGTTCTAGCCACACCGAACTACAGTAAGCCTTTTACACTTTTCGTTACTGAACGCGAAGGTACAGCATTATCTGTTCTCACACAAGATCAAGCAGGACAATACAAGCCCTGTGCTTATTTTTCGAGCACATTAGATCCAGTCGCCCAGGCGTTGCCTGCGTGCCTCAAGTCAGTTGCAGCCACAGCACTAGCTATCAGACAAAGTGATTCCATAGTTTTAGGACATTCCCTGACAGTACAAGTCCCACATTCAGTAGAAGTTCTTTTAAACCGAACACAAACTCAGCACTTGACAATTGCACGTTTAACAGGTTATGAATTGACACTGTTCCAGCCACACATAGAAATTAGACGCTGCAACGTCCTGAATCCTGCTACACTGTTACCATCAGTTAATTCAAATCCAGACACACATGACTGTGTGGAAGTAGTCAACATTACGACAAAGCCAAGACAAGACCTGACAGACATTCCGTTACCAGATCCCGACCTGACACTTTATGTGGATGGTTCATGTATGAGAACTAGTACAGGAGAACTAGTCGCCGCGTATGCAGTGACTACTGACACTGAAGTTATTGAAACACACCGTATTGACACCCTGTCTGCTCAAGCAGCAGAGCTAGTTGCTCTGACACAAGCCTGCATACACGCCAAGAACTTGAAAGTTAATGTTTACACAGATTCACGCTACGCATTTGGAGTCGTCCACGACTTCGGAGTGCTCTGGCAGGAGAGAGGTTTCATGACTTCTCATGGAACCAAGATTCAGCATGGTCTCCTTATTCAAGCTCTGTTAGATGCCATACATTTACCGACATCTATTGCTATCATGAAATGCAAAGCACATACGAAAGTTACTGACATTATTTCTCAAGGTAACGATCTAGCAGATCGCACAGCCAAGCTTACAGCACAGACTCCAGACATTCCAGTTAACATGACACATACTCCAGATCCGATTACATGCATGACAGTTAAGGACCCTACACAAGATGTCATAGATATCCAGTTACATGCTACTCCCGATGAAATCAAGAAATGGTCTGAACAAGGAGGGGTACAGACAGATCAAGGATGGTTAACGAAGGGTAGAGCCACATGGTTTCTCCCCGATTCTATGGTTCAAGTCATTATCAATACCGCACATAGTCCAGCACATTTAGGAGAAAAAGCTATGTTAGACAGTATCCAGAACATTTGGTTCAACAAGCATTTACGAGCTGCAGCCAAGCAGAAAGTCCGTACCTGTATGATATGTTGTCAGTTTAATCCAGGTAAAAGTGTCCCGGTGGAACAAGGTGGTTTCCAGCCCCCTGACCACCCTTTTGAGGTCCTCCAGATGGATTATATTCAGATGGAGCGATGTCGAGGTCTCAAGTATGTCCTTGTAGTTGTATGCGCTTTGTCCAGATGGACAGAAGCATATCCAGTCCCAGATTACACAGCCGCGACCACTGCCAAACAGTTGGTTCGTGAATTCTTCCCTAGATATGGACTCCCTAGAGTCGTATATTCTGATAACGGTCAGCCATTCTCCTCAGAGTTAATGAAGTACGTTTCCCTGTTGTTAGGGTACCAATGGAAGTTTCATTGTGTACGCCATCCTGAAGCAGCCGGTCTAGTCGAGAGACATAATCAGACTCTGAAAATCCGCATAGCCAAAGTATGTAAAGACAAGGGTGTGGACTGGTTAGTAGCTCTGCCAGTCGCTTTGTTTTATATGCGCATGGTCGCACATTCCAGATCAGGTCTGTCCCCGTATGAGGTCGTATTCGGCCGCCCCCCTAACATGTGGGGTACTCCTAGACCCCGAAGTATTACCGATGTTTCATGTAATATGCTGACAGATTACCTAGCTTCCTTGATGTCTGCCCTCAACTCATGTCGTTCACAGGTTGCCGCCGCATTTCCAGACAATACCGAGGTGGCACCGCACGAGATCGTTCCAGGCTCCTTGGTGATGATCAGAAATTTTGACAGATCAAGTCCGCTGGAACCACGTTGGAAGGAGCCACGTCAGGTCCTCTTGACCACCCGTACTGCCGTCAAGTTGGAAGGCAGGAAGGGGTGGGTCCATCTTTCTCATGTAAAACTTTTCAATGGATTGAAACCAGTCTCCAAGAACATTTCTCAGGATTCCCAGGATTTTAAAAACTGTCAAGACATTGTTTTAAAGGACTGTCCCGCAAAAGACATTACTACAACCCCTCCCTGGTTAGAGAAAACTCCGCAGCAGGAGTATAAGTTAAAGCTCAGGTCTAGTAAAATAAGTCAGTCAGTTTGATTGTATAAGTCCTCCCCTAGGTGAAACGGTTAGACTGTTTCTGACATGTATAAAATAGACCCCCATAGTGAGAGAGTCAGTAATAACTCAATTCAATATATCGTTTTTCTGAGTTTCATATTATTCATCAGCATTTTGATTTCCTGCACCAGCTATGCGTTCTATCTGTATTTTCCAGTTCCTCATGTAAATATGTCTGCTAATGCTACAGTAGAGCACATGTTTAGTGATCTGCCTCCTCACGAATATTCTTACCGCCTCGCTATGCGCAACAACTCATTTATCCGTATGTTACATTACTCACACCAGACCAGCAATGCCACTAATTGTTGGGTGTGTGGTCGATTTCCCCCTTTCCAGACATCAAAAGGAGTTCTGCCACTCTTTCCTTATCCATTCTCACATAATGGTTCGTGTGGAGCATGGTCCACGTTAACGTCATCCTCAACAGATATGTCTTTTCTTAACAGCACATGTTTCCCAGACAAGCAAGGTTTCCCCCCCAGAACAGGTTTAGATCTAGAAAATGAAGTATATAATTTAGGTAATTATTCGTCGAATTTCATGGTCCTGAATGTTCAGTCTGATACTACTCCAGACTTACCTGCTATTTCAGTACTACCAGTCAAAGGCGAATTATGTGTCCGTAGTTATGGTTCCATACATGTAGGTCATAGTGAATGTACTACTGTTATCCAGTATAGTGACAGTGGGAAATCTGTTTTCAAAGCTTCACGTCATTCTTATTTTGTTTGTGGTCAAACTGCATATGTTCGTCTGCCCCTCGATTGGGAGGGAACCTGTTACATTGCTTTCCTACTGCCACCCGTTTTCCTAGCCCCATCTGATTATCACAGAAACACACATCTAGTACACATTAGACATAGAAGGGAGTCCCCAATTGTCGATTATGCTGAAACTACTCTAGAACAGTATACAGATTTCAATAAAGGTTTCTTCTTCTTTGTAGGACCTGTCCAGAATAGTAAACTGATCCGTAGGTTAACAAGAACCCTTGAAGCTGTAGTAAATGAGACTGCCTCTGCTCTAGGTAACTTAACCGAAGAACAATCTGCTATGAGATTTGTCGTTTTGCAAAATCGTCTCGTCCTTGACGTCATACTGGCCGATAGGGGCGGGGCCTGTAGAGTCATCGGATCTAGTTGCTGCATTTTCATTCCAAATAACGCACCGTCTGTTTATTCAGCTATAACCAGACTCCATAAAATTGCCCATCTGTTACACCAAGATCCAGGCACCTGGACATGGTCCGGTTGGTTCTGGAATATAATTTCCGCCTGGGGATGGAAAGTCCTGTCCTTTCTAGGTATTGCAGTAGCGATCATATTTAGTTGCTGCCTCTGTATACAATGTGGCCCTGCGATTTGCAGCATGTGTGCTACCTCTTGTATTCCTAGTCCCAAGCCCCGTTTTAAATCCCGTTCCAAGACAATTCGAGACGAGCAAATGGTACTGTATGAAATGATAGATGGTATCATGAAAATTGATGTTTCCTGATGGAAACGTAGTGACAAGGAGGGAATGTGGAAAAGTAAATTTTGCCATGTTCTGTGTCCCTACGCCTCATCCATCATATGTTATGTGTGCATGACCAATATGCATATGTTATTCCCCATGTCCGATTAATGACGCAATTCCAGTTGTGTCCACCTCTAGTATGCTAGTTTCCAGTCCTCGTGAATACTACGAATATCAGGCCTATGTAAAGCTATGTTGCCACGTTTCTCAGTATGCACGTTATTCCATTATAAAGCCCCCGTTTCCAGGCCTCAAAAGGGCCCGGACATCAGATTCAGCTCCTGTCTCCTGAAAGCCTCGCTGAGGAGCGATACAGCCCCCACCTGTATCCTCGACCCTTCACTTACTTCCTGCCTCGCAGTGCCCGGTGCAGCTTGGTTCTGCCTCTGAGTCTGCCAAAAGTATGTTATAGTTCCAGTTATCAGTTCAGTCCTCCTTCTCTGCATTCCTAAGCTACTGAACTGCATCAATAGTTTCCGTCATTGTCTAGCCTTCACGGCTCCACGTTAGAGAAATACTGTATTAATGGTCATTTAATATTCTTCATCACGCACTACATGTAGAATAATGCTTGGTCCAGTCTTAGAATCAAGTTAGCTTTTCCCCTCATGACTTCTAGTTTATATCAACATGTTCCCTAAACATCAGATACCAGATAGGGTTTAGGTACATGTCGCTCCGACCCTCCAGACTCTAGTCTCTGCTCCTAGCACAGAGTTCGTAGCCCCCAGCTTCTCCTAGTGATACGTCATTGCCAGTTTACGCGCACCATTAGGTTAGAGGTCCCGGCTCCTTAGGTAGCCCCCTCCAAAGTTTCCGCCC
The DNA here is from genome assembly GCF_964261635.1 of Lissotriton helveticus. Classification (NCBI taxonomy): domain Eukaryota; kingdom Metazoa; phylum Chordata; class Amphibia; order Caudata; family Salamandridae; genus Lissotriton; species Lissotriton helveticus. The sequence continues at coordinate 1,764,435,903 of NC_136068.1, forward strand.
ATTCATGACATATTCTGTTACGTTTGCATCACATGTCTATGTATACTCCCAGTTACACCTCTTTTTACTGTTATCTTTCGCGACTGCTACGCGTCACGCCTTCTGCTCCACCCACTGTTACGCCTACTACAATGTAATGCTATGTGTTTGCGCTATGTATATAAGTCCATGTATTGTTATTAAAAGTTAGCGCGCTCATTCCTGACGCAGCCCCGGCAGCTGCCGGGCCCTGTTACCCCTGTTCTATGCAGGTTGTCCTGATCCTGTCCTTATGCTGTAATAAACCTGCAGAAACTCCTACTACCTCGAATCTTGACTCTTATTTATTGAGCTATCTGTTATGCTATATGCCTAGTCAAAAATAGGGTATTATTTATTTATTTACCACAGTATCACTGCTCACCCTGGCACTATACTCTACTTGTTGGTGGCTCCACTACGCTACTCTCTTACTACCGACCAAGATATGATACACGTTGGTTTACTGATCCTCCTGTACACCGCTGTAGTGGGATCAATGACTTGTGCTGTCCTATATTACTTCCTTACCTGATTGTATATGGATTGGTTTTCTGTATGTTTTTATTATCCATGTTATTACCATGTTACTGACTATTATACTGTTCCCATTATCTCTGTTGACTCCTACTGTCCCTTCCCTGTCTTTGTGAAGCGCTCTGATATCTGTAAGGATCCTGTTCGCGCTATATAAAACTTTGAATAAATAAATAAATAAAATAAATGCTAGTGGACCAAGTCCCCGGAATCATTGTTTTAGACAAATTATTATAAACGTTACATAAAAGAGGTGTCCAAAATTCCGGTTCCTGTTTAATAAGATCAATAGAAAGCCCATCTGGACCTGGGGCTTTGTTCCCTACACTTTGATGTAGGGCATCCTTTGATGTATCACTGATATGAATATCTTGGCGGCTGGAGGGCTAATGCTAATATCCAGGATCATTGATGATGCTGTATAGATCCTAGCGAAATGTGCCTCCCATGATTCGCTTGTTATGTTACAGCTTGTGGGAGTGATATTTAAACCCATCAATCTCATAGCTTTAACTGCTAGCCAAAATCTGTGTCCGTCATTCAGTGTAGCAGCACAGGCAAGGTTGTCCCAGAGTTCTTTTAAGATTTTGTCTGTTCGCAGCCTGGTCGCTTGCTTGTAACAAGATCGTAATGATATAACAAGAGTTACATCCCTGGGTGAAGCCGCTAATGCTGCACGCAGTTCTCTATTTGCCCGTGAGCAGGTGCCGTCGAACCATCTAGGGTTCATACTAGTTTTTGGAGCTGGTCTTGAGATCATGTGTTTGATACCTGTGCATAGGCTACTAAACCCCTTGTAGAATGTAGTAAGGCAAGGGAGACTATAATGAATTCTAGGAGTTTATTTAGTCACAGCAGTATATAAATATCACCGCACACGACCCCAGCCACCGGTCACCAGTATGGCCGCGGCGCCTCAGGTCACCGCTCTAACCGTGGCGCTCACCCTGGAACCTTCGCAGTGGTGACATTCTAAGTGATGTCACCACGGAGTGTTCCAGGGCGCATGAAGGGCAGAGGGGTGGTGGCGGGTCAAGATGGGAGAAACCACACATCCCCCTTCCCTACACAACAACAATGCAACAGGTAAACAAAGACATTATCAGAACACATCCTGCATGCTAGGTAACGTATTGCTCCAGATGTCTGGGCGGTCTAACTATCCTTTGGCTAGTACTGCTGGCAGGATAGATTACTACAGAATGCTTCCTAGGGAGTTGTTCATCATGCATCAGGGGCTTTTACCTCCTCGCTTCCCCCTCTGCAGACTCTTCCTTCGGGGGGTGATACTTCACTACTCTTCCCAAGTTCCACATTTTTCCCTCCTGGGTCTTCACTGCGTTCCTGAACAATTTGACAATCTTGGTAGGTCTGCTGAACCCCGACCAACTCGCCCTCCCTGTAGGTGCTCTGATTTTTATGTCATCACCCATCCTGAACCCCACATCCCGGGTGGAGTGCAGTCTATCAAACCTTTCCTTCCTCTCTAACATGGCTTTGCCCTGTCTGTCTAGCGCTTTAGCCTCTCTAGAGTGATCAGTCCATCCTTTATGCCAACCCATCCAACCCCGTGAAAGTTTGGTGTTAGGTCTTCTTGCTTTGAGTAGTTCAAACGGGGTTACTCCCGCCGTCTGGTATGGGGTTAGGCGATAGGCTTCCAGACGTTTTTTGACTTCTTCTTCCCAGTTCAAACCATTGGTCTTGGCTAGTTGGATGCTATCCTTCAGGGTCTTATTGAATCGTTCTACCATTCCGTTGGTTTCGGGGTGGTAAAGCGCACATCGCTTGTGAACGATCCCATAACTCTCGAGGAAATCCTTCATCTCCTTTGAGCATAGCTGTACCCCATTGTCCGTCAGTAGACTGTTGGGTGAACCTTCTCTGAGGAATACCTCCCGTAAGAACTCGACAACAGTTTTCGTGGTGATTTCTGGTACTATCTTCACCTCTGGCCATCTTGAGTACAAATCTACCAGGACTGGAATGTACGGCGTGCTTGCTTCTCCAGTCAGCGGGCCTATTATGTCTAGTGCCACTTCGTCCCACGGTCCTGAGGGAGGTGGCCTGCAGACCATAGGCGGTGTGTGTTGTTTCAAAAACTTGTCGCTAACCGCGCACGGGATGCAGTCTCACACTTTCCTTTCAGTTACATGGTCCATGCACGGCCACCAGTAGTCCTCTCGCATTCTCTGTTTAGTCTTGGTGATGCCCAAATGTCCGTCGTGGGCCAAATCCACCAATTGTTCTCTCACCGCTCCGGGCGGGATTAACCTTGTTCCCCTGTACAGACATCTGTCAACCTCAGCTAGATCTTCTCTGACCATCCAGTATGGCCGTAGAGTTTCACTTTGCTTGTCTTCAAGTCTCCACTTCCCTTTTACTCTTTCACATACACTCTTCAATAGGTCGTCTGCCTCCAGGGCCTCTTTCCACGTTTCTTCACTTATGGCCCCTTGGGTGATCACGCACACATTTTCCGTTAGGAAGTCTTCCTTTTCTTCACTACTCATGTCTTCAGGCTCATCCTTGGCCTTTTCTTTTACCAGTCGCGACAGGCAGTCTGCAGCAAGATTCTTCGTTCCGGGTACATATTCAACAGAGAACGTGTATTCCTCTAAGTTTACCACCCATCGCCTGATTCTGCTCGATATTGCGTCCAGTCCTTTCTTGCTAAACACCTCAACTAGAGTCTTGTGATCGGTACGTAGGGTGAATTTGGTACCCCAGATAAAGTCTCTGAACTTGCTCATGGCCCAGTGTGCCGCCAACACCTCTTTCTCGATCACCGAGTAGTTTGACTCCGACTTCTGTAGTGACCTGGATGTGAAGGCTATGGTTTCTTCACCCTTCGCCCCTACATGAGAGAGGACCGCTCCTAGTCCTTTCGAACTCTCATCGGTGGTTATCACAGTCTTTCTGTTGGGACTAAATGCTTTCAGGCTGGGTGCTTCTGCCAGTGCTCTCTTTACCTCCTCAAACTCCTTCTGACATTCTTCATCCCAGTCAAACACTACGTCTTTCTTGAACAGGCGTCGTATGTTAAATGTTCTGCCAGCGAAGTTCTTAACGAATTTATTGTAGAATTCCAGAATTCCCATGAATGACTTTATCTCCTCTTTGCTCTTCAGTGGCATCAAGTTTTCTATTGTGTTCTGCAGCTCGTCTTTCGGGCGGATACCATCAGGCGTCACTTTGTGTCCCAGAAAGTCTAGCTCTTTGCACCCAATCCTGCATTTTTCCTTTTTTACGGTGAGGCCCTGGTCCTTAAATCTCGCCAGTACTTGCTTCAACCTTCTGTCATGTTGTCCGTCGTCTCTGCCAAACATTAGTACGTCGTCTTGGTAGCATAAGACTCCAGGGATACCTCTAAGTATGCTCCCCATGATTCTCTGGAAGACCGCAGCTGCGGAGACCAGCCCAAAAGGCATTCTCTTGAATTTAAAAGCACCCATGGGCGTCACAAGCAAAGTTAGATCTTGTGAGTCTTTGTGGAGCTTAATCTGGAAGTAGGCTGAGGTTAGATCCAGCGTTGAGAATATCCTTGCTCCTTCCAGCATACTCATCATTTGTGTGATGTTGGGCAGGGGAAATTTGTCCACCACCACCTCCTTATTCAATGCCCTGAGGTCGATGCATAGTCGGACCGATCCATCTTTTTTCCTTGCTGCAACGATCGGCGCGAGCCATTCCGTAGCTTCAACTGGCTCTATGACCCCCAGGCTGCACAGCTTCTCTAGTTCCCCTTTGACTGCTTCTTGGATAGCCAGCGGTAGGTTCCTCACCTTGGCTACTACAGGCACCGCATTCTCCTTCAGTTTTATCCTGTGGGAGTAGTTCTTCAGGCACCCCAAATCATAATTGAACACCTCCTTGAATTCCGTCTCAATGTTGTCCCTGGTACTCTTCACCTCTTGAACCCGGATTTGTGGGGTTTTGTTTGGGTCAAGGTATGTGCCTAATTCTTTTTGCGCTAGCCACCCCAGGATGTTGTCTCCCTTGGAGGATACGTACACCTTCTCTGCTGTGAGTCTACCTTTATACTCTATGGTGCTCCAGAAATAGCCCTTCATACTGATGGGTTGACCACTGTATCCCCCTGGTTTAACGTCCATTCTGCTCAACCTGATCTTACCCTTTGCCACTCTTTCAAACTCTTTGGCATTAATGATCGTGATTTTTGAGCACGAGTCAAACAAAGCCTCAATGCCAGTCCCCTCAATCGTAATGCTGTCTTTGGGACTGTTGACTTGACCCGCCTCAACTTGTAGGACGATCTCATCACACACTGTGTTCACGTTTTCCCTTGTCTGCTTCTTGAACCCCTGACCACTCCTACAAAATTGTCGGAAATGTCCCTTCCTGCCACACTTGTTACTTGTGAACTTCAGTGCGGGCAATCTTTGTCGTTCGCCATGTGACCTAGTTTACCACACCTATAGCAATTCCCTTTGAAGGACCAGCTCGCCTTGCCTTCCTTCTGCTCTTTATGACCCAACTTCTGTCCTTTGACTTCCAATACCCTGTTTTCTTCCGTCACTTCTTCGCTCACCTTAACCTTCCCCTCGCTGTCTTTGCCCTCACTGTCTTGCTTTATCTCACTCACACATTGCATCATGTGTTCCACTTGTTTGGCAACAATAAGTACTTCTCTTAATGGAGGGTCATCCTTAAGCCACAACTCCTCCCGTACCCGTTCCATTCTACACGCCAACACAAACTGGTCCCTGATCCTCTCTTTGCTTGAACCCCCAAATTTACATGTTGCAGCAAGTTTACGTAAGTCGGACACAAAGTCCTCCATTGACTCTCCCTCCTTTTGTCCTCTCTTCCCAAAATGGTACCTTTCCATGATGGTGCTAGTCTTAGGGAGGTAGTGTAGGTCCAGCTTTTTAATTCTTATCTCAAACTCGTTCAGGCCCCTAACCTCCTGTGTACCTAGTTCTGGGAGGTGTTCTAAGACCTCTTCACCTTCCGCCCCCAAATAATATGCTAACAAGGCCACCTTCCTCTCTAACCCTAGGTTCGGCCCACAAACAACAGCATAGTTCATAAACATTTTCTTCCACTTCTTCCATTGTATTGCAGGTTCCTCTGGGTTCACTAAAAACATTGGGGGTGGTGTTACATTTTACATTTTTACCCCACCGAGATAACTTATAAGCACTTCAATGCAAAAGGCAGGATAGAGGTTGCGCTAACCACACACACCAAACACCTATTATCACAGTATCAATACGTTCTGCATGCTTCCAACAGTTTCTTGCTGCAGGCTCTGACAACAATAAAATAGGTTACTACTACCACTATTAGATACCCTAGAAGAACAATACACAGTTCTGTCTATTTCCCAAACCACATTTCATCAGTATAGATAAATAAGTGGGTGCAATGTACTTTGGAGCCCACAAGTTGGCACTGTTGTTCTTAGAGCTCATATTCAGTCAGGCTTCCCTCTTTTAGATTTCCAGCAAGATCACAACTCTTTTCCGTGTGGCAGGAAGTGTAACCAAAGGAATGATGAGAACAATTTCTCCACATAAGTCAGTCACGATACAATCCCTAAAAGAGCTTGTTCTCCGTGTTTCACCCCAACAGTGGATTCCCAGCGAGTCATGCGCGATGGTTAGATCCTCAAGCTGGCTTGTACAGATAAGTTTCTACAAGTTCATACAGAGTACGATTACTCCGCTTATACTCTCACTTTGTGCCACACAACACAGCTACTCTTTCAACGCTCTTTTCCGCCTCCCACGCCGCACTCTTGGGATGGGGTATTCTGGCCCACCCGATCACAAGAAGCTTCCGATGTGCCGCTCACAATCACTCCAAACGGCTGTAAATACTCCTCGCTTCCCCCGCAGCACTCTTCTTCTATCACACCTCGTAGCCGCCTGATGTACCTCACTCCGATAGCTGATACAGTCAAAAGTCGTCACAATTCAACCCGCAATTCTTTTCCTGGGTTCGCGGCTTCAACTTGCAGGCAGTTGCACAACACTTTTAAATATTCTCTCCCCCGACTTCACTCACTGTGGGTTTTTCCTCTGTCACACACACCCGGTCCATCCACGTTACTTTCGCCTCACGGATAGTACCTTTCTCTTCATGTGATACCTCTATTTTCTTCTTCCACTAAGCGCTGTGCCCCAGGTTAATCTTCCAATTCTTCTTTACTGTAACAGTTCCGTGTTGAGGTCGTGTGTGCCTTTCTCCATCCTCGTCGCCAGTGTAGAATGTAGTAAGGCAAGGGAGATGATGATGAATTCTAGGAGTTTATTTAGTCACAGCAGTATATAAATATCACCGCACACGACCCCAGCCACCGGTCACCAGTATGGCCGCGGCGCCTCAGGTCACCGCTCTAACCGCGGCGCTCACCCTGGAACCTTCGCAGTGGTGACATTCTAAGTGATGTCACCACGGAGTGTTCCAGGGCGCATGAAGGGCAGAGGGGTGGTGGCGGGTCAAGATGGGAGATACCACACCCCTCAATGATCGCTGCGTCAGAAACGCAGCATGACAGGCAAGTTCTAATAAGCAGTGGATAGGAATTCATCATTTTGGCAAATAAAACTTTATTATCTATTCCCCTCCAAATTACTCTTAGCTTATCAGTAGATGCCACTAAGTTAGTTGCCCCAGGTTCTATCACGGGGCTAGGTTTAGGGGAGAATCTAATGGTAGTTAAGATTGGGTTATGATCACCCAAAGTGGTACATAAAACCTCTGCCTTTACTAACAGATCCTCCAATGAGGCTGATATAAAAACTTAGTCAATTACAGAAGAGCAACCCCGACCCCTGTAAGTGGGTATTATGCGGTTCTTGTTTTGGTTTATATCAACTCTTTCCATTACATTAATTAGGTTGCATGCTTGTAACATAAGATAGATTGAATCATGTTACAGTATTTATTTTATTAAGATATTCACCAAAATAAGACATTTAAGAGTGATAAAAAGTGATTGTTTGAAGTGAATGACAAATGTTTCTGAAAACTTCCCCTAAAAATCAATATCTGGAATACTGTACTTATTTTGTGATTAAGAAATAAGCAATAAAATGACAGTCACTATTATGGGGGAACATGGATCAGACACCTAGTATGGAAAAACTGGTTTTTCTACATAACTCATATATAACCCCCAAAAAAAATTAAATATATTACACGTCTCTACATAGATGTAAATTGAAGTTTGTCCCACAGAGTTAAATATGTTTGTCCCTTAGATGAAAATGGGAGACTGTTCTTTGAGATAAAAAGACACATTTGACCCATAGATTTACGTCACTGTTTATCCCATAAATATAATGTGATGCTTGTGCCATCAACTTACATTATTTCTGTCCTCTAGGCTTACATGGGTATTCGTCTTGGTCTTACAGAGTTAAAAGTGCCCCATAAGCTCCAACGGCCGTGAGTCCCGGAGACTTAACCAAGCATTCACGTGAGTCCTTCTCAGGTGTGGGTTTAAGTTGTTTGGAAAAGTCCAGTAATTAATTTGTAAAATGCCTCATTGTAACTGAACAGCCAGGATCAGACACATAACAGATTTATTACAGATTGAAATTAAACCTTATGTTAGACCAATATTAGTCCTAGTAGGATTTCTGAGTCGCAGACATAAGTGTTGATATACATGCAAATGTTCTCTGGCTGTGGAAATATCTGGAAGTCTGTAAAATCCCATTTCCCTTTTTATGTCTTTCTATATATTTTTAGCTTCAGGTTTGTGATACTTTGTGTGTGTGGCTTTGGGATTCGGGTTATAAGGACTGGGAATCGAAGCCCAGCCCCAGTGGCATGGTGCTAGCACATTTCGTGAGACAGTGGCAAGTATCTTCCCACATGTTCTTCCACCTTCTTCACCACCGTGGTCCAGAAACCAAGAAAGTGCCTGGCAATGTTAATGTTAATGTTAATGTTAAGAATGATTTATAGAGCGCACTTACACCGATTGGTTTCATGGCGCTGTAGAAAAGGCAAGGTTTGTGGCTCGAGAGGACATTAGTTGTAGGCTTGCTTATAGAGCCAGGTTTTAAGTGCTCCTCTGAATTTCGTGAGGTCCGGACAGGCTCTGATTTCGAGGGGAAGGGAGTTCCAAAGTCGAGGAGCGAGTGTGGCAAATCTGCAGCCTCCTGTGCGCTTCCGTCTGAAGGAGGGGGTTTGGAGAAGTGAGAGGTGGGCTGAGCGTAGGTTGCGGGTAGGGGTGTGCTTGACTATCAGGTTGTCTATGAATTTGGGGCTTTTGCAGTGCAAAGATTTAAAGATCAGGCATCCTGTTTTGAAGGTGCAGCGTTGAGACATGGGGAGCCAGTGTAGCTTCCTAAGTAATGGGGTGGCTGGTTGCCATCTGGGTTGGCTTAGGATCAGTCTGGCTGCGTGGTTCTGGACCATCTGTAGTCGCTTCAGTAGGTAGAGAGGCATGCCAAGGTATAGGGAATTGGCGTAGTCCAGGTGAGATAGGACAGTGGCTATCACCACCTGGGTGAGGGCCTCTGGTGTAAGGAGGCGACAAACCTTTCTTATTTTCCTGAGTTGGAAAAAACATTTAGAGACTACGAGACCCACTTGCGATTTCAATGAGAGATCGCTGTTTAGTGTGAATCCGAGTGTTTTTGCCGAGGGAGAAGGTGGGGGGCCCATCTCTGAAGGCCAATAATGTGGGCCCCAGTACTTAGGACTGTCCCCTGTAAGTAACAGCTCAGTCTTGCCAGGGTTTAATTTAAGATGGTTTTGGTCCATCCAGTGTTAGATGAAGCTCATGGTAGACTGGAAGCTGGTAATTGAACTCTTAGTGTTGTTTATCGTGAAGAGCAATTGTAGGTCGTCTGCGTAGTTGAAGACCGCCACCTTTCTATCTCTGAGGGACTGAATTAGGGGGAAGATGTAGAGGATGAACGAGGATGAACAAGTGGGAGGACAGGGAGGAGCCCTGTGGGACACCGCAGGTGATTCTCTGTTTGGGGGCAACCAGATTGTTAAGGCGGACGGCCTGGGATCTGTTCTCCAGGAAAGACTTTAGCCAGCTGGCCGCTGTGCCCTGGATGCCGGCCTGGCCCACATGGTCGATTAAGATGGTGTGATCGACGGTGTCGAATGCAGCCGAGAGGTCCAGGAGCACCAACGCTTGAGGGGAGTTATTGTCTGCGCAGTTGCGAAGTGTGTCCAGTCCGATGAGTATGACGGCTTCCGTCGAGTGCGCAGCTGGAAACCTCCCTGATGGGGCTCGAGGTAGTTGGACTCCTCCAGAAAGTCAGATAGGCATCTGGCTATGTGTGCCTCTATCACCTTTGCTAGGAAGGGGAGTAGGGAGATGGAGCGGTAGTTTGACATGCATGTGGGGTCAGCCCCTAGTTTTTTCAGGAGTGGCACTACTGTTGCTTCCTTGAACGCTAAAGGGACTTGGCCAGATGATAGGGAGTAATTCAGGAGGGTGAGGGTAGGATCTGGGAGAGCGGAGAAGCAGTGTTTTAGTATGTGAGGGGGGCAACTGTCTGAGGGGGCACCGGATTTGACTTTAGCAAGGAGCTCTTGAAATGTCTCTGGACTGATGGGTGGAAGCTGTTGATGGTGCAATTGTTTTTGAGGGTAGCGGGGGAGATCGTGTTGGGGAGTTTGGCAATACTGGCTTTGATGGACGAGATTTTTTCAATGAAGTAGTCATTGAGAGAGTCACAGAGGGTTTGGGTGGGGGTGGTCCTGGGACGTACACTGTCTAAATTGGTCAGTTCATTCATGATGGTGAATATGTCTTTTGATTTGTTATGAGAGTTGAGAATACGTAAGGAGAAGTGGGCAGCTTTAGCAGAGAGGATAGCCTTCATGTATTCATTCCGAGCCGTGGTAAATCTGAGCTTCATGTCTGGGGCGTAATTCTAGCGCCATTGTCGCTCAAGTTGGCATTGGGCCAGTTTCTGAGATTTGAGCTCAGTAGAGAACCATCTCTGGGCGTCTGCACGACGCGCCAGTTTGACTTTCTTAAGGGGGGCATGTGTGTCGCTTGCTGCGCACAGCCAGCCAGAGAGGTTAGCTTTGTGTACGTTAATGTCAGGGTGAGGGGACGGGATGGTGTTAGTCATTGTCTGAAGAAATTCCGTTTTATATAAAACGTTCCATTTCCTGGCCAAGCATCCCGCTACCGTTGTGGCTTTCTTGGTGATTGAGTGGGCTAGTGTGAATTTAAGTAGGTAGTGGCCGGACCATAGGCAAGGAAGCGTGGCGGGGGTCGTAACCAACGAGGAGTTAGTCCAAACTTGATCTAGAATGTGACCTTTGTGGTGAGTGGGCAGGGAAACCTGTTGAGTGAAGTTCAGGTTAGTGAGGAGGTCGGTGAGTTCACTAGAGTGGGGGCCTTCGAAGGGGTCATTGAACCAGTAATTGAGGTCGCCTATGAGGAGGACCCTAGCGTGGTAGATGACCAAGTTTGCAATCTGTTCACTTAGAGCGAGGGGAAAAGACGGCATGTAATTTGGTGGTCTGTATACGAGCACACAGGCAATGGTGTCGTAGAGGAAGTCGAGTTTTATAACTAAATTCTCAGAGTCTGGAAGGTTGAGGCAGGTCAGGACATTTACTTTGAGATTAGAGCGTATGATAGCTGCGACCCCCCTCCAAGTTTGCCGGGCGGGCGATCGGCATGGAGGATGTAGTAGTCTGCGGGGAGTGCTACTCGTATGTCAGGGGCAGAGTCGGGTGTCAGCCAAGTTTTGGTCAGTAGAAGAATGTCGGGTCTGTCTGTGGCCAAAAGAAGGAAGATGTCTAGATGATGTTTCACAAGGGAGCAAGTATTAAGGTAGGAGATGGCTAGGGGTTGAGGCCTTGGCTTGGTCGGCTTAGGAGTATTTACTGTGGGGGAATTGGGGTTGGCCCATGGTTTCCGGAATGGAAAAACGTTCAGCAAGGATTCCCAACTTTTTGCCCCGGCTACAGGTGTCATGGGGAGGGCGAGTTTGACCTGTATTTAGTTTAATGAGGTTGTTAGAGGAATAGATGATCCGGCGCGCAGTGTGGCTGGCCCCTGGCCGCGGCTGGGCACGGACGGGCGCAGATGGGCTTGCATTTGGCGCGCCGCCGGCACGTCCGCTGCGCGGTTTTGACATGATCCTCATATATACCAGATAGGCGTTGTCAGGGGGATGTGTCTCCCTCAGCCCGGACAGCCCTCCACTCAAACAGCCTCAGCTGCAGTGGACCGGGGTCGGAGCGGGAGGCGTGCGGCGCGAGTTATAGTGCAGGTAAAATGCTTTTCCCTCCGAAAATGAGAGGATTAAAAATGTTCAGCAGCAAACATACAAACACAAGGGTACAGCCCAACAAGCACGACTCACGTCTGTTTCTATCGCACGTTGAACGGCTACTGGCCTTCTGTGCAGGTTTCTGGTAGGCGATGTCAGGGGGGTGTGTCTCGCTCTGCCTGGTCCGCCCTCCACTCAAACAGCCTCAGCTGCGGTGGACCGGGGTCGGAGCGGGAGGCGTGCGGCACGAGTTACAGTGCAGGTAAAATGCTTTTCCCACCGAAAATGACAGGATTAAAAATGTTCAGCAGCAAAGGAGGGAACAGTGTTTTTAATAAGCTCTGATGTTCTTTGTACCCCTTATGCTCATCACTGATTCACAGTGCCTGATTTGTAAAAGAATTGGTGCAGGGGCCAAAGTTTTACTGAGAAGCCTGAATCTGGTGTCACAGGATGTTGTGGGTAACAAATACCAAAGATGTCTAGTCTTTATTCCACCTCATGCCTCTTTAATCCACCACCAGACTCTCTCTGCCCCTCCGTCTCACCCTTGTGAGTTCTTTATCATCCCTGTTTCCCTCTTTCTCTCAGTTATTTCATCTTTCTTTTACTCCTTCTTTCCCAATTTAGTGTTTTTCTCTCTCTTGCACAGGGTCAAAGTCTGATGAGGAGAAATAAGTGCCGGTCCCCAAAACTTGTCAGTGGGTCTCACCTGCAACCACCTGCTCAAATTAAGCCCTACACAGCCCACATAATCGATCTAGACAGAACACAGTGGTGAAAGATATGTGAAATAAATTATTTAAGTAGTTTTATTTTAAGATTCCCTCTATTAACCACCTTATTACGACAGTGGTAACAACACTGGTTGACTCTATATCTTCCTCTTCCCTAAATTGATTTAAACAAAATGTCCACCCTAATACATCTACCCATGCATTCTCCTTTTCACCGACTTGGCTTTATCACAGCATCCGCCCACCCAACATCAACTTCTGCCACTACATCACCCACCCGACATCTACTTCTGCCTATACGTCACTCCATCACAACATCCAACTCCCTGGCATCTACCTCGGCCTCTACATCATGCCATCACAACATCCACCCACTCAACATCTACTTCTGCCTCTACATCACTCCATCACAACATCCACCCACGTGACAATTACTTCTGCCTCTACGTCACTCCATCACAACATCCACCCCCTCGACATCTACTTCTGCCTCTACGTCAGTCCATGACAACATCAACCAACACGAAATCTACTTCTGCCTCTATGTCACTCTATCACAAAATCCACCCCCTCGACATCTACTTCTTTGTCTACGTCACTCCATCACAACATCCACCCACCAACTTCTATTTCTGCCTCTACGTCACTCCATGACAACATCAACCCTCCAGGCATCTTCCTCTGCCTCTATGTCACTCCATCGCAACAGACACCGACTCAACATTTAATTCTGCCTCTACATCACTCTCTCACAACACCGACCCAACATCTACTACTGCCTTTGCCTCGCTCCATCACAACATTCAGTACCAGACATCTTCTTCCACCTCTAGTACACTCAATCATCTACTCCCCATACATCTACCACCTCTAGATCAGTTATGTATGATATATTTGTTTACTTATGTGGTTTTATAAAGCATGAGTGTGGTCACAAGTGCATGATTTCAGGAAGCAATATCCAAATTACAGATAAAGGAAGCCCTAAATAGAGTTACAGTAAATTGTATACATAAAACAAACTGATACAAAAAAGTTCACCTAGATACAACATGACTGCAAGGCGTGAATACAAACAACAATACTCCCCCACCCCGCCAGCCCCCACCCCCAGCGCTTTGAGACCCTTACGGGTGAGCAGTGGTGCTTTACAAGACACCTGACTAAGTGATTGAGATAACAGAGAGCCTTAGTGGATGAGATAATGGGTAAAACAAGTGAAGAAAAGTGCAAGTCAAGATAGCTGGAGAAGAGAAGGGAACAAAGTAAGAGAACTACGTTTAACAAGCACTGGCATAGCCAATAGGTCTCGCCATTGGGACCTTGTAAGCGTTTAGCCATGGAGCACACTATCCTGGGTGCTGTGCTGCCAGGGATTTAAGAGCTAAAGAATTACTACACTCGAGGTCATGTAGTCTGATTCTGGAATACATCTCTGTGGACAACTGTAGTTCAACCATGCCTCAAGAACAAAATAGGTGCAAAGTTACAATAGGAGGGTTTCAAACTAAAACAAGGTAAGGGGCTGTATGAGAGAGTTAAGTGTCTGGTTAAATTACATGTTTATTTTATCAAGATTATGAAGGAGAGACCGACCATGCGATGGTGAGCGTGGTTAGAGTTACTAAAAATATGTGGTGATGTGTTCACTTGTGGCCCTTCGGAAAGATTAACTGGTTATCTTTTCAATTGCTTGTGACTGTACTTGGCTGTTAATCTGGTACTAATGAGGTGAAATAGTTGCCCAGATGGTGTAAACCCATGGAAGGAGACTGATGTCTGGAGGGTATACACCCGTTACGACGCAACTTTTACTCCGCACTACCATTACAACGCGGGCATTACAACGCATGACATTACAACGCATTGCGCTGGGGGGCGCTCTAGGATAAGAGGTAAGTTTAATTTACTATCCAACACCTTCCCTAGGGTCCACGGGGACTGGAGTTAGAATAGTAAATTATACTTACCACTATCCAGCACCCCAAAGCGCTATGCGTTGTAACGGTATTCGTTGTAAATACCGCGTTGTAATGGTATGCGGAGTAAAAGTATGCGTTGTAACGTCATACATCCGTCTGGAGCAACCACAAATGGAATATATTGTTTTAAACCATCCATGCACAGTGGCATAGCTAGCCCTCTGGCCACCCTCAGCGGTCCATGCGTTAGCCGCCTTGCAGCGGCCGTAGTGAAGAGCGAGGGTAGGGGGAGGGGGGGCTACTGGCAAGCATTCTCCATTTGCCACCCTATGGCAAACGAATTGAGGAGCAGGGGGAGGCGTGCTGTTGGTGCACCGAGCCCGCAGGTAATAGCAGGGGGAGGCCACCGACCCCAAATCTCGTGCCCCTCCCTCCCCCCTCCCCCGCCACCCCCCTCAACTACGCCACTGCCCATGCATCAATTTCGGTCTTCACATGAAACAGAATTCTTCTGGGAATCATAGGCAGGTGTTTGCACTGTTTGTTCACTATATGTGCGCTGCCGCTTGTGCTGTGAGGCAGTTTTATATCCATCCTTGAACCTTATCACAGAGAAGGGCAATTGCAAACAGATGGACAGTGTGTATTAAAAGATTCTTGAAATGAATGTCTCGGAACGTAGAGCAACTACTTTCCACTTACATGAATATTCCCAAGCTGCCTTCGGGTGACCAATGCAGAATCGGCAGACAAGGATGGTGCACAAATAACCTTAAAGCAAGATGTCCCGCAGGCTATGCACCCTGCATACATAAGGTATAGTGGGGTATGTGCAGTGCTTTAAATGGGCCGGTACTCACAGGTACTGAGTACAGGCACTTCTTATTTTTACCACTCTGAGTACCGGCCCTTCTCTGCTGTCAAGGAGAGTACCGGTACACATAAACGGTAGGCGCCTTGGCTGTTAGTGCTAGTGACCTGTCTGACAGCCAAGGCACTTCCGTTGCAGTGACTGGTGAGCTGAGCCCCCGCTGAACTATTCTGCGTGGGCTCATTTGCATAACGTCTGATGTTCACCATCCTGCTGATGCTAGGGGATCTCAAGATACCTAAACCACTGTTTGCGTTTAAGAAAGGTTCAAATGTCCGCAATCAGTTAGTTCGAGCAACGGCACTAAGGAATGTAGCACCTCCTAAAGATTCAAGAGATTTACTTGGATTACCCCCAGTGGTGGGACACTACAGGTGCCAAAATTGTGCGGCCTGTTGTCTGACAAAAGACTCTAAAGAAGTGACGATTAATGGAAGCATTCATGTACAAAGATCATTTACGAATTGTAATTCAAAAAATATAATATACTGCATAAAGTGCCCCTGTGATAAATTCTATATTGGGCAAACTACCCAAACGATTAAATCTCGTATCCTACAACACAAATCCAGAATTAAATGTAAAACAACAGGAGCCCCACTGGTGAGCCACTACCAAACACATAATCATTCTGAAAAAGATATATACTGGACTGTATTATGCAGTGTCAGTAATGTACAGAAGGCAGAAAGTGAAAACAAACGTAATCATCTCGAAGCAAGAATGATAGAAAAATATTGTTAGAAAGGCGATCCCAGGGGAGGCAGAAGCTGTCTGACTGACCACCCCGAGACCCACCTCTCCTTCTGGAGTTGGGCAAGCGCCATCGAGAGGCCTCCTGGGTGAGGCTCCTCTCCTAGAATCGTACAGCCGAGCAATCCCACCACTACAAATGGACACCTCACCAGAGGATGGATACTTAAAGACTTTATCAGCAATCAAGGCAGGTTCTCTCAGCAATATATATATATACAAACGGATCGAGGGATCCTTAATGTCTCGGTAATTGGGGGGAACAGGGTAGCGGGGCAGTCTTAGTACCAGCCTGGCACCGGAATACCCTACGCGCAGCTCTCAATCCTCGAGCTGGGGGGTTCCGCAAGGTTGAGCCGCAACATTGTCAGCAGGGCTTCGAAGATGGTTTCAGCGAGGTCGGGCCGCGGCAACGCCAGCAGGGCTCCGAAGATGGTTTCAGCTAGGTCGGGCCGCGGCAGCGCCAGCAGGGCTCCAAAGATGGTTTCAGCGAGGTCGGGCCGCAGCAGCGCCAGCAGGGCTCCGAAGATGGTTTCAGCGAGGTCGGGCCGCGGCAGCGCCAGCAGGGCTCCGAAGATGGTTTCAGCAAGGTAGGGCCGCGGCAGCGCCAGCAGGGCTCCTAAGATGGTTTCAGCGAGGTTGGGCCGCGGCAGCGCCAGCAGGGCTCCGAAGATGGTTTCAGCGAGGTCGGGCCGCGGCAGCGCCAGCAGGGCTCCGAAGATGGTTTCAGGGTTCAGAGTAACGAGGTCTTCTTAGGGTCAGCCGCGATTCGATCAGCGGGGCTCTCGACTCCAGGATACAACTCCCGACCCATTCCAGAGCTGCCCCAGATATATGTCTGGAGTCCTTTGATGTCCGGACCCTGCGCCTGGGGGTCGGAGGGGCCGGGATGAGAGTGTCCAGACACCCAGCAGGGGGGTGGAGCCAGCGCCCATGGAGGCCGGAGGGCGATCGAAACTCCCCTCCTCCTTGATCCGTCAAGTGGCCGCTTTACCACCTGGTCGGATCTTGGTGCCTCGATGTCGGGGCTTCGCTGGGGCCGCGGCCGAGGTCGGGCCGAGGCCACGTGGTCTCGACGTGGAGGGCCCAAGATGGAGTCGGGGCCTGAGATGGCGGCCCGGGGTAGGGCCGGACCAGCAGAGTGGGGCGAGTAGGAGTCGCCGTGTTCCTGAGGGGGAGAGTCGGGGGTCGCCAGGAGTGGCGGCTCTCGTTGAAGGCTGGAGAGGGTAGCTTCAGGGGGGAGGACAGGGGTCGATGTCTTCCAGGGCCCGCCATGCGGGAGGAGGGGCACCACGTCACGAGGCTGGGTCCAACAAATATCAAACGTCAAGAACTTGTTTAAATGACAGGGATGAGATATGGGCTTTACTGCTATAGGTTATAATGATATTTGTTATCCTATAAACTGTGTTAGCTCAATAGGAGTCTGTATTGGTTGTGTAATAACTATTATGTAAAGTGTTACATTGCTAGAGTGTACGAGGTGGGGCAACACAAATGGAGATATAAGGTTTCTATTCACACTTTGTTTTATTGATTTAGTTGTTTTGTTTAAATTGAGCCCAGGTTTTGTCCTTCAATTTAGTTTTATTTTTAGTTCATTGGCCTGATTATTTTTCAATGCTCCTGGCCGCGAACTAAAAGTCTTTTCCTTTTTAGGTTTCGCCTCGCCGAAAGGCTGCGCAAGCGAACAACTTTTGTTTACAAATATGGGGCTTCGTTCCGCCTCTCTGTCCCATTGGCTAGCTGCATAAATGGAGGCTAGCCATTGGAACAGAGATGCGTCACTCATCCCCCGAGCAGATTCGTGGGCGTTCCCGTGATTTTTACTCATCCCGCCCATTTTCGTGCGACATTGCGGCGGTGGGCGGATGTTATTTTTTTTTTTGGTCTCGGCATGTTTTGGTCTTTTTCGAAGTGTCCTTTGCAGGAATGGGCTGCACGATTGAAGTTGCCAGGAAGTACTTTGTATTCAGGTATATATCAGGTAAGCAGCATTTTGTTTATATTTTCTTGTCACTTTGTACCTCTACCCCGTCTCATGTTGTCTCCCTGTTTGTTTTACGTGTTTGCGTGTCTCCCGGTCCCGTGTGGTCGTATCCTGCCCCCCTCCCGCTGTCCGTGTCTTTCAGGAGCTGCTTGTTCCTTCTGTTTCCTCTGAAGCGACCCGTCGTCTACGGGGCTGAACTCCATTTTGGCGTTGGGCGCAGTCCTTGCCTTGGAATCCCTGCTGCATTTCCTGCGACACATTGGTGGCCATTTTATGAGCGGTGTATAATCTAGGCTCAGTCATTTGCTGCTGTTGGTTTTAACGCTAACTATTGCTCATCACTCCCTGCACACACAGCATTCTCTGTGACATCCCCAGGGCTTTTCATACGTTGTGGAAAGGTTGCAGTCATTAGGTAAGATAAATGCTAGTTCTCTTAACACATTGTATGCCTCTCCGGAGTTTTAAGGTCAACACCGGTTTTCACAGTATCCCTCGAGTAGACTGCTAATTTGAAGTTAATGTTAGCGATGGGGCATTTCAACAGGCCTGTACTCATTATGAAAAGGAAACTCGGAAAAGAAAAGTGCTTATAGTAGGTAATTGAAGTGATTAGCAGATCACAAAGCACACACCACAGGTTTCATTTTTGAAATCGTAAAACATTTTACTATAGAAAACCTCGCAAATAGGAGGATTGGTTTTGACCAATAGTATTACGGCATGCGTATGATATTGTACAGTCTGACTTTGGTAGGTATTTAGTTTTGTAATTTGAAAGTTCTTGTATAAAATTGCATTGTTTTTTTAGATTTTCTGAATTCCCTTTTTGCGTGCAGTGTGAGTGTGAGTGCAGAGTGCAAAGTGAGTGTGCAGAGTAGTGAGTGCTGAGTGTGAGTGCAAAGTAGAGAGTGCAGAGTAGAGAGTGCAGCAGAGTGCAAGGGAGTGCAGAGTGCAAGGGAGTGCAGAGTGCAAGGGAGTGCAGAGTGCAAGGGAGTGCAGAGTGCTAGGGAGTGCAGAGTGCTAGGGAGTGCAGAGTGCTAGGGAGTGCAGAGTGCTAGGGTGTGCTAGGGAGTGCAGAGTGCTAGGGAGTGCAGAGTGCTAGTGAGTGCAGAGTGCTAGGGAGGGCAGAGTGCTAGGGAGTGCTAGGGAGTGCAGAGTGCAAGGGAGTGCAGAGTGCAAGGGAGTGCAGAGTGCTAGGGAGTGCAGAGTGCTAGGGAGTGCTAGGGAGTGCAGAGTGCAAGGGAGTGCAGAGTGCAAGGGAGTGCAGAGTGCTAGGGAGTGCAGAGTGCTAGGGAGTGCAGAGTGCTAGGGAGTGCAGAGTGCCAGGGAGTGCTAGGGAGTGCAGAGTGCTAGGGAGTGCTAGGGAGTGCAGAGTGCTAGGGAGTGCAGAGTGCTAGGGAGTGCAGAGTGCTAGGGAGTGCTAGGGAGTGCAGAGTGCTAGGGAGTGCAGAGTGCTAGGGAGTGCTAGGGAGTGCAGAGTGTTAGAGAGTGCAGAGTGCTAGGGAGTGCTAGGGAGTGCAGAGTGCTAGGAAGTGCAGAGTGCTAGGGAGTGCAGAGT
This sequence comes from Lissotriton helveticus, assembly GCF_964261635.1. Taxonomy (NCBI): domain Eukaryota; kingdom Metazoa; phylum Chordata; class Amphibia; order Caudata; family Salamandridae; genus Lissotriton; species Lissotriton helveticus. The sequence continues at coordinate 1,764,455,529 of NC_136068.1, forward strand.
GCTAGGGAGTGCAGAGTGCTAGGGAGTGCAGAGTGCTAGGGAGTGCAGAGTGCGCTAGGGAGTGCAGAGTGACTGCAGAGTGCTAGGGAGTGCAGAGTGCTAGGGAGTGCAGAGTGCAAGGGAGTGCAGAGTGCTAGGGCGTGCAGAGTGCTAGGGAGTGCAGAGTGCTAGGGAGTGCAGATTGCTAGGGAGTGCAGAGTGCTAGGGAGTGCTAGGGAGTGCAGAGTGCTAGGGAGTGCAGAGTGCTAGAGAGTGCAAAGTGCTAGGGAGTGCAGAGTGCTAGGGAGTGCAGAGTGCTAGGGAGTGCAGAGTGCAGGGAGTGCAGAGTGCTAGGGAGTGCAGAGTGCTAGGGAGTGGAGAGTGCTAGGGAGTGCAGAGTGCTAGGGAGTGCAGAGTGCAAGGGAGTGCAGAGTGCAAGGGAGTGCTAGGGAGTGCAGAGTGCTAGGGAGTGCAGAGTGCTAGGGAGTGCAGAGTTCAAGGGAGTGCAGAGTGCTAGGGAGTGCAGAGTGCTAGGGAGTGCAGAGTGCTAGGGAGTGCTAGGGAGTGCAGAGTGCTAGAGAGTGCAGAGTTGTTGGACCCGGCCTCGTGGCGTGGTCCGGCCCTGTTCCTCCGCACCCTGTTAGCATAGCCCTGCACCCTGAGTTCCCTGCGCAGCGCCCCATTAGCGTAGCCTGCACCCCGAGCCCTGGTCGTCCTGCCCCCTGTACGCCCAGACCCCGTGACCGGCGACCAGCCCCACGTATCCCGTCCCACTCCCCGGCTCCAAGCGCCTAAACCTGCATGCCCCACAAGGCCTGGCAGCCATTTTCACTTCCCATGATCCCTGACTCCAGGGGCCTAGCGTGACCCCGGCCCCCAAGGAAACCCAGACTCCAAAGGTGCGCCAGTCCCGGCTTGGGGGTAAAGGGCTCCCCGAGTGAGATAAGCCAGGGAGTTTCGATGGCACATCCGACCTCCCCTGAGAGACTGGTATCTGTCACACCTTTGGCCTCCCCCTGGGGGCCAGTTTCATTCGCACCTCTGGCCTCCCCGAGTGCTGGCTCCAGACCCGCTGGCGTCTGGGAATCCCCGGACGCATCTTACACAGAGATCAAAGAGCCACCGCCGGACCTCGCCAACGACCTGCCCCCAAGGCATGAGACCTCCGCCTGCGAGGGTCCGGACATCAAAGGGCGAATGGACTATATCAAGGGCCGCCCAACAACTAGCGAGCAGTTGTATCTTGGACCTGGAAGCCTTGCTGATCTGATCGCGGCTGATCCTAAGGAGAACTCAACCTTGCCCCACCGAGCCCTGCTGACGCTGTCGCGGCTCCTGCTTCGCATCACGGAACTGAATCACCTGAGCCCTGCTGACGCTGTCGCGGCTCGCCATCTCTAAGACCTCGGAGCCCTGCTGACGCTGTCGCGGCTCCTCACGGACTGCTCTGGATCGAGCCCTGCTGACCTCGTCGCGGCTCGAGGAGTACTCTGGTCCGGCTGGACCATCGAGGCCATCATCACGACCGAGCCGATTCGACGTGAGTGAAGCAGCCAGTACGACCATCATCTTCCGTACCCCCGGCTCGAGGATTGAGAGCTGTGCGCAGGGTACGCCTCGTACTGGCCTAAAGGCTAAAGACTGTCCCGCTTCCCTCTTTCCGAACCCTCAAAGACTTTTGTGATCCCTCGATCAATTGGACATAAGAGTGCTACTTTCCTTTTACTGCTTATAAAGAACTTGTTACTGCAATTCAACGGTGTGGTGTCCGTTCGTAAGTGTGGTGTGAGCTCAGAGTGTACGATCCTAGATTCGAAGTCCTCCCCGGTGGGGACCTCACGATAAGACTCGGCAAGATCTGTGGGAGAGGTGGGTCCTGGGGTGGTCGGGTGAGCACAACCTGGCCCTCTGAGAGTGCCCCTTCCAACAAGAGTGCTAGGGAGTGCAGAGTAAGGGGGGAGGGTACTAGGGAGTGCTAGGGAGTGCAGAGTGCTAGGGAGTGCAGAGTGCTAGGGAGTGCTAGGGAGTGCAGAGTGCTAGGGAGTGCAGAGTGCTAGGGAGTGCTAGGGAGTGCAGAGTGCTAGGGAGTGCAGACTGCTAGGGAGTGCAGAGTGCGCTAGGGAGTGCAGAGTGAGTGCAGAGTGCTAGGGAGTGCAGAGTGCTAGGGAGTGCAGTGTGCTAGGGAGTGCAGAGTGCTAGGGAGTGCAGAGTTCTAGGTAGTGCAGAGTGCTAGGGACTGCAGAGTGCAGAGTGCTAGGGAGAGCAGAGTGCTAGGGAGTGCAGAGTGTGCTAGCGAGTGCAGAGTGCTAGGGAGTGCAGAGTGCAAGGGAGTGCTAGGGCGTGCAGAGTGCTAGGGAGTGCAGAGTGCTAGGGAGTGCAGAGTGCTAGGTAGTGTTAGGGAGTGCAGAGTGCTAGGGAGTGCAGAGTGCTAGGGAGTGCAGAGTTCTAGGGAATGCAGAGTGCTAGGGAGTGCAGAGTGCTAGGGAGTGCAGAGTGCTAGGGAGTGCAGAGTGCTAGGGAGTGCAGAGTGCTAGGGAGTGATAGGGAGTGCAGAGTGCCTGGGAGTGCAGAGTGCTAGGGAGTGCAGAGTGCTAGGGAGTGCAGAGTGCTAGGGAGTGCAGAGTGCTAGGGAGTGCAGAGTGCTAGGGAGTGCAGAGTGCTAGGGAGTGCAGAGTGCTAGGGAGTGCAGAGTGCTAGGGAGTGCTAGGGAGTGCAGAGTGCTAGGGAGTGCAGAGTGCTAGGGAGTGCTAGGGAGTGCAGAGTGCTAGGGAGTGCAGAGTGCTAGGGAGTGCAACGTGCTAGGGAGTGCAGAGTGCTAGGGAGTGCAGAGTGCTAGGGAGTGCAGAGTGCTAGGGAGTGCAGAGTGCTAGGGAGTGCAGAGTGCTAGGGAGTGCAGAGTGCTAGGGAGTGCAGAGTGTGCTAGGGAGTGCAGAGTGACTGCAGAGTGCTAGGGAGTGCAGAGTGCTAGGGAGTGCAGAGTGCTAGGGAGTGCAGAGTGCTAGGGGGTTCTAGGGAGTGCAGAGTGCTAGGGAGTGCAGAGTGCCAGGGAGTGCTAGGGAGTGCAGAGTGCTAGGGAGTGCAGAGTGCTAGGGAGTGCAGAGTGCTAGGGAGTGCAGAGTGCTAGAGAGTGCAGAGTGCTAGGGAGTGCAGAGTGCGCTAGGGAGTGCAGAGTGACTGCAGAGTGCTAGGAAGTGCAGAGTGCTAGGGAGTGCAGAGTGCTAGGGAGAGCAAGGGAGAGCAGAGTGCTAGGGAGTGCAGAAGGCTAGGGAGTGCAGAGTGCTAGGGAGTGCAAGGGAGTGCAGAGTGCTAGGGAGTGCAGAGTGCTAGGGAGTGCAGAGTGCTAGCGAGTGCAGAGTGCTAGGGAGTGCAAGGGAGGGCAGAGTGCTAGGGAGTGCAGAGTGCTAGGGAGTGCAAGGGAGTGCAGAGTGCTAGGGAGAGCAGAGTGCTAGGGAGTGCAGAGTGCTAGGGAGTGCTAGAGAGTGCAGAGTGCTAGGGAGTGCAGAGTGTTAGGGAGTGCAGAGTGCGCTAGGGAGTGCAGAGTGACTGCAGAGTGCTAGGGAGTGCAGAGTGCTAGGGAGTGCGGAGTGCTAGGGAGTGCAGAGTGCTGGGGAGTTCAAGGGAGTGCAGAGTGCTAGGGAGTGCAGAGTGCTAGGGAGTGCAAGGGAGTGCAGAGTGCTAGGGAGTGCAGAGTGCTAGGGAGTGCAGAGTGCTGGGGGGTTCAAGGGAGTGCAGAGTGCTAGGGAGTGCAGAGTGCTAGGGAGTGCAAGGGAGTGCAGAGTGCTAGGGAGTGCAGAGTGCTAGGGAGTGCAGAGTGCTAGGGAGTGCAGAGTGCTAGGCAGTGCAGAGTGCTAGGGAGTGCAGAGTGCTATGGAGTGCAGAGTGCTAGGGAGTGCAAGGGAGTGCAGAGTGCTAGGGAGTGCAGAGTGCTAGGGAGTGCAGAGTGCTAGGGAGTGCAGAGTGCTAGGGAGTGCTAGGGAGTGCAGAGTGCAAGGGAGTGCAGAGTGCAAGGGAGTGCAGAGTGCTAGGGAGTGCAGAGTGCTAGGGAGTGCTAGGGAGTGCAGAGTGCAAGGGAGTGCAGAGTGCAAGGGAGTGCAGAGTGCTAGGGAGTGCAGAGTGCTAGGGAGTGCAGAGTGCTAGGGAGTGCAGAGTGCTAGGGAGTGCAGAGTGCTAGGGAGTGCAGAGTGCCAGGGAGTGCTAGGGAGTGCAGAGTGCTAGGGAGTGCAGAGTGCTAGGGAGTGCTAGGGAGTGCAGAGTGCTAGGGAGTGCAGAGTGCTAGGGAGTGCAGAGTGCTAGGGAGTGCTAGGGAGTGCAGAGTGCTAGGGAGTGCAGAGTGCTAGGGAGTGCTAGGGAGTGCAGAGTGCTAGGGAGTGCAGAGTGCTAGGGAGTGCAGAGTGCTAGGGAGTGCTAGGGAGTGCAGAGTGCAAGGAAGTGCAGAGTGCTAGGGAGTGCAGAGTGCTAGGGAGTGCAGAGTGCTAGGGAGTGCAGAGTGCTAGGGAGTGCAGAGTGACTGCAGAGTGCTAGGGAGTGCAGAGTGCTAGGGAGTGCAGAGTGCAAGGGAGTGCAGAGTGCTAGGGAGTGCAGAGTGCTAGGGAGTGCAGAGTGCTAGGGAGTGCAGATTGCTAGGGAGTGCAGAGTGCTAGGGAGTGCTAGGGAGTGCAGAGTGCTAGGGAGTGCAGAGTGCTAGGGAGTGCTAGGGAGTGCAGAGTGCTAGGGAGTGCAGAGTGCTAGGGAGTGCAGAGTGCTAGGGAGTGCTAGGGAGTGCAGAGTGCTAGGGAGTGCAGAGTGCTAGGGAGTGCAGAGTGCTAGAGAGTGCTAGGGAGTGCAGAGTGCTAGGGAGTGCAGAGTGCTAGGGAGTGCTAGGGAGTGCAGAGTGCTAGGGAGTGCAGAGTGCTAGGGAGTGCAGAGTGCTAGGGAGTGCTAGGGAGTGCAGAGTGCAAGGAAGTGCAGAGTGCTAGGGAGTGCAGAGTGCTAGGGAGTGCAGAGTGCTAGGGAGTGCAGAGTGCTAGGGAGTGCAGAGTGCGCTAAGGAGTGCAGAGTGACTGCAGAGTGCTAGGGAGTGCAGAGTGCTAGGGAGTGCAGAGTGCAAGGGAGTGCAGAGTGCTAGGGAGTGCAGAGTGCTAGGGAGTGCAGAGTGCTAGGGAGTGCAGATTGCTAGGGAGTGCAGAGTGCTAGGGAGTGCTAGGGAGTGCAGAGTGCTAGGGAGTGCAGAGTGCTAGAGAGTGCAGAGTGCTAGGGAGTGCAGAGTGCTAGGGAGTGCAGAGTGCTAGGGAGTGCTAGGGAGTACAGAGTGCAGGGAGTGCAGAGTGCTAGGGAGTGCCGAGTGCTAGGGAGTGGAGAGTGCTAGGGAGTGCAGAGTGCTAGGGAGTGCAGAGTGCAAGGGAGTGCAGAGTGCTAGGGAGTGCTAGGGAGTGCAGAGTGCTAGGGAGTGCAGAGTGCTAGGGAGTGCAGAGTTCAAGGGAGTGCAGAGTGCTAGGGAGTGCAGAGTGCTAGGGAGTGCAGAGTGCTAGAGAGTGCAGAGTTGTTGGACCCGGCCTCGTGGCGTGGTCCGGCCCTGTTCCTCCGCACTCTGTTAGCATAGCCCTGCACCCTGAGTTCCCTGCGCAGCGCCCCATTAGCGTAGCCTGCACCCCGAGCCCTGGTCGTCCTGCCCCCTGTACGCCCAGACCCCGTGACCGGCGACCAGCCCCACGTATCCCGTCCCACTCCCCGGCTCCGAGCGCCTAAACCTGCATGCCCCACAAGGCCTGGCAGCCATTTTCACTTCCCATGATCCCTGACTCCAGGGGCCTAGCGTGACCCCGGCCCCCAAGGAAACCCAGACTCCAAAGGTGCGCCAGTCCCGGCTTGGGGGTAAAGGTTTCCCGAGTGAGATAAGCCAGGGAGTTTCGATGGCACATCCGACCTCCCCTGAGAGACTGGTATCTGTCACACCTTTGGCCTCCCCCTGGGGGCCAGTTTCATTCGCACCTCTGGCCTCCCCGAGTGCTGGCACCAGACCCGCTGGCGTCTGGGAATCCCCGGACGCATCTTACACAGAGATCAAAGAGCCGCCGCCGGACCTCGCCAACGACCTGCCCCCAAGGCATGAGACCTCCGCCTGCGAGGGTCCGGACATCAAAGGGCGAATGGACTATATCAAGGGCCGCCCAACAACTAGCGGGCATTTGTATCTTGGACCTGGAAGCCTTGCTGATCTGATCGCGGCTGATCCTCAGGAGAACTCAACCTTGCCCCACCGAGCCCTGCTGACGCTGTCGCGGCTCCTGCTTCGCATCACGGAACTGAATCACCTGAGCCCTGCTGACGCTGTCGCGGCTCGCCATCTCTAAGACCTCGGAGCCCTGCTGACGCTGTCGCGGCTCCTCACGGACTGCTCTGGATCGAGCCCTGCTGACCTCGTCGCGGCTCGAGGAGTACTCTGGTCCGGCTGGACCATCGAGGCCATCATCACGACCGAGCCGATTCGACGTGAGTGAAGCAGCCAGTACGACCATCATCTTCCGTACCCCCGGCTCGAGGATTGAGAGCTGTGCGCAGGGTACGCCTCGTACTGGCCTAAAGGCTAAAGACTGTCCCGCTTCCCTCTTCCCGAACCCTCAAAGACTTTTGTGATCCCTCGATCAATTGGACATAAGAGTGCTACTTTCCTTTTACTGCTTATAAAGAACTTGTTACTGCAATTCAACGGTGTGGTGTCCGTTCGTAAGTGTGGTGTGAGCTCAGAGTGTACGATCCTAGATTCGAAGTCCTCCCCGGTGGGGACCTCACGATAAGACTCGGCAAGATCTGTGGGAGAGGTGGGTCCTGGGGTGGTCGAGTGAGCACAACCTGGCCCTCTGAGAGTGCCCCTTCCAACAAGAGTGCTAGGGAGTGCAGAGTGCTAGGGAGTGCAGAGTACTAGGGAGTGCTAGGGAGTGCAGAGTGCTAGGGAGTGCTAGGGAGTGCAGAGTGCTAGGGAGTGCAGAGTGCTAGGGAGTGCTAGGGAGTGCAGACTGCTAGGGAGTGCAGAGTGCGCTAGGGAGTGCAGAGTGAGTGCAGAGTGATAGGGAGTGCAGAGTGCTAGGGAGTGCAGTGTGCTAGGGAGTGCAGAGTGCTAGGGAGTGCAGAGTTCTAGGTAGTGCAGAGTGCTAGGGACTGCAGAGTGCTAGGGAGTGCAGAGTGCTAGGGAGTGCAGAGTGCTAGGGAGTGCAGAGTGTGCTAGCGAGTGCAGAGTGCTAGGGAGTGCAGAGTGCTAGGGAGTGCTAGGGCGTGCAGAGTGCTAGGGAGTACAGAGTGCTAGGGAGTGCAGAGTGCTAGGTAGTGCTAGGGAGTGCAGAGTGCTAGGGAGTGCAGAGTTCTAGGGAATGCAGAGTGCTAGGGAGTGCAGAGTGCTAGGGAGTGCAGAGTGCTAGGGAGTGCAGAGTGCTAGGGAGTGCAGAGTGCAAGGGAGTGCAGAGTGCTAGGGAGTGCAGAGTGCTAGGGAGTGCTAGGGAGTGCAGAGTGCCTGGGAGTGCAGAGTGCTAGGGAGTGCAGAGTGCAAGGGAGCGCAGACTGCTAGGGAGTGCAGAGTGCTAGGGAGTGCAGAGTGCTAGGGAGTGCAGAGTGCTAGGGAGTGCTAGGGAGTGCAGAGTGCTAGGGAGTGCAGAGTGCTAGGGAGTGCTAGGGAGTGCAGAGTGCTAGGGAGTGCAGAGTGCTAGGGAGTGCAAAGTGCTAGGGAGTGCAGAGTGCTAGGGAGTGCAGAGTGCTAGGGAGTACAGAGTGCTAGGGAGTGCAGAGTGCTAGGGAGTGCAGAGTGCTAGGGAGTGCAGAGTGCTAGGGAGTGCAGAGTGCTAGGGAGTGCAGAGTGCGCTAGGGAGTGCAGAGTGACTGCAGAGTGCTAGGGAGTGCAGAGTGCTAGGGAGTGCAGAGTGCTAGGGAGTGCAGAGTGCTAGGGGGTTCTAGGGAGTGCAGAGTGCTAGGGAGTGCAGAGTGCCAGGGAGTGCTAGGGAGTGCAGAGTGCTAGGGAGTGCAGAGTGCTAGGGAGTGCAGAGTGCTAGGGAGTGCAGAGTGCTAGAGAGTGCAGAGTGCTAGGGGATGCAGAGTGCGCTAGGGAGTGCAGAGTGACTGCAGAGTGCTAGGAAGTGCAGAGTGCTAGGGAGTGCAGAGTGCTAGGGAGTGCAAGGGAGAGCAGAGTGCTAGGGAGTGCAGAAGGCTAGGGAGTGCAGAGTGCTAGGGAGTGCAAGGGAGTGCAGAGTGCTAGGGGGTGCAGAGTGCTAGGGAGTGCAGAGTGCTAGGGAGTGCAGAGTGCTAGGGAGTGCAAGGGAGGGCAGAGTACTAGGGAGTGCAGAGTGCTAGGGAGTGCAAGGGAGTGCAGAGTGCTAGGGAGAGCAGAGTGCTAGGGAGTGCAGAGTGCTAGGGAGTGCTAGAGAGTGCAGAGTGCTAGGGAGTGCAGAGTGCTAGGGAGTGCAGAGTGCGCTAGGGAGTGCAGAGTGACTGCAGAGTGCTAGGGAGTGCAGAGTGCTAGGGAGTGCAGAGTGCTAGGGAGTGCAGAGTGCTGGGGAGTTCAAGGGAGTGCAGAGTGCTAGGGAGTGCAGAGTGCTAGGGAGTGCAAGGGAGTGCAGAGTGCTAGGGAGTGCAGAGTGCTAGGGAGTGCAGAGTGCTAGGGAGTGCAAGGGAATGCAGAGTGCTAGGCAGTGCAGAGTGCTAGGGAGTGCAGAGTGCTAGGCAGTGCAGAGTGCTAGGCAGTGCAGAGTGCTAGGGAGTGCAGAGTGCTAGGCAGTGCAGAGTGCTAGGGAGTGCTAGGGAGTGCAGAGTGCTAGGGAGTGCAGAGTGCTAGGGAGTGCAGAGTGCTAGGGAGTGCTAGGGAGTGCAGAGTGCTAGGGAGTGCAGAGTGCTAGGGAGTGCAGAGTGCTAGGGAGTGCTAGTGAGTGCAGAGTGCTAGGGAGTGCAGAGGGCTAGGGAGTGCAGAGTGCTAGGGAGTGCAGAGTGCTAGGCAGTGCAGAGTGCTAGGTAGTGCTAGGGAGTGCAGAGTGCTAGGGAGTGCAGAGTGCTAGGGAGTGCAGAGTGCTAGGGAGTGCAGAGTGCTATGGAGTGCAGAGTGCTAGGGAGTGCAGAGTGCTAGGGAGTGCAGAGTGCTAGGGAGTGCAGAGTGCTAGGGAGTGCAAGGGAGTGCAGAGTGCTAGGGAGTGCAGAGTGCTAGGGAGTGCAGAGTGACTGCAGAGATTAAGCTAATGGCAATGTAAATGACAATGCCATTTATTTATCTGTTTTCAAAACCAACACATAAATACAAATGTTGTCATTTACAATGCCAATAGGTCTAACTTTTCCAAATGCGAAACCATTGCATTGTAAATGCTTGTTATTTATGTTCCACATTCTTTTGACCAGGCTTTGGTGACATTAGGCATTTATATTTGATGCCGACCGCTCTTTACTGGATATTGGTTAGTCCGTCCTTTATTTCCTGTAAAGGACGAGTGTAGGGTCCAGTGAAGTCCTTCCTTTGTTATGGCAGCTCGTGAGTAAGAGAAAGCGATGAGTCCTGCTTTCATTGCATTAGCCCACAGAACAATGGCTGTGCTTTGCTCGCGGTGATATAAGGGTAATCGACCCTTTCAGACTTATGGACTCCCGTGGTTTGTAGGATTAGCATTCCACGCTGTAACTTGTCTACAGACCTAGTCCGCTTTACAACTGAAGGAAAACAGATTACTCACAGTTGGGACCCTCGGTATGTAAGAGATACGATATACCCGTTTTGAGAACAGTCTTACTTTGTTTACCGCACTATGTGTGTTGGCAGACATCGGATTGATAGTTCCCTTTTTCCTATAGAAAGCTGATTTGTGCGAACTAGGGAGTGCAAGGGAGTGCAGAGTGCTAGGGAGTGCAGAGTGCTAGGGAGTGCAGAGTGCTAGGGAGTGCAAGGGAGTGCAGAGTGCTAGGGAGTGCAGAGTGCTAGGGAGTGCAAGGGAGAGCAGAGTGCTAGGGAGAGCAGAGTGCTAGGGAGTGCAGAGTGCTAGGGAGTGCTAGAGAGTGCAGAGTGCTAGGGAGTGCAGAGTGCTAGGGAGTGCAGAGTGCGCTAGGGAGTGCAGAGTGACTGCAGAGTGCTAGGGAGTGCAGAGTGCTAGGGAGTGCAGAGTGCTAGGGAGTGCAGAGTGCTAGGGAGTGCAAGGGAGTGCAGAGTGCTAGGGAGTGCAGAGTGCTAGGGAGTGCAGAGTGCTAGGCAGTGCAGAGTGCTAGGGAGTGCAGAGTGCAAGGGAGTGCAGAGTGCTAGGGAGTGCAAGGGAGTGCAGAGTGCTAGGGAGTGCAGAGTGCTAGGGAGTGCAGAGTGCTAGGGAGTGCAGAGTGCTAGGGAGTGCTAGGGAGTGCAGAGTGCTAGGGAGTGCAGAGTGCAGAGTGCTAGGGAGTGCAGAGTGCTAGGGAGTGCTAGTGAGTGCAGAGTGCAGAGTGCTAGGGAGTGCAGAGTGCTTGGGAGTGCAGAGTGCTAGGCAGTGCAGAGTGCTAGGTAGTGCTAGGGAGTGCAGAGTGCTAGGGAGTGCAGAGTGCTAGGGAGTGCAGAGTGCTAGGGAGTGCAGAGTGCTAGGGAGTGCAGAGTGCTAGGGAGTGCTAGGGAGTGCAGAGTGCTAGGGAGTGCAGAGTGCTAGGGAGCGCAGAGTGCTAGGGAGTGCTGTGGAGTACAGAGTGCTAGGGAGTGCAGAGTGCTAGGGAGTGCAAGGGAGTGCAGAGTGCTAGGGAGTGCAGAGTGCTAGGGAGTGCAGAGTGACTGCAGAGATTAAGCTAATGGCAATGTAAATGACAATGCCATTTATTTATCTGTTTTCAAAACCAACACATAAATACAAATTTTGTCATTTACAATGCCAATAGGTCTACCTTTTCCAAATGCGAAACCATTGCATTGTAAATGCTTGTTATTTATGTTCCACATTCTTTTGACCAGGCTTTGGTGACATTAGGCATTTATATTTGATGCCGACCGCTCTTTACTGGATATTGGTTAGTCCGTCCTTTATTTCCTGTAAAGGACGAGTGTAGGATCCAGTGAAGTCCTTCCTTTGTTATGGCAGCTCGTGAGTAAGAGAAAGCGATGAGTCCTGCTTTCATTGCATTAGCTCACAGAACAATGGCTGTGCTTTGCTCGCGGTGATATAAGGGTAATCGACCCTTTCAGACTTATGGACTCCCGTGGTTTGTATGATTAGCATTCCACGCTGTAACTTGTCTACAGACCTAGTCCGCTTTACAATTGAAGGAAAACAGATTACTCACAGTTGGGACCCTCGGTATGTAAGAGATACGATATACCCGTTTTGAGAACAGTCTTACTTTGTTTACCGCACTATGTGTGTTGGCAGACATCGGATGGATAGTTCCCTTTTTCCTATAGAAAGCTGATTTGTGCGAACTTGGTGAGGATAATTGAAGAAAGGGCGCATCGTAATCCTACAGCTGGCCCTGCTGGGCAGGCTGTATAGAGCGTCCGGGGTCACTGGTTAGCCACCGAGACACCCGTGGAGGTAGCGTTGTTACCGCATGTTTTTTTAATTCACTGGGGTATTCCTCCTTATGTGCTGGCTTTGATTTTGTGGCACTGGACACGTTTAATTTCGGGTGTTTATAGGAGAAATAAGGTGAATAGGCAAGGCAACAGGTTATTGCTTTGTGTTCTTTTGCCGGTTTCATTTCTTTTCTTGTGGAGAAATTCACTTTTCTAATACACTGGCGAGGGTGCTAAATGGTTGCCTCCTCACCTCGAGGGAATAAAGTATCAATATAATAAATGACATTCTGTAATTTCTGACTTGGTAAATGGTGCAATGTATATAGTGACTTAAGTTTGGTTAATTGGATATATGTAATATTTTTTTTTGATGTTTTCTTGTATTTTTGTAGATAATAATTGATTGCTGCCCAAGTCCTGAGGAGGCCTAAACAATATAGGCTGAAACGCGTCGACTGTATTTTATGTTGGCATCACTAGAAAATAAAACTAAATCTAATAGTTGTTTAAGAGCCACAATCTGAAAGGGGAGTAGAAATGGCTATTTCTTCCCGGCTTCTTTTTGTTTAAATATTGTGATGACCAAGAGGAAGGAATTAGGTTGATAAATATGTGCTATACCTTTCCTTTGTTATAAATAATTGGGCACTGAAGAAAAAAAGTGTTTTCTGTATGTTGTATTTGTGTTTCGTTTTTATTGTAGATACTGTGTATAATGTAAAAAATGCTGGAACCTGTTGTGGAATCTGAATTATTCACAGGGTCGACAGTAGAGGGTGCTAGCGTGCACAGCAGAACGGAGCAGAACGGAGCGAAGCGGTAGCAGCTGAGACTGCGAGCAAGACGCCATCGCCGACGCCACTGCCATCCACATCTCAGCGGTCATGGTAAAGAACAGCCTCCCCTGGTGCAAGCTACAGGCAGTAACTGGCGTTAAGCCTGGGGGCCGCGGGGGCATCAGACAGCAGGCGGATACGGAGGAAGTGGTGAGGCAGCGAGACAAGGTGAGACTTGTTGCGCCAGCGTTTCGCTCTGCCCCCTGCCTCTTGTGTTTGCCATTAATCGGATAAAAACCCACGCCTGCAAGGGAGTGTCGGAGTGGACGGCGGGCTGCTACTACAGACTGTGGTGCCTTACAAGATATCTGCAAAACTGACTGGGGGTACGAGTCAATCCTCACCCCATATTATACTCGGCACTGGGAATGCCGGCCGCTCCATTGAATTAATTTTTTTATGGCAATATAGAATATTGATCATTGAATACTGAATACTGGTATACTGATACAGATCTTCTGAACTTTCTGAACTGAACTTGAAGAGTGTTGCTGCCTGTGGCCAGTAGAGCGCAGCAGAGAACTAAAAACAGTGAAGGAGAAATAGAGTAAAAACGAAAGCCTTGACAGACCAGGCTATTGATTACAGCTACAGCTGCAGCAGGCCCTCACGGGTGGGAGATTTTCGCACTGGCCTTATCATTGACTGTATTATTGGCAGCATTTTAAATGCATTTTGAACGCGTATAAACGCGTATAACAAGCATTTTATTCAAAAATTTTATTTCACGCATTTTACGCATTCTTATAAAGAATTATTAAATCGGACAAACATGCAACTAATGGAAACGCCCTCCTAACGAACTACTTAACAGCTGCGGCAGACTACTGGCAGACTAACAGCAGATTAACACCAGACTAACTGCATGTTAAATAGCTGACACAAGGGCCCCATCAGGTTTTACCATATACAATTGAATTCTGAATGAAGCCAGCTACTGTCATAAACCTGGAAAGGAAGTATTGCTCCTCCTGAGGATATTCTATTTTTGACCTGGAGTAATTACAAAAAGCCAGTAGTCACCCCGCCTCATATACTACACTCTGTAAACCACACCTCGCTAACCTCCCTGACGGCAGCTATTCCTATTCAGAGGGACAGACAGGCTTGGGAGGGGGAGTGGGAAATTGGAGCAGAAGTGGTAGAGTGGTAGAGGTGGAACAACGGGTACAGATACTGGGGGCCTCGACCTGACTAGTGCTGTGGAAGGCTTGGGAAGGCCTGGTATATATATATATAAACCTGCGACGAGCCACAATCACAAATCAGAAGGAAGCTAAGAAGGGAAACAAAAATAAAATCTTGAAGCCAGAGTTCTAAGAATACGCAAGAACACGCAAATCAGACTGATCTCTGACAGACCTTATTAAATAAACCTGAAAGAATGAGATCTGGAAAAGTGCGGCACAACATAAGTGCAAGGTCAAAAAAAGACGAAGAAGACAGGAACAAGGGCACACAAAAGTCAAGCAGAAAAAGGAAGAGGATGGCACAACAAAGAGAGAGACTAGTGTCGGCACCTGAGCTAACAACCCCAAGTTCAAAACAAAGTAATATTGGGATCCAAAAATGTTTCTATCTAAAGGACCCCATGACGTCAATTTACGGCCAAACAAAGGAAGAAGCCCTCCAACCTAGCCCAATTACACCGGTGCCAAGTGTTAAAGAGAATGCTCAGTTACAAACAAATAGCATGAAGGAGAAGAAAAAAGATTCACAGGACTTTCTTAGTGAGAGTAGTCCAACAAGCAACCCAATAGACCAGCAACAAATCTCTCGGACTTTCGCCAAGCAAAATAGTAACACTGGCAAGTCCATTATGGTAATAGCCCAAATAAATAAGAATGTCTCTCAAACTCCTGAAGCAGATAAGGAAATAAAGACAAAGGACAAAGTGAAAGAAGCAACAATGGGGAATAATTTGGCGGCCGGGCAAAATGCCGCACAGGATGACTCTTGGCCATCCTCCTTCTCCTTACCTGACGACATAATCTTGGACAGACAAACAGGAACGGAAAAAAACACCCAATCCCAGTTAGAAGCATCCCAAAAGATCATCCAAGGTCCGCACGATAATTATAGATCACAAGAACACCAGAAAAATGGACCAGGTGGTAATGGAAGGCTGGAATCTACACCATTGCATTCAAGTGTCAACCCCCACGAAGGGGACAAAGACCAAAATAAAACTAAAGGATGGTCTAAAAACAATTTAAACCAGGAATCTCCTATTATGATATCCTCTATGAGTAGGGCAGATGAAGAATCAGATGTACAGGAAACACCGTACAAAGAAGAAGATAAGACCCCATGGAGTAAAACATTATTAAACACCTTAGACCAGGCAATTAAAGCACTGAACTTCCAGTCAGATAAAATGGATGTTCAGATCGACTTAATAAATCTAATTGCAGGTCATATTTCAGGTATAAATACCAGGCTGGACCACATGGCAACCCTGCTTCTAGGGAGGGTTGATAGGGGATTCCACAAAGAGACAATCCAGCCAAGCTGTGTATGTGGCAAACTAGTGGATAATATGTCAAACTTACCAGTAATATTAAATGACATTCTAAGGGCGGTTCAATCATCAGTGAATACAAAACATAACATCGAAACTACGAGCAATTCTGTGGCAATAAAACCTGACGTTGATATTGGGAGCAATCACATAGCAAGAGACACTACCCAAAACAACTACGTAGAGGAAGAGACAAGCAAGCTAAGTAAAGAAAAATCTGATAATGAAGCAGGTCAAACAGAGGACGAACAACGCGCAACAATCCATACTAAAGTCAAGTTAACAAAAAGACAAAGAAAGCGCGCTAGGAAAGGGAGGGCACAACTTAAATTCCAACCTCCAACAGTCATTCATACGTACCCCATCTTTCACCATACCACCACAAAGAAAGAGAAACCAGCTTCTGAAGAAACTCTTCCAAAGCATATAGGCATGTCCCCAGAACAACCAACCCAGTCAAGTGCAGCGAGTGGGAATAGTCGGATTACAGAATCACCAATCCTCTCAACCTCCACAAAACCAAAACACACACAAGGGATTATACAATTGATTAGCCAGAAAAAGAAACAAAAAAAAATCCCACGAACTCAGGATAAAGATAGGACTCAAGATGAGATTGATGGAAGGGTCTTAAACCAAGAGGCCTGTATAAACCAGATTGTAACGATTCACCAGACAGACGAAATACAAATACCCCAGCTCAAACCAGCAGATCAAGACATAAGGTCCCAAAATGACCCAACTAAAGTGGATACTAAACAAAATATAATAGACAAAACCAACCAAAATCAATCCATAAAAAGAGCAGATGAAAAGGAAAACATAAGAACACCAATAAAAATTATTTCAAACGAAGAGGGACGAATCTGCAGTATCCTTGGAGCAAATAAACAAATAACGTGTACCCATATACTCCAAAATACGAATATTGACAAAAACACGGACAGGATTAATGAACTCATTACCCACCCAAAAAAAAAAGCGTGCAATTCATACGAAGAAATAACAATAAAAACTCTGAGTCAAGGGAGAAGAATAAAAGTAAAAGATGAAACAACACAAAATACAAAACCAGAAGAAGAAAAATATGCAAAATTGAGCTCAGAAACACAAGCAGAAACAAATAATAATCTGGTATTCATACCTGAATACCAGACAACAGGGCGCCAAGACTTCTTGAATAGAGGTAATATACTGCGGCTTCTAAGAGAAATCCCAGAACTGGACGATATAGCATCCCAAGATCTTCTGTCCGTAGAATTTAAGCACACAAAAAATATTTTAGAGGTAGAAGAATCCTTAACCACCTGGTCATCCAAGGACATAGTTGACAGAATATTTGCAATGAGTACGTCCTTTGAAGCCTGGGGCATAGCACTGAGGCGGGACGAACGGAAAAAATATCCATTTCCACTTCTAAAAAACATAGGCCTGGGTAAAAGGAAAATGGAAGAGGGGAACTCCCAAAAAACATGCTTAAAGGGAGCTCGTTCAGTAACTCCGCAAAGAATATTACAAAATATAAGGAGACACGAAAATGCAATGGTGCAAGGAGGTGCTCAGGAACAAATTACCGATTGGTCGTGGGTGGCATCGGCATTGAGCAATAAATGTTCCTAACATGTCCAGTGATTTAAAAGAAGATTCAATACTACATCCACTGATAACAGTCAGTAACCAAAAGGAATTCACTGCGGCAAACCCCCACATGATCAGCCTCTGTTCCTGGAATATTCATGGTTTTAATAGTATGGGGCACGACCATGAAACCGCAAACTTCTTGGGTCAACACGACTTAATATTGCTACTAGAAACCTGGAACCTGCGCCAAGCCTCCATCCCGGGTTATGTCGAGTTTCACGTCCTTGCCGAAAAACGTTCTAAATTTGGTCATCCTAGAGGAGGCTTATCAACGTATATCGCCCAACAATATAGATGGCAATCGAAAGAATTGGACACTGTGGGAAACTGGATACAAGCAATAAAACTTACGGAGAAGTTGGACTCCGGTTCAGGTATTGGCAATCTTTTAGTACTTAACGTTTATGTACACCCGGAAAAGAAAGAGAAAAATGAAAAACTGATAACACTACTAACCTTGATCAGGGCTTTGCAAAGCACTCATGAGTCGCACTCCATGATTATCTCAGGGGACTTTAATAGCAATCTAACAAAAGATGACAAAATAACTCAAGCTCTCGGAAAACTGGGCCTTTCTATCCTGAACAAGAAAGATAGTGTGGACAGTGGCATACCTATAACTTTTGTAAGCGGTAATCGAAAGTCAACAATAGACTTCACAATAATGAGCAACAGCTTGATATCGATGGTGAGCTCATTTTCGGTGGAGCAACGTGTGGAAAGCGATCATCTTCCTCTAATTACCAAAATAAATATGTTGGTCAGCAAGACGGAAAAACAAAACACCGTCATCGAGTATACTGAAAAATTCAAGCTACGTAAACTGAAATGGGGAGGTAAGGATATAAAACCAACAATGGATAAATTAAAAAATGAACTGCTCAGACTAACATCGGACGAAAAAGAAAATCTGGTAAAAACATGGGAACATGTATGTGAAGCAGTAACAAGAAATCCCCCAAATACAAATCAGAATTCGAGAAGACTCAATAATGGGAAACAGCCTTGGTATAACATCACCTTGAGAGAGGAAAAAAGAAAAATCGCACGAGAAGTCCGCAAGCAGGTATTATTGATAAAAAGTGGAATAAAACCAGATAAGTCAAAACTGAAAGTCATGCGGAAAAAATATAAGATCATGCTGAGTAGCGCAAAAACATTGTACCAAGAGGAAATATGGACAAAATTACTAATTGCCGGGAAACACAATAATGCCAGAACATTTTGGGGTATTATTAATAAACTGACAAAGGGGAATACCCTAACACAGGAGGCTGGCATAGGAGAAAGCAAGTGGACTCAGCACGTAAAAAACATGTTTTTCGACAGGATGGATGGTCAAAACTGGCCCTGTAAATCAGAGTGCAAATCCTGCATTAGAAAATCCGAACATGCGGAAACTATCTTAGGAACAGGACATCATCCACCAGAAGTAAGTCTGAAGCTAACTTTAGGTTGTGGAAATGGGAACAAAGGGAAACTTGAAAACATACTTGTTGGTAAACCAGAAAAATTAGTAAACATCGTGCCTGAAACCCTAGTAACAACAGATCAGCTGAAAGTTAAAATAAACCGCCTGAAAAAAGAGGGTGCAGCGGGCCCTAACGGGCTTCCAAACTCTATCTTCAAACATTCACCTGAATTCTGGGCAGAATACTTGACACCATTCTTTAATTCAATTTACAACCAGAATAAACTGCCAAGATCCTGGAACGGGAGTATAATCCACCCCATTTTCAAACAAGGTGACCATAATGAGCCAGGAAACTATAGGCTAATTTCGCTGATGGATGTTGAGGCAAAATTATATGGGTCATGCTTACTATCACTTCTCCAAGACTGGATGGAAGACACGAATATAATACCCATGTTTCAAACTGGCTTCCGGCAAAGGACCGGCACACTAACAAACTTGATAACCCTGGCTCTCCTAAAGGAAAAAGCTGAAAAAAGGAAGACGAGACTGTACGCTTGCTTTATAGACCTGCGAGCAGCCTTTGACAGAGTGAACAGGACCCGCCTATGGGAAAAATTAAGATCATGGGGTATCCCGAAGAAGCTACTGGAGGCTATTATAGCCTTGTATAGTAACACCTGGGCTAGAGTAAAATTGGGAGACGGTAGCAGCGTAACGGCCGAAATTAGAACACAACAAGGCTTAAAACAAGGCTGTGTACTGGCCCCAAGTTTATTCAACCTCTACATGGCAGACATTGTCAGTCACATGGAGGTCGGGGAATGCCATCCACCCTATTTGTCAAACATTCCTATCCCCTTCCTGCAGTATGCGGATGACATTGTCGTTCTGAGTCAAACGCCAATAGGCTTGCAAAGGTCGATTAACAACCTGGTAACCTATTTGGAACACGAATGTTTGGAACTGAATAAAGACAAAACCAAAGTGGTCCGCATCGTGGATCCAAAAAAGCCAACATTCAAATGGTACGCAAATAGTACCCCAATAAAGGAGGAAACATCATACAAGTACCTAGGTCTGAAGTTGGGGCGAGGACAAACTAACAAAGAACACAAAACCGATCTAAAAGCTAAAGCACAGTCCCTGATTTACGCATATCAGCAACTACAAAAAAACTAAGTTGTCCAAATTACACACATCTGCTGAAAGTGCTAAAAGCACAAACCCTACCCACTTTATCATATGCATTGGCCACCTGGTGTGGCAAAGAAGCAGGGCTGTTAAACAGCTTACAAACAAAGGTATACAAGGCAGTCCTAAACCTCCCAAAATCGTCAGCACCGGCGCAGGTTCGTCTAGAATTTGGTCTTCTGAATCAGAAGTTTCGCAGTATGGGAACCTTTGTAAAACTCTGTCATAAAACACGAATGTCAGAAGACGGCTCATTGGACAACCTGTGCTGGAAAGAAATCGATACCCAGCAGAAACTGCACGTGCCGAACAGTTGGGGAGGTTTCCTGACCCAATCCCTGAACTGTATAGGAATTGAAGAAATTTGGGACACGAGGCCAGATAGATATACTTTTGACAAAATAGTAAACAAAGCGGTCAAATGGGAATCTTATCTGGAAGACAAAACAAGTACCGCAAAACGACGACACGGGTTGACTGTGATAAACTCATATTCCGGGTTAAAGCCACAGACCTATCTGGAAAGCCACTTCAATAGTTCCCTAAAACAAAGATATATAAAACATCGACTAGGCTTACAGTTTTCAAAGAATTTGTTACCATCCTGGAAAAATTGTCACACTGACCCTCATTGTCGTCTATGTGGATATCAGAATGAAACATTAACCCACTTATTATGTGTTTGCCAGGTGCTTAAGGATTTGAGGAGACGGCTTTTGAAGAACATTTTTAACAAATTGAGCATTCGAACATGTAGGCAAGCTGTAATTCGATGGCTAGATGGATCATCTCCTATGTTGGCCTGCAGGGGGGTTAAATACATGATGAAAGCCCAATCCCTCTTACAGCAAGCTGAACAGGGAATCATAGTATCAAATTGAAATACATATTTATTTTTCATATGGCTAACAGTCTCTAATAGTTAACATTATATAAGTGTTTTATGTTCTATGATGATCAAAATGCATTTTGTAATAATTTTTAATAATTTTATACAATAAAAATTGACTTGACTTGTATAAAGATTCAAAAATTATATATATATAAAAAACAAATGTAGGTAGAAAGCAGAAAGGAATTAAGAAGAAAAACTTATGTTTTCTACAAAAAAACTGACTGACTAAAAGCAGTTGAAAGAAACATAATTGTGTTTGATTTTCTTCTTTTGTTGAGTTGAATGGATAGTGATTGGATGAACCATGAGAGATTATTGGTTCGATTAGTTCTACAAATATTGGCTAAAATTGAAGACAGTTAATTCATGGTATCTGTCTGAGCAACTAGACGTAGAGAATTGGTACCATTGGCACCACTATATATAAGTTCAGCCTGTGTTGCAAACACAGGATTGAGGCAGCCAGGTGACAGCGCAATTAATAAATCCAACATAGCTAAAGAGGTTAAAATGGCTTTAATCTTTCTTGATTCTTGAGTGTCTGCTTATGTCTGTCTGTTTGCCTGTGGGAGGTAGTGTGAAGAAAAAAGTGAGATAGAGGGGAGGGTGGGGGGCAGATTCGAGACACTCTTGGGAGGAATGCTTTGTGTGTGGAATGCTTTGTGTTTGTGTGTGTGTGTGAGCGCGCACTCTAGTATATATAGTATTGTGCCAAACAACACCAAATAACAGTATGGAAACTTCAAATATTATAAAACAAGGAAATGTTAAAACATCACAGCGTTTGGCTTTCGTTAGGAGTTAACCTATTGTGTGTATAGAAACGCAGTTCTTGTGTGTTTTGGTACGTGCTACAGCCAATACTTAAGTCAATAAGTAACAGTATGTCTTGCTCTTAGTCCCGCCCCTGGCCCCGCCCACTTGCCCCATTTAAATGAGTACCTGCAGTATTTTTTTTTCCATTGAAAGCACTGGGTATGTGTAGCCCCTGAGTGTCACAAGATGGAGCCAGTTTGTAGACACTCTTGCCAGACGTGAAGTACATTTGACATTTCGCGGTGACCACAGCTCACCTCTAACTCATTTCACGTGCACTTTGGGATGAAAGAAGCCTGCGTGCGCTTCTTGCTTGTGGCCGAAGGAGTTGCTTTGTCTCCTTTGGTTTTCGGCGGTATCTTATGCTGCACTGATGTGAGTGGGGTTAAAGAAATGATCATGTAATGAATTAAGCTCGAGCGCCAGTGCGGCACTGTGACGCGCACTCGTGTTGACATGCATTTGTGCACCTGTTTGTGCCGGTTGAAATATTTCAGTTGTTCAAATATCGGAGCACACGTGAATGCTGTCGATTTTGTGGTGCAGGTGTGACACTTTCTGCTGGTGCAGGCCCAGTAAGACCTCTGTGTCACACACAATTCATGTACTTACAGTGTATGTTCTGCACTTACGCACAGGTGGTGTTGGCTGTAGCTACATTAAGATACGCAGAATATTAGGGACACGAGGGTACCCCATGCTAGTCCTTCCCAGAGTTGCTTCTTGGGGGATGTATTGTGTTTATGTGGTGTTGGATTTTGTAGTATGTGAATACACATTTCAGTACACAAAGTACAAAACAGTGTGCTGGTGTGCCTGCTCACAGCTATGAGTGCCGTAGGGTGGCAATGCATAGTAAATGGATAGGTATACAAAGGCGAAGCTTGGCCAAAGGTTTGAATGTATGGTTGACATATATTCACTGAAGCAAAGGCTGTATATTTGTAGCAGAAAATGTATTGCTATATTCTCCTACGTGTTACAGTGTCAATCCATTTCACTGCACTAATTACTGCTCACCCTCGGAGTTTACCACAGACTAGCTGGGCTGTGGGCTGTGTGCACGTGGTGTGAGGTGAGATAGAAATTGCCCATAAGTTGTTTACTGTCCATTTGCACATTGAGCACTTACTGTCAAGAGTTTGTGCTCTGGGGCTATTTGACACTGATTCTCCAGGAAGAGATGTGCACTGAGTGCACACCGCAGTACTTCACGATTCTGTGCACACTGAGCCACACTCCCACAGACTTAGCGAGTCCTGATGACTTAGTGATACCCACTGCTGCTCCTTTAATGCTGCTTCAATTCTGTACTGCGGACCCTGGGGTGGACCTACCTTGCACTTACTCATATATCCATGTCTTCCTAATCGTCTTCCTTCACTTCCTGCAACCAATGCCTCCTTGAGTTGCCAGGTCGGAAATTTCTATATTCATTTAAAATGCAATAGGTCCTGCATTTTTCCCACATAGGCGAAACCGATGCATTACCAATGCTTGTTTGAGTTAGAGCTGCACATAAGTAAATGAGCACTAGCCACCAATGTCCACTGAAACAGGAGTGGGAAATTTGTGGGCAGAAAAGAAAAAGCGAACGCTGGTGTACGTGGGCCATGCTTGAACTTGCACCAAAGTGGAGGCCTACTTGTGCCCCGAGAGCACTAGAGTGTGCACACTTCAAAATCAGGTCAAGTTCAGGGAGACAAAGCGCTCACCGCGCAGTGTAAACACAAGCATTTCGTAGACCAATCCGAACACGAGCCAAGAGGTCAAATAGAAATAGTGCGCTGCAACTAGCATTGAGCGGCAGGAAAGAAAGAGTACATGAAATAGGGTCAGTTGCAAAGGGAGGGAACCAAGTACACAAAAGAGGAACAAATTGAATCAATGAAAAGCTAGTCTTTTACAAAGTCACACAAAATAACAAATGGAAAGCAAGGGTGTGCCAAAAGCTAACACAGAGTGTTGGACAGGCCACATGAAGGGCTCGCTCCCTCCCCGCAGGACAGGGCCCGGGCCACCGTCAGCACCATTGCCCGGCCCAGCCGCCATCTTGGACACGGCACCACGCGGCCGCGCGGCCTCAGCCCGACCCCAACCCTGGGCCTGGCCAGGCCCCGACATCCCGGCACCACCCTCCACCCAGGAGGTGAACGGACCACTTGGCAGGTCAATGGGAGTAAGAAGTGTCGATGGCTCTCCCCCGCCAGGTGCCGAGCACCCCCAGCCTCCTCGGGCGCTGGCTCCACCCCCCTGCTGGGTGTCTGGACTCCCTCATCCCAGACCTCCCGACCTCCAAGAGCGAGGGTCCGGACATCAAAGGGCGCCAGACCTATAACTGAGGCCGCCCCAGGACAGGAAGGCAGTTGTATCCTGGAGTCGAGAGACACCGCGACGAACTCATCCTTGACGGACTGCTGGCGCTGCCACAGCCCTGCCTTGTGAACTATTGTCCTGCCTGCTGGCGCTGCCGCGGCCCTCTGCAACCTTCATCCTCGTGGGACCTGCTGGCGCTGCCGCGGCCCATTGTAACCTTCATCCTCGTGGGACCTGCTGGCGCTGCCGCGGCCCGTTGCAACCTGCATTCTCGTGGGACCTGCTGGCGCTGCCGCGGCCCGTTGTAACCTTCATCCTCGTTGGGACCTGCTGGCGCTGCCGCGGCCCGTTGTCACCTACGACCTCTGCGGGACCTGCCGGCGCTGCCGCGGTCTGACCCATCCGAACACCGAGCTCGAGGATTGTGAGCTATCACCGTTACCCCTCCGTACCCGTGGGTACCAAGACTGTCCCGCTACCCCCTTCCCTTACTAGAGACTAGAATTGAGAGGATCATCGTGTCCTGATCGCCTTGTATCGTACCACTCTACTACCAGAAGTGCCTATAAAAGGTGTTACCCTGATCTTTGTGTGGTGTCCATCTGTGGGGGGGAAGTTACCTGTCTGTGCGATCACTGTGCTCGGCCGACCCTCCAGGTCCCCGTCTAACATTGGTGGCTAGCGGCGCGATCCGAACCAACGCGTACCGTACAGACAGTAACTCACCCTACGACTAAAACCACAATGACGACCAAAGAGAGCGGATCGGCGGAGAAGTTCCAGATGGAAAAGCTGGAAGAATACAACCACCGAGAGCTCAAACAATTTTGCATGGACTTAGGCATTGCTACCACCGGGCTAAGCACAAAAGAAGACTTCAAAAACGCCCTAGAGGCCTGGACAGAGACAAATACCGCAACCCCCCCGGACCCCGCAGCCCCGGAAGTCAACACCACCCGGACGGAGGAACGGAGAACAGGCCCTTCCCGTGAAGAGATCCAAGAGCGGGAAAAAAATAGATTACACAAGTTAGACTTGGCACGACTCAGATTAGACGGAGAATTGAAACTGGCGGAACAAAAAATAAACTTAGAACACTTACGGCTCAGAGAAGAGCGAGAGGAAAAACAGAGACAGAGAGACCTCGAAGAAAAAAGACTGGCATACGAGCACGAGTGCAAACTAGCGGAGATAGAAATACGCAAACTGAACAAAAACCTAGGGGTGCCCGAGCAACCGCACTCCCCGAGTCCTACCGAGCAGAAGGTCCACATCCCCAAGGATGTGGTCCGAGAATATCACCGGAACGACGACATACAGCAGTGGTTCAAGGCCTATGAGATTGCCATGACCGCCCACCGGGTCGCTCGAAGTGACTGGGGAGCCGGTCTATGGGGGAGATTCGTCAACGAGGGTCGTGATGCCCTGCTGCAGCTTCCGGACCATCAAATGACGTCCTATGACCACATGAAGGCCGCCCTCCTCAGTCGATATGGGCTTACACCCGAAATGTACCGCCAGAGGTTCCGCAACTGCACCCGGATCCCAGGTACAACGTGGTTGGAATACGTGAACTATTTCAGCCGAGCCTTCGAGGGGTGGATCAAGGGTAACAACGTAACCACTTACGAACAACTCTTCAATCTCATTGTGTGGGAGCACCTCTCCAACAACTGCTTCGTCGAGCTCAGGCAGCACCTCCTCGACAGTAAATTGACTGAACCCGGGCAGCTCGCCGCCGAGGCTGACCGGTGGGAGAGCACCCGAGTGGCCCGGAGTGGGCCGAATGAGCAGAACAGAACCAACCAAGGTCATCATTGTCCCCGAGGAGGAGGAGGAGGCCCGGCCGGGGCAGAGACGCCGTCCCGGCCGCGCCCACTAACGCCACCCCGGCCCCAGCAGGCCAGGGAAACCCCCCGATGCGCCCGGGGTTCCGAGCTAACGTGACGTGTCATCGATGCCAGCGAGTCGGCCACTATGCCAGTGACCCGACCTGCCCGAAGAACCAGGTCCCCGGGCCCCGCCAGATGGCGGCCGCCGCCCAGGGAGAAGAACAAGTCTCCGAAGACACGGAGACCTATGAGTCGGAGCAGTTCGAGTGGGAACCCGCCGCCATGACCCTGGCATGCCTGGGAGGAAGAGACATGGTCCCGCGGACTCCCCTGCCCGCCAACACTCGGAAGTACAGCCAATGGGTGAGCATCAATGGGCGCAAGGCCGAGGCCCTGCGTGACACCGGGGCCAGTGTGACGGCCGTCCGTTGTCACCTGGTGACCCCAGAACAAATCCTACCAAACGTACTTTGCCCCGTCCGATCGGCAGATAACTCGGAGAGCCTGTGTCGGATGGCCTGCGTCCCCTTCGAATGGGGAGGAGTGTCCGGCATGCTGAAAGTAACTGTCCGCGACGATGCCCCCGTGGACTGCCTCCTGGGGAACGATCTCGAGAGCTCCCCGTGGGCCGCTGTAGAAAGAAGACAGCATCTGGGGATGTTGGGTCTCCCGGACTGGGCGTGCGTAACCACCCGGTCCATGGCCACCCGCACCATCCCTAGACCAGAAGAACCAGAATGGGCAGCACCTCCGCCCTCGATCACTCCAGAAGGAGACTTCCTCCAGACCGACCACCCGGACCCCACCACAGAGGGGTCCACACAGCCCCCTGAGCTTCCCGACCTGGCTCAGTGGCGTCAAGAAGGGGGGCCCACCCAGGAACAATTCCGGCAGGAGCAAAAGACCTGCCCCTCCCTCGAGGGATTGCGACAGCAAGCGCTCGCCCAGAGCCAAGGAGACACCACCGGGGCCCACTGGGTTTATTGGGACAATGATCTCTTGTACAGCGAGCAGAAAATCGCAGAACTGGGGGCCGGGCGAGTGCTGGTGGTGCCCCTCCACTTCAGAGACTTCCTGTTGAACCTAGCCCATGATGTCCCCCTGGCCGGGCACCTGGGCCAAGACAAGACCTACCACCGCCTGGTGACTCACTTTTTTTGGCCCAAAATGAGAAATGACGTCTCCAACCATTGCCGGTCCTGCCCGACCTGCCAGGCCAGCAGGAAGAGCGGCCGCAAACTCAAGGCACCCCTACAACCATTCCCCGTGGTGACCACCCCGTTCGAAAGGGTGGGAATAGACATTGTGGGGCCCCTGGACCCCCGAACAGCACAGGGGCATCGCTTCATCCTGGTCCTGGTGGACCACGCCACCCGCTATCCTGAGGCGGTCCTCCTCCGTACTATAACAGCCCCAGTAGTGGGTCGAGCCTTGATGGGGATCTTCTCTCGAGTGGGCTTCCCCCGGGAAGTCGTCAGCGACAGGGGTACGAACTTTATTTCAAAGTATATGAAATCCCTCTGGCAGCAGTGCGGAGTCACTTACCGCTTCACCACCCCCTATCACCCCCAGGGGAACGGACTGGTCGAGCGGTTCAACCCCACCCTCAAGGGGATGATCATGGGGCTGGAAGAACCCCTACGCCGCCAGTGGGACGTGCTACTACCGTGCCTTCTCTTCGCCTACCGTGAAGTCCCCCAGAAGTGACACCAACAAAAACCAACAGAGAGTCTACAGACACTAACAAAGTACCCAACTACAAATACACAATATTACAGAGAACTATCGTGGAATGAGTTCCCATCAGTACACCATCGAGACCGCCCTTCATCATCTGGGATCTCTTTCGACACTAGTGCCTGCTGCTGTTAGAGGTGAAAAAACCTGCACTGGCCTGATGACAAGCCATGTACCAGGAAAAACCACAGCAGTTGTATTTGATGTGAGGAAGGCGTGTCTAGTGGAATACTGAATAGCAGTGCAGTGAAAAGGTGTGGGTGAAAAAGAAAGAATAAGAAAAGGAGTTCTAAAATTAGGTAGTGTTCAGGGACAACAAATTTAATAACCACCGTCACACTCCTAAATCAATAAAAACAGTGCAAATAAATGGCGTAACAAATAACCACTTAGTAGTTGTATAAGGTCGACATGTTTCTGCAGTCTAAAAGAGTCTCGAGATCTCGTGCTGCTTCCTCAGGACCAAGAAATGCTACTGCTAGATAAAAATTAATAAACCATATCACCTGAATAGTGTAGGTAACTGTGTAACCATCTTCCCATCCTAAATATAAGAAGAAAACGTGTAAGTATACAAAAAGTAACTGAGTACTGTGTGAGGTATATACATAGCATGCAATTTACGCATACACAGACATGTAGAACCAGTCACAAAAACTTGTTGACCGGCACAGGGGCTGTATCAATCAGTCCCCACTCTAACAATAGAGTATCTTAAAGAAGGTTCACTCACCCACTCAATGGGAAGGAAAAACCCCACCTCACCTGGCGCGAGCTCAGGTAGATGGATGCACCGCACTATAAGGAAGATAACATAGATAATCATTATTGTAAATAACACCTGCTGGTACTCCCGGGCAAACTGGCTCAAGCGTATGCCACATCTAGCACCAAACAACGCAACCCAAGCAGTCAACAATCTGGCCAGTTACCTATCAGTGTTACCACGAGTGTATTCCCAGGAGCTGTAAGAATCCACAGCCTCCCCTTCAGATTAAAGCATATTTTTAAATTATGCACAGGTAGCTCGTGATAGCACTCATCTCTAATGCTGCACCTAACAACAAAAGCCATAATCCCCATAGGTCTAAGGGCAGAGATGCTTCAATATAAAGGCATATGTAGAGGCTACAAACGCTCGTTTCTGTTCACAACCATCTATGTGAACCATCTGTGAGATTACGCTCCCAGGTACAATCACTCACGTTGCGCACCCAGTTCGCCTAATTCCCTTGCTCCCATGACACATCCCAGCCAGAAAAACGACTGAAGGCAAGACCGCTCACCTGTCCGTCGGTACACCGGTCGTCCCTCCGAGCTCGATCTGGGGGAGGAACCGACTCGGTGTACCGGGAAGTCTAAAAGTAAACAAACTGCTTCCGCGTAAGGCTGGGGGCGTGTCAAGGCGTCCGCGATGACATCACCCGCAGCGTGATGCGCGCTATGCCTGCATGGGAAATGTAGTTCCACACCCATTTTAGAGGCATAATACCAAGTTCGAATCCCGGCCGGGATCCCTATTACACCAGAGTATGAACGTGTTAATAAATTGTAATAATGTGGTCATGTTAGCCCAACATACAGCGCTAACATTGTAAAAGCGCAGTCTACCATCCATAATGTGAATAAATACTGATACTGAGGTCATGTTAGCCCAATCATGAGTGCTGATGTTAACAAAGAGTGACGACGCAATCTTCCATGAATAGCTATATTAGCCCAACGTTTCAACGCTAATATTATAAAACCCCAGTCTGCCATCATTAACATTATTATGCTAATAGATACTGGTAATGTAGTCATATTAGCCCAAGTTGAATGGTGATGTCGTCAAGTAGTGAATCTGCCATCCTTGGTTAAAGGAGAAGGGCATGTCATCCCCACAGCGGATGCAACCCATCACATCCCAACACCAGGCTCAGCTTATCAGGACTGCATCACTACAATTGTAGAGAGTGTGCAGGTGAGACCAATGAGTCTAGGAGCAATGAGTGAAGCAACTGATCTACTATCACACCTTGGATTTCATGATACTAGATGCTAAATGTACTCCAGGTTGGGATGCCCCGCAACATTTGTTGCAGAGTAATTTGGAGAATAGTTCAAAAGTGTGTGTCAGATGACGCCTGCACACAGGCTCACTAATCCTTTAGTGCCAGAA
The DNA here is from genome assembly GCF_964261635.1 of Lissotriton helveticus. Taxonomy (NCBI): domain Eukaryota; kingdom Metazoa; phylum Chordata; class Amphibia; order Caudata; family Salamandridae; genus Lissotriton; species Lissotriton helveticus. Next base: position 1,764,484,335 of record NC_136068.1, read on the forward strand.
CATACTCCAAACGAGCCCAACTAGGTTCATAAAAATGTGTGTTGATCAAGCTCTGAGGTATGTGAAAGGATGCCTCCTGTCTATAACGACATCCACGGTATTTCATCGTTTAATCCACATACATCACTACGAAGCCTATAGACCCATTTCTGTTCGCACTTAAAGAGGAATTTAGAAGTGTCAGTGACAGTGGGAGGTATCCATGGTTGATCCAAAACAGTCCACGAGATGTCAGTGGGCTGGTGACCAACTTGTAAGAAGTGGTTAGTCAATTTCGTAGCTAGCTTACCACAACGGATTGAACTCTTGTGCTCAGAAATTCTGATTTTAATTTTTCTGGTGGTCATCCCCACGTAATTCAGCTTGCAGGGGCATGTTATCAAGTAAATTAGATTCATGCTATTGCAATTGGTGAACCTCTTCAACTGCCAAGGTCTGTCGGTGCCAATGTCTACAGTGAGAGTTTTCTTGGTTTGCGGACAAGCCGCGCAGCTCCCACAAGGATAGTGTCCATTAACTGCTGGTAAGTCCCATAGGGTGCCAACCGGTCGGGGAATTGCTGTTTTAGGTCTAGTATGAACCAGCTGGTCTCTCAAATTACGGCCCCTCTTAAAGGCAAACAGGGGGGGCGGTATTGTGTCCGTTCCGGTGTTTAGGATCTTCCAATGCTTGGACACAATGTTTTTGATTTTATTGGACAGGGTACTGTATGTGTTCACACAGGTGATCCTCTCCTGTTGTACTTTCTCGGGTGGTATTTCTAACAGGCTTTCCCTGTTGTTGTTGGATGCCCGTTTCCTAGCCCGACTGATGAGATGTTTAGGATATTTCTTTTCCTGGAGATGGACTTCTAGTGTATGAGAGTGTTCCCGAAAAGCTACCCTGGTCGAACAATTCCTCTGGATACGGAGAAATTGCCCGAAGGGTAAATTGTCCCTTAGTGATTTTGGGTGGAAACTCTCATAATTGAGCAAGGAATTCCTTGCCATAGGTTTCCGATATAATTCGGATTGTAGGCCTCCTTGTGATGCAGAAATTAGCAAATCCAAAAATGGCAATTGATGTCTGTGACACTCCATCGTGAATTTAAGGAATGGATTCCTTTCGTTCAGCCATGTGTGGAAGAGGCGGAGGTCGTCTACCGTACCCCGCCATACGACAAAGATGTCATCGATGTACCTCTTCCATACTCGCAGACACTGAAGATGGGGATTAGTGTCTGCGAGTACGTGTGTCTGTTCAAAAGTATGGACATACAGGTTAGCGAGACTGGGAGCAAAAACACTTCCCATGCTCGTCCCGCTAACCTGCAAATAGATGGACTCCTCATACTCGAAAAAATTCTCAGTCATGGCCAGAGTTGCCAAAGTCATGATAAAGCTGACTGGAGTGATAGAATTCAAGTCTCTATTGGTCAAAAGACCTTCAATAGCTTCCAGTGTCTCTGCTTGGGGAATAGATGTATACAAACTCTCTACATCAAAAGACACTAAGAGGTCAAGATCAGTGTTGAACTCAATGTCTGGCAAGATCCTCAGGACATCATTAGTGTCCTTAAGGAAAGTAGGCATTTCTCGCACAATGGGCTGCAAGAAGACATCTACAAACGTAGACAGAGGTTCCAACAGCGAACCAATGCCCGAGATAATGGGTCTTCCTGGAGGGGGGCGTTGTGTCTTGTGAACTTTAGGCAATGTATAAAAGTACGGCATCTTGGGGTTGGTAGTGCGGAGGTATTCTGATTCCTTCTGTGTGATCCACCCTTCAGCTAGGCCTTCCTCGACTATGTGGCCTATGACAATTGCCCCACCCTTGTCCGTGGTCATCAAACCAGCGGACAAGGGTGGGGCAATTGTCCTCATGGATACAGACATATACCGTGATGAAAGCATGCGCCAATTGAATAATACCAGGGCGTATCGCAAATTGGATTGTGACCCCACTGAGAGACTCACTGTGGTCATAGGCCACATAGTCGAGGAAGGCCTAGCTGAAGGGTGGATCACACAGAAGGAATCAGAATACCTCCGCACTACCAACCCCAAGATGCCGTACTTTTATACATTGCCTAAAGTTCACAAGACACAACGCCCCCCTCCAGGAAGACCCATTATCTCGGGCATTGGTTCGCTGTTGGAACCTCTGTCTACGTTTGTAGATGTCTTCTTGCAGCCCATTGTGCGAGAAATGCCTACTTTCCTTAAGGACACTAATGATGTCCTGAGGATCTTGCCAGACATTGAGTTCAACACTGATCTTGACCTCTTAGTGTCTTTTGATGTAGAGAGTTTGTATACATCTATTCCCCAAGCAGAGACACTGGAAGCTATTGAAGGTCTTTTGACCAATAGAGACTTGAATTCTATCACTCCAGTCAGCTTTATCATGACTTTGGCAACTCTGGCCATGACTGAGAATTTTTTCGAGTATGAGGAGTCCATCTATTTGCAGGTTAGCGGGACGAGCATGGGAAGTGTTTTTGCTCCCAGTCTCGCTAACCTGTATGTCCATACTTTTGAACAGACACACGTACTCGCAGACACTAATCCCCATCTTCAGTGTCTGCGAGTATGGAAGAGGTACATCGATGACATCTTTGTCGTATGGCGGGGTACGGTAGACGACCTCCGCCTCTTCCACACATGGCTGAACGAAAGGAATCCATTCCTTAAATTCACGATGGAGTGTCACAGACATCAATTGCCATTTTTGGATTTGCTAATTTCTGCATCACAAGGAGGCCTACAATCCGAATTATATCGGAAACCTATGGCAAGGAATTCCTTGCTCAATTATGAGAGTTTCCACCCAAAATCACTAAGGGACAATTTACCCTTCGGGCAATTTCTCCGTATCCAGAGGAATTGTTCGACCAGGGTAGCTTTTCGGGAACACTCTCATACACTAGAAGTCCATCTCCAGGAAAAGAAATATCCTAAACATCTCATCAGTCGGGCTAGGAAACGGGCATCCAACAACAACAGGGAAAGCCTGTTAGAAATACCACCCGAGAAAGTACAACAGGAGAGGATCACCTGTGTGAACACATACAGTACCCTGTCCAATAAAATCAAAAACATTGTGTCCAAGCATTGGAAGATCCTAAACACCGGAACGGACACAATACCGCCCCCCCTGTTTGCCTTTAAGAGGGGCCGTAATTTGAGAGACCAGCTGGTTCATACTAGACCTAAAACAGCAATTCCCCGACCGGTTGGCACCCTATGGGACTTACCAGCAGTTAATGGACACTATCCTTGTGGGAGCTGCGCGGCTTGTCCGCAAACCAAGAAAACTCTCACTGTAGACATTGGCACCGACAGACCTTGGCAGTTGAAGAGGTTCACCAATTGCAATAGCATGAATCTAATTTACTTGATAACATGCCCCTGCAAGCTGAATTACGTGGGGATGACCACCAGAAAAATTAAAATCAGAATTTCTGAGCACAAGAGTTCAATCCGTTGTGGTAAGCTAGCTACGAAATTGACTAACCACTTCTTACAAGTTGGTCACCAGCCCACTGACATCTCGTGGACTGTTTTGGATCAACCATGGATACCTCCCACTGTCACTGACACTTCTAAATTCCTCTTTAAGTGCGAACAGAAATGGGTCTATAGGCTTCGTAGTGATGTATGTGGATTAAACGATGAAATACCGTGGATGTCGTTATAGACAGGAGGCATCCTTTCACATACCTCAGAGCTTGATCAACACACATTTTTATGAACCTAGTTGGGCTCGTTTGGAGTATGTTCTGGCACTAAAGGATTAGTGAGCCTGTGTGCAGGCGTCATCTGACACACACTTTTGAACTATTCTCCAAATTACTCTGCAACAAATGTTGCGGGGCATCCCAACCTGGAGTACATTTAGCATCTAGTATCATGAAATCCAAGGTGTGATAGTAGATCAGTTGCTTCACTCATTGCTCCTAGACTCATTGGTCTCACCTGCACACTCTCTACAATTGTAGTGGTGCAGTCCTGATAAGCTGAGCCTGGTGTTGGGATGTGATGGTTGCATCCGCTGTGGGGATGACATGCCCTTCTCCTTTAACCAAGGATGGCAGATTCACTACTTGACGACATCACCATTCAACTTGGGCTAATATGACTACATTACCAGTATCTATTAGCATAATAATGTTAATGATGGCAGACTGGGGTTTTATAATATTAGCGTTGAAACGTTGGGCTAATATAGCTATTCATGGAAGATTGCGTCGTCACTCTTTGTTAACATCAGCACTCATGATTGGGCTAACATGACCTCAGTATCAGTATTTATTCACATTATGGATGGTAGACTGCGCTTTTACAATGTTAGCGCTGTATGTTGGGCTAACATGACCACATTATTACAATTTATTAACACGTTCATACTCTGGTGTAATAGGGATCCCGGCCGGGATTCGAACTTGGTATTATGCCTCTAAAATGGGTGTGGAACTACATTTCCCATGCAGGCATAGCGCGCATCACGCTGCGGGTGATGTCATCGCGGACGCCTTGACACGCCCCCAGCCTTACGCGGAAGCAGTTTGTTTACTTTTAGACTTCCCGGTACACCGAGTCGGTTCCTCCCCCAGATCGAGCTCGGAGGGACGACCGGTGTACCGACGGACAGGTGAGCGGTCTTGCCTTCAGTGGTTTTTCTGGCTGGGATGTGTCATGGGAGCAAGGGAATTAGGCGAACTGGGTGCGCAACGTGAGTGATTGTACCTGGGAGCGTAATCTCACAGATGGTTCACATAGATGGTTGTGAACAGAAACGAGCGTTTGTAGCCTCTACATATGCCTTTATATTGAAGCATCTCTGCCCTTAGACCTACGGGGATTATGGCTTTTGTTGTTAGGTGCAGCATTAGAGATGAGTGCTATCACGAGCTACCTGTGCATAATTTAAAAATATGCTTTAATCTGAAGGGGAGGCTGTGGATTCTTACAGCTCCTGGGAATACACTCGTGGTAACACTGATAGGTAACTGGCCAGATTGTTGACTGCTTGGGTTGCGTTGTTTGGTGCTAGATGTGGCATACGCTTGAGCCAGTTTGCCCGGGAGTACCAGCAGGTGTTATTTACAATAATGATTATCTATGTTATCTTCCTTATAGTGCGGTGCATCCATCTACCTGAGCTCGCGCCAGGTGAGGTGGGGTTTTTCCTTCCCATTGAGTGGGTGAGTGAACCTTCTTTAAGATACTCTATTGTTAGAGTGGGGACTGATTGATACAGCCCCTGTGCCGGTCAACAAGTTTTTGTGACTGGTTCTACATGTCTGTGTATGCGTAAATTGCATGCTATGTATATACCTCACACAGTACTCAGTTACTTTTTGTATACTTACACGTTTTCTTCTTATATTTAGGATGGGAAGATGGTTACACAGTTACCTACACTATTCAGGTGATATGGTTTATTAATTTTTATCTAGCAGTAGCATTTCTTGGTCCTGAGGAAGCAGCACGAGATCTCGAGACTCTTTTAGACTGCAGAAACATGTCGACCTTATACAACTACTAAGTGGTTATTTGTTACGCCATTTATTTGCACTGTTTTTATTGATTTAGGAGTGTGACGGTGGTTATTAAATTTGTTGTCCCTGAACACTACCTAATTTTAGAACTCCTTTTCTTATTCTTTCTTTTTCACCCACACCTTTTCACTGCACTGCTATTCAGTATTCCACTAGACACGCCTTCCTCACATCAAATACAACTGCTGTGGTTTTTCCTGGTACATGGCTTGTCATCAGGCCAGTGCAGGTTTTTTCACCTCTAACAGCAGCAGGAACTAGTGTCGAAAGAGATCCCAGATGATGAAGGGCGGTCTCGATGGTGTACTGATGGGAACTCATTCCACGATAGTTCTCTGTAATATTGTGTATTTGTAGTTGGGTACTTTGTTAGTGTCTGTAGACTCTCTGTTGGTTTTTGTTGGTGTCAATTCTGTTCAGGGGATCCAACTTCAGTGTCTTTAAACAACCCCTGGGACCTCCTTTTGTGTATAGTAGTCCCCCAGAAGTCCCTCGGCTTCAGCCCCTTCGAACTCCTGTACGGACACCCCGTTCGCGGGCCTCTCAGCCTAGTGAAGGAGGAATGGGAAATGGCCCCCCTAAAGACCCCTCCGGACGTCTACAAATACCTCCTGACCCTCCGAAATCAGACCCGGAAATTCAGGGAGATCTCTAAAGCCAATCTGGAGGCCAGTCAGGAGGACATGAAGAAGTGGTACGACCAACATGCCTCCTCCATCGAGTTTGAACCGGGTCAGCAGGTATGGGTGATGTCCCCCATCGAACCGTGTGCCTTGCAAGACAAATGGACGGGGCCCTTCAAGGTGATCGAGCGCAGGAGTCCCGTCACCTATCTCATCGACCTGGAGTCCCCCCGGAACCCCCTCCGGGTCCTCCACGCCAACAGGCTCAAACCCCACTTCATGCGCTCAGAGCTCAGCCTGCTGATGGCGACCGACAGTGGCACAGAAGGAGACTCCGAGACCCTCCCTGACCTACTGAGGACTCGGGAAAGAGATGGCTCTGTGGACGGGGTCCGACTCTCCGAGGCCCTGACCCCAGAGCAGCGTCAAGATTGCCGGGCCCTCCTGCTGCCGTTCGCAAACCTGTTCTCCCTCGCACCCGGAGTCACCACCTGGTGCCTGCACGACGTGGACACGGGGGACAGTCCTCCTGTCCGACACCGGGCGTACCGAGTACCGGATCGGATACGTACATGCATCCAAGAAGAAGTCTCCAAGATGCTCGCCCTCGGGGTCATCGAGCCTTCGGACAGTCCCTGGGCCAGCCCGGTCGTCCTGGTCCCCAAGGCCGCGGCACCGGGCACCACGCCGGAGCTCCGATTCTGCATCGACTATCGGGGGCTGAACGCGGTCACCCGAACCGACGCTCACCCTATCCCCCGAGCAGATGAACTAGTCGACCGCATGGGGGCAGCCCGCTACCTAAGCATCTTTGACCTGACAGCGGGCTACTGGCAGATCGGCCTCACCCCCAGGGCCCAAGAACGTTCCGCTTTCTCCACCCCGGACGGCCACTACCATTTCAGAGTGATGCCCTTCGGCATGAAGAACGCTCCAGCCACCTTTCAAAGACTGGTGAACCAGGTATTGGCGGGCCTCGAAGAATTCAGCGCCGCCTACCTGGACGACATCGCGGTATACAGCCGCCACTGGGCCGACCACCTCCACCACCTCAGAGCGGTCCTGCAGGCCCTCCAACAGGCCGGCCTCACCATAAAGGCCAGCAAGTGCCAAATCGGCCAGGGGTCCGTGACCTACCTCGGACACCAAGTGGGGAGCGGTCTGGTGGCCCCCCTCCAACTCAAGGTAGCTGCCATCCAGTCCTGGCAACCCCCCGAAACACAAACAGAGGTCCGAGCCTTCCTGGGGCTCACCGGATACTACCGGCGGTTTGTGAGGGACTATGGCAGCATTGTGGGGCCCCTCACGGTACTCACGTCTAAGAACAACCCAAAACGAGTCAACTGGACTCCCGACTGTCACGCGGCCTTCGAGACGCTGAAGGCCGCCATGTGCACCGCTCCGGTGCTCCAGGCCCCCGACTACAGCCGCGAGTTCATTGTGCAGACCGATGCCTCCGACCATGGTATTGGGGCCGTCCTCTCCCAACTGAACCCCGAAGGAGTGGACCAACCCGTGGCCTTCATCAGCAGACGCCTACTGCCCCGAGAACAGCGCTGGAGCACCATTGAGCGAGAGGCCTTCGCAGTGGTATGGGCCCTCAAGAAGCTCCGGCCGTACCTCTTCGGAACCCATTTCCGGGTACAGACAGATCATCGGCCCCTGCAATGGCTCATGCAGATGCGGGGGGAGAACCCCAAACTATTGCGATGGTCCATCTCCCTGCAGGGGATGGACTTCACTGTGGAGCATCGCCCTGGCCAAGACCACGCCAACGCGGATGGCCTGTCCCGCTTTTTCCGCCTCGACGAGGAAAGTCCCCAAGAAGATGGGTGACTCTCCCCGCCTTCAGCTGGGGGGGACGCATGTTGGACAGGCCACATGAAGGGCTCGCTCCCTCCCCGCAGGACAGGGCCCGGGCCACCGCAGCACCATTGCCCGGCCCAGCCGCCATCTTGGACACGGCACCACGCGGCCGCGCGGCCTCAGCCCGACCCCAACCCTGGGCCTGGCCAGGCCCCGACATCCCGGCACCACCCTCCACCCAGGAGGTGAACGGACCACTTGGCAGGTCAATGGGAGTAAGAAGTGTCGATGGCTCTCCCCCGCCAGGTGCCGAGCACCCCCAGCCTCCTCGGGCTCCACCCCCCTGCTGGGTGTCTGGACTCCCTCATCCCAGACCTCCCGACCTCCAAGAGCGAGGGTCCGGACATCAAAGGGCGCCAGACCTATAACTGAGGCCGCCCCAGGACAGGAAGGCAGTTGTATCCTGGAGTCGAGAGACACCGCGACGAACTCATCCTTGACGGACTGCTGGCGCTGCCACAGCCCTGCCTTGTGAACTATTGTCCTGCCTGCTGGCGCTGCCGCGGCCCTCTGCAACCTTCATCCTCGTGGGACCTGCTGGCGCTGCCGCGGCCCGTTGTAACCTTCATCCTCGTGGGACCTGCTGGCGCTGCCGCGGCCCGTTGTAACCTTCATCCTCGTGGGACCTGCTGGCGCTGCCGCGGCCCGTTGCAACCTGCATTCTCGTGGGACCTGCTGGCGCTGCCGCGGCCCGTTGTAACCTTCATCCTCGTTGGGACCTGCTGGCGCTGCCGCGGCCCGTTGTCACCTACGACCTCTGCGGGACCTGCCGGCGCTGCCGCGGTCTGACCCATCCGAACACCGAGCTCGAGGATTGTGAGCTATCACCGTTACCCCTCCGTACCCGTGGGTACCAAGACTGTCCCGCTACCCCCTTCCCTTACTAGAGACTAGAATTGAGAGGATCATCGTGTCCTGATCGCCTTGTATCGTACCACTCTACTACCAGAAGTGCCTATAAAAGGTGTTACCCTGATCTTTGTGTGGTGTCCATCTGTGGGGGGGAAGTTACCTGTCTGTGCGATCACTGTGCTCGGCCGACCCTCCAGGTCCCCGTCTAACACAGAGGTATTATAGCATGCCTCACAGAGCAGCGACAGCACGCTGCCTCTAGGCTAGACCTAAAAATAATTTCAAGTAATTCATTTTACAGCACCGTGTTACAAATGTATCAGCCTAACAGACATAAAAGGGCATTTATTATTTGCATGGAAATGAAATTGTACATTTTCCAATACTCCAAATCCACCAGAAGTTACAAAAGACCAATAATTCTCTCCATCCACAACATTCCCTGTATATGAAAACTGCATTTTGCACCTAAGTGATGGCTTTCGGGGCTGGTTGAGGATTCCTCAACTCATCCAGTTCTGATAGTAGAACTTGTTCTAGTGGTGGCCAGGTGGTTCTTTGTGTCAGTATGGTTTGTGCAGCCTGATCATGCTTGTAAACAAATTCCATGCACGACCGTGAGGAGATCTGAATTGCTACTAAATGGGGCGGTGTTTCAATAAGAAAGGGGTAGGAGGAGTCATTATGGAAAGAGGGGAAGCCAGAGTGATCTTACTTGATGCCCTCACACACTCCAAAGGATGTCATGCTTTAAAGCTGTAATGTAGCGCCGGCCTGAAGGGTCATTTTGTCCAAAGGGCCGCTTTGACCGAAGGGTTATTTTGTCAGAGTTCTTTTCAGTTTACACGTCATATGATGTGTGCGGGTTAGTGCTAGTTCTGTGACAGGTGAGTTAAAAAATGACTGCAGTGTATCTAAAATGAGTGGATTTTAATGAAAGGGATCCCTCTGTCATGGTTTAAAAACACGAAAAGTTAAATGCTGCTCAAGGGTAATTATGGCCCACAGTAACTAAAGAATGTTGTGCATGTATGAAAGTGAGATGCGTGAGGTCAACATGTTTCGGACTCTTAGTGGTCTCAGGAGTAAAGTCACTCTGACTTCCCGTCTTTCCAAAAGGACTCCTCCTATCCCTTTCCTATAGGAACAGCGGCCCCTTTTAGTAGCAATTTGTTACTCGGGAGCACGGGAATTTCTTCTAGCACCCTGTTTCCCCTTCTAATTTTTTTTATTACATGAGTAGATGTCGCCAAGTGACCGAGCTACTAACCTGGGTTCTAATTTCTTAGTGAAATCCGATTAAACAACTTAATCTTCCTGAGGCTAATGTTGTAAACATAGCATGATATGTGACTGTGCAATTCACATATATTAAATCATCACTAGATGTACAGGATTGGTTCTGCTCTCTAGCTTGCCACGTACTTTTATGCTATGTGAAAATCCTTACCTGTACTCATCTGTACATCAGCACAGTACTTGTGAATAACATTCAAGTCTCCAAGATGTTAAGCAAAAATCCATGTTCAAGTCTATTTGAAGACAACAGAGAGATCAAACAGGATGTAATCCTGTCCGCAGAAGATATTGCTCATACAACTACCTCAATTGTACATCTCACACGAGGCACAAATTGCAAGGCACGTGAAGACAACTATGTAGCAAACAAAAGGGAAGTTGACTTGTTGGTCAACAATGGCCTAAAACTGACAGATCAAAAGAACGCATCTCCAAAAATGGGGCCCCATGCCCTACCATGAGGCAACAGAGATAATGCATGAAGCCAAGGATGGATTTATTAAGGAAATTGTGCAGAGCAATAAGGTGTGAGGTCAGATTGGCCCAATGGGTCAATGTGTACATCTCTTGAGTCATCAATAGCCCTCACCGAGGAAAAAGTTTTTGCTTCTTCATCCAAGAAAGATCTAAGATGGATGATCAAATGTGAGCAATTTTATGATGCATAACAAAAAAGTACATCAATTTCCAGTTAAATGACCTGAATTGAACAGAGAAATATTCAGTAATGGACATGCATAGGTTGTGCAAAAAAGAGGTGACAAATGGCCGATTTGTATTTTTGCAAACTCCCTCAAATATTTTTGTGTCCAATAGCCTCCTTTCAGACCTGAGCCTGAATGCAATTTGATGTATTTGCATAACACCCATTTTAATATTAAGAAGCACAAACGAGGCTGATCTACAGTGACCCGACAATGGGTGCCTCTCAGATGCTCTCAATTTGATGCACAGTAAACCTCTCATCACACAGATGGTCACCACAGGGCGAACGGAGGCCAAACTATAAAATGGGTCTTAAGTGAATGGCTTAGAGTCATAGGATTGTGAGGCAAGGCCGGATGGAGGTCTAGAGCCTCGTGTTGAAGTTAAGCAACTCTAGCCACTAGGCCACATCTCTCTAATTCCCCTCCAGGCATCTATACTTCTGATTGTGAAAGCCCCTCACTGGTCTTTTAATGCACGTTCCAGCAGGACTGCAGTTCTGAGAAGTTATTCAATGAATGTATTCCTAAAGCAAGAGCCCTTAAACTATCAAGTTAAACTTTCTTCCTCGCAAACCGGAGAACAGAGTGTGGCAACCGGTGGGTAAAACCACAGGGACAGGCACTCTTGTGACACAAGTCTTAGTCATAGCGACACCTCTCTTCACGCACTGGCACTGTTTGGTACACACAACTCTTGCTGAAAACCTTCCGTTTCACTAGATAGTTTGCGGAATTGTGACGATGGATGACTGACTATGGAGGCAATCTATGGACTCCTTATTTATGATATGTTTGTGTTGACGTGAGGCTGACGGGTCAGCTAAAGCTAAAAAAAAGATCGCGAATGTCCTTACACACTCACAAAGATAATCTTCTGTTGGATGGTCAAGATATATCACTACTTTCAGGCACCTTTTCATCCATTCCTGAATTGACCCGAGACGCTTGGCTTGACAGGAGACGCTAGACTCAAAAATGCACTGATTTGCCGAAGTGTGGGCTTTGCTAATGGTTCTGTTGAAGCATTCTGGTATAATCATCATTTTGCCCAGGTATGAAAATTGGTGCACCTGGTAATAGTCATATATTCATAATGTTGTGTTGTTGCCCAAAGTTATCCAGTGAGAGGCATCGTTTGGTCATTCCAATCTGCAGAGCTCAGGGCCTCAACCGATGCTGCGAAATTTCGGACTTGTGTTTTTCGTCTACAGCAAGTCAAACAGTAGCACGGCTGGGGAAATTCATAGACCTAATTCGTATAGGACTGTCCGCAAATGCAGAGCCGCAAAATGAAAAAATGTAGGTCTGGAAGGAGGGGAGAGGCGGATATATCTCTCATTTAAAATAATTAATGCATCTTGTTTTTAAACTGCATAGCTAGAATATGACATTTTATTGAAGGTTTTATGTTGAACTGACTGGAGTAAAAAAAAAAAAATTAGGGAATACAACGTATGTCGTTTTTTTAGATAACTATTTTTCTATTGATAGCATATTGTAATGATTTTAAATAATCGAACAATAAAAACTTTTTCATTTCATTTAATTTCATTTCATATTCATAATGCTGTGCGTTTGTTGGAGAACCACTATACGTCTGTGTGCATTAAATTGTACAAATGTACGAAGTAAACATGTAAAAGACTATTGAACATTGCCAGCGATAGTGTTATTACATTTATATATTTCTAGTGCTAGTAGATAACTATTCTTATCGATTATCCATGAAGAGCAAATTAGATTAAACATCTCGACAAATACATTCTTCTACATAGCAAACAAGGGCTATTAAGGTGCCAGAATTACATTTTAAATGACAAGTCTTTATTTTTTTGACAAATCAATACTTATTTCATAATTTTTTCATAGATGCAGTACCTTATTTTTGTAATGAAGGCCACATTAATTTCTTAAGTAATCGATCTGGTTCCACCATTTTATTGATAGGGATACGTTTAGGTTATTTGGGACTAATCAGTAGTTGGCCATGAAGCTAAAAAAGAATCACCCAGTTTTGGGAAAATTTGTTTTGGGATACTTAATGTAGGTTTCAGTAACCCACAAGTCATGAGTTCTCAAGTTTGGTGTCGGTCGGCCCATATGCACTCTATCTGGGTTATGAGCCACACCTGCTACAATAAAAATGTTCTCAGTAAAATGTTCAGGTGCTCTTGAAAGACGGGTTTCTAATAGAACAGATATCGAAAGACGGAAAACACCGAAGAGAAAGGGAAATTATAAAACAAAGCAAAGGAGAAGAGAGTGCGTGGCCTGGTGTCCTGCAACTAGGAAACAGGCCTCAAAGATGAAGGTTGCTGAGCAGGGCCGGTTCTAGGATTTGCGAGGCCCTGGGCTAAAATGGAATGTGAGAGGCCCCTCAAATGTAGATAAGTGGCCCCTTGCAAGGAGACCATTCACAGACACCGTGGGAGGCCCATTGTCCAGTATTTTGGCGCTTCACCCCCCACCCCACAGTTTTAACTTTCAGCCCATAATCGTTTCTCACACCTTCAGTTGATAGGTGTGAGAATTGCTTGTGGGCTAAAAGTTAAAACTGTGGGGGCGCAAAAAATGCTGGATAATGGGCCTCCCACAGTGTCTGTGAATGGGCCTCCTTGCAATTGAAGGGAGCTTCTCCCTCCCTTATGCCTCCAGACACCATCCCTGAGAGGCCCGGGGAGGGGGGACCCTCCGAAGGACCTTAATTGCAAGGCGACAGGGGAGGGGGGACCCTCCGAAGGATCTTAATTGCAAGGCGACACCTTTCTTTGAAATACATCGCCAGGGAAACCACAGGACACATCACCAGTGCGTGGCCCCATGCTGGTGGGCTGAGTGCGAGGCCCTGGGCAGCTGCCCATGCCTAGCGCCGGCCCTGTTGCTGTGCATGGTAAGTCCGAGGGGCTGTGCTGCAGGGTTTCACGACAAAGAGGAACTGACCACTAGGGATTCGGTAGGTGCTCCAGCACAGCAGGGGACTGGGCAGGAGGAGCACCGGGTGTAGGCATTAACAGAGGTGACGCCAGAGCGAGAACTGACTCCTGTAAATATGGCGTCTTACATTCATTGGGGTACCAGGGGTGGTTCTTCTACCCCAGCAGGGGCGGGTCACAATGCCCGGGGTCCTTACCCCTTACGGATGCTACATCCACAGGGTTTGCCTACAGTGACCCGTGAAGTGCAGACAAGTTCACCGATTCCGTGCTTCCGGTGTTTGTTGTTCCAGGGACTCGTGGCCGGTCAGCCCTCTGTCTGTGCCCAATGGTCTGCGGTCTAAGTCCATAGGTCGGGCTCCTTCTGAAGGCTGTTTCGGAGCCTTTGGCCCTGAAGTTGTGTCTACTCCCTATGCACCTTTCTTCTGAACCTGTCCCTTCGAACAGCCCCACACAGAACCTTCCTGTCTAATTCTGTTGACTCCGGATGAACACGAGACACCCACGGATGAAACTTGTTTTCCAAAATCCTTAAGAAGATGGTTTACAAAGATGCACCCATCGAGTGTGCAACACTTTATGGACCCGTGTGTCATGACGCAGGCACCTGAGAGCTTGGCACCGGGGCACAGGCCTTAATAGCCGTGCCACCCTTCCATTATTACCCGTGCGTGTCTCTAGGTAACAGAACCTGCGACACGAGTAGACACAGTCAGTGACTGTGCACAAAATAACAACATTCATGTCAAATGGAAACATGGTATTAAATCTTTATCCAGTTTTCACTGTCATTGACACAGACACAAGCTTTTATCTGGGAATCGATCACAGTGGCATGTGAATCTGTGGTCCACAGATATCGGAGACACATAAAATGAAATCGTGTCATCTCTTCCGCCAGCTCCGTTATCTCATGATTTTCCTGAAAGCACCAAATAGGTTTCTTTTATCAAATGCAATAGGTTACCATCTTCCTCCTCTATCTTGATTCCCGCTCCTTGCCCTGGTGGCAGGAGAGCCGATCCATGCTCAGTTTGGTAACTTTGAAAGACCCACTAAGCACGTAAATAATAACAACTCGTATTCTCTTCTATTTCTTGATTTTTCTTAGCCTTTCCTTTTTTTCCGTGTGTATTTTGAAATTGGCTCGCTTTCCCTCTTTCGTACTTTGTGTCCCATGACTCTCTTATTAGATTTTCTATTTCTAGGTCTCTTCCTTCTCCCATATATCTGCTATGATAGTCCCATGGGTTGAGCACCTGCAACAGAGTTCTTTGTGTGAACCGCAGGACAATATTGCATGTACCCTGCCAGAAGGTATCGGAGCGCTTTACATGAGCACCAGGTGCATTACAGACGGAGGCATTTTTTTAAAGGCACTGGGAGATTAAGTGATTTACCCAGAATAACAGGATGTTTGATCCTCCAGCCAGACTCGAACCCGGCTCCCCACCTTCAAAATTTGCAGCTCGTTTCTGTATTTCCTTTTCTCTGATGCATGTCTTCGATTAATCCTCCCATTATTATTTACGATTTTTAATTATGTTTCCATCATTTCCAACATTCGGCCCGTTCTTCTCAGTGGTATTCTCCTTTCAACCCCCAGACTCTTTTGGGTTTCTCCGGTCCGCCTCGTTCACCCCCTGCCCGGCCACACCCCTGCCCGGTGGTACTTACCATGTACTCTGCCCGGTCCGCGCGACCTGCCCTCTGCCCTGTGCGGTCTCTGCGGCTCTGAACCCCCTGCCTTGTCTTCACGCGCCAGGAAAGAAGTGACAGCAGCGGGTGCGTCACGCGTGCGCAACACGGGGAAGCGGGAGAGGCCACCGGAGAGGAAGTGCCCCACGGAGGGGGTTGAGGGGGGTATTGAGGGAGGGGTGGAGAGAACGACGATCAGGGGTTTGGGCTGAACTTTCCAAATGTTGCTGGAAGCGACTTCTTTAGTATAAATATAATCACAAGTAAAAAGAGAAACACAGCTGTTTTTCCTATTACCCTGCCTTAATAAATCGTTCCCAAACTTCTCAAGCTGCACCTGACAATGAATTATTTCCATGGCTGCCCCTGGGTTCGGCGTGTGTTTAGTACACATATGCAGTGTATCGTTTGCGAACAGCGGCTCGTTGTCGTATCATGATGGGCTGCGCTGGCTCCGGCACTTACAGTGCATAAAGTCAATCCATGTACCCGCTATTTCCCTGAGTTGGAGCGTTACTTTCAGACAGCACGGCTGTCGGACACATAGTGCCAATATCGGCAACACTCCCCATCCCTCCCACAGCAATACTTTAGAGAAATAATTAGACACAACACATTTTTAGTAGAGAAAATTGCTGCAGGTTTATTTGCATAACAAATATGCCAACATGGTTGGTTATCTTATGGGCGATCCCAGGGCAGGCAGCCCCTCGCCACCTGCCCACCTGATGAGCCAATCTACTCGGTGGCCCGCGCCACCGGTGTTTGTCGATTTTGGGGGAGGGTGTAGCCCCTCCCTCCGGCGGACCACCAGTCCACCCCTTACTCACGCCCCTCCCAGCTCAGGTGGGGCGGGGAGTTGCAGGTTTGCTCAGGTCCACAACCGCCCGAAGGACTAACGGGGTGCCGTCTCTCCTCCAGGGTCCAACGTGAGGACCTCCCTGGGGATTTTGGCTTTCGCACCCTTACTGTGCTCCTGCAGAGGGTACCCTTACTGTACCTTACAGACTCTGGATCGCCCTGTAACTCCGCCACAGCACTGGGTGTGGCCACCGTCACCCCAGGGACCCCACCATGATAGACCTAGTTACCTACCCACTGCTGATTCCAAGGCCTCCTGCATGGCTGCCCGCTATAAGGCGGGGGAATTCACTTATGTTTATTGTTACTCAACTCCATGCTACTCTATTCTTGACTTCAGAAGGCTGAAATGCTGAGTAGACCTACCAGGATCTCAACCTGTGACCATGAGGTCGAACACAAGACCTATCCGTTCTGCCGCTCAACAGGCCTGTGCACATGAAACCCAGGGCCGACTTCTGACCTCTCCTCTGACTTGGACATGCTTGCGCCCCAAACCCATATCTAAGAGGCCTGCCAACCGCCTGACCGTAAAATGCAGTCCCAATGGTAACTGACAACTCCCAAGGAAAATGTGATTAACTGACTCACTTGGTAGCCTGCAAACCCTATGCTCAGTGGACATAGAGAAAAACTTATTAGAAGAGACCTGTACCCTCTTACTATGACTTCAAAATGTAGTCTGGAAGTTGACCGTTTAGTGCTCCATCCCATCCCTTTCAGCACTATCGGGCCAACTGCACCGTCTTCGGAATGGCACCTCCCGCCCCAGCTGACAGAAAGTGAATATTTGCATGTAGACCAAACCTATGTCTTTGCCTATCCCATTTCTGGTCGCAAAGTACGATGACATTGCCCGCCCCAATCCCGGGCAAAATAAACAAAAGCTTTACTGCTACCAATGTGACAGTTGCTGGAGTTCATGCTGGTCCAATATAGCACCCCTGCGGTACTATAGCCTTAGATAGACCCAACAGGGGGGATCCTGTGAAATGATGAAGGTACCCCCACCGCCTCAACCCGCATGAGACTCAGCCCAGGTATATTTTTGCTATGACCCCTCCTTAGTCCTTAGAGATCCCCCCAAACAACCTGCAGTGGCCAGGTGGCAGGCACCCCTACGGGACCTGCCAGACATATTCCCTCACCAATCTTAGCTGCCTGGCAGCGCTCCCTGCTGCAGGTGTCTAGTTGCAAACCCTACTCGCCCCTCTAGGCGGTAAAGGTTGACATTGCTTTAGATGCATGGTTACCTCTCCCCATGGACGGTAGAACGTATAACCCTTGTCCTGAATGTCCAGTATATGTGATGTTGTGCAGGAGTAGAGGAATCCGAACCTAATAGAACTGTGCATACGGCGTGAGCTAGTATTCAAAACTGTGACATACAGATTATGCACGGAATGTGCTAGTTATTCCAAACTGAGACCTATGCATTATGCACGGTGTTTAGCAGCACAACTTGGCCCCGCTCATCACATTACAAACCTATGAAGCAAACCTCTGCTGGATACCCCCAGATCCTTGCCGTGCACGTCTTAACCCACGGAGCTCTCTTCCTACCGGAGCATATGTCCACACACAACTGACACCACTGCATTCCTCTTCCGGAAGACGATCTAGTTTTTCCTGTTTGCTGGCTTACTGCTAAGTATCCCCTATCATGCACTGCTATATCCTCACACCTTATCTACTTTCTCTGATCGCAAGTTAGAGGATAGTGTAATCACCAGACACATTGTAAACAAATTGCAAGCCGATCATGTCAGGAGACATTCAACCTTTATCCTAGAAGCGCCGCAAATTTGGCAATCGAAATTACAGAACTCAGCCGCCTCTACGTAACTCTAACTTGAAGCGTGACACATGAGGCTTTCCAGTCCCCCAAGACTACAGGATGGCTTGGGCAGAAGGCAATAGTCCCCAATGACTTGGCTTATTCAGTGCCTGTTGCAATGGTCCTCTCTCCAAGCCAGACAGTGCCCCTTATTGGCAGGCTGTCCGAGGCAGGACCGGTCCTAGAACTTCTGGGGCCCCGGGCGAAAGGGAAGATGTGAGGCCCCCCTAATTTGCATGTAACATCCAGTCGCGGCCGGCATGATGCGCGGGTGGGGGGTCTCGTGGGGGTTCGCAGGCGGGTAATTAAAAAAAATAAGCTTACTTTCCCAGGTCTCACGTCGTCTCTGCTCCTGACCAGCTCTCCTGCTTTCCTGCCTCTTGCAGGAACAGGAAGCAGGCAGCCTCCCTCCCCTAAGCCAATCACAAGGCTGCAATGGCAGTATTGTGATTGGTCGGTACGCCGCCAAGCCAGGCGCCTATGGGGAGGCATTTTCTCCATGTAGGGTGCATTGCAGTCTACATGTAGAAAGGCCAGAGTGCTCATGACTGGTTTGGTTGGCCCCGGTAGGCCGACCAAACAGTCAGCGCCCTTAGCAGTGGACAAGCCACTCCTCCCCTGCCCTAAAGCAGACCCGCCCGTCCCCAACCAAACACTTCTGCTTTCTCGCAACGATCGTTCCTTGTAAGCCCACATTAGGTATTCACAACCAAACAGTCAGGCAAGCAAGACCAAGAAAGTATGTTTAATGAAGATGCTTCAGCTCTGCTCTCTATTTTCATGACCCTGCAAAGCCTTCTGATGAGCGATGCCAGCAAGAGCAATCACCATCAGAGTAAAACCTGGAATTCACAGAAAATAGGCCTGTGCCCAGAAGAAAGTATGTACAGAGCACCCAAGTGGAGTATGTTTATACAATATTCCAGAATTTGATATTTCTGGAATCTGTAAAGCCTTCCCCCTAGGATACTGGTACATTACCTAAACGCCATGCAGTATCTACTGCACTCTGCACTCAAATTAATATAAAGGTTTCAGAAAGTTGCCTATCGAAATATTTTAGATGGATTACCCTTCATTAATATACGTAACTTTTGTGAAACTAAATCTGTATGACCGGAAATTGCTTCTCAGCGTTTCTGGAATATTAAGTAAATGAAGTGAAAAGAACAGACTGCCACTACAGACAGCACAGGACATAATACGCAGTGCCCCTAAGAGCTGCAAAGGCCTCTAAACTCATCATATGTGTAACACTCTATGTGTAGCACTATTAGGATTCAATCTCTAGCCAACATGAATTTGCATTTGTAGGCTTGCACAGACACCACAGAAATGCCGAATGCCAATTGTACGGTTAGGTACGTGCAACACAACAGAGTGTGGAGAACGAGGCCTGGCTGGTAACTGCAAAATAAACACACACATGACACACACTCGATATTAATTTAGACGGAAGAATGCACTGTACTGTGCTCACTACTAGTCTGCGCAGCGCTTTTCCTCAGGCCATGATCATCATTTATTATTCCCGCAACTGCGGGCCCGGCAGCGGGGCCCCCCTGAGCCTGAGGCCCTGGTCAGCTGCCCATACCGCCCATGGCTAGGACCGGCCCTGGTCCGAGGAGCCGGTGGTGAAAATTAACTGACGGTGCCTATTGCACCAGAAAACCACCCAGTCAGATTTAAGGTGACTTGCTGCTGAAGATCACAGTGGTGCGCCAATGCCACACTTACGGCAGTCCCGACCTTACTTTCCCACCTTGTGGGGAAAACAAGGTACAAAATTAATAAGTGCGTACCCCGTGAGTAACTAGATGAGCGGAAAAGGAAGCCCCTATTAAATGGTTGCCCCTGAGTAAAACCCCCTATGCCCCATGCTTCTTGGTCTTGAGGGCAAGAGAAGATTCTTTACGTGCGGAGCTTGCTAAATACCTTCCTGCAAGCAAAATTCTTGATGCCTTAACAAAGCAACCAAAGGATTCGTGCCCCTGTCGCCCCTCCCTTCTGTATGCTGTCCACACACTCCCAGAGATCTCGGTCATATCCCATGCAAGATAAATAGGACATAAGATCATTGCACTCTACCATTGCTACAATGAAAGCACTCAACTGCCAGCATCATCAGGAACGAAAGGTGAACCCTAACAGCAGTGCCAGCTATAGCATTGGTGGCGCCCTGTGGGCGTGTGTCCCCCCATCCATGACCACCAGCACAACAAATTCTGTCACGATAACCACTCACTCAGGTGCATCTAATTAGTTTACAGTGTTGCTCATAAACGTGAAGGGTGTCGGGGCACTTTACATTACACACACATCTTACTTAATCATGCGTGTGAATCAATGTCTAGGAAACGTTACATCGGACAGAGGGCGGAAATCCTCTGCCAACGCCCCCGTAGGCCCAGGACTATCCCCCCGCTATGGAGGGGGAGTGTTTGTCTCAGTTTACTTGGACCTGCAAATATCTGCCTGGTGCACGTCGCGACCCCCGAAGACGAGTGCCGTAAAGACTGGTTTTCAGTGAGCGCCGTTCTACCCAAATGTCTCCCTTGCTCCTCTCACCGCCGCAGCCTCCATAACGCTAGACCTTTAGCTACAAAGATGGTCGCAGCTGGGGGAAAATAATCACCATACGCTGTCGAACCATAAATCCACAATGTGGGAGATAACCCATCAGAATGTACGGAAGAGGGGGCACCACCACGCCGCACAATACCACTCTCGCCTCACGACCATGAGCCAGCCAGACGGACCGGACATCCCCGGCCCCAACCCCTGCCCAGCACGGAGCCACAGACAGAAAGGGGGAGACCTATGGCTACGATGCCCACACACTCACCGGAACAACCCGACGCCAGACCAAGATACGACGGCGTTGTCAGGACGAACCAAACAGTGTCAGGGTAGCAAGAGAAAGAGGGTGCTCAGAGGATGGGAGAGGTATAAGTACCTCTCCCGCCGCATTCTCCTGCCCGGAAGTGACGTCGGCCTAGGGGACCCTCAAGGATCCCGAACACTGGGGGGCTGACTCGTCGTGTGCCATCCTGTGGCACTAAGTGGGGCCGCCCTCTTAGGAGGGCCCCCTGCGTGGGCCTGGGGCAGCCCTGCAGTGCAAGGAGTGCCTCTTTTGAGCTGCGCTCCCCGGAAATAGGCGCATAAAAAGAGGCGCTCAGGTGTTCCATAAGAGAGCGCGCACTTCAATTCAATTCAATTCAATTCAATTAAATATAACTTTAATCTGTCTAGAAACAATAAGCCATAAAAGTACATAGAAACCTTATATCTAGCTGTAATCTCACATAAAAAGTTAAAATAGTCATAAATTGATTTTAAAAAAGTTTAAAAAGATGCGTAAAAGACTTAAGAGATCTAAGAAAGACACCTCAATAGAACTTCAAATATTCAAGCTTTAGATAAGCAGCAGGGAATACAAATTTAACTCATTTCAATGCTCAATTACAGGATTAAGGGCAGGAGCTGCATTTGAGGTAGCATAAAGAGGAGATATAGAGAGATCAAAAACCTCAAATAGGGTCTGTCTTGCACTCCTACTGTCCCCTATTAAACAGCCCAGCATACCTGCCAAGTTCTATGTAATAAGCCAGAACTCCGCTTATACATATAACAGTCTACGTCAAGAAAGTATTTCTAGCTCGCACTTGATGATTGTGAACCCCCTAGCTAGGCATCATCTCACAATTCATGGACTCACCTGGACATTACTGATCCGGACACCAGGGCCACAAAGAGTGAGTACAGATTGTGCCCCAACTCATCTGTAATAGTGCCGGGGTGCACAAATCAATGGGTGCGCGGTTTACAATGGATCACACAGGAATGGGGAGTCACACACAGTTTGTGATTCCACTGTTTACAGAAGAAATTGACAAGTTGAGTAGTATGCATCTACAATATGCTGCAGGTTCTCATGACATTACAATTGGCCCATAATAAGATTCCCATCAGAATCCCCAGGCTCACTAGTCAGTAGGGAAGTGCTTGGCGGGAGTTAGCGTGACACTTCATGAATATAAACTATGGGGGTCAGTCTAAAAGAAGGCACAAGCTGTGCCTATCACCTTTGCCCCTTGACCCAGCCTTCATCTCTGGCTTGAGTTGGTGAAGCTGCACTGGTCATTACTCGATTAATGCTCTGCAGCGGTGGTTTCCAGTTGACTTTGTGGCCATCAGAGTACAAGAGGCTAGGACCAGAACGAATGAAGAGAGGCAGCTCATTCGATACCTTGGCGGTGCAAATGAAAAAAACTCTTCCTCTTCCTTGATTTTTAAATCTAGGAGCAGTCAAGGATCTTGGGCCAGAAGACCAAAGGGTTTGATTGAATATGTACAACATGAATGTCTGTCTGAAATGAGAAGTGCAGTATTGTGAAGAGCCTTGAAGGGTGTGCACAAGGATTTCAATTTGATCCTCTTCCCGACCGGTAGCCAGTGAACTTTCTGGATTACTGATTTGACAGACTTTGGGAGTACCGGAGGGGAGTACTGCAGCAGCATTTTGAGGCACGTGCAGCTTATTAAGATGTTGCTGCTACATCTTTAGATACAGACTGATGCAATAATACAGCCTTGATAGGATAAGGGAGGACACAACTGTTTTCTGGAATTCTACAGGAATTAATCATAGGATCTTTTTGATAATCCTAAGAATGAAAAAAGTAGAGGTCGTGTGGGAATTGACCTGGTCTCCAGAGGAGAGTTGATTTTGGAATGATAACTCCCAGGTTTCAGCTTTCTAAACAGGAATGGGCAGTTGACCCAATTCTTCTGGCCACCAAGATTGGGACCAAAAAGAGGGAATGTTGCCAAATAAAATAACTTCCATTTTGTCCGAATATAATTTTAGGCAGTTGTTTCTCATCCATTTCTTTGAAAAGATTTATATAGCGCTGGATAGACCCGGCGGTATCAAAGCGCTTTACATGAGGAAGGGCATTGTTTCAGAGCATAGTTACCAGTTACATAGTTACAAGTTACAGAGTTTAAAAGCATAGTTACAAATTGCCAGAGCTTAGTTACATGCATTAAAAACATATACATAAGGGAAAAAGCAGGCAAGGGTAGAGATTCAGGGGACAGGACAGGAGCAGGGGAGGTAGGCAAAGAATGAAAGAGGGAAAGAGGTGGGGAAGGGTGAAGGAAACATAACCGGGAGAGGAGACAAAAACGTGGAAATGGTGTTATTCCTACACCTCTGCTGTGTGTGGCTCCCTTTACGCTGTGGATTCTCTCAGGGGGTCTCTGAGACTCCAGGGCATAAATACTGTATCCCTCCCCAACAAGGGGAGAGGGAGTGCTTTGGCAAGGGGCGCCATTCCCACACCTCTGCTGTGTGTGGCTCCCTTGACGCTGTGAACTCTCTCAGGGGGGTCTCTGAGATTCCAGGGTATAAATGCTGGATCCCTCCCTAACAACGGGAGAAGGAGGCTTTGGTAAAGGGCACACACCATGGTGGTAACTTTAGGGAAAATGTTGTATTGCTTGGTAAAACAGTTTTAGAATCCGCCCATGAGGCATAGTCAGAGGACAATCATAAGATTCCATCCTCGTGGGGGAAGGTTATTTGATTGTGTGCTCTAAGTTGATACCGCCTCCCACACCGTTCACATAGAGGACTTTGTGTCAAGGTTAAAACACAAGGGTGGTGGCCATCTTGAGGACATAATTTCTCCTCCGTCTGGGCTTCAGAGGTAAATGTTGTGCACTGCAAGCATTAACTCTCAGAGTTACAGGTCACAAGTTCCTACTTTGACTTCTTGTGCCTTTGGACGTTGTTCTTTAGCAGGTGACATTGAACCAGTTATTGCACCAAATGACCAAACACCAAAATCAGCTGGGAATAGTCTCCAGTCTGTGCTTGTTAAAAGTTTTATCACTAATCCCTGTAGTCAGCTAAATATCCTTCCCATAACACTTCCAAATCCACTACAAAAGTATGGTTTCTCCTCTGTTTGTGTTTGTGTAGTGCACTTGAATGGCTTTTCCCCTATGTGGGTTCGCTGATGATTTCTTAATGTTGAAGAATGACTAAAACTGTTCCCAAATTCATTGCAATCAGATGGTTTTTTCCCTGCGTGTGTTCGCTGATGTCTCTGCAGAGTTGATAACACACTAAAGATCTTCATACATTCACTGCACTGGAATTACTTTTCCCCTGCATATGTTCGCTGATGACTTCTGAGAGTTGAGGAATCACTAAAACTACTTCCACATTCATTGCATGCTGATGTCTTTGTATTTTTGATAATTGACTAAAGCACTTAACACACTCACTGTACTTGAAAGTTTTTTCCCCTGTGTGTGTTTGCTGATGATTCCTTAATGTTGAAGAATGACTAAAACTGTTCCCAAATTCATTGCAATCAGATGGTTTTTTCCCTGCGTGTGTTCGCTGATGTCTCTGCAGAGTTGATAACACACTAAAGATCTTCATACATTCACTGCACTGGAATTACTTTTCCCCTGCATATGTTCGCTGATGACTTCTGAGAGTTGAGGAATCACTAAAACTACTTCCACATTCATTGCAATGGTATGTTTTTTATTTATGTATTTATTTAAATGATTTGTAGAGCGCACAATTACCCTTGGGTGTCTCGGCGCTCCCCAGTGTGTGTTTGTTTCTGTTTTCGTAGGTCCAATAATCGACTAAAGCTCTTCACACATTCACTTCAATGCTATGGTTTTTCTCCTGTGTGTGTTCACTGATGTCTTCGAAGGTTTGATAACACACTTAATCTCTTCACACATTTATTGCAATAGTATGGTTTTTCCCCAGTATGTGTTCACTGATGTGTTTGGAGTTGTGATAACCGACTGAAGCTCTTCACACATTCACTGTACTGTAATGGCTTTTTCCCTGTGTGTGTTCGCTGATGAATCCTGAGTTTTGAGGAATCACTACAACTACTTCCACAGTCATTGCAATAGAATGGTTTTTCCCAGTATGTGTTCGTTGATGTCCTTGTAGGTGTGATAACAGACTGAAGCTCTTCATACATTAAGTACAATGGTATGGTGTTTCCACAGTATGTGTTCGCTGATGTGTTTGGAGTTGTGATAACAGATTAAAGCTATTTACACATTCATTGCAATGGTATGGTTTTTCCCCATGTGTGTTCGCTGATGTGTTTGTAGATTTGATAACTGACTGATAACACACTAAAGCTCTTCATACATTCAGTATAATGGTATGGTTTTTCCCCAGTATGTGTTCGCTGATGTGTTTGGAGTTGTGATAACAGACTAAAGCTCTTCACACATTCATTGCAATGGTATGGTCTTTCCCCAGTATGTGTTCGCTGATGTGTTTGGAGTTGTGATAACAGACTAAAGCTATTTATACATTCATTGCAATGGTATGGTTTTTCCCCAGTGTGTGTTCGCTGATGTGTTTGTAGATTTGATAACTGACTGATAACACACTAAAGCTCTTCACACATTCAGTAGAATGGTATGGTTTTTCCCCAGTATGTGTTCATGATGTGTTTGGAGTTGTGATAACAGACTAAAGCTCTTTACACATTCATTGCAATGGTATGGTTTTTCCCCAGTGTGCGTTCGCTTATATGTTTGTATATTTAATAACTGACTGAAGCTCTTCACACATTCACTGCAATGGTATGGTTTTTCTCCTGTGTGTGTGTTCATTGATGGCTTTTAAGATTTGATACCTGACTGAATGCCTTCACACATCAGTGCAATGGTATGTTTTTTCCCCATGTGTGTTCGCTGATGATCTTTTAGGAGTGCTAACTGACTAAAGTTCTTCACACATTCATTGCAATTGCACATTGCTACTCCTGTGTGTGTTTGCTGATAGCTCAATAGTAGTGACGACAAACTAAAGCTCTTCTTGCTTGTGTTTTATTCTTCTTTCTTGGTTAGTGTCTCTGGGTCGGGTTTATATTTGTCTGTAGACCATGACTGCATTTCCTGAGGAACTAACATGGTTGATAAAGCACTTGTGTTATTTTCACATTCCCTGTATGTGTGTGGTACTTTGGATGGTTGATTTCAGATTTCACAATGAAATACAAGACTCACCAACTACATATAATATAATTGTGGCAAATAAAGCTTCTTTGTAGGTGGTTATGTCTTTAGATTGCGGAATGTTATTTTTTCCTTTTGGGCCTCCTCACTCCCACAGGAGTGCATTTGCACAGGAGCAGGCGCACTGACTGGCATGAAAGTATATGTTGCAGGGGCCAATACAGGACTCGGGATGTAGTCCCCTGTCTTTGGATTCTTTTAAAGAATAGATAAAAGGGGGAAGCGTAGGGATACCCTGCCCCCCTAGGGCCAACATTTAAAAAAAATGATTTTATTTTGCTGCAAACCCTCAGAACTCCAGCAGGATCACTTTAAGGAAAAAATAGATAATTTCCTTCTTTGCTGTTATGACCCTCAGGATGGGCCAGGGCCCAGGGGGTCAGTCAGTGCATTTAATAATTTAGGGAGGGGGCGTGGCCATCTCCATGCCAATTATAGCCCCAAGGACCCCATCCCTAAGGGACCACTGCAATATTGGAAGGGACGAGGGGTGCTACCCCTTCCTTTGGCAGATCACAGCCCCGGAGCCTCATCCATTGTGACCCAGTGCAAAATTGGAAGTGGAGGGGCCGTACAGCCCCCCTCCCTTGAACGAAAATGCCCCCGAGGAATCCATCTCCAGGGGAGTGATGTAATATTGGAAAAGGAGAGGGGTGTGTAGCCCCACTTTCCAATTCAATTCTGTTGGACCTGCGATGGGCAAGCCCAGCACAAAGGGGGTAGCTTGGCACAAGTGACAAGGCGAGTGAAGGCTGCAGTGTTAAGCCGGCTATGACCCAATATTAACCCCCTTGCAGCCACACCAAAAAGAAGGACACCACACCACTGCTGTAGAAAAATACGATTCCTTTATGTAAAAATTCTCTGTAAATAGGGATGATTGGGATAGCACATATACATTTCTTTTAGTCACACATTTCAGGGCTTCAATTCTGTAATGAGTAGTTCCATAAATAATATCAAGAATAAATAGCATCAATAAATGGAATAAATATTATCAGCAATCAATATCACAAATCAATAGATTATATATCACTTTCGCCTAGCAGAATAAATACTGGTTCATTTAAATAAATAAACACATGTTCATTCTGGTATCGCTGCCACCAATTAAATATTTTAGGAACATTTCATTTGCATTACGTTTCAATTTGGAAAGATAACTCTTACAGTTTGTGTTGGTTTCAATAATAATGCATACAGGCTTCTCTGGGCACAGAATGCGTTTTGGGACTCTTTAAGGCTCATTCAAGGAGTACGCGCGTGTATCTAAAAAGGCAAGGAAACACAGTGAACATCTCATTTGCACGCGGCTGCCACCGGGATAGGATCTCTGCTTGCCGGTGGAGTCTCTACGCGCCTACGGGCTTTGTCATCGCTTGCACTCAGGCGGCACCAGTTCAAAGACTTTAGACTGACGAACAGGCTGCCGGCGAGGTCACATAACTTCCGCGCTTAGGGAAAACAATGCCGATTCACAGTTCCTTCACAACGCTGCACATTACTGGAAGAAACGGGCCCACCTCACGTTGGCTGTGATCGAAAAGCGATTCAGTCAGGGCTCAGCACTCCTCACACCAGCGGCGCGATTCTCAGGGGCTCACCGGACCTCCCTCTGACTTCCGCGTTCCGGGGGGTTCCCGCCCATGGCCACAACTTCTGGGTCACTGGGGAGTGGCAGGGACGCTAGTCCTGCCCAACAAGGGTTGGCGCTCCCTGCCCCGGCGCACCACCTCACCTTCAGATCGCGCAGGAAGCGTTCTACGCTGGTGGGGCTCGGAGACGTCCGAGCTCCCCTCTAGAGGCACCTGTCGCGAAGGGGGGCACAGTCGACGATCGCGGTCACGGCGAACTTGCTCTCGCCACGCGACTCGTGAAGTCTGTCGCAATTCACAACCGGGGGGCAGGGAGGCACACGATATTGGCCACAGTCTTTGGGGATGATGAGGCACTCGCTGGGCAGGCGCTGTAGGCGCAAGGTCACTGCTAATGCGGATAACTGGAACGCCAGTCAGGGTCAATGCCAATGACCTTTGCCACTCTACTGCCCGCGCTACCAGCCACCTCAGGGGTCAACAGGGCAGGTGTCAATCTGGTGTCAGTCTGGAATCTAAAATGAATCTCAAATGAATCTAAAATGAATCTACAATGAATCTAAAATGGCCGCCAGGGACTGAGCCTTATATAGCCAGTGCCCTGGGGTGCTGGCACGAGCCAGAAGGTTCCAGAACCTTCTCTGGCCGTGACAATGACATGGCCCTATGGAGGTGTATTTAGGCCACACAGAGCCACCGTACTGTGGTTCTGGAGCAGCCATTTTGTGTACCTGAGAGGAAATAAAGAAATTCTTGTCAGAAGAGCGCGCTAAACAAAGGGCGCCAAAACCTCCAAAGGTCAAAGTTCATGAAGGCTCCAATGGGAGTCACTCACATGAAGGAAAAGGGTGTCTACCATTTTAGGGCCATATCTTTGGGTTGACAACCCCAGTTTGTAATGCCACCGGTTTCACCATGTCTTGTAAATAGGTGCCACAAACCTGGTGAGCAACTGGGCTTCAAGGAACATCTAACCCCATGAAACAACACATAAAAAGTCCTGGCAGGCAAAGAAAAGCGACAAATTTTGGGAGGTACAGGGAACAAAAGAAATCATAATAGTGAGGGGACTCTCAGAAGCAGACAGGTCTAACACGCGTCCTCCCCAGCTGAAAGTGGGGAGAACTACCCAACCCCTTGGGAGTCCTCAACACTAAGGCGGAAATACCTGGAGAGACCGTCTGCATTGGCGTGGTCAACTCCGGGCCGGTGTTCCACCCGAAAGTCCATTCCCTGTAGGGAGATAGACCACCTCAACAGTTTGGGGTTTTCCCCCTTCATTTGCATGAGCCAACGAAGGGGTCGGTGGTCTGTCTGAACAAGGAAGTGTGAACCAAACAAGTATGGTCGCAGCTTCTTCAGTGCCCAGACCACCGCAAAGGCTTCCCGCTCAATGGTACTCCATCTCTGTTCCCGGGGAAGCAGTCTTCGTGACAGAAAGACCACGGGTTGATCCAGACCCTCTTCATTGAGTTGCGATAACACCGCCCCAATGCCAATGTCGGATGCATCTGTCTGGACAATGAACTCTTTCGAAAAATCTGGAGCCTTCAGGACTGGAGCTTTACACAATGCTTGTTTCAGAGTGTCGAAGGCTCGCTGGCAAGCCTCCGTCCAGATGACTCTCCTGGGTTGCTTTTTGGCTCTGAGTTCTGTAAGGGGTGCCACGATAGTGCCATACCCGTTTACGAATCGTCTGTAGTAACCTGTGAGGCCCAGGAAGGCCCGGACCTCAGTCTGGGTCTTGGGGGGCTTCCAGGCCATGATTGCCTCAATTTTCGCCTGAAGGGGCCGCACCGTTCCCCTGCCCACCAAGTGACCTAAGTACACTACCGACCCCTGTCCAATCTGACATTTGCTGGCCTTGATCGTCAAGCCAGCCCGTTCCAGGGCCTGGAGAACAGCTTGCAAATGCTGCAAATGATCCTCCCAACTGTTACTGAAGACAGCGATGTCATCCAAGTAAGCAGCAGAGAATGACTCCATCCCGGTGAGGATCGTGTTCACCAGCCGCTGAAAAGTGGCAGGAGCGTTCTTGAGCCCAAAGGGCATGACGCAGAACTGGTAGTGTCCATCAGGTGTGGAGAAGGCTGACCTTTCCTTGGCTCCATCAGTCATGTGAATCTGCCAGTACCCTGCAGTAAGGTCAATGGTACTGAGATATTGGGCAGCTCCCAAACGGTCAATTAGTTCATCCGCCCGAGGGATTGGATGAGCATCTGTCTTGGTTACTGAATTTAGTCCTCGGTAGTCCACACAGAATCGCAATTCTGGTGTGGCGCCAGGTGGGGCAGCTTTGGGAACCAATACCACCGGGCTAGACCAAGGGCTTCTTGAAGGTTCAATGACTCCTAGCTCCAGCATCTTAGCTACCTCGCTTTGGATACTGGCCTTCACCTTGTCAGACAGCCGGTAAGACTTCGACTTCACAGGTGGGCTGTCTCCAGTGTCCACGTCATGGGTACACAGGTGGGTCTTGCCCGGGACAAGGGAGAACAGAGGAGCAAATGACCCCAAGACCTGGCGACATTCCTCCTGCTGCTCAGGAGTCAGGGATGGTGAGAGTTTCACTCCCTCCACCGACCCATCCTTTTCTTGAGACGCAAAAAGGTCGGGGAGAGGCTCAGTGTCCTCTTCCTCTGAACCGTCAGTCACCATTACCAACATGACTTCGGGCCTCTCAAAGTGGGGTTTGAGGCGATTGGCATGTAACACCCGATGCGGGTGCCAAGGGGTTTTCATGTCCACCAGATAGGTAGTCTTGCCCATCTTTTCCAACACCTCGTAAGAGCCTGTCCATCGGTCCTGAAGGGCGCTCAGCACTCCAGGCTCCATCACCCACACCTTCTGTCCAGGCTCCAACTCCACTGGGTGAGCATTGTGGTCATACCACGCTTTCATGACTGCCTGGCTGGCTTCCAAGTTGTCAGAAGCTTGCTTCCACAACTTAGCCATTTGGCTTCGGAAGGCCAGCATGTAGCTCACCACATCCTGGGGAACTTTCCGGGGAGATTTTTCCCAGGAGTCCCTCACCAGGCTTAGAGGTCCACTTACATGGTGCCTGTACAAAAGCTCGAAGGGGCTGAAGCCCACTCCCTTCTGTGGCACTTCCCTGTAGGAAAAGAGCAAACAGGGTAGGAGGACATCCCATTTCCTCCGCAGGCTTTCGGGTAGACTTCTGATCATATCCTTCAAGGTTTGGTTGAACCTTTCCACGAGACCATTGGTCTGTGGGTGATAAGGAGTGGTGAACCGGTAGGTCACTCCACACTCCTTCCACATGGCCCGCATATACGCTGACATGAAGTTGGTCCCCCTGTCAGACACAACTTCTTTGGGGAATCCCACTCGGGTAAAGATCCCCATCAGGGCCTTCGCCACTACCGGTGCAGTAATGGTTTTCAGAGGAATTGCCTCTGGATACCTTGTGGCGTGATCCACCAGTACCAGGATAAACCTGTGACCGGATGATGTCGGTGGATCTAGGGGCCCAGCAATGTCGATGCCCACCCTTTCAAAGGGGGTGCCAACGACGGGAAGTGGTTCCAGGGGAGCTTTCAACTTCATCCCTGTTTTCCCACTGGCTTGGCATGATACGCACGACCGACAGTATGCGTCAGACGCCACCCTCATTCGAGGCCAATAAAAGTGGGGGACAAGCCGGGCAAAAGTCTTGTCCTGACCCAAGTGTCCTGCCAAGGGAATCTCATGAGCCAACTCTAATAGGAAGGCTCGGTAACACTGTGGGACTACCAGGGCCTGTGACAATCCGTGCACTGGTGCCCTGGGTTCACTGTAGAGGAGACCATCCTCCCAGTAAACACGATAGTTCCCAGACTCGTTACCTGCTGCCTGGGCTTCAGCCTGTTGCCTCAGACCCTCGAGGGTGGGACATTCCCTCTGTCCCTTGCTTAGTTCCTCCCTGGATGGTTCCCCTTCCACTCGCCACTCAGCGGGGATTGGCAAGTCCTCCAACGGAACTATGTCCTCCTCCGCGGACTCCGGGTCCACCTCCACAGGTGGCCTATCCGTCTCACGGGGCATGGACATCGAGGCAGGCTCCTCCTGTCCTCGAGACGCTCCCTCATCAGCAGCTGGGTGGGCCATTGTTCCAGGTTCCAACCCACGCGACTTCTCCTCCCGAGCAGCCGCAGACCTGGTACTCACACAGGCCCAAGCAGGTGTACCCAGCATCTCAGTATGAGTCCGGTATTCCAACTCTTTCCAAGCATTGTGCTCCATATCATTACCCAGCAGACAATCAACTGGCACGGCGGGGCTTACGGTAACTCGAAGTGAACCTGCAACCCCTCCCCACTCAAAGGGAACCTCAGCCACAGGATAGTGGCCCATTCTGCCGTCAGCCATCGCGGCTGGATGAAGTACGCCTGGAATCACCTGCTCTGAGGACACCAGATGACTCCTTACCATAGTCATACTGGCTCCTGTATCTCTCAGAGCTTCCCCTCTATGGCCATTGATGGTGACCCATTGCCCATACTTGGTAGTATTTGAGGGCACCTGGATCTTTGGAACCATCTCCCGATCACCCAGGGACACTAAGGTGACACCCGCCCACTCCCTCCCCTTAACTAAGGGCATCTCCTCCCCGAGCGCTACACTAGCGACTCCCGGGGCCTTTCCTCCAGTGGGAGGGGGTGGTCTCTTTGGGCATTTCACGTCTCCCTTATAATGTCCAATACCACCTCACTCAAAACAATGGATAACCCTTGGCTGCTGACTCTGGCCAGGATTAGGGTTCTTCTGCGGGTTAGCCTTAGAAGTGGAGAAGAAACTTTTCCCCTTAAAGGTATTTTGGGGGCCTTTGGAGAACTCCCGTTTCTTGTTATCTCCCCCCTCTTTCTTCTGGGAAGCGCCCTGTCCGGACTTCTGAGAATCTCCTCCCGTCCCCTTCGTGGACACTCGGGTACTTGCCCAAATGTCCGCCTCCTCAGCAAGCTTACGGGGGCAAGTAGGTTTGCTGTCTACCAGGTGTTGCCTCAGCTCAGGAAGACATTTCAGGAAGACATTTCTCGAGTAGATGTTCCTTGAGTATTAGGTCGTACAACCCTCGATAGTCCTCCACCTCATTACCTTGGACCCACCCATCCAGGGCTTTCTTGGCAAAATCCAGGAAGTCAACCCAATTCTGTGAGCTCAGTTTGCTAAACCTTTGCCGGTATTTCTTGGGGGTCAACCCAAACTTTCTGATGAGCGCCACCTTCATGGCGGGGTAATTTACTTGTTCCTCCCGGTCTAGGGCCAATAGGGCATCCCTACCTGTCGGAGGCATGTACCGGTATAATCCACCACCCCAATGCTTCTCATGGATCCCATGGGCTCTTAAGAAGACCTCATAGGCTGCCAGCCACTTGGCTATGTCATCTCCAGCGGTATAACTGGCGACTACGTCCTTGGGTAAATGGGGCCTGGGCTCCCTGGCAAATTCCTTTGACTCGACACCCTTCGGAGTGATGTTATGGGCCTGGAAGTCAAGTTCTCGTAGCTTGAACTCGTGTTCCAACCTTTTCCCTTCCATCTCCAGCTTGGACTCATGTTCCAACCTCCTCCCCTCCCTCCTTTCTTCCAACTCCATTTTTGCTATTTCCCACCTTAACAGTCTTTCCTCTCTCCTGTCAGCTAACTCGGTCTCTGATAACCCTCTCGATGACACACTGCTGCCCTCCCGTGAGGTTACCTTGGGGCTGATTGACATCTCACCCACCCCCGGGAGACATTCCGCAGTACTATCAATGACAGTACCTCTGTCCGATTCCTCCTCCTCCACCGTTCCCTCCGTGTGTGCTTCCACCCATGCTCGCAGACTAGTACGGAGCTCCTCTCTTTTGGCCCCTCGCCTGACAAACACTCCCCTCTCCTGACAGAAATCCTTGAGCCGTGCCACTGTATAGGTCTCCAGCTCTGACATTTCGAATTCCATCTGGTCAGTGAAAAGTGTGGACAACCAGATAAGATAAGAATTTTGAGGGTCACTTCCACCCACCTCCAGGAAAGAATTTGGAAAAAGCAAAACGTTGAATTTGAGGGCCGCTAGGAGAAAACTCTGGGTGTGTACCTGTGGTGCACACTGAATTATTATGGGGTACAAAACAAGCACGGCTCGCAATCCCACCCGCTCAGCACCAATGTTATGTTGGACCTGCGATGGGCAATCCCAGCACAAAGGGGGTAGCTTGGCACAAGTGACAAGGCGAGTGAAGGCTGTAGTGTTAAGCCGGCTTTGACCCAATAATAACCCCCTGTGCAGCCACACCAAAAAGAAGGACACCACACCACTGCGGTAGAAAAATACGATTCCTTTATGTAAAAATTCTCTGTAAATAGGGATGATTGGGATAGCACATTTACATTTCTTTTAGTCACACATTTCAGGGCTTCAATTCTGTAATGAGTAGTTCCATAAATAATATCAAGAATAAATAGCATCAATAAATGGAATAAATATTATCAGCAATCAATATCACAAATCAATAGATTATATATCACTTTCGCCTAGCAGAATAAATACTGGTTCATTTAAATAAATAAACACATGTTCATTCTGGTATCGCTGCCACCAATTAAATATTTTAGGAACATTTCATTTGCATTACGTTTCAATTTGGAAAGATAACTCTTACAGTTTGTGTTGGTTTCAATAATAATGCATACAGGCTTCTCTGGGCACAGAATGCGTTTTGGGACTCTTTAAGGCTCATTCAAGGAGTACGCGCGTGTATCTAAAAAGGCAAGGCAACACAGTGAACATCTCATTTGCACGTGGCTGCCACCGGGATAGGATCTCTGCTTGCCGGTGGAGTCTCTACGCGCCTACGGGCTTTGTCATTGCTTGCACTCAGGCGGCACCAGTTCAAAGTCTTTAGACTGACGAACAGGCTGCCGGCGAGGTCACGTAACTTCCGCGCTTAGGGAGAACAATGCCGGTTCACAGTTCCTTCACAACGCTGCACATTACTGGAAGAAACGAGCCCACCTCACGTTGGCTGTGTTCGAAAAGCGATTCAGTCAGGGCTCAGCACTCCTCACACCAGCGGCGCGATTCTCAGGGGCTCACCGGACCTCCCTCTGACTTCCGCGTTCCGGGGGGTTTCCGCCCACGGCCACAACTTCTGGGTCACTGGGGAGTGGCAGGGACGCTAGTCCCGCCCAACAAGGGTTGGCGCTCCCCGCCCCGGCGCACCACCTCACCTTCAGATCGCGCAGGAAGCGCTCTACGCTGGTGGGGCTCGGAGACGTCCGAGCTACCCTCTAGAGGCGCCTGTCGCGAAGGGGGGCACAGTCGACGATCGCGGTCGCGGCGAACTTGCTCTCGCCTCGCGACTCGTGAAGTCTGTCACAATTCACAACCGGGGGGCGGGGAGGCACACGATATTGGCCACAGTCTTTGGGGATGATGAGGCACTCGCTGGGCAGGCGCTGTAGGCGCAAGGTCACCGCTAATGCGGATAACTGGAACGCCAGTCAGGGTCAATGCCAATTACCTTGCCACTCTACTGCCCGCGCTACCAGCCACCTCAGGGGTCAACAGGGCAGGTGTCAATCTGGTGTCAGTCTGGAATCTAAAATGAATCTCAAATGAATCTAAAAGGAATCTACAATGTATCTAAAATGGCCGCCAGGGACTGAGCCTTATATAGCCAGTGCCCTGGAGTGCTGGCACGAGCCAGAAGGTTCCAGAACCTTCTCTGGCTGTGACAATGACAATTGCCCTTTGGAGGTGTATTTAGGCCACACAGAGCCACCGTACTGTGGTTCCGGAGCAGCCATTTTGTGTACCTGAGAGGAAATAAAGAAATTCTTGTCAGAAGAGCGCGCTAAACAAAGGGCGCCAAAACCTCCAAAGGTCAAAGTTCATGAAGGCTCCAATGGGAGTCACTCACATGAAGGAAAAGGGTGTCTACCATTTTAGGGCCATATCTTTGGGTTGACCACCCCAGTTTGTAATGCCACCGGTTTCACCATGTCTTGTAAATAGGTGCCACAAACCTGGTGAGCAACTGGGCTTCAAGGAACATCTAACCCCATGAAACAACACATAAAAAGTCCTGGCAGACAAAGAAAAGCGACAAATTTTGGGAGGTACAGGGGAACAAAAGAAATCATAATGGTGAGGGGACTCTCAGAAGCAGACAGGTCTAACAAATTCAATTTACTTTGTTAAAGTTTTGGACTTCCAATGAGGTCCACTTAAAAAGATACATACCAATTAATAAAGTGCACAAAAAAATATGTAACAGCGCAGTAATAAAACATTTTCAACATATAGTAATTGCAAGAGGTAACATTGGTGGAATTTATCAGCCAACAATGAGGAAACAGGGCATATCCTGAATTGTGCAAATAACAATTAGAAAGCAACCGGAATAACATAGAGCACTTTCATGGAGCAAAGTTTGGAATTAGCAGCCTGCAATGAGAGAACAGGGCATATCCTGAGTTGTGCAAGTAACAAATAGAAAGCAATCAGATCATGTGCAAATTTACAATTTAAGGTTAAAATTAAATAAGCAAGACCCTTTAAAAATGGTAGACCAAACAATACAAGATACATTCTTAACTAATAGAGGATATTACGATTACAGAGAGAGTTAATGGCTCAGAAAATATATCACATTTGAAAAATATACAATTAAAATATGTACATAAATTCCTTAACAAAGTTGAACAGTTTTACGCACACTGCTTCATTTTTGGGATTAAAAAGAAAGTTGCAAGCTGAAGTTACATCCTTGACACCATTTTGTAAAAACATCGGCCTAAGCCAGCAACGACGATGAAAGGCCAATGCGGGACAAACGAACAAAACATGATCCAGGTTCTGGATGCTCAGTTCACAAAAATGCCAATTTTTTCCAATTTTCGAATTCTGGGACCAATGTGCTGTTAAATCATTTAGAGGTAGGAGATTTAATCTAAATAAGGAGAATCAGCGTCTTCTTCCATGACCCAAGTTCCAAGTTAAGTATTTCTGGGGAAGTTTCGAGGAGTTAGTCCTTGATATTATCTTTAATCTCTCTTTAGTATTACAGAACTCAATAACCCTATTAAAACTGATCTTACCATGTAAGTTTTTTACAAAGGATTTAAATTCTAATAGCGGGAGGGAAATCACAGACCCTTCACGAACACAGACATTTTTTGGAGCCCGAGAGAAGTCTCGATATAAAGAGTATTTCCCCCCATACCACCGAAAATGTCCTTACACGTGTAACCTCTTAGTGAATAAGATTCACAATTTTTTAACTGGTATCCCCAATGTAAAACTCTGGAAATGCCTTGAATATAGGTGCTTATCAGTCCAAATTCAGATCTGATGATCCGCTGAAGGAACTCGCGTATTAAAATTACACAATTTACATAAAATCTGGCCTTCTATCCTCTCTAAAAAACTCCAATCCTTTACAGGGATTGATTCAATAGCATAAAGTAAGGTTGATGTAATTTTTGCTTTCAACACCATCAGTACATGTAGAAAATGCCTTCTACCCATTGCACTTTAAAAAATGCGCAGACCAGTAGCGTGGGACATAGCTTTACAGGAGCTGTGTTCGATATGAAGTTTATTTTTCGTATTGCATGCAATTATTTTCCCTAGATATAAATAGGAATCAACCACCTCCAACTTTTCGAGACCAATATGCCAATTAAATGTATTGAATTTTCTGCTTCTGCACTTTTCATGATTAAAATGGATCTTCAAAAAATGAGCCGTCGTATAATTCTGTAATGATGACAACTTTTTGTTTAGCCCTATAGGAGTAAGATCCATCACATCATCTGCATAAAGGAGACATGTGAAAGGGCGGCTACTTATATTTGGAGCATCGCCCTCTCGCTGAGAAAGACAGTCAGGTAAATTTGCTAAATATAAGGAAAATAGTAGCACGGCTAATAAACAACCTTGTTTAAAACCATGTTCTATTGGAATTACAGATGTTAATCCTTGGTTTCATCCCATTAATACCTGACACCAGGTTTGAGAATGTAATGCAATGATTAAGGGCAACAGGGGAGCAGGCAATCCCATATTTTGCTGTTTCCTCCAGAGAAGCGGCCGGTCTACCTTATCAAAGGCCGTAGATAAATCTATGAAGGCCATGTAAACATTTGATCTGTGAGATAGCGTATATTTCTCCTCTATTCATTTCAACCTGGTAATATTATACAGGGTGGAATGATTTTTGAAACCTGCTTGTTCTATAGGGAGTACCTTATTCTCCATGACCCATTCCGTGAGATTGTAGTGTGTTTATATAGGGACCTATATCGATACTCCAATTTCTGACCCTTGTCCGGTTATAAATCACAAATATCCATACAACGGCACAGAAACCCGTTTCATCAGTCATAGCGCATGCTGTCACATTAAGCAAGCACTATTCCTCCAGCCCCCTAGAAAGCACACCGAGTTCTCTAAACAAACCAAGCCTCCAGCAAACCTGGGATATCCCCGCTGCTATTGTTTTGATTTCGTTCGAGAACTCCTGCAAAGAATGTAACAACGACCAGTTCTTAATTGACGTCTTATGTCCATCCTTACGTCAAACCCGGCACCTCTCAGGTATAAATATACCGACACTGCCCTAAGTAAAGACACGGTGGTGATGAGCTTGGAGCAGCGACTACTTGCCGGAGAGCCCAGCTGATGCGAGAGCCCACGGACGCTGCCCCTCCCTTTTTGACGCGCTGAGGAAAGACGCTGTCTTTTCTCTTGCTGAGAAATCCAGCCTCCAGCGTTTCCAGCCCACCTTCGCGGGTGACTGGGATACCGAGTCCTGAGAAAGAGATACCAGCCCTCCTGCCTTCTAAATCCCAGGTACTGAACTGACTAACCCCTTACAGAGAATTCTTGAGTCAGACTCTTGGCAAAACAAACTTAACTTAAACTGCTACTTACTTACTCCCTCCCATGTATTAGGCTTAGGTCAGGTACACAGGGGTAGGCATAGTTAGAAGCACCAGTTGAGTACGATTAGTCAATGTATATATGTATGTATATCTTTTATCCATTTTAAAGTAACGTATGGCTAAGAAACCATATCAATGCTTTTACAGTATTATTTTATATTCCTGCTCTTACTGTATACATTTTACTTAACCATCAGTATTACAATTGTAGCAATTCATTTCTCTTGTATGAGAAAAGAGACTGATCAATAAATAACACATTTTATTGAAAACGCCCGTCTCTTCGTTTCTCTTCAATCTGGTGAAACTAAGTATGCACGTATTGACTGAGTAAAATAGCTGTCTTTTGTTTTCACACGACTCTAGAGATATACTCTTGATCAGGGAGAGCAAAGTTGTCATGTTCTATGGTTGTCAGAAACTAAATCCCTTCTTGTCTATCCAGGGAGGTTAAACTCCTCCTTGCTTATTTGAGAAAGTTTCTAGTGAACTCTGAGCTAGCTGGCACATAAAACTTTAAGTCTAATATCGTCAGTAAAAGACCTAGTTAACCTCAGTCCTACGTCTACACTACTGAAGATATTATTCCAATGCGCAGAGCCTATTGGGAATATAGGAACTACACTACATGGCGCCCAACGTTTGGTAAGGCTATAAAACTAACGCAAGGCATTAGAGTAACTCAGTTGTGCTTTTTCACACAGACCCTTTCTCCCATAAATACTCCAAATACGTCTGGAGTGGGTCAAAGGTTAAAAAATCCGCCAAACTTAGTAGGAGGAGACTCCTATGTATGGTTTTTGGTTTATTCAACGTTGAAGGATACAGTGTTCCAAAATATTGTGCACCTAATCTTTGTTTCCTTGAAAACTTGATCTGCAACAAAAAACCTTCCTATCAGTAAAATGTCAGACGGTGAAGGAGATAGGGAGACAGCTAGATTAGCAGCTCAACTCCTAGCGGATGACACAAGTCTCCTACAGCAAGACCCGGATGCAATACTAATCCCGGTCAGCATAAGAAAAACTATAACACTAAAACTTATAGAAAATGGACTAACACCAAGAGGTGATACAGTCATATTCGTAATTGAGGCACACGAATATCGGCAGACAGAGGTATTCTATTCATGGATAAACTTTCCAGCAGCAAACGCTGTCACAAAAGAGTTCCCCTATTACAAAATAGAGGAACCACCGGATGAGTACACTCCTTTCGAGGAGGTGGAAATACCATTAAAATACCAAGAGCACCTGCTCTGGTTTAAAGGCGCCCTAAAACATAATGATCACATCACCAGGCTCGGTCCACTAGGTAGACCAGGAGCAACGTGGCCGGTTCTAGCCAGCTACACACCACATCCAGACATTGAAAAAATGTCAATACCAGAACTTTTAGTACAGCTAAAACAACTGATTAAAATACATAGACATAGACAAATACATAGACAATTAGTCCAATATGTAATGCGGACTTCAACAGTCCAACCAGCTATTAAAATTCCACAGCTGACCCCTCATCAGGGGAACACAAATAAAATAACACCACAGAACATACAGTCCTGTCTAGGCAAAGTACCCATTAAAAGGGAACAAATTCCATTCTGGTTAGCACAGAAAATCACTCAAATAGAGGCAGTATTTCCGGATACTACCCCTACTGAGAAACACAGAATTCTGACTATCTGTCTTCCAATGAGGATCGCACCACTTGTGGAGGACTGTGACACTTGGGGCACAGTCTTTGCTTCCATTTACACAAAAACACATGGTGTTCCGTCCATGGCGGTAATACCAGATGTGCTAAAACAGATTCAAAAACGAATACGGTCCAGAGCCTGCTTTAACTCTGGGTATGAAATTACTGAAAGACTTCAAGCAGGTCTCAGCTTTATTGTTATCCAACATAAAAGGAGAAGCAGCATCTGTGGCGATCCGCCAAAAGTTGAAAGAAACAGATATAGCAGAACAACCATTTGAACTTGCCAGAATCATAGAAAAATCCTAGGAAGAACTAGGAAGAGATAGTTTGGGTGGGAAACCAGTGAAACCCCAACTAACTGAAAATCCTGAAAAGGTATTTATTAAAAAATAATCTGAACACTCCAAAAAAGAGCTGGGATGGAAATAAACAATCCACTCCCAAAGAAAAAAGATTCCAGTCCAGAGGAAGTTCTCCTCGGCGGAGAGAAAGATCTCCTGACCAAGGACACAAGTCACGCCAGAGGGAGCCCTCTGAGAAAAAGTACAACCTTAGAAATAGGGATAATTTGAAGAAACCTGATAGATATCAAGATATTAATACACGTCCCTCTCGATCTTTTCAGACTTCCTCGCAGAAATCGGAAAGAAGAGGACGGTCAGAACAAAGGGAAGAGCACTTCAAGTCCAAAGACAAGGAGCCTGCTCATCAAAGTAAAAAGTTACAATTTCCAAAGAAGAAGGTAGCCAGTATTAAAGTAATCAAACATGCCGAGGATCCTGAGGACACAGCTGAAAAACGGAGAGTGGGCTCAGACAATGCTAGACAGCGCAGCAGAAGTGAGCATAGCTCGCAAGATCCTGATGAATCATCTGGAGACAGTGGACACGAATGAATATATTCAGGTGGAAACTGCAGATACCAGAATTAGCAAACCTCATAAAATATACAAAATAACATTACGTATAGAAGGAGATAAGACTAGGAAAATAAGGGGTCTATTTTGGGATAACCTTTCCAAAGGCTATGACATCCTTTTAGCTGAAAAAGACTGGCCACCGGAGTTTGTCAGGGAGTGCCCTCATGGCGAAGAAATGATTATGCCTGCCTTCTCAAATCACATTCCAATTCATAAAAAATATACACTTGCAAGAAAGTGGGCAGTAGCCCAAGCTCCTGCATTATATAAAAACCATGTGGGATGGGATGAGGACTCTTTTCCTCACAAAATCCAGTTAAAATCACAACCAACTGCACAGAGGCAGTACCCAATTAAGCAAGAAGCTAAAAAACAGGTCAGGGAGATCTTAGATCAACTTGAATACCAGGGGGTGATTGAAACATGCACCTCACAAATGAACAATCCTTTGTTTCCTGTCTCCAAACCAGATGATTCATATCGTCTAGTTTTGGACTACAGACACCTTAACTCATGTTGCAAAACTTTTGCAGTACAAAACACACAGTGCAGCACTAATGAATAGCATTGTCATGTATTCCTATAGGTTCTGAATCGATCCCCCTATTCCTGACCCTATTCTGGTTAAACTAACTATCAAGTTAACTAACAGTCAGCCCATGAGGCAAGAAAAGCCCCCATGATGCAGATACCGTTATCTGACGCAGTCACGCTACGGCACAGGAACGTGTTATCTGATTAGGTCATAACGCTTGAGATCTAATTAGACAAGCGACATTCCTCCAGCCCCTGATAAGGCATACGACGTTCTCATAACAAATCAAACCTATGACAACCTGGAAAATCCGTGCGGCCATTGTTTTGATTTCACAGAGAACTTCAGTAAAAGAATGTGCTAACGAGCAAGTCGTATGACATCTTTATTGACGCATCTATGTCCATCCTTACGTCAATCTCGGCACCTTTAAGGTATAAATATTGCCGATCTTGCCCTATGCAAACACACGCGTGGTGACGAGACGGAGCAGCCACACTTGCCGAAGCCGAGAGCAGGAGCAGACCCCGCTGGCAGCAGCCCCGCCTTCCTGACGCGCTGAGAGACGCGCTGCTATCTCAAGCCGAGAGACCCAGCACCGGCGCTTCTGGGCAGCCCTCGCAGGCAGCCTGGAATATCGAGAGCAGAGAAAGAGATACCATTCCTCATTCATCCTAAATTCCAGGTACAGAACTGAATAACCCCTCACAGAGAATTCTTTAGTTATTCACTTGGCAAAAACAAACTTAACTTAAACTGTAACTTTCTATTCCCGCCCACGCATTAGACTTAGGTCAGGTACACGGGGTAGGCGTATTTAGAAACACCAGTTGAGTACGTTTAGTCAAATGTATATGTGTATGTAAATATATTTTTATCATTTTAAACATCATATGACTCAGAAACCATATCAATGTTTTTACAGTATTATTTTATACTATTGCTTTTAATGTATGCACTTTACTTAACTATAAGTATTGCAATAATATCGATCCATTTCTCTTGTACGAGAAAAGAGACTGATCAATAAATAACACCTTTTTATTGAACACGCCCCTCTCTTCCTTTTCTCTACAATCTGATGAGACTAAGAATGCACGTACTGACTGAGTAAAATAATTGCCTTGTGCTCACACGACTCTCGAGATTGACTCTTGATTAGGGGAGAGCAAAGTTGTCATGTTCTATGGTTGTCAGAAACTAAATCCCTTCTTGTCTAATCAGGGAAGTTAATTCCTCCTTGAACATTCGAGAAAGTTTCTAGCGAACTCTGAGCTACGCTGGCAAACCCAAAACTTAAGTCTAGTATCGACAGTAGTAGACCTAGGTAACGTCTGGTCTAGGCCTTTACTGCTGTAGGTATTATTCCAATGCGCAGAGCCTATTGGGAAAATAGGAACTACACTACATGGCGCCCAACGCGTTTGGAAAGGGCGATAAAACTAACGTAAGACATTTAGAGTAACTCAGTCGTGCTTTCTCACTCAGACCCCTTTTCCCAAATACTCCAAAGACGTCTGGAGTGGGTGAAAGGTAATATCCTCCAAAACCTCGCAGGAGGGAACTCCTATGTTAGGTTCTTGGTATAGTCAACGTTGAAGGATAAACTGTTCCAAAATATTGTGCATCTAATCTTTGTTCCATTAAGAAACCTGATCTGCAAACAAAC
Source organism: Lissotriton helveticus (assembly GCF_964261635.1). Taxonomy (NCBI): domain Eukaryota; kingdom Metazoa; phylum Chordata; class Amphibia; order Caudata; family Salamandridae; genus Lissotriton; species Lissotriton helveticus. The sequence continues at coordinate 1,764,527,980 of NC_136068.1, forward strand.
ATAATACCATTCTGTCGGTAAAATGGGAGACAGTGATGAAGAAAGAGAGGCAGTTAGATTAGCAGCTGAAATAGTAGCAGCTGATACTGCAGCACTAGATGCGGACGGGGATATAATACTCATCCCGGTCGCCAAAAGGAAATCTATAACCTTAAAACTTATAGAAAATGGACTGACACCTAGAGGTGGCACAGTCATATTCGTAATTGAGGCACACGAATATCGGCAGACAGAGGTATACTATACATGGATACATTTTCCAGCAGCAAATGCTGTAACAAAGTACTTCCACTATTACAAAATAGAGGTTCCACCCGACATTTACACTCCTTTCGAGGAGGTGGAAGTACCACTCAAATTCCAAGAGCAGTTGCTCTTATTTGATGGCGCCCTAATACATAACAATCACATTACAAGGCTCAGTCCTTTAGGTAGACCAGGAGCAACGTGGCCGGTCTTAGCCGGATACACACCACACCCAGACATCGAAGGGATGTCTACTAGAGAGCTGTTAATACAGCTAAAACAATTACTAAAAATTCATAGACAATTAGTCCAGTATGTAATGCGGACTTCAACAATTCAGCCAGCGATTAAACTTCCACAGCTGACCCCTCACCAGGGGAACACAAATAAAATCACACCACAGAACATCCAATCCTGCCTAGGTAAAGTTCCGGCTAAACGGGAACAAATACCATTCTGGTTGGCACAGAAAATCACCCAAATAGAGGCGGTGTTTCCTGACACCACCCCGCTAGAAAAACACAGGATTCTGACTATATGTCTCCCAATGGGAATCGCACCACACATAGAGGACTGTGACACTTGGGGTACAGTCTTTGCTTCAATCTACACAAAAACGCACGGTGTTCCATCCATTTCGGTAATACCAGATGTTCTAAAACAAATTCAAGATGAATACGGTCCAGAACCAGCTTTAACTCTTGGTATGAAATTACTGAAAGACTTCAAGCAGGTCTCGGCTATATTATTAGCCAACATAAAAGGTGAAGCAGCAAACGTGGCGATCCGCCAGAGGTTAAAAGAGACAGATATAGCAGACCAACCAGCTGAAATTGCCAGAATCATAGAAAAATCTTATGAAGAACTAGGTAGAGATAGTTTAGGTGGAATACCAGTAAAACCGCAACTGACTGAAAGTCCAGAAAAAATATTTTTTAATAATAATTCACCAAAAAAGAACTGGGATGGAAACAAACAATCCAATCCAAAAGAAAAGAAATTCCAGTCCCGAGGAAGGTCTCCTAGGCGAAGGGAGAAATCTCCGAACCAGAGACACAGGTCACCCCAGAGTGACCCCTCTGGGAAAAGATATAACCTTAGAAATAGGGATAATATTAAAAAACCTGATAGATATCAAGACATTGATACACGTCCCTCTCAATCTTTTCAGACTTCCTCGCAGAAATCGGAAAAAAGAGGACGATCAGAACAAAGAGAAGAGCACGCCAAGTCCAAAGACAAGGAACCTGCTCAACAAAAAAAGAAATTACCATTTCCAAAAAAGAAGGTAGCCAGTATCAAGGTAGTTAACAATGCCGAGAATACTGAGGACACAACTGAAAAACGGAGAGTGGGCTCAGACAATGCTAGACAGCGCAGCAGAAGTGAGCATAGCTCGCAAAGTCCTTATGAATCATCTGGAGACAGTGGACACGAATGAATATCTTCAAGTGGAAACTGCAGACACCAGAGTTAGCAAACCCCACAAGATATACGAGATAACATTACGTATAGAGGGAGATAAGACTAGGAAAATAAGGGGACTATTTTGGGATAACCTCTCCAAGGGCTATGACATCCTTCTAGCTGAAAAAGACTGGCCACCAGAGTTTGTCAGGGAGTGCCCTCATGGCGAAGAAGTAATTATGCCTGCCTTCTCGAATCAAATCCCGATTCATAAAAAATACACACTTGCTAGAAAGTGGGCAGTGGACTTAGCACCTGCTTTATATAAAAATCATGTAGGATGGGATGAGGATTCTCCTCCTCACAAAATCCAGTTAAAATCACAACCTACTGCACAAAGGCAGTACCCAATTAAGCAAGAAGCTAAAAAACAGGTAAATGAAATACTAGATCAGCTAGAATACCAGGGGGTGATTGAAACTTGCACCTCACAAATGAACAATCCTTTGTTTCCGGTCTCCAAACCAGACAATTCATATCGTCTAGTTTTGGATTACCGACACCTTAACACATGTTGCAAAACATTTGCAGTGCAAAACTCACACAGTGCTGCACTAATGAATAACATAGTGCGCAAAAAATACAAAACAACCTTGGACATCTCCAATGGATTCTTTTGTCAAAACATAGCAGCAGAGAGCAGATATTTAACTGCATTCTCAGTAAATGGCACTCAAAAGCAATTCTGTCGGTTAGCCCAGGGGTACAAGAACAGCCCGGGGGTATTCTCAGCGAGAGTAACAGAATTACTACAACTATATGATAATGAAGCATTATCTTATGTCGATGACATTTACTTAACAGATGATGACTTGGATACTCACTTGAAAAGAGTGAACACCATAATACTTGGGTTCGCAGCAGAGGGTTACAAATTTAACTTTAAAAAGTCCAGAATTGCCCATCTGACAGTCCTGTTCTTAGGATATGAATTATCAAGTATAGCCTGGTTGACAATTTTCTAAATAACTAGAAGAATTAAAAATCTAAAATATGAAAAGACGTATCCTCTTCCAATCGACATTCTGCCTCTACGACATTACGCCTGTGTAATCTATACAGACGGACATGCTCAACCCTCTGTTTGGGGAGAACATGCATACAACCCCACATGTGAGATTACAAAAGAAGTGTGGCGCGGAGGTAAACTAAGACCTCTATTAACAAAAACACACTCAGTTGAAACTAATTCAGAACTACAAACTGAAATAATAGCATTAAAAATGGCGCTAGATAATGCGGATCGCGAATTCCCGACACTTATAGTGTCCGATTCATATTACTGCGTCAAAGCATATAACAAGGATTTGCAGACATGGATTCAGAACGGTTACAAAGATGACACAGATGCACCAATAAAGCAGAAATTGCTCTGGGAACAAATAGCTCTTTTACAAAAAGAACTACCAAAGACTCACGTGACACACTCACTGAGTCATCAGCGTGATGGCGTTCACGTTGTAGGGAATTCATTGGCTGAAACAGCCGCAGCGGCAGCCACTAAACCGGCTCCCGTAGATCGAAAAAAGCGTACATTAAAATACATTGACGGTGAAACAATGCTGGCGGTGAAAACGTCATCAAAAGGCGACTGCTCAGCGTTACCGATCAACTATCCACTCAATTATACATACATAATCGATGCAAACTCCGTCCCTTTTGCTCGAATCCCTGGAGTGGGGGATAGAGTGATTCCAAACATGGACAGGAGAAGCTTGTTAATCGCAGACGCACACATGGGCGAGGGTCTCAGACACCTCAAACTGAAAGATTCTCTGGAAGAATTACAATCACGGTACTGGTGGCCAGGCATGAGCCTGCATTACACCATGTTTGTAAAAAACTGCCCAAACTGCAACAGAGATCGCAGTGGGGAGAGAAACAGTTTAATACCTCGTCGTATCAAGGCAGATAATATGACCAATAAAAAGCAGGGCTTGCGATTAACATATACAGGCTAGTTTCCACTTATAGTGTAGATCACCAGCACTCGGCTGACGTCCGGACTGTTATACAAAGATTTGCGAGTCTAAATGGCATATACGCTAAGAGCATGTTACGTTTGACCATAGTCTTCACTCTAGCCCTCCGGCCGGGGGGGAAACATGGCCAAATGAGCACAGCCCAGCGGGAATCTTCTCACTTCCTTCCTGAGGGTACGGGATGGTGTAAAGAAAAAACCAAGGCAGAAAGCAATCTATAATGGAAAGGATATTAGGTTCGGGAGCTGGGTGGGTCAAACATCTAATAAGTGTCCAACGTAGTCTAAATAACTTGCCAAGAAATTCTCTGAAGGGATTCAGTCCGTACAAATTATTATTTGGAACTAGAATGATTATCTCTGACCTCGACAGTCAGACTTCAGTGGTTAAAGAAAAAAGCTTTGATGTCAAGGACCGTTTGGCTATTTTGCAGGACTTAAACAAAACAAGAAAAGACCTGAGCAACATACAGTTGAAACAACAGCCAACAACCACTGAAGAATCACCACCTGTCCCAGCAAGACCTGTGTGGATTCCAAAAGTCGGGGATCTAGTCAGGGAGAAGATCGCGGTAAAGAAGGAATTTGGGCCTTCTTACAGAAAAGCAGTTCCTGTCTTGTCTGTCAACGGGACAAGATCAGTTGTACTACCGCCACTTGCTGGTAAAAAGGAGAACCGAGTTGTATCCATCGACCTGGTAAAACCACAACATGTGGCCGATAACAAAACAGTAGGCCAAGTGGACTCCCAATAAGTAGCAGAACACCAAGGTTTGCTACCAGTACAGAGGTCCTAACGAAGAGGCTCATCACATTCGAAACGCCTACAGAAGAACAACAAGGACTATGCAACGATGCAATAGAACTCAGACCTCTGAAAACCCAAATAAAAACATTTAGCAGGGACACACCAATCTATAATGAAGTACCAAGTGAAAATGCAAGAAACAAAAATCCTGAAGCAATTGGAACAATTGACAGAACTGCATCCGGCTACTTCATCAAAACTTCGATGATTCCTCTGAGAGCCTCAGTGAATCAAAGACACAGCCATCATCAAAATCCTTTAAAGACAAAGCTAAGGAACTTTTGAACCAACTGAAAGAAACATATCTGATTTCTCCATGGATTGAATTTTGGGTGGGTTTTGGTGCATTTATCCTCATACTTTGGCTCATCATGGTATTAACTTTGGGACGCTTCATTGAGGGAAAATATGCTAAAATGGACACAGCAAGTCAGAACATCAACTTGGTCCTCAAACCACACACATCTTCACACGTCGAGAAAAGAGAACTTTCTTCAGCCAACTTCACAGCCAATCCTATACCTGGTGGGGTAGCCTGGCACAACACTGACTATGAAATTTATGGTCCGGTCGAGATTCTGAAATACCCACACCAAATCAAGATCTCCTTGAGTGACTTTGCAAAACCAAACTCATTTGCTGATGATTGGGACTTCGAAAGCATTAATAACATGATGTCTGACTTAGTAATGTCTGCTAAATTTACAAAACATGATTATTTGCAAGGTTCTACAAATTATGATAGTATGTATTGCTATAACCACTATGGTAACCATTTTTTACATAAATCTGCACAACCTAGAAATGTTTTAAATTATAATCAATGGGAACATTGTGCAACACCTCCAAAAGGGAGCTCAAGAACTGTTTACGACAAATATTCATATTTTTCAGGTTTTAACACAAGTAATGCTGAAACATTTTATTATAAATTGTCAAACAAGACAGGGATGAAAACCATGATAACCAACACAAAGTTGATATATTCAGATTCATTCTTCGAAGAAATGAATACTTTAGGATTTAATTATTGGGACAAAAATGTTGATTTGAAAAGTGTTTGGGGTACAAAAGAATGGCAAGTACAGGGTTTAGAAGCTTTGTTTAGAGCTTGCATGATCCCAGAACAAATGATATTTTTAAATGACACTGTTCAACAAACCACCTGTCTTGGCCTAGCCAAAATCAAAGATTTAAATAAACCGTCTATTCCAAAGCCAACAATGTTTAGCAATAGCTCTGATACGGATGAAGAGATAGACGTAAACCATATATTAAACCAAAACAGAACACATCCTGATTGGAAACAATGGTTGATCTGGCCCACAGGTACAAATAACTGTCAAGACAGATTCCTGAATAAAACACAGGGGTTCAAAATGACCAGGCCAGACCCTAGATATCCCCAAAGACATCACCCAGGGATAATAACAACCTACAGTGTGGGCAAATTATGCCTTCAGTGGCTACAAACTTCCACACTGCCTGAAATTAAGCAACACCTAACTTTACTTACTGATGGTGCTGACTTGCGTGATTTCATAATGGGACCACGCAAACAGCGTCAAAAGCGTTTCATAGCAGCCTCTGTACATGCAGCATACAATGAGGCCTGGAAGGTTAATCAAATTGAAACAGCAGAGAGAATACGGGAAATTGACCATATTAATTTGGAAAAATCACTTTCTGTAGTGGACAATGGGTTAATGACTCTGTCCTCCAGAATTTTTTCTTTGGACAGCATTGTGTCGTCAGCAATCGATATATTATCGCAAGACTTACTGTTATTACAACATGGTCAGTCACAATTGCGTTCTATTGTACAGCTTGGCTGGACGTTACAAAATCTGCGTTCAGGCTATGTGCCTTGGCGTTTAATCAACACAACGTCACTATTCCAAATCTTTAACCTTACTGATAGACAAATCGGTATGGCGCAAAAGGGTGCTTATTATACAATCTTGAGCATTGAAAAACTAGAAAGATTACCAATGACAATGTCAGAACGACCTGTCAGTGAATGGATAATCCACGGAATCATAAATATTCCAATCTCAACCTTCAGGTTTCAATACTGCCAAAAATATATACAGGCTGGCATGTACGAGAAATTGGGAAAGGGGTACCTTAAAACAACTTGGAACCTGCCCTATTCACATGCATGGGTCAGTAATAAAGGACAGAAAGTGTTTCTTAGTGGCAACAATTGTGCTATGTCACTAAGCGGCACGCTTCTGTGTAACGGAATTAGTTTGCATGGAGCCTGTGAAGGGAATTCATACAACCTTTCATGTCACCAGCAAGGCGCACCTGCAACTGAAATAGAACCATTCTTTCAAAGACTCTATAATGGGAGTTACATTCTTATTGTAGACCGCAAATGTTGTAGTCTTATGCCCGGGACTCCTTATCTAGTCACTACGACTGCGAAGGTCAAGTGCTGTGGACGTTCTTTGTTCCCCAGCTCCTTTCCAGACAGGGAGGCAAGGGATGGCCCAGTTTGAAAATTACTTCTATTCGAATAGATACTTTAAGCAGAATGAAAACAGTGCTTCTTCAGACGCCTACAAGGCTCACATCATCAAAAGAAACGTATGATCTACAAGTCGCAAGGACGACTGCAGAGATACATACATTATTATCAACTAATTCCCCCGTACATTTCGCGGAAATCCTGAGCGAAATCTTAAATATTTCTGATACCACTGGGGTCTCAAAGGTATTTAAGACAGTATTTTCGATGGCATTAACACCATTCAAAGCCATACTGGGTATTTTTCCAGATTTCGTCCATTCGATTTTTGGCGGACTTCCCCTGATCCTGGGACTAATTGCAGGAATCCTATTCTTAGTCCTTATTTTTCGTTATGGCAACCCATGTCACAGATCAAACTCTCGCGACAATGGAAGATACAATCCTAGCCATTGGATACCGGGACCGGATATCAAAAATCCTGGGACTATCCCGGCTTAGAGACCTGAACATGACTTGGTTTCTATCATTTCGACCAATGTGGCAAAGATGTGTTTTACCTGTATTGAGATGTCTGCTATGCGGAGAAGAATGCGTGTTAGACACCTGTCTGACGCTACAATCGGATGCGCCAGTGGATGCAGATACATTGTTGGTTCCTACCAAGGTTCACGCTTTGTGCTGCCCTCAAAGGCTGCCAATCCTGATGACGGCATTCGTGGAGTCTTCACCACTACGATTGAAGAGTAGTGAAGTTCAAGATGAAAGCAGCATTAATCAGGTACGACCTTCTGTCAGCAATGCGAATCAGAATGTCAATGGAGACAATCATGCGCACGAATGCATGGTTACACCTATTTCCGACTTAGTGGAACTTTCCCATGAAGCTGTTGACAGTTTTTTCGAAAGCCTTAATGATATGATGTTCTCTCCAGAACAGAAATAGAGACTTTTGAGCAAGCTCGCACACGGCGTTCCCTGAATTCGGCCTTCAACTTTGAAAATAAAGTCACATGAACAATTTTTCCCACCAGTTCACGGACAGCAATTTTTTTAGCAGCCCCAAATTAAATTTTACAAAAATTTCGGGACACTTATCTTCTGCTTAAAGTAAGAAACTATTCCTAGAGAACTAAGATTTCTATTTTTAGATACTTTATAAACTTTAGTTGCCCGCTGGTATGTTCACAAATATTTTATTATGTGATGAAATGGTCTCGAACTTTCTTTCTGTATAGCCATATTAAGAGCCATTTCATGTGTATTTCTCATATACCAAATAAGCAATAATGTCTACAAATGCGTGTTTACTTTAGCGTTTAATTCATAGCTTAAGTGCATACTATATATATGACTGCAATTCTTCAGTATATTTGAAAATTTCAGAATGCATTTATGTATTTTGGGGTGGTGAGGTATACACTATACTCTATAGTATGTTGTACTATGTTATACTATGCATAGGTTAGTAAATATGACCATAGTTAGCGTGGAGTGGGTGTCATGTATTCCTATAGGTTCTGAATCGATCCCCCTATTCCTGACCCTATTCTGGTTAAACTAACTATCAAGTTAACTAACAGTCAGCCCATGAGGCAAGAAAAGCCCCCATGATGCAGATACCGTTATCTGACGCAGTCACGCTACGGCACAGGAACGTGTTATCTGATTAGGTCATAACGCTTGAGATCTAATTAGACAAGCGACATTCCTCCAGCCCCTGATAAGGCATACGACGTTCTCATAACAAATCAAACCTATGACAACCTGGAAAATCCGTGCGGCCATTGTTTTGATTTCACAGCGAACTTCAGTAAAAGAATGTGCTAACGAGCAAGTCGTATGACATCTTTATTGACGCATCTATGTCCATCCTTACGTCAATCTCGGCACCTTTAAGGTATAAATATTGCCGATCTTGCCCTATGCAAACACACGCGTGGTGACGAGACGGAGCAGCCACACTTGCCGAAGCCGAGAGCAGGAGCAGACCCCGCTGGCAGCAGCCCCGCCTTCCTGACGCGCTGAGAGACGCGCTGCTATCTCAAGCCGAGAGACCCAGCACCGGCGCTTCTGGGCAGCCCTCGCAGACAGCCTGGAATATCGAGAGCAGAGAAAGAGATACCATTCCTCATTCATCCTAAATTCCAGGTACAGAACTGAATAACCCCTCACAGAGAATTCTTTAGTTATTCACTTGGCAAAAACAAACTTAACTTAAACTGTAACTTTCTATTCCCGCCCACGCATTAGACTTAGGTCAGGTACACGGGGTAGGCGTATTTAGAAACACCAGTTGAGTACGTTTAGTCAAATGTATATGTGTATGTAAATATATTTTAATCATTTTAAACATCATATGGCTCAGAAACCATATCAATGTTTTTACAGTATTATTTTATACTATTGCTTTTAATGTATGCACTTTACTTAACTATAAGTATTGCAATAATATCGATCCATTTCTCTTGTACGAGAAAAGAGACTGATCAATAAATAACACCTTTTTATTGAACACGCCCGTCTCTTCCTTTTCTCTACAATCTGATGAGACTAAGAATGCACGTACTGACTGAGTAAAATAATTGCCTTGTGCTCACACGACTCTCGAGATTGACTCTTGATTAGGGGAGAGCAAAGTTGTCATGTTCTATGGTTGTCAGAAACTAAATCCCTTCTTGTCTAATCAGGGAAGTTAATTCCTCCTTGAACATTCGAGAAAGTTTCTAGCGAACTCTGAGCTACGCTGGCAAACCCAAAACTTAAGTCTAGTATCGACAGTAGTAGACCTAGTTAACGTCTGGTCTAGGCCTTTACTGCTGTAGGTATTATTCCAATGCGCAGAGCCTATTGGGAAAATAGGAACTACACTACAGCATAGTGCGCAAAAAATACAAAACAACATTAGACATCTCTAATGGATTCTTTTGTCAAAATATAGCACCTGAAAGCAGATATTTGACCGCTTTCTCAATAAATGGCTCGCAGAAAAATTTCTGTCGTTTGCCACAGGGGTTCAAGAACAGCCCAGGATTATTCTCAGCGAGAGTAACAGAGTTACTACAAATGTATGATGATGAGGCATTATCTTATGTCGATGTCATCTATCTAACAGATGATGACTTGGATACTCACTTGAAAAGAGTGAACACCATAATACTTGGGTTCGCAGCAGAGGGTTATAAATTCAACTTCAAAAAGTCAAGAATTGCCCATCTAACTGTCCTGTTTTTAGGATATGAACTATCAAGTGAAGGCAAGAGCCTGGCAGACAATTTCCTAGAGAAATGTGCCGTAATCCAAGCACCAAGAACGCTGAAAAACTTACAATCAATTCTAGGTTTCCTGAATTTCTGTAGAACTTACATTCTAAATTATGCAGAGAGGGTTAAACCTCTCCATGACCTAATAAAACCAGATTTTAAAACAATCAATTGGACTCAAAAACACACAGAAATTTTGAGATCATTACAAACAGACATGTTAGCTAAAACAAAATTGCAAACACGCGATAACACATGCAACCTTGTAATCCGAGTCATCCCAGGAAGATGCAGATTCACATACCTGACCTCTAATGAGGGAGAAACGGTACCAATAGCATACAAATCACACTTGTACACAGAAGCTGAAAAAACATTCAGCATTAAGAAAAACATTGTTCATGCGGTTAAAACGGCTGTAGCAAGAGAAAGAGACCAAGCTGACGGCAGACGGATTACAGTCAGAACAGCAGAATCAGCCTTTGAGGCATTAATAAGCCCATGTAATTTACCTACTATGGCATTAAATCCAAAATGGATACAATGGGAAAATTCTCTTACTACAGACAGAGTGAAATACTATTTTAACCCGGAAATGAAAAAATTAAAAAATCTAGAATATGAAAGAGAATATCCTCTGCCAACCGACATTCTGCCCATTCGACAGTACGCCTGTGTAATATATACAGACGGACATGCACAACCCTCGGTTTGGGGAAAGCAAGCCTATAACGCCACATGCAAAATTGTTAAATACGTGTGGCGCGGAGGTAAATTGAGACCTCTGGTAACTAAAACACATTCAGTGGAAAATAATTCAGAACAACAAACTGAAATAATAGCGTTAAAAATGGCCCTAGATAATGCAGATCGCGAATTCCCGACACTAATAGTGTGCGAATCATATTACTGCGTCAAATCATACAATAAAGATTTGCAGAGCTGGGTTCAAAACGGTTACAAAGATGACACAGGTGCCACAATAAAGCAAAAATCGCTTTGGGAACAAGTAGTTCTTTTTCAGAAAGAACTACCAAAGACTCACGTGACACATTCATTGAGTCATCAGCGTGATAGCGTTCACGCTGCAGGGAATTCATTGGCTGAGACAGCCACAGCGGAAGCAACTAAATCGGCTCCCGTAGCTACAAAAAAGCGTTCAGGAAAATACGTTGACGGGGAAACAATGCTGGCGGTGAAAACGTCATCAAAAGGCGACTGCTCAGCGCTACCCATCACCTATCCACTCAATTATACATACATAATCGATGCAAACTCCGTTCCTTTTGCTCAAATCCCTGGAATGGGGGATAGAGTAATTCCAAACACGAACAGGAGAGGCTTGTTAATAGCAGACGCACATATTGGTGAGGGTCTTAGACACCTCAAGCTTAAAGATTCTCTGGAAGAATTGCAATCCACATGCTGGTGGCCAGGAATGAGCCTGCAACATCACATATTTGCAAAAAACTGTCCAAACTGCAACAGAGATCGCAGTGGCGACCGAGACGGTGTTTTACCATGGCGTTTCGCTCAAGACGGGATTAAACAATAAATATATAAAACCCAGTATGATTAATGCATCAAATTAACATATAGAGACTATCATCACTTAAAATGTAGACCCCAGCTCTCGGCTGACGTCTGAACTGTTATAAAAAGATTTGCCAGTCTATAATGGCATATACGCATGGGGCATGCTACATTCTGACCATTGCCCTGCTTTTAGCTCTCGAGCTTATGGGGGGGGCATGGCCAGTATGGGCATTGCATTGCGGGACTCTTATCACTTCCTTCCTGAGGGAAACGGGATGGTGTAAAGAAAAAACCAAGGCATAGAGCAATCTATAACGGCAAAGGTATTAGGTTCGGGAGCTGGGTGGGTCAAACATTTAATAAGTGTCTAACGTAGTCTTAATAATCTGCCAAGAAATTCTCTGAGAGGTCTCAGTACGTACGAACTATTGTTTGGGACTAGAATGTTAATCCAGGACCTCGATAGTCAAACTTCAGTGGATAAAGAAAAATGCTTTGATATCAAAGATCGTTTGGCTATTTTACAGGACTTAAATGAAACAAGAAAAGACCTGAGCAACATAAAGTTGAAACAACAGCCAACAGCCACTGAAGAAAAACCACCTGTCCCAGCAAGGCCTGTCTGGATTCCAAAAATCGGGGATCTGTTCAGAGAGAAGATCGCGGTAAAGAAGGAATTTGGGCCTTCTTACAGAAAAGCAGTACCTGTCTTAGCTATCAACGGAACAAGATCAGTTGTATTACCGCCCCTTGCTGGTAAAAAGGAGAACCGAGTTGTATCAATCGACCTGGTTAAACCACAATCATGTGGCCGATAATAAGTAGTAGGCCGAGTGGACTCCCAAGAAATAGCAGAACACCAAAGTTTGCTACAAACACAGAGGTTCAAACTGAGAGACTAATCACATTTGATAAACCTACAGTGAATCAACAAGGACTATGCAACGAAGCCATGGAACTTAAACCTCTTGAAACCCAAATCCGAATCTTACATCAAGAAACACCAGTCTACAATGATGTAACCACAGGCTATGCTAATGAAACAAAGAAAATTCCACAAACAAAAAGGAATCCAGAAGCAATTGAAACAATTGACAGAACAGCATCAGGCTACTTCATCAACTTCGATGATTTTTCTGAGGATCCGAGCGAACCTGAGGAACAGCCGACAACATCAAAGACCTTTAAAGACAAAGCAAAAGAACTGTTTCATCAACTACAAGAAACCTATCTGATTTCTCCATGGATTGAATTTTGGGTGGCACAAGGTGTGTTTGTCCTCATACTTTGGCTCATCCTGGTACTATACTTGGGTCATTTCATTGAGGGAAAATATGTTACAATGGACACAGCAAGTCAGAAAATCAACTTGGTCCTGAAACCACACAAGTCTTCACACATCGAGAAAAGAGAACTTTCTTCAGTAAACTTCACAGCCAATCCTATACCCGGTGGGGTAGCATGTGACAAAACTGATTACGAAATCTATGGCCCGGTTGAGCTCCTGAAGTATCCTCATCAATTCAAGATTTCACTAAGTGACTTTGTAAAATCAAGCACATTCGCTGATGATTGGGACTTTGAAAGTATTAATGATATGATGTCAGATCTAGTGATGTCAGCTAAATTTACAGAACATGATTATTTACAGGGTTCATCTAATTATGACCAGATGTACTGTTACAACCACTATGGTAACCATTATCTGCATAAATCTGCTCAACCTAGAAATGTTTTTAATTATAACCAATGGGAACATTGTGCAACTCCACCAAAAGGCAGTTCGAAAACATTTTATGAAAAATTTCCATATTTCTCAGGGTTTAACACAAGTAATGCAGAAACGTTTTATTTCAAACTGTTAAATAAGACAGGAATGAAAACCATGCTCACAAATACAAAATTAATCTATTCAGAGACATTTTTTGACAAAATGAACACTTTCGGTTTTGATTTCTGGAACAATAACATTGAAACAAAAACAATCTGGGGTACAAGAGAATGGCAGGTCAAAGGTATCGAATCATTGTTTAGAGCCTGCATGATCCCAGAACAAATTATATTCTTGAATGACACAATTCAACAAACAACCTGTTTTGGCCTAGCCAAAATTAAAGACTTAAACAAACCGTCTATTCCAAAGCCAACACCTGACAGTAATAGCACTACAGATGTTGAGATAGACGTATCCCATATTTTTAACCAAAACAGAACACATCCTGATTGGAAAAAATGGTTGATCTGGCCCACAGACACGAATAACTGTCAAGATAGATTCCTGAACCAAAACCAGGGGTTCACAATAACCAGGCCAGACCCTAGATACTCCCAGAGACAACATCCGGGGATTGTAACTACATACAGTGTAGGGAAACTCTGCCTCGAATGGCTACGAACATCCACACTGGCAGAAATTAAGCAACACTTGACTTTACTTAAAGAAGGTGCTGACTTGCGTGATTTCATTACGGGACCACGCAAACAGCGTCAAAAACGTTTCATAGCGGCCTCTATATATGCAGCTTACAACGAAGCTTGGAAAGTAACTCAAATTGAAACAGCAGAGAAAATACGGGAAATTGACCGTGTTAATTTGGAAAAATCACTTTCTGTTGTGGACAATGGGTTAATGACTCTGTCTTCCAGAATATATTCACTGGACAGTATTGTATCATCTGCAATCGATATAATAGAGCAAGACTTACTGATGTTACAACACGGTCAGTCTCAATTGCGTTCTATTGTACAGCTTGGCTGGATGTTACAAAATCTGCGTTCAGGCTACGTGCCTTGGCGTTTAATCAACACAACGTCATTATTCGGTATCTTTAACCTTACTGATACACAAATCAGCTTGGCACAAAAGGGTGCAGAGTATACAATTCTGAGCATTGAAAAGCTTGAAAGATTACCATTGACAATGTCAGAACGACCTGTCATTGAATGGATAATACATGGAATCATAACTATTCCGATAACGACTTTCCAATTTCGATACTGCCAGAAATATATACAGGCAGGCCAGTATGAAAGGTTGGGTAAAGGATACATTAAGTCAACATGGAACCTACCTTATACACACACACATGTTATAGTGAAAAAGGACAGAGTGTATTTCTTAGTGGTAACAATTGTGAAAAATCACTAAGTGGTATACTTCTGTGTCAGGGTATAAGTTTACATGGGGCCTGTGAGGGGACTTCAATTAACCTTTCATGTCACCAACTCGGCACACCTGCAACAAAAATAGAACCATTCTTTAGAAGACTTTCTAACGGGAGTTACATTCTAATTGTAGATCACAGATGTTGTGGCTTACTGCCAGGAAGACCTTATCTAGTAAGCGTGAGTTCCATGGTCACTTGCTGTGAGCGAGTATTGTACCCGAATGACACTCCAGACAGGGAGGGAAAAATTTGGCCCAGTTTGAATATCTCTTCTATTCGAATTGATACTTTAAGCAGAATGAAGACTGTGCTCCTACAGACGCCAGTTCACTTGACGTCATCAAAAGAAACGTATGTTCTCCAAGTTGCAAGGACAACGGGAGAGATACATGCATTGTTATCAACAAATTGCCCCTACACTTCGCAGAAATGCTAAGCAAAATCTTAAATATTTCAGATACAAATGGTATCGCGAGTGTATTTAAGTCCATTTTTTCGGGACTGTTAACTCCATTCAAAGCAGTCCTGGGAATAATTCCCAATTTCGTCCATTCTGTCTTTGGCGGACTTCCACTCCTGTTGGGACTCGTAGCAGGCATCTTATTTTTGCTACTCCTGCTTCATTATGGCAAGCCATGTCACAGACAAGACTCCAGCAACAATGGAAGAAACGATCCTAGCTATACGCTACCGGGACCGGATAACTAAAGTCCTTGGATTAGCCCGGCTATGAGATCTGAATATGACCTGGTTTCTTTCGTTCAGACCCATATGGCAGAATTGTGTCTTACCTGTATTAAGATGCATGCTGTGCGGCGAGGAATGCGTGTTGGACACATGTCTTACCCTACAATCAGAAGTACCATTGGATGCAGATACTTTGTTGGGTCCAGTAAAGGCTCATGCATTGTGCTGTCCCCAGCGGCTACCAATCCTGATGACGGCATTCGTGGAGACTTCACCACTACGATTGAAGGGTAGTGAAGTACAAGATGAGAGCAGCATCAACCAGGTACGGCCTTCTGTAAGCAATGCTGATCAAAACATCATTGAAAGCGAACATGCGCACGACTGCATGGTAGCGACATTTTCCAACTTGGTCGAACTTTCACCAGAAGCGGTAAACTGTTTTTTTGAAAATCTGTCTGAAATGATGTTTTCACCAGAACAGAGTGACTTTAAACAAACGTGCACACAGCGTTCCCTGAACTCTGAATTTGGCCTTCAGTTTTAGAAACAAACAAACTGGAAAAAAAAATAGAAAAAAAATATTTTTTTTTCCTTCTTCACTGAAAACGAGAACTTTTTTCCAAAACCCAAAATATTTAACTTTTGGCACTTATCTTCTGCTTAAAGTAAAACTATTCCTAGAGAACAGAGCTTCTATTTTTAGGAACTCTAGAGACAATAATTTACCTCAGCCTCTAGCACATTTACGAGTAACTGTAGTTATATGTGATGAAGTGGTCTCGCACTTTTTCTTCTGTATTAAGAGCCATTTCATGTGTTATTTTCGCAAATCATTCATGCTGATATAAATTGTGCATCATTTTTTTTTAATGATTACACTGCTTGAATGCATACAGTACCTATACTCATTTTTCGTGTATTTCGAATATGCCTATATTTTTTAAATGCAAAAAATGTATTTATGTACTATTAGTTATGTTTACTATTGATTAGGTTAGTAAATATGGACATGAATTCGTGGAGTGGGTGTAGTGTGTTTATATAGGGACCTGTATCGATACTCCAATTTCTGACCCTTGTCCGGTTATAAATCACTAATATCCATACAACGGCACAGAAACCCGTTTCATCAGTCATAGCGCATGCTGTCACATTAAGCAAGCACTATTCCTCCAGCCCCCTAGAAAGCACACCGAGTTCTCTAAACAAACCAAGCCTCCAGCAAACCTGGGAAATCCCCGCTGCTATTGTTTTGATTTTGTTCGAGAACTCCTGCAAAGAATGTAAGAACGACCAGTTCTTAATTGACGTCTAATGTCCATCCTTACGTCAAACCCGGCACCTCTCAGGTATAAATATACCGACACTGCCCTAAGTAAAGACACGGTGGTGATGAGCTTGGAGCAGCGACTACTTGCCGGAGAGCCCAGCTGATGCGAGAGCCCACGGACGCTGCCCCTCCCTTTTTGACGCGCTGAGGAAAGACGCTGTCTTTTCTCTTGCCGAGAAATCCAGCCTCCAGCGTTTCCAGCCCACCTTCGCAGGTGACTGGGATACCGAGTCCTGAGAAAGAGATACCAGCCCTCCTGCCTTCTAAATCCCAGGTACTGAACTGACTAACCCCTTACAGAGAATTCTTGAGTCAGACTCTTGGCAAAACAAACTTAACTTAAACTGCTACTTACTTACTCCCTCCCATGTATTAGGCTTAGGTCAGGTACACCGGGGTAGGTGTAGTTAGAAGCACCAGTTGAGTATGATTAGTCAATGTATATATGTATGTATATCTTTTATCCATTTTAAAGTAACGTATGGCTAAGAAACCATATCAATGCTTTTACAGTATTATTTTATAATCCTGCTCTTACTGTATACATTTTACTTAACCATCAGTATTACAATTGTAGCAATTCATTTCACTTGTATGAGAATAGAGACTAATCAATAAATAACACCTTTTATTGAAAACACCCGTCTCTTCATTTCTCTACAATCTGGTGAAACTAAGTATGCACGTATTGACTGAGTAAAATAGCTGTCTTTTGTTTTCACACGACTCTAGAGATATACTCTTGATCAGGGAGAGTAAAGTTGTCATGTTCTATGGTTGTCAGAAACTAAATCCCTTCTTGTCTATCCAGGGAGGTTAAACTCCTCCTCGCTTATTCGAGAAAGTTTCTAGTGAACTCTGAGCTAGCTGGCACATAAAACTTTAAGTCTAATATCGTCAGTAAAAGACCTAGTTAACCTCAGTCCTACGTCTACACTACTGAAGATATTATTCCAATGCGCAGAGCCTATTGGGAATATAGGAACTACACTACAAGATGATCGAGAATACTGCGTGCAAATAATTTTCCCACTGCAGCTAATAAGGTTATTTTCCTGTAATTACCCAGATAAGTTCTAGGGCCCTTTTTGTGTAGGGGGATTAAAATACTTCCAGACCATGACGGCAATGTCTTCCCTTGAGAATAACAAAAGTTAAACAGAGGGACTAAAAACGTGGCCCACAAAAGGGGTTCTTTTTTAATTACCGTCATCGGTATTTCATCCGAACCCATTGCTCCTGAGGATCTAATTTTTTTTTATATATCCAACTATGTCACTCACAGAGTGTACATAGTTGGATATATGAGTTTCAAAGGGGTCAGAGGCAGGTGGGAAGAAACAAGGAGAGTTAGAGTTTGCTGTGTAAAGTCCTACCAAGTGGATTTTCCAATCCTCTTTTTTAACAGGAATGGGAGAGATTTTACTCGTGTACTGCCGCAGGCAGGAATTCCTTCCCAACATTTTTGGGAGTTATTTTTGGAGGCTGCCTCTTTTAATTGCACCCATGCACCATCTTCCTTTAATTTCTTTAGAGAGCGTTTTTTCCTCTGGCTTTTCCTCTTTAATAAGTTGGTTAAATTACTACGTTCAATAGAAAATGTCAGGATCTGGGCCATCACCAATTTGTTGATTTCCCTATTTAAAATTAGCAATGGATTAGAGTAAGAATTCTGTTTAGATGGAAAACGCTATGATTGGCTTAATACAGCCAAAGAACCTATATTATGGGAAAAAACTTCCAAAAGATTACTTTGATGCGAATCAAATTCAGGCATAACTAGATGGATCTGATCTTTTATCAAAGCTGTTAAATTTGCTTTTACCTTGACTGTCACTCGAGTGTTCCAGTGACTTCTAATATTATTTACATTAAACCCTACATTACAGCCTTTAAAGTTCCACGGGCCTACCTTAGCACAGGTATAAATAAATTTAAAATGGATCAACATAGGATCGCTAAAAGCAGATCCCAAAACTTCCATACTTATAAGATTACAAAAGAAATCAGAGGAAACAATAAGATAATCTATAATAGAATTCCCTGTTGGGGCCTTATGAGTATAGTTTGCAGGGATATCATTTTCTAACCTCCCGTTAGCAATTATAAGATCCAAGCTTCTCAGACCTTCAAGTAATAAGGCTCCCCTTTTATCTGTCCTGCCCTTATTCGGAAATTGGGCCGTGGGGACTTTTAGGGCTTAGTTTTTTTCAGTGTTGGAAAATACCCTGATACTATGTGAGGAGACTTTAGCATTCAAATCACCTCCTAGCATTAGTGACTTGCAATCTTCCCTTTCCAGAATAGAGGAAATAAAAACAAATAGATCTTTTAATATGTGAGCAATGGATGCATCAGGAGGAAGATAAATATTTACAATTAACAGAGTATTTAAATGATCCTGAGAATCCTTAAGATTTAACTTAATTGCCTGAATCAAGTTAGAATAATGGAAAAATTATTTATAAGACCAACTAACATTTGTACTAAGCATAATAGCGATACCTCCTTTAGCATGTCCTCTATTCACTTGGAGCGCAGGCCGGCTCAGCACTATATAATCTTCAATGGACCAATCCATTGTGATTCAGGTCTCTTGTAGGCAAATTATATACGCGCTCTGATCCTTCAATAATAAGAACTTATTTTTATTGGAGTGTAGGCCGGCTGCGTTCCAAGCTATCCCTGCTAGGAGGAATTCCCATATTTTAAATCTAGGGATTTGTTTTTATTCAGAGCGCCTGCCACCCAACTCCATTTCCTATCTTCCTCACTTATAGGAGGATCATACTGAGTCTTTTCCTCTGCGAGTTGCAAGCCCTCCTGCCTTCTTTACCTAAGGAAACCTGCAATATGCTTCCTCTCTTCGTATGGGAAAGGCCCCTGTTAGTGACTTCAGAATATGAATTAGACTGCTGATTTTGAACCACTTTTTTTAAAGCTAACTCTACTTCAGGGATCAGAACATCAATGCCACAACAGCGTAATTTATCGCTATGCAACATTATTAAATGGGAGATAGTTTTAGATGTAAATGTTACTCTAGCTCCCCTAGGATTATTATACTTTTGAATTTGAACCAGAGCAAGGTTATTGCTTCGGATCATTTGAAGGCCAGGGATTTTGGCAAAACATCCTAACAGAAAAGATCTATTCATAAATGGTTCATGATCAAAAATAAATGAAAAATCCAGGGAGTAAGGTGCAGAAGGTAGATGGTGGATCTGACAAGATACCTCAGAGTTATTCTCAGTAACATTGTAAATGACATTGGTACCTACAGAGGACGCAAATAAAGAGGTATTAGGGTTCAGGATACTCTGATCAATAGGAGGCACATTTATAACAGATACGGATGGCTCTTGAGAGAGATGAATTGGAGTACTTAGGTTCAAAAGAGGTGTACAAGGTCCCAATACGTTGGATTCAACTAGTCCATCTTCCTTCTTCAGGACATTTTTGTCATGGACTATTGGTAAATTATAAATTACGTTAGGGTCGAAGCAAAGCCTTTTTGCCAATTTTTTATTAATACTTCGTCTTTTTTCCCACCGAAGAACACGTAGGTGGATTTACGCCTGTTTTTAAAAAAATTGGGAAAACTTTATGGGATGTACATAGATTACCTTTTTTTCCTGTGCGAGTGATGTAGATACTCCTGCTGGAACCAAACTCTCAGGATCAAAAAGTTCTTGAAGAATGGAGGAGTGTAGATAATCAAATATATCTCCGCTTTCATTCAATTTCGATTTGTTAATAAAGCCTGCACCAAAGTCCCGCCCTTTAGCAAGATGAGAAGAAGTTATATGAGTAGGTTGTGGCTGATTAAAATTATCATCTAGAATTAAAGGGGGAGAAGGCCTCTTCATAATATTAGGCATACAAGGTGGTAATAGGTCAGATTTACCCTGCGACCTACTTTGTTCAGAAACTATTGACTACTTGGTCAGGGCCAACAGGGAATCTAAAATGGAGTCGGAATTATTTACTGATTCCTCCATTAGTGCTAATAAAGAAGACATCACTCTTTCCAAACAGAGTAATGAGGCCGACATCAACATTTTTTACTCTGGATTATGAATTAAGGGATGGAAATGCAGGGATGAATCAGGTGTAATCGAGCCCCGTGTATCTAATATGCTTGTTCTACTAGGTGTACTACTGAACAGTTGCATTTGTACCGAATTAACCTGAGAAGGAACACAAGTATTAAAGGACAGGGAATTAACTGGATTAAGGTGTCTGGACGGCTCTAGATTAAGTGCACAAACCAACTTTGAGGACTGATTTAATCTAGTATTGAAGTCAGGGAGATCAGGGAGCATAAAGTCTTTCACTATAGGATCTCCAACTTTTGGGGCTACTTGAGACACCCGTTCAGATTGAGAGACTTCATTTGCCAAGAATGGGTAGTTAAATTTGCCAGCAAAGAGTCAGTTTCCCTGAAATCCATATGTTGGTTATTTCTAGACCACGGGTACTCATAGTACGGCCCGCGGGCCGGCAGCGGCCCGGCAAGCCTTCCGTGGCGGCCCGCGGACCATGAGATATCGTACCCGTGTTTTTATTAAAAAACATTTTCAAAGAGTGTCTGCAAACACTGCCGGTTGCAGAGACACTCGGAGAGACTCTGCTGCTCTGTGGGGGCCGGGCGAATCATTCCAGCGAGACTAGAGTGGAGCTGCTTGGGCGCTAAAAGGAGGTGGCCCCATTCACATGCAAATGGTCTTTTTAAAGACCTGTGAAGGGCTCGGGTGGGGCTGTGTGTCTGTGCGCGCTAGGGAAGCTGTCTCAGCCCGGTGACACACAGGCAGGGTGAGATGACAGTGGGAAACAGAAGGAGGTGGAGGGACAGAGACCGAGGTAGAGGGAGGGAAAGGGAGACCGAGACAAGGAAACAGAGAAAGGGAGACAGACAGAGGGAGGAGGGCGACAGAGGGAGGAGGGGGACAGAGGGAGACAGAAGGAGGAGGGCGACAGTGGGAGACAGAGAGAGGGAGTGAGGGAAAGGAGTGAAGGAAGGGGAGTGAGGCAAGGGGAGTGAGGCAAGGGGAGTGAGGCAAGGGGAGTGCGGGACAGGGAGTGAGGGAAGGGGAGTGAGGGAAGGGGAGTGAGGGAAAGGGAGTGAGGGAAGGGGAGTGAGGGAAGGGGAGTGAGGGAAGGGGAGTGAGAGAAGGGAGTTAGGGAAGGGAGTTAGGGGAGGGAGGGAGTGAGGGAAAGGGAGGGAGGGAAGGGGAGTGAAGGAGGGAGTGAGGGAAGGGGAGTGAGGGAGGGAGTGAGGGAAGGGGAGTGAACAAAGGGGAGTGAGGGAAGGGAGTTAGGGAAGGGAGTTAGGGGAGGAAAGGGGAGTGAGGGAGGGAGAGAGGGAAGGGGAAGGAGGTTGAGGGAAGGGGAGTGAGGGTGAGGGAGGGAAGAAGAGGAAAGGAGAGGGAGGGAGAAGGAGGGAGGGAGAAGGAGAGAGAGCGAGAGGGAGGGAGAGGAAAGAAGAGGGATGGAGAGGGAATGAGTGAGGGAGAGGGCGTGAGACAGTTAGAGTGAGTGAGACAGAGGGAGACAGGGACGGAGAGAGGGAGAGAGAGGGGGATGGAGGGAGGGAGGCAGATATATATACACATATACACACACATATACCGGGTCAGGTAGCTCAGTGGACGAAGGCATCCGCTGCAGGGACCTGTGTTCAACCTCATGGTCACAG
This sequence comes from Lissotriton helveticus, assembly GCF_964261635.1. Taxonomy (NCBI): domain Eukaryota; kingdom Metazoa; phylum Chordata; class Amphibia; order Caudata; family Salamandridae; genus Lissotriton; species Lissotriton helveticus. The sequence goes on from NC_136068.1 coordinate 1,764,550,639, forward strand.
TTTTTTTGTTGCTCTAGCCTCACCCCTCCCCCGCTGACCCCACCAACACTGGTGTGGCCCTCGGACACAAACCACACTATGAATTTGGCCCCCGAGAGAAAGTTTGTGAGTACCCATGCTCTAGACCAAGATCCACCAATTTTAGGTAATAGATTGTTGGATACTTCAGGTGATGAGTTTCCAGGAACTGCATTAGTCTCACCAAGTGCTTCTGGAGTAGACTCCGCCATCCCTGCTAAATGTAAGCGTATATCCTTTTTAGGGAAAAAGGAAGTAATAGTATTAAAACTTTTTTAAATATTTATTTGTAATGAATTGTTTCTTAAAGGGTTAGCTTTCGTTTTTTACACACTCTTGTATATAGCACTCTATCAGAGCGCAATTTCTTTGCAGTCACCACTTGAATCTCACAGCAACGGGCCCTTGGCCAGGCTACAGGTGCCACCAGGAAGATATAGCTCTTCTTTGCAAATGAACCGATTCGCCGCTTATACAACACCGGACACCGAATCAAGACACTACTGGGGTAATGATACTGGCAATCCAGGTAATCCTGGTAATCCTGGTAATCCTGTACAAACACAAGCTGGCCAAACGAGGCTCCCAAGGATCCCAATGGCTGTAATATTAGCCATCTCCAAGTGGCCCCAGAGGCTCACAACCAGCACAACCAGCTCCCTACCAGCACCCTTCAATCCTCTGACACATCCTGGGCTCCGGGGGTCCAACCAATCTTTCTTACCCACAGTCGGCAGTCAGAAAAATTACTCGTTGGAAATGACTCACGGCTTCTGCTGCGTAAGGTAATTGAATTTTCAACTCTGGCCACGTTAGGAAGCAACTTGAGACTATCTGCTGCATTCTGCCCCGTTATACAGAAGAATTGCGGCTCCTGCTGCACAGGTAGGCCGTACTCGGCAAAGTTTGTGTGGCCCCCTGCGCAGGTATGCTGTGCTTGGCAAAGTTTTTGTGGCCCCCTACACCTGCTACGTGGCCCACATGGCCCACACTGCCCACATGGTCTCTGCCGCACCAGGCAAGTGGTCCACAGCTCACAGGGTGGCCCAGGGAGGCACAGGTAGGCCACTCGCGGCTCCCGCCACACAAAAGAACCACTAACTGTTCCCACTGCACAGAATAATGATAGGATAACGACTCACAGTCAAACAATCCCCTGCGGCTCCTGCCGCAATGAAAGGCACAGGATAACGACTCACGGCAAAACAATCCCCTGCTGCTGCTGGTGTGATGAAAGGCACTTTGCAGCCGCTTGGGAAGCACTTGCAGCTCCCGCAGGGACCCACAGCTTGTGGTAGAGATCACTCGACCCGCTACTGCCGAGGAGGCTCCCGCACACTGGAGGGCAACCCGCAACTCACCGTTGCACCCGGCCGCCACTCGCAGCCTCCGCCACACTGGAGGACATACCGCGGCTCACCCACCGCGATAAAAGGCACACGTGGCTTCTGAGCTCTCCACGGCTTCTGCTTCAGGTGTGTCCACTGGTGTAGGCACCCACCAAGGTATTCGCTCCCACTACCGCAGTGGCCCCCACTACCGCAGCGGCTGCTCTCCTCCTCTATGCCCCGCAGTCTGCACCACGCTCGGTGCTCATCGCAACTCCGTCACTTCCGCTTCCTTCCGCTTCCTCCGCTTCCAGCAGGGACTACCAGAGACTCTGATTTGAAATCAGTGTAAGAGAAAGGTCAGCCTAATATGGCGCCTGCTACAAAAGCTGGTGCTCAAGACTGAAGTGAGGAAAAGTGAAAGACTCTCCGTCTGAAAAACAAAAAACGTGGTAAGCTCTTTTCCAAGCAACTTAAGGTTCTAGGGACCCCATTGCCTGGGTCGGACTCCACTGTAGCGGAGCTCAGCCCCAAGACTTTGTTTCCCTGCCTTCAAGAGCGTGGGTAGGGAAAACTTGTAAGTTGCAACTCATTGGTACCTTCAAAAAGTCTTCCGCCGGGTGGGAGCAGATACTTGGTTCCCTACCTGGGCTCTTGTGGATAGGGAAACTTATATTGGTCCCATCAAGCTGCAGGATGAAAAAACAGTTGCTCCCGCCATGCAGGAACAATGAATGAAGGCTACGGATGTGTCCCAGATGGGTGCAAGAGGGGAGTCGGCAAGGCCACGGAGGACCTGAGCATTCCCCGTGGTTACAGAGTGTTTTATGGATGGCCTGGGTGGGCACCAGGGCACCCAGTCAAGGCCCCAGGAATGGGGTTACTAGTTGCTCAGGGAGAGATGCCGCATGCCCCCTCCCCTTTAAAAAAGAAAAGTTTCATGGGATGGGGTCCCTGGGGTCACTATTGGCTTGGGTATGGGGGCTGTGCATCCCCTCCCTTTTAAAATGAAATTAGGCCCCGGGCAATGGGGTCTTTGGGGCCCAGAGAGGTTTAGAGGTGGGTAGGGGCATAGGGTGGTAAGAGTAATTACAGAGTTTAGGATTGTATAAGGGTATAGGGTGTTAAGGGTATTTTTAGTGTTTGGAAGTGGGTTGGGGATAAGGTGCCAGGGATATTTTTAGGGTGTAGTGGTGAGTAAGGGTTTAGGATGGTAAGGTTAATTTTAGGTTTTAAGGGTGGGTAGGGGTGTCTGGTGCTAAGGGTGTATTAGAGTTTAGAGGTGGGTAGGGATAGGGGTGGTAAAGGTCATTATTAACAAGCATGTGCAATGCAATAGGTCTCGCATTTACGTGAGTTTAAGCTTTTGGCATTATAAATGACAATGCCTTTTATTTATGTTTCAAAAACCAAAACATAAATAAAAGGCATTTTCATTCACCATGCCAATAGCTCAAACTCGTGTAAATGCGAGACCTGTTGCATGGCAAATGCTTGTTTAATGTTGTCATGGGTTCAGGATGATTAATTTCTATTAAGTTATTTAACCTATTTTTGTTATTTTTAGGAAAAAATCACAGGGGAAAGAGAAGATTTTTCAGACAGGATCATAAAAAAAACCTGATTTCCATGGAATCAAGGCTTTGATCATAGTATGAAACCAGACATGAGTGCAGAAGCACACACATAGGCCATGCATAAAAAACCATGAGATACATGCAGGCACTGAGACATAAGGCATGCATACAGAGACACAAATTCGAGATATATACAGTGGCATATAACATAGACTGTCATTAAGCCAGAAGCAAGTCATGCATACAGAAGACACACAGGAACAAACAAAGGCAAGATATGGACACCGAAGAGCAAACATAACACATGCAAAAAGATATAAAGACATAAAAGAAGCATACAGACACACCACAACAAAACATGCAGACCGACGAATACACAAAACAATGTACCCACAGAGCATGTCCACACAAAGTGTACACATAGACAGCACCAACATATGCATATACACAATGTACACAGGCACAGAGACAACACTTGCACATGGAGAACGTGCAGTCAGAGGTTATGCAAAGAGACACCATAGACTGGTACACAAACACAGAGGCACGCAAACATAAGATAAGCACACAGTTGCACAAAAACGTAACACATTACGACACTGGGTAAATAAACAGACGCTCAGACCTGGGATATACAAATACATAGTCAAACATACAACAAACGAGGAGCACAGAGGTGAGCAGAGAAAGGCCAACAGCCAACACACGGCTCAAATACATAACATATACAGAGCACACAGTGACAGTGGCAGGGAGTACTCGAGTCGATAACACACATTACTCACTCATTCAGCACTCCTGGGCAATCTCCATCGAGGCAAAGCTCCGGAACGTGAGCCTTCATTCTTGCTGATGACAGAAACCTACAGCACACCCGGAGACACCGATAGGAACATGGTGTGACCGAAACACCATATGTGCAAATGCCACTAACAAGATTTACTGAGACAGTTGAGACGGGCATTGGACAGACACAGAGACAGTGCTAACATACATGTACACACAGCAGGCTACCGTTCATCTTTCCATATTGTGGCCATATGAAAACACATTCGAATACTATATTCTCTAGTGAGTAATTCTGTTGACTGAAATGTATCCAGCTGGGTGCAGTTAATAGAGGAGCATGCCCCTTTTCCCTAACAGCATTTACTAATGGTCATACCCAAACCCCCCAATGGAGTTCACCGTGGTTCCTATGTAAATGTTTCCGAGAGAGGGGGAGCATCTCCCCTGGAAGGGAAGTAATTGCGGCCCCTTTTGTCTCTCCACAGCTGCTGCAGATAGAAAGGGTGGGGGCTGAACATCTTAGGGGGTGCGCATTGTGCGCTTTATTTACAGAGAAAAGAACCCCGAGCCAGCATGGGCTTGGAGAACGCCACGTGCAAAAGAAATACCGAGTGGGGAGGAGGGCTTTTAATGCAAAGAGGGAGGAGGAGAGAAAGAGCTTGAAAGTGCATGCTGCGGCGGCGTGCAAAAACAAAAGACTGAAAGAAATACCGAGTCCAGGGGGAGGGCTCTTAATGCAAAGCAGGAGGGGGCAAGAAAAAGGACTTGAAGGAGCACACCACAACGTGCAAATGAAACAAAACAAGGAGCTCTTTCAGCCCGATGTAGGAGTGAAGAAAACAAACAATTAACAGCGCAGTGCTCATGATGAGTGTCGTGCTAAATATGTATAATAAACAGTGAGGTGCTCGTGACGAGCTTCGTGCTCATTATTTATGGAAGTAAGTATGAAAAAGGAAGTTCCCCTCAAACACACATAATAAAGGAAAAGCGGACAAAAACAGTAGTTAGGCGCTGCTGCTTCTGGACTAAACGGAAGTTAGTATTGGATCAACAGCCAGTAAAAAGCCAGCTAACAGGAGCTATGCTAACGTTAAACAAAATGGCAAGCGGCAGGAGAAATTACCTGGCAATAGGCGGAGTTTCACCTAACATACAGATTACTTGATGTCTCAGAGACACAGCACATGCGCTGCCTAGGCGATACCTAAAAAAGGGGTTTTGGGGAGATTTCCCTCAAGAAAGAAATAATATATAACTAATTTTTAAAAGTAGGGGGTTGGGGGAACCTCCCCTAAATATTTTTAAAAATAGATGTATCTATATATATTCACTGTAAAAATCATAGGTTTCAGGCACGTTATAGTTAGTTGGACATTTCTGTCATACAAAACCATAGAAATTCCCCTGTTATAGTTAGTTCAGCTAACTATAACTTGTACACCCGCAATGCACTTCTGATGACATCATGTATTACACCAGTCATGACATGGTCAGTGATATCACTGAAGACATCACTGATGACATCATCCAATGACTATATTTTGCTTTAAAGTTTAAATATGCATTATATATATGCCAAGGTGTATTGAAGAATGAGTGGGTGTATAAGTGTCTTAGTAGGTGCGTGACTGACTGTTTAAGTGAGTGATTACATGAGTCTTACTGAATGCATGGGTTAGTGACTAAACTGTGTGAATGTCTGTATCAGTCTGCCTGTTGTTATATAAGCTGCTGCATGGGTTGGTCAGTAGCTACATTAGTGTCTATATAGGTTATACATTGGTTGTCCGAGTACTTGTATGAGTGCCTGAGTGTGTGTATGGGTGGGTGGGAGGTGTGTGACTTTATGCATATATAGTTGAGTGGTTGATTCACTGTGTGTATGGGTTCAAGAGTGCATGTGGAAACAGCTGTATGGGTGGGTGAGTGTGTGTGTGGGTGTGTTGGTGAGTGAATGGATATCTCAATGTCCAAGTAACTACATATATAAAAGGCAGTGTATGTGAAAGTTGAAGTATATAAATTACTATATGTGAGAGTCAGTGATTGTGAGAGTGGCTGTATGGATGAGTGTGTACTTGTATCAGTGATTGTATAAGTGATTGTATAAGAGCGTAAATATGCATTTGTTTCTCTTTGAATAAGTGATGTGGTGTGTGTTTCACTGTATAAGTCAGTAAATGGAAGTGTGATTCATTCTTTGCATGACTGACTAGGTGTGTGAGTGTCTCTGGATGAGTGGTGGTGTGTGAGTGTCTGTATAGGTGTATTATTGCTTATTATAGTGTTGTATTGTTGAATGACTGCATATGTGAGTGATTATATGAGTGAATGAGTGGATGTGTGTGTAGACCTAGGAATCCGTGAGTGCATATGTAGTAACTGGTATTGGTGTGTCGATGGTTTCGAAAATGGTAGTCTGTATTTTACAGTGGGAGTATCAAAGGTTATATTAGAGTGTGAGGAGGCGGATCAGATTTTCAAGTGGATGATGTCATCAGTGATGTCATTTGAGAAGACGTAAGTGATGTAATCAGTGATGTCACTGACCATGTCATGAATGATGAAATATGTGACGTCATCCGAGTGCATTGCGGGTGTGCGAGTTATATTTAGCTGAACTAACTATAACGGGGGAATTTCTATGGTTTTGTACGAGAGAAATGTCCAACTAACTATAACATGCCTCAAACCTATGGTTTTTTCAGTGAATTTCAATGTTTTTTAAATGCTAATTTTTAACTATAACTTGCCAGAAACCTATGGTTTTCAGTGAATTTCAAAGGTTTTTTAAATGCTAATTTGTAAGTTTAATATTTATAAAAACTTCCTTTTTGTCTGTAAATAATTTTGTTGTTGTTCATATTTTGGAATTGTAATATTGTTTTATTATTTATTTATTTTTCAAAATATGTAATGTCTTGTGTGTTCCAAAATATATATATATATATATATTTCTTTTTTTTTAGGAAAAAGTGGAGTCGAGTACCCCTTTGGTACCCATCTCGGTGGGTGCCCGCATTCAAGCCGCCATATTGCTAAAGTCGTGAAGATTGTGCGTTTGGTGTGTGACGGGTTCACGAAGTCTGGCCCTGTGTAGTGTCATATGCGTCTGGGATCGCGTCGTGTGCGCGATTGGTGTGCGACGGGTGCACGGTGGCTGGCCCCGCATAAGCTCATATACATATGGGATCGCGAGGGTGCGCGACTTCTGCAAAAAAAAATCATGATTTAAAAGTATATGTACATAACTTTAATGTATACATGAGGGCAAGAGATTATCTAAACTATTTATGAAAATAATATATTTGTACATGTACTAAACTTATATTATTGGTGAATATATTTTGCGAAATCGCGTCGGTCGCGCTGGCTGTGCGTCGGGTGCGTGACTCTCATCTGACTTTAAAAGAGAGCATTTGATTGATTCATAAGGTTTTCCATCCTAACAGTTGAAGGACCCCACCCATTTTAGTCATTCTCTCTGCAGCTTCACCGGAGAGACACCTGTTGTGTTTTTGCTGCTAGTCTGTAAATGTTTTGGGTGTTTTTTGGAAACATTTGGAAATGGCTTCTTCCAATCCTCAGCAAGAACATATTTCTGATGAAAAAGAGATAGAAGAACCACCTCCCAAAAAGAGACCACAATCCATCGTGTGGAAATTTTTCACCATCCCAGATGATGAAAAGAGAGTGAACGCAAGCAAGGTCAGTTTTACTCTCTGTCCATGGATTTGGTCTAGAGGTAGTGACAAAAAATACTCTTGCGGCACGTCAAGCATGTACAAGAACCTCCAGACAATCCACCCAAGACATTTTGCATAGGAGCAGATGCGACATGCACTAGAAAATATGCAGAAAGGTGACCTGGGAGCTGGTCCCTGCTCTTCCGGAGTATCAACTACGTCATCTCGAGGACCAGACATACGCGCAGAGTTTGGAAATTTAAAACAGCTATGCATAAAATGCAACACCATCCTATGTTGTGGTGAACAATCTGTGGATGCTGTTTGTTCTGCAGCAAGGAACCATCGCTGCAAATTTAAAAAAAAAGTTTTTTGTTGATATGACTTTATAATCCCAAAAGTTAATACTTTAGCCCGTTGCTTTTTTCGGTTTTCCAAAAACACCCAAAAAATTGTATAAAATAGTTTAAAAAAACACAAAAAAAATTAAAAACAAAAAAGAAGAAAAAAAAGTTCTTTTCAGAACGACATGATCTGGTTTAAAAAGAGAAATAACTGCATGCTAATATCTGCATGATTTCTGGAGTATATGTGTTGAGCACGATTGATTGAAAGAGTGCATGGGTATCGCATGGTAATTGTATGAGTGCAAAAGTACTGCCTACATGATTGTACAAGTGTATCTGTAATCCGTGAGTTATTGCATGAGTGGATGGATAATGCATGGGTGATTGCATTAGTATATAAGTGGTGGTTGAGTGATTAAAATAGTGTGAATGAGCAGTGTTACTGCCTGGGTCATTGCATGAGTACATGGATAGTGACTGGATGATTAGAGTACTGAAAAGTGAGGTCATGGTGAATTTATAAGTGCGTGGGTATTGGCTGAGTGATTGGATTAGTACATGGTAGTGGGTGGGTGATTGGAGGAGTGCACAGAGAGTGACAGTGTGATTGCTGGAGTGCATGGTTAGTACCTGTTAATATGAAGGTGTGAACGTAGCAGTGTGCAGGTGGTTGGAGGACTGCATGGGTAGTGCACATGTGAATGTTGCACTGCATTTGTTAGTGTGTGGGTGATTGTCTGGGTACATTGGTAGTGACTGGATGATTAGAGTACTGCAAGGAGAGTGTATGGTGAATTTATAAGTGCTTGCGTATTGACGGAGTGATTAGATAAGTACATGGTAATCACGCGTTTTAATCAATCATGCGTTTGTTTGTTGCATGAGTACATGGGTACTGCCTGGATAATTAGATTACTGCAAGGATAATGCATGGTGAATTTACAAGTGCTTAGGTATTGTCAGAGTGACTGGATAAGTACATGATACTGGAGTGATTGGAGGAGTGCATGGTTAGTTACAGGGCAATGGCTGGAGTGTATAGATAGTGCCCAGGGGATGGTAGCAGTACATGTCTTAGTGCCTGGACCATTGCATGAGTACATGGGTACTGACCGGATGATTAGAGTATTTCTAAGTGAGCACCTATCCTGAAAGTTTGGGGGTGATTCGTCAAGCGGGGGCTGAGAAAAAAGGGGGGTCCCAAAACACGTTTTCCCCATGTTAATTTCCGTAGGAAATTTTATTACGGGCTACAGGCTAAACTGCTGAAAGGAATTACACCAAATTTGGCAAAAAGGTAGTTCTTGGTTAAGAAAGTGACCTTTTTTTAAAATGGTGTAAATCCGTTCAGTACTTCCTGAGAAATTAAAAAATAATAAATATTGATATCTGAGCACTGAGGAGGGTTCACAAACCCTTCCGAGCACAAATTCAATTCTGATTGGCTGCCAACTGAGTCACAAGAAAACAGTACCAAAAAAGGTGAAAAACAAGAAAAGGGGGCATGGTAGAAACACCCTGACCCCCTAAGCCTGCCCAGGGGTTCTACAAGGAACCCCAGGCCAAAAAAAGCATTTTTTTTTTAAACTGCAAAATTCGTGCTGGATTCTCGCATCCGGACCGGAAAATAAAAAAAATGAAGCTTGGGATCCCGTGCTTCGTTTTCTTTAAGCCCACGGGTGGGCCAGGTCCTAGGGGCAATGCCGTATTAATTAGCGGGGGCCCGTCGGGGCCCCTGCAGTCCCAGGGACCACCACCTCACCGGGGCATTCCTAATTAAGTGCAGGCCCTCACAGGCCCCCCACAAACCTCAGGGACTGCCACCTCCCTGGGGCTTTCTTTAATAATGGGGGCCTCAAGGGCCCCCCAAGTACTGGGGACCACCACCTTCCCGGGGCTATTCAAATGAAGTGAGGGGGGCTGCATGGCCCCCCTCCTGGAGCCCTTTATGGCCCTGGGGACTGCCTCCCCCTAGGGCCAGCTCCTGAAATGTCCTGGGGTGCCCACCCCCGGGACATTGCTGTTTGCTATGGCAGGGCGGGAGCGGTGCGCTGCTCCCGCCCTGCCATAGCAAATACTGCTTTGCTTCATTGAAGTGAGAGCAGGTTTTCCTGCTCTTGCTTCAATGAAGCAAAGCAGAATTGCTTTTGGGCAAGCGGAGCTGCATGTCAGCAGCTCCCCTTGCTCAAAAGCAATGCTGGCTCCTGAAGGAGGTGGGGAGCCGGCGGGACCATGGGGGCATTGGGGCTCCTCCACGGTCCCCAACAGTGAGGCCAGGCCCCGGGGGATGGGGTCCCCGTGGCCAGAAGTGGCCAAGGAAAGGGAAGCCACACAGCCCCCTCCCTAATTTAAAACAAAATGAAAAAATAAAAATAAAATAAAAAACACCGAGGCACAGCCCCGGGGGATGGGGACCCTGGGGTCATAATAGCCTCAGGAGGGGGGGCCGCGCAGCCCCCTCCTAACAAATTATTAACAAAAAATATTCTGTATGTGGCCATTCCCCAGGGAATGGGGTCCCCGTAGCCGAAATTGGCGGAACTTCACACGACTCTGCAAACGCGGTTCCTGGCGCATTGGTGGGGGCGATGAGGACCTCTTGTATCCTAAGGACCTCAGGACACAAGTGGACTTCATCCCCTGAGCAGCAGTGCACCAGAAGCCGTGTTTGCAGCATGATGTAAAAAGGGGTGTGGCCCCAGAACGCCTCTCTGCAATGCTGCTCTGTGGCGCTTACTGGGTGTACCTGGTGGGCTAGTTGTCCCCCAGGGACCCTCAGATTCAAGGGGACTTAATCCCCCAACTTACAATGCACCAGAGGGCGCATTTGCACAGTGGTGCAGGGAGGGAGCAGGCCTGATATAACAAGTGAGCAAACGCACCCCCTGGCACGTTGTAAATTGGGGGATTAAGTCCCCTTCAATCCTGAGGGTCCCTGGGGGCCAAGTAGCCCACCAGGTACCTCCAATAAGTGCCACAGAGCTGCATTGCTGAAGGCTGGTCTGAGGCCATGCCCCTTTTTACACCACTTTGCAAATGCGGCTTCTGGTGCACTGCTGTTGGGGTGAAGATGTACTCTTGTGTTTCTGGAGGTAATAAAAGGGGTAGTGTGCCCCCAAGGTTGACGTTGGGGGCTAACTACTCCTCTTGTTGCCTCCAGTAAATCCCACACAGTGGAATTGCTAAAAGGTGTTTGAAGGCCACGCTCACCTTTCTCCACCACTCTACAAACGCGACTGCCATGCTATAGTTAGAAATTAACATTAAAAAAAAACATAGAAATTCACTGAAAAAGCAATAGGTTTCAAGGATGTTATAGTTAGTTGGACATTTTACTTGTACAAAACCTGAGAAATCCGGTTGTAATAGTTAGTTGAGCTACTTATAACTCGCAACCCCGCAATGCACTGCTGATGATGTCACATATTACATCATTCATGACATGGTCAGTGACATCATGGATGACATCACTGATGACATCTCAAATTACATCACTGATGACATCATCCATGTGATAATCTGATGCACCACCTTACACTTTAATAAAACCTTTGTTACACCTACTCTAAAATACGGACTACCATTTTTGAGACCATTAGCACAACAATACCAGTTACTACATACTCAGTCACTGATTCTTAGGTCTACACACACATCCACTCATTCACCCATACAGTCACTCACACATGCAGTCACTCATCAATACAGAATTATCATTTCCACTCATACACCTTTACAGATACTCACACACCGCCACTCATCCATAGAGTTACTCACACACCTAGTCAGTCATGCAAAGAATCAATCACACTCCCATTTACTCATCTATACAGTTATACACACATCACCTCACTTATTCATATAGATAATAAAACATACTTACTCTTTTACACAATCAATGATAGAAGCACACATTCATCCACTCACAATCACGCACTCTCACGTATAGTCATTTATATACTCCAACACTCGCATATACTGCCTTTTACATATGTAGTTACTCACACATGTACCACTGAGACATCCATTCACTCACCAACACACCCATACACACACTCACTCATGCAGCCCTTCACAGATGAACTCTTGAACCCATACATCTATGCACAGAGTCACACCCCCCCCACCCACCCACACAGACACCCAGACACCCGTACAGATACTCTGACAACCAATCAATAACCATATAGACACTCATGTAGCTACTCACCAATCCATGCAGCCGCTTACACACCAACTGACAGACTGATGCTGATATTTACACAGTTTAGTCACTAACCCATGCATTCAGTCAGACAGGTTTAACCACTCACTTAGGCAGTCAGTCACACACCTACTTAATCAGCTATTCAGACACTCAAACACCCACTCATACTTCAAAACACATTTGCATATATATTTATAAAACATATTCAAACTTTACAGAAACACACAGTCACTGGATGATGTCATCAGTGAAGTCACTGACCATGTCATGAATGATGTAATATGTGACATCATCAGCAGTGCATTGCGGGGGCGTGAGTTATAGTTAGCTCAACTAACTATAACGGTCACATTTTTCAGGTTTTGTATGAGTGAAATGTCCAACTAAACCTATTGTTTTTCAGTGAATTTCTATGTTTTTTTTAAATGTTAATTTCTAACTTTAAAGTTCTTGAAACCTATGGTTGTTTCAGTGAATTTCAAATGTTTTTTAAATGCTAATTTCTAACTATAACGTCCATGAAACATATGGATTTTTCAGTGAAAAAAAAAAAAAATAAAAAAAATAAAATAAAATATATATATATATATATATATATATATATATATATATATATATATATATATACATATATATATGACAACCAGGTCCATGGAAAAGCACGAAGTAGGGCTACACTCCACCGAATGCTTTAAAACAGGAACGGACTGCAACAAAAAGGTAAGTTCTTCAAGGTGCAAATTTATTTTCCTCCAACATGACGTGTTTCAACCAGGTTGCCCCGGCCTTGATCACATGACATGCTTAGAGAGCCCACGCCCTTAAATACCACATGGCTCCATTTCAAAACACTCCCCAACAATTCATAGAGATAGAGAAAGGACTTTACAAATAAAGTGCTATATTCTTTACGCTTATAAATACAGTGTCGAATCCAGGGCAAGTGCCCAAATTAATAATATTAGCAACAAGTACCTCTCTCATGTTTCTAAAATACTTCAGGGGAAAAGAAAGAAAGCCAACATTGAGGTACACCCAAATGTGCTGACTAAGTACAGAAAAAGATTCAAATACTAGTCAAAATATTAAAATTAGAATCAAGTATAAGGATGCGATTATAGAGCAAAGCAGCAAAAACACGATGTCAAAACACTTAAAAATGGCTATTTAGAAGATATTAAAGCAGCATTTATAGAAACATTTAAGCAAAATCTAGACAAGGTTTTATATGGAGAGAACAGGTCCCGATAATTAGGTTGTCAATTGGAAAATTCATTACATCTTTGCCAGAGAAAAAATTATTACTAGTAAAACTAAGAACCTAGTTAAACCAATAAAACTCTACAATATTAGATGAAATTCATAAAACCAATTCTATACAAAAATTACCTATCATGATACCTAACAACTCCTAATTAATATATATACACTCTGATATATAAAAAAAAACAAAATGTATGTACATTGTAATTTCATTTGATCTGCAACGTAACTACAGAGGATTTATATATTGTCATGAAAGCACCAAACAATTGATTATAAAACAACCAGACTATAATTGCCAGTTTTAAAGGAAATTTACCAAATCCTCTCCAGTATTGAGACCATTCGGCATTTTAGTGTTCAGTCGTACAATGTATTGACTTTCAAGTTGGCGTAATCTTTTTTCTCGATTACCACCCCTAATGGATTTGGGAGCAGAGTCAATAACAAAATATTTCAAATCCTGAAGATTATTTTGATGCACCAGTTTAAAATGCCGGTTAACTGGATAAGAAGGGTCCGAATTTACGATTGCCCGCAAGTGTCGCAAAATACGATTGAACACAGGAAATTTAGTACTGCCGACATAGGAGAGTTGACAATTACATTCAAGAATATAAACTGCAAAATCAGTTTTGCATGTAAAATAGCCTGTAATTTGATTGGGCATATTTGAAAAAGGATCTACAAAGGTCTGTTTGTTAATTCCAAACTTACATGCACGGCATGAACTGCATTTGAAAAAGCCTTTCTTATTTGTTAGCCAATTTGTAGGGCTGACTGTTTCAGGGCTTGTTCTAACCAACGCATCCCTCATAGAGGGTGCTCTCCTAAAAGTAATTGTTGGTTGTGCTGTCAGTTCTGGAGCTAATGTCATATCCGTTTTCAAAATAGGCCATTGTTTGCTGACAATTTTTCTTATCTCTCTGTCTTGGCTGCTGAACGTAGTAATAAGTCTCACCACAGGTTTAGTTGGAGCAACTGGATGTAAAGTCGTTTCATCTATGTTAAGCGCATCATCCGATGCTGTCCCTTTCTTCATTTTTGCCAATGCATTTTCTAGGTCTTTAGGGTCATACCCCCTGGCAAGGAACCTATCCATAGACTCAGTGAGACATATGTCCAAATCCTCTTTTCTGCTGCAGATTCTTTGAATCCTTAAAAACTCCCCATAGGGGATGCTTTTAATAAGGTGCTTGGGATGAGCACTGCTGGCGTGGAGTATGGAGTTTCCAGATGTGATTTTTCTGTGCAGTTTAGTACAAATAACATTCTCTTCCACAAAAATTTCAACATCTAAAAATTCAACTCTTATGTTACTGATTAGGGCCGTGAATTCAAGATTTAATGAATTCACATTAATCTTATTAACAAACTCCAAAGCTGATTCCTTGGAGCCCTTCCAAATTACACAAACATCATCGATGAATCTCCACCATCAAATAACGTGATCAGAGAACTCTTCTTTGAGAATCTGGGCCACGTAGGCTGGTGGGAGAAGCACGCTCCCATCGCAACACCTCGTAGCTGCTGATATAATTCCTTATTAAAAATAAAGAAATTGTTGGTCAGACAGAGTTCTGTCATGCGCAGCAACATTTTAGTGTGTTCATTGAAGCAAACATTTCTGTCAGATAAGAAGTGCTTAATGGCATTCAAACCAGATTGATGGTCAATACTGGTATATAATGAGCAGATGTCCATCACTAAAAAGTGATAATCATCTTCCCATTGGACCTCCTTTAATCTTTCCAAAAAGTGGCCTGTGTCCCTGATGAACGAAGGAAGGTTAGTAACATAATCATGAAGAAAAAAATCAACATATTTTGACATAGCCTCCAACAAGCTGCCTTGGGCAGAAATTATTGGACGCCCTGGTACTGGGGTGACCTGTTTATGTACCTTTGGCAAAAGGTAAAATGTGGGAGAAATAGGGAACTCAGTTTTTAAGAAATTGAATTCATCCTTATTGATTAAACATTCCCTCTTCCACTGTGAAAGTTCTTTTAGAACCTGTTCTTTGATTTTTAGCAGCATGGGGAAAGCTACCAACTTGTAGCAACTAGTGTGACTCAGTTGCTTCATAGCCTCCTCCATATATGCTAAACGCGGCCAAAACACAATATTTCCGCCCTTATCGGCTTTATTAACAATGATATTCTTATTACTGCCAATTTTGTTCATAAGGCGCAGATATTGTTGGTCTCTGTATTGTCTATGTTTGTTTTTAGACAAACATGTTCTATGAAGGTTCTTAAGATCCTCAACCACACAATCACCAAATACATCAATTGCATCTCTAACCATGATGGGCATAAAAGTTGAAGGAGGACGGAAATGGGTCAGGGCAGTCTTGGTAGTAATGATGCCCATCCCCATTAGATCTTCTTGAGTACTAAGAGGTCTAGTATTATTTCCATTAGCCAATTCATTCACAGTTCTTAATGTAGGAACATCAGAAATCTGAAACAATGCACTAGGTTGACTTTCTGCATCAACAATTGAAACTCTAGAATTAGCATTTTTCAATTTGTGAAGTTTTACTAGCTTTAACTTTCTAATAAATTTAAAGACATCAATTCGAGATTGAACATATTTAAAGTCTTTTTTTGGACAAAAAGAAAGTTCCAAAGCCAGTAATTGCAATCCCGCGGTATTTAATTCTAGTTCCGTGATATTGATAACAGTATTAACAGTGGCTATGTTAACTGCTTCTGTGTTCTCTTACTTAGTTTTTAATTTCTTTTGTTGAACCCGCCGGGCTTTCCGCCTTTCTTTGCATTGCTTGTTCCTTCGGCTGCATTTTGAAAATGGGGTTGTGCACGTGGTATTCTCGGCCTGAGTGTTATACTTACCTTAACTATACTGACCTTGCATGGTAAAGGCTTGCATGGTAAAAACATAGGCGTGGTCAGGTAAACTCATGCATGGTAAAGTCATACATTTCATCTTTTCTGTATAAGTACTCCTTCCATAGGTGAAAATTAACTACTTCTTGGAATTCACAAACTTCGGCAGTCTTGAATTCACAAACTTCAAGACATACTACTAGAAATCAAACAACCAAAAGTTGATAGGATGAATGCCTGCAAGTAGTCTAACCAGTGGCAATTAATCTGGGTAACATTCTAACCCGTAGTTTTTCGCCCACTGTGCCAGTCTAAAAAGAGTCCCACCTAATGCAAACCAGTTCTGCGCCTATTCCTTGTGGAAATAGTCCATCTTGGACCATAGCCATCTCAAACCTCTGCCCTGCAGCCCATTTATTTCTTATTTAAGAAATCTGATATTCAAGCCCCACCCCTTAATAACACTGGCTAAGCTACAACCCCGATTACAATACCGCATCCTGATACATAATTGCAACCAGAAATTGGATTTTGCAATATGCAGTATTCAGACATCTTGTTATAACAGTAGGCTTGTTAGCAATAGTAACCAGTAGAAAGCATGCCATTCCAATATTACTACCATTAACTTGTATATAAGCCTGTGTGGGCGTATTCACTCTACCTGGAGCACAAAACAGTGATCATGCTTGAGCCCATGCTATCTGCTAACCAATAATGCTAAAATAAAATATTAGGAAAGATGTTAAAATATCTTACTTTTCAATGTCTTGATAAGGCCCCATCTTAACAGGGTCCGTATAAAGCATGAATAGAAACAAAGAGTGGCCTAATCATGCCACGTTAGTAAGTTGTGACACGCCATCTTGAAAATGCTCAAAACAGTAAAATCCAATGGATTTTTACACTGTTACAGATATGTGTCAAATTGAATGAACCAAGTAGACTATTGAATGACCCAAACAATAGCATGACAAGGGAATGACCTGTGACCTGTAGATCTGGTTTCTCGATTAGTTCCACTACGCCCTAGATGTGGCAAGACTCACACCAGCTCAGAGCCAGGAGACCCTCTGGGTGATAGTGTGCTCTACAAATTTGCATAACATAAAATAACAGCATAGCAAATATGTAACTGCGTAATCTAGGTCTCCAGTAAAGTTGAACATTGTCAGAAACCAATAACATGTCTCTTGTCTTTGTTCACTTCAGTAGCAGGCTTATATTACTAGTCCCATGTCATATCCATCACCATTCATGCAACAACCCTGCAGGGGCAAGAGGCCAGCTAAGAAAGAGTGAAGAGAGTCTGGGTCTAACCAGGGGTAAGGCAATGGAGAGACGTGAGGGAGCAGGATAGAGATGGGGGAGTCATAGGTAGTACTGGAGAATCAGAAGGGGTGAGACTTAAATTACAGTAGACAGGGCAAGGAGAGAAGTGGCAGGCTGAAAGGGCGCATATGACCATCATTTTAAATTCCACAACCTGTGCACTGCAGAAGCACAAGTAATGCTGGGAGAAGACAGCAAATGCATCTGCAGTGCACAGGAGATGCAGCTGGGGTTGCCACCTTTCCCAGAGAAAAAATACTGGCTATTTGTTTATGTCTCAAGATTCTGCAAAGGCCCGGACAGGATTCTAAAATTGAACTTTATTGAGGATCGTCTGCATTCATTTTTAAAAAGGCCTTTGTGCCTATATTTACCATATTTATCAGTCAGGGGTCCTTAAGGCACCTCTAGAACATATTTTAAAGTGCTTTCATCTTATACTTACCGTTTAAATCATCTATTGAAAAGGCGGAAAATACCGCCTTTGGGTCAATTTTGTCATTGGTATACTAGCCTGTACATTAAATACTGGTAATGCCAATAAAACATAGATAATGTGGCTAAATTAGATGCAGCCTTGAGCCCGCTTCCAGCACACAAGTGTGAGCAACAGGTGCATTCATAGCCGTGCCAAGTGCCACACATCACGGTTCAGAATTAAGACAAATCATTAGTCATTCCTGTATCCCCGCACTAGCACCATATTGTCACGCCATTCTGAAAGGATTTTTGAGGTCTTCACCATTTACTGCTTTGTTCCATTGTTTCTAAAAAGTTATATGTCATGAGAGTTTCTGATCTTGTTTAGTTGTGCCTTTGCCTGCAGCCCCCTGGATAACCAGGTGTTAAGGAGAGGGCAGTTTTGTCATGGTTCTACAAAGCAGGTGCTCTTGCTAGGAAAGGGCCCTTCCTTGCCCGCTATAGATTTCAGTAATAAACACCCCTAGGCAGCTGCACTGCCTCACAGCGATGGTTATGGCAAAACCATGCTTGATAAATGTGCAGAGGTGAAGAGTAGAAATATCAACGGAAAAATATCGAAAGACATAAATATTGCCGTAAAAATTTTGTGGGGATGAAATATCGACAACAAAAATATTGTTGACAAGAATATCGACTGACAGGTAAGTAATATCGATTTAAAAAATATTGACGTCTTAAATATTGTTTACAAAAATATAGTTGACAAAAATATCAAATTATTAACTCCTTAGCAGCGCCGAACATGCCGCGCTAGTGCGGAACGCTCTATTGAGCGGGCGGGGCCGTGTCGGCCAACGGACGGACGCAGCACTACAAAGGTAGTGCATGCGACGGTCGTTGCCCGACGGCAGCAGCTATGAGGTTAATAATGTTATGTATTTTAGGGGCCCATTAGTATGCGGTTCCGCCCGACATATTCCCCTGCCCGCATGCAAATTTCCCCGGCAGACGGAAAGACCGTCTGCCATTTTTCCGCCCCGTCGATGAGTCGACCAGGTGGAAAAGCTTTTAATATGGTGGCTGTGTCTGGTAGACACCGCCATCCATATTAGCATACATGCAGGGGCATGCATTTCCATGGCTATGGTACCCCCCCTGCATTTGACAGTACAACGTTGTACTGTTAAATGTACAACTTGCATTTCTAGCATTGCGGCTGGCGGTGCTTTTAGCACCGCCCACCACAATGTTAAAAATGTGGGATGCACCCGCCAGTGTGGTGGATGCATCCTAATGGGATGTGCGAGACCACCGCGTGCATTGGGGCAGTCAATTTTTCCGGGGGTAAGGCGGGAGGACAAAGTCCGCCAGCCATGCTAATGACCCTCTTAGTGTTTTTAATGAGAATTGTTTGTCATTTTATTATATGTTTTAAAATTTTACTAGTTATTAATTTATTTAAAGTTTAATTTTGTGTTTTTAGTTCCGTAGCGGGTTGTGGGTTTATAGGGGAATAGGGTGAGAGGTAATTTAATAATATAGATTTAAATAATTATTTATAGTAGTTACTACAAAAAAAAATGCAATTGAATTTTGCGTTTTTAGTTCCGTAGTGGGTTGTGAGTTTATAGGGGAATAGGGTGGGAAGTAATTTAATTATATAAACTGTATTCCACAATTAATATGTATAATTTTGAATTCATAAAGTTAAATGTGTTAATTGATTAATTAATAATTGTTTGATAATTAGTTGTTAATTAATTTCAATTAATAATTCATTATGTAAATTGTTTAAATAATTGTATGTGTGTGTTGTGGTGTTTATATGTGTAAATGGTGTGAAGGATGGTAAGTAATTAATTTTTATTGATTAATCATTAAATATTTTTAAATTAGTTTCTATTAATTATTTAGTAATTATTAATTGTAATTGTGTAATTAGTTTTAGGTGTGTGTTGTGGATTTTATTGTGTTAATTAATGTGTAATTAATGATTTTTATTATCTCTGTTAATAATAATATATTAACATTTAAATATTAATTATGTTAATATTGGAAATTAATTTTAATAACATTGTTGACGTTTTTGTTTTTTATTGTTGTGGGATCCAGCGCTTTCCCTACTATTGTACTCACTGGAGTGGGTATAGTAATTTTTACCCCTCCGCTATCCAGCGCTTTCCCTACTGTTGCACTCACTGGACTGGCAATATTCATTTTTACCCCTCTGCTACCCAAAGCTGTCCCTACTGTTGCACTCACTGGATTGGGAATAGTAATTTTTACTCCTACGCTATCCAACCCTTTCCCTACTGTTGCAATCACTGGAGAGGGAATAGTAATTTTTTCCCCTCCGCTATCCAGCGCTTTCCATACTGTTGCACTTACTGGAGTGGGAATAGTAATTTTTACCCACTCACTAGCCAACGTTTTCACTACTATTGTGTTTATTTTATTAAATGTATATTTTATTCTTTTTTTAATAGTTAAATGTGTTAATTAAATATAGAATATTTTATTTTATTTTAAATTATTTATATGCGTATATTTTATTTTTATATAATTTAAAAAGTTTATAAATTAAATAAAAATAATAGTTAATATAATATATTTAAGCAAATATATGTATATGTACACATTTGTTTGTTTGTGTTTTTATTTATTAAATTAAGTTTATTTGTTATAATTAGTTAAAACATATATTAAGTGTAATTAATTTTGTTAATGATATTAATATTATTTAATTAATTTTATTTAAGTAATGTAATTTCTTTAAGTCGATTTTTTTTACTTCTATATTTTTTACATCAATATTTTTGTATTGATAATATTGTACTTACCTGTTTAAGTATAGGGAGTCGATATTTTTGTTATCGATATTTTTTTTCATCGATATTTTTAACATCGATATTTTAACATGGATCCTTGTGCAGAAACACCGCACAAAGCACCACCAGCCTTCTGGTTTATGTGAATATAAAAAACCAATACATTTTCATTCACAGCACATATCCCGGACTCACATTTAAAGGGTTGTCACATATGTCATTATGCAGAAATAGGAGGCTTGGTGAAATAAAGAATTTGCCTAGAATCACAAAATTTGATCAAGCGGAGGTGGAGTCAGAATTGATCCAGGTTTTTACATTGTTTTTCAGCAGAATGTGAGGTCGGCACTCCCTTTACCAGGCCACTCGTATCCCCTCTGCAGCATATTGCCTGTCTTCTTCTGTTATGGCTGTTCTCAGTTGTCCCTGACTGCACACCCTCTGCCCTGCTTCATAGCCCTATTCAAACGTTCCGAATTGCCGTGCTCACCTTTCAGGTCCTGTCCCCTTCAGTGCACTCTCAGCACTTGATTTGCTGCATGAAGAAAGACAATCGTGCAGTGCATGGCAGGCTGCAGTGAGTGTGAAGCAGACCACACACCTCAGCGTTGAACACCTCTTATGTCAGTGCAGGACATTTGTTAGACTTTAGACACCTGGGCTCAGATTTACCAGTACTTTGTGCTGGGTTTGTATCACTTTTGTCTCACAAACCCAATGCAAAGTGTTATGCTGGGGTTCACTAACCAGTGCACATTATGAATTGTTATGGATGGCTTTCCAAGGTAATGCTAAGATGTGCTATGCACTGCTTTGTGTCAAGGGAGCACACCATGGTTGGTACATGGGTGTGCCGATATTACCACTCATGGGTTTTGATGCAAATACCTATCTACAAACATTTCTAGACAGACATTTGTGCCGAAATATTATTTCTCCTTGAGGCAGGAGGATCAAGGAGAAATGTTTTCATACCTCCTCATTTTTTCTACTTTGCATATTACCCTTAGAGCAGAGGAAACGTGTAGAGGATATCTTTGTGCTGGAGGGCTCTCCTTCCAGGAGGAAAACTGTTCCTTATCGCCTTAACCGCAGCGTTTTTTCCACCGCGGTGCGGGCGTTCTAAAGGGTGGGCGGGGCCGCGACTGCTGTTGGACGTGTGCAGCACCAGGGAGGTAGCTCGCGCGTCGTTCAACGGCCAACGGCAGCAGGGAAGGGGTTATAGAACGCACACTCCATTGCACTATAGCTAGAGGGTGTGTGTGTTGACTTATGGCAGTCGGACGTGCACCAGCACAGGGAGAAAGGAAAACAGCGGCATAGCTTAGTAGAAACAGCACTTTTTGCAGCGAGGGACGCTTTGTGGTGAGAGCAGAGAAGAGACCAGAAAGCCCTGATTCCCTTTGCGCGACGAGTGCGCTGTTGGCAGCTTGTCCCCCCCGCCGCCGCAAACTACCAGCACAGCGGCCGCAGCGTGGGGGGACTACAATCCCCAGAAAACCTAGCGGGACTGCCACGCCCACCCGCAGCATTTCCGCGCCCGGAGGCGCTTAAGAATCCAGCCCTCCCTCCGCGTCGCGGGACGCGCGCGGGCAGCGCCGGGCTAAGCCCGGGCAAAGGGCGGGCCGTTTTGTGGCTGGAGGAGGCTGGGCTGGGCCCACTCCCTAAACATCGTAGGACTTTCACCACGTGATTCAGTAAGTGTGTCACCTCTTTGATATTGAGCATCCCGCTTTGTGTCCTATGTGCACCCTTCAAAGCTCCTGTTCTTCTTATCGTCACTCATTACCAAGATTCACCTGGATAGTGATCATTTATGGGGCTTCCGTTCTGGTTATGCCTTAATAATATTTAACCAGCAGCTATTACCGTTGGAAGAGGAATTTATCTAGGGGTTGTGTGTTAACAAAAGACTATCATCAGCAATAATGCTGGCCAATGCAGAAAAAACTGAAGCACTAGGAAATGCCAAGGGCACTTTGGATGACTACTTTAAGAAACCCCATATTGATACAGAAAGGGACTGCTCATTGGCAGAACGTAGGGCTGAGCGACGCCGCTCGGTTGAAGCTATTAAAAACAGACTTTCTGTTGATGTTCCAATACACTCTAACCCAGTAGGTGCAGGCTCTACATTAGGTAATGAGGATGAGTTAAGCACGCAGGGAATCCCTATGCTACTGCGAGACTCGCCACCTCCAATGACACTTATTGATGACGTGGAACAAAATAGTTCCTCAACTATTAGTAATACTAATGTTATCTTGGATATTATACCTGATACTCCCCGAGTAGTGGTGGGGAATACGCAAAAGACACTAGGGAAACGGGAAGCCGTTAAAATCTTTGGCCCACCACCCAATAAGAGAAGGAGGAGAGGAGGTGCGCCTCAAAGAGTTAAGATCAGCCACACTGATTTTGGGAAGGGCAATAAGGCCCGTATTACAACTGCTCCCACTACAAAATCTAGACTACCACCCGAGTCAGGTCAGGAGGCCATACACGAGGTTATACCGCTCACAGATAGCCCCACACTGACTGTATCTGGCACTAGTTTAACATCTACTAGGGATGGCACAGATGAGAAACAACTATCCGCAGTCTCCCTTGAAAAAATTGAACATCTATTCAAGTCATTTACCTCTCCTATATTGGAGAGGCTGAAGAGGATAGAACAGCGGCTAGGGGATTTAGAACACGCAATTACCACCAAAGCAGGTATTTCCAAAGCTCCATCTAACCAGCCCTTACTCCCCGAAGCCGTAGCTCCATCTCCTAGCCTCGTAGCCCAGAGTTATACAAATTCAGTTAGTAAAACAGGGGCAGGTATACATGGTGGGGCGAAGTTGAAAAAAGTAGACCATCAACCGGCTCCACATATTCTTAAAGGACTACCGAAGAAGGCAACTACAGTCCATGGAGGAAATGGGTATGAGCATAGGGGGCGGGTAAACCCTGATAGATCAGGATTTACTAGGGACCGTCAAGTTGAATTACCACCGGACGCGGTCCCCTTTGTGGTTGTACTTACAGGCGTCCCTATTCTACAAGCGGGCAGGAGAGAAGGCTTTAGCCAATTAAAAAATAAAGCCATGCATTGGCTTAGCCAGTACAGACCGCTCCCATATAATATCAACGGCGACATCGTTCAGGTACGCCGTCTCTCCTGGCTGGGGAGTAGAGAGAAAGATATTGAGGGCGATCTCATTATCATAAATTTTAGAGATCCTGCCGCAGTTAATCACATCTTAAACTGGAATATAAGAACTAATGTTACAACCATTACTCCTTATGATCTAACTTATTTTTACCCAAGACCTCAGGTAACTTCCTTAATGTCTTTAGTCCCCCCCCTCCCGTATATGGAATAATCTTCCTATAACATCTAACAATCAATATCCTTGGCAGACTCCCTATCCTATGACCCAAAAAAATGCTTATGGGTGGAACAACATCCCATACAGGGGACATAGAAATAACTACAGTGGATTAGATCACTCACAGGGAATCAGGGGAATGGACCATTTATTGCCATTCACCCCTTTAGAGCATACTAATAGATTCGCAGCACTTTCAGGTCTGGATGACTGCGAATGACGGTCGGGGGTACTTTCAAACAGATTATCAACTCACAGGACCAAAGATAAACAATATAATATTAGTGCTCAAAGCAATATTCCTGTTCCCGTATATATTACGTCTGAGTTAGACCCCTGTCCTGTCACAGTCCCTTATCCCAAAATACAACCTACTGGGGTGAAAGTGCTGGTAAACCCTCAGTTACAAAATCCGTCTGGGATTATTCCCCCTGAAACAATGGATACAATGAAACCACCTTTTGAGATGTCCACGATTGTAATATCCCCAGCTGGGACTACACTCTGTGATATAACTGAACCAACTCCCTTGATATCCAGGGAAGTAACATCCCCAATAACCACGGAAGTTCCTGGTAGCATAATATCATGGAACATAGCTGGTCTGGCACCAAAAATTACCGATACAGACTGGCGGTCAGTAACTATGTCCCATTCAATTATAGCTCTCCAGGAAACATGGGCTAGGGAAGAATCCCATTTGCTGGGCTTTAAAACGTTTTTTACGCCAGCAATCCCCACCAAAATGGGTAGACACAAGGGAGGGTTGGCTATGTATTTGTCTATCTGTTCAGGTCCCACGGTTTTAGGGAGTTTCTTGGATTCTCCTTTTTTCCAGATTTTAAGGGTATCCTGGGGAGCTTTGGAAAATCTAGCCATTATTAATTTCTACAATAACATCCCGAGATCACAACTGGAAATTACAATTAAGAAATTGTCAAGTACCCTTAAGTCTGTTACGGATAGCTGCCCAGGCGACATGGCCCTCTTGTGGGTCGGGGACTTTAATTGTCCATTGTGCCCTAAGAGCTCACAGGGAGTGTGTGGCTGGGAAGATGAATCCATAGGACCAATAAGCCATTTTGCCCACACAACATTAGGAGATTTACTTAATAATTTAATGGTCGATCCCTCCATGGTATTCATTAATGAGGTTTGCTCTGAGCCAAAATTATTTGCACCTACATTTAACGCAAGGGGGGCACGATCAATTATTGACTTTACTTTACTATCTTCTCGTTATGCCTCACTGGTTAATGCCTGGGAGACAATTATAAGTGGCATTAGTGATCACTATCCCATTTCAGTTACCTTTAAACTAAATCTGGATACGCGGTCACTTAATATTCAACGTAACTACGTTTTTAATCCTATTCTGGGCCAGCGTAATGGATTCTGCATTAAATGGGAGAAGGTAATACCAGAGAGCTTCCAACAAAACCTAGTGAATATCTCCCAAAAAGAAATTACTAAGGTGTCGATTCCGATCCGGTAAAAAGCGCTCCGAATTGCTGTTCGGAGCATTTTTCCCCGTACGAATCGCACCTGTAGGCGTCCCCGTACGATTCAGCAAGTACGATCACAAATGAAAGCGTCACTCCGTACGACTCGTAAAAAACACCGTACAAATCGGAAATCCATAAGAATAGGAGTCGGCTGACGCACCACGCAGCGTCCGTACGTAAATAGACCGCGCATTCCGACCCAGGAAGTACGATCCGTGTTGAACACACTCCGTACGGCTCTTTTGCTACGAGAGCTCCAAACTACCGTAAACCCACACTCTGGCAAAACCGGCACCCGGTACACGACAAGCAGGACATGAACGCCATTGTCCGTGTCATCCCTATCCTGTACGCCCACCACCTCGTATTTAGAAACCGACGACGGCGCAGAAGGTGAGTACAACGAACTCCAACATACCTGTAAGTGTTGCCACACAGGCACATCTCCATTGCACGACTGTCATGTCTGGGTACGTTGCACCACACACTCCCGCACTTCACCAGTGTAATACGGAGACGTACCGCACCTACGTCATCGACCTCGGGGTACGGTACGTCACCGCACAACACCAGTGTAATACGGAGACGTACCGCACCTACGTCATCGACCTCGGGGTACGGTACGTCACCGCACAACACCAGTGTCATACGTACCGCATGTACGTCATCCAGCTCGGGGTACGGTACGTCACCGCACAACACCAGTGTAATACGGAGACGTACCGCACCTACGTCATCGACCTCGGGGTACGGTACGTCACCGCACTCCACCAGTGTAATACGGAGACGTTCCGCACCTACGTCATCGACCTTGGGGTACGGTACGTCACCGCACTCCACCAGTGTCATACGTACCGCATGTACGTCATCCAGCTCGGGGTACGGTACGTCACCGCACAACACCAGTGTAATATGGAGACGTACCGCACCTACGTCATCGACCTCGGGGTACGGTACGTCACCGCACTCCACCAGTGTAATACGGAGACGTTCCGCACCTACGTCATCGACCTCGTGGTACGGTACGTCACCGCACAACACCAGTGTAATACGGAGACGTACCGCACCTACGTCATCGACCTCGGGGTACGGTACGTCACCGCACTCCACCAGTGTCATACGTACCGCATGTACGTCATCCAGCTCGGGTAGGGTACGCCACTGCACAACACCAGTGTAATACGGAGACGTACCGCACCTACGTCATCGACCTCGGGGTACGGTACGTCACCGCACTCCACCAGTGTAATACGGAGACGTTCCGCACCTACGTCATCGACCTCGGGGTACGGTACGTCACCGCACAACACCAGTGTAATACGGAGACGTACCGCACCTACGTCATCGACCTCGGGGTACGGTACGTCACCGCACAACACCAGTGTCATACGTACCGCATGTACGTCATCCAGCTCGGGGTACGGTACGTCACCGCACAACACCAGTGTAATACGGAGACGTACCGCACCTACGTCATCGACCTCGGGGTACGGTACGTCACCGCACAACACCAGTGTCATACGGAGACGTTCCGCACCTACATCATCGACCTCGGGGTACGGTACGTCACCGCACTCCACCAGTGTCATACGTACCGCATGCACGTCATCCAGCTCGGGGTACGGTACGTCACCGCACAACACCAGTGTAATAGACGTATAGGACATACGACTGTAAAGTAAACACATCCACCACTTCCCACCACTGCCCAGCATCAGAGTGCCCACCACTGCCCACCACTGCCCAGCATCAGAGTGCCCACCACTGCCCAGCATCAGAGTGCCCACCACTGCCCACCACTGCCCAGCATCAGAGTGCCCACCACTGCCCAGCTCGTACATCAAAAACATACCATTGCAACCTCATTACCCTCAGGAGATAGACTCATTTTAGTAGACCTAAATGTGAACATCACACCAGCTCCCAGGCACCCAGCAGTCACAGACATCATCACACAAACTACAAATCTGAAAATGAAAAAATTAGCTTTATTCAGCGGAATCACAAAAGAAAAGCAAATGAGAGTCCTCGCTCATTAAAGGCCAATGGCCAGTCCTATAGAGTCTCTGCAACAGTTTGTGGCTCCATGGGTGTCATCTCACCCAAACCTGCCTGCACATGGCGTTTAATCAGCTGTGCTGACTATGGGGGCACCATCTGTGGAATCCTCCGGCACCGCATGGACAGGAGAGGGAAGGACAGGTGGAGTGGGTGCAGGTGTAGTGGATTCATCCACACTGGTTGGGGCTTCGCCGAAAGTAGATTCAAAAACCTGGCTGCACACCTCAGCCAGGGCGGAAAAACTACCATCTGAACCCGGGGACACATTGGGGGTGGAGGTACAGGGCTGTGAGTCTGTCCTACTGGGTGTGTGGATGCGTGTGTGAGGTGTCTCCCCTCTCCCTGTGGGTGTGCCTACTTGCCCTTGAGACTGTGTGCATGGAGCTTTGAGCTTCTTATGCTGTGTGTGTGCGCTGGGTGTGTCTGACCTGTGGCGTGTGCGTGTATGCTGTGTAGGTATGTGAGAGGCAGAGGTGGATGGCTCTGAAGGAGGGGGGGGGGGACAGATGCTGCTGGGTATAGAGAGGTGCCGTCAGTGTTGATTCAATGGCAGCCACACTCCGACGCAGATCAGACATGGCTGATGACATGCCCTCCATGAACGACACCACCTGTGTCATCAGTTGTGTATGTCCATGGAGGACAGACAGCATGGATGTCTGACCTACAGCAATCTGCCGGAGTAGGTCCACTGTCTCACACTGAGGGCTAGCACGGGGGCACGGGGGCTAGCACGGACCCTAGGCACACCAAGGACTGGGAGGTTGGAGATGGGACTGGAGGAGGGGAGGGCAGCCAAAGATGAATGAGTGACCATTGCTACATATTCCACCCCCTCCTGAGAGTCTGTCTCGGATTCGTCGGCATGGTAAGATGTGTCAGTCACATGTCGTCCGGCCTGCAGACTCTCCTCCCACTCTGTGCCACTGCCTCCCTCTGACACCTCAAAGCAGGTGGCACTGTCGGTGTGTCCCTCCGCCTGTTCCGCGCCTGTGTCTCCTCCTGATTCAGATGATGATGCTGTGAGCAAGGAGAAGAATGAAAACATATCAGTCACCTGTACACATCAGACATATCAGCTGCAAATCATTTGGGCTCATTCCTCAACATGGCATGCATCATGAGTCACATGACACATAACTCTTCATAATGACAATTCTACTTTGGAGAAATGTCAGAGACACAACGCTCAATGTAAGGTAGGAGACAAGGTATAGGCAAGGAAAATACTTGTATGAGAGACACAATCATGATCCACTGCCTGACAACAGGATAGCTGATGATGCATAACAGTTCATTAGCCAACCCTGCCACCCAAATCAAGACCTGGTCATGTTTGATTCGCTTTGACTCTGTGCCACATTAGAAAAGTCCTGGGCGAACTGCCATGTGATGCCATCCTGGGACCTGAAACAAGTCTTCCATCACCTCACACTGCCATCACCGCTTTGTACATCCAAAGTCACATTGTGTGGCAAACCATCAATACTCTGTACAAAGAACATGCAACAGATGTTGAGAATATGCACACACGCACTGCCCAGTGTGAGTATGCAGAAGCCCAAAATATAGCACATGTACATTGTGCACCTGTAGCTAACACAAGATAATTAGAAAGTGTACCATGGACAAAGGCCACTGAGGCTGACTTGTGCATAAAACACTTGTTGAGACTCAAGAACAGTGCCACAATATGAAGAAGGGCAGACATAGTGCACATGTGGTGCTACATGTAAGGTACGAACAGGTGTCACATACCCCCCTACAACATGATGATGTGCAAAGGAAGATGCAATCTGAGACACTGCACCATAGGAGTACATGTCAAAAACAAGCATTAGCCAAAGCAAACCTCTACTGTGGAGTAGGGCAAGGCATGTAAAGAAGCAGCTGCTGACAGAGGGACAATCGAATTCCAATGCATGAACTGCCTGTCTGACCACACCACTCAAACTATGGGAGTGTGACCATGCCTTAGAGCTCTTCAGGTACCATTTCACACACACATGACTACAAACAGACATGTACCTACCCCCTTCGTGCTGCTGTCCCTCCTGCAACTGCCTATGGAGGTCTGGGAACACCACTTCCAGGACCCGGAGCATGTTGGGGGTGAGTTGGCGGCTGCCGCCATGCCGGCGTGGAGCTTCCAGCTTCAGCTGGACTCGGGCGATGCGGCGGCTCCAGCACCGGATATCCTGCCACCTCTTCTTTATGTTTCGAAGCCTCCTGCGAGGCCCCCCCTCTCTCCGGACAGCCCTGGCGATGTCCACCCAGATTTCACCCTTCTCATAGGCAGATACCTGTCACAAATGTAAAGTTACAGAACATCAGTATACCTGGTGCATATTCCCAAGACACCCATATTTGCACAAAATACATGAGGACTACAGGGCAACGTATGGCACACACATTAGCATCATTGTCCAGGAGTATGTGGCCTGTGTGCTAACACAACTGCTTTGCATGACATTGAAAATCTACAGATGACATGAGGGCTGTAAAACACTCTTTGAGCATGACACTCACTGAACAATATATGCTATATCTGGGTGCAATGCAGCACGTGACATGCTGTCACACACCACACTACAACAAATAACTCTCTTCTAACAACACTGTGCACCCTGGCACTCACTCACAACAACATTGCATCTATCCACTATTACTACACAGTGGCTATGATGTCACACACACAACAGGTGCACACTCCAAGGTATTGCACACATCACTCACCTGATCCTCTGGTCTCCCATACAGCTTGCTGAAGTTTGGCAGGAGGGCATCCAGCAGGGCCTTGTTCTCACCATCAGTGAATGCAGGTGCCCTCTCCATGTCCAGCTGATCAGGGTCCAGAGGATTCAGAGACAGCAGCTGTGGTTAGCACACCAATGTTGTGCAGGCAAGTGCCCTCCCACAGCCACATGCTGCCTTATATCTGTGCTGCAGAGGGTCTGTGAGTCCAAGGAGTAGTGTGTGATAGGCCACCATAATTTGCATCCTATGTTCCATCCAATCACATCACACCTAAGCCCATTACACACATATGCATGGTTTGAAAATAGAGCCAGAGCTGAACAACAACTTTCGCAACATTGTATACTTTTTGCTAACTGATTCTTCCAGGACACCTGTAGAAGTTTTTAAAAACTCTGTATCCATGACAACCTGGTTGCATTTTGAACAGTACACTGTTCCCCTAGTTGTTCCCTATGCATTTTTTCAAATTCACACACAAGTACGGTGACATTGCCATTGCCAATGCTACACATTGAATGGTGTAACGATGCGTACACGCGCACGTACCATTGGGGTACGCTTAGCTCGCGTAGAGCCTAAATGCGATAGGGAAACGATGCGTACACACGCACGTACCATTGAGGTACGCTTAGCTCGCGTAGAGCCTAAATGCGATAGGGAAACGATGCGTACACACGCACGTACCATTGGGGTACACTTAGCTCGCGTAGAGCCTAAATGCGATAGGGAAACGATGCGTACACACGCACGTACCATTGGGGTACGCTTAGCTCGCGTAGAGCCTAAATGCGATAGGGAAACGATGCGTACACACGCACGTACCATTGGGGTACGCTTAGCTCGCGTAGAGCCTAAATGCGATAGGGAAACGATGCGTACACACGCACGTACCATTGGGGTACGCTTAGCTCGCGTAGAGCCTAAATGCGATAGGGAAACGATGCATACACACGCACGTACCATTGGGGTACATTGCGTCAGACATGGTCAAGTGAACGATTGTGTAGGCTGCGTCCCTGTCCACCTTCATGTCACCATTGGGAGAGTCACACCAGGAAATCACACAGCAGGGATGTAGTCTACACTCATGTCAACCATGTGGATGCATACATCAGCATGGCACACATACATCAGTATGTGCCATGTTTGGCAGACATTGAAGAAGCACAGGGATTGTGACCCTGTGCCTCAGTTGATGTGTGAATAGCTTGCACAACATGTCATCAATCATGATGCACATGTGCATCACATGCATTCAACAATTTCAACACGATTAACGTCTGCAACATGTAGCGAGGCACATGAACACTCAAATGTGCCACAATTCAGTACAGGGAACTGGCACATGATGACAGGAACATGCCCACTGTCACAGAGGTGCCATAGCCGCACAGCATGACCCTGTGTGACCACGTCATGTGTGTGCCATGTGCTACATTGTGCATGCTCTTAGCATATGCCATGAACAGGTCAGTAAAGTATTACTCACCTCAGAATATCCCCACATGTCATCCTGGACATGGCAATTTCCGTAATACCGTACACTTGTGTGTTGGTGTGTAAATCCTCTGGCTCTGCAAGTATCCTTGGCGTTGTGTGTGCCCTGATGACGTTATCTGAGTAGTCATATGTCACCTCTGCGTGCACACGTCAGGTCCTCTGTTTGTTTCTCAACACCAACGCAGGTCCGGTCTAAGTTAAAGCTTACACATTTTGTACCCTAAATCATTGTCTTAACACTTCTGAGCATTTACCTTTTATTGTCATACTCAAGACCGTGCCAATAGGGATGTCACTTACAAAGTCTGTGAGGAATGAAAACGCCTCATGTTGGTGAGTGAACCTCACCGTCTGTGTCTCCACGGTTTTCACGTCAGGCACAACAACAAGAGCTGCTCCAATTGCGGGGACCTGACATATGAATCCAGGTGTGATATGTCCCACAAGCCACTCAGACTCCAGCAGTTGGCACAGCACCACAATAGCTCATGGTTGGGATGTAGGACCAGTGCATGTGTGTGGGTGTGGAGACATGTGAGCCCCTCATTAGTACATCATTCCCCAGGCCAAACTCGTCAGGTAAACAAAAGAAGTCAGAGATGTGTAATTGCATTAACAAATAACCACGATGCAAGTGCAATGCTGCATGGGATTAGGGTGACAGCGACCACACAGCTCCATCAGAATTGCAGCCATCATAGCCAGCACCACGACCTACGGTCCCAGCCCTGCATGTGACACAGGAGGAGTAAGTGCACTTCCTCATGTCCATGATGTCCCTCACCCCGCCCACTGACTCCGCGTCAGCTTCTGGCCCACCGTACCCTTCTGGGGGCAGTTGCGCCTCTGTTGATATGCCCCTGACGCCATCACTCGATGAGTGACGGACGCAGGCGGTGCATACGTCCCAGAACCGCTGTGACAGACATGATCGGAATGTTCATCCTGGTCCCCGCTGGTTCAACTCACAACCTCACTGCCAGATCTCCCCCAGGTGTCAGCCGTGGCGCCATTCTGGGGTTGTGCTGGCCCCGATACCACACACTGTACGGCTCCGCTGTGGTAACTGTGTGGCAGAATACCGCTCTTAATGCTGCATGGGAATGTAAACATCAATGAGCTGGCCACACCTCATTACAATTGGCGCTAATGAGTATTGGGAGGGTAATGAAGACCCACTGGCACGTGAGTGTCAGTCCCAAGACCACAGGACAGGTGGACTGGGGGATGCGAGTGTTGTGGACACCTAGCCAGACACAGGTGATGTCTCAACTCAAAAGATGTATTTGGATGATTGGGCAACGTTCAGTGTAGTGTTTATGTGGGCGGTTGGAACCATGGCCCTTCATCTCCCTGTTGCTGCGGTGAGGACCAACTTGTCACTCAGGTCCTTCAACTACACTAACGCTACGCTGAGCCTCTGCAGGCCTATCTTGATGAAAGTACTGTATGTATATTGGCAAGCATTTACAGCCACGCAGCATGTTTGTCTGTACATAAGCACGTTGTCAGACCCCCAGTGCCCTACCCGGACTGACCATGTTCCCTGTCCTACCACCCCATCCCAGGAAGCATCTGCATGCAGGCCTCAAAACCACAGAACACATTCCCGTTAGCTACGCTGTAGAGGGTATCCAAGAGGTACAGGCACTACGCAAAGATGTCATCATCCTCCCTGACTCTGGGAGTGATGTTTAGCTACTTGACATGCATCTTTGCCTGCTATCCACACTCTCTGTGGGATATGTTTGTGTAACAGCTGCCAGTGTATGCGTTGTAGGTACGGCCAAAACGTGGCCACGCCCTTGTCGGATGCCAATCTACAACACTGGTTTTGTTCCGGTGTGGCCTGGATAGCCACCACTCACTGGTCAGATCGATGGCACCCAGGGAGGCTAATTAGTCCTAAGCTATGTATGTATTGAAATGTGACACTTTGCTACTGCCTACTGTTCCTTACAGATATTGGTTTACAAAAGGTAAGTAACTAGTCCTTGAAAGTACTGTGCATCTGCTGTAGGAGCATCTATGTTGTGTCCTTGCTGTGATGGCAGGGTGACTAATGTACACACACCATGCCACGTGTGTTAATGACCCGTTCACATGTGTGATGGCATCACAGACCATCAGTGACAAATGTAATTATCATGCTGTATGATGATGGTCATGTAATTGTCACTGAAAGTACACACCGCAACATGACTAAGGCTGAGCAGTGCAAATGATTGCACATGTGGTGTGTGTGTGTATTGCAGTCAGCCGTCTGGATGTGCAGACAACCTCCTACTGACATTGACATGACGTGTCTCACTGACATGATACATTGTCATGGTCACTAAGACCTTTACATCTGATCGTTTGTATGCATGTCACATCCATTCCACACACTACAGGTATTTTCCTTCGCCACGGAGGAGTCTGTGGGAGCTGGCATCAGTGTGTATCCCACGCCACACTCCAAATTGTCTACATTATTTGAAGCAGTGTTGCTTGTGCCATGTACATTGTTATAGTCTTAGTCAGACAGTTGTAGACATTTCCTTAAAATTGTGTCTTGCAGGGCACCCCCTCTGGAAAGGCCGTTGCCTGACTTGGAAGCCATGAGGGAGCGCAACTGCATCCGTCGATATCGGTTCGGCAGACAGTTGATCAAGGACCTGACGGGCAGGCTTGAGGCTCACCTACAACCACGCCACAGGTATCCAAGTGCACTGACACCCAAGGTAAAGGTGATGGCAGCCCTCCATTTCTTTGCCACAGGTACCTTCCAATTTACCATAGCTGATGTGGGAGGGATGTCTCAGACCATGTTTAGCCGGGTATTGGGTGATGTTTTGGGAGCAATGTTGCTCCACCTTGATGAATTCATTACATTCCCTACTCCAGAAGAGTTGACAGATGTCAAGGGGGAATTCTATGCCCTGGGCCGTATGCCACATGTAATTGGTGCAATTGATGGTACACATGTTACTCTTGTCCCACCACAGGCTCAGGAGCAAGCGTATCGCAACAGGAAACACTACCACTCGATAAATGCCCTGGTGGTGTG
The DNA here is from genome assembly GCF_964261635.1 of Lissotriton helveticus. Lineage (NCBI taxonomy): Eukaryota > Metazoa > Chordata > Amphibia > Caudata > Salamandridae > Lissotriton > Lissotriton helveticus. Next base: position 1,764,585,541 of record NC_136068.1, read on the forward strand.
TCTTGCCAACATGATTATCTCACATGTTTGTGCACGTTATCCAGGATCGTGCCACGATGCTTTCATCATGAGGCGTAGCAGGGTACCACAGATGATGCTGCAGCTGCACAACCACCGGGCATGTCTAGTTGGTGAGTATACACTGTGAGCTCTGTATGTCAGTATGTCACAACTTCATGATCTGCATCATATGATTCACTCTTGTACATGATGTCAAATTGCAGGAGACGCTGGATATCCAAACATGCCGTGGCTAATGACTCCGCTACGCAACTCCAGGACAGCTGCAGACCAGCGTTACAACAATGCTCATGTGAAGACCAGGCAGGTGATCGAACGGACCTTTGGACTCCTGAAGAGCCGGTTCAGGTGCCTGGACAAGACAGGCGGAGCCCTCCAATACAGCCCACGCAAGGTGTGTGACATCTTCACCGTGTGCTGCATGCTACACAACATGGCAGTGGAGAAGGCTGTGCCACTCTACCTGGATCCTGATGAGCTGGAACATCCACCCGTTGAGGATGAAGGCCTTGGCCAGGATGCCAGTGACGAGGAGGGTGAAGATGATATCCGCGGTCACCTCATCCGCAACTTCTTTTCATGATGGTGAGTCCTTTCATCTTTTAAGTAAAAGATGGACTATAGAGTTGCATGGGTAGCATGCTGTGTATGCAACAGACTGTAAGCAAGATCACTTGGATGTGTGTTGTGCTGTGTCACATGTTCAGTTGTAATGCTACACACATACGTGCTATGTGTGCACTTGTAATGTACAGGTGTCATACTACATCTGGCTATTCAACAGACATTGACAAAATGACATTATACCGAACTTGACCCCATGTGTGCCACTCTCATCCACAGCTCGCCCTGCCTGTTGTCCGTTGGGGTACATCGTGGTCATCCTGCTACTGCTCATTATGATTGCAACGTCAGCCACATCAACGGAGCATGCTTGAACATGTGGAGAAGTCAATTTGGGTAAGGACTCATATGAGGCTGTTTAGCGTTGGTATGTGTAGAAACGTGTGGTACATGTTCATGTGCATGTGGTGTCATCTTGCATACATGCTACTCCATTATGTACCTTATGACATGTATGGCCACTCCCATGACAGGATAGTCACCCCTTCTGTCATCTGTTGTACTTTGATACTCTGGTGAATGCATCAATGTGTGTAGACATTGCCACAGCAACATTGCACATACCATGGCATGACATTGTGTCAGAGGTCACAACCACGGACTCTGTGGGGGATTGCAGCCTCACTGTGTGCATTAGAATGTGACTGGATCCTCACTTCCAGCTTTTGGGCCAGTCCAGTGTGATTACCATGAAACCATGTGGTGTCGGTGTTGCCCAGTGTATGTTCCACATCTTAAGACAACTGTCCTGTGAATCAGTTAACATGGATGCATTGCCCCTTGCAGCAGTATATCATGTCACTGTCATGTCGTTACCTCAGTGCAGGTTGAGAATACTGCTACGCCAGCCTTCACAGTGAGTAGCAGTGATGTTTAGATGCACATGATGCCATGTATGTTTAGCATGACAAAGTAAAAAGTGTGAAAGATGCATATGTGAATTTTTGTGTTGCACCAGTGGAGTGCGGTCATTCACATGAATCTCTGGTCGCCGGCACCATTACTGTGCTATGGTAGGGTCTGATTATGTAGCTTGGATGGACATCACTTGCACTTAATATTTATTGTACATGCATATCATGTTTAGCATTGTGATGCATACTTGACACACCAAAAGACTGGCTACAGAGTGCCTTCATTGCATGTCGATCATTAGCTTCCTCATCATATGTGATACTAACAGCTGTAGTGGATTTGCTCTAGTTAGCCTACAGGGCCCTTATGGCTAACCAATATCACATACAGACTTTAGAGTTAGCGGTAGTTGGATTTCCATATGTTTCCATTTGTTACTGAGGTCCACCTCATCTGTGCCTGGGAATGTGTTTATACTACATAGATCTTTTTGCATGGGTGCTCACTTGTGAGCGTTACACATGACTCTAATGGATGACACACTGTCCCAGTTTTTATGTGTCTGTGTCACAGCATCGTATCTGATGTGATGGCATGATTAATCATCATTATTTATCACCAGACAGTACACTTCACAGGTGTGACTGGTACAGTGTAGCTAATGAGGTTTTTGAAGTGTCTGTGACATGAGAATGTTGTCCTAATGCTTATTTGCCTCTGTTTCAGGTCTCCCTCCCAGCAGTTCCCATCCTCTCCTTCCCTCGCCTGATCACCCTTTTGTGTCTGTTGTTTGTACTCAGACCAATGGGCTATTTGGAGGTGGAACCCTTAGAGCATCACACCAGTCTGATGAAGAAAGGTACGGCCAGTCGTTGACAGCCTTGTAGGTATTCGTAAAGCGGCATTACATGTGACATCATGATTAGTGTAAATTGGACTTATTGACAATGCACATGTATGATTGTGAAAGCTCCATGGGCTCACAATGTAGATTATCATGTTGTGCATGACGTCTGACTCCTACAGAATATAGTGCCTGCTTGTGGCTCAACACACATGTTCGTCTAATGTGCACATATACTATTTTGAACGTAGTTACCTCATGCTTGTTAGGTGTGTAACTGTATATTGACCACACGCATGGGGTGGGTGAAGGCTAGAATACTATGTTGTGTGTGAGGTAGATGTCTTTGTTGGTGCAGTTTGGATTTGAACACACTAGCTCTTGTATACACCTGCTGACGCTGTGTGTCTTGTGCCCCACTTGACCGTAAGGGCCCTGATCCAGTGACTGTGATGTGTGGTGATTACTGTGCCATTTTGTTGTCAGTGATCCTGAGTGAGGCAGACACTCCTGCCTTCACATCCACATGTCACTTTGTGCATTGCGGGCGCCCTTGTGTTATGTGTTTGTTTAGCAATTAGTCACACCCCTCCTGCCGTCATGTCTTCACTCATTGCTGCAGCTGCATACACAGCCAACATGCAGCGCACACTATCCAGGAACACAGACACCTACAGGATGACCCTCCTTCCATCCATTAATTTAGCATGCTCCTGCCACCCTACACACAGACAACACCAGACATTCACCCTTGTGCTATAAAAATGCTTTGTACTCAGCCATAGCTGCTGCTATGCGTGTGTGTGCAACACATACTGGCACGACTATGCAGATTCACATGACATTGGGTCTACGTACCACCAGGTCATGTGCCGTGTCCAACACACACACACCTTACATAGGCACAATATTGTACAGTGTTAGCTTGTCAACACCACTAGATCAGAAAACTGTTAGCTTACAGTCACGTGCCAGAACACAACATGCTCACACCACTTCAACATTGCTGTCACAGTCAGTTTTCAGTTTTTAACGTCTTTATTTCGAAGTTTTCCTTCATAAAAGACAAACATAAAAAAATACATACTCAAAACACACAACCAATATGTACAGGTTTATACAAACAATTTAAATTTTTTTCCAGAAATCTTGTTTAAAAAGACAATTAAATAACATAGAAAGACGATTGTGTCAATGTTATTACTGATATAAAGAGTCAATTTAGGAATGCTTCCCAGGAAAAGTAGTTTAACAGGTTAGACACCCAGCTATTGGCTTTTCACAATTACATATAATATAATTGGAAAGGGACATATGCCCAATCTAAAGGGGCCTTTTCCTTGCTTAAGAACAAACTACATAGAAACCGCATTACAGATTGAGTTAAAATGTAAACTTGACCCTTAATAACAGCTATTCAAGCTTTGCAGTGTTTTTAAAATAAGTCATATATATGGAGAGCTGGTGAGCTAATACCACCCCTTTCTAGCAGATAATTGTGTGCTGCTTTAGATCTTGGTAGGGGAATGTAAGGGGTACACGGATAAAAATCATACAAATCCCAACTGGAGATGGGGCCGTCACCTTCATGGGGCTGGTAGGATCGTAAGTAGGGAACGATGTTCCTGTTCCTAAATTTAACAAGGATTAGGTCCCCAGGAATGTCCTTTGGTAGTGGCCCTAACCAGCCCACCCTTCTAACGCTCAGGATACCACCATCCATATTAGGTAGCAGGGGTCTATTTTTAGCTAACCAGAAAATGACCTTGTATAATAGGTCCTGATAGCTCTCGGGTTTCCTGTGAGCGGGAGCTGGTACTCCTGAAAGAATAAGCATATAGGGGGCGGCTTCCGGAGGTAGGTCTATATGTGCTGTTTGGTTTGGCTCTGCTCTAATAGCAGAGTAATTTCTTAACAAAGGTTTAGGGGCAAATTTAGTAGCCAGTGGGGGTTGGCTCGTGGGAGGCTGTCTTTCAATCGGGACATTTTTTTGTATTAAACAATGGTTTATGCGTGGTTTTAATAGCAGATGGAGGTAACGTGCTGGGATCTGAGACAGTATTTATTGTGTCAGTTAACGTAAGCACTTCAGGTATGGTTTGTGAGGTCGAGCAATTGGGTGTTACCATGTTTATAACATGTGAAGAGTTGACTTTAATAGCAGACTCTATACTTGTCAGCCTATCTCCTAAAGCGGTGATTCGTTCTAGCAAGGGTGCCAATACAGAATTCAACAATAGTTCAAGCTGGGGCAATAGTTGCAATTGAGGCGAAGCTACTTTATCGTCCAAACATTCACCAACCCTCCTGGGTGTAGTGGAGATTTTAACAGGCGATGGGGGATCGTGACAGCGTTTTTGTATTTTGGGTTGGAGTTCGCACCCATCTGTCCCTTCGTGTTTCCTTTTCACACTTTGGCCCAGCGACAGAGCAGTATCCTGGAAGATGTCCTCATTTGGTAGGGAAAGTTCACCAGGACTGTCAGGGGGAGTGTTAATGGAAGTGTTAATGCTAAGGCCTTTTACGGGGGAGGGGGATATCACTGGAACAAACTTAGTCCCGCACAGAGCATTTAGTTCCTCCCAGTAGGACAAGTTTGGCAAACTAACGGGGGTATGTGACGGGGATGGCATTTGGCGACAATCATCAATGTTTAGTTCGCAGATAGAGGTGGGTGATGCATAGCTCAGAATAAGCTTTTCCATTCTCTGGCAGTAGTATAGAAGGTTGGTATGCCCCCTTAAGTGTTGCTAATAGTAGAGTCTGTTCAAAGTTTATGGCTGCGAAGGAGAAGCCAAGAAGTCCATAGATGATCATATGAGTGGTAAGCAATACTATACCTTCTTTGGCTGTGAAACCAAGAGAGCTTGCCCGTCCCGGCCACCTCGTGCCTCTGAGGGCCACAGAGGGCCCGCCCTTTGCCCGGGCTTCTCCCGGGCGGCTCCCGCGCGCGACTCCCGGGGCGAGAGGCGCTCCGTTTACTTAAGCGCCTCCGGGCGCGCTGGTGACGCGAATGCTGCTCGCCTCCCTGGGGCACCTGGGAAGGGTAGTTCGCGTTGGTCTGGCCGTTTCCCTCACGGCGTGGCAAATAGCGGGGAAAGCCGTTGCCCTCACGGCTGCCGGTCCGCTTTGACTGTGGGCCCCCTGGAGCTCGGGACGCTCCGTTTACTTAAGCGCCTCCGGGCGCGCTGGTGACGCGAATGCTGCTCGCCTCCCTGGGGCACCTGGGAAGGGTAGTTCGCGTTGGTCTGGCCGTTTCCCTCACGGCGTGGCAAATAGCGGGGAAAGCGGTTGCCCTCACGGCTGCCGGTCCGCTTTGACTGTGTCACAGTCAGTCAAGTTGGCACATGGGACACACACCATGACCCTGTCTCTTGGGTGTGGTGTGATTTGGCCGTTCCGGGGTAGGTATTTGTCTGATGTGTGTCGTTGTTCTGTATGCGTTGCTCCCATTACAGTAGTATAGTACTTGTAGCTCCATAGGGGTAGGTCACCTAATCAGGTGTGCTTGTCTAGAGTGCTCCAGCCCATTGCCCACAGTCTGTCCTGCCACCGTTATCCTGTGCGGCATTAATCACATACACAGTAATGCATCATGCTGATGGTAGCTCACATACCTGAGGACACAGTTGTAGGTACTCCCTACATGGACTAATACTTTTGTGACACTGACATGTACTCCTCAAAGTGACTCTCCTGGGCCTGACTGTGCTAGCAGTATTGGGATTCAATCCCCCCTCCAGCACTGACTGTCCCACACAGGTGTGTCTTACCATCCATGTATGTAGTTTGTGGAAATTTCTGACCAATGTGTGTCCTCACTCAGATTCTGATCCAAGTGTGTGGATGACTGCTGTTTGTTGTATACCTTGCATTTATGACATTTGCAGACACATATACATGTATGCTGTTTCAAAGATTACTCACCAAATGCGTATGATGTTTACATTATTTATTGGGTGCTCTAGTGCATGAAACGTGAATAGGTGCTGTACAGAAAGGGGGGGAATCCAAAATTCACAGCTGGAGATGAGATGCCTTACTGTTTCAGTCAACAGAGTCCAGCCCACAGTGCCTGACATCATTGGGCAGACTGGGACCAGCAAGTCCATGTGGGAGAGTCTCATAGGGGATGCTGTTGCACCCAGGGGCTATATGCCAGGTCCAGTGTCCTGGGAGAAGTCCATGGGCCACAGGCCCTCAACGTCTTCGCCGTGGACGACCCACCTTCCTTGGGGGAGCCTCATGTGCAGGCATGGACGGTGCATGGGACGCTACGTCAGAGGGTTCCTCCTCCTCCTCCCTCTCCTCCCTCCCTGTGGCTGGTGTTGCACTTTGCCGTGATGTTGCTGGCCTTGTGACACAGGGAGGGGGCTGCATGTTGGCAGCCATCTGACGTAGCACATGGACAATGTCCCTATGCACCATCAAGAGCTGAGCCTGGTGTGCCTCCACCCGTCCATAATGCAGCTCTTGCCTGGCTATTTGCTCTGCCTGCTGTTCTCTGAGCTGGTTGAGGGTCTCCGCAAACTGGCTTAGCTCACTGGTGTCCCGCCGGTATGCCTCAAGGATGTTACCGAGTTCAGCCATACCGGTCCCTGCAGCTGACTGCCCAGATTCTCGCCTCCGCCTTGCGCCACTCCCACCACCCTGACCCACATGAGCACGGCCTGCGCTTGTGGGCACATCCGATCGACGGGCCCCCCGAGTGCTGGGAGGGTGGAGGTTGTCACCAACCTCAGGGGCGCCCGACAAAGGGTGTCCCTCATTTTCAGACTGGCTCTCTTGTGAATCATGGGCAGGGCTCTGACCTGTCTGCTGGTATGTGGTGGGAATAGGTCCGGTGGTTGGCAGAGATGTAGCTGGTACAGTTGCTGCAGGGGTTTGGGATCCAGAGGAGCCAGGTTGGTTGGGGTCATCCACAGTGCGTTGAGGGACGGCGCTGCCGGTGGGGTCTGGGTCCTGCTGAGCCTGGGACTGGGATCCTTGGCCCCCCTGGCTGGGGGGGAGATCCGCATGTTGCCCTGTGTGTGGGAGAGACAGACACTGTTAAGGCAATATCAAGTGATATGTGGTTTGGTTATCCATTATCAGCATCACTGTTCCACAAGCTATACATTGTTGACATTGTACAGTTGTGTATTTAGTGGTAGAAAAAACAATTGTACGATGGGGTATATACATTCTTCCAATCTCTTGACAATGACTGACACATCCATTGCTGTGTCTTGTGTTGCCGGCACCACACGTGTAAAGCATTTGTAAGTTTCACGCAACATCCTGGATACGGTGAAAATTCTTATGTGTGCGTCAAGCATGCACAGAGTTTAGATGCAGCATGTTGATGTAAGAGACAGAGCATCATTATTTAGCATGTCAGCTACTACTTTGGATGTCTTTTGCTGTTCCATGCTGGCCAAACAATGCCAACATCGCTGGACCTGTACACCCACTTCTAGATGATGGCTTTAGAACTTGGCACTTCTCTAAGACGCATCACCTTGTCAATACCCATGTCCATGTTGGTACTTATGTACATCCACAAAGGTAATGAGATGGGGCACGAGCTTTTTTAGAGGGGCACAATGGACTGGAGCTTCTGTTATGTGCATGTATGAGTTGTATGCATATTCATATGAGTACGTGTTTTGTTGTGGTACATGGCAGTTGGGACAGTGTTGCAATACAACGCCTGTCCCCCGGGGATGAGTTTCTGTAAGGGGTGTGTACAACAGGCCATGCTATTACTTTGTTAGAGAATTGCAAGCGTCCATTGTTCATGATTTGGCTGTCCCCTCATGTGGCATGCTGCCATAATGGTGGATTTGTGTTGGTGCACAGGATGTGTGACCTTGTCCTGATGTTTGTGTTTGCAATGAGCACAGGAGGGACTTGTGCTGCCTACACCTGTGCCCATTGTGTACTATAGAGCTTTCTGAGATGTGTGTCCTGACACAGTACAGTGTTGACAGCAAATGGTGGGTGTCTTACAGGCACATAGCCGATGTTTGCTGGTACTTGTGAGACACCCCTTAACATTCAGCTCTATGGAGTTTGTGAGGCCTGTGCAGTGCTTGTGTGCAACTGTGTGTGTGCCCCAGGGATGTGCGTTGAGGTGACCGAGGGACAAACACTGACTGATGGAGACAGAGGGAGAGGGAGACAGAGGGAGAGGGAGACAGAGGGAGAGGGAGACAGAGGGAGAGGGAGACAGAGGGAGAGGGCGACAGAGGGAGAGGGCGACAGAGGGAGAGGGAGACAGACACAGAGGGCGACAGAGGGAGAGGGAGACAGAGGGAGACAGAGGGAGAGGGCGACAGAGGGAGAGGGCAACCGAGGGAGAGGGCGACAGAGACAGAGGGAGACAGAGACAGAGGGCGAGACAGGGATGGAGACAGGTAGATTGTGCTTACTCTCTTGCTACACTGCCTTACTTTGTCACAAAATGATGCATCTCTGTAAGGTGTGTCAGCAAATATTTAATATTTAGAAGCTGTGGTGTTGTATCTTGTGTGATATTTACCTATCCCTGTGCATTGGTCAAAATGCTTGTGTGTGTCCCTGGGACATATGGCATGAGAGCAGCCTCTTACCCTACACATTGCACCCTATGTGCCTCCCCCTTGCAACTACCACCATTTGGTTGTGTACTGCTTGGAGTCATGGCCACCCACCCCATGCTGCTGGGCACTGTTGTTAGTCTACCCATGTAACTTGTGTTTTTTGTACACTCACCAGACTCAATAGCTCCTTCTATTCCATGTACTCCCACCGCTGGCAGTAGGACCATGACCTTCTCCTCTCAGGGCTGGTATACAGGAGGTCTGCGGGGACCACCGCCTCCAGTGTGGTGTGCATTGGCGTAATCCTGTGCCATCTTTTTCTTCACCATCCTGCGCAGATCGTACCACCTGGACTGGCAGTCATCCCTGGTGCGTCTGATGGGTGCAACAGCATTGACCCGGTCTACAATCCTCTCCCACAGGCGTGTTCTTTCTGCCAGGCTGGTCTGTCTGACCAATGCGCCAAACAGCTGCGGCTCGACTCTGATGACTTCATCAGTAAGTATCTCCATCTCCGGGTTAGTGAATTTTGGATTCTTGGGTGTGGTCATGGTGTGAGGTGTATGTGATTGAGGGTATGATGGTGTGTATGGATGAGGGTATGTGTTTGTGATTGTGAAGGGGGTGGTGTTGGTGTAGATGTGATAGGGTGTATGTGTGAAGGTATGTGGCTGCAATTGTTGGTGTGCTCTCTGTTTCCTCGCAAGAATGGGTATGTTGCAAAGGATGATGGGTTGTATGTGTGGTCCCTTTTATTGGTCAAATGGTAGGTGTGGCTTAATTTGAATTGTTGGGGTGGGTGTTGGTGTTGTCCTCTGTTTGGCTGCTTGGCTGTGACCAGGACATTGATTGTCAAAGGTGTGTACACAGGAGACATGTTCAGTGTGGTAGTGCGACTCGTTAGCATGGTCCTTGTGGTCGTTTTGGTGTTGGCGTTATGTGTGCTTGCGGTACTTGTGCGTGTGTTTGAGTAGTACGGGCCGTTGGCGGGTGGGGGTGTTCGCGTAGGCTTGGCCGAGGGGTGTGCGTGTCGTACTTGTGCGTGCGAGTGAGTGGTACGGGCCGTTGGCGGGTGGGGGTGTTCGCGTAGGCTTGGCCGAGGGGTGTGCGTGTCGTACTTGTGCGTGCGAGTGAGTAGTACGGGCCGTTGGCGGGTGGGGGTGTTCGCGTAAGCTTGGCCGAGGGGTGTGCGTGTTGTACTTGTGCGTGCGAGTGAGTGGTATGGGCCGTTGGCGGGTGGGGGTGTTCGCGTAAGCTTGTTGGGGGGGTGTGCGTGTCGTACTTGTGCGTGCGAGTGAGTGGTACGGGCCGTTGGCGGGTGGGGGTGTTCGCGTAGGCTTGGCCGAGGGGTGTGCGTGTCGTACTTGTGCGTGCGAGTGAGTGGTACGGGCCGTTGGCGGGTGGGGGTGTTCGCGTAGGCTTGGCCGAGGGGTGTGCGTGTCGTACTTGTGCGTGCGAGTGAGTGGTACGGGCCGTTGGCGGGTGGGGGTGTTCGCGTAGGCTTGGCCGAGGGGTGTGCGTGTCGTACTTGTGCGTGCGAGTGAGTAGTACGGGCCGTTGGCGGGTGGGGGTGTTCGCGTAAGCTTGTTGGGGGGGTGTGCGTGTCGTACTTGTGCGTGCGAGTGAGTAGTACGGGCCCTTGGCGGGTGGGGGTGTTCGCGTAAGCTTGTTGGGGGGGTGTGCGTGTCGTACTTGTGCGTGCGAGTGAGTGGTACGGGCCGTTGGCAGGTGGGGGTGTTCGCGTAGGCTTGGCCGAGGGGTGTGCGTGTCGTACTTGTGCGTGCGAGTGAGTGGTACGGGCCGTTGGCGGGTGGGGGTGTTCGTGTAGGCTTGGCCGAGGGGTGTGCGTGTCGTACTTGTGCCTGCGAGTGAGTAGTACGGGCCGTTGGCGGGTGGGGGTGTTCGCGTAAGCTTGTTGGGGGGGTGTGCGTGTCGTACTTGTGCGTGCGAGTGAGTGGTACGGGCCGTTGGCGGGTGGGGGTGTTCGCGTAAGCTTGTTGGGGGGGGTGTGCGTGTCGTACTTGTGCGTGCGAGTGAGTGGTTCGGGCCGTTGGCGGGTGGGGGTGTTCGCGTAGGCTTGGCCGAGGGGTGTGCGTGTTGTACTTGTGCGTGCGAGTGAGTGGTACGGGCCATTGGCGGGTGGGGGTGTTCGCGTAGGCTTGGCCGAGGGGTGTGCATGTCGTACTTGTGCGTGCGAGTGAGTGGTACGGGCCGTTGGCGGGTGGGGGTGTTCGCGTAGGCTTGGCCGAGGGGTGTGCGTGTCGTACTTGTGCGTGCGAGTGAGTGGTACGGGCCGTTGGCGGGTGGGGGTGTTCGCGTAGGCTTGGCCGAGGGGTGTGCGTGTCGTACTTGTGCGTGCGAGTGAGTAGTGCGGGCCGTTGGCGGGTGGGGGTGTTCACGTAAGCTTGTTGGGGGGGTGTGCGTGTCGTACTTGTGCGTGCGAGTGAGTGGTACGGGCCGTTGGCGGGTGGGGGTGTTCGCGTAAGCTTGTTGGGGGGGTGTGCGTGTCGCACTTGTGCGTGCGAGTGAGTGGTACGGGCCGTTGGCGGGTGGGGGTGTTCGCGTAGGCTTGGCCGAGGGGTGTGCGTGTAGTATGTATTGGTGGAGCTTGCAGTGAGGCGAATGTCCCGTACGAATCTATGTAGAAGCGTGAATACTTTGGCCCGTACGTATCTCGCTCAGGCACTTCGTTCCGAATCGGAATAGTGAGTTTGTACGGACTGATAACGATTCGTACGGTGGTCTGCTCGAGGCTTATTCGTACGGGTAAACGAATGTCATTCGTACGGGTCGTAGCAAATCGTACGGAAATCAATGGAAACGGATCGGAATTTGCTGGTCGGACGGTAGTTTCCCATTCGTACGGAATCTGCTACGAATACGATTCGTACGCCGGATTATTTTACCGGATCGGAATCGACCGCTAAGTGTTTGACATTAGAAGAGAATGATGAACAAGTCTTGAACTCTTTTAACAAAATTTGTTGTTTAATTAAGCACCTTCTGACCAGAGGCTTTCATAACACAGTTAAGAAAATACCAGGGTGGTTCGATCCAAACTGCTCTAGGGCACTGCGGGAACTTAAAAATGCTTTGCATGCTACCCCATTAGATAGAGTTCAGGTTCAAGGGGCTAGGCGTAAGTACCGTGCCGCCTTGATTATAAGGAAGAAAGACCTAAAAGCAGAAGCTTGGGAAGCCCTCCACACAGCAGCAATACAAAAAGACTCTGCTGCCTTTTGGAAGGCTGTGAATGCTCCTTTTTATCAAGAAAGTCAAGTTCCTCGTTTAGATAACGCTATCACGGCCAGGGAATGGGTATCCCACTTCCAGGCCCTGTATAGCAATAAGGCTTTGCCTATAACAGCTTGTGAAATATCACCAGAAGAAGTGGACTCCCCGTTTCCTCTAGACATCCAATTCGAACTAGAGGAAGTATACAAGGCCCTAAGGGAGAGCTCAGCCTCGAAAGCACCAGGCCCCGACTCTGTCCCGATTGATGTTTTTAAAATGTACCCAGATTTGTGGGCTCCTCTACTCACCAGAGTTCTGAATTGTATGACAAAAAGAGGTTTTATCCCAACCTGGAAGAAGGCTATCTTAGTCCCGATATACAAGAAGGGGGACAGGAATGATCCTGCCTGCTACCGTCCCATCTCTTTGTTAGATGGTTTTATGAAGCTGGCAGGCAGGGTCATTCTTGCTCGCATCGAAGACTGGGTTGAGGGTCAGAATGTGTTGTCTCCTTTTCAGCATGGGTTTAGAGGAGGGCGGGGGACAATTGAGCATGGGCTAAATCTTTCACTAATTATTTCTAAATATATCCATGCAAGGAAAACAAACCTGTATGTGACCTATGTGGACCTCAGCTCTGCTTTTGACTGCGTTTTGCACGACAGTCTTTGGCAGACGCTGAGGGACATTGGGCTGGATAATAAAATAATTGTATATATCAGAGAACTCTATGTGGAGGCAGGTGCCCGAGTTAGATATGGTCAGAGGGGGGAATGTACAGACCTTTTTAAGATTAGCAGAGGGGTATGGCAGGGCTGCATCCTGGCCCCCCTGCTTTTTAACTTATATATTAATGGAGTGGGTTCTTGCCTAACACACCAGTACTATGATTACCCTGTAATCCTGGGCAAGCCCATTCCTATTTTACTCTATGCTGACGATGCGGCCATTCTTTCACAGACTAAAGTTGGACTCCAGAAAGCCGTACACAGCTTCACCAATTTTATGAACGATAGAGGGTTATGTGCAAACGTCTCGAAGACGTTTACTATGTTGTGTGGCTCAAAAAAACATAGACAACCATGCCCAATTGTTCTGAATAATAGGAAGGTGGAGTTAGCCGACATCTTCTGCTATCTGGGGATCGATTTCGATAGACAAGGCACCTGGAAGCCGGCCGTGAAAGCACGGGCTGTGGCTTTTAACAGAGCAGTCGGGGCTCTCATGAATTTTGAGAAAAAAATAGGAAATAGGCCAGTAAAGGAGCTCCTCCGAATATTCAAATCGAAATGTGTGGCCATTGGGACCTATGGGGCTGGTATCTGGGGCTGGCAGCAATTGGAGGAGATCCAGCGAATTGAGAACAGGTTCCTCCGATTCATAACTGCTATGCCAAGGAGCACCACGATATATGTATTACATGCCGAAGTTGCTCTCAATTTTATCATGGATACCATAAAACTTGCCCCAGTTTTACTGTGGCACAATGTTTGGACCAATTTTGCCACAGAATTGAATAGACTTATTATAAAGGACTGCTTGAACTGTGACGGGTGGAAAAACATCAAATGGCTTATCTATGTTAAGAACTTTGTAGCCGAGATTGGTCATCCCGAATATTTTACGGACCCAGCCTCATTGGAAACTCTCTCGCGATCTACGTTGAAAAAGACATTGCTGGAACACCTGGAAACACAAAGGTGGAAGGGCGCAAGGACAAAAAATCGGTCATGAGCCACAATGAAGTAACATCTCAGAGGGGTCTACAGTTGTATCTTGCATTAGAACACCCCCTATACCACCGTAGGCTCCTGACTTACTTCCGCCTGGAAACTTTTTATAGACTCATATCATTTCCAACCTGCAATGACTGGGCGAGGGGAAAAAAGCTGTGTCCTTGTGATGACAAATCATTTCAATCAAACATACATTGTACTTTGTTCTGCACTTTATATAGCCATCCACGACGACAAATTTTAAAGCCTCTATTACTAACTTGGGGCCTAAGGAATTCAAGAGAAGCTTATAATAAACTTAGGTCCTTAGATGAGTGCATCACTATTAGTACAGTGAGCCTTTTTCTGAACACTATTTTAAGAGTGAGAAAGTCTATTGTCATGGGATAATAAGAGTTAGTGAAATGTTTCTTTTATAATCATATTTTATCTTAACTGTCTGTACTGTTTTTAGCCTTTTTTTACTCTTTTAGAAGAAGTCAAACCTTAGTAATGTTTAAATTAGAATGAAATATATGACATTTTAAAACTGTGATTTGTATTTGTATACTTTTATGAATTGTTACTTCAATTCGAATAAAGTTTATTTGACTTGACTTTGACTTGACTTGACTTATGGCCGTCGGACGTGCACCAGCACAGGGAGACAGGAAAACAGCGGCATAGCTTAGTAGAAACAGCACTATTCTATTCTCTCTCTTTCACACAAAGCAGCACAGAAACAAAAGTTGTGTTGCCTGAATTGTTTGCGAAACTGGGCCCTTGTGTCTGCGTTGTGCAGCATTATAAAATGCTTGCATAACCTGAACTCCTGCTATGATGACCAATTGTTGCCTCGCCAATAGAACCATTATATTGTAGCCCAACAGCTGTGTTAATGACCTTCCAGAAGGGCTTTGGATGGAGCTGGTGCAGCTGTTTCAGTTCAATTTCAACAACTTCTTTTTGAGGTTTATCTCATTTCATGGATTTCGCTGCTTGGTTTTCACTGGCTATAAAGCGCCTCTTGAAGTGTTACATGAGGCATTGGGATGCCACACATAAGCAGGCGTGAATTCCTGGAAATGTCACACATAAGCAATCTGAAAACTTGCCAGCTATGGATTCCTGTCCTCATGGAGTGAATGTAGTGCAGATATGCTGATTCTGCAGGACTATCTCGCACTCGCCTTCGACACTGCAACATTTGTGTAGACCGTTCTGTGGGGCGCCCTACATATACACATATTGAATACACTGATTTAAGCAGTCTCGGAAAAGCCTCTTCTACTGTCTGGACCATAAAGGAACCGTCAGCCCAAGAACATTCTGTACAAACATCCATCTTTTCTGACTAAAGCACTCCCAAACTGAGGCCTTCATGCAGTCAGATGTAGAAAGAAACAGTCAGCCCTAGAACATTCTGGAATAGTTCAGCAGTTGTATCTGAAGGAGTAGAGGTATTATGAAAATCAAAGGGATGATGTATTCCACTTTTTTAAAATAATAATTCCACATTTTGTAAAGGGCAAACTAATCACCCCAAAGAGTATCCTGGCGCTTGGGGCCGTCCAAGAGATTAAATAAGCTATTGCCCAAAGTCACATGATGCTGAGCTGCCGCGGTGCCGGGAATCGAACGGTAAACCCCGCCCCAGAGTCAGAGGATCTGGCCGCTGCGCCACATCTCTCCCATATCATCTATTAAAGTGAAAGCTGAGAATTGGGTTGAAATGTCATACAAACAGCTGAAAATTGTATCAAGTAAAAAGAAGTAGGTGCAAACAAGTAAATCAACATGTGTTTAATTATCTGCGATTAATCTGTAATCTATATATTATCATAAAAAGGATATAAGCAGCTGTGATAGCATCTGGTAGATCACACACTCACTGACGTTGCAGGAAACTGATAATTGCGTTCTAATTTTAGATATTGAAGTTCCACATCCTCTTCAATGCATGCTGGTGGCATATTACACCAGTAGGGTTGGGATAACAAAGAAAGTTGAAACCATCTTCAAAAATATCAAAAGCCGGTATAGCATAAGTTCAGCAAGTGCTGACAGCGCGTGCACAACTGTGGACCTTGATATATTACGATCCATGGGTCCCACCTCGATCGGAATCAGCTCTTGCCTATTAATACAATAAACATATCACAGAGGCATAATTAGAAAATGTTGGATAGTGCTAAGCCTGCATCCTGGAATGCCACTATCATTGAAAAGACTGAGGACCAAATGTATGAAGCAAATTCGCGTTCGCAAATGCTGAAATTTTGCGAATTTCGGCGTTTGCGAATGCAAATTTGACAAATGGTATGTATAAAGGAAAATCTGGTGCAAAACAAGGAATCACAAAATTTGTGATTGCTTATTTTGACATTGCATTTAAGGAATCGCAAATTTAGCGATTCCTTAAATGCAATGTATGAAGCAAAATTAAAATGCAAATTGTCCTTAAGGAATCGCATATTACCACCAACTTCAAGAAATAAAAATAATTGGTCCATGCTGTTGGGGAGGGCTAAACACAGTAAGAGGTATGATACATGCATGTCATGGACAAATGGGGAGAATGAATAGGAGAGAAATGATGGAGCCAGCAAATGGAAAGCCTATGGGTGGGCTGAAGCCTACAATATATATACAACATGTCTCTTCAAAAAAAGTACATGCGCTGCCTAAGGCACGACCTAAAAATAGCATACAATCACTCATTCAAGTCAATGTTTGGTTTGTTTGAGTTATTCTTGTGCTTCCACAATAGAAGTTTACTCAAAAAATCTTTTTTATTTAGTTAAATTGAGAGCATTACATACAACAAATAGAAATATTAGAAATGATGTGACATTACTCTGGCATAAAGGACATTTCTCTCATGCTTACATTGTCCACAGAGGAGCTCCCAGAAGCAGACAGCCCTTCACCTGAAGGCTCAGGTGAATAGTGCACCTAGCCAGTGCTTTGGCATGCAATATATGGGTAGCGTTTTACAAAGTCCTCTCTCAGCTGCAGTATTTCAATTGAACATCATCCTTCGATTTTACTAGGTTTATTTCTTTTCAGAGCCAGGGAAATATGTTAGGACAAGAGGATTGTAGAAGGAATTCAGGTTCAAGTTGATGGGTCAGGTAACATGGCTACTAGTGAGGTATTTTGATACTTCTGGCAACTGTTGTGCACTGAATTTGCTGACCCTCAATCTAGATTTTGCTGAACCCTAAATAAAGTTGTTGTCATAGAGTCAATGTCAGAAAGCAGTAGACATGGAATACCCAGGAACACCATTGTGAAAATGTAATTAAGGTGTGGTGCTACTGCCATTTTCATGGCTTATGCCTTAATCCATTATGAGATTTTACAGGTTGCCCTATATTGGCAGACTGTAGATATCCTTTACATTATAGTTTATTGTATTACAGTACTCAGATTATCATGGACCATGTTATTGAAGCTTCTTCACTACAGCAGGTTGGTGGATGTACAGATTTTAGTGGTGATGGGTTCTATGGCCCCAGATGAATAGTAAGAGAGACAATGGGCAGCCGTGCCTCATGCCTTGCTTTACCCCAAGGGCACCAGAGATGAAACCATTGCATGTGAACTGGACTATAGGGTCTGAGTAAAGCCCCCATGTCTTACTCACCTAGACTAGCCCTCTACAATATCAAAAGAGAGTGCAAGCCTTTCATCGTGGACATCCCCAGCCTGCCCCAGATCAGGCAGCGTTCTAATGTTATCCCTGAGGACCTCTTTGGAATAAATACTAGTTTTTTTGTATGGATGGGGGCCGGGATGAGTAGTCCATGCTTATTTGGCAGGACTTAATAGGTATTTTAACATTTACCAAGTGATATGTGTCTTTATCCATCACAGTCCAGTGGGTCATTCCCAAGTTTACGTCTCACTGACCTCGAACCCCAAATTCAAGATACAAGCAGTCCAGCCAAAAAGCATCTTTGAATGCTTTACCCAGAAATTCTGAAAGCTTGGTTTTGATGATCCTATAAATCTCTACTTGGAATCCAATTTCTCCTGGGACCTTATCTGAGCAATTGTCTTAAATAGCTTTCTTTATCTCCTCTTCAGAAATCAAGCCCTCTCTGTTTGTACAAATGTATGCTATATGTGATTGTAGTATTCTCTTTTCTTCCGCCAGCAAGTGCTTATTTACATGCGTACATACAGCAGCATCCCAGAGGTCCTGTCATTACAAAAGGCCTAGCTGTAGTAGCACAAAAACATGCTCTGAGTTGCAGCCTTTGAGAAAAGAGCAGAGTTCAACATTGGGCAACGTGAAAGTCAAAGTCAAGAAAAAGTCAATGCAGGTCTCAGTGACATGCAGACATAATAAAAATATGTAATTTCTGTTTGGTGGGTTCACCAGCCTATATAGGTCAATAAGTATGTAGTCACTCAGAAGGTCATCTAGTAGTCCAGGGTCCCCGGTGTTGCCTGTGTTTAGTCAATGTGATCTGTCAATAGTCATTGTCCATTCTACCCTTATTATTTATCTACATCTGTCAAAGTCCAGCAGCTCTCTTGAAAAGAAGGTTGCATGTGTCCTTTCGGACATATATCAATCTCTCCACCAGGACTGTTTCTTGTATTGAGGGAGATCCTTCTCCTACCTGCAGCCAAGACCTGGAACTCACTCCCCACTCACCTCCGCCTTTCACAGAACCACATCTCCTTCAGAAAAGAACTTAAAACCTGGCTATTCGATAAATAATGAACCCCCTCCCCAAGCGCCTTGAGACCCTCTGGGTGAGTAGTGCGCTATATAAATTCCTGAACTTGAACTATTGACAGCTTCATGAAGACTTAAGAGCATTTGTCATTCACTCAGATTCTCAGCACTAAAGCGGACACTGAATTTCCAAGGAGCATGTCCACCCCACATTGTTTAAAAGCTGCAGACCCCTGTCCTGCCTTTATGCTATTGTGCCCACCCAATATCTCCTCAACTTCTGGGCTCTGAGTGGTGAGAGGTGTGTCTCCTGTTGGAAGGATGTGTCTGGTGTCTTATTTTGCCAGGTAAGACATGGGGTCCTTCCTTCTGATGCAGTGGATAAGGCCACTAATATTTAGGAATACTATTTTAAGTGGTTTATGGTGGGACAGGGGCTTCTTGGTTTTGAGCGCTCACCATTGTACATAACCAGTAATGTATGTTAAAGAGTGACAAAGATGTCCATGGGAATAAGGTACAAGATGTTCCAAGGAAGTGCTAACCACCAACAAATCCTGGGCATGGAAGATGGACATTGGTAAACAATAGTAAATTTGAACAAGATCACTCAAGAAAAAGATGAATACAATGCAGAGAAAAAGATTAAGATGTGCACTTTCTCAGCGGTTGGGTTCATTCATACAATCTGGCTACTGATGTTGGTGGGGTGCAATGTAAAGCAGTAACAATTAAGGATTGATAGTGGGGACTATTACAGATGGGTGATGAAGCACCACTCAGATGAAGGACAAGAGCACTGTGCAGAGGAAATGTTTATGTATGTAAGGAAGAAGGGGTATCCCCGACTAGAGTTCCTAATACGGGATAGGTATAATATTTGGAAAAAACAATTAGGAACTAATATTTGGACAAGGGACAGAGACGGACTAATGACAGCACAAACTATGATTAAACAAAATACATGGTACAAAATTATTTTATTAAATTTTCATTATGGTAAAAAAACATTGTTATTTAAATATACATGATTATTGCGTGCATGCCTTCATTATACATGTGACTTTTATCTACATATATAGACATATATTGTCGAGTCCTATACATATTTCATGATAGTTGATTTTAACTTGAGGTCTGTGCGAAGGCTTGTTTTAGCACATTTGTACATTAAAACATGGCTAGGTATGTCATCTACGCGCGTTTCGGCTGAGGGCCTTCATCAGGGAGCCATGTAGGTATCCAAGTGGACCTATGCATATTGAAAGATATAAACAATAGTGGTGCTTGTCAATGTCCGTAAAGAGTCCTAGATATATACATATTAAAAAAACAGAGTGAACTTTGTAGTGATACATTTATACAGTGATAAAACATAAGACAGTAGTGTCGTAGAGAGGACTTGAACCTGGCCTAATATTTACAGTTATGTACAATTTGCTACCTATTTTAAATTGATACATTTGATGGGTCGCAAAACAACTTTACTGTACATGTAACCGATGCTATGTAACATGCTAGAGGGTAAGGGCAAGGGGAATGGGGACTGAAGTGATAGCCTAAATAACACTCTGAAATATAAGTGCTAGATGAAGATAGAAGTTACTGATTTCGTGCAGGTTAGAGATGAGAGGGGAAGGGCCCGTGAAAGGTTAAGGGGGTATAAAGGTTGATAAAGGGTATAGAAGAGAGGTCAGGAGTGAGATGGGGGGGTATATAAGGGGTGATGTAGGGTATATGAGAAGGGGTCAGAAGTGCGATGGCGGGGTATATGGGGGTTGATGAAGGAGATACAGGGGGGAAACAAAGATCTCGTTATGAAGGATATGCAAGAAAGGTTAGGATGAAGGAAAAAAGGGACAGGTACAGGTAAACAGGGACGTGAAAGAGGATGAAATATGTAGGATGGGGTGTGAGGGGGAAAGGAAAATAACCTAGTGGTTCGGTGGACATAGACGAGCATATAATTGTACCTGAACGTATAATTGGTATTGGTTCTCACACAGGTGGAGTTGAAGGAGTGATTTGGGATGGAGGGTGGTATGTCTTGAAGACTTGAACACTGATTAATGACAAAATACAAAAAAAAGGGTTCGTAATTATGAGTGGCCCAAGAGATAAGGGTCCATAGAGTACACAGACAGGTTACAAAATAGAATGGGTACCTTTAATGTGTATTGCTACTCTGTTTCTGATTTTCTATTTTCACATGTCTTGTTATTTAGGAGTGAGCTTCTCGTATTAAGCTGTGGAGTGAAAATAGCAACCTTAGAGATTAAATGAGTTATACTGGTGTCATGGGAGCTAATAGGTGAAAACACGGTAGGAATAATACCTGTAAGGTTACTCCTGTTTGGTAAGAGGCTACGTACTGCTGGTGCCCAGTAGATGATGTGCAGATAACCTGTATATCAGAGTACATATATGGTAGGTGGTTAGTTTGGGTGGTCTGATGCGGTAGCCAATAAGCATGGTATTGTGAGCCAAATAAATACCTGTTGACTAGATTTAATAGTTCTCTAGATGGGAGTCTGTTGACGGTTCTGGTCGCACTGGCAATCTAAGTATTGAGGGGGGCATAGAAAGAATTGGATATTTAGAGAGGTTGTTCTAGCATGTCATCGTTCGCTACTAAGAGATAAGTATTCATTTACTCGTTATTACCTTGAAGTTACGTCAACTGCATGAGCACGTGGGGTCTGTAGGCTTCAGGGCGTTACCGGACGGGTGCCGTCCTGTTGATGGCAGTACGGAGACACATAAAGTGACTGGAAGGGGGGACACAAAGCCAAAGGTTGGTGTTAGGCTGTGTCATATGGAGCGTGCGTGGACGCTGAATAATGGATCATAGTTCTGTGCGCGTAAGGGCTTACCTGATGTTTTTCTTTTGATCGTCTTCCAATTAGGGGGTCTTAACGGCGTCTGTATAGGTGGAACCAAGGATGGAATAGACTCAATGGCGCCGGTTATATTTAAGCCAGAGGGGTCACTGTGAAGAGCCAATGCGTGTATGTGTTTGGTGTGGCATAAAGATGGAGGACGGACTATGTGTGGTAACGTCCTAAATCGTTGCTGCAAGCTCGCCGACATGTTGGAACGGTAAAATATTTACTCGTTGGCTCGATGATTTGTATGGTAAACATACCAATGGATCCCGGATAAGTGGCGCCGGGGGTGTTTAAATCGAGAGGGTCACTGTGAGTAGCCATGCATTGGCATGTTTGTATTATACATAATAGTTGTTGCTGTTCAGGGTGGTACTACTCAATGCGAAACTAAGGGTTGGCAGGCATGTTGGAAGAGAGCGATTGCTCAATGTGAAACTGAGAATTGGCGGACATGTTGGAAGGGAGGGATGGACACATTGTTATTCAATGAGTAATATAGTACTTTTCTAAAAAATTGTCCAAATTGGTGCAGGAAGAAGAGAGGATTGATAATAGAAAATGGTAAACAGTGGCACAATTTGTCTGGAAGGGTTGAAAATCTGGAGAATGTCCGTATTGATGAAGTGCGGAGACTAGTTTTAGCCGTGGTTGTATTTCAGTACTTGGTCCCATGGTATTTCGTTGTTCATACCCTTTGTGTATGTGTCCAAGGTAAAAATCCAATATACCTCGCGACATTTACGCACCTGAGTGCTGAGTGTACCAGATGTTTTATGGATTTTTTCTAGGATGAACCAACGAATATCATTGGGATTATGTTTGGCCTCCTGGTAATGCTTGACTAGGGGAGCTAGTTGTTTACCTGTGCGGATAGCTGATCTATGCTCTGATAGACGTGTGGACATCATCCTGGCTGTTTCACCCACGTAACCCTTGTTGCATGGGCACAGTAGGAGATACACTACGTTGGTGGTTTTGCAGTTGGTAAGAGTTTGGGAGCAAATATTCTTGTTATTGAAGTTCAGTTCTTTGGTTTCAATTGCAAATTGACAGGCAGTACAGTCAAGGCACTTGTAATTGCCTATCACTGGTCTCAGGTCAGTGAGCGTTCTTTGCAATGGGGCTTTTTTGCTAGGTTCCATTCTTGATCTTACTACCAAATCTTTTAGGTTTTTATTTTTCCGGTATGCAAACATTGGCTTAGCCAATTGGCTTTCTTTGGATTTTGTTGCATTGAGGATATGCCAATTTGAGAAAATGATATGTTGGAGCTTCGCATTCATAGTGGAATGTCTGGTCACAAAGACCATTCTTGATTGTGGTTCTTTAGTTTGAGGTGTTAATAGGTGCTGTCTATCAAAAAATCGTGCTCTTTTGTACGAGTCACGTACTAGGCGTTTGGGATATCCACGAGATATAAATTTCTGCTTCATGTCGGTTGCTCTTGTGTCAAAATCTGTGACAGAAGAGCAATTCCTTCGAACCCGAAGGAATTGACTGAAGGGGATGCTAGATTTCTGCGTTTTAGGGTGATAGCTGGTGTAGTCTAGTAATGTGTTACGGGCGGTTGGTTTGACATATAGATCTACACTAAGGTGGTTATTTTTACTAATAATGTTGATGTCTAGGAACTCAACATGTTTCTGGCTGGATGTGACAGTGAACCGCATGTTTTTATCACATAGGTTTAGCCATGATACAAAGGTGGATAGTGGTTCTGTTTCTGAGGTCCAAATGAAAAAAATGTCATCAATATAGCGAGCCCAAGATGAAATGGACTCGCTAAAAGGGGCAATGTCATTATATATGAACTTGGACTCGAACTCAGCCATATAAATGTTGGCTACAGTGGGCGCGCATGAAGCCCCCATGCTGACGCCCTTGGTCTGTTGGTAGAGCGAGCCGTTAAAGTCAAATGTATTTTCTGATAGGATTATTTTTAAACAGTCCAGGATGAAATATTTTGGGCAATCAATGTGATATGTGTCAATGGACCATGAGACAGCTTTAATAGCGCCTGGTTGCGGAATGTTTGAATATAGAGCCTCTATATCCATTGTTGCTAACCACTGTTTTTCAGGGTCAAATGTGAGGGATTCCACAATGTTGATAATATCTCTTGTATCTTGTACGTGAGATGCAGTTTTTGGTATATGGGGCCTTAAGATGGTGTCTATGTACTTTGATAGAGGTTCCGTGATGGATCCAATAGTAGAAACTATGGGTCTGTACGGAGGGTCATGACTGTTTTTATGTATCTTTGGGACCCCGTATACTGCTGCCATTTTGGGTTGGCGAACATTGAGGAATTGCCATTCCTTCTCACATATCACATTGTCGTCAAGGGCCTTAGTTGTTAAGGACAGAATCATTGATTGAACTCTTTTGGTAGGGTCTTTTTGAACTGGAATATAATGGTTGGTATCATGTAGTAGTGTTTCCATGTTCAATATATATTGGTCGGTGTCTATCACCACAATGCCTCCCCCTTTGTCACAACATTTGATCGTGATGTTTTTATCTGCTTTTAGTTCTGCAAGGGCTAGATGTTCTTCGTAGGAGATGTTGAAACTAGGGGGTGGTATATATTTGGTTGCCGCTGTTAGTTTGTTGTACACTACATGTTCAAATGTGGCAATCTCTGGCGATACTTGCTCTAAGGTTGGTAAAAAGGTGGACGCTGGTTTAAGGCCTGATAGGTTGGTGGTGGTTTCCATTTCTGTGGTGTTTGATTCAAAAAAGTTTTGGAGTCGAATCTTCCTAAAAAAGGTCATGAGATCTTTGAAAAGTTCAAATCTATTGATATTGCAATGAGGGACGAAGGAGAGCCCTTTAGTTAATAGGTTTTCTGTTGCAGGGGTTAGGGACTTACTGCTCAGATTAAAGATGGGTATTTCTTCTAGTCGCGCCAGTATTGTGCATTGCGAGTCACTAGAAATTGGTTGGGGTTGGAGTATATTCCTGGAGCTTCCTGGTAGTTCTGAGGGGGAGGGGGATAGGCATGCATGAGAGGGCCTGGGTATTGATGGTTCAGAGGCGGCGGGTAATGCTGGTTGTATTGTTGTGGGTTGCCTCTGTGTCATTGCTGATATCTGGGTTTCCAGCGTCCCTGGGGATTCCCTCGCCTGGATAAAAAAGGCCTGTTGCCTCTATTTTGTCCTCCCCTTTGTTGTACTCCCTGATCTGGGTCACTAGTATTGCTCTCATTATCTGACCCTGATGTGTTGGAAAAGGTAGTAACTTTTTTAGGTATGGGTTGTTGATTGGAGGCATAGCTGTTATCGCCGAGTGGTTCTGGCTGGTAATAATTGTCTGCCAGATAGGGGTAGACTTTCTCATTACTGAAGTATTGGATGTCTTTTTTGAGTTTATCTGTTTTCCTTTTTAGGAGATAGTCATTGTATGACTGTAGGTCTTTCTCCATTTCCTCTAGTTTTTTAATTGCGTCTTCCTTGGCTGTATTGTTTTTAAGTTTGAGCTCTAATTCTGTTATTTCTGTTAAGAGGGTCTCTACTAGATGTTTGGCAGTCTCTACTATCAGCATCATGAGATCCCGTGAGCATCTGCTTGCTATAAGAGACCATCTTTCTAGAAATCTTCTTATCTGAACGAAAAGCCCCGGGATGTTTTTAACCCGTAGGCCTTGAGGGATAACTCCAGCTTTTAAATATTGAAGCATGAAGTGGCCATGCAGTTCTATTCTTTTTGTCTTTTTCTTTAAGGCTAACAGTTGTTGATATTCAGTGTTTTGTGAATTTGAACTTAATGGTGTGTCTGTGGTGGCTAATTCACCTACCATGGATATAAAGTCATCATCAGAGAACCCAAATGTGGGTAGTTTATCCATAATAGGTGGGTGATGGGGGGGGGGGGAAAGGGGGGCGGGCCTGGGGGTGTGTGGAGTTACAAGTGGGGGGGTGGGGGGGGGAGAAGAAGGTGGTTGGGAAAACAGTGTCAGTAATACACAAAAGTAGAATAAGGAGGTACAGGTTCAAGATGGCGGATCGGAAAACAGGTAAAAATAAACTAACTAAACCCCCGCACAGACAGGCTGTGGAGAAAATGTATGTAAGGAAGAAGAGGAAATGTTTAAACAGAAAATAGTTTGTTATCCGAATGTGAATTTTGGACAGGCTGCTGTTTGCCTTGGTCCCTCCATCTGGCATCCCATCCTTAGAACCCCAAGCGACACCTGAGGCGTGGCAATAGGGGTCAATATGGAAAGAGGCATCAACTTAGTAGAGCAATGTTGGACCTGACCCTTTCTGTAGGGTCAAACTAAACTTTTTGTTTTCACTCTTCATGTTTTTTTTATTTGTTTTTGTTGCTATTCGGACTCTGTGGTAACCAATGCTAAAGTGTTTGCCGTCTCTACTTAAAACATGGTAAGGAACAGATGACCGCAAGTGACGCTTTGTGCTATTAAAAGCTATATTTTACAACTTTAAAATTGTATATTTCCGGTTCTCCTGATTGGATTTTTGTTATTCCTGGTCTAATTTGATTTATTAAAATGTACACTATAATTCTAAATGTAAAGAGTTTACTTGTGTTATATTTTCACTTTATTACTATTTGCATGCTGCATAAATACTTTACACATTGCCTCTAAGTTAAGCCAGACTGTTTTTGTGTCAAGCTAGCAAAGAGTTAATCACAGGTTAATTTAGTGACTTTAGTGGTCCACTCTGACAAGAATCATGGTTTGTGCCTAAGTGGGGCTTCCACCCCCATCCCCAATGACCAGATTTTTTATAGTGGTGTTTAGTGGTGGGATTCAATACTTGTATTTTGCAGTGCTACTCAGGGAATTGTGCAAAACTAAAAATCCCATAAAAATAACCTGACATCATTAAATTATCCTTAATTGGTAATTTTTCTGCTTTTTCCAAGGTGAAACTCTACCTCACTTGTGCACCTGGAACTCTTGTATGCAAGCATGGAGATGGATCTCAGCAACCTTGAAAGCTACTCTGTGGCAGAACTAAAAGAGTTTTGCATGGTTAGAGGGCTACTAGCAACTTCGGTGTCAAGGAAGCAGGGCTCCAGAACGCCTTCAGGACCTGGAAGGAGGCCGCCTCGCTGCTTGCAACAGCACAAGAGCAGTATGAGGATGGGTAGGTTGCAGGAGAAAAAGAGGAAGTGGAGGGTCTTCCACACCCTCAACCAATACCCAATTTCTTACAAGCAACACTAACAAAAACCTTTGCTTGTCCTTCATGCAGAGGTGGGGGGAAAAACAATTCTGGTTGTCTTGGAATTGAAACCATGTACGTGGCTGCAAAAGTGCTGGCCCAATGGCTCAAATACAAGCTTTTTTACAAGAACAAAATGTACAATACATTACTACCACAGTACAAAAACATATTTGGACTCAGAGTAATGATATTACCGATAAGTAATCGATGCATTGGAGCTCTTGGCTCGGCAGAGTGCAGGCAGTCAGGTAGGTTGCAGAGCTCATTCAGGTTTGAGGTGGTTAGAAGCCCACTGTCAGTTTGTAGAACCTCAAGGAGCGACACCCCTAAGTGCACAGGTATGGATCTCCACTCCCAATCCTCACTCAGCTAAACCCTTGATGCCACATGGTCATGTAGAAGCAATAGTTGTTTCGCAGAGATACACAAAGCTGCACTCAGCAGTGGCTATCTTGTGCACCACCACACCACTACGTACCTGTATTTTTTGTCCATTTTAAGCATAGTTCAGTTGCATTCAGCTTCAATGAACATATTTGGAAAAGATGCACAGTTTAGGAACGAGATGTGGAAGGTATCTCTCAACACCTTTGATGCAGGCACCCACTTCTTTCAATGCATGATTTCTAAATGCTACCAGTGGTTCTGCAGCACTGATTGTACCACCCATTCAAACCTGCCATTGCAGAGCCTGTGTATGCAGTTTAACCTGCCATGTCGAGCAGGCAAGATAATCTTTTTTCCAGGATCAAACTTTCCTTTTCAATACCTATAAGTCATCTCTAGGGTAGCCCCTGAACAAACCAGCACACAGGGTGCAATGTACCCAAAATGTAGAACATGTACCTTTACATTTTTAATGTCCTGGTACTGAAATACTGTTAAATTTGCTTTTTTACTACTGCAAGGCCTATCTCTCCCATAGGATAACACTGGAGTTGCCTTATTACACGTATAAGTGCAATTTCCAATTGCAAGGAGATAGACTTTTTACGTTTTGTGTCCCTATACTCCAAATTTTAAATCCTAACTTATGGTGAAGTCAAATTTTAAATTACAGTTCTAAAAATGGCACTTTTAGAAATTTAATATTTAAACGTGATGCTAGTGGATCACTAGCTTCATCCCTTTAGGCACACATTCATATCTCCTTACTAGAAAGAGACTTCCACACTGGTTTTGCGAATTAGTTCATTCTCATGTTTTTTATTCATTCATATGTTCATTCCTCATAGTTTTCACACATTGATGATTGCTTCTTGTCAATATATTTAACCTCAGGGAATGTCTTATTAACAAATCCAATGCATTTCGGGCATTATTGGATGCCCTTCGTCAGGGAACAGACACTAGAAAAATGTACATAAACAAAGCGTTAGGAAACCTAATGTGTTTATCATGTGGACGAAGTTCATAAAGGGGTTGAAAAATAAAATGCTGGGGAGTGTCAACGTTAGTGTGGCACCTTACATAAACCATAGACCCGTGAGTATCGAAGGAAAACGTAAATAAATTAAGACAAACGTGTCACTTACAAGCCTGTCATCACTTGTAGCCTGGTGATGCTTTGGGCTGGGTGAAATCTGAAACGAACGGGGAGAGCCGTCGTGTAAGTATCGGTAAACTATTCCTCCTAGCTTTAAGCACTGGGGGGTTAAGAGGCTTGTTGAAATTGACTAACCTTGAAGTTGAGAAGTTGTAGTTCATAGCGATTTCAGATCAGCTGGCTCCTTACGAACGCCGGCATAGAGTAGGGCTAGCCGTGTTTTAGAATTTTGAATAAAGTTGCGATCACGTGACCGAAAAACTAGAGGACAGACTATGGTTAGTGATATTCGAGTGGTGATCAAGACCTTGAGCGCAGGGATGTATCGAAAATGTGTGGGGGCACTAAATAACTCTGAGATTATTAAAGATGCAAAAAGAAAAAACAATCTATCATGTGAAATAAAAAGAAAAAGAAAAATAAAAATACTGGTTGGGAGTGGCATGCATTATGAAGCTTCGAATTCGTACATTGAGTGTGGCGGTAATCGGCACGATCCGTCTGAGCTATGGTGCTGCTGGGTATTTGTGGGGTTCTAATGCTTAAATGCATATAAACATAAACAAAATATAAAACATGAATATCCTGTTACAGTGGTCAGTATGAACAGTCACAGTTACTACATTCTAGTCCATTGAGCATTCCTATAGGTAACATGACATTTCAATTCTATCATTTAAGCCAAAAGGCTTCTGGGTAGAAAGTCTCTGTATCCAAAAGTTTTCTCTTCTAAGTAGATGTTTCGTATTGTCCCTTCCTTCTGTTTTATTCACAGTTTCCAGGATGATGAGTTTAAGTTGGGAAATATTATGTTGCTCTTCCACGAAGTGGGCAGATAAGGATGATTTCATATGCTTTAGGCAAATATTTGATTTATGTTCAGTTAGTCTCACCTTCATGCGTCGTTCCGTTTTACCCACGTATAGTTTCCCACACGGGCATTTTATTGCGTATATCAGGTTGCTTGAGTCACATGTGGCGTTTACTTTAAGTTTGATTTCCTGTCCCTTCATAGGGTGGTTGATCTTGTTCCCCTTGATTACACTGTTACAATTGGCACAATTTAGACATGGTTTGGTTCCTGAATAGTTGATTTTTGACATAGGTTTATTTTGTAGGATTTCACCCAAGTTGCGCGCTCTAGTGAATGCAAATATAGGCGGAAGGTTGAAAATCTGTTTAAAATCCGGTTCTAGGTTCAAAAGTGCCCAATGTTTCAGGATTGTTTTTTTAAATTTCCCACTGGAGGTGGAAAATTTTGAGACTGCCACAGCACGGGTCTGTTCTTTCTTAATTGTTGGTGATAAAAGTTTTGACCTCGTTATGTTTCCTATCCTTTCTTTGGATTCTTTAATTGTGGATTGAGGGTACACTCTGTTGAGGAATTTGTTTGCTGTTTCATTGATCCTTTGGTCCACTGTGTTGGAGTCTGAGGTAATCCTTTTCATGCGTGCCATTTGTGAGAACGGTAGGTTCCTTTTGAGGTTTGGTTCATGGAAGCTCGTGAAGTGTAACATGTTGTTTCTGTCTGTGGTTTTTACGAACAGGTCTGTGGTGAATCCTTCCGGGGTTAAGGAGACTTTAACGTCTAGAAAATTAACTGAACTTTCAGATATCTCCCAGGTTAATTGTATACGTTCATCTACTTGGTAGAATTTTGTGAGAACCTTTTGTAACTCCTCTTTAGAATTTGTCCAGATGATGAATATGTCATCGATGTATCTGATGATAAGTTTCAGGTTGTCTGTCCATTCTCTCTTAGCGAAGATGTGCTTGTTCTCATACCATTGCATAAAGATGTTAGCGTATACCGGCGCCGCCGAGTTGCCCATGGCCTTTCCAGTTAGATGTTGATACCATTTGTCGTGGTATTTGAAGTAGCTTTGGTATAGCGTGAAGAACATAAGTTCCAGTAGGAATGTTTGAAAACAGGGATCCAGTTCTGTGTTGAGTAGTGCCTCCTCAATAGCATTTGCCCTAAAAACATTTGTCACTTTTAGAAATTTGACATTTTCTTGCCATATTCTTGTGATGCCTGCTGTCTGTCTCTGATTACATTTGGGGTGGGTGGCAGCTGGGCTTGGGTATTTCTCCTATACAGCCACAGATAAAGGAAGCCTAGGTGTGAATAGATGGGTCTTGATGGGCAATCTCGGGAGGATGAGAGGGAGGAGATGGACCCAGCCTCACTTACACCTGAATAGGCTGTGTCCTGTCCCTACATAAAGGGCCACACACCCCCTTGTAGTGAGTCTGGAGACAGAGCAGGATGTGGAGGGGACTATGTGCAATTCAAAGGCAAGTGTTTGAAGTCTCCCCCACTTCCGAGGCATGACTGGTATACATGCTGGACCTCTGACACCACCACTTCAAAACACTTCTGGGCCTGCGGATACTGTGAGAGGAAGAAGGACTGCTATGTTGCTGAAAGGACTGTAACTCTGTTGGACTACTACTCTGAAAGCGCTGCTGCCCTTCTGTGCTGACCGGCTACCTCCTGCCCTCTTGCCTGGAAAATTAGATTTGGACCTGGAACCCATCTTGAAACTAGGACCCCAGAGTGACTCAAAGGGCTAATCTGCTGGCCTCCTGATCCGAGGCTCGGGGCCATAACAGGTTTCCCACTGCTCCTGGACCTGTCCTCAGTGGGCTCCTGCCCGCAAGATGTGCCTCTCTGGGTACTTGGCCCTTGGAAGTAATATTTTTGCTCTTCAAGTCAAGCTTTTGGGCCCTTTGGGAATGTGCCCATTTGCTCCCCAACATTTGAAAAGCAAGTATCACTGCTTGCAACTGCGAGGCTCCAGACCATCTGTCTGGGACACCCCTTTGGCTCTTTGAGCCCGCTGACCATCACCAGCCTTGCTCTCCTTGCTGCCGGTGACATTTTTCCCCATGAATGGGTCTCTTGAACAATTCTTGAGCAATTAAAACTTCAACAGGATGAATTTTGGACTGTATTCGACCCGCGTTCCATCGCAGTTAGCCTGAACCTTTGGTTTTGACCCAGTCTAGTAGTACCAGATATACCCGGTTGGTGCTTTGTGCTTTTAAACACTATATCGAAATTTAATCTTTAAAAATGCATAACTCTGGTTCTACATATTGGATTTGTTTAATTTTGTTCTGTTTCTTTCATTTAATTAAGCTCTATTTTGCTAACCTGGTATGGCATCGTTTTGTGTGGTGTTGTCACTGTTTTACTGTTTGAAGTGTTGCATACATACTTTACACATTGCTTTTAAAGTTAAGCCTGACTGCTCTGTGCCAAGCTACCAGAAGGTCTACACGGGTCATTTTAGGGCGTTTTTGTGACTTACCCTGACTAAGGTTGTGGTTACTGCTTGACCAGGGCTTCCTCCCCAGTTATGTTATATTATGTTATGTTAAATCCACTTTTATAGCGAAGCGACTCACCTGGGGTCATCTCGGCACTTACCTAGTGAAAGAGAGGGGTGTCAGACCGGAGTTGTCAGAATTAAAACAGAAACGTTTTTTATTTTTTCCTAAAGACAGTATATGAGGAGCATTCCGCAGTGCAATAGGTAGTTGGTTCCAGTACCGTGGGGCAAGGTACAAGAAAGTCTTGCCTCCCGTGCGATTGAAATGTATTCGAGGGACTTTTAAGAGCACTAAGGAATAGGATCTGAGGTGTCGTTCAGATACTTGTTTAGTACGTTTTTTTTGTAGGTAGAGGGGACCTTTGCCGTTTAATGCGTTAAATGTGAGGCAGCAGATTTTGAAGTTGGATCACTTCTTCACAGGTAGCCAGTGTAGCTCTCTCAACAAGTGGGCTGAGGGAGAGCCTGGAGGACGATTTGAAATAATTCTTGCTGCGGTGTTTTGAATCACCAGCAGTTAAGCAAGCAACATCTCACCAATTTCGGCTAGCAAAGCATTCCCATAGTCCAGGTGGCTGATCACTATCACCTGGCCAAGGTTTCTGCTGTATTTAACAGGCCGATAAAGCAGAATCTTATGTAGAAGACATAAGCTGTAGTAACAGGAGCTGGTGGTGGCATAGATATGATCTTTCATGGACAGTATCTGGTCCAATTTTAAACCAAGGTTTTTCATGGATTGGGTAGGAGTGGGGGCACCACCTAACTGGTACAGCCACCAATCCTCAGTCCAGATGGTTGGGCTTTCCCCATAAGATTAACCTCAGTTTTTCTGGGATTCAACTGAAGACAGTTCTCCATCATCCAATTTGAGATGCCGAGCATACCCGCCGAGAATTAGATTTGCTCTGCTTCTGTATTGGGGCCAATTGCGAAAATCAGCTGGGTATCGTCAGCATAGGAGATTCTAGTGGTTCAGCAATTTTTGCTAAAGGGACCATGTATACATTAAATAATGTTGGACTTAAACAGGAGCCCTGTGGAACGCCCTTATTGAGACAAGCTGTCTGAGAGAGATAGTTTCCAAGCATTATCGATTGCCATCTATCCATCAGAAAATTCTGCAGCCATTTCAGGGCTGTGCCTCGGATACCACATGAATGCAGTCTCTCCACGAGCACAGAATGTGAGATGGTATTGAATACAGCGGAGAGATCTAGGAGGATCAGAACTGCTGATCCTCCTGCATCCATTACTTGTCTTAGGGAATCCGTCACTGCCAGGATGGTTGTTTCAGTGCTGAAACCTGGACAGAAACCTGATTTTGAGGGGTCTAGGATTTTATTAGACTCGAGGTAAGAGCTTAGCTGCCAATTTATTATCATTTCCAATTGTTTGCCCAGCAGGGGTAACAAAGATATTGGTAGATAGTTACTGAGAACCTGCGGGTCAGCTGTTGTTTTGTTCAAGATGGGTTGTACGTGTGCTTCTTTCCAAGGGGTGGGAATAATGCCTGATTGAATTGAGCGATTAAAGATTTTGTGGATTACCGGAGCATAGCTTGTGGATAGCGGGGCCATGATTCTTGGAGGCCAAAGGTCGGAGGGCGAACCAGATTTAGCCAAGGATTATGCGTTAGTGATTTCCTCTAGGGTAGTTGAATCAAATTGGTCGAGGGTAGTGGCTGTCGGTGTCTTAAATTCTTCTAAACCAGTTAAAGTATCTGGCTTCAGAGTCTTGGTGGTCGGAAAATTGGCATAAATAAGCTAAATTTTTTCCTGAAAGTAGACTGCTTAAGAGTCGCATAGTTCCTGAGATTCCACAGGGGATTGTCTACATGCTTGAGGTGTTACAAAGTTCTTAACTATATTTAATAGGGCTTTGGATGAGTTTGAGGAATGGTCAATTTGATTCATGATCAAAGTGCGCCTGGCCGTTTTCATATTTTGATGATAGTTGGACAGAGCTAGTTTGTAAGTCTGTCTGCCCAGCGAATCTTTGCTAAGTCTCCATCGTCTCTCTATTACCTTGCACTTAGATTTGTCAGCTTTTAGCTCCACTGTGTACCAGTCAACCTGAAACCCAATTTCCAACATTGGTGATCAGCAATGAATATGGGACCTGTGTTTGTGCAGTGCCATACAGTGATTTGATGCACACTACTATTCCACATCTAAAACTAATTCAAGTTTAAATTCTCCTGTATTGGCTTTTTGTTATTTGCCCAAAACCTTACTGATTTCTACTACTGGACTGCCTGATACCATACCTGTAGCAATTGAGCTTGAGCTTGCCAACCTGTAAGGCAACACATTGGTTGAGCTTAAACAGTTCTGCCAGAAAAGGGGACAACAAATGAAGAAAGGCACAAGGAGGTTAGAGCTGCAGAAAGTTCTGAGGGCCTGCACAGAGGTTCACCAGTTGATGGCAGCCACAGAGGAGGAAGAAGGAGGAAGGAGATGAGGATAAGATGGAGGTTCAAGACCAGGACAAGAGCCCTGAAATGCAATCTTAAGAGAAGGGGGGATGCAGCTGCTAGAGTAGGAATGGGTGTTTCATCACTTGGACGGTCCCCGGGGGAGCTGATGGACAGGAAGGCAGAGAGGCATTTAAATTGCAAAAAAATACAGGCAGAACCAAAAGAAACATGCAGCTGAGAGAGCCTTGTAGGATAAAAAGTTACTTTTGGATCATGAGCTGAGTTTGGAAGAGGTGAATCTCAAGGCAAAGTAGGAAGCATCTAAGAGCAATGGTGGCAGCAATTCTACAGTTTCTGATGGAGAGAAAAAGGTCCTTATCCCAAAGGACTGGTTGCCCAATTAAATGGTGGGAGGTGACACTAACACGTGATTTTCTGTCTATGAGGTAGCCCTAGGGGTTCAAAAAGTTCCTGACGAGCATTGCAGGGGTGATCTGAGGAAAAACATGACTATGCCGAGGTGGGGCACACTTCTTACTCTAGAGGTTGGGGACCAAACCAGGCACTCTCCCATGAAGGACATATTGATTGCTAAATTTGGGCTGACCCCTGAAAAGTACTGCCATATGTACAGGGACCGCCAGAAGATCCCCAACCAGTCCTGTGGAGATTTTGTGGATTTCTCCAGCAAGGCACTAAATGGTTGGGTGTGAGGCAACAAGGTCAATGATTATGTTGGGTTGTAAAATTTAACAATGAGAGAGCACAAGCTTAGCATTTGTTTTCCAGAGCTGCACCAGCACCTATTTCACTGCAAGATGAGTGATCTAGGAACAGCCACCCACTTAAGTAGCCTTTTTAAACATGTTTCAGGCCTGCCATTTCAACCTGCAAAAAAAAAAAAACTTTGCCAGACCTCAATGTTCCATTTAATATGCATTAGTCACCCCTAAGGTAGGCATTAAAGTGCCCTTAGGGGAGAGTGCAGTGTAATTAAAATGTTGGACATGTTTTTCATTTCCTGGTAGTGAAAAACTCCTACATTTGTTTTTCGCTACTGCAGGGCCAACCTCTTCGATTGTATAACATTGAGTTACCTTATTGCATTTAAGAAGTGATAGCTTTTGATTGGGAATCGGTAGGAATGCACATTTTCATCTCTTTAATAGTAAATTTGTATTTTAAGCCACAATTCAGAATATTACACATTCAGAAAATTGGCATTTTATTGTCCTAACCACTTGGTACTTGCAGCCTTTATCCTGCGACACATAGCTAGGTGTAGTTGGCAGTTGACCTTTTATGTATTCCTCCCAGACAGTGATACAATGGAGAACTAGGTTTTGACAGGAAGGACCGCCTTGACAGGATAGTAGGGTGAAGCAGTCACCTATCACTTCAAGCCCCTTCAGCCCACTTACAAAGAACTTCACTCTAGTCTATTGTTATCCAAAACCCATCGGAGTCAGGAGAGGGGAAAGAAGGAAATTCTAGAACCATATGAGGGTTTAAGTCTAGAAGTTTCTCCCACTTCAAAGCTGGCATCAGGTATACATATAGGACCCTGAGACTAAAGCTACTGAGCACTTATGGGCCTGTGTGAGACTCGGAAAAAGGATTGCTCTGCTGCACTGATGCTTCAAGGACAGACCTGCTGGCCTGCTGAAAGAATGACGGCCCTTTTGCCCTGCTACCTCAAAAAGGAAGAGTGGGCCTTCTCTTTGAACCCAGAAGTACCAGAGTGACTCCAAGGACTAGCTGACTGGACTCCTGTTCTGAGCTACTGGGACATAAAAAGCTCCATAGACCTACTTTGCATCTGCCCAGCTGCCCACACTAACTTGGAGGTGCCTTCACAGTCCAAGACTGTTAGACCTGGCACCATTGGCGTGGGTCTCCTTCCATTTTTTTACTGTTGCCTCCTATGTTTTTGCTATGTTTTTGCTTGTCTAGATGCTTTGGGCACTTTGCCACTGCAATTTAGTGCCACAGTGCAAGTGATCCCTATTGTAAATTGTTGTAATAGATTAGTAACTCTGTGATTGGCTTATTTGATTTACATGTCAGACCCTAGTACAGTGCCCAGGGCCCAGTAAATCAAATTCTGCTGGTGGGCTTGCAGCACTGATTGTGCCCCCCACAGAAGCAGCTTGTAAAACATGGCTCTACATATTAGTCACCCCTAAAGTAGGCCCAAGGGCAGGGTGCATTGTATGCCCTGATGTGAGTGGCATGTTCTGACAGTGAATTACAGCCAATTTCGTTTTTCAATATTGCCAGGCTATCTGTTCCCATAGGCCAGAATGGGCAGTTTGATTATAACATTTTATCATCCTAACTGACCCTAAGAACAAGGTAGGAAAATAACGTTTAGTATTCCTGAACTCAGAATGTTAAAATACATCTTTTAGTGTGGGTGATTTTTACATTCTGTGTTTGAAAATACCACTTTTAGAAAGTATGTATTTCCTTGCTAAACCATCCAGCATGCCTCTGCCAGGTTTGTGTATTCCATGTCTGGTTTGTGAGTGACAGGGTGCTGGAGAGGGCTTTGTCTCCAGCAGTCTGATGGGTCAGGGCTGGGTTGAATAGGACCTGCATTGAATAGAGAGTGGGGGGGGGGGAGATTTCCTTCACTTGCCTGAGTCTTTATAGAATAGAGAATAGGGGGAGGGGACTTCCTTTCAGCTACCTGGGCCAGGTCTGCTTTCAATAATGCTGTCTGGGAATCAAGACAAACCTTTGCCAAGGAGAGAAACCAAGGAAGCTGAAGGAGGAGAGAGCCCCTGTGCTGGTTGCTGTTTAGGGTTGGCATGCAGTGGTTTACTCATTGCCAAGGAAAGAAGAAAAGGAACATTGTGTGTACTTTTACTATCTTGAGGAAGATCTCCAAGGGCTTGAAGTTGAGCTTGCCTCCTGTTCTGAAGTCTCAGGGACACAAAGACTTCACCACCTGCTGCTCCTGAAATTCCCTGCTGGGAATTCTGCCTGCAGAAAGGTGCCTGCTGTTGTTCTGGGCCCTCTGTAGACTGCATGTCGCTGAGAGCTCAAAGCGGGATGCAACGAGGATGAAGTGTGTCGCCGCCGCAGCAGTTGCCGTCGCATTGCTGTAGAAGCGTGTTGCAGCCACAGCTGTTTGCCGCCACATCACCGACAAAGCATGTCGCATCACCTGAGAAGCATGTCAACGCCATAGAGGTTGCTGTCGCATCACCGGAGAAGCGTGTTGCAGGGCCTGTCATGGCTCAAGAGTCTACCCAGTTTGCCGCATGGCCCCCGGGCGTGCACGCATCGTATCCATGGTGTCACATCTCAAAGACATGATTTTGTCGCAGCGCACCGGATCGTCGCATCACCCTGCCATCTTGACGCATCGTAACCGGAACGCAGTAAGAAACTGATGCATCACATCCTGTCTAGTAAGAAAACAACAGATCATTCCACTGCGCTACAGTACGGAATTGACGCATCATCTCCCCCAAAGCAAGGAACCAATGCATCACCTTTGATGCGCCCCTTTTGTTAATTTTGTGAGACGCATCCAAGGTACTTTGAGAGTAAAGTGTCGCATTTACTATCTACATTAAACTAAGCCATTTCTACCATTCTAAAGTCATATTTTTGAACACTGTAGTGTGGATTTTTGTCGTTTGGTCTTGGGTTAAGTCTAGATAAAGATTACTTACTTCTCTAAACTGGTGTGGTGTCCATTTGTAGTGTTTTCACTGTATTACTGTATGTGTTCACAAATGCTTTACACATTGCCTCTGAGATAAGCCTGCCGGCTCGTGCCAAGCTACCATGGGGGTGAGCAGGGATTATTTTAGGAGTGTATCCCCCTTACCCTGACTAGAAGCAAGGGCTCCTACTTGGTCAAAGGTACCTACCTCTGCCAACTAGAGACCCCCATTTCTAACATAGACCCTTGGCTGGCATCAGAGTGTATTCCTCCTGATTGACACCACATCAGATCGCAGCACCTCGCAGCTCATGATCAGTGGCCCTATTGGAACAGATGCAGAATGACGCATCTTGACACAGATCTTTCCATCGCAGCGTCTTGAAGCATTTCACAGCTCCTGATTAGTGTCCTCATCATAACCAGCGCAGGGCCATACACCTTGATCCAAGCCTTCACATTGCAGAGTCATCAAACTCCTGATTCATGGCTTCATTGGGACTGATGCATCGTGACGCATTCAACGCAGAACCCCCGGCTCTTGAAATGTGGCCTCCTTTGAAACAAATGCAACTCGATGCAGCACAATACTGAACCTCACATCTCAGTTAAAGTACACCCAGATACTTTGCTCAGTGGGCCAAACTCGGTCCTGTACCTTGCCCCATCTCCATTGTGGATGCTTCAACTTGTGATTTTGTCCTGGTTCTGTAATGACCAGATAACCAAAGTTAGTGCTGTGGTTTGATTGACGTTATATATATATATTTTTTAAAGCAAATGTTATTGTTTTTTAATTGTTGCAACAGGTCACATTGAAAACTGACAATAGGCCCTCGGGGGTAGCCAATACCACTACAATTATAACATGGGGTGAAAGCATATATCAGAAAAATTATATTAGTCTCATGACATCATCCTCACAATGAGTCCATGCCTGCCACCTTAATACCTCATACAATAGTGTATTTAGCAGGGCATCCCCATACCTCATACACTGGCTTCTCTTGCTTGGCACACCAGTCGCCTCCATGCCTCCACTGTGCCATAGTTGAGGGCTTGAAAGCCATCTAGTCTGCCGATATGTCACATTTAGCTACCATCCAAGTCATCCCTAGGACAGTCAAGCCAGCCCAACCAAGGCAATCCTGGTACCGCTGTCATGCTGCTCAACATTATCAGCAGCATGACAGAAGCGTCTGGAGTTGTAGAGCGGAGTTGGCTTCAGGCTCCAAGACTTGTGCAGGAACTTCAGATGAAGAGAACACTGAGGGCGCGTGGGTAAGTAAATAATTAATTCTTAGTTACTTTTTTGACCCACTGACAGGCGCTGTGAGAAACTCGCACTGGCTTCAGCCTCAAGTTCCGACCTCTCAGTCATGGGTAGGTATAAATAAGGCACTCTTAACAAGCCATGATTAAGAGCTTTGGAATTGACACTAAAGGCATTTATCACAGTGCCTGTCAGTGGGTTCAAAAATCCACTCTGCTCCCCTCCACATCAGTAGATCACCACCCGCCACTGTTCCCTCCAACAACAACCCAATTTCTCACACTGTCACTTTGCAGACTGGGCCTGGAGTGGATAGTCAGTAAGAGGTAATTGTGCACTTAGACATTTAAACCCAGTGACGGCTGGTAGAGAAGGCAGGGGGTTTAGAAAAAGACTTCCATGCAAATTGCAGCTTGGTCACCATCCGCAGCCTCTTGTCTGTCCTAATGCTCTGCTGGATTCCAGAAGCACCAAGGCACCCCTAGGCCAATCCCCACGCTGCAGTCTCCATGACAGCAGTGCTGTGATTGCTCTGAGCACCGTGGTTCGGTGCTCAGACAGGGACTATCCACCCAGGTTGTGTAATACCGCTGGTGGAGAACATGCAAAGTGCACAAGACTGTTTGGTTGGCCCCAGAAAACTTCAGTTATTATCATTTTATTTTTCCTTTTACACCACTCCGAGAGCAGTGGGGCGTTGCTCCGCCACTTTAATTTAACCATTTTTTGGCAGCAAACCGGTGGAGATACTCCTACAGGAGAAATTTTGAGCAATGATCTAATAGATAAAAATTTATAAAATATTCACGTACAGGTAAAAGCTAAACTCATTGTCTCCTTCATTCAGTCTACTAATCTCCTGGAGGTGGTGGCTGACGTTACTGTCCTCTAAGAAGTATGTTGTTCCCTTTTTACTGGAGTTATTGTTTCCTCCCACCCATGTGCAGTTCTCCGAAAGGTGGTGGCAGCAGTAAATGTTTTCTTCAAGCAATATGGTATTACCATATTGGTGACTATTAACTTGATTGCCTCCTCTTAGCCCTGTGCAGCTAACCTGCAGGTGACAAGAGGAACAGCTGTTTTGCAATCGAAAACCTGTTCACCGCCACATCTCGGATTTGATCTGTTGAAATATCTGACTGTATGCATAGAGCACAGGACATAAGTGTGGAGAAACGCAATGGGGAACAGGAAGCTGATGTAAGTGAAGCATGGAAACCATGAAAGCAGAAACACAAAACATTAGTCAATGTTATTATAAAACCCCAAACCACACTCACATTTATATCCGGCACCATGAGTCAGGGCACCAGCTATAGCTTATTAAGCGATGAATTACTAGATCTGGCTGTGTTGCACGCAAAAAGCAAAAGGAAATGAGGACAGAGAAAGCCGGGCTCCTTTAGGATGGAGTTGTGTGGCATCCCTTGTATTGTATTAAGTGGGCTGTGGAATGTATATTGAGGGTTGGAATGTTCTTATGTGTTCTGTGTTGGGGTGTTCTATGAGAGTCAGTTGTATGCTGACTGGGAGACTGTTGGGACCTGATGTGGTTGTTAAGCTGCTCCTTCATCTGAAGAATAAAACTTACCACGGAACCTACTTGAAATCGGCTGTATCAGTGCTTTAAATGAAAATATATAAGGTGCAGGGCTCACAGTTTAGAGTACCTGCTTGCCCTTGAGAAGTGCTGGTACTCTCCTGTTAAATGCATTTCTCCTCTTCTGATGCGCGCTGGTACTCTCCCATTCAAGTTAAAGAAGTGCAGTACCTTCCCATTTATATTACTGGACTCTATGCCTTTTCTCCTCCTCATGTTAAAAGGGGGCATTTTGGGCAGTAACGGGGGCAGTTTCTGACAGCTGGGACTGATTTAAATCTTGGCGGTGGGATACTCTGCCAAAAACGTCATAGATATGCCGTTCACCGTATTACAAGGGCCATAGGATAAAAAGCACGTATTTTTGTTATTTCTGCAATTTCTTTGGGAGTGGGATCTTTTTGTTGAAATTTATCAATACTGAAAAATACAATAGAACCTGTGTCGGGTGTGGTCCATCTCTCAATACAATAGATCAGGGGAATGAATGTTCCAG
Source organism: Lissotriton helveticus (assembly GCF_964261635.1). Lineage (NCBI taxonomy): Eukaryota > Metazoa > Chordata > Amphibia > Caudata > Salamandridae > Lissotriton > Lissotriton helveticus. The sequence goes on from NC_136068.1 coordinate 1,764,626,527, forward strand.
AGCTGCAGTAACAAGATCATTCGGACGATACAGGAACCAAGCACCAACTGCCACCGGAGAAATCTTGGCATATTTTTTGCTGACCCCTGTTTTTTTACATCAGTTCCTCTATTTTAGTGCAGCTGTCCAAAGCTCTCATCCACTCAGCGACAGTTGAGGGAGCGCCCCTACCCCAATTTTGGGTTATATAATGTTTGTCTACTATGTATCCCAGTGCTACCAAGGAGCTGGTGCTACGTGTGCCGCCAAACTCATCCATGCGACCCAGCAGGATGACCTTCAGGTCATCCTGCTGGGTCCATAGATGAGTACATGGGTACATGGGCCTGCCTACCACCCGCCCAAGCACCCTGTTAATGGAGGGCCAGTCCCTCTGGATCACCGGGCACTCCCAGACCACATGATAAAATGATCCGGGTGACTCCACACACCTCAGGTAGGCTGGACCGGCCAATCTTCCCCTGCTTCACAACTTCTCTGGGTCATACTAGTATCTATGAAGATATTTAAATTGAAGGAACCTGAGGTACTTGTAGATTGCCAGAACTCTGGGAACCATCATGGCCTACATCAAATCAGCATCCTCTAGTGTCCCCAGGTCTTGCTCCCACACCACTCGAAGTCAGTGTAGGTGGTTCAGCAAGTTGTTACTATAGTCTTAGTTGCAAAATACCCCCTCTTCCTAGTATCACATGGGTTTCCAGTGGGCTGCTGTCTGGCAATCCAGACAAGTGTTCTCCATAGGCAAATAGGTTGTGTCTCATCTGGAGATATCTGTAGAATTAGGTATTGTGCAGTTGGAATTTAGACGCCTGATTGGTGAATGCACTTAACATGCCACCCCTCCAAACATCTCCCAGAATCGAGATACCTTTGCGGTCCCTTTGGCAGAACCATGCAAGCCTGGCAGCGTGCCCCATCCAGGTATCCTGCCAAAGTGGGTTCGCAGCCGTCAGGACCTGATACTATTTGATGTGTCTGAGGACCCCGTGCCAACCAAGGAGTGAGTTGGAGTCTAGTAAAGGGTAGTAGTCTATGAGGCGGCGTTCCAGAGTAAAGCAAGTTAAGAAGCCTCAACGAATACCAGCTCCAGATCATAAGTAGGGTCATATCTGTTGCCATACAGCCATTCGTTAATCAGCACCAAGTGGGAGAACCCGTAGTATACCTGTACATCGGCCCATCCCAATTCTGTCTGATACGGCAACTAACAGCACTTCCAATAGGACACCCAATGCCTCTTATCCACCTAAACAAAGTAGCTGGTGAAGAACTGCAGATCATTGACGAAGGAGGGGGAAAACACATAAGGGTAGTGTTGCAAAACATACAGGAAGCAAGGCAGTGAAATCATCTTGAAGAGTCTGCTCTGGCCTGCCAAGGAGAGCGGCAAGGAAACGTACTCACAAAACTCCATCCTGTTCTGGGCAAGGAGCGGTGCAATATTATGGTCCCAACTACTCGAGGGGTATGGGCACTCTTCATGCCTAAGTATCTGAAGTGGTCATCAGCAACACACAGACCCATGCTTTCCACTAACCCAGTGATGTGGTCCTTAACCAGTATCAGTAATGACTTGCCCCAAACCACCCACAAGCCTGATGCAGTTCAGTTGATCCTGAGAAGATTTTATACCACGGGAAGCGTAGCTTTCAGGCGTCAGATGTACGAAATCATGTTGTCTGCGTAGAGTGAAACTCTCTCCTTGTGCCCACCTTTCAGGCATCCACATGGAGTAGCTCCGTGAGGGGCACCAGCACTAGAGCAAACAATAGGGGCAGAACTGGGCAGCCCTGTCATGTCCCATGTTCTATGGGAAAGGGTTTGGACAGGATTCCTTTCACTTTGAACTGAACCCACAAGCCTGTATACAGGATGGGAAGGAGGCGAGGAAGCGGGGTCCAAAGCCCCTTCTGCTGAAGATCACCTTCATAAATGGCGAGTGAACTGTATCATAAGCATGCTCTATGAAAACCAGGAGGAGGGCACTGTCTTCCTCTAGCTCGTTCGCACGTGTGAGTGCTGCCTTGTGCCCTTCTCTGGCATGAACCCTTTTTGGTCCTTGTGGATCAGAGAATGTATTACCTGGGCAAAGTGTGTAGCAAGGACTTTGGCAAGGATTTTTACTTCAGTGTTGATGAGTGGAATGGTATGGCAGGAAGCACAGGAGTCTGGGGATTTGCTCGGTTTATCAATAAACTTGATCGTCATCCTTCTAAAATCATAGGGCAGAATCTGCCACACAAGGGCATACTCGTACATGGCTCTGAGGTGGGGAACCTGTGGCGAGGAGAATTTTTTTAAGAACTTGACCAGGAAAGCATTGGGACCTGAAGGCATGGCAGGAATGGGAGCATGGACCATGAGAATGGCTGGCCGTTATCAGAATACACGACCCTAGGGAGTCCATAGCGGGGAAAGAATTCACGAACCAACTGCCTGGCAGTGGTCGCGGCTGTGTAATCTGGAACTGGATATGCTTCTGTCCACCTGGACAAAGCGCATACAACTACGAGGACATACTTGAAACCTCGACATGGCTCCATCTGAATATAATCCATCTGGAGGACTTCAAAAGGGTGGTCAGGAAGTTGGAATCCACCTTGTTCCACCGGGACACTTTTACCTGGATTGAACTGGCAACATATCATACAGGTACGGACTTTCTGCTTGGCTGCAGCTCGTAAGTGCTTGTTGAACCAAAGGTTCTGAATACTGTCTAACATAGCTTTTTCTCCTAGATGTGCTGGACTATGTGCGGTATTAATAATGACTTGAACCATAGAGTCGGGGAGAAACCATGTGGCTTTTCCCTTCGTCAACCATCCCTGATCTGTCTGGACCCCTCCTTGTTCAGACCATTTCTTGATTTCTTCAGGAGTAGCATGTAACTGTATGTCTATGACATCTTGTGTAGGGTCCTTAACTGTCATACAAGTAGTCTGTTCTGGAATGAGTGTCTGTGTCGTGTTAACTGGAATGTCTGGAGTCTGAGCTGTAAGCTTGGCTGTTCGATCTGCTAGATCGTTACCTTGGGAAATGATGTCAGTAACTTTCGTATGTGCTTTGCACTTCATGATAGCAATAGCTGTCGGTAAATGTATTGCATCTAACAGAGCTTGAATGAGGAGACCATGCTGAATCTTGGTTCCATGAGAAGTCATGAAACCTCTCTCCTGCCAGAGCACTCCGAAGTCGTGTACAACTCCGAATGCGTAACGTGAATCTGTGTATATGTTTACTTTCAGGTTCTTAGCACGTATGCAAGCTTGGGTCAGAGCAATTAGCTCTGCTGCTTGAGCAGACAGGGTGTCAATACGGTGTGTTTCAATAACTTCTGTTTCAGTAGTCACTGCATACGCGGCTACTAGTTCTCCTGTACTTGTTCTCATACATGAACCATCCACGTAAAGTGTCAGGTCGGGATTAGGTAATGCAATGTCTGTCAGGTCTTGTCTTGGCTTAGTCATAGTGTTAACAACTTCCACACAGTCATGTGTGGCAGTATTTGAAGTAACTGACGGTAACAGTGTAGCAGTATTTAGAATGTTGCAGCGTCTGATTTCTATGTGTGGCTGGAACAGTGTCAGTTCATAACCTGTTAAACGTGCAATTGTCAAGTGCTGAGTCTGTGTTCGGTTTAAAAGAACTTCCACGGAGTGTGGAACTTGTACTGTCAGGGAGTGTCCTAATACTATGGAATCACTTTGTCTGATAGCTAGAGCTGTGGCTGCAACTGACTTGAGGCACGCAGGCAGAGCCTGGGCTACTGGATCTAATGTGCTCGAAAAATAAGCACAGGGCTTGTACTGTCCTGCTTGATCTTGTGTGAGAACAGATAATGCAGTACCATCACGTTCCGTGACAAAAAGTGTAAAAAGGCTTACTGTAGTTCGGTGTAGCTAGAACAGGTGCTTGGCATAAGGCTTTCTTTAATTCATTGAAAACAAGTGTATGTTCCTGGGTCCAAGGGAGGACAGTCGATATGGCTGCCTCCTGTGTTGTTAACTGTATCAGTGGCTTGGCTAGAAATGCATACTGAGGAATCCATTGTCTGCAATAAGAAGTGAGGCCAATAAAAGCTCGTACCTCCTTCTGTGTCTTGGGCTGTGGAAGACTCGCTATCAACTGGATACGGTCTGGTGTCAACTGCCTACCCCACTTGGACAGTAAGTGGCCTAAGTAGATCACTTGCTGGACACAGAATTGTAATTTGGAAGGGGACACCTTGTGCCCCTGCTCGGCCAGAAAATACAGGACTGTAAGTGACGCACGCTCGCAGTCACGTTCGGAACGGGCTGTGATTAGTAGATCATCGACATACTGGAGCAGGGCAGTGTCAGTTGGCATGTGAATATTGTCTAGTTGTCTCTTGAGTGCTTGACTGTAAATACTAGGACTTTCTGTGAAACCTTGAGGAGCTCGTGTGAATTTATAGCTCCTTCCATTTAAACAAAAACCAAAAAGGTACTGGCTGTCTGGATGAATGGGGACACTGAAAAATGCATTCTTGAGGTCGATAACAGTAAAAAATGTAGCTTCAGAATCAATGGCTGTCAATAGGGAAGAAATATCTGGGACTACTGGATACTGGGGTATGATACATTTATTAAGTTCTCGAAGGTCAATCACTAATCGATATACTGGAGGTGCATTTGGATCAGTACGTTTCAAGACTGGAATGATAGGAGAATTACATACATTGGAGTCAGTTTCTACAACCACTCCTTGAGCAATAAGCTCGTCAATAATTTTGGATAAGGCTGCTACAGCCTCAGGTGGCAATCTGTACTGTCTCATTCGTGGCAAAACTATACCTTGTTTGAGAGTCACACGATGGGGTGTGATGTGCATACATCCTACATCAGTTGGACCTTGCGCCCATAAATGCTGCGGTACATTCAATAGTCTTGGATCAAAATCACGCAATACATAGTGACCTTTAAAGTCACGTAAGAACAATCGGACTCCTTCTGGGGAACAGCAAATTACTGCACCTAATTCCTTTAATGTTTTAATACCTAACAAATTTTCTGGACATGATTTCGTAAGTAACAAATCAGTAGTTTGGGACAATGGACCGACTTCTAGGGAAACTGGTTTTGAAATTTCATTAACAATAGGCTTTCCTGAAAATCCAAGGGAAACATTTCTAGAGCCTGAGAGCGGAGCCCCTGGAACCTCGTCATGACTGATAGTAGTCCTACTTGCCCCTGTATCAATCAGAAACTTTCTGTCTTTCCCTAATACTTGACTGTGTACATAGGGACCCTCTTGATCTACAGGTATCTCGATGAGAGGCAAGCCTACCTCCCTCTCTAGGCTGTTTCATGAATACGGCTGATAATCTGGATACTCAGTCTGGGCATACTGGTACATCTGCTGTGTAACATGCTGTGTTGCAGCGATAGGCTGCGGTGCTGGAACTGTCTGTTGTGCATTCTGGGGTGACTGAGAAGTCTGTGAGACTTGTTCTTGTCTAGGCGGACGTGGTCTTTCTTTAGTCTTACCAGTTGCTATGTTGTGTTTCAGAACTGCACACTCGTTTATAAAATGACCTGGCTGTTTACAATAATTGAAAGTCCCTTTAACGGGAGCTGCAGGATGACTGGCTTGATTCGGACCCCTCTTCTGACTGTCTTGTGGAACAGATTGTGCAACTAATACTTTCATTTTCATGTCTTTCATACGTCTCCTTTCGTGTTCTTGCTCTTCCCTGATTCTGTTCTGGTGATACTGGAGCATCTGGAGCATTTGTGACGGGGTATTAGCTTGCCAGGTACTTTCGACTTTCAATACTCGATTTTTAACTTGTGGACTTGAATTCTCGACTAGTTTAGTAACAAAAAGATGAGGGTACGACTCGCTACTTGTCTTCAAACCACTGTTAATAATAAAACATTTTTCAAATCTAGAATAAAAATCACTAGTGTCTTCATCCTGTTTCTGTTTACATGCTGAGATTGCATCCCAATCTTCCTTTTTCGTGGCTAGTAACCTTGGCAAAACCTGTATCAATAACTCGGGCAATTCTTTACATTTGTCCCCAAGACCGGTACCTGGTACTCGTATATTATCTTCAGTTTCTAGAGCTGTCCAATCAATCTTTTTCTCTCCCACCTCCCATTCTTTTTCCTTGAGTTTTTCATATACCCCTGCGGGCAACAGGACCTTTAACATTTTAATGATATCTGGATATGTGTATTCTCCCATACGGAGCATGTCTTTTAATTCTCGATGGAACCCTGCTGGATCTTTGTCAAACAGGGAATTAACTTCTTCATCTCTAAGAGTTCCATCTTTGTGATAGGGGTGTAAACAAATACTCGTTGCATTTCACCACCCGCTGTCCTAACTGGATGTACTTCTCGTAACGGATGCTGTCTATCTATGTAAAATGATTTACTTTCTGGGGGTGAGACATGAACAAAATGCGGATTCAGAAACGTTCTATATTTGTGGCGCTGTTCTAGAATGATACTAATTAAATCGGTACCTAAACCTCTCCATCTATACTGGAGTAACTCGTTCAGGACATCATGTAACGGACCTGGATCAGAATGTTGACCCTCATACAGTGTAATGAGGTGCTGGATCATATACATACCCACCAGTCGCTGCTCGGCTGGGGGCAGTTTCAGAAACATTTGTGCCACTATTTCGTCAGGAAAAGTGGTAGAATCAGTAGCCCATCGGACCGCTGATCGGGCTAGTTCTTGTTCATGCATGGTACTAAGTTCACTATAACCGATTCGTGATTTCAGAATGTGATCGGTAGCTTGAAATACTTGTTCAAGAGAACCTTGTTCTGGTGCTGGAAGAGGAAAAACTTTCTTGTGTTCTAGGCGTGAATGTCGGTCGGGAAGTCTAGTTTTACCTACATACGCTATTCTGGTGGGATTCTCGTCGTCTACCTCTTCGGTAGGAGAGTCGTCTTCTTTCTCGCTTACTTGTGCTGCTTTGCGTTTCTCGTGTAACCTTATTATTTCCTTACGAATTTTCTTGTACATACTCTCTATACTACCTAGTGTCTTGTGTCTTCCCTCGGCTATATGATCACTCCACCTTGTCAGGACTTTCATTTCGGTCGGATCTTTATCTGGATAATCTTGTTCCCTTATTAAACAATTAATTAGAAACTTTAAAAGCATGAGCTGAGTCTCAGCTTTCCTTTGAGACATGGCCTCGCCAATACTTTCTGGATCTACTCCTATACGGATGAAACGATATATTCTGTCTAGATCTTCATTCATATTCGGTAGGGTGTCCAAATACTCGGTCACCCGTCTTACACGTAATGAATATATGACCATATCATTATCACCTGGGACTGGATCATAACGGCATTCGGTAAGAGTTCGCTTGATATCTGCAACGGACTGGGGTTTGGGCGTACGCTGTAACGCACGTTCATGTAACTCGAGAAATGACGGACGTTTGTGTTGCGGCGGGGTACAAGGAGGACTTCCCCCCCCCGCGGCTCCTAAACTGGAATCGTCGACTGGTACCGTACGGGCTGGCAGAGTGACTGATGTAGCCGGTACTTGTACTGTGGGCTGGACCGGGGGTACCGTAACAGGTGCTGTAACAGGTGCCCCGGTGGCTGGAGGGACAGGAATTACATTATTTACAGGAGCTGGCGGAACTGTTTTTGCATATTCTGGGACTGTGTCGTCCAAATAGGACGAGAGAAATATATCAGCTGCGGTCGGTTTGTGACGTAGCTTGATCGGAACTAATGGCGGCGGAAAATTACATGGTGCTTCCGGGGTTGCTTTCGGCAAGCCCTCGGCAAGAAGAGGATACATACCCTTAATAAGGGCATTTCTCTGTCTGTCTGACTGTTCGGCTTTAACTCGTTCACCTATTTCGATTAATTCCTTTTCTTGGGCTCTTTCTGAGGATTCCCTACTTAATTCTGTTTTTCTGATTTCTTTTTCGGTTCTTTTATGAGATTCTTTGGGCCATAACTCGATGGCATCTTTCTGGGACTGTCTGGCTTTCTTTTTCCATAATGCTTCTTCTACTCGCATGATGCACTCGGCATCCCACGTACCTGATACGGGCCATCTATATTTCTCTTCTAGTTCCTTGGTGTACTCCACCCATAAGTCTAGATATAATATGGCACTTATGCCATGCTTATGATACATAAAATGACCTGGACTGTCCCTAGGCGGGACAGGAACTGCTTCCTCTAGCAGACCTTTTCTAGTTCTTAACTGACGTAATTTCGAGAACAAAGGCATAATTTAGGCTGGAGTCTGGACACAATACAATACACGATAAACACAGTAATAACTGAAAAACGAATCACTCATACCACGACATTGAAAACACATGGAATAACATTTATGACAACAGTTCGGACAGAATACATGAATTTTCTCGAGAACAGAACTTACTGGAACAGAAACTTACTAGAATGACTAGATGCACTGCTAAAACAGTACGAAACTTACCGGTCCCATAAAGAGACACGTCAGGACCCGCGTCCACCTAGGTGAACACTTCGTGTTGGATCTGTGTACCCAAACCCACGGACCAGAGACAAATCAATTGACCCTGTCTAGATACTACCCCAGCAACGGTACTCACCGGGCAGCAAGAACGGAAGGCCTCGGACTGGACTGGACTGCTAGGACGACGGACGGACGAACTTCGGACTTCAGTTACAGGTGGGCCTCTGGATACCTCGGACCTTGGACTCTCGGCTTGGGCTCTGGTCGGGACTCGCCGCGTTCCTCCACTGCCTCGTCTGGACGCTGGACCGCAACCTCCGTCTCCTCCGTGGGCCTGAGGGATACTTGAAGCAGAAATATCTGCACGTGCACGGTATGGTTCCGTCACGGCTGCAGAGGATCAGGGGGCCTGCGTGGCTTCTCCGGCGCGTGGGGAAAGGGCAAGTCCCTATTCGGGCGCCATTATGTGGTACCTCTTGTATTCCTAGTCCTAAGTCCCGTTCCAAGACAATTCGAGATGAGCAAATGATGCTATATGAAATGATAGATGGTATCATGAATATTGATGTTTCCTGATGGAAACGTAGGGCACAAGGAGGGAATGTGGAAAAGTAAATTTTGCCATGTTATATGTGCCTACGTGTTCCCCATCTTATATTATATGTGCATGATCGATATGCATGTATTCCCCTCTGATCGATTAAAGACGCAATTACAGTTGTGTCCATCTCTAGTATGCCAGTTTCCAGTCCTCGTGAATACAACGAATATTAGGCCTATGTAAACTTACGTTGCCACGTTTCACAGTGTGCACGTTAATTCATTGAATTGTCCCCGTTTCTAGGCCTCAAAAGGGCCCGGACTCAGATTCAGCTCCTGTCTCCTGAATCCTCTTCAAGGAGCGATACAGCCCCCACCTGCATCCCTGACCCTTAGCTTACTTCTTGTCACGCAGTACCCGGCCCGGCCTGGCTCTGCCTCCCAGTCTGCCAAGAATATGTTATGTTTCTAGTTATCAGTCCAGCCCTCCTTCTCTGCATTCCTAAACTACTGAATCGCATCAATAGTTACCGTCATGGTCTAGCCTTTATGTCTCCATGTAAGAGAAATACTGTATTAATATTCATAGAATATTCCCCACACACGCACTACATGTAGAATAATGCATGCACCAGTCTTAATGTCTGTTAGCCTTTGCCCTGATAACTTTTGGATTCTATCAACATGTACTCTAAACACCAGATACTAGATATGCCTGGGTACATGTCGCTCTGACACTCCAGACTTTAGTCTCCTCTTCTAGCACAGAAGTCATAGCCCCCAGTTTTCCCTGGTAACACGTCATTGCCCATTTGCGCGCACCACTAGGTTAGAGGTCCCAGCTGCTCAGGTAGCCCCCTCCATGTTTCCGCCCCTTTTATGACATATTCTGTTACGTTTACATCACATGTCTATGTATACGCCCTGTACACGCCTTCTTGTTACCTCATTTTACCCTTATCTTTCGCGACTGCTACGAACCACGCCTACTGCTACGCCTACTGTATTGAATGTAATGTATTTGTTTAAGTATATATACTGTATTAGCATATTAAAAGTTAGCCTATTCCTGCCCCCGGCAGCTGCCATCCTATTCCCGTACAGGCTGTCCTGTTCCTGTCCTTTATGCCTGATTAAAGCCTGTAAACTCCAGCTACCTCGAATCTTGACTCTTATTTATTGAGCTACCTGTTTATTGATTATTCTGAAAAATAGATCCGGTAATAATTTATTTATTTACCACATAATGGCGCCCGAATAGGGACTTGCCCTTTCCCTACGCGCCGGAGAAGCCACGCAGGCCCCCTGATCCTCTGCAGCCGTGACGGAACCATACCGTGCACGTGCAGATATTTCTGCTTCAAGTATCCCTCAGGCCCACGGAGGAGACGGAGGTTGCGGTCCAGCGTCCAGACGAGGCGGTGGAGGAACGCGGCGAGTCCCGACCAGAGCCCAAGCCGAGAGTCCAAGGTCCGAGGTATCCAGAGGCCCACCTGTAACTGAAGTCCGAAGTTCGTCCGTCCGTCGTCCTAGCAGTCCAGTCCAGTCCGAGGCCTTCCGTTCTTGCTGCCCGGTGAGTACCGTTGCTGGGGTAGTATCTAGACAGGGTCAATTGATTTGTCTCTGGTCCGTGGGTTTGGGTACACAGATCCAACACGAAGTGTTCACCTAGGTGGACGCGGGTCCTGACGTGTCTCTTTATGGGACCGGTAAGTTTCGTACTGTTTTAGCAGTGCATCTAGTCATTCTATTAAGTTTCTGTTCCAGTAAGTTCTGTTCTCGAGAAAATTCATGTATTCTGTCCGAACTGTTGTTATAAATGTTATTCCACGTGTTTTCAATGTCGTGGTATGAGTGATTCGTTTTTCAGTTATTACTGTGTTTATCGTGTATTGTATTGTGTCCAGACTCCAGCCTAAATTATGCCTTTGTTCTCGAAATTACGTCAGTTAAGAACTAGAAAAGGTCTGCTAGAGGAAGCAGTTCCTGTCCCGCCTAGGGACAGTCCAGGTCATTTTATGTATCATAAGCATGGCATAAGTGCCATATTATATCTAGACTTATGGGTGGAGTACACCAAGGAACTAGAAGAGAAATATAGATGGCCCGTATCAGGTACGTGGGATGCCGAGTGCATCATGCGAGTAGAAGAAGCATTATGGAAAAAGAAAGCCAGACAGTCCCAGAAAGATGCCATCGAGTTATGGCGCAAAGAATCTCATAAAAGAACCGAAAAAGAAATCAGAAAAACAGAATTAAGTAGGGAATCCTGAGAAAGAGCCCAAGAAAAGGAATTAATGGAAATAGGTGAACGAGTTAAAGCCGAACAGTCAGACAGACAGAGAAATGCCCTTATTAAGGGTATGTATCCTCTTCTTGCCGAGGGCTTGCCGAAAGCAACCCCGGAAGCACCATGTAATTTTCCGCCGCCATTAGTTCCGATCAAGCTACGTCACAAACCGACCGCAGCTGATATATTTCTCTCGTCCTATTTGGACGACACAGTCCAAGAATATGCAAAAACAGTTCCGCCAGCTCCTGTAAATAATGTAATTCCTGTCCCTCCAGCCACCGGGGCACCTGTTACAGCACCTGTTACGGTACCCCCGGTCCAGCCCACAGTACAAGTACCGGCTACATCAGTCACTCTGCCAGCCCGTACGGTACCAGTCGACGATTCCAGTTTAGGAGCCGCGGGGGGGGGGAAGTCCTCCTTGTACCCCGCCGCAACACAAACGTCCGTCATTTCTCGAGTTACATGAACGTGCGTTACAACGTACGCCCAAACCCCAGTCCGTTGCAGATATCAAGCGAACTCTTACCGAATGCCGTTATGATCCAGTCCCAGGTGATAATGATATGGTCATATATTCATTACGTGTAAGACGGGTGACCGAGTATTTGGACACCCTACCGAATATGAAAGAAGATCTAGACAGAATATATCGTTTCATCCGTATAGGAGTAGATCCAGAAAGTATTGGCGAGGCCATGTCTCAAAGGAAAGCTGAGACTCAGCTCATGCTTTTAAAGTTTCTAATTAATTGTTTAAGCAGGGAACAAGATTATCCAGATAAAGATCCGACCGAAATGAAAGTCCTGACAAGGTGGAGTGATCATATAGCCGAGGGAAGACACAAGACACTAGGTAGTATAGAGAGTATGTACAAGAAAATTCGTAAGGAAATAATAAGGTTACACGAGAAACGCAAAGCAGCACAAGTAAGCGAGAAAGAAGACGACTCTCCTACCGAAGAGGTAGACGACGAGAATCCCACCAGAATAGCGTATGTAGGTAAAACTAGACTTCCCGACCGACATTCACGCCTAGAACACAAGAAAGTTTTTCCTCTTCCAGCACCAGAACAAGGTTCTCTTGAACAAGTATTTCAAGCTACCGATCACATTCTGAAATCACGAATCGGTTATAGTGAACTTAGTACCATGCATGAACAAGAACTAGCCCGATCAGCGGTCCGATGGGCTACTGATTCTACCACTTTTCCTGACGAAATAGTGGCACAAATGTTTCTGAAACTGCCCCCAGCCGAGCAGCGACTGGTGGGTATGTATATGATCCAGCACCTCATTACACTGTATGAGGGTCAACATTCTGATCCAGGTCCGTTACATGATGTCCTGAACGAGTTACTCCAGTATAGATGGAGAGGTTTAGGTACCGATTTAATTAGTATCATTCTAGAACAGCGCCACAAATATAGAACGTTTCTGAATCCGCATTTTGTTCATGTCTCACCCCCAGAAAGTAAATCATTTTACATAGATAGACAGCATCCGTTACGAGAAGTACATCCAGTTAGGACAGCGGGTGGTGAAATGCAACGAGTATTTGTTTACACCCCTATCACAAAGATGGAACTCTTAGAGATGAAGAAGTTAATTCCCTGTCACGACAAAGATCCAGCAGGGTTCCATCGAGAATTAAAAGACATGCTCCGTATGGGAGAATACACATATCCAGATATCATTAAAATGTTAAAGGTCCTGTTGCCCGCAGGGGTATATGAAAAACTCAAGGAAAAAGAATGGGAGGTGGGAGAGAAAAAGATTGATTGGACAGCTCTAGAAACTGAAGATAATATACGAGTACCAGGTACCGGTCTTGGGGACAAATGTAAAGAATTGCCCGAGTTATTGATACAGGTTTTGCCAAGGTTACTAGCCACGAAAAAGGAAGATTGGGATGCAATCTCAGCATGTAAACAGAAACAGGATGAAGACACTAGTGATTTTTATTCTAGATTTGAAAAATGTTTTATTATTAACAGTGGTTTGAAGACAAGTAGCGAGTCGTACCCTCATCTTTTTGTTACTAAACTAGTCGAGAATTCAAGTCCACAAGTTAAAAATCGAGTATTGAAAGTCGAAAGTACCTGGCAAGCTAATACCCCGTCACAAATGCTCCAGATGCTCCAGTATCACCAGAACAGAATCAGGGAAGAGCAAGAACACGAAAGGAGACGTATGAAAGACACGAAAATGAAAGTATTAGTTGCACAATCTGTTCCACAAGACAGTCAGAAGAGGGGTCCGAATCAAGCCAGTCATCCTGCAGCTCCCGTTAAAGGGACTTGCAATTATTGTAAACAGCCAGGTCATTTTATAAACGAGTGTGCAGTTCTGAAACACAACATAGCAACTGGTAAGACTAAAGAAAGACCACGTCCGCCTAGACAAGAACAAGTCTCACAGACTTCTCAGTCACCCCAGAATGCACAACAGACAGTTCCAGCACCGCAGCCTATCGCTGCAACACAGCATGTTACACAGCAGATGTACCAGTATGCCCAGACTGAGTATCCAGATTATCAGCCGTATTCATGAAACAGCCTAGAGAGGGAGGTAGGCTTGCCTCTCATCGAGATACCTGTAGATCAAGAGGGTCCCTATGTACACAGTCAAGTATTAGGGAAAGACAGAAAGTTTCTGATTGATACAGGGGCAAGTAGGACTACTATCAGTCATGACGAGGTTCCAGGGGCTCCGCTCTCAGGCTCTAGAAATGTTTCCCTTGGATTTTCAGGAAAGCCTATTGTTAATGAAATTTCAAAACCAGTTTCCCTAGAAGTCGGTCCATTGTCCCAAACTACTGATTTGTTACTTACGAAATCATGTCCAGAAAATTTGTTAGGTATTAAAACATTAAAGGAATTAGGTGCAGTAATTTGCTGTTCCCCAGAAGGAGTCCGATTGTTCTTACGTGACTTTAAAGGTCACTATGTATTGCGTGATTTTGATCCAAGACTATTGAATGTACCGCAGCATTTATGGGCGCAAGGTCCAACTGATGTAGGATGTATGCACATCACACCCCATCGTGTGACTCTCAAACAAGGTATAGTTTTGCCACGAATGAGACAGTACAGATTGCCACCTGAGGCTGTAGCAGCCTTATCCAAAATTATTGACGAGCTTATTGCTCAAGGAGTGGTTGTAGAAACTGACTCCAATGTATGTAATTCTCCTATCATTCCAGTCTTGAAACGTACTGATCCAAATGCACCTCCAGTATATCGATTAGTGATTGACCTTCGAGAACTTAATAAATGTATCATACCCCAGTATCCAGTAGTCCCAGATATTTCTTCCCTATTGACAGCCATTGATTCTGAAGCTACATTTTTTACTGTTATCGACCTCAAGAATGCATTTTTCAGTGTCCCCATTCATCCAGACAGCCAGTACCTTTTTGGTTTTTGTTTAAATGGAAGGAGCTATAAATTCACACGAGCTCCTCAAGGTTTCACAGAAAGTCCTAGTATTTACAGTCAAGCACTCAAGAGACAACTAGACAATATTCACATGCCAACTGACACTGCCCTGCTCCAGTATGTCGATGATCTACTGATCACAGCCCGTTCCGAACGTGACTGCGAGCGTGCGTCACTTACAGTCCTGTATTTTCTGGCCGAGCAGGGGCACAAGGTGTCCCCTTCCAAATTACAATTCTGTGTCCAGCAAGTGATCTACTTAGGCCACTTACTGTCCAAGTGGGGTAGGCAGTTGACACCAGACCGTATCCAGTTGATAGCGAGTCTTCCACAGCCCAAGACACAGAAGGAGGTACGAGCTTTTATTGGCCTCACTTCCTATTGCAGACAATGGATTCCTCAGTATGCATTTCTAGTCAAGCCACTGATACAGTTAACAACACAGGAGGCAGCCGTATCGACTGTCCTCCCTTGGAACAGGAACATACACTTGTTTCCAATGAATTAAAGAAAGCCTTATGCCAAGCACCTGTTCTAGCTACACCGAACTACAGTAAGCCTTTTTACACTTTTTGTCACGGAACGTGATGGTACTGCATTATCTGTTCTCACACAAGATCAAGCAGGACAGTACAAGCCCTGTGCTTATTTTTCGAGCACATTAGTTCCAGTAGCCCAGGCTCTGCCTGCGTGCCTCAAGTCAGTTGCAGCCACAGCTCTAGCTATCAGACAAAGTGATTCCATAGTATTAGGACACTCCCTGACAGTACAAGTTCCACACTCCGTGGAAGTTCTTTTAAACCGAACACAGACTCAGCACTTGACAATTGCACGTTTAACAGGTTATGAACTGACACTGTTCCAGCCACACATAGAAATCAGACGCTGCAACATTCTAAATCCTGCTACACTGTTACCGTCAGTTACTTCAAATCCTGCCACACATGACTGTGTGGAAGTTGTTAACACTATGACTAAGCCAAGACAAGACCTGACAGACATTGCATTACCTAATCCCGACCTGACACTTTACGTGGATGGTTCATGTATGAGAACAAGTACAGGAGAACTAGTAGCCGCGTATCCAGTGACTACTGAAACCGAAGTTATTGAAACACACCGTATTGACACCCTGTCTGCTCAAGCAGCAGAGCTAATTGCTCTGACCCAAGCTTGCATACGTGCTAAGAACCTGAAAGTAAACATATACACAGATTCACGTTACGCATTCGGAGTTGTACACGACTTCGGAGTGCTCTGGCAGGAGAGAGGTTTCATGACTTCTCATGGAACCAAGATTCAGCATGGTCTCCTCATTCAAGCTCTGTTAGATGCAATACATTTACCGACAGCTATTGCTATCATGAAGTGCAAAGCACATACGAAAGTTACTGACATCATTTCCCAAGGTAACGATCTAGCAGATCGAACAGCCAAGCTTACAGCTCAGACTCCAGACATTCCAGTTAACACGACACAGACACTCATTCCAGAACAGACTACTTGTATGACAGTTAAGGACCCTACACAAGATGTCATAGACATACAGTTACATGCTACTCCCGAAGAAATCAAGAAATGGTCTGAACAAGGAGGGGTCCAGACAGATCAGGGATGGTTGACGAAGGGAAAAGCCACATGGTTTCTCCCCGACTCTATGGTTCAAGTCATTATTAATACCGCACATAGTCCAGCACATCTAGGAGAAAAAGCTATGTTAGACAGTATTCAGAACCTTTGGTTCAACAAGCACTTACGAGCTGCAGCCAAGCAGAAAGTCCGTACCTGTATGATATGTTGCCAGTTCAATCCAGGTAAAAGTGTCCCGGTGGAACAAGGTGGATTCCAACCTCCTGACCACCCTTTTGAAGTCCTCCAGATGGATTATATTCAGATGGAGCGATGTCGAGGTTTCAAGTATGTCCTCGTAGTTGTATGCGCTTTGTCCAGGTGGACAGAAGCATATCCAGTTCCAGATTACACAGCCGCGACCACTGCCAGGCAGTTGGTTCGTGAATTCTTTCCCCGCTATGGACTCCCTAGGGTCGTGTATTCTGATAACGGCCAGCCATTCTCATCTGAGCTCATGAAACATGTTTCCCTTCTGTTAGGGTACCAGTGGAAGTTCCATTGTGTGCGCCATCCTGAAGCAGCCGGTCTCGTAGAGAGACATAATCAGACCCTGAAAATCCGTATTGCCAAAGTATGCAAAGAGAAAGGTGTAGACTGGCTAGTTGCCCTGCCAGTTGCCCTATTTTATATGCGGATGGTTGCACATTCCAGATCAGGTCTGTCCCCGTATGAGGTTGTATTCGGCCGCCCCCCAAACATGTGGGGTACACCTAGACCCCGCAGTATTACAGATGTTTCCAGTAATATACTGACAGATTACCTAGCTTCCTTGATGTCTGCCCTACACTCTTGTCGTTCACAGGTTGCCGCCGCATTTCCAGACAACACCGAGGTGAAACCGCATGAAGTCATTCCAGGCAATCTGGTGTTGGTCAGGAACTTTAATCGTTCAAGTCCACTGGAGCCTCGTTGGAAGGAGCCACGCCTAGTTCTGTTAACAACGAGGACTGCAGTCAAGTTAGAAGGCAGGAAGGGATGGATTCACCTGTCCCACGTCAAAAAATTCCATGGACTTCGTGAAAAATCTTTTGCTAAGGACTGTTCCATTACTAAAAACTGCCTAAAAGCAGACTCTGAACTTGATTCCGAACTTAAAGTTCCTCTGTTAGAGAAAACTCCGCAACAGGAGTATAAAGAGAAACTCCGGTCTAGTAAAATAAGTCAGCCAGTTTAATTGTCTAAGTCCCTCTCGGGTGAAACGGTTAGACAGGTTTCTGACATGTATGAGATAGACCCCCATAGTGAGAGAGTTAGTCAAAACTCTATACGATGTATCGTTTTTCTAAGTTTTATATTGTTTTTAAGTCTTATGGTTACCTGCACAAGTTATGCATTACATTTATGTTTTCCAGTTTCTCATGTAAATAAGTTTTCTAATGCTACAGTAGAGCACACATTTAGTGATCTGCCTCCTCACGAGCTATCCTATCGTCTTGCTATGCGCAATAACACATTTATCAGAATGTTACACTATTCGCACCAGACCAGCAATGCCACTAATTGTTGGGTGTGTGGTCGACTCCCCCCTTTCCAGACACCGAAGGGAGTTCTGCCACTCTTTCCTTATCCGTTTTCACATAATGGTTTGTGTGGAGCATGGTCCACATTAACGTCATCCTCTAATGATATGTCTCTTCTGAACAGAACATGTTTTCCAGACAAGCAAGGTCTCCCCCATAGAACAGGGTTAGATCTAGAAAATGAAGTATATGATTTAGGTAATTATTCTTCGAATTTTATGGTCCTGAATGTTCAGTCTGATACTGCTCCAGATTTGCCTGCTATTTCAGTACTACCAGTCAAAGGCGAATTATGTGTCAGAAAGAATGGTTCCGCACATGTAGGACATAGTGATTGTACTACTATTGTCGAGTATAGTGACAGTGGGAAATCTATTTTCAAAGCCTCACGTCATTCTTATTTTGTTTGTGGTCAGACCGCATATGTTCGTCTACCCCTCGATTGGGATGGAACATGTTACATTGCCTTCCTACTGCCACCAGTTTTTCTAGCCCCATCTGATTATCACAGAAACACACATCTAGTACACGTCAGACATAGAAGGGAGATCGAGTCCCCAATTGTCGATCAAACTGAAACTACTCTAGAACAGTATCAAGACTTTAATAAAGGTTTCTTCTTCTTTATAGGCCCTGTCCAGAATAGTAAGTTAATACGTAGGTTAACCAGAACCCTTGAAGCAGTAGTGAATGAGACTACTTCTGCTCTAGGTAACTTAACCGAAGAGCAATCTGCTATGAGATTTGTCGTGCTCCAAAATCGTCTCGTTCTTGACGTCATACTGGCCGATAGAGGAGGAGCATGTAGAGTCATCGGATCTAGTTGTTGCATTTTCATTCCTAATAACGCGCCGTCTGTTTATTCAGCTATAACCAGACTTCATAAAATTGCCCATCAGTTACACCAGAATCCAGGCACCTGGACATGGTCCGGTTGGCTCTGGAGTATTATATCTGCCTGGGGATGGAAAGTATTGTCATTCCTAGGTATTGCAGTAATGATCATATTCAGTTGCTGCCTCTGTATACAATGTGGCCCTGCGATTTGCGGCATTTGTGCTACCTCTTGTATTCCTAGTCCTAAGTCCCGTTCCAAGACAATTCGAGACGAGCAAATGATGCTATATGAAATGATAGATGGTATCATGAATATTGATGTTTCCTGATGGAAACGTAGGGCACAAGGAGGGAATGTGGAAAAGTAAATTTTGCCATGTTATATGTGCCTACGTGTTCCCCATCTTATATTATATGTGCATGATCGATATGCATGTATTCCCCTCTGATGGATTAAAGACGCAATTACAGTTGTGTCCATCTCTAGTATGCCAGTTTCCAGTCCTCGTGACTACAACGAATATTAGGCCTATGTAAACCTACGTTGCCACGTTTCACAGTGTGCACGTTAATTCATTGAATTGTCCCCGTTTCTAGGCCTCAAAAGGGCCCGGACTCAGATTCAGCTCCTGTCTCCTGAATCCTCTTCAAGGAGCGATACAGCCCCCACCTGCATCCCTGACCCTTAGCTTACTTCTTGTCACGCAGTACCCGGCCCGGCCTGGCTCTGCCTCCCAGTCTGCCAAGAATATGTTATGTTTCTAGTTATCAGTCCAGCCCTCCTTCTCTGCATTCCTAAACTACTGAATCGCATCAATAGTTTCCGTCATGGTCTAGCCTTTATGTCTCCATGTAAGAGAAATACTGTATTAATATTCATAGAATATTCCCCGCACACGCACTACATGTAGAATAATGCATGCACCAGTCTTAATGTCTGTTAGCCTTTGCCCTGATAACTTTTGGATTCTATCAACATGTACTCTAAACACCAGATACTAGATATGCCTGGGTACATGTCGCTCTGACACTCCAGACTTTAGTCTCCTCTTCTAGCACAGAAGTCATAGCCCCCAGTATTCCCTGGTAACACGTCATTGCCCATTTGCGCGCACCACTAGGTTAGAGGTCCCAGCTGCTCAGGTAGCCCCCTCCATGTTTCCGCCCCTTTTATGACATATTCTGTTACGTTTGCATCACATGTCTATGTATACGCCCTGTACACGCCTTCTTGTTACCTCATTTTACCCTTATCTTTCGCGACTGCTACGAACCACGCCTACTGCTACGCCTACTGTATTGAATGTAATGTATTTGTTTAAGTATATATACTGTATTCGCATATTAAAAGTTAGCCTATTCCTGCCCCCGGCAGCTGCCATCCTATTCCCGTACAGGCTGTCCTGTTCCTGTCCTTTATGCCTGATTAAAGCCTGTAAACTCCAGCTACCTCGAATCTTGACTCTTATTTATTGAGCTACCTGTTTATTGATTATTCTGAAAAATAGATCCGGTAATAATTTATTTATTTACCACAATACGGCAACTAACAGCACTTCCAATAGGACACCCAATGCCTCTTATCCACCTAAACAAAGTAGCTGGTGAAGAACTGCAGATCATTGACGAAGGAGGGGGAAAACACATAAGGGTAGTGTTGCAAAACATACAGGAAGCAATGCAGTGAAATCATCTTGAAGAGTCTGCTCTGGCCTGCCAAGGAGAGCGGCAAGGAAACGTACTCACAAAACTCCATCCTGTTCTGGGCAAGGAGCGGTGCAATATTATGGTCCCAACTACTCGAGGGGTATGGGCACTCTTCATGCCTAAGTATCTGAAGTGGTCATCAGCAACACACAGACCCATGCTTTCCGCTAACCCAGTGATGTGGTCCTTAACCAGTATCAGTAATGACTTGCCCCAAACCACCCACAAGCCTGATGCAGTTCAGTTGATCCTGAGAAGATTTTATACCACGGGAAGCGTAGCTTTCAGGCGTCAGATGTACGAAATCATGTTGTCTGCGTAGAGTGAAACTCTCTCCTTGTGCCCACCTTTCAGGCATCCACATGGAGTAGCTCCGTGAGGGGCACCAGCACTAGAGCAAACAATAGGGGCAGAACTGGGCAGCCCTGTCATGTCCCATGTTCTATGGGAAAGGGTTTGGACAGGATTCCTTTCACTTTGAACTGAACCCACAAGCCTGTATACAGGATGGGAAGGAGGCGGAGGAAGCGGGGTCCAAAGCCCCTTCTGCTGAAGATCACCTTCATAAATGGCGAGTGAACTGTATCATAAGCATGCTCTATGAAAACCAGGAGGAGGGCACTGTCTTCCTCTAGCTCGTTCGCACGTGTGAGTGCTGCCTTGTGCCCTTCTCTGGCATGAACCCTTTTTGGTCCTTGTGGATCAGAGAATTTATTACCTGGGCAAAGTGTGTAGCAAGGACTTTGGCAAGGATTTTTACTTCAGTGTTGATGAGTGGAATGGTATGGCAGGAAGCACAGGAGTCTGGGGATTTGCTCGGTTTATCAATAAACTTGATCGTCATCCTTCTAAAATCATAGGGCAGAATCTGCCACACAAGGGCATACTCGTACATGGCTCTGAGGTGGGGAACCTGTGGCGAGGAGAATTTTTTAAAGAACTTGACCAGGAAAGCATTGGGACCTGAGGGCATGGCAGGAATGGGAGCATGGATCTCGTATTCAGAGGTACTTAGGTCAAGGTCCCCTTGTTTCCTCAGGGATAACTCCTGCACAATGAGGTCTTGAACCCGGTTTCTCCACCTGATCACCCAGTTTATAGAGTCTGCCCTAGGAATGGAATCGACCCATTCGAGCGGTGTCAAAGAGCTTTTGCCTGATGGTGACTGACCAGCTCTAGTTGCATCAGCACCGAGTCCGTGGGGCCAGCACCGTAGGCAGCCTCTAAATCATTCACAGATCCCGCAAAGCCACCTAATTTCAACATCAATGTCTCAAGATGCCCCTCTAAAGAAGGACAATGCAGTGCCTCTCACAACTGCCCTGGAGGTCTCCAATAGCATGGACTTGGAGGAAGCAACTTCTTTGTTAAAATCAAAATATTTTAAGATGTTGGTCAATATCTGGTTCTCAGATGAGCCATCCAGCAGCCACCAGAGGTTTAAATGGCCAAGTCCCTTCTCCCTGGACCTGGGCAGCTGATAGTGATTTCTACATAGGAGTGGTCTGAGAGCACCCGGGGCAGTGACCGAGAAAGTGGAGATTAATGTGCCACCTGTAGAAAGGACAAAGAAGTAGTCCAACCTGGACAAGGTACCGTGTTGAGAGGGATGTACGACATTACAACACGTACTTTTACAACACGTGCTGTTACTGCGCAACTTTTACAACGCAAGTCGTTACAACGACTTGCGTTGGGGGGCGCTGGATAGTAAATATTTTAATTTACTATTCCAACTCCAGTCCCTGTGGATAGTAGGGAAGGAGTTGGATAGTAAATTAAACTATTTACTATCCTGGAGTGCCCCCCAGCGCAAGTCGTTGTAACGAGTTGCGTTGTAAATGTTGCGTGGTAACAGTACCGCATTGTAAAACCTTTGTTGTAAAGGTTGTTCCCCGTTGAGAGGGGGTGAGGGAAGGTGAACTGCTGTTGGTCTTGGTGGCACCTACGCGACACTTACACCAATCCCATTGCATCTATCCAGCTGCCTTCAGACATTTCCGACTCATATTTCGTCAAGTGCAGGGTTGGTTTACGTGAGACTCGTCTCCAGGGGAGCCCACCTCAACTGCACAGCCACAAGATAGGGGAGTGCACTCCTCAACCCATGCCATGGCCTTCTCCGGGGTCTCAAAGAAGTGAGAGGTGTTATTGAAGAGAACTTTAAGTTTCCCAGGAAATAAAAGTATAAAGCGGATGCTCATTGCGTGCAATTTCTGCTTCATGGGGGTCAACATTCTGCGCTGCACTAGATTAGTATAGTCCAGGAAAATCAATATTTTGAAGGAGGTGTGGAGCATCTCCAGGGTCACATGGGTTGAGCGGAGGAATATGTCTCTACCGTTCAGTATATGGGCAATCATAGTTCAGGACGATGTACCTGGGGGCAGATGAGGTCCTAGCGCCCAATGTGCCCATTTTGATCAGTTAATGGGGGGTCAAAGCTGTGTCTTTGAACATCTCCCTGATCGAGTTCATGTGTCAACACCATCTGCGCCATTAGGGAAACCCACAAAGAGAAGATTATTGCTTCATGATATCCCTTCAGCATCTTTGACTGAGCTCCATAGCCCCAGGTTGGTGTATTTCAGCTTGCGCACCGTGGCGTTCAAGTGTTTAACTGAAGTCTCCAGTGTAGTCAGCCAAGATTCTGACTCTGCGATGTGCTCGACTGTTACTTGGAGGTCTTGGGAGAGGAGAGTGACCACTGATCCCATTACCTATCTAAGCCTCGAGGGATTTCTTAGAATTCGCAGTCACCAGGAGAATGGCATCTGTCTATGCTGGGGGACGACCGATCTCCCCGGGAGCCTCCACTGTCCCTCTGTCCAGCGGGGTAGCAGTGGGCAGCACAGGCCTTGTGAACTTGCATGCCTTCTTCTACTTGGTGGCTATGGCTACTGCTTGCTCCGTACCCCCTGTCCGGGCAAATATTGAGTTGTGAGAAACTGGGGGAGAAGGGAGCAAGTAGGAGATACACCTTGCGGATCCGGAAAATTGGTGACACAAACCGTCCATCATGCAGCATTGTATAGTCCACGGGGAGCAGGGAAAGGGCCTGAGTCAGGAAGCCAACAACTGTCATGCCCCAATTCAGGCCCAGGCCAGGCCAGGCAGGACACAAACACAACAGGTGCCTCACTTCTGGGAGATCAACCTTTACTGCAGACCCCTCCAGGTCCTCTGTAGAACCCTGATTCCACAGGCGTCCACTGCTGCACATGCCCCCCAGACGTCACCTGCTGCAGGGCTGTGAGGTTCGATGTTTCGAAGGTCCCGGTAAAGATAGGGAAGGTGCCTCCTCCACAGCGGCTGTGTCCTTTCTGGTCTCTGCCAACTGGCCACCCCCCTCCCCAAACCAGAAACATGAATATTTTGCCTAGGGCTGTCTGCAACCCTCTAGACACTTCAGCCACCCGCTCACCATGACGCAGGCCCTTAGGGCACCGAGGGCCGGTAGGACCGAGTGCCCCATCCTCTCTTCACTCCAAACAGACCACAGCCAGCACAGGCCCACCACCACCAGGTGACAGTCAATCTCCGCCAACTGGTCCTCCATAGCAGAGTTCCTTTACAGAGTCCAGTGGGCTCCCCAGGAACCACAGGTCGTAAGGGAAAAAAGAAGAAGGACCAGGTATATGGATGTTTTAGGATTTTGTTCGGAGGATCCACTGGAGTTCTGGCAGACAACCTCCACGACCTTGCCCATCCATGCCGCGGCCCATTTCTGAGATGTTAAAGCTGATTCTCATCCAAACACAGTAAATTCATCAACCAACTGCTTCAGCATTCATCGCAACACCCATTGCCCACCCATTTCACACTACGGGCCATATGTATCAACATTCCCTTTTGCGATTCTTAAATAGCGATTTTTAAGGAATCGCTATTTAGAATTTGCGCTATTTAGAAATCGCAAAATGGTATGTATGTAGAAATCAGCTTCTTTTTAGCGATTTCTTAAAATTCCTTAATTGTGATTAGCAAATTGCTAATCGCAATAAAGGAATAATTTCCCATTCATTTCTATGGGCCAGGAGGCCCAATGGAATGAAGGGGAAATGTGCGATTAGCAATTAGCTAATCGCAAATTGAGAATATTTTCAAGGGTGCAGGGGTGTCCAAAGGACACCCTGCTACACCCCTGAAAATGACATGTGTGCGCATATGGCGCACATACATGCCATAAGGGCATGTATGAGCGTCACATGGCACCTTTTGTTTTAAAAAAAAAATGCTTTTTTAAAGGAATTCGCAACTTACCACCAACTTGAAGTTGGTGGTAATTTGTGATTCCTTAGGGACAATTAACAATATTTTTTGGCATCATACATTGCATTTAAGGAATCGCAAATTTTGCGATTCCTTAAATGCAATCGCAAAATAAGGAATCGCAAATTGTGCGATTCCTTATTTTGAACCACATTTGCTTAATACATACCATATTGAGAATTCGCATTCGCAAAGGCCGAAATTCTGCGAATTTCGGCCTTTGCGAATGCGAATTTCAATGATACATATGGCCCTACGTATATTGTGAAAGGGTGCCTTTTTTACAAGGCAGCGTTAAGCACCATTAAGTGGCTTAACGCTGCCTTTTAAATACGGCAAAGCCCCTATCACCACAGGAACATCCATAAAAGTTATGTTCCGGTGGTGTGGGGGCTTGTAAATATGCACCCAAGTCTCCAGTTCTTTATTTATCCCAACTGTGAAGAGGATTATAAAGTGAGAATCAGTGACATGGAGTATTCACAGGGGTGTAGCTACAGGGGAGTGTTTGGAGTGTGACACCCCCAAAATGTATGCATTCGTGGCTGGGCGGTTGGGTCTGTTGGTCCTGAGTCAAGCCTGGTACGATTGTGTTGGTTGTTCTCATTGTACACCACAAATAAGACAAGACTGTGACTTTTGAAGTGGAACAGGAAAGAGAGACAGAGAGAGACGGAGTGGCTGAGTTTCGAAATGTGAATCCAAACAACCTGGAATCAATACAATCTTCACTGCTTCTCCAAATTATGTAATCCTTGGCAAATGATTTATTTCACAGAACCTCGTTTCTTTTATCTCCAAATATGAAAGCCTTTTTAAATACTTGAGTTCCGAATATGTGCTGTACAAGCACCTGTTACAGTTTGATTAAATAGAGTGAATATGCCGGCTGAAAATGGCATTGTCATTGAGGCTAGCTAATAATGATTCTAAGTTAGGGTTTGCAAACTATCACCTTTAATAAATATCTGTCTATGCAGTGATATAATCTAATGTACTAAGGTGATACGCTTTCCGCATGTTAAAGAAATACACTTTTTTGAATTTTGAAGAGACTGTATCACATTTTTATATTATGTTTGGTGCATGATATACATGCTAAACATGTTCAAAGCTTGGCTCACTCAAGGACTCTTAGAACAAGTCAGATATCTAGCTCTGGTCTAGCTCAGGTCCCCATAATAATTTGGCGGTGTGCCTATCTTTATTTGCAAGTCATGCTTAACCCCTTCGGTGCTCATGACGGCTCCCGGCCGTCATGAGTCACGGTGGGTGTGTGCTGATGACGGCCGGGAGCCGTCATGACCACGCCCGCGATCGGAATGTCCAGCACCGGCGCGGAATTCCAGCCGCAGCCAAGGTGTTAATACATGGGACCGTGAGTCACTTGATAAAATTATTTGTAAAATGTGATTACTGAAAATGTGAAGCTGTGTCCAAACACACCAATTTGTCAACTCTGTCATCAAGGTTTCACGCAGGAGACAATAAACGGTGCGTTCAGTGAAAATACATTTAAAATAAGGTAACCCACGGAAGGGACTCCAGACTGATATGTTGTATGTGCCTGAGGTCATGAAGTTTTATGGAGAACTACCAGGCTCAGGTGAAACAAGCAGGGATGTGGCTTTGGGACTTTGAAAGGGGAGGAGGGGAAGATTTGGGGGATGTGACACACTTCAAATATTTTTTGGGCTTGGTAATTGAATCTGAATTCCTTGAGTCAGGTTTGCTATGTCCATTTTTTTTGTTTGTCGTTGTCATCTCACTAATCGCTTTTAACTGAGCGGGATCTAAGATCTGTAGTGAATGATTTATCAAAATAAATAGTCAATCTTTCCCTATGGAAGTACTCCTGGAATGTGATGAGGGAATTGCTTGAAATGTTCTAACTATTGGCAATTGCTCACCATTAGATTCTATCCAATAGTTTGTTATCCACTGTGCCACTCTAGACAGAGACTGACCAAATGCAAATCCGCACTGACCATGTTCCCCCTGTAAACAGTCCATTCAGAACCTTGGTTATGAAATTTGAGATTCACATGCATCGAGTCTCACTTACAAAGCTATCCATCTTGTATTCTTCTGCTTAATGAACCAACTGTAAGGCTTTGACTTTCCTCCTTTGTGTGACTGGGATCCAATAGAGTTTCACCATACTTTCAGCCAATAATTCATTTTTTTTAAGATTAAAAATGAATTTAGCCACATCAATGTAGGCTAATTGTGAATTCTTTAAAGAATCGGCCTGCAATCCTACATAAATGGCATTACAATAGTTTTCACTTGATGAAACAAAGGCATCTGAAATTGGCACCTTTTGTGAGTAGTCAAATAAATAAAAGATTCTCCTCCAAATAGATAACTATAAGAAACAGTTCTTCACTCCGACTTTATTTGTTTGTCTAATGACAGCTCAGAGTCAATTGTCACCCCAAAATCTTTCACTCTCAGATGCACGTTTGCCAAATATTGTACAAGGCTAAAAATTAAAGTCCCAAATATGTGACTGTCCATAGGATGTAAGAATCTCTGTAATATCCTTGTTCAAGTTTTGGGGGGGTTTCTAGCACAAACTCAACCCAAATGTATTGGAGCGCTTTACAGGAGCAGCAGTTCCATTACAGATGAGCACATTTATTTTTAGGCACTGGGAGATTAAGGGCCATATGTATCAACATTCCTTTTTGCGATTCCAAAATAGCGATTTTTAAGGAATCGCTATTTAGGAATCGCAAAATGGTATGTATGTAGAAATCAGCTTCTTTTTAGCGATTTCTTAAAATTCCTTAATTGCGATTAACAAATTGATTAAGGAATAATTTCCCATTCATTTCCATAGGCCAGGAGGCCCATAGGAACGAAGGGGAAATGTGCGATTAGCAATTAGCTAATCGCAAATTGAGAATATTTTCAAGGGTACAGGGGTGTCAAAAGGACACCCTGCTGCCCCCCGCTGAAAATGACATGTGTGCGCATATGGCGCACATACATGCCCTAAGGGCATGTATGAGCGTCACATGGCACCTTTTGTTTTTAAATAAAATGCTTTTTAAAAGGAATTCGCAACTTACCACCAACTTGAAGTTGGTGGTAATTTGCGATTCCTTAGGGACAATTAGCAATATTATTTTGCATCATACATTGCATTTAAGGAATCGCAAATTTTGCGATTCCTTACATGCAATCGCAAAATAAGGAATAGCAAATTGTGCGATTCCTTATTTTGAACCACATTTGTTTGATGCATACCATATTGAGAATTCGCATTCGCAAAGGCCGTAATTCTGCGAATTTCTGCCTTTGCAAATGCAAATTTCAATGATACATATGGCCCTATGATTTACCCAGAATCACAGGATGCTAGAGCCTCCTGGCAAGATTCAAACCTGGTTCCTCAGCTTCAAAATCGGCCGCTCTAGCCCTGAAGTTTAGTCTATTCAGGTCCATCTAGTTTTGCACCTTAATCTTACACCGTACTTAAACAGCTCCTAAACGTTTCTGGTCTATGCCTGGATTATTGCAAATTACAAAAGCAACAGTTTATCATCACAACTCAGAGGACCTGATTGCGAGTTGGGTGGAAAGTAATTCCAGTGTGGGGAACATCCTGCGCTTTTTATAGGCTGGAAAAAACAATTGAGAAATTTGATGAGGATTTGGATGCAACAGCAGCCAAGCGTATGTCCCCCTCCCTGTTCCAGCATTTTTTTTTGGCAGGGGGTAGGGCAGCTATTTTTCAGGTTTGCATGGTTATTCCACATTCTGAGAAAATTCATTTGTAACTCACAGTATGGTTGGGTGTTACCACACATCAGCGTTAGTTTTGTGTGTGGAATTGGACCACACTCATATTCAGAGCCAAGGTCGGCCCCAACATTGTGCTTAAAAAGGAGACCTCCCTATTTCAATCAGGTTTGGTATTAATTCTGTGATCTCTCAAATTCATTCTCAGTACTTTTTCAATTTGTGTAACTGCATATTATACTTAAGGCAAGTCAAAATCACTTTATTCGATTAATTAAAATCATAAAAGTATATAATAAAAACATGATGATAAAAACATTAAAAATACTAAAAATTAGCCCAGCAATTTTACATATTAAAAAATATTTACAGAATTCAAATCTTTTAAATTTACTTTACAAAAGGGGAGAAAATTCATAAACCATTTATATCATGCTCTCTAAGTTTCTTGGATCTTACAGCTGCGACAAGGTAACTTGCGATGTTAAATATAGTCCAGGTATTATTCAACAGTTGAAGATACATTAGAGCTGGTTTAACCTGATGGAACCCCAACCCTCTTAAGAGTGGGATGATGAATTTTTTCCTCAATGTTGAGTAATGCTTACAAAAGAACATGAAATGCGTGGTGTTTTGCATTGAACAGTTATCGCAGTCACAAAAGGGAGCCTTGTCTGGGGTGCTCCATGTCTGATAGTTTCCTAATAAAAGATGTACATATTATACTTGTCTAACTTCCATCCCAAGAGCTTATTTGCATATTTACTTCGATATCATCTCACAATTTGTTGGGGAGCACACAAATCCCCCTACTGAGGTTATCAACCAAGGAAGCAATTTTAACAACTCTGATTATTGATGAGACATAACAAGAGACAACCTCCTGCAAAACAGATACGTATATTTTTATATGAACCAACCTATTATTAGTCAGACACCTTTTAGGGCATAGTGATGTGCAAATTCCATGTATTTCACGTGTTAAATCACAAATTAAATCAACCAATCAATCAATCAAATTGTCTTTATTCGATTTGCATTATCAATCATAAAACCACAGTACAAACTAATAAATCAGCTAAAAATCTTTAGTAAATACATGGGCTATACAGAGACTCCAAATTAATTTGTAAGCATAAAACACCCCTTATAAATATCTATATGAATTGCAACCTACATTACAATTATCAAATAACTGCAAAATGAGCGACTTCTAATATTAAGAGAGAAATGGTTGTGTGTGAACAGTGTGGAGGCCCATGCTAACTTAGCAAACAAAAAACCTCAATTTTCTGGGCCTGCTCTGTTGGTAGAAAATAATTAAGGTCACCTAAAACCATTCAACTAATCATCATAAATATCTTTATACAATTTGCTTATCATAAATTATATCAAATGTGACACATTTTTTGTCATTTTAACAGTTCCAATCCTTTCTTTTGTTGCTCATCTGCAAATGTTGATTTCTTGTAATTGATGGTGCCTGGAGTACGCTCCCTCATTAGTGTTTTTTTAATTCATCTCACTTTTAAAAACATTTCTTTAGCTAAGATCTCAGCCAACCTTTATTTTATTTGAGTTCACTTAACCATTTTGTTTCCAACTGCTTCTTGTGTTTTGATTTATTTTGCTTCTCAATTTCTTCTGCAAACTTTCCCATCGAGGCCCACCTCCTGTCTTCGTATGTGCAGTAGCCATGTCAAGTGTAGCAAAATGCCTCTTTTTGAATGATCAACAAAATATTTTTTAGACTGAGGTCTATGATATTTTTGACCTGTGCACTAGGATTCTGCTAACCAGGCACCTGTTAGTGTGCACTAACCCTAAAACAAGTTCAAATTGGCTATTCTCCTAATTGGCAAATGTAAATTACCTATAAATCCCTGATATATAGTCCATAGTGTGCACAGGGCCTCTTAGTTAAATGTCACTAGTGGACTGCAGCATCCATTTTGCATCTCTCTACAGTGATTGTGCAAACATGTTTTCAGGCTACCTATTTTAGCCTACAGTCAATCCATACTCAACCTGTTAAAACATCCACTTTGACAGACCTAAATCTTCCCTTTAAATATTAATATGTCATCCCAAAGTAGGCCTTACTGCCACCACAAGTGTGGAAGGGTATGCTCAGACATAAGTCCCTTGCTCACTGCACCATCAGGATTCAAGCAAGCCGGGCCGAAGACGGCTGTAATGCCAGAAACCGGTCCCCGGAAGCTTGTTTCCTTTCCAGTAAAGAATTGGCTTGGTAGTTTGGTCTGCCCTGTTCCCATGATGCACTGGGCCAGGGTCAGACTAATTTGCATGTAGCCAGGTTCTGAACTGGGATGGTGCAGTGAGCTAAAAAACGGTGATGGATCAAGCCCTGATCTTTTGACTGGGTAGGAGTGTTCTGCTTAATTCAGATACTCTGTCCATCACCACCCCCTTTTGAATCGTTTTGGCCACCACAAGTGTGGAAGGGTATGCTCAGACATGAGTCCCTTGCTCACTGCACCATCAGGATTCAAGCAAGCCGGGCCGAAGACGGCTGTAGTGCCAGAAACCGGTTCCCGGAGCTTGTTTCCTTTCCAGTAAAGAATTGGCTTGGTAGTTTGGTCTGCCCTGTTCCCATGATGCACTGGGCCATGGTCAGACTAATTTGCATGTAGCCAGGGTCTGAACTGGGATGGTGCAGTGAGCTAAAAAACGGTGATGGATCAAGCCCTGATCTTTTGACTGGGTAGGAGTGTTCTGCTTAATTCAGATACTCTGTCCATCACCACCCCCTTTTGAATCGTTTTGGCCACCACAAGTGTGGAAGGGTATGCTCAGACATGAGTCCCTTGCTCACTGCACCATCAGGATTCAAGCATGCCGGGCCGAAGACGGCTGTAATGCCAGAAACCGGTCCCCGGAAGCTTGTTTCCTTTCCAGTAAATAATTGGTTTGGTCTGCCCTGTTCCCATGATACACTGGGCCAGGGTCAGACTAATTTGCATGTAGCCAGGTTCTGAACTGGGATGGTGCAGTGAGCTAACAAACGGTGATGGATCAAGCCCTGATCTTTTGACTGGGTAGGAGTGTTCTGCTTAATTCAGATACTCTGTCCATCACCACCCCCTTTTGAATCGTTTTGGCCACCACAAGTGTGGAAAGGTATGCTCAGACATGAGTCCCTTGCTCACTGCACCATCAGGATTCAAGCAAACCGGGCCAAAGATGGCTGTAATGCCAGAAACCGGTCCCCGGAAGCTTGTTTCCTTTCCAGTAAAGAATTGGCTTGGTAGTTTGGTCTGCCCTGTTCCCATGATGCACTGGGCCAGGGTCAGACTAATTTGCATGTAGCCAGGTTCTGAACTGGGATGGTGCAGTGAGCTAAAAAACGGTGATGGATCAAGCCTTGATCTTTTGACTGGGTAGGAGTGTTCTGCTTAATTCAGATACTCTGTCCATCATCACCCCCTTTTGAATCGTTTTGGCCACCACAAGTGTGGAAGGGTATACTCAGACATGAGTCCCTTGCTCACTGCACCATCAGGATTCAAGCAAGCCGGGCCGAAGATGGCTGTAATGCTAGAGACCGGTCCCCGGAAGCTTGTTTCCTTTCCAGTAAAGAATTGGCTTGGTAGTTTGGTCTGCCCTGTTCCCATGATGCACTGGGCCAGGGTCAGACTAATTTGCATGTAGCCAGGTTCTGAACTGGGATGGTGCAGTGAGCTAAACAACGGTGCTGGATCAAGCCCTGATCTTTTGACTGGGTAGGAGTGTTCTGCTTAATTCAGATACTCTGTCCATCACCACCCCCTTTTGAATCGTTTAGGCCACCACAAGTGTGGAAGGGTATGCTCAGACATGAGTCCCTTGCTCACTGCACCATCAGGATTCAAGCAAGCTGGGCCGAAGACGGCTGTAATGCCAGAAACCGGTCCCCGAAAGATGGTTTCCTTTCCAGTAAAGAATTGGCTTCGTAGTTTGGTCTCCCTGTTCACATGATGCACTGGGCCAGGGTCAGACTAATTTGCATGTAGCCAGGTTCTGAACTGGGATGGTGCAGTGAGCTAAAAAACGGTGATGGATCAAGCCCTGATCTTTTGACTGGGTAGGAGTGTTCTGCTTAATTCAGATACTCTGTCCATCACCACCCCCTTTTGAATCGTTTTGGCCACCACAAGTGTGGAAAGGTATGCTCAGACATGAGTCCCTTGCTCACTGGACCATCAGGATTCAAGCAAGCCGGGCCGAAGACGGCTGTAATGCCAGAAACCGGTCCCCGGAAGCTTGTTTCCTTTCCAGTAAAGAATTGGCTTGGTAGTTTGGTCTGCCCTGTTCCCATGATGCACTGGGCCAGGGTCAAACTAATTTGCATGTAGCCAGGTTCTGAACTGGGATGGTGCACTGAGCTAAAAAAGGGTGATGGATCAAGCCCTGATCTTATGACTGGGTAGGAGTGTTCTGCTTAATTCAGATACTCTGTCCATCACCACCCCCTTTTGAATCGTTTTGGCCACCACAAGTGTGGAAGGGTATGCTCAGACATGAGTCCCTTGCTCACTGCACCATCAGGATTCAAGCAAGCCGGGCCGAAGACGGCTGTAATGCTAGAAACCGGTCCCCGGAAGCTTGTTTCCTTTCCAGTAAAGAATTGGCTTGGTAGTTTGGTCTGCCCTGTTCCCATGATGCACTGGGCCAGGGTCAGACTAATTTGCATGTAGACAGGTTCTGAACTGGGATGGCGCAGTGAGCGAAAAAACGGTGATGGATCAAGCCCTGATCTTTTGACTGGGTAGGAGTGTTATGCTTAATTCAGATACTCTGTCCATCACCACCCCCTTTTGAATCGTTTTGGCCACCACAAGTGTGGAAGGGTATGCTCAGACATGAGTCCCTTGCTCACTGCACCATCAGGATTCAAGCAAGCCGGGCCGAAGACGGCTGGAATGCCAGAAACCGGTCCCCGGAAGCTTGTTTCCTTTCCAGTGAAGAATTGGCTTGGTAGTTTGGTCTGCCCTGTTCCCATGATGCACTAGGCCAGGGTCAGACTAATTTGCATGTAGCCAGGTTCTGAACTGGGATGGCGCAGTGAGCTAAAAAACGGTGATGGATCAAGCCCTGATCTTTTGACTGGGTAGGAGTGTTCTGCTTAATTCAGATACTCTGTCCCTCACCACCCCCTTTTGAATCGTTTTGGCCACCACAAGTGTGGAAGGGTATGCTCAGACATGAGTCCCTTGCTCACTGCACCATCAGGATTCAAGCAAGCCGGGCCGAAGACGGCTGTAATGCCAGAAACCGGTCCCCGGAAGATGGTTTCCTTTCCAGTAAAGAATTGGCTTGGTAGTTTGGTCTGCCCTGTTCACATGATGCACTGGGCCAGGGTCAGACTAATTTGCATGTAGCCAGGTTCTGAACTGGGATGGTGCAGTGAGCTAAAAAACGGTGATGGATCAAGCTCTGATCTTTTGACTGGGTAGGAGTGTTCTGCTTAATTCAGATACTCTGTCCATCACCACCCCCTTTTGAATCGTTTTGGCCACCACAAGTGTGGTAAGGTATGCTCAGACATGAGTCCCTTGCTCACTGGACCATCAGGATTCAAGCAAGCCGGGCCGAAGACGGCTGTAATGCCAGAAACCGGTCCCCGGAAGCTTGTTTCCTTTCCAGTAAAGAATTGGCTTGGTAGTTTGGTCTGCCCTGTTCCCATGATGCACTGGGCCAGGGTCAAACTAATTTGCATGTAGCCAGGTTCTGAACTGGGATGGTGCACTGAGCTAAAAAAGGGTGATGGATCAAGCCCTGATCTTTTGACTGGGTAGGAGTGTTCTGCTTAATTCAGATACTCTGTCCATCACCACCCCCTTTTGAATCATTTTGGCCACCACAAGTGTGGAAGGGTATGCTCAGACATGAGTCCCTTGCTCACTGCACCATCAGGATTCAAGCAAGCCGGGCCGAAGACGGCTGTAATGCTAGAAACCGGTCCCCGGAAGCTTGTTTCCTTTCCAGTAAAGAATTGGCTTGGTAGTTTGGTCTGCCCTGTTCCCATGATGCACTGGGCCAGGGTCAGACTAATTTGCATGTAGCCAGGTTCTGAACTGGGATGGTGCAGTGAGCTAAAAAACGGTGATGGATCAAGCCCTGATCTATTGACTGGGTAGGAGTGTTCTGCCTAATTCAGATACTCTGTCTATCACCACCCCCTTTTGAATCGTTTTGGCCACCACAAGTGTGGAAGGGTATGCTCAGACATGAGTCCCTTGCTCACTGCACTATCAGGATTCAAGCAAGCCGGGCCGAAGACGGCTGTAATGCCAGAAACCGGTCCCCGGAAGCTTGTTTCCTTTCCAGTAAAGAATTGGCTTGGTAGTTTGGTCTGCGCTGTTCCCATGATGCACTGGGCCAGGGTCAGACTAATTTGCATGTAGCCAGGTTCTGAACTGGGATGGTGCAGTGAGCTAAAAAACGGTGATGGATCAAGCCCTGATCTTTTGACTGGGTAGGAGTGTTCTGCTTAATTCAGATACTCTGTCCATCACCACCCCCTTTTGAATCGTTTTGGCCACCACAAGTGTGGAAGGGTATGCTCAGACATGAGTCCCTTGCTCACTGCACTATCAGGATTCAAGCAAGCCGGGCCGAAGACGGCTGTAATGCCAGAAACCGGTCCTCGGAAGCTTGTTTCCTTTCCAGTAAAGAATTGGCTTGGTAGTTTGGTCTGCCCTGTTCCCATGATGCACTGGGCCATGGTCAGACTAATTTGCATGTAGCCAGGTTCTGAACTGGGATGGTGCAGTGAGCTAAAAAACGGTGATGGATCAAGCCCTGATCTTTTGACTGGGTAGGAGCGTTCTGCTTAATTCAGATACTCTGTCCATCACCACCCCCTTTTGAATCGTTTTGGCCACCACAAGTGTGGAAGGGTATGCTCAGACATGAGTCCCTTGCTCACTGCACCATCAGGATTCAAGCAAGCCGGGCCGAAGACGGCTGTAATGCCAGAAACCGGTCCCCGGAAGCTTGTTTCCTTTCCAGTAAAGAATTGGCTTGGTAGTTTGGTCTGCCCTGTTCCCATGATGCACTGGGCCAGGGTCAGACTAATTTGCATGTAGCCAGGTTCTGAACTGGGATGGTGCAGTGAGCTAAAAAACGGTGATGGATCAAGCCCTGATCTTTTGACTGGGTAGGAGTGTTCTGCTTAATTCAGATACTCTGTCCATCACCACCCCCTTTTGAATCGTTTTGGCCACCACAAGTGTGGAAGGGTATGCTCAGACATGAGTCCCTTGCTCACTGCACCATCAGGATTCAAGCAAGCCGGGCCGAAGACGGCTGTAATGCCAGAAACAGGTCCCCGGAAGCTTGTTTCCTTTCCAGTAAAGAATTGGCTTGGTAGTTTTGTCTGCCCTGTTCCCATGATGCACTGGGCCATGGTCAGACTAATTTGCATGTAGCCAGGGTCTGAACTGGGATGGTGCAGTGAGCTAAAAAACGGTGATGGATCAAGCCCTGATCTTTTGACTGGGTAGGAGTGTTCTGCTTAATTCAGATACTCTGTCCATCACCACCCCCTTTTGAATCGTTTTAGCCACCACAAGTTTGGAAGGGTATGCTCAGACATGAGTCCCTTGCTCACTGCATCATCAGGATTCAAGCAAGCCGGGCCGAAGACGGCTGTAATGCCAGAAACCGGTCCTCGGAAGCTTGTTTCCTTTCCAGTAAAGAATTGGCTTGGTAGTTTGGTCTGCCCTGTTCCCATGATGCACTGGGCCATGGTCAGACTAATTTGCATGTAGCCAGGTTCTGAACTGGGATGGTGCAGTGAGCTAAAAAACGGTGATGGATCAAGCCCTGATCTTTTGACTGGGTAGGAGCGTTCTGCTTAATTCAGATACTCTGTCCATCACCACCCCCTTTTGAATCGTTTTGGCCACCACAAGTGTGGAAGGGTATGCTCAGACATGAGTCCCTTGCTCACTGCACCATCAGGATTCAAGCAAGCCGGGCCGAAGACGGCTGTAATGCCAGAAACCGGTCCCCGGAAGCTTGTTTCCTTTCCAGTTAAGAATTGGCTTGGTAGTTTGGTCTGCCCTGTTCCCATGATGCACTGGGCCAGGGTCAGACTAATTTGCATGTAGCCAGGTTCTGAACTGGGATGGTGCAGTGAGCTAAAAAACGGTGATGGATCAAGCCCTGATCTTTTGACTGGGTAGGAGTGTTCTGCTTAATTCAGATACTCTGTCCATCACCACCCCCTTTTGAATCGTTTTGGCCACCACAAGTGTGGAAGGGTATGCTCAGACATGAGTCCCTTGCTCACTGCACCATCAGGATTCAAGCAAGCCGGGCCGAAGACGGCTGTAATGCCAGAAACAGGTCCCCGGAAGCTTGTTTCCTTTCCAGTAAAGAATTGGCTTGGTAGTTTGGTCTGCCCTGTTCCCATGATGCACTGGGCCATGGTCAGACTAATTTGCATGTAGCCAGGGTCTGAACTGGGATGGTGCAGTGAGCTAAAAAACGGTGATGGATCAAGCCCTGATCTTTTGACTGGGTAGGAGTGTTCTGCTTAATTCAGATACTCTGTCCATCACCACCCCCTTTTGAATCATTTTGGCCACCACAAGTGTGGAAGGGTATGCTCAGACATGAGTCCCTTGCTCACTGCACCATCAGGATTCAAGCAAGCCGGGCCGAAGACGGCTGGAATGCCAGAAACCGGTCCCCGGAAGCTTGTTTCCTTTCCAGTAAAGAATTGGCTTGGTAGTTTGGTCTGCCCTGTTCCCATGATGCACTGGGGCAGGGTCAGACTAATTTGCATGTAGCCAGGTTCTGAACTGGGATGGTGCAGTGAGCTAACAAACGGTGATGGATCAAGCCCTGATCTTTTGACTGGGTAGGAGTGTTCTGCTTAATTCAGATACTCTGTCCATCACCACCCCCTTTTGAATCGTTTTGGCCACCACAAGTGTGGAAGGGTATGCTCAGACATGAGTCCCTTGCTCACTGCACCATCAGGATTCGAGCAAGCCGGGCCGAAGATGGCTGTAATGCCAGAAACCGGTCCCCGGAAGCTTGTTTCCTTTCCAGTAAAGAATTGGCTTGGTAGTTTGGTCTGCCCTGTTCCCATGATGCACTGGGCCAGGGTCAGACTAATTTGCATGTAGCCAGGTTCTGAACTGGGATGGTGCAGTGAGCTAAAAAACGGTGATGGATCAAGCCCTGATCTTTTGACTGGGTAGGAGTGTTCTGCTTAATTCAGATACTCTGTCCATCACCACCCCCTTTTGAATCGTTTTGGCCACCACAAGTGTGGAAGGGTATGCTCAGACATGAGTCCCTTGCTCACTGCACCATCAGGATTCAAGCAAGCCGGGCTGAAGACGGCTGTAATGCCAGAGACCGGTCCCCGGAAGCTTGTTTCCTTTCCAGTAAAGAATTGGCTTGGTAGTTTGGTCTGCCCTGTTCCCATGATGCACTGGGCCAGGGTCAGACTAATTTGCATGTAGCCAGGTTCTGAACTGGGATGGTGCAGTGAGCTAAAAAACGGTGATGGATCAAGCCCTGATCTTTTGACTGGGTAGGAGTGTTCTGCTTAATTCAGATACTCTGTCCATCACCACCCCCTTTTGAATCGTTTTGGCCACCACAAGTGTGGAAGGGTATGCTCAGACATGAGTCCCTTGCTCACTGCACCATCAGGATTCAAGCAAGCCGGGCCGAAGACGGCTGTAATGCCAGAAACCGGTCCCCGGAAGATGGTTTCCTTTCCAGTAAAGAATTGGCTTGGTAGTTTGGTCTGCCCTGTTCACATGATGCACTGGGCCAGGGTCAGACTAATTTGCATGTAGCCAGGTTCTGAACTGGGATGGTGCAGTGAGCTAAAAAACGGTGATGGATCAAGCCCTGATCTTTTGACTGGGTAGGAGTGTTCTGCTTAATTCAGATACTCTGTCCATCACCACCCCCTTTTGAATCGTTTTGGCCACCACAAGTGTGGAAGGGTATGCTCAGACATGAGTCCCTTGCTCACTGCACCATCAGGATTCAAGCATGCCGGGCCGAAGACGGCTGTAATGCCAGAAACCGGTCCCCGGAAGCTTGTTTCCTTTCCAGTAAAGAATTGGCTTGGTAGTTTGGTCTGCCCTGTTTCCATGATGCACTGGGCCAGGGTCAGACTAATTTGCATGTAGCCAGGTTCTGAACTGGGATGGTGCAGTGAGCTAAAAAACGGTGATGGATCAAGCCCTGATCTTTTGACTGGGTAGGAGTGTTCTGCTTAATTCAGATACTCTGTCCATCACCACCCCCTTTTGAATCGTTTTGGCCACCACAAGTGTGGAAGGGTATGCTCAGACATGAGTCCCTTGCTCACTGCACCATCAGGATTCAAGCAAGCCGGGCCGAAGACGGCTGTAATGCCAGAAACCGGTCCCCGGAAGCTTGTTTCCTTTCCAGTAAAGAATTGGCTTGGTAGTTTGGTCTGCCCTGTTCCCATGATGCACTGGGCCAGGGTCAGACTAATCTGCATGTAGCCAGGTTCTGAACTGGGATGGTGCAGTGAGCTAAAAAACGGTGATGGATCAAGCCCTGATCTTTTGACTGGGTAGGAGTGTTCTGCTTAATTCAGATACTCTGTCCATCACCACCCCCTTTTGAATCGTTTTGGCCACCACAAGTGTGGAAGGGTATGCTCAGACATGAGTCCCTTGCTCACTGCACCATCAGGATTCAAGCAAGCCGGGCCGAAGACGGCTGTAATGCCAGAAACCGGTCCCCGGAAGCTTGTTTCCTTTCCAGTAAAGAATTGGCTTGGTAGTTTGGTCTGCCCTGTTCCCATGATGCACTGGGCCAGGGTCAGACTAATTTGCATGTAGCCAGGTTCTGAACTGGGATGGCGCAGTGAGCTAAAAAACGGTGATGGATCAAGCCCTGATCTTTTGACTGGGTAGGAGTGTTCTGCTTAATTCAGATACTCTGTCCATCACCACCCCCTTTTGAATCGTTTTGGCCACCACAAGTGTGGAAGGGTATGCTCAGACATGAGTCCCTTGCTCACTGCACCATCAGGATTCAAGCAAGACGGGCCGAAGACTGCTGGAATGCCAGAAACCGGTCCCCGGAAGCTTGTTTCCTTTCCAGTAAAGAATTGGCTTGGTAGTTTGGTCTGCCCTGTTCCCATGATGCACTGGGGCAGGGTCAGACTAATTTGCATGTAGCCAGGTTCTGAACTGGGATGGTGCAGTGAGCTAACAAACGGTGATGGATCAAGCCCTGATCTTTTGACTGGGTAGGAGTGTTCTGCTTAATTCAGATACTCTGTCCATCACCACCCCCTTTTGAATCGTTTTGGCCACCACAAGTGTGGAAGGGTATGCTCAGACATGAGTCCCTTGCTCACTGCACCATCAGGATTCGAGCAAGCCGGGCCGAAGATGGCTGTAATGCCAGAAACCGGTCCCCGGAAGCTTGTTTCCTTTCCAGTAAAGAATTGGCTTGGTAGTTTGGTCTGCCCTGTTCCCATGATGCACTGGGCCAGGGTCAGACTAATTTGCATGTAGCCAGGTTCTGAACTGGGATGGTGCAGTGAGCTAAAAAACGGTGATGGATCAAGCCCTGATCTTTTGACTGGGTAGGAGTGTTCTGCTTAATTCAGATACTCTGTCCATCACCACCCCCTTTTGAATCGTTTTGGCCACCACAAGTGTGAAAGGGTATGCTCAGACATGAGTCCCTTGCTCACTGCACCATCAGGATTCAAGCAAGCCGGGCTGAAGACGGCTGTAATGCCAGAGACCGGTCCCCGGAAGCTTGTTTCCTTTCCAGTAAAGAATTGGCTTGGTAGTTTGGTCTGCCCTGTTCCCATGATGCACTGGGCCAGGGTCAGACTAATTTGCATGTAGCCAGGTTCTGAACTGGGATGGTGCAGTGAGCTAAAAAACGGTGATGGATCAAGCCCTGATCTTTTGACTGGGTAGGAGTGTTCTGCTTAATTCAGATACTCTGTCCATCACCACCCCCTTTTGAATCGTTTTGGCCACCACAAGTGTGGAAGGGTATGCTCAGACATGAGTCCCTTGCTCACTGCACCATCAGGATTCAAGCAAGCCGGGCCGAAGACGGCTGTAATGCCAGAAACCGGTCCCCGGAAGATGGTTTCCTTTCCAGTAAAGAATTGGCTTGGTAGTTTGGTCTGCCCTGTTCACATGATGCACTGGGCCAGGGTCAGACTAATTTGCATGTAGCCAGGTTCTGAACTGGGATGGTGCAGTGAGGTAAAAAACGGTGATGGATCAAGCCCTGATCTTTTGACTGGGTAGGAGTGTTCTGCTTAATTCAGATACTCTGTCCATCACCACCCCCTTTTGAATCGTTTTGGCCACCACAAGTGTGGAAGGGTATGCTCAGACATGAGTCCCTTGCTCACTGCACCATCAGGATTCAAGCATGCCGGGCCGAAGACGGCTGTAATGCCAGAAACCGGTCCCCGGAAGCTTGTTTCCTTTCCAGTAAAGAATTGGCTTGGTAGTTTGGTCTGCCCTGTTCCCATGATGCACTGGGCCAGGGTCAGACTAATTTGCATGTAGCCAGGTTCTGAACTGGGATGGTGCAGTGAGCTAAAAAACGGTGATGGATCAAGCCCTGATCTTTTGACTGGGTAGGAGTGTTCTGCTTAATTCAGATACTCTGTCCATCACCACCCCCTTTTGAATCGTTTTGGCCACCACAAGTGTGGAAGGGTATGCTCAGACATGAGTCCCTTGCTCACTGCACCATCAGGATTCAAGCAAGCCGGGCCGAAGACGGCTGTAATGCCAGAAACCGGTCCCCGGAAGCTTGTTTCCTTTCCAGTAAAGAATTGGCTTGGTAGTTTGGTCTGCCCTGTTCCCATGATGCACTGGGCCAGGGTCAGACTAATCTGCATGTAGCCAGGTTCTGAACTGGGATGGTGCAGTGAGCTAAAAAACGGTGATGGATCAAGCCCTGATCTTTTGACTGGGTAGGAGTGTTCTGCTTAATTCAGATACTCTGTCCATCACCACCCCCTTTTGAATCGTTTTGGCCACCACAAGTGTGGAAGGGTATGCTCAGACATGAGTCCCTTGCTCACTGCACCATCAGGATTCAAGCAAGCCGGGCCGAAGACGGCTGTAATGCCAGAAACCGGTCCCCGGAAGCTTGTTTCCTTTCCAGTAAAGAATTGGCTTGGTAGTTTGGTCTGCCCTGTTCCCATGATGCACTGGGCCAGGGTCAGACTAATTTGCATGTAGCCAGGTTCTGAACTGGGATGGCGCAGTGAGCTAAAAAACGGTGATGGATCAAGCCCTGATCTTTTGACTGGGTAGGAGTGTTCTGCTTAATTCAGATACTCTGTCCATCACCACCCCCTTTTGAATCGTTTTGGCCACCACAAGTGTGGAAGGGTATGCTCAGACATGAGTCCCTTGCTCACTGCACCATCAGGATTCAAGCAAGACGGGCCGAAGACGGCTGGAATGCCAGAAACCGGTCCCCGGAAGCTTGTTTCCTTTCCAGTGAAGTATTGGCTTGGTAGTTTGGTCTGCCCTGTTCCCATGATGCACTAGGCCAGGGTCAGACTAATTTGCATGTAGCCAGGTTCTGAACTGGGATGGTGCAGTGAGCTAAAAAACGGTGATGGATCAAACCCTGATCTTTTGACTGAGTAGGAGTGTTCTGCTTAATTCAGATACTCTGTCCATCACCACCCCCTTTTGAATCGTTTTGGCCACCACAAGTGTGGAAGGGTATGCTCAGACATGAGTCCCTTGCTCACTGCACTATCAGGATTCAAGCAAGCCGGGCCGAAGACGGCTGTAATGCCAGAAACCGGTCCCCGGAAGCTTATTTCCTTTCCAGTAAAGAATTGGCTTGGTAGTTTGGTCTGCGCTGTTCCCATGATGCACTGGGCCAGGGTCAGACTAATTTGCATGTAGCCAGGTTCTGAACTGGGATGGTGCAGTGAGCTAAAAAACGGTGATGGATCAAGCCCTGATCTTTTGACTGGGTAGGAGTGTTCTGCTTAATTCAGATACTCTGTCCATCACCACCCCCTTTTGAATCGTTTTGGCCACCACAAGTGTGGAAGGGTATGCTCAGACATGAGTCCCTTGCTCACTGCACCATCAGGATTCAAGCAAGCCGGGCCGAAGACGGCTGTAATGCCAGAAACCGGTCCCCGGAAGCTTGGTACCTTTTCAGTAAAGAATTGGCTTGGTAGTTTGGTCTGCCCTGTTCCCATGATGCACTGGGCCAGGGTCAGACTAATTTGCATGTAGCCAGGTTCTGAACTGGGATGGTGCAGTGAGCTAAAAAACGGTGATGGATCAAGCCCTGATCTTTTGACTGGGTAGGAGTGTTCTGCTTAATTCAGATACTCTGTCCATCACCACCCCCTTTTGAATCGTTTTGGCCACCACAAGTGTGGAAGGGTATGCTCAGACATGAGTCCCTTGCTCAATGCACCATCAGGATTCAAGGTTGCCGGGCCGAAGACGGCTGTAATGCCAGAAATCGGTCCTCGGAAGCTTGTTTCCTTTCCAGTAAAGAATTGGCTTGGTAGTTTGGTCTGCCCTGTTCCCATGATGCACTGGGCCAGGGTCAGACTAATTTGCATGTAGCCAGGTTCTGAACTGGGATGGTGCAGTGAGCTAAAAAACGGTGATGGATCAAGCCCTGATCTTTTGACTGGGTAGGAGCGTTCTGCTTAATTCAGATACTCTGTCCATCACCACCCCCTTTTGAATCGTTTTGGCCACTACAAGTGTGGAAGGGTATGCTCAGACATGAGTCCCTTGCTCACTGCACCATCAGGATTCAAGCAAGCCGGGCCGAAGACGGCTGTAATGCCAGAAACCGGTCCCCGGAAGCTTGTTTCCTTTCCAGTAAAGAATTGGCTTGGTAGTTTGGTCTTCCCTGTTCCCATGATGCACTGGGCCAGGGTCAGACTAATTTGCATGTAGCCAGGTTCTGAACTGGGATGGTGCAGTGAGCTAAAAAACGGTGATGGATCAAGCCCTGATCTTTTGACTGGGTAGGAGTGTTCTGCTTAATTCAGATACTCTGTCCATCACCACCCCCTTTTGAATCGTTTTAGCCACCACAAGTTTGGAAGGGTATGCTCAGACATGAGTCCCTTGCTCACTGCATCATCAGGATTCAAGCAAGCCGGGCCGAAGACGGCTGTAATGCCAGAAACCGGTCCCCGGATGCTTGTTTCCTTTCCAGTAAAGAATTGGCTTGGTAGTTTGGTCTGCCCTGTTCCCATGATGCACTGGGCCATGGTCAGACTAATTTGCATGTAGCCAAGGTCTGAACTGGGATGGTGCAGTGAGCTAAAAAACGGTGATGGATCAAGCCCTGATCTTTTGACTGGGTAGGAGTGTTCTGCTTAATTCAGATACTCTGTCCATCACCACCCCCTTTTGAATCGTTTTGGCCACCACAAGTGTGAAAGGGTATGCTCAGACATGAGTCCCTTGCTCACTGCACCATCAGGATTCAAGCAAGCCGGGCTGAAGACGGCTGTAATGCCAGAGACCGGTCCCCGGAAGCTTGTTTCCTTTCCAGTAAAGAATTGGCTTGGTAGTTTGGTCTGCCCTGTTCCCATGATGCACTGGGCCAGGGTCAGACTAATTTGCATGTAGCCAGGTTCTGAACTGGGATGGTGCAGTGAGCTAAAAAACGGTGATGGATCAAGCCCTGATCTTTTGACTGGGTAGGAGTGTTCTGCTTAATTCAGATACTCTGTCCATCACCACCCCCTTTTGAATCGTTTTGGCCACCACAAGTGTGGAAGGGTATGCTCAGACATGAGTCCCTTGCTCACTGCACCATCAGGATTCAAGCAAGCCGGGCCGAAGACGGCTGTAATGCCAGAAACCGGTCCCCGGAAGATGGTTTCCTTTCCAGTAAAGAATTGGCTTGGTAGTTTGGTCTGCCCTGTTCACATGATGCACTGGGCCAGGGTCAGACTAATTTGCATGTAGCCAGGTTCTGAACTGGGATGGTGCAGTGAGCTAAAAAACGGTGATGGATCAAGCCCTGATCTTTTGACTGGGTAGGAGTGTTCTGCTTAATTCAGATACTCTGTCCATCACCACCCCCTTTTGAATCGTTTTGGCCACCACAAGTGTGGAAGGGTATGCTCAGACATGAGTCCCTTGCTCACTGCACCATCAGGATTCAAACATGCCGGGCCGAAGACGGCTGTAATGCCAGAAACCGGTCCCCGGAAGCTTGTTTCCTTTCCAGTAAAGAATTGGCTTGGTAGTTTGGTCTGCCCTGTTCCCATGATGCACTGGGCCAGGGTCAGACTAATTTGCATGTAGCCAGGTTCTGAACTGGGATGGTGCAGTGAGCTAAAAAACGGTGATGGATCAAGCCCTGATCTTTTGACTGGGTAGGAGTGTTCTGCTTAATTCAGATACTCTGTCCATCACCACCCCCTTTTGAATCGTTTTGGCCACCACAAGTGTGGA
Source organism: Lissotriton helveticus (assembly GCF_964261635.1). NCBI lineage: Eukaryota > Metazoa > Chordata > Amphibia > Caudata > Salamandridae > Lissotriton > Lissotriton helveticus. The sequence goes on from NC_136068.1 coordinate 1,764,671,454, forward strand.
AGGGTATGCTCAGACATGAGTCCCTTGCTCACTGCACCATCAGGATTCAAGCAAGCCGGGCCGAAGACGGCTGTAATGCCAGAAACCGGTCCCCGGAAGCTTGTTTCCTTTCCAGTAAAGAATTGGCTTGGTAGTTTGGTCTGCCCTGTTCCCATGATGCACTGGGCCAGGGTCAGACTAATCTGCATGTAGCCAGGTTCTGAACTGGGATGGTGCAGTGAGCTAAAAAACGGTGATGGATCAAGCCCTGATCTTTTGACTGGGTAGGAGTGTTCTGCTTAATTCAGATACTCTGTCCATCACCACCCCCTTTTGAATCGTTTTGGCCACCACAAGTGTGGAAGGGTATGCTCAGACATGAGTCCCTTGCTCACTGCACCATCAGGATTCAAGCAAGCCGGGCCGAAGACGGCTGTAATGCCAGAAACCGGTCCCCGGAAGCTTGTTTCCTTTCCAGTAAAGAATTGGCTTGGTAGTTTGGTCTGCCCTGTTCCCATGATGCACTGGGCCAGGGTCAGACTAATTTGCATGTAGCCAGGTTCTGAACTGGGATGGCGCAGTGAGCTAAAAAACGGTGATGGATCAAGCCCTGATCTTTTGACTGGGTAGGAGTGTTCTGCTTAATTCAGATACTCTGTCCATCACCACCCCCTTTTGAATCGTTTTGGCCACCACAAGTGTGGAAGGGTATGCTCAGACATGAGTCCCTTGCTCACTGCACCATCAGGATTCAAGCAAGACGGGCCGAAGACGGCTGGAATGCCAGAAACCGGTCCCCGGAAGCTTGTTTCCTTTCCAGTGAAGTATTGGCTTGGTAGTTTGGTCTGCCCTGTTCCCATGATGCACTAGGCCAGGGTCAGACTAATTTGCATGTAGCCAGGTTCTGAACTGGGATGGTGCAGTGAGCTAAAAAACGGTGATGGATCAAACCCTGATCTTTTGACTGAGTAGGAGTGTTCTGCTTAATTCAGATACTCTGTCCATCACCACCCCCTTTTGAATCGTTTTGGCCACCACAAGTGTGGAAGGGTATGCTCAGACATGAGTCCCTTGCTCACTGCACTATCAGGATTCAAGCAAGCCGGGCCGAAGACGGCTGTAATGCCAGAAACCGGTCCCCGGAAGCTTGTTTCCTTTCCAGTAAAGAATTGGCTTGGTAGTTTGGTCTGCGCTGTTCCCATGATGCACTGGGCCAGGGTCAGACTAATTTGCATGTAGCCAGGTTCTGAACTGGGATGGTGCAGTGAGCTAAAAAACGGTGATGGATCAAGCCCTGATCTTTTGACTGGGTAGGAGTGTTCTGCTTAATTCAGATACTCTGTCCATCACCACCCCCTTTTGAATCGTTTTGGCCACCACAAGTGTGGAAGGGTATGCTCAGACATGAGTCCCTTGCTCACTGCACCATCAGGATTCAAGCAAGCCGGGCCGAAGACGGCTGTAATGCCAGAAACCGGTCCCCGGAAGCTTGGTACCTTTTCAGTAAAGAATTGGCTTGGTAGTTTGGTCTGCCCTGTTCCCATGATGCACTGGGCCAGGGTCAGACTAATTTGCATGTAGCCAGGTTCTGAACTGGGATGGTGCAGTGAGCTAAAAAACGGTGATGGATCAAGCCCTGATCTTTTGACTGGGTAGGAGTGTTCTGCTTAATTCAGATACTCTGTCCATCACCACCCCCTTTTGAATCGTTTTGGCCACCACAAGTGTGGAAGGGTATGCTCAGACATGAGTCCCTTGCTCAATGCACCATCAGGATTCAAGGTTGCCGGGCCGAAGACGGCTGTAATGCCAGAAATCGGTCCTCGGAAGCTTGTTTCCTTTCCAGTAAAGAATTGGCTTGGTAGTTTGGTCTGCCCTGTTCCCATGATGCACTGGGCCAGGGTCAGACTAATTTGCATGTAGCCAGGTTCTGAACTGGGATGGTGCAGTGAGCTAAAAAACGGTGATGGATCAAGCCCTGATCTTTTGACTGGGTAGGAGCGTTCTGCTTAATTCAGATACTCTGTCCATCACCACCCCCTTTTGAATCGTTTTGGCCACTACAAGTGTGGAAGGGTATGCTCAGACATGAGTCCCTTGCTCACTGCACCATCAGGATTCAAGCAAGCCGGGCCGAAGACGGCTGTAATGCCAGAAACCGGTCCCCGGAAGCTTGTTTCCTTTCCAGTAAAGAATTGGCTTGGTAGTTTGGTCTTCCCTGTTCCCATGATGCACTGGGCCAGGGTCAGACTAATTTGCATGTAGCCAGGTTCTGAACTGGGATGGTGCAGTGAGCTAAAAAACGGTGATGGATCAAGCCCTGATCTTTTGACTGGGTAGGAGTGTTCTGCTTAATTCAGATACTCTGTCCATCACCACCCCCTTTTGAATCGTTTTAGCCACCACAAGTTTGGAAGGGTATGCTCAGACATGAGTCCCTTGCTCACTGCATCATCAGGATTCAAGCAAGCCGGGCCGAAGACGGCTGTAATGCCAGAAACCGGTCCCCGGAAGCTTGTTTCCTTTCCAGTAAAGAATTGGCTTGGTAGTTTGGTCTGCCCTGTTCCCATGATGCACTGGGCCATGGTCAGACTAATTTGCATGTAGCCAGGGTCTGAACTGGGATGGTGCAGTGAGCTAAAAAACGGTGATGGATCAAGCCCTGATCTTTTGACTGGGTAGGAGTGTTATGCTTAATTCAGATACTCTGTCCATCACCACCCCCTTTTGAATCGTTTTGGCCACCACAAGTGTGGAAGGGTATGCTCAGACATGAGTCCCTTGCTCACTGCACCATCAGGATTCAAGCAAGCCGGGCCGAAGACGGCTGTAATGCCAGAAACCGGTCCCCGGAAGCTTGGTACCTTTTCAGTAAAGAATTGGCTTGGTAGTTTGGTCTGCCCTGTTCCCATGATGCACTGGGCCAGGGTCAGACTAATTTGCATGTAGCCAGGTTCTGAACTGGGATGGTGCAGTGAGCTAAAAAACGGTGATGGATCAAGCCCTGATCTTTTGACTGGGTAGGAGTGTTCTGCTTAATTCAGATACTCTGTCCATCACCACCCCCTTTTGAATCGTTTTGGCCACCACAAGTGTGGAAGGGTATGCTCAGACATGAGTCCCTTGCTCAATGAACCATCAGGATTCAAGGTTGCCGGGCCGAAGACGGCTGTAATGCCAGAAACCGGTCCTCGGAAGCTTGTTTCCTTTCCAGTAAAGAATTGGCTTGGTAGTTTGGTCTGCCCTGTTCCCATGATGCACTGGGCCAGGGTCAGACTAATTTGCATGTAGCCAGGTTCTGAACTGGGATGGTGCAGTGAGCTAAAAAACGGTGATGGATCAAGCCCTGATCTTTTGACTGGGTAGGAGCGTTCTGCTTAATTCAGATACTCTGTCCATCACCACCCCCTTTTGAATCGTTTTGGCCACCACAAGTGTGGAAGGGTATGCTCAGACATGAGTCCCTTGCTCACTGCACCATCAGGATTCAAGCAAGCCGGGCCGAAGACGGCTGTAATGCCAGAAACCGGTCCCCGGAAGCTTGTTTCCTTTCCAGTAAAGAATTGGCTTGGTAGTTTGGTCTGCCCTGTTCCCATGATGCACTGGGCCAGGGTCAGACTAATTTGCATGTAGCCAGGTTCTGAACTGGGATGGTGCAGTGAGCTAAAAAACGGTGATGGATCAAGCCCTGATCTTTTGACTGGGTAGGAGTGTTCTGCTTAATTCAGATACTCTGTCCATCACCACCCCCTTTTGAATCGTTTTGGCCACCACAAGTTTGGAAGGGTATGCTCAGACATGAGTCCCTTGCTCACTGCATCATCAGGATTCAAGCAAGCCGGGCCGAAGACGGCTGTAATGCCAGAAACCGGTCCCCGGAAGCTTGTTTCCTTTCCAGTAAAGAATTGGCTTGGTAGTTTGGTCTGCCCTGTTTCCATGATGCACTGGGCCATGGTCAGACTAATTTGCATGTAGCCAGGGTCTGAACTGGGATGGTGCAGTGAGCTAAAAAACGGTGATGGATCAAGCCCTGATCTTTTGACTGGGTAGGAGTGTTCTGCTTAATTCAGATACTCTGTCCATCACCACCCCCTTTTGAATCGTTTTGGCCACCACAAGTGTGGAAGGGTATGCTCAGACATGAGTCCCTTGCTCACTGCACCATCAGGATTCAAGCAAGCCGGGCCGAAGACGGCTGTAATGCCAGAAACCGGTCCCCGGAAGATGGTTTCCTTTCCAGTAAAGAATTGGCTTGGTAGTTTGGTCTGCCCTGTTCACATGATGCACTGGGCCAGGGTCAGACTAATTTGCATGTAGCCAGGTTCTGAACTGGGATGGTGCAGTGAGCTAAAAAACGGTGATGGATCAAGCCCTTATCTTTTGACTGGGTAGGAGTGTTCTGCTTAATTCAGATACTCTGTCCATCACCACCCCCTTTTGAATCGTTTTGGCCACCACAAGTTTGGAAGGGTATGCTCAGACATGAGTCCCTTGCTCACTGCATCATCAGGATTCAAGCAAGCCGGGCCGAAGACGGCTGTAATGCCAGAAACCGGTCCCCGGAAGCTTGTTTCCTTTCCAGTAAAGAATTGGCTTGGTAGTTTGGTCTGCCCTGTTTCCATGATGCACTGGGCCATGGTCAGACTAATTTGCATGTAGCCAGGGTCTGAACTGGGATGGTGCAGTGAGCTAAAAAACGGTGATGGATCAAGCCCTGATCTTTTGACTGGGTAGGAGTGTTCTGCTTAATTCAGATACTCTGTCCATCACCACCCCCTTTTGAATCGTTTTGGCCACCACAAGTGTGGAAGGGTATGCTCAGACATGAGTCCCTTGCTCACTGCACCATCAGGATTCAAGCAAGCTGGGCCGAAGACGGCTCTAATGCCAGAAACCGGTCCCCGGAAGCTTGTTTCCTTTCCAGTAAAGAATTGGCTTGGTAGTTTGGTCTGCCCTGTTCCCATGATGCACTGGGCCAGGGTCAGACTAATCTGCATGTAGCCAGGTTCTGAACTGGGATGGTGCAGTGAGCTAAAAAACGGTGATGGATCAAGCCCTGATCTTTTGACTGGGTAGGAGTGTTCTGCTTAATTCAGATACTCTGTCCATCACCACCCCCTTTTGAATCGTTTTGGCCACCACAAGTGTGGAAGGGTATGCTCAGACATGAGTCCCTTGCTCACTGCACCATCAGGATTCAAGCAAGCCGGGCCGAAGACGGCTGTAATGCCAGAAACCGGTCCCCGGAAGCTTGTTTCCTTTCCAGTAAAGAATTGGCTTGGTAGTTTGGTCTGCCCTGTTCCCATGATGCACTGGGCCAGGGTCAGACTAATTTGCATGTAGCCAGGTTCTGAACTGGGATGGCGCAGTGAGCTAAAAAACGGTGATGGATCAAGCCCTGATCTTTTGACTGGGTAGGAGTGTTCTGCTTAATTCAGATACTCTGTCCATCACCACCCCCTTTTGAATCGTTTTGGCCACCACAAGTGTGGAAGGGTATGCTCAGACATGAGTCCCTTGCTCACTGCACCATCAGGATTCAAGCAAGCCGGGCCGAAGACGGCTGTAATGCCAGAAACCGGTCCCCGGAAGCTTGGTACCTTTTCAGTAAAGAATTGGCTTGGTAGTTTGGTCTGCCCTGTTCCCATGATGCACTGGGCCAGGGTCAGACTAATTTGCATGTAGCCAGGTTTTGAACTGGGATGGTGCAGTGAGCTAAAAAACGGTGATGGATCAAGCCCTGATCTTTTGACTGGGTAGGAGTGTTCTGCTAAATTCAGATACTCTGTCCATCACCACCCCCTTTTGAATCGTTTTGGCCACCACAAGTGTGGAAGGGTATGCTCAGACATGAGTCCCTTGCTCAATGCACCATCAGGATTCAAGGTTGCCGGGCCGAAGACGGCTGTAATGCCAGAAATCGGTCCTCGGAAGCTTGTTTCCTTTCCTGTAAAGAATTGGCTTGGTAGTTTGGTCTGCCCTGTTCCCATGATGCACTGGGCCAGGGTCAGATTAATTTGCATGTAGCCAGGTTCTGAACTGGGATGGTGCAGTGAGCTAAAAAACGGTGATGGATCAAGCCCTGATCTTTTGACTGGGTAGGAGCGTTCTGCTTAATTCAGATACTCTGTCCATCACCACCCCCTTTTGAATCGTTTTGGCCACTACAAGTGTGGAAGGGTATGCTCAGACATGAGTCCCTTGCTCACTGCACCATCAGGATTCAAGCAAGCCGGGCCGAAGACGGCTGTAATGCCAGAAACCGGTCCCCGGAAGCTTGTTTCCTTTCCAGTAAAGAATTGGCTTGGTAGTTTGGTCTTCCCTGTTCCCATGATGCACTGGGCCAGGGTCAGACTAATTTGCATGTAGCCAGGTTCTGAACTGGGATGGTGCAGTGAGCTAAAAAACGGTGATGGATCAAGCCCTGATCTTTTGACTGGGTAGGAGTGTTCTGCTTAATTCAGATACTCTGTCCATCACCACCCCCTTTTGAATCGTTTTAGCCACCACAAGTTTGGAAGGGTATGCTCAGACATGAGTCCCTTGCTCACTGCATCATCAGGATTCAAGCAAGCCGGGCCGAAGACGGCTGTAATGCCAGAAACCGGTCCCCGGAAGCTTGTTTCCTTTCCAGTAAAGAATTGGCTTGGTAGTTTTGTCTGCCCTGTTCCCATGATGCACTGGGCCATGGTCAGACTAATTTGCATGTAGCCAGGGTCTGAACTGGGATGGTGCAGTGAGCTAAAAAACGGTGATGGATCAAGCCCTGATCTTTTGACTGGGTAGGAGTGTTATGCTTAATTCAGATACTCTGTCCATCACCACCCCCTTTTGAATCGTTTTGGCCACCACAAGTGTGGAAGGGTATGCTCAGACATGAGTCCCTTGCTCACTGCACCATCAGGATTCAAGCAAGCCGGGCCGAAGACGGCTGTAATGCCAGAAACCGGTCCCCGGAAGCTTGGTACCTTTTCAGTAAAGAATTGGCTTGGTAGTTTGGTCTGCCCTGTTCCCATGATGCACTGGGCCAGGGTCAGACTAATTTGCATGTAGCCAGGTTCTGAACTGGGATGGTGCAGTGAGCTAAAAAACGGTGATGGATCAAGCCCTGATCTTTTGACTGGGTAGGAGTGTTCTGCTTAATTCAGATACTCTGTCCATCACCACCCCCTTTTGAATCGTTTTGGCCACCACAAGTGTGGAAGGGTATGCTCAGACATGAGTCCCTTGCTCAATGCACCATCAGGATTCAAGGTTGCCGGGCCGAAGACGGCTGTAATGCCAGAAACCGGTCCTCGGAAGCTTGTTTCCTTTCCAGTAAAGAATTGGCTTGGTAGTTTGGTCTGCCCTGTTCCCATGATTCACTGGGCCAGGGTCAGACTAATTTGCATGTAGCCAGGTTCTGAACTGGGATGGTGCAGTGAGCTAAAAAACGGTGATGGATCAAGCCCTGATCTTTTGACTGGGTAGGAGCGTTCTGCTTAATTCAGATACTCTGTCCATCACCACCCCCTTTTGAATCGTTTTGGCCACCACAAGTGTGGAAGGGTATGCTCAGACATGAGTCCCTTGCTCACTGCACCATCAGGATTCAAGCAAGCCGGGCCGAAGACGGCTGTAATGCCAGAAACCGGTCCCCGGAAGCTTGTTTCCTTTCCAGTAAAGAATTGGCTTGGTAGTTTGGTCTGCCCTGTTCCCATGATGCACTGGGCCAGGGTCAGACTAATTTGCATGTAGCCAGGTTCTGAACTGGGATGGTGCAGTGAGCTAAAAAACGGTGATGGATCAAGCCCTGATCTTTTGACTGGGTAGGAGTGTTCTGCTTAATTCAGATACTCTGTCCATCACCACCCCCTTTTGAATCGTTTTGGCCACCACAAGTTTGGAAGGGTATGCTCAGACATGAGTCCCTTGCTCACTGCATCATCAGGATTCAAGCAAGCCGGGCCGAAGACGGCTGTAATGCCAGAAACCGGTCCCCGGAAGCTTGTTTCCTTTCCAGTAAAGAATTGGCTTGGTAGTTTGGTCTGCCCTGTTTCCATGATGCACTGGGCCATGGTCAGACTAATTTGCATGTAGCCAGGGTCTGAACTGGGATGGTGCAGTGAGCTAAAAAACGGTGATGGATCAAGCCCTGATCTTTTGACTGGGTAGGAGTGTTCTGCTTAATTCAGATACTCTGTCCATCACCACCCCGTTTTGAATCGTTTTGGCCACCACAAGTGTGGAAGGGTATGCTCAGACATGAGTCCCTTGCTCACTGCACCATCAGGATTCAAGCAAGCCGGGCCGAAGATGGCTGTAATGCCAGAAACCGGTCCCCGGAAGCTTGTTTCCTTTCCAGTAAAGAATTGGCTTGGTAGTTTGGTCTGCCCTGTTCCCATGATGCACTGGGCCAGGGTCAGACTAATTTGCATGTAGCCAGGTTCTGAACTGGGATGGTGCAGTGAGCTAAAAAACGGTGATGGATCAAGCCCTGATCTTTTGACTGGGTAGGAGTGTTCTGCTTAATTCAGATACTCTGTCCATCACCACCCCCTTTTGAATCGTTTTGGCCACCACAAGTGTGGAAGGGTATGCTCAGACATGAGTCCCTTGCTCACTGCACCATCAGGATTCCAGCAAGCCGGGCCGAAGACGGCTGTAATGCCAGAGACCGGTCCCCGGAAGCTTGTTTCCTTTCCAGTAAAGAATTGGCTTGGTAGTTTGGTCTGCCCTGTTCCCATGATGCACTGGGCCAGGGTCAGACTAATTTTCATGTAGCCAGGTTCTGAACTGGGATGGTGCAGTGAGCTAAAAAACGGTGATGGATCAAGCCCTGATCTTTTGACTGGGTAGGAGTGTTCTGCTTAATTCAGATACTCTGTCCATCACCACCCCCTTTTGAATCGTTTTGGCCACCACAAGTGTGGAAGGGTATGCTCAGACATGAGTCCCTTGCTCACAGCACCATCAGGATTCAAGCAAGCCGGGCCGAAGACGGCTGTAATGCCAGAAACCGGTCCCCGGAAGATGGTTTCCTTTCCAGTAAAGAATTGGCTTGGTAGTTTGGTCTGCCCTGTTCACATGATGCACTGGGCAAGGGTCAGACTAATTTGCATGTAGCCAGTTTCTGAACTGGGATGGTGCAGTGAGCTAAAAAACGGTGATGGATCAAGCCCTGATCTTTTGATTGGGTAGGAGTGTTCTGCTTAATTCAGATACTCTGTCCATCACCACCCCCTTTTGAATCGTTTTGGCCACCACAAGTGTGGAAGGGTATGCTCAGACATGAGTCCCTTGCTCACTGCACCATCAGGATTCAAGCAAGCCGGGCCGAAGACGGCTGTAATGCCAGAAACCGGTCCCCGGAAGCTTGTTTCCTTTCCAGTAAAGAATTGGCTTGGTAGTTTGGTCTACCCTGTTCCCATGATGCACTGGGCCAGGGTCAGACTAATCTGCATGTAGCCAGGTTCTGAACTGGGATGGTGCAGTGAGCTAAAAAACGGTGATGGATCAAGCCCTGATCTTTTGACTGGGGAGGAGTGTTCTGCTTAATTCGGATACTCTGTCCATCACCACCCCCTTTTGAATCATTTTGGCCAACACAAGTGTGGAAGGGTATGCTCAGACATGAGTCCCTTGCTCACTGCACCATCAGGATTCAAGCAAGCCGGGCCGAAGACGGCTGTAATGCCAGAAACCGGTCCCCGGAAGATGGTTTCCTTTCCAGTAAAGAATTGGCTTGGTAGTTTGGTCTGCCCTGTTCACATGATGCACTGGGCAAGGGTCAGACTAATTTGCATGTAGCCAGGTTCTGAACTGGGATGGTGCAGTGAGCTAAAAAACGGTGATGGATCAAGCCCTGATCTTTTGACTGGGTAGGAGTGTTCTGCTTAATTCAGATACTCTGTCCATCACCACCCCCTTTTGAATCGTTTTGGACACCACAAGTGTGGAAGGGTATGCTCAGACATGAGTCCCTTGCTCACTGCACCATCAGGATTCAAGCAAGCCGGGCCGAAGACGGCTGTAATGCCAGAAACCGGTCCCCGGAAGCTTGTTTCCTTTCCAGTAAAGAATTGGCTTGGTAGTTTGGTCTGCCCTGTTCCCATGATGCACTGGGCCAGGGTCAGACTAATCTGCATGTAGCCAGGTTCTGAACTGGGATGGTGCAGTGAGCTAAAAAACGGTGATGGATCAAGCCCTGATCTTTTGACTGGGTAGGAGTGTTCTGCTTAATTCAGATACTCTGTCCATCACCACCCCCTTTTGAATCGTTTTGGCCACCACAAGTGTGGAAGGGTATGCTCAGACATGAGTCCCTTGCTCACTGCACCATCAGGATTCAAGCAAGCCGGGCCGAAGACGGCTGTAATGCCAGAAACCGGTCCCCGGAAGCTTGTTTCCTTTCCAGTAAAGAATTGGCTTGGTAGTTTGATCTGCCCTGTTCCCATGATGCACTGGGCCAGGGTCAGACTAATTTGCATGTAGCCAGGTTCTGAACTGGGATGGCGCAGTGAGCTAAAAAACGGTGATGGATCAAGCCCTGATCTTTTGACTGGGTAGGAGTGTTCTGCTTAATTCAGATACTCTGTCCATCACCACCCCCTTTTGAATCGTTTTGGCCACCACAAGTGTGGAAGGGTATGCTCAGACATGAGTCCCTTGCTCACTGCACCATCAGGATTCAAGCAAGCCGGGCCGAAGACGGCTGTAATGCCAGAAACCGGTCCCCGGAAGCTTGGTACCTTTTCAGTAAAGAATTGGCTTGGTAGTTTGGTCTGCCCTGTTCCCATGATGCACTGGGCCAGGGTCAGACTAATTTGCATGTAGCCAGGTTCTGAACTGGGATGGTGCAGTGAGCTAAAAAACGGTGATGGATCAAGCCCTGATCTTTTGACTGGGTAGGAGTGTTCTGCTTAATTCAGATACTCTGTCCATCACCACCCCCTTTTGAATCGTTTTGGCCACCACAAGTGTGGAAGGGTATGCTCAGACATGAGTCCCTTGCTCAATGCACCATCAGGATTCAAGGTTGCCGGGCCGAAGACGGCTGTAATGCCAGAAATCGGTCCTCGGAAGCTTGTTTCCTTTCCTGTAAAGAATTGGCTTGGTAGTTTGGTCTGCCCTGTTCCCATGATGCACTGGGCCAGGGTCAGATTAATTTGCATGTAGCCAGGTTCTGAACTGGGATGGTGCAGTGAGCTAAAAAACGGTGATGGATCAAGCCCTGATCTTTTGACTGGGTAGGAGCGTTCTGCTTAATTCAGATACTCTGTCCATCACCACCCCCTTTTGAATCGTTTTGGCCACTACAAGTGTGGAAGGGTATGCTCAGACATGAGTCCCTTGCTCACTGCACCATCAGGATTCAAGCAAGCCGGGCCGAAGACGGCTGTAATGCCAGAAACCGGTCCCCGGAAGCTTGTTTCCTTTCCAGTAAAGAATTGGCTTGGTAGTTTGATCTGCCCTGTTCCCATGATGCACTGGGCCAGGGTCAGACTAATTTGCATGTAGCCAGGTTCTGAACTGGGATGGCGCAGTGAGCTAAAAAACGGTGATGGATCAAGCCCTGATCTTTTGACTGGGTAGGAGTGTTCTGCTTAATTCAGATACTCTGTCCATCACCACCCCCTTTTGAATCGTTTTGGCCACCACAAGTGTGGAAGGGTATGCTCAGACATGAGTCCCTTGCTCACTGCACCATCAGGATTCAAGCAAGCCGGGCCGAAGACGGCTGTAATGCCAGAAACCGGTCCCCGGAAGCTTGGTACCTTTTCAGTAAAGAATTGGCTTGGTAGTTTGGTCTGCCCTGTTCCCATGATGCACTGGGCCAGGGTCAGACTAATTTGCATGTAGCCAGGTTCTGAACTGGGATGGTGCAGTGAGCTAAAAAACGGTGATGGATCAAGCCCTGATCTTTTGACTGGGTAGGAGTGTTCTGCTTAATTCAGATACTCTGTCCATCACCACCCCCTTTTGAATCGTTTTGGCCACCACAAGTGTGGAAGGGTATGCTCAGACATGAGTCCCTTGCTCAATGCACCATCAGGATTCAAGGTTGCCGGGCCGAAGACGGCTGTAATGCCAGAAATCGGTCCTCGGAAGCTTGTTTCCTTTCCTGTAAAGAATTGGCTTGGTAGTTTGGTCTGCCCTGTTCCCATGATGCACTGGGCCAGGGTCAGATTAATTTGCATGTAGCCAGGTTCTGAACTGGGATGGTGCAGTGAGCTAAAAAACGGTGATGGATCAAGCCCTGATCTTTTGACTGGGTAGGAGCGTTCTGCTTAATTCAGATACTCTGTCCATCACCACCCCCTTTTGAATCGTTTTGGCCACTACAAGTGTGGAAGGGTATGCTCAGACATGAGTCCCTTGCTCACTGCACCATCAGGATTCAAGCAAGCCGGGCCGAAGACGGCTGTAATGCCAGAAACCGGTCCCCGGAAGCTTGTTTCCTTTCCAGTAAAGAATTGGCTTGGTAGTTTGGTCTTCCCTGTTCCCATGATGCACTGGGCCAGGGTCAGACTAATTTGCATGTAGCCAGGTTCTGAACTGGGATGGTGCAGTGAGCTAAAAAACGGTGATGGATCAAGCCCTGATCTTTTGACTGGGTAGGAGTGTTCTGCTTAATTCAGATACTCTGTCCATCACCACCCCCTTTTGAATCGTTTTAGCCACCACAAGTTTGGAAGGGTATGCTCAGACATGAGTCCCTTGCTCACTGCATCATCAGGATTCAAGCAAGCCGGGCCGAAGACGGCTGTAATGCCAGAAACCGGTCCCCGGAAGCTTGTTTCCTTTCCAGTAAAGAATTGGCTTGGTAGTTTGGTCTGCCCTGTTCCCATGATGCACTGGGCCATGGTCAGACTAATTTGCATGTAGCCAGGGTCTGAACTGGGATGGTGCAGTGAGCTAAAAAACGGTGATGGATCAAGCCCTGATCTTTTGACTGGGTAGGAGTGTTATGCTTAATTCAGATACTCTGTCCATCACCACCCCCTTTTGAATCGTTTTGGCCACCACAAGTGTGGAAGGGTATGCTCAGACATGAGTCCCTTGCTCACTGCACCATCAGGATTCAAGCAAGCCGGGCCGAAGACGGCTGTAATGCCAGAAACCGGTCCCCGGAAGCTTGGTACCTTTTCAGTAAAGAATTGGCTTGGTAGTTTGGTCTGCCCTGTTCCCATGATGCACTGGGCCAGGGTCAGACTAATTTGCATGTAGCCAGGTTCTGAACTGGGATGGTGCAGTGAGCTAAAAAACGGTGATGGATCAAGCCCTGATCTTTTGACTGGGTAGGAGTGTTCTGCTTAATTCAGATACTCTGTCCATCACCACCCCCTTTTGAATCGTTTTGGCCACCACAAGTGTGGAAGGGTATGCTCAGACATGAGTCCCTTGCTCAATGCACCATCAGGATTCAAGGTTGCCGGGCCGAAGACGGCTGTAATGCCAGAAACCGGTCCTCGGAAGCTTGTTTCCTTTCCAGTAAAGAATTGGCTTGGTAGTTTGGTCTGCCCTGTTCCCATGATTCACTGGGCCAGGGTCAGACTAATTTGCATGTAGCCAGGTTCTGAACTGGGATGGTGCAGTGAGCTAAAAAACGGTGATGGATCAAGCCCTGATCTTTTGACTGGGTAGGAGCGTTCTGCTTAATTCAGATACTCTGTCCATCACCACCCCCTTTTGAATCGTTTTGGCCACCACAAGTGTGGAAGGGTATGCTCAGACATGAGTCCCTTGCTCACTGCACCATCAGGATTCAAGCAAGCCGGGCCGAAGACGGCTGTAATGCCAGAAACCGGTCCCCGGAAGCTTGTTTCCTTTCCAGTAAAGAATTGGCTTGGTAGTTTGGTCTGCCCTGTTTCCATGATGCACTGGGCCATGGTCAGACTAATTTGCATGTAGCCAGGGTCTGAACTGGGATGGTGCAGTGAGCTAAAAAACGGTGATGGATCAAGCCCTGATCTTTTGACTGGGTAGGAGTGTTCTGCTTAATTCAGATACTCTGTCCATCACCACCCCGTTTTGAATCGTTTTGGCCACCACAAGTGTGGAAGGGTATGCTCAGACATGAGTCCCTTGCTCACTGCACCATCAGGATTCAAGCAAGCCGGGCCGAAGATGGCTGTAATGCCAGAAACCGGTCCCCGGAAGCTTGTTTCCTTTCCAGTAAAGAATTGGCTTGGTAGTTTGGTCTGCCCTGTTCCCATGATGCACTGGGCCAGGGTCAGACTAATTTGCATGTAGCCAGGTTCTGAACTGGGATGGTGCAGTGAGCTAAAAAACGGTGATGGATCAAGCCCTGATCTTTTGACTGGGTAGGAGTGTTCTGCTTAATTCAGATACTCTGTCCATCACCACCCCCTTTTGAATCGTTTTGGCCACCACAAGTGTGGAAGGGTATGCTCAGACATGAGTCCCTTGCTCACTGCACCATCAGGATTCCAGCAAGCCGGGCCGAAGACGGCTGTAATGCCAGAGACCGGTCCCCGGAAGCTTGTTTCCTTTCCAGTAAAGAATTGGCTTGGTAGTTTGGTCTGCCCTGTTCCCATGATGCACTGGGCCAGGGTCAGACTAATTTTCATGTAGCCAGGTTCTGAACTGGGATGGTGCAGTGAGCTAAAAAACGGTGATGGATCAAGCCCTGATCTTTTGACTGGGTAGGAGTGTTCTGCTTAATTCAGATACTCTGTCCATCACCACCCCCTTTTGAATCGTTTTGGCCACCACAAGTGTGGAAGGGTATGCTCAGACATGAGTCCCTTGCTCACAGCACCATCAGGATTCAAGCAAGCCGGGCCGAAGACGGCTGTAATGCCAGAAACCGGTCCCCGGAAGATGGTTTCCTTTCCAGTAAAGAATTGGCTTGGTAGTTTGGTCTGCCCTGTTCACATGATGCACTGGGCAAGGGTCAGACTAATTTGCATGTAGCCAGTTTCTGAACTGGGATGGTGCAGTGAGCTAAAAAACGGTGATGGATCAAGCCCTGATCTTTTGATTGGGTAGGAGTGTTCTGCTTAATTCAGATACTCTGTCCATCACCACCCCCTTTTGAATCGTTTTGGCCACCACAAGTGTGGAAGGGTATGCTCAGACATGAGTCCCTTGCTCACTGCACCATCAGGATTCAAGCAAGCCGGGCCGAAGACGGCTGTAATGCCAGAGACCGGTCCCCGGAAGCTTGTTTCCTTTCCAGTAAAGAATTGGCTTGGTAGTTTGGTCTGCCCTGTTCCCATGATGCACTGGGCCAGGGTCAGACTAATTTGCATGTAGCCAGGTTCTGAACTGGGATGGTGCAGTGAGCTAAAAAACGGTGATGGATCAAGCCCTGATCTTTTGACTGGGTAGGAGTGTTCTGCTTAATTCAGATACTCTGTCCATCACCACCCCCTTTTGAATCGTTTTGGCCACCACAAGTGTGGAAGGGTATGCTCAGACAT
This sequence comes from Lissotriton helveticus, assembly GCF_964261635.1. Taxonomy (NCBI): domain Eukaryota; kingdom Metazoa; phylum Chordata; class Amphibia; order Caudata; family Salamandridae; genus Lissotriton; species Lissotriton helveticus. Next base: position 1,764,686,861 of record NC_136068.1, read on the forward strand.
GAGTCCCTTGCTCACTGCACCATCAGGATTCAAGCAAGCCGAGCCGAAGACGGCTGTAATGCCAGAAACCGGTCCCCGGAAGATGGTTTCCTTTCCAGTAAAGAATTGGCTTGGTAGTTTGGTCTGCCCTGTTCACATGATGCACTGGGCAAGGGTCAGACTAATTTGCATGTAGCCAGGTTCTGAACTGGGATGGTGCAGTGAGCTAAAAAACGGTGATGGATCAAGCCCTGATCTTTTGACTGGGTAGGAGTGTTCTGCTTAATTCAGATACTCTGTCCATCACCACCCCCTTTTGAATCGTTTTGGCCACCACAAGTGTGGAAGGGTATGCTCAGACATGAGTCCCTTGCTCACTGCACCATCAGGATTCAAGCAAGCCGGGCCGAAGACGGCTGTAATGCCAGAAACCGGTCCCCGGAAGCTTGTTTCCTTTCCAGTAAAGAATTGGCTTGGTAGTTTGGTCTGCCCTGTTCCCATGATGCACTGGGCCAGGGTCAGACTAATCTGCATGTAGCCAGGTTCTGAACTGGGATGGTGCAGTGAGCTAAAAAACGGTGATGGATCAAGCCCTGATCTTTTGACTGGGTAGGAGTGTTCTGCTTAATTCAGATACTCTGTCCATCACCACCCCCTTTTGAATCGTTTTGGCCACCACAAGTGTGGAAGGGTATGCTCAGACATGAGTCCCTTGCTCACTGCACCATCAGGATTCAAGCAAGCCGGGCCGAAGACGGCTGTAATGCCAGAAACCGGTCCCCGGAAGCTTGTTTCCTTTCCAGTAAAGAATTGGCTTGGTAGTTTGATCTGCCCTGTTCCCATGATGCACTGGGCCAGGGTCAGACTAATTTGCATGTAGCCAGGTTCTGAACTGGGATGGTGCAGTGAGCTAAAAAACGGTGATGGATCAAGCCCTGATATTTTGACTGGGAAGGAGTGTTCTGCTTAATTCAGATACTCTGTCCATCACCACCCCCTTTTGAATCGTTTTGGCCACCACAAGTGTGGAAGGGTATGCTCAGACATGAGTCCCTTGCTCACTGCACCATCAGGATTCAAGCAAGCCGGGCCGAAGACGGCTGTAATGCCAGAAACCGGTCCCCGGAAGCTTGTTTCCTTTCCCGTAAAGAATTGGCTTGGTAGTTTGGTCTGCCCTGTTCCCATGATGCACTGGGCCAGGGTCAGACTAATTCGCATGTAGCCAGGTTCTGAACTGGGATGGTGCAGTGAGCTAAAAACCGTGATGGATCAAGCCCTGATCTTTTGACTGGGTAGGAGTGTTCTGCTTAATTCAGATACTCTGTCCATCACCACCCCCTTTTGAATCGTTTTGGCCACCACAAGTGTGGAAGGGTATGCTCAGACATGAGTCCCTTGCTCACTGCACCATCAGGATTCAAGCAAGCCGGGCCGAAGACGGCTGTAATGCCGGAAACCGGTCCCCGGAAGCTTGTTTCCTTTCCAGTAAAGAATTGGCTTGGTAGTTTGGTCTGCCCTTTTCCCATGATGCACTGGGCCAGGGTCAGACTAATTTGCATGTAGCCAGGTTCTGAACTGGGATGGTGCAGTGAGCTAAAAAACGGTGATGGATCAAGCCGTGATCTTTTGACTGGGTAGGAGTGTTCTGCTTAATTCAGATACTCTGTCCATCACCACCCCCTTTTGAATCGTTTTTACTGCCCACAAAGCAGGTGCATGGTATTTAAAAGTACAACAAGTAAACTTTTAATGTTTAATCTTAAACATGTCCTTACAGTGAAATGACACACAAGCTATTTTCACTGTAGCAGGGTTGGCTGATCCAAAGTAAAGCATTGAGATACAATATTACATTTAAATATGATATCTCTGTCTAGAAAACACCTATAGATTTCGTTCTTGGACTTTTTAAAATATTTATCACAAGCCTAATTCACTACTGTTATTGGATTTGTAATATTTTGGTAAAGGTACTTTTAGAAAGTTACCTTTTTCCTGCCTAATGTCTCTATGCCCAATTTGCATGAGCTGCACCTGCCACCTGGCAACTGAATAGGCTCATTAAAGAGGCTTGAAAACTGCTCCCAACGCAGTACAAAGAACTAAGGTGTGCGAGGTGTTTCTGACAGTAAGATCATCTGATCTGTACCCAGAAAAACTTGATTAAATTCAGAGAGACCTATCCTGTCACAGGCAAATATTAGCTGACACCTGGGCAGAGCCCTTCATTGTTCCCCCAGTCAGGCAGGCTTTAATTCGAGTAAGACAGGACCTGCCCCCAGATCTGGTGTGAAGTGATCATAGAGGAGAGATTGCTGATTTCCCTGGCTACACCTCTATTGTGGGCACATGGGCTCTGCACAATGGCAAAGGGTTTCACCATCTTGGATTTGGGAAGAGAGTGGCACTGTGGCATCATTTGCAATAGGGCACACAGAACATGCTGTAAAAGTAGCTACGGTTACAACTGGAACTTTTTCCCTATTGGCTAAGGAGGGCTAGGAGTCACCCCCACCCACAGGCAGGTGCGCTAGGCATAAATGTGGCACCCCAGATACCTTCTTCAGAACACACATGTCCTTGCATTTGAAAGCTCTTCACTGGCTTCCAATAAAAAATGATTCTTCTTACATCCCTGGTCCTTGTCCACAAAGCCCTGCATATTTATGGAGCTGAAGATTTGAGAGAAAGGATTCATGACTATATCCCTGCAAGAAACCTTAGTTCCTCCTCGGAGCGACTCGCTAGAGTTCCCAAAATCCATCGGGCCAGAACTGGTGGCAGGTCATTTTATGATTCCGGGCCGGTCACTTGGGATAATTCCCTCAAGAGCTATGAACCTTAAGGGAACACCCCACTTTTAAGAAAAAACAGAGCACATACCTCTTCCAATAAGCATAATAGGACAATCGTTGTAGGTTGCCTGATTTAGTGTTGGGAAGCTGTGTAGCTGAGTAGCTGTGCGCTAACCAAATCTTGCTATAACATAACTACTGGACCTTTGGAAAACAGAAGAAGAACTTCACCTGTTGTTGAGACCTGTGAGGAGACCCTGAAGCGCTGGACCTGCTCCCACTTGTACTCAGGACAAAAAAGTGAACTCCAAGGGTCAGTTGGCGGGCCTCCAGTTCAGGTGTAAGAAGCCCTTTTTTCCTGATTTGACCTGTTGATCAGTTCCAAATGGACTTGCCCTGTACTGCTGGTGTCTTCTGCTGGAGTGGGTCTTCACCCTCTGAAGTTCTTAAACCCTTGGTTGTGTCAAAGTGCACTCATCCTAACATAATGAGAAACCCTGGACTTAGAAAAGTTTTGGCTCCGAAAACCTCTGGAGGACCGGGCAAACCTACCAAGTCAATCTGATGAAGGTGTGTTGCCACTAAGCTGAAGATTCAGGTTTCTCCTGCTCTCACCTATCCGCAGCAGCAAATCGACATCATGGAGAGGGTATCCAGCCTTGTGTAGCCCATGTCAGCTACATCTTGCAGCACTGCTTTCTGGACGACTCCAAGCTCCAAAAAAGTGGCTAAGTCTTAACATAGGAATCATCACTTGGTGAAGGCGACAAAAGTGTACAACAAGTGAGAGACATTCCTTTTGGGTGAGAATTCTGAGCTTTCTTGCTAAAAGTCAGTGGCTTTACTGGGACTTTTATTACAACTCAATGAAGAATGTTCCAAAGCACACCCATAATGTTCTCCTTTACAGTTAGTTTTATCATCCTTCTTCCTAGTTTGGCGTGCATGCACGTGTATTAGTGCGCCTTCCTTTTGCACCAAGACATCATTCAATCAAAAGTGTTGGCCTGCTGGTTTAGCAGGTCACAGCGGGTTGCACAGCCTTATGCACATTTGTATCTTAAAATAATACAATTTCACCAAAGTAATCAGTTTTATCCGTTTAATTTTCTTCACTTTTCATCATCATTTTTCACATCTTTTTTCATCACGTCAAAAGTGGTTAAATTTGTTGCATTTTTTTGCGTGTAAATATTTCTATGTATTGCCCATCCAGGCCTATACATGAACATATTCCGAATTTTCTTCCACTTGATCCTATGCACATCCTACTCAATGCATTTCGGTTAAAAAATCTTCATCAGGAGTATCTGCAAGTTATAAAAATGTACTAAAGTCACATTTCATTTCTGTCCCACATAATATAAATCAATATAACATAACTTAATAGTCCCCCTGAAATCCCATGCTTCTGTCAGCGCAAAACAGTTTGTGCATATGTACCCATACGTCCCACTTCCATCCCCCATACAGTAACTCCCTGCTATTTTATCCTGCTCAAACTATATTGTGTGATCTACCCTCTACCCCCTACATAAACACCCTTCTGAAAGAAATTATACATAAATTGCAGTGTATGCTTCCTTTTAACACTGGGTCAATAGAGCAGAGGAAAATTCGGCACCTCAAAAAAATAAGCGTGAACAAGGTTGTAGTAAGCCAACACCTTCATTGTACGTGTATCTTGCACCATTTCAGAATGGCGGTAGACTTGGTTGATGGTGGCACACTAATCCTTTTACATTGGTTGGCTGCATTTGACTCCAGCAATACCCTATGCATCAGATTGCCACTAGAAGGCTGGTATTATTTACTTACCTCACCTGGATCCATTCCTTTCTAAAGGATAGACCTATTCCTCATTTAGCACTGTCAGTGATGACACAGATCTCCCTACCCCCATATCCACCGATTCATCCGTTTCTTGTATGCTTGACAAAATCCCTCTTCTCGATCCTACCACATTAGATAGGTTGATCCCTAAGATTACCTCGGGATCCCCTAATGACCAAGCACCCCCCCAGATTCTCAGCAAGGTCATTGACGTCATTCGGCCAGTTATCCTGGATGTTCTTAATGCGTCCATCACTTCCAAATCGGTCCCTCCTCCCTGGAAGTGTGCGATGGTTAGAGCCCTATTAAAAAAGCCTACATTGGACCAGAACAACTTGGCTAACTATCGCCCTATTTCTTTACTTCCGTGGATGAGTAAACTGCTTGAGAGGCACGTGAATAACATCTTAGTGGACTATTTGGAAATCAATAGTCTGCTCCGTGCCTCTCAGACAGGGTTCCGCCCTCAGCACGGAACTGAAACCGCCCTCTTAGCGGTGACGGAGGAGGCCAGAGCCGTGTTGGACCGGGGAGGAAAAGCCGCCATCATATTACTTGACCTCAGTGCCGCGTTCGACACGGTCAACCATGCCACATTATTACAACGATTGAATGGCCTGGGCGTGTCGGGCGCGGCCCTGGAATGGCTGGCCTCCTTCCTGGATGAACGTTTCTTCCAGGTATTTGAAGGCGAGGCAGTCTCCCCCAAATATCCTCTCAGGTGTGGGGTTCCTCAGGGCACCTCCCTGAGCCCCACCCTTTTCAATGCATATATGGAACCTCTAGACAGGATAGTACATCCCTTTGGTGTGCGTATTGTCACCTACGCCGACGATACCCAACTGGTGGTCTCTTTGGACCACTCCGAAGGGTCGTCTACCACCTTAGGTCCCTGTCTAGAGGCTGTGGCCAGATGGATGCAGTCCTCTTGTCTGAAACTTAATGGTGAAAAGACAGACATTATGCTGCTGGGCAATCCTTCTCCATCTGCCCTAGCTCCCATCTGGCCTCCATGTCTTGGCCTGCCTCCCACTCCCAAACCTCAGATAAAGAGCCTTGGAATCTGGCTGGACAAAGCGCTTGATTTCTCGGTTCAAGCCACCAAGACTGCCTCTACATGTTTTGGGCTGATGAAAATGTTGCGCAAAGTTCTCCCCCTGCTTCCATTCCAGGCGAGGAGGATCATAGTCCAGGCCCTGATACTCTCCCGCCTGGACTATGGCAATGTTTTATACTTAGGAGCCCCGGTAGCAGTCACCCATAGGCTCCAGGTCACGCAGAACTGGGCCGCTCGTCTACTCTATAACATCCCCCGCTGGCAGTCAGCTAAGAAAGCTCTAAAGGACCTTCACTGGCTCCCAGTAGTGGCCAGAGTACAGTTCAAGGCCATGTGCGTTTTGCATAAATCTTTTCACCGCACTGGTCCGGCAATCCTACATCCTATAGTTATGCCCTATGCCCCTTCCAGAGCCCTACGTTCTAGCTCTCTACAGCTAGTAACTTCCACCAAAATTTACAAAGCTTGTTGGGGTGGTTGCTCTTTTTCACATGTTGCTGCCAAGCTTTGGAACTCCCTTCCGCTCTCTCTCCGAGAGAATAACAACCGTCTGTCCTTCAGAAAGGTTTTAAAAACTCACTTATTCGCAAAAACCTGCTAATCTACCTTGAGCTGCCATAAGCAATCAGTCAAAAGCGCTACGAGGCCTCCGGGTAGTTTGCGCTATACAAGTGTAATTTTTCATTTCATTTCATTTCAGTCAGTAAACTTGTCCCATTTTACCTCTGAGCCTCCTTGTTTCCAATGTGGAGTGCCTCAAGGATCCATTCTCCCCCCTCTTTTTTAAGCTCTGTGTTGGACCAGAGCCCTCCAGTCCTTTGGCCTTCAGGCGCCATAGGTATGGTCACAATGCTCAGTTTATCATCAATATCGGCCATACTGACATGTCAACAACTTTTTCCATTATTCCTTGAGAGTGGTCGGGAGTGCAAGTGCGACCATTACCTCAAGCGAAATGTGGGTAAGATGTAATTCCTTACTACTTTGACTCAATCATCTTAGGAAACTACCAGACCTTCTCAATGAGATACCTGCCCACTTTGAATTGCATTAGCTTGTAATCTAAGGGTGACATTTGATGCCTTTCTGTCCTTGTCTCTCTATATTTCTATCATCTTGTAGAGTTGCACGTATTGTCTGTGGTATCTTTGGAAAATGTGTCCATACTGTAACCATAATGGTAAACGTTTTCCTACACCAGAATTGCAAATCGGCCCAGTCAACTTATTATTATTGGGCTTGCCTTAGTTCCAGGTGACTAGACTGTGAAGCGGCTGCCTGCCTGATCATGAATGTTCCTCATTTAAGCCTTGCCCCACCTCTTTATAGATCCCTCCACTGATTCCCCCCAAGATCTAGGGGCATATTATCAAGGACGGTGTTAAAAATTATCGCCGATTTAGCGGCAGAAAACTGCCGCTAAAGTGGCGATAATGGGCTTGATAATATGCCCTGGAGAATTCCAATAGAAGTTCATGTTCTGGTGTGAACTTGGGCTTCTATTGGAATTCTCCAGGGCATATTATCAAGCCCATTATCGCCGCTTTAGCGGCAGTTTTCCACCGCTAAACCGGCGATAATTTTAACGCCGTCCTTGATAATATGCCCCCAAGTGTTTTTTAAAGCAGTATCTACTATTCACATAACTGTTTGTAGTCATTCTCCTAAGTTGTTCAAAGATAGATTCTCTCTTATGACCTGCTATAGAACATAAATTCTAGCCCGTTTGACTTTTAAACATGCCAGAATGGGAGGTCATTGCTTTTTCCTTTCAAGCCCCTTCCATTTGGAATGTTCTCTCTCTGTAATGTCAGTGCCTTAAGATGTTCTTTGCCAAACTATGCTTTTTATAAACTCTAATTTTACACATTTCTGCTTTTGTTCTAAAAAGTTGTGTTTGTGTTCAAACAAGTACAATAAAACTTTTTAGTGAACGAGGTGTATTAATGTCGAATAACATGAACTAACATAACATTGTGAATACAGTCGTGCTCATGGTGTATACCAACATCAGGAAGAAGTAAATAGTAAAAATGCTGGTCCGATACAAAGGTGCAGCCGATTAATAACTTACATCTACCAGGTACCCTTGGGAGAATGCCACATAAAAGTCCGCAAATCAGCTGCTGTCTTAAACCATACCTCTCTAACAAACAAGGCGAGCGCCCTCTGCTACAGCTAATATGAAGTAATGGATTCACAAGTGTCTGCCTTAGTCTGCTAGGACCCAGATGTGTTCTTGATATAGGCAGTCTTTAATGTAATGTCTCACCCTGCTTTTCAAGGGGGAGTAACTGTTAACAGGCTCCATTCCAGTGTATAACACAAGGTGGCTTCACATATCTTTAATTTAGAATGTAGTATTAGTACTAACCCTGGGCGTAGTGAGCGTAGTGGGGCTTCGCGAAGCTACGCAAAGTGGGCGAGAAACTACGCCCACCTGCGCACTTCGCGTAGCCCCACTACGCACCACCCGCCTCCCTCCCGCCCTCAGTAAATACCCCCTTCAATGTTTAAATAAGTTTAAAACCACTTACCTGGTCCGCGCGCGTCCCGCGTCTCCCTCGTCTCTTTCAGTGCCCGCGTCTTGAACCCTAATGCGCATGCGTGGCCGCCCGCGCATGCGCATTTCTAGCGAGAAATGCGCATGCGCGGGCGGCCACGCATGCGCATTAGGGTTCAAGACGCGCACTGAAAAAGACGAGGGAGCCCCGGGACGCGCGCGGACCAGGTAAGTGGTTTTAAACTTATTTAAACATTGAAGGGGGTATTTACTGAGGGCGGGAGGGAGGCGGGTGGCGGGCCAAGTACGCTCGTCCACGGAGCATGCGTAGTGCCGGCTATTACGCCCGCACCGCAAAATGCGTAGCAGACGGCACTACGCATGCTCCGTGGACGGAGCGTATCTGCCCGCCCACCCCTAATTAGTACTGCAAGTGGCTGTTCATAAAAAGTGGGAGACTAACGCTTGACTTAAAGGTAGCACCACACTCAAGGTCCACTCGGCGGGCGTTTCTTTGCCAATGTTTCGCTTTCGGCCATGTGCTGGAAGGTCACAGAAGCAATGAGGTGAAACATAGGGTGTGTGTCTTTTTAGCCAGTGCTCTGTTTACTAAACACATCCAAAATAAACTCATTTTCCACAAGATTTGGCTAAGCCGATAGTTCTGATGTTTTTTTAGATATGAGTGGTATTTATGTTAATGGCTTCGCCCAAGTATTTTGTGCATGCCTATTGGTGCCTTTGTATGTGGGTTTGAAACTAAGTACTTGCATGTCTTTTGATGCAGAGAAACCGGGGCCTCATTTATGAGGCCTTGCGTCAGTTTTGCGCTTCCGATGCGTCACTTTTTGTGACGCATCGGCGGCGTAAAACATGCCTCCTGTTGCGCACTATTTACAAAGTGACGCATCTAAGCAGATGCGTCACTTTGTAAACCCCTGTGCTACATTATACCTGCGTCAGGTATAATGTATGCAGAGGGGGCGTTCCCCCGCAAAAAGCCTCGTAATAGTGACGCAGTGAAACTATGAGATTTCACTGCGTCACTTTTAGAACGCTGTTGTGTCAAAATCTTGCGCCTGCCTCACAGCAGGCGTAAGACTGACGCAAGCCCTTTCACATGGGGCTTTCCCCATGTGAAAGGACGTATTGCTGGAGTTGCGTCACTTTTGTGACACTCCAGCAATGCGTGACTTTTGCGCTTACAGATACGTCAGAAATACTGACGTATCTGTAACTCCTTGCGCCATGATGCGTCATAGTGTAAATATGACGCATCATTGGTCTCGCAAGGAGGGCGCAGTGAAAAGTGACGCATCGCTGTTTTCACGCAGTGATGCGTCACTTTTCATAAATGAGGGCCCGCCCAGGCTGGTTATAAGAGGTTGTAGAAATACATGATTGAGACTTCCCAATTATGGAAGGGCTGTTTTAGAAAAAGGCTCATATGTAACCAAAGAAAATATGAATCTCATGGACCTTTGCAATCTGGTTCCATGGGAGGGTTATAACTCTGGACCTCTTGTACATACGCTTCTTCTAAAGCAGAAGAGGCTGGCAGTGTGCCCAGAATGTGGGTATCGCCTGTTGAGAGGCCCCACATCTCTTTAATTAATGGGCAAATAAGGTCTACATGTCTAATGGAGCTCAGGCTTAGCGCATAAGTTCACAGTGGTCCATAGCCATGGGCGTCATTTGACCCGAGGAGTGTCCCTAACAGCCCCAGTCAGTACCTTTATGACCACTGGCTTAAGAGACCACACCTTGCCAGCCCTTTCTGCATTTTAAGGTAAGTATGTTCAAAAGGTACAGAGGAATGGCCCTTAGCACAAAACCAGATTCCAAAGGTACATGAGATTTAAACTTCCTGCAATTACATATAAGCCTTATTAAAAAACAGCCCTTTCAGAATTTGGAATTCTACATCAGAAATGTCAGCCTTTCTAGAACCTCCTGAAACCAGCCTGGTCTCTCTCAAAAAAGGTACGCAAGAGCTTAGCTTCTCTGTGCACACAGGTTTGGCTACTAACTCTTCTTAACAAAAATTAAATGATGAAGTAGGTCTGTGTGGGGCGAAAGTTGACTTGCATATTCAGCATAGGGGTTGTTCAAGAGCCAGGGTTAACATAACAAGCGTATTTGTAAAGCACACGATTACCCATAGGTGTCTTGGCACTGAACAACAGATGTTTATTGTTACCCAACGGTACTCATGTTATCAACCTCAGATGGATGAAAGGCTGAGTGGACCCGCCAGGATTTGAACCTGTGACCATTAGGTCGAACACAGGTCTCTGCATTGGCTGCTTTAGTCCACTGAGCCACCAAACCCGGCTTTGAGGAAGTTGTCAAGACAAGGCGGTGGGTAGAATGCTTCAAAGAGCCCCCTCACATGATTTACTTGCCAAAATTCAATCCTTGTTTTTCCCTTTTTTCTCCTATGGTTTGCCTTTTTCTTCTTCAATTTCTTTAAAGCAGTAACATGAAGGTGGCTAATCTCTTCCTGATAACTGGGATTTGATTATTGACACATTCTATTTGTACTGTTCTAATATGGGGAAAAGAAAGCTATTAGAAACACTGATGAGGGTATCTAGATCCAAGAAAAAGCCTTACCCCTGCAGTAACTAACACCCTGGAAGAGACAGTCAATCTGATTGAGGAGTTGAAAACCATGCTGCACCCCAAACATTCTTCTGCTGGTAACTGTACACCTTCCATTTGTGCGTTGCCACTCTGTGGTGCCAAGGGGTCTGGCAAACCATTGCTGCGATTTTTGAAAAAATCCACGGCCAAAAGTCTAAAACATCTCGGCCACAACCTTGTGACCTCATGTGTAAAATGAATGGCTGTGTTGTGAGGAGCACTGTGGCCATCGTTCCAGCCCCCTGGTCTTCTCCACTTCACACCCTTACCAGTTTCATTGCTCCTTGCAGCAGTACCTGTGCCTCCCTGGCAAGTCTGGGGCATTCAGACATCTCTGAGCTGTCCGCTGAGCCTGATGTGCGCCAAGGAAATCCAAATAGTTTCTTTAATAAGGGTGGTCCACACAATGCTCATGGGGATCTCAAACTGGAGGTAAAGGACTTAAAGGTAGAGATTACATCATGAATTGGTTCATAAAACACCACCATGTTTGCACTCTGTCAACCTTCTGTGGGAGATCCCCCTTTATTGAGTGCGAACTTTCTGGATACCGACCCTTCGGAAAACCTCGGGGCAGCCCCACTCTGGTCAGTTTGTTTGTATTCCCCCAGGCTCAAGCTCCTCCAGCACCTCCCAGTGGCTGAGACAGAGGATGGGAGACCCTGTTGTGTTAGACAGCCTTTACTGCACGTATCTTCCTCCAGCTCCTCAGCATCAGTTGAGTCATACACCTGACAGCACAAAGCTGGCTGTCTCCTGCTCCATACCGAGTGCTGGGCCTGGGCTAATGAATCAGTCTCTAGTTGGAAGTCAAGGCCCCTCTGCCTCCACTGTGTTACCAAAGGGGGCGCGCAATTTGGAGAAGTGAAGTACCAGGTTTATGCTCAATGTCTCAAGATTACCTGAAGGGGACAGAGAAGATCAATACACACTAATTAATAAAACCATTCATTGGCTTCTCACTATGAGGAAACCTGCATCTGTCATCTGCCAGGACATTGTCGGATGGGTCAGACACCGTTGAGTTAGTGTTAGGCTCACCCAGCCTAGCCGACAACCTGATCGCCCTTGATTTCCGTTTTCCAACCCCAGCATCAGCCACGATCTGCCTGAAATTCAATGCCTCAAGTAGCGCAGCTGGGACCCAAAGGTCTCATTCTCAGCCTAGGAGCACAGATGTACCTGAGGTATTTATTTATTTATAAAGTTGTATGTAGCGCGAACATGAACCATCGAACAGGCATACCAAAACACAAAGTTTACAATCAAAAGAGGACAACAAAGAATAAGTTATAAACTGGTACTTAGCGAACTAGGAGAGGAGCAAATGATTAGTAAATGATTAGTAAAGGGAGAATAACACCAAGCGCAGGGCTTAGGGTGTAAGTCCAATGTATTGATGAGGAATCTTTTTACTTCCAATTTGAAGGCAACCTTGGAGGAGATTCTGCATATCTCTGGTGGGAGAGAGTTCTAGTTCTTTGGCACAGAGCCGCAGAAAGCTCGATGACACGTTCTCTTTTTAGAGAAAGATCTGTGGTTTCAGGAGGAGAGAGTTAGCACTCCTAGAAGGTCTAGCCCCTCCGGATAATTCTAGCTTTTGCGCTAGATAACTGGGGGTTTTGAAATGGAGGGCTTTGTGAGACAGGAGGGCAATATTTAGCTGAATTTTTCCTTCATAGGGCAACAAATGTAGGGATTTTAAGGAAGGGGAGATGTGCGCATTTCTTATGGTACCCATAACCATTCTGGCTGAAGCATTCAGAGAGGCCCTTAGTGGGGCCAAGAGGCCACAGAGCATAGCACTGCCATAGTCTAGCCTCGGAAAAACAAGCGCTTGGACCACTTGCTTGAAGTCCGTTTGTAGGAGGAAAGGTTTGAGATTCCTGAGTTTCCTCATAAGGTGATTAGCTCCCTTGCACACATTGCTGATATGGTTCTTCATGTGCAGATGTTTGTCCAGGGTGATTCCAAGAGATTTGGCTGAGTCAATGAGGGGGCTGCAGTTGAAGTCAATGAGGTGGTTTATCCAACGATCTAACTTAGGGATGTGATTCGGGGAAGAGATGAGAAGGAATTCTGTTTTGGAGGTGTTGAGCAGGAAATTGTTCTCTAACCAGTTTTGAGTATTTGTTAGGGTAGTGGTGGGTGATATGAGGCTATTCGGGGAGGAGATTTTCAGATAGAGTTGTGTATCATCCGCATACATATGGAAGAGAATGTCCGTGGAATTTAGAGCATTAGCTAATGGTTCCAAGAACAAGTTAAAGGGTATGGGACATAAGGCAGACCCTTGGGGGACCCCCATGGATACTGGTGATGGCCCAGAGAGAGAGTGGTTCGCCTTAACTCTTTGGGACCTGTGGTGGAGGAAGGATGAGAACCATTGCAGCACTGATCCAGAAAGGCCCATCCTGTGCTCCAGAATGGATAGGAGGTTGTCGTGATTAACAGTGTCAAATGCAAAGGAAAGGCCAAGAAGGATAAGGAGGCAAGATTCATTTTGGTCAAGCATTTTTAGAATGTCATCCATAACGTGAGTGAGAGCCGATTCGGTGCCGTGTCCACTCTGAAAGCCAAATTGATGTTGGTCCAGGAGATGGAAATTCTTGATGTGAGCACAGTGTTGAGATTGGACACATTTTTCTAGGAGTTCGGATAGAGCTGGGATGTTAGAAATAGGGCAGAATTTGTTAAGGTCAGACCTAACTGCTGTAGGATTTTTTAAAATAGGTATTACCTGAGCAGCTTTTAAGTACTCCAGGATCATCCCTTGTGGCAGAGACGCATTGACAATCTTTGTCCAGATGGGGGTGACGACATCCTTGATTTCTTTGAAGATGGAAGGTGGTAACGGGTCGCTAAAATGTTTAGATCGGTTGATACTCTGATGAATCTTATTAATGTCTCTTTCACTGAGGGGATTGAAGGTACCCCATGAGGCATTGTTCTTGGTGCTCTAGCTCAATGGTTCGACCTACTCTAAAAGGGCCAGGAGGGGCACCGACTCACCGGCTAGTAATAGAGCCTTCCTGGAGTCAAGATCAATATTGATGAGTCTAGATTTCTCAGTAAAGAAAGCAGCCGGGTCATCGCATGAAGGTGGACTGACTCCAGAGTCAGAGCGGTTTGGTGCTTCCATCAATTGTTGTTTAACCAACTCGAAAAGTTTCTTGGGGTGTTTAGCGGCTTGATTAAGTTGGGATCTGAAGTAGTAGGCCTTACAGATCTTGATTTGTTTGTTATAGGAGCTCCTTGCCAATCTGAGGGTTATTAGCTGGTCCAAGGATGGTTTGGATCTCCAGGATCGTTCAATTGTCCTAAGGTTGAGGCGTTCCGAGTTTAAGTTGCTGTTGAACCACAGTTTGGATATTTTTGTTGAGGCATTTTTTGGTTGGAGTGGAGCAATGGAATCCATGATGCTAGCGTTAATAGAGTTGTAGAAGTCAGTGAGCACATGTACCTCAGACATGTCAACTTGTGAAGAGAGGGCAAATTTACAGTGGGTTGCTAGATTGGCTATATTGATATTTCCTAGCTACCTTTTCAAAATCTTTGATTTCGTTGATTGAGCCTTCCTCAGAGAGACCTCCATGTTTATATAAAAGAAGATGCTGTGATGATCGGACCAATCGCAAGGGTTAATGGTGTCCAGTGTGATGGTGTGACCTTTGGTGATGACGTGGTCTTGAATTTCACCTTTATTATGAGTTGGCAGGTCACAAAGTTGAAACGGCTCGTGATCACTTAAGAAGGATTTGAGGCATGTTACAGCTTGGTCTTTGGGGTTGGACCAGTAAAGGTTGAAGTCACCGAGGAAGATTTGGAACATAACGGAATCAACATTGCCAGAGATGATTTCAATTAATTGTTCGATGAAGGGGAGGTTGTCCCCAGGGGGGTGATAAAATGTGTGAACTTTGCACACCAGAAGGTGCTGACTAGAGATGTTGAGACAAAGGTATTCACATGAGGATGGTGTAGAGGACTCATATTGCAAGACCGCCCGGCTTCTTAGCTCTGTCTAGACGGATTATGTCATGGGTAGGAGGCACTAAGAGGTCTAGGATAGGAGTGGTCTGGGTTGAGCCAAGTTTCAGTGAGGACGATGAAGTCTATCTCATTGTGTTGGATGAGGTCTAATATGTCAGAGGCGCGTTTGCTGGCTGATCTGCAGTTGAGTAGGACGCATTTGAGTTGTACTGGTGTATGATGTTCACTCTCATAAGGCTGTCATTATTTATGCCTCTAAGGTTGTGAGGTTGTACCCTGTTCGGGTTAGCGTGAATAGCTTGAATTTGTCCCGGAGTAATCTTGATGGTGTCTAAGATAAGCAAGTAAGAATTTAGTAAGTCAACAATATCGTTACATGCGAGATAGGCCTTTGCTCTTCTGGGGCGGGAGAGAGCATTAGGTAGGGGTACAGTTTTAGAGATAGAGAGGGGGAAGGCTGACAACAGTGAGTTCAATCACTAGCAGAGGCTCTGTGCAAATTCGCACAGGAGAGGAGGGAACTGATCAGGGGGAGGTGTTCAATTGAAAGGGCTTTCAAATCATGAAGTTCGATGTTGAGAAGGTGCAACAGGAGAGATATATTGCCCAGGTGCGTCACCAGGTCTGAGTGCTGTGAGAGAGGTAGAGGCTTGTGGGGAGATCTGGTAGAGAGGAGGGGTCTCAATGTGTGCCAGAGAGGTCTAGGGCAGTCTTTTGAGGTTCCAAAATGGGGAGTTGGTCATCAAGGACTTGTGGTGTCCTGTGATGCATGGATAGAGGGCCAGTCAGGTAAAGATTGAGTGGGTTTAGCTTAACATGGTCCATGGAGTGCAAATGCCAGGACTCCGACCTAGCAGGTTGTGTAGAAAGAGGGATGCATGACGGGGAAACTTTCGTTGAGTGCAATGGCAGTAGGGTGAGAGGGAACGTCACCTCTCGAGAATCAGCCCGTATCGGACTGTAGAATGCAGAGAAGAGCAAGTCAGTATGCTTGCTCACCTTCTGGGTCATAGATCTAGTGTTTTGGTTCAGTCTGAGAGGGGATTAAGAGGTCTTGGATCATCTAAGGGGGAGAGTGATTTAGGGAGAGTGTGGAGCTCCCTGCTGAGGAGGGGGAGGAGTGGTTGAGTCCAAAGTGGTGATAGGGTGTGGGTGAGGGTCAGTGGATTTAGCCAAGACAGACTTCTTGAGTGTAGGGAAGATGTTGGCCATCATGGCTAGATTGGCATTAGAGGCTTGGATTAGGATGATACCATTATTGTAGAGGGTGATAGTGGCTGTAGCGTTGAAGGTGAGTGAGGGCGACGTTGTTAATTTGAGACCTTGCAGAGTTTTCCTAGAGCCTGATATTCGAAGCATGGAATAGATCACATTCCGCCAGCATGCTCGTTTTCTGGTATAGAAGATGAGGTCATTAACTACACTACCCTTGTTTGTACAGAAGTAGACGTCTGCGATTAATGTATTGGGTCTGCCTTTGAGTATGCAATGTTTGTGTTTTTTGGCTGCAACGACTTGCGCTGGATGGCGCTCTAGGACAAGGAATAGTATAATTTACTATCCAACACCTTCCCTACTGTATGTAGACTGGAGTTGGAATAGTAAATTATACTACTCCTAAGTCCAGTGCCCTCCAACGCAAGTCGTTGTAACGACTTGTGTTGTAAAAACCGCGATGTAATGGCATGCGATGTATTAGCATGCGTTGTAATGTCATACAACCGCTAGAGATGACCCTTCTTACTACTTTTTCAATGTTTACAGCAGAAAAAGAGGGCATTCAGACCATCCTGCACTCTTATAATGATAACATTTTAGACAATCCTATTGTAGTTATTGTTGGACACTTAAATGTAGCATTTGAACCCTGAGCTTTAATCTCCTTAACATAGCGGGGAAGAAGACATGGAAGTGCACAGTGGCCATTAACCAACTGATGGGGTTATTCCATCTACTCGGCCACAGAGCTTGCAAAGGTAGGTCCATACCAGACCAAAATGGTGCTTTTACTTTCAAGTATTGTAAAAAAAAATCCTAGATCAAGTATATATTTTTATCTATCCAGTTATGACCCTCCATTATACATATATGGTGGTGGTTGAGCACCATGACAGTGACCATAACACCCTTAATGTGACTCCTAAGGGTTTTAGGCCTCCAGTTCACCAGGGTGGCATTTCTAAATTACCAGGAGTTCTGACCCTCTCACATAACAAGCAGGACCTATGCAGGACCAGTGGGAGCATCTCTGTAGGTATCCAAAGATGTTGGCTTCAATCTATGGGCAGGTTGCACACACCTTAGAAATATTGTCTTCCACTGCCAAGATTGCTACAGACCCTGTTCTTGTGTCTAACTCCCATGAGAAACTGTTTATTTCTCTACAAAGCCTTCTGAGTAAAAGTGATAGCAAGGCTGTCAAACTTCATTCTAGCTGTCGGTGGTTTGACAGACGTAGGAAGGCAATGTCCATTCTTCCACAGTCTTTAAAGGCCAGAAAAGCCTATAAAGATGCATTGTTGTTGGCCAAACTAGCACGAGGAAGCAAGGTCCTGGAAGACCTGGTAGTAGCTGTCAGGGCTGGGGACACACAGTCATTCTGGGGTGTAGTGGCTCATGGTAATCGCTATGCTGCTACCCGGTTGACCTATCAACCTGAGACCTGGGTGACCTATTTTCAGAAGACCTATGCACCCAAGCCAAATTTCACATGCAGTGATACCAAATTATCCTGCATTCCTCTAGAAAGGGAAGCAAGTCCATAGACTTTCCAATTCATACATATCTTGGATGCAATAAAGATGGTTCCCCACAATAAAGTCCCCGTCCCGATTCCATCTCAGGGGATTTGTTCTAATCAGAACCTTACATCTGGGTAGCCTATTTGTTCAGAGTTTCATTCCACCTTGTAATGCAGTCCAGTCCCTGGTTGTTGGACAATCGGTCAATATTGCCTCAATATTTAAAATGGTGTGTAAAGATGACCCTGGAATTGCAGGTCAATTAGCCTGAACAATGCATCCAAGAAATAATGTTTCTGTTGTGGTTTAGGGGAATTCACGGAGTGGATTCAGGATAACTCTATTTTCTCAGATATCTAGGGAGGATTTAGTAGCAGCTTTAGTGCTGTTGATCAAATTATCTGATTCTGCAGTATATATTAGAAAACCGTACCCCTTGATAAAGACCATTTATATCTGGTCTTTATCGATCGAAGATCAGTTTTTGATTCTACGCCAAGAGCTAAATTGTAGGAAATTTGTAAGCAAATGGATGTCCCTGACAACATATTGTCGGTCTTAGTTAGGGTGAATGCTTCCAATACTGCCCGGAACAATGGAGAGCTAATAGAACACTATGATCAGGACAGGTGTTCGCTAGGGGTGTGCGCTGGCACCAGCACTATTTACGCTATATAGTAATGATCTAGTAAAAGAGCCTGACTTCCCTGCTAACCATGCACCCATACTGGCCTCTTATAAGATTTATTTTCTGCTCTATGCAGATAACATGATCTTAATTTCTAAAAAAAAAAAAAACATGACCTGCAGACAGTAGTTGATTCTGGGGCTTTTAACTTTATATAAATAAACACATGCTTACAAAGGAGGGAGGGTGAATATTATGGTGCAGGGCATTCCGCTGGAGCGAGTCTAGGAGTTTGTGTACCTTGGGGTGTATCTAACACATTAAGGGCCCGATGTAGATAATCCCAGATTACCGATTCTTAAATACCGAATCATACCGATTCGGTATTTAAGAATAGGCAAATGGGATGTAGTTAATTTTTCTTAAATAATTACCGAATCGGTAAGTTTCGGTAATTACCGAATCGGTATTTACCGATTCGGTAAATGGGGGAAACATTGAAGGGTGGCAGGGTGTCACTTTGACACCCTGTTGCACCCCTCAAATGTGTATGGGTGAACATGTTGCAGACATACATGCCGTAAGGGCATGTATGTCTGCAACATGACACTGTTGGAAAAGCAAAAAAAATGCTTTTTCTAAGGTTTTCATTATTTACCACCAACTTCTAGTTGGTGGTAAATAACGAATCCTAAGATGGGAAAATCACTCATTTGAGTGCTCCCTACATTTCAGATTCGGTAATTTACCGATTCGGTATTTTTAAGAATTGGTAATTTACCGAATTCTTGAATACTGATTCGGTAAATTACCGAATCTGAAATGAAGCCACTTACATATGAAAAGCCAAAATTCCGGTCAGTAACGACTAAAATTCGGTAATTTCGGCCGTTACCGACCGGAATTACGCTTCCTACATCTGGCCCTAAATGAGTTTCTCTATGCATATTATCTCATTGAAACTTTTGCAAGAATCAGGTGCAGTGATCAAAAAGCATAAAAGAAATCAGACCTCAACCTTCCCCTAGCAGTGGAGATTTACAATATAAAAGCCAAATCCTCAGTTATGTATGGCGCTGTCCTTTGGGGCTATGCGAGGGCCGAGGACTTTGTCAAGTCTGAAAACAGGTTTGTTGGGAGTCTTATGGATATTGGCATCTACCCAATTAACCTTAGTGTGATGCTTGAACCAATTATGTACTGGCACAGGCTCTGGTCCACAGATAAGCTGGACTCATTTAGAGTCAAGACTAAGGAGCATCCAAGAACCACGGGTTGTGAGAGGATCTCTTGGCTGGCCTACATAGGACTTCATTTCTGAAAAGTGTTGTAACACTTTTCATTGCTCTCTCCTTGTGACACCGTGAATGCGCCGTATTTACACTATGGCACTCCATGTTGCAAGGATTGACCAGATGCAGCAGGAATCCTGCCGTTTCTGGTCGCGCAGTAATGATGCATTGCTGGAGTGTGTCGATCAAATGAATAAGACCCACTAAATCCATGCGTCACAAGACTGGCTTGTCCTTTCTGTGGGACACCCGAGCAAGCCACGTCAGGCTCTCGAACCTTGGTCAAAAGTGCTTGAAGGTGTATCTCTTGCTGAGAGAATTGAAGGGTGTGAAGGCTGGGTCCCTACCTGACCTCCCTGACATCAAGATTACGCCTGCATATGTATTGTTGCTTGACATTGTTCTGGGGCGGATCCCTCTACAACTTTATTTTAAAAAGAGATATGGGGTCTTCCCTGTGAACAATTGGTGTTTCAAATAGTGTTGGGAATACTACACCAGCAAGAGCCCCTTTTGCACTTCAGTTGTGGAAACCTTACATCACTTTGCTTTTTTTGTGCCCCGCTTATGCACTCCTTCGTAAAAAATGGCTCATACCTTTATGCAAGATATTGGGATTCACTCAGTTTCTCTAAGTGCTACATATATTAAGCACTTACATGAAAGAACTGCATGTAACTGCAGTGGCTTGTTCGAAATTGATGGAGTGATGTATGTTTACCAGTGCTGGCTGATCTGTACGAATTCTTATCGTAGTAAATATTTGCATTTGCACTTTATCTCTTTTTTTATCGCTGTAGTTATCTTGCCCATTTTAAATGTCTTTATAACTCTATGGATTTGATGTGACTTATTATTGGCAGTGAGTCTAATGAGCTTGAAGATTATTGTATATTTTTAATCCGCCTTTAATTATTGCATTTAGTAAACAAAATGTTAGGAAAATAAATTGCAATGTCGTAATCCATGGCAGTGTGAATCAGCCTCTGAGTGTTTCCATTTCCTTAAAAAGGGTGGCGACCCCACCCTGCCCAGAGCTATCTCACTTCATATCTTGCTTCTGCAGATTACAAGTCTGCTTGACTCTTCCATTATCTACAGTTTCTTAGTATTAGCATCAGGCATTTCCCCTGTACCTTTATAGGGAGGAACAGGAAGGTCGAACTGCAGATGCTGACTGCGGATAATATTTTACACTTTCCCCTGTCCTGAATGTTACCATATGTACAGTGTTCGTCTCTCTGTGGTGTTGCCTTACAGCACCATCATGTGGTGGACAGGTGTAGGGGGTGCTTTGTCCTGCTCTGAGGATGTAGTTGTCATGTGGAGAAGTGTGGCTCAATGGTTAGAGCGGCAGACCCTGATGCAGAGGTCTGGCCCGGGACCAGGGTTCAATACCCGCCTCGGCGGGCCTCGGTGCCTATTCTGAATGAATGAATGAATGAACTGAGTTTTATCCTGCGCAAACTTAGCCCAATGGGCGTCAAGGCGCCTATTTCAAATAATACAGCTCGCAAATCAAACCAGCAGTCAATCATTGGTAGGCTTTGACAAAGTACCACGTCTTAAGGGCCATTTTAAACAGTTCAATTGAGGGTAAAGATTTAACCTCAATTGGAAGAGAATTCCAAAGCTTAGGAGCGACAGCAGAAAAAGCTCTCGCTCCCCATCTGGCTAACCTTGTACAGGGCACTACCAATTGGGATAACCCAGCAGATCGAAGAGATCTGGTTGGAAGATAGCGGGTAAGCAGAGAACCAAGGGCATCATCCGTGCCAGCAGCGAGAGCTCTATATGTAAGACATAAAATCTTAAAAGAGACTCTATGCTGAACCGGGAGCCAATGGAGATCTCTCCTGGCAGTCGTAGCTGAAGATGCCAAGGGAAGAGCTAGCACAAAGCGCGCTGCAGCATTCTGCACGATTTGCAGTCGATGGATAAGACCCTTGTTGGACTCCACATACAGGGAGTTGCAGTAATCGAGCCTGGAGCCAACAAGAGCGACTGCAATCTGTTTACGAGCCTGGAGAGAGAGATAGTTACAGATCCTGTTTAGGATCCTGATAACACCCCAACAAGTGGCCACCGTCCTATTTACTTGGAGCGTCATGGAGAGTGAGGTGTCGAAGATCACGCCGAGATTTCTGGCTGATTGGGAGGGAGTGGGGCAGATGCCAAGAGATAGAGGCCACCAATCACTCAACCAAACATTTTGGTCTTTCCCAAAGACCAAGACCTCTGTTTTGTCGCCATTTAGCTTTAGGGAGTTGATGACCATCCAATCTGCCACATGCTGCATGCATGACCTAAAGCTAACGGCAGATGTATGAACAGAGGAATGAGCCAGAGACACCATGATCTGGGTGTCATCGGCATAAGACACCACCTCCATCCCCTGCGATCTAACCAGTCTAGCAAGGGGGGCCACATAGATGTTAAACAGGGTCAGACTAAGGGCCGACCCCTGTGGCACCCCACATTGCAATGACTTGGCAGGGGAGAGGAAATTTCCAAGCTTTACTCTCTGTTCTCTACCAAGGAGAAAGGAGTTAAGGAGATTCAAGGCCGGCCCAGTAACCCCTGCCTCCCTAAGCCGAGAAGTTAAAATGGCGGGAGACAGGGTATCGAACGCGGCTGTGAGATCTAATAGGACAAGTACTGTAGTTTGGCCACTATCCACTTTGCGTCGGATGTTATCTACTACAACAGTGAGTGCGGATTCAGTACTGTGATGCTTTCTGAATCCATGCTGTGTGTTATCAAGATACTCACTGGCCTCAAGAAAAGTGGAGAGGTGATAGTTGAGGTGTGCCTCCAGTATTTTTGCAGGGGCCGGGAGTAGAGAGATTGGCCTGAAGTTTTTAAGAAGGCCAGGATCCAAAGACGGTTTCTTGAGGAGAGGCTTCACAATAGCCTTCTTCCACACAGATGGAAAGGAACCCTGGATAATAGCCCTATTCATAGCTTCCAACATAGGCGGAAGGATGCTATTCCTGCACTCCTTCAATATTTTTAACGGTAAAGGATCCATAGGGGAGGAAGATTTAGTCCTATCAAGTAGGAGGTTCAATCCTTCCAAAGACAATAGAGGAAATTGCATAAATATTTTGGGAGGGCCTTCACCTAAAGTATCCAGGCTCGCTATGGCAGAAGGAATATCCTTATCTAAGGAGTGACATTGAGCTTCTAGAGCGATGTGAATGTCCAAGATTTTACTATGGAAGAAGTCGGAGATGTTATTACAAAGATCCTGAGAACTCACTACAGGATCAGGGAGTTGAAGAGAGCATAGTGAGTCAGCAATTTTAAAAAGTTCCCTAGATGAAGTTAGGGAATCTGTGAGATTAGAAAAATACTCCTGTTTCTCCTTTAACACTCTCTGTTTATAGTCCCGTAGAGCAGACTTATGAGCCTCTCGGTCTTTTGGATCCCAGGATTTTCTCCAACATCTCTCGCTGCTCCTACATCCCTGCCTTAAGAGTCTCAGATGTTCAGAGAACCAGGGTGCAGTGGGTTTCTGCCGAGCTATATATCGAAGGGAGGCGGGGGCAAGTTTTTCCACAGCATTAGTAATGGAATCCATAAGTTCTTGAGCTGCCTCATCCGCATCCTTCAAGGAAAAAGACTCCGAAATCCGAATATGAGGAGCAATGGTGTCATCGGTAATATTTCTAAAGTTTCTCCTAAGGGTGAATGAGGTAGCGGCAGGATTGGCTAAGGAGGAAGCAGAAAAAACAAATTCAATCGGTACAGCTAAATGATCTGTCCAGACCAATGGCAAAGGCGGGCCAGTAGATAACCTAGGGTCACTAGAAAATATCCCATCAAGGATATGGCCGGCCTTGTGTGTTGGGCTACTCACCAACTGAACAAGGTCGAGGGCTCCGAGTGATTCAATTAATGTCAGTGTATCCTTTGAACTGATTTCATCGAGATGAAAATTGAAATCACCCAAGATGGAAAGATGAGATTTTCCAAAGTAAGGTTCTAGGATCCTGAGTAGGTCTGAAGAAAAACTCGTCCTAGGGCCAGGTGGCCTGTATATGAGTATCCCAGTAAAAGAGACAGAAGGGGCACACAAAATACAAAAGTAGAATGCCTCAAAGCCATCTCCAGGCATTGATAGAGAATTAATAGTGCACGAGAAAGAAGATTTGAAAAGAACAGCAATTCCTCCTCCTCTACGCAGTGGTCTATCCTGCCTATGGAGAGAATAGCCATCAGGAATGGCCAAGAGTAAATCATGACCGGAGGAGTCCGAGGCCCAGGTCTCCGTTATAAAGACCCAGTCTGGCTGTCTTTCTTCCACAAAATCGTGGAAGGCAACATTGTGCTTGATCAACGATCGTGCATTAATTAGGAAACCGGTTTTAGAGAGTGAAACAGAAAGGCTTCCCAAGCGCGAATGGGATCTTATAGGACTGGGAACAGAGTAGAAAAAGGAAACTTTACATGTCAGGCATCGCTGGGAATATAGGATTCCCTCAGGAGAGAAGCGGTGAGAGCATCGTTGCTCTGATGGTCTAAGAGGCATGATTTCCGACCTGGAGTATTGTCTAAGTACCTCATAGAGTGGAAGGGGGGTGCCTGCTGAGTCCAGCCCGCCCTGCAGCACGTCCTCAGCGCGGACGGGCGCAGACGGGCTGAACTCAGGCGTAACTCCGGCGGAAGTCCGGCGATCCCGCTGCGCGATGACGCTGCGCGTAGGCATGGCTTCTATTTATGCTGTTCGAGCCTCCTAAATGAGGACTAGACCGCGATGTGGCTGACCCCTCACCCAATATGGCCGCCAACGAGACAGTGGCAAGGGACCGCGAAATACGGTGCTTTTTCCAGATTACCGTGCAGGTAAGTATGACAGCGTGCAGGTAAGCGTGGCCGGCAGTAATTAAAAACAGGGGAGAAGTGGTCAAAACGAAAAACAAACTAGACGAGAAAACGGGAATATTAAAATCTGCAGGAGCTGCACAATGATAGAGCGCTGCTAAGGAAATGCGCTAAGGCTGAATGGGAGCTCAGCTCGCCTGATACTTGCCTGCTATTTATGCTGGTCGAGCCTCCTAAATGAGGACTAGACCGCGATGTGGCTGACCCCTCACCCAATATGGCCGCCAACGAGACAGTGGCAAGGGACCCGCGAAATGCGGTGCTTTTTCCAGATTACCGTGCATCATGGGTCCCACTCTGCGACTCTGGGCAATAGCTTGCTTAATCTCTAAAACGGCCCAAAAAGTGCTGGGATGCCAGGTTTCACCCTGGGGGTGCCCAGGAGTGGACACTCACAGGGAAAACCAGGAAGGGTTCCTAAGCGGTATACGGACAGCGCCGGGACACTACCTCAGGGAAGTAGCTGTGAGCTCTATCAATACCAGTACATTTACATTTACAATTTCATGTGCAGGAGATGGAGATGTGCTCATGTGATGTTGCAAACAAACATGCAGCAGCATTAATGAGAGCCAGTGTCCCAGAGATGTGTTAGAGAGAAACAACAGCAAACATTGCAGGTATGGCTACTTCCAGCTCATACTTTTCACCAGCAATAGTGTGAGTCGTGAAAAAAGGATAACATTCAGAGGGGCTTTTATGATAGGTTTGACATTAAATATATTTTTACATGCATGAGTGGAATAAAAACCATAGTCCCTGTCCACAATCACAAAACTGAGCTTTCCTGACACACATACTACCCCATCACTTCCACTGACATTGATGTGCATCAAGGGGTGAAGCTTACTCAGTGAAACGCTGGTGTGAATCACAAACTTTCCAATAGGGTCAGTACTAATTTGCATTAAGTGGGTCTCTGTCTACATTGACAACATTGATGGGTTGGAATGCTACCCAGTGCAATTGTCAATACTTAGACTATTTGCAAGCATTTTTCCCATCACCTTTTGGGTCTATAATTGCAGGTAGTATGTCTGGATCTTGAGATTGGTGCAGCTTTCCAAGCCTACCTCTGCCAATCTTTGTGATTTTCAAAAAATAGTACATTTGCACAAATTCAAGAAGTACTTCTACGGGTGCAGATGTACTGCTTTTTTGGGTAAACAAGTCAATATATATATTTAAGTTAATAATCACAAAATGAAAAAGTTAAAACCTCTCAGTGAAATGAGAATGTCATGACAAACTGGCACAGACACAGCAGACCCAACTCAGGGTCCCCAGACCTGATTACCAAACCAAGAATGCATTTGAGGGATATCACACCCCAAATGCACCAGCTGAAGCTACACCTTGATGCCCCACCTGGCCTGGTAGTTCTACTTGGAACCTCATGACTACAGTCACTTAAAACACTAAGATCTGGAGCCCTTTCCCTGGGAGCACTTATTTTCAATGTATTTTCACTGCGGGCACTCTTCTATGTCTCTGCTGCAAGAAGTCTTGATGGTAGAGTTGTCAAATCTGTGCAGGGCTCCATGTTTCTAGCTATATAAAATCATTTTACCAAGTAATTGACAAATCCATTTACTGAGCTCGAGTCACAAATAGAGGAAGGTGCTCAGGCAAAATGATAGGATGAGTTGAGCCAGAGCTATGCCATGGTTCTGGTTTGGCTCTAAGAGTCTGGGTAGGAACAGAACCATGAAAACGGTTGGCATTTAAATCATTCATCAAACATAATGTAAAAATATGATACAATCGCTTCAAAATTAAAAAACTTGTATTTCTTCAACATGCAGAAGCATTTCACCGTTGTACATCAGATTATACCACCGGAAAGATAGACATTTATTAAAAGTGAAGATTTTGGACCCTACCTCTTCTGGCACCTAAGCAAACCTAGCATACCTATACATTTTTTTAAACTAGAAATCCAGGGAAAACCAGAAAGGGGTGACTTGTTTGGCTCTCACCAAGCTCTGGTACCCAAAACCCTTGGCAAACCTCAAACTTTGTAAAAAAAAAAAAATGTGCCTTCCATTTCTGTGATGGAAAGTTTTGGAATCTGTGGGTAGCCACATACTCTCACCCACCTAGCAGTCTCCCAGTAAAAATAGTACCTGTGTGGGTAGGCCTAGTGCCTGCGACAGGAAACTTACCAAAACGCAACATGGACACATACCATTTTTCCAGTAAACACTGACACTTTTTCTCAGTGTGCCTATCTGTGCATTTTGGACCCTAGCTCATTCCAGCACAGAAGGAAACCTAGCAAAACTTTAAAAACTTTTTAAACTAGCCATCAAGGAAAAACCAGGATGGGGTAACTCGTGCGGCTCGCACTAGGTTATGCTACCCAGCATGCCTTGCAACTCTCAACCTTTGCAAAAAAAAAAACACATTTTCCTCACATTTCTGTGATGGAAAGTTCTGGAATGTGTGGGTAGCCACAAACTTCCACCCACCCAACATTTCTCAAAGTCTCCCGATAAAAATGATACCTCACTGTGTGGGTAGGCCTAGTGCCCGCAACAGGAAATGTCACAAAACGCATCATACACACATCAAATTTTTTCAGTGAAAAATTACCTTTTGTTTGCAATGTGCCTAGCTGGGGATTTTAGACCCCAGCTCAGCCAGCACCTGGGAAACCTAGCAAACCTATGCATTTTCACAACTTTACACCCAGGTCAATCGAGTATGGGGTGACTTGTGTGGCTCTCACAAGGTTCTGTTACACAGAATCTCTTGCAAATCTCAATCTGTGTCCAAAAAACACATTTTCCTCACATTTCTGTGATGGAAAGTTCTGGAATCTGTGGGAAGCCACAAGCTTTCACTCATGCAGCATTCCCCTAAGTCTCCCAATAAAAATGGTAACTCACTTGTGCGGGTAGGCCTAGTACCCATGACAGGAAATGGCCCAAAACATACTGTGGAGACTTCAAATTTTCTATTACAAAAAGAACTTGTTTTGTGAGTGAGTTACCTGCATTTTTGATCCAGATCTCAGCAGCCACTTAGGGAAACCTACCAATCCCAGAAATTTCTAAAAACTAGACACTTTGGGGAGTCCCAGAAGGTGTGCCTTGCGTGGGTCCCCCAAAGCTTTCCTAACCAGAATCCCCTGCAGAGAAGGGGCTATTACCCCCATCTGCCTCCTGGGGGAGGGGGGGCAGAAAGACAGTGGCAATTTTTTCGGGGGTTCGGGCATTCTGTGTCAGTGGCGGCTCCTCCCTAAGGGTGTGGGGGTGTTGCTGCACTGCTTTCTCTCAGTGCGAGAAGCAGATAACATATAATGGTAAAACTACCATGTTATGTTATCTGCTTCTCGCACTGCGAGAAAGCAGAACTGCCTGGAGTGCCTGGTTGTGGGAGGGCGGGTGGGCGGTCCTGCTTGAGGGCAGGGGGGGTGGCTTTGACCACTGTTGTGGGTACTGAGGCCGACCAACCCAGTCATGCGCACTCCCCCCTGTTCTCCGTGTAGGCTGCATAATGCAGCCTACATAGAGAAAATGGCCCGACTGGCGCGCTCTCTGCTGCGCCTCACCAATCACAACGCTGCCATTGCAGCGTTGGGATTGGCTTAGAGCCAGCCGGAGAAGGAGGCTGTCTGCTGACTGCTTCCTGTTCCTGACCTGCAGGAGAGCAGCGGGAACACGTGGGAGCCCCAGACAAGGGCCGGACTGACTGTAGCGGGCACTGGGCGTTTCCACGGTGGGCCGCTAGGGTGGGGTCTGATTTTGGTCCCCTTGGGGCCGTTTTTGTTTCAGGGACGTTTTTGCAGCATAGCACCATCGCCACTCCGGCCAAGAGCGGAGGCGGTAAGGTAGGTTTTATTTTTTTTATTGTTGTTATTCCCCCACCCCACCCGCGAACACCCGCGCCTCCATCTTCCCCCTCCGGCGAGTATGCTGGTCGCAACTGCGGACTGTTGGTATGTGGTAGTCATGTGAGGGCCAACAACATGCTGTTGCATGTGGAAATGGGCACTCTCGGTATCCACTGTGCAGTAAACATACTGCGTCCTCTTCCCCTATCACAATGGGCAGGCAGCGGTTTTTCGCAGGAATTACTGCCATGTGATAGAGGGTTCTATCTTTCTTTTCACGGTTTGACTGTACAGCCGCATACTTCAGAGCGATCGTTGTACACAGACGTCCAAAACAGTCAGAATAATTAATATCTTTATTCTGGCTTGAGTGCTTTATTGCCTGGACGGGCATTATTGCTTGATGGAGCACACGGCTGCCATGAAGACTCTCGTGCCCTCGCACTTAGGGTGATTAATCCGAGGATGCGTGCTAAACATAACATAACATGTGTATTTGTAAAGCGCACATTCATCACTGCGGGTATCTTGGCACTGAATAACAGATGTATATTGTTACCCATCTCAATGGTATTCATTTTATCGACCTCAGATGGATGAAAGGCTGAGTGGACCGGCTGGGATTAGAACTTGTGACCATGAGGTTGAACGCAGACCCCCACAGTGGATGCATTAGTCCACTGCGCCACCAGACCCGGATATAGGCATCGATCTGAGGCTGTCCGGCCCCACATCGCTCTTCGAGCTCCACTTTGTGTCAAAACCTGAACGTATTCTGCAGTGCTAATATTTCCTTACTGTAGGGTCTCCCCATTGTAGTGTGGTTCAATGTTAAGGCATTTCAAAGAGATCCATGTCACATCGCAGTGATTCATGTACAGCGTACCACTTCCCCATATTTTTTTTAGGGCTCGGGCCTGCCGTATACTGCGCATGCAGTGTCGCGCAGCGAGAGTCCTTTTTCCGGGGATTTGAAAATGGACCTGGAAATTCCACGTAGTTTGTGCGTGTTATTTCCAATGTCCATTTTCATTGGCCTTCGCATGCGTGCTGTTTTTTAACAGAAGACGCAATAGGCCATGGGCGGTCGCGTAGCTCCGCCCATGGCCTACTGGTGTCTGTTACGTGCACCTAAGGCCATAGGTTTTGAATTATCGCGGCTTGACAGCCGCAATAATTCAAAACATATGCTCGCAGTGGCGCGCGCGCGCACCACTCTCGAGCTTCTTTCATTTTTTTTTGTATCCATTTCACGGGGAAGCTCTCCCTGTCAGCGCCTCTTCTCCGTGTCTCCGCACCCTGTTTTCAATATGGAACAAAAATACTGAGCCTTCGTCAAAAGTATCTACTTTGATGTTTGTTTTGTAATGTATGCCTTTTAAGTACGCCACTTTGAACACAAATGGTATGTTCTGATGTTTTTTCATAGCACTCACAATTCTAGTAATGCGTTCTGTTCTAGGGCGACCTTCTCCCAGCTTCCATATTGCTGTAGCCAAGATGTGGCTTCATTTTGGATGTTTCCTTCTAGGACAGCGTGGTATTGGTACTACACTGAGCTGCCCTGCCTATTATCAAACTATACCCCAATGCAAAGCTAGACCTATCGACTTTGACAACGATTTGGTGTAAGAAGGAAGCTAATTATTTTGTGATCCGTGAAAGACTTTAGGAGAATAAAGTGTGTATCTTGCATATGGGCGTGCAAAGGCTGGTATAAAATAAAAGCATTTATTTGATGACCTATTGACCCATACTTTTATATTATGATCTATTTATAATCTTTATTTTATGATCCGTGGAAGATTAAAGTGCCTTGTGATCAACAGACGAATACATGGTGTCTCTAATACACAGGCTAGGAACACAATGATTAATAAAGGTATGATGATATTGTTATTGTAGCCTACGGTATGGCGTTTGTGAGATCCGAGTCAGTAACATTGTTTTGCGATCTGTGGAAGAATGACATTGTGACATCAGGGTGGGGTAGAGTAAAGGTTTGGGGTCTGGAAGAGGACACTAATACTTTGAGATGCTCGGGGGGAGGGGCGGCTGACAGGCGCACGGTGTACATGCTCAATGGTGCATAAAGCCTGTCTGATTCTCTGGCCAGGGGTCGGTATATCATTCAATAGTGCTGCAGGTGCAGTGGCACCGGGGATTAGGGGTCTATGGGTCTAGCGGACACCAGTGATTTCAGTGGGTGTTCAATATCCACCCAGCAGGCAGGGGTCCAGGTTCATGTGTGCACCAGGTCTCTTGGCACCCTTGCCAGTGCACTGTCTCTGGCCAACAGCAGGATGCCAGTACTGGGATATCCTGCCCATATTTACGCCATAAACTCCTCGGTGGAGGGTGGGAGGTAGACATTGGCCCCATCCCCTGAGACCGCTGTCAAGCAAGTGTCTGGGGAAGCCGAAGCAGTGCCCTCTGCTCACGGGCGTGGAATGCACTCACCGCTGGCAGAAGGTGCCCAGTGCCCGCACACTGCAGTGTCTAAGCAATCGTAATGGATGTGTGCAGCCTGTGCGTGTTCTTCTCAGTGTATGTGGGGTGGCTCTCCTGTACAGTGCTCTTGCAGTGCCTATGATTTGGCAGTGCCTATTGTTGGGCAGTGCATTCCAGGCGGTGGCCATGTTTGTTGTGTGTGGTCGTGCAGTGCCTGCGAAGTGTTTTATGATAGCGCGTGGCACGGCTGTGTAGCGTTTGGCAGGGCGAGTGCGGCATGGATTAGGTGTTTAGTTTGTGCAGTCTCTGTGCAGTGCCTTTAACATGTAATGCCTGTACAGGGTGCATGCAATGCCGCTGACCGCGTGACCCGCAGGGGAACATGGGCGGGGCAGCGCTTTAGTCCCATCCGGCAAAACTCCAGCCGACATTGGTGGGGCGCCCCGCCCACCATGCACAGGCCAGGGGAGGGCCTACATGTGGGAGGGGCCAACCCGCTTTATCCACCGCGGTGGCCAAGGCTCGGCCTCTCTCCACCCCAGTCTTCCCGCGGCTCAAGTGCTGTTAAGCTGTTGTCGTCTTCCTCGTCGTGTTGAGGTATGTGCCACGCTCGCCTCCCCCCGGCCCCGTCCCTGGCCTGAGCCCAGGTTGCACAGGGGCCCTGTGGTAGGATACCACGGGGGGGAGAGGTGGCCCGAGTGCGGGATATCGCGTGCGAGCGTGCGGGTCGCGGGGCGGTCGGGTAGGGGAACAAGGGCTGCTCGGGTCGCGGCTGCTGCGCCGGTTCCCACACCAGTCCGACACTGGCGAGTTCTTTCTTAGTCCAACACCGACGCGTGTTTTTGTCTACGTTGGCCTGTCTCCCGTGCTCCCATGGCCGGACATGGGTAGTGTCTCCGAGCCTTGCTGATTAAGGCGAGAGGTCATGGCATGGCGAACAAAGCGTTTGCCATTTGGCCGGGAGACTTGGTTTCGAGCCCCTGAGTAGGCATCCTAGAAAATGTATGTCGACATTATTACATTTCTGTATGTTTAGTTTTAGCAACTATATTTCTTCTTTGGATGTCACGGCCAGACACATAATTACTGTAGTAAACTCCGTGGTTTAGCCCTGCAGTGCACGTTTGGGTGGAGCCCGGCCTAGATTACAAAATGTTCTCTCAGGCATCTATGTCTTGCCGCGTGCTACCAGTCACGGGAGAGAAGGGCCGAGCTGCACAGATTCAACCAGCGCACACGCTCTGCACAATGCAAAGCTATCAATCCGCTAAGCGGGTAATGTATATGAAGCGGATTCACGTACATTTATTTATATTTCTGAGCTGGACTCTGCTGTGCATATGAGCACTCTGCACCCTTTTAAATAGTTTCGAGCTATTTAAATAGCACGCGGCAGCAATTCTCTGAGTTTAGTTGTCTGAAAGGTTTTGTCTACCTATTTCGCGGATGCTGACTCTTAACTAGGCAGTTCCTTTTCAGCACGTGAAACGATGCTGATTGCCCGGAGAGTGCCTCGGCGAATTACTTGAAAATGGCAGCTTGCAATTGTGCAAAGTTTTAGCACCCATGCGCTCTTTCTTTTCGTGATCTGATTATCAGCGGCAAGGAGCCCCTTTTTAACCTCCTGGCGAAGGGAGGCCCTTCAGGGGCTCCCCTTTAACTTAAGGCCTACGAATAGCGGCCAGCTCTGGGGGACTGAGAGGCCCCCATCACATTCTGCAGGGGCTATTATTTTGATTACATCACTGCAGAGTATAGTGACCCTCCTTGTCTCCGTCTACCTTTCAGAGGAAGAGTGCTGGCTTGCTACCGAGTCTGGCGGGGTTAGACCCATCACATTTCTAGATCTTCAAAAGCACAGTCCAGCCCTGTGTTTTGCTCTCCTCTAAGTACTGAGACACTTTCAGGGGCATGTAACCCTGATGTCACGTGATGCAGTTTGAATGCCGCCATTTTGCGGTGTCTGCCGGATGCCCGAATGGGGAACAATGATTAAGCATGGTAGCCCGACTGTGAAGGGCGTGGGTGCTTTCCCACTGCCCCCCGGAAATCTTAAGTTGTCCCTGGATGCTGGCGTGCATTGATATATGTGAAGCCTGACTATTGAAGGACCTCAACCTGAGCCACAGTAAGATGGCGGGAGATATTAAGTGATGAGGACGGACCACGTAGGCAGAATTCAAGGGCCTAAATGCAGGGATACTATTTTGCCTGAGTACAATGCAGCGTGCCCAATAGGCTTATGCAGTAAATTGCACTCGTGTTTTCTTTAATGCTATATCATTTCAGCGGGCCCAATGGGCTTATTCAGTAAATTGCCTGGGTGTTTTCGTTAAACTGATGGTGTACTCTGGGATTTGAAGTGCTTAGTACGCCGCATGCCACGAACTGTATATGCACCACCAAGTGTCTGCAGCGTGGGAACGACACCCGCAGCAACCGGTGCATGCAAGAGCCGGTGCTTGTTTTCAGGGAGGGGAACGAATCTTGTCCTTGATTAATCTTTGGTTAAAATGCGTTATGCAAGTGGTTTGTTCATAAGCTGCGCAGCAAGCGTTCCCGGGCCATGAATTGACAATGCACCCACGCCCTGCCTGACACGAATACATGTGATCCACCTGGGGAGGGTTTGGGTAAATGGGCGAGGCATGATGCAAGCATCACATGTGATGTTGCTCCCTCTGCTCCCGTCGTTGACTTAGGCTTGTATTTCTATGGGTTGGAATCTAGGTTTCTATTGGTGGGGTTTCTCTTGTGCTTGCACCTCAATGTAATTCTCTGCAACTCCGTAACGGCACCCTCCACGTGAATATATCCACTCCCACCTGGGCTGGTATGCTAATTATGTGTTGGGCTTCCTACCGATAGTAGCGCGCACTGGACATCCGTAAGAGGATGGGCCTGGGGATTGATACAAAATAGTGTTCTACCTGGTATGCAGGAACGCCCAGAAAGTGCATAGAAGCTTCTCATGCCAGTAAACCGCCCCACTGCCTGAAGCTTTAACCCCGAGTGACGACACATGATAGAGGCCGGGGGACAGCCGCTGTCGGGCCTATTCTGCAAAGGTGGCCCCTACGAGAGAACCCTCGGCACGTGCAACGCAGGACTCGACCCGGCAGGGTCGAGCCTGGAGGTCGCATCCGGTCTCGAGGTTGCTGAACCTCGCCTTTCGGGAATGTGCAACGAGTCGGTTAACGTTAGGTGTAATAGCGCACTCGGAACGGAGCGTTTTAAAAGTGTAATCATTGGGGCCGAATGCTTCTTTCTCAAGCTGGAATAATATGGGCAACTCACTATTCCCCCCGGGCACGACAGAAATTAAATGATGTGCTTATAACTTAAATGGTGCGACCTATAGCGCCCCGATACCCGTTTCGGTTTTAGGAAGTGGTGAGGCCACTGTAGAATTTCCAATTTGGCAAACGATGTAATTAATAGGAACCACATAGCCATGGTGGATGGAAAGAAGTGGTGTCGAGACAAAGCATAATAGTGATACGTTAAAAAATGGCTATGTTCTTGCACCTAGTGTCTATGTTGCAATGTTTCTGCTGGTAATTAAAATTCATTTTACATCCAGGGTTCCGATTTGGCACGGAATCTGCTAACGGGCACTCACATGGTTCTGAAGATCTGTGACGCTGTTGTTTAAAGCACCGCAAATGTATAACCTATAACATTTTAAACGCAGTTAAAAAATCAGGACCTTTTTGATCCAATTCCCATACATGTCTTTAATCTAAGCTCTCTAGGTAGGCTTTGGTTTCTTTTCTTACTCCCTCAGTGACACAGACCTCGCTGCTCTAGTGGACGAATTGGCAAGAAGAACGCATTGAACAAGATGTGTCAGGTTTACTTCTGAGTGTGCAGCTGCCACGAGGAAGGGTTTTGCAGGATCCACTGTTTTGGGGTGCCTGCCTACGTTACACTAATGAAAGGGATTTCTTAATTGTAGGGGTCGGCATAGCCATGAGCAATAAGCTTAGATGGTGATAGAGGAGCAACAATGTTCGGGGTATCAACCAGATTAGTTTCAGTCGATATAGGGGCAGGAAGCACCTGTAAATAAGCTCATTTGCCGTATAGCAATAAGACTAAATCTACAGGAAAACATGCAGGGTACAGTCCCACATACAGATAAGGGAGAGTACTTATGTATCGGGGCCTCGCTTTACCCCAGAAATACGTGGGCTGGAGCTACTCCTTTCATTCCGCTTCCCGCTATTGCGTCAGCGTTTGCCCACTGGCCACAGGCTCCAATCCGGTGAGGGAGGGACCCTAAGTTATTCCACCCTGCTACAATGCAGTCCAGAGATACTTAGTTGCCCAGGCTTACATTTCGGCCTCCCAGATAGCACAAATCTGCCTCAGAGGCGCTGGGGGGCTTCGCAAAGATATCATGAGGAAGGGTACCGTGGGCCAAATGGTGCTGCACAGGGAAAAAACTGACATGGAGTGCATGAGACTACAAAGTACAAGTAGAGGTGTAAGACTGCTATAGATGGCAGACAGTCATACATAAGAACAAATGTTAAGTAAGTAAACATGGCACTTGTCCAGGTAACAGAAGCAAACACGAGGAAGAGGTAGCAAAAAAGTGACATACAGGTACAAAGAGTAGCAAGAACAGGTAGACAGATAATAATGCGATAAATGGCAGACTCTCTAACCACAAGAACACCATGGGAAGACACTTCCAGGGTCATGGAAAATAGAACTTGCTATAATGATAAGTCCTTCCGCAGATAATGGGAAGAGCATTAATTGTATTTGGTAGTCCCCTTAAAAGAAGGGGGATTTGGAGTCAGTTGGGAGGCCTGGGATGAGGGGTTCCTGGGTAGAACGATAAGGGTCGAGTTAGGATGTGAGACTAAATCACACACCAAAAGTACAATGGTCATTATCAGGCTTAAGCACCTGAATAATGGGCTTAATTTAAATGGTTACAACGGTAGTGCTGGGTTCAAGGTGAACGGTGCCTCTGTAATGGATCCCGAATGTGATGTGCAGGGGTAAGTAATGCTACTAGGTCAGATCTCCATGTTTTCTTACTGGGGAAATTCTCCCTTCCATGGGGGGAGGTGAGAGTAATAGAACTTTATTTCAGGAATGGGAGGAGATGAGTGCGGCATTTTACATTGACAATAGTAAGTAAATTAGTGGTACTCCCAATAAATTACTTGACCTCCCCGTGGCAAACAGTGTGGATACACATGTAATAGCAATGGAATATGTGAACGGCAGTACCATTGTACGATTACTTGAGGTGTAGTAATGTAAGGAGTATGGCACTGTTCTCGCACAACCGCAATTAAGGGGCAAGAAGGCATCCTTTTGATCAAGTCCTGGGGAAAACGAAGGGACACAGCTGTTAGCTGGTCACAGGTACTTAAGAGAGGCATGCCCTGAATTTGTTCACTCCATATATAAGTGCAGGCACCGTAGGAAAGCCAGTTGTCCTGTCTGCCCCGGTACTTACCCAAAATAACAATGTAATAGCAAATTTTTTACTTTATAGCACCACGCATCCCAAAGCAGGATGGCAGAGCGCTTTTAGGTATCATGCACATTATACATAGACAATACATTGTGTAAGTGGGTAAATAAAGCAGTATCTATGATGTGTTACATGAGACAGCGAGGGTGACAAGGTACAGAGTCCCATATCCTCCATTGTCCACAGTGCTATGTTAGTAGGATTCCAGTCTTGTGAGCTGCAAGTAACAAGCTGCAAAAGTCAAGCAGTCACCTGCATGCTACATGATGTGCTTTTAACTGGAGGCATTAACCTTATGCCAGCTATATTCGTAACATTGTGTGATGTCCGATTGTGCTAGCACAATGCTTGTAAAATAGTCCTCGTGTCAATCAGCTTTCGATTGGCATCCACAGGAAGTGAGGTAACCAAAGGCATAAAGTTAAGTAATTAGACCCCAGGCAAACAGAGACATAACTTCTGTAAAAGAGCCAGAAAAGCAATTTGTTGAGCGTCAAATTCAAACCAGGGCAATTGGAAATAATTACAACCCCTGAAGTAACAGGACCCCAATTATTTGGGGGTAGACGAAGGGAAAGACAGGTGAAATTTACCCAAACGTGCAAAGGTGCAATTGATCCTGTTTAAACTGAGAGCGTCATGTAAGATACTGATCACCTGGTGGTGAATTACAGTTGAAACCCCGACAAAAAGGACATAAGTTATTTCCTATGCACGGTCGCCGAGCTCGCCTTTTTGTAAGTATAAGGAATGGGGATGGTGACTAGTCCTGCGAGAATAGAGACCTGCCCTCGTAGCATAATCAAGGGCATGCAGTGGTTCAGGAGGGGTCATTACCAATGCGATAATCTTTGTATACATTAGGTGATGAACCAATTGGAGGCGCAGCGGTAAATCATTACCACAAGGGGTGCAACAGATCCATGCAGAAGATTCATGGGAAGAGAGGCCTGGGTTTCATTAGGCAAGTACCATACGAGAGGAAAACTGAAGGGTACTATGATAAAGACAGGGAACATTGTCTAGATTGGGAGGGGACATACTCCTCCGGGACGTATAAGAGGCACAAAATAGCGATGGGAAGTAGCTAGGTGGGTGGGGGGGCTCTGTCATCGACGGGGGCCTCCTCCAGAGCTGTGGCGGAGGACAGGGGGATCTGGAAGCAGGTGGGTACAGTAAGGGTACCTCTGCGGCAGAAGGGTACAGTAATGGTACCTCCGCCTGGCACAGTAAGGGTGCCTGAGCCAAGGACCAGGAGCCGAAGGAGGTTCCGGGAAACCGCGACGGTGCCCCGTTAGTCCTTCGGGCGGTCGGGGGGCCTGAACCGACCGGGGGTGTGCCACACCGCTCAGCCCCGACAGGGGGGGCGGGAGTATAATGAAGTTGGTAATGTGCTGCACCGTCAGAGCATCGACTCGTCGTGCAAGATGGCTCCTTAGGCATGCGGGTCAGCAAGGGGCTGCCTGCTTTGGATCGCCCGTAAGATGACCCACCTTAAAACGTCATACGTGTGTTGTATGAAATAAACCTGCAGCAGTTCTTTCCCATAAATATGTCTCCAGAGTTTCATTGGGGAGGAATTATGTATACGTACAAGCGGGCGGGAGTGAATGGCGGTGTGGGCACTATGCCGCTGACCGCGTGACCCGCAGGGGAACATGGGCGGGGCAGCGCTTTAGTCCCATCCGGCAAAACTCCAGCCGACATTGGTGGGGCGCCCCGCCCACCATGCACAGGCCAGGGGAGGGCCTACATGTGGGAGGGGCCAACCCGCTATATCCACCGCGGTGGCCAAGGCTCGGCCTCTCTCCACCCCAGTCTTCCCGCGGCTCAAGCGCTGTTCCCACCCTGAACCCTGACTCAGCAGCTTGAGCGGCGGCGCAAGTAATAGAATGTTGTAATGCTCTTCTTTGTGTTGCAGGCGGAGTTACAGGGCGATCTGGAAGCAGACGGGTACAGTAAGGGTACCTCTGCGGCAGAAGGGTACAGTAAGGGTACCTCTGCCTGGCACAGTAAGGGTGCCTGAGCCAAGGACCAGGAGCCGAAGTAGGTTCCGGGAAACCACGATGGCGCCCCGTTAGTCCTTCGGGCGGTCGGGGGGTCTGAACCGACCGGGGGTGTGCCACACCGCTCCGCCCCGACAGGGGGGGCGGGAGTATAATGAAGTTGGTAATGTGCTGCACCGTCAGAGCATCGACTCGCCGTGCAAGATGGCTCCTTAGGCATGCGGGTCAGCGAGGGGCTGCCTGCTTTGGATCACCCGTAAGATGACCCACCTTAAAACGTCATACGGGTGTTGTATGAAATAAACCTGCAGCAGTTCTTTCCCATAAATATGTCTCCAGAGTTTCATTGGGGAGGAATTATGTATACGTACAAGCGGGCGGGAGTGAATGGCGGTGTGGGCACTATGCCTGTACAGGGTGCATGCAATGCCTGTACAGGGTGCATGCAATGCCTGTCCATTGTGTATGTGAAGCGTGTGAGAAGTTGGCCTGATAGGTGATGTTTCCAATTCTGGAACCACCTATTATCAGACCAAACAATCCCTTATGGTGTCTGGTTGTAAGTCAACCTTATTAGACAAGCTATCCTAGGGGTAGCATGGACTAAGCAGCCTAAAGGCTTAACTTAAGAGGTCGTGTTAAGCGAGCTGTTTTACCACATACAATCCTGTAATATCAAATGAAAGGACACCACACAAGTATATATTATAAAAATATATGTGTTTATTACTAAAAACAATCCCCAGTATTCTTTATGAATAAAGGGGCACAAGCGTTAAATCAAAAGCACTGTTTAAACATACAAGTTGCACAATTATGGATGAGGGCGGGTGGCCACTCAAACCATATACTAAACAAGTGGTATAAGAGGTGCCACTCGAGCAGTGGTTAGGCCTAGGGCCTAGGGAATCGCTGGGAGCAGTCAGGACAAGCAATGCTGAAGTCGGGAATGGCCCTCGGGATTCGGGAGATGTGCGGAAAGCGCACGCATGCACCAATGTTAACCAATGGTGCGTAAAAGTCATAAAGTTAAAGTTTAAGGACACTTCCGCTGGACCTAGAGGAACAAAACTTAACACACAGACCCTAGAGATGTGCACCAGTGTGGGAACACCGGCGGAGCAAAGTTACCTCACCCACAGGAAGTGGGTGCACAGGGTCGAAGTGGCGTCGGGTTTTGACACGCAGGCTCTTGGTGCTTGAAGCTGAAAGGGCTGCAGGCGGGTTAAAGATGAAGTGTCCGGTGGAGTCCAAGGGTGGACTCAAGTCGAAGGGTACCTGAAAGCAGAGGGGACAGAGTCTGGGTCACTCAGCAGTGACCAGGGTGGAACCAGGACGGAACCAGGCAATGTCGGACGCAATCAGGTGGTCGTCGAGGAGCTTCTCTCCGCTGTCACGTGGGCTCTGGGGCATCTGCGACGTCCAGGAGCAGGTCACGATCTGTCCCACGCAGGCTCTCACCGTCGGTGCAGTCGGCTTCAAGTTTGGAGCAAACAACACTTGGCAAGAGCAATCCACGCGGGATCGGAAGATTGCTTCTCACTCGGACCAGGAAGGTCAGAGTCGGGGCTCCTTTTCAGGGAAGCTGGTGTGGATCTGGAGCAACCAGATTCACGAGTCTTCTTTGTAGTTTCGTCGGCACAGGGACCACCAGCCGGCTGGCAAGTGACCGGGCCAACGCGTTGAGCCAAATGGAGCAGAAGGGCCCCACGCAGCACTCGTCGAGTGTGGAGGGCTGAACTTCGGCTCAGGAGTAGCTCAGGGTGGGGGCTTCTCAAACCCCGGTGCACAGCTTCGAGGGTCACTCGTGGGCTGCACGGTCAGCGTCTCGTGGTCAATTCAAGATGGCGTGCCCCACGCTTCCGGTCGCCTCCACGGGTCTCAGCTCTGCAGGGACTGTGGATCGGGCTGTTGGAAGGCGGGCAAGCTTGATCTCGTCGATCTCAGTCGCTCGAGTTCCGGCGGGAACTGCAACTAAGTAGACGTCGAGGGCTGGATGGTGCCTGCTGCTGCAGGGTGGTCACTCCTTGACCACAAGGGAGATTCTTCGGGCTTCCACGTTGAGATGGAGGTCCAAGGGTCCAGAGTTTCGTTTCTAATGTTTCTTCCAGGAAATCTGATGTGCATTGGCACTGCTCCCACTCTTATTCCAATCTGGGGGGCGTGATTACCTGCTAGGTCCCCTCCTATGGGTGGGACCCAGGAAGTGGGTGGATACACCCCCTTCCTTTGATCCAGGCCGCCCTGGCACGAGGGCTGGAGTGCCCCAGAACCGGTTTGGCCGGATTATGCAAGGGGCAGCCTTGTGCGCCCCAGGCAGTGTCTGGTTTCTTTCAAACCTCCCTGCTACAATCCACTATCTCCTGTCTGGAGGGCGGTGACACCCTCCTGTGACAGGAAACCCTTTGTCCAGGACCCATTTGGCCGAGTTTCGGTCAGCTGCAGGGGTCCAGACATTTGTCTGTGGCAGAGGCATCCATTTTGGGGATCTAAGGTCTTTGGAGAAATTAACCGCATTACAGTAAAGGAACATGTCTTACCCCTCTAGAGGGGTGGAATGCTATCCCCGTCGCCAGAACTGGCGAGGGGATAGTATTCCAAATCGTATGACACCTTACACGACATGTTTTGATAAAGCCAAACCAAAGTTGCTATTTAACCGCGAGGATTATAAGGCACTTAAGAGTATATGGTATGGCATTATCCTGAAACAGCTTAGGGAGTTGTTCCCGACAGCTGCAGACAGGCTCAGCTCATGCTAGAGCTCCATCTCACATGAAACCACGCACTCTGCCTCCAGGATTGATGAGGCCTTCCATAGGAGTGGCTCACAGGTTAATATGTGTCCAGATATAGGTTTAGATATAGGTATACTATATCTAAGCAAGGGGTGATTACACCACCTTACCCCAGCTGAGTGATCAGCCAGTTGTGTCAATTTAAGAACCAGCCAGGGGTGGCAAAAGATATGCTGCAGCCCCTGGTAGGCCTTGGTGGCCCCTATGCCCTGGGCACCTATAGTGCATTATACAGGGGCTGACAAGGAGTCCAATTGTGGTATGTACCTAGGGTACATGGAATCCATTTTACAGAGAGAGCAGATGGCCTGGGGCCCTGATTAGCAGGGAACCAGGTCAACTAAGTCAAAAACCCAGCTAAACACAGGCAAAAAATCTGGGGTAACCATAGTCAGGTAGCCACCTTCCTACATAACCCCCCCCCAAACGAAAGGAGATAAGGCTATCCTTGGCCAGGTAAGCCTATATTGCCTGAGTGGCCATATAAGGAAGTACCTGCACTAGCATGGGTACCCCCTGTCTCATGGTCCACTAAGCAGTCCCTCACCCTTTGGGTATTAGAGGGTCTCCACCATAGGGAATCACTACCTTGGGTGTGTTTATGCAAAGTTAAAGGCTGGTTTGGATATGGAGTTTTGAAGTGAGGCTCTACTAAGTTAGGGCTTGGCTTCCTCCAATTATCTTCCACCATGTGTGCCTTTCTTTCTTTAACTGAGTTGCACTGTGCTCTCAGGGTCAACCTCTGGCTACCTAAAGCTGGAGGCTGGGTCCCTCTGTTTGGCTTGCTGGAGGGACAGTTCAGGTTTGGGCCCTTTGGGTCCCAGGTTTGGCTGTGCCCAACAGAATCCATCTGTGGGAGGTCCCTAACTGTTTTTAAGGGGGCTCCCTCAGGAGTTTTTAAAGTTTTCACCTCACTAGGGCTACTAGTTTTGGTGCCCCTAATCTGTTGATGGGGGTGCTTTATTTGACAGGGGGCCCTCTGGGTCTCACTGTCCTTCTTGTCCTCTGCAGCCCTGGGCTGGCTAAGGCAAGGGAGAGAGGGGCAGGTTACCTGCTCCAGACTGGGTCCCACCTGAGAAGGGTCCACTGACATCAGAGGTTCTGTCAGGCTAGGCCCAACCACCTCTGGGGCAGTTCCTTCATCAGGGGTAAGATCAGTTCCCCGAGGAGGCTGATCCTGTCCTAAAGTCTGGTGAGGGGGAGATTTCTCTTCCTCCTCCATGCTCTCAGTTTGTGTGGAGTTATCCATCATTTCAGGCTTCACAACACACATATCAGTTTGAGTTTGGGCTGTGGCCATCACAGCCCCACCAACCTTTTCAGGAGGAGACTCAGTTTGGGTTTCTGCTGTTATCATAACAGCTTTGCTATTCTGTTCAGGAAGAGCTTTTGCTAAAGATGGGGCAGAGAGTTTCTCAGCCCTACCAACCTTTTCAGGAAGGACATCTTGAATTGGGGCTGTAGCCATTACAGCCCCACTAACCTTTCCATTGGAATTCACCATTCTAGAATGGGTTTCCTGTTCAACCTCAGCCCAGGCTGAGATCTCCAAATCATTACCAAGTAGGCAGTCTACAGGCAAGTTTGGTGACACTGCCACTCTCTTTGGGCCAATGACACCTCCCCAGCTGAGACTTACTACTGCCATGGGATGATTTGTTTGGATTCCATCAATGTTTGTAACCTGGTATGTGGCACCAGGTAAAAGTTGCTTAGAGGGGACTATGCCATCAGCCACCATGGTGATGCTAGCCCCTGTGTCTCTAAAAGCTTCAACTTTCAAACCATTGATGATGGGTTCTTGTCTATACTTGCTCAGAGTATTTGGGCAAGCAGAGAAGTTGGCAAACCCCATGCCAGTCTCATAAACAAGATCATTGGGTGATGGGGACCTGGATAGGCCAGGGTCCACCTGAGCTCCAACAGTAAACCCACCCAGATTCCTGGGTGTGCTTCCACTTCCTGGGGGATTACTGCTGACAGTAACAGGAGGTGTTGAAGCTGGCTTTGGAGGTATAGTTTCTTTATTGTTATTCTTGGGACAACAGTTGTCTGTTTTGTAATGCCCAACCTGTTTACAGGGATAACAATAAGGCTTTTTCTCAGTTGAAGAAGTGTCTTGGGACCCACCCCCATTCTTGGAGTTTTGGGGCCCTGGGGAAGTCTTTTCTTTATTTTTATCCCCACCCTTATCTTGAGGCTTGGTAGACTCCTTCTTCTGGTTACTGTCCTGATTCTTAGGCCTAATCCTGGTTCTGACCCACTTGTCTGCCTTCTTTCCCAATTCTTGGGGAGAGGTCAGATCAGAGTCCACCAGGTGCTGGTGTAAGAGCTGGTTCTGACAATTACTTAGGATCTGCTCCCTCATAATCAAATTATACAATCCTGTAAAGTCATGTACTTTGCTGCCATGTAGCCAACCCTCCAGAGCCTTAGTAGCACAATCTACAAAATCAGTCCAGTCCTGTGTCTGTGTCTTCTGGGTGTCTCTGAACTTCAACC
Source organism: Lissotriton helveticus (assembly GCF_964261635.1). NCBI lineage: Eukaryota > Metazoa > Chordata > Amphibia > Caudata > Salamandridae > Lissotriton > Lissotriton helveticus. Next base: position 1,764,730,310 of record NC_136068.1, read on the forward strand.
TGTACTGTTCAGTGGTTAGGCCAAACCCATCTATTAGGACACTCTTCAGGACTTTGTAATTGTTTGCATCCTCATGTCTGACAGTGAGGAGCTTATCTCTCCCTTTCTCTGAAAAGGAGTACCATAAGATTGCTGCCCACTGTTCCTCAGGAACCTGCTGTACCATGCAGGCTCTCTCAAGCGCAGTTATCCACTTGTGGATGTCATCCCCTTCCTTGTAGGGGGGCACAATCTTTGTCAGGTTTCTACTATCATAGGACCTGGGTTTCTCTTTAGGAATATTGCTGCCACCAGTGGCATCTAAGCCACACAATTTTTGCTCTCTTGCCAAGGCAAGTTTAGCTTGAGCTAAGGTAAGTCTAGCTTGACTCAGGGCTACCTCCTCTCTCTCTATTTGGAGTTTGACAGCCCTCATTCTAGCCCTATGCTCAGCTTTCTGAGAAGCAGTCATGCCTCTCTCTGATTCTCTGGAGGCACTAGAAATATGAGAGTCCCCTGAGGGAGATCTCACTCTTCTGTTGCCTGGGAGAATCCCATTGTGGGTTCTGGGGAGGTGCTGGCCCTCTCCATTCCCCAGTAGGTCCAAGTTGGCCTGGCTAAGCCTGGCAACTGGAACCTGGCTACCCCTCTGATCCTGATCTTCTAAGTCCTCAACTTCTGAGTCCTCTTCCGCCTCTTCTTCTTCTTCCTCATCTTCCTCCTGAGGGGGATCAGTTACAGGGGGTTCCCTCCATTTCCTGTTTCTAGGGAAGCTACCTTTGCCCTTTCTAAGTCATCCTGCTCTAGGATTTCTACCAGGATTTGGCAGGTGGGGCTTCTGCCCCTTTTTAACCCTCTTGCTTTGCACAAGGCAATCAAGTCTCTTCGGGTTAGTTTGTCATATCCAAAAGTTGCCTGGGTAAGGTCAACTGTCACAGGAGTAGACCCTGAGGCTTTTCCTGTGTCAGACATGGCTGCTAGTGAGGTGTAAGTGGTGCACTTACCTACACTAAGTGTTTTCCTACTGTACCTTGCTAGTGAGTTGTAGTCAGGGTGTGCTAATCCCTTTAATCTACAACTACTAAGTTCAGTAGAACTTAATATGCTAAGCTTTTGATTTATATGTACCTAGAGGTACTTGATGTGATCTTTCAATTTGATACAAAGATTGCAATGGTAAAACAACAGCAAGCTCAAATCCGCACCGCTGCTCACCAATGTGAGAAGTTGGCCTGATAGGTGATGTTTCCAATTCTGGAACCACCTATTATCAGACCAAACAATCCCTTATGGTGTCTGGTTGTAAGTCAACCTTATTAGACAAGCTATCCTAGGGGTAGCATGGACTAAGCAGCCTAAAGGCTTAACTTAAGAGGTCGTGTTAAGCGAGCTGTTTTACCACATACAATCCTGTAATATCAAATGAAAGGACACCACACAAGTATATATTATAAAAATATATGTGTTTATTACTAAAAACAATCCCCAGTATTCTTTATGAATAAAGGGGCACAAGCGTTAAATCAAAAGCACTGTTTAAACATACAAGTTGCACAATTATGGATGAGGGCGGGTGGCCACTCAAACCATATACTAAACAAGTGGTATAAGAGGTGCCACTCGAGCAGTGGTTAGGCCTAGGGCCTAGGGAATCGCTGGGAGCAGTCAGGACAAGCAATGCTGAAGTCGGGAAATGGCCCTCGGGATTCGGGAGATGTGCGGAAAGCGCACGCATGCACCAATGTTAACCAATGGTGCGTAAAAGTCATAAAGTTAAAGTTTAAGGACACTTCCGCTGGACCTAGAGGAACAAAACTTAACACACAGACCCTAGAGATGTGCACCAGTGTGGGAACACCGGCGGAGCAAAGTTACCTCACCCACAGGAAGTGGGTGCACAGGGTCGAAGTGGCGTCGGGTTTTGACACGCAGGCTCTTTGTGCTTGAAGCTGAAAGGGCTGCAGGCGGGTTAAAGATGAAGTGTCCGGTGGAGTCCAAGGGTGGACTCAAGTCGAAGGGTACCTGAAAGCAGAGGGGACAGAGTCTGGGTCACTCAGCAGTGACCAGGGTGGAACAGGACGGAACCAGGCAATGTCGGGCGCAATCAGGTGGTCGTCGAGGAGCTTCTCTCCGCTGTCACGTGGGCTCTGGGGCATCTGCGACGTCCAGGAGCAGGTCACGATCTGTCCCACGCAGGCTCTCACCGTCGGTGCAGTCGGCTTCAAGTTTGGAGCAAACAACACTTGGCAAGAGCAATCCACGCGGGATCGGAAGATTGCTTCTCACTCGGACCAGGAAGGTCAGAGTCGGGGCTCCTTTTCAGGGGAGCTGGTGTGGATCTGGAGCAACCAGATTCACGAGTCTTCTTTGTAGTTTCGTCGGCACAGGGACCACTAGCCGGCTGGCAAGTGACCGGGCCAACGCGTTGAGCCAAATGGAGCAGAAGGGCCCCACGCAGCACTCGTCGAGTGTGGAGGGCTGAACTTCGGCTCAGGAGTAGCTCAGGGTGTGGGGCTTCTCAAACCGGTGCACAGCTTCGAGGGTCACTCGTGGGCTGCACGGTCAGCGTCTCGTGGTCAATTCAAGATGGCGTGCCCCACGCTTCCGGTCGCCTCCACGGGTCTCAGCTCTGCAGGGACTGTGGATCGGGCTGTTGGAAGGCGGGCAAGCTTGATCTCGTCGATCTCAGTCGCTCGAGTTCCGGCGGGAACTGCAACTAAGTAGACGTCGAGGGCTGGATGGTGCCTGCTGCTGCAGGGTGGTCACTCCTTGACCACAAGGGAGATTCTTCGGGCTTCCACGTTGAGATGGAGGTCCAAGGGTCCAGAGTTTCGTTTCTAATGTTTCTTCCAGGAAATCTGATGTGCATTGGCACTGCTCCCACTCTTATTCCAATCTGGGGGGCGTGATTACCTGCTAGGTCCCCTCCTATGGGTGGGACCCAGGAAGTGGGTGGATACACCCCCTTCCTTTGATCCAGGCCGCCCTGGCACGAGGGCTGGAGTGCCCCAGAACCGGTTTGGCCGGATTATGCAAGGGGCAGCCTTGTGCGCCCCAGGCAGTGTCTGGTTTCTTTCAAACCTCCCTGCTACAATCCACTATCTCCTGTCTGGAGGGCGGTGACACCCTCCTGTGACAGGAAACCCTTTGTCCAGGACCCATTTGGCCGAGTTTCGGTCAGCTGCAGGGGTCCAGACATTTGTCTGTGGCAGAGGCATCCATTTTGGGGATCTAAGGTCTTTGGAGAAATTAACCGCATTACAGTAAAGGAACATGTCTTACCCCTCTAGAGGGGTGGAATGCTATCCCCGTCGCCAGAACTGGCGAGGGGATAGTATTCCAAATCGTATGACACCTTACACGACATGTTTTGATAAAGCCAAACCAAAGTTGCTATTTAACCGCGAGGATTATAAGGCACTTAAGAGTATATGGTATGGCATTATCCTGAAACAGCTTAGGGAGTTGTTCCCGACAGCTGCAGACAGGCTCAGCTCATGCTAGAGCTCCATCTCACATGAAACCACGCACTCTGCCTCCAGGATTGATGAGGCCTTCCATAGGAGTGGCTCACAGGTTAATATGTGTCCAGATATAGGTTTAGATATAGGTATACTATATCTAAGCAAGGGGTGATTACACCACCTTACCCCAGCTGAGTGATCAGCCAGTTGTGTCAATTTAAGAACCAGCCAGGGGTGGCAAAAGATATGCTGCAGCCCCTGGTAGGCCTTGGTGGCCCCTATGCCCTGGGCACCTATAGTGCATTATACAGGGGCTGACAAGGAGTCCATTTCCAATTGTGGTATGTACCTAGGGTACATGGAATCCATTTTACAGAGAGAGCAGATGGCCTGGGGCCCTGATTAGCAGGGAACCAGGTCAACTAAGTCAAAAACCCAGCTAAACACAGGCAAAAAATCTGGGGTAACCATAGTCAGGTAGCCACCTTCCTACAAAGCGCCTGTGCAGCACGCACACAGTGCACGCGCAGTGCCCACGCAGCGCATTTGCAGTGACTGCAGGTTTCCATGATGTGTTTTTCATTATGTGAAACTCTCGGTTAACGGAAAACCCCTGGCAGGACTCCTGTCCTTCCTCCTTCACGCTTCAGTGTTTTTTAGAGCAATCTGCGAATCAGCAAGTTTTTGAGCGAGCGGTCAAAGTTTTATTTTGTCTGTTAAGTGTTAACATATCTGAGCGACAAGCCAAGAAACCTGAAAAGTTTCTTTCGTAGCAAACGGAAACCAACCAAACGCCCCCCTCCATGGACTCCCCTGGAGGGGTGAAACACAGACTAGGAGGAGGGGAGAGAGAGGGGAGGGCTGGACATCGCCTGCGAAGGGCCACCATACCCATCTTTTGCAGCCCATGCTTCAGGGAGTTTACACGGTGCCCAGTTATTCCAAGGGGTTCTCAGGCTCTGTCTCTCAAACTGTTTTTTTTAGGGCTCTGGCCTGCCTTGAGAATGACTGCAGAGTGAGAGTGACTGCAGAGCGACAGTAGAGTGAGAGTGACAGCAGAGTGAGAGTGACAGCAGAGTGAGAGTGACTGCAGAGTGAGAGTGACTGCAGAGTGAGTGTGAGTGCAGAGTGAGTGTGACTGCAGAGTGAGTATGACAGCAGAGTGAGAGTGACAGCAGAGTGAGAGTGACAGCAGAGTGAGAGTGACAGTCGAGTGAGAGTGACTGCAGAGTGACTGCAGAGTGACTGCAGAGTGAGAGTGACTGCAGAGTGAGAGTGACTGCAGAGTGAGATTAACTGCAGAGTGAGAGTGACAGCCTGAGTGACAGTGGAGTGAGTCTAACTGCAGAGTGAGAGTGACAGCAGAGTGAGAGTGACAGCAGAGTGAGAGTGACTGCAGAGTGACAGCAGAGTGAGAGTGACTGCAGAGTGAGAGTGACTGCAGAGTGAGAGTGACTGCAGAGTGAATGTGACTGCAGAGTGAAACTGCAGAGTGAGTGTGGCTGCAAAGTGAGTGTGACTGCAGAGTGAGAGTGACAGTAAAGTGAGAGTGACAGTAGAGTGAGAGTGACAGTAGAGTGAGGGTGACTGCAGAGTGAGAGTGACTGCAGAGTGAGAGTGACGGCAGAGTGACTGCAGAGTGAGAGTGACAGCAGAGTGAGAGTGACAGCAGAGTGAGAGTGACTGCAGAGTGAGAGTGACTGCAGAGTGAGATGCGACCATCAGAGTGAGAGTGACAGCATGAGTGAGAGTGACAGCATGTGAGAGTGACTGCAGAGTGAGAGTGACAGCATGAGTGACAGCAGAGTGAGAGTGACAGCAGAGTGAGAGTGACAGCAGAGTGAGAGCGACAGCATGAGTGACAGCAGAGTGAGTGTGACTGCAGAGTGAGTGTGACAGCAGAGTGAGAGTGACAGCGGAGTGAGAGTGACTGCAGAGTGAGAGTGACTGCAGAGTGAGAGTGACTGCAGAGTGACAGTGACTGCAGAGTGAGAGTGACAGCATGAGTGACTGCAGAGTGGGAGTGACAGCATGACTGACTGCAGAGTGAGTGACAGCATGAGTGACTGCAGAGTGAGAGTGACAGCATGAGTGACAGTAGAGTGAGAGTGCCTGCAGAGTGAGAGTGACTGCAGAGTGAGAGTGACTGCAGAGTGATAGTGACTGCAGAGTGAGTGTGACTGCAGAGTGAGAGTGACAGCATGACTGACTGCAGAGTCATAGTGACTGCAGAGTGAGTGTGACTGCAGAGTGAGAGTGACAGCATGACTGACTGCAGAGTGAGAGTGAGAGCAGAGTGAGAGTGACAGCAGAGTGAGAGTGACTGCAGAGTGAGAGTGATTGCAGAGTGAGAGTGACTGCAGAGTGAGAGTGACAGCATGAGTGACTGCAGAGTGGGAGTGACAGCATGACTGACTGCAGAGTGAGTGACAGCATGAGTGACTGCAGAGTGAGAGTGACAGCATGAGTGACAGTAGAGTGAGAGTGACTGTAGAGTGAGAGTGACTGCAGAGTGATAGTGACTGCAGAGTGAGTGTGACTGCAGAGTGAGAGTGACAGCATGACTGACTGCAGAGTGAGAGTGACAGCAGAGTGAGAGTGACAGCAGAGTGAGAGTGACTGCAGAGTGAGAGTGACAGCATGAGTGACTGCAGAGTGGGAGTGACAGCATGACTGACTGCAGAGTGAGTGACAGCATGAGTGACTGCAGAGTGAGAGTGAGAGCATGAGTGACAGTAAAGTGAGATTGACTGCAGAGTGAGAGTGACTGCAGAGTGAGAGTGACTGCAGAGGGATAGTGACTGCAGAGTGAGTGTGACTGCAGAGTGAGAGTGACAGCATGACTGACTGCAGAGTGAGAGCAGAGTGAGATTGACAGAAAAGTGAGAGTGACAGCATGAGTGACAGCAGAGTGAGAGTGACTGCAGAGTGAGAGTGACTGCAGAGTGATAGTGACTGCAGAGTGAGTGTGACTGCAGAGTGAGAGTGACAGCATGACTGACTGCAGAGTGAGAGTGAGAGCAGAGTGAGTGTGACAGCAGAGTGAGAGTGACAGCAGAGTGAGAGTGACTGCAGAGTGAGTGTGACTGCAGAGTGAGAGTGACAGCATGACTGACTGCAGAGTGAGAGTGACTGCAGAGTGAGAGTGACTGCAGAGTGAGAGTGACTGCAGAGTGAGAGAGACAGCATGAGTGACCGCAGAGTGAGAGTGACAGCATGAGTGACTGCAGAGTGAGAGTGACAGCATGAGTGACAGTAGAGTGAGAGTGACAGCATGAGTGACAGTAGAGTGAGTGCCAGCATGAGTGACAGCAGAGTGAGAGTGACAGCATGAGTGACAGCAGAGTGAGACTGACAGCAGAGTGAGAGTGACTGCAGAGTGAGAGTGACTGCAGAGTGAGAGGGACTGCAGGGTGAGAGTGACTGCAGGGTGAGAGTGACTGCATGCATGAGAGTGACTGCAGAGTGAGTGACAGCCAGTGAGCGACTGCAGAATGAGCGACTGCCAAGTAAGAGTGACTGCCGAGTGAGAGTGAATGCAGAGTGAGAGTGACTGCCGAGTGAGAGTGACTGCCGAGGGAGAGTGACTGCAGAGTGAGAGTGACTGCAGAGTGAGAGTGACTGCAGAGTGAGAGTGACAGCATGAGTGACTGCAGAGTGAGAGTGACTGCAGAGTGAGAGTGACTGCAGAGTGAGTGACAGCATGAGTGACTGCAGAGTGAGAGTGATAGCATGAGTGACAGTAGAGTGAGAGTGACTGCAGAGTGAGAGTGACTGCAGAGTGAGAGTGACTGCAGAGTGATAGTGACTGCAGAGTGAGTGTGACTGCAGAGTGAGAGTGACAGCATGACTGACTGCAGAGTGAGAGTGAGAGCAGAGTGAGAGTGACAGCAGAGTGAGAGTGACTGCAGAGTGAGAGTGACAGCATGAGTGACTGCAGAGTGGGAGTGACAGCATGACTGACTGCAGAGTGAGTGACAGCATGAGTGACTGCAGAGTGAGAGTGAGAGCATGAGTGACAGTAGAGTGAGAGTGACTGCAGAGTGAGAGTGACTGCAGAGTGAGAGTGACTGTAGAGGGATAGTGACTGCAGAGTGAGTGTGACTGCAGAGTGAGAGTGACAGCATGACTGACTGCAGAGTGAGAGTGAGAGCAGAGTGAGATTGACAGAAAAGTGAGAGTGACAGCATGAGTGACAGCAGAGTGAGAGTGACTGCAGTAGAGTGAGAGTGACTGCAGAGTGATAGTGACTGCAGAGTGAGTGTGACTGCAGAGTGAGAGTGACAGCATGACTGACTGCAGAGTGAGAGTGAGAGCAGAGTGAGTGTGACAGCAGAGTGAGAGTGACAGCAGAGTGAGAGTGACTGCAGAGTGAGTGTGACTGCAGAGTGAGAGTGACAGCATGACTGACTGCAGAGTGAGAGTGACTGCAGAGTGAGAGTGACTGCAGAGTGAGAGAGACAGCATGAGTGACTGCAGAGTGAGAGTGACAGCATGAGTGACTGCAGAGTGAGAGTGACAGCATGAGTGACAGTAGAGTGAGAGTGACAGCATGAGTGACAGTAGAGTGAGTGCCAGTATGAGTGACAGCAGAGTGAGAGTGACAGCATGAGTGACAGCAGAGTGAGAGTGACAGCAGAGTGAGAGTGACTGCAGAGTGAGAGTGACTGCAGAGTGAGAGTGACTGCAGGGTGAGAGTGACTGCAGGGTGAGAGTGACTGCATGCATGAGAGTGACTGCAGAGTGAGTGACAGTCAGTGAGCGACTGCAGAATGAGCGACTGCCAAGTAAGAGTGACTGCCGAGTGAGAGTGAATGCAGAGTGAGAGTGACTGCCGAGTGAGAGTGACTGCCGAGTGAGAGTGACTGCCGAGTGAGAGTGACTGCAGAGTGAGAGTGACTGCAGAGTGAGAGTGACAGCATGAGTGACTGCAGAGTGAGAGTGACTGCAGAGTGAGAGTGACTGCAGAGTGAGAGTGACAGCATGGGTGACTGCAGAGTGAGAGTGACAGCAGAGTGAGGGTGACAGCATGACTGACTGCAGAGTGAGAGTGGCAGCAGAGTGAGAGTGACAGCAGAGTGAGAGTGACAGCATAGTGAGAGTGACAGCAGAGTGAGAGTGACAGCAAAATGGGAGTGACAGCATGAGTGACAGCATGAGCGATAGCATGAGCCGTGTGTGAGTGTGTGGGGGCAGTGTGTGAGTGTGCAGGGTATGAAAAAGTGAGAGTGACAGTAGAGTTAGAGTGACAGTAGAGTGACAGTGACAGTAGAGTGATAGTGACAGTAGAGTGATAGTGACCGCAGAGTGAGAGTGACTGCAGAGTGACTGCAGAGTGACTGCAGAGTGAGAGTGACTGCAGAGTGAGAGTGACCTAATGTCGATGGTTTTATTTGTTATAGCGTGGAGGCTTTAGAATCTAGACATGGTCGAGCAAAGGGCGGTTTGCTTTTTTTGTTGTCAGTGCACCTATCGCTTACAGTTGTTAAACATATTACGGTAGGTACACACTCACAAATTCTGTGGGTTAAGGAAAAAGATGCCCCCGAAGTGGTGTTAATAAATTTTTATAATAACATTTTTAATAATACCCGATATCTAGTTATTGAGGAACTAGAAAAAGCAGTCGTGAAGCTTGTATTCGAAGCAAAATGTTCTTTTAATATCATCTGGTTAGGTGATTTTAATCTTTCCATTTGTCCCTTGTCACTTTCTAGGGCCTGTGGAGTGTTAGATAACAGTGACAATAACATGTCGCATTTTCCGCATAACGCCTACGGTGACGCTAATAATAATTTCATGGCAAAATAGGATTTAGAGCTACTGCAACCTGGTAAGGATGAGGGTGGTCAAACTATTCCCACTTATACGGGAAGGAATTCTAACTCCCTCATTGATCATGTCATGGTATAATCTTCTATTGTGCCAAATTTTTCAACCTCAGTAATTCAGGACCCTACACTTAGTGATCACAACCGTATCGTTGTGGAAACTGAGTTATGGAAGTGTAGTAGACAGCAGGTGACCAGAAGTTTGTGTAACATTGAGCCGCATAGGCGAAATGGAACACGGGTAAGATGGAAAGGGGAAAATTCGGCAATCGTCATGAGCAAGATCATATCCAAATCCTTGGTTGAAATTGAAGGCATTCTGAATATGGGTAGTACATCTGTTGTTATTATTGACAACTTTATCAAAATTAACAAAACAATTGAGGATGTTTTTACTAATAGCAGGAATGTCAAGCTCTCTCCGGGTAAGAGTTGGTTTGATCATGCCTGTACGTCCATCTTAACCAAACTGAAACAGGCCCTAGGAGTTAGACCAAGGGACAAAACTCTGGTTGCTCATCTGAGATCTGAATATAAATTGGCATTGTTTAGAAGAAAGAAGGAGTTACAACAAGATGCATGGGATAACTTAACGAGGGCGGCAGAAACCTCAGATAACTGCTTGTTTTGGACTACAGTAAATTCTCCTTTTCTTAGGGATGATAAAGTACCACATCTTGTATCCAATGTTGGTAGCGAGGCTTGGATCTCCTATTTTTCGGCCATATTTCAAAGGGGCAGGTTCTACTGATGTCGAACCAAGAATTTGGCCCATAGTCTCTCTAGACATCACCCTCTCAGTAGTTGAAAACAGCATCAACTCCAGCAAGGGGGGAAAGCGCAGGGTCCAGATGGGGTACCCATCGACGTATACAAGACAGTACCACGGTTATGGGGACCAATACTTACACTGGCATTCAATGCAGCCGTTACAACCCAGATTCCACCTACATGGGGTGATTCCATCATTGTCCCTATATATAAGAAAGGGGACAAGGCGGCAGCTAGTAATTACCGACCAATCAGTTTGCTTGACTCCTCAGTAAAAATTATGAGCAGGGTGCTGTTGATTAGGCTGGAAGAGTGGGCAGAAGAAAATGAGATCCTGGCAAACTCCCAATATGGTTTCAGGATGGGGCGAGGTACACTTGATCAATGCCTGAACCTAGATCTAATTATCGGAAAGTAGACCAGGGCCAAGCCAGGCACCTTATATCTTTGCTTTGCCGATCTAAGCAACGCATTTGATCTTGTGGATCACTCTATCATATGGCCAGTCCTGTTGGAACTCGGCGCACCTGAGGCTATCATTTTCTTCCTAGCAAGATTATATGATAGAATGCAAACTTGTGCGCGTTTTGGGGTAGGAGGGGAGTGTACCCCAAACTTTGAAGTAAAACGCGGGATAAGACAGGGCTGTGTCCTAGCCCCTTTTTTGTTTACTCTGTTTATTAATGCTGTCGATATGGTCCTGAAAACAGTCAAAGCAGACGCACCCCAGATTGGCGGTACATGTGTCCCAGTTCTGCTTTATGCAGATGATGCTGTGCTCCTGTCCCGGAACCCGATAGGACTGCAGCGACTGATGGACCAGTTTTCAGATTTTATCAGTAAACGGAGGCTAGTCATTATTAAGAGTAAAACTCACACTATGGTTTGTGGTGCCAGAGCCAAGAAAAATCGTGCCTTTTTCATTGATGGGGTGAATGTTGAGGACGTGGCCAAATTTTGTTATCTGGACGTTCTTTTTTCTCATGATGGCAGTTGGTCTTATGATTTGACGAATGTCTGGTCCAAAATGAAGAAAAGTGCCTATGGTATTTTTAAATTTGCCACTAAGATCGGTGACAGAAGAATCAGTGATATGATCCAAATATATAATGCAAGGAGTGTTTCCATTGCACTATATGGGGCAGGGTTGTGGGGCTATACTAACACTGACTCCTTGCAAAGGGAGGAAAATTGTTTTGTTAAAAAATTGCTTTGTGTCCCCACATCAGCCTCCACTGATTTGACCCATAGGGAAGTTGGGGTTGCCCACTTAAATGACTTGATTTCGTTTAGGCCATTAATGGTATGGCGTGCAATCTGGATTAAGGAAGAGAGAGCCTTTAACCAGTCTGTTATCAGGGATTGCCTCAAACTGGGTAATTTTTTGAAGATACCATGGCTCAAATATATTGTGGACAGTTTTCAAACTATATATGGACTCAATATAGTGGCTGATCCAGGTTCTGCTGGAAACTATTCTAAGTTGGACATGAAACATATTTTCATGATGTATAGAGCCCAAAAACGTGCAGCAATAAGTGGACCCCTCACTTCAGCTATCTTGTATAATAAATATATGCAAAGTGAGGGCTTCCAATTGTATTTGAGCCTGGTAACCAAACCAACTCACAGGTTTGTTTTGACTAGACTTAGACTTGGGTTGGCTCATGGGTTGGTGGCTTTCCCTGAATCAAAAAAGCATCCAGTTGGACCATGCCCCTGTGATGGCCACACAAAACAAAGCACCTTGCACTTTATGCTAATTTGTACTCTTTTCATGAACTTGAGGATTATTTATTTAAAACCAATTTTTAAAAAATATGCAATTTTTACTGTGGAGGATGCCATGAAATTGATTTATGAACTGAATTCTCCAGACAAATGTTTTCATATTGCCATGTTTTTATGTAAGTCAATGCAGCTTAGAAATAGCATGATTTTTTTAATTTGTTATCTGTATAATTGTGTGATCATTTTGCTTATTTGCTTTTATGGTCATTGTTCTTTTAATGCCTTTTGCTTATGTGCTTTTATGGTCATTGTACTTTTAATGCACCGAATAAAGCTTCATGAAATGAAATGACTGCAGAGTGAGTGACTGCAGAGTGAGTGACTGCAGAGTGAGACTGACTGCAGAGTGAGAGTTCAAGTTCAAGTTCAAGTTCAGGCATTTATAAAGCGCACTACTCACCCAGAGGGTCTCAAGGCGCTAGGGGGAGGGGTTCATTGTTTATCGAATAGCCAAGTTTTCAGTTCTTTTCTGAAGGAGATGTGATTCTGAGTAAGGCGGAGGTGGGTGGGGAGTGAGTTCCAGGTCTTGGCAGCCAGGAAGGAGAAGGATCTGCCACCCATGGTGGTTTTTCGGATGCGCGGGACTGCGGCGAGGGCTTGAGTGGATGATCTTAGTTGGCGGGTGGGATAGTAGAAGGACAGTCGGGAGTTGAGGCATTCTGGTCCTAGATTATAAAGGGCCTTGTGTGAGTGGGTAAGAAGGCGGAAAGTAATTCTTTTGTTGACGGGAAGCCAGTGGAGGTTTTTTAAGTGACCGGTGATGTGCTCTGACTGCAGAGTGAGAGTGACTGCAGAGTGAGAGTGATTGCAGAGTGAGAGTGACATCATGACTGACTGCAGAGTGAGAGTGGCAGCATAGTGAGATTGAAAGCAGAGTGAGAGTGACAGCATGAGTGACAGCAGAGTGAGAGTGACAGCAGAGTGGGAGTGACAGCAGAGTGAGAGTGACAGCATGAGTGACAGGAGAGTGAGAGTGACAGCATGAGTGACAGCAGAGTGAGAGTGACAGCAGAGTGAGAGTGACAGCATGACTGACTGCAGAGTGAGCGTGACAGCAGAGTGAGAGTGACAGCATGACTGACTGCAGAGTGAGAGTGACAGCAGAGTGAGAGTGAGAGCAGAGTGAGAGTGACAGCATGAGTGAGTGACAGCATGAGTGAGAGCAGAGTGAGAGTGACTGCAGAGTGAGAGTGAGTGCAGAGTGAGAGTGACTGCAGAGTGAGAGTGACTCAGCAGTGTGAGTCTTCTAGAGAGAGCAGGGTATGCTTGTGTGCTTACACGGTGCACTGACACACAGGAGCTAAAAAAAAGAACAGGTGAACACGTGTCTTGGGAGCTTCATGGAGGCAGCCGGCCCTCTGTGAGGGTAGCAGCAAGGAGGGGACGCCCCAACCAATCAAGCCCTACTACTCACAACCTACTGTACGATTACAACACAGGCCAAAGGGCAGAGCTAGGTCTTTTCGCATTATGTAGTGTGAGCAGTGTGTAAGTGTGTAGGGTGAGCAGTTTGTGAGTGTGCAGGGTGAGCAGTGTGTGAGTATGCAGGGTTAACAGTGTGTGAGCGTGCAGGGTGAACATTGTGTGAGTGTGTAGGGTGAGCAGTGTGTGAGTGTGTAGGGTGAACATTGTGTGAGTTTGTAGGGTGAGCAGTGTGTGAGTGTGTAGGGTGAGCAGTGTGTGAGTGTGTAGGGTGAGCAGTGTGAGAGTGTGTAGGGTGAGCAGTGTGTTTGTGTGTACGGTGAGCAGTGTGCGAGTGTGCAGGGTGAACATCGTGTGAGTGTGCAAGGTGAACATTGTGTGAGTGTGCAGGGTGAGCAGTGTGTGAGTGTGCAGGGTGAACATTGTGTGAGTGTGTAGGGTGAGCAGTGTGTGAGTGTGTAGGGGCAGTGTGTGAGTGTGCAGGGTACGGAAACTCGAACTAAGTCCACCACACACACACATAAGACCACACACATAAGACCACACACACACACGACCACACACACACTCACACCACACTCTCACCACCACACACTCACCACCACACACTCACCACCACACACTCAACACCACCCACTCACCACCACACACACAACCACACACACACACCACCAGCTGTCAGTGCACGCTTTCACTGGGCACCCACACCACCAGCCGTCAGTGCATGCTTTCACAGGGCACAAACACCACCAGCCGTCAGTGCACGCTTTCACCGGGCACAAACACTGCCAGTGCACGCTTTCAGCGGGCACAAACACCACCAGCCGTCAGTGCAGGCTTCCACTAGGCACACACCACCAGACGTCAGTGCACGCTTTCACCAAACACACACACACCACCAGCCATCAGTGTACGCTTTCACCAGGCACGCACACCACCAGCCGGCAGTGCATGTTTCCACCAGGCACCCACACCACCAGCCATCAGTGCACAATTTCCACAAGCACACACACCACCAGCCATCAGTGCACGCTTTCACCAGGCACACACACCACCAGCTGACAGTGCACGTTTCCACCAGGCACACACACCACCAGCCATCAGTGCACAATTTCTACAGGCACACACACCACCAGCCATCAGTGCACACATCAATTGTTAACGCATCCACAATTAACTATTGTAGCAATCGCATTATGGTGCACTTTACTTTTAAACATATTCATCTAAAGCGCAGCATGCCACCATTGCTACAATTCCAATCCAACCCACATAATTCCACTACACACCACATGCATGCACTCCATAACACCTGGCTAAAAGACATTGCCATTTACAATGCCATTAGCTCTACCTCAAATAAATCCGAGACCTATTGTATTTCCAATGCTTGTTTATTTCTTGGGCTCTTCTACTTAAGTAAATCTCTGTTTCTGCCCGCATTCAGAAGTCTATGTTCAGTAGGCATGCCCTACTCATTGAACCCCTGATAACCCCTACAGCCCACATTTGTTTGGTTTGTCTACTACCTGTCCTGTAATTTTATCACATAGCAGATTTTTTGCTATTTGGTGGGCACTTCCTCGCCAGCCATAAGACATTCCTAACAACATAATTTTATGAAACCAATCTATTTGTACCTGATTCTGAGTGAATGCCGTTGTATACGACCCGTGGGACGTGCGAGACGGGAGGGTTGGACACACCAGCAAAACAATTCACATTAAAAAAGTGCTTCATTGATGCCGGAGGCTGCAGGTAGTGTTAAAGTCACTCATTTGGGGCAGGGACACGTTTTATCTTCATCCGACTTTGAAGGGTACAAGAAAGAACAGAAGAAAAGGGGCAGCTAATGGAAGAATAGAAACAAAGAGTTAACGGGGAAAAGCAGAGAGAAAAGGAAAAAACATCACGAGTGAGGTATTCAGATGGTAATTATCCTTTATCTCGCATTTTTTTTCCCCGCGGACTTTCAGTCCGCATACCATTTATCCGCAAGGTCTTTCAGTCCGCATACCATCATCCCGCATTTTTTCAAAACGCATGTGCATTTATCAAGCATGCCTTTACAACGAATTACGTTTTAAAGGCATGTTTGGTAAATGCATTTGCGTTGTGAAAACCACGATGACGAGAGAGGTAAGTGGGTTTGGGTTAATTTTGTGTAGTGTAGTATTGTGTTAGTGTAGTGTAGAGTTGTGGTGGTTGTTTAGTGTAGGGTCGTGCTGGGGGAAGTGTTATAGGGTTTAGGGTTGTGTTGTAGTGTTTGCGTAGTGTAGGGTCATGCTGGGGGTAGTGTTTTAGGGTTTAGGGTAGTGTTGTAGTGTTTGCGTAGTGTAGGGTAATGCTGGGGGTAGTGTTTTAGGGTTTAGGGTAGTGTTGTAGTGTTTGCGTAGTGTAGGGTCATGCTGGGGGAAGTGTTTTAGGGTTTAGGGTAGTGTTGTAGTGTTTGTGTAGTGTAGGGTCATGCTGGGGGTAGTGTTTTAGGCTTTAGGGTATTGTTGTAGTGTTTGCGTAGTGTAGGGTCATGCTGGGGGTAGTGTTTTAGGGTTAAGGGTAGTGTTGTAGTGTAGGGTTATGCTGGGGGAAGTGTTATAGGGTTTAGGGTAGTGTTGTAGTATAGGGTCATGCAGGGGTAGTGTTTTAGGGTTTAGGGTAGTGTTGTAGTGTTTGTGTAGTGTAGGGTCATGCTGGGGGTAGTGTTTTAGGGTTTAGGGTAGTGTTGTAGTGTTTGTGTAGTGTAGGTTCATGCTGGGGTGTATTGTTTTAGGATTTAGGGTTGTGTTGTAGTGTTTGTGTAGAGTAGGGTCATGCTGGGGTATAGTGGTTTAGGGTAGTATTGTAGTGTTTGTGTAGGGTCATGCTGGGGGTAGTGTATTAAGGTAGTGTTGTAGTGTTTGTTTAGGGAAGTAAAGTGCTTTATGGTAGTGTTGGGGGGTCGCGCTGGGTAGTGCAAATGTTGGAAAAGGACTGTGTGTCAAGGCTGGGTGGTGCAGGGGTACTACATTAGAGTGTAGTGTAGGGTAGGGTAGTGTAGGGTACTCTTACTTACCTTTAGAACTTTTATAACGAGTATATCTTTAACATGCATGCCTTTTTGTTGTAATGGCATGCGTGCTAAAGGCATATTCGTTTTAAAAGTTTTCGTTCTCTTATTTTGCGGACTAATAGTACTTGCGGTATTATATTTGCGGTATGATGGTATGCGGGATTTTTGACAGCGGTCTAACGTCATATATTCCTTCAGATAGGTTGTGTAGGACGGTGAGGGAATGAATCAAGAGGAAGCAATCTTGGCCTTCGACAACGGGTAACTCAAAACTTTTTGTTCCATTAAAATAAAAAAAATAAAAATACTGACAATGTATTTCTTTTCATCGGAGCATGCACGGAGCACCGGACACAGCTTTCGAATCAGCAATTGTATTTTAAAAGTTTTAAAAAAATGGACATCGGTTTTACGCTAATAAGGTGAGCTTTGAAATAAACAAAGTACAGAGTCAGATACCTGTTAGCTGGTCCTGGTCATGTTGAGGCCCTCAATCCATTATTTTTAGATATATTTTTGGGCTTCCAACAGCAGGGGAGCCCTCGGTCTTTTATGAGTGAATACAGCATCAGAGTGCCAAGGTGAGTCTGCGTGTCGGCAAGAGTAATGCTGAAGTGGTCTGCATTGTAATTTGGTTGTAGGTGTGGGTATTTGTTAAGCTTTTGTTGATGTTGCTGAGTTTTGCATTGTATACGTGACTGGATGCAGCCTATGTGTGGACGTAATGCACTGTAAGTAGTTGTTGATGTGGCTGAGTGGGCTTTAGTGTACTTTTTCGCGTTACTATGTTTCACTGTTGTTGCTGTGGCTATGGTTGCACCTCTGTGTGCAGCATTGTATTTGTTGATGTGTGGCACGTTATCTAGTTCTTACTCTGATTTTATGGGCAGCATTTTAGTTATTGATATGTCTGTATTTTCTGGATTTTACATATATGTTCTTCATGGTGAAGCCAAGTATGTCATTTTCTGTGTGGTTGTCTGTGCAGCTTTGTAGCTGCTGTTATGTCAGTGTGCCACTCTGTTGTTACTGTATGTACAGCCAGCCCATCGTAGTGGCTGAGTGTGCGACTCTTCGTGTTGGTTTGATGTGGCTGCAAATGCCACAATGTTAGTGCTTTGGCTGAGTTTGCTGCAAACTGTAAATTTGCATAGTGCTTTTTTCGCATTCATGCACCACCGACATGCACAAGTGCTCCGAGTCCGATACCGTGCACACTGGCACCAACAATTACAATGTCGGAAACACAATGATATTAACAACTGGATGCGTTATGTGTATGTTATAAGATTTGCGAGCTAATTGAACAAAAGTACAGTATAGACTTCAGTGTGCAGAACTGAATGTGTGAACATAGCTGCGGCTGTGGCAACGGAATGTCTGCTTGTGCGAGGCATCGTTTTTGGCGCCACTGACACGGTTGCCGCACGATCTGTGTCTGTGTGCGGTATTACTGCATGTACTGGCAAACAGCAGTCTGTATTTGTTTCTATGCGTGAGACTGCTGCAGCGTTACTGCTGGTGTGGGTGTATGCCACAACAAAGTTGATGCTGTGAGAGAAATAATTATTTAAAGATTAACTTGTTATCGTCATACGGTTTGTTTTCCTTTTATGATTCTGGTTTATGCAGAATGTCATATTTTAACGTGTGGGGTGTGCAGCCTTAGAGTGGGCCCAGCTGTTTGATGTCACTTGTATTGAAATGCTCTGAAAGAAGCTGGAATGGTATGATGTCTCATCCTCTAGCGTAAGAGGTGGACATGGAACATTGTAAGAGTTCATCCTTTATCTTGTGAGAGGTGGCATTGGAATATTGTGAGGGTTCACCGTTTAGCTTGTGAAAGGTGGGGTTGGGAAATTTGTGAGTTCACCTTTTCGCCTGTGAGCGGTGCAGTTTGAGAATTGTGAGGGTTCACCCTTACTGAGAAATCCCCTTGCACACTAAGAAACACCCTGGCACATCCAGTAGAACGCTGGTGTATCGAGCATGGCATGGGAACACTCTAGCCATATCTCATAGCCTCTGGATATTGTACACAGGCAGTGCTCTAAAACACAGCAGCTTCTAGTCACACTGGACTCAGCCCTATCATGCCAACCATGTGCAGTCATGCGAGCAGCCTCCTGGCATAGCGAGCAACTTCTTTGCACAGCGAGCAACTTCTGTGCACAGCGAGCAGCCATGTGATAAACCCAGAAATGCTCAATCACACTCAGCAGAATTCCACCATGTTGTGCAAGGTCTGGGCATACTGATCACTCTATTCCTATCTGAGAGGTTGGTTTCCCCGGACCATTCATCGCCCATCCCCTCCTAAATGATGAATAATTAAATCATCTTGCTTTATCAACCTTCCTGCTTCCTCAAATTTTCTTAAAAATGCACCATTTGTCCACTCTTTTTTCAAATTTTTCTCGGGATAGAACCCCCCCGAACCCTCCTAAGGTTGTTCAGGCTTGCTCGCTACGCTCGCTCGCCGGGTGCAGTACGGCAATAATTTTACACCTCACCACTTTCAAATGTCACCAGCCGCCACTGGTCAAGAGACATGGCATACCGCCCATGGCTCAGTGGGCATAGAGGTCTAATACTCCCAACACAGTAGCATTGTATTATTTTCAGAGAAAGAAAAGCGGGCAATGTTTAGAGTGTTGGCACTACCTGGTGTGAGGCTTCAGATGTGTGAAGAACACACTGCCATAATACCCTAACAATGATACACATTTCTCAGCAGCCCTTGAACTCTAATCTTGTTTTGAGGACACGCTATGTGATGGCTACAAAATAGTGAATTACATTTTTCAGCAGTCCTTGACCGATCATGTTTTTTGCATATTGCAGCAGCCATCTTGGATTATTGGGTATAACTCTCATTTTTTGATGGCAACCTTAGTAGGAAATCATGTTACAATGTTGTTGCTACTTGTATTCAGGATTTTGCTTTGCCAAGAATAGTTGCTTCTTCGACCGTTTGTTGAAAGACAATTTGTAAATACAGAGAAATATGCTAAAAACCAAGATGTGTTTAGAAACTTGAACAATTTTGAATATTTTAAGTAGGCATTTGTAGAGATTTTAGAAATATTGCTTTTAAACTTCATTGTTGGGTATAGCAAATTTCATATTAGAACACAAAGAGCTGGTTACACAGAGATACAGTTAAGGTATATAGATACCGGACTTTCATGGCATATTACTAAGGTATCCCTAAATGTCTTTAGATACCCACTTCGATCTGCGGATGTCATTGGCCATCAGAAGTGTTGCATGAGAGGGGCAGTGCCCAGTATCTCTTTTTTCTCTCTTATACCAACCCTCTTTCATTGTTTCTAAAATTAATTAACATATTCTCATGTGTGGTCAATGATAGAGCGGGAGTGAAAAGAAGGAGTGCATCTTTCCTGTTGGGTACAGAGTAAAATGTTAATACTTGTTGACAGAGATGTAGCAAAATCACGAACCAGAATGAAAGGAAAATATTTGCACATCCAGAGAAGAGTAGACCCTGTATTACAAGACTCTCTGCCCATGCGGTTGTCTGATCGAATATCGAAGCTAAAAATGTGGGGCCCGATTCACAAAAGTAATCCGAGACAAAAACCCTAACTTTATGACTTTCGGTATTCACAAAATGCCTTCGGGTGGTACTAAAGTTAGGGTTCCTAACTTTACTAATCCTAAATCCATTTTGTGAATACCGAACGTCGTAAAGTTAGGATTTTGTCTCAGATTACTTTTGTAAAATGGGCCCATTGTGTGGACAGAATATCGTGCCAGAAATATCAAGCACCAAAAAATTGAGAAGGTAAGTGCAATTAGGTAAGTATGGACTTTCTATTCTGAACTCCACATCTACGTACCTTGAAAATATATATATATATATATATATATATATATATATATATATATATATATATATTTTCTCTCCTCCAATGCCGGTTCGTGCACATAGGCTGTCCTTGCGCGGTCCTGGATAGGCCACCGACAGGCCTTGAATAATTCCCTCCAAATACCTCGATAATTCCGAAGCAGACCAGGACACACAGAGTTCGTTTGCAAATTTAATAGCAGGTGAAAAAGTGCGACGCGTTTCGCCGATAAGGCTTGCTCACGCTATATATATATATATATATATATATATATATCATCAAGGTACAAAGATGTGGAGTCAAGTATAGTAAAAATGGGTTACCTATAGAAACTTTCCTTCACAATAGTTTTGTCCTCGATATTCTAAAAATGATAATTTGTCCACACAAGATTTTGGACTCAGTACTTTCTCAAAACACCACCCATGCACATCCCTTTACATCACCCACATTATGTACTCAAGCAATCGCACACTACGAAGAAAAGAGGGCCCGCGCATGTAGGATGGCAGGCCTCACAGTTGAATGAGGTTGCACTGTACTGTGTTTACTGGGCTGGGTGAAAATAGTTTTGCCCTATTCCCACCTCTCCAGTTCCTGTATTGTGATGGGCTTTGTCTGCTAGCAAAATAACTTGGATAATCCAGTTTGGTGTCAACCTGAGTGAATATAAGGATCACTCTCACTAGTTTATCTAGTCACATCCACTGCTTTGCCCTCACTCTGCTAAAGCCCTGGAAGGTGATCTCTGACTTTTACATCCAAAGAACTTTTGCCTTTAGATTTGGCCTTTGTTTCATGCTAGTGCCCCCATTACTGGGATATTTGACATTATCTGACAATGTCCAGACATTGACCTGTTTTCATCTGGAATCATGGAGAAGCTCTGCCACAACAGCAGAGTGTGACGTTTGACCAGGAGCAGCACTCTGGTGGTGCTATTTGCCTCAAGACCAGGAAACCACCTATGACTTTGGAAAAGTCATAGGTGGTTTCCTGCCTTGTATTGTGCCTTGTATTGTGCCAAGAAGCCTGTTGACCAGGAGCTTCCGGACCAAGGACCTGAAGCCCTTTGTGGAGGATGCATGGAGTGACCGGACACACTAGATTCCACTAGGACCTTTCAGCACCTACCAGAAAACAATCCAAGAGCATGTCTGTGCTTAGACTGCAAATGAGTAGCAACCAACAGATGTACTCTTTTCTAGTCCCTCAAGGATTTACTCTTCACCCACGTTTGCTGCAACCTTTCCCCATGCCTTCATGTGAGACCAATTAGGATCCCATCTGGTCTTTTCTTCGACTGCGGCAGGTGCACTAGGCGCCCAAAAACTGGATAGACGGCAACCCAATTAAATGGTCACTAATATGTCATTGTAAACTAGCCAGGGCACCTTCCTATGATCTTGGAGCAATGTTAGGACAATGTCCTAGTTTAGGTGATATGTTTTGGGGCACTTCTGGATTTTGAGGATGTTTTACTAAGGATCCAACCACACAGGGTCGACCCAACTGAGTTGCACCCATTGGTGCCAAGAAACTGGGTCAGACATATGATTATCAACTGCAGTAGCATCTCCCTCCCCTCAGCGCCTTGAGACCCTTGGGGGTGAGTAGTGCGCTCTACAAATGATTGATTGATTGATTTATTAAATCCATTGCTTCCACCTAATTGGCACCTCTATCACACTGAATGCAGTTTGTAGAAATGACCAGAGGGAGTATCTGGAGCTATGTCTGCATGACTGTTGATTACATTGCATCTACATTTAGAGCATTGCTTTATTTATTTTTATTTGTGTCTAAATCATGATTGCTGAACTAGGGGTTCGGGTTGTATCTGAACCCTAAAATTCATGTATGTCCTTTTTTTTTTTAAAGTTCCACACTTTGCCACTCAATTTCAATTTCAAAATTCTTTATTCGACTGTCTAAAATGCAGTCATAAAAGCAAGTAAAAATACATATATATACAGTTCATTGTCAGAAAAGTGCAGCGAGAAGGATATAAACAGGTAATCACAAATAGATTAAATGATAACACGATCCAATGTAAGTATACTTATTAGAGACTTAATTATTAAGATAAAAACAGTTCAGCTGGGGGTCAGCCTTCCATACTTTGTCTAAATTTCAGGGCTGTTTTTAAAAAGTTACAAGTAAAAAAAGTGCTATCGTAGTGCAGCATTTGAAGGTATAGTAGAGCTGGCTTGATTTGCACAAAATTCAGTTTTTTAAGCAGAGGTTTTAAAAATATATTCCGTGGTCTCGAGTAAAAAGTACACAAGAATAAAAAGTGAGCCAGGTCTTGCGGAGACTTATTGTCGCAGCCGCAAGGTGGCAACACTTGGCCTCTGTGGGCTCCGCTCGGCACAGCTAACAATAGGTGATATAAACCAAAACGAAATCTGCTCAACAGGAAACGCTCATGTCTTGATATATGCCAGGATAGATATGGTTCAGAGCGTATACAAGTCTTAGTTAAAATATGACTCATTACACTGCCCTTCTTCAACTCGATTACTTCCCTATCCAGTTGTCGATTTAATAAAAAAGTATCCTTTACATAGTTAGCGTCTTTCTTGGATATAAGCTGAGGTGTTGAATAAAGGTCCAACCTGCCCAGATCTTTAAAGCAGTTTCTAATATATTTCAGCCAGGGTATCTTGAGTTGCCCTTCCCAGGTGAGGGCCTCAAGAAGGATATTATGGGTTAATGGTATTGAGTCATTCATCCAACAGTTCAACCAGCAGAGCAGAGGATTTACAGCAATTTTATCTCCTAAATGTGGTGTGCCGAGTTCCTCATGGACAGAAAAATTAGCAATGCTTTTTGGTAAACACAGGACCTGTTTCAGGAAGTTATTTTCAAGAACTGTAAGGGCATCCACTGGAGCAAAGCCCCAGAGTTCACTTCCGTAACAGGCAACCACGATGCTTTTTGCTTGATATAACTTCATTATGGCGGACACCGGTGTGTTACCCATTTTGCGTGCAAAGTCCATTATTCCGGCATTGGTCCTTAGCATTTCACCTTTCTTTTTGTGTATGGCGGGGCCCCATGATAATTTATGATCAAACAATACTCCAAGGTATGAAAAGGTTTTTGTAGATGGTATTTTTTCCCCGTTGACTGAGAAGGGGTAATGTTTTTTTGATCCTGAACCTACCATCATGACAAATGATTTGGAATTGTTGATATTCAGGCCACGTAAGGTCATAAATTGAAGAAAGGAATCTAATAATTTTTGAAGTCCAAGTGCAGTTCTGGATAAAAGGACGGCGTCATCTGCGTAGAGCAGAACAGGCACGCCCTTTTTTCCAATGCGAGGATAGTCCGTATCAATTTTTAAAAGATGTTCCTCGAGTCCATTTATAAATAGATTTTAAAAAAAAGGTGCTAAAATACAGCCCTGCCTGACCCCCCGGTTGATTTTAAAGTCTCTCGTTACTTTCAGATCTTTAGTGTAACGGACATTGGCACGTGTGTCATTATGGAGGTCAGCCAGAAGGTTGATAAAATTGTTTTCAACGCCCATGTTCTGCAAGACTACCCAAAGTTTACTTCTATCGACACAATCAAAGGCCGAGGAAAGGTCCATGAAGGCCATATATAATGTTCCTTTTCTGGCTTGAGTATATTTGCCACTGATTAAATATAAGTTCACGCATTGGGTAGTTGTAGAATGCCCTGGTCTGAATCCATACTGGGCAGGGGCCATTATGCTGTTTTGTTTGGCCCAAGCGTTCAGCCGGTTTAAGAGGGTCGCTCCCACTACCTTTGCAACTGAATTTATCAGGGAAATTGGTCTATAGCAAGCCGCTTTTGTTCTGTCGCCCTTTTTATATACAGGGACGATAGTGGATGCTCCCCAAGACTTGGGAGCCCCAATTTCGACCCCCGCGTTGATGACAGCTGTGAGGATAGGGGCCCAAAAGGGGATATTAGATTTAAATAAATCCGGTGGAAGACCGTCTGGGACCGGGGCTTTATTACTAGTAAGACCATGGATCCCTAGTTCAACTTCTTTGATAGTAAAGTGCAGAGGTGTGTTTTCAGGAAGTTTGAGAGTTAGCATTGTCTGTGGGGCGTCACTCATAAAGATGGAACTGAAATGAGAGATCCATTCGTTCTCAGGTATGACGGTTCCGAGGCTGTCAGCATTCGGGTCGTCAAAGAGTGGCTTATTGATTATGCTCCAGAATTTCGAACTATTGCCCAAAATTGAAGGATCTAGCAGAGACTCCCAGATTTTAGTTTTTATAGTCTTTTTGCGAAATGCAAGGGTGTTTTTATATTCTGCGCGTAGAGCCTTGATAAGTGCAGAGTCTCTTGGCTTATTCTTGAGGGCAGCTTTTAGTTTTCGATTAACTAAGGAACAGGCGTGATCGAACCAACGTGGTTGTTGGGCGAATGTTCCCTTTACGGGTACAGAGAGCAATTGATCAATCTTTTTTGTCACCACTGTAAATGCAGATAGGATGGATTCCGGAGGAGTGGAGTTTGATCCACAAAGGTTGAGTTCTGAATCACAGTGCTTTACAACGGACTCGTGCAATTTGTCGCTATTTATCAAGTTCCATTTCAGGCGGCGGTTGTTATTAACCGGTTTTAACACTCCTGGGTCCTTGATATTTTTCCGAAGTGCAAAAGGACCACGTTGTAGCTCAAGATAGAGAGGATTGTGGTCACTGTAAATACTTTCGAGTATGTCAAAGCTGAGAACCTGATTAACCACACCAGCTGAAAGAAGGATGTGATCTATAAAAGAACCTGACTCTGAGCCTTTATAAGTTGGATTTTTAAAGGTAAAGGAGTCGACCTTCAGAGATAATGCCATGGTCAGGTTCAAGGCGTCCATTAAAGTGTTCAATCTTGTTCCACGTTGGCAATGAGCAAAGTGAGGACCTGCTTTATTTCCACAACCCAAAGAGCCCAGAGATGTTATAAGAGGATTTCCACAAATATGCGTGTTGTAATCGCCAACAATTATTTTATCCTGGGACAATTTTGTCTGGCTTTCACTTAGATGATTTTGAAGAGTGACGATGTTACATTCGCCCGGTGAAGAAACAGAATTATAGAAATTGACCAGGGTTATTCCTTTCTTCCCCTTTCTAAGGTCCAGGATCTGGATGTTTCTGCTTTCCAGCTGCAAATAGTTTATCTCAGATTTAAAGGACAGACTAATAAATATTGCTAAACCCCCCTTTGCCCTGCCACTGGGTGAGGGGGATGCATGGACAAAGAAACTTTGGAATCCCTCAATGAAAACATTACTGTCTACTAACCAGGTTTCCTGGAAACATAATATGGTGTAGTTTTTAACAAAGGATACCCACGACGGGTCATTAGTTTTAAAAGCCAGTCCTGCGATATTCCAAGACAGTATTTTAATTGAATTGAAGTCATTATGCTCTAGTGATAATGCAGGGGTTAATTTGATAGTAGCTAGAGATTGAGAGACTATATGGGTAGGAAGGTTGCATGCTTCAGGTAAAGAAGGGGTAGGAATGTGGTCTGGGGAAGAGCTAACTGGGTGGATAGAGCTCGTCATTGTGGCAGTATTGTCTAAATTGACCTCAGAGAGGTTAGAGGTTATTAATGAATCGACCTTGGATACTACAGGGTTATACACCATGTCAGAGCAGTAAACAAAGGGCAAGTCAGATGGCAGTCAATCAACCTCGTCCAGTTGGTCGTAGTTATAAAGTACATCATATCTATTTGACGTTGAGAGCCCGTAATTATTATATTGAAAGTTAGGATGATTATAAGCTCGATGATGAGTGGGCCCTGCTCTCTCAGATGTTGCTGAGGGTTGATGATTATATGTTTTACTTCCCCAAGGGTAAGCATATGGGTATGGTTCAAAGCCCACTAGCATGCCTTGAGGGGGAACAGAAGGGGCCGACCAGGATTGAGGATATAGCTGCGTGTTATAGGGTCCTTCTTGAACATGGTGATGTTTATATTTATTCCTTTGGCTATTGGATCGAACAGGATAAAAGTAACTAAGACCCATTGTACGAATCAGACTGTTTGTCGAAGGGCTCCTCCAGTCTGTAATAAATTTCGCCACTCCTGCGTATTTAAAGGTGACCACAATGCAGTCGCCCTCTGTAGATTTAAAACGTGTGCCCACCCACTCTACTCTCTTAACATGCAAGATGGTTCCTATTATATGGGAGGGAAGAGGCCTGTTTTTAGTTAGCCATTGCATCACTTTGTTCTTTAATTCCTCGTGTGTTTCCTCCCTATTTTCATCTGCTTTAGGTACCCCAATCATAACTGTTGTGTAAGGGTTAGACTGTGGTGATAAATTTATATGTGATGGTATTCGTATTGTGGAGGGTCTAGGTTGCTGTGCACCTGTTACTTTAGTTGAGATGTTAACATTTGGTGGAGCTGCGTGTTTTATACTCTCCGCAATGCCTATCTTTATATTAGAAGGATAACCCTCTGTTGCCCACTCACTATCATCATCATCCTCACATACCTGGATATTTTGCGTATTATCTATAGATGTAACTGTAAGCTTATCCATAGGATGAGCGTTTTGTGGGTTTAATGCTAAATCAATAGTGGGGGGATTCTGATACTGTGACTCTTTCTTTTTATCTGTGTCCCTTGATGGATCACTTGACTTTTTTGCGGTTTTTGGGTTTTTAACGTTGAGGGTTGTAGAGGCTGTAACAAAAGTAGGGAGTGTATTGGGTAATTTGAGGAGTTTGAGAATACTAGATGATATATCATTTTGAGCCCTCTCGAACTTGCTCAATGCCTTTTCGATATGAGCGATCTGATGGCTAATAGGTTGTAAGAGTGATTTAATCAGAGTTTCAATCTCACTCATGGACGGTATGTTCGTAGTACGATTCTTATCAATGTGGCCTGTTTCCTCGTTGACCAGAGAACTCCCTTTGTTGTTTTTGTCATTTCCGTGTGTATCGTAATCCTGTAAAGATATTGGGGAGGGCCCTCCGCGTGTTGGTTCAGTGGGTTTCCCCAAAGTTGTTGGCTGCCACATGTCTTTAATAGAGCGTTTGGGTTTACCTGTTAGGAGATGAGTTTTCCTCATAGGATATTTTATTTTTCGTTTTCTCCTAGTGCCCTTGTGAGTATTGGTTTGTTTAGGGATTTGAGACTCTGTTAAGTCAGTAGCCAATGGTTGTCTCTCCACTAAGTGGGCAACCAAAGCTGGAGAAGTAGCATTTTCTTGATTTATATTGCTTACATGGTTAGTTAGAATCAAAAGGCTATTGTCCAGATTGATTGTTGGGTCGTTAAACAAAGATTTAGATGTATTATCTTTAGCGTGAGATCTTGGTAACTCCGAGAATGATTGCATCAGTAAAGACTCCAGTGATGAAGCAGTATCATCCATATTTTGGGTGTTGTTAGTAGTGTGCGAGGACAAGTTTGGAAAGCATAAGTCTGGTGTCAAAGAGAGTCGCCTCTCCGAATCCTGGATGGCATCCGCCACGACATTAATAGTTTTTTGCAACATTATGTCTATTGCAGTTATGGTTGGCAAAGGTGTACTCACATTTTTCAATCTGCTGGTAGATCTTGTTGCCATCGGTGTTTTCAATGTTTTGCTCATCCTTATGCAGTTTATAATGCCCCACACTCCGTCTGTTTCTTATGATGGCTTTAGCATGCTAATCCTGCCGGACAATATTGGGGAAGTGGCCCGACCCGGCCACTTCAGGCCCCTGAGGGCCACAGAGGGCCCGCCCTTTGCCCGGGCTTAGCCCCGGGCACTCCTGCGCGCTCCCGCGACGCGGGGTTGACGCTTCCTTTATGCGCCGCCTGGCGCGATGAAGAGGCGGCTGGCGCCGCTAGGCCTGCTGGGAGGTGTAGTTTTTGAGTCCCCCTCCGCTCGGCGGCCGCAGGTCTTACTGAATAGCGGCGGCGGGAGGGGGTCACTGCAGGCGGCAGGCAGGCAGGCTTATGGGGGTCAGCACTCCTTCGTGGGGATCCTTGATTAGGCTCTCGGTCTCTGGCGCTGCTCTGGGGAGTTTCTCCGCGTCACCCATAATTTAATAACATAGGACCTCAGTCACAAGGCATTGACCAAAGATCAATCCTCTGGGACTTATCATCGATAGTGCTTACATCATCCTGGGAAAACCAATTGCTTGCTAATCAGGACACTCTGTCATGGCGGCCCAGTTCCTTCTTTTTCAATAACGCACACCCAAAGCAGAAGTTGCTTTGGACTTTTAAAAAATAAATGTCCTTGCATGGCAGTCCTTGGAAGGAGAAGAGTGAGTCAGAAGATCTACCCTAATTAGGATGAGCCATCCAACATCATGGAGATGGAAGCTTTCTTGACGCTAGTCTGCCAGAAAGGTCTTTCCCGTGCAGAACCAGATGAGTTTCGGCCACATTATTGAATTGGTTTCCCTCCTCTAAATGATGCAGGGCTAGTGAGATGCTTTGGTGATTTTCCCATTACAGTCAACCTCTAAATAAGGCTCATACCTCTGACTGACACTATGGTTGTTGTGCATAGACATCTTATGGATTCACTTCGGAATAGAAGTTGATCTGGTCTTGCACGCAACTGTCTAGGACCCACACATTAGTATATATGGAATTCTGATTATCGATTGAATGTTTTATTGTTCTGTCTCCTGTCCATCTTATGAACTTCTCTTGGAACACCCATGTTCCTGCTTCGGCACTCACCACATCTTGACAAAATGAATGTACTTGAATATACTATGCTGTACTGTTTTGTTTCTATTTCTTTGGAAATTGAATAAAAACATTTTTTATATTGCGTATAGACATGTGTGCCATACAATATCTTAGTTCCATGCCCTCTGTCACCTCAAGGAGTAAAACCTAATGTTTCACCCTCAATAGTATTAGAATGTCAAGTTTTGAAAAGAAACACCATTTTATAGAGTTAGAATGAAATAGTACCTTAGTCTCTGGGATATCAGAGGTAAACCACAGCATCCACTACCGATACTGGGGTAATCAAGGACCAGGCCCCAATGAAGAGGCCTTACAGTGATGATGAAGGCCTCCGTCACAGATGTGCCATTAACAGGACGAAACATGTTGATCTGATCTTGGATAGATGGTTGTTTTCTTTCTTTACTCTTCTGTAGAGTATAACGCTTATATTCACCATTCTGTATATTATTACCGTGCTTTTCTATAAAGGAATCATGGCATGTCACTCCTGACTGCCTTTGTAAGAGGAATGTTATGACCCGTTGTTAATCAAAAATAGATATAATACACTTTTCAATAGTTATACAGACCTCAGTTGTAGGAGCTTGCGAGCAATGGGAATGATCTTCAGTGTTCCCTGGACAATGATGGCAGTATCTTAGAATACTGCTGGCTGTGACTATTGATGAGCCTGACTGTGGCTCAAAATAAGGGAGTTATTACTAATGTAAATCATTGATGAGGCTCATAGACATTTCGACAATGGATCAGCATGAAGCCCACTGTGACTCAGGATGCAGTGAGTAGTCACTGATGAGGCAGAGGTGTGGTCAAATGGATAGAGTTGCTACCCTTGGAACCTGGGGACCCAGGTATGAATTCTGGGCTTGGTTCTTGAACGAACATCATGGTATTCCAGGAAACTCACCTAATCTCCCTGTGCCTAAAAATGTAAACTCTAATGTGTGCAATATGTATTTGTGCAATCTCAACTTGATGTACACAATCTTGTAGATCATCTCCTATCCGCTTGCCTAAAGTACACTGGCTCTGTTGCTTCATAGCTAGGTTTGCACTATACAAATACCAAAACACACATAATGAGTCTGTCTGTGTCTGTTTCAACACCAGGCTGAATGTGGCTGAGTGTGCGTGCTAACGAGGCACACCCTGTCTCTTGAAAAGTCTGGCTATTGTCTCTAATTTTTTATTTATTTATTTTAGTGTTTTATAGAGTGCAAAGTTGAGCCGTTAGGGTATCAGAGCGCTTTACAGAGTCAAAGAGTCATACAAGAGGCATGATAAAACAAGAGTATACTGTACATTAGGCAGGGGGGGTGCTGATTGCAAGAGGCATGGGAGTATACAAGGATAGTCAATATTACAGTTGCTAAAGACAGGCCCCCGGTTTCTTGGTGGGGCGAGGTCGAAGGAGGATGGCGATAGTCTCTGAGGTGGTTGTGGGATGGGGTTAGCCGTGGAATTTACCCATGAGGAAGGATTTAGCCTCCTTTTTGAAGCGTGCCAGAGAGGGGATTCTTCTGATGGCGGGTGGGAAGGATTTCCATATTTTTGGTGCAGCCCCAGTGAACGCCCGATTATAGTTTGTTTTTTTCGAAAGCGTGCAGGCTGGAGATTGAGGGCATTGGCCGATTGTGAGTTTCTGCTACCTCCGGATATCACAAGTTTCTGTGTAAGATACGCAGGGTAGTTTGAGTGTAGGGCCTTGTGCGTGATGCATGCCAGCTTGAGTTGAATGCTGGCCTCGAGGGGAAGCCAGTTCAACGCTTTCAGATGAGGAGTGATGTGATCAAATTTCCTAGTGCCGGTGAGTAGCCTGGCGGCTGCATCGCGGCTGGCTTTTAAGGGTGCTAGGGAGATCTTGGGTAGACCAGAGAGGGTAGAGCAGCCATATTCCAGCCTAGAGATGACTAGTGCCTGGACTGCAAGTTTTAGGTCGGGAGCGTCAAGAAAGGGTTTCAGTTTCCATAGGTAGTTCAGGTTGTATCTGGCAGATTTGGCCATTGAGTTGATGAGGTCTTGCATGTGTAGGTTGTTATCCAAGGTCATTCCCAGAGATTTGGCCAAGTCCACAATGGTCGGGGGACAATTTAAGGCTATGATGGCTTTGATCCATGTCTGGATCTCAGAGTTGCTGTTTGGTGGGGAGATTAGAAGGAACTCAGTTTTCTTTGCATTGAGATGCCTATGGCTTATGATTTTGTTTTGGGTGCAGCGTGTAGCTGGTGGTGGTCAAAAAGGTGAAAGAGCTATTGGTCAAAGTGCCACACCTGCCTAATACACAGTTTGTGAGGAGGTACCACTTGGTTGTGCATCCAATCTAGGTATAAGCTCTAAACCTACTTGCTTAGAAATCTTATTACGTGGCGGACGCTTTAACCAATCTTTTTTTCTCATTATGAAGTTCAATTTGATAATTTTTTATTAGTAAAATTCATCAGTATTAAATTTTGACTTCATGGAATAGTTTGACACCTGATTTATGAGACAATCAACAAGAACTCATTACAGATGCTTAAGTTAAGGTTTTTCTCTGTTTATGAATCCTAATTATCAGCCAACAGGTGTTTTGCCCTATCCAGTTGCGGACAAGCCTAGTGCTTTTTCAAGGCTTGATCTCATTCACACTAGGCTTATATTCAAATCACCATATCTCTTTTGAACTGGTAAACTGGATTCCTCTAGATGACAAGTCATGCTTGGACCAGATAACTTGGTCTATGGTTTCGGTATCAACATGCAATCCTTAATTGTGTCAATTCTTATGAACATAAGACCTTTTCTGTTTCTCATTTCTCATGAATTAGTTACCTATAGAGAACACAAAAAGACAAATCAGAGAATAGACAACAGAGAACACAAATCATAAGACAGACCAGTCCCCATACAGTGCATAGTGACTGAGCACAGTGAGCGAGCCTGACCACTGCAAGGAGGGCTTGGGGAAGAGTTTTAAAAATTGGCAATAATTTGCAATTTACAACACACTTTTTATTATATATTCAAGTATGTTTACTTTTAAAGCTTAGTAAATGATGATCTTACATCGCACTAGAATACCCAGTCATACCCTGAATGTGTGAATAAAAAGCATGCTGAAGTCCAGTACTGGTAATATGTCCTTGATGTTTATTTATTGCAATAAGCCTGTTTCAAAGTGCTTATGTGTTGTCCGATGAATGGACAGTATCACAGGAAGATAATGATTTGCTTAGGATCAAACAGTTTGTTAATGTAGGATATCCAAAACTGCAGCCACACTGCTACTTACTCCAAAGACTATACCATTAAAACAATGGCATTTGAAGGAATATACCTTCAGACTTGACACCGTCCTCCCTCCATAAAGTAATATTAATTATAGACGTTTTTAACCACACACTTACTAGTAGCTTTCTCATTGATTTTCGATACTCCCTATCTTGCCAAAAAGCCAGAATAGGAATATGTTCAATATACCCAAGAGCATACAATTTGGTCAAAGTGAGAGCCAGGATTAAAAACTAAGGGGCATATTATCTAGGGATGGCGATAAATAACGCAAAGAGCGCTTAGCGCTTTTTTTATTTATTGCTGTCCATCGCTGGATTTTATCGCCCTAGTAGCGCGTTATTAACAACACGTTTCTCCAGGGTGATAAAAATTCCAGCGATAGCGGGGAAATCACCGTTTTGCAGGGAACATCACTGATTTTCCAGCGAGGTTCCCTGCAAAACTGCGATAACCTTGCTGATAGGACCCTGTGGTCGTATCAGCATAATCCACCCCAATGTTAGGGATAGGTAAGTCTGCATTTTATCAGACGTTAGTTTTTGGCGAAAACCGGTTTTCTCCCAAAATTACCGTCTGCTTAAATGCTGGGGCAGCCTTGTAAATATCGCAATGTGCACATCAGTGATATTTGCAAGGATGTACTGCCCAGTGACGCCCACTTTGCATCTCATTAGAGATACAAAGTGAGGCGTCGGTAACAAGGCTGATAACATGCGCTAATACATGTTAGTACTGCCTTGTTTATAGGGCCAAAACATTATCTCCACTTTTTTGGCTTTTAAAGTAAAAAAAGGAGGAGATATGGCCCTTGATAATATGCCCCCATGTCTACTGTTACCACAGTTTCAATTAGCCTACTAGACAAACTGGAGTGGTAATTATTCTGATGGAAAAGCACTACGATACCCAGGGAAATGTCACCCTGTACTTGCCCCATCGCATTGCCGGAAAATTTAGGCGAAGTGGTAAAGCTGAGGAGCAAGATGGGTAGTGTCAATATATTGGAAGGTGTTTCATAAATTCATACCCTTGGCTCACTCAGATTGCAACCAATACATCAAAGCTCAAAACATATAGAGCCCTGAGGAATTACCATATATGGACTCAACATTCCCTGGTGTGTTCAGTGGCTTCTTGTGTGACCGGCATCTTGCCCATGTGAAGAGAGCTAAAGTGACAGACTATTATGGCAGCAGACCTTAGGCTAAAGGTATGAAAGGGTAAGCCTGCAAAGTGGCCACTCAGACGCACCCTTACAAAGCAGGGGCAATGATGGCGGGCGCAGTCAGGTGGGTGAATCCGATCAATTCTTCTAAACCCAGAGAGGGATGACTCTACAAAATGCACATGCCACCTGTGTTTTCCATCAAGGAACACATAAACAATCTTGAAATGCCATTTTGTCACTTCTATGTGTGCTGCTGAATTACTTTTTTTTAGGGATTGTTTATGTGCAGGAAGGGTCCCTTTCTGCACATAACAATCCAGGGTGTTTTGCTTTTTTCTATGTGAGCTGCACAAGGCAGCAGACATGGAAATAGAAAAAATGAGGAGATATAAAGCATTTCTCCTCGTTTCGCCAGGTTTTCCCTGGTCGTAGTTTTGGTGCTGCCTCCTATTCACGCTGCCCTTGTAAATAGGGGGCAGCGTCAAAATAAATGGCTGTTGCGGTGAAATTCCCACCACAACACCCACTGCCCCCCCTTCACGTTAAGCATAGCTTGAAAGGGGGCCTTATTTACAAGGCAGCGTTAAGCCATGTTAAGTGGCTTGACACTGGCTTGTAAATAAGGCCCTAATCGCCATTCGCAAGGCCCTAATAGCCATTACAACGTCACTGAAACTGATGTTCTCTTGGCGATAGGGGCTTGTACACATGCCCTTGGTCTCTTTTGGCTGAAATAGGACACTTAGGGGCACATGCATCAAGCCTTTTCCCATTTGCAAACAGGCCGATTCATTTGAGAATTGAAAAAGGCCTTTTCCTATGCAAGTAGGTTTTGTAATTCGCAATTTATGTAATCACAATTTTTTGTGATTACCTAAGTTTTGAATGCATTTAGGGAATGGCAGTTTGCGATTCCCTAATGGCGATGCATGTAGCCTTTCCTAAATGAGAACTATAGATTTAGGAAACTCTGATTACTATCAACTTCAAGTTGATGGTAATATGTGCATGCTTTGAAAAGTGCACAAAAATGCATTTTTCAAAGTGCCATGTAACTAGGGCATGTGTGTGTTTGACAGTGCACACTTACCTTTTTTTGTGGGTTGCTTCAGGGGGGCCTACTCCCCCGGGCACCCTTGGATTTGCATTTGCTATTTTCGATTACCAATTTGGTAATCACAATTACCGAATGCAATACCATTCATTCCTATGGGCCTGTATGCCAACAGGAATAAATGGAGTCACATTACCTAATAACGATTTGCAAATTCCGAATTGCTATTAGGTAATGTTAAGGCAGGGGTCTTCAAACTGTGGGGCGCGACCCCCAGGGGGGGCGTGGAGTGATGTGAAGGGGGTCGCGCATTCACAGTCACACTTCTGCCCTGGCCTCCAGGCCTTCAGCCCCCCTCCTCCCCCATCGTGTGTCTCAGCCCGGCTGCCGCAGTGCAGCTCGTGCTGCTGGGGGCTCCGCTGGGCAGTGTCTGAAGCCTTATCTCCAGCACGCCCGAGTTTTTCACAGGTCTTTAAAGACCATTAGCATATTTACATGCCTATTTACATGCCTTTGTTAACTGGTTACCAAGGCTTAGTTTATTTATGGTTCCATTACCCCCTGGGCCCCCACTCTGCCTATTCCTTACATTTGTATTTTTACACTTACTACTGTAGTGTGAGAATGCATTTAACGAAAAGGAATATAAAGTTGGGTTGCCAAAAGAAACATGCCTGCTCTGTGTTGTTTAAAGAGCCTGCAGAGACCTGCACATGACACTAAATAGAGTTATAAATACAAAAGTATGTATTAATTAGTTATGTGTCTTTTCTATCTTTGTTCTCTTTAATTATCAGTCATGGATCATTGAGGCATCCCTAGAACACAATTAAAAGTGCTTTCTATTTATATTTGCTGTCCTAAGTATTCACAGATAAGTGCTGAAAATACAGCTTTGGGTGACTGCTTATTTCTGGGCAATCAAAATAATGAGCTGGTAACCCTAATGATAAGACTGGAAGTTTGTTGCAGGATCAGCACATTATTTATTTCCTCCACCCTCGATCCCTGGTTAATGACATTATAGCAATAGTTTAACTTATATCTGAAACCCTACCCTTCAAGTTTCTGGGAATGCACCCTGCGTTCAGACAACTCTCTTCTCATTCTTGCCTTCACTTTCACGCTCACTCTGCATTCCTAGCGATCAGAATGCGCTCACACTGATCACCATGCACTCACAGCGATCGCCATGCACTCACAGCAATCACAATGCACTCACACTGATCACCATGCACTCACACTATTCAGCCGCTCACCCTGCACTCACACTGATCATCATGCACTCACACTGATCACCATGCACTCACACTGATCACCATGCAATCACACCAATCACCATGCACTCACACCATTCACCCGCTCACCCTGCACTCACAGTGATCACAATGCACTCATACTGATCACAATGCACTCACACTGATCACCATGCACTCACAACATTCACCCGCTCACCCTGCACTCACACTGATCACCATGCACTCACACTGATCACCATGAACTCACACCATTCACCCACTCACCCTGCACTCACAGTGATCACAATGCACTAACACTGATCACCATGCACTCACAACATTCACCTGCTTAACCTGCACTCACTCTGATCACCATGCACTCACACTGATCACCATGCAATCACACCAATCACCATGCACTCACATCATTCACCCGCTCACCCTGCACTCACAGTGATCACAATGCACTCATACTGATCACAATGCACTCACACTGATCACCATGCACTCACAACATTCACCCGCTCACCCTGCACTCACACTGATCACCATGCACTCACACTGATCACCATGAACTCACACCATTCACCCACTCACCCTGCACTCACAGTGATCACAATGCACTAACACTGATCACCATGCACTCACAACATTCACCTGCTTAACCTGCACTCACTCTGATCACCATGCACTCACACTGATCACCATGCACTCACAATATTCACCCGCTCACCCTGCACTCACAGTGATCACAATGCACTCACACTGATCACCATGCACTCACACCATTCACTTGCTCACCCTGCACTCACACTGATCATAATGCACTCACACTGATCACCATGCACTCACAATATTCACCCGCTCTCCCTGCTCTCACAGTGATCATAATACACTCACAGTGATCACAATGCACTCACACTGATCAGCATGCACTCACAACATTCACCCGCTCACCCTGCTCTCACTGTGATCACTCTGCACTAACAAATGCGCTTGCATTGTTCACTCTGTACCTCACCCTGCAGTCACACGAGCACACTTCTCACCCTGCACTCATGTGACACTTCACTCACCTGTCCCCCCCTCACTGCTCAATCTGTAGCTCACTCAAACAAGGCCATTACTAACCATGCACTAATTTGTCCCATTCTGCACTTACAGCTGAACCCAAATTCATATGGTCACCTCACTCACCCTGCAGTCACTCCTTTTACACTACTCTCACACTGTTGCATTGCTCACCGTGCAGTCACATGGGCACTCTTGTCACCCACACAGTACAGAAGGTTAAACTGCCTGGTACAAAGAAGATGTACCATGCACATCACAGAACTGAGTGTGAGTATATCTATGAGTAGCGCTATAAAAAAATGAAATGTTTGTCAGACAGGTGCTATAGAGAGATGAGGTGCATTGTTGGTGAGTGGTAGTGAGGGAATTCATGGAGACGGTGGAAAAGACTGTTGCACCGTGTGCGACCAGTGCTAGGGCCAGCCCTGGCTGGGAGTGTTAACTCCCCCCGAAGTTCGGGTCTAGTAGATCCCTTGCTTCTGCCTATTATTATTTACATTTGTAGTGCACTACTGTTACCAAAAGATGTCCTGGGGCTAATAACTGCCTGCAATATGAGAGAGGGATCCGGGGTTGGGGGAGGAGAGAAGAGAAGAGAGGGATGGAAGGACGGGGGTGAGAGGAAAGGGGCATGGGTAAACTGCTTAACTCTGCACAAGACCGCCAGGGTTTGAAAGGACCCTTGCTGCTCCCGGCCATGGCCAGGTGAGCTTCTAATGTGGCAGCACGTATTCCTGTGGAGTGGGAGGCCCTTCACAAAGGTTGACTAGACATCTTTCTGATGTTAATTGCTGTATTTTGGTTATAAACTGGTACTGATGGGGTGAAATATTTCCTCAGTGTTACTGTGTTCAAAACATTTCAAAATAATAAAACAATGCTATCCCAAAATACGCAGCATCACAGAACATTATTTACATTTTCTACCCACACAATTTAGTCAAGCCTGTCGCATAATTTGGTCTTCACATGCCTCATAATTCCAGTAGCCCTGCCTAGAGATTTTGAAATTTTTGTCTGGAGGGGGTCCTTACGCCTGAAAATGTTGACAGGAGGGTCTCGGCATCCAAAAGTTTGAAGACATCTGTGTTAAGGAATCACAAAGGTTTTTGCGATGCCTACATGCAGAGCATTTTGCGATTTCCAAATTGCGAATCGATAAAATTCGCTATTTGGGAATCGCAAAATGCAGGATTGATGCATGTGCCTCTGAGAACCATGGATCCATAATGTCCTTCCAGGACTTTTCTGAAGGTTTTTTTTTAATTGTTCCCAGAATTTCTCTTTTTTCTGGTTCAGGTTATATTCATTTCCATGTGAAAGCTTTATTATATCCAGCATAGTCCCCAGAACACCGAGTACCATAAGTTTCACAATGCCTGGTTTATGTTACTTGCATCACACCCCATTGCTAATACCTATACATCCTTTTCCAGTCTGGGATTCTGAAAGAGCAATAAGTTCCAGAATGTTCTTGAAAGCCCCCATATCCAGTGAAATGTTGTGCTTCCATTACAGAAGTACACCACCAGTCCATACATAAGAAACGTGCAATTCTGATTAGTGGAGAAGGGGAAGGGTGCAGGGAGTGGTATCTGCTAAGTTGTCTACTTTGTCACCAGGTGACCGAAATTTCAATCCCGGCATACGCATTTGTATAAACTGTGTGATCCTCACATCCCTTCTCCGTGCTTATCTACAAATAT
Organism: Lissotriton helveticus; assembly: GCF_964261635.1. NCBI lineage: Eukaryota > Metazoa > Chordata > Amphibia > Caudata > Salamandridae > Lissotriton > Lissotriton helveticus. Next base: position 1,764,768,717 of record NC_136068.1, read on the forward strand.
TGCCAACTCCTCACTCTGTCACATGGAGGCAGATAGATTAAAATATCCCAAACTATGGCCCATGCTTACCAATATTTCACGCAGCTCAATGCAGCAAGCCATCTTGTTGCGCTGTGTGAAAGGGAGAGGGCAGGAATACCCCATATGTAACATTATTATGTGCATTCTTGCTGTCTGCATGCTTTGGCACACACACTGCTACCTAGCATAAATGGAGGCACTCTTGCCCCATGGTACAAGGGGTGCTGGTGTTGTAGGCAGGATTGTTTTTGTTGTTTTTATACAGGAAGAGATACCCTCTTGCATAAAACAATCCTCAGAATCATTTTCCTCTAAGTGTGCTTAGAAAGAGGAAACAATGAGGAGAAAAAAGGATATTTCTCCTTGTTGAGCCTCTGTACAATTCTGTTACATTCCCAGGACTTCCTGGGTGTTGGTAAATATGTGAACGTGTCAGAATGTGCTGAGAAAGCACCACATAAGGAGATGTCAGTTGTGTAAAAATAGAAAAGATAACAAACCAATGGTTTGTCAGAGGTCTCCACGCTTCTGCCCATTTTCCAGAGGAACATTTTAAGGTGCTGGGTAAAGGTAATCAAACCTGCTTCACCTATGCTTCAAAGGAAATATGTTTAAGTGGTTAATATTTGAGGCTTGGAGTGTCATATCCATGTGTATAGGTTCCTGATGAAGGTCAGGTTAAACTGTTACATATCTTTTTCAGCTTTGCAACGCAACATGGCACAGGTGCAGTAGAGCACAAAGCATTTTCAATCCAGAAATTAGGCACTGTGTGAAGCCTTCATGTGCTCAGTGTATGTGCTATCCTGACTTACCGTAGTTCTGAGTATGTGCTATCCTAACTCCCCATGGCTCCAGATATGTACTATCCTGAATATCATGACTCTGGGCTGTGAGAACCTGACTCCCACTGACTCTGTGTATATGCTATCCTGACTCCTTGCGGTCCTGGGTATGTTCTATCCTGATTTCCTTCCACACCATCTTCGCTGGAGGAAACAACATCTGCTTTAGCCACACCATGCAACCCCTCTGGACGTACCACCACTGCGTACATTTCTCCTTCGCGAAACCCACCGCACACAAACCCACACCACACCCTCTGCACAGGAATTGGAGCAAGGTCACTGAAGAGCACCTCAACTCCCCTCTCAACCATGCGCCCATGCCCGCCATGACTGAAGCCAACTCTGCAGCCAACAAACTGCCCAGATGGGTCACTGACTGTGCAGAGCTCGCCCCCCTCCGAAACTCCAACAGACAACGCCCCACGAAAGCCACCTTGTTCATCATTAACCTCCAAGAATCCAGAAGCACTTACAGACATCTTAAAAAAGTATGGAGAAACAGCAAAACCACACACAAAAGCTACAAAACCACCATGACAGAATGCCACCAGCGCCTCAGATCCACTAAGAGGAATTTTATTCAGGACAGAATCCTCACCAACTCCAGCAACTCAAAGGAACACTTCAGCATCATTCAAGAATTCACCAAACACCCCGGTGATGCCTCAGATGTTCCCCCACCCCAAGGACCTCTGCAAAAAACTTGGCTCCTACTTCCACCTCAAGATCAAGTCCCTCTACGACAACTTCAACAATCAGAAACAAGCACCCACACATCTATCTCCAGCTACACGTGCCAGCCTACCATCTCTGCCTAGACCCCTGTCACTGCAGAAGACACTACCACGACTATGAAGAGCATACACTCAGGAGCCCCTACAGACCCCTGCCCACCGCACATCTTCGACAAAGCCAACATAGCACCCAAACTACGACGTATCATCAACTTCACCTTCAAAACCGGCATGTTCCCTGACAACTGGAAATGTGCAGGAGTCAAACCCCTCCTCCAGAAGCCCTCCACAGACCAGACAGACCTCAAAATCTTCAGAACCATCACTCTCCTCCCCTTCGCAGCCAAAGTCACAGAGAAGATCGTCAACATCCAGCTCACAAACTTCATAGATGCTAACTGAATCCTCAATTCTTACCAATTTGGATTCCACAGCAACCACAGCACAGCGAAACCCCTCCTAGCCACCACAGATGATATCTGCACTCTCCGCGACCGGGGCCACACGGGAGCCCATCCTAATAGACCTCTGGGCAGTCTTCAACACCGTCTCCCACCGCACACTCACCACCAGTTTCCACGACACCGGCATAGAGGGAACTGCCCAAGAATGGATCTGCTCATTCCTCACTGGCCAAATCAGACTCCCGTCCTGCCTCTCCAAACCCACAGAGATCAACTGCAGAGTACCCCAAGGATCATTACTCAGCCCCATGCTCTTCAACATCTATTTGGCCCCTCTCGCCACCATCGTCAGAAAGCATAGACTCAGCATAGTATCCTACACCGACAACACCCAACTCATCCTCTCACTCACCAAAGAACCCGACATCACCAGACTCAGCTTCTAGAAAGGAAAGAAAGACGTTGCATCCTGGGTGAGCAGCAGCTGCCTGAAGCTCAACTCAAAGAAAACTGAAATCCTCTTCCTCGTAGCTACCCCCTTCACATGCGACAACACCTGGTGGCCCATCGCCCTCGGCAACACCCCCACTCCCAAGGACCACGCCCGCAACCTCGGCATCATACTTGTCTTCTCCCGCACCATGACTGGACAGACCAATGCTGTCTCCTCCACATGATTCAACACCCTCTATGTCCTCCGCAATACCTTTAAATGGATCCCCCCAAATCCAGAAAGGCCTACACCCACGCACTCATAACCAGCAGATTGGACTACGGAAACGCCCTCTACGCTAGAATCAACAAATCCCTACTCCGCAAACTCCAGACCATCCAGACCAGAACACAGCTGCCAGGCTTGTCCTCAATATCCCACGATAAGACCACATCACCCAGCACCTACGAGACCTCCATTGGCACCCTGTTGAGAAGATAGTGACCTTCAAGCTGCTTACTCACGCCTACCAAATTCCTCTATAACATCGGACCCCAATACCTCAATGAAAGCGTCTCCTTCTATGCACCGAAGAGAATTCTCCGCTCCGCGGACCTTGCCTTGGCCGAATTCCCTCGCATCCGCAGAGCCAGAACGGGAGGAACAGCCTACTCCGACATCACGGCTAAGGCCTGGAACGAACTCCCGCTCAGCATCAGACAAGCCCTCACTCAGCAAACATTTAGGAAGAGCACAAAACCTGGCTCTTTGGATGAGAAGGAGCTGCACAAACCTCCCCCTCCCCCCAGCACATTGAGACTCCCACGGATGAGAAGCACTTCACAAATCCCTGATTAACTGATTTCCCCTGACTCTGGGTATGTGCTATCCTGATCCCCCGTGGTCCTGTGCTATTCTAACTCCCCATGCCTCTGGATATGTCCTTTCCTGACTCCCCATGGCTCCAGGTATGTGCTATCTTGACTCCCCGTGGCTCTAGGTATGTGCTGTCCTGACTCGCCGTGCCTCAGGATATGTACTATATTGACTCCCCTTGGCTTTGGCATGTACTATCCTAACTCCTTGTGCCTCAGGGTATGTGCTATCCTGACTTCCCGTGGTCCAGGGTATGTGCTATCCTAACTCCCAATGGCTCTTGGTATCTGCTATCGTACTCCCTCTGGTCCTTGATATGTTCTATCCTAACTTCTTATGGCTCTGAGTATGTGCTATGCTGACTTTCTGTGGTCCTGGGTATGTGCTATGGTAACTCCCCATAACTCTGGGTATGTGCTATGCTGAATCCCATGACTCTGGGTTGTGCTAGCCTGACTCCCCCTGGCTCTGGGTATATGCTATCCTGACTCCTTGTGGTCCTGGGTATGTTCTATTCTGACTCCCTGTGCCTCAGGATATGTATTATCCTGATTCTCGGTGGCTCTGGGTATGTGCTATCTTCACTCACTGTGGTCCTGGGTATGTGCCAGCCTAACTCCCCATGGCTCTGGGTATGTAATATCCTGACTCCCTGTGGCTCTCTGTATGTGCTATTCTGACTCCTCGTGGGTCTGGTCATGTGCTATCCTGACTCTCCTTGTCTCAGGGTATTTCCTTTTCTGACACCTCCTGGTGTTGGATGTGTGCCATCCTAACTCCCTGTGGATCTGGATATGTTCTATCCTGACCCTCTGTGGCTCTGGGTATGTGCTATCCTGACTCCCTTTGGCTCAATGCTGCTGTACTACAGTTTGCTAAACATGAACCAGACGGAGCGGTTACTCTGTAGTTCTGCTTTTTGTTTCCAGATTGGGTCATCACTAACCTCACTGTAACATTATACAGCTAACACAATGTACTACCTCACAGGATGTTGCAGCTGCCCAGGGCCCCAGAGATTTTTTACATAAGCCTTCGATTTTGGGGGTTAACCTGAACTGTATGAGACCTTTCCTGTGCTACAAGGAATGTTGTCTGATTTCTTACTGATTTTGCTGCACATTTGGGACATAGACTATTATTTACTTTGCCTATTATCTTGTATTATTGTATTACTGAGCGCCTTCATGGCAATAATTGTATGCATTTAACTGAAGCTTTCTGCATCAGCACTTAAGTATCTTTGTATTGTATGTAAAAAGGATTTGTAAAAAAATCTTCATACATTTTTAACTCTGTTCAAGAACTCACTTATTAATAGGAATGGGCAGTACTTGCGGAGTTTCTCTCTATGGGATTTCGCAGAGTTACATAAAAACTTCCCAGGATTTCATGAAGTTCTGCAAGAGTGCGGAAATCTGTACATGGCACTGCTCATGCCGATTTTTAGCACAGCAAAGTCAGTGAAAACTGCACCAAGCAGCGTGCCAAAAGGTGCTGCTTCTTTTCTGCCGCTTGATTAGGTTTTCTACTCGAAAGGCAGCTTTCTCAACGCTTATGGTAGTGACCACCCACATTGAGAAAATCAAACTGAGTGCCATTCTAGCACCCAAGAATCGAGCTAGAAAATGCAAATTCTCACTCACACTCGCCACCTTTACTTTGGTGAGCTCTGTGTGAGAAAAAACCCCACCACAAGGCAGTAAGTGGAATTTTGGAAGGGACTCTCTTTACAAGCGTAGCGCGGAGTGGGCGAAATTACGCGAACTCTGTTGGCGGAGTGGAATTTATCACCCACTACTACTTAGTTTGTCCTTTTTTATTTGACTGTATTTGTAATAGGCTGATTTGCACCTTATCTTCGGAATCATTGGCCCATGAAATTGAGTGTTACACTGTCCCTCATCCACTTATCCTGTGGGTGTGCTTTTTAGGTATAAGAATATAGTGGTACAGCGCAATGTCTATAAACATTCCCCCTTCATGTAAGAGTTCCTCTGACAGGGTTGTCTGACTTCAATCACCCGTAGTCTGAATGAGCCTAATTCTTCATAGGAGTGAGAGACACCTGCTGAATTCTCCCTTTCTCCATGGGGGGTGCGACATTCATTTCCACAGGCTAGGGAGTGCTATCCTAGTGTGCTTCTAGCAAACTTCAAAGTTCACAACAGGTCCCGAATGGAGATATGCTGAGCCTGGAATGGGAAAGCCCTCAAGAGCTAGTTAGGCTGCTCATCAGAGGATGCCACTCCTGAAAAAAAGTTTTTTTGACCAACAATAATTCGGAGGGTCTTTCATTCAAGGAACCTATTAATATTGATTGCTGCCCAAGAACATGTTATGTTGTTACATACTTTTGTATTGCGCACAGCTGCCCCAGCTAAGGGGCGTCCTGGCGCATGGCAGGTAATATGCAACACCTACAGGGAACACAACAGAAGGAGAGAACAAAGAGCTAATTTATTAAAACAAAAAAGTTTTTAAAGCTTTACGGAAAGCTAAAAGATCATCTAGCAGCCGCATCTCTACTGGAAGAGAATTCCAAAGCTCGGCCGCTCTGACCCGGAAGGATCGGCCACCGACCCGACACAACCTATATCGGGGGATCACAGTAAGTGCTTGACCCAAAGATCTCAGGGACCGGGTAGGCACATACCAGGACAGAAGGTCTGCAAGAATTTGAGGACCCCCACCCCTCAAAATCCTGAACGCCAAACACAGCACTTTAAACTGGATTCTTGCCCTGATAGGCAACCAATGCAGTGATCTCAGTGTGCCGGAGACTGAACAAGTTCGGGGTAAGCCAACAATGGCTCTCGCCGCGGCATTCTGAACGCGTTGGAGGCGGGTAACCTCAGCCAAATTGGACCCCACCAGGAGAGAGCTAGCATAGTCCAGGCGAGATAACACTGTAGCCTGGACTATCAGCTGCCTGTTGCGATGGTCAAAGAACTTCAGGACGGGACGCAGCAACGGTAGGATGCCAAAGCAACAGGCCGCGGTTTTCTTCGAATGGCCCACAAAACTGAGAGAGGGGTCCATCCATACTCCTAAGTTCTTTAATTCAGTGACCGGAAGGGGGGCCGGCCCCAGCTCAGCAGGCCACCACCTGTCCCCCCATAGTTCCGACCTCCTACCGATGATCATGATCTCTGTTTTCTTTGCGTTGAGCTGGAGACAGTTGTTCTTCATCCAGCTCGCCACCGCCCTAAGTCCACTCTGAAACCTGGGGGCATCCCGGTCCGCATCCCCGCTGATCGTAACCGCTAGCTGAGTGTCGTCGGCATATGAGACCATGGTCATGTCCCATTGCTTGACGACCTCAGCCAGCGGTCTCACGTATAGATTAAACAACGTGGGACTCAGCGAGGAACCTTGCGGCACCCCCTGTTTCAAAGGATGGAATTGGGACTGGAACGGTGGTACGGCAACGCTAAAGAAACGATCGTCTAGGAAGGACCGGAACCACTGGAGGGCAGGACCACCCAGCCCAATCTCCTCCAGGCGATGCAACAGGATGGGATGCGAGACAGTATCAAACGCGGCGCTCAGATCTAATAAAACGAGCGCCGCTGTCTGCCCCGCATCCATCACCGTGCGAAGAAGTTCAGCCATGGAGAGAAGGGCGGTCTCCGTGCTGTGACCAGCACGGATCCCGTTCTGGGTGGGGTCCAAGATATTAGCATGGATAAGGTGGGCCGAAAGAACTTTGTTGACATGGGCCTCCAACACTTTGGTCGGCCACGGGAGCAAGGAGATAGGCCGATAGTTTTCAGGTTTATCTGGGTCCAGCGAAGGTTTCTTTAAAATGGGAGAAACCACAGCCCGCTTCCAGCTAGCGGATACCGTGCCGGACTCCAACGAGATGTTAATCAAGGAGTGAACCACGGCCCGTCCCACGAACGACTGATCTCTAAAAAGAGTCGATCTGAGCGGATCAGCGGGGGACCCCGATTTAACCTGCTGAGCCAGGAGGTCAAACCCCTCAGATGTCAACGGGGGCAGCACATGCAAAATGGTATCTCCATAGATGTTAATCGGAGACTCAACTGGAGGCCCTGTAAAGGGGAACGTCTTATAGATGTTTTGGACCTTTTCCAGAAAAAACAAAGCAAGGGCCTCACAGTGAGTGGTGGAACTAGTCGTCGGGGCACAGGCTCGCTTTGCTAAAAGATCCTTCATCACTTTGAAGATGGTTTTAGAGGGGTTGGAGCTGTTGCCAAATTCAGCAGCGTAATAGGCTGCCCGAGCTCGGCAAACAGCCCGATGGTAAATTTGGACGGAAGCGAGATAAATAGCTTTTTTCCCGTTATCGTACGCCTTCCGCCAAACCCTCTCTGCTCGCCTACAACTACCCTTGAGTGTACGTAAGGCGCCATCGTACCACGGACTAGAGTCCCTAGAGCTGATCTTACAAGCGGTGATTGGAATAAGGGCATCAAGCGCCTTGGAGATCCAGGAGCAGAACCTATCGTAACCTGTGTCAACAGTTACAAAACGTTCTAATGGCTCCGCGGCGAGGACACGATGTAAGTCCTCCAGTCGTAATTTACTCCAATGCCGCCTCGCGACCAGCTTTGCAGGGGGAATAATAATCCTTCCCGGCAAGGGGGTACAGATGGCAACCAAAGAGTGGTCCGTCCAGCCAAGGGGTGAAACGGCGGTGACAGAAGCGTCTGCCAAGTTGGTGAAAAAAGGATCTAAAATGTGGCCACCAGTGTGAGTAGGCTGCCGAACCAATTGCACGAGCTGAAGGGCCTCCAAGTCAGCAAGAATGCCGCTTACCGTAGGGATGTTAAATTTATCGAAATGTAAGTTAAGGTCTCCCAAGATGGAAAAGTTGGAGCAACCTACCACCAAGGAGCTGACCACGTCGGGGAAGGCAGCTCTAAACGCCACATCGCTACCAGGGGGGCGGTAGACCACCATCCCCGAGAGAGAAAAATGTGGGGTGACCAGAATCTTAAACACCGCACTTTCACAGCCCGCAATGGTCAAACCCGACCAGCTACAAGTGAAACTGGATCGCATGGCAAGCGCAATGCCCCCTCCCCTAGTAGATCGATTAAGGGTAAAGACAGAAAAGTCAGAGGGGAATGCCAGATTGATAATAGCCGCATCGTCATCCTTCAGCCACGTCTCTGTGATGGCCACGATGTCAGGGGCCTCTTCCTGTATCAGGTCAAACACGGCCTGATGATGCAGCACCAGAGACCTGGCATTAAGACTGAAGATGCGAAGGGCATGCTCAGGGCGATTGCTACAAAGAGCAAACGTTGGGTTAGCATGTAGAATCGAGGTAGAAAGATCCAAAGTCCACCTGCAACCAGCGCAATGGTAGGGGCCAGCTAAAGGATGTATAGGAGGAAGACTACAACTTACAGTCAGGCGTCCTATGTCCCGCAGAGTATCGCTGGAGTACACCAACATGACAGGGAGTGCCGCGACCCCCTCTCAGAACCAGCAGGGTCTGTCCTGAGCCCTGCGCGTCCCTAGCGCGGACGGGCGCAGACGGGCAGGACTCAGGCACGACTCCGGCTAAGCGACGGCGTCCCACTGCGCGTACCCGCTGCGCGGAGAGGACGACTTTAAATAGGCGTTCCTTGGAGCCGAGCGAGCGTCGATACGCTCCAAGATGGCGCCCGCCAAAAACGCCAAAGCCCCAATCCAAAATGGCGCCTAAAGCTGCGAAACTGGACCACCCTCGGGACCCGGACCCGCCAAACGGCGGTGCGTTGTTGGATTTTATGTGCGGTAAGAGGGAGGTGGGGAATCTCTACCCAGGTCCTGCTGAAAGCAGTGAAAAGTAGAACTAAAATACAGCCAATCTAGAAACTGGAGAATTTAAAAACAAAACGCTCGTAGCAGCGCGCTACAACAAGGTGGTAAAAGCAGTACCTGACCAATGTCGAAATGACCGAGTCCGCCTTAAATAGGCGTTCCTTGGAGCCGAGCGAGCGTCGATACGCTCCAAGATGGCGCCCGCCAAAAAACACCAAAGCCCCAATCCAAAATGGCGCCTAAAGCTGCGAAACTGGACCACCCTCGGGACCCGGACCCGCCAAACGGCGGTGCGTTGTTGGATTTTATGTGCGGTAAGAGGGAGGTGGGGAATCTCTACCCAGGTCCTGCTGAAAGCAGTGAAAAGTAGAACTAAAATACAGCCAATCTAGAAACTGGAGAATTTAAAAACAAAACGCTCGTAGCAGCGCGCTACAACAAGGTGGTAAAAGCAGTACCTGACCAATGTCGAAATGACCGAGTCCGCCTTAAATAGGCGTTCCTTGGAGCCGAGCGAGCGTCGATACGCTCCAAGATGGCGCCCGCCAAAAACGCCAAAGCCCCAATCCAAAATGGCGCCTAAAGCTGCGAAACTGGACCACCCTCGGGACCCGGACCCGCCAAACGGCGGTGCGTTGTTGGATTTTATGTGCGGTAAGAGGGAGGTGGGGAATCTCTACCCAGGTCCTGCTGAAAGCAGTGAAAAGTAGAACTAAAATACAGCCAATCTAGAAACTGGAGAATTTAAAAACAAAACGCTCGTAGCAGCGCGCTACAACAAGGTGGTAAAAGCAGTACCTGACCAATGTCGAAATGACCGAGTCCATCCTTAAATAGGCGTTCCTTGGAGCCGAGCAAGCGTCGATACGCTCCAAGATGGCACCCGCCAAAAACGCCAAAGCCCCAATCCAAAATGGCGCCTAAAGCTGCGAAACTGGACCACCCTCGGGACCCGGACCCGCCAAACGGCGGTGCGTTGTTGGATTTTATGTGCGGTAAGAGGGAGGTGGGGAATCTCTACCCAGGTCCTGCTGAAAGCAGTGAAAAGTAGAACTAAAATACAGCCAATCTAGAAACTGGAGAATTTAAAAACAAAACGCTCGTAGCAGCGCGCTACAACAAGGTGGTAAAAGCAGTACCTGACCAATGTCGAAATGACCGAGTCCGCCTTAAATAGGCGTTCCTTGGAGCCGAGCGAGCGTCGATACGCTCCAAGATGGCGCCCGCCAAAAACGCCAAAGCCCAATCCAAAATGGCGCCTAAAGCTGCGAAACTGGACCACCCTCGGGACCCGGACCCGCCAAACGGCGGTGCGTTGTTGGATTTTATGTGCGGTAAGAGGGAGGTGGGGAATCTCTACCCAGGTCCTGCTGAAAGCAGTGAAAAGTAGAACTAAAATACAGCCAATCTAGAAACTGGAGAATTTAAAAACAAAACGCTCGTAGCAGCGCGCTACAACAAGGTGGTAAAAGCAGTACCTGACCAATGTCGAAATGACCGAGTCCGCCTTAAATAGGCGTTCCTTGGAGCCGAGCGAGCGTCGATACGCTCCAAGATGGCACCCGCCAAAAACGCCAAAGCCCCAATCCAAAATGGCGCCTAAAGCTGCGAAACTGGACAACCCTCGGGACCCGGACCCGCCAAACGGCGGTGCGTTGTTGGATTTTATGTGTGGTAAGAGGGGGGTGGGGAATCTCTACCCAGGTCCTGCTGAAAGCAGTGAAAAGTAGAACTAAAATACAGCCAATCTAGAAACTGGAGAATTTAAAAACAAAACGCTCGTAGCAGCGCGCTACAACAAGGTGGTAAAAGCAGTACCTGACCGCCGTAACTGTAGCTGCACACCAGTAATGAATGCCTACCCTCAATCTCAGTTGGATTACAAGAATACTATCTGCTTCTCAGCTACAGGTAAAAGTTTCTATCACTTGCAGCTGGCTCATAATGCTATGCTCCTGGGCCAGGCAAGGCAGGACCATGCCTTAAAGGTAATGACATCACTAAACTGGCTTTCTCCTCATATTTATATCATTTTTAAGGCAATGATCATTATACATAAGGCAGTCAATACACCAGTGCCTTTTGGATGTAGTCATTTATCTACAGGTAAGGTATTTGGATCTGCTGGTAGAAGGAAAGCAGTAAAACTAGTTAGATGAGAAGGAGGGTCCCCCCCTCAACCTGCTTCACCCCTTGGGCAGAGCAGGTGAGGTGAACTTCTCTCATGAGACTCCACCATCCTGAAATGGTGAGACAATCTTTTATCAGGGCTATGGTAGTTCCCCTTCCCACAGGAAGTTATCACTAGAGAGTGTAGACTCCCCAACGGTAAGTAGCCCATTGGCTCTTACGTGCATCCCCTTGTAATACCCCTAAATTAAGTATTTAGGTGGTCCTCGAGACATGAACCTCAGATTCCATGGAACTAAGGAAGAAGACATGCTGCTGATCCAGGAACTGAGCCCTGCTGCAGGGGAAACCAGCACCAAACCATGTCAGCTGTAAGAGGACTGGACAACTGTGGTCTGCCTTTCTTACCTGAAACCTGTGCAGCCTCCAAGAAACCCAGAGCACTGCTAGCCTTTGTCAATTGCCTAGGACCTCCCTTGAGACTAGTGGTACTAGTTCCTGGCACGCCGCCAGTAAAAGACTGCCACAAGGTGAAGACCGGCACAGAATGTGTTGGTGCATTCACTTCATCCTCTAAAAGTTGCAGCAGCCAAACCCTGTTGATCACCAGTCTGGGAACCAACCCATTCAACACATCCCATCAGTTGAAGGGATCTTCACAGAACCTGAGACTGGCACTGGAAATAGCCATGCTCTTGTGAGCCTGTACCCGCTTTTTAGTGTTGTCAACTGTGTGAAAGCAGCAACTTGGGCCCAACTGGCATGGACTGCCCTCACCGCACCTGTAGGTGAACGCTGCAGATGAAGAAGCAATCATACATCCCAAGACCTCTGGCACCTACGATCAAGGTAATTCAGTACTGCCTGCTGTGCTTGAATCCACAAAATGTCCAAACTTCCAAAACTCTGACTGGAGTAGAACTTTCCCTGAAATCTGGGAGACTCTTCTTCCCCAAAACTCTGTGGCGGAGTGTTGCTTCCATTGACAACAATGGTAAATTTGTGGGCGGTACTCTGCTATCTAACTCTATGCTTTTCTTCCCCTTAACTGCATTGGTCTCTGCCTGACAGTATTAAATGCTGTTGCTTGTAAGCATTTGGGTCTTGAACTTAATTTGGTTACAAATCATCATACAAATGATTTATTGACTGTTGAATAAAGTTCTTGGTTTCTAAAAATATATACAAGTAGACAGCTTTATTTTTTAGCAGTTGGTGTCTGATTTTCTCTTGGGTGTGTGTCTCATTTATTGCCTATGTGCATGACAACAAATGCTGAGCACTACTCCCTTATAAGCCTAATTTCTCACCGACACTTCCACGAAAAGAGCATTAGAATTATCCACTTTTATCTCTGCACACCTATTATGGATTAACTGGACTCTGCTCACAGTGTACTACATTTTAGTGAACTATATAGAGAGCCACAGTCCTACACATGCCAGTACAGTTTTCGGCAATAGTTTGAAAGTGCACAATAAAAATCCAGAAAGCCAAAGAGCGCCTTGTAAAATTCTACTTCTACCACTCAAGCATCTTGTGTGGATGCTCATTTATCGCAGAGAGAGGGACTGTAGTGTCTGGGTCAAAAAGATGCTTTCAGGATGACCTGGCCTTGCCTCAATGCTCTGAGAGTACTGAAAAACGTTTTGAGCCTTGATAATGAATGAATGAATACACACTTGTATGGCGCATGGCTACCCGGGGGCATCCCAGCGCTTCCTGTGACCCCTAATCATTCACCACTGATCACGGAAAGAGTAAAGTCTTCAACTGCTTCCTAAGATAGTCAGATTCAAGACGAATGTTGTCTGGAAGCTGGTTCCAGGATTTGACCGCGTTGTATGAAAACCGCCAGCCTCCAGTCCGTGATCGTTTAATCCTGGGAACTACAAGTAATTGTTTATTGTTAGATCTTAAAGTCCTCTTGGTACAATATAATTGCACCAAGGACTGAATCAGTGAAAGACAATTACCAGAGATGGACTTGTGGACAATACACATTGCCTTAAACCTGATTCTTTCCTGAACAGGAAGCCAATGCAGCCGACTAAGCACCAACTTAGCAGAGTTACTTTTAGGAATATTCATTAATAGGCAGGCTGCGCAATTCTGAGCAATCTGTAGTATCTTGATAGTTCGTTGTGGGGCACCCAAGTAGACTGCATTCGCATAGTCCAACCGGGACAAAATGAGAGCTTGGACCAACATACGTCTGGCATCAAACGGAAGAAGAGGAAGAGTCTTCCTTATCAACCTAAGAAGACCATAGCAGTTAGCAGCAACTTTATCTGCTTGGACGGTAAAGTTCAAGTTGCAATCAAACCAGACTACCAGACTCTTAATTTGTTTCTCGGGGGACCAAGACAGCTAGGCCACATAGGATCTAAATTAATGGGGGCCGCATGACCCAGGATCATAATTTCTGTCTTGGCACCATTTAATTTAAGAAAGGACATATCCATCCACTCAGAAACCTTTACAAGGCAGGCAGCTAAACCCGACTCAGATTTATCTTGCTGACTAAGAGACACCACCAACTGGATGTCGTCGGCATAAGTAACAGTATGGATCCCCCAGGGGTGTTCCACATCCACAAGGAACCTCATGTAGATGTTAAACATGGTCAGACTCAAAGACGATCCCTGGGGGACTCCATATTGCAACGGAATCTGCTTCTAGAGAACATCTTCTTCAAAGACAACAAAAGATCTGTCTACGAGGAAGGACTGTAGCCATTTTAGGGCAGTACCTGCTACTCCGACCTCCCTGAGTCTTTGGATCAGGGTTTGATGATTCACAGTATCATAAGCTGCGCTCAGATCTAACAAAATGATAGCAGTGCAGCCTCCGTTGTCCAAGATTTTTCTAGACTCTTCGACCACAGCGAGGAGGGCAGTCTCTGTGCCCTGTTGACGCCTGAAGCCAGTCTGAGTAGAATGGAGGCAGTTATTTTCCTCAAGATAGGCTGCCAGTTAGGAGTTGATGTATTTTTCTGCTAATTTACTAATTCCTGGCAGCACAGAAATGGGCGGTAGTTGGCCCAATCCTCAGGGTCTAAATTGGACTTTTTTAGAAAAGCTTTAACTTGTGCTTGTTTCTAGAGACGAGAAACCTGTCCCATTAGGAGAAAGGTGTTAATCACGTCCTGAATAACTGGAGAGACTACTGATACTTTGAACAGTGGCAGCTCCTCCACTAAGGGGGAGGAGTGTCACCCCACAGGCAAAATAAGAGAATTACAACACTGTGTATTATTTCTTTTTCAGTACTGGCTCTGCTGTGTTTCTTTTAGGTGCGGGGTGGGGCTGGGCTGCCCGCAAAGCAGGGGGAGTGGTGATGGCCACTTTCTAAGTGTTCATGCCGGTTTGACAAGCAATCTCGGGCCAGACAAACAGACATGCGCACTTAGCAAATTCTCCACCCGGCTGTATTGCACAGCCGGCTGGAGAACATGCATAGGCTCCTTCTAACTCTCTGAGCACCGAACCAGGGCTCTCAGTCCAATCATGATGTTGCTGACATGCTGATTACAGCAGCGTTGTGATTGGCGTACAGGAGTCTGGGAGCCTGTGTGCTTCCTGCATCGACCGAAGAGAACGGATGAGAGGCGGCGGCCGACAGGTAAGTGAAATATTCTTTTGTCCTTTCCTTTTCTTCTTTTATTTTTCTCTCCTCCTCTCTGCCCCACCATTACAACCCCACAGAAGCGGCAACTGGCTTTGATACCTGTTTTGTCACAATCAAATGGCAACTGATTAAAAGAACACAGAGTACAGTGCACCCCATGCAAGGACATTTGAAGGGAAACCGAAAGCTGGCTCCCTTGAACAGCTGACCCTGTATGCAAGAAAGTTTTAAGGCTTGGCTTTTAACTCTGGCCTAGCCTTGCAGACCCTTACCCACACTGTCCCAGGCTTGCCTTTGCACATTGACCAAACACTAACTGCTCTATGGAAACGCCAGCTTTAAGTTTGCTGCTGTGTTCATTGGAGAGGGGGAGGCGACCATGGCAATGGCATACACTAGGTGAAGTCTCTCAGGATCAGAGAAGGACTATGCAGTCTACACGGCTGGGCTTGTCTTGTAGTGGGTTGTTGGAAAAAGATTTCATGATTAGTTTTAGAAAGCCATTTTACTGCTGAGAGAACCAACAAACAAGCATTGGCATAGCCAATAGGTCTCGCCTTTGGGACCTTATGTGTTTATCCAGAACTTTTGTCTATGTTGTAGAGCATTGTGGGTGCTGTGCATTATGTTGAAAAGTTATAATTAAAAGTGTTGAGCATTTTTGTTACCTTTATACAAGCCAAGTAATTATATACAACTTAACAACCTGATTAAAGGAAAATTGTAACATAAAAAATGTATTCTAGTTATTTTGTACTTACACTTTTGGAAATTTGTTACTGCCTGTTGTTATGCTTGTTTGATAAAAAAAATTTCTTTATGCGGGAGCGGGACAGAAATAACGGGGGAGTTGGGGTTGGAAATCAGTAATTAAATTAGAACACGAGTAGCGGGCGGACACTAGGAGAGAATCAATAGATGCCACATTCCCAGGGCAGACTGACGTGATGCTTAGGTGATGTTTAGGTGATGCCTAGGTGGTGTGCTCATGCAAAATGGCGGTGGTGAGTGATGTTTGGTGCTGAGCAGATGCTACTATATGGTGTGGTTTGGAGGTATGTTGTGGGTTGTGGATTTGTGGAGTTTAAATGTGGTATTTGGTGTGTAATTATATGGTGTGTTTTGGCAATGTGAGGAGTTGAATTGTGCGGCCTGGAACTGTGGTGTTGAGCTAAAATATGGTCAATGAAATTGTGTTATGTGTGGAGTGCAGTTATGTTGATTGGTGGTATGTGGGATAGTGTACATTTATATGGAGTGTATTTATGTTGCATTAAGTGGAGTGTTATTATGTGGCATGTAATTATGTTGCACTGAGTGGTATTAGGTGGAGTGTATTTATGTTGTATTCAGTAGAGTGTAATTATGTGGCGTGTAATTATGTTGCATTGAGTACAGCAATTATGTGGCGTGTAATTATGTTATAATGAGTGGTATTATGTGGAGTGTATTTATGTTGCTTTCAGTGGAGTGTAATTATGTGTCATGTAATTATGTGGTCAAGTGGTATTATTTGGAGTGTTTTTATGGTTGATTTAATATATAGTGTAATGTGACGTGTAATTATGTGGTACTGAGTGGTACCGAAGGCGCGCCAAATGCAAGCCCGTCTGCACCCGTCCGCGCCTGGACCGCGCCCAGCGCCAGGCCCCTAGGCCCCTGACGATGCCAGCCCACCCGACGGAACTACGACGCCGCCACCATCCATGCACTCAACGAGGGCCGGAACCCCGCCTGCTACCGAGCTATCCCGAAACACACCCACGGACCCTTCACCTGCCAAACCTGCAAATTCACCTGCCTCCGAACCTGCACCGCACCCGCCAAGCCAGACACCAGCAACAATCATCTCAAGTGCATCCTGCTCAACACCCGCTCCGTCCACGGACACGCGTCGAACTCTGGAACCTCCTCGACACAACCTCACCAGACATCGCCTTCCTCACAGAAACATGGATGAACGCCTCCTCAGCCCCCGACATCGCCATAGCCATCCCGGATGGCTACAAGATCACCCGGAGGGACCGCATCAACCAAACCGGAGGAGGCATCGCCATCGTCCACAGAAACACCATCCGCATCACGACCAACTCTGACGACACCCTCACCGCCGCCGAGCACCTTCACTTCCAGATACACACCTACCCCAAGACCACCCTCAGGGGTACTCTCATCTACAGACCCCCGGGACCACAAACCCAATTCAGCGAAGCCGTCGCAGACTTCATCAGCCAGCACGCCCTAACCTCCTCAGACTACATCCTCCTAGGGGACCTCAACTTCCACCTGGAGAACAACAATGACAGCAACAGCGCAGCCCTACTGTACAACCTCGCCAAACTCGGACTCAAGCAACTGGTGAACACCCCCACCCACTATGCCGGCCACACACTAGACCCCATCTTCTCCTCCAGCAAGCACATCTCCTTCAGCCACGCCACTGGACTACACTGGACAGACCACAGCTGCGTCCACTTCAACTTCGATAGAACCACGACCCACCACCACCACCCGCAACAGGTTCCCCGCAGAAGCTGGAACAAGATCACCACCGACCAGCTCACCAAGTCCCTCAGCTAGAACCCTCCCACCAACACGAAGGACCCCAACGAAGCAGCCCGCAACCTCACTCAGTGGCTCACCAACTGCGCCGATGACCTCGCACCGCTGAAGAACCCTCCCTGCAGACCCGGCAGCAAGAGGGCCTCGTGGTTCACCAACGACCTCATAAACTCCAAGAAAACCTGTTGCACCCTCGAGAAAGCATGGCGCCACGACGAGACAACAGAAAACATGTTAGCCCTCAAGGACGGCACCAGCAAACATCACCAGCTGATCCGCACCACCAAGAGGACAACAGTCAAAAAACGATTGGACAACAACACCCACAACAGCAAGGAACTCTTCAGCATCGTTAAAGAGCTCTCCAACCCCAGTGCCGGAAACAACGACATCACACCCTCGCAAGACCTCTGCAACTCACTCGCCTCGTTCTTTCACCGCAAGATCGCCGACATACACAACAGCTTCGGCGCACAGTCCACGCACCCAACCACCGAACTAGCGCCCCCCACCACCACCCTCTGCACCTGGACCCTAGTCAGCACCGAAGACACCACCCGCATGATGAACACCACCCACTCCGGCTCCCCAACCGACCCCTGTCCACACCACATCTTCAACAAAGCAGACACCATCATCGCACCCCATCTCCAGGACATCATTAACTGCTCCTTCGCATCCGCCACCTTCCCGGAGAGCTGGAAACATGCCGTGCTGAGCGCCCTCCTGAAGAAACCCACGCGGACCCCAAGGACCTCAAGAACTTCCGCCCCATCTCGCTCCTCCCTTTTCCTGCCAAAGTCATCGAGAAGACCATCAACAAACAACTCTCCACCTTCCTCGAGACAAACGGATCCCTCGACCCCTCGCAGTCCGGCTCCTGAGCAAACCACAGCACCGAGACCGCCCTCATCGCAGCTACTGATGACATCAGGTCCCTGCTCGAAAAGGGGAAACAGCCGCCCTCATCCTCCTAGACCTCTCTGTAGCCTTCGACACCGTATGCCACCACACCCTAGTACAGCGCCTCAGCAACACCGGAATCCAAGGAACGGCCTTGGAGTGGATCATCTCGTTCCTCGCCGGAAGAACCCAGAGAGTCCGCCTCCCCCATTCTGTTCCGCGGCCACCGAAGTCATCTGCGGCATTCCGCAAGGATCCTCGCTCAGCCCCACCCTCTTCAATGTCTACATGAGCCCCCTTGCAGCCATCGCATGCCAACACACCCTCAACATCATCTCCTATGCTGACGACACCCAGCTGATAATCTGCCTCACCAACGACCCCACCACCGCCGGAACCAGCCTCCAGGAAGGAATGAAAGACGTCGCGGAATGGATTACGCTCAGCCGTCTGAAACTGAACTCAGACAAGACGGAAGTCCTCATCCTGGGACCTTCCCCCTCTGCCTGGGACGACTCATGATGGCCCCCGGCCCTGGGCTCTGCCCCCAAGCCAACGGACCATGCACGCAACCTGGGCTTCATCCTGTACTCCTCTCTCACAATGACCAAACAAGTCAACGCCGTCTCGTCATCCTGTTTCAACACCCTGCGTATGCTCCGTAAGATCTTCCGGTGGATCCCCACCGAAACCAGGAAGACGGTCACCCAGACCCTCGTCACCAGCCGACTGGACTACGGGAACACCGTCTACGCGGGAACCACAGCCCAACTCCAGAAGAGACTCCAGCACATAAAGAACGCTTCTGCACGACTCATCCTGGACATCCCCCGCCACGACCACATCTCTGCCCATCTGAGAAACCTGCACTGGCTCCCCATCAGCAAGAGGATCATGTTCAGGCTCCTCACCCACGCACACAAGGCTCTCCACGACACGGGCCCCAAATACCTCAACAGCCGCCACACATTCTACACACCCACCCGCCAGCTTCGATCCGCCAGCCTCGCCCTCGCCTCCGTCCCACGAATCCGCAGAAAAACCGCCGGAAGAAGATCCTTCTCCTACCTGGCGGCCAAGACATGGAACTCCCTCCCCACCCACCTTCGGCTGACCCAGGACCATCTCTCCTTCAGGAAGCAACTCAAGACCTGGCTGTTCGAGCAGTAGCGTCTCCTCCTCCTCCCAGCCCCTTGACACCCTAGCGGGTGAGTAGCGCGCTTTACAAATTTTTGTTGTTGTTGTTGTTGTTGTTGTACTATGTAGAGTGTATTTATGTTGCATAGAGTGTAGTGTAGTTATGTAGTGTGTAATTATGTGGCATTGAGTGGTATGTGGAGTGTATTTATGTTGCATTGAGTAGAAGTGTGCAACTATGTGACAGTGAGTGGTATTATGTGGTGTGCATTTGTATTGCTTTGAGTACAGTGTAATTATGTGGCATGTATTTATGTGGCATAGTGTTATTATGAGGAGTGTTGTTATGCTGTGTTTAATAGAGTGTAATTAGGTAATATGTAATTTTGTGGTAGTGCGTGGTATTATGTGTAGTGTTGTTAGACCTTTATTATAAGTTAGGGACTAGTGTAAAACCAATGAAAATTAACAGGACATAAGCATGTCTTCAGTATTGTTGCTGTGCACTGAATAAAATGTGTTGGACCCGGCCTCGTGGCGTGGTCCTACCCCTCCCGCATGGCGGGCCCGGTACGACATCGGCCCTCCATCGACCTGCTGTCGCCCCCCTGAAGCTACCCTCCATGAACTCTCGACGAGAGCAGCCCCCCTGGCAACCCACGGCTCTCCCCCCTGGAACCCGACGAACCCTGCTCGCCCCAACTCCGCAGGTCCGGCCACCACCCCGGGCCGCCATTTCAGGCCCGACTCCATCTTGGACCCATCACGTCCCGAGCACGTGGCCTCGGCCCGACCCCGGCCGCGGCCCCAGCGAAGCCCCGACATCGAGGCACCAAGATCCGCCCAGGTGATAGAGCGGCCACTTGACGGATCAAGGAGGAGGGGAGTTTCGATGGCCCTCCAGCCGTCCTCGGACGCCTGGTATCAATCGCCCCCGGCCTACCTGGGCGCTGGCTCCACCCCCCTGCTGGGTGTCTAGACACCTTCATCCCGGCCCCTCTGACCCCCAGGTGCGAGGGTCCGGACATCAAAGGACTCCAGTCCTATATCTGGGCCAGCCCGGGATTAGGACTCCAGTTGTATCTGGGAGTCGAAGCCCTGCTGACCTCGTCGCGGCTGATCCTGATAAGAACTCTTGTGCCTGGAACCTGGAACCTCTGAGCCCTGCTGACGCTGTCGCGGCTCCACCAAGCTGAACCGACCTCTGAGCCCTGCTGACGCTGTCGCGGCTCAACCAAGCTGAACCACCTTCGGGGCCCTGCTGACGCTGTCGCGGCTCGACCAAGTTGAACCATCTTCGGAGCCCTGCTGACGCTGTCGCGGCCCGACCAAGCTGAACCATCCTCAGAGCCCTGCTGACGACGTCGCGGCTCCTTGCACCCCCCAGCTCGAGGACTGAGAGCTGTGCGCAGGGTATCCTAGTACCAGTTGGTACCAAGACTGTCCCGCTACCCCCTTCCCCTGATACTGAGACTTTTTGAGGATCTCACGATCCCCCTGTACATATTGCTGCGGAAACTTGCCTTTATTCTTTATATAAAGACTCTTAAATCTACTCTCGTGTGGTATTTCTCTGTGGTGGTGTGATTGCTCGGCTGTTACGATAGTAGGAGAGGAGCCTCGCCAAGGAGGCCTCTCGACGGCGCTCGGCCAATTCCATACGGAGTTTTGGGTCTCGGGGCGGGCAGTCAGACACCTTCTGTCTCCCCTGGAATCGCCTTTCTAACATTGGTGGCAGGCGACGGGATCCGAGCCGACGCATATCGTACAGCGAGTAACTCGCCCACTACTAACAGAGACCCACAGCAACCATGAGCGTTAAAGAAGCCGGAACGACTGCAGAGTTCCAGAAGGAACTATTGGAGGAGTACACCCATAAAGAACTCAAACAATTTTGCAAAGACTTAGGTATCGCTACCACCGGACTAAGCACCAAAGAAGATTTTAAAGAAGCGCTGCAAACATGGGTGGAGGCCCGAGGGACACCACCCCCGACCGAAGGTGACACGGTCCCAGACGTGCACCAGGAGACCTCAGCAGCCCCCGCAGAGGAAAGAAACACCAACAGAGACACGGGCCTCTCCCACGAAGACGCCCGAGAACGAGAGAGAAGCCGGCTCCACGAGTTGGAGCTCGCCCGACTCCGGCTGGACAGAGAACTCCAATTAGCAGAAAAGAAAATCGCCCTTGAGCATCTACGGCTGCAAGGAGACCTGGAGGAAAGACAGAAGCAGAGCGAATTGGAAGAAAAGAAACTCACGTTCGAGCATGAGCGTGGCCTCAAAGAACTGGAGATCAAGGCCAAGAGCGAAGAAGCTGGCGCCGCTGTGATCCGAAACCCCCCGCCTCCTGCCGACACGAAGGTCCACATTCCCAAGGATGTCGTCAAAGAGTACTACAAAAATGACGACATCCAGCAGTGGTTTAAGGCCTACGAAGTCGCCATGGCCCCGAACCGCATACCCCGAAAAGATTGGGGTGCCGGCTTATGGGGGAGATTCGTCAGCGAAGGAAGAGACACCCTGCTGGAACTGGCCGACGACGTGATGTCCTCCTATGATCACATGCAGGACGCCCTGCTTACCCGGTATGGACTCACCCCTGAGATGTACCGGCAGAGATTCAGAGACTGTAAAAAGATCCCCGGTACTACATGGGTGGAGTACGTGAACTATTATAGCAGAGCGCTAGAAGGGTGGATCAAGGGCAGCAAAGTGACCACCTACGAGCCGCAGTTCGACCTCATCGTATGGGAGCACCTCTCCAACAACTGCTTTGTCGAGCTCAGACAGCATCTACTCGACAGCAAACTGACCGAGCCACGGAAACTCGACGTCGAGGCCGATCGATGTGTGAGCACCCGGGTCCCCCGGACCCCGATAGGAAGGGCACCCCCGCCAGCGAGGCAGCGGAGGATGCCAGAACCGGAGCCGAGACTTCCCGCCTGCGCCGCCCCGGAGTACACCCCGGGGGTCGCCCCAGAACAACACTTCACCGTCCCTGACTAGAAGAGGGCCCCCCCAGAACGGCTGGGGCCCCGCCTGAACATTACCTGCCACAGATGCCAGCGGACAGGTCACTTCGCCAGTGACCCCCACTGCCCAATGAACCAGCGTACCGGAATCGCTGGACCTCCGACCCGCCAGATCGCTGCCACAGCCCTGGGGGAAGGAGGGGAGGAAGAAGAAGAGGTCTACAACAAGGACCAGACCGAGTGTGAGCCAGCCACCATGGCCCTAGTCTGTCTGGGTGAGAGAGACATGATCCCCCGGGCTCCACTCCCGAGCAACACCCAAAAGTACCGTCAGTGGGTCAACATTAATGGGCGCCGGGCTGAAGCACTCCTTGACACTGGAGCCAGTGTGACAGCCGTCTGCTGCCACCTGGTGACCCCCGAACAGATCCTACCAAATGTGCTGTGCCCCATGCTGGCTGCCGACAATTCCGAGACCCTGTCCCAGATGGCCCGAATCCCCTTCGAGTGGGGAGGGGTGTCGGGCATGCTAAAGGTGACCATCCGGGACGACGCCCCCGTGGACTGCCTCCTCGGAAACGACCTTGAGAGTTCTCCCTGGGCCCAAGTCGAGAGGAGAGAGCATCTGGGGATGCTGGGACTACCCAAGTGGGTCTGCGCGACCACCCGATCCATGGCAGCCCGGGCCCCAGCGCCGACCGAGGCCGCCCCGACCGAAGAGCAGGAGTGGCCCGCGCCGCCGCCGCCCGCCGTCGATGAAGAAATCGCCCATGAGTCCGGGCCACCGGAGCCCAACCATGAAGACATCGCCGAGCTCGGCCAATGGCGCCAGGAAGGTGGTCCCACCCGAGAACAATTCCGGCAGGAACAGAAGACCTGTCCCACCCTCGAGGGGACCCGGCAGCAAGCCGCAGCTCAAGCCGCCGGGGACACGTTAGGGTTCCCATTGGGTCTGCTGGGACCACGACCTCCTATACAGTGAACAGAAAATTGCCGAACTGGGGGCCAGCCGAGTGTTGGTGGTCCCCCTACGATTCAGAGACTTCCTCTTAAACCTGGCACACGACGTGCCCCTCGCCGGGCACCTGGGGCAGGACAAAACCTACAGCCGCCTGGTGACCCATTTCTACTGGCCCAAAATGCGTAACGATGTGAGCAATCACTGCAGGACCTGTCCGACCTGTCAAGCCAGCGGGAAGAGCGGGGAAAAGTCAAGGCCCCGCTCCAACCCTTTCCCGTGGTAACAACCCCCTTCGAGCGAGTGGGGATCGATATCGTGGGGCCCCTGGACCCCCGCACCTCTCAAGGGCACCACTTCATCCTCGTCCTGGTGGACCATGCCACCCGCTACCCAGAAGCCACCCCCCTCCGGACCATAATGGCCCCCGTGGTGGGCGGAGCGCTAATGGGGATCTTCTCCCGAGTGGGGTTCCCCCGAGAGGTCGTGAGTGATCGCGGCACAAACTTTATATCAAAATATATGCGGTCCCTGTGGCAACAGTGCGGGGTCACATATAAATTCACCACCCCGTATCACCCCCAAGGGAATGGACTGGTGGAGCGGTTTAACAGAACACTCAAGGGGATGATCAAGGGCCTAGAAGAGCCCCTCCGCCGCAAATGGGACGTCCTACTACCCTGCCTCCTGTTTGCCTATCGGGAGGTACCTCAGAAGTCCCTGGGGTTCAGCCCCTTTGAACTATTGTACGGACACCCTGTCCGAGGTCCCCTCAGCCTCGTCAAAGAAGGCTGGGAGACTACAGTCCGAGATGCCCCGCCAGATGTCTACCGGTACCTCCTGACCCTCCGAAACCAGACTCGGAAGTTCCGGGAACTTGCCGAGGCCAACCTGGAGGCCAGTCAGGAGGAGATGAAACGCTGGTATGACCAGAACGCCTCGTCCATCGAGTTCGAACCGGGCCAACAAGTCTGGGGCATGTCCCCGGTCGAACCCTGTGCCCTCCAGGACAAATGGACCGGGCCCTTCAAAGTGGTGGAGCGCAAGAGCCCCGTCACCTATCTGGTGGACATGGAGTCCCCCAGGAACCCCCTCCGGGTTCTGCACGCCAACCGGCTCAAGCCTCACTTTGCCCGCACGGAGCTGAGCCTGCTGCTAGCTAAGGATGACGGAGCCGAAGACGACTCCGAGCCCCTGCCCGACCTCCTGAAGTACTCTGAAAAAGACGGCTCCGTCGTGGGAGTCCCCCTCTCCTCCGCCCTGACCCCCGAACAGCGCCAGGACTGCCAAGAGCTGTTGGGGCAGTTTGCGGACCTGTTTTCGCTCACTCCCGGGGTCACACAGTGGTGTGTCCACGATGTCGACACCGGGGACAGCCCGCCCGTGCGACACCGGGCCTACCGAGTTCCCGACCGAGTTCGGGCCTGCATCCAGTCCAAAGTTGCCAAGATGCTAGCCCTGGGAGTGGTCGAGCCCTCAGACAGTCCCTGGGCCAGTCCAGTTGTCCTAGTCCCTAAAGCTGCCGCCCCCGGCGCCCCTCCAGAACTCCGGTTTTGTGTCGACTACCGGGGACTGAATGTCGTCATCAGGACAGACGCCCATCCCATCCCCCGGGCTGATGAACTGATCGATCGCCTGGGGGCCGCCAGGTACCTCAGCACCTTCGACCTCACGGCCGGGTATTGGCAGATCGGCCTCACCCCTGGTGCCCAAGAGCGATCTGCCTTCTCGACCCCCGATGGCCACTTCCATTTCAAGGTGATGCCCTTCGGCATAAAAAACGCCCCGGCTACCTTCCAGAGACTGGTGAACAAAGTGCTAGCGGGGCTAGAAGAGTTCAGTGCCGCATATCTGGACGACATTGCGGTGTACAGCCTCCACTGGGACGAGCACTTGAGGCACCTCTGGGAGGTCCTGACGGCCCTCCGACGGGCCGGACTAACTGTGAAAGCAAGCAAATGCCAGATAGGCCAAGGGTCTCTGACCTATCTGGGGCACCAAGTGGGGAGCGGCCATGTGGCTCCCCTCCAACCGAAGATTGACACCATCGTGGCCTGGGAGCCCCCGGTCACCCAGACAGCAGTCCGAGCCTTCCTGGGGCTCACTGGATATTACCGGCACTTCATAAAAAACTATGGGAGCATTGTGGGGCCCCTCACTGAGCTGACCTCCAAAAGGCAACCACAGAAAGTACACTGGACCCCCGAGTGTCAGACGGCCTTCGAGACTCTGAAGGCTGCCATGTGCACCGCCCCTGAGCTCCAAGCCCCCGACTACAGCCGAGAGTTTGTGGTCCAAACCGACACCTCGGAGCATGGCATCGGGGTGGTCCTGTCGCAAGTTAACCCCGAGGGGGTTGACCATCCTGTGGCCTTCATCAGCCGGCGGCTGCAGGCTCGAGAACAACGGTGGAGCACCATCGAAAGAGAAGCCTTCGCCGTCATGTGGGCCCTAAAGAAACTTCGGCCCTACCTCTTCGGCACCCACTTCCGGGTCCAGACCGACCACCGGCCCCTGCGGTGGCTGATGCAGATGCGCGGCGAGAACCCGAAGCTGCTGCGATGGTCCATCTCCCTGCAAGGGATGGACTTCACTGTGGAGCATCGCCCTGGCAACGACCACGCCAACGCTGATGGCCTGTCCTGCTTCTTCCGCCTCGACGAGGAGAATCCCCAAGAAGATGGGTGACACTCCCCGCCTTCAGCTGGAGGGGACGTGTGTTGGACCCGGCCTCGTGGCGTGGTCCTACCCCTCCCGCATGGCGGGCCCGGTATGACATCGGCCCTCCATCGACCTGCTGTCGCCCCCCTGAAGCTACCCTCCACGAACTCTCGACGAGAGCAGCCCCCCTGGCAACCCACGGCTCTCCCCCCTGGAACCCGACAAACCCTGCTCGCACCAACTCCGCAGGTCCGGCCACCACCCCGGGCCGCCATTTCAGGCCCGACTCCATCTTGGGCCCATCACGTCCCGAGCACGTGGCCTCGGCCCGACCCCGGCCGCGGCCCCAGCAAAGCCCTGACATCGAGGCACCAAGATCCGCCCAGGTGGTAGAGCGGCCACTTGACGGATCAAGGAGGAGGGGAGTTTCGATGGCCCTCCAGCCGTCCTCGGACGCCTGGTATCGATCGCCCCCGGCCTCCCTGGGCGCTGGCTCCACCCCCCTGCTGGGTGTCTGGACACCTTCATCCCGGCCCCTCTGACCCCCAGGTGCGAGGGTCTGGACATCAAAGGACTCCAGTCCTATATCTGGGCCAGCCCGGGATTAGGACTCCAGTTGTATCTGGGAGTCGAAGCCCTGCTGACCTCGTCACGGCTGATCCTGATAAGAACTCTTGTGCCTGGAACCTGGAACCTCTGAGCCCTGCTGATGCTGTCGCGGCTCCACCAAGCTGAACCGACCTCTGAGCCCTGCTGACGCTGTCGCGGCTCGACCAAGCTGAACCACCTTCGGGGCCCTGCTGACGCTGTCGCGGCTCGACCAAGTTGAACCATCTTCGGAGCCCTGCTGACGCTGTCGCGGCCCGACCAAGCTGAACCATCCTCAGAGCCCTGCTGACGACGTCGCGGCTCCTTGCACCCCCCAGCTCGAGGATTGAGAGCTGTGCGCAGGGTATCCTAGTACCAGTTGGTACCAAGACTGTCCCGCTACCCCCTTCCCCTGATACTGAGACTTTTTGAGGATCTCACGATCCCCCTGTACATATTGCTGCGGAAACTTGCCTTTATTCTTTATATAAAGACTCTTAAATCTACTCTCGTGTGGTATCTCTCTGTGGTGGTGTGATTGCTCGGCTGTTACGATAGTAGGAGAGGAGCCTCGCCAAGGAGGCCTCTCGACGGCGCTCGGCCAATTCCATACGGAGAGGTGGGTCTCGGGGCGGGCAGTCAGACACCTTCTGTCTCCCCTGGGATCGCCTTTCTAACAAAATGTGTAGTGTATGCTTGCACCCTTTTGTTAATTTCCTCTTTTTTATTTGGAATAACTGTAGATCAACTTGTGCATTCTGAAGTACCTTAATAGATGATACAGATATTAACATAATACAGATATACTTTAATATAACATAGTTTTTGCACAGATAAAATCACTGGATAACTTTTGTTTGTTTTTGTATTTTTTTTGCAAAAATTGGGTGACGTAATTCAGAGGCTGCTACAGTGACTTGGTGTTTGTGAGGTTTGGTGCGGTGACTCTGTGACTGGTGGTCCTTCCCTCCCTCCTAATTCCTTGAGTGCCCATGGCAGGATTAGTGTCACTAGTGAGTCTGCCGTGGGGAGGCGCAAAGTGAGGGAATATGTGCCTGTGGCAGCTAAAGTGTAAACAGTGTGAGGCGCAGGAGGTAGGTGGGATGTGAAAAGTGTGGCTGTGCAACTGAAGTGTAAATAGTGTGAGGTGGAGACAGGTAAGATCTGAAAAGTGTATCTGTGCAGCTGAAGTGAAAACAGTGTGAGGTGGAGGGGCAGGTGAGATGTGAAAAGTGGGTCTGTGTCAGCTGAGGTGAACGTAGATTTATTTATTTATTTATTTATTTATTTATTTATTTATGCATTTTTATATAGTGCGGACTTTACCCGAAGGCGTCAGAGCGTTTCACAATAGGAACAGAAATGAAACATAATGAGAAACATTACACAAGAACAGATTACAAAAGCATACGTTACGTTACATAAGGTAATAGTGACAATTGTGAGCAAACAAAATACATGAGGTAGTACAAATTGTGAGCAACCAAAAATACATGAGGTAGTAAAAAGTGCACAAGAGGAAAAATTGACAAGTGTGCAGTTACAAGAGAAAACAAAGTATAATTTGCGGTATAATACTGCAATAGGTGCTAGACACTCAGGCACAAAAACAAGCTCAGGCAAAGGTGGCACTTGTGCAAGCATCAAAGGTAAAAACATGTGAGAGGTAGCAAACCGTGTGATACAAGGGCAAAGTGGTGTGTGCATGTTACAAAAGGGCACCAAACACAAGTACATGGAAAATACTGCAAAAAGGCAGACACTCCAACCACAAGAACACACTGGGAAGGCACTTCCATGGTCATGGAAAGTAGAAATGTTCAGTAGTGGGAAGTCTTCCTCCAATAACATGAGGACGTGAATTACTTTTGGAGGTGTCTCTGGAGGAGGAGAACTTTGAGGTCCTTTTTGAAGGCCTGGGAGGAGGCGGTGGTCCGGAGCTGAGGCGGAAAAGAGTTCCAGATTCTCACTGCGTTGCCAGAAAAGGATTGGGCCATTGATCTCTCCTTCTTGAAAGTGGGAGGTTCAAGCAGTAGATTCTCCGCATTGCGTGAAGGTCTAGAGCCTCCAGAGAGTTTCAGTTTATTCGCCAGGTAGCGAGGAGAGGAGGAGTGCAAGGCTTTGTGGGTGATACAAGCGGTCTTGTAGATAGCTGTAGCCTCGAAGGGAAGCCAGCGGAGAGTGGATAACATCGGTGTGATGTGATCGCTTCTTTTGGCCCCATAAATGAAGCGAGCTGCTGAATGGAAAACAGACTTAAGTGGGGACAGGTGAGATTTGGGGAGGCCAGTAAGAAGAGAATTGCAGTAGTCTAGTCTGGAGAGGACCAGCGATTGCACCAGGGTTATAAGGTCCTGCTTCGGGAAGAAGCGTCGGATTCCCCAAAGAAGGCGCAGTTGGTAACGAGCAGATTTTGCAATAGAATTGATGTGAGGAGTTAGATTGAGTTTTTTGTCTAGAATGACACCAAGGGATTTTGCGCTGTCGACAATGATGGGTTTATTGTTTAGTAGATTCATCTGCTCCATCCATGATTGAACCGGGGGAGGAGAGAGTGAGGAGGAGAAGAGGAGGAATTCAGTTTTGGAGGGATTCAGAATCAATTGATGAGTTGCCATCCAGTTTTGGATGGAGTCAAGAGTAGAGCTTAGGATGGAGAGATCATGAGTGGAGGCAACCTTGAGGTAGAGTTGAGTGTCGTCTGCATAGAGATGATAGTGAATCCCGGATTTGCTTAGGAGGTTTCCCAGTGGTTCTAAGTAGAGATTGAACAATGTGGGTGCAAGTATAGAGCCTTGGGGAACACCTTGGCCCACCGCCACAGGAGAAGAAAGATTGTTCGCTATTTTGATCATTTGAGATCTGTCAGAGAGGAAGGATGCAAACCATTTAAGCACAGTGCCCTCCATGCCCATTCTCTGTTGAAGGATATCAAGGAGGGTGTTGTGATTGACAGTGTCAAAGGCTGCAAAAATGTCAAGGAGTGCGAGGTATGAGAAATGTGTCTGCAACAGGTGAGGTCTAAGTAGTGCATGGGGGCACGTGAAAAGTCAGGCGTGTGCTGGGAAAGGAAGGTGTGAGCATTGACTGGGACGTTAAGTGTGTAAACAATACTACGTTTTTTGTGCGTGTGGGAGAGCAATTCGTATGGGACGCTGGGAATGCCCGGAGTGAAGCTTGCGCCTTGTCGTCCTTGGAGGGCTGAAATACGGTGATTTAGGAAGGGAAGCTGTAGTCTTCAGACATCAGGTCCTCATTAACCCACAATAAACCAAAGTTTAACACTTTGTGGGCCTTTAATGGCTCCTTATTAGGGTCCCACTGAGCTGCATGAGGCTCTCCATTTACAAGGGCTGAGAGGCTAGGAGGGGGGTCGAGGGAGTGGAGGGGGGTCTCTTCTCCTTTACTTTGAACCCAGAATGGGAGTGGGACTTTGACTCTGTCGTCTTCAGCAGAACCGATGGCCGTTGTTGGCGAACTCTGTGGCCTCGAACATGGGTGGAACTATTGAGTAGGACAGGCTGGGAGGTTAGTGTGCCTGCTCCGGCGCAGGCGACAGCAGAAGGCAGGCATCATATGTCTACAAAAACTGCTCTGTGGATTAATAAGCCTTTTAACAAAATACGTAACTGCGTGATACAGGATTAATTCACAGACTGGTTGTAATGAGCTGATATTGACCAAAACAGCAGTTTGAAAGCAATTAATGGACCTTGACGAGGAGGCGACTGACCGGCTCTTGATATGGGGTGTATTCCCAATGGCAAGACATATTGGCTGGGCTGGAGAAAGATCAGTCACTTTTCAGATGAACGCAATAGGGTGGCCTGCTCCACGTATGCATTTATTCTTTTTATATGTTGTCCTCTCACCCAAGAAAAAGAGGGAGAGACATTTTCACAGCCACAGAGTGACTACAGGAGCACGTATACACAAATACAGATCAATAAAAACAAACGCGTGCCTCGCGCTGAAAGTAAAACAAACAAGCATTTACAATGTAATAGGTCTCGGGTTAATTAAGTTTGAGCTATTGGCATTGCTAAATATTGCAACACCAACTGCAACAAAAGTCTATAAATTGTAGGCCAAAAAAATGTGTATTTATTTTTGTAGCTTTGGTGGCATGCTGCGCTTTAGATGATTATGTTTAAAAGTAAAGTGCGCCATACTGAGATTGCTATAATAGTTAATTGTGGATGCATTAACAATTGATGTGTGCACTGATGGCTGGTGGTGTGTGTGTGCCTGTAGAAATTGTGCACTGATGGCTGGTGGTGTGTGTGCCTGGTGGAAGTGTGCACTGATGGCTGGTGGTGTGTGTGCCTGGTGGAAGCGTGCACTGAAGGCTGGTGGTGTGTGTGCCTGGTGAAAGCGTGCACTGACAACTGGTGGTGTGTGTGTGCCTGGTGAAAGCATGCACTGATGTCTTGTGGTGTGTGCCTGGTGGAAGCGTGCACAGGCGGCTGGTGGTGTTTGGGCCCGGTAAAAGCGTGCACTAATGGCTGGTGGTGTTTGTGCCCGGTGAAAGCGTGAACTGACGACTGATGGTGTCTGTGCTTGGTGAAAGTGTGCACTGACAGTGTGGTTGTGTGTGTGGTTGTGTGTGGTTGTATGTGTAGTTTTGTGTGTAGTTGTGGTTGTGTGTGTGGTTGTGTGTGTGGTTGTGTGTAGTTGTGTGTAGTTTTGTGTGTGTGGTTGTGTGTGTGGTTGTGTGTGTGGTTGTGTGTGGTTGTGTGTGGTTGTTTGTGTGTGTGTGTGGTTGTGTGTGGGGGGTTGTGTGTGTGTGGTTGTGTGTGTGTGGCTGTGTGTGTGTGGTTGTGTGTGTGTTGTTGTGTGTGTGGTTGTGTGTGTGTGTGGTTGTGTGTGTGGCTGTGTGTGTATGGATGTGTGTGTGGTGTTGTGTGTGGTTGTGTGTGTGTGTGGTTGTGTGTGTGCATGTGGTTGTCTGTGTGTGCAGTGTACGCTAGGCCAAGACCTAAAAACATTGGCCGGATAGTTTTTTTCCTCCTGGGTGTTTACTCAGGGTCCGTTCACCACTTTGAGTCTTTGTCAGATGTTGCCGCCCCCAGGCAGGGGTCTTTCATCATGTGGTGACCTATAAATTAGACCTGTGTTGCCGCGTGGGGAGGGGGTCAGCCTTGCCACGGAAGTAGGGACATGTCATCATGCAAGTTTCTGTGTATTTGAGGGGTAGGTGTTTCCTAGATATCTGTCATGGGGTGGGGGCTTGGGTGTATATACGGGTGCTAATGCTGTTTAAATCAATGAATTTACCCACTGTGCCCCCCATGTGTGGGGGTGCCTCGATTTCTGCCACTGAGTTTCACATGGTGTTTGCACAGCTCTTCTGTTCAGGCCTTTGTTCTGCCCATAATGTATCGAGGGAGCTGAGGCAGCTGGTCCTTGAAGGGTTAAACTTTTGTTCATATTGTTTTTTTCGTGGAATATCTTGTGGGATTCCTTTTAACTGCGGTAAGCACTGCTGTTATTTCTGGAGCAGCTCTCGATCCCATGGTCACTTAAAAAAGATCTGAGATACACAACTGCTTCTAGTGTGAACCCGGGAAGGACTTGAGTAGATTTAGAGCATGTGTTATGTGAAATACATACCGACCCTGCTGCCGGCATATACCATGGATATATAATGTACTGAACGTAAAGTACTGCAGATCTATGAGACTCGGGTACTGATACATAAAATATACCCAAGCGTGATGCTAAATACTGGCTTCGGAGGTCCTTCTGCAGATTTACATAATATATATACCGAGTTTGCTGCCAATCCAAGCTTTGGAGAGCCAAGCGACTAGATGTGATATATGTACACAGACACGCCTCTGCACATTTGACGGTTCTTTAGGATCTTTGTGCGTGTGCACATATAAAGTACAGGCAGATGTCTAGCAAAGGTATGTGCAGGGGTATAATCATGTGGTATTCATTTTTACGTATAAAGTGTAGTTTACCAGATCGTGTGTGGCGTTTTCTGTGTGCGTGTGTATATATCTGAGGGAGTGTGCCTGGGACGTGAACATAATTTGCATGTATTCGCCCGAAAAGGAATCGACTGACGTCTGTAAAGAAAGCAGCCCTAGCGGGGGTTAGGAAGGCTGAGTTATTTCCAGGACACATGCAATAACTATAGTATTGGTACGCATCGAATAACGACAATGTGTGCAGTAAGAACCCCACTTCCCTCAGTTACCCCAGTAAACTTTGCAGGCCAGGCTCTTCGGAAACTTGTCAGGGAAGAACATAACCTGCACATGTAAACCCTGTGGTTTTTGGTGTGGAAAGCACCGTAATATGCATGTTATGCCTCATTTTGGGTAGCAGTAGTACTTGGCGCTATTTGTCGCATCAGGTAAGTTCATATTGATGTATCCAGACGCGAAATATTGCGGCCGCCTCTGGGGCAACATGAATCCGGGCAACAGCAGCATTTAGCGGACAGAAGTGGGGCCTCGACGTGCAAGCAAGTCTGCCAGAACAGGATGGACTCAGTGCCTCAAAACTGCCGGCCTCTGGGCGCAGCTCTGAAGCGACAGTGACACAACAGCCCTAGGACATGTGCGCGGGTGGCACAACGTCGTGGTGCCCGTAGAATACACAAGAGCTCAGTGCCTCTAACACAACTATTGATCTGACGGTCATGAGTTCGAATCCGTGCAAGGCTGACTCAACCTTTCATCCTACCGGGACCAGTACAGCGACCACCATCAAAACTGGGAGACATAAACACCCAAACTTAGAAACGGCAGACTGATGTGCTACGAAGTTATTAAAGCGCTTCATACAGCGTTGAGTGCTGCCTCAAAGCACTGGGTGGTGGGGCTCCCTATACAGGATTCTGGCCAGGCAATGGGCAGCAGATCGTGTGACGAAAAGTAGAGGGTCTCCCTACAGCTAAATACTTAGAAATATGCCTGAACCTCGGACAATCGACAACAATTCCAAAGAACCGGGTGAAGCGGTCATAAATACGCTTAATTGACATGTCTACAAAGTGTGATGGCCCCAAGCTCGCTCGCGGCAACAGGAAGGAGAGGTGGATGCTTGGGGTACATATAGGATATACAAGAAGTTGGCCTGTCGTGCTTACGAGGGCGCAGGCAACATGTCTGGAAAGCCAGGGGAACAGAAGAGTGGCACAACTCGGGCTGTTTATTTTCAAAGCTATGTGCCATGTTCTTGTCAAACATCAAACGCTTGCCACCCTGTAATGAGGTGTCGCGCGGAAGACTCGCTGTAGAAGTAATGGAAATCCCATTCAAAAGGTCAGTGACAACAATGGTCGCTGATGAAGGTCAGAGGTGACAGAACGATTTGCAGGGAAAACAAAAGGAAGATGCCCTCAGCATTGCTGTGGTGGGGGAGGGGGGGGCAGGTGAGCGTTAGCCTTTGAAGTCGGAAGCGTCCAAAGCAGCGCTATGGGGGGGACACTTTGTAGGAAGCACGGAGAGACGGGGAGCAAATGGGAGCGAGGCATTGCGCAGAGGGGGGCGGGGGAGAGCATTCCTTTGAAGTGTGATGGTCTCGGCATTGCTGTGGCGGGTCTGATGCGATGATGCAGGTGGGTCGGGGAGCAAATGGCAAGCGCGTGCACGGGCACATGCACTCTGCGTAATCCGCCAGCCAAAGCCCCTTGATCAGCTTTCCTGATCCACCTATATATGTCTCGCGCTGCAATGCGCTTGCGCATTGGCAGGTCGAGACCTAAAAACGTTGGACGAGGAGAGGAGGAGGCAGCAGGGGCAGGGAAGAGAGGAGGGGGCCTGCGCCTGTTTCCCTTGCGGGAGAGAGCAGGAACCATCTGTTAATTGGGTTCTTTAGACATTTTGATCTGTTTGTATTTAGACTTTGAAGAGTAACTGTGCTTTTTTAAGGGACTTGTTTTGCGTTGAAATAGTGCAACTTCTTGAAGTGCACTCCTTAGACATATGAATGACTTAAGCAGAAACAATTCTTATTCTACAGACTGCAATTAAGTATAAAGACTATTACACTTGTACAGAGCGCCATCACATGCTATGATTACTGGGGGTAATCACCATTACTCCTATTCCTACTCGTCCTCGACCCAGTCCTCACACATGAGGTATTCCACACGACCAGAAACAAAACAGGAAACACTTTTAGACTGCACCCACCCTCCTGCCAGGTGCTATAACACACCTCACCACCAGAAGCACATCCTGATGTACCAAGCACCAAAGGCCTGGAAAGGGAGGGCGGGCGGGATGTATGACTGGGTCGAGGACGAGTAGGACTAAGAGTAATGGGGATTACCCCCAGTAATCGTAGCATTACCTCTTCGTCCCTCGTCCTCGACCCTGTCATCACACATGAGGCATACCAAAGCAACCCCCACTAAGGCCTTTGGCACACCACAAACAGAAACAGACCAGACACCAAGGAGTGCAGCAAGACAGAGTTTAATAATAAACAGAAACAAACAGAATCAAACAGGGGGGGGGGACCCCCACAGCTTGCAACACTCCAGAACCAAAATTACGCCGGCCAGACAGAGCACAATTCAAGCGATAATGTCGCACAAAAGTGGACTCGGTCGCCCAGGTCCCCGCCCTACAAATCTCCTCAAGGGGAACTCCATGGAAAGCAGCCCAAGAAGCAGACACACCCCTGGTAGATCTCGCCTGAACCCCCGACGGGCAAGGCAAACCAGAGCTCTGGTATGCCAAAGAGATCACAGCCTTGATCCAGCGACCCAAAGTTAGATGAGAGGCAGCTTTACCCATACCAGCCAAACCAAAGGTGACGAAGAGGGAGTCAGAAGACCGAAACCCAGTAGAACGTGCAACATAAACAGACAACGCACGCCTCACATCCAAAGAATGGAGCAAGACGTCAGAAGGCGAGGAAGGAGAGGGACAGAGAGAAGGAAGAATCAACTCCTGGGAGGAATGGAAACGGGAACGAACTTTAGGCAAAAACCCAGGGTCCAAAGAAAGGACCACGCGTCGTCCAGAAACCTTAAAAAAGGAGGAGAACAACACAATGCCGTAAGCTCGCCCAACCTCCGAGCAGAAGTAACAGCCACCAAAAAGGCCCCCTTGAAAGACAGGAATTTCAATTCCACGGACTCCAAAGGCTCAAAGGGAGGGGACTGCAAGGCACCCAAAACCAAAGAAAGATCCCAAGGAGGAAAAAGAAAGTGGACAGAAGGAGCAGAAAGAGAGAAACTCCGAAACAGATGGGAAACCAACAACCCGTCCAAAGGCAGAAGAGAAGCCGGATCCCGAAAGGCCCAGATAGCAGCCCACTGACCCTTCAAAGTGGACAGTGCATAACGCTTCTGAAAGCCATCCAAAAAAAATTTGCAGAACAGAAGAAACATCACAGGAGGCAGGGGATAGGCCCAGGGCAGCACACCAAGAAGAAAAGTAAGCCCAGTGCTTGGAATAGGAGGACAGAGTGGACTTCCGACGAGAAGCCAGCATCACAGTGATGAGGTGGTCGGGCAAACCCCGGACTCCAAGAGACAGCCGTTCAACCTCCAGACCGCCAATGTGAGAGGAACCAACAGGGAGGGAGACGGGGAACCCAGAGGAGATGGGTAGTGGGGCAGGATCCACGGAGGGCCCACCGTCAGACTCAGCAGCAGAGGAAACCAGGAGCGGCGAGGCCAAAAAGGGAGAACAGCCACCACCTGAGCCCCCACCCGCTGAACCTTCAGCAAGAAAGCAGGGACCAGAGGAAAGGGGGGAAATGCATAAAGGAACCAAGGAGGCCAAAGGACAGACAAGGCATCCACTCCCCAAGCCCCCGACTCCGGAGTCCTGGAGCAGAACAGGTGAAACAGGGCATCAGCCCGGGAGGCAAACAGGTCCAGCACTGGAGCCCCGAACCTCCGGCAGAGCAACCGGAAAATCCGAGGGGCGAGACACAGGGAGGGAGAGGACGGGAACCTCCTACTCAAGGAATCTGCAACCACGTTGTCCACACCCCCAATGTGCAGAGTAGAGAGGGCCACCAGATAACACTCGGCCAGACTCGCAATTGCACACACCACCAAGTTCAGGGAAAGGCAGCGGGTACTGCCCTGGTGGTTGATGTAGGCCACAGTCACAGTGTTGTCCGACGTCACCAACACGTTGCACCCCAGAAGACGATCCTTGAAAAGGTCAAGAGCCCTCTCCACCACAGACAGCTCCCTCCAATTCGAAGTACGGCGCGACTCCGAAGGAAGCCAACGCACCTGCACTGCCCAAAGGCCCAAAGTCGCACCCCATCCGGAAGCGCTGGCATCCGATGTCAACACCAAGGGGGGCGGAGGATGGAACCACATGCCCATCGACAGATTCGAAGAATCCAGCCACCACTGGAGAGCAGACACCAACTCCGGAGACACAGGCACAGGTATCGAGAAGTCCTGGACAGGAAAGGGAACCCAACGCTGAACATGCCACAACAGAGGCCGAAGATGAACTCTGGCCCAGGGCACTGTGAACACAGTGGCAGACATGTGGCCCTGAACCACCAGCCACTGCATGAGAGGAGCCGAATCCCGGGAAAGCAACTTCCTCAGTAAAGACTGAAGACGCAGAATCCTGGACTCCGGGAGAAAGACCTTGCCCCGAACAGAGTCGAACACTGCCCCAATGAAGGTCCTCCGAGTGGCAGGGTCCAGGTGACACTTTGGCAGATTGACAAGGAAACCATGACCTCCGAGCGTACGCATGGTCAAGGAAAGGTGGCGAGACATGACCTCCGGAGACGGAGCCTGCAGCAGCCAGTTGTCCAGGTATGGAAACACGGACACCCCCAGGAGATGGAGATGAGCCACCAAGGGAGCCAAGAAAAACCAAAGGTGGTGATGGACGGAGCATTGACAATACAAACACTCACACCCAGTCAACTGATCTGGGTTTAATCCATCACCGTTCTTTAGCTCACTCCGCCACCCCAGTTCAGACATGGCCATATGCAAATCAGTCTGACCCTGTGCCTCATGGGAACAGTCCAGCCCGAACTGCCAAGCCATGTCTTCCCTGGACCGGAATCAAGCTTCCCAGGACCGGTTTCTGGCATTACAGC
This sequence comes from Lissotriton helveticus, assembly GCF_964261635.1. Lineage (NCBI taxonomy): Eukaryota > Metazoa > Chordata > Amphibia > Caudata > Salamandridae > Lissotriton > Lissotriton helveticus. The sequence continues at coordinate 1,764,806,418 of NC_136068.1, forward strand.
CATCTTCAGCCGGGCTTGCTTGACTCCAGTGGCAAAGGGAGCAAGGGACTCACGTCTGAGCATACCCTGCCAACTTAGGGCGAACAAAGAAAAACCAAAGGTGGTGATGGACAGAGCGTTGACAATACAAACACTCACCCCCAGTCAACTGATCTGGGTTTAATCCATCACCGTTCTTTAGCTCACTCCGCCACCCCAGTTCAGACATGGCCATATGCAAATCAGTCTGACCCTGTGCCTCATGGGAACAGTCCAGCCCGAACTGCCAAGCCATTTCTTCCCTGTACCGGAATCAAGCTTCCCAGGACCGGTTTCTGGCATTACAGCCGTCTTCAGCCGGGCTTGCTTGACTCCAGTGGCAAAGTGAGCAAGGGACTCACGTCTGAGCATACCCTGCCAACTTAGGGCGAATAAAGAAAAACCGAAGGTGGTGATGGACGGAGCGTTGACAATACAAACACTCACCTCCACTCAACTGATCTGGGTTTAATCCATCACCGTTCTTTAGCTCACTCCGCCACCCCAGTTCAGACATGGCCATATGCAAATCAGTCTGACCCTGTGCCTCATGGGAACAGTCCAGCCCGAACTGCCAAGCCATGTCTTCCCTGGACCGGAATCAAGCTTCCCAGGACCGGTTTCTGGCATTACAGCCATCTTCAGCTGGGCTTGCTTGACTCCAGTGGCAAAGGGAGCAAGGGACTCACGTCTGAGCATACCCTGCCAACTTAGGGCGAACAAAGAAAAACCAAAGGTGGTGATGGACAGAGCGTTGACAATACAAACACTCACCCCCAGTCAACTGATCTGGGTTTAATCCATCACCGTTCTTTAGCTCACTCCGCCACCCCAGTTCAGACATGGCCATATGCAAATCAGTCTGACCCTGTGCCTCATGGGAACAGTCCAGCCCGAACTGCCAAGCCATTTCTTCCCTGGACCGGAATCAAGCTTCCCAGGACCGGTTTCTGGCATTACAGCCGTCTTCAGCCGGGCTTGCTTGACTCCAGTGGCAAAGTGAGCAAGGGACTCACGTCTGAGCATACCCTGCCAACTTAGGGCGAACAAAGAAAAACCGAAGGTGGTGATGGACGGAGTATTGACGATATAAACACTCACCCCAGTCAACTGATCTGGGTTTAATCCATCACCGTTCTTTAGCTCACTCCGCCACCCCAGTTCAGACATGGCCATATGCAAATCAGTCTGACCCTGTGCCTCATGGGAACAGTCCAGCCCGAACTGCCAAGCCATGTCTTCCCTGGACTGGAATCAAGCTTCCCAGGACCGGTTTCTGGCATTACAGCCATCTTCAGCCGGGCTTGCTTGACTCCAGTGGCAAAGGGAGCAAGGGACTCACGTCTGAGCATACCCTGCCAACTTAGGGCGAACAAAGAAAAACCAAAGGTGGTGATGGACGGAGCGTTGACAATACAAACACTCACCCCCAGTCAACTGATCTGGGTTTAATCCATCACCGTTCTTTAGCTCACTCCGCCACCCCAGTTCAGACATGGCCATATGCAAATCAGTCTGACCCTGTGCCTCATGGGAACAGTCCAGCCCGAACTGCCAAGCCATGTCTTCCCTGTACCGGAATCAAGCTTCCCAGGACCGGTTTCTGGCATTACAGCCGTCTTCTGCCGGGCTTCCTTGATTCCAGTGGCAAAGTGAGCAAGGGACTCACGTCTGAGCATACCCTGCCAAATTAGGGCGAATAAAGAAAAACCGAAGGTGGTGATGGACGGAGCGTTGACAATACAAACACTCACCTCCAGTCAACTGATCTGGGTTTAATCCATCACCGTTCTCTAGCTCACTCCGCCACCCCAGTTCAGACATGGCCATATGCAAATCAGTCTGACCCTGTGCCTCATGGGAACAGTCCAGCCCGAACTGCCAAGCCATGTCTTCCCTGTACCGGAATCAAGCTTCCCAGGACCGGTTTCTGGCATTACAGCCGTCTTCTGCCGGGCTTCCTTGATTCCAGTGGCAAAGTGAGCAAGGGACTCACGTCTGAGCATACCCTGCCAAATTAGGGCGAATAAAGAAAAACCGAAGGTGGTGATGGACGGAGCGTTGACAATACAAACACTCACCTCCAGTCAACTGATCTGGGTTTAATCCATCACCGTTCTCTAGCTCACTCCGCCACCCCAGTTCAGACATGGTCATATGCAAATCAGTCTGACCCTGTGCCTCATGGCAACAGTCCAGCCCGAACTGCCAAGCCATGTCTTCCCTGGACCGGAATCAAGCTTCCCAGGACCGGTTTCTGGCATTACAGCCGTCTTCAGCTGGGCTTGCTTGACTCCAGTGGCAAAGTGAGCAAGGGACTCACGTCTTAGCATACCCTGCCAACTTAGGGTGAACAAAGAAAAACCGAAGGTGGTGATGGACGGAGCGTTGACAATACAAACACTCGCCCCCAGTCACCTGATCTGGGTTTAATCCATCACCGTTCTTTAGCTCACTCCGCCACCCCAGTTCAGACATGGCCATATGAAAATCAGTCTGACCCTGTGCCTCATGGGAACAGTCCAGCCCGAACTGCCAAGCCATGTCTTCCCTGGACCGGAATCAAGCTTCCCAGGACCGGTTTCTGGCATTACAGCCGTCTTCAGCGGGGCTTGCTTGACTCCAGTGGCAAAGTGAGCAAGGGACTCACGTCTGAGTATACCCTGCCAACTTAGGGCGAACAAAGAAAAACAAAAGGTGGTGATGGACGGATCGTTGACAATACAAACACTCACCCCAGTCAACTGATCTGGGTTTAATCCATCACCGTTCTTTAGCTCACTCCGCCACCCCAGTTCAGACATGGCCATATGCAAATCAGTCTGACCCTGTGCCTCATGGGAACAGTCCAGCCCGAACTGCCAAGCCATGTCAAGGGAGCCGCCACCTTGGTGAACACCCTGAGGGCGGACCGGAGACCAAAGGGAAGGACGCAGAACTGCCAGTGATTACCCTCCAGGCAGAAGCGCAGGAACTGCTGATCCCCAACGCCATCGGAACATGGAGGTAGGCATCCTGGAGATCGAGCGAGGTGAACACCCAACCCTCCTGGATCAGGGGAATCACCTTCTGCAAAGTCTCCATCTTAAATGGGATCTTCCGCACAAATAAGTTCAGGGCCCGAAGATTGATGACAACACGGAAACCCCCCGTGACCTTTGGGACCACAAAGATGATGAAATAAGTCCCCAGCCCACATTCCAGGGGGGGGGAACCGGGACAATCGCCAGCTTGTCGAACAGTACATGTACACCCTCCAGCAACGCCAGACGGCGAGACGGGTCCGAAGGCAATGGGGTCACCACAACACCCAAGGGAGGCGGAGGAGACAGGATGTGCTTCTGGTGGTGAGGTGTGTTATAGCACCTGACAGGAGGGTGGGTGGAGTCTAAAAGCGTTTCCTGTTTTGTTTCCTGTTGTGTGGAATACCTCATGTATGATGACTGGGTCGAGGATGAGGGACGTAGAGCTAATGCCCCTTATAATACATAATACCTACTGATGAACACTCTTTGCATTCACTTACCTTCCGGGAGGTCGGTCACTATGGCTTCCGGTGATGTGCATACACCCCGGTCATACACTGGTAGATCATCACAAGCCAAGCTCTCAGGCCACACGTGGTTGCATCTTTTCAAGAGGGGCTCACAACCATCCCTTGCCCTCTGGCAAAAGGATTTGCTTGATGGGGTCGTGCAGGAACTCCAGGGTGCCAGATGGGTGAATACATTGCACAGAGGAAGAAACCGAGCACTGGGCTGCAGTTGATGTTCTCCAGCTCTTTGTACTGCTCAATAGCCAGGATGGAATTCTCCTGCGTGCTGTGATGCAGGTGGTTGGGCATCCGGGTGATGTTCCATGGCATGATCCTACACATCCGGATCTGCTTTGCAAGCAGCAGCATGCACTCCCAGATCAAACCTGATCCACTACAGGACCACTGTGGCGAATGCTGTCAGCATCTTTGAAACTCAGCCTGCTCAAACCTCCCAGATCTGCTCCGTTCCAAAAACAAAAACAAGAAAACTGCAGGTGGGAACCAACCCTGGTGCTTATTCTAGAAACGTGGATTGTTGCTGTGTGATGCTGCGAACTGTCACTCAGTCTAAAAGTCGACAAGCAGACTAAGAGGACGCCTCACCCTTGTGTTCATCACAAGGAACGTTTTTGTTGCTCAGTCTTTTAGGAGTGATCTGATTGCAGACAGCCATGGAAACTGCAGGAAGACTTTTATACCAGAGCCAAAAGTGACGTGGGCTCAATCCATTTCTTCGGGGGATGCATTATTCACCTTTTTTTCCCTTCTCAGCCAGGGTGACATCATCTCTATTGGTTTTAATCCCATGTAGACATCACTACATTTCTCATCAGCTCCCATCCCGAAGTTCAGACGTTCTTTTTAATGTCTGCAATAAAAAAGAGAAATGGCTCTCCCATTTAATTTCGATTTTGCAGCTCGTGCGAATGGAAAAAAAAAAAAAGAAACAGAAAAATGTTAGTGATGCACAAACAGCAGAGGCAGTCTTTCTTGTGCTGTAATCTGACTTTTTTTTCCTCTTTCCTCTCTCACGTATGTTGGATTTCCAAAATTGTCAGAACATAAACTTTTCCAGTCTTTTATCCTGTTTTTCTTTCCCTCGCCGGAAGGGGGCTAAGAAAGACTTCCTTCTAATTTGTTCAAGATGTTTTTATGCAGCTTCCCTTTTTGAGGCATACGAGCAAATCTAGCATCGAAAACGTTCCTTAGGTAACCGATAGCTTGTGTGTTATTTTAGCGGAAACCAGGGTTCCTCTCCGGTGTGCAATTAAAGATCGCACAAGACAGGCTTTAAAGAAAGTTGCATGCAGAGGACCTGCTGTATTACTGCCTGATTTTTGGCTGAAAGAGAGTACATGGGGCCATTCTACTGTAGTTCCTCCCTTTATAAATCAATTACTGTGGGAAACAAAAGAAGCACACAGACACGAGAATAGGATTGCAGTGCTTGTCCTTTACCCATTGTCTGCACTGGAGTTTCAATTAACTCGGGTAGATGTCTTGAATGTGGATGGACGGGTGCAGCCCATGTTTCCCCTTCTGCACTTCAATCAATAAAGAATGCTTTTACTGATAGAATTTTAATCAATCATTCCCCGCGTCGATTTTTTGGTCTGGCGTGAAGTCACTGAAGGGTCAATTCCATTGTTTTATCGGTAAGTCTTTTCAAATCCGCACAATCTTCCCCTTTCTGTGGGGGTGCATTTCCGGTCGCTCGCAGACAGCTCATGGCACCCAGAGACGTACACTGAAGCCCACCCTCAAGGTAAACGTCATTGATCTTAATTGGAAATTCGAGGGCTGCCCTAGTCACTGACGCAAGGAGAAGTGCACCTGCATTCTTCTTCCCTTGACGAGCAATACGTTTAGTGGAGCCTTCAGTTTAAATATGACGTAGAGAAAATATCTAAAGACGATTTCTTTAATCAGATTATTAACAATATGTGGGAGGTGGCCAATATAGGGCCCGAGGTAGCAGTATTTTTTGAGATTCGGCCAGGGCACATGAAATATCCTTCCCCTTCCTGTGGAGTCCGGCCTAGGGTCATTCACCATGTGGATTCCTCCGAGGCATGCTGGAAGGAGCCCGCTGTCCAGATCCCGCTCGCTGTCGATGCTATTGCTGGTAGGCTTTCCGGGGCCACGGAGAGGCCTCCGGCTGCAAGACAGCTGCACAGCTTAGCTGCATCGGTGGAGGCGCTTCAGCTGCCACACTGGGCAGTTCGCTGGGGGGGCAACGTGGCCCAAGGCAGCAGGCAGCAGCATAGTTGCCAACATTTGAAAACTAGAAAAGTATAATAAATAAATACATGAATAAAGTGAGCACGTTGCCTAAAGCTGGCGCCATGCTTATTAAAGTAAATTAAACCAGCATTCACAGCGAGCAGAAAGCAAGCACGAGTGCCTCATGCAGCCGGGTGGAGGGGGGGTGGGGAGAGGTGGGGGGAGGGCGCAATTCACTCGCGGGAGCAATAATTGCTGCCAGATGGTGGCACGCGCTCCCGCGAGTGTATCTCCTGGCGTGAACTCGTTGCCATTGAGGGCAATGGAATGCGTGCACGTGCTTGGCTGAAAAGCCAAAGCGACGGGAAAAGGTCTTTTGGCCTTTGCAACGTATGCGTGTTGCGAAGGCCGAGACCTAAACAAGCATTTACAATGCAATGGTCTCGTCTTTGTTAAAGTTAGAGCTATTGGCATTGCAAATGGCATTTTTTTCATTTTTTAAAACATAAATAAATGGTATTGTCATTTACAATGGCAATAGGTGAGCATTAGAGAGTAGTA